>NC_084664.1:40214322-42714322 GCF_028389875.1 Rhea pennata
GCTTCCCATGAGGATGAGGAGGTTTCTAAGAGGAACCGCGAAACAATGAAAGATCTAAGAGAACGCTTTATTTTTACCTACTATCTTTCTATGCAGGATCTCTGCACAATTCACAGAGAATCCATTGTAAGCTGCAGAGGAAAAAAAGGTTTTTTAAGCCAAGATTTAAAAACAGGAAGTGACTCAGCTGCTCTGAGGAAGACAAAGAAAGAATATTCTTCGTAGACGTGGGGTGGCCGACGCAAGACCAAGCCCCCTCCTTGCCCCCAGACCGGTGGCGGGCCAGGACAGCACGCCAGGCACAGAGCAAGGCACGATGCGGCCAGGAGAAAAATAAATGTCAGGACCCCCGCTCCCCCCTGTAAAGCCATATTATTACTAGAGGGTTCCTCCTGGTGATAAAAAGCTTTCTTTCCCCCCACTGGAAAATACTTGAATAGATCATTATACATCTGCGGTAATGGCATGTTGCATCTCCTTGCCAGATCCACAATATCGTGCTTGTTCAATGTGGGAAGCTGTTTAAAAATGACTTTCCTATTAGAGTATATAGCTTAGTCTCTAGATGGAAAAAGCCAGATCAGAGATATAGCATTTATAAAACTGGCTGGTTAAAAAGATAAAAGTGAGATAACAGACGTCAATTTTTCACCATAAATCTCGGGGTTTACTACAACATTAAAATTTCCAGTAAAAGCAGGGTTTTATATACCTGAACTCTAATGGCCTATTCTGAAAATATTTATGTCAGGAAAAGCATGGTATTTGCATGCCAAAAGCAATTTTAGTGCCAATGTTTAGCATTCCCTTCCCATTTAACTCTTTCCAATCTACTTCACAAATGTCAGATGCACTTTTCCTACCTACCCAGTCCTCCTCCACATGTGGAGTTTAGAAAGAGGAAACTCCAGGTTGAGTTTTCAGATCAATTAATGGCGAAAAGTTGGACACTTCTAATAACAGTCCACTGCACAAAATACTCGTGTAATGGCTTAGAATAGAACTCACAGTCTGCTCAACCACTGATTTTATCTCTGTGCTTCGCGTGCATACCTATTAATTTCAAGGAGAATTAACTGCCTAACCAAAGTGAATGACAAAGGCAACAGGACAGGGAATTAGGTAACCTAGTGCCACAGCTCAGAAATAATGGGTCAAAATTCTCTTCAATTACGTGAGGTTTCTGGAAGTATGGGTAGTACTCGCTTACTTTCATTCTGAAGTTAAAATCAAAGCATGCGCCTTTGGCAGCCAAGTGTCTTCAGCCTCCTCTGTCTTCAAGTCATAGGTATTTTTATTCTGTGAGAAGGGAGGGCATTTGACACCTAGCTGGACATACACAGCAGTCTGCAGGATGGATACAGCAGAGGAGTATCAATTTGACCTACTTATTCTACTATAAAGTAATTGTATTTAGGTATCCTGGCTAACAGACTTAAATGGGACTCTCAGAGGTACAAAAGTTGATATTACTTCAGTATTTGCAAACTGCAATTTCCTAAATTTAAGAAAGGTTTAAAATCATACGCTGATTTTTAGCAAAATTTTTCTTTTTTCCCTACTTCATACTAGCATGTACAGGCCACAGCTTTTCAGGATAATCCAGTAATATAAACATAACTTCTCAAAATATAGCAAACATATAGGAACACAGCTAGTCTACACTTGCCTTATCTCTTGGGGCCTTCAGGTTTGGGATTTTTTGTTTGTTTGTTTGTTTGTAGGGAATAATATTAGATTTCAGCATCTGTCACCATCAAGAAAAAAATTCATCCCTGGCTCCCACATGAAAACATTGTAACCAATGCATAGTTACTGAACCATGATGCCTTAATGATCATTACACAAATCAACTTTTTTTTATTTGAAATAACGAAATTAGGAATGTGCTTCCATAATTATTTGAATCAGACTGTCAAGTTAGAAATTTAATAAAATCTCAATATGATTAAATTGTTAAAGTAATGTATACCACACAGATCTATGTACGTGGGGGTTCTTTTTGTTTTGACTTATTCAGGTATGCCAATTAAATTTCAGCAAACAACACTGTAAATAATGCCCTACTTCCACCAAATTCTAAAATATCTGGGAGCAGACACCCATCATGTGGTATCTTTCATCTTTATGCTGTTTTCTAAAGCTCTCTTTCCAAAATAGCCTAATAAAATAAAAGTAGGCCTATTAGGCAGACCAAACTCAATAAAAAATGCAAGATTTTAAATATGGACATTAGGTGGGTTTTGCCAATTATGGTTCTAAAACCCAGAAAAGAAATTGTGCATTCAAGCAACTTGAACTAGTCATCTTCCTTAGATCCTATGTATAAACATAGTAACTGATAAAGTTCATATTTTGATTTAATAGACATTTTATAGACAATATGTTGATCCTTACAATCCTTAAGGGTCCTTAAAATCATTAAATATATAGAAATCCTTAAAACAGATAGAATGCATATGTTCTTATAAAGCAAAAGAATTTTCTATCAGAAAGAACTGTGTAGCTAAACTCCTGAAATCATTCAAGCCCATGCACCAGAAGCACCCTTTCCTTTGGGAAAGCCACCACGCAGTTTTTGAGGAAACCGCTGCCACAGCGCATTGTGAAACTGCTCATATGTAAATTATCACTCATCTAAGCCAGGGCATGATCTTACTAATATCACTGAAATCTCTTCCTGCTTTCGTCATTCCTTCCTTGCCTTACCTTGCACTAAAACCTCTGCTGAACCAAGCCTCTATCATCTAGTTTGTCAAGCAGCAGGCCCATATATGGTCCTCTGCGAACCAGGTAACTGTTATCAAAGGCACTAATGCAACACAAGGGAACATGCTAAATTTTTACCTCCGCATTACCTAAATAGAAACTTCTGTAGCGCATCGTTTAATAGCTATTCTGCTCAAAGTGCTCTAGTCAGCAGAATGTTATCTGCAGTGCCTTGGCTCAGGCAAGCCCAGCCACCTTGCAGATGCTGGCTATTTAGAAGCCCTTTCTAATGTTGACACAAATCAGTTTCTTTAAAAAAAAAAAGTCCTCTAGCAAATAACTACCTTTGTGCACTGGAGGACCTGCTCTGGATCACGTACTGTTCCATACTGTAACTCCAATAGTTTATATTCAGCAGTTAATCACATTTTTATATCCAAAATAAAAGGATAGGAATGTTCAATTTTTGCCAGGTTTAGAAACAAAGATTTTAACTGATATATCATTTTCTACTACATGTCCTCCAGACTCTTCATTTTAACTGGAAGTGATAATCCCAGAATTTCCATTTCTGAGTGGGAAACCAACATTCCCAAATAGAAAAGGCAATGAACCTCTTCATGAACCATTTAAGAGCCTCTTAAAGAACTTTTAAGACAAGTTCCTTTTTTTGTGTGTGAGAAAGATCTTTTCCCTAAGAAATAGTTCTCCTTTGTACTGTAGGCAAGCTCCAATGTAGAATTTTTTACACTACAGCTATTGCCTATAGCATACATGGCTTGCTACACACTTAAGAAAAAATACTGAGTGGCTGATTAGCAGTTACATGGATAGAAAAAACCAAACGCTTTCAGATTACCTCTGGGGTTATTTCTGCAAAGCAGATTTCTACTACAAATGGCACTTTGGCTAACTACTTACTGTTACTCTGTCCTTGGGAAGGTATCAGTCTTGAAAACTTGCTTACTGCATAAATTAACATTACATTGCTTAAATTCAGGAGAAAAGTAACCTCTGAGAATAAGGGCCTAATCTCTACAATGAAAAGGAAGATAACTGAGTGTTTTCTTTTGTTTTGTATACTCACAACATAGTTTGTATAAGAGTCTAAATTTTATACCAATGCTCTCTCTCTCACACACACACACACAAAAAGAAAAAAGGAAAGAAAAAAAGAGAAAAGCACCTCATCCTCTGGAAACTTTTGTGCCTCTCTTTGATTACCTGCACCTTCTAAAATCCACATTGGAAGCGCTGTCCTGCCTAAAAATTTTAAGATTATATACTTCAATAAATACATTATCACACAAATCAAACCAGATCAAAATCATATGGGCTGATAAATCAGATTCATACCTTAACTCTGCTGAGAATTGCAAAGGAAAGAGGAAGGTGTAGAAAACGGACCATTCTCTAACTCCTAGTCTTGACATGCAAATAAAGACATCTGAGGAGCACACAGGTTGGAAGCTGCTGTAACATTCTATCATAATTAGAAACATTTCAAGAGCCCTGTAATTTCCAATCAAAATTACAGTAATTTCCGATATACAAGCCATGATTCATGACAGAATTTTTACATTCCATGGGAGATTGTAGTGGCCTGATGTATGACACACTGAGTACAGCACTAACATAAACAATTCAGTTTAATGTTTAAACAGCACTTGGTGTTTAGAATCCCACAATAAAAGAAACATATTATTGTAGAAATTATCACTTTGACAGTGATTGAAGGGTAGGCAGGCATGTGGCCTATAAAGCTGTAATTTTTACAGTCCACAGCTTGAGTTTAATCATTTTGATATAACATTTCCAAAATAACCTTTTAAATGTTCCTTACAGTATATAACTTAAGAGACAACATCCTTTCTGTACAAGAAATGGAGTAAACTGCAAAATGTGAACATTGTAGAAATCAGAAGTTAAATAATATTAAGAAGAAAAAAGGCATACAGATACTGAAAGACCAAGAATCAGCTTTCACTGGAAGATGCTAAATTTTTCTATGAAGTAGTTTTAGAAAACTAAAGGAAAAAAATGACTAAATGGACTTAACATTTAATCAGACATGAAAATTTAACCTTGTAGTCATTGGTGCCTTTAACATTTCTTTCAAGTATTGATACAACCACGGGTCTAGTCTTTCCCATTTTTCTGATATGTTTTTCCTTTACTGGTTTGAGTACATTCTCACTTTGGTCATGGTTTCACATACTTTGCCAAACTTTCTTAGAAGACATGTAACTTAGGATAATCATGCCCAACAAGAGAGTATCTTCCTTGCTGAGCTCCCTCTCCTGCCACAAAATTTGACAGAAATATTTCACTTGAAGAAAAGAGAGTATTGTATGACAAAAGGTTCAAAATTGAAAATGCAATGTATATGAGTGCACATGCACAGGTAACCAGCAGTCATTGGACTCCCTAAAAGATCATACATATTTTCTCAGGTTTAACTTGGATGACTGTAACTTGTTTAGACAACTCAGATATCTGTCCCATCTCCACTACACGTCCTCAAGAGTGGGTCCGTTTCACCAAGCTCCATTGCTAACTAACTGTTTTCACAAAACCCAACCCCTCAGCATTCCTGGTTACAGGCACACGCAATTGCAAAACATCACCGCCTCGAGATTAATTGTGTGGCAATACCTATAGCTCACACACAGCTTTTTCCTCATTCACACCAACTACGAATTTATGAAACTGATTCTTTCTAAGCTGTGCAAGACCTGCAAACATACAACAAACTCATCTCACCGATGGGGAAGAGGGAAGACCGTCTCTCAAGAAGCTACTTGTCAACTCGGTCTTTGGACTCAACAGCGAGCTCTAAGTTGTGGCCTGTGCTAATCCAGCCAGTCATTACAGTTCACACAGAAATACATTAAAAACAGACGGGAAAGAAAGCATGCATGACAATGAAGCTGCCGCGTCTGGGAAGCTTTACCTGGCTTTTGGTTGCTGCAACCTTTGCAAACAGCGCTTGAGATACTTTAGCTCTCTTCATTTCCTGCTGAATCTCATCATAAATGGAAGCATTAATGTTCATGGAATTATTTTCTGTTTTTCCATTCCTTTCTGTAGCAATAGTAGCTGTTTTGACCTAGAAAAAATATTTTATGAGACATTTTTTATTATGAAAAAGTTGTTTCTCTCTCTCTCTTTCCCTAGTAGTCACCCTTTCTATTTTATTCAAACCTGTTCAGATATTCTTTCAGCATTCCAGAAATTTAACATTATAAGTTACAGTCTTGTATTTTAGCACTATAAGTTAAGCCACAGTTCAGGCAAATGGGAAACAAGAAAATCCAGCATATTGTAACAGGTGAGTGTAGCTGAAATATGAGTGATTGTTAGCTGACCATTGTGAATTTCATCATAAAACAAGTTAGGTGGAAACCTGTCAAATAGCCTTATGCAGACTTGTGAATCTTTACATGATTCCTCTGCCTCACACAAATTGAGAATTATAACTACAGCATAAAAGAATCTCAAATGAAATAAAAAGTACAGATGCATCTTGATTCATGTTTTATGTCCTGAGCACTCAAATGCATGATAGTGTAGAAAAGTTGTCGCTTTAGGTTTACCTTCTCTTTAACTATTGGGTTAGCAGTTTAATTTTTAAGCTACTTAAAAAAGCAACAATTTAGACTAATGCATATTTAAATTTACTCATTCACAAAACCAAGATGGGGCTTTATTAAAACTATTAAGTCTTGTATTTTGCTTATCTACATCAAATCTACTTTTTTAAATAATGACATCAAATATACTTTTATTTTAAATTGATTCTTGTAGTCTTGGTTAAAAAAAAAAACAAAAACATGAAAACATGACAAAATGATTACTCCACAACTACTTTTATTATTGCTGCACCTGCAGCGTTAAGGAAAACTGGAAAAATAGATCAGTGGAGACATAATGTACAGGACAACATCACCCTTTCCTTCATTGGAAAGCTTCTGGAAATGATGGAAGCTATGTTTCAACACCAAGAAGCATCACATCAAGGTTATAGTGCAGTTTCTGCAGCATCACTTGAGAGGGACAGAAAATTAGTAGTATTTTGAGCATTTTCCCAGAGTATCCCTACAATAGTATCCATAGTTATGGATAACATTTTTCTTTAGCAGCTATGCTGGCAATTGCCTGACAATAGCGGACCTACAGATGAAGGGGAAGACTGGATTTCTGCCAGGTGATGATGCAAAGTCCAGCTTTTTGATTTTGATTCAAACTTACCAATTCATACTGAAATTGTTGAGAGCTGAATTAACTTAGCCATTTAGAAGTTAGATGTGTAGTCTAAGTTCTTTTTGAAACCCCTCAGGGTTCAAAGGGAAACGATGATGACATGATAATTTATCTGTTAATCTCACTCTGCATGAGCTTTCAATGTCATAGGATCTCATGTATGAGTCAAAGGGTTTGGATGAGAGTCACACTTAGGCAAACCATCAGCCCAATTTTGCCTCGAAATGTCAGCATGCTCAGTTTATGGTAGTACCCTCTACGGTACCTTTAAGATAAAATAATCTAGTCCAGAACCTGTGAGTGCATGCCACTTCTGCATGAATGAGTCCGTTTTGTCTATTAGGTGTTACAGGAGCAATGCTGGCACATGCCCTTCAGCTGCAAATGGGAAAACCTCAACAAGAACAAAGCATATGTACATGCTTCCTCCAACTGCCTCCTACTGGTAGGCATTAGACTTTCCAGTGTTCAAAACCAGGAGTACTAAATGACACAAGAAATGTAGAAAAATACCAGGATGTTGCATGTGGTATACCATATGATTTGTTTTCATTTAAAAGCAATTTACAGCTTGTGGCAATGACTGGAAGAGTACAGTATGGCATTTTACATATGATACCATAGTAGGTGATGGCCAAGCCTAGGCTAACAGAAACATTGGAGATGCCTGCATGGAGGCATTGGAGTGGGCAACATGAGGAACAGCACCATGAACCTCCACTTTTCAGGTGGGAAATGCAGAGTGGGAAAATACATGCTCCATTCTGAGCAAATTAACCTTGGGCAAGAGCAGGTGCATCTCCTGAATACCACATAGCACCACCATCTGCAAATTACAAATGAAAAGGACCCACTGGAAGAAAACTGATAACCAATGGCAATGTTATATACTGTAGTATACTGCAGTATATACTACTGGAGACAGCTTTCACTGTTTGCATGCAAAAACTAGGCTAAGCTAAATTAGTAAATTAAAAAGTGATGGCTTTGAGGTCAACACATCCTCTTGGACCATACATTTGAACTCTGTCAGAGTTAATTCAGTCCTTCCAAAAGAAGTACTTCTAACTTGTAATCAGTCTTTCAAGGTCCTTTAGGGCAGAAAAGAAGATGAAGGTACTCTGGTAGAACATGAAATGGGAAAGAAATACTTTGATTTCGTGATCCTGATCAAAATGTCTTTTCTTCCATAAGCATGCTGCCTTTTTGATTGTTACTCGGTTTCAAAAAAATAGCTCCATGTTGTAGCAATTCTTCACAGACCACTAAAATGAATTGTGGAGTGAATACTCAGGTCATTAAAACACAAGTCTTCTGCACAATGTTGGTGACATGATTTAAATCATGAATCTTTGCCCACACTTGTCAATGCATGATTTAATATGGATATGCATTTAAATCAGGGGAACTACTGAAAATCCCCATTCTGGTAGGCAAATCTCATCTATCTTTTTACAGGTACAACACAAAGCTCAACTTTGCAGCATCTACTGTGTCACTAAGTTAAAAGAAAGATTCCTGTTGCCTTCTGTTGATACTGAACAGGGAACTGAGCAACAGAAAACATCTGCATCAAAATACCAGACTAGCTCAAAGAGCTTTGGGAGATTGAAATTCTTGAATTTGTAAACTAATTGTCTTGGGGACTATCAAGAGTTGTTGTTTACAGTCACACCCTCTCCCTCTCCCATTTACATAGCAGAATTTTTACATATAGAAATTCTTCCCCAGCCTCTTAACAATTTCTTTCTAAAGACCAGGAATAGACTATGGCTGGACTAGATGGGCCATTGCTTTGCTCTGGTCTGATGAATACCATGTAATAATGCTAATTAACCTCTTGGTGAATACCTGTATGAAAGACTGTTTCATAATTTGTACACAGCAAGCATCTAATCTGTTGTGCAAAATAGATAGAATGGGGTTCAAGGTAGGTTCTTAAAGATGGGTTCTTAGAATTGGGTTTAAGATAGAGGCTGATCAAATTTATGTTGAAAAAAACACCCTCCTCCTAAAAAACAAAACAAAACAAAACAAAACAAACAAACAAAAACCCATGCAACTTAAGGACTTGGGAGAAGGTGGAAAAAAATCATTCTGGAAAGAAAAACACAACAAAACGTAATCTCTCATCCCATTCACACTTAAACACAACATCTCACCCCAGCAACACTTATACCTACATTTTCTGGTTTGAAAAGAAACTATAGATCAGCTAAACTGTTTGTGAAAATAATCACATTTTCTTAATATTAACTGAATAAGGGAGCAGTACTTTACAAATTTGTCACACCAAGAATTAAAATCTGTCTGGCCCTCTTCTTATCACAATCAATTTAGTCATTTAAAAATACCTGTAAAAAAACTAACACATCCTTCCCCTGCTGGCCTGCCCAGATACATATTTCATCATCAAATAAGATTGATCACAGTCATGAGAACTTCTGGATTTATTCAATTTTCCTAAATAAAGGATAGGTGTTTGTTGAACCAATCTGAATAAGTTTCCACAAATACGGAAGCTCACTTTTTCACCATCAAAACTGAAACAAAATCTCTTATAACATATTCTCATAAGTACTGTTTTAGCTTGGGAACAAAAATCTTCTTTAATCCTGGTTTAGCTTTTAATATTACATCGTACATTAAAATTCATAAAGTAGTTCATTCCAGGCAAAACAAACTACTTTTCAGTTCTGGTCTGCAAATAGCACAGGAGGTACAATAAATGCTGTTGCTTTCAGAACAGCTTTTATCAGGACAGGGTTTACTACTCCATTATTACAGTGGCGCCTGGAAGAGCAGTTATAGTTAAGTGTCAGTGTTTCCATTAACTCTCCTCCATGGTGGTTTTTGCAAAGGGAGAGGGTTGCATTTAATATTTTGTTCATTGTGAGTTTCATTAAAATGTAATTTGGCACAAAGACTATCAACCTAAATCTCAAATTGTTGAGAGACTTAGAAATACAAATTTTGCTCGTGGCTAAGTGTGACTCGTGTGTATGTTTGAATTCCAGGACTCCACAGTGATGTTTAGGGCGAGCTGGAGATATCCAGAGTTCCCTGAATTGGAGATTCAGTAGTCTGAAAAACTAGCAAGACACTGTCCTCAAGACCAGTCTTTCAAGAGTAACATCATATGATGGTTCTGGGACCCAGGCTGAAACTGCTTTAGTGGCCAAGAAAACTTGACATTCTTCTGAAAGGTCCTGTAATTAACTCTGTTCTTTAGCTGTGAAATTGCCCAAGACCACTTGAGACAGACTGAGACATTACCTTGGCAGAAAGAGGTAAGTTAGGATGAAGGGTTTGCCTTTGCTCTGAATTACCTGGACTTTGGGAGCAGGGACAGATATTAAGAATGACCCGTATTTTATCTGCAGCCAGAGGTAGGCCAAGATTACATTTATGAAAATGAAGGTTTCCTTAAACTGAGTGTGCAGAACAATGACTCATGCAAGATTTGTGGATACGTCTTAAAACATTGCCTTGTTAAGATTATATTCTGCCCTTGACTTGCATGTACTCTATTTTTACATAGGATGAAAATGAGCCCAAAGAGTTAGCAGGAATTTTCTTTGGGGCACAGAGGTTGGGGGAGGGAATTCTCCAGCTCTGCCAAAATGGTTTATTTGTCTTCTGAAAAGAAACCACTCCTAACTGCAGAAAGGCTAAAAATATTCTGAAACCCAAATATTCTGAAAAAGAAAATCTAAGACTTGTTTGCCCTTCTCCTATGGAGAAGGGACCCTTTTTCATCCCAAAGCATTCAATGGGCTCTGATCCCCAGTGGGCACCACCCAATCTCTGAACACAGCTCGACACTTAACAGTGCCTAAAGTATCCCACTCTCTCTCTTTCCCATGCAACACATACTAGTCCTATCCCTTGAGCTTGACTTAGGAATACTCAGAAAGGACCTGTGTGGTAAGTTAAAGGTGTTGAATAATAATAATAAAAAAACCTAAAAAAACAACAGGAATAAGAGAAATACAACAAAAAAAGATTCCCCCCCCCCTTCCTGCTAGGTTGGAGGAGTTGAACTACGTCTCCATGCAGTACCTAGCTACTCGAGATGCTAATATTTACAAGCTTGAATACCCCAGGAAAAAGTTTAACACAGAGCTTTTGTCACAGGAAAGTGGCAAGATGAACATTAAGGAAAAATTCTTGTGCACGCTGTCCCCTCACAGTCAGACCTCCAGTGTAGAAGATAGCAGCAGCCTGACCTGCTTGGGAGCCATACATGTATCCTGATAACTCAGGCATTAGAGGCTAATGATTTCAATTTTAAAAAAATAAAAGAAAGGAAAAAAGAAAGGAAGAATGATTGCTTTTTTGTTTAAGTTAGGAAGAAGGGAGAAGTATGAGAAACAAAGAGCTTCTTAAAGGATTTCAAAAAAAGAACTGGAAACAATCCAGACACATTAGTTCAAGTAGCAACTACTGAGAATGCTGTAAAAATGAGATAAATTCAACATAGTTCCCTCTAACTCAGGCACCAGAGTTTAGACTTGGTGTGTTCCTACTATCCTATCAGACCTCCAAGGTCACGCTTGCTGTTTTGGCATGTAACCATATGCATAATTCACACAGAGCAAGCCCAGCCACTAAATGGTTAAGTCTGCTCTACTGTCTGGCCACCAGTTGGCAACACAAAAATGCAAAATAGATCCTTTTCAGGATGTTTATTTTCACATCCTTCCGAAACTGATAACTTGCAATTGCAAAATAAACCTTCATGTGTGGCATATTAGCTCCCATTTTTCATGGTTTCATAGTTTAATTGTTTCAAACGTTACATTAGTCTAAAGATTTAATATTAAATACATTGGCTCTTGTATAAATTTTGCTGTCAGGATAAATGGTCTGTTCTGTCTTTCAGTAGTTGTCCAAAAAGTTCACAGCTAAGCTAGAAAAACATTATGCTGTATTCCTGTATAGCAAACTTCAAATAATTGCTTAGAATAAATTCTGTAGTTGTAAGGATGCTAATAGTTTTATTTCCTCAGTATAAAATATTTAATAAAATGTGGACATTTTTGAGCTGGTGGTGGTATCAGAGTTAATAATTCTGTGGTAGTATGACTACAAATTATTTCTGCTATGATTTATAAAATTGTATTTGCTAGTGCAATTACTAGAATAATTTAATTATTATTTCTAGCATTAAGTTTTGTACTTATGTTACTAACATGGATATCTTAATTTTGAAAATTAGGTCTCAGAACATTTAGTAGCAGGTGGCAAGTGCTATATGTGCTTATAGGTGGATCATTCCAGCAATATGTGAAAAGGTCATGCAAGAACCCAACTCAGAGATTTCTACATGCTGGTCTGCACAAATCCATGCATTAGGTAAAGTAGACGTTTTGTAGCATGACAGAGAACAACATAACAACTAGAAAAATCATTTTATTCTATAGAGCTCTAGTGTTAACCTATAAGGTTTCAGTTTTAACCTGTTTTCCTGTTAAACAAAGCAAAACTGTATGCTTTTTGCACTTTGAACGGTCTCTTTTTATGTTATGATGTTAACTGTACCCCTGATTCCCGTTAAAAGAACAAAATGTAAATATACACAAGAACGTGGCAGAATGATCCATCCCTTCCCCAAATCTGGATTACAGTATGTATTGTCAGTAAAAAACTCACTTCCTTTCTGGCTGCAAGGCATTTGTACAGTTTAAAGTGTGAATTGAAACCAATTCAAGGACTACCTCTGACTTGACATTCTTCTGAAAAGTCCTGTAATTAACTCTGTTCTTTAGCTGTGAAATTGCCCAAGACCACTTGAGACAGACTGAGACATTACCTTGGCAAAAAGAGATAAGTTAGGATGAAGGGTTTGCCTTTGCTCTGAATTACCTGGACTGTGGGAGCAGGGACAGATATTAAACCAAACTCAAATATTATTTTAAATAGAGTTATCTGTATTTAACTATTTCTCACTAAAGCAGTACTATGTAAATAGACTCTCATCCTTTATCTTGAATACTATCTATAGTGGATTTCCCAGACTAAACTCAGTTAATGATAACAAAACTAGACAATTAGCACAGCCTGTTCCTTCTGCAAAAAAAAAAAATTCCTCTTCTCATGAAAAGTACTAGAGCAGGTCAGAAGTGATCTTCTGTCCTCCCTTTCCCTACATTTTTGTTATTTATTACTCTTACTGTGGTCTTTAACACCCATTAGCTGCAGAAAATTTAGAAAAATAATCTGTGGGAATTTATAGTATTGCAAATGAGTACAGAATATAGTCACAGGCACATGTTTGAGCCTGGCTAGTCAAAGACTGCTCCTATCACCACAAAATTCCCACAATCCCAAAGCCTTGCTTTTTTCCTTTCTTTTTGGCATAGCTCATCTGGATAGTATATATTTAGCATGTTTCCCACATATCTGTGCCTCAGTTTGCTTTGTCCTTGCAAAGCTACAACCTTAAGCCACAGCAATGCAGGTTATTTCAGGAAAGGTATATCATTTCTGGAATGTTTCATTCACAACAGCACATTGTGGAAATCCTATGCATTCCTATGGCTCACACCTATATTTTTCATACACCCTAAACTGGCATAAATTCTAGAGTTTCTTTGACAGACATAAGGACTGCAACACTGCATTTCTGGATCCCAGTCTGTCAAACTTACTCATTTTTTGGAGCATTAAACAAATAGACCCACTAGATTTTGCAGAAATCAATAGGAGCTTCATTTGAATGAGCACTGAATTAAGATTTAATGAACATATCCCAATCTTCCAGAGCGATGGATACAGCAAGACTGTTATGCTCCAGCAGAGTGATTGAATGGATGCCATTTGGACATACAGGCATAAATTAGAAGAGCGTTGCAAGCTGTCAATGGCTTGACTTAGTGAAGGAAAACCCAACATTTTGAGAGGGAACAGTCTCTCCCCCATGCCTTTAGCTTTTTGTTTTCTGGAAGATAATTTTTAAGGCAATATGATGTACTAAGTGATACTTCGACTTTCATTCCCACTCAGTTCAGTTATCCAAATCCTTTAAATTCACTATTGAAAATTGTAACATAAAAACAACACCTGACAACTCTAAGGAAAAAAAAAAAAAAAAAAAAGAGCTAAAAGCCAGGATGTTCTAAGACCAGATCAAGCTCAAGTCTTAATAGAGCAAGCAAAAACCCCTTGTGTACGTGCCATAATGTATAGAATTTATCTTAAAACTACAGAATATATAGTAACGAGCTGCCACTATCATCCAAGGCATTTCCTAAATTTAATTTGTGATATGCACTGAAAATAATGATTCAACTAGCTTTAAAAAAATGTAGTAGCACTAGTAAGCTTTTTTTAATAATAATAATAATAATAAAAAGTATCACCCAGCAGGACACTGAGAAAGCAGAATGAGCACATCTAGAAGACATAGAGAGCAGTTTACTTGTGGAGGACGGCTAGGCGGTGTGCTTATGAGAGGTGCTGGGCCCATGGCAGAGGCTGCGTTCAAGCTCCTTTCCCTTTCGTCCTGGTAAATTCGATCTCGTTCGGCTTCTGGCAGCTGCAAGAAGTTCTGCATAGCCCGAAGGTTTACCAGTAAGGACTGCGAGGCAGTCTTGGGATCCTCTTCCTTTCGGAGGATTTCTGAGAGCAAGCCCTGTAGGGAGGGGGAGGAAGAAAAGGCTGGATAGTTAGCCTAGGTGAGCTTTCATAAAAATGCCCTCTGCAAAGCCACTGCCAATCATTTCTTTTCATTCTTTCCACAAGGTTTAGAACAAGAACAGCAACAAATGTACTATTCACTCCACATAGGAATATATTAATGACAATTTAGGTAGCAGAGAAGAGCGCCTCAATTGTACTCTTAATTTTATTAAGCATCTGTTTTATATACAACGTAAAGTGAATTTGCCTAATTGGTCTCCTTTCTTTTACTGGTTTAATTTGCCATAAAATCTTTCACAGTCACCAGACAATGAGAAGTTAGGAGTAAATGAAATTCACCTATTTTAGAGGCACTAGCTTGTACTCATGTTTTCTAGAAAAAAAACATAGTGAACTTATAGAAATGGCTTTCCACATTTACAGCAACTTAAACCACACCTTGGGAAGAAGTGGTATTTCAGAATTAATCTGAGATGACAAATGGTAAACGCATAGCGTTCCTAGAGTACTACTTAACTGACTCAGGTCCATATTTGTTGTATGTCGATACCTTGTTTTGAGAGGCGAATTAACAAGACCAAAGAGACATATCAGTTTAAAAACAGTTTTGGCAACTGATGTTGAAGTCAAAATTCTGCAAAACCATCCGCAGACCTGTCAGAAAGGGTGTAGGTAGCAAATACATTTTTGATTCAAAATGCCATGTACATGGGGATGTCCTTTAACAGGCACTTAGGATATTACATAGAGTTTTGATTGTGAAGAGTGGCAAGTTGTTGCAGGTCGACAATACTTTCCACAAGGGAGCAGCTGGTTGGCAAGGGCGAGTTTGGGAACTTATCTCTGGTTTCAGGGAGCCTGTTTGGGAAGGGCTGCGGGTCCCAGTTCCTTGGTCTGTTTACTGCTGCCGTCGTTTGGCGATTTTCAGAGGCCGGCAAAGATATATTGAAGTGAGTATTGGAAAGAAAAACAGCAAATGGAGTGTAAGTAGCAGCAAGCCAGAAACGGCCAGCTGCGGACGGCAGCAGGCTTATACAGACCACCCCAGGTTTCCTGTGCAATCATTTGATCTCGACTCTCAGCAATGGAGCAGGTCTGGTGAGCTGGGACACCTAATTACTCTAAAAGATGAAACTTTTATGAACCTATGAGTGCAATGAGAACTTTAATGCCGACAGGTTCTTGAAATTTCTCCCTTCCCCCACCAAACCCTCCTTTTAAGTATGTCAGAAATACAAAATACTCTACTGTCTTGAAGTGACAAGGTAGGACAAGAAAACTAATTTTTGCAAAAGCAAATGTGAACTTGTTTTTAAAATAAATACTGCTGTCACAATGGGACAAGGAATGGTTTGGTCTGAGATGTTTTTATGGCTAGTGTAAAGCGAACATGGATGTTGTTCTGAAGAAATAGCACAACTCAGTGCTTTTTTCTTAGAGTTGCATTTAAGCTCCTTATCAAGGGGTGGAGGGGGGAGGGGAAGGAGGCAATAAAAATGCTAAAACTTAGAGGCAATCCTGTTTTAGACATCTGTTCCTAACAAGGTGCTACAAAAATCTACTGCACAAGCCTCTGCTCGCTGTCACCTCTGTAGTGATATCTGACATGAGCAGGACCCTAAAGAAGTTGTCACCTCTCCTGAAGGTCCTTTCATACCTGCCAAATGCCCCTTATAAACATTCTAGGAGGAGAGCTGGAAGGAGAGCGCTCCTCCAACAAAGTTCCAGCTTCCCACACCCAGTTCATGGAGATGGGCTGCGGACCCCTCTCTTAGGTCGACTGGGCTCCCCGTATGCAGTGGCACTTGCAGGAGGGAACGGGGAAGCAAAATACAAACATGCTTTCCAGCACTGAGCCTGAAACAATCTGGAGGAGGATGAAAAAATAAAATCCTGGTGGATACTTTCTTACCACTATTCTTCATCCCTCCTCTTTGCTGGTGTCCAGGTAGAAACTATTCAGAAGGTAAATATATGAGTTACAGATAAAAATGGCATTTGTGTGGATTATAATCTTTAAAAATTTTCATAATGATTAGTCCCAACAATAAACTTACTTATCAACAAATATGGAAGTTATTATATATGAGTTTGTTATACTTTAAGTACTCAAGGCCACTGCTTTTAGTGTTTGTCAGTGGTAGGGTTATACTACCCATCCTCCCAGGAGGAGTCAAAAATGATTTAGTGCCACTGGAGACAAGGCAAAGCTGCCTGCAGAACACAGGAAGTATGACTGAGGTGTAAACACATGCGATTTCTGACCACTGCTCTGCTGAAAACAACTGCAACAGGACTAATAATAACAATAATAAAAGAAAACCTCAAGTGGACTGATCACTGGCAGGAGAGGAGACTCATTACTAACAACCCACTGTCAGCGGCAGAAAATATCCTTGAAAAATAGTCTAGCCCATACTAAAAATATTGACTGGTATAAGCCTTTCCCACATAGTGGGCAGCTTAAACAAGTGGAAAAGGCTGTTTTTTTCTCGTATAGCTTTTCCCCCTCAGTGAAATAAATACACAAGGAAAATAGACGGTTGTATTTTTGTGGTGTTTGCCACTATAGGCATTTCTGTAGGACAGTTCTTGGTGAATAGAAATGCCATAAAGTAATCACGCCCCTGTCCTCCCTCATCACTGCCATGATTCTTAGCACGAGCTGGAAGCGCAGGAAAGGAGGCAGATGTAGAGAGAAGAGGGAGGCAGGAGCGCTGGGGGAAGGCATGGAAGAGATGCTTATTGCTAGGAACTTCGAACCTGAAGGTCAGAACACGTGTGTGAGTAACGCGTGAAAGCAGGCGCTGCGCGATGTGTGGGGGAGCCGTACACTGCAGTTTCTCTGCATCAAACACTACTTCGGTGCTAGTGCTTCAATTTTTTTAGCACTGAAATTCAGCAAAAGATCGTACGACAAAACATAAAACAGGAAAATCCTAGAAAGAATGCTTCAGCCTTTGCATCCTTTCACATACTGACAGGCAGAGATTTACTATTTATTCCACCAGGCTTGAATCGATTTACCAATATACATCTCTTGGTATGATCTCCTGATACTGTACATCAGGATGTCCAAATGCTAAATGCCATTTTGCACAGAGATTATAAAAACTGTTAGGGACAGGGTCCTCCTCACTCTTCTTCCTGTTTACTCTTCTCACACTGGAAATGTATTTTCTTAAGATGTTACCAAATCTTATCGGGGTGGGTGTGTGTGTGTGAGAGGGGGGGAATATACACCTCATCACAAGTATAATTCATTACTAATTGCACAAAAATGTTCAATAAATATTATCAGTGCTTTCAAAAGCTAATTATGAATTCTTTAAAATTGGAGATAAATGAAAGTGCCTGCCAATATGAACAAAAACACTGCCTGTCTGGCCCCCAGTTTGTCTCCTCTTTGAACATAATCACTGATTCAAACAGATTTTATCAACCTTGCAGAACTTCAAAGCTCCGAGAAGAAAAATGCAATTTGCCAAAACCTCCCCAAAACACGCAGCACGGCCCTGAACACTATCCGTCTCCCTTGCAGTGTGCTTCAGTCACATGTCCAGGTGGAAGATTATTTGCAAGCTCCACCCAGCAGCCTGGATCCCTGCCAAGTAAGTTATAAGCAGACACATTTATCTATGTCGCTTAGTAGCAAGAGGAGAGCTGTCATGATAGTGTAATAGCACCTTTTTACCTTTTATTCAATAGCGATATGGATAGTGTGCTTTTTCTTAAATTACACTACGAAGAATTATATGAATACAGTGGCAATTTCTGTTATACTTAAGCAGGCAAATTTCCCTCTACCACATAATTTACAGAACTCAAATTCAATAAAACATTACATGATGGTCCATTACTGTTATCAATTTTGAATAATCCATCTTCATTTTTCATTTTACTGGAAAATAAAGTGTGCCAAAGACAAAATGGAAGGGGAAAAAAAGTGCCTGAGAAGGTGATTGGTGTAAACTTGGATTTTGTTTTAAAATTATAGAATAGTTTACTGCATCCAAGAGTTCTCCCTCGAAACAGCAATTGCCCAGACTTAGTATGAGACTATCCTAAATGCACAGACGTTTTCACATACGAAAAAGGCACTATATACGAAAGAAATGCAATGTATTCTGGCAACTAATTTTTTGAACAAGAAAGCATGGGGGGTGAAGGAGAAAAGAGGGGAAGAGAACGGCATCTGGCAGAAAGACCGAGGAGTATTCCAAAATGTTCAGATGAAAACCTGTTGCTTGTGGGAAGAAGAAAAGCGACAGGAGCACTCCCCCTCCTCCTGCAACGCCGGAGAGGAGAGGTCACCTCCCTGCAGCGTGATCCCAGCTCGTGCCGCGGAGCGGTCGGGATGAACAAACGCTGATGCTCCAGCTCTTTTGAGAAAGACCTGAGCACACTAAAGGGCCTCCCAGTTTACTAGAAACTGGGCAATCGGCTGGATGCTATTTGCTCACAGAGGCTGTAGGAAGGGTTGGCATCAGGACACCACGTTTCGGCACGTCCGCCTGGGACTGCCCTTCGCTGGCGCCCCGGTCCCCAGGCCAGCGAGAATCAGCGGGATACAAACGCCCAGAAAAATGCAGAAAAAAGCTGACTCGAGCCTGGGAATTTCGACAGCATAAGGTGTCTGCACAGCACACTGACATCAGCTGGGAAAACACACTAAATTTATTAATTCAGTTGAACGGCAACTGAAACATCAGCAGCTCAGTTTACTGGAATTCCCCTTGCAAACACAGAAGCTGGTACCCACATTTGCTAGCCAGGCTTGAGGTGAAATTCAGACCTGCCAGGACAAATCCTGACGCAATAAACTTTTCCATGGTGCACAACAAAGAGCTTCTAACAGGATTCACGCTATTTCTTTGCGGCCAGTGAACTGGAATCGCAACTGCTGAAGGACAAATGAAATTCGGGAGCCAACTGCACACTGGAGCCTTCTTAGGAGGGATGGGGAGAAACGTGAGAGGTGTGCCATCCACAGACCCCTCTGCTGCTGCCGGCCACAGTCGCGCCACTGTGCATGAGTGGAGATGCTCATTTTCACCCCAGTTATGGCTTTCTGGACTCTTCTTTGATTAATCTTTGCAAGACACATTCCTGAGAGCTACACATTTTTGAAACTAACATCCTGACACCAGGACTAGGGAGAAATTATCCAAGAAGAGACTAAGAACGCCCCTGAGATTTCCTTAGGCGTGGCTGGGGGTTTTATCCCCTCTATCTTCTAAATGATAACTTTCTATTTTAAAAAAAAGGAAAGATCAGAAGTAATTTTATCCAAATTCTTTCTTTTGGGCTGGGAGTAGACAGAAATATTTCTAGTCAACGTTCTTCCCCCCAACACAAAAATCCTTGAAAAATATCGCCAAATGTTGAATACCACTCTGAGCTGGTAGAATTCCCCTCACTCATCCCAAAACTGCCAAATTCTGTATTCGTACTGTACAGTGCAAGTCTGTAAAATGGGAGGTGCCAACATCTTCAGCCAATTCAACCAAAGTCCATTTTTGTTACCAAAACATTAAGGTGAATTACTTTTTTATTTAAAATTCACTTCCTTCCTTTACTTTTATGCTGAAAGCAAATCTCTTCCCTCATCTGAGACTGTATCTAGACATCAGGTTTTTTGCGCAGAACTCCTAACCGATTTCAGTGAAGTCTTCTGCCTTCAAAAGCTGATGGCATGATATGGTCCCTGGACACAGCTCAAATATGCTTATGACAGTTTCAAAAATGTCACTGTTAAGCCTGAGTTAGCTTTTTATCTCAGAAAACAGTAGCTGAATTTAAACAAGCATTACTATTTGCTCTATCCCCCAAAAAAGGGACAACAGATTTTACATCAGCATTAGAAAATAACTTCTAAATAGCATCATTTACTGAAGTGTTACCCTAATTTTACTTAAATGTGATCCTTAAATAAATTCTTGAATAAGTTGTTATAAATTCTGAAATACAGCAAGCAAAACAAATCTAAATGCTTTCATAACAAAAATCACAGGTATCTAGACTTGTATGCCTACTTGGGCTTCAGCTGTTACTGTGGATATAACTGACAGGTTTTAATTTGGCAAAGAAAAAAAACGTGCCTACAACGAACTCTTCTGCAGTCAATGGGGTTTCACTTGCCTATGAGCAGGCTGAGATATCTTTTTACAAGAATAAGGCTAATATTGCCTAAACTCCCAGTATTTTTTCCTTTCTGTTCCCCACACCTGCTACAATAAATAACAAATATTGCAAACACTTAAGCAGCTAACTTTAAATACTAATATAATTAGACAACACAAATTGTAGTATATGGGGATACTACTCTGTGTTCTTTAAAGTAGATCTAGTTGAATATTGCAAAATACATACATATATATATATATATATATATATACACATACATACACACATATATGTAATATTTTTTCACTGGATTTTTTTTTCAATATGCACTTTTGGGGTTTCCATACAATTTGGGTCACTTTGAACACATTTCATCAAGCAGGTTAACCTCAATGTCTGTGGAAGACCTGAACTATAAACAGATTTTAATAGCATTTATAGTAAGAAAAATGTCTAGTAATCCGTAATCAGAACATGTAGTAGAAATCTGCCCCTAGAGTTCCACTCATCCTATCTCAAGGGCATCTTTTTATGCTGTGTCATATAAATTCAATGTCCAGTCAGAACCAATCACCCTTGTATTTCAAATAACAAATTATGTTCGTGCACAAATGACAGATCAAAAACTGTATGTAAAACTAGCTGTCAAAAACTGAACAAATGAATTTTGAGGGGGAAACAAGCTGGGAGAAAATAAGCTGCTTTTAGACAAATTTGAGAAATAAGTGTCTAACGCATTATTTATTTTCTGAATTATTTGCTCAGCCTTTTGCACCAGTAAGATGACAGCCCCAGACAAAGGTAACTCAAAGCTATCCTTATTATTTCAGTACTTAATAATATCAATAGTAAAAATATTAAATACGGTATTAAACAAATATATATGTTCATTTATTTATATAAATATCAAATACTGGAACTCAACTCACATAAGTAATCCTTGCACTAGTTACACACGTAACTCATGAAATAATGTATGAAATACTTTCATGGTTAAGAGGGAAGACACACACACAGAGATGGACACACACACAGCTCTACAGAGAAATCACACCATGTCTGTACTTCCTTTTAGCTAAAGGAGGACATAAAAAATTTTAAGGCAACAATAATAATTCAGAACGTTTCCAAATGACATGCTGCTGCAAACCTGGTACAAATGCATTTGAAACAGTCATTATCCAGTAAGCTATGCAAGGAGAAACATCAACATTTCAAGAAATGCCCAAACTAATTTTCTATTATATTCTAGGAAGGACAAATACTTGTTCCTTAAGTTTTAAAATGTAGAATCCAAAGCTAATTTAGTTAAATATATTTAAAATACTTCTTATTAAGAATCCTATTATATTTCCTGTTAAAATAGATTTTTTTAAATTTTGAGATCTTATTATTTGCGTTGGATATACTGACATTTCTCCCATAACTTCTGCTTGATTAAATTCCATGCAACATGGCATTAAGTTAAATTCATAGAGCAGAATAAATTATAACAGGGTTAGTTTCTAAAACAGGTGTAAAAAATAACACATTTTAGTGTTACTTATCAGCTTTGCTAGGGCTAAAGTTTTTTTCTGCACTGAAGAGCTGAAGTATATGCTCTGATGTGGACATCGACAATCTCAAAACAACAAGCTACAAACCACATGAAAGAACAGAAAACCTAAAAATAAAATTTTTATTTTTTTCAGTTAAGGTCATTTCAGAATGTGCCTATGAGTTGTGTTATTAAGATTTTTATTAGAAAATAAAAAAGTAAATGCAAATAAGAATGAAAGACTATTTCAAGAACATCTAAGAATATAGGTTGTTCATGCATGTGGTCAGTATAGCTATACCTTCACAACACAAAGGCAATGTGTTGAGTGACTTCGTGAATGGCATAGAGCTGTTCATTTTCCTTTCCAGCAAAGATTAAGTCATTCAAAACCATCACAACTGGAAAGGAACAAATACACCTCTAAGAACAGTGGGTATATCCACAAACTTGGTCACTGGAGATCTGTATACTGTATCAACACGGACACTGCCAGGAAGTGTGGTTCTTCCACAGGAGCTAAGTGGCAGAGCAGAAATGAGGAGAGAGACTTAAAAGGTGATAATTACTAAATTACTGATAATTACTGGGATAAAAAAGAGGAAAAAAAAGAAAAAAAAAGGAGAAAAGTCCTCTCAGATTAAAAAAACAAAAAACAAAAAACCACCAAAAAACACTGACCTGAGTTCGGTTAAAAGCCACACGTGCAAATACTGCCTGTGAGATTCCTGCTCGTTTCAGTTCGTCACGGACCCACTGGTAGATTTCGGAAGACACCTCTGTGTTTGTTGAGACCTGCTGCTCCAACGGCTTGTTCATGGATCTACTGACAGGAGGAGGGTGGTTCAAGTACTGTTGGTTTAAGGACTGCTGGGCTAGAAGTCTGTTCACTGCATACTGCTGGTTCAGCAACTGGGCCATTACCAGCTGCTGATTTACCAGCTGAGGGCTAATAGGAGTAGATACAAGTCCAGGGTGCAGGTTTGGAAGCGGGGTCCGAACAGATGGTTGACTACCATGAGAAAGCTGAACAGGGGATGGAGGCTGTTCGGCTGTGTTCCCTGGGACTGGCTGCTGACCGAAGTTGACATGGTTGGCACCTTGTTGGGATAGTTCAGAAAGGCTATCCATCTCAACTACGTTGGAAAAGAAACATTGAAAAAGCCAACATAAGACTACACAGGTACTGAAAATTGTGCACTTCATGCTCCTCATAAGACAGGCTGATATAAATAAATAAATAAATAAATAATCACATTCATGTCCAAGCTCACTGTTCTGCCCATCCTAGTTCATCACTGCTACTATTTTTTGCCTTCCTAGGAAGGTGTAGTAGACATTAAAAAACCCCCAAGAACCCAAAGAGCCCATCGTCATTATGGAGCTCTAGGACAAACGTCAGAACAGAAACAATATGCTGAGAAGCACATATGGCAAAGAACTAACTTTTCTTGAGTGCTTTGCAAAGGTGCAACTTAACAATTGCCAGAAAAAACATGAGCATGTGACTGCAGAAAGCAGACGTACAAATGATGGATGTAAAGTACTTGAGACCAAAGTGGTAAGCAACTAGGGAAGCAGCATGGACAAGAGACAGGAAAGTAATCCATACACTGCATAAAATGAGTGTGAAATGAGTGCAGAAAGAGAAAAGGGGGCTGGTATTGGAAAGCACACCCAGATCTTTTTGAAAGGGAAGTGAAGAGAAAGAAGCCCCCAATGACTAGTCTTGTTGCTCCTGAGGAGTCCTTGCTACTCTATCTACAGTTCCCAGCCACTGGAAATCTGTAACAAGCAGGATGGGGTATGGACTTCCCCATGCTCTGCTCATTTCTAGATGCAGCATCAATTGTATGGGACTCCTAGGAACTAGTATAATTTATGTAAATTACACAGATGGGCTGCTTTATCTCGCAACCATGTAGGCATTTTTTTTTTCAGTGACTTGCAACATGGTTGATTTTTTTCTAATATTAACTCATATGCCTTGACACACCCTCTTTTTTAATTAAAACATTTTAAACTATAAGAGTTTTTCCAGCTCCCCTCTCATATACAATAAGATGATATACAATAACTCCAGGTTAATGTAAAAGTGTCTCACTTTTATCAATGTATACCACTTTTTCATTTTAAATGATCTCAGTTCTACATTTTTATCAATGCTGGTTCAGATATAGCTTTAGGAAAATGTGCTTTTATTTAAAAAGCAAAAGTCCAGTATCTTCATGTAAGTGCTATGACATTATTTTTCTTATACTAACAAAAAACATTTAAAAGGAAAAAAAAAGAGTAGTATCTGTGCTTTTCATAGTAATTATGATCTTCATTAACAGTTATTCATTAAAATCTCGCCCTGTCCTTCAGAGGATGAGAACCGGAAAAAGAAACTGGCACCTGGATTACCACCTGCACCCCTGCCCTCTCCCTCTCTTCCATCATGGGCAGAAACTAAAAAGGCATGTTCATCTGCACAGAAGTCTGACGTCTAGAAGCGGGTTTCAGTCCCTCATCAAGGCACCTTGTCCCCATTCCTTATCAGCATGGCTTCAGGGATACGTTGGCCTCTCTTCCCAGCATTAGGTTACACAGAAGCAAGCGAACACACACGTTTCATATTCACCGGTTTCAGTGTCCCCAAAAGAGAGACTATGAACCTGTCTTGGTAGGTCACGTAACATGAATTGCAGCCAACTCCATTTGCCTCCTGCCCCAGACACGAGCACATTCTCACTACATCCCCTCTGCAGGGTTTGCACCATGCATAGCACTTGCCACATGCGCTTCCCTGCCACCAAAGTGGGAATGGTCACATCCTCCTGTCAATGGCCACGCTGACTGGCTCATGGACCACTTGGAACCTAGTTAAGTCTTATCACTGGTTTTGATTATCTCATAAGACTATAAACTTTTAGAACAAATCAGAATTACACAGAAGGTCCAAGGCAGATTAAGGAAAGAAGCTGCCTGTTTTCACTAGCAGAAAGTAGAGATCAACCCAAGTGGGTCATTCACTTGGAATAGTAATTCAAGCAATTATCACAAAAGTGATACATTGTCTTCATTATAGCCTTAAGCTGTAAAAGGCAAGAAACCCGTTTTGGTAGATGAATGATTTTGCCTCAAATACTGAAAGCTAAAACAAGCTCAAAATCCCATTCCAATGAGGTCCTATTTCTTCATTCCATTGAAAATTATGTAGAAATTTTCTGACATAAAGCATCCAAAATTATGTTAATAGGTTTAAGAAATAGTTTTAAAAAGGACAACACAGAAAGAGAAAAGGTACTAAAGAATTAGTGTACCCCACTGTTAATTTTTTTCCTCCAGTAATTTTCATATGCTCACTAGAATAGGCAAATAATTGTCCTAATTATTATTTAAAATAGGTTGAAATCAGTTGGAGAAAAAATATGGATTTATAAAAATACAGTACTCTTGTTGGAATGCAGTGGCAGTTATAGAAGACTTTCTTTAAATATATGTTAGCTAGTGCAAAAAAAAAACATTAAAAAGAAAATCAGTCCGTCACACTTCTAGGAACAGGTTTTTTAAATAATTATTCTAAGCTGTAGAAGATCTCTACATTTACAGAATGACAGCTTTACATCTCTGGCAATCCAAGTCAGTTTGGCTGTTTCAATAGCAAATATTTATTTAAATGAATTCTTTCACTATATATGTACTTTCTAAATCTACTCATCAAAAGCATCCTAAACTTCCTGTGAAGGGACCTGGCTTCTTATGTGACTGTGACAGACCTCAACATGACACTTAATGGTATGTATCCACCATCATGGCAACTTTTTTTTTCTTGCTTACCCATCATATCTTTTGCCTTCTTGAAATGTTTATACCACCTTCCAAATTCCTGACATTTTGCTGCTGAGACATTTGCATAGTAAGTGCTGTTCACAATGGAAGAAATCATACTCTGTGTGAAAAGGGGAAAAGAAAAAAAAAATCATCTGTAATACATAGTAGTACAAGTCAAAGCACAAATTATTTCAACTGTTGAAATGATTATACTTTTAGACTTTGAGGACCATGCTGCATTTTTAATCCTATTGTCCAAAGCCTTTAAAAAAAACTCATTAATTGAACATTAAAACAAAACGAGGTATACTATAAACTGGAGCAAAAAGAGCAGATGCACTAAGAGAAGAACAAAGTTATTGACAAAGACACTTCGGGCAATGGGATGGGCTCTGAACTGAAGACATTCATCTTGAATTTTTTAGTATTATTTCTGCTTTTAAGTTCATTTGAGCCCTCCCATGCCCACAGAGGTATACAAGCCTACAAATGCTACACTGATTCCAGAAATGCAAACAACCCTAAATATTCCAAAACAGCCCATTCCCTTTGTGCCACTTTCAGACCTCGTTGAACCCAACGAATTGTAAGACCAAAGTTAATCTGAATGAGCTAACAGTAGGACACAGCAAGGGGATTTATAGTAGGATAAAATGCATACGTAACAGACCAAAACAATCCCAGCCTTGCTCTTCCTAAACAGGATATTTAAATGATTCACAGAAATGGGCTTTTGGAAAACTCTCATTGTCATGTCTAATTCTGTAACTGAGTATTAGCCATAAAATATAAAACAGAATGATAGAGATGATTTTTTCTCAAAGTGTTCCTGCGGTATCAGATAGTGACAGCGAGAATTTTACCTTCAGCTCAATTTTAGCCAATTTTAATACAGTGGAATTTACAATGCATAAAACTTTCAATTCTAGTACATTCTCTTATAAAATCAATTAGGACTAAGCCTTGCAAAATGAAGCACTGCTCCAACCTGAAAATTATACTCAGCATATAATGTATGAACAACAAAACTAGTAAATGTAATTTCAGTAGACTGAACTTTGCCACACTTCAGATTTTTATGTGGGAAGTAGCTACTTTTAGCTTAACTACAGAAATTGTCCAGCATATTGAGAAAACAATGACAGTCAAGAAGACAAAGCCCTGATTATTATGTTTCTGTGCTATTCAGCATGTAATATTTAGCTATATTTGTGCTGTCGTAAAATCAATGTACAGCATGAACCCTTTGTTATACAAACTGTGATAACCACTAGAAGAAACAATTTAGAGTAAAAATGCAGTAAATATTACTATAAGACTGACTATTATAAGGCTATTCCAGCTTCTGAGTAAAAGTGCTTTGATTATTGATCTTAGTGAAGTTCATTATAACCATTTGTTTTCTAACGTGTTACTCAGTAACATGCTATTTGTGGAACTGCAGTACCGTTAGAGTAAGTCTGTATTATTCATGCCACGTGTGGATACCCTCTACTCATCAGGAAGCTATTATTACGTTTTTCTGAATCACCAAAATTCTTACCATTCCTTGAAACTAATCTGGCATTTCTGAAATTAGCTAAAAGCCTTTTGTCAGTAGTATAAAAGTAGAATGAAATCTTTGTAGATGACCCTAACTTTAGCCTGAATGACCCAAACCAAGCTCAGCTGAATCCAACTTGAATTTCCAATATAGGAGCAGTATTATTAATGTCTAATACTTAAAAAACTATTGTTTAAAGTCTTCTACAGATTAAGGCAGTTTAAGCCTGGGTGCAAGATACATAAGGTGTCATTAAAAATGCTATGAATCTGAACTGATGAATTATACAAGTACATGGACAACTGCACATGCAACCCAGGCATTTGCATGTGCAAGATGCGGAGCTGCACATGTAATGGGCCACTTTCCCCACATAAGCTTGTGCATGTTTTGTGCTTACAATTTAGATTTCAGGGTCAATCTTTTTAATTTTGATTCTGCCCATTTCTGATATATTCTCCTGCCATTATAATTTTAGTAAGCATGAAAATATGTATATTAATATTAGTTTTAGTGAATTTCCTGCTACTGGCGAAGATGTTTGCCAAAGATTTCCTAGTCTTCTCATCCATGTCATTTTACAAAGAATATATGCCAATGACATGGCAGTTTATGACATGCCCTGCTTCCTTGGGAGCAAATGCAGTTACTGTATTTTACAACCAAACAGGAGACTGGACTATTCAAGCACTGTTAGAAACTCTAGCTTTTTGACATAATGTGAATTTGAGATTTTGATGACTAATATTGGGATTTAACTCTAAATTCTCAAAGTAGCAAGAAAAACAAAGCACAGACGTTACCAACATATTTCAAAATTAAAATTATCCTGCTTTTTCTTTGAGAACACTTCACACAAACATTCAAGTGATATTACCTACGCTAAGAATCCTCATCAGAAGGAATCAATGATTTATTTACTAATTCACTGAAGGCAAAATTTTACAAGCCAGATAAAATATTACTACCTTGTTAACTCAGAATAACTTGACAACATTGAATTTCATTGTTTCTATTCTTTATTTATTATGTTGTCATCAAACTTGCAGTCATGTCAGTGCAGAGAGATGCACTTTCCTGTAGAGACGAGCAGAACAAACTTTTTGGAAGGCAGTAGTCAACAGCGACCAGAAAGGCCGTCCCTTTATGTGCCTGGAAGTAATATTATGTCCTGTGTATATTAGCTGCATGCACACTTTTACCCAATCACTCCCTTTGCCAGTGGATTTCTATCTCCTGTCTGCATACTTATTCTCTGGGGTTCATAAAAACAAACCTACTAGAAAAGGCCAATTCCTGTATGGTTTAGCGGCAATTTACATATATGGATGTCCACTGTGCTTAGAGCCTAAACATGAAGATTAAAACCTTCTGAGTTAGCTGTCTTCAGAGATCCACAATTTAGACTGAGGAATATTGAAGCTTTCGCTCTTTCCCTGATCACCACTGCACATGAGCAACTTCCCACAGATCAGTTCAGATTTATCAATTATCAAAATGAGAATGGTCATATTTGAAACACATTATATTGAAGTAGTACTGTACCTAGACATACCTCCTCTACGAGTCACAGAGGCAGATACTTTCCATGGACAAGGAATATGGATATACCATAGAAATACCAGACATATTCAAAAGTATCACATTTATCACTCATACACTGATTTCTTTTCCACATGTTGCAAAGAAAATTGATAGAATGCAAAAACTGGCCACAGATCCACAGATTCAACATTTCTCCGCAAGCTTCTCCTTGAACTTTAAGTTGCAAGACTTCCAGACCATGCATTTCCCCCTCTCATCTCCCTCTAGCTCTTCCCCCAAACAGCACACTTGCAGCCCTTTTCTGAGAATCAGAAGATCTAGTCTGAAATGGTGCCACCTTCACAGAAATCCCACTATTCTGGAATGATACCATCTGCTACAGCCCAAGTGCTCTTTTTTTAGCCAAATAAGTTAATTATAATTAGGCATTCAACAACTGTGCGGAGGTAGGGCTAGATTTGTTCTGAAGTTCAGCTGAGGTTCACTCAGTGAAGCTTGAACCAAATCCATTCTCTCGGGAAGATTAAACATCAAGAGATTTGAAAACCAGCCACTGTAATTTCTCAAAGAAGTTGTGGAACTCTCTGGGGAAATACGTTAAATCTCAACCAGAATTCATTTTGAATGCCCGCTGAATAAAAACTAATGAAACAGTGGCACCAGACACCTTTTGCACTGTACCTGAATGTAAGGTGAGGTGCATCCTGCAAGACAGGAGGAGTTGAGGGGTTTATATGCTGGCTGCTCATTTCAGCCACTGTTGCAGGGGCTACGAGGGAGGCGTTTCTGAATCATTTCCCCTAACAATGCTCACCAACCAGGTGAAGTACTGTTCGATCATCGCTAAAAGTAAACTGTTGTCCTTTTCGCAAAACAACAAAAACAATGTTAATCAGGTTAATTCAATCATCTAAACCAAAACTGTTCATGCTTTTCTGCCAAATCAACCAACCACAGCAAAATCTGTTATCAGTGATTGCTCAGCTTCCAGTCAAAAAAGCTTTTAACCCCCACAGTCCCAAAACTTCCCCTAAATAACCTTAAAATTATTTTTATATGAGTAGAACGAGGTTGTTTTCATGCCTCATGAAGGGGCAGTTGGGCTGCAGTATTTACACAGAACAAACACATCCTCACAGACTCAGCAGTGAGTAGTAACAGACACAACAGCTTCCTAAAACAACTCAGCTAATTTGGATATTGGGGATTCCTTTGCAAATGAAACATCCCCCTCAAAAGCAGCGTTGTAACCAAAACTTACTTATGCTTTTTGGATTGTTTAACTAGGAAAAAAAATTCCAAGCTTTTTTGCAACTCATTCAGCAGTGTTTAAAGCTTCAAGCCTGCTCACTGGAAGGGGCAAGGGCTGCAACAACTTATTTACACAATTATCTAAATACGATTAAACAGCTGATGGACAAATATTAAACTGGAAAATGTATAGTCATTTCAGCTTAATGTAATCCTCTTTCTGTAAACACCCAAGATGATTTTTTTTCAACCAGAACAGTCCTGACATCTCATAAGCCTAAGGGTGAATAGCAAGAGATTGTTTTTGATAGTTATAAATATTCAAAAGACATGCAGACCATCTGCTTTCATAATACAGGTAAAGCAAGACTGAAATGGTGACTGCTGTATAAAAATGGTTCTTTTAACAAAGTCTTCCTCTCCTCGAAAACTATAAAGACAGATGTCAAAAACTGTTTACACAGGGTAATCAGGAGCGTGCAAAATGTAATATTCCTTTTACACACAGTGCTTGCTAAAGAGATTTTTTTTTCTTTTTCTTCCCATCTGTGTGTTGCAACACATTTCTACAAGTTAAAAACATTTTTTCAAACAGAGATCTCATGAATACCCAAAAACATGCTATCTGGTTTCTGAATGCTAATTAATTTCAACTAAGGAATCTGATTCCTTTTTCTGTAGGAAGGAACGCATGCTTTTGAAATGGAGTACTTCAACAATAACAGACACTGAAAACAGAACACCCCACAAGTTTAATTTTGCACTAGTTTGACACTGGCTATTTTCACAACTGTTTTACATACAAATCTGCATCTGTTAAATGTGGCTATCAGACAGACAGGAATAATTCTCCCTCTTTTCAAATGAGATTTTATTTATGTTTTACTATTTATCAAGTTTTTCAATATAAAGCCTCATAATAATGTAATGGTTTTGTCAAGTGCAGTAGAAGATACCTTATCTTTCAAGCAGAATATGAACAGTGCTGCCCATAAACCCTACAGTCAATTTTCAGAGCTGAAACACTAATCTTGACAGTAACCTTTTAATGTATTATATTAATGGCACAGAGGCGTTAAGCACCTTTTTTATAATTCTCAATAAAATGAACATTTACTGAACAATCTGTCAAACTACTGGCTCCATTTTTTAAAGCCAAACTTTTAAGGCTCTATTCTATTTTCACTTCCATAAATCCTCCACTTTACATCCCTAGACACCAGCAGGGTAGCACGTTCCAATGCTGCAACCATAATATGCCTGCCTTAAAAAAAGAAAGAAAGAAAGAAAACTATGAGCCTTTGTCCCTAGATCTAGTTTGAATAGTGATAAATTTACAAAGCAGAATAGAACTTAAAGATTTGGTGGGGGGGGGAATCTTTTTGCAAAGCAGAAAGACAGAGGAACTTTGTCTCCCTGATTCTAGCCACTATCAGTAGCTTTTGTTTCATAGCACGTAGATTTAAGTGTAGAAATCACAAACACCAATTTTAATGAAAGTTGAAATCTTAGGGGCGTTTCTTTCTTAAGAGACTCTATGTTAATATTTTTCAAACAAGAATGGAACATTCAAGCTCCAAATGGATAACATACTATTACCCCCAAATCAAAGACTTTAGCCTGTCTGAGCCCATGCAAGCCTACACGCTACAAAAACACAACCAAGGCAAAATGATGTTGTCAGTGTACTGATATGGCAGAGAATTATCATCTGCCACTTTGAATAAAACCAGACCTATAGCTCCAAATACCCAGCCATTAGTTGTTTTTTGGAAGAATAATCACAAATTGACAGCTTAATTGCATATGAAGAATTACATTAAATTCGTTGGTCCGTTACCTTGAACTATAGAACGTAATGCAATGGTATTTTTTGTCATATGCCCTATAAACATGTAGAATAAGCGGGAAAAAAACCCACAGATGGACAGAGAAGAAAAAACCTTTTGTTTGTGCCTTTGGCATTGCCCTGGGATGGCTATCTGACCTCTATACTGCTGCCAGGGTCAGGAGAATTAAGGATCTGCATGGCAAATAGTGGTCATATAAGTTACAATAGCCTAAAGGCAGATTTAAAATGACAACGTAAGCTTTTTTCAGGACAAAAATGCTTCTTTCCTTCCTCCTATCCTTTTTAACCTAAATTATTGCCTCCTGCTTTTCTACCTTCTTATGTTGTCTTTCAGGGTTATGAATGCACATATTAATGTAAACATAAAATTTCATTGAATTTAATGAGGGAAGATATAAAACAAAAAGAAGCCCAATAAATTATATGTATATAAATATATGCACATACCAGAAGACTTTGAAAAGCTGAAATGAGGATTCAGTATCTGAAGGAATAGATCCTCGCATTACTTTTACCATTTTGTAATATGAATTTCCAGTTGCTGCATGACAGAGCAGCATTCTCCGAATATTTTCCCAGCATCTCCCACTGATGGATATAAATACAGCTCAAATAAAAAGCTGCTTTTTGAGATACTAGTCTTATATCTACAAAGGTTAAAAGCTTAAGAGAGAGAGTGAGGTAGGTGGGAAATGTTAATTCAGATCTGAAGAACATAACTGCTTTACAAGCTTTATGGCATGTTGCCCTGAACTTAAAAAAAAGGAAAGAGAAAAAAAAGGAACAACCCCAATCCATAAATAATAGGGAGATATGAGACATTTTGGTCTTCATCATCAGGTGTCCAACATGATTCCTTATAAGCATTCCAATTTTTATTACATACTATTTATAAATGGTGGATACTTAATAGTAAAAATATTCCTGGCAAAGTCTTTCCTAAAACCAACCCGAATAAAATATAAAATGCAAAATGTTTAAGTTATTTCTTGGTTTATTGAGTGAAAATGGCACTTTACTTTCCTGCAACCCTAAAATTTTGATTCTGCAGTGCTTTCACGGGAAGTGCTGTGACACCAGAGAGGAGTCCACGGGTAATGAAAGGAAAGCGCTATCCATTTCAGCCGGGAATCTGCTTGAAAAAAACTGTTATGAAGTAACTAGATTAAGAGATTCTTTATATTACTGTTTTATCTTGAATTAGGAGCATATGTTTTGAAGGGACTCTCCTGGTTGTTCCTGCTCAGGTTCCCATCACAAAGCGACCCGAGAGCACGCAGGGATAACCCCTTTGAGATGAAAGTACAAAATCAGAAGCTGAGCTCCAACCACAAGTGGTATCAGTCTTTGGGACCAAGGCAGAGCTACCTGGATGTGCACCAACCCTCCTCCCCAGTCCCAGGTCTGCCGTTACTCTGCGTTAGCAAGCAGAGCAGCACGATACACGCAGCCGGCATTTGTCAACGCTTGTCTCTACTCCTTGGCCAGGATAAGAACAGGGAAAGCTGGAGCCCAAGAGGACAATGCAGGTTGCACACAAGGGATGCGCCTACAGGGCAAACCAGCATTTCTTATACAGAAATAAAGCTTGTGATAGGTAAAGTCAGCTCTTGGCAATCTCACAGACCAATCTGGGGAAAATTTGGAGGAAGAGTGTATTCCTTTGTCTTAACCCATCGATTGATACCTCCAATCTTCCTGTTGGGAGGATTGGTTTTATTTCCACCTAGGTCAGAATCCTTCTGATTTGTTACCTATCTGTCTCAACCTTTGTGAACTATAACATAACTAGACATTTAACTAACACAAAGGTTTTGTGTGATGGGTGAAATTTTAGACCTATTAATGCATTAAATGCAGTTTGGGCACATAAAAAAACTTCTACGGAAATGAAGAACATACATTTTCCTGAGAGATACTAATTGATCTATCCTCAACCAACTGCAATGCTTATTTCCCTGTACAGTTTTTGTAAAAGGCTAAAAGTGAAAGGCAAAATTGCTTAATATTATCCACAAAGTTAAGGAAGATTTCCTTGCTGGGAAATAGGACATGTTTTTCAGCAAGTCTCTTCTCGGATTCCACTGTTCTGCTAGGCAAAGCATCAGATGTCTGGCATGAAGTTGAGCCCTAAGGCACAATGTCCAGACAAGAAGTCATCAGACTCAGTAGCACTAACAGTTGTCTTGCTGAATTTCTTTTGGTGTTTAGGATAAGTCCTTTCTTTGATCTCTTTTCCTTTTCCTACACAAGTTTTTGCAGATTTTTAAAGCCAGAAGGGACCATTATGAACATTTATTTGGACTCCACATAAAACAGACTCTAGATTTTCATCCAACAATTTGACCAGGTTACCTGTAGCTGAGCTAGAGCAAACATCCCATATTGATCTGAAGACTTCTTGTGCTGGATCTTTCACCACATCTCTTGGTAATCTGTTTGACTAGATAAGTTTTGTTTGGGCTTTTCTTTCTTTTCTTTTTTTATGTATGACTAGCTTTTAGTTTCAACTTTATTGATTTCAGCCCCTAGTTAGTGCATCTCTTATGTCTCTGATTGCTTGCTTAAATATTGCTCTAGTGCCAAATGTGACAACCTCTGCCTATGCTTTGTTTAAAGGATTAAGTGTCAGATTTATTGTTTCAGGTCATGTGCCTATGAGCCACCTGTAAGCAGACTGGTGATTTCTCTCAATCGTATAGACCCCAACTCTATGAGGATATTCATCTTGCTAAAAGCTACGAACAGAATTCTTTCTTTCCGAAGAAAATTGTAAATTGTAAAAAAGAAAATTGCTAGAATATAGGGAAAAGGAGTTACAGCATAAAATTTTCCATGGATTAACTACTGCTAAGTAAAATGACATGCAGGTGACATTTCAAGCAACTCTAGGTTAGACAAGGTGCTTGTTTCTCCTCTGTGTTGCTGCCTTTTACTGGCAAGAGATTTTGTGGAAAGTCTTGAGGCTCTGAAGAATTGATAAAGAGTGTGAAAGTGGATGAAGGTATCTACTGATTTTCATAATTGTCCCACTTTAAAAAAAAGAAAAGCTAGATTAGGTTTGTCACAATAAAACTTTTCCTTAAAAAACAAAAGGTGCAGAATAAGCAACACAGCTTTTGAGAACTTGGGGGCATCCCAGTAATGAGAAACCACGAAGATACTAACTATCTAGTATATTTTGGTAGGATCTTCTTGTTACATATATTTAAAAAAACACACATGCACAAAGAAACACAACGTGCAATTGTCAGAGTCTGGATATACTAATCCTAGTACACATATGTGCCAGGTAAACTTAGAGACCTGAAGCCTCTCCACCTCCAGGAAGGAAATTGATACTGAAGTCCTTTGCAAATGCCTCTGTCTTATCATCACAAAATCCATCCTTCTGCATAACAGTTTACTAAAAGAGAAAGCATCAAATCACTGGAAAAGCTCAGAAGATGGCCAGGCCAGGCACAGGTTATGCTTTAGTCAAGCCCTCTCCTGACCCACAGGAAATTTTTTTTTTTTTTTTTTAGAAGTTTATCAAAGAACTGAGACTCTCAACGTAGAAAATCTTAAGTACGTTTAAAAGGGGGAAAAAAAAAGACATGTCTATGAGGAGAGTCTTTCATGTGTTCCCACCCTTAGGGAACAGACCTTTTTTTCTTTTTGACTAGTTTATTCCATGGCTTGGAGTGAAGCAGGTCTGAGGTTGCTGCTGTCCTGAAAAACCTGTCCTCTGATAAATGCTGCAAGGCATCAGAGGAATCTGACACTATTTTTGTTGTTCTTAAAAGAAATGTCCAAGGAAAGAGAGACAAAGCTCACCTTCGCCTTAGGATTTCCTACCGTATCTCCTAGAAAGAGAAAGGAAAAATCTACTTATTAATTAAAAAGAAAAAAATCCTGGGGCAGGAGCAAGCTTTGAGAGTTTTGCTCAGCGTCTTGAATGAATACATCTCTTTTTTTCTAAGTTATGGTTAGAGTCAAGAACTGAGATGAGTATTGTCTGACAGGTGAGAAGCATCTCTCAGTACAACTGCTCAAAGAATTGGGTCCTGCTTTGCTTTCATACCTGTCAGGTAAAAGATTATTATGAACTCAATTTTCTCCAGACAAATCTTTATGTCTACGGCACTGTGCACTGTAATACAAGCATACGTCAGCTTTAAATTCACTAACAATAATGCTACAGCATCTCCAAAATTTGCTCAGCTTTTGAGTAGGTTTTATAACTACACTGATCTCCGTGCCTCCCACCACCACCAGTAATAACTGAACCAGTTAAGGAAGGTCTCTGCAAACCAGTCACAGCAGTGATTAAGATATAGACACACGCATTTACTTGCCCTTTAAATAGAAGGCTTAATTGGCTATGTGGATAGCAGTTTCCTAATGGACAGAAATTAAACTCCATTTAATTCCTGAGCAGACACTTCCAATACGCAAGGTTTACCACACATGGGGGGGGGAGGGAGGGGGGAGGAGGAGGAGGAGAGAAAGAAGCCACACGCACAACTCTCTCTACCTCTGACAACCACCGCGGAAAAGCAACATGAGGACCAGAATGGCATGAGTGTGGCAGGTGTGAATTGACCTGCACTGGCAAAGCTGCGAGCTGGGAAACTTGCAAATCACATGGTTGTGCAATACTTGGCTCCAGTCAGTGCTATCATGTTCCTTATTAAAAAAATAAATAAAAAAAAAAATCTTAAAGACATGTACATCAAGTTAAGGGATTAACTGTCAAGTGACATTACTGAAACAGAGACAATATATTTCTTTATTGTTACTGAAATTCAGTTAAAAGTGAAGGAAGTGATAAAGAAAGTACTGTTTTGTAATGTATTTTACATAAGAACATAATATAGAAAGGGAAGTGCAATTAAATCTTAATGTGGACTTTTTTATTTTTAGTTTATCATCTGGTTTACATTTTGAGCCCCTTTGCAGCAGTAAATTATGCTGGCATTTCTTAGGGAATAACTGCCATGTTAATTTAGTTTAATAAAATAACTGACAGTGAAAAGGGGGAAAACAAGCAAGAAGAGACAGTGTTCCCCCCCCTTCTCCCCTCAACACACACATACACTCCTTATCTTTAGCTAAGTATTCAAATGCTTTCTATATGAATTGTCCGTGGTCCAACTCCGGCACCATGTAATAATACAATACATAACAACACAGTACAATACAATCTCGGATTTCTGTAGCGCCCTTCATGCAAGCATCCCAGGGTGCTTTACAATCATTATGAGTTAAAATTAAAACTGAAGCACATACAATTCCTAATAGAATCATTTTAAAAATGCTAAACAGAACAAATAACTTTTAAGTCTAGATTTAAAAGTCCCAACAGTCAGAGCTTTCCTTGCTTCAATTGGCAACGAGTTCCAAAGCTCGGGAGCAAAGCGTCTAAAGGCTCTCTCATGTTGTTTATACTTGTGCAGTACTCTACAGCCAACAATTTGCCAATAAGAAGAAAAAAGACTTATTTGCAGTCTTGCTTTAAGGAACACTGGAGGAGTGGCTTGTTAACCCTCTAATAAAGTTATGGAAAAATCAAGGGTCGCCCTAGGCCAGGAATTGCCTGACTGCGTTAAGAATTATGTGAGAAATAGGAGTGAATTCAGCATTTTGTAGTGTTGTATTACTTGACTGCCTCCAAACCCACTAACCATAAAGAAAAAAAAATCTTCTATTTATAGCAAAATATAAAATGAAGAACATCACAGCAAACCTTTAAAATACTAGTTATTTTATATACTCTTTTCAGGACCACCAAGATGGGCAACACAATAGCTGAGCAGTGCTCAGTTCTACAACATACGCCCATTTTAGAAGGAAAACGTATCAGAAGAAGATGTATTATGTTCCTTTCACTTCCCTACAACTTGAAAACCATATGATGCAGATAATCGTTCACATGACAGTTCTCAAAACTGCTGAGATATAATTCAAAGTGGTTAGCACAGAGAAAATAGGGAGGACAGTCACAGAAATACCACTGTTCCTTATAAAAGCACAGGTTTTTGTACTCCGTTCTCAGGAAAGCTTGGAGTAAGAAGGCTGCTTATATGCTATTTTCTCCTTACAGCTGACTTGGATGAGAGAGAGGGAAAAAGAAAAGAAAAGAAAAAGAGTAAGAAAGATAGGCTCAAATGAACACTCACACTGTCTGCCTATTGGACTTGTGTCCTCTGTCTCAGAAGCAGAAACACACGAGACCTCATGACAGTGCAGCTACTAGGGGATAATTTGACATGTTACAGAGTCCTCCAAAGTCAGAAATAGCATTTGAGAAACATGCTATACCCCTCCTTCTCTTCACAGTAAGTCCAGGCCCCGTCTTTTTTTCCAGGAGACAACTCTGATCTCATCAGGATATTTAATTCTAATGAAGAGGCAGGGAAAAAAAGAAAAGCTATAAATATTTCTCCTTTAGTAGGGTGTTGCCCACTAAGAAATTAGTTTTAGAATGATGCAGCTATAAGCACTGAGAATCTTTAGATACAAATAAAGAATACAAATCAGTGCCCAAAATATGAAGAAATTTGTTTAAGCTCAACTCACTGCCCTCGACTTAAACATGACATTATTGACATCAGTCAGCAGCAAAATTTAACTTGGAGGCCTTAATACAGAGCTTACACTGAATAAATAAATTCTGATAAGGCAACAGATAGAAGACAAAGCATCTGTAAGATTAATCATTAAATTTTTTTTAAAACCCATGGGTACAAATTTTCATAGTTAAACTGAAAACATTTTTTAAAAATTGAGATCCCATGTCAGCTCGTAAAGGCACAAGACTGAACACTCCTGAGCAACTAGGGAGGGGGTTGAAAAGGCCCTGCCTGCCAAAACTGCAGTCCAGGCCCTCAAGGACTTACTTCCCTGAAATAATTAATGACATCTTCAAAATCTAAAGTACAGTAACATCTAAAGTAGAAAAAGGAGCTGCATTCCTCACTGAGGTTATTAATTATTGGTGGAGGGGAGGAGAAGGAGGAGAGAAGGAAGGAAAAGAGAAGAGACTCGCAAGCAGCAAAGAAACCCGAGGACTTCACCTCAGGTCTAGACAGGTAGAATTAGAAGGGGAGGGCAGAAAACCCTTTCAGTTTTGCACAGAAGGATTTCAAAAATGCTCATAAAAAGTTTGTATTTTGGCAGCTTTTACTGGTGCGTTCCTTGCTTATTTACAGGTCTGGAAATTTAGTTTTAGTGAGCACAACTTTGCGTTTGGTTCCGATTTTGCGAGGGGGTGCGAAGGGCAGAGGAGTGTCCAGAACTACAGCTAGGAGACTGAGGAGGACTTTTTATTTTGCTGCTTATTTGGTGTGATGGCCAGGGATGTACAGGGTCAGGTAAAGTGAAAAACATTTCTCTTCCAAGCAAGCTTCCTTTCTGGCATCTCTGCGAGACAGTATTAATTCTGCAGGATATCTGCATAAAACAGCGTGCTAATTCAGGACAGGATATTTGAACAAAAAGGACAGTATTTGATATATATACAGTGCCTATGTCACAGGCAGTCAATCATTCATTACAGTACAAAAGTTTGATCAAAATATAGTCACAATAGCTATATTTAGTACAAGTGCCAAACTATTCAGATTCCAGTACGTAAAAAGCTCTTGCTGCGTGCAAACATTTTACAAAATGCATGCATGTGTCCCTCTAATTGGAAAAGGCCCTTCTCCCTGACCATCATGAGCTAAATTACATAAAAGACATTGCAGATATTGGGGTTAGGGAACAAATATCTTCAAAAATTTAAATAATAATATATAAAAGACCAAGTCCATATGTATCATAGGTTCTGGATATATTTATTCCTTGGAAATACTGTATTTCTATTACACACACACAAAAAAAGGCAACTAATCAACCCCCCAAAACATATACATATAACATCTCACAGCTTTGTATGTCAGACCTTGAACCTCTTATCAATAACATATTGGCTATCAGTAAGAGTTTGGCTAGGTACAAGCAGTTTCAAAGGATGAGGAGGGGAAAAAAAAAAAAAAAGGAGCAAAAAATCCCAAAACAAAAACCCTACACTTCACATTTTGGGATACTGTGAGGGAAGTGAAAGAATACTTTGCTTCGCAAGTGCTTTTATAGTGGTTTGATAAATTAAAAAATAAAAAAGTGATAAAAACCCAAGCCTGTTCGTGAATACCAAGCAAGATCTAAACAAAAAAAAAAAAAAAAAATCTTTTTATAGAAAAAGCTCAGGTGAGAAAATACCAGTTGGAAAGTCAGTGTTATTTGATCGCTGCCATATTATCAAAGCAATGCCCAGATACTAATTAATCTCTACAATCTCTTAGTTTTGGTAGAAGACTTGTTATATTCCTTTCACAGAAAAGGTTACAGGAATTCAAGGTAAGAGGTACATCTAAACATTCAGAAGCATATATTGAAAATTTTCCAGAATTATAGAGAGAATTTCAAGCCTTTTCTGAAGCAAACAGTCCATGTTGCTTTCCTCTTGCTATAAAAGTTTGTCTACATATATATGTGTGTGTGTGTGTGTGTGTGTGTGTGTGTGTGTGTGTGTGTGTACACATGCATAGAGACAGACAGAACAAGTCAATAGGGACAAAACAAAAAGCTTATTAATAGCAGACTAAATAGGGTCAGTAATTTTTCAGTTCTGTTAATTACAAAAGTAGCAAGAAACTGTTGCATTAGAAAACATAACAGAACAGTGAAACTGAAGTATGGAAATGCTAGAATTAAAAGTGAGAAGAAAAATGAAAGCAATAACATTAAATAAATACATGCAACAGGCTTGCCTGACTGATCACTTCAGAGTGACTCCCACCAGACTGAGGTAGAGTACAGAGTCTGAGCAAGGGGTTGGAAATAAGAATCAATGGTACAGAAAATTATTTACAACTCTTTGGAGAGTAAAGAGCCAAAACAGGAGGAAAATGAGATCTAGGCCATTCGTGAGATGCACCAATTTAATGGAATGCACAAGATGGCCCCAAATTAAGTCCTAGATTAAATTCCAAATCTCCTTCCCCATCAAAAGAGGTCTGGAGAGGAAACAGAAACGAAGAAAGCCTTGATCGTCAAACATGAGAAGTCTTTCACCCAGCACCTGCATAAGCTGCTAGCAATAAAAACTACAAACCCAAGGAAAAGTATGAAAATGCACCACAGCTCGTAATTCAGGAAAGGTTTGGCACTGCCATGGGAAATTTGTAGTGCCCTTTTATCTTGCCTGCTTGATCCCAAAATCTGAGAATAATTCAGAGCCATTTTATTTGCTCCAATCTGTCCTAAGGACTCCAATTCATACGTATGGGGATTTCCCGTGATGCAGGTTTATATAGTAAGTGGTAAACCTGGTCTTCTGGGGTGGCCACAGCATTCTCAGAGCGAGGCAATCAGTGACTTCAAAAGAGACCATGTATTCACCTCTCCTAATGACAGCAAGAGTCACAGAGGTTTTCTACAGAGAAAGGTATTAAGAGCTCATACCTGCTCATCCAAAGGTTTTCCAAAAAAAAAAAAAAAAAAAAAAAAAAAAATCCAGAAAATAAAACTGAAGTGGAAGATACACTTCAGTTACATACAGATACAGTTTGCATCTGCCTACATATTTTAGAGCCATTAAATATATCTGCACTATAAAAACAGCTTGTTTTTGCAGTATACAAAATATCAGTATTCTGAATAAATAAGAGCAATTTTTAAAGACATGAAATACAAGATTAACTAAGAAAATGCTGTAAATTCTAAGTTAGGATGACAAGTCTCAGTCTTCCATTCTTACATTTTGCATTGGAGATGCCACGCAAGTAGCAAAGCAGCTTAAATACTTTACAAGAAATCCTTCCATACTGATACAGAAGAGTATTGCTAATGACAGAGACAGAAAACGATAACTGCTCTCACGGCAACTTTGAATCATTCCTCCGTAGTTAATAAATTACATCCATAACAGCGTTAATAAGTTATGGTAAGGCGTTGCTGCATTAGTTTGCATTTCTGATGAAGCACTTTATATAGCATTACCTATGTCCATGAAAATACGTAACAGGAGAAACTACTCCTCTTTTCTCAAGAGGTCTAGTATTAACGTGTAGCCAAATTCTCTAAGGAAACAACATCTTCAGCCTTCTAACTTGACCTTGCTTCTGACCTCTGTTACGGGAGCACACCTCTATGGACCTCATAAACTTCAATATGTGTAACAAAACACAGACACTCTTAAATCAGTCTGCTTTGCATAGGAGCGATATGCCATTAGTTAGGTAAGTATAGGAAACATCCAGATCAATTTAGTCATGTGAAAAGGACACCGCCGGATCAACATGTTTAGGTACTGCAGGTCTCCTCTAAAGCTCTGCAGGTAAATGGGAATATTTAAGGGAGATGATGGGTTCTGGATCAACCACTCTGACAATGTTTTATTTTTTTCCCCCCAGAAGTCCAGACTAAATATACATATTTTAAACTTGATATGATTTGGTCTTTAAGGAAATAGACTCCAAAAAGGCAAACCCTGTTTAATTTTTTTGCAATCCTACTACCACAGTGCTGGTAAAGATAAAGAGATGACAAAAGTAATAATAATGCTTTAAACAACAGAAAGCATCACAGCTCTGAATATTTTCTTTTACAAATGCAAAAGTACAAAACAGTAAACAAATAGGACAAAATTAGAGTTCTGTAATCTCGGGTTTTGGTAATCTTAGGCATTATCATCAAGGACCATTAATATATTCTGTCCATTAAAATTTTTATAGTGATTAAATACCACTCTTTCTTTACCTAAAAGATGTAAGTACTTAACTGTTGCCAGTAACATGCTATTGTCTCTCCCTTTAAATTTTTTTTCTTTTTCTTGCTCTATCATTGCATCACATACATATATAAATGAGTCGCTACATGAAACACTATGCCCAAATATAAATCATGTATTCTATTTCTATAGAATTTGCTTACTTTCCATTGGTATCAAGTGAAAACTTGCATTTGTAGACCAAAAATGGAGAAAATCCCAAATTATCTGCAGCCTCCATGAGCCAGCAGTGCAAAAGTTCACATGCTTTTAGAGTATAGTATACAAGATAACTTTGCAGATATATTACTGGAATGGTTTGCAACCAGTGAAAATAATTTTGATTACTTCCACTTCAAAACTTCCTATATTGTAGCCACATCACTGTTTTTCCCCTATGAGTATTAGATTGTTTTCAGTGATGGGGAAACAGCCTGCTAATATATCTGCTAGAAAGACAGATGAAGAGAGAAAGGGTGATCCTGTGTAGATTAACTAAAAGTCCTTCGGAGACAAACACTCCAATATTTGTAGCAAGAGAAATAAAATCCCTATGAAAATAACTTAACTTCTTTAACTTCCTTCCCCCCTGCCCAAACCAGCATCACTTATTTGTGAGCTGAATTTCTACCTACACTGCACTGTAACAAAATGCATTTTAAAGTCTGAAATATGAAGCCCTGCCTCCCCCCCCCCCCCCCCCCGGCCCAGTATCATTGGACACTACTGCATAGAAAAATAAGTTGCTCCTTCACAGCAATTTACATCAATGACAAAAGAGACTACCACCAAAGCATAAGGAAAGCATCCGTTCAATATTTAGCAATGCATAATTTGAGAATTCATTTTTGTTTAGGTATATTTTGATTAGAACTAATAAATTGCTGATTTTCCTTTGGTTGTTTGCAACAACAACACATCATCCAAAGAGCTTTATTCTTTATTCTCCTCTCATATAACATGCCAAAGACTGTCTCATTTTATGAATTAGCATTTAAAACTACTGTAGGTTATCTAACAAGCATTCAGATTCAATAGTACTTTTGACAGCAGTAAGTAAAGAGCTTTTTAACATCTTGAACACATGTGCTTGAAAAAAGTAGTTACATCAAAGCAGTTCAAAGACTGAAGACAAAAACCAGTTAAAATCCAGTTTGCTATGAGACAATTTTAGCGTGGTGTAAACAATCTTTCACAACGCCCCTTGGGAAATGTTGTAAGACTACGTTCAAAACGAATCAGGCATATTTATAAAGATCATGAAGTGGTCAAAGGAATTTGCATTTTTGGCAGATTCACTCTACAGATACTACTTGCTGCAGTCTGTAGAAATCTCAAATCTCACATCAGTGTTGCCTATAGTGCTTTATTATTTATTACATGTTATGCTAAGTACCTGTGAAAGGGGACATTCCTTGGCCAATGAACTCTGGTTCATATCCTTCAGTAAGTCCTTCAGAGCATTTCTTACTGTTGTGTGAGACCATTGTTCAGGAGGCAAGTCTTCTAGTTTAGGGCAACTATTTGAAACACAGATTAGAAAAGGGATTATTACAAGATTGCATCCTGCTGCAGAACATTCCTTTAAGACAGACAGATTTCATTTTGCGCATCAAGCAGATGCATCTGGAGATTGCTCTCGGTCTCCTGATTGTTCCGATTAGTTAATTACTTTATACAACACATCTGCTGTATTGATGCATGAATTATACATCAGCTGCATGTGGCGACTATTTTTTCATGTTACTTCTACCTTCCTGCTCTGATGCGCTTGGTAAAACAATTTAAGGTGCAATGCTTTCTCACGACTGATCATGAAAAGCATTAATATATTTACCGTTTTTTCTTTTTTGTTGCTGTGAAATGTAAGAACCTAGACAGCAACAATAAGTGTGAGCAAGTCATTCTTTTACAAAATGCACACAGATGGTACTGTTCATGATATGCAAAAATATTTTTCTCTTAAGTAAACTTTATGTAAAATGCCTTCTTGTAATGCATCATTTAATTGACTAAAATGCAATATACTTTTAATGAGATATCCAAAGAAAATCTATGTATCAGAGCTATAAAAGTTTTCTGCAATAGCATGCTGTAAGTTAAAAAAGAATTACGGTAGCTAAAAAGGAATTTAGATCAGCCTTTGTACTTTGAGCATACAGCACGGGGGAATTAAATATGAACAATATTAACTAAGAGCAGACAAGTAACAGTTCACGTCCCAGAACTGGTATGCAACTTACCTGTGTAACTGGATTTTCAATGTGACCACATGATAAACATCTTGCAGCATGTCTGCTACTGTAGCATCAGGGGCATCCGTCACATAGGAGAGGGGAACTGGATTCCACTTTCCAACCTGGATTAGCCCTGGGGGTGGGGGTGGAGGTGGAGGGGAAGGTTTTGGGGTAGGGAGGTGGGGAAGGAAGAGGACAGGAAAAATTGGAAAAAAAAAGTAATTTACCTGTTAATTCTTAGCAGCAAAGAAAAAAATCTGATTTTAAGAATATTACCACCTTTGTTTCTAACCTCTTCCTTAAATTTATCGAGACAAAAGAGCCAACCCCCCACCCCAAATCCTCCACCCACACGCTACCAAGGACATTTTCCATCTACACTATGAAATTATACAAATGCATTACAGGAGAGATTTTTTTTAAATTATGTATAGAAGTATATTTTCTTAAGTTCTCATGAATTCAATAGGACATGATATAATAATTACCATTCTTCTTAATAAATTATAAAGGATTTTTGCAATGCGAGGATTGAGTACAAAAAAATTACTTATCAGTCTATAAAGCCATCAGGAACAAAATAAAAGAAACAGAGCTGGATATTCAGTCATAAATGCAAGTTGACTCTCAACAGTCCATCTGCTCAAATATGCTTTACACTTCCTTGTGGATCCTCAGTGGAGCAGATTATTAAGGTCAATAAGCATACTAATGATTCAGTTGAAGTCTTTTTTTCTAAAAAAAAAATACCTCAATATTCCCCATTAACAAAACGTGCACTAACTAAACAAAAATATATTAAAGGGGGGAAAAATAGAGACAGAAATGTGCAAGAACTTTAAGTGAAACATGCAACACATTCCTGAAATTCAGCCCCTCCTCCAAGACCCCGCAAACAAACAGAATTCACTGTACAATTTCAGAATCGTATTTACCTTTTGCTTGGGCAGCAGAGCTGTGAGAATATCCCAGTGATAGCAATGCCATTTCAATCAGTTGGTTGAAAAGCATATCCTTCCTCACCAACACAAATTCTGCATGCTCCTCCTTAGAATCATACTCAATGGCATTTTCATAATGTTCCACTACACAGAAAACTGGAAGCATACTTCCTATTTAAAAAAAAGAAAAAGAAAAAAAAAAAGAATTTAACACGTATTAATCTTAAGTTATAGTACTGTAGGTGGGTCTATAAAGCATTATGTAAATAAAACCTGTATGAACAGGCAGATGAGGCATCAAGAATCATCACAAATATTTGATAAACATATTCCCCGAGTCCTTTCCCCTCACCCTCCCCAAAATAGAGCGTTCTACAAAACATATATAAATCTACGAAAAGTATAAATGCAAATTTATCTTACTCGATCAGCTACAGATTAAAGATTTACCTGTCTATCGAAATAATAAGGTTGAGTGAAGAGAAGTTGATTCTCTCTGTCCTGCCCGAATTGCTGTGAGTAGCATGCAGTATGAGAACCTAAATACATACTGCAGATGTCTTCGGTGTGAGCCATTTTAGTACCATCTACATGATTTTGTTCGTTAACGTTCAAACTTTCGTAATTCTGCCAAAAATATTTAATTACCTTCAACATCAACAGCAGATCGCCTTGTGCGTTATACATTCACTCTAAAAAGAGTGCACAAGGAAACAAGGCAAAAGTTAACACAAATTCATGCTTCATTCATTGAGAGTCCTTGAGCACTACTTAATCTCACAGCTTTAAGAAACAAAATAATGATTTTTAATGCAGTGTTACTAAGCGTACCTGTACTTAGGGCCTTTTTGTTGCCACATGTACTTTACATTCGGCATTTTTGGTACTTTGTGCTATTTCGGTATGCCCGAAAGTAATTATTAATTTCTAATTTTATAATATCTTAAGACAAACAGTTCCCTATGATGCACGGAATTTTAAGCAAACAACTTTTTTTTTTTTCTCCTTTCTGACAACAGTCAAAAAATTAGCAAGTGACCCAAGCTGTTAAACAGAGAAAGTCTCTTCTAGCAATCAAATCTCTAGACTTTGTGAAAATCCCTCCCGGCCTCCCAGACAGCCACGTATGACAGGACGACCTCAGAACTGAAGTTTTAGGCCCTAATCCCGTCCCGCTGGCTTCAACGGCGCAGCTTAGGTATCTTAATGACGGAAAGCAAAAGGGTTAAAAGCAGATGTACAGAACTGTCTTATGGCAGCCTGCCAGAGGGGTATCATCTTCAGCATAAATGATGACAAGGGTTATTTTAACAGGGCACCCAGGAACTCCAATTAGTCCTACAATGTTAATGCCTCTATAACCACTGCCCTCTAGACTTACAGAAACCTTCTCACCTGTTCAAGGTGCGCAAGACATACTGTAGTTGAAAAGAGGATTTACTGGTGACAATAGATAAATGCTTTAAGACTGTGTCTTGATTTGTGCTCTAACATACAGCAAGAAATCACAATTAAAAAAAGAAAAAGATACCTTTTAAACATGTATATTTAAACTACATCTGTTCACCAGAGAGTCAATCTCTGGCAAACAAACCCCTTCAGGCTCGCTTGGAAAAGCTCACAAACTCACTCCAGTTTGCCCAATAGGCTCAGCATGAAAGACAAGACTAAAACCTTGCCAATATTTATGTAGTGCAGCAAGGAGTTTTTTTTTTCCTTGTTTTTTAAAACCTAAGATTGGTCAGGAAGGGAGAGAAGACCAAAGCAAAAACAGTACATGTAAACTGGTGATTTCTTCATTTGTTTTCATTAAGCTGTGGAGAGCTTTCCAAAATACACACACTCACTTCATCTGCAAAAAGGTTCCCCCTCCGCTCCAATCTCTCACAGTTCAGGTTTACCTACTACCGTCTGAGTGAAAGGGACTCAGAATTTTTCAACAGTCTCACTGTTAAATATTGGAAGATAAAGCACACACAAAGCTTCATTTTTATAAACTGTGCCTCCACATTCAAAAAATAGCTAAGGTGTATTTGTTTTCTTCCTTATCAGCGCCTATAAAAATTAGGTTATTATCGGACACAAAACTAACAACGCACAGGTGCTTCGTTTCGTGCCAGCATGCTTTCTGCCAGGTATACTGTCTCACAAGTTACAGCAGTCTGAAAAATGCAGTACTTTAACCAACACAGGAGCAAATTTTGATGCACAGCGTAGACATCAGAGGTGGATCCTGGCAGTGTGACATAGGTATCATCTGACTACAAATCAAGCTACTAAATCTTTTAGCAAACTGTCACTAGTGTCCTTCTGTTAATGTGAAAAATGTTATACAGGAGAACACAATCTCAGCTGGCTGATCACTCTTGCTAGTACTTGGCAAGACCTCCAAGTGCAGCAACTTCATAACCTTCTAGTATTAAAGGGGAGAGCATTGGTCAGTGCTCGCTGCTAAAAATACAACATGATTTAAACCTGAAGGCAGTGTTAGAGCTTTTGCTGAAGGTTTACGAGTCTATGTAAACAGCACGTCTGCCATAAGGAGCAGGGAAGTCTGTAGAATCCTTGTCTAAAACTGTCCTGGCATTAAAGTTTGCTGTGCAAATATCACATAATACCAGAGACAGCTGAAATCTCCTATTTAGGAATTTATGGAACTTATATGTTTGCAGGCGTCAGAAAGTCCTTTTTATATAGCCCCACTGCTTCAGTGTACAATATTAATGCACTCTGTTTGAAAAGCCGTAATAAATTATATTTTTAATGCTCTTACTCTTGCTTTCTTAAGATGCATACATTCTTGGCAAACAATCAATAAATAGGGTAATCATGAGCAGAGGCCAAAGAATTTGCTGAAGTGCTGTTTTTCCATTTTTAATAGATAAAGATCTAACAATACGGACTGCTGTGTCTGTTCATTTCAGGATCAATATATTCTTTGTTTTCGCCAAACCGAGGAAAAAAATAAATGATTGTACGATAAATGTTATGCATCAGACACAATGAAATTCCTCTGCCTTCTAACTTGATGCGTTTAATAGTCTTGGTTGCATTTTGCACTTTGCTTAGCAAATGCAAGAAAAATCTGGATTATAAACATATACCAATTATACTGAGGGCAGTAGAGGCTGTTTTAAAACAAATGCCAAATTACATACAGCATATTTTGATTTAAATTAACAAGCCTGCAGTATGCGGTCAATAAGACATATATTTTGATAAGCAAGATTTACAGATTATTGTTCACTAAAAGTATTTTTAATACAAACAAAAGGCATCTATATACAAACATCAGTAATTCTAAATGTGCCTTTTCCTTGTGTAAATGTCTAATTACAGCAAACCAGCCACTGAAAAATATGACACCCAAGTTGTTCATTGTTCAATAATGAATTGTACTTAAGAAAATAAACTGTGAAGATTGACATCATAAATGACTTTTCCAATGTGATACCTAAAGATTTACACTCTCTCCTTCAAACCAACTTACAACTGCTATGGAAATAGTGCTATCCCTTCCACGCTTGAACCATCATTAAGAGGAAAGGCGAGAATTTGTTTCGGGGGCTTGGTATTTACTCTTACATATTTTTGCGTTCCTCAGCCCAACACTTGCTTAAAGAATGAATTGATTATATTACTTGTATTTCAATGTAAGAATTTGCTTTAATCAGTACAGCTACCCTTTACCTTAACAAAAATCAGACTCCACCCTGTAAAGCAAGATGCTCCACCCAAGCATGAAGCTTACATTTCCCAAATGTGATTTATATCAGAGTTGGGAATATATAATATTTTAGAATGGAGATTTAATACTGAAATATAGATGAAGTAGAGTCTGAAAAAATATGTTTTCCCCCCATATATTATAACCAATAATTTCTCCAATGCAGAATTATCAAAAGTGTTACCTTTTCTAATATTAGTTTTCATCAGGTGTCCAGAGTGTTTTAAAGGCACTCCTTGCATTTTAGTTCCTGTACTTCCAAGTCTTCCTCTTCCTAATGGGCTCCCATTCTGTTCCAAGCGCGCAATTTTGGCTGGTGGACCCTTCGGATCGCTTACATTGTTAGACATTTCTGAATGTTCTTTCCCCTGAGTTGCCTCGTTCAAATGATCCATACTCAGTCCCGCCTCTAAAGATCACCTGCCATGATTCAAAAAAAAAAATATATGTTGTACACGTGTGCGCATATGTATACGTACACAGCCTGCACATGTACAGAGATATATATGTATAGTGAGCTCATAAAGAAGAACAAATAACTATTTTGTTAGTCAGAAGATTACTTTTTTTAAAAAGAAAAAAAAATCCTCCAAAATGACCTCATACCCCAATTTACAGAGAGATCACATCAAAATCGGGTAGACTTATTTTTAAAAGTCAATTAGAGTACCCCTATTAAAAAAAAATCTTCATAGTTTTTCTTGTAAGTCTGAGAGAAACTAAGACTAATATAAACGATGATGATTTTCAAGATATGTGCTTCAACACAGCTATTGTTACAAATCTAACAGAAAGGGTTGTTTATTAATCCTGGAGGCTTTTATTGCTAGGGGAAAAAAAAATAGTGGAACTAACCTCAATCTAGGTGGTAAAAGAATGGAAGCACACAATAGAGATTGTCAAAACTTTAGTTAAGGGAGCAACAGATTTGTTAGCAATGTGGAATATCATTCATTTACAATTTTTCCCCACTAAAAATAAAAGTTGGAACACAATTTAACATATAACTTGAGTATGCAGTAGCGGGAGGTGGTTGTTTTTGAATTTCTAAACTGATCTTATACAAAGAGTTTATCAACTTTTGTGAAGTTTGAGATATGCATAGGAAAATTTTAAGATGTTAAGCTTTAAACGTTAAATGCAGTACTATTTCTTCAATCAAAAAAAAAAAGAAAAGGCAGTATCTCACAAAACATAATGCCGAAGAATCACATTTTCTACAGTACTTTTGAAGCCCTTAAATATAAAGAAATCCTTCGTGATGCAAAGTTACATACTGACACAGCTATCTGAAACCAAGGGGGGGGGAGAAAAAGGAAGTAATTTCAAATGCAAATTAAGAAAAGATATATGTTAGCATGCTTATATTTCCCCTTTTATAAACTTCTCAAACCTCAGTCCATGAATAACAATTCCAGTTAAAACACTAAAATCCCCCAGTCTAGACCGTAACGGAATAAGTTTTGAGGATTTTTGTCGCTCATCAGAATCTATTTTATCAAGCATAAAGGGAATCAGTTGCTGAGAACAGTCATCTATCGAGTTATGATTTCATTCATCAATATTGTTATGATTGTTAGGTCTTTCACCTTACCTTTCCCTGACTGAGAAAGGTGTAACTACACTGACAATTATGTTGTATGCATATAATATAATCACTAAGGACAGGTGACTAGACATTAATTTATGAACTAGTATTTACATTACTGAGTGCAAATACTAATATTAGGGAAATCATATTTAGAACAAGTGGTGTGAATCTGGTAATTGCTACTTTCCTTCAGTTGCCTAGTAATCCAATACATTTTCTGCATGTTTCATAGCAAAGCTATTAAAACCTAAACATCTCAGGATTTTTCAAATACTCTATATCACTGGTATATATGCCAGGGACAATTCTGTAAACTATTTTTTTCTTGTTTGAACACAGTGCTGCTTTGCCCGACATGGTAGAGAAAGATGTACTATATTAATCCGAACATTTGCAAGCTTAAGAATGCCACCGAATAGCCAAAGTTTAGAAAACCATTATTTATCCTTGTGCTTTAAGGTGACATGCTAAGGGTTACCATTAATCTTGGTCCCATCTGTTTTCAGTCTTGTGTCTCATTAACAGTAAATGTGCCTATTTTAGCCACTTTTTAAAGAGATTATTCTCATTTTACTATGTTAACTGCAGCCTAACCGTAGAATTACAGACCCAAATCATTAACATCTTCCGATGTTTCTGATGATGCTAGTGTAACATAGGGCTGCTTTTCTGAAACTGGTCTCTCAAGAACAAGAGGATTAACAAAAACAGCAAAAAAAAAAAAAGAAAAAAGAAAAAACTTGAATAAGAAAATTCTTGCTACTTTTGGCAACTTCAGAAGTACTCTAATGCACCAAGGTTCTTGCTACAAAAAGTATCTAGTCATCATGAGTCAGAACAGTACTACATCATGTACAGTGAATAAAAGTGATAGATCGCAATTTAGTTAATACACCGAGCACCACCAAAACACCAAACGGGTCATTTTCGCTTGGCCTTAGGATACTCTCCCATCAGCATCCTTTAACCGCTTAGTCATCTTGTAAAAAGCTTTATGTTACAAAGCAAAATTACATGCACATAAAACACCTAATTTACTCATTTAAACTCCATGCCCAAGGCTAAAGTTCAGCGAAACCTCAGTTTGGAATAGTGATGAGCAACACACAGCCCGGCCTGCCCAAAGCGGCAGTTGCAGGGAGCAACTATTATCTCCACAGATTCCAGGCCAAGAGTTTCCTCGGGTTTCGCATTTAGACATCTTTCATAACTACAAGTTTTCATCACCGGCGTTCGCGGAAGAGCACAATTTCGAGGCAGGGTTTCAAAGAGCTAGCGTACACCGACGGACACACCGCGCAATTTCTCAATGAGCTCCGCTGCGATAGCGCCTATTGTCGAGAGGCAACACCGCCGGTATTATATTATTTCTTTCTCCCCTCCGGAATCAGCCCCCTCCCCGTCCGTTTCCCCTCCTCTTTCCTCCCTCCCCCATAAAAACCCATAATCACATTTGAGAGAGGCTCCGCACTTATCCGTTCCATATGGCTCTCACAATCCAGGCCAAGCTTTCACTGTGACCTTTTAAAGAGACAAAGAAGCAAAGTACTTATCTAGAAACAGAAACACTGCAGTTTTCTGAGTGAAATTAGCAAAACCGACCCGAAACTCACCACTTCAAAACTTGACAGCATATAAATAACAAACACAAAGGAGGTTTCCTTTGCAGCCCGAGCTCTTGAAGAGGAAGAAGTTCAAGACTGATGTTTTCTAGGTCCCCCCCCTTAGGGGGGGGAGCGGCGAGGGGGGGGTAGCAGACCTGAGGACTACTTCCCCTAATATTCCCTTATTTTTCTTTTTTTTTTTCTTGTTGCTATTTTCCTCTAGGCGGGGAGGGGCAAAAATAGATAGCGAGAAACAGAGTAGCCATGAGCAAAAATGGCAATGGACAAAAAACCATATATATATATTAAATATCTTTTGAGACAGCCAGGTTTTCAAGGTTTAGCAACGGAAGAAGGAGCTGAAGATCAAATTGATCAGACAAGTGTAACGCTAAAAAAAGCCTCCAAGAAATTAATGATAAAAAAAAAGTAGCAGGTTTAAATTGAGGTGGCGGGTGACTTAAGTCTAGCTATCCTTTCAAAAATAAAATCAGTGCGTACAGGAGCAAGTGAGAAAGGGGATTATTAGGGGAAAAAAGAAAAAAAAAAAAAAAAAAAAAAAAAAAGCAGCTTTTCTATCCAGTGTGAAGAGCAGAAAGTCTACTTCTAGGTTGTCACTTACACTATTATTCTCCAATAGGCACCCAGAGGAGCAGCACACACAGAAGGAGCTCGCTCCCCTCCCCCTCCGCAAAAATACACACCGTAACAGCCCCCAAACTTTCTGCGGAAGCCTCAGCCCCAGAGATCGCTACTGGAAAAAAAAAAAAAAAAAAAAAAAAAAAAAAAAAAAAAAGAGGGGGAAAAAAAAGAGAAAATTGCAGGAAAAGGCACTAAAATGCCACTTTTAGTCTCGCCTTTGCGGTCCGGGGAGGAGAGGGAGTGGGGGGAAAAAAAAGAAGAAAAAAAAAAAAGAAGAAGGAAAAAAAAAGCAGAGAGGACCTGTCTCCTCTCATTTACCGGGGGCTGCCGTGCGAGTGAGGGGGGAAGAGAGGGAGCGAGAGGGAGAGGAGGGCAGAGAGAAAAAGAACAGAGAAGGAAGGAAACACACACAACAAGGCACAGCACCACCACTACAAAAAGTGACGAGGTTTCACTCCCTCCGAGTCCAAAACCGGGAGAAATTATAATTAAAAAAAAAAAAAACTCTCTATTAAAAAATTGGTTCAGTTTCTGCAAAGAAAAAAAAATCAGAAAACCTGGGAACTCCAAGAAGAGTTACTCGCAAGAAGGGGGAGGGGGAATATTAAAAAAGAAAGAAAGGTTGCAAAAAGCCAACAACAACAAAAACCAAACCAGCCAAAAAAAACCCCAGTAATAATTGGAAAATAATAATAATCGTAGGCTTTTTTTTGATTTTAATTCTCGCTTCCCCTGTCTGGCCGAGTATGGTTGTTATTTAGGCCGGTTTGGTGGTTGTTGCTGATGTTACACGGCTATGTGTGTGTGTGTGTGTGTGAGTGTGTCCCCGGACGGAGCTGCCTTGCTCTGCTCTCTCCCCCCCCTCCTCTCTCTCCCTCTCTCTCTGTTTCTGTCCCCATTAAATTATTAGTTGACTCATCACTACTCCTCCTCCTGCTGCTGCCGCCGCCGTCCCCTGCTCAGATCCTCCTCTCCGCTACCGCTCGCTGCCGCTGCTGCCGCTGCCGTTGCTTCTTCTTCCTCCTCCTCATTTTAATACAAAATAACACCGAGGCCACCGGCTTTTTTTTTTTTTTTTTTTTTTTTTTTTTTTAACAGCCCGAGACGGGAGGAGGACGCAGCCTCCCTGCTGCCGCCCGGAGCCTTTCCCCGGCGGCCCCGGATCATCCGACGCGTCCTGAGAGAGGGAGAAAGTGGCAGCGGAGGAGGAGGAGGAGGAGGAGATGGTGGTGGTGGTGGTGAAGGAGAGAGAGAGAGAGAGACTGGGGGAGGGGAGGCCGCGGCGGGGGTGGGGGGAGAGAAAGCAGGGAGAAAAGAGGTGGAAAGGGGAATTAAAATAACGCCGCGGGTGGCGGGCCCGGCGGCGGGGCCGGGGCGGGGGGGGCGGCAGCCGGGTAGGTGAGCGGCGGGGGGGGGGGGGGTGGCGGGAAGAGGGCGTGCGGCTTCCGGCGCCCGGCGCGCAAGAATTTGCGAGCAGCGTGATGAGGGTGAGGCGGCGCCGCCGCCGCACCGCACACAATGCCCCGCGCCGCGCAGTGCGCGCCCGCCCGCCCGCGGGGGGCCCTGGCGCAGCTCGAGAGGTGGCGGCCAGCCGGCGGGAGCGTTATTGAGAGAGAAACTCGAGGAGGAGGAGGAAGCGCGGGGGGGGGGAGGCTGAACAATATCCCGCCGGCGTGCCAAGCGCGGCGGCGCCCGCCGCCCCTGTGCGCGGAGGCTGCGCGGCGCTGCGGGCAGGTGCACGGCGGGGGCCGGCAGCATTTGGCAGCGGCGCGGCGGGGGCGGCGCCGCCGCGGAGGTACCGCGCGGAGCGGCCGCGGCGACGGCGGGGCGCTCGGCTCGGCGCGGGGCCATCGGGTGCTGCGGCTGCGGGAGAGGGAGAAACCGGCGGGGCAGCCGCGGAGAAAGTTTAATTTATTATATTTATTATCATTTTTATTCTCTTTTTGTCGCCTCCCTCCTTTTATATTAACAGAGGTGGAAGAAAAGCGCCGGGCGCGCTTTAAACGACGGGGAAGGTGGGAACGAGCAGCCCCCCTCGGCGCGAGCAGCCGCCCCCGTGACGCCTCCCCGTGAGTTTTCGCGAGGAGGAGGCCGCGGGCCGCGGAGCTGGGCCAAATCCTCGACGGCGGCCAGCGTCCCGCGTCGCGCGGTGCCCGCGCCGGGCGGCCACGCGAGACAGGCCCTGCGCCGCGCGGGGCGGCTCGCGCGGCTCTGCAAAGCCGGGCCGAAAGCCACCGAGCGGAATAGAAAAATAATAAAAAAAGGTGGTAACGTGTTGACAAAATAAATAACCGCAAGACAGACATAACCTTTTCCCACAATGCACTTGGGGGGGGGGAAAAAGAAAAGTAACCAAACTAGGCAAACTTGAAAGCAACAAGTTTGTACAAGCTAAGAGATACGAGGAAAAATTAAACTTCTTTATTGATAAAATGCATAGTGTTTGCAAGTCACATTGGAAAGCAAAGAAAATACGAACTACTACTGCACATGCAGCTATCTAGCCAAAATATTTAGAGTAGCAACTTTTAGGAAGAAAAAAAGCATACTGAGCCGAACGTAGAAACTTGAAGCAGCAGAAATACTAGGCAAGTGGAGAGACTAATAATAATTCTGTAATGCACAATGAAAATACCACACCGAGGCTTCTAAATAAAGGGCAAATGAATAAATCTGTGGAGAGCAAAATTATCACTACAGGTACATTACTATAACAAGAAGAGTTCATCAACACTAGGTAAAGAAACAAGCTGACGTCTACTGAAATAAGCACAAACAGCATACAGGGCATGCAGGAAGAAGAAAATGGTAATAGGGTGAAATACATGAAATATTTATTGTATTCAGCAATGCACAAAATAGATTATAATCTCAGAAGCAAAGAAATTCAATGCTTGAAAATGAATACAATGTTACATAATGTTATTATTCAAAGGAGAGCAAGTAGAGGTGGAAAACACAGAAAACATGAAAAGTTGTACATATGTTGCATGTCCTGAAAAAGGTTACTAAGATTCTTACTGAGAGCACTGAAAATGGAAAAACAAGAAACATGCTTCACAAAGAAAAACAAGGGAAAATGTAGATGACATCTTCCATAACATATGATCAAGGGATAACTGTCTAGCAGGTTGTTTATTTAGAAACCAATCTTTTTCCAACAAAATAGGTTGAATATTATTCAATCCCTCAGAAAAAAAAAAAAAAAAAAAAAAAGGGAACAATTATATTTAAACAACTGGAAGAAAACAAGGTTAACTTGTTAAGTCCAAACTTTGTACGAACAGTGGAGAATAAGAACACTATGTCGGGTTTCTTTATCTTTTTCAGGAAAGCCTGATACAGTATACTTTAGCAGAGAGAAAGACTGACCACTGAAAAAGAAAATCATGAAAGAGGAGTGGCAATCTGCTGGCAATATGCTGCCTGCAACATGATGGAGAATGAGGACAGTGAAGATAATCTGAAAGATGCAAGGGTGGTTAGAACAGAGTAGATACTTAAAAATATGTTTTGGAATGAGATCTGCAGACTACACCACCACCTTGTAAAAACGATTACCAGATATGTCAACAACAGCAACCAAAAAAGATTAAAATCAGTTCTAAAAATGCTTTTGCTTTGGTGTCACAAACCACTCCCTTCATGGTCAAAATACCTTAAAATGTTCAGGTTAAACAAGTGATTAATCTAAAAAGCAGACGCAGTAAATTAAAGGAGCAGGGAGATAACAATCTGATAATACAGGAGCACAGAAGGCCTAATAATGATATTATTATGCACACTAACCAAACACTGACAAACAAATATTCTGTTAATTATATAATCATGCATATGCTTCCTATGCTTGAGATAAATGATTATGGAAAACAACTCTGTTCTTGAAACTCCATATATGTACTTATGTCATACAAATTCCCAGCAATGTGGATTAATTTAATTTCTGTGTATCACTCTGGTAAAGTATTCACTACAGATTTTTGAATGCTGGCATGAAATCTTCGCTTTGACTTGAAAGCAAGAATTAATGAAAGGTGCTGTGTCTTGACATACAGACAACAATCAGATTTTACTTATCAATTCCAAACTATTTGGAATAAATTTAAGATACACTTATCTGATTTTTCCTTTGACCTATTCCAATTTGCACTCCACTGTGTCAACTTCAATATTTAAGTGTTCCACTAGAATAAAGATACTTACAATAAAAAACATATATAAAGAACAGAAGATGAATAGATATTGTCATGGATACATATGCAGGCAATCATTTAAACATGCAGCAATAGTAACATCACATTTTTCATAGCTTCTAGTCAACATACAGCAGACAAATATAAGTTTAATAAAGCTTATTAATCCTTGATAAAGTCCTTTCTCTGTATTTATGATATATAAATGCATTTGGCACAAGGTTATGCTGAAACACACTTAAAAAGTTAGACCCTGTTTTTTCAACTTAGCAATGCATTAACTGTGAAGCAACAGCCTCAGTAGCTGCCGCAGAAAGCGAATTCCCTGGTGCGGGGCGCTGCCTCAGTGCTGTCTGAGGTCACTATTCCAGTCTTTGCTGGTGCAAGATAAATTAGGAAATACGGGCCTACATCTTGAAGCTTGGCTCTTGTGCAAGGCAAACAGAAATGACCTGGCAGCAGAGCAAAAACCAGCACGGCTGCGTATTCTCCTTTATCAGATTTCTTTGGGGAGATGAGGCTGATTGGCTTTGGTACGTGCGCGCGTCTGACGGCTCTGCAGCCGTCGGCGCGACTCCAGCAGCAGGGCGTGGAGGCCGAGGGGGCTAACTGGGGCGGTGGGTAGCCGGGGACCACGACAGGGGCTTTCCGCGGGGATGCGGTCAAGGCCAGGTTAAAGGGAAATAAAAGAGCCCTGGCGCTCCCCGCTGTCCTCCGCCCGGGCTGGCCGTGCACGCCTCGGCACGGTCCCTGCGGCGGCGCGCGCCCGGTCCGCGGCCCCGCGAGCTTCGCGCCTCCGGCTCGAGGCCGTTTTCAGCCTCCTCCCGCTGCCGCCCTACGCGCTTCTCCGTTAAACGTAAACCTGAGCGCCACTTGCCCGACGCGATTCGAACGGTTGAGCCAAGCCGGCGTCAAGCAGTCGCGATTTCCGTACGACCGGAGCGGCCCCCGCGCCTCACGCAAAGTTACACCCCAACCTAGATTTTTCTGACTGCACCCTGCCCCAGCCTGGAGAGTATGCCTGTCAAAAAGCAAAAGTGCTAGGAAATGAAATTCATAGCACTGAGAGGCATCGCACACAAGCTGTCGTCCCCTCTCACATTTTGCATGAGCAATTTCTGCTCGTTTGTGTTCTCTCACATACAAGGTCCTGAAACAGTTACATAAAATGAATATTTAACTTGCAATAGTCAGCTGTATTGAACTGCACTTAATTGCTTATTAAGTGAAGTAAATTATCCTTACCATATTTGTCAGAGGTGAAAAACTTACATATATGGTGACATGTAATGCATTCATTAGTTTACAGATCCCAAATCCCTTGGAAAGTATCAGGTATCTACACAGTGTCCCATGGTGCAGTATTTTGTAGTTGGATGTCTCAGCTAGCTTGCAGATATGTAAAATCATATACAAACAGACATCTCCCTATTGATTGCTTATGTGACGAGGCTCGTTTACCCCTGCAAACGTTTTCCGCAGTCTATTTCAATCATGGAATCTTCTTCTAGAAATAGAATTAAATAGGAATATGCAAAATGTGGTCTGGGCTAAAATAAATTACTTTTAGTCAAACGACTGCACCATTTTGCGTACGTACCCTTCATTGCTGGATGTCTATTTCGACTACGATGATTGTACCACTGACGTAAATACATACATTTGCTGGTGTGACCCCAACAGTCATTTCAGTTTGCCCCTTGCTGCCAAACAAGTCACCAAGAGGCAAATTACTGGAAAAAAATTATGGAGTGAAAAATAACAAAACTGTTTGGCACGATGGAGGAAGTGAAGGGTGAACGTGACTGCTAATGAGAATACAGTGTTTCACCTGTGGTTGCCAACAGAAATCCCAGCCAGTTCAAACCGTAAGACAGGTGCCCGCTTTTCCAAAAAATATCATAGTAAGAAATATTAATGGAATAACCAAGATAAATCTTACACTGTTGTCGCCCAATCTCTATCTGCTTAGTAGACAAGAGTTCACTCCCTATGCATACTAGCATTGCAACATCCACAGACACTAACTGCATGTAATTTAAAATTAGTCAGTATTTTTATAGCTCTGAATTTCAGAACCACTTCAAATAACAAGTTTCAACTTAAAAAAAAATACTGTGGCCCATACCCCCATTCTGGACCATACTCTCCATAACAGTAGACTAGATCCTTGATGAGCTTGTAATTTCCATGTGGCAGCGACAGCCAAACACTTCCACCAAAAAAATCCCCCAAACAAAACACATTTAAAAAATGCAATAGAACTTTACGTAATCATCTTAATGCAATTTAGCAGCTGGAAGCAAGGAGAAAAGCTGGCATCACAGGATCAGCCAAAGTTACTTATGTCATAAGTATATATCCTGCAGGTCAATAATTTCCCCACTTTTCCCCTACAGGTGTATTTTTTTAGGTCTATCATGCAATGACGTTTAATGTGGAACATGAGGGATGAAAAAAACTGATGATCACAGCCCTAGGTAACAGAGCTGTTAACTGAAAGAAGAGTTGGTTTGTAAGAGTTTATTTTAGGGATGTATCTGAATAGCACCTGTATTATTTTTTTTCAGTTTATTAAGAATATTAAAGCAAATAGTATGTAACAGCTAAATGCTCCATATTTAAACTGCAATCTACAGACACGCCTCCTTTCCATGACCTCCAACTACTGCATTTCTTTCCTGGTCTTAAGTACACCTTGAGCTAATAAAATGGGAGGGTTTTAGGAATACAGAAGTTTAATCCATCGCTTCTGAGTTAGGGTGAATTTCACATAGCCCAAACAAAGCTTCACGTTATACTGCAAAACAGTCTGAACCACTGCGGTTAGCACTACAGCAGGATTATTCAGGCGTTATTAGCTAGCGTTCAGACGCGTGCTCTGTCGAGCTCCAACATCAGTGAGTCCTTACACAGGAACACCTCATCAACAGGACACACAGTTCTCTTTTTCTTTAACCTAACAGCATGAATAAAACCTACAGATAAAAATTGTGCATTGAAAACATGGAAGAGTTTAAGTCTAAGGAAATGGTTAGAACTGATTGATGACTTGAACTATGTCAAACTTTCATTATGAAACCCAAAACCACATGAAATGTCCTGTTTCCAGTTTCACTGTTAACTCAGAACTCTGCCCAGGTTCTGCTACACTTTTTCTAAGGTTCAAAACCTTTTAAGTAAAACTGTGTATCTAATTACGGCCAAACTTGACAGGAGTCAATATCATTATACATAAAATGCATGCAAAATGTGTGGTTTTGGTGTAAAACAAACTGAAAGTTGGTGGTTTGGGCCGAATTTGCTTTTTCTTCTAGGGCTGGTTCCAATCTCAAACTCAGAAGATTCCACAATAACAAAGACTAAATGAATGAGTTTTTCAGTTATTTGAAGGAACCTGTTAATACTCACAGTTCTTTTAAGGAACAAGGTACCTGTTAATATTCAGGTGCTAAAATAAAAAAGCATCAGCATATGGAGTGTCATTAAGATAAAAGTCATTTATACAAGTGTCAGAGTATACTTAGTATAAATGCAAACAGCATAAGGCAAAAGCAAGTCACTTCAATATGTTACTCCAAGTACCCCGTAAATGTTGAAAATACTTGCTCTGAATGTCAAAAAAAAGGGAGGGGGCAAAAAGGGAGAAAATATAACAAAAATGTATTCCAATACATAAAGACCTCTTTGCTAAAATAGCTACATTTCTAGATTTCCTGCAAAATGATCACAATGGAAAGGGATCATGATGAATAACAGCAGTTGTGAACCTCCTAAAATATGGTATTTGTTTAGGACAAAATGAGATTAATATTTATGATGATTCGTTTACACTCTGATGCAAGCATTTGGGGGCAATGCCTCAATAACTGTATAAAAAATTATTTCCCACATTAAATACAAAAATTTTGGAGAAAACGATTGTATTTTTTGTTGACCTAAGAATACCTGAGTAAAAAGTATGTGGGGGGAAAATAAGGCATGTACATGAAGTTTCATAACAGACCTTCAGCTATGATAGAAGAAATAACATACAGAACAATAATTATTTTCACAGTGCCCATATTCATTTCCTTAGGATCTCTTTTATATCTCATTTTATTTCTGGCAGGTTATTTTAGGAACTCCTCTCAGTGTTGTTATTTTTTCTTCAAAAAAGTAGGTAATGTGCTCATGAGAAATTTTGAAATACTCTGCTCATGAAAAATACGCACTGCATTCTCTCAAATCATTTTTCTTTTGTAGGTATACAGATAGAAAATATCTCTGTGCCACATCTGAAGATGTGGGTGGAGCCAGGCGAAGAAATGCTCCAAATCACTGCAATCATAGAAAATTTATTTTACCTATCAACCTACCCCGTGTTTCTGGAACACAGGACACCTTGAAATACAGCAATTCCCCAATACACCACCACGAATGAACTATGCAAAATTATACATCCAAGCCAATGATTAAAGCTCTGTTATAAGCTTCTGTTTAAAAAGAGGGAGAAAACATATTCAGCACTTCTTTTACTTGGTACCAATTGGTTGTTGCTGTGGGAATGCAGCAAAGGATTATTGTCTACTTGATATATGTCTGTGAAAATCTTTCTATGACCAAAAGAAATATTTTGCCGAGTCCATACTGAACATTTTAATAAAAAGCCGTAAAGCAATTCTGCCTCATTGTCAAATGATTGAAAAAATTTAATTAATGCCTCTGGAGGGAACACCTATATAAGTATCACAATCACAAGAATGTGTGCATATGAATATATGAATATATATGCAGAGTCATAGTCTACCCTGTTGCTTTAATGTCATAATACTATAGGCCATGAGCAGTTGAAGGCAGAACTGAACTGAGACAATTTAAAATATCATGCTGACATAATTTTAAGATTAAAAGACACTATGTAATTTATTAGAAGTTTAAATGCTAGCTTCATCAAAGGTTAAATTAGCCCTAGAAAAAAGTGGTAGTATAGAAATGCCAGTAGACAAACAAATTAAAAATAGTAAGTTAGGAACAGGAGAAAATGAGTTTATGCCATGCTGACCAAAAAAAAAAAAAAAAAAAAAAAAAAAAAAAAAGAAAAAAAGAAAGAAAGAAAAGAAAGAAAGAAAGAAAAAGAAAAAAGAAACACACAAAACCCAAAAAACAAAAAAACACAAAAACACAAAGATGCATGAAAAGCAGTATGCTATGTTAGATGTTTATCTATACATAAGAGACAGGTGTCACACAAACAAAACAAAAAAATCATGAAGCTAAAGAGAAACTTTAACTCATCAGTTTCCATCTGTTATATCTGAATTCATGCATAATTGATTATCCATGACTGGTAAGTTCTTTTTTTTTCGCTAGCCTAACACAGTTTTCTAAACATTATGTGTTAAATCACCACCAAAGTAAAGGGTGTTTGAGAAACCGTAAGGGCAGAATAAAAATTTTTTAATGAAAAATAACATGTCAGTTAATAATAGAGCTGACCTATGTTTAAGAGAGAAATTTTAATCATGTGCATATTAAATATTAATAACCTATTCTGTTATTGTTATAATAAGGTTAAGTAAGCTTCTCCATGCTTAAGGAAAGAGAAAAAGTAGGAATATGTAATAGTGAAAAAAAGCGCTGAGAAGCAGAGACATAAGGAAAATGTGTCAACAATAAACAAGAGGAAATGAGAAAGAAGGAAAAGATGAAGGTGGAAACTAATCTCTATGTGTCATTATGACTGCCAGAGTACTGGCAAAGAAGCAGCATCCTTTTATTTCAATTTTAATCATTTCTGAATTTTAATACCCTGCTCCTTTTGTAATTCTCCTGGCATTCCCTATATGCATCCGTCCCAGCCAAAACACCAGTGTAAATTAAATGGCACACAACCACACCACTGATGTAGTTCTCCCAGTAGAACCAATTGAGTGACCAAAAAGCAGAGGAGGTATGACTACTTTATGTCCCCGTAGACCACTAGCCAATTAAGTGACTTAATGTTCTTCAATTCCTTTAATTTTGAAAAGAAGGGCAGTGGTTAGGTAACCTGGCAATATAGAGCCATTAAAAAAAAATAAAGCAAGCCAGTAGTAATACAATAATCAGTGACCATCAGGGCCTGGAAAAATGAGTTTGCTCTCACTGGCACTAAGGAGCATCACATGATTATTTAATTACAGCTCTAATTTTTGTCTCGTGGATGGCAACATATCAACAATTAATAGGGCAAATAGAGGAGACTGCATTTTTAAAGAGACAGAACCAACATGAAATACTGCTTGGGAATGCAATGTATCAAACAGGATAATGTTTCTTAAGGCATACCTTCCATAATGCTGCACAAATAAACAAATTCTGTTGGTTTAATTTTCTTGCATAGTATCTAGAAAATTCTTTGAGAATGCTTAGAAATTAATAACTACACTTGTGAGTATCGTAATGGTCATTTTAAGTGGTAATGCAGAAGCCAGTTCCTCATAGGACATGCAATGTAAATAAAGTAAGTAGTGGAATCTCAAGTTTCAAACACATAGATGTTACTATAAAATGATTACATTCTTTATCTTAAAAAGATTTTTACAAAATTTGTCAGGAATGGCCAAAAGGATTGTGGTATTCAGTGAGTCAAGTGAATGAAAAAAAAAGGAAGAAAAAGAAAGTCCGTAAAATACAGTCAGTGGGACAGAGGTTGATTTTCATTGATTGATTTTGCGGCTAGATTTTTTTTACTAAGAATGTTGATATTAAGGGCCCAGCATCAAAACTGTGGCATTCCCGCACAACACTGCTGCTTAAGAAGCAAAACCCCAAATGCCAAAGAGCGTATACCCATGGTTGATTGAAAAGCTTTGCTCTTCAGCATTTAGCTACAGTTCCCATTTTGCCCAGTCCAGCAGGTGACCTCTGTGCAAACCACGGGGAACTACGGGACGTTCGGCATGTGGAGCACCTTGCAGAATCTCCATGATTATTGGAATCTGCAAATATATCAAAAGGAAAACTCTAATTTTATATACCTAATCTTCCTTGCAAACATACTCGCTTTCTCACAGCAATGTGTAGACCAAGTTACTAATCACATACATGTATATTATCCGTAATATATTTCAGACATTATTCAACATCAGACATGGGAAAGGCAAGCTCCAATTTTCCTCTAAACATCAAGCTGTACATGTGAAAAAAACCCCTACGGAACCACTATTAGATTTTTTTAAATCTTACTTTTCCATATACGATCTAAATATGATTTTTCATTTTTTGTTCTAAATCTATTTTTTGAACAAACAAAGAAATGCTGAGTCTGGGCCCTTGCACAGAAAAAAGCCCTGATAAACAACAGTTCAAATATTATTGAAAAAAAGAGGAATAACTGCAAAATAAATATTATCACAATAAATGCTCTATTCCTCTTGAAAAATGTGTAAAATTAAGTTGTTTTGATTGAAGACATGAACATTCTGCATTGGAGATCTTAATCTATAATCTTAAAAAGAAAGCTGGCAAGCAAGAGCTTGTATGTAAAAGTATATATCATTCTTTTTATGCACTGGTTACTATACAGATAGCATGTCTCACAAAGACTGTAATTAAATGTCTAGTGCAGAACTAACACGAAAAAGCATACAGTCTTATTATATTACAACGAATCCTCAGAAGCTAAAACTGTCATTTTTTAAGTTTTAAGATGACTTCCTTGAGACTTTTTGTATTTATCAAGGAAGCCCACCTATGATGAAAAACACTAATAATTTATATCTTTTTAATAGAGCTCTCCACAAAAATATTGATTTAATCTTTGATTGTAAACATTTTAAAATTCACTCTGAAATTTCTCTTCATTTTTTGCCTTCTTTTTCTATGTGTGAGTTTTTCCGTGTGCATACCATCTCTTTCTCGCACTCTCTTTCTTTTATTTAATATATTAGAACTGGGAACACAAGATGTGTTTGATATTTTGTTTTTTTATGCTGCTTATTGCGAACATTTTTAATTATTTGTCTATTATGAATAGACATATTCTAAGTACTGTTACTGTAAAGCAAATAGCTCTGTAGTACCTTCATATGCGGGTTTCAGTTCAGAGTAACAACTCTTTGCACTTGTACTGTACGATGTTTTCCATGCTAAGACTGATGTACAAAGAAGTAATTAATCCTACAGTGCTCCATGAAACCTATATTTTAGCAATTTTATAGGCGAGTAAATAGACTGAAGGCATATTAAAGCCACGCTGACCGCGATCCTGTGTGCAGCAGCCTCCCCGTCTTGCAGGGGAAATTGTGAGTGCTGATCATCTTCGAAATCAGGCTTCTGCAATGAAGAACTGAGGCAACAGCACACTCAGCGATTTACCCACGAGGAGATGTTTTGTCAGGGCTGGGGAGCCCGGGACTCCAGGCACCGGGGACGATTAAGCGACGGTGCTCCGGGCAGCGTCCCCTGGCCGGCTGCATCCCCGCTTCTGAGGAACAGCAAGCGGGACGACATACGAATGATTGCTGCTGGCCAAGTAAATCTTGCCAGAGCTGGATCCTGGGAAGATGAGATGCCCTCTAGGTTTAAAGCACCTCCCTCATGATATCCCCGGGTCATATCATGTCCTAGTGTGCCAAGGGAAAGAGAGCAGATAGGAGCGGGGAGTTAGGCAAGGCCAGCGCAGCTGACAGACGCGGCCCGTCCTGATGTTTTGCTACTAAGTGCCGTTCCGGTGACCGAGGGTCTGTGAGCAAGCGAGCAGCCTCTCCTGCCCATTAAACTGCCCTTCATGAAAGAAAATTATGAGATGGCAAGAGCTAACTCTCATGAAGCCATAGCCGTGGAGAAGAGATACCTGCAATGCTCTGGAACAACTCAGGGATGTCCCTGCAAGCTGCCCTGCACACTGAGGAAAAATACACTCTTACAGCCCATCCTAATCATAGCTGGACCATATACATACGATCTGGAAGGAAAATGGATCTCAGAAGAAACTGTTGTATATGTGCATTCTTAATAAACAGCAAAAAGGCAAGCTTGGCATAAGAACTAAGTTAGGAGCGTTAGTGCTTCACTCGTCCCATAAGAACACCTAACACCGATCCCACGCCAGAAGTACAAAAGCAAAGAGCTCTACGAATCTCCACAGAGATACTCCTGACTTCCACCAGTGTGCATGAGAGGAAAGTCAGGCCGAGCAAGTTTAAAAAGAGATGTTAACAATTCAGACAGTGCCTGAGGTATGCTACTATGCTCTACTACAGTCCTCCGCAATTACTCTGCTATTACTACCACACTATCCTAGATTACACAGAGTAAGGGTAGATTACAACTGGTACCGGAGATAAGGACTAGATTAGAGCATATGAACACGGTCAGTACTGTAAATTCCCTTTAAAATTAGTCGGTATCAAGATTTATAGTTATTGAGAACATCACAGTGCCGGAACCATCAGAAAGTCAACATTTGCAAAGCAAACGGATGCCAATTAGGTAACAAGGTGTTGGTGATAACTGTGGTAAACTGAGAGGCCACAGGACGGCAAATGTCAGAAAACACCTACTTTTTCGAAGGGACCATTATAGTATATCCTTTCTGAAGTAACAGTTACACATTGCGGTCAGGCACTGCAGAGAGCTCGTGATACTAGTACCACTCACATGGGACTTGACATACAAGCTAACTTAATGTTCAATACCATAATTTCAGAATCTTAGAACAAAATGGACCTTTCAGGTAAAGATTATTAATCCACTGGCAAAGAATTTAGGGATGCTTTTGCAAACTCTAGGTTATTCACACTAAGGTTATCTGCAGGTTAACAGCCAGCTACTTGGACTCATTAGTCCAAGATAAAAAGCAACATCAATGGGGTTTGCTGACGTGGATTTTATAAAGTTGCAGAATTTTAGTATAACAAGCAATAAAAACTGTAAGTGACTCTTTAACCATCAAACTGTTTTACTTTTTATTTTTTTTAGAATCAGTAGCAACTTTGTGACAACTAAAGTTTAAAAAATGCACTTGATTGCATAGTGACAGATTTGCAGAACATTTTTCATCACACACACATATGTGCTTTCAGTTATTAATAAAATGCTTCTGCCCTTAATCTGCCGTTGCCTGAATATACAATTTCAGTGACTTAGATAGACAAATACTGCTAAGGGATTCTGTTTTCCCGATTTGAAGTGCAATTGAAATACACCAAGTAAAACTGAATAATACTACATCTTTAAAACTGGCTTCTCCACGCTGCATAAAGGAATACAGAATCATCTTTCCTTTAAGTTCCTCTTGGAATGGAATGATAACAAAACTTTTTTTTTTTCCTTACTCCCCCCCCTTTTAAACAAGGAGGAGTCAGCTGCCCTGGATAACACCACAGGTAGATATTAAAATGGAGACAGCCATTATTTAGTGATGACAGGAATATAAATACACGCACTAACCTATAAACTGGTGTTTACTTCAGGAAAGTAAGTCGTATTTTTCCTCTGATTGCTGTGCTGTCAGTTTAATGCAGCGTAAATAAACAGTAGGTGCATGATAGCTTTAAGTAGAAAGTGTTCATTCCACAAGAGGAGCAGATTACTGAAGCCTGATGCCTATAATGGCAAAAGCAGAACTTCCATTTTAACTCGAAATATATCCTCCCATGCTAAGAGATTTGTGGCTTTTCTATTAACTTAATTTGCCATAATTCTATGAAAAATATTACATATGCAAAGAACTTTACCAAAAACACTCATTTTTGCAGCCCTCAACTTGAACCGTTTGAAAAAACAAAAGCCAATCACTCCTCTGTAATTTCATCATCCCATCGCTCTAAATGAAAGCTTTATATAATCAACCTAATATAACAGAAAATAAAATGATATATAGAATTGCCTATACTTTGAGTTATTCTGTTCTTATAAATATATTCCCTGACTGAAAGTAAAAAAATTCCCCTTTGGAAAAAGCAATGATTTCTGAGAAGATTGTATATACACTCTACATCTATTAACATAAATTATAAGAAAGTAAAATGTTCCAGATGTGTTTAAACTATTGTAGAAGGAAAGTTTGTGGCTTCACTGGATATATATTAAATATATCTAGAGAGAGCAATGGCAGTTATGTACAAGAAGGCAATAAAATGCTTCAGTAGAATCTATGATAAAACAGCATAGTTCTCAGAAATAAGACTAAAACATTTAAAAAATCATACTTCCTCCATCTTTAATTCAGAAATCTACTTTCAGTAACATTTTTTCTATATAATGCATTCTATTTTGTTAATAAATAATCTGCTTAGCTTTTTTTCCAAAAAACCCTGGAAACTTTAAGAAGGACTTCAAATTTATCTGATGACACTCAGATTAAAAACCAGGTGACAACAGAAGTGCTTCCAAAAATTGAGTAGCTGATACAAGATTTGATTATTAAAAGATTTTTTTTTCCAAGAACACCAGAATACTTCAGTCGCATTTTCTAAACTGCAGTCGCACGCTTTGAAACCCCTCTCTACCCCAAACCAGAAAGGCAGCCTAAGTTAGCGCATATTCGGGACTTTCCTACCCTCCAGACACTTTTGCGAGGAACGGGTGAGCGTGCCCGTGTTCCCCGGAGGATCTGACGTTTGGGTGCCCGTCAGATGCTCGCGAGGCAGCGGGTGGCACCGTCTGGGAGTCCCAAAAGAGCCGCAGCATTAAAGGCAGGTGCTGCTGGCTGACCGCCGGGGCCTACGCTGCCAGTCCCAGCGGGACCCTCCTCAAACGCAAGCTTGGGCTGTTGGGACAGATCCCTTCTGTCAAATGGCACGTGCCATTAGAGAGCCACAGACCGAGTCTCTCTGCTTTACAACTCTTTCTCAGGAGTATGCAGCAGGTTAGGATTTATGCGTCTCGCTAAAATAACAGGAGACCAGAAAGAGAAACTGTGATAGTTACTTTCCTATTTAAAGTGTCAACAACAAAGAGTCTAAAAAGGAAACTGCTACTTTTTAAAAGTGTATGCACAAAAAGCATTCCATTTAAATATTTTTTGTTCCAGTAAACTCTTTTGCATACAAAGGACTTATTTATTACATATTTGAACTTGTGGGAAAAAGAGAAAGAATGCACTGATTCCTGAAATAACTCTACAGGCTTTTTAGAGACTTTACTCTTCTGTGTTCTTGTTCTACTCAGAATGGTCTTGTTCCAGGAAAAGAGGAATTCTTTGGAGTCAGTTGTTTCTTTTCCATTAGCTGTTTGTATTCAAGAGTGGGCACACATAGCATATTAACTAAAGATTTTAATTTTTCTTCCAATGCCTTATAATGTGTGTGTGCTATCTGTTCAGATGCACACTTACACATGCGCACGTTTCCTTTTCTGCTTGCTCTTTTTGTTACCTACTCTATGTGATTACACATTTCTGCGTAAACCATTGCTTTGACTTGAAAAGCAAGGTAATACCAACAACAATCTGAAATGGAAAATGAAATGGAAAATGACTGTACGTGTAAATGTATCAAAAATCATATAGGAATACAGGGCTGAAAAGAGCACTCTAAAATTCTACAGTGCTGCAGAGTAATGAGATGATACAAATTACAGAGAACATCCTACATTCATGCCTTTACACTCTATGCTTACTGTTGCAAGTTGTTTTTGAATAGTGCGCCTGATTTGACACATTTCTATCTAGTGAGTGTGTTAAATGCTTGAAGAGATAGTGAAAGATCCAAGCATTCCTTGTGCTAACTAAAGTTGAAATTTTACACTTATTGTAACCTTTTCTAACAATGTGAGAAAAACAGAGTAAATATATTAAATTTGTTTCACAACAGATGCTTAGGTTGTTAATATTTAAGATGCCTATTCATGCTATTCCTGTCTGCACATTTGTCAAAAATGTAAGCTTGAATGCTAATGTTTGCCAGCAGTCTACAGTAGACAAATATATGAATGTACCATACCAAAATAATATAAAGTAGAAATAAGGGACGGCCACTAACTCACACCCAAGTAGCAGGGACCAGAATGAAAGGGTCCTACTAAATCCAACGCGCCTTAGAATCTCTGAATCTGAATTTGTGAAGTATTTTCACAGAAACACTGCACACAGGAGGAATGAATAAAACCGATGGCGAGCTTTCGTCATTTTAAACTCTTTGCAGCTTAGGAGCTGGTGCGAAGTGTTTCTGCGAACTTGTGTTTTAGCGAAGTTTCTCCAGCAGGCAGCGAAGCCTGAAGCCTGGCAAAGGAAAACTTAAAATCGGGCAGGTGCCTGGCAGGAGCGCTCCCCGCGGGCAGCGAGCGACCGCAGACGCCGGCAAAAGCGCTGCGATTCGGGCAAAACCTCGGGCGGCGGGTTTGCCGGCGGAGTGGGGAAAATAAATGAATATATATTTTTTTAAGGAAATAAAATAAAATAGGATCGCGGAGCGCAGACGGGAGGCACCGGCACTGCTGCCCGCCGCCGGGGTGCGGGCGGGAGCCGCGCCGCCTCGCCTCCGCGCCGCACCGCGGGGGGCCGCGCAGCCCGGCGCCGCCGCCCCCCGACGGCTGCCCGCCGCCCGCCCGGGCGCCGCGGGCCGCGCTGGCCAGCGCCGCGGCAGCGCGCAGGACCGCGGGAGAAGTTTGCCAAACTTTCCGGGCCGCTCGCGGGGATTTTTGTCCGCGGGCGGCGGCGGCAGGTGCGCGGCCGGGCGGGCAGCGGCGCCCCGTCGCGGAGCCTCCCCGGCCGCCCCCCGCGCTGCCGCCGCCGCCGGCCCTGCGCGCCCGCGCCCGCCCCCGCGGCGGGTGCCCCCCGTCGCCTCCCCCCTTCCTTCCCTCCCCCGCCCCCCCGAGCCCGGCCGAGGAGCGGGGAGCGACTCACGCATGGGAGCGCGGCGGGCGAGGCCGGCGACACCTCCGGCTTCCGAGGCGCCGGCGAAGTTAATTGCACTGAAGTTCAAGTTGTCTGTTCGCCCATCGGGAGTGGGCGTTTAAAGGAAGGAGCGCGGGGAGGAGGAGGGGGAGGCGGCAGAGTCTCTCTCTCCCTCTCTCTTTCTCTCTCGCGCGCACGCACGCACACGCGCACACACACACACACACACACACACGCACGCACACGCGCGCCTGCCCACTCGGCTCCGCTCCCGAGCTGCCTCGGCGAGGAGGAGCCCGGACGGAAAACACCCGGGCAGCAGGTACCGGCGTGCGGCCGCGGGGGCGGCGCGGGCGCGCGCGCGCGCGCGTGTGTGTGTGTGTGTGTGTGTGTGTGTGTGAGTGTGTGTGCGCGCGCGTGTGCGCTCGCCCCCGGCTGCCGCGCACGGCGCCCTCGGGCGGGGCGCGGTGGTCCCGGCCAGGGGGCGGCGGTGCCGTCGGGGCAGCGCGGCCGCGGAGGAGCTGCGCGCCGCCCTGCGCGGCCGCGGGGGGAGCCGCGCGGCGAGCGGGGATGCCGGCTGCGCGCGTTCGTGTGTGTGTGTGTGTGTGTGTGTGTGTGTGTGTTTGCGCGCGGTGTCTCCTCCTCTCTGCCCGCTCCCAGCTCCGCGTGGCGGTGGGGCTGGCTCGGAGGGAGTGTGTGTGCGTGTGCGTGTGTGTGTGTGTGCGTGTGTGCCCTCCGCCGCGCAGGGAGCCAGGTGGGACGGACACACACACGCACACAGCCGCGAGAGGGGTCGGAGCCCCCCGCGGAGCACGGCGCCCCCCGTCGCCCCCTCCCCGCTTTCTCTCCTTCCTCCCTCCGCCCCTTCGGCTGCCCCCGCGGAAGGCCGCGCCGGCAGAGCCGGTCCTGCGCCGCCGCTCGCGCAACTCCGCGGCCGCGCAGGCGGCGGGGGGCTCCGGGCCGCTCGGCTGCGGGGCCGCCCCGTCGGGGCCGCGGCGCCGGCAGCGAGGCCGGGTCCCGCCGCGCTGCGCCGCGCCGCGCGGAGCCGGGGGGCGCATTTCACCGGCGGTTCCCTCGCCCGGCGTTTCACCTGGCACGACGTGCTCCTCAGTGCCGCTCCTTCTGATTTCTCTCTCTCTCTCTTTTTTTTTTTTTTTTTTTCCCTCCCCGTATAATTTCTCCTTGGAGAGGGACTTTTTCCTCTGCTCTTTTGTTTTTAAGACCTTCCTCCTCTTCTTCGCTGATGCCCCGTTTGGAAATGGAGTTCCTGGAAAGTGAACCTGGCAATGCGGCAGGTTTCCCTGAAAGCTGAGGCTGCTTCGTATTCCCTCGGAGCCTGCGAAGAGAGGGGACCCTGGATGTCAGCCCAGTCGCCTTCTTTATTTATTTTGACTTTGTGGCAGACTTCTTCTTTCGGCTCTGGGAGCTGACAAATGCAATTCATGTAGGCACCTTTACATGTCTCAGAAACAAGACTGAGACTGTGAAGTTGATACGTCAACACATTTCCTAGTAAACGAATGGTATGCTCTTCTATTAATTAGTATTAGAAAGTGCAACCTTGTAACACAGTTATTGAATAATCATTAATCCATGGTGGATACAATAGCCCAAAGGTTAATAATAGTAATAACAATTAATAATATTGACTTTACCAGCAGGAAGAATACTTTTTTTTGCAGTTATTATAAGGCACTCTCATGTATAAATTTGGCCTGTTATCTCCCTGCTATCTGGCCTCTGTATTTTTCGCCCTCAGAAATAAAATGTATCATGCACTGACTGATTTTAAATAGAAATGTTAAGCCTTTAATCAATTCTGACATTTTCACTGGAAAATAATACCTAGCTCTATTATGAAGATAAAAATTTCATTCCATGTATCTGATTTGTTGTAGTATTTTGGAGCTGTTTATTTCTTGAAGAGGACTTAGCTTTTCCCGATCTTTAGGAAGTAGAGGGTCATAAAAAGAAAGTGCAAAGGGAATGTTTGCACTTTTACAGGTACAGCTTACCACTGCTTAGAGCGTCCTCATCACGGAGCTACTCTGACTAACTGGTTGGCATGTTTTCTGTAGTCAAAGACCCATCTCCTGTATTCGTATCACACGCTTCTGCCTGGTTGATCACTGAATCCTAGTAATAATCATGTTTCATGTCTCAGAAATCCAATCATCAAGTTATTTGTTCTTATAAATTGCAACTAAGCTATTTGGGTTAGTTGTATTTTTCCCACTTTAGAGCCCAGAAAACTGAAACAGGAAAATTAATACATTTTACCTGAGGCCACACATGGATTAAGAGTAGATCTAAGACCGGAACTGAATTAGGGATTCAGACCATGCTACCTCTTAAAGATCCCAAATGCACCATTTTTCAATGATTTTATCTACTAGTGAAAATACATTTTTTTTCTGTCACATTTCTTTTTCTACATACAAGATTTATCCAGATTTTTAGAAAATGTGATTGCTTTGAACTACATGGTCAGGCAGTTTACTTTGGAAGGAAGAAACACTTAGTATGAGATTGTGCGTGGTAATGGGAACAGAATTGCTTGTTATTAGGTTATTGTAAACAATATTCACTGGATGTTGTGGTGTAGTTACAGGCCAACAAAGTTTAATGGGAAGTTCAGTATTAGTGTGGCTAAGGTGGTTTGCTTAGCTAGTGTGCACTGGTTTTCACAGGTTTTCCTTCAATGCTTTCAGTAGGAAAATAATCAGCATGGGTCTAAACACTGGAAAACAAATGATGACCATCTATTGTGTCTGAAAGTTATGATTTATGTCATTAAGCAGTGAGTTTTACAAAGTTGTGTCATTCATGTCAATGAAGCAAGAAGTATACTGCCTGCCCTTTAGCTGTGGCGTGTCATCAAAGCTGTATTATGGTATGACTGAGTGCGGATAGCATGCCTAAAAAGCAGGTGTACAATATAACTTTCCTATTACTGACACTTTGAAATTTCTTCTTCCTCAGTGTCCATCTATGGACGTTTGCTTGCCCAACCTCCTACAAGAACTATAGAAAGTACTACACATTTGCTCATCCCTGAATTCTGGAACTGTACAGCCAGAACCCTATAGAGAATATGTGCTCATACATTGTATTTATGTATGTATTTATGCTGACAGCTACATTTTATCACTGAGTTTTTTCAGAGTGCTGATTTGAGGGAAGTGGGTGCAGATCTCATTCAAGTAATCATTCTCCAATACCACTCGTGTTACCTGCCAAAAATGAAAGTGGCATATGAATCACAATAATCCACTCACTAATTTGTAGATTCACAGCCTGCCAACGAATATCAGAAATCCACATGATGTCCCTGAGTTTTATGGACTTTGAAAGATGTGTAAAAGTGCATTTATCCGAAGACCATATTATTGATGATTTATTGATAAGGACTACTGGCATAACCTAATGACCATGTTGACTGAAAATATTTCTGTCCAAATATTTCTCTTCCTCTTTCAAGTGGAATAGTGAAAGCAGTGAATCTGCCGGTTTTCACTATGTTGGAGGCCCTTCCTGCGGTGCCCCTTCTTGAGTGTTACTGTGATCTAATGACTTGGAGATACACTTTTGCTTGAGAAGAGCTATTGGATATCCTGTGAGATATCACAGATAATTTCTGGTTCTTTCAGATATGCATTTATTTTTATATTTAGACCTGAGTGAAGAGAGGTGGGGAGCGGAGTAGAGCAGGGAGTATAGTGGGTTAAGAGCATCCACATAGATCCTTCAGCCATATAATTCATGTGTATTTCCTGTATCTGATGTTATTTGGGGCTTGAAATGAAATGGTCAATATTAAGAAGAAATAATTCATTAATGTGTGCATACTTGAGAATTATGTTGGTCCATGGTTGATAGGGAAGGCCATTTTCTGCCTATAATTACAGATATTAAACAGAACTGTAACTCTGATCCATCTAATACAAACCACACATCTCTCAATGACAAAAACTCTCAGTAATGCACAGCTACTGATATCATTCCCAGGTATATGTACCTAATCAGGTATGGCTTATTTTCAGCTCCTAGTATACTGCTAGTGCTAGTAGTGAGAAAATACTGTGTGCTGCCTTCCATGTCTTATGATTCCTTGCTTTCTTTATGATTTGCTTTAAGCTAAGCACATCAGAAACTGAAAATAACATTTTGAGTCTTTTTTTTCCTCTGGCGTGCAAAAACAACTGCCTAATTTCTGTAATCTTATGTTAGTACTTCTGAAACAAAGCAAAAAGCCTACTGCTATAGCAAAGTCTGCCCATAGCAGCCTCAGCAGCTTAATGAAATGTTAAGTTGTAGTTTAAGTAACTATGCTCCAAATGTTATGTTACCTATCATAGCTGAAAATGGCAATGAGCAAACACAACCGACTAGAATGGCCTTATGCATGTATTTTAAATCAAATAACCATATCAGCTTTTTCACAACCTTGTCTGATTTTTGGTCTCCATGGTGGCTCAGTGGAAGGGACTCAAATGACTTTTTCTAAACAGGGCTGCAGCTTTCACTGCGTCTCTGCAGTCTCTTGACTATCCTGCTGAATGTGTTGGTTAGGCATTGCCCTCCGGGGCTTAGACATAAGCTACCTCACTACCCGAATGTCTTTCCTGAAAATTCATCCACTGAAGTGGGTATCATATGGATAATAACAAATTCATCTCTCCTTCAGACTGGCTTGATTTTACTCCACTCATTCACTGAGGGTTCGTGTTTTCAGGCCAGCTACCTTAGTCCATACAGCTTCTCTCCGGGGTGATAACTACTAGAGACACTCTACATCTTCCTTACAGAAGATCTTTCTATTCCCTAAAAAAGTAAACTGCAAAAGAAGTTAAAACTTCTGCTTTACGGAAGAGAGAACGAGCTTGTTACAGATGCACCAGCGACATCAAACTCACTTCTGTTTTGCCTGATTGCCATCTCAGCCTGCTGCCAATCTGAAACTTTCATTTTGGAGGGGATTGAAGGAGTTGTATTTATATTTGTGTAACGCTTTTCCTGTACATTATCTGCACTCCTCTTGTGCTTCCCCTTGGTGTCTGGTTTGACTTGGCTGCTTTTTAAAATTCTGTGGCCTCTAGTGAGGAACTGCTGGATTAAACCAGAGAAGAGAAACCAGGTGACTGTCTCTACTTTTACAAATATAGGTTATGTATAATAAATTCAAGTTTTACATCTATGCAAATTAAATCATGAGTCTGACTACATGCATTTTTTATCAAATATGGCATATATTTCACAAATTATATTTAACTTTTACACATGTTGCTATTCTGAATACCTAACTAGGAGTTACAAGGTGTGCCAGTAGATCTTAGAAAATAGGCTTATGAAACAGAAAGAAATACTAGAAAATCATCCTTTTTCTTGCATTTCTGATAAGTCCAGTGGAAGGGCTTTTCCTGCACTAGATGTTAATATAAACACCTCACCACTGAGCAGTTCAGAGACACAGGTACACCTTGGTATTAGAAATGCAGAGATTTTTTAAAGGCCTAGATAGACCATGCCCAGAATAAGGAAGTTTTATGGAGGTTGGTATGGAGGTTACCACTTCTAGTTAGCAAGGCCTTCCTCTAATGTTTTTGTTATGGGGCAGAAGATATTAGTCACAATACCAAAATAGGCATATTACTTCTGCAAAAATATATTTTCACTTCAGGGATATTGTAAAGTGAAAATAGGATTTAATGTCATTCTTCCTTTGAGAGTTTAGGTATTGACAGAGCAGCTGTAGTGGAAGGGCCTAAGCCTTGCGATATGATTCCCCGCCGTAGGCACTCCGTATCTCGGACAATCAGTGTCAGCCGAGCTCTGGCAAGGGTTGTGCCGTGAAAGCAACAACTCAATGTTTTCAGTGTTAAGTGTCCTTGGCAACTGCTGTTGTTTCTTCATAAATAAAAAGATACCTTGGCGACCACAAAGATGTCTGTCAATACATATATTTCAGTCAGTAAGAGGATAGAGATGGTGTGAAATGTGGGACTTGGGTGGAATTTAAGCATGTAAATGAGCAGATGTGAGTCAGAAAACCTCTGTCAAGCAGTTGCCTGAACCTCAAAGCACTATGTTTGTCTCATGATTCATGCCTTGGAGTTAGTTTCTTTTCCACCCGGGAATCACAGATTCCCTCTCAGGCGTGTTCATGCCGACGTCCCCGTGGAATCCAGAAACAAGGCATTCCTCCACCGAAATTCCCGTGGCTGCTCCTGGAGCGTGGCGCAGCCTCCCTAGCAGGACTCGGTTCTTGCCAAAAAGCAGCAGTGTCTTGTACTTTATGTTAAAACACAATGGTAGCGATGATGCTTACTCCTCGGTGCAGAGGGGCTGTGTATATTCCACAACTATTTAACGTAAGGAAGAGAGAAACAATCTCGAGAAAACTCAGTCTGTGCCCTAACCCTGGGAATAACCTAAACATCAGATTACAATCTAAGGAATCTCGAATTTGTTTGTGCTCCAGGGCATTGTTTCAGCAGAAGGGTCGAGATTGTCTTTTCTGTAATAACCATCAGCTCTGACCATCAGGTTGGAGTCCTCCCCTGGGTGAGAGGAGATGTGGACTGGGTCCTTTCAGGGCAGGAGAGAAGAATCCCATGACTGTGAGTGCTTTAATCACTGCGTTGCTATATAGAGGGAGATGGGAAGCAAGCTTCTCCTCTAGTTATGCTTTAATAAAACATACGTTTTGAAGGAAAGATCACAGGAACCTATTTTCATAAAAAGAATCTGGGTGTAGATGGATGGAGACATCTCAGACAGCCCTGGATAGAGCCCTGTTTGCGGAGGTATCCCTCAGGCAGAGCCCTAGTGCTAGAGGGAGGCAGGATTTAGACTTGGGACAAACCTCAAAGTTTCTTCCCTGTTAATTAGTCAGCTGCGTGTTGAGCAAGCCGACCTTACACTGGCCAAGACACAGTGTGCCTGCTCTCTTCCGTCTGCCTAAATCTCCACGCACATCAGGAGAAAGTCAGACATTTAAAACATGCTTCTGGATTCCTCCTGGCGGCCTGGGCCTAAAAATTAGATGTTGGTTTGGGAGCCGGAATCATTTATTGGATCAGTCCACAAACTCTATAAATCAGTATCTGTTTATTCATAACAATTAGTTTTCTAGTAAGACTGATACTTAGTATCTACCAGTAACTGTTCTCTCCATAGAGTTTCTGGTTCATTTTTGTAGATGATTTTGTATCACAGAGGACAGCACAGAAAACTGTTGGACTGCACATCATTTGTAAAGAAAATTATCACTACAAGTGTTTACGGTTAGAAGCTGTATGTCTAGCATGGCTAGACACTCACATAGGTTTGAGCCCTGTGGGGATACATAGTCAGAATTATGTTTTTATGAAATCTAATCAAATTACAATGAAAATACATACTAAAAATTTTGCCCTTTTTTTAGGAAAGCGTTGTGAAATTCCAAGTTGTAACGCTTATTTCTTATTTTAAAATAATTTTATTTTATTTACTTGCAGGCTTTGAAAAACAGGGGGCAATATATTCCTCCAAAAATGTTCACAGCATAACCACTACCCAGTTTTCAGACTGGCCCTGCCACAGCGTCGTTGACAGCTTTTGCCACACATGGGATGTTTGGGTGCAGTTCAGACAGACTGTCTAATGCATGTTTCCTTCCCTAAACCTGCATGATACGACAGAAGAGGAGGTTACAAAAGCTGCTCTGGAATCCTCCCACTTGTGATCTGCATCCTGCAATTTGGAATATTCTAAATATCATGGGCTTTTCCCTAGCTAACAAGCTGGTTATTCTGGCTATACATGAAGATACAGATTTGGGTCTTAATTAACATCTGCAGTTTAATCAAACCATTTATGGTCCTGAGAAATCTGAACTGTAGACTTTCTGGTTTTTCTGATGACAGACAAATGCCGTGAACAAAAAGGAACTAAAATAATAGTTAAGTACACAAAGTGTTTGCAGCAGCTATGACTGTGATAACTTTTGTGGAAAAGCGGGAAGTCTGAAACTTTTTGTTTTTCAGTGTCTGAAGAAGATTTTAAACGTAACAGGCATGAATATAGTAAGTTAGGGCTCTCACAAAAGAGTTTTTGGTGCGTACATTTAAAATCATTCTAATTAATTTGAATTTTACAGAGGCTAACTCAGCCGTAGGATCAAGGCTAGACTCAGTCTTATTACAAAAGAAGTTGGCCCAAAAAAGAAAATCAGGAATAAGTTGCCATGAAAGTGGATTGGCCTGTTTAGTCTGGTGACCTAGTGAAACAGTGCAGGACTTTATAATCTTCGGTGCAGGCAGGTCTTCATTGTTGAAGGAAGCAGGAAGTGTAAAGAGGGCTGTAATTGCAGATTCTTTAATAAGAAATATAATTGTTACTTTCTCCAGGCAGATCTCAGACAGAGTTTAATAGTGTGCACATATTGAAAAGTCACATCCTCCTCTCCTGAGTTGTTCGTGGATGTTGATATACTGTCATGTATTTATACCCACTGAAAATGTAGTCCACATAGAGCATTTCTGATGTGCAGGGCTCCTTAGTCTTCTTTGCTTTTATATTGACCATGATATAGAGAGGTATGAAGGAGCAAGATTCAGTAAGAGAACAAAGGTTCAGTAGATGTGTTTCTTTTAATACTTTGAAGTTTCCGTCTTAAAATAAGGGCTTATCTTTATCTTGATTATAGTGATCAGAGTCTTTACTGCAGAGTCAGGGCCATGCTATTTTTCATATTCATTGAAATACTTCCACTTACACAGCATGCTTTAAAAAACAAAAAAACACAAGCAGTATTTGGTTTCAGGAAACTTTGAATCAGGAGGGTATGCTTGTGAAGTAATACTCATTTTCTTTGCTGAATTTAAAGGGATCACATCTTGTGTTAAACTAATATAAATATGAGGTTTGGACAATATAAGAAAAAGCTGTGCTACATCATTATTTCTCCAACTGTGTTCTACAAAGCGTGCTAGCAACTACTGAGTATTAAGTGCAGCAAAAACAGATGTGAGCTTCTGCTAACAAAGCTTTATCTTTGGTGGTCAAAATGCATTTTTTTGTTATTTCTTCATGTTTTATATTCTTGTTCTAGTCGTTACAAAACAAATGGTTGTTTTTTGTCAGGCACCATTAGGTGTATGGCTTCGTGTGACCCCTGATAACTGAGACCTGAGATTTATAAATGATTGTTTAGTTTTCATTAAACTCCCTTGATCTGTAGATCTAAGCAAAATCGTGTCATACATTGGAAAGGAGGTCAGTAGTGACTGTCCTTCAGAAACTGTGCTAGATTTGTAGATTTGTTCTGCAGCACTGTGGACAGCTTTTTTTAGGATAATGTAGAGCAGGGAAATATATTGAATGATTTTTCTTTCCATTGAATGTTATATTTTAAAAACATTTAATTCTTATTTCTATGAAATATGAAGTTAGGAAAATGTTAGCTTTTCATCCCACAAGATTCACGCCTCTGGTTTATTTGTAGAAAAGTAGTGAATATTACTTCACAAATAGTAGACACGTATGATTCTCTATGATGACCTGAATTTAGAATAATCAGCTCCACAATGCTAAAGGTTTCAGGGCTCAATCCCATAAAGCTCATGTATTTTTGTTTTACTACAAACCTCCCCCCCAAAGCCTACAGTCACTTCTCAATCTGATACTGGATTTAAAATATAAATACTCGTCCGATAGTAGCTGAAGGGAGATCAGCAACCTCTTTTGTATCTTCCACTAATCAGCCATCCCCCCTCCAGAAAAAGGCTTCACTTGCTTAAGTGACCTGTGTGTGAAGTATCCCATTTCTAGTCCCTCAGGGGTATTCAATATCAGCCCTTATCGAAGAAGAGTAGGGTAGTCTGCAGTATCCACTGATGATATTTATACAACTGGCTTAGAAGAAGGTTTGATAAAAAGGGTTATCTACAGAAAGAAGAAAAAGATCACTACTGTTTGCAATAGTTTGTACAGGTGGTGTTTTTTAAACCTGTATATCTAGGTAAGTTGTACGGGCACAAGGAGGAAAATGAAGTCATGGTTTGCTACTGCTTGGCAATATTCATGCAGTGAGTCAAGTCAACAATTCTGAGGTTGAGAACAACATAAACCAAGGAGGCTGCGATGTAAATGATGCATCCTGGTTGCTTCCTCATGAACTCTTCCATGAAATCTTGCTGCTCCCATCTTGATTGTGTATGCTAATTCTGGCTTCTTAATTGACTCATAACAGATTTATCTGGATTTCCAACTTCCTCTTCTCTTTAGAATGTTAATTAAAAGAAAAACGATTACACTTAAGATATTCATGACAATAAAAGAGTTTTCTGCTAGAGGTGTTCAGAGCCAAATTTTGCTTTCATTTATATGGGACCATTTGAAATCAATGAGCTAAGTTCTGCACTATGAACACTTTAATACTCATGTAGTGAAAAAAAAGACCTTAGCAGAAAAACTCAGTTCATATAATATTTTTTCTAAATTTTACCCCATACAGTAAAATTGAGGGGGGAAAAAACCTAGTCTTTAGAATGAAATACGCATAACAAATCAAAAAACAATTTTGGGGCAAAAATTAGCCCCAACGCGCTTCTACAGACTTGTGTATTCTCTCTGTTCTCTGAAATCAGTCTTCATCACTATTAGGGCTGTAGAAGAAGAAGGAAGGATTAGATTTTCTCCTTATGAAATATGGAGATTTTGAGGCATGTCCCTAGTATAAGCAGGTAATTGTCCTTTGTTATTTCTTATGTCATACGCTGAGCTTGTTTATTTTTATTCAGGATTTGGGAACTCTTTAATTAATGGATATGTTTTTTGTAGTATGGACAAAATTAGTTTTAATTAAAGAAGAAGGAGAAGTAGAATGCAAATGCTATTTCTTCTTCCCTTTTTTTTTTAAAAAAAAAAAAACTTTGCTCCTATTATGGACTTCTGTGGGTTTTTTGGTTAGCTCGCTCCTTTTTTTTTTTTTTTTTTTTTTTCTCTCTCTCTCTCTCCTTTGCAAAACACTTTGTAGTCATGATCTTGCTTGGTACCCCACCATATTGCTGGTGGTGGTTTGCTTTTTTTTAATATTCAGTAGATTAAATCATACTATCCTATTTGAGATCTTCCCACCACTACAACTTTTGCCACCCATAACCTTGTTTTATGATCAAAGGGGAAATAAAAGGAAAGCGGTAATGTTAATAGGCTTTCCCATGCAGTCTCTTTGGGAAAGGTCTTTTTATAAGTGTCTTGAACTTGACCTCTTCAGAAGGCCCAAAGGTCCAACACACATTTTTAAAGTTACATTTAAATTTTAATATTTTTATTCTGTGAAGCCATTTAAAACCTGGCCCTCAAAACACAAAGCATAAATCTTTCAGGACAGTCATACAGTAAAATTGATGTGTGTAGAAGAGAAGTTCTGGAAAACCCCTAAAGCACTGTTGCTTTGCTTTTCATGTTGTTTTATAGATACCTTCCCTACAACACTACCAAATAATCAAACAAAATCCAATGAATAATATTGTGATTTCATCGCTCTGGCATTTGAACTTGCAAATACAATTTAGCAATGAATTAGGAGAGGAAAAGTTTTGCATTGCCCCACCCTCATTATAAAAATGTTCTTCAGAGCCAAACATTTGAGGCATTAGAAAGATTTACAGTAATAATATAAGTAGCTATAATGAACTTGGGAACAAGGGAGTCTTGTAAGAGAATCTCAGAATGAGAGCGAGGTTTGTAAGCAATTCTATCAACGCTAAATAAATATTTAGGAAGATAGTCTTCTCTTAGCGAGTCAGTGAAATAATTGCAGTGCTAATAGGAAGTATATGATTTGATATGAGAAGATATGTATCTCTGAGTCCATACAACTTGTTATGTGGGTGAATCTAGTTCTCATTAAAGGTACTGGTTTGACTGTCCCGGTTGTTGCAGTTTTCTTTCCATGAAAATAAGCAAGCTTTGTCACCAGCTGTGGAAGGTTTCCGTGCCATCCCTCAGTTCAACTGAGGGGACTTTCTCCTGTCTGTAATCTCTTTTTTTGAGAAGGTTAGCAAGGTAGCCGGATGTAACAGCGAGGTTCGGCAGCACGCTTGGAATGGGAACGAGCGCTTGCTAAATGACTGAACTCGCTGTGGTCCCTGCAGGTGGGAGTTACACCACCACCCATCGCTGTCATGCCAAGTGGCTCAGCGAGCACTGGCCAAGCTTGGGAATGTGCAAGATTCCTATGTAATTTTCCTTTGTTTGCCCGTGTTACTTCCCTAAATTCAAATCTCAGACCATACTGATACCAATTTGTGAGGAAAAGGGAAGACTTGGGAGCAGGGCAAGCAAGGCATGGGGGAGGCATGTGGAAGTGGCTACCGGTCCTCCATGGCACTTCCATTCTAATCCCTGGCATTGCTGCAATTTATGCCCCTTCCAGAGGCCCGCTGCAGGAGGAATGGCTGGGACGGAGCGTGACCTCCGATTCCCGACACTCACCCTGGCTTCCTCCCTGCCAGGCTGAGCTGAGAATGTGGCACACAGAAACAGGGAATCCTGTTGAAATTGCTGGAAAAAAGCTCTCATTAACTTAATGAGATTTGGAACATTACAACGGAACTCCAGCTGGAACCAGATCTGAACCCGAGTGCGAAACATTCCTGAGAATACCACCACAAACGTGTTTTGAGAAGAATATGTGCTCAGAGATCTAACTTGTAAGTGGCTTGATTCTGATCTCAGCAACGCCAGCATAAGTTTCTTGACTCATATAAACTGCTCTTACAGGCCTAGCCCCGAAGACTGTAAAATGAGGAGACACACATACCACGGGAGGCTTCGAGAGGAGGGTGGAGCTACAGAGATTTAGCCACACACCTTGCTGGAACACCTTAAGACAGGTAGACCTGGCAGCAGTTGGCTGAGATGGGACTTTCATCCTGCATAAACACTACTTTCCATAATTAAGTGTAAAGTCTGACTAGGTTCGCACTTCATTGTGCTGTAGTCTAGCTAGGCTTAGGTTCTCAATACAACACTTTTTTTTTTTTTTTTAATGCTCTCTAACAAATGCACCAAACACACTTCCCTTTTTTCTTTTTTTTTTTTTTTTTTTTTTTTTTTTTTAAGATAAGTTACCATGACTGTTTAGCTTCTCAAGGGGAAGAGAACTGACTTATGAATATAAAAAAGATAGAATGAGGAGAGAAGAAACAGATCCTCCTTCCAGCACAGTGTGATAAGGCAGCAGGCTGGGCTCAAAATAGGCAGAGGAAGCGCTGAATGACCCAAGTGATGACAGGCTTGGTTGCATTCTCCTGAGTGTATAGAAGACACTTGTTTTGTCCATATGTCTCCATACTGTAGCTGAGAAACTACTGTAGTATTCTCGTGGAGTGATATTCAGACAGCCAGATTAGTCTAAAAGGGAAAATCAGTCTGTTTCTATCTAGTTTATAAACTTTTGAAAAATGTCAATAGAATAAAGATCTCTATGTTAACTAGTCTGTATTGCTTTTCCATCTGCGGACGTACCAAAAACTCACATTTCAATCAAAGTAAATGGGCATTTTCCTGAAATGAATTTTCCTGAATTGGCCTTTGATAGAGTTTTGACTTGTCACCTAGTTAAGAGTGTTTTCATTATTTTCTGATCACTTATCCCAGTGCTGCCACACTTAACTTTTCTTTATGAAGTAATTTAATACTAAGAGCTCAGAGAAAACTTAACATGCCATCCATCTCTTTCATTTTAACTGATTCAAAGCAAACTCTATTTCTTAAAACATCTTTTTTTTTCCATTACACATCTGAACTTGCAGTAAGAGAGACTAATATAAAACAAATAAAAACTTTCTTTTTAAAAACTTTTGAACAAGTTAAAACACATCTAAAACTGTATTCACAGTAATTGATACTAATTAAAATGCTGAAGCTGCATTAACAAGAAATGAAAAGGAGTATTTTGGGTCTTATCTTTTGCACTGTGAATGTTTTTTCATGCTCAGCTTTCATAAATGTGGAAACATTATACCTTGTATTATTTCCATGGTAAATGCTATTGCTGTTTGGCATTTTATGGGGTGGAGTTTATAATTTTATTAACACCATCTGTTGTTTAAAAGATAATACAGAATGAGTAAAAATTACCAAAAATGCTGGTGTAGAATCAGGAGCTACATTTGCAGTTTACTTTTTGCCTGGCAATTCATTTGCATTTGAGCATAATTCATACTAAAGCCAGTTGAATTTAACTCTTTATTGGTCATGTAAAGCTGTAAAGCTATAAATATCTCCACTTGATGTCATGGGCATATTCTGTATCTGAAAAGCCTGTGCTGCCAGATCTCAGAAATGCTGATGGATAAGGAGAGAAATGAAAGGCCACAGTATGAAAGGAGTAAAAACACTGAAGACCATATACAAACAGAATTATTACACTTCTTTAAAAGGGAAAGTTGGACCGAAAACGTGAATGAGAAATGGATTTGTTTGCATGACTTATGTTTCTGCTAGAAACACTTAGACATATCTGAAGACAAAAGGATTTTTTAATTACTGAATAAACCTTTTTTCTTGAAGGTGAATGGAAACACAGCATCATGAACAGGTGATTTTACACGTTTCACTCCACCCACAACCAGAGAGCAGAGCCAGTTGAAATAGAAAGGCAGGAGAGGTCATAAATACAGGCTGTAAGGAAGCTTGAGTGAACTTGGAGGAAGATCAATGACACAAGACTAGGAGATATGCCTGCGGCTGGCCCACATCTTGGCCAGAAGAGGAGAGCTATTTCAGCTTTGCTTAATAGGGAAACCATCATGGTCTTCTCTGATCTATATCTATTACCTAACTGCTTAAAATAAAAAGCCAGTTGCATTTATGGAAAGAGAAGAGACAGAACACTGTTATATAGAGTCTGCCAATTATAATCTGACTCTTTCGGATTTACGGGACAGAGACGATGCGTTCTTTTGCCAGGGATGTACAAACAGGAGGTATTTTCCGGCATGATCCCACAGAATAAAATCTATAAAATTTTGGCTTTCAGCTACAGATTTCTTATCTGAAGAATACACTGAGGAGGACAAATCCCCCTGTTACCAAAGAACTGAAAGACTGTGATGGAAAGAGCCATGAGCCTGTTATTGGCTGCCAACATAAGTGTTTTGGACTGAGAAAAACTGCACTTCATACTAATGAGAAACCAGGTGACAGAGATCTTATTTAAGTCAATACTGTAACTTTATCTTTAAGGGAAACAGCCTAACGTAGCTATTCCAGGAATTCTCTCTCTCCCCCCCCCCCAGCTATTCTAGTCATTATGAATATTCTGGAGGGGGAAGAAAAAAACAAACCAAAGAAAGAGACAAAAATTCCTGCCTGGATGTATACACCTTATCTTGGAATTAGGCTGATTTTTATTCTGGGATAATTATTCCACTCACTATGCAGAGTAATTATTCCCAAATAAAGTCTTTTTTTTTATTGCAATGAAGTGTCCATGGGGAGCTATCACAGAGTAGTTATCCCAGAATTGCTCTGCTGCTTAACTTCCCCCATGTAGACAAGCCTTAAGAAATCATATCCAAAAGAAGATTGAGAAGAAAAGAAAATAAAGTGTCTATGTATGTGTTTCAGCATAAAGTGTGAGAACTAAAAGTTATACACATTCTGTACAACACACATTCATCCTGGGAAGGTACATGGTAATAGCAGCAAACAATGCTTTTGTAGAAACATATGCAACAAGAAGTCACAGCTTTGCATTTGGTTTGAAAGTTACTTTCAAATATTTCAAATTGAGTTTTTGTTTTTATTCAATGCAGGTACATTATTTACTAGACAATTTTATGGTACTCCCTCTTTGGATCTTCTGGGAAGCTATAATTAACCTGTACGTTTGATCTTTTGGAATATGGTAGCCCCAAACACACTACAGGGTCATAACACCTTAAATGAGCTAAAATGCTAGACTTTTGGCATGTGCCTCAAAAACAAGTTAAACTGACGGGCAAGAAAGAGAAGTATTTTATCAGCTGACCTGGTACACCTCCTGTTATATTAATACTCCATTGAGTATTAATTGGGCTCCATCTTCCCTCTCTTGTTTCAGGCCATGTGGCTGGCATACAGTTGCAACTGCATTGATTATATTTAACTTCTGTTTTAAAGCTATTGCAACTTGATTTTTATTAAAAAAAGATAAGGTCTGTGCATAAATCACAAGACTCTTGAAGCAGGGGCTACTCCCTATTTCCTACTTATGGCCTAACACTGGAAGCCCTGCCCATCAGTATGCTCTAATGCATTTTGCAATATGCTGTAACTCACACAGTAAGAGAAGTCAGGGGAGAGGAACATAATGCTTTTAAGGGGTTCAAGAATGAGGTAAAAAGCATTAGTTCTGTTGGGAGCAGCAAAATAGACAGCTGTCACACATCCAGGCCCAGGCGCAGTGACAAGCCCCAGCATTACATCTCTCTTGATCGGCAGAGCCTGGCTGATCGACAAGGTCCCTCTGTACTCAGGTCCAAAGTTTCTTGGCCGATTTGCGTACATATTGTAAGATCACGGGCTTGCCTCCCAGGCAAGGATTGACTGACCATGGGCTTCTCATTTCAGGGTACCTGGAAGAGTGCCTCTGTGTTTTGGTTTTCACCTGGAGCAGGCAGGTCGCTCATCCCAGAGCAGAGGTCGGTGGGCGCAGTTCACCTCCCTGGCAGGTAACCAGGTAGTCTTCACTGGATGCAGAGAGAGCAGCTTGTCATTTGCAAACTCAGGGTTTTGTACACAGCCTTACCCTTACAACCCTGGCACCCTTGAGACCTCTCCCCCACTGTCATGCCTGCTGGGAGCCTGCTGAAGGTGCCTGCTGCTGGTGGCGGGGGAATCGAAGCCATTTGAAGCATGGCCTCTGCATCGGACAGGCCAGCTATGCCCTCCAAAGGCTGAGTGCCAGCAAGGGGAGAGAGGGAAGTCTGGAAGGTCTTTGCCAAGCCTTCGAGTGACCTTAGGTGCTGCCTCAGTGGACACAGCTCCTGCAAAGGAAGAGCCATGTGCATTGCCATCTGGGCTCACATTGGCGAGGTGACCCTCCCTCAGGCGCTCTGACTGCGAGCACCTGTGCCTCTGCCTGCCTCCGGAGTCTCAGTTCCCATTCCTCTTTCAGATCCTGCCCCGCCATCATTAAGGCAATTTCCTCCTCCTTTCCTCTCCGCTGACAGTAGGCTATCAGCCATGGCGATGAGCAGCTGCATGGCCACATTGGCGAAAATCCCCCCCTTGCAGGTTCCAGTCTCACTTCTCCCTCTGTCTCTGACCACACTTTTTCCATACATCATGCGGTAGCCATGGATTTTGGCGCAGGCATTGTTGGGGAACTTTAAGCTATCTAAAGCCTGGTATTTCATATGCTGTTTACCTGTTTTAGGACTTGCCCAGATGACAGTGTGAACCCTCAGACTTGTGGCATGGTGCTGGAGACAGAACTCATTACCTAAGCCTCTCTAACAGCACATCCATGGCGAGAAGAAACACACAGCCATGTGCATGTGCTGGGTGGTTCATGGTTGTCTTTCCCTGTAGCAGTCCCTGGAAGTTTACTGTTGTTGCTTCCTATCCCTCCTTCTTGCTGAGTAGGGCTCTTCCGTCTCACAACACGGTTACATGCAGCTGCGTGTTGCCCCATGGTCTCTCTTTGGGTGGTGTGCACTCTGCTGGCTCTGCAAAACTTTTGAAGACACGTGCTGTGATTGGGAGTCTCTCACACCAGGGATATGGTATGAGGAAAGATGAGATGAGTCATGCTGTGTGGGCTGTGTGATTTATAAAAAATATCAAATAAATATATAGTATATATATAAAAATACATTATATGTATAAATATTAATTTTTATAATATCAATATAAAATTATCCCAGGTGAGAGTTTGGGTTGTGGTCATCCAGACTGCCTGTAGGAACGTTGTGATAGACTGTAAGGGCCAGCTGCTCCTAGGGTTTCTTTTCTGGGATTTCAGTTCTCTAGTATTCTCAGGGTACTCAGAGAGCATTCCCTGATGCTCAGTCGGGAGTTTAATTTCTGTGACCTCTGTACTGGGATGGTGGCAACACCTATGTAACCTGACTGAGAGGTTTCTGGGACTCCCCCTTGTCCTGCAGCCGTACAGCATGTGTAGACAACACCTGGGGGACTAGCTTGTCTCCTAGTGTCCAAGGTGCTTAGAGCCCTCCATAGTTGGACCAGAAAATGTGTGTTTGGGAGGGAAGGGAGTGTTTGTTTTCTATTTCAGTGAGTTTGAGATGAGACCTCCAGCAAGAACAAATAAGTAATATTCTATTGATCAATATTGAAAAAAGTCTTTCAAGGTCTGTAGGTATAATCCTCGCAGTATTTAAACACTCTTCCTACTTTCTTGTTTGGAGAAATGCAAAAAAAAAAAAAAAAAAAAAAAAAAAAAAAAAAAAAGGAAAAGAAAAAAAAAGGAAAAAAAAAAAAACCCCTGCAAATCTACTAAGTTTGGGAAGAGTTGTTTATTTCCATGAGTCTGCTGGCTCTTGTTTTTTCATCTTACTCACAGCAGGACTACAAGACCTTTCCCTTCACATTCTGATAGTTCTTCTTTGTGATGTGGATACAAACAGTAGCTGCATAAGCATTTGAATTTTTTAAGAACATCTTACTGAACTTTTTTTTTTAGAACCCTCAGTAATGTTTGGGCTCAAATTTGAGAGTTGGCTAATGAATCCCATGCTGGTTCCTAATTTTTGGCACCACATACTTGTTCCTATTTCTTTCAACTATTTTCAGTCAGCGAAATAAAGTATTTGTGCTGATTCTGATAATCAGCTTGTTCTTACATACTTTCTTAGCTGTGAAATTTCTAAGGGTAATCTTGTTATCCTTCCAAATAGCATGAGAGCTGCAATATGTGGGGCAGTCTGTCCACAGACTCTCCAGTGCTATATACCGCATCTTTTCATAAGGAGTCTGCCCTTGGTCCACGAACAGTTATAACTGTAATTGTAAAAATGTTAATTCTTTAAACATACTTTCCCTTGTCTTGTCTTTTTTTTGTTTATTTCTTTCTTTTTTCACCCTTATCTTTAGAGTTGCTGCCATATTTTTCCAAACCTAGAACCTGCAAATTTGGAATGACTGTTTTAAATCTTGTTTCTTTTTGTTCTACTATAAGTAAAGGGAGGTATAGCATTTTGACCTTTGAAAAATATGGATAGTGAACAGACCTGCAAGATAATACCTGCTGTGGTTTCACCTTGCATCAATGAGGGAAAGTGCTGTTCTTTCTAGTATATTTTCTACATTTCTGTAGCTGGCTTGTTTTCAAATGCAACTGTTGTTGGGATTCATGTTCCTAACATGTATTTTCAGAGATGTGCAAACCAGTCTGACATCTCTGGCTCTCCAGCTGCATCAAGGCGGCTGATGTATATAGAATGATCTTGGCCTCCTGAAGAGAAATAGGAGGACTGCAACTGAGACTACATATATATTTTTTTTTCTTTCAGAGAAACTATCAAGAACCTTGGTCTAATTCTGTTTCCATCCTGACTAAGAAGACAACGTACATTTTTAGGGGAAATGACTGAAGTGAAGTGAGTGGGCAAGAAAGAAGCATGCAGTGACGAGACACAGCTATTCATGTCAGTTCTTAAGTTCTCCTGGTCGCTTTTTTTTTTTTTTTTTTTTTTTTTTAAGAAAAAGAAATTAGATTGGGAAATTAGATTGGGACATTTTTCCAAAACAGTGTTGCCGTGTAAATCTACTGGTCCAATGACTAAAAACACTTACTCAGGCCTTGTATGTAAGAGCTGTGTGGAGACAACACAGTCCCTGTGGGCTGTCAGCCATGGAGCTAGAAGCAGAATTAACCCTAGTGTGATATCTTGTGTACAGTGAAGTGTATTTGCTTTGACGGAACATCCATGACCCCCTGTATTCCTTATTACTCTTAGAGCTTCACCTCCTGATATTGAGGTGTATCAGAGAAGAAAAATAAGTCTCCTTTGTGCACTAGCTATAAACAGAGTCAATTTAAATATGCCACTTTGTTCTCACAGACCCAACAAAAAGTCCCTTAAGGTTTAGGCTTATCAAGTCTGTGAACTTTACACAAGACCCAAGGTGCTGACATCTCTGTATGATTCATAAAGAAACGTTCTGTTTACACAGGAGTACGAGCCTTGAGAAGTAGAGTTTAGAAACGGCTTGAAATATAGGACAGAAATCAAATGCAATAATGAAAAGCATTTGATTTTCCCATAAAGGTAGCAGATACAAGGTCAGCAAGTGAAACATGAATATTCTTATTACTATCAGTGCTTCAGTCAGGCTATCAATCCAAAGACTTTGTTCAGAGGCTTGTGACTCATCTATAAGTATTTATCAAGGTGGTAAAATTGGCACTAAGCTTGTACTTAGAAGAGGAGAGTTTTCTAAATAAACATTTTATCAAAAGAAAAGATTTTCCATCTTAAAGTTGTATGAAGTGGTACAGGAAGTTCCTACTTTGAAGTGGAATATCCTAATGCAGATGATCCATAGAACTAAAAACAAATGCAGAAATGGTGCTATTCAGTTCTGCATTTATTTTATTTATTTATTTTTACTGATCTTGGCTCAAAACAGATTTCAAAGAAGAAAACAACCTCCTTTCAAATACATAAGAATAATTAAAACATAATAAAACAATTCTATTGTATTCTCAGAAAAAAATATATGTTGCAATAAATCTTATTTTTCAAAATAATATTTCACTTGGAAATATATTTAAAGGAACTGCATGTTCTCATAAGTGTAGTCACACTAGAGGTAGTTCATTAAAATAGTTCTACTGTTTTGAAGTGTATTGAGCCTGTAATATCTATTCATGTGAGTGAAAAACTTGTAAATGGCTGATAGTACAGAAGTTACATTACTGTTGTAAATCAGTCTTTTCTGTGGTTAAATGATAGGGTGGAGAAGGTTGAGGGTGAGGCCAGTGGCTATATTTCCCCTCTGTCTAATTTGAGGAAACATTAGAAGATGAATGAGAACAGAATTTTCTTACTTTTAGGGTAGGTTCACAGAGTTTAGTTGCTAACTTTTTTCTTCCTAATATTGACCTCCATTGGCATAAAGTAATGTAGGAGATATTATATTTTTGGGGCAATGTGCTCCTAGACTACAGAAGCAGGATTTCCAAGCACATCAAACAGCAGCCACCTCAGAAATTACTTGGGAACAGAATTCTGATTCTCTTTATTCAACCTTTTTACCATATGTCTCCTTCTCATGTTGTGACAATTGTAGTGACAATAATGAGCATTAATAGACCCATAATGATAAAGAAGGTCTGCTCAAACCAAAAGTATACACAGTACAGCATCTCTTATTTCCACAGCAGGATAACAACTAGAATTAATGTGCAAACGGTCACTGACAGATGCTAGTGAAAGATCAATGATTTTTCCTATTTCTTTTACTTTTCTTGTACTTTTTACTCCTTTTATTTTTTGGCAGTCTTTGGTGACTCTCAAATTTAGATTTTAAAATGTAAATGAGAAATAAATCATCTAATTGTAGGGATGCACATCCACAATCCTCACTCTGAAGAACAGCACATGGTCTACATCTCTGAATAGCACAATAATTTTATTTAGTGTTTCTTTTTGAGAGTTTTATCCGATTTGCCATGATCAGTGAAATAACATCCAGGAACTTTTAAACCCTTTTAAATCTTTCTTCCAGCATTGCATATTCTTTAACTGTTGTGAAGCATTTGGTCAAATAGTAATATTATATTTACATTCTGACAGTCATTTGTGGCTTCAGTCAAGGATCAGGGTTGGATGATGGATTTTTGAAAGTTATTTTTTTGTTAAATTAACATGAAAAAGACTATTCTGACCCAGCAAGTTTATACTCAAAGTGTACAACAGAATTCAACAAACATCAAGAAGAAAAGGAGGGAGGAGAAAACACTCTTTCTGCAAGAAATAGTAATTTCCACTCTTTACCTGTTTGGCCACTGTTTCTTCAGCAACATAGATTCCAGGAAAGATTATTTGCAAGTTAATGAGTCCTTGATACTGCAAACATCTGTACAGGTGACTAAATCCACACATTTGCTTTAGAGAATTGAGGGCCCAGGGTTTTACATATTTATAAGTGCAGCCTCATGTTTGATTCTCCCTTTTTGACTACCTTCTTGTCTAATGTCGTAGTGACAAAATGGCAATCAGGCACTTCTGCTTTTATATTTACAGTAACTTTGAATGATCATATGGGGACTCACACAGGAAAGCATAACTTACTTTGAACCTCCTACCCTTTCCTCATGTACGGCTTAAAATAAGTATGCAGTTATCAAACTCTTGTCAGGACTTGTAACTTGTCTGCAATAACAAGGTTAGCCAGCAATAGCAGTCTATGCTCTGTGGTTGCATGCCAGTAAAACACTGACAAATTGAAAACTATAATGAGAATAAACACATTACGAATGTACCAAGCACATTGACACTTTTACATTAGGAGCTGTGGTCACGGTAAGTAGCCTTGTCCTAACCAACCCCTGTCTTTTGAAATATGGCCCCATTTTAAACTTATCATGTGTTCTAAAACAGCGGTAATAAATGTGTCCTGTGTGCCATAACCCTAGGTTTTCAGGACACGATTCGAAATGATTTGCCTGTCTGGTGTGTTCCTACTTCCCCCAGTAAACAAGATTGAAAGTTAATAACAGGAATGGTTTCATAAATGAAAATATAAATTGTTTTGGAGCTGAATAGAGCTATAATTTATAGGCAATCAGAATCTTCAAGCAATAATTGTTCTATTATTTTTGTTTGGATTTCTTTTAGTATTTTTAGTTTTTTTCTGAAGATATGGTTTGGTATGTGTTGATTAATAAAACATTCACTGAAAATCATTTTCCAGCCATGAATTCTCCTAAAATGAGCTCTGATGTTCTCTAAATCATACAGAAGATTTTACGGACAGGAAAGTGTAACTTCCTGGGCTGGTAGATGACATGTACACACAAAGTAAGGGTTTTTAAAAGTGGATTACTACGTCAGTCTTTGAAGCTATAGGTCTAGTTATTTATTTTTACAAGAGAAGGGAACGAGGCTGTTTGCACATTTTAGTTCAGAGCGTAGAGCAGAGCAGTCACGGGCGCTTGGTACAACGGGCAGCCCCTGGCAAACAGAAGCACAGCTCTTAGCAAGCAGGTGTGTCGCAGTCAGGAGCGAGCTAGATTGGCAATGCTGCATGGGGAAGTTTGCACAGCGACTGCCAGCACTGGCTGGAGTAGTCATTATCTTTCTGCTTTGCATGAACGTTTTCAACACCTATTTAATTGTCTTCCTCTTTTCGGCCCCTAGAACAGGTGAGGTTCAGCTGGTGCCTGCAGAGGACGTGTCACACAGGAGGGGAACTGCAGGGTAGGAAGGAAACTTGGGACCCCAGTGTAATTCAAATAACCCAGGGAAATCCTGTCAGTGGCTGAGAATGAAAACGAGCTCTTCAGAGACTCCAGAGCTGTTTGTGTTGTGGCGGACTGACTCCCAGCCGAGCCCTGGCATCCATGCAGGACCTGACAGGCTGCCTTGTGGGTGTCCTCGGCAGTCCAAGAACTACGGCACTAGCCTTTGCTGTCACTCAGATTTGGGGAACAGGATGTCAAAAAGGCAAAGGAAGGAGGTGTGGCTATAGACCTGTTATCCCTCCTTATCAGCCCATGGAGCTGGGCCAGTACCTGAGGGAAGAGCATGGAGCATGATTGCTCACCTCCCAGGGAGAGAAGGTGCATGCCTTGAGAATGTAGCTGGGTGGTTTTACTATCCTGCCAAAAATTCAGAAATTTCCCTTTTGTATAAGGGTGAAATAAGTATTTCAAGATTCTGGAGAAGCCAATAACCTATAGGTTATTAGGACTGTCACACAGACAGAGACCCAGACTTCAAGCCCTGGTTTTGTTTGATAGAAATGGGACATTTGAACTCGCCATATGTTACATAGTCACCATCCTACTTTTAGGATGTGCTTTACGTGGGATTTTCTTATCTCCCTCTATATCTCTCTATATATCCTTTTTTCTCCACTCCATATGAATTATTTAGGCAATCATAAAGAGGCCAAGCAGAAGAGATGAGAGACGCTATCTTAAGAGAATCTGAGACTGTGGGCCCAACACCAGGTAACATTTTGTCATTAACCCACTTCATTAACGTCCCTTCCTCTAGAAGGACAGGTGATAGCATAGGAAAAAAGACCATGACATTCCCTAGAAGAACAAACAATCAATCCCACCTTGGTCTTGATGGTAGCTCACAGGCAGCTGGTCACTAATGCTGAGAGGACAGCATCCAATCACACGGGTGCATGGGCTAGGCTGCCTGCCTCTGGAAATCCATTGAGGAGAATGGACAGCAATCATATCGTCTAGCGTCAGTTCTTTGAACTAACCTGTGTGGGTACTTCCTCTTCCTGTAGACATTTGAGATACCCCGGTATAGACTGCCTGGTCTGCAGCTAGAGCTTCAGAAGTGCACTGTTCTCTGCTGTAATGCCTGTGTCATACCTATCAGCCTTGGGCTGATGTCTCGGCTACCCTAAACTGTTCCAAGCCCTAGATGCTTAACTCTAAACAAAGTAATTGAACCCCAGGCTCCTAACTTTAATTGCCTTGAACTGCACCTGGTCTAGATGCCTAGAGTAAAGTATGTCTATATAGATGTTATGAAAATCTCTCTCTTCTTCCCTCCCCAGAGTCTGAGCAGAGCAGCTGGGAACCATAATCTTGCAATCTGGTGCCCTTGGGAGGAACATGAACTTGGTCTGGAAAGCTCATGCAGCCCGCTGGAATTCCTATCAACGCTATGCTCCACTGGTGGAGGTCTGACGGCAGGACTTGTATCATGCTTCCATACAATCCCTCTGCACTGTCCTATTTTATTTTCTCTGCTCTCCCTGGTGATTGATGACTAGCCTCATCTGTGATTCTGGGCTCAAGCTTACATTAATGCAATTTCTTGGATCACCTTCGGATTTGGCTTCTTCAGTAGAAAGCTGGTATTTGCTCCTTTTCCAATCAACAGACTTACTGCCTTCCATTTCAGTAATTTACGATATGGATGGCATCAAACTGGCTTTTGGAAAATACTAAATAAAACAGATGAAAGGAAGGAAGTAACAGTATTAATTTACTTATTTTGCCTTCCCAAGATGTTAAATAAAGAGGAAATGCTCCAGAATAATTTTCTCTTGAGTGAGCTGAGGTCTGAGCAATTATCCTCAGGAACAACTTTGCTAAGAAGACTGAATTTTAGCTAGTGTTTTTTTGGCCTGTTCTGTCAGATCATCAGCCCTATTGACACGTTTCGCACCCACGTAATCTTAGCTGGAGCTAAGGAAAACTTTTTCAGTGATTCTCTGCTTTTCTACAGCATGGCTTTTGGCTTCTCTTAATAGCCAAACTAAGGGTAAACCTATGCTGCCGAAGGTAGCATCTCACAATGCTGTGCAATAGTACAGAGCTTCATGAAGGTTAATACACTCTGCTGAAAAGACTTTGGCTGAATTAACCAGTGGTCACTGTCTCCTAATTAATTGTATGTGATTTAGTCCAAACCGACTGTCAGTCACGGTAGGGGCTGTGTTACTAAACTATCAGTGCACCGTCAAGCAAAAAATACTACAAGTGCATGGTAAAGGGGTACCCACTCAGTGCTTTGTTATAATTACACAGATGTAACTAATGCTGAAAAAGGTATTGTAAATCTTTTTCAACAAATCTCTCATCCTCCTCTTGTCTTTATCCAAACTGTAATAATGGCCCCAGAAGGACTGAAACCAATATTAAAGAAAGAGGTAGTAAAGTTAAACGTTTCTAAAAAAATAAAATACAACAGAAACCTGAGACAAAAATTAATGCTGAGTAAACTCTACCTTTATTGGAGGTATCCTTCCCAGTGGTTCAGATTATAATAGCATTTTGCAAAGATTTTTAATAAGTATGGATGCGGGAAAGAAATACTGCCAAGGAACCTGCCACACAGAGCTCAGTAAAACCATTCACATATTCATGTCAGCAAGAGAAATATACTGCCAGGCACTGAGGCAAAGAGTTTGCAGAAGACTGGAGTGCTCTAATCTCAGTTTAAATTTTTTTGGATTTAAATATTATTTTGTTCCTAGTAGATTAGGTTTAGAAGTTATGACTGAGAACAAGACCCTAACGTATATGTGAAGAGTAAAGTGACACTCTAAATAAAAAGTTATTATCAGAGCTCAGCAATAAGTGCTTTTCAAATGGCACTAACATTTTCAAAAGTTATATTTCTGTTCCAGAAAGAGATGAACGGTCATAATCTTAACAGTGAAGTTATAATATTATATTATTGACAAGCTCTTCTCCCTTTCCCTTTTCTTCTAAGCTCTAGCAGGCTTATTAAATTTCCTGAATCCAGAAGTGTTCAGTAAATCCGGGCTTATTGTCTATCTCAGAGATGTAGACTGTCTTTAGCACTTCTTTCAAAATCTCTGTAGAGATCTCATCACTTATTTTATGCAGCCAAAAGAGTTCCAGCTACCTACCAGGTGTCAGGAGAGGCTCTAAAATGTAAGTCTAGTACTATGCCACATTATCTGACAACGAAGGAACCCAAAGAAAGAGATAGCTGGGATGGTGCCACTTAAAGAGGGTTTTGACTAGAGTAAAGCAAAGAAATTGTCCAAGTAAGTGTGAAATGGAAAAGCAGATGAGAAAATGATGCTGAAGCTTCCCTATCTCCAGATACCAGAATTAAATTTCCTTGAATATTTTGTAACTGCTCTCTCCAATCCAGGACAACAGCTTCGCTCCAACAAAGCTATACTATACTCAAAGCAGAAAGTTGCAAGACTCAGGTTAAAGTCCAAAAATCTCTCTGAGACTATCCTTTCCACTGGGCAAACTCTTAAAGATTTATTTTATTAACATTGGATCTTCTTTCGGAGGGACATCTCTCTAAGAACATATTTTAGCATAAGTAGAATAATATGCATTTTGTGAAAATAACACAATTGTAGGTAGAGTGCATATTATACAAATACTTAGCAACCAAAATACCATTACCATTTTATTGAAGTAACTGTCATATGACTTTCCATCTATTTTTTTTTTTTACATAACATTGAGAACTGATTTTGACAGCTATCCCTGCAAAGCATTTAAAGACATTTATTAGTAGGTAATCTGCTTATTCCCAATGTTGCTTGCTTCATTTGTATACAATCGCATACAGTGTACACTTTTTCATTTCTATTATTTAGCAGTTTTTTGAGCAATCTGTTTAGACTAGGTATGGACAGCTTTAGCAAGCAGCAGTAATATTTAAGTGGGATAAATTTATCTTTCAGAAACTTACACTCGGTCTTGCATGTTTTCTTGTTATTAAGGTTAGCTCTCACTCTGTCTTCCTTTTTAAAATAAGCTGTCTTGCATTTTTAGATATCCTGCCAATATTGTTGTAAGTTTAGGGTGTCAATTTTTACTTCTCACTCAGAATCTGATACACTTATTCTCCATGAACTTGAAATTATCTTCATAATGTTTAGTCCCATCTGACTGTAAAAAATCTATGAATTGAAAAAGGCATGAAGCACAGTTTTACAATGCTTAACAATAGCGTTTTTATGATAAGCTGGTTAATCATTTTTGTCTCATATATTTTAAATAAAATAATGATAAAAATTGGTCCCTAAGAGCATTGAAAGAGCTATACTCCAGGCTTAAGATAGTCAGAAGGGCTATTTTTATTTGGATCATCACAAGTATCTGGTTTATCTCGCAGTCCAAAATATAGTTCTATTGGCACAACTTGGGGGAGGCAAACTGTGAAGCAAGGAGTGGGAAGGAGGAAATAGAAAATTTCTTCAGAGCCAACTCCTTTGTATCATTTAATAACAACTTGCATCCTTCCTATCTTCACACCAAAAACCATCTACTCCAAAATGAGTGGACTTGTTCAAAAGAAGACTGACTGGACTAGCTAGGGAGAGTGGGTTACAGCCGGGGCTCTACTTTTGCTGAGTTTTTTGCAGGCAGGATGTAGGCTCTACCACAAGTGATATGTGCTTTCTTACAGCTCTCCCCATGCATGCACAAGGTCAGATAAAGTTTTATTCTCTGATAACTGGGAACAAATTACAGAGTAGCCAGCTCATCATATTTCAACTCATTTTGTCTCTGTAACTCCTGGTCGTATGCACTGGGAGGAAAGAAAAGACTTTGCTGTAGAGCTGTTTTGCAATGCGGTTCTCAGAAAAGCACAGACTAATCTGAGTCGTCAGGTATTGGTCACCAAGACTAATTTTGATGTGCCCTTAGGGCTTCTACCACTCAAAGGTACTGATTTAATCACTATTTGCCCTTCACAGGCATTTGGAGGAGACATATTCCAATAAAATGCAAGAATAGTTTAGCCAACAGCATGTGGGGTAACAGCAATGGGCATCACAAAACATGCTGCCTGTAAAACAGCTGAAAACAGCTGCTTAGGGATCCCACTTTTTGCACATAGTGAGCAGGAAGACCTGGTTGTTACACTGTATTTTTTCCTGGTAGGTTATTACTTTTAAGCTCTACACAGGACTTCAGAACTTTCTTATAGGAAGTGCAGGACAAAAAGTGTTACCTTTCACAAGGTAACATCACAAAAATTTATTCTCTCTAAAAGGTAACAGATTTACTGGCATTTTAAAAAACATGTAATATGACTTAAATGAAGATACAAAATATTGGTGACATTTGATCAGCTGCTGATGACATTGGTATCTCCCTGCAGCAAATGTGGATTCACATAATAACATCTTTGTGTTTGTCCACAAAAAGAATGTATTAATACATATATGGTTCATTACTGTTAAAAGGCTGACTACCAGATCAATTTTGAGAGATAAGCAGCCCCTCCTAAATATGCAAATATTCACACATTTACAACTTCCTGCAAGTATTTCTAGCTCTACAGTTTCTCAGTATCTTTAAATCAAAGGACAACATAAATTTCTTTTTTTTTTCTGGAAAATCAAGGACTTTGTTGTGTTGTACCACTACACCACACTTTTAATTTTAAATCCAGTAACAATCAGACTCAACTATGAACATTCATTTACTATTTTTATTACTCCCATTTTGTTTGATTCCTTCCTCATGTCAGTTAGCAATTAAATTTTGCAACTGTCTTACTGGCCACCACAAAGCTGAGAAGTGCTGGCCTACCTCACTTACTAATTTTCCAAACATACTGCTGTGATTCATTATGAAAATCATTCAAAGACAGTCTTCCCATAATAACTTTCACAACCTGGCAGCATTATCATAATGGTAACAAAAACAAACCAGAACTGTTCCAGTTTGTATGGCCATAGTATATGCACAAGATATACGCTGACATTTCCAACACAGTGCAGTGTGACTCAGCCATGTTCTCCTATGGCAAGTGAGGTACATAGCACTAAATTATCTGCCTTTAGTACCAACTGACAACACAGGAATGTGGGCAAGTGTAGTGTCATGGAAGAGATATTATTCATTTCCTCCAACTCCATTCCCAAAGGACAGCAGAAAAGATGTGAATAATTTCAGCTCCTCAGTGCATAGAGCCTTTGAGGATGTGAGTTTAAAGCAGATAAAAACATGTGCAGCCCAAATAGTACAGGAAACAGCTAGAGATGAGAATACACCAATAGTCTGGACAAGTAAGAGCTAATATGTAACTGAGCTATTACCAAGAATTCTCTTTCTCATAAATTAAAAACATATTCTCTGACACATGCTATTGCAAGCCTTTTTTTTAGTTCTTTGCAGACTTAGATTATGCAGTGTATCTTTTCTAGTGCTTATAGTTCTTCAGTGCCCATAAGTGAAATATGAACACATATGTGCAGAGATGTGTTTTCACTGATTTTACATCATACGTCTAATAAAGCTTAATACGATATATCAAGGCTACTGTTCTAATAGCTAAATATTTTCCATTCCTTGTACATTGCCCTTCTCTATCCTGGCATGTATGGAGCTACAGCTTGATCCACAGTCTGCTGAAATCACTAAGGATCTTCCTTTGGCATCAGAGAGCTTTGGATCAACTGCATCAGTTCCTCGGGACACGGACCCTGTGCTTTCAATTTATTAGTGCTCAGTTTAGACTGGCGTACTTGGTAAACTTGGTGATCTTGTTGGGTGAAGGATAGCCTATCATGGCTTCATGACTGTTCCTTACTGCACAGTAGAGACCTTGCTTAGATCATGGCTTCTACATGACACTGTAATACAAAGAACAGCAAGTGAAATTCAAACTTTGAAACTATGCAGTTAATTTCCATTCCAGAGAACTAAGAGAATCCAGCAATAATGGTACAGAGTACCATCAAGTACAGAGCTGACCAACATTTCTAAAATTCATCAACGTGCAAGCTTTTGCTGAGTAAACTATAAACTTCCACGTTATTGCAGAATGACTGTCAGTTCCTGCCTCATAAAATCTAAATGTAACTTTTTTTCAAAAAGTTAATCAAAGTACACCACCAAGAATAAGTCATTTCAAGAATTATCATCAATGAACTCATTTGAACCCACCCCAGCTGCTGCCTGCAACTTCAAACGGATGCACCATTTATTCCAGGTGCTCTGCCTTCTTAGTTGTCCACCTGCCTTTTGGAAAATAGGGAGAGCAACTGTTAAAGCCACAGAGAAGCTTGCAGAAAGATTGACACCAAAAAAGTGTTTTTCCTTTCTTGATGTGCTAATTTTCTTTTCAAATTTATAAATAGTGGCTGGCATATATTTCAGCAGGATTGTTCTTCTGGCTTGATTTACATTGTTAGTGCCAGTTAAAAAATGTTTTCCCAAAATTTCAGATTGTCTGTGATTAAATGGCCCCAGCCATAACTTTGAAAATAGTGTTTTGTTTTGTTCATTTTCAATCGCTTTTTTTATTCTGTGACTATTTTTTATAAAATGAAAATGTTTATATATACAGATAAGCTGTAATAACTTTTAATGAGATTAATTCTGGCAGGTTTTTTGTGTATGTCTGCACTTAAAAGAAACATTATCAAAAGAATTGCAAAAGCCACCAGTGCTTTTAATGTTGCTCATCCCTAACATAGAAACTGTGATTGATCCCTACAATAGAGTAACAACTCTTTAATATTTGCATTATTCACCAAGAGCATGTAAGTGTAACAGTACATCCCATGAATCACAATATAATATTATAAAAGTTTTTTTTTTTTTTTTTTTTTTAATAAAATGCACTAAAGGTGGAGGATACATGTAAATGGAAAGAGCATAAATCACATATTAGTCAATGATTGTGAATCAAAGTGATCCTGGGTAATTAAGTAAGTGAAAAGGCGTTTAAGTACACTGCAAGAGAGTCAAAGAGTGTAAAATGCTTCTACTGGGCTCAAAGAAAGTGTAAATCATATTAATTCACTTTGTAGTTTAACCCAACCCCGGTTTAAGGTACAATACTGTGTAAATGCATAAAGGCATCTAACCAGGCTCTCCCAGTTTGTTGAATGTTTTAACTAAAGTGACTCTGTCAAGGTATTTCTCACTATTAAGAAAAACATCGTATACAAAACAGATAGAGAGGAGGGATGAACTCACGTTACCTAACTGTGAGCCCATTCCAAGGCTATTCCTCATCATAGTATGTTACTGGCTTCTTGTTCTTTTTAGAAGATGATCACAGAGAATAATATTTAATGATAAAATAAGGAAATAGGAAAATAGCAGCACTAGAAAACAAACATGGACATAGTGTGAAGAGTGACTTGGATAATAACAATAGAGGGTCTGAAAGGATAGCAGTAATACTTTCTAGACACGGTCCAAAGAATTATCTGGCACATTAGATAGCTGTGTGTTTTCCCCTTCCCACTAAATCACAGCACAGTCATAATTCTTGGAAAAAAAAGAGATTTAAATTACATCAAAGAAAAGTCTACAAAGTCTAGCAAGCTCTGCAAAACCTGTGGACCATAAGAAAAATGTCAGATGTTCACAAACACTGAGTTTGCTCAATGCTCATCATAATCCCTTTCAAAATACAACCTGAAGTTGTTTGCCTATGAAAACAGAGCCTTTTTCTTGTTCCTCTTTCCATTTACAGATGCAGACATGTGTTGGCTTGTTATTGTAGTTCAGTGAATGTTGGTCCTTCTATAAAATTAGTGCTGCAGACGCCATTTGACAAAATGTAAAATTTTATATCAACTGACAGACTTGGAAAAAATAATATAAATTAAAAGGAGATAAACATAGCATTATGAAGCTGTATTGTCTTAAATAGCTCTTCTGTTAGTCTGAATGGCTATGTAATTATATCAAGCCATATGAACATCTTTTTTTCTTTAACATATATTCCTGAAATTGGACAACTCACAGTAGTACAGCTCAGGAGAATGACATCTATCATCCAGAAGGTTCTCATTATAGATTGCTTTATCAGTTCAGTGAAGAAAAAAATCATCTACAAATCAGAAACTCTAATTAATGTTTTAACTGAACTTAGAATAATATTCTAAGGTCCGATCATAAGACAGTTTGAGATTAGGCAAAAGCTATCCACGCTAGATGTCACTTGTCACTTTACCCAGAGACCTACATTAAGAATCAGGCTGTTCACATACTGAACAGGACAGGTGTAGTTTAAAAAATACATCCTATAACACATAAATCATATGATATAAATTAAATAGCCCATAACGTATGGTTTTTACTGTTATGGAGTCAAGATTTCTAATGCCAATTGGTAGATTTTTATGTTCTTCATTGGGCCTTTTAAAAACAAGCTATTTGATCTTTCTACCTAATTGCTCTCATGTTAGTAATTATATTGGAACAGGAAAGCTCTAATTCTTAACTGTGCATACAGGAGAATGTATAGTTATGACATTTCTGCAAATCTCTATGAAAAAGATGTGACCTAGGGCAGTGAGAAAATTCTCAGAAGAGCTTCTGAGCTGGGGCAGTGATACACTGACACATGTGCCTGGTGCCAGCTCACTGTACTAGTCTGGGTGGTCCCATGTCCTCAGAGCCAGAAAGTTTCCCCAGACCTCCCCTTGCCTGAGAGCAGCAGAGGAATTTCTAGCTCTAGTGCTTTTATAGGTTCCACCTCAGCTACGTTGGAGGATGTCATGGATTTTAATTATTTGCTTTCTCAGGAAGGGAAGCTGCTTTTGGCAAGTGACTCACTGAGGGTCTACAGGGCTTTCATGACTCTGAGAGAGTCATCAAGCAGACACATGAGATCCACATCTCTGTATCACACACAAGAACTGTAGGAACTTCTCGCCTACGTACTGTAGCTCTGAGAAAGAGGAACATTTTGGGGATGGAGACAAGGAAATATTTTATCTGCAGAAAGCCAACCGAAGATTGTTTTGTCTCCCTTCCTCTCTTCTTTTCCTGTTCCTTGTTCCACCAGCTCCATGTAGCAGTGCAATGCATACAAATGTTTTGTGGAGATCATCTTTTTTCTTTGTCTGTTTTCAAAGCTTTTCTTCACGCTGGGTCATTTCAGTCATTGCTTCACTGAGCAGCTCCATAAACAGCTGCACAAGCACAATGGAGGGGGCGAAGACTATGGTACAGGATGCAGCAGTTATTAAACCATCAGAGAGAGGAGAGAAGCAGGAACATGCCAAACTCTGTTTCTAAAGTAATATGTTGGAATGACAAGAAGCTCGTGTTTTAGTTTAGCCTTGCTGACATTCCAGACAGGGAGCCTGGAAATGGAGGGGGAAGCAGAAACTTCATTTCTTCGTAGTTTTCTGTCTTGCCTATATGAGCAGCTGAAGTTCTTGGCAGGAGCTTCTGCTTCCTCATCACCACCATGGCCAGTGCTATGGTCCTACAGCAGAGGGGCTGTGACTATTTCAGTTCCCATTAGACATAACTAAAATCTCATCCACTGTGGAAAAGATCGTGCCTATTTTGGCTGATCAGGAAGAAAGGAGCTTAGGAGGAAGGAAGAGGAAGAGGCCAAGATGGACAGAAATATCAACATGGTGGGTAATCAGTGGCTTAGTCATTCCCCTCACAGACACAGGACCGAGGGGACTCTCTGTGGTAGCTGTGCAGTGTGCAGGGACCATCTACTGCACCTCAGTGCTGGAAAAGCAGGTTTGGTGGGACACTTGGCTGTGACACGCCAGGAGCAAGCGGCATGGTTTGCCCATTTCCTTACGCATTTTGGCTCACCCCACGAAGCAGCAGCATGCTCCAAGCACTCAGGTGTGCTTAGGTGCTCCTTCTGGAGGGACGGGGTTGGTTTCTGTTTCATTTTCACTTGCTGCTCTGTGGTTTGTGCGCTGGCCTCACTGCAAGGAGATGTAAGCAGCAAAAGGGGAGCTCCAGGCGCTTTCCTTGCTCCTCGCTCCTCTCAGCCCCTCCTGTTGCATGGCCTCCTCTTGTCCGTGGTGAAAAGAAAAACAAGCAAAACCCAAAAAACACAAAGCTGAACCCTTCAGGTGGGTTAAACTCCCTTTGATTGAACTTCACCACTCTTGAGACGTTATTACCCCTTGCAATTTATATTCGTCAGTGTAGTTGCTACTAACTTTTCATGCAAAATACACTGCCTTTTTTCTCTATCCTTGCATTATACAGGACAGATCCACATTTTCCACTCTTCAATACCTTTCCCTTTCCTCTGAAGGCTCTTTTGTAAGCCGGGACCATCCTCTCCCCTCCTGCCCCCCCCCCCGGCAGAGAGGCGAAGGGAAGCTTGCCCCTTGCTGGGTAGCTGTGGGGGTCTCCCCCGTGCACCGGCACGGCCTAGGGCGCTCGTCCCCCCGCAGCCGGGACCCTGACGCCAGCCACAGCAGCTTGGATGAAGTGATGCTGTGGGGACGGGGCCTCCTCCGAGAGAGGCCACCGGCCTGGGCCGCCGGGCAAGAAAACAGATCCGCTTTTCTTGTTCTGTCACATTTTTCAAGGCGCTCGCTCGTCCCCGGGGCTGCCGGAGGACTGGCGCACCCCTCCGGCACTGCCTCCATGCGCTGGACAGGGAAAGGCGCAGCTGAAGCTGCCCTGAGATTTAGGCCTGTCCCTGGAGGACACACAAATGTTGCTAGCTTTCCCTCCCCAATATTTTAAGTGCGCAAGTGGAGAGATGATTTTCCCTGACAGATATATCTGTGGCTTGGTTTGGGGGAAAAAAACCAACAAAAAAAAAAAAAACCCCACAAAAAAAGATTTTCTATCAGTAGAAAATGGGTGGTGTGACTAGGAAGTAAAGGTGAGAGAAAAGCTGCAAAGACTTTCTGGGCTTTGAAAGTTGGAGCAGAACTTTTTTTTCCCTTGCTCCTTTGAGGTTGGCTATTTCTATGAAGAAAATTCTGCTCACATTACAAAAGGGCGATGTCAGGGGGTTTGACTGTCACTGAGGTTGAAATGAACTTTGTCACCCTGTTTAAATATTTAAGTCTCCTGACACAGGCAAATACATCACGAAGTGCTAAAAAATATATTTAAAAATACGGCTGCCTTTGAGATTAAGCATTCCTATTCCCACCATATCAGTTCACTTTCCTCAAGCAACCCTAAAGTATAGAATATTGCAAGAAATGGTGCATCAGGGAGGCAGCTTCATTAGCAGAATCTGGCTATTTGTGCACTTGAAGTGACAACACTTTGTTTTAAGCTAATAATTTCAGCCACTCTATTGATTTAACTGATTTCCAAGAGGTACTGATATGCATGTGTCAGTTCTCTTTCTGGATCCAGTATGCCTAATGCCCTATTCACTCAAGCAGCTGTATTTTTATATAGTTTCATACCATTTCACATAGGAGTGCTATTTAAGGGTTGTCTTTTTTTTTTTTTTTTTTTTTTTTGGATCTTCTCTTAACAGTGTAGACTTCCCTGCACAAACACAGAGCTTCCACTGCCACATTACTACTTTGCTTGTATCGATAGCGTTAATTTAACTTAGAAGTGAAAAAACGGTCTTCAAAGCCCACTCTGTTACACAGCTCTGATTTGGATGCAGCACTAAAGAAGATACTGGATGCATTTTAAAATAAAAGACTTTTAAAAGAAAAGACTTTTTTTTTTTTTTTTTTTTGTTTTTTTTAGATTGAGTTTGGCAAAATTCTTGTTTGGAGAATTGCTGCAACGGCATTTGTGACAGAATACAGTTTTGTGTCAGTGTGTTTTCTGTAAGACAGTCTCAAAGACTGATAGCCTCTTGCACAGAGGCTGAGCTGTGGAAGGCTGACACTGGATGCACTGTGTGAGTGTGCGCAGGAGAAAAGGCTGTCATAATTTAAAGTCAAGGACAAACTGTCCGTGCCATATCCATAGCAAAGACAGATTTTCCATTTAGATTTCCCCCCATCCCAAGGAGGTGGGGGGACTAGGACAATATCGCATCATTTTCTTCTCTTGTGGACCTTACAAGGTTCTCTGTCACCCTGGAGTCAGGGAATTAGGCTGAAGAAGCTAGAAAGAGCGGAAAGAAACTTCACGTACTTTGGGAGAAATGATACCATATGGGTAACGCAGTTGAGTACAAGTAACAAAGCTCCGTTTTGCTAACCATATCTGAACTTCCAGCTCTGACTCAGTGCAGACTTGGTTTTGGTGAGCTTAACCTGTAACACAAATAGGTTCCAACCTTCAGACGCTTGAACTATGCTGCAGATTTCCACAGCTGATAAACAGTAAAATATTTGTACATCCTTATGGATTGCTTTGTACATTTCTTGTGCGCAAAAAGGATACAAGATGGTTTGTTTACAAATACGTGGAGTAAATCCTCCCATACCTGAAGGAGGAGCCCTCTCAGGTTATGTTCCTGTCCTTCACAGCAATATGACTATAGGGGTCTGATTTGGAAAAGTGCAGAGTGCATGCAGTTCTTGATGAAATAGAGGTTGCAGTTTCTCAAGAATATTGAAAAAATAAGAATGGCAGCTTCCCTACCAGAGTGCTTTTTTGGGTCTGTGACTATCAGAGCATACATCACATATTGACATTTATGTCCTTCAGCTGTATGACATCACTTGTTGCTTAATGTAAATTTGTTCAAGCTAGACCGAAACAAAAGCAGATCCTGAGTCTGAAATCTGAACTCCTAGCTATGAAGGAACATCCTCTTTTTGACTGACTCATAATTCTTTTGCTCTTCTGTTCAAGCTAGTGAAAAATGAATATGAAACCAGGAATTAAGACACAAGTTAAAACCTGCATAAGAGAAATAGTAAACAAACTGTGAAAATTTAGATCCAGATCCCACCCACTTTTAGTCACAGAAGTAGTCATCTCATAAATAAGTACTATCAATGAACAGAGCGGCATGGGGATTCTTTCAGTGTGACTCTGATATATTTGGCCTGTGACTGAGCTGTATGTATTTGCCCATATGTAGGTAGCATAGACACTATGTGCATGACAAACATTTTGAGCTAGTGGTTTAAGCCATCTAACAATGTATTTTGGATATACATTTATTAAAGCTTTATTAGCTTTATCACTTGTGAATAAAGTAATTCACATTTTTGGTCTTCCATTAATACTTTCAAAGATCTTTGAGGCAACTATCTGCTCATTTTCTAGCTGGCTTTGGTTTAGGATAGCTTTAGAGAAGGTTGGAAGTATATCTGGTTTGAGGTGATGAGCCCGTGGTCCTCCTGCGCACACCGGACATGAATTCCTTTCTGGCTACGTGGACCAGCTGCCAGCCAATTTCTGTCTCCTGCACTAAGTTTCTGCATTAAGACAGACAGTTTGTTCACATCTGGAGAATAGCTGATGCAAAATGTCTTGATCACTGAGGATGAAGCAATCCCACACATAATTCAGAAATATATGTGAATTTGAAAATAAAGGCTAAAAGCTTGAATATGACCTTGTCTTCAACAGGAAGCAAGCAGAGGAAATGAAGTGATAGTATGACGTCTTTTAGGTAGACTGGCTGCTCTGATCTAAATCAGCTTTCTTGTAATGAGCAGTTTCAAGTCTGGATGCTTGGAATAGTATTGGTGAATTCTGGCCATCAAATATACATGAATTATCACACATAGAAATAGATCTCACAGCACTGAGGGAAGAAAGTATTTTTGAAAACAAGGACAGGTTGAGTGGAAGGTCATGTTCAAAGGAAGCCCAAGACTCTTGGCCCATCTTCAGTGATGTGAGGGGAGATGCTCTGGGAAAGGGAAATACTGTTGTGTGGGTGAAGGCAACAGCTTCAAAATATTTCCTCTTCTAATCAGTCTGATGGGGAATACTGTATGTATGTGATCACTGTACGTGATCACATCTGTGTCTTTTCATGGGTAGTCTGATTAAAAACATAGGAGGCATTTGGGCTGGGGAACTCAGTAAAAAAGGAAGAGGAAAGAAGTAAAAGAAGAATAAAACTGACAGGCAGTAAAACTACAAAAAATGTAGCAAGAAGTCTTCAAAGAGGAAAAGAGTAAAGATATAGAAGAAGTAAAAGTTAAACTGAATTGTTTTGAGGTATGCATAGTTTGGGTTTTCTTGTGTGTTTTCTGGAACAAAAAGAAAGTTAAAAAGTAGAAATTCCATGCTTAGCTCAGGAGTCCTCATATATAAAACAGCTACAAGCTGGGAAGGTATTTTCAAATCTCAGCTTTTACAGCATCAGTGTGATCTAGGCACAGACAAAACAGTTTTATTTTCAGCTTTGGTCACTGATGCAGATGGGTGAGTTAATGTACACATGTGTGCATTTGTGTGGTATGTATATAAATAAAATAGCATTAGTGAATTTACCATGAATTTTTACAACAGTTGTATCATCTAGCTTTTCACAGGAAATGAATACGAAGGCTGGCAAGCATGTAACAGGAAAAACATGAAGTTTATATAATATCTTGTTTGAGAGGTAAAAGTGCAGAAAAATCTTAACTTATTTTACTTTAATGTTGCTTGAATATGTGAGCTAAAATGGCATACAGTACTATATATTGAACATCAAATGTGTAGGTTTTATCTGTGACATATCTGGTTATAGTATGGTTTATAGAAGCCATAATTATGAATTTCCTAACTTTTGTCCATGAGACTAATTTTTTAATTAAAACAATTTACACTATCATAGTATTGTATATTTCATTTTTATTTTAAAAAGTAGCAGGGAAAAAATTGAAAATACACAGTAAGGAATGTATTTGGATTAAATCACAACCCTATGAACCAATATTTGCATACTACTGAGAACACTATTTTGTCCTTCTAGGTAACAGTGATTTATACCATGGAAGGAAAGAAGTTACAAGGTTGGGGTCTGGGTCCTCTCCTTTACAATAATACAGATCAGAATAGTAGATAAACTAGTTTCCTTGTGATATGATCTGAAGATGGGGGAAATGCAGTCAGTTTTACAGTGATTGGGTGGATATACAGAGATTTTTAAGGCTGACACTGTGTGAGCAGCTGTACATATCTATATTCAAAACTAGAGAGTTAACTGCTTCATATACAGAGTCTCTGATGTTGTACAAAAGTCAAAGGCACTTTTATTGCAGTAAGAAAGAAAAACAAGCAACAATGGTATTTATCTGAGCTTGGTAAAATTCACTAAATCGCATAAGGCTGGCTCTGTCTACCACTCTGGGGTGAGGATTTATCAGCAGGAGAGTTTGGGGCAGTTTGGAGAAGCATTTTCTCCTCGCCATCACCAACAGGGGAGATCCTGAGCTGCTAAACAGCCTTGATACCATTGTATCTTGTACCATTTGTACCTAGTCCTGAAAACCCTGCCCTGGAAGCAATTTTGCATTCCACCAGTAGGAGATCTGCTGGTATAATGGTGCCAAAGTAAAAACTGACTGTGGGTTTGATATAGTTTTGTGCTATATGCTAACAGCCAGACTACTTCACATCCTTATGTATAGAAATGCATGAGGCTGAGGCTACATGGTGTTTTGTGACTAACTCCATGTTTTATAAGCAAGATCTTGAGGGGAAAAGATAATGAGCTTTTACAAACTGAAATTTCTGGTATTCTGATAAGGAAAGACAGGAAAGTTTCAGAAGCTATTGGAGCTGATGAAGTCATGGTTACCGTGAGCACAGCTTAGATAAACGCTCACAGATGCCCAAACATTGGGAGCTGGGGAGATCTGCCCTGACTGCAGCCAGTGCAGGCCAATCCCATCCCACACCAGGTAAACAGAGAAGTGGGTAGGTGCATGGGCCTTGTGCAAAGCATCTCAATACCAAGACAGCATAGTCCAGTCTTGGCAGCTATGTGGACAGGATCCCCTACTTGGGACCTCCTTGAAGGTCAGGATAGTTGTAGCTTCTGGACTTCTGGGCTGGGCTGAATGGATGGTTTGCATCCTGCTCTCCCAGCTTCCCTCCTGCCCTGTCCCATCTACAACAGGCTTTCTTCTTTATTAAAGCATGGAAGCAGCTCTACCTCCTTCCTCCATCCACTCTGGCTGCGAGCTCTTTGGAGCATTGCTGCCCTTCCTTTCCTCCTTCAATCTGATATGATAGCAGGAGTTGCATATGGGTAGGAGCCGTATATCTTCCTTTTCTTCTCCCTCACCCCTGTTTCTGTAGGATAATGCAGCCATCTGGGGATTTGAATCAGTCATGCACGTCTACCCAAACACTTATTCCCATTCTCTCCATGGAAAAGCCAGATGAGACTTGGATACTGCCTCTGGTATCAGTCTGGCCAGACTAGGTGCACGCGATACTTAATAGGCACATGAGAGGCAGGAATTTGTTTAAACCCACAGTGAGGTATTCATATTCATGCTTAACTCTCAGGATGAGAATATTTTCATGGACTTAATACGATCATCCCTTTTATTAAAGTGAGTGTGTAGTGTTGTCCTAAAGTCAGGTTCAATCTTTTCACATTGCCTTCACACAGCCTCAGGTTGTGTGATGGTTCCAGTGTAGGAGTTCTATCACCATAGCAATACAAGAGGAGGAAAATACAGTTACTGTATAATGTTAACTATACTTTTTGTTTTAACAGAAAACAGATAAATCAAATCTTGTTCTCATATTTCAAATATTAAATAAATCTGGACTTGGGGTGATCAGTTAGTCACATAATGTTCTCTGCATCTCTTGGCCAAACTTCATGTTTGGCTCACAAAGTTTAAACAAGTATTAATTAGAAGTATTAAGTCATACATTTCCTTTCCAAGGTGATAAGATACAGTCCTTTTGATTTTGTTGGAAGATTTACCTAAATAAACGGAGATCAAAAGCCGTATTGGTCCTTTTGTTTATCTAGTTTCGTAACATTGTGCTTTATAGTTTTGTCTGGTATTCAAAGATCTAAGCAACTTAACTGGGATCAATCAGAAGTACTGATCCTTCCCTCAGCCTTACCCTAGACTTCTCCCTCACAAAGGCTCCACAGCTCTACCACTCCAAGTGGAGTGTGTCTGGCCCCAGGAAGAGTCTGTCAATATTTTTCATCTGATACAGTGTATGAGTTTTTATATACACGAAAAAAGCAGGTTCAGCAATAGCAGACCATTTTGAGAGTTTGATTTCTTTTTGTCAAGTTGCTTGGTTATACCAACTAAACAAAAAGTAACCTTCCCTAAGCCCCTGAAAATAAATAGTTTTGCGGTTTTATTGGAATATTTTAAAATAATTGTTATCATTTTCTGATTTGAGATTACTTTACTTGTTCAATTTTTCTTGAAACATATAAAAAAGCAAAGAAACTCTCAAAATTGTAATGTAACTTCTGTTTCAAGTTAAATATTTTATGCAGTTTAAAAAGTTGCTTAAACAAAATTAGATTTGCTGAACATTTTTCATTTTGTCTGAATGTCCAGTAAATGGAAACGTTAGCATTCAAACAGCTCTAGTTACTGATTCTTTTCTTTAATTTAATTCTCTTCCTGGAAAAGGCTCTTTTTTTCTGGAACTTCTTGTACCCAGAGTAAAGAAAGGTATAGAAATACTTATCACTATTCCCTTTTTTGATTTCTTCTGCACTTGTGGGTATTCCTTGGGATTTGGTCAGACTGCTTTCTGAAGGTCAAGCTTCTTTTTTCTGAAAATCACTTTTACAGTTTGGCCATTTCATTTTAATCTGATTGTCCCAGAATTTCCAGTGAATGTTTTGACTCTCTTTTTCAGCTTTCGAGTCTCCCGATCAGCTCGAGAACAAGGTGGCCTCAGGTGATTCATTGCTCCATCCCATCTCCTGCAATCTAGACTGAAAAAAAGAAGCTGATTATTCCACCATTGTGTCTGGCCAAGTACCAGTCAAATGTCTGTACTGACCATATCACTAAGGAACAGATACTCAAGATCTTTCTTTTTCAAATTGTCATGGAAAGTAGAGATCAAGCTATACCAGGAAACCATCTGTAGAGCTTAAAGAAAATTTGAAAATCAGTCTAGAATTTGCAATTGTTCTAGAATTTGCGAGTTTTCCAAACCATCCCTTCCAGTTCCTTTCTCTCTCCCAGGAAGCTATAGGGACACCACAGTGGAGACTGGTAGAGCCTGTGGAGACTCCAGCAGTATATAAAGGGAGAAGCAGTGAGAGAAGCATACATCCTGTGTGCCTGAAGCTTGAAAAACAGCCCATCAAATTCAGGAAAGTTTTAAGATGCCAAAAATAGCTCATTCTGAAAAATGCTTTTTCCCTAATGGCAGTAACAACTGTGTCGCTACAGAGACATACAAGGACGCTTATTTGCAGTATATTAAAAAACAAGAGATCAGATATCTATTAGTTCAGGATAGATAAAATATTTAAATGGTTATAGGTAGATGGAATACAGAGATATTAATCTGATAAGTATATATGCATTGTACATTTTTACACCAAAGTTGCAACATAAATGACCCCATTAAATCCTGTTATTTTTCTAATCCAGTAAGCGCTTAATCTCATTCCAAGTGTTGGAAATAATTATTCATTTATACACTTGCACTTGTTTTTGCCACACATTTGATGTCAAGAAGGAGTGTGCCTTTGACTAATCAGTTAAAACAGCTGGTGGATAAAGTAGAGAATGAGAATCAAGAATGCGTTATTCCTAGGAAGGAGACTGTTGATGATTTTTCTTTGGTCTGAGAAGTTATTGAATCTACAGAGGAATGTTACCTTACATAAAGAAAATGATCTGTAGGATAGATTTACCTCTGCATTAACAGCCAGGCTAAGATGTAAAAAGTTTTGTGATCCTCAAGCTGCCCCAGTCTGGTGCCTTACTTGCCCCTAATACATTGCATTTTGCAGCTGTGAATAAGTGAAGACGGACTTCACTCTTTTTCAACACTTTCCACTTTTCTTTCCTCCCAAATGTCTTCTAGGAGTGAAGAAGGCTATGTAGAAGCTAGATGTATGAGTTTCACCAGCTGACAAGTCTCTCCCAATGGAGGAAAATCTCATAAAGACAACTACTGGGAGAATGTTACTCTTTTGTGCTTCTGGCTCCATGCACAAAATGCATCAGATACAGACAATCCATTCTGTTCACCAAGGACTTGATGATCAGATATTCTTAAATATATTCAGGTCAATTCTTTCACACTCATCCTCATCCCATTTTGGAGACATTTCACTTCCCACTTCAGAAGCAATTTTTGTGCATGTTAGGACTTACTTACACTGGCCTTCTGGTTCTAGCTCACCAGTGTGGTAGGACACAAGGATGGTAGTGAATGCCCTGGTGAAGAGCAAGCCTCGCAGCCAGTGGCCTTATCCCCTGAGGGCGACATGATGGCACTGACTGGGGCTGGCCTGATGCCATCTTGGGTAGAGGACCTTGGCAGCCATGCCCTAGGGGGGCATAAAAAGAATTGACTTTGCATTGCAGACTCTTTCATTCTAACTTACAACACTTTTGCATGGGCTTATTACAGATTTAGGTACATTTACTTGTCATTAAGTAGAGGTACTATCCTTTGTTAGAGGAACAGGAAAAAAATGTGATGCTTTTGCTGTCACTGCTGTAATCTGCAACATAATGAAAGTATTAAAGCATCGGAAAAGAAAGGAAACATTTTAAAGGTTAAGGAATACTTCACAGTAGGTAAGCCTGAAGTTATTTTTAACACAGGTGTTTCTGTAATGGTGCTACACCCTCTGAGGAAACATCACAGTTCTCTGTGACACTCATACAAGATGTTACACCTGTGCAGAGTAGTGGCTTAGTAACTTTGGCTGTAATGCAGTAGGTTTAGGAACACTTCAAAGTTTATTTCTGCTAAAGATGACTTCCCCTCACACAGTCTGTGCTTATTTATAAGGTGTTTATTTCTGTATTCATATTTACAACCATTCTTATAAAAGACATAAACTATATTTGAGATTTTGAGGGGATACCTGCATCTTTTGGATTATCTCCACCGAAAAAGTTAAGAATAGGGAATCAAGGGGATATATCAGTTCAGAATAACTTGTTTCAAGGTAGGTTAATTCATACAAAACAGCTGCAAGGTTTCTTATAGTCAGTCCATCAGTTCCATTGTGTCTAATTAAGACATGTAAAGATACAAACCTAATCTAATATTTAGAAAGCCTAAATGGATGGTCACATTAGAAATGCTGTTGACAGAAGGGCATTCTTAGTTGTCAAGTTCAGTAATGACACTATAATATGGCCAATGATGAGAAAAGTTGAGGAGAATGTCAGGAAACTTAGAAGTGTTCTGACACTTCTAAGCAGGAAAGAAATTCTTTTTGTGAGACTCTTTAGATTATTTCATTACATTTAGATAATGCTTTTAGTGTCAATGCTGGGCAGGCTTATTGGTTTTCTTCCAATAGTCCTTACCTTTCATCCTTCTCCCTTCTGCACATTGTAGAAAGCCATCTGAAGAAGGAAAAATCATGCGTGAACCTTCCGGAATGAGATAGCATGTTGCACACGTGCTTCCTAAGGATCAGTAATGTGACAATATCACAGTTGCTGGATGCATAGTCAAGGGTATATCTCGAACAAAGGCTGACTGCATTGAAATCAAGGAAAATGTTTTTGCCAAGTCAAACATACTTCATGTGTGTAAGTATCCACTTCCAAAATGCAACAGATACTTTGGTATCATGTTGGTGTCACAGAAGAATATTGAGGAAACACTACAAACTGTTGAAAGACTGTGGCCAGGCATTCACATTTTGAAATTTTGGAAAACATTTATCTGTATTCTTTCAGGACACAACTAACTGTTGTTTGGCCAGAATAAGCAAAGGGAAGACCAGTTTTGGGTATTGTCAATAAAATAATTTCCTCCATCCTCCTGGCAACTTTAGCTGAATTATGGTTTTCATAATTTGTCTGTGAATGTTTGTTACTATTTTAGATTTCTCAAATGGAAATTTACAGATAAGATGATGTTTTAGAATCTTCTCATCAACTATCATTTATTTTATAACATAGCTTTAGGTCAACTTCCTAAATAGTAGTTCTTCTATGTATGCACATATTTCCTTTACTTGGAAAAAGGGAAGACTTGTTTTTGCACTTTAAATTCAGTTTCAGTACAAATCCTTAGATTTCATCAATCAAGACTTGTAAGTGCAAGCTACAATTTAAATAATTTTAAAATTCAGTTATTAAAAATGCATATTGTTGTGCAAGTATAAGAATCAGGAAGCAAATTATGAAAGTCTACATTGTATGTGTGGATAAAAAGACTTGGCATTAGCTTGTTCAAAATGATCCCTCTCTTAGTGGCTTAACCAAAGCTATTAGAGGGACCAGGTGTCAGAGTCAGTATTAAAATAGAAAATGGAGAAAGTGTTTGATGGATTTGTTAATCTACTGAACAGAACTGACTCATGTTAAGAAGTTTAGTGTCTTGTGTGTGGCCTCAGAAAACAAAGTCTGTATTTCCAGCTCTGCATTTGGTCTACTGGATGACCCTGAACAAATAGCAATGCCTAATGCTTGAGTTTTCCCACTAAAAATGATAGTAATATTTCCTCATCTTTGTAAAATTCAATGAAAGCAATTAATGAAAAGCATTTCATAGGAGTCAAGTATTATTCGTACTCCTGATCTATTATTGTGGAAATTCCTGTGGGCTATGAGAGAGGAAATTTCCTCCGTAAGCATGCAGCCAGGAGGGAACTTGCAGCTGCTGTAGTTACAGCTAATCAGTAGCTGCAAAATGGTTTGAGGTCAGATCAGCAATAGCTATAAGTTTTCACATATCTTATAAGCTACTTTTGGTTGACAGGAGAGGGAAAGACCATGAACATCCCGAGGAAAAAAGTGGTCACAAACTTTCCTAATAATTGGTTTGCATCAGTCAGAATACCTGTGCAACACAAAGGTCAAGCAACTTATTTTAAAAACCCTATGTGAATCTAAGATTAGTCTTGACATTTTCAAAACCTCAGAAAATTAGGGGAAGGGCTGCAGCCCTGAAGATTGGAGTCCCTTAGGCTGACTGGAGAAGAGATTATATTAAACATTTGAGACCTGGATGATCCATTCCGTATTGGAGAAGATTTACAAGATCCTCAGAGTATGCTTGAACCATCTGACTGAGAGAGAGTCTGTGGACTTTCTGCTCTGCTCTCTTGACAGGTATTCTCAAGGGCACTATTAAGGAATCAACTATTGTGATTGATGGAAAAATAAAGAAATTGAAGAAGAAATGAAGATAAACTATAATGTGGACTTTTTCCTGCAGTCCCATGATATCTTCAACATTAAGTGATTTTGGCAGATAATTTCTACTATGAAGCATGCGGATAGCCAGAAGGCTATTAAGAGAGAATGATGCTATTATATAAGCATGGAGGATTCTTATAAAGAAGTATCTTTCTCTTCTTCAAAGTACATGATGAAAAATGATATGTCCAGAGTGCTAACAAATTATAACAAAGTATAAATTATATATATATATATGTGTGTGTGTGCCATCTTTATAATAGTAAGTCACCGTTACATCCCCCCCAACACACGTATTTCCAAATTGTAAAAATAATTTCAACCATATCCTTTAACTGATCATTGCTAGCTCCACAAGCAGACTGACTATATGCCTGGGGTGATGATATGATAATATGTCTGGTCAGTTAGACCAGTGTGTGGTAGATGTAAAATGCTGAAGTTGGGATGTAGAATTCTCATGGAGCAGGACTCCGTGCTCGCTTTGGACAGATGAAAATGATCTCATAACATGCAAGAAGATAGGGAAAAAGACATCTTCTTTCTTCATGGTGTAAATTAGATCTACATGATGCAGTGAATGTGCACACTCAGCTAAATTAATTCTCTCTTTCCCACTGCTGTACATTGTTTACAGAGATTTGTTTTATTTGTTTGCTTTTTGGTGTTCTATCAACTATTTGTGGATATATTTATTTACTTAGTTTTATTAATTTTCTTCCTAATTTTAAGTGGCTCAGTAAAACTTTTTGAAGAACAACTGTGAGCCTTTAGATTAGTCCAGAGCTGTGTTCACTGTGGTGTAAGTGGTCACCTCAGTCACATGGTGTTGCTTCCAATCTCTGCCAAACAATTGCAAATATGTAAATATACTGCTTCTATTTGTGTCTTAAGAAGGGTGCCCAAAACGTATTTTTTCCACCTCCTCCATAGGCTTCCTCTCTTCCCAACTGTCTAGTTCATTTTCTACTTTCTCATTTCTTCCAGGCTAAAAAATGCAAGAGCACTTTGTGGAGTTAGTTGATGTAGACTGGCACTCAAAATGCCATTTTACTTGTGCTTATTTTAAATCTTGTACTTCCCCAGCCAAATCGGCCAGACTTCAGTCTGTAACCAGTTCCTTTCAAGGTGTATCTCCTTGCAGCTGTGCCAGTACTCTGGGCAGGAGGATTATGTGGTACTAGCTGCAGTAATGTCAATACTGATGCCAATATTTTTATCTGCATTAATGCCTATGCTTTGGCCTTGCATTTAAAAAGCAAAAGCCCAAATCCAATTCTTTATCATGGCAGAGATGACATCAGGCACATTACAGAAACATTTTGAGTGCCATTTGCTGAATTTATTGATATACATTTTTTTCTATCACCTTTATAGAGTATATTGTTAACATGCACAAATATCACCAGTAATGAATATACACCTAACTTGTATTTTTTTGGAACTCCCAAATGAGGACAGATCTGGATTGTAAATGAAAGCAGGTCTCAGACCCTATAATTGCAGGTGAGTGAGGAGTCTGGCTGAAGCTGAGGGAGTATTTCACTGCTCCCTTTGTTTAAATCAATCTTTTCCTGTTCTATCTGTATATCTAGCTTTTCCAGTCAACTTCACACACAGTGAACAAAAGTACTAGTCTCTGGGAGAAATGAAAATGATTTTTCTCTTTGCTGTCACAGAAGGAAGATGTGTACACAGAGCTGGTATAGGTTCCTATTGCGATATAACAAAACTGGCTTTTCAGCTAGTGCCTTACCATGGCAATCTACTTCAAAGGAACAACTGTCATTTTTGATAAGAATAGTAAGAATTACTGTCATCTGAAGAGATCAATATGCCTCTGGGTTGTATAGTATACTATAATGGAAGGATTTATTCTTTAAAAGATGAATAATTATTCCACTATAATTTTTTGTTGTTGTTTTAGAGAAAAAAAAGTAATTTGTACCCTGAACAATTATAGTGTAGCTCTTCAGTTAGCTCTTCAGTTAGCTCTTTAGTTAGCTCTTTTCATACATAAACTTGTGACATGTTTTTTTTTTCTTTTTTTTTCCCCCTTCCTAGCAGGGAATCAGACAGAAAAGGTAGCCAGTTAGTGGAGTCCTTCATATGGCAAGTAGATTGGGGAGGGGACAGTATGCATGCGTGCACGCGCGCTTGTGTGTGTGTGTGTCTGCACACACATATCTCTCCGCAGCCAAGAGGCAAAGCAAAACCTCACAGTCTCTCAGAAGCTGTACTATTATCAGGCGAGTTTCTCTGTGGCTGAGCCAGTAAGAGCTGGATGCTAAACTTGTTTCCGCTTGAAGTTGTTCTTTGCATACTTGTTAAGGCAGAATGTTCTACCTTTTCACCTCCGCAATACTGGGTGTGAAACACAAGCCTCTAGGTGTTTCCTGGCTGGCAAGAATTCAATGGTAATAAAATTACCAGTAGAATAAATGTTTCAGAGGCAGTTATCCTCTCTCACCTGTTTGTAATTTTTTATTAATTATTACAAATGTGTTTAAGTACACTACCTGATTTTAATCTGCTGTATTCCCAGGATTTACATATAAAGGTCTTTTTCCCACAGAATAATGAATAATTGCATATGTCAGGGTGTGGTATTAAAATATTGGAGGCTGGTAATACACCTACTAGCAATTGTTCATTTTGTAAAGGCTAGATTCTATAAGGAGTTTGCTTTTTATGGCTCTGATCCAAAAATTCATTGAAATTAGACTCCTATTGAGTTAAAAAACCTATGGATCTGCTCCCAAATGTTCTTTTATGGGAAGTGTTTGTAGTGCCATTGTTAACAATATATGCAGCACTGGGCGTGTGAACTATGTAAGTAGAAATTTTACTTTTCCCAAAGCTCTTGCTCACTTTTATGCGTTCTTTACTCAAGCAAACAGCAGGTGGCTTACATGAATAGTGGGGTTAATGAGACTACTTAAGTGAGCTCTTCATCAGAGCAAGAGTAAAAAATAAATATCACAAACTAGTCCTCATTATTAGAGAATTTAATACTTCTCAGATAGGAATGAAGACTGGAAAGGATTAATATAGGATTAATATTATTAAATATCTAAAGACAAACAGATTTGGATAGTGGGTGGTGGTGGAGACTGCTGTTCCAAGAGCAGCAGAGCTAATGAGATCTAAAGCTTTTGTTTCTGAATCCCTGAACTGAATTAATCCCTCTCCTTTCCCATGTGACATCATTCCCTAGGTGAAAGAAAGCCATGGGGAAAGGTGCTCGCTGCCTGGCTGGTCGGCTGCTGCCAAGCACAAACTAAGAGAACTGAATGACAAACTTGCCTTTCTCTTAGTGGGCACACCAACATTGTCGCTGCTCTCCTCCCACTTTTGATTCTCATGAGAAATATAGAAACACAGTCATCTTTGATATTCTAGGTTGGATTGAAATAGGACACTGAGTTCAGAAATTACTTGGGTGGAAAGGTAATACAAACAGGTAGCTTCTCATTCCTAACAAAAAAAGACACATCCTGAACTCCTCTTGGACAGAGCTGAAATTATCTTGCAGTTGTTCTCCGTCCAAAGCCCAAAACAGATCATGTGCCTTATAAGTTTTAATATACTTTACTTTCAGAATAATTTATCTCAGAAATAGAAAGCATTAAGAAGATAATAAATTAAGAATCATTTACATTAGGAGGTAGATCATGTAAATTTTCAAATTTTCTTTGTGGATAATCTTTATAATTTCTCATCACACCATCTTTGTGCCAGTTAGCATACTACCTCTGGCCATTGTCAAACTGACAGGTTGAAAACAGAATATTTTGTATGGTTTTAGATTTTGTTCTGTGTTTTATTTTCTGCTTTTGATTTCTACATTTACTGGTTTGTCAAAACACAACTAACAGAAATATCAATGTATCGCAAGAGATATGATTTAAATTGGATGTAGTATTTGTGAAGGAGACAGTTCGCAACCAGCAAGTCTTGACAAATTTTGAAAAGACTTGATTTTGAATATTGATGGATCTCAAACTGCAGCTACGCAGCTGGGGGCCAGTGTTATCTGGGTAAGTGTCAGGTATGTCACCTCATAACGGCTACTCAAAAACACCTAACGGTCTTGTCTAGCAGACAAGGTTTATAAATATGAGCAGTTAGTGTTTGAAAGTTAAGGAACTCACAAAGACCCAGCAACAAAGCAATCCAACAGAGGACTCTTCTTCCCACTTTCCAACTCAAAAAGTGATTTTTCTGAAGCAAAAGTGACATCAAATGCTTTTTTAGATAAAAGATACTACAAATATGAAAGATTCTCCAAGAGAGACTTTAAAGTGTCTTTCAAAATTAGCAAGCATAAAAAGCCCATAGGTCAAGAATCAAGTCTTCTCCTATAATCGGTATTCACACAGATAGCATTTCAAACTCAAGCTCCTGGATCTGACCTTGAAAAAGTCATTTTTTCACAAAATGTGTTATACTACTGTCACTATTCATCCACCTCTAAACACTTGACATCAGCCAAAGTTCAAAGAAATCAAACAATGAACTGACCCTTCGAGGAAAAAAAAAGCAGGAGTAGCACTAGGACAGGTCCAAATGCTGGGAAATGGGCAGTGATACGCGAAACAAAAAGTATTTTGTTGTCAATGATCTTGATAATTATAAAGTTTAACATAGGTTGTATTATAAAAATTAGTATATTTGTAGTATCTATTGTATACATAAATATGAGCATTTTCTTGCTGCTGAGACTTGCAGATTGCCTGGAATTAAGTAATCTAAGAATTCGTAGAAATTGTATCCATAACAGTGCCTCCTCCAATTTTGTGCTTGAAAATAATTTCAGTAATTTATGAAGCTGAAATGCACAATAAAGGTAACTAATAAAAATTACTGATTTCTAGAAATGAACTGGGAACATGAATGATTTCTGAATTTTACTTCTTGTATTCTTGTCATGAATTGCTGCTTCCTTTTACTGGAGACCTTCCTGATTACAGCAGTACAAACATTAAGTGACCTGAGTCTGATGAAGTCTTGACATAATTCTCTGAAGATCCTGCTGCCTTTCTACTTTAAATTTCTCATTAACAATGACAACAGCTCTGATCTTCCCTACAATATCAGATTTAAGCATTTTGTGGCTATTAATAAAAACTTGATGTTATTCTAGTCACAGTAACTGTTGTGCATGCAAAGTTTGAAAGCTTTAGGTTAAGATGGATTAAGATGGCAACAGAGGTAAGTGAAAGTCTGAAATCAGAAAATTCATCATGAATGCAATTTTATTTTCTCTGCAACTAATAACTGTAGTACGGTACTAAGCAATCAAATTCATGATCATATAAACAACCCTAGATGAGCTGAAGGGCAAAATCAGACTTTACCTCAAGACTTTTAAGATTTTGAGAATGGACAATTTTGAGCTCCCAGTCAGGTAGACCCTGGAGCATTTAGCCTTAGGAAGGCTAATCAGTTGAAATTGGAGCAATATGTGGTGCGTGCTGCTCTTCAAATGGGCACAAAGAGTGCAGTTTAGCTCATTGACTTTTAAGCCAAAGTAGCTTGGGATGGCTTAAGAATCTCACTCTTCTTTACACTAGATTTAGAAGATATTTATGACTCTTGTGGGCCTTCCCATGGACTTATCAACCTAGAAGAAAGGATCTTGTCTTGAGTTAGCGAGTCTTTTATGCCTTGCTACCACGAAAGAACCTGCTTCTGCCCAAAGCGATCACACAGGAGAATTGCCAGCTGGTGCAAAGCTGATGAATGTCCCCTGCTTTGACTACCTCCATTTCCCAAGTGAAAGGTTGCACTAGGAATAAAAGGGTAGTGTTAGGACAGTGAGGCATGGTGGGCTTATTGAGATGTCATGGCAGAGCAGAGATCTGTCTGGCTTCTATTCTGCTGGCAGAGACCTTGGTAAGCACTTGTGAAAGAAATCAAATTAAAATAGCTTGTTGGTGGATCTTAGTCTTGCGCAATTTGATGTAGATAAATCAAAAAATTGAAGACTGAGTTGTTCTCACATTCTCACTCATAACCAGCAGATCTTGGGCTACAGAAGAGAATGTAACTTGGAATATTAAAACAGGTTGCTCATTGCCAGATCTATCTTCTTCTATGATGCAGGAGATGTTCTGGACATGAACACCTAGAGGTCCCTGGAGAACTGTCCTTTAAAATCATTGTGTATTAACTTTAATTTTCCTTTCTCCTCTGTTTGAAAAGTTACTCATACCCTGTGGGAATTTGATGATGTTCATGCGCATGACTCTAGTTTATTAGTAAGATGGGTGCTTTCAGGTTTTCATCAAAATCTGATGTTTAATTATATACCTCAAGACAGATTTACAGAACTTTTTTCATGTAAATGGTATTTTGGCACCTATATTCCTTACAGAGTAATGCATCTGAATTCCCTATCATTTACTGAGAAATTAATGTCTCTGAACTATCATAGTAGTTAATGTGACAAAACAGATAAAGCTTAATGGAGACCAATCATTTTTATGAACGTCATATATCTTCAGATATGGATTGTACACTAATGTAATCTTATGAAGTGTGGATTAAGTGATTTAACTCAAATAGATTTGTGAAAAAAGGGAATATGTAGTGAAAATAGATATATATATAGAAATAAATAGAGATACATAGGGAAAATAAAGAGAATTGGACTTCTGGATAGAGGTTTGTGTGTGGAGTAAAGCTGCTGTGTTCAAAGAAGTTGCTCAAGACTCATTTGGGTGTAAGTGGAATCAGAGTCTGGCACTAGGAGTGACTTAACAGTGACTCAACATGCTGAATTGTTGCTCCGAATAATAGCTATCAAAGGCATCTTGCCTTTGCATAAATGACTAATATAATTAGCTTATAGCATCACCACAGGCATTGGCAAAAGTAATCATCATTACTATCCATTGTGTTCACAACATCTGAACCATTCATTGGAAGCCTGTAAAACAGAAACTTCTATCCATCTCAGGAGAACTTTGTTTTCACCCTCAACACATTTTCTGCAGGGGCTTGTTTTCTATGCCACCCCATCCTCCTGCCCATTCATAAACTGCTTACAAAATGTAATTAGCATTGTTCCTGATTGCTTTATCTTTTTTTTTTCCTTTTATTTTTTTAAAGAACTGAGGCGGAGATGGGAAAAACATGTTTTTACAATAAAAAAAATCCTTTGTACACAAAACCTTGTCCTGCTTGGTTAGCTCAATTGAACACATGCAGAAATAGGCTCATAAAATAGGTCCTATTTTGCTGTTAGTTTCATTCATACAATTCTGAAGTTATATGGGTGTAACTATGATCAGAATTTAGTTCATTGTACATTGTACACTTAAAAAGAAAGTACTAGGACAATTTAATGTTTCACTTTTCTAGCAAAATTGATATGCTTCCATAGCCACAAAAAATACAATGACATGAATTGGTTACCAGCACCATGATACTAAGATAAAAAAAAGAGAAATATTCAGTATCTGATTAGTTAAGAAAATGAACATAATGATTAATAACATGATGGCAGCACTATTATTTTACTATATAGTACTTTTTTAACGTTATTAGATGTTTGTGAAATTGCAATTAAAAGCTTGCCTTATTTTCTATTTCTCTCTCTTTTCTTCTTTAATTAAACAATTCTTGCTGTGAACTTTACCTTTTTTTGAATTATCTCAGCTGTTTGTTAAGGAAGGATTTTGTCCTTTTAAACCTAGAGACTCCTGTTCTTAGCCTGCTAAAATGTCTAAGTCACATCTGAATTAAGACTGGAATGCTCAGCACCTTGCAGGATTAAGCATAGTCACACCTTTCTGTTTCTGATTTCAGTGTAATAGTGATAATAGCAATAGTAGTAGTGTAATAATTAACTCCAGTAATTACTGAAAAAGCACCTCTTAAACTAGCTAAATAGGAATTCAGGTCTAGTCATTCTACCGATGTTGACAACAGAATTACTGTCTTTTTGTGGCTATCTACTGCCTGCTGCCTTGCGTAGTGATCTCTCACGTTTCTGGAGTTCGGCTCGGACTGTGGGCTATCCAGGAAACTAGCTAGTGTCTTTGCACAGATCACACACAGCAGATGTGATGAACTCACTGAACAGTTTGTGGATCAGTCTTTGTGCACGCAGTAAGCTGGGATGTTTGGGATGTGCTGTGGTAGTTACATGTGCACAGTGTTGTCCGATATATCCCGTGCTGGACTTCCTGTGAAGTTGGTCTTAGTCGTTTTCTCTCAGACTTTCTGCTTTTGCAGCTGTGTAAGCCTCTGTCTGCTCTGGATGCCTTTTCCAATGGCAGGTTTGTCTCCCCTCCTTCCTGTTCCACCATCCTTTCGGATCTTCGAGGAAAGGAAGACAAGATGGATTTCTGTGGTACAACAAATCACCCCCAAATTATTCCCTTTCCATGATACCGACTGATCAGTCACTGTGACCTTCTGCATGCAGCTTCCTTTTCTTTCAGTGTTCTCCATAAGTTAGACATCAGCTTTATTTGAGATCGGGGGATGTCTTTCTTTTCATTATTTATAGTACATATGCTTTGAGTAGGCAAACAGCCACTGAGGTGATGCTTTTTCATTAATAATGCAAACACTGTACAAACTTATTGGTTTGTTTATAATCTGGCATGTTTTTTCTCAAAATTCAGGAAAAAAAGCCTGGAAAAAGGTTCTGAAAGTTCAGAGAAATGACAAACAGATAGATGCCCAATGCCAAATTCGTTTCTACGAGGCTATTATGTAACCTTTCCCCCTCCAAACCACCCACACTCAAACACCTATACTTTTAAAAATGGGTACTTTAAGCTATGTTCCTAGATTATAGAGACAAAAACAGGAAATAAAAAAGTAGAGACCTTATTTCCAGACTTGCAAAAATATTCACAGTTCACAATTTAAGTTTGTCTGAAAAGAGGTCAGTGATCCTTTTAAAGACCTCACAAAAACTTGAAAATTAAAAAAAGCTCAGATTTCTTTACAAATACAATAGAAGCTCTAGGATGTAGAACTCCTCATACTCTTGCTTTTGTATTTCCATCCTTGTTTCTTTTAAATAATGCTCCAGTTTTGTAAATATTATTGAATTATTTGTCACACAGACCAGTTCATGGCTGCAGTCAGATGATGGTAAGCCAGCCAAGCCAAGACCGAAGGATTGCACCAGTTCTCGCTTGATGCTGAGAACTATTGCAGCTCTGCTGATGGCCCTTTGTCCAGGGACTCCCAGCTGCTCATACAGGCTGATGACAAGCAGTCGAATTTAAAGCAACCTGAGTTAATGGCATTCAGGTATTGGCTTATCTCTCAGCTTAATAGTGAGAGAATGGTGGCTGAGACAGATGTGCATAGAAAAGGCATATTTTTTAATCTCTTTAGTTGCATATCTGAGCGCAGGATCTGGTCCTACATATAAGCTCAGCTGTGGAAATTTAATGCAATAGCATTAAAAAATAATGACCACCAAGAAGCAAATTAATGTAAGACAAAACTGTTTGGAGGTGCTCAGTGATGCTTTACACCAGGAAGGATATGTAGTTTTTATAGACAGTAGTTTAGCATTTATTTCCAAAGGGCACAAGGAGACGAAGGATAAAGGATAATCTTACGTCGCTTTAAGGTATGTAAGCTTTATGGATGCTCATTTACAGTTGGAGAACCCAAGCAATGCTATCTTTCAATCAGCTTTTGCTTTACTCAGAGTTTTCTTTAAAGTGTCATTGCAGAAAATTGACAACATTAAGAACAAAACTATTTATAATATGCTTTTTTTAAAAAGAAATAAATTAAAAAAAAATCCACATCAAGCTTTTTTGCAACATCATACAGTGTTTATGGCTCTGACAAACAATGCAGAGATTTGAAACCTGCCCAAAACAAGTTTAAGAGCTGTACTGCTGCAGATTAATGCATTTATAACATATTTTACTCAGATTTATCTCTGCTCATATGGAATGATGTATTTTTCCCCAAGAACAATGCAGATAAAAGCTGAAGATTACAGTTTGTGTTAGAGTGGGTAAGCACAGATAAGGGTATTTCTCTTTGTGGAAGATGAAACAAGTAGAAGAGGAGTCTTAGAACAACAAAGACGCTCTTTCACAGCGGGGGATATATTTGATGACCTACCATAAATATTATAAATGCTTGGAAGTGCTTTTATATACAAGTATTACTTTGTAGTAGGCACTTTGTAGTATGTATTTGCTATTCTCTTCCAACACAAATAAATAACAGGCTAGAGGAGAGTTATATAACTGCAAGACTAGGAAGATGATGAAAATGTAGCATTGTCATTAGTTACTGTCAAAGGAGGCAAAGACACCAGTTGTCTAGCAGAGGGCCATAAACTCATCATGGATTTGTTTGTAACAGCTCTGTTTAGGACTAATGTAAGTACTGAAATAGGTCAGTTGATATACGCAGCAACTGTTAGTTACTGAGTATAAGTTACAGTGGAAAAGATACCCTGTGATAACACAGTACAGCAGAATCCTCCCAGTTAAAAGGCAAATGGGAGCTCAAATGTAAAGTGGAAGCTTGAAGTGCAGAATGAGTTTCTATCTTTGGGGTCATGTTAAGACTAGAAGATTCTACAGACAATCCACAAATTTGGTCCTTGGCCTTGAAGTCTGTTGGTCTATTTAAAGGGTCCAGCTTGAAGGCATTTCACCTTTGGCTTAACAAGGGGCAGTAAAAGCCCCAGCAGTAGCACCTGAGAGCTCTTGGAGAGTTTTCCAGGCATCTTCCTCAGCAAAATGAGGCTACACTTCCAGCTGCTTTTCTTTGTATCATGGTATAACTTGAATCAATGGAAAAGAGATAGCAAAGGTCTCTCAGAGCATCCACCTCTAGGACATCTATATCGGTTTTATGATGGAGCACTCTTGCTTCTGAAGTTCATTGGAGATAGACTTTTCATTAGATAGATACTTTCAACAATGTAGAAAGAGGAAGCAGGCCAGGATGTGAAGAAAGCCAGCTGGACTTTGATTTATCACACTCACTGTGTTTTTCCTTTCGACTAGTAGATTTGAAACTGCATAAAGAAATTTAAGAACCAAAGTGCTGGGTGAATTATAACTTTATAAAAAAATTCTGACGTGCCCAAGAGTTTGGGGCATTGTATCTTTAAGATTCCCAGTTGTACTAGCCAGAGTCTCATTTTCAGGGCTTCAACCTGGAAGGTCTAGACATATGTTGAAAATCAGTGCTTACAGCAAATGAGTACACTGGGGAATTTGGTCATTTCTGTTTACGTGTGAATTTTTGAATGAAATCACCTCTGATGTCTCTTCCAGCTTCTCAAACTGCAGTGCTGCACTTATACTTCTCATGCTGCAGCACTAGTGGACCTTGTGTTCAAGTCGCTGTTTCAACACATTCTTCCTTGGGCTCCTGGGAAGAGACGGAGCTCAGCTTGCTTTCTTTCTGGCTAACAAAGTTAGAAATAGGTTTCACATGGGGAGAAGAAGACAGGATGAAGGAGAGAGGAGGTAGGAATAAATGCCTGATACGTGGAGCCATTGGAGTAGCTGTTAGGTTTCCCAGCAGTTAGTAGTAGCCCATTCTTCCCTTCTGAAGCAGCCTCAACGCGTTATGTGTTTCTTTCTCCTTCCAAAACAGGAGATGAAACAGCTCCTCAGACAACCTTCTGATTATCGGGCTGAAAGGCAGCATATTCCAGCTATTCAGTATGGGCAGAGCTGCGAACGAGAGGGGAAATGACCAGGGAACTTTCCTTGCTATTAGGGGAAATGGAACCAAAGGCTCGTCAGGAACTTCAAATATCTCTATGGAACATAGAGATCCTTTCAGTAAGTGACCTCCTCCAGCGAGGGGTATGTGCGCAAGTCTGTAAGTAATACGTTTTGAGATTTTGTAATGTAGATGTGACTACATGTTGGCAGAGAGCAAAACAAAGATGTCCTGGTCAAATTAATCTGCTCTTAGAACAAAACATAATATTAGACCTGTAGTAATAAGTTTAAAAAAAGTAGGTAAATCTTAATTATAGGTTTATTTATTTATTTAATGTCTGGCTTTATTCATAGTGTAAAAATAATGGCATTTACTGGTAGCTTGAAAACTGCTTTTCTAAATTTTAATTCGAGCTAAGTGGTCACCTGCCAAATTCTTCATATTAATAATATTTAGTTTCTGTTTTAAAAGATGTATTTCTTTTTAAGCTAGATCTGATCGATGTACACAACTCTTTCTGCTAAATATTTTTTAATTTTATTAAACAGGTTTATTCTCACATTGAGAAAGGCTTTTCTCCATTTTCTCACTTCTCTGCTTTTTTTTTTTCTTTCTCTTGATGAATCCTACCTCATGTGCTACATTTAAAGCCTATGAACATCTCACAGAGCTGGAAGCGTTCTGGGCCTGCTAATACGTAACATAGTGCACAACCCTGCGACTGCTCCGTTCTCTACCCGCCTACTTTACAGCTCAGGCTCATGGCCTTATCCTGAAAAGTGTTGAGGCCCTGCCAGTTCTAGTCTGGGAGTTGTTTAGTACCTCTGAATACTAACTAGGTTGTTTTTACCCAACAGTAATATGTGACAAATTAAACAATATAAATTTTATCTTGATCTTAATTAAGGCAACAGCAATGTTCCCATTAACTTCAGTGGGACCAGGATTTTATCTCATATTATTTAAACATTTATAATAGCATTAGATAATGGGTTTAGAATAATTAAGAGTCTGTTGAAGAAATTTAGCATGATGGCGGAAAGGCAAATTATGTCAAATGAACGGGAACTGTTGTTTATAGAGGCTTGTTTATCTAGGGAAGAAAGTGAAACTCAGAGGAATCTTTTTGGGGCAGCATCTGAGGATCTTTGTGGGACTTAAAAAGAAGAGTTTAAATATTAAACAGATGTGTGAGGTGGGGACACTATTTTTCACCATCATACAGCAATCAAGAGTTTCCAAAAATTAATTTTTGATTGGTAAAATGAGTTCCTAGATTCAGTGTAGGCTGCTTCAATTAGGTCTCTGCAGATACACAAAATTAATGGGTCAAATAGGTAATTAATGATGTTAATATATCAATCACTTTTCTAATACATGTCTGAAATGAGTCAGGGGAAAAAATCTAATAATTAATTTGAAAACTGCTATGATGCTTCAATTGATTTTGGACTGGGGAAAAAGAATAATTAACAAGAATCAGAAAAACAATATCACTTTTAAGACTCCAAATGGAGAGGAAAATTAAATAGAAATGTGGTTGAAGTATCATTTTTTATCCTTGTAAGGGGTTTGGGAATGTTATCTGTAACAGAAACTTATTCTTCGTTATAAAAGAGCTATATTTTCCTAGTCCTTCCTCCGTTTTACTTATGTGCACAATTCTTACTCCTTTGGAAAGTCATGTCAACTCAGTAAGGAAACAAATGATTGTATGTGTCCTAGGTTTGATCCTGAACCCAGAGCTTTAACATTTTAAGCTCTTAGAACTTAACTTTTCTCATTTTACTGTTATAAAATAATGATGAACTAATATAAAAGCCATAAGTATCATCCAGTGTCTTTTAAAGCATGTGTATTTCAATACAAAAAGTAGGTATTAATCAAAGTGACCTCTACTAGACCGCTCACTGGACAGGAGGTGAAAGAGTGGGGGCATCAGAAGGACGTGTGCATCACTTCTGAAAATATGTTATGTGTGAGTTTTTTTTTTTTTTTTTTTTTTTTTTTTTTTTTTTGAGGAAATTATTGAGATTTGTAAGTGTATTCATTTTTTGAGTAAAACACATTTAAAATGCACTGGTGGAGGTGCAAGAAGCGTAAATTTTTAAGGGAAAAGAATCATAAAATTTCGATTGGGAAATACTTTGTCCCTGCAGCACTACTGGGCTGCAGTGTTCATAATTATGAATGATAGTTTGTTACTGTCACTTCACCTTCTTGTTCCTGCCCTTTTCCTCTCGCTGTCTTAACTTTAAGGATCATGGTTTTGTTCTGTATTGGAATTATGCAGGGAGGAAAATCCCAAATTTAGTAGAATTAACTATGCAAACCACAGAGTATGGTACAGATTGACCAGCCAACATGGAAACCAAATTAGCAGAAAAGCAAGAAACAAACAAAAACTTTGGCAACAAAAATCAAGAATCAGCTACCTCTTCCTTGCAAAAAGAGCTTACTATTACCATAGGTGCATAATATAGACAAATAATGACCTCCCAAAAAATGATTGATGGAGCTAGGCTGGTTTTAGATGATTCCCTAAGATTTTGAGGAATAGGAGGTAGAGGAAAGTATTTAAAAGGGGGGGGGGGGAAGAAAAGAAATGCCAGATAATTCCATGTTTTTGAAGATGTGATTCTTTAAGAGAAGATTGTGGACAAATATTATTTTCAGCTACTAAAAAACAGCAGTATGAAAGTAGTCTCCTATGAAGCTGAAATGTAGATATTTGTGTAGAGATATGAAATAACTAAGAAGTATTAGAAGGCAGATATAGCCAGTTTAAAACAAGTATATATAGAAGAGTGGGATGTTACTCATTAGATGACTGAGAATTCAGTCAATGGTTGCTCAACAAACTCTTGGGGGACACAAGCAACCCTGAAAATCCAAGGCTTTTCAGCTAAGACTTGGTCTTTCCTTACATTAGAAATAACCTTTCTTCATTTTACTCTTTCCTGGAAATTTGTTTCTGGAATTTTCTGGAAAACATGCACCAATATTGGTGTTTCTGTTCTTTGCTGTATCAAAGATCTCCTAATCTTTATTCCAGTCCACTGCTGTTGAGCATGGTGTAACAGGCACGCTATGTTGTGTTTAGAGGAGTGATCTTATTCAAAGAAGTAGTTGTTGCTAGGTAGGCATTTTATTAGCACTCATATGGAGTAGCAACTTGCTGCGAAGTGAAAGCTTTCCATCTGTAAAGTGCATCTAAAACTAGATCCTTCAACAGTGGACCAGTGAGTTGGAAAACACATTAGGACTGCCTTAGAAGAAATGCACTAAGTAAATAAGAAAAAAAATTGAACAGTATTCCAAATAGCCTATGGGTAGATTAGTGTTCAATAATTTATGTCATTTTTTGCACCATGTATTTATAGTGACTCCTTATTCTCTTCATTCTGTGTGTGTGTTAAACTGCATAAAATATATAAATATTTCTTAAGATTAGTCAACATTCTTTTAGAAAGCTCCCCCGCCACAGCAATGTTGCGTTGTGTTGCAGTCTTGCGCACAGCTAATACTAAAGTGTTCCCTCTTTGTGTGGTGATGACATTAGCTGATGCTGGTACACAAACAGAGATGCTTTGGCATGATAATGTACTTCACAAGTTCAATTTCTGGTAGTTAAGCAAATAAAGCCATGTTAATTTCAACTGCATTTAACACACACACAAAAATATCCATATTAAGAGAAAAAATGATTTTTCCAGGCCTCAGAGAAGATGCTGTAAACAATAGGGAGGAACAAAGCTAAAACCCTGGAAAATCTATAAGCTGAAAAGCTTTAGAGCTTTCTTTTTTTAGTTCTCTTTAATGATTCACTAAATTATAACTAGTATATACTCAGCTTCCACTGCTATACTCAAGAGTATACACTAAAGTCTCTTTGGCCAGCTTTGCAACCCATGCTGAGACCTAGCACACCACAGCTATTTGGGTAGGAATATCTGAGTTAGCTTATTTAATATGGTTGCATCACATGCATCACAGACATAGCCTGTATCAGACACCTCAACTGTCTTGTTACTGCCCATTGGGCAGTATGTATTTTAATGGACACATTCACTGGCAGTACTCCATCTGTGGGATGTCTGCTTTGGGCAGCTGGGTTGCAGTGAGACATTAGAAAGTTAAAGAAGTAGTGCTATATTTGGCACAGCACAGAGATCACTATACAGTAGTACACTCCATGTAGATGATGAAATGGAGAGCAGACAAATAGTTACTTACAACCTGTTCTGTATAAAATTGCAAGAACACAGAAATGCCCTGTGGGGTCAGACAAGTGGTCCACCTAGCCCAGGACTGCTTCAGCAGTGGCAGTAGATGTTATGCAAAGAAAGCACATGAGCTTGCCTTCTCTCTGCAGTCTGCTTCCCTCCCAGTGATGTGATCGTTGGATTAGGGGTATTTGAGGATACATCCCTGCCTGATCCTTTGTCACATCTGCTAACGGACCTGTTATCCATGAATTTGCATACCACTAATACAATCTGCCTCTACAACCTCCTGCGATAGCAGGTTCTAGAAGTTCACTACCCACTGGATATATCCTTTTACTTGTTTTAAGACTGTTTCCTGCTATTTTCACTGTGTTCTCTCTAGTTCTAATAGTGAAAGACAATTCTATAGTCACTTGAACAACCATCTTCCTGATTTTGTGAACCTCAATAATACATCTTCTCTCCAAATTGGAATCCAAACCTTTTATCCTTTGTAAAGCTACTGGCACATCTATCCTTAATCATTCCCTCTACGTTTTTTCTAACTCTACTATGCCTACTACTCCATTCTGTTTTAAGATGCACAGACTGGAACTACAGCCACACTGGATGCAGCAAGTACTTAGTAGCAAAATGATTATTTTTGTTTTGCAGTGAATATCTTTCTTAATGATAGCCAACATTTTTTGGCTGGTGTTGCAAATGGAATTCATAACTTCAGAGAGCTCTCACTGAGGACTCCGATGATGTTTTCACGAGCAATAACTATCTGTTTTGAGTACAATATCACATAAGAAATGTTTAGATTGTTTTTACTTAGATACTTTACAGTTGCTCACTTTGAAGCTCATCCACCATGAAGTGTTTTGTGCACTCACTGAGAGTGGCTTTTGGAGCTCCTCCTGTCAGTGTGGCAACTGACTATCTGAAAAAAGATTTGGTATTATATTCTCCAGATCATTGATGAAGATATTGAATAATACTGATTCCAGCACTGATCTCTGGGGGTTCTGGAGGTTTATACAGACACATCTACCACATTATATGAGTATATAACAAAACACGTTATAACAAAACAAATTTTACTTATAATTATTTGTTATTTATAATATATTCTTGAATATTAATAGTATTTAAGGTATAATCTAATAGCTCCTTCAGATTTCAAATACCTCTGCTTTCATTCCAGTAGTATTTACTCTCTTAGTTTTGTAATACTTACAAATAATTTGGCTTTACGGTTAATCTCATTGAAATGCACCATTATCTTCTGTGAAAGGCTATCCACTTCCCCAGGTCCCAGTACTATCAAAGAGATTAAGGAAAGATTTTAAATTTGCCCATGAAATTTGACTTTTGTACAAGTTGAAAATACCAAACATTTGTCTCCTTTCATCTCAGCTTGTACATTGTGTAACATCTCCCTGTCCTGGCAGTAGAAGTAAGATCAGAGAGACTCATTTGATAGTGACCTTTTTGCCTGGAGTGAGGAGACTGCCTTTGCAGTATGTTACTTGTTGACTGTCATTTATTCTGCAGTTATATCAAATCTGCTCTTAGACCCATTCTTCCTTGGAAAGCGGCAGTCTGTGAATGACACTGTCAGAGCATACCTCAATCCAGTGATTTATTGAGGCAATATATCATCCAAGCAAGGTGCTTTAACAATGTTTTCACTCACTAGATGATAGCATCCAGAGAAAAGGAAATCTGAGTTGCTGCCTAATTGTGTAATAAAAGGTATGTCAGGAAGCAAGATGCTCTTGAAACACCAAACATGTTTGCCTCAAGGTATACTGGCATCCTTGAACCTTGGTTCACAAGCATGTTAGTGTGTTGAATAGGCCTCCATACCTGGTCGCTAAGGTCGTGGTCTCCTTGACAACTAAACTTTTCAAAGATTACATGAAAAATGTTTTCTTTAGCCCTCAAGCTGTTTTAATGCTTTAAAATGTCAGAGAAAAGATCCCTTAATCCCAAGAGTAAGGAAGAGGTGGTAATGGAGAGGGAACAGAATATTTAAAAACATGTTTACAGAATAATTCAGCACCACAGGACAGCTCAGTAGGAATGCCCTCAAAAAGGGGAAATCTGAAATTAAACTTATTAATAAAAATATTTTGTTTCAGACTGGATTGGGGTTTTGGTGGCAAAACTAAACATTTCAAAACATTTCATTTCTAATTTACCTCCCTGAATTCAGCTGAGTTTGGCAACAGAAATGCTATCTAAAGATGCTGTTTAGCTGCCACTGCATGGTAAAATTCATGAAGAATGAGTTTCAGATTCATCTCTTTTTGGTATTTTTATTAGAGACACGGGATTGTGTTAGCTGGGAGATGGCACCACTTTTTGGTTTAGCACTGAGAGTACATTTGCCTCTCTCATGTATGAATATAGATGCTGCTGAAGCTATGGATTAATTGTAAGAAATGTCAGTCTCTGTGTTTTTTTATAAGCTAAGTAGCTGTGTGCTCACTGTTTAAAGTGAGCATTTGCATGCCCAGACAGCCCTGTGTGCAAGAGCGAGCCCTTTCCTTCAGACTAATTTCTCACTTTGGGCCTTAAACAAAGCTTCGCTAACGGTGTAGAAGGCGAGAAAAGAGTAAAATGTCAGTAGAAGTGGAGAAATCAAGCTGTTTAGGAAGTGACCTCACATGGGGGCAGGCCCTGGCCCAAGTCAGCACCTTGTAGCAGCTCTGAGCACATAGCACTCCCTAGCGAGTGTGCTCTTCCCTAGGGGTGACAGGGAGAGGTGAACTGGAGAGAAGGGACTGGGCTTATTTCTATTGCTCAGAGACAGGGAAGGCAAAAGCTCAGTGTGGCAGGAGAGGAGGTTGCACTGAGGGACCAGTGGCTGCCAAAAGTCTGTGCTTCTAGGGGGAGCTGTTTTTCACACAGGACTTGTGCTCTGTACCAGGGGAAGCTGGTGGTAACCTGGTGTTTTGTAAGTGCTTGCCAATATCTCAAATGGGCATCATCTGAACCTTTATTTATAGAGTTAATTAATGAGGCGTTAGTGAGGAAAACAACTGAAGGGAGATTTTGCCCCAGGGTTCATTATTTGCAGACCTAGGAGAAGACCCTCTTATCTACAACCAACAGAAGACTCATCTGTGGGATTAGTAACCTTCCTCACCTGACTGTTGGTTTCCTATAGTGGTTTGTCTCAAGAATTTATTAAAACTTTGTATCTATCTTTTTTTGCCAGTCTTCAAATGCTGGGCTCCAAGTACAAAGGAGTTCTCTGTAGCTTTTTCAGATTAAGGGCCAAGGCTTGAGATCAGGAAGACAAGGAATAGGAAGGCAAGTGGTGGATATAAGATATCGGAATGATTATGAATTTGCTCATCTTCAGCATATTCTCTTTTATGGATAATTCTCTTTTCTTCAGTTAAACTTTCCCTCTTTCTGCTTTTCATATGTTAGGCGAGCTGATGTCATTTCATGGACAGTTGAAGTGAGACATTTGAGAGAGGACTACTATAATTTGTGTTTGGTTCATTGCCTCCCTAACTCATTATGTAAACTGTCGTGATTCAGATTTGTGGAGTGCCACCCACTGGGTAAACAGTAAAGCCTTGTAGGAATGGGTCATATTGCACAAGATTTGAGATGACTGATGGCAGCTAATTGTTATGAGAGAAGAGGCTGATATGCAACCTAAGGTACCCTGATGAGTCTTCATTTAACAAACTTTGCTGTGGCTGGGCACCTAGACTTGATTGATAGTGAACCTCAGCATATCCAGGAACTTTATGCATCTAGACTGAGTTTTTGTTTTCACTTATCCAAACTATGCTATTCTCTCTTCAGTTCAAGTCTGGCAATAGGATCAGTTGATGGCTCTCCATTCTCCTTTGGCTTTCTGGTTGAGACCTGTATTTCTTGATTCACAGTTCAGAGTCATACTGAATCACTACAGTTTGAATACTTACATTCTAGGTACTGCCCCATCATGCTAAACAATTCTGTATTAATCCACTGGTCTTTCCACAGAATCTGATTCAGTTCATAATATTGTTATGGAGGTGGATTTGGTTTGACCATTGTATTTGAGTGACTTGGACTCCATCATAGGAGGCCACAACAAACTAGAAGGTTTTTGCGATCACTGGTGCCCTATAGTGGAGCTTGCTGGCTGTGAAATAGGGTATTTGTGATGTTTTCAACAGAGGAGTGCAGATACCATACCCAACCTATTGAACTCTGCCTGAAGCAGTGATTCTTTTGGCTCTAGAGAATATTTGCTGCCCAACACAGAAGCTGGGGATGCATAGGACTACCTCAAGGAAAGATTTGCTAAGGAATTCACCTACCCATCAACATCTTAAGTGGATGGCTGTGACTTCATCAAGAAAAGGCTTTGTATGGGAGATTGAAGCCTGCTCAAACCACAGGAGAGAGCTGGTAGCCTCTGCCTCTCATTAATGAGCTATTTAAAGCACTTGAACAAACATGCCTTTTCAGAGAGCATAAAAACATCTGACAAGGTGCTGAATGGAGATCTTCTGCAGTTGAAACAGGTATATCCTGTCCTCTTCCCTGCCTTTCTAATGCTCCTGCAACATTCCAGAATTTTATTTACAACATTTAGAAGGAGATGTTGAACTAGGATGTAGTAGCATGTCTGGATGACACCTACATTTATTTTGGGAACCCAGAAACAAGTTGGCATGTTCAACTTGTCCTCAAATGCCTCCACCATAATAACCTGTTTGCCAAGCTGGAAAAATGCAAATATGATCAGACGGTTGTTGAATTTGTGGGCTATGAAATTGCTCTTGGGGATGAACTGGGGAAGATTCTTTGTGAGGTTGCTGCTGTGGTTGGCTGAGCTTCCCCAGGGGTATGTGATGGACATTTTATCTGTGGTTCAGAGTCCTTTGACAAATTTCACACACATTTGCCCAAAATGCAGAAGTCTCAAGACTATTACATTCAAAGAGAAAGCAGCCATATTAGTCCTCATTTTTAGGACAGGGGACACTCTTTTTAAGATAATCTCAAAGTTCAAGCAAATAGAGGACCAAATTTAATGGATTTTGTTTTTATGGAACCACTTACTCTTTTAGTGTTTTCCAGGTCTTCCTTCTTTATTATGTAGAATCCAATGATGAAAATTGTGATAGAGTTTCTAGAAGAAAAGAATAAATTGATATGTAGTAGCAGAGAAGCTGTTGTCTCATATACGCCCTTTGCTGAAGTGATTCAGAGTACTGTTTCTAATTTTTGGGAGCTCTAGAGCATTGCATAAAAATATCTATAATATCTGAATGGTCAGACTGTTCAATATCTGGGAGATACTAGGACTAAAAAGGGATAGTGGCAAAAATTAGGATGGATTCTATTTGCTGATGTCTCCTGTATTTCCACCTTCATTTTACTACGTATTCTTCGGAATATTTTCTCCGCTTCATCTTTCTTCTGAAAGTCTGTGTGGAGGAAGCACTATGGGAAGGAGAGATGACAGATATTACCAATGTTTTTCTCTTCCTCAGCAGTGCTTGACTGAAATACTTTGCCATTCACTATTTTCTAGGACTTCACCTCCCTCTTACGTCCTCAGCCTCTGCTACCCTTCTCTGCATGATTTTCCACTTGTCCTGAAACCATTAGATTGTGAAACTGGATGCATAGGAGGATAATTTTTTTTGCTTATTTTTGTTAGCTTTTATATTCTGAGTGGAAGAAGGTTGAGAACCCCTGAAGGATTGGAAGTGTCAGTCTGAATGTGACTGTATTATGAGTTGCTTGTGCTTCACATCAATTTACATCTGGTTTAAAGTCCTCTGAAAGGGTTATGGGGTTTATCTGATAGAGACAGAGGGTAAAAGTCTTCTATGTCTGAATTACTGATTGATTGCATACAGTAGTACAACAAATAATTCTTATTATGACTCATAATTCACCTATGGGGTTTCCCGTGAGGCTTGACAATAGATTTATGTGGGTTGCTTGGCTTTCCTTTTTAGCTCTCGTTAGGAAAAGGGGAAAAAAATTCCCATCTATATTATTGTTTTCACAGAGATATTTCTTTTATAGTACTGCTATTAAAAACATGTTTTCAGTTTATAAAAAACACCTATTTTATATTGTTGTGACATGGAAAGCTATTATTCCTGTTTTGTGTATCCATCTTTTTCAATATATGCTGTGCAGCAAGAGACCCTGCCCCAGCTACAGAAAACCTGTAAAACAAGGCATATTACTGCTTATCTACAAGCACTTCATGTCACAAAGAAATTTTCTTCCTGATTAGCACCCAAGTATTAACTCCTTCACTGCTACTGCCACTAGAAGCTGCACTGGCTGTAGCAATTAAGTAATTTTGTGGCTCTGCCATTTTGCACCTCAATAAAGGCATTGTTCTCCTTGGAATTCTCTTTCTTATTAATTTTCTTGACACACCTTAAGCTTTTCATTAACTCAAGCAACTTTGTTGCCTTTTGGTGAAGTGATAATAAAATTACAGATGAAGTGGTAGCAAAATGACTCAGCTAAAATGCAATTATTGTTTCTTTTGTACCTTTAATCAATAACATTTCTCTCTGAAATATAATCATATAATGCACTCTCTTAGTAACTGGTGGATGGGCATGGCTCCTTTAATGTCAATGGTTGCTCTAAGAGGTGTCAAAGGGAGAATAATACCCACCAAATTGACATCAAAAGGCTGGGAATATACTTGTGCTCTTTTAGTCTGTCTTTTTGTCTAATTACCTTGCTGATCATTCACTGTAGATTAGATTATATCTTGTTGCCATGTTGGAGGTACACTGGAACTGCAGCACTATAAAAACCTTCAGGAGACATTTCCTCTGAGTCCTCACTTTCACTGGGAAAATGTACACTGCTGTATATTTCTCTGGTGCTACTGGCCAGCTGTGCTAAAAGGTAATAGCAATAGTCAGCCTACTTTCTGCATTATTTTTTTCTTCCTTTTAAGGACAAAAGCTGAAGGGAAGTGTGGCTGATCTTTGCACAATCTATACACTGGCAGGAAAAAATGAAGTGAATCCCCCTCTCTCATACAGTTGATTTCATGGTGACCTCAGGGGCAGCAACAGACTTGCCCTAAGTAAGAGCTCCGTTAGAGTTCAGGGCTAAGTTTATTTCTGGGCTCAAATGATGATTCAGAAACGTACGTATAAGAACAAGCCTTCAACATTGAACAAGTGGACATATCCTCTTCTCTCCGTTTACCCTCTCATCTCTTCTGAATGAGATAGCCAGGAAATCTATACCTAGTGTAAGTGTGCTCCACTGTTCATTCTTCTGCTCTGTTTATGGCTCTTACCATGTTTGAAGCTTATCTTGAGGGTGCAATTGTGGTTGGAAAATAATAAAAAAATTCTCTTCTGCTCACCCCTACTGAATGCTTAAAGCAATGCATTGGAGATTTGACATGTTTGTCTGATACTAAGGTTTTGATTTACACCCAAAGAATTCTTAACTAAGGTTTAAAATCCACAAGATCCCAACCACCTGCTTACCTACAGATTTGTTTTACTGCTTTGGGTTCAGGTTAAAGTGATGACAAGGGATTCAGTCATTAGAAAGATGGTCTTTTTTGTTGATGTGCCTCAGTAGATCCTGACAGGATGCTACCTTCTGGAAGAGATCCTTATCTTATGTCACCATGCTCTGTAAAATGCAGCCCACAAAATGTGCTAATAACTTACAACTTTTCTATGTTAATAAAACCTGAAAGTTTTCAAACGGAAGGTGAAATGGAAAAGGTCATTATTACTGATATGCAACAGCTACAGAGAGAAATGTGTGATTAGATACCTGGCAGGTGTATGCTCTGTCCACAAAAAATTGCCAACTTCTATCTTCAGAAGTCTGCAGAGCTAAAAGACCATTTCTGAGTGTGACTCTGAAAACTACTCAGATCTGCTCATGAAGCCATTGCACCTTCTAATAATAAATAGCAACAGAGTTAACCTTTCATAGCTGTTTCATAGCTTCAGCTTCTTTCCCTCCTTGATCTGAAAGCATCCCATCAAATGATTCCTGTTCCCATTAAATGATGCTGCAAAGTGAGGAGATTTTGCCACTTTCATTACTGTGTTTGTTCCAGATCACAGAGTGAGTCAGTGGCTCAGGCCTGGAGTTGATTACTACTCTCTTGACTCTTACCTGCTTTTAAACAGTACACGGTGGATACCTGTCTCCATAGAAATGTAAAAGGAAATAGAAATTGGCAGTTTATTGTCTCTACTCACAAATGTCTGTATAGTACACAAACTTCATAACCGAAAGGTGGCCAGTGAAGACATTTTTACTGTAAATATAAAACAGGTATTAACATAACAAGAGTATTTCTGTCTTCTCCTGAAACAGTAATTTCTCCTTTCTACTGTTTACATGTAAATCATCTGTTCTCCCCATCCTGTGATTCAGGCACAGTGTGGGCATATGTGGATAATGCAGAAAGTTTACATGATCATCCCTCCTCCTACTCTCACTCCTCTGCCCTTGCTTCTTTTATAGTTTTTTTTTTCTTCTCTAGCATTGTGCCTTATCCTGCTCCCTCATCTGCTTCCTCTCTCCTGCTGGTCCCATTGCCTCTGTTTTCTAATAGCGCTGTGCCCCAGTTACTCCCTGTCTCTGACTCCCTATTGCCTCTGTCTGTGATTTTGTACATGTCATCTAAAGACCTGTTTCCAGCACTAGAACTTTTAATCATACTATAAAACTAGACCTCAGATAAATGGCACTTTCAGTAGGGTACAGTTCATTTAGGTGTGCAGTATGTGCATGAATATATTGCAAATACTTGCATAGTTTGTGTGTCTGTCGGAAGGAGATTTGCTGAAGCAAAAACGAGCATTTTCTCTATCTTTAAAAAGTTCTTGTGTAATGCCAAATCTGCACAGACATTTCTTCATTGGTTTCCATGGGCATTGCATGAATTGATAGCACCTGGTAATGAAGTCATGCTTTATGTTTGACATGACACAGAAAACAGTGAGCTCCTCCCTTGCTTGTCACAGTGGTCAGAGCTGTGAAGAGGACCACTCCACCCACGGAGTGGTCCGGAGGGCAAACAGCACAATGGTGTCCTGTGATGCCTTCCGATTACTGATGCATCCTCTTTATAGTAAGTCACAGATCCATAGGTCAAGGCAAACAGCCCCATGGGAGGTGATGCAGGCTATGTCCACATGGCAATGAAGAGGTTAAAGTGGTTCTTCAAGCTCAGGGTGTGATCCATGTGGTGTCATATTAACACATCTGATATCTGTGTATCAGTATGAGCATAACAAGTAAAAACTTGCTTTAGATAAATTAAATTAAGCAGTTGAAGGAAATAGTCATTTTAATAAGGAGCTTCTAAATAAAAAAATCCTGATACTTCATTATCTATTTATTCCTCTCAGTCACTCAATTTTACTTTATCCTTCATAATTAAAAAGGAGACAAAATCAAGTCTTTAAAAATGATCTGATGCCACAGTTTTGTGTAAACAACATTGGTGGAATGTAGAACTGGCTGTCTATGTTCCTAGCCTCTGATAATATTTTAGCTTTCTTTATTCAACCTAAAATATTTTTATGCTGTTTGTAGAAATGTCTGTTAACAGTTATGTGGAGATACAACAACTGTTTTTCTAAGGTAACTAACGAGCTCATGTGTATATCTGTAAATATTTCAGAGCTATGTTAAAAATAACATGTTAAAATAACATGAAATTTTCCTCCTCTTCCTGTGTTGAGTTGTGTGTTACTGGATGTTTGATGCTAATGACTTGAGCAGTGCAACATAAAAGACCTGGAATGTAAATAGAGCACTGAAAACTCTGGGAAGAGGATCTCATTTTGCACTATCTTTACCATGTTTGGTCATCCACATTACTGCAAGTGCAGAGTAAGTTGCTCAAGGAGTAATGGATGTAACTGTTTTACAAGGGAGCAATCCTTAGCAAACGGGGAGCATGGGAAAGTTAGGCCTGGAGCCCTTTTGAAGATAGCATGTAGCTTCCACTGAACCTGTCCTGCATGTGTGGTGCTACAGGATAGGCCCTGAGATGGAGTCTGAAGAGGCGCCTAAGGAGATACAGTGACAGGAGAGGACAACTGAGTCAAGGCTTAGTGGAGTTTCATCTTCACTGAACTGGTGTAATTATGGAGCTACATCAGTTTGCAGTAGCTGCAAATCTGACCCAGATTATCAGTCTATGCCATAAGTACAAATGAGACACAGGGACTCAGACTTAACATATTTAACTTTGCATGAGTACCCACTTGACAATGAACTAAATATGAAAGTCCTTAAAGCTGGTGAGAGTTCTGCAGTTGCTCTCCCTGAGAGCAGGAGCAAGTTGGCTGCCTCCTCAGGGTTACTGCAGCAAAGGCACTGAATATTTGTCCTTACATTGCTCCAACTGATTTGTTCAGGAACAAGATTGTTCTATTTCACAAAGTTAATATTCATCAAATGTTAATGAAAATACCTAACAAATAATTACGACAAACATACCATCAGATTAAGATGAAAGAGGATGACAATTCTTGTGAATTTTTAATCTGAAAAAATAAAGAACATTACATTAATAAGACTTAATTATATAATAAAAAATTCAATTTACTTTCCATAATCAATTTTATTTTTATTTAACATATTTTGTGTTTAAATATTTCTAACATTTTTATGATATTTATTCATAAAACACATCACCAGATATGTTTTTGTAAGGCAAGAGGAATTTTAACATAATGTATTCATTATATTGATCACAATTTCAATTTTATTTATCTTTAAAAAAGCTAATAGAACCCTTTTACAGTTTATTAAATTCACACTATCTCCATCTACAGATAAATATTTAATAGTGTTACTAATGCATCATACACAGGATTTTTATTAATTAGAAAATATGAATTACTGGTTGTACATTTCAATAATTTGCATTTAAAATTAATGCTACATTTTTCCAGGAAGCCATGAGTAACTTTAAGAATCTGACTTCGCTGACCAAAGCCAGGCAATTAAAAGTGAATGCTGTAGACTTATCTACCACCTCACAGTGACTGTGAGTAACTAGTGGAGAGGACTCTAGATGAGATGATGACATATGACAGACAATACCATGTGTCCTACAATGCTTGTGTGTAGTGTGGCTGCAGAGAAAAGCACTTTCGTCATTCTCTGATTTTCCTTGGTAAAGTGAAACATTTTCACTAGGTAGATTTGCCAATGTGTTTTTGTTGTGGTGCTGCTCAGAATAAAATTTACTCAGGTATCTTTGGGTATCAAACATCCTTAGGGAGCAGAACCTGCTCACCTTTGCTGGGCAAGGGAGGATACACGCAAAGGAAGGATGATGGGGGGAGATGCTGGAGTAGAAGGGAGGAGAGAGCACACAAGCTGAGTGCTGAAGAGTCTAGCTATGCTGGGGCTCCAGGACAGCAATGGTAAGGATTCAAATTTGGATTCCTACTTTTTATTACTTTTTATGAAATTATACAAAGTACCATGAGACATGCTCCTCCAGGACACTTGTTTAATATGTAAGAGAGATATTTAGGTCAGGTGTTAGACTGTGAATTTACCTTCACTTCAAAAACGCAGTATCTGCCAAAAGTCCCTTTTCTGTGAAACCAGACTCTTTTTCAAGCCAAATTAATCTTAACTTTTTGCAGAATATTTTTTATCTGAAATTTCCAGAAACAAAACATCTTCTTGATTTGAGGTATTTTTTTTGTCAATTTTAGAAAAAAAATCTACTTTTTCTAAATGAAGAAATTAATGCCACCGAGAATGACTTCTCAGTAAGGTCTGTTATATACAAATAACCTTCCTGGAACTGTTTGCTAGGCGCTTTTAGACATGACAGACCAACCAAAGCCCTTCCTTTGAGATATCAGTGTATTATGCTTATCTGATGTGTAAGTATGCATCTTACTGTGTTTTAAGCAATAACAGTATGAATTTGTCACTTAAAAGATAAGCTGAGTAACTATTTTTTGAACCTCAGAGGAGGCTCCGTAAATGAGGAGGTTAGAAGCAATTAACATTGGTTTAAGATACATACTATGTTTCAGAAAAAGAGTTAAGAATGCTTAGATTATATTTTTAGAGTATATACAATCTTTGCCTATCAAACACTGGACCATATTTTCTGATAAAGCCACTAACACACCTGTATATGTATAGATTTTTTTTCCTGCTTTTGCTATATGGTTATGGAGCAATTTTGAATACAGTCTATCACGAATAGCTCTACCACTACATCAAGCTATTTGTAGTTACCGCAGCTTTATCACAATATATTTACAAGTATGTATGCATACTACTCTATGTGCATGTGTATGTGTGTACCCACACATACTGTTACACCACAGCACTATAGCCTGTGTACCTATATGTGTGTTGAGTTTATACATCTATATATATCCATGCCTGTGAAAAACCACTGATAAGGCTGTGTGGTAACAATCCCGTGTATGATGGTCAACACACCACTCCTTCCCATAATTCCATAATTACAGTAATAAAAGAAAAAAAAAAGGCTTACACAGCCAGGAAGCAAAAGAGAAAAACCTCAGACTGGTTACCGCTTTACTTTTGTGGTGACTATATGATCACACATACAAGCACACACATGCAGTTTCTGATAAAATGAGTTGTTTCTCAAAAGAGAGAGAGAGAAAAAGAGACTTGGTGAAACTCTCAAGTTGTTCTTGAAATTACACCTGTACCTGTTGTCATTTTCAGGAAATTCATTTTGTTTAGTTGATAAACTTGTTTTGACTTTTCAGTGGAAACAGTTTGCTGGCACTACTTCCTTAATTGTAGGCCAAATTCTGCCCTCAGTTTCATTTAAACTCCCACTGCAGTCAATATAGGTTGTCTGTGTAAGCCTTTCTGTTTACAATTAAAAGAACATTGAAAGGTATTTTGTTGCTATTACTGCTTGCATTGCCACAACTGCATTTGAAAATGTCTATTTTAAGCAGTGTTCAGATCACAGATACAGTTTGCCTAACATTCTCAGAAATATGGCAGAGCACACACAGAAAAATAGAACAGGAGGAATCAACGCAAGGGATTTCATTTTAGCTGAATACACTGTATGGCATCTTGATTTCACACTGATGCCCCAAAGTATTAACATGTAACGATTTTGATGTAAATCACATGCTTTGATGTGCAGAAAAGTTATGGAGCACTTTATATGAAGTAATAATATTAAGTAATTCTATTGAACTAATTACCAGTTAATCTGACATTTAATGAAATAAGTAACACTAACGGTGACATGAGGGCAGCTTTTATGGACTTAAACTTTAATCAACTGTATGGGAGTCAAAGGTGTCATTTTTACTGATGGTGGTGAACAGAGGCAGATGGCATTTACTAAGGAGTTTCTTGTCTTCATTATTCTAGGTTGAATGATTGCTCCTAGGTAAACTGGGAAAAGCTGCCTGTATTCTTAATGATAAGAAGAAGCCATGAGACTGATAAAAATATATCCGTATTATTTTTCATTGCAACTACTTGCTATCAGTAAGTATATACCTATCATACAGGGTCCTGATTTGCAGTCCCACAACAGTTGCTGCAGTAAGACTTTTACAGTAACTTGGGGTTCAGACTCACACTTGATGCTGAAATCATTGCCTGTTCACAGCATCCACATTTGTTTCTTACTCTTATTTGAGCAAAGAGGGAGACAAGAGCTCCTCAGGCAATTCAAGGGCTGATTTAGGGCTGTTTTGCCTTAAAGGCAGTGTGGATGTAAGTGTCTCAAAGCCTTGGTTGTGCAAATACATGCCCAAAGGCAGTATGGATCTGTGACTCATATTGGGTCCCCTTGATTTTGCTCCATCAGTAAAATAGTTACTTTAAAGGCCACCAGATCCATACGGGAGTTTTTTTCCCAGTCTTTCTTCTTGTTAATAATTGGGATCTTTGTGTAGTAAGATATTTGTGGAATTTGGTTCCAGTGCCTCATCCTTTGCTCCTGTCATTATTCAGAGTTTCCTGGTCTAGCTTTATGCATCTTGGGTGTAAATCAGAATGGCATGGCCTAGACATTTTCTAGAAAATATGTTTCGTATCATAAAGAATCGTGTATACATTGCATGTAAGAGTGAGTATTTGTGCCTAGAATTAAACTCATGCTATTCCAATATCAGATTCTGTATTCACGAGCCAGCAGAACTGATCCCAGTTAATCGCGCTAGTTCCAGCACTGGTGTATAATAGGTGATGAACCAAGAGAATAAAATTAAGATGGAAAACTAAATAGAAAAAAAAAGGAACAGACTGTTTTCATGAAAAGTGACATTAATTTACAATTTCTTAGTGCTATTTACAATTTCTTAGGTTACAGATCACTGGCACACCAGTATGGAGAAACTTGTATGAAAATTGTCTGCACAAGTTAAGTCCAACTCACTGCTAAAAGTTATTATTTCTTTTAGAGTTTTTTGGAAAGAAAATGAGTAACCCTCTCAGACATATCCTTTCTGATGTTTTTGGCATATTCTATGGATGTGGACAGGAACAAACTATGAGTTAAATAATTTAGGACTGTTTCCAGATAAGGTTGGATTGGGCTCTGAATTATATTCTGTGGCTTAGTCAGGCCAGAAAGACATACATTAATAACAGCGATAAATTCCTTTGTGCAGCCAGTTAGTAAACCTGGGTCCAACATTATCAGGCCAATAGTTCTGTTATGAATGACTTTTTTGTGCTGAATTTTGTCCTGTATCATGGCATTCTTGTGCCGTGCCATTCCACTGGTAGACTCACGATGCTTCCAGCCAAGAAGAGACCAAGTCTGTAGAGAAAGACATGGCAACCCTCCCTGACACTGTTTTGGAAAGTGTGATAAAAGAGAAAGGAAAAATACTAACCGAGCACATGGGTTGATGACTGCTATTTTAGTCCCTTGGGGCCACTGCCAGCTGCCATTAAGTCAAAGCAGCCCTCAGGCTCTACTTGGTTTCATGATGAATAATTTAGGTTCTCCTGGTGCACAGCCAGATTCCATTGGCTTTCTATGACAGATTCAGCAGATCTCCACTGTGAATACAGGAGTGCACATGATGGCACATACTGGTGGGATGCATCAAACTACTGTGTCCTCCAACAGCAATAGCAAGCAATAATTTTTATGTACTACAGGTTCTGTATATCTTTAGAGGTGTCAGTCTTTTGATACTCTTCAAGTCTTGTGGAACTGCTTACCTATTGCTAGTCAAAATCTTGTTGGGTATCAATTTATTTTAAGAAGTTAACTATAGGACTGGATATTTTCTACCCACTGGAAAAGTAGTGCATATCTGAATAAATAACTGAAAATGGCTTCTCACTGTTCAGGAAGTACAATCAAATTGAAATTAGGATTATGGAAACATCTGTGAAAATTCAAGTGTCATCTCAATTTGGGCTCATTCAGATCCTGTATTTTTTCTACTTCCCAAGCAGTGCATTTAAAATCTAATCCTAATTAACACACATAGTTTAATTATAGCCAACAAAATATTCTCCTAAAATTGTGTGTGCTGGTTGGGGGGTTGGGTGGGGAGGGAGGAGGCAAGGGGGAAACTAAACAAATGTTCACTGATTGTAAAAGTCCTTGTTTTGTTAATAATATAAATCTTTAAAGACTTTAAACATACATTGAAGTTTGCCTCTCATGAATCGAAGTGGCATAGAAAGCACGAAGCATGCACAGCACTCCCACTTTCTCCTTGCTCATTTCTTGTCAGTTTGACATTAACGCACAAACTCTGCACTGGAATTTAAAACTTTCCTTTTCAAATGGATCTTCCTGTAACTTATCACGAAAACATACATAACATGGCAGGTATTGCAGTGTGATACACAATATGCTGCAGGGGCAAATAAATCCCTGGATGTCATGAACAGACCTTGAAAAGATTTTGGACTTTGGGTGAAGCACCAGAAAAGCCTGGATAGTTGGCTGCTGCAAGCACTGTTGTTTGTCAACAGAACTCCTTTGCACTACTGGGTGGTTGGAAGACTCTTGAACTTTCCAGACTTTTGTGCGACGTCTTGAGAATAAGATCATTTTATGCTGTTTCACCGTGCTTTCACTCCTGGATCAGAACGCATCCCACCTCTGGGATGTTGTAACGCTGTATGGGCATGGCTCAGTATCTCAGGACCTCTTGCTTGGCTCTTTCCTCGCTAGGTCTGCATTACAGGCATAACTGATTTCTAGTTGGGATTGCAGCACTTTACCCTGGAGTCAGACCTCTTTCCTGTGCCCTGGAGTGTATCTGGGCCTCACGGTCCCGTTGTTAGAGTCCTCAAAGCCCTGTGTCAGGTCTACAAATATCACCACGATGCTTTCAGAGTCCCTCAGACTTCTACTTAGGCTGCAGGTAAGAATTTGTTTCTGGGAAGCTTGGGATGGAGTTTTTGGAAAAATGAACAGGGAATCAAGAAACATGGGCAAGAAACACTCCATTGAAAAAAAATCTGTACTGGGATATAACTTCCCCTACACCATCCCATTCCTACTTTGGTCCATTTTTGCCTGAATTTTGCCTAATTGCTGCTTGACTACATTTGAGGTCATGCAGCAATCCCCCTGTCTAATCATTCCTATAGGATCTCAGCATTTTGATGACTGATGCCCCCAAGCCTTGTTCAGAGGAGCACTATTCTGATGCATTTCTAGCCTCTTGGTTTTTTTGTCATCTGCATGGATCTTTCCACTACAGATTCTGAGAAAAGCAAATTCTTCCTTTCATGAGGTTGTTTAGCAGCAGGGTAATAACAAAAGTTGATGCCTCTAGATTTCTTCTCCCTGATGTCTGTCTTTCCAAGAGGTGCCAAGATCAACATTTTTCTTCCCTGGCAGTTATCTAAAATACAGCTGAATAACCTCAATTAGACAAGCTTAGGCACATTTTCACCTCACAAAAAGAAAGGAGATTCGGAAAAAAAAAAAAAAAAAAGGAATTGATAATATGTAGTGAAATTATCACATTCTTTCATAGATGGCAATGAAAGTAAGGAATAGCCAAATTTTTCCTGTTTTCCTGGATGAGATGCTTCTAGAAGGAACAGGTTATTTTTTGAGTCTGCACTAGCTGATCTAAATTCCCAAATTATTTTCCTCTAGAGTGATTTAGAAGATTAGGAAACATAATGCCCTTAGAAATGAGTTAAACTCAACTCTTTATTCCATCAGTAAAATTAGGAATGCAATGTAGCCCAAATTTGGCCCAGAAAATTTGAAGGGCAATTAAAATAGGAAAATGCCATTGTAAAAACATTTCTTTTTCTTGGTTGTTTCCCATATGTGCCTTTGCACTGTATCCATTTGCTTGATTGAAAGTAAGTTTTCCTACTGCGTTGCCAGCTCTGCTGAGGCAGTGACAGCTATGGAAGACTGAGCCGACTTCTCTTTCACCTCATGTTCCACATCCCATTGTCAGATGGGTGCTAACAGCAGACGCTTTATTGCCAGTGCTGATGTAAGAGGCAGCAAGAACAGTTTGATTTTCAGATCCCAAATAGATTTTACAGTACAGCTAGTGACTTAGATCACCTTTTGATTTCTGAGCTCAGGAAAGCCATTCTTGAAGTCACGTAGGCAGAACAAATGTGGAGACTCACTTTTCAGATTTAGATCTTGATTTTAAACAGTTTTTTGACTATGTACAGATAGAACTGTCTTAATCTGAGATCAGACACCGTAAGTTTTTGTCCTATGTGTGTATTTTATCATGCATCCCAATAGCAGGCAATATAGTAGCAGTACTGGTTTGCTTTCCTTCTTTTTCTGCCTCTTCAGTGCATTGTTAACAGACTTTCCTGAAGGTCTGTTAACAACAGAATGACTCAAGGTGGAGCTTGCTGTATTATTTTCTGAATTCCACTCATCATTTCTGTAGGTCCTGGGCTGAGAGAGAGGCAAGAGGAATGATATCTGAAAGGAATTAATCACTGCTTCTGAAAACAAATACCAGTAACTATGCCAGACATTATTGCATAGACAAGGAATTAAACTGCTTGTAAATTACGGTATTTCTGCTGCTCATTCCCTCTGCCCATCATTCTGGGGACAGACTGGCACTGGAGAGGAGTGAAAGTGCTTTTAAATAAGTCCAGGGAGAGTTTAATCAGCTGCCTTTATATCTGAATTAGGAATTGTCCTAGGTGAAAGCCAGTCCCATGCCCTCCAGAACACCAGTGCAAGTAGTAGCTATTACACATCTATCTGTAGTAAGGATTGAGGAGTGGAGAGGTGAATGCCACTTGCAATTCAGAAATGTCGAACCTTAAAAACTTCTGTCAGCTCAGAGCAACCAGTTTATTTTGCAAGGCCAGATAAAGCCTGTCATCATGGTCTTGTGTTCTCTTTTCATGGAGATCGCTGAGAAAAATCAAGGATTTTTAAAGCTTTACATGAGATCTGACTAACTTACTGGAGGGGATTGCTTCATCCTTCCTAATCAGCTTTATTCAGTAGAAGAAAGGCGGAGATTCAGCAGTACATGAGACTTGAATTAGGGCTGGCACTCTCAGGTATCATGGTGAAAGACCTGAGAAAAGATAAAAAGTTAAGACTTACTTAATTACCCATGGCAAGAGGATGAGATTAAAGGACTGAGGATATACCCTTAGCCTCCCTACTCTCTGACTAGAATCATTAAGGGAGCTGCGTGGCAGCTATAGCTTTCTCAAAGCTAGTTTGAGAACAATGTTTCCTTCCCTGGACATATCCCATAACAAAGTGATTCCCTATTGTGCTTCATGAAGTCTTAAACTGACCCTTAACATTTTCCTATGTATTTTCCAGCTTTGCTGAGTTAATAACTGTTCAGAGAAAGAATAAAGTTGTAATTACTCTTAACTCCCAGCTACAAATGCAATATTATATCCTACCTTCCCCAAGAATAATATAGTTTAAAAATTGATCTTGACATCTTTTCTGTGACAAAATTTTGGAAAAACAGCATTAAAAATGTGTACAGCTACATAAATGAGCACTTAAAATCATATGAGATGTATTCAGATCTGTGAATGTTTTTGAACATACTGAAACATAACTGCGTTAAATGTATCAACCTCCATTTTAATTTAAAAGATGTAGGAGAACGTGTAGCTGAGGATTTTCTAAAAGAAGTGGTGATTTGTGTGTGTTGGGGGTGGTGATGGTATTGCTTGTAGTTTTATTCATTTAGGCATATCTTATCACTCCTCCTTTTCTTCTTTCTTGGAGGGCAATGAGAGAACCCAGATGCCAAGCTGTGGAACATGTTCTTCTGACACTAGCATCTGGCTCCTTGGCAGAATCCTCCAACTGTCACGCTGACAGCTTTCCTGTTGTGTCCTCGTATATTTTTATATAAGAAAATTGCAGATGGGTTCTCTTCTCAAACTAATACGCTATTCTGTTGACCCTTATCATGCAGAAATGTGTTGGTTTTATCTGTTTGTGAATGAGACCTTGGCCAAATATACTTCAAAAAGGATACTTCTCTATTCGTCTCTGAATTTGTCTGCAAGCTGTCTGGGAAGATGCCAGAATCCTATTACACACCCTTTTTGTGCCTTTAAGCAGTAAGTCCTTCATTCTCTCTGCTGTACAAATAGATTGCACTTTTTGCAGCAAGCACACTTGTAAAATACAAGCATATTTATTTAATAGTTTCAGTGAAAAAAAAAATCTTTTCCCTGTAATGGGGAGAAATGTAGTCTGGTTTGCTATGTTTTAATTGGGTATTTTTGTTTGTTTACTTTTAATTTGACATTACCTCATATGCTATTGCCCTGAAGGATTTTTTTTCCCCAGAGGTTTGCCAGAGACCTCCAGTGCAGAAGTTTTACAGTGTTACAAAGGTAGTTCAGTTATGTCATTTTAAAAAAACAACAACAACATACATTTCACTTATTAATGTCCTCCAGAATTGCCTGGTACTTTGCAAATGCAATTTTCATAGCATTACGTTGTCCAGCTTTGCATTTAGATACATACCCAATTTGTGTGGATCATTATGAGTAGTCCCGTGAACTTTACAGTGAAATTCAAGGTTGTGCTCAGAGTGAGGATGCAGAAGTGTCCCATATCATCAGAGTGACAATAAAAGAGAATATTGAAAGTTCCTATGTTATTTCCTCCTGCTCTCCTCCCCCATATAGGCCTCTTTCTATAAATATTGTGCATTTACTTTTTCAAAAAAAAAAAAAAAAAAAAACTCTCCCATCTCAGGTCTTCTTTAATTGAATAAGATGAAATGCAGATTAAAAAAATACTGAAAGCACACAACCCCAAAATTATCTGGGGGTCTGTTCAGTGGAGACTCTAGCTCTTTGGGTGTTGGTTGTGGATACTCTGCAAGCTCTTAAGGGCTGGCACCCACTGAAAATATTTAGCCATGATTCATGAGCCCACTCAGTATCTGACCTTCCACCCCACCTCCACTCCCTGCTCAACTCAAATACAGAAACTCAGATATGTATGATTCCCTGATGGCGATATGGAAGATAGCCAACTCTGATGAAGCCAGGTGGATTCCACAGAGCATGCGCTCTGTGTCCACACCAGGGGAAACATCCTTTGAGTTTGACTGCTGTAAGCTTCTCTTAATTTATTCTCCTAGCAACAGCTATTAAGACTTGATTGACACTGGTTTCTTGTTTGTTGCTTTTGCAATAAATAAAGCCACAATGAGTAATTTTATTATTCTCCCACCCCGGTGGTTCACTTTCTGCAGCTCTTCCAAGAAAAAATTTGAGTCAGCATTAAAGGAAGAAGAGGTAAGTTACTACAGGTTTCTTATTCCTATTATCACAAAAAAGAATCTTTATAAATTTCCAACAAATGCAAGTGCACAGAAACAAACAGGTATGTGCATGAGTATTACATTAACTGTTACATTGTCCCATATCATTTTCTTATCTCAGACTTTGTCATAAATGAACATGTGATATTAGAACTATTCAGGGAAGATGATAAATATCAAGAATGAATTTTTACATTAAGCATTAAATTTTATGGGGACAGGATTTCACTCCGGTTTCCCAGCCATACACTGCAGGTTATTTTCTGCAGTTCTCTTGTTTCTGTTTCAAACATTGTGATTCACCATTGGGTTAATGATCTACTAAATAGAGTCTCCAGGTGGTTTGGGTTTGCTGTTGATATCTTCATGGCCCCAAGGGACTATACTTTCCAAAGAACTGAGGGGAGCCCAAGCAGTGATATTATGTAAGAAATAGAGACAGAAACAAAGTACATCAGCAACTCTATCACCGTGCTTTCATTTATACCACACTCAGATTTGAGCATATGTGCTTTTTGAAGCATTTGTCATCCACCCTGAAGTTCCAGGTTGCTCCAGATTGTGTAAACAGGCAAAAGTAATATTTGCTACAGAGGCTCAGAGTCAAGAAAATAAATTGTATCTTGAAATAACATCTGAGGTACGATTATGAGAAGCTTTACAGATTAAGGTTTCTATTTTATATTTAGTTGACTACTATTGTGCCCAGTACATACCTTCCTCCCGTGTTCACATCAGCTTTGAATGAGAATTATCATACAGATCTTGCTTTGAAGAATAGGGTTAAATTCTTACTTGAGCCATGGATCTTGTAGACAAATCACTTACTTTATCTTTTCCTTCCTGTAAAATAGTGATAATATTTTCTTATGTTACATAGGAATTCGAAGAATAAATTTATCAGTGTTTGCAAGATGTTTAACTGTTATAGTGATAAGGGTCATAACGGAAGTTTGGGATTTTAGGCAAGTCTGGGACATGTAGAAGGTTAGTTAGGAGACTGAGGACCTAGACTTAGGGCTTGAGAATTTGAAAACTGAGGATTATGATCAGGCTTGGAATTATTTTAGTTCAAAAGGGCAAAGGTGAGTTTTACGACAAGAGGAGAAACTGGAACACTTATTATAGATTAATTATACTACTATATAGATTATATAGATTAATTATATAATTATAGAACTCTTGTGATGAACAAACACCTTAAACATTAAAAGTAAACACAGAGCCTAAAAGAATGCTTAAGAGAACTATGTCTCAAATGTCTGCCTATGCAGAAAGAAAATTCAGAAATTAAACTAAACTGGTCTCAAATCTTCCTGAATTAGCAAAGAAAATAAATGTCTGAGGTTTGCTAACCTTATAAACAAAAAGAGGGAGGAACTGGTTGATCTGCACACTGATTGGTGGGGTGTGGGGCGAAGGTTAGGCAAACCTAGGATTGGATCAAGTACTGAATAAATACTTTGCATCACCTTTCAGTAAAGGTGGTGACTAAATGATTCCATGTCTATTCAGCATAACAGTTTGTCCTTCCCAAGTTCAGTCACAGGTTTGAGTTCTTTTCAAGTTATTTTCCAGTATTCTGGAGATAACAAATCCTGACTGCCATATTCCTAAAGCCTGCTGAAGTTTGAAGTGTTTCCACTGCAGCATGATTTATTCGACAATTTCAGTCTACCAGAACAAAAAGTATCTAAAGAAAATGAGGATAGAACAACAGAAATTGTATCCAAGTATGAGCAAAAATTAGATTCTCTGTAGCTTGAAAAACAAGGAATGCCGGTAACATAAAGTCTTAGTACTAATGGAATATAAAAGACTAGTAGCAAGAATTTTAAAGTAATATGCATGTTTAGAAGTACTATGGAAAGGTTAACAAATGCAGTAAATATCTATAGATAAGAAAATGAATCAAAAAGGTAATCCAGGCAACTACAGACCTGGTAAGATGATTTCAGTCATGTGCAGTCTTAGAACAAGTTTTAAAGGAAAGGATGTGAAGAGAAATTGAATGTGAATTAATTATCCCATTATTTAACAAAGGTAGATTATGTTAGATAAACCTAGTATCTTTTTTAAATGAGGTAATAGATTTCTTAGACAATGGCAATGGACTGGACTTTATTCTAGATGATGGAAATTATTCTTATAGGAATGTCAGAAGAAAAAGAAATTGCCCAAAAGACAGTTTTTCACAAGTATCTTCATAGTTGGTCTTGAAAATTATCACTTTTAATATATTAATTATTGTTATAATATTAAGATGTATATGTGTATTTGTGAAATTCACAAGTAACATTAAAAGGGGAAGCATTGCCATAACAGAGGACTTGATCATCATATGAGGAGAAATAGATGATTTCATTGATTAGAATGATGAGATGAAATTTAAGAGCATGGATTGCAAAGCCAAGCATTTAAGGACCAATAACTGGAATTATTCTTAAATCTGATGCTTATTTATCATTTGAAGATAATGAAAAGGAAATATGCGCATACTTTTTTCCTGGATGATGACTTTCATTTGCCATATAGAGCAATATTGAAGTAGCTAATATAATTGTAAGAGGCACTATCTAAGACATTTTTAGTACGGAAAGTGTAATTTAATTGTTCAAAGCATTGGTGGGGTTCAAAGCATTTCAAATATTATGTTAACTTCTGGTCATCTATGTTCGTGTAAGATGACCTTAAGCTAAGACAGAAGCAGAGAAAGACTACTTATATGCTTATGGAAATGGAGAATTAATCTTATGATAGAGATTAAAAGAGACAGCTTGTTAAGCCTAGACAAACAAAAGTTGAAAGGAAATAGGATGATTCTTCATAAATATGTTCAGGAGTAAATGATAAGATCAGGAGAGCAACTATTTAAGTGAATAATAGCCGAGATCAATAACTAAAATGATTATTAATAAATTCAGAAAATTTTATATAAATTAATTTTTCGATATTAGCAGAAGGTTTACAACTTCTCTTGGACTGAAAATTTTACATACAATAGTAGTGTAAAGAACAGAAATTGCTTGAGTATGGTAACTTATGGAAAAGTTTAGATACTTAAACAGGTTAATTTCCAGAATGTAGAAATAAAGTTTGTTATAGAAGTTTGGGGATATTTAATGTGTTGTAACCAAGGGAGACTGACATAAGAGTGAATTGCAATTTGCTTGCTTCCTTTTTATATTGTAGCCATATCATATTTCAGAGTCCCTGACGGTCTCTCAAAGGAGCCAGGAAACAAGTTCCTTACCTCCCTTTCCTAAGCAAAACTGGCTACAGCTGATAGGATGTAGGGAGAGCGTATGGGTGGTCCTAGAGACACTATCGGCTGCAAATTTAATCTGTCTCTAGATTTAGGCAAAGGTGGAGGTTTTGTTGTTTTTTTTTTTCCCTCCAAGTCAGATTTTTTTGGCTTTCTCTGAAGTTTGGTTATGATCCACTTACTAGGTTCACTGGGGTCATTTATGAAGCCTCATCAGTCTGCTTTTGGAGACAACCTCTCCTGTCCTCTTCTTGCAAGACTTCACACTTCTGTAACCTGGCTCGGGGTTATAAGTTTGTTAGAACATGTAAGGAAGCAGTTGTGACTTTCTGGTGACATGTGGCGTGGAGGCTACATGAAAATTTCTCAGTGAGGCTTTGGCTGTATGGTTGTGTCTGACGGTACGGGCTGGATTTCTACAGAACAATGCTCCATGGCCACAGATGTATTAACTCTGCACTACTGCAGCTCACCTGGTACCAGTGCTGACCTGCTGTGTTCTGCTTGCTTAAGTACCTTTATACCAACATATCGGCGATGCGCTCTGGACAGATTCAAAACAACTACAGTAACATAGGACATATTTCTGGAAAGAAAAGAAAAAAGAGGTGTTAAAAAGTATCTGTTAATTTACTATATACTTCTTTCTTCAGACTTAAAGTGAAATTGTACGATGTCTTTACGTTTTTTGGGAGGGTGTGGGGGGAAATGAAAACCAAAACTAAACTGCTTGAGGTTTCACGTATGCTGGAAAAACCACTAAAGATTTATGCAAAATTTTCATGGTATTTGTTTTTTCTCTCTCTGATTTTCAACATAATTTTTACCCGAAGACAGTTAGATTTTGACAGCTCAGAACTGGCCATTCTCAGAGTGAATCATTTGTAAATTAGTAGTTTTACAATGGATCTGAGAAAATTCTAAGTTTCAAACTGAATTCTGGCTTCTCACAGACTCAAAAGGAGATTGGTGAACTATGAGAACAAACCTGCCACACAGATTCACTCATCCTCATGTAGACTGAAACCAGTGGATTTTGAGTATCAACAGTGTAAACTTACTGTGATCTGCCCCGTCATAATTATCAGAAATATTTGAAATCACTTATTCCAATACTAAAATGACAAAAGGTTAACGAATATCAAGATTTTAGACTAGAAAAAGATGAACTTAAGCTCCATCTAACTGCAACAATGTGGAATGAATTGTTCATATCTATATGATTAGGTTAAAGAAGACACAATTCATTTCCAGTCCCTTGCCACTATCACACAGTCTCATAAATGCCATATCCAGGTCTCATAAGTGCCTTGCCTAATGAAGCCCACTGTATACTTGCGACTCTCACTGGCTTAAGTAGTTATCTTCTATGAGGAATTCCAGTATAGCCTTCTTTAAGTCTTATGCAATATAAGTAATATATTGGTTCTAAATACTGAATGGTTTTATTTCTTAACTACTTTTTCAATATATAAAGCACATGATGCAGATAAAGTATTTTAAACCCTAGAAACCCTAGTTTAATCATACCCTATATGTCAAATTATCATATGTCAAAAATAACAGCACTATATACATATAAATATATATCTGTGTGTGGGGGGGGGGATCCAACTGTGCACATGACTAGAGATTAGGAAATAAAATCCAAAATCTAAATCTTGTAAAGAAGAAATCATTACTGACAAGTCAAATTGTTATGCAAAGAAGAGGATAATGAAGTAGCTGTGTTTGGGGGCAAAAAACTGATTTTTTTCAGAAAAACTTCAAAGATTTGACCACTACAGATTGATAGTCTTCTACTCCCTTCAAGATTCTACAAATCTTATCCCTAAGGAATACTCTACCAATATGTTTCTAAAATGAATTCTCTTCTCTTTATTTTTAATTAATTTTTTTAATGATAGAGACTAATGTAGCCAAAATTAATATTGAAATTATTTTAAGATTTACTGACATAGGAAATACAAATCAATAGGAGAATCTCCCAAGAAACAGTTATGTACTCATATGCTGTAAAGTCTAGCTAAAAAAATACATTACACTATCTTACTAATTACATTACATTATTAATTATTAAAATGTATATATTATGTTACATAGCTTAAAAACTATTTTGGCTTGAATAATACACTAGTAGTTAGATCTAAAGAACTTCACTGTATTCACTGAGGTTTAGATCAGGGCAGACTGCAGATGCTTGCTTATGAATATAATAGAAATAACTTCAAAAGGGAGTAAGGCACACTGAGATTACTTCCTAAACCTGAAGATGCCTGGATTTGCTATGCACCTAACTTTGAGCTGTCAGATTTCTAATTGTGCCTAAATTTCATCCCACGATTGAGTATATGAATATCTTTTGCTCAGACCTCTGTTTCCAGAAGGGTCAGGAAACCAGACTAGATATAATTACCTGTTTTTTGAGTGGAGAAACCTAAATCCTTCTTTCAACATTTTTTTCGGCAGCTCTTTTCCTAGCTTTCTTGTTTCTGAGAATCCTATTTGTAATTCTCTCCTTACAAGCAAGACAAGCCAGGCTGTATAACTATGTAACACCATGTCTAAAAGTTAGGTATCAGAATATTTGTACCATTTAGCATTTGTCACATTCCTTTGCTGATCTAGACCCAGGTTTATGTGAATATGCCTGGCAGTGTTCCTTCTTATAGCAGGTCATTTGGGCAAAAAATCAGTGCACACAGTTCCCTGGGCTGAATCTTTGCTAGGCATTGAAACTAGTGTTTTTCATGAAGCCAGTAATATTAGGCTAGTGCATTTTTCAGGAGAGAAAATAGTTTAGTAATTGCAGGACGTTACATTGACTTTGACAAAAGTGCAAATCAGTAATGTGCTGGGTACTTAAAATTATACCTCTAATGATTTGTTTTGGTGGTACAGATAGATAATGCAGAATGAGAGGTGATCATACTATTTTGTTAGTGTTTGTAGCCTCCAACACTTTTTCAGGTACATGAATTGAGCAAATATATCAATGTACAGTCCACTAGCCACCACACAGCACCATCTAGGCAGTTCCTAAGGTAACTGACATGGTGTCACAGCACATTTCTGAAGAGCGAACATACTTGTCCTTGATATATTTGTGTGGATGTTTTTCAAATCTCAGACTGTCTCCTGCTTTCGTTCATCCCACTTACCAACAAGTAACAGAATCACAGAGTGGGTAAGGTTGGAAGGGACCTCTGGAGATCATCTAGTCCAACCTCCCTGCTCAAGCAGGGTCACCTAGAGCATGTTAGACAGGGTTGCATCCAGGAGGGTTTTGAATATCTCCAGAGAAGGAGACTCCACAGCCTCTCTGGGCAACCTATTCCAGTGCTCAGTCACCCTCACAGTGAAGAAATTCCTCTCTCACATTCAAGCAGAACTTCCTGTGGTTCAGTTTTTGCCCATTGTCTCTTGTCCTGTCACACGGGACAACTGAAAAGAGTTTGTCCCCGTCCCCTTGACACCCTCCCTTCAGGTACTTATACACATTGATAAGATCCCCCCTCGGTCTTCTCTTCCCCAGGCTAAAGAAGCCCAGCTCTTGCAGCTGTTCCTCATAGGGCAGATGCTCCAGCCCTCTGATCATCCTTGTAGTCCTATGCTGGACTCTCTCCAGTAGCTTCTTGTCTTTCTTGTACTGGGGAGCCCAGAACTGGACACAGGACTTGAGATGAGGCCTCCCCAGGGCTGAGCAGAGGGGCAGGATCACCTCCCTCGACCTGCAGGCAACACTCTTCCTAATGCACCCCAGGAGACCATTGGCTTTCCTGGCCACAAAGGCACATTGCTGGCTCATGGTCAACTTGTCATCCACCAGCACTCCCAGGTCCTTCTCTGCAAAGCTGCTTTCCCACAGGTCAGCCCCCAGTGTGTACTAGTGCATGGAGTCATTCCCTAGGTGCAGGACTCTGCACTTGCCCTTGTTGAATCTCCTGAGGTTTCTCTCCACCCAGCTCGCCAGCCTGTCCAGGTCTCTCTGAATGGCAGCACAGCCCTCAGGTGTCTCAGCCACTCCTCCCAGCTTGCTATCATCAGCAAACTTGCTGAGGAGGCACTCTGTCCCCCCATCCAGGTCGTTGATGAATAAGTTGAACAGGATGGGACCCAGTACTGAGCCCTGGTCTTTATTTCAGTAGAATTTTTCATACCCAGAACAGTGACAGAGTAAGAACAAACACAGTAATGCAGAATCTGAGGGAGAATGAGTAAATAGCTGAAGAACTGAGAAGGGCAGACTGAATATTGAGGAAGGCAGGGCTGTGGAGTCCTATGCTCAAAACTAAAATGGCAGACTTGGCATTTGCAGTTAAGAGTATGCCCAAGAGAGCAATATTCTTAAGTGTAGACTAGCTCTGTGTCAACAGATGGGATCTAGGGACTCACTGGACTCTTCTACTTTGTCATGTTAGCTCATGTTAGTTGATTTAAGCTCACATTTAAGCTTAGTGTTCCTGGCTGCTCAAACAGTTTGGCTTACCCTGTAAGGTTGTTTCTCCAAATAGATGATTTCCTGTAGGACTACCTATCATTTGTACCTTGCCCATGAAGGGAGAATGTGTGCAACTGGCAGCAGGTCAGGCTTGAGTTTCCTTCCCCTTCAACTAAATAAGTTGATGATGTAAACTCAGCTCAAACCTGTTCTCAAGAAAGGGTACACAGATGACATGGACTCATGGGATTTAACAGCTGCAGATACCCACTACAGACTGGCATTCTTCCAAAGCAGGGAGCTGACTAGGTTTTGATATTCAGGTGGTAATAGCTGGGACCACTGTATCAGAAAACCAAGCATTTTTCAGTTGGCTTTGTCAGAAAACAAGCTGTTACTGTTAATCCATAAGCAGTCTTGTCGAGCTTTTAGAAGCTGATATGGAAAAAAAGAAAGCATGAATTACAAAGTAAGAAAAGTTAGTGGATAAATTAATGATTATGAAGTTGACCATGGCTCAACTTAGAAAATGAGAGCTAAAAGAATTTGGATGCATTTTGTGGAAGTTGCATTTGGCTTGAGAAACCACTATGCGATAGGACAAGAAAAAAGACTTTGTTGCTTAACCTCATTTAATAAAAAGGTTGTTGGCCAAAGGGCAATCCTGCTGTCTTCCCCACTTACATATTCCCTTTACTTACCGTGCCTCAACTACAGTAATTGTGCAGCTGAAAAGTGAGTCACATCAGGAAATTAATAGTAAACATTTTTTGGTACGTTAGTTTTCTGTCAGATCAGTGAACTGAACTGAATCATCACTGAATACAAGTGAAATAGGAGTAAGGTATATGTTGGCAAGGGGAAGGAGAGAGGCAGCAGCACACAGTTAAATTGAACTTAGCTGCTGAGGTGAAACTGCATCCCTAGATGCATGTGACCAAAGGGGCTAGAATAACAGCTGATTTAAAGCAATATAGCTTTGTTATTTTTAAAAGATCTATTCTAGTTTATGTCTGTTGGTTTAGAAGTGTAAGTTCACAAGCTAGTGACGAACCAGTTTCTATTCCTGTTTTTCAGTATGCAAAGTTCTGATTCATCTAATCTTTAGGAAAATCTATTTTGAAAAAAAAGAAAGAAAATCTGATATAAATCCATAAAAGTAGTTTGAAGTCAAGCAAAGGAATGACTTGTTAGATAATTGTATGGGGATATTTTGAAATTATATCCAGGCAAAGATAGTTGCAAAATTATTTTAGAACTCTGGACTTTATGTGTATGAGTATTTATGCACATATATTTGTGTAAATGCACTTGTGTTGCAAAAGTATCACATATTATCAGCTCAGTAATCATTTCATTAGCCTTATAGTAAAATATCTACCAGAACTGAAAATTAAGGGAGAATTCCACGATAAGAAGCAAGAAAGATATAATTGCAAAATGCTTAGAAAGCTACAGGCAATCTTTTTTTTTTTTTTTTTCTTTCTCTCTCTTTTTTTTTTCTTTTCTTTTTTTTTTTAATAATGAAAACCATAGACATCATCTACTCTTACTGTCATTGCAGATTCTTTTGCCTATCACAAGACTGTATGGATTGTGAGAACTGAAATAAGATGCAGAAATAAGTAAAATTTTCTATAGGATTTCATCTCTAGGTGGAGAGAAGGGATGTCTCCAACCTTGGCATACTTACTAGAATGTAGGGTTCAGGGATGTTAATCACTGCTACTTTTATCAGACAGCTTAATTAAGATCAATGTTTTTTGTTACCAAATTAGAAGGGACCTAGAGCAAACTTCCCAGTGGTTATTAACACAAGTCCACATTTGCTGGAAGTACTGGGTACCTTCATGTGCACTGCAATAGCTGGGAGTTACACAATATCTATATCATTTTTCATAGTTTTGTCATTAGCTGGTAATGATTTGATTATTTTGCAGATGAATCACAGTATAAATCTCTTTCACAAACACTACCTCCAAGTATTAATCAAAACCATTAAGGCAAAGCAGTCAGTGCAAATTAAAAAATTTGCATGTCTAAATTAAAAATTACAGTAATACATCATAAATAAATCTTTTAAATTCTCTATGGTCTATATAAGCATCCCTTTTTGTGCCTGTAATGAGCCCATGAATACAGCTTCTTCCCTTCCCCCCCACATCTTTTTAATCAGGCTGTAATCAAATTTTATAGGTGGAATTCAGGTCTTTCACTTTGAAGTCCATGTTGGATCTTTTCGGAAAAAGAAATTATTTTTCTCTCTTCATCTTTCTCAAACCCAATAAAAGTGAAAGACGCAGACTCAAAGACAAGTGTGAAAGACAGAAGTTCAAACTGATCACATATAATTTGCAGTGTCTTTGGCTATAGAAAACTAAATATTTGTAAAGGGTGATATATCTTATGCAAACAACTTTGAACTATGAAGAAAATGACTGAGTTGTGGCTTAGGTACTATTTCATTTCAGAACTATTAACACCTTACTTCCAGCATGGAAAAAATTAGAGGAACACTCATTAATATAAGCCACCACTGAGATTTAGAACACACTCTTATTCACACTGAACAAATTCAGGAATGTTAAGGAGCAGCTCAGCAGCCTTGCATTTTTAAACTAATTACTGTCCTTCATTTGGAGATCAGTGCTCAGGATGCAGAGTTTTGCTGTCCTGTTGTTGCCATTTGATTTACAAGCTGATCGAGCTGGCTTGTACAAAGACGATTTTGTTCAACCCTTTTTCCCTAACCTCTGGGAAAAGACATTTTGTGAAGAAATTCCTTGCAAAGCAGCAATACAAATTTCAAAGTGTTTGCCTGCTGACGCTCTTCAAAACAATGACCTTCCCTACATGAAGTTTGCTGTGACCAGTTCCACTGTCAGCTCTTGTTTTGTCTGTGATCTTTTGGCTTAACTGTCTCACGACAGTCAGATGACAGAACAGCTAGCTCCAAAACAAGACCTTTATACAAACTCTGGACTGACACTGAGAAGGAGTCCTAGGATCCAAAAAATCTTTCCCCTCCAGTGCTTTCCTTTTGAGGTCACTGGCTTTACTTTTCCTTGAGGGCTCACAGTATGAAATTACCCATACAAGAGTAACCCTAACAAAAAAATGATTAATTGAAAGCAGAGTAATACTAAGCAAAGACTACTTATTTAATGTAACTATATATTTACACATGAACTATGCAAAACATAAAAATTAAAACCAAAAGCAAACTTTGCATGTCTTACATGCCTTTGCATGTCCTGTCAAAGTAATTCTCCATGTGCTTAGGTTGATTTATCAATTGCTTGCTCTGGTGTTTGGGTGGCTGGGAACACAAAGACCTTTGCAATAATTAGTAGCCTACCTTTCAGTGTTAACAGCACAGCTACCTAAGAACATATTTCAAATAAGTCTGAATATCTGCTCCAGCCAGTTTCTGTGTTGTTGCTTAAATGGTTCAGTTCTCATTTCCTTTGTTGCAATCCTCTGTATATACATAAAGAGCCCAACACTAGATAGCTAAATTAGGAGGGTAACCCAAAATTTGCAGACAAAATTGCATTTCAAGGGGTTTTATTTCATGGGTGATCTGATTTAGCCTTCCAGTTCACAGATAGGTAAAGATAATTCCTAAGTCTCAGCTTCTCATAAGAAGCTCTAGAAATATTTCTATTCCTATTTCCTTAGGAACAGAAAATCAAGATCAACATAGTAGACTGCTGCTTCAAGATCCAGTGAGACTGTTGTGCCACCTTGCTATTATGTAATAATTAGTGCCTGTAATTTGGCACTTCAGTTCTACTTTCATTTATGTAGTTCAAATGGCTTTCAAAGCATTAAATTTCAGAGCAATATTGATCAAATAAAACAATCACATCTTACTTGTTTTACACAGGGATTTCAAACACAAATACATTTGATATTGATATATTGTGTCTCAGCTTTGGAGTTCCATTGCAAGATCTAGGCCTAAGATCTGATGATGTTCGTTCATCACTTACACAAAACAAACAAACACCTTACCAGACAATATCACAAATCCAGTTGCTATGAACGAAGTTTCAGTTTCACAGCTCTATAACATTATTGAAACAAGAATCAAGAATGGGAGAAACTTTTTTTAATTACCAAAAAAAAAAAATGCTTTGAATATATCACTTCAGTTCTGCTCTAAGGACAGTCCATGTTTTTATAGGTGCAGAGCCTGACCCTGCCTTTTTATATCTGTAATTGAAATGTCACTAACATCTTATTTGGCTTTTATTTTACAGTTCTGTGGACTGATTAGGATGGGTATGAAGAGAACCTTAGAGCTTAGAAAATACCACTGCCAAGTTTATTTTGTTTCATCAAGGTTCAAAGACAAGAAAAGTTCCATCTCTCCCATTGTGAGATGGCTCAGGACTTATACTGTGGAGCAGTATGTACAAAGCAAAGTATTTTTTGCCCCTTCAATCAAAAAATGTGAAAGTACGTACTACTACAGCAACTGTGACCTCACATTCCTAGGCTATGATCACAGAGGAAGAAATTTGTTGCACAGCTGACCTAATACTCATAGTTTTACCAAGTATGAATATTGTCTGTTTTTTCCTTCTCATAAGGATATTTTGATGTATGAAACTTTCCAGCTGTGTTAAACTTGTGTTACAGACAATATATTTTTAATGGAAAAAAACAAAACATATAATTGCATAGGTTTTCCCTTGTACAAGATTAAGCTTTTGAATTCTCATTGTTTTATCTGTAGAGGAGAATTAATGTAAAACTATTGGATGAAAGAGAACCAGTTTCCCTATTTAAAAGTCTCCCAGAGAGCAAGTTCTCCTGCTTAATGAATTCCATTTCAAAGAACCATGTGACTTGAGTACATGAGTTATTATTTCTGCTTTTAAAATCAGATACTCCAAAGTTATTCCTTCCACCAATCAACGTATGCATGTAGTAATCATCATGTCAATGTTCATATATGTGGTTCTTAGCATCAGACTTGCAGTCATAGATTATTTAGTTTACAGATTTCAAGAGAGTCTCCCATCACAGTTACCCATTGATTTAAAAGCTTCAGGGTTGCCTTCTGTGCTCTATGCATAGGCACAGTTGGTCTACTTAATCATGTATTTTGGATTTGTTTCTTTAAATGAGGAAGGCAAGAGAACCAGCCCTGTCTCAGTGTCTTTCTTATTACTAACCTGTGAGAACCAGATAATGATTGAGTAGGTGGCTTAATGCATCAGAAGACAGAAGTTCTTCAAGTGGAAGAGAGGGGTTGCATGCCTGGCGGTAAAGAGTGGCTAGATATATGGGTGGGTGGTTTTATGCTTAGAGAAAGGTTTATATATACAACAGTAACAACTCTGCTTGAGAATAATGGGATCATATATATCTAGAATAAAAATGTCAAGTTTCTAGTTTGAGTCCTCTGAGGTACAGCTATTGAGAGCAAAACATAAAGACTTACTGTGGATTATTTTGACATTATCTTAAGCAAGCTTTTTTCTATTTGTAACTTAGAGTCTTCACCTGAAATTCTGACCTATCCAGGTCAAACTTAGTTCTCCATATAAAATTGTAAACTTTTCAGAGGTTTATATTGTTAGAAATTCTAAATATTGTTTTACACATAAAGAAAGGTCTGTGGTCTCTTAGGATGAGCAGTACCTGTTTTGGCTAAGGAAGGAAGGAATTTGTTCAGATTTAACTTGTCACAAAAAGCTGAGTTCAGGATTTGAAAAACTATTTAAATGTTATTTGCTATACATAGACTGAGGAGCAGCTGAGCTCCCTGTTGTCTAGTCTACTGATGAGATTGAGGACCTGACAATATCCCCATGATGTAACTCCCTGCCAGTCCTGCAGACTATTCCTTCTTGTGCAGTACTAAGTGTACAGTAAATTTCATCCCACTATGGAGTCAGGAGGTGGCCAGCAAGCACTCCCAGAGCCAAGCACTTCTTGATTCACAGATGTAGCAAAATGTCTAGATGATATTGAAAATCAAGAGAATATACACCCCTAAATTATTTTAATTCTCCACTGCAAAAGGAAAGAGAGATTACTTTAAATAATGGCTAGATGGTAAAATTCCTTTTATATAACTCTTTAGTAAATAATAATCTAATCAATGTCTCCTATTTATTAAGCAGTAAAGGTATTTTATAAAAAATCTGCTCAAGGAGAGAGACAGTGGGGATTCTCAAGCCAACATGGTGATGTATGTTGATGTTTTGTTTTTAACTATCCAATAAGATTGCTCAGATTAACAGGTCACTCAGACTTTTCCAGGCTCTCTTAGTACTGGTGGGACAGGCAAATGCACCAGATAGGCTTTTTAAGTAACTGCACAGATAAAGTCTGGACAGTTTTACTATATATGACTTGCCAGCTCAAGCAGAGAGACTGACAGTGTGGAAACAGCTTGTCAGAGCTCAGGTCATGGTTAAAAACTGCTAATGTTAATGCTGACAGCCTGTAAAGTCCCTGCTATCCATGATACCTTTAGTCAAGTTATAAAACAGTCTTGGGGACTATATTTAATTCCCATCTTATTCACCATTTTATCTGTTTTTGTGATTAGTGAAAATATTTAACCAATTTTATGAATATTCTTTGCTTTAAGCTGTGTGATTCAAACTGTCAGTAAAGCCTGTCAGTAGTGCCTAGCACTGCAGCATGCTCATCTGTAAAGTTCCTCTGTAAAGAGGAAGATATGCTTGCAGATTGCCAGGAGCAGCTATTGCCCATATAGCAGGGATCATCCTGCTCCCTGGGCTGTATATGAATGCTCTCTGATTTAACTGAGATTAGTGCAATGGAGAGGTGCAGGCTAAGGCTAGGCTCAGTGGACACTGGGAACTAAATGTCCTTGCTCCAGTTCTGGTGGAAAAAAAAGCAGCATGAGCTGAACTAACTGTTTGCTGAGACTCTTCTTGCATATACTCTATAGAGGCCAGTTGTACTGAGACCTAGGGAATGGGAACAAAACTATCGCGTAGGGTAGTTCTTCCTTGCTGTGAGAGAAGTTTTATAACCTGTATAAACCCAGCAATCTGTTTACATAGTAAAACTTCCTCTGCTAAACGGTCTTGTTATCTTTTTAATCTTGAATCAAACCTTTGCTTTCTCTGTGTACTTACCTAATGCAGTCTATTATCACTAAGTAGTCCCTTGCCTCTAGAAAACCAATATGACCCTTGTTGCCATATATCAGAACTAAAAGCTGTATGTTAGGAAAAGCTGACACAGAGACCAATACTGGAAAAGATGCAACCTGGTGATATGCTAGGCACAGATTTAGCAGTGTAATTAAGGAAGTCCTTTCCTTTGCAACTCTTCCTGTAGCGCTCCTCTGTTCATCTATAGCAATGTTAGCATTACGCATGTAATTAATATTACATATACCAAATGTGACAGCTTCTCAGCTGCTCTTCCCTTGTGCATGAGAGATACCATAAACTCTGGTAAGACAGCAGAAGATGAGGATTAATGAGGATGAGATGGGGAGGAGGAATATTACTCTATCTGGGACTGTGCTAGTAGTGGTCTCGTGGCTGGGACAGTTCCATGACAAAAGGGACTCTAAGAGGTGTCCCAAAAGGATCTGACTGCCTAATAAGACACTAGATTTGTCTTGCTTGAGATGTTCATTTCACTGAGGTTATAAAGGCTGTAGTTTTAACAGTTCTGTTTGAACTGGAATACTGAACCAGAGTTAATATTAGTGGAGGAAAAATGAATGTCTGCATGACTTGTCCAGTTCCATGGAGTTCATAGGGCCTTGTAGACATACCCCATGGATAACATTAAAGAGTCAGATGTTCAAGACTGAATGTGGATAAGGCTTACTCATTGCCATGGACTATCTTCTTGAGGAAAAACTGGGAACATTTTTGCCATTTGTTCCACTTGAATTTGAGAAGTTGTTTGCAAATGCATTGTACACATTCTCAGGCAAGAAAATGCAGCATGGAAGTAGTGTTGTTGACTATGGAACAGTTACACAGAAGAAAAAAGAAGTAGGATACTAGTAAGGATACAAATAGAATACAATATAAATACAATTAAACAGAATACAAATGAAAGAATTAGAGCATGGATTTCAACTCCAAGAGCTCTGTCTGAAGATACAGTTATTCCTGTGTCTGAAGATAGAGTTATTATACAGTATTTCCTCTGCCAAGCCAAATCAAATAGTGCAAGTACTATCAAAATAAAAAGCTCAGAAGGTAACTCTATTTTGCTATTATATATTATAGCAAAAACATCTGGCTATTAAATGTAGTAGATTCAAGATGGTGGAGACCATTTAAATTGGGGTTAAACTTTTTCCTGAAACAGAGCATACTAGAAGGAACAGTATAATGCACCCTCAGCAAGTCTGCAGATGATACAAATTTTGGAGGAGTGACTGATACACCAGAGGACTGTGCTGCCATTCAGAAGGACAAGCTGAAGAAATGAGCAGAGAGGAAACTCATGAAGTTCAATAAAGCAAAGTCCAGAGTCTGGCACCTAGGGAGGAATAAGCCATACACCAGTACAGGCTGGGGGCTGACCTGCTGGAAAGAAGCTCTGCAGAGCAGGACAGGAAGTGCTAGTGGACAACAAGCTGATCATGAGCCAGCAATCTACCCGTGTGGCAAAGAAGGCCAATGGTATCCTGGGCTGCATTAGGAAGAGAATTTCCAGCAGGTCAAGGGTAGTAATCCTTCCTCAGGCCTGTTCTATTTAGCCATGATGAGGCCACATCTAGAGTGCTGTGTCCAGTTCTGGGCACCTCAGTATGAGAGAGACATGGAGCTACTGGAGTGAGTCCAATAAAGGACCACTAAGATGATCAAGAGACCATAGCATCTCTCATATAAGTAAAGACTGGGAGAGCTGGAACTGTTTAGCCTGCAGAAGAGAAGATTAAGGGGGTCTTATCAATTATAAATAAGGGTGAAGGAAGGGTGTAAAGAAAATGAAGCCAGACTCTTTTTAGCGGAGCATACTGACAGGACAAGGACAAGGCACAAACTGACATGCAGGAAGTTCCATCTGCATCTAGGGAAAAATTCTTTACTGTGAGAGTTCTTGATCATTGGAACAGGTTGCCTAGACTGGTTGTAGAGATGTTCAAAAGCTGTCTGAACATGGCCCTGGGTAGCCTGCTCTAGCTGACCCAACTTGAGCAAGGGGTTTGGACTAAGTTCCAACCTCAACTGTTCTGTGGTTCAGTAGAGCTCAATGAGCAGAAATATTATTTTGTAAAGATCACAGAATCATAGAATTGTTGAGGTTGTAAGAGACCCCTGGAGATCATTTAGTTGAATGTCTGTGCTCAAAGCAGAATCAGCTAGAGTAGGTTGCTCAGGACCTTGTCCAGGTTTTGAATATCTCCAAGGATGGAGACTCCACAACCTCTTGCACAACTTGTTCCAGTGTTTGATCACGCTTACAGGAAAAAAATTTTTTCCTTATGTTTAAGGAAAAAGATACTGGATGTGAAGATAAATGAAATCTGGGCTTGATGTAATTTTCCTGTTAATAATTGAAGAAGGAAATGTATAGTAGATATTGGGTGTGTAGTATGCACAGAAAAGAGCTACAACATTGTTGGTTAGTGTGTCTACTTTATTAAACTTCTTGAAAATATGTTCAATTGCCCACCAGTTTGTTGAGGTTCATGGATTCCAGGCCAAAGGTACTCAGTTCCCAAAATAGCTTTCCCAAGTTAGGAATTAGAGAATATCTTAGAGAATATTTAAACAGATTTTTTTTTTGATCATGTCAGTTTAAAAATCATTCAGTTTAGTTGAAATTCTGAAGTCTAAAAATATCTATATTTTACTAACTTTTCTTTAGCTCTTTGTTCTAATCTCCAATATATGTAAGCATAAAACCTATGCTTGCAGCATAGAGCAAGGTGATACTGAAGTAATTACTCATGCATGCTAAGTTAAATGCCAATTGTAGAGCATCATCCTATGTTGACTTTCTCTTCTAAGCAAATGGCATGTAAACTGCTGAATCTTGACAGTAGCTTTCTCTTTTGGCAAACTTTTAAAAATGTTTTATTTTCAGAATACTTTGTAGCATATAGTTTTTGATTTTGAGAAGTCTCTTCCCTTTCTTTTGATTTTTGTCTGCATGCATTGCTTCTCCTCTTTAACTGTCTGACATGCTCTCTGTTATTCTAGATAGTGCTCGTATTTCAGGCTTCTAGTGCCTTACTTTCTAATCCTTTTCTTGAAAAGGAAGGATTAGAAGAGGAGGATTGTAGTCCTCCTCTTCCTAATTCTGAAAATTAAACAGACTTCATAAGATGCTACACAGTTCTTAATATGTTAGAGCAAAAGAAAATTGCTAGGAATCTGTCATATAATGTAATGTAAACAGGAGAGAGACTTGCATGAACTCTGCAAAGATGGTTTGTTATGTGTTCTCTCCTCATAACTAGAACCAACATTTGGATTGGAGGAGCCTGAAGGTTGTAGAGTAGATTTTGTACTTGTTTAGGATTTTTTTTTAATTGACAAAGCATCATCACTGTTTCCTGATGTAACAAATATCTCCTTTGTAGTAAGGCAGTGTTGCACACGTTACACCACTTCCTTGGCTGATGTATACTAATTCTGTTCCATTGATTGTAGTGGAGTTACACTGATTTATACTGGGTGAAAACTTGGCTTACCTTTTGTATCAGATCTTCACCTAACCAGAAAAAGGGGCCCTTGGCCTTATGTGGGTAACACTCCCTACGATGAGCTTTGTCTGAGTAATCCCAACTGCCTACAGGCAGCAAAACCAGTTGGATGCTTGCAGCTGACACAGTTAAGAAGCATAGTAACCTATTTCCTGTGAGGTGACATTAGGAGAAAAGAATGGAAGGAAAATTTCCTGAGAACACTTCCTTGGATAGAGTAGTGAAGAAGGTTTACAGGGAAACCAAAGTGTGCCTGATACAAGATAACAAATTGTCTTTTGAGGCATGTAGGTAGACTTATGTACACTACTAGAGAATTTATCACAGTGAGCACAAATAAACTTGTCAAAGTTTATCTGACAAGATAAAAAGAACAGTCAAAATTACAATGTGCATAGGGCCTATGTTCATGCAATCTGCGTTTCTAATTTAATTCTTTAAGACAGAATCTAGTACTGTGAGAAAGTTATTCACTGGAGAGTAAAGACATATTTCTATGGAAGATTTACACGATATCCTTACTATTTTATTGCAAGCTTACTAGAAGGGGATTTTTGAAAAAAATGCTTCAGTAAGTTCCATATAATAAAGTCTGTTGCTGCGTATTTAGATCACATTTGCATTGTGGTTTTGTTTTTTCTTTTTGTTTTTTCTTTTTTCTTCTGTGGATTCTCAGCTGTAGGTGACATTATTGTGATGGCTGCATTTCAAAGTCCTCACCTGCTCTGTCATCTCTGAATTTATGTTACACTTCATGGTATCAGCTCTAACGATCTCATTCTCTCGCTCTCTCTTTCCTTTACACCTCTACTCACTTCCTGACACTTGACACAATAAAACACTTTTTCATTTAGAAACTGTATTTAACCCCTTTTCACCAACAGCCTATTACTCAACAAGAAAAAAAGTAAATCCCTGGGACACTACAACTTTCAGGATTTAAATTTTTATTTAGCAAGTAAACACACTTACACACTTTCTTTAAAGATTGGCTAGCCATAAAGAAGATGGTTACTGGTGCATATCTCTATTTAAAAATTCATAAATAAAATGTGGGCTCCTTTAACTTAATTTTTCCACCAGTCTTTTATAATCTGGGTTCACTTCCTGGCAGTTAAGACAATAAAAGAAAACAGCCGTTGTGCTGAAGACAAACTTAACCCTTGCATGATGATCCTTTCAATGAATACAAAATTTCATATATTTATGACTTGGCATATAGCTTCATTTAAACTGACACTAAATGCTATTGTTAAAAAATAATAATAAAAAGAGCCATAACCTTTATCTATATCTTGTAAAAAGAGAAACACAGCTTATTCGTGAAAAAATTCTGATGAATAAATGAACAAAGTATTTTAAAATCATTATTATTGTTTTCAACATGGTAGCCATTATTATCTATAAGAAGAAGATATTTGTGTAAGTTTGGTAATAACCATTCCCTGAAGTTGCATTTGCTTTGCTTAACAAATCACTAATAGACAAATTTGCTGTTCTTTGAAAGTAGTTAAGAATTCTAAGTACTTGGTGAATATTTTGAATGACTAATATTTAGCCTATTCGTTATTCATGTGCTGTTTACTTTAGCTATTTGTGGTTCATTATTGGTAGAACAGCAAGAACTCTGAAGTGAAGTCCCATAAATATGTATTTTCAAATAGCAAAAGATTATTCAGTAAAGAGTCAATTTTTTTTGGCTGGGGCAGGGGGGAGGGGAGGGATATGTTCTTATTGTATCTAAGTGGTATTATTTTTTTATTTCTTGAATCCTCTTCCTTCTGTACTTCTAACTGAGGAAGGACCATAAATACTAGTGGAGGAATTAAATATGGGCTTTGCAAATACGGGTACAAACAGATATGTAAAATGCTGTGTCTTTAGTGAACAGATGGACCAAGAAGTTGTTGTGAATCCAGTTAGGAACTATGGTGAATGATACTTCATTAGTCTATATCAGTTACAGATCTGTTGAACAAAATAAGATTCCAGTCATTTTCTGAATTACTCTCTTATATAGGTCAAATCACAGTTGTAAGCGCAAATGTTCACAAGCAGACACCCTTCTGGGTGCCCCAGATTTTAAATGCCCATGTTGAAACATTTTGGTTCCAATGGACTTGTAGAGGTTTTTTTTTTTTTTTTTCTTCCTTTCTGAGACTCAGACCAAGGATATCTCAAAGTTGAACCTCAGAATATAAAGCGTAAGACAGGAACAGTCAGTTTTTAGAAGTCATGTTTCTCCATCACATGCTTTCTTTACTATCATATGGACATTATGTTGTCAGGAAAGGTGATTCTTACTGCACCAGAGTAGGACTTGGGAGACATGACTGCAAGTGACCGTCTGCTCTGCCACAGACCCTTTCTGTGACCTTAAATAAGACACTTACCATGCCTTTAGCATTTTTATGCATCCTACAATAAAAACATATAGCTCTAAAATGTCCAAATAAGTGTGGCAGTACTTCACATCAGTCACTTCCATTTTGAGAAAAAAAATGCTCAGATACAAGAACTATGCATATCTATAATCTAGGGCAATATGGCCTGAATCTTGAGTGCTACTGTGATACAAGTAATTAACATTTTCTTCCTGGAATGAAGGCTGTCAACACATTTTTTAATAGATTCCATGAATTAAATCATGGTTTCAAACAATTTGGTCTGAAGTTGTGCATTAAAACTGTGGTGAGCCATTAAAAAGATGACTTACCAACTGTCAAAAGGAAAATAAGAATTAAGACAGTGAAGAGAGAGAGTGCTGTGTGACAATCACCATAGATTTTCCAGACTGAATGTTCAATATCACTTTACACATCTCTTTTCTATTGGAAACTTTCAATGCAGGTACAAAAGTCACACCTGCATCTGTAGTAAGAAACCCTAATTTCACTGTCAGTCTTTTCTTCAGCCTAATGTTAGTATTATACTTACTGGAATAACAATATTGATATGCTATCTTTTTCCATACGGCAGTGCATTAAACCTGAAGTCTTTTGGTGATCAAAACTCTTTTGGTGTTAACTTCCTCTTAGGTAAACAATTAAACTCTACTTTCAACTGTAATTTGAGATGCATCACCTTTTTTTTACAGAATTAACTCCCACTGTCTGTTCGATGATTCATAATCACTGATGTACAAGGCTGTCAGACTATGTATTAGAGGGTGAAGGAAAGGGATATATTGTCCCTCATATAGAATTAGGGAATTATTTATCACTGCTTCCTTTTGGAGCTTGGTACAGCCTCCTGTGAACACTACTTTAGCTCTAATAAGCAAGCAGACATTCTCTTGTGTGAAAATCAATAATGTCTCACATGGGTGTTAGCAAAGCCTGTAAAGTAGGAAATGAGTGCTCTAATTTACACTCAGCTATAACTATTAAATGCTACTGAAGGAAACCCTCACTTTCCAAAGCTACAGGAAATCAGTCTTTTGAGGTGATCATTTCCTTTAACTCTTTTGGTGATTCCTGTTCATCTTTCCCCCTACTCTGATGATGAATAATGCACCACAATAGCCTTTTAACATGAGGTATGGAAGGCTGCAAGTAATTCAAAAGGCTATTTTTTGTTTCAGTAAATAGCCTGTCTGAACCAGATAGAAGCTTCTGATGTTACGCTGTTTGTCTTCAAGTACCTTCAACAGAGAAAATCTGCTTTTGTTTTGACATTTTGCTGTCAGATTTCCCGAATGCATAATTACAGATATATTATAGAAATACAAGTGATACAGTCAGGTCTGCTTCCCAGTCATAGATAGATAATTCCATGAATAACAAATCCATTATCACCATTGCTACTGACAGCAACAATAACAAAATCATTGTATCAACAAAGAAAACAAATGATGCTAAAACCTACAAAGGGAATATTGTATTGACCCTGGATAAATACAGATAGCCATGCAGCTAAATATTCTTCTCCTAGGCTCTTCTACATATATATACATTTTTTTACAGTGGAATGGGGAATCATAGTAAGGCTTTTTAGTAAGACCTTCCTACTTATTTTTACAGAAAATCTGTATGTCAGGTTCTCAAGGGGAACAAAACAGAATAATTAAGTCCTTGTTTGTGAGGTCCACTGTACACTTGATATTTGTGGCAGGTTAGCTTGAGTCACTTCATGTTAAAGAGCTTTCTCATCACAGTGAATGCTTATTTCTTGCAAATTTTCTGACATTTTAATGCAAGGTATTAGATCAAGTTTGCAATTCATTTTACTAAGATGTAAGATAGACTGACCTGCTGCAAAGTCTAAATACGTATGTACTCATCACAGAACAACTGATAGATGTCCAAGTAAGTCCTTCTAGCTTATTCCACATAACTTTACTTACTATTGGGGTCAGCTCTTTGTTAACCTGAGTGCCCTATACTGTTGTAAGAATTTTCTAACCCAGTCAGCAAATCGCCTTGTTCTTTAAATGCTAGAGCTCATCCAGGAGCTGCTTTTTGTGATTTCAGTGTCAATGTGTAAAGTGTTCACCTACTCATGCCACACTTATTTTTTCAGTAGTCACGCCTTATACTGAATCAAGGTGCCATAAACAAATCCTATATAAGGTCATTCTCCAGTAAGGCACATTCCAGCTGGGCTACAGTACACCAGGTACAATGACATCTAGAGGAAATGCTTAGCAGGTATTTATTTATTGCTTCAATCTCTGCAAAAGCTTTCTCCTTTGCTCCTATCAAAGTAATTCAAAGAACAGCAAATTTTTATCACAAGAGAAAAATACTTCTTTTCAAACTCTAGCTTCAGTATCTTCCTTCTATTCCTAAATCTTTCAAATACACCAGCTATTTTTATTTCTCAGTCACTTGGGGTGTAAAGACCTTCTTTCTTCCGTGCAGATAACAGATTGAAATCAAATCAAGAGGAGATACTTTTTCACACGGTGTATATTTAAATTGTGAAGCTCCTTGGCACAGAACATTCTGGATGTTAAAAAATTGCATAGATTCAAAAGGAAGCTGGACAAATGCATGAAATAAGACCCCCTTGAAGTTTTTCTAACATGAAGACATCCCTAAGCTACAAGGGGACGTACTGCTGTATGTTTGTCTTGTTCTTATACTCTTTCTCGAACATCTGCACCTAGACTTTGTCAGAAACAGTGTCTGCCCTGATACAGATATTCTTAGCTGTACACATGTCCAGGAAAGGCTTCATGAACCACAGTTACAGAAGATCATTTGGATCTTTAGTTTGACTGGGGGACTAGGACTGTCTTCTATCACAGCAGAAATTCCATTTCCCATATTCAGAAATAACTTGGACCTTCTAGAGATCCTGATATCTATACCTTTCTGGAATGTCCACACGTGTAGTAATCTAGCACTGATTAAGCAGGCCTTGCAGTACGATGCATAATCACCCACATGCATCTGTGAATTACAAGGGACTGATGGAAGTTACAAAGAAAAAGTCTGTGTCACATCACAATTATCATGTCATAATTATATAATTCTACCTATACAAATACTTTCATAACTACCTAGGTATGAAGCTATGTCTGTCTCTGTGCTGAGTGTTATGATGTGGGAGGATAGTATCTTCTTCAGAACTGTGCTCTTTGCCTAAAAAACTGTAGTAATTTATTTTCCTGTATCAAACTAAGCACCAGACTAGCTATTGATAAGTAGCAAAATAATTTTGAGGGATGCCCATGCAATTCTTCAAGTTAAAGGGAATTCATATGCAGATTTCTGTTGCTCAGCTCCAGGAGGAACTCAGCACAGTTCTAGGAAACTGGCTTTTGACATCCTGAAAGTCTGAGACTGATTACCTGCAGCACTAGTTAGAGTTAGCTGGCTGAGTCTGAAAACAATATACCATACAGTACATTTGCTTGAAGAAAATATGTAGGAGGAGGAAAGATATGTTTTCAGTGATCTTGTAAACTCTTACTGCCCTGAGGTAAAAACCATCATTTGACTATAGATTTACTAGTGGCAATTTGTTCATGTTCATTCAGGGGGACTGTGACATTCACTGGTGTTCCCTCCATGCTACTTAGCAGCTTTTTAAAACTGGTGCTAACATAAATGAAGCAAGAAGAATCATAGGAAATATTTGTCTTGATTGTAAGCCACATGACTGAATTGCTTTCTGAAAAGAATTCAGAGTATAGTACACAAAATTCCCAGGGTCCATAGAGAGGCAGGGAGCATGGCAACAAAACAACGTACCTTAAGGTGTCTGGCTCCAACGCCCATGATCTATTTATAAATATTGCTGTCCTCTAGTTTGAAACTGTAAGAGTTTACAGCACTATAAATGAAACACTACAGCGCAGCAAACCTGCCCAACCTACTGGGAGCGTAATGAGAAGACATGATCAATCTCAACTTTTTTTGACTAATGTGAGAAATCCTGCTATGTATTATCCCCATCTCATTTGGTATGCATTTCTAATGGACAGAATCTCTTCCCAAAGAGACATGAAGGAAGACTGACTCCTTTTGGTTGAGGACTGATTCCTTTTTGTTGGTGGAAATAAGGGTGTAAGCCTGATATGTGACTTAACAGTAGTTTGTGTTCCTCAGTGACATAAAAGCTTTTATTCCTGCAGGATCTTCAGATTGCTTGGGTCCATTGTCTATATAACTTTGCCAGTACAATAGCTGATGTTTTGTTAAATCAGGGAAAGACTTGTTCAAGACATTATGCCTTGCTGTACATTAGTGAGATAGTATCATTTGTAACCTTAAGCATGTGTGTATATAAAGTATATGACAGAGGTATGTGTGCATATATAATATATATGTGTGCCAGTTGTAAACATCTGTCTGTACGAGTGTGTTGAAAATGAATTACTCCAGTAGATTTGACTTTTTTTTTTTTAGTGTGAATTAACAGCTTCTTGACTTGTTACTATATCAGCTACTAATTAGCTCCTGAGTGTAGTTCAAGGTGTTGGCATGTATCACAAAGCTTTTTGTGGTGGTTTGGATCTTTATCTGCATCAAAAGCAGAATCTTTGGGCAAAAAGTTCTTTAGTTTATATAAAGCAAATGGGAGCAGAGAAAGGAGAGGTAGGCTGCTAGGGCAGGAATTTAGGCTAAAGACAGTGCATCATCTAGATTTGGCTCCAGTAATGCAAGGAGTGCTTGGTTTTAAACTAGAACAGTGACTTTAACCATCAGGACTAAAGATGAACAGGTAGAATAAAGATACGCAAATTAGAGCCGGGAAATTCAGGATTTTACTGATCTCAGGTTGGAACAACCACCTAATGTCCATCCCTGGATTCTGAAGGAACTACATGCAATTGTAGGTGAGATAACAAAGACAACAAAAATTACCAAGTTAGTAGTGATAAGTATTAGAATCATCCTTAAACTTGTATTTAAGAATGGTGAAAAAGCTGATCTGGGGAAATAAACAAATCTTTTCTTAACAGTATTAATGAATTCAGATTAGAATTTGTAGGAAAAGATAAATACATATAAGCAAAGAGAAAATAGATAGAATGTATCATGATCTTAAATACTGGATAAGAATATCATGTTTTTATTGGATAACTGCCTTCTGAGACAAAGAAGATGTAGTATAATACATCTCTCCTAAAGTTTACCAAATAATTCCATATACAAACACTTAAAGTAATTCAGTTTTGAAAAATCTTTAACTTAGCTCCTGAAGAATTTTAAAATCTAGATTTTATTTAAATTAGTTTATCAAATCAAGATATTTTCAGAAATAGGTGATTAAGCGTATGTTTTGGAAAGGAAAGTCACCTTGTTTTTCCTAACCTCCTTAACTTGCCAGTAATGCGTTAAGTCCGTGTAGATAGATAGAGATATAAAGACTTGTACCATTTACACATAAAATATTGGGCTATAAATTCTTCCCTAAAAAAAAAGATATAACTACAATAAATTCACAGTGAAATCCTAGAAAAGGTAAGATGCTTTATTTTTTGTTCAGGGTATCTTCTTCTTGACTTTCAGGAAAGATGAGAGATCTTTAAATACTCAGGTCAGCAGCCAAAACAAAAAAAAAAATGATCATTTCTGAATCTGGTAATTTTCTAGCTAGCTTTTTCCTTCTATAGATTTGATCTGCCCACTGCTAGAGGAGCCTTCCTCTCATACTTTAATTAGTGATTGTATTTCTTTGGTTTGGGGAAAAGCGCTACTACATTTTATTCAGTATGCTGTCAGACATCTTTGGCAGAGGTTTATTTTACAGAAGTTCTTCACTGCAAGAATGCAGCCTGCTCAGAAGAATTGATGGCTATTGTATCCGTGTTAATATGCTACACTAGAGAAAAGCAGCTTTCTCTACAGAAGCTTTGGAAAAAAAAGTAGTATGGTGGCATGGTTGACAGTATATGAGATTTTGCATGAAATAGTGCAGTCTTGTCTATGTGCCATCATGTTCCTTACTGTGGACAATATTAATGATGGATGCTTCCTTTCAGTCATAGTGATAGGAAAGTGTCAAAACCTATTTCCTAGCCCAGCATAACATTTCACGGGAGTGTTTTGTAGAGCAGTTAGTAGAAAGCTCCTTTTGGTGCTCCTCAGCATCTTCTTCTATTCCTATATGCTTTAATATGTTATAACAGAGGTATAATATGTGTGTGTGTGTGTTTATAATATATCTACACACACACATAATGATAGAAAGTTACCAGTCTGAATTTTGTTGGTAATGCTAGGTGCTCTGCAGATGACTGCCGGATAGTCATCAAAAGCAGTGAAGGACAAATGAGACTGGATAAAGAGGATTTCTATTCTCTTCTTTGAGGCAGTGAGATCTAGCCACAAAATAATAACATTTTAATCTATGTGTGAAACTAAGAGACTAATGTTAATTCTAGATATAATGTCTGACCTATGCATTTCCCTTCAAACAATAAACCACAAATATAACTGCTTCATCTTGAAATCAGAAATATTCTGATTTAATTGATTCATTATTCTGTGAATAACTAATAATGTAAATATATGATTTACAAGCATATATATGATCCTGTGTTATATATGTAAAGTTTTCAGTAGGTAAAGGAATAAGGAAACTTCTTCTTATACTGTTCTATATACATATTATATTGCTTTCTATCTGCCATGGAAGAAGAAGGACATCTGTGCATGCACAAAGAAGTGAACATCTTCAGATTACTAGTCTTAATATCCTGATTTTCGTGATTTTCTACACGACTTTGTAAAAACACCCCACTGCCACTCCGATGATGCTGAGCTGCCTGGCTATCCACTTTATCTTGGTTTCAGACAGTCGTTAGAGACGTTTTCAGAGCCACCTGGCTGAGATGCCATGGTGAAAAATCATCCTTTACTCTGTGCCTTCAGGTGCCCTGGATAACCACGTACCCCAGCGAGCCCCCTGCCTGCAGCTGCCATCACCTGTCCCACAGAGCAGCATGGAATTCCTCCATGGCACCATTTAAAAGCGCCAAACTCAGACACTTCCTTAGGCCTCACCACCCTCCTCATCCTCAGCCGCCCCCCACCCCGGTGTTGCCAGGCAACTCAGTTCTGCCCAGCAACCTCCGCGGCTGGCCTAGGCTGCCAGCAGCCAATGGCGGATCTCCGCGGAGCGGCACCCCGCCTCTCGGCGGGCCGGCTGCCATTTTGTCTGTTGGCAGTGCCTGGCCAGGGGCTGTTGTGGGGGAGGGCATCAGCCTGGGCCTGGCAGCCAACCTGCCGTGCAGCCCACAGAGGCGAGCTCAGGTACATCATTTCTGAACCGGGCAGAGGTCTGCCTGCAGCCAGCATCCACAAAGAGGGATGCTGGTAGAAACAAGCAGTTATTGCTATTTAGGATACAGTGCTGCACCGTCCCTGCTAATCCCTCTGTTCCCTATCATCCAAGCCTCTTCCTTACTCCTTTTTTTCATACAGCTTCCAGGTGCCATGATGGCCCAGTTTCCCATGACCTGTGTCGTATGTCCTAACTTGGTAATTTAGCTCTGAAATTCACACTTCTTTTCCCCCCACAGAAAGGTTGAAACGGGTTCTCCATCTCTCCTAACTTTGTTGAGGTCCCCTGGGAGCTCTGATAATCCAAGCCACTGACCTTTCTGCAAAGAGATGTTCGTTCAAGTAAGGAGTGATGAAGGATGACTGTGAGATATCCCATTTGCAGTGGGAAAGGCCATCATGGCAGGTACTTGTTACTCTGATTTACTGCATGCTGCCAGGTATGGGTACAGACAGCTCTGTGGAAAGTGGGAAAGGCTGATAGCCTGGAGGTCTGGATTCAGGTTCTCTCCCTCCTTCCCACATTTTCCTGATGACCAGAAGAACTGGTAGATAATGGTGAAAGGCAGACAGCCTGAGGGATGGGGCACAACTCGAGGGCTAGCCGAGATTTCTCAGTGATGCTGTTATGGCTTGGAGAATAACCAGCATGTCTGAAACAACTTGTGCTGAGGTCATGCACGTAGATACAGGCAGGGTCCCTCAGCCTGCTGCTCCTTTCTCTTTGCTTATGCCTAAAGGTGGTCGTGGCCCTCAGGAGCAAGCTGGCAGAGCGGCCTAGACAGGACTCACAAATCCACTCAGTGGATCTGTTGTGCTTATGATCTGTGCATCAGGAACTGAATCCTTACAGATCTATTTTCTTATGAATTCACTGACGGGGACAAAATATACAAATTGAGTGATATGTAAACTGCATTCTGAACAAACATGGGAAAGTCTATTAGAGCATATAAATGGTATTTGCTAGGTGTTCTGTCAAATGCATAGTTTTTCACCAAACCATGCTGCTTCCAATTTAGTATCTATGTCTGTCCCTTTCTCCCATTAATTTCTATTATGGTATATCATGTGAATAAACAAAAGACTGATAAAAGGATGCAAGTACCCTTTCATATCTCTGTAGATATTTGATTTTTTCTTTAATTCACTACAAATCATAATCAGTCACAGAATATTTATGCAGCAATGAATAAAAGGTATGTACAGTAGTTCATACTGATTCATGCATGATAGGATCCATTTGTTTCATGCTCTAAAAATTCTGTATTAATAACTAAAAACTGTTTCCATTTTTAGATTTTTAGTTACATAACAGACATTTTCTCTCTTTAAATGTTGTTTTAAATCCACCTTCCTTTACAAATGCCAATCAAAACCTTTTTTAAAGAAGCAAAACAACTGCAGCTGGAAAATTGTTTCATCAAAAGTAATGAAGGTAGGGTGTTGAGGTAAAGGCAGAAAACTCAGACTGTGAACTTGGAATGGTAACAGTACAAATAAAATATGACTAGCCACTATTTTGCTCAATATATGCAAGTATTTCAAAACACAAGGTTAACCTTAATTCAGTATAAGTAATGAATTTTTAGAGCTAGAAGACCTGGAAGATTCTGGAGGATTTGCCAGCTTGAAAAAGAATCTGAAAGTTGGAGCAACTGTCTGGGCTCACAGAGTGCAGTACATTTTTTTCAAGAATGAGGTTTCTGGGAAGACTACCTGAACTTCCTGTCTTCATTTAGGCTGCAAATAAGAGGCAAGAATTCATAAGAACAGAGATAAACAATGAACAGTAAGAAAAAGAAGGGAAAATAGTTTTTTAAAAGGATTCAGATTAAGTTTATTACATGTTCTCATTCTGTGCAGATTATGTTTCATACTCCTGTATTTTATCCCTGCCGGAAAGGAATAAAAGCTGGGCGTTTTCTGCCAAACTATGCCATATTGCCAACCTCAAATGTTCAAAATCACAAATCAAGCCCTTAAATAATGTGATCAGCATAAAAATGGCATGACTTTAATACATCTGTCTGTGTATTTGTATGCATGGGTATTTTCTGTTACCCTTCCAGTATTTAAGATTTCTGCATTCCCAAGCTCTTTTTTCGCCCACCAAATAAGAGGGCTAAATATTGTGAAACTTGCAATAAAATAACAAATATTGGCGATGTTATATGTTCCCTAGGGCCCAGTTAATAAAATGCAAACTAGGAATAAGATAAAATAAACTCCCAGGACAACAGCAAACCTTGTTTTTCTGCTGTGTTACCACATGGGGTAGATAGTGGGTGGGCATGTAGGAGGGTACACTGTAGAGTACAAAACATAAACACAAACTCATTTCATTTGAAGGAAAAAAGCCCTAAACTGCTCTGTATTTAGTGAGCCTTGAACAATGAGTATGGCCTAAGGACTACAGCAGTGCTGGTGATAACTGTTGCCTACTGCAGAGCATATTGCAGGGAAATGGAAAAATAGTTTCAGAGCCTTATTTATTTATTGTCCATCACCAAAAGCAGCCAACTGCTAAAGAGCTTATGGTAGTGCCATCAGAGGGAGGTAGGGTGAATCTGATCAAGGTTACCCCCCTCCCCCCCAAATCAAAGGATTAATGGGTACATTTTTCTCTGGACATTCAAGCTGATCCCTGAGTACCTATAAGAGACTGTTGAAAATCTGTGACTCTAGTTAAAATCAATGGGAAACTTTCTGCTGTAGGCATGGGAGTGTAAGACAGTTACTACTATAGCCTAGAATAAGTCCAAAAACATACATAAATAAAGTCTACTCTCTTTCTCATCAAAACTGGGTGGTTTTGCTCCAATAGGTTCACAAGAGCTGACTCTGGGTGGGTTTTGGTCAGTGCAGAGGTTTCTGAGAGTTTCCCAAGCCTGTGATGGCTTGTACAAAATGATTTTACTGCTCAGCAGCAGGCACATGAAATGAAGGCAGTCACTTCTGCTGCCTGTAGCCATGCGTTAGGATATGCTATAGTGCTTTTTAGGCTGATAGAAAATACCACAGAACTTTAGAAGAAATGGTTACACCTGATTAAATTATTTGAAATCTCTAGAGTTATATCTCTTTTTATGGTGTTAGATTGACTTACCTGTTAACTTAGAGAGTGTTCAAAATCCTACTAAAATTTTATCATACTTAAACTATAGAGGCATCTAGAATGGCACAGTGAATTATGAAGCAGCACAGAGAGGCACCATTTCTCATTAAAAAGCCTTTACCACAATTAGATAGATCTCAGAAGCATTCTTTCTATCTGTATTGCAGTTCAAAAGCCATTTTTACTATTCAAATGTTTTGAGAATTGATTTTAATTTCCATTACCTTTTCACTGTTGTTTCTTCGGGGCTGAGGGACGTCTGGGAGGAGAGCAGAAGCAGGCAGCAACAGAAGAAGGCTAGCTTGGCATTCAATGGTGACCAACCTACTGAGTTCCCAATAAATTATCTTTGCTATTTCTACTGTGCAACTTTCACTTTTCCATGTGAAAAAGATTTTCTTCCCTTTCCTCAGAAAATTACCAGGAGTACTGAGTCCCCTTTGATTACCTCTGTGTAAATACCCAGTAAAATTTTCCTGATCATTGGAGAGTGAACTCTACTTGGTATAAATTATTTTTGGGGAAAATGAAAGACTGATTCCAAAGCCTTGTGTGCAAGTCTGTGCACACATCTGTGGTGTACAGGTGCTCTTGCTAAGCCTCACTTATTGAGGTGTTGGCTATTTTAGAGGTGATTTTTTCCTAAGAGTTTTATTATGATTGTGTGTGAAGATTTGTGTTTACTCAAAAATTCCTGAAAACATGAATATTTATGAAAAATGGAGTTCTATTTTCTGCCCAATCCTACTGAATATTTTTATGATGGCTAGGTATATTTCCTCAGGCTCTTCAGGTAATGATTTCCATCCAAAAAGAATTTGTTACAATTCACACAGAGTGAATATACTTTTATTTATTTGTTTGTTAATTTGTTTATTTTTTAGTCCGATCCCATAGAACTAAATTCTCTTTTGCATTGGGTTGTCAAGATTCACCATGGTCACATGATCTAGAGTCTAACAACAAAGCCAGGCTTCTTGGTATTTCCCACAACCCATCCTTGCTTCCAGGTTAAAATCTGCACAGCAGCTTTTGATACTGCCCAAAATACAGGTGATACCTGTATAATATAATTCAGTTCAGATTTAAGGACATAGATGTGCCTTTAATTTACTTGTGTTAGTCATGGATACTTACTTATTTGCACGTATATAGACAGATATCTACACCCTCAAGTAGGCAGATGTAAATATCTGATTTACATGCATATATCATATATTTGCAAGAATGCATGAGACATTCATGTCTAAAATAGAAAGTCTGTCTCAAGGAATTTTTCCAGTCTGAGAAAGTTTTATTTATTTATTTAATTTCTTTGATAATTAGCATAGAAGCTTACAATGACTTTTGACTTAACTGTCATTGATTTAGCTTAGGAAATATTTGTTTAAAAGAGATCAGTTAAGAAAAATATCTTACTCCCAAATTCTCTCTTGAAGGTAGTAAAATCCTTGGATGGCCAGCAGGTGGATAACCATAGATTTTCAGCATGTATGCTGTGTGGAATAGTGTTCAATATGCAGAAGACTGAACATACGCAGCTTGACCTAAAGAGAAGACAAGCTATTGCAATCACAGAATCACAAAATGGTTGAGGTTGGAAGGGGCCTCTGGAGATCATCTAGTCAAGCACCCCTGCTCAAGCACCTATAGCACATTGCACAGGATTGCGTGTAGACAGGTTCTGAATATCTCTAGAGAAGAAGACTGCACAACCTCTCTGGACAACCTATTCCAGTGCTCTGCCACCCTAACAGGAAAGAAGTTTTTCCTCATTTTCAGGTGGAACTTCCTCTGTTTCAGTTTGCGCCCATTGCCTCTTGTCCTGTTGTTTAGGCATCACTGAAAAGAGTCTAGCCCCATCCGCTTGACACCCTCCCTTAAGGTTTTTGTAAACATTGATAAGATCCCCTCTCAGTCTTCTCTTCTCCAGGCTAAACAGGCCCAGCTCTTGCAGCCTTTCCTCATAAGAGAGATGCTCTAGTTCTCTGATCATCTTCATAGCCCTGCACTGGACTCTCTCCAGTTGTTCCATGTCTCTTGTACTGGGGAACCCAGAACTGGGCACAGTACTCCAGATGAGGCCTCACCAGGGCTGAGTAGAGGGACAGGATCACCACCCTCGACCTGCTGGCAACACTCTTCCTAATGCAGCCCAAAGTATCATTGGACTTTACTAGCTCATGGTCAACTTGTTGTCCACCAGATCTCCCAGGTCCTTCTCTGCAAAGGACCATGCCTGTACTGGTGCATGGAGTTATTCCTCCCTAGGTGCAGGACCCTGCACTTGCCCTTGTTGAACCTCATGAGGTTCCTCTCCGCCCAGCTCTCCAGCCTGTCCAGGTCTCTCTGAATGGCAGCACAGCCCTCAGATGTGTCAGCCACTCCTCCCAGCTCGGTATCATCAGCAAACTTGCTGCGAGTGCACTCTGTTGCTTTGCCTAGGTCATTGATAAATAAGCTGAACAAGACTGGACCTGCTACTGACTCCAGGGGACATTGCTAGCTACAGGCCTCCAACTAGACTCTGTGCCACTGATCACAGCCCTCTGAGCTCTGCCTTTCAGCCAGTTCTCAATCCATCTCACTGTCCACTCCTCTAAATCGCACTTCCTGAGCTTAACTATGAGGATGTTATGGAGACAGTGTCAAAAGCCTTGCTGAAGTCAAGGTACACAACATCCACTGCTCGCTCCTTCATCTACTCAGCCAGTCATTCCATCCTAGAAGGCTCTCAGATTGGTTAAGCTTGAGTTCCCCTTGGTGAATCCATACTGACTACTCCTGATCACCTTCATTTCCTCCATGTGCTTAGAGATGATGTTCAGGATGAGCTGTTCCATCACCTTTCCAGAGATGGAGGTGTGACTGGCTGGCCTATAATTTGCTGGGTCCTCTTTCTTGACATTTTTGAAGACTGAGGTGACATTGGCTTTCTTTTAGTCCTCAGGCACCTCTCCTCTTCTCCAAGACCTTTCAAAGATGATGGAGAGCAGCCTAGCAATAACATCCACCAGCTCCCACAACACTCATGAGTGCATCCCAACAGGTCCCATGGATCTGTTTGTGTCGGGTTTGCCTAAATGATCTCTAACTTGACCTGCTTGAGTAGGGGAAAGTCTTCCTTTCTCCAGACTTTTTCTCTCATCTCCAGGCTCTGGGGTTCTTGAGGGCTGACCTTAGCAGTAAAGACTGAAGCAAAGAAAGCATTCAGTAACTGTGCCTCATCTGTACCCTTCATCACCAGGACACAAACTCCATTCAGCAGCAGGCCCACATTTTCCCTAGTCTTTCTTTTGCTACTGATATATTTGAAGAAGCCCTTCTTGCTTTCCTTGACATCCCTTGCCAGATATAATTCCAAATGGGCCTTAGCCTTCCTCATTGCATCCCTGCATACTCTGACAGCATTCTTGTATTCCGTCCAAATGGCCTGTACCTTTTTCCACATTCTATGTACTTTCTTCTTCTGTTTGAGTTTTTTTTAGGAGTTCCTTTCTCATCCATGCAGGTCTCCTGCCCCCTTTGCTTGACTTCTTACTCACAGGGAGGAACCGCTCTTGAGCTTGAAGGAAGTGATGCTTGAATATTAACCAGCTCTGTTGGACCCCTCTTCCTTCTAGGGCCCTAACCCATGGGACCTCCAAATAGGTCCCTGAGGAGGCCAAAGTCAAAAGAGAATTTATTTATTAATTATTTAGAAAATGTTACCAAAGAAAATTTGCTAATGGAAGGAAGAAGAGGAAGTGGCAAAAGATTGTGGAGGCATTGGTAAATAATAAAATTTTGAGTTGCGGAGCAGAAGGCTAATGTTTGGATCAAATTGACCATTAACGGGAAAGTATCTTTTGGCTATCTGCTGAAAGCAATATAGGTGTAATGATATTCCTCCCATACAATCAGATTTAATGTTAAATATCAAAATACAACCTCGCACAAATTATCAGATTAGAGTGCTTTTGTAGAACAATTACTTAAAAAATGTTTATAAATACTTAAAATAAACCTATGACAATTAAGAATAAATATTTATTATGACTATTTATTAGGGGGGATGTGTATGTAGTTAGGAAATAAGCTTTTGCTTGGTACATAGGGAAGGTATATAGAAGAAAAAAGACTGCTTGATGACTTATTTCCAATCTGCAGTTCTAATTCATTCTTAAAGTTAGTTTACATGATTTTTTGTTGTTGTTGCTGTTAAACTGCAAATTTATTTTGGGACATTTTCTCTGAAGTTATTGAAGTGCATCTTTGACCTTTACTCAAAACTAATGGATTTTTATCTTGTAGTTGCAGGTGTGGTAAGTATGTTTTCTCTGTCTTTAATAAAATTTAGTTGTCAGTGAAAAGATGGTTTTATTGACAGGCACATTGTTTCACCTTAGTTCTGGATTTCTCAGTGTTTTCTTTCCAAACATACAGTAAACTTTTTTCTCTCAGTAAAAATTTGTACAAAATACAAATAGGAAGCCCAGTTGCACAAATTCAAAAGCATGTATTTGCCATCTATTATTAGTATATTTCCTTTCTGTTAACACAGGAAATGTCACACAAACAAGTGCACTGATAACTGTGATAAACAAGTTGGTGTACTGCTTGTTTTTCATTGCTCACAGCCTTGAAGACTGCAAAATACATTTCTATTAAAATTGAAGAAGAAAGATAAAAAAGTAGACCTAAATGACAAAGGAATTGATCTCTAAATTTTAGGAATTAAATTCATAAAATATTAAATGGTGTTGTTTTAGTATTGGAACTTGAGTTAACCAAAACAAGAGTCAGTCCCAAGACACAGTTTTTGTGTTCAGATTTGAGATACTCAATGAGCAAAAATACTTATGTGCAGCATATTGGGTTTGTAGAGACTGACCATTATCTGACAAATTTGGAGCTGCGTAATCTCTGCCACACAGTGTGTGGGGTGTTTATAATCATGATTTTGTTGAGATTTAATTGAAAAAGAAAATAGTAGAATTCCCTCTCCAGGTGTAACCTCTGTGTGGAATGTACCTGGAGGCATTCCACACCTATGGCACATATTATGTCTTGCTTCTGTTTGTCTATCTCCCCTGACTTTGCCACCACCCAGGGACAGCAAGAGAGACTTTCATTTTCTTTTCTTTTCTTTTTCTTTTTTCTTTTTTTTTTCCTGGTGTTTGGTTAATTATGTTCATATCGGCAGTTCTTCTTTTAGCTGGGGTAATCTTGATCTGGATGAGAAAATCTTAAGTACATGAGGTAATCCTTAGTTTTTGCCCTTGTTCTACATTCCTTTTTATTCTTAAGTATTCAGGAGTGTGATAAAACTTACTGTACAAGTTCTTGAATATGCTAAGACTGATAATATAAAAGCTTCTTCTTGTCCTCCCCACCTTACCCCCCTTTTCAGAAGTTTTTTAACTACAGTGAAAGTAAGAGGAAGCATCACCAAAATTAGTGCCCATTTTACCAAAACCAGAGATAATATAATTTATATTATCAGCTTACCCTAAATCAGATAGTTCTGTGAAGCAAAGAATAAAAATATAAGTCAGATGAGCTAACTTCCCTTATCTTTTCTGCTCAAGCAGTACAATTGGTTGGAAAATTTTTGACCAACTTTGTTTTTACCAAAAAGTGGTGATTCATGAAAACAAACTACAAAACAGCTTAGACACTTTCCAGATTCTTTTTTTAAAAAAAAATTTGAAACATTTAAAAATTCATAGTTTTTGAGGAAATTGAGCTAAAATGACAATTTGTTTCGACTTTTTCTCCATTTATAGTAAAATTTATTTTTAATGATCAGACTATGCAAAATATTTTGACTAATAAAAAATATTTCATGTGGTCCAGGTCATGAAAATGTTAACAAATTGACTTTATTTTTTGCTGATTTGGGATGGGAATGTTTCTCAAAATCAGAAAAATCCTATAGATTAGGAGTGCCAATTATTTTGAAAACTGCGCTGGAAAACATATTCGTTACTCTAAAAAGGCCACGTTTTTATATCTAAGGTAAACTGAACTCACAGATTAAGAAATTTTGTGAACACCTCTGTATGTTTTAGAATGTGTGTGTAACATTTATAAGAAACAACCCTTATGGATATGCAGCTCTTTGGTAGGCTCTCATGTCATGATCACTGGAAAAATACATTTTCTTCTTACATTCTTTCTACAGATTGGTCTATAAAGTCATTTTGATGATGTTGTCATCATGGACAACATCATCTCTCTTTATATCGTTCTACTCTCTCTTCTTTCTTTTGTTAGAGGTTAAACAGATGCCTGGTTTGGCCAGGACAGTCCAGAGATATGGGTTTATGCCACAGTATTTCAAAGATTTTCTTTGGATCATTATTTTGTATTAATTTTTCAGAGAGGGCTTAATTTTTTCCCTGAGTTTGAATCTTAATCTGTGTACCAAGAATTTACGCACAGGAAAGAGTGAGATAAGGCCTTAGAACACTGTGCTTTGCAATACTGTCTATCACCTAGAGCTTCAGCAAGTCTGTGATAGAAGCTTGCTCTCTGAATCTCATCCTTTTTTTCTTTTAAGTAATAAATGTATGTTACAAACATTAATAAATCATTTTCTTTTAAAGCCTTTCATGGACTATCCTGATCTTGCCAGGATACGTTATACGTTATATGTTGTACATTATTGTTATTGTGTGTATTATTTCTTCCCCCATGGTCTAGAGAGGTCTGACAGCAGGTAAGGCTGATGTATACCTGCTATGTAAAACAGATTGCAAAACGCCGATGCATCGCAGGAGAGCAGTGAGCTACGTTCTTTGTAGAACCCCCTCAATAGTGTCCATTTATAGGACACAGTTCCTATATGTACTAAGAGGTATCCTGAACTCAAAGAACCTGAAGTTTAAACAGAGGGCAAAAAAGGAAGATAGGCAGTAAGAAAAGGAAGAGTTTTTGTATTTTATTTCTTAGAAGCTGAGTCACTGAAAGATTAAATAACTTGCCCAAGCTTACACGAATGCTTAGCACCTTACCCTAAGCTGATGAGCCCTCAATTTATTTTCTTACCTTTCGGTAATACATGATATTGACTTGCTGTGAAAGAAGATTTTTATGTTCACAGGCTACATTTTTTGGAATGGTTTTACTATGACCACTTTAAAAACAGCAGCAGAGCCACAGGGGAAGCCCTCTACGTCTCATCTAATAAAATGATCTTATAGAAGAAGCATCTGCTGTTACAAAGGCTCAAGTATGTGCCACAAGCAGAGTGCAGGCCATGATTTATTTGTAATAGGAGCACTTTCATGACCCTTACCAGTAACTCTAGTACTCTGTCTGAATAGAAAGATCTAGAAACCTACACTTGCTGTTATGTGTTACGAATCCTCATTACATCTGTAGATGCTCTAGACAGGTTCGCACGGTATGTATTCACTGTGACCTTTGGCTGCTGGCTGAGCTGGTGGGGAGTAGCGTGCTTAGCAAATGGAGCATGAAGAGTAGGTCTGGGACAGCACACAGGGTGTCTATGGAGAAGACTGCCTGTGATGCAGAAAAAGCTTTTTGTGAGAGAAGAAAGAATTTCTGTGTTGTTTGGTACAAGAAAGGCTGTGTATGTGCGCATGTTTGCACATGTGTGTATTGAGGGTGTGGAGGTATGTATTATATATGGTAAGAGGGGCGAGGAAGCTGGGAGAGAGAATAGGATGTAGGCTGTATTAGTTTTAATTTCTCTTGTGCCAATTTCCTTAACCTATTTGTGCTAACAAAAATATGATCAGAAAATAATGACATAATTTTGGAAAACATACTACCTACTTGAAAAGATCACGGTTCTATTCCATGATTTTGGATCTTTATGCAGTAGCAAGCCAAAGGGGTTTTACAGAGTGTGGTAAGATATATGCGGCTGACATGTAGTTCAGTCAGTAACATAGTTAGAAACTGCTGCTGGATATGTGAACTTTTCACCTAAAATTAAAGCCTCTTTTCCAAGTTTTGTGTGCATTGTTTCCCTATTCTTCCTGAGACACTCCTCCTTGTGCCCTAGTTAGCTTGCCAGAGCTTGCAAAGAACAAGGATGTGGGAATAATGAATTATTCTATTCATTTATTATTCTTGATGAATAGTAAATTATTCTAATAACATTTACTATTCTATTCATTTATTACTTGAGAATAATTAGCCGGGAATGGCTTCTAAGAAGTTTTTCCAAAATTAGACTTTAATGGTTTTGCTATGTTTATCTTCACCTGTATGAAAATATCTTTGTAGCTCTCCCCGCTTAGCTGTTCCCACCTTCTCCCCCACTCAGACATGTATCCACTTCCCAAAGCTACTACATTGTTTAAAAATGCTAATCTCTTCCTCCACCAAAGATCCAGCCTCTTCCTTCACATAGCTGAACTCCCATTTCAGACAGAAACCCTTCCTCCAGTCAGATGCATCTTTTCTGGGCTAATAAGAAGTGCAAGTGAGTGGGGGGGGGAAAGACCTGAATGAAGATCAAAGAATGGGTGTGTCTGTATGAGAACAGAGGTTGTAGGTAAATGAAAGGAGATGATTATGGAAAGATACATATACAAGAAAGGGAGAGATGTCTGAGCAGGTGGTATACTCAATGAGATTTTAAAGTCAATTGGACTGCAGAAAGGTTATTAGTTTGTCTCCATTAAGAGTAGTCAGTGGTGCTGTCCTGACTTTGACAAGTGCTTATTTGGGGCTGCAATATTTGCCATTACTAGATTTCATTTTACCTCTTGATGTCTGGACTGTTTTTCTTGGTCTGTGCTGGTATTTCAGGCTCCTCAATTTGAAGAAAAAGATGTATCCATGACCAATCCCCAGTTACCTTTTCTCCTTGTAAGGCAGCAGGATCTGAACTGTGTTTCACTGTTTTTCTTTAGAGCTGCTGTGGAGGAGGGCAGCTTTTCTGTATGCTGCTACCTACCCAAACTGAATATTCCTCTATCACTATATGATCTGCATATGCGACTGAATTACATATTAGTCCAGAATCAGTGTTTCCTCTGAGACTTCTTCAGCTTCCTTTCCTTCCTTTTATGGAAAGAAGGAACTTTCCATCCCTCTCTTCTTTGTAGAAGGAACATAGCTTCTGTGAATGAATTAACATATAGAATTTACTGTGATTATCACACTAAATAATACATATGAAAACTTAGTTACCTTACATTCAATCTACCTTCTAATCCAAAGGCTTTTCACTTAACAATGTAGTTATTGGTATAAGTGGTATAGACCTGACTGAATGCCTAGTGCATGATCACTTGTACATTTAAATTGTGCCTCTCTTTGGATCCTACTCAATTCCCAGCCAGTTTGGTGTCAGAACGTCCAATTATTTTTTTTTTTAAGTTTGGGTCTCTAAGGCATAAATTCGGGGCACAGGTCTTGCAGCATTTCCTGATGTACTATCCTTCCTCATGATGTTGAACTTTGGAGTCCAAAGTGGACTAAGCCCAGAACAGCTACTGCACTGGCTTATACCTGGCTCCATCCAATCTCATGTTCTGTCTCTGAGCAGCAGAAAGTACCTAGGGAGAGAGAAGAGAAATGTGTCATAGTATAGAATGATTATTCTCCTGGTCTATCTTCTCACTTTGCAGCAAACCATGGCTTTATTTAGCCATCAAATATTGAATCATTATGTTTTCTGTCCAAATATTTCAATAGCTGCACACTAAAGCTCCCATATGGCTTTGAAAAACTACTCAGGTCCAGCACTGAGAGGATCATGAAGTCTCATCTCCCATGACTTCCTCAGAATTTCTGGACTTTCTCAAAATCCTCTCAAGAAGCATGATCTAGCTGAAAACATCTGTATCTTACGGAAGCTCTCAGATTGGCATTGATTTTCACCAGTGTCGATAGTAGAAACATTAATTTACTTAGGGATAAAAGGCAAATTTGAAGAATCATATTTGTGACCATAGACTTGTCCATTTTTTTTCCTATAAAAGGACTGTTTAACAAAAAAATACATAACTAAATAATGCTATTTTTGCTAGGCAAAATGCTGTTTTCTTAAGGGATCCCTGATTCCCTATTTGAGAGGACTTAGACTTCTCCCTTATTGGAATTGTTGAGTCAGCAAATTAACAATAAATAAAAATCCCCTGGGACTTGTCTTATTTTTCTGCAGAGATCGGTTCAGTACAGTATCTACCAAACCTGGGATAGAAAGTGTCATGAAAAATAAAGCAGGAGAGCATTATCTGCATTGGCAGATCTTCTTGGTGGGAGCATTTCTCTGCCCCAGTACTCATATTGCAAAACTTACTTGTTTGCACGTACATCCTCTACATTTTATGAGTTGCTTTAGGCTGAAAAGAGAGAAAAATAAGTTAACAAGTCAAAGGTTGTAATGCTTCCGACCCTTTGTCTAGGCAGGTTGATAAAGATGGTGAGAGATGTGTAGATTTGATTTGTTTGGCATGTAAAATGGTCTTGAGCTGATAAGTGAAAGGAATCCTTTATGCAGTCTTGTCACTGTCAAAAAGAACCAGTTGGGGCAGGGTGAGTGTCTTTTTGACATTGTAAAAGAAAAAAAAAGAAAAGAGATTGAAAATAGATTGCACTTATCTAATATCACTAATGAAACCACAGTGATGTCAGTTCTGATCAAGCTGTAATCGGAGTTGCTGATTGTGTGATAACAGGCTTCCTTTTTACGTGTTTTCTACATGTTTGCAGTGGAAAGGCCATAAATGATTAACTGTGGGTGAGTGGAAATAGTGAAGAAAAAAATAACTTTGCCACAACAACAACAAATGAGAGAAGGTGAGGACTTCAGAGTGAATACAGAGGGGAAGAGGAGGAGAAGAGAATTCTGAGTATTATTAAACATGTGAAAGAAGACTCATTTACTTTATAAGAAGTAGATCACTCACACAGACACATTCACAACTTTGTGGTCATTGAAATTTGCGTAAGTGCTATTAATCAGCTCACCACAGATTGTCATAGCTATTTCTTTGGAAATGACACTTGAATTTAAAGCTAGTGTTAAAAGGGAAAGCAGTAAAAACATGAATCAAACAATAAGAAAAGCCACAATATCTTATAACAAGTTTGCTTAAATCCCTTTGGATCAGATTCTGCCACTTAGTCATACTGAGTAGAACCTTACTCAACAAAAAGTCCTTTTTGAAGCCACTGGGGTCAAGAGAGCAAGTATTGTTCCATGATACTGAAAACAAACAATCCTTCTTAAACAGAAGTATCTCACATTGTTGGATTCTGTAAAAAGTTACTGCTCAATATCCTTTTTGCCAGGTCCAGAATAAAGGATTATCCATGGGCACATTTACTAAGGGTGGATAAGCTGGTTGCAGTCCCTCTCGTTAGCACCACCAGTACAGTTCATGTACTGTGTGTTACCTGACTTGATAGCAGCTGCATTTCTGTGTAACTGCTCTCATTCACGATATGGCTGGATCGATCCCTGTCATCATTCAGGACCGCAGTCAGACACCCTTATGCTGATTAATTAAGCGCTTCCAAGAATCCGAGCAACTGGCTAGCTAAGGGTATGTCTACAGAGGATTGTGCAGCCCTATATTAGTTACCTGAGCAGGCTCCACATGACTTGATAGGATATTGTACGGAGATAAGAAATACAGTGCCCACAAGTAGAGCTAATTACCTGTTGCTGAATGCCACTCATAGATTACTATGTAGTTTTTATTTTCAAAGCAAACTCATTTGGAGCTCTGCACGATACTATATTGAAAGGCAGTGACCTAGATGAGAGTACTTACGAACTCAGGTACAACTCACCATGAAAAGAAATGTTAGCAACTGACTGATGAATAATATACATTTTTAATTGTCTTGTTTAAATTGATGACTTGAAAGGCAAAATATAGAACGTTTAGCTTTTTAACTTTCCTTTTACTTGAGAAAAGTATGTAGATGTTCCAAACTCTATCTAACTCTGTAATAAGTATTTCAGAAACTAATGAAGGCTTGCTAAAGGTAAAGGTAATATCAAAAATACCTTTCTGTGTACCAGATTTCATGGTATTTAGACTCTTAGAATCAGTCAACCAGATGTTAGGTGTCTGATACCTTTAGAAACAGGAACCAAACATCCGCTGGCAGACCTTTGCTTCCAAATATTCTTCCCTAAGAGAATGAAATTGAAGAATCAGGCTTACCTAGATGCTGCTTCCCAAATTACTATTTCTGTTTTAAAGTGTATGGGTGGTATTCTGCTACCAGGGTGATAAAGGTGACGGATAGGTAACAAATGATGAACATAGAATTTATTTAGAAAATATGCTCAAGTATAGCAAAAGAAAGTATAAGCAGAGTGTGTACTTATATAACTGTAACTGCTGAATACAGTCAAAATAACTATTGACAAGGTAGTCAATAGTCAACTCTATCAAGTCTTTCTCTAACTGGACCCTACTGCTGCTGGGAAAAAAGAAATTTGCCTCAGTAAACTATTTAATTAATATACACGCTGAGCTGGCTGATGCTGATCTCAGAACCTTTAGAAGAAAATAGTTGTTACTTTATGTATAAGAAGTTATATAATTGCTCCCTCCTGCAGCACAGATAGCTTCTAGCAGTCAGCAGGGGTTCTAAAGGAGGCAGGTAGGAAGCTGTTGTTAGTAATCTATCATGCCATTCTCTTTTTTTCTCCCCTTAATTTTTGTTTTATTCTTCCTCTTCCTCAGGGCATGGGTGGGGGTCAACACATGGGCAGAGCAGCCAAAGTGTTACTAGTATTATTTTATAACAGACAGGTAAATCATGATTAGTGTAGAAGTCTTCACAGACATATTCCTGGATACGTTTTGGGCAGCTAAGATGCAGAAATAGTATTTTTCTAGATGCAGATGGAAGGGTAGCAGCTTTCTATCTTTTATAATTATTATGTGTTATTTGGATAACTTTGTCCGAAATGCCGTATTTATTTAATGATAGAAGACTGTCCTTAAAGTTCCAAGTCTGAATGATGACACTAGTTACCTAAATCAACTGAATCGGCTAAAGTGTGTATTAACTACATCATCAATGTGCATGGATGTATTAAAGATAACAGTTGTTACAGTCAAGATCTAAACCCATCTCCAGTGCTCTTTGTAGTTTAATTCAGTCCTGTTTATTGCATTTTTTTCCTATCCTCTGAATACCATCATTTAGACAAGATACCAAGATACATGTGGCTTTTGTTCAGTGGGAATGTATTTGTTTTACTACCCACAGCTGAGTTGCAAGGAAGTAATGGATGCTGAAATAGTTGCAGAGAAGAAATGGATACACACTTCCTTTGCCTCTCTGCAACTGTTGACCTAGCTGAGGTAGCTGAGGTGCTCGTAAGTCAACGAAATGAGGCAGTCATAGTCATCTCCAGAAGGAAAAGATTTTCACAGTAGATCACAATTAAGGAGAGGACTGTCTCTAAACCTTTACTGATTGAGAATATGTGTGTATGTGTACGTGTGTGTGAGTGTATATTATACATATATATACATAATTTTCTCTATATTCGTACATGTTTCTGTATACTTTAGGAGCATTATCTTACAGAATATTAAATATCCAGAATGGAAAACCATAGATATTCTTTTTTACATTCCAAACAAGAATGGTAGGATAACTGAATTCTCTAAAACAGATAATTTCTGAAAAATGAACTGATGCCTCAGGCAAATATGAGACATAGCTGTGAAATCCTTTTAGATGTTATCTTCAAGAATTAAAGGCTAAAAAACGGGAAATGCTTTTTGTTGGCCAGTATTTTTTAACTGTTTGTCATATCAAAAACTGTGATGGATGTTATAATAACAGCTTACTATCCAGGAATAACTTCTTCCCAAAGCAACTGAAACATAAACAAAAACAGAACTTCATTGATTGAATACTATTAAAGCCTAAATATAAGGTGATTTAGAGAACTTATACAATTAGATCAAAAAGAAAGATCCTCTCACACACATTCTCTCCCCTCCCCCCCCCCAAAAAAATGGATACAGATATGTTAAAGTAATTAAGAACTGGTTAGCAACATAGTCTCCATTAAACATTCAAGCATGATAACAGAACTCTGAGGTCCCTAAAACTAGCTTGATATGACAGTCATCATTAAATCTTTACAGATCTGTTATTTGCACATTTAAAATATATGCAAGAAATATACTAATTTCTGCTGATATTAATAATATACAGTTTTCAACCTAGTCCACCCAGTATCTTACACACTTAATTGCTCTCAGTAATTCTTCTGCTTCTTCTGTGTTTGAGTGATAGTGTTCAACAAACCTGTTAGGATGAGTGCACTCCTATGCCCTATATACAATGGGAAGAGAGAAAGTTCCTGTCTCACTCACAGAACTTTCCATCTAAGGTCACCTCATCTTTGTTTTCTCCCTTTGTAGGAGACTTTGAGATGTTATTAAGGAAAAGGTACTTATATGAAAAAAAAAGTGTTGATTTCTGCTGTCATGTGAATGGGATGATTTTAAGGCCTGCTCTATCCAACTTTCAGATGATAAAAAAAGCTTTTGAGGTGCACTTGTGTGATGTGGGACAAGTGGCAAATGAATGACTGGAGGCTGGAAACTGATTTAAGGATTAAATGGATACACAATCTGGTCTCAGAAATTAATTAAATGAGAAATTTTGGATTGTGGAGAAAAAAACTCATAATATTCCCATGCTTCTCAGAATATGGACAAACATGTGTGGGCTGTTCTAAAGTTGCCCAGAAAAGGGAAAGGTAATTGATAGGAAGTTGGAGAGCCTTGGAGATTTTGCTGCCACTGAGAGGTAGCACATGCAACTACTTTTCATGCAGGAATATCTGATTTATCCTGGTCATAACTAGGTCTCTCCTTTGATATAGCAGACATTTTACTGACATGTAATAGGTAACTGGTCAGAGAAGGTTGAAAAGTTTCTTAAAAAGTACCATGATTTGGGAAAATCTGATTTCATTTTTTAGACAGTTTTAATAATGTTTTTTTAATTTTGGTGTTATTTCTGAGCAATAGCTAAGAAGTATATCAAAAGATTATTTTCAATTTATTTAGTATTATTAATAATACAGCATAATATATACACATATAAATATTCCAAAGTATAGAAAAATCAAGTTTTCAGTTTTAGAAATCTTGATTCTTTACTAGCAAAAATTTTGTTGTTGCTGATTGATAGATTTAAGATCTTTTATTAACATTTACAGCCTCTAGTGTATCTTTGGCTATCTTGTTACTAATGAACATACTGTTTACCTTTATAAAGGTCTTTAAATATTTTCGGATAGCAGCTAGTCTTTAAATCTACATTCCTCTGCTTTTCTGCCAGTTAGTATTGTTAGCTTCTGTTTTATTTTTTATCAGTCTTTCTTTTATTGCTTATTTAATTTGTTTCTTATTAGCAACCATACCAAGAGTAAATGAATGCAGAGATAATTTGGGGTATTTAATGGGGGCAGGTCTTTCAAGACTGAAAAAACAATATTCTATTGTGAAAATCATTAACATTTTCAGAAAAGTTGAATTGGTAAAGCTATTTGTTTATAATGCTTTTCTGTTTCAGTATACTCTGTAAGCAAGAGATTTCTCTCTTCATTTATATACCTCTTTGTAATCATAATGGAGATTTGTTCTTGGAGTATGTGCTTCATATTTTATTTATAGTGAGTCCTGATAACAGCAGAACAGTTCCCTCTGGGTTTCCATATTTCTACCATTACGGCTGAGCCAGATATGTTAATCTGTACAAAATCAAGTGGTTTGCCTAGGCTTTACAGAGACTTTCCTATAAAATTAGGTACTTAAATGGTACTTTTTTTTTTTTGGGGGGGGGGTTAATTTTCAGGCTATATGGGAAAGGTTTTAAGTAAGTGATAGATTAAGAAAGTTTGTTTTGATGAAGTAATAATCCAAAGGAAAATCTAATTTTAGATCTCCTATCAAGACAAAAAGGAGAACATTTTCTCTCTAGTTCTATAGCTCATCCCTTTCAGAGATGCCCTTTCAGTGATTTTTCTGTTCCATTCTCACTGGAAATCATATTAGTTTATAAGCATCTTGAATTTGACAAAGTGTCTATTTTCATAAAATATTTGTGTGTTTGCACTTTATTGTTGTATCAACAGGGTTAAAATATACATTGGGATGTTCGAGTTTTGTAGGATGAACATTCCGATCTTTTCATCATTTCCATTTTTACAGCAACCTAATAAAATTATACATCATAAAGCAACTATGGTGGAAGCATATATTAATATCCCACTTCATTGCATTAGTCTTGTGGCAATTAAAAGACATGGCAAAGATCATCCAGTAAATAGTGGTGGAGTCAGTCTACTGTTGTCAAAACAAGACTACTAGTGGTAATAATGGGATCAATTACAAATTTGTGTTCTAGCTCCTCCTTTTATCAAGAGAAAAAGTACCTGAAACAACACAGTAGATTTAAACAGATTCTGAAATAAAACAGTGAGTAAAAATGATTACCAAAAATGCTGAAAAACACTTTGACTGTCATTTAAAAAAAATCCTGTTAAAAAACTTTTAACATATCTCACACATTCTTGGAAGCTAATACATGGGTTGTTTTCTGGAGATAAAAAGCATAAAGAGCAAGAATCAAGAAGCAGGACTGATTCTGAGCTTACTTTGGTTTCTGAATTCGTGGTGACTACAGTGGCATCAGGAAGTTATTCCAGATTCCTACTGATTTAGGCTACCTGCATGCTATGGTGGGTAAAAGTAAATGGATCAAAAACTAAGGGGTGTCTTAAACATCATTGTTACCCGCTGCTACCTCTGTTCTTGCAGGAGAAGTCAGGAGGAGCAGCAGTGGCTGTAGTATGTATGGCTACTAGGGCATTGAGGTATGTCTTATATGCTGGTGCCTCTTACATACAAGAAAATAAACTGGATCAAAATTAAGCTGGAATATTTTACTAGAAGTAAGCTGATGAAATTATCTACATGTCTACTATTTTCTCAAAAGTGGTTAAAAGAATAAAATGAAATATTAGTGTTGAAATTATATTCAAACCTGCTTTAACAGTACTGAATTTAAGAACCTTTCCTCAGTATGTCCAGGGAGAATTGCTTGCAACAATGGACATCACCCTCTGTGCCACCTCAAGAGGTGGTCTTGTGTGGCAGGGGCAATTAGTTTGAAGGATACTCCATAGTAAATGCAGTAAGTTTGATCCTATATATGGCAGCCCTGCTGTAAATGTTCTGTATGGTAGCTTTATGCACTTGCAAAGCATCTCTACAGTGTGCTTAGTGAGGTAGGCATGTACAGAAGCAGAGACTTTACCTGGGCCAGTTGGTTGTTTAGGATATCCCTCATCTCCTCCAAAGCATGCCAGCTTCCTCTGTCAGACAAAGGAGCCACAAGGAAAACTAGTAATCTCACGTTTCATTACAGTTTTATTCTACTGGTATTAGTGATGATTCCATGTGAATCAGCTTCTAGCTCTCTTACTGTGCAAACCATTACAGTCTCAGCATTTGCCACTCCATGATCCTTCCTGTACTTAGGAGATAGTGCGTTAATGCAATCACAGCTGAGTGGCAAGTGTTGCACACTAGATACCTACTGCAATCTCAGTGGGCAACTGTGTGCCATGAATATTAAGAGCCACACCGTCCAACACAGGAACTCCACAAACTCCAGCTGTGCCAGCTCATGCTAGCTGAGAATCTAGCTCTTCAGTTTTACTGAACTTGACTATGCATTTGAAATACAGGCCATTCATCTAACATAAGGGGCAAATATTTACACCAAAATACTGCCTTTAAATGCATATGCAACAAGTAAAATGTGGTCTTTCTCAAAAATAAAACTTCGTTATTCCTGTCACTTTATGTTGATGATTCTTAAATAGCTTTTTTCCTCTCCTCAAACTATCTGAAACTTACCGTTTGCTTTTACTTCTGCTTCAGTAGCGTTTGTCCACCTGATGTGGTAAATCAGCTCTTTGTCTGCTAGTGCCTCTAACTTGATTTTTTTGTTCATTTTTTAATCTCTTCTTTGCTCCACACTATTTATTTTTTATGTGTGGTTGATCCTGGCAGTTTTAATTCTACTTTAGTACTTTAGGAAACAAAATATTTTTGAGAAATCCATAATTCTACGACAAAAATATTTGATCAAAATTTTGCATTTTGATAAAAGTTTTTATTTTTGGATAGTAATAAGATGGGAAAAAAAGGAAGTAGAAAGAAAAAGTTATTCTTTGTTGGAAATGTTAAGTAGTAAATTTCAAATAAAAGAAGATTTGTATGAAATAATTGTATGAAGGGTAATGTACCTTGATCAATGGCCAACAGCTGGCTTGAGGCATGGCACCTGCAATTGCAAATGTTGGTATTTTTGCTTACACCTACATCAGTATTTTGCTAGAGTTTATTTTCACTTTTAAGATTACTGACACTCTACATATGCCTTTGAGGTCATTTGAACTTACTTTGCTCTCCATTATCATTCTGAACAAATTCATGATATTATCATGGCTAAGATGATTTTGTCATTTTGCTCTTACTGTGACCTAAACCCAGGGCTGCAGTTTCACTGTGCCTCTAGTCTCTAGTTACTTTTATATATATAGTCTGGGCATCAGAGAGGAGTGTGGGTCTCTTTTTGCAGTGTTATAATCCATTTTCTTAAATCTCTTAGCTGTACCCTGAAGATCACTTCCTGATATGCTATTTGGCTTAAAGCAAAAACAGAAAAAAAAAAAAAAAAAAAAAAAAAAAATCCAAGAGACAAACTAGTGAAGAACTGAGTAAGAATAATCTTAATCAGCTAGCTGTATTTTAAATTGCATCTTTGAACTTTCTCAGAGATTGTTTTTTTTCAAGAAAGGAGCTATAGATTTGATGGAAGAACACAGATTATTCTAAATGAAAAGAATACTTCTCGTTTTATGTTAAATTTTAGCCAAATAAACAGCCTAATACATAATTATAAAATCTTGGTTTGTATTGGTCACTGCATAGAAATTGTTTGCCATCTCTTAGGCAGAAGTTTGAACACTTTAATTAAATGTTATAATATGCTTACAGTGCTATTATGTTGATACTGTTTAGTAGTATTTACAACTCACCTGGATGTTTCAAAATGGATGCTTTATTGTCCATATCTTCCATTGTGAAACATTGCTTATGGAATGTCTTGTCACAGAGCAGTCTAAGCAGAGAGTGGCTTACTATTTCCATAACATCTGTCTTTTTTACTATAGAACAGATTAACAATTATGCCTTAAAAAAAAAGCAGGAAACAAAAACATGCAGCTTAGACAGCAGTAGCTAGCTGTGCTACATGTATGTCGGAGGAAAAGGTCTCTCCCACAGTGCAGCTGGTGGAGTTCACACTTCCCCTTCTCTTTGTACAAGAGAATGCTATATTATTTCTATTACAAAATGATTGTCTGGGGCGGGGGGGGGGGGGGGGGGGGGGAAGAGAGCTCCCCCGCCCTCCTCTTTCCATGCATGCAAGGCTTTTCAATTGTGTTAAACAGTATAGCAGAAGGCTTTTTTAAATTAGTGTTTTGTTTTAGCAATGGTTGCTGATGTGTACATGTAATACAGTTTTAATCAAATCCCAAATGCTGAAGACCTTTCAGCAGTATCTTAGGCAGCACTGTGCAATGCTTATTCCACTTGAAGTGGCCACTAGGGAGGTACAATTAGCTGTTCCCATGGAGAAGTTTGTTATGCTAATAAATAATAAGTAGTGTAGGTAGAGATGGAATCAATTAAAGATATTTTTGACCACCTAATGGTTTATGGGATTACTAAATAATTGACAACAAGTTTTTGACTACGTATTCCATAAGCATGTTTTATTGTAAGTGAAGTGTGAGCGCAGAACAAGGAATGTCTCTGTCATAAAGGTTAACTTATATCACTTTCTTCAACTTCACTGCTTATAATGTTTACTATTAAGGAGTAATGTTACTTTTTTAAAGGGTTAAAATGTAGACGTAAGTACATATTTGCTCAATGCTGAAGCTGCCATAACAGAGTTCATTTTTAATATCGTTTTCAAAAACCAAAAAGACATTTGAAATGTTAGGAATGTGGAAAGTTTACTGCTATCTATATTTTCACGTATGTTTGCTTGAATAACTCAGAAACCACTTTGTTTTTCAAGACTGATTTGACAAACTTATTCAAACCATAATTTAATCACTGTTATTTGTCTTAAATAAAAATATTGACGTAGACTCAAACCAAAACCAGCTCTAGCCATCCCTTAGGGGGAAAAAAGGGATTTGTTCAATAGTATTTGCTGAAGGCAAAATTCAGCAAATATAAAATCAGATTCTCCAGTCCTTTAAGTCTGATTTGTTCCACTCCAACAGCTAGTTTTTGAGATTTTACTACCATCAGAGAATTCATGGATGACCTAGACACTTATCATAATTATTACACCATCCTCTTTCTCTTCTTAAGTGTAGAGGATTTAATGGAAAAGTGATCGTGGGCATGGATATTTAAAGTCATAAAGCAGGTCAAGCTGAAGGACTGAAGTTAAAAGGAAAATGCACAGTACACAAAAATCACAGCTCTTACACATCGGTACTCTTCAGAATCTGTTGAAGAGACAAAATATTATAGTGTTTGGCAATGATCTTTTTTTCAGTTAGAAAAATAATAATAGTATCTTAGAATATGATCACAGTAAAAGTGGACTGTCTCTTATTGCGATCTATCAGATTCTAAATTAAAGTTTTTCTTGATATGCCAAAAATTATTGTATAAAATCATGTTTTCAATATTAATAGAAGAAACAGTGTCTATGTTTATCTTGTGAATTGAAGTATCTACTAATGTACATTATTTTCACATTTAGAAGAGACTTTACATTGTTTGCCATTATAATGAAGTTTCAATGAAGTAACAAAGGAAATAACTTAATCTTATTTATCCAATATAAAACAAAAACCATGTGCATGCTCTTCCCTCAGAAAAAGAACAGTTTAGGCTACCCAAAGTTACCATTAGTTTTGAAGAAATATTGGTGAACCTTGAGGTGAAAAAAAATTACAGATGTCGCAGATGTTAATGCTTGATTTTGTTTCCTTTTATGTGCTTTTATTGATTCTGACCCAAGATGTGTCAGGACTGACCTCTGTCAAAGACACATTTTCTGTATCAGGTTTATATGAAAACTCAGTGAGTAATATGTGTTCACTGTAGTAATAACGTGATGACCATTTTCAAAGCTCTTTTACAAGATGCATTACTGAATAGCTTACCAATAAGTGATAATATGTAATAAACTTTTTAAAACTAATTTATAGAATCTTCAGTAATTTTGTATATTGTGTGTTTGATTATAAAAGGCTAAAATTTCTTGGATCTTCTGTTCAAGGCAAATGGCATTTTACTGACCTGAACTTCTTACATAAGCATAGTTGTAATACTTTTTCTTTACATTAGTTTTCATTATTAAGTAGAAGATACTTGAATGATTGAAATTAAAAAAAAATACATATCTAAGGACATAATTGGCATCATCTTTCTTTTTTTTTTCTTTTTTTTTTTTGCCTCCATAGTTGGCTACTGTCTAATTTATCCTTATTTCTGCTCTATGACATTATTCAGTGTGTCTGTAAGAATTTTCCTTTCTGATTATGTACCATGAAATATAAACCACCAGAAGCTGAGGCAGTACTTTTTCACACTCCATGATAGATCATTGAGTACCTCAAAGAGACAATTATCCAGGGAGAATAGAGAATGAATTAATCTATGTTTTCCTTTATCATCAATATAATGAAAAGTTGGGGTTTTTTATATTTTTTATTTTTTTATCTACAGAAGCTGCCAGACTTTTACTGAGGTTCTGTATTAAATAATGTTCTCTGTAAGTTACTGCCTGAACCTCTAGTGCTTTTAGGAGATAGGGATACACAGAACCACTGGTCATCCAAAAAAGACTATAGCTGTGTGTTGCTGATACACTGCATTTGGTGGTCAGAAAGATGAATTATACACTCAGGTAGGAAAGAACACCAGGAGGAGTGTTCTATAATCCACCTCATCCCTTCCAGCCTACTTTTCAGGCTTGTCTTTTGTTATTCTGTTGGCTTCTTGTGGCTCCTTGTCTTGGTTTCTTTGTTCAGTGAATCTCGGAGTACTTCTTTCCTCTGTTCTTGCTTCCATTTGTTTTTCTCTTTTCCATTCCCACTACCATTCAACCTTATTTTCTCCATGTTTCCTAGCAGCCTTTTCACAATCCATTTCTCCATCCCTGGTCTATATTCTGACCAGACTATGCTAAATGAGGAGCAAGACCTTGAGAAAATACACTGTAAAGATCTGATAAGTCTCTGATCAACATATGTGCATAGCTTTCAACTTGGCCAAAATGGAGTGGATTTTGGTAAAAGCAGAAAACAAAACAAAACAAATCTTTGAAACACAGGGCATCTATTCTGTCCTAAATCATGGATATACTAAAATTTGCAATTAAAATGATGCTAGAATGTTGCATATTTATATAATTTCCTTTACTCTTTCTCTGAAACAGCTACAATAATTTAGCTGAAAACTTTTCTTCTGTACATTCCTTCAGACTGATATCTTGTGATGCCTGGAATAAAAGATATAAATCATGAAGATTAAAGTCTAGTAAAGTTATATTAATTGGAAGTCAAGGTCTTTTAATAGTATAGACTGTACAACTTCAGCAGGTCACTCTTTTGCCAGTTTGGCAAGTAATCAATCGTTCCAGCTACCTTAGTGTTCTAGTTCAGAGTAGAAGGGCATTTCTAAAATGAATCTCCTTTTTGCCCCACTTAACTTGCCTTGATTCACATTAAGTGGCTGCAGAACATACAAAGTGGGTTCCTTTTGGGTAAAACTTAAGTAAAAGATGCAATCTAGAAATGTATCTAGTGCATATCAACTGCTAATGAGTATTTGATGTATGGAATCAGACTAGAACTATTAAAAAAAGATCTGAAATGAATACAAGGTGGGCTTCAGGTCCTCAGCACCAACTGTTTAGCTGTGCAGCTTTGCTCCTGTTGTGCCATACAACTTGTGGATTTGCAATAGCAAATCAAGCAGTAACTAGTAGACTTTAAAAACAGGGCTGCTCAGAGAGTAACTTTTTATTTCACAATAAAACTTGGTTTCTGAGAAATGGAAGGGAAGAGAGAGGAATTGTGTGCATGAGCCTGTAGGAAGGTAGTCAAGATTTTGACCTGTGTTGGTAGTCAAGATTTTGACCTGTGTTGTGGGTGACTTCACCCCTGCTGGTTTTGTACTTGTTACTTCTTACCAGTGCGATCTATTTAGTGATGAAGACAGTTCTGGTGTTCTACAGCTGAATAGAGCACGCCAGAATTCTGGCCCTGCCACTTTGAAAAGTCTGTCTTGTTCCTGATCCTGCAGTTTTCTAGCTGTCTTCTGACTGCTGTCCAGCCTCCTCCTCCTAATTGAACCATTTTGCTTCAACCGTAAGAAGAGCAGTCACAACAGGTTCATTACACAGTATAAAACTGCTTTTATTTCTCTTCACTTCAGTCTTGGTTATTTACTCTGGCTTCATATCCTATACCAGAAGATGGTCTTATTATTCACCAGAATTTAGAAATAAGTTCTAACCTAACTTATTTCTAGAGTTTGTGTATGACAACTGTGATAGAAAGTGGGATAATAAAAGATCCAAGTGCCTAGAATAATAGACACATCAGTTAGTTACATCTTATTTTGGAATGAATGTGCTAGTCTCAGGTTATTTTCACTCATTTAAGAGAATGACAATTCTATGTGTTTCACTAGAGCCAAGAATCAGAAACAATGTCAGTGCTCTTTGACACAACTGATAAAACTCTGTGCTGAGTGTCTGAAAAGCTTAAGAGTTCTGAGGTTGTTGAATAATTTCAAGATTCTTCCTGGTACTCAGTGGAAAATCTTCTTCTTCTTCTTTTTTTTTTTCACTATACTTTTTCAAGACTATCTTTGTTAATACATGTTTTAAACTCTTTCTTGTTTTCAGTGAATATTAAAATTACTGAATTTATGGCCTGGGGTATTTAGGGAAAAATATTTTTGAAATAATGTTAGGGAATATTGGGAGAAGTAGAATTCTGAAGTGGTAAGGATGAGTTTTCTCACATCAAAAGTTGTTACAGATATTCATTTGGGATATTGAAATAAAGCTATATGATAGTGTTCAACTGAGCAAAAAACCAAATGCTTAGGTTTGTAAAACTTGAACTGAATAATGTGAGTGAGTGGGAGTCTAAGAAACATGACTACATTATTTTGGAATCCATCTTGACTAACAGAATTACAAAAAAACCTGTCAAATAAATTGGTAAAAATAAAAAAATATGATAAATTAGTTAAATATTTATCTCATTCTTTGTTAAACAAAAATACCTACAAAATCATGCTTAATCATGCCACAGTCCGAGTAATTAGAATATTATCCAATTCAGAAAACATGTATGTTTGAAAAAATCCCCAATCATGGATTTGAATTTGGATTGGGGTAACCTATACAATTTATTAAGCGTAAACTCACTATTAGTAGAACTTTAAGAATAGTTGGACCTCGAACTGTGTCTTATCTTCCAAGCAGTATACTGTGTCTCCATCTGCTGGTCAGCAGTATAACCCTGTGCCTTCCAGGAACAGGGGAGCATAAACCAAACCACAGAAGGTATTTATTGTGTCCTTTGTCAGCAATGGCTAATGCATTTGAAAAATCTGATTTCCAATAGTAAAAGGACTTTAAAAATGACAGTAACCAAAGGGACATAATCAAGAGTTCAAATATAAATAAATCATTTTATTCTGGGCTCTTTGGAGTGTGGTTGATTGGTATCCCACTTTTTCTATAACAATGGATTAGATTTATACCATTGGAAAAAGACAACTAAAGTCACTGATTGCATTCAAACATGGGGAAAATTGAATTTTTTTTTTTTTTAGATTTCATTTAGAAGAGATAACTTCCTATGATGAGATGATTGGCTAGGTGGATGAAAAAACAGCACTGGATATTATTTATCTTGAATGTAATAAGGCTTTTGACACTGTCTCACATAACAGCCTCACAGCCAAGCTGATGAAGTACTGGCTAGATAAGTGATCTGTAAAGGTGAGTTGAAAACTAGCAGATGTGAAGGGCTTTCAGGGTTGTGATCAGCAGTGTGAAGTCCAGATGGAGACCAGTCCTAGTGGTGTCCCTCAGGAGTCAGTACTGGGCCCAATACTATTTAACATCTTCTTTAATGACCAGGATGATGGGACAGAGTATGACTGCAGAAAGTTCGCATATGACACAAATGAGAGGAGTGGCTGCTGTTTAGAGGGACCTCAACAGGCTGGAGAAAGGGGCTGAGAGAAATCCCATGAAGTTCAGCAGAGGAAAGTACCAAATCCTGCTTGTGAGGAGGAAAAAACTCATGCACTAGTACAAGCTGGGGGCTAACCAGTTCAAGAGGATCTTTGCAGAGAAGGACCTGTGAGTCCTGGGGGACAGTAAGTTGAACATGAGTCAGAAGTGCTCTGTGGCAAAGAAGGCCAACAGTATCCTGGACTGCCTTAACCACAGTGTAGCCAGCAGATCAAGGGAGGTGATCTTTCCCCTCTACTCTGCCCTAGTGAGACCATATCTGGAGTGCTGTGAAATTCTGGGCTCCACAGGACAAAAAAGACATGGACATGCTGGAGCAGCTGCATCAAAAAGCCACAAAGATGATTAGAGTCTTGGAGCATCTGACACAAGGAGAGGCTGAAAGAGCTGGGATTGTTTAGGCTGGAGACGAGAAGGCTGAGAGGAGATCTTATCAATATGTATAAATGGGAGAGTGTCAAGAAGATGGAGCCGGGCTCTTCTCAGTGGTGCACAGTGACAGGATGAGAGAAAATGGGTACAAACTGAAACACAGGGAATTCCACTTGAACACAAGAAGACAATTCTTTAGTGTGAGGATGCTTGAACACTGGAACAGGCTGCTCGGCGAGATTGTGGAAGAGTCATCCTTGGAGATACTCAGAACCTTCCTGGACGGGGTCCTGGGCAAACTGCTGTAGCTAAGCCTGCTTGAGTGTGTGTGGAGGGTGAGCCGGGTGATCTCCAGAGGTCCTTTCCAGCAACAACTCTTCTGTGATTCTGTGTGATTCTGTGTTCAAAAATTAAAATTGATAATCAACAATTCAGAAAGACTAATCTAACCAAGGTTTTATCTAGAATGTGTTAACTTTATTAAAAGTGACTTCTGCATATCAGGGTAACATTAGCTAGAGCTGTTAATAAGGAAATTTTTGTAAACATGTCTTCACCATAGCATAGGCTGTTCATAACTGGGAGTCTTTCTCCTGAAAGACAGTTGTGTTTGGATTGCTTTGGTTAATCAAAAGCATAAATTATTATATTAATATATGTTTAATTAAACTTCCCTAGTCAATAGGATGGCCTCTGTTGTCTGAGATAATCCTTTCCTCTTATTCTTTTCCATTGATACTGAAAAACTGGAATGCTTAAGATGCTCGTCAGAGAAGAAAATAGAAGTACAAAGTCCTGCTCCACATTCCTGAATCTGAATGGGAATTTAGACCCAGGTTTTCTATATCTTGGACAAATTTCAGAACCACTCTATAACCATTATAGAGTTAATCTGGTTTAATGAGTATTAGTTTCTACAAACTAACAGAACAGCTTCTTAGAGGAGATTTTGTCTCTGCAGCTAATTATTTAGGCTACTTTTTAGAGATAAGGCTAGTCTTTGTTTCACATAAGACAGCTGAAGCTTCCATGTGGGCCCCTTTCATCACAGCTGTCGGTCATAACTAGGCTTTATGTGGCTAGTAGCTGCTTTCTAGTAGCTGTTGTTCGTATGAAAGAATTTCAGAGGACTTCTCTTCTACCTTTCTTTGCCTTCTCTGGAATGCAAAATCCAAATCAAGAGAATTTTCCACAAAATGAAATTCTGATTGCCGCTACTGTATATCAGAAGATTTCACTCCTTCATGAGGTTCCACTTACATAACAGTGGAGAAAGAATATGCAAAGTTTGGATATAATTAATAAATATTTTTGGATATATGAAGATATTAACTGTAAGTTAATATTAAAGATTAAAGGCCTGGTATGTCTTGGGCTCTAGTGAAAGGGAACAACTATTCCTGCTTTTACTGATACTAAAACCTACAGCAAAAATATGAATGCTGATTTTTCGTTCAGGATTTGATTTGCCCTTGTGCCAGGGACTTGGTGTCAAAAGCAACTTTTAGATGAAACACTCAGCTGGCATAAGCAACGTAGTTACGTATTATTTTACATTTTTGCAATAAAACAACCTAGTGCAATAAAGAAGTGTTGCAAGATATCGTAAGAATCTAAAGCTGTCAGGAAAGTCTACTGAAAAATTTTCAGTGCAAGGCCTGGCTGAAGTGGTAGTGAACTCAAAGGTCACATTTGTGGCTGTTGTAGTTTTAAGAAAAGCTACCATTAGTATTTAATAGCAATGAAGTTACAATATGAAGCAGATGCATCAGTTATCAGTGACACTGATAACCGTGTTTTTAACTCTATCACAGTCATGTAAAAATAGCAAAGTTCCATTTTTCTTATTAAAAAGAGTAGGATATACCTAAAGTGAAATTAACAGTGGTTTGACTAAATGATAACTTCATTTTTTATATTAAATACGAAATTGGGATGCTTTATATACTGTTTATCACTGCAGTGAAAATATAGTCAGAATGAACTTCTCCAGGCTGTTAAACTGCTTCTTATTAGCATTGAAACTATATTTGTAGCATATTATCTTAGTTTTTTTTTGTATACAGAAATTGCTATCAAAGCATAGTTAATCTGAACTGAATTAGATTATAATTGGAGTCCTTATGAATGGGGGCTTAAAATTATTCTATATTGTCATACAGTAACAATACATTATTAGGATATTAAAAGTGGTTGGCAGTAGTATCATAAGAGTACATTCCCTATCATCACTTTGTGCAAAGTTAACTCTTTTTATTTTTTCTTTGCACATCTTTCTAACATCTCCTGTTACAACAGACTAGAAATGTCATTATTAAAGGTTTTATTATTATTAAAGGCATTAAAGGTTTTTCAGCTTTAAAAAATGCATCACAGATTAAGATATAGTTAAAAAAAGAGTCTATCCAGAGCCTTTTGAAGTCAATTGAAAGACTCTGACTTCAATGAGCTTTGGATGGGGCCCATAATGTGCTTGTTGCAAAGTAACAGCTGTGCAGGCCTTTGTTTGCAGGAGAATCAGAAGTCTTACATTTGATGGTTGAGATATAGTGAAATGCAGAAAAGAAGAAAGATGGAGGCAAAATAATACATAGCATTTAAAAATGGAAATGAGTGCTGTTTGTCTTAATTGGAGATGCATCATAAGCCTTTGGCTTTCATTATTCAACTGAAAACATTTAAACAAAAAGCATCTGAAGAGGTCAGGATGTTTCTGTGAAGTTTTGTCAGAAGGGCATGTGAGTACCTTCTTGCAACTGAAAGGGAGCAACATTTTCACAGCTCTTTGATATACAAATGAAGAAGAATGGCAGATCTAGTTGATTTTTTTTCTCTAGTATGTACATTTTGGGGGTGTTTTTTCCTTATAGTTTACAGCAGAAGAAAGCATCAGTGACTCAGAACTTGGTTTCTCAGAGGATGAATTGCAAGTACTTTTTCATGTCATATATGATTATATGTTTGGTTACCCTTAGAAATAGTTAACAGAGCAAACACTGGCATAGCACAGTCAATTCTATGCATAGTAAATAGAAATAAATGTGAGAAATCAACATTGTGAGATAAAATCAATTTGAATAGCTAAATAGATCTGCCGACTGATGAAATCTTTTGTGCTACATATACATATATATACGTACACGCTTTTAAAAAAATACAGTTATGTCAAGGTCAGCTGCCTCCAGACTCTCATTTGCTGTATTGTTTCCTTAGTTAGACTTTTTAATAAGAGAACAACACTCTATTTGTTTTAACGTTTGTGTTGTAATAGCTGCCTCCACTATATCTGGCTTGCTGTATACGAGATGTTGCTGAGGAGGCAGTGGTAGTGGCAAACTCAGCTGTTGAGCTGTTGTTTGGGCTGCACATTGCAACTGAATGGAATAAAGAAAGAAAGGTAGCTCATGAGTCACTGGGCCCACTCTTCTGCTATCAGAGAGAACACATCATATAATCCCTTCATAGAAGAATTGAGATCTGTCTAATGTATTTTTGCCTTCACTGCTTTTACTGAAGCAATATTCCAGAATCTCCCTGCTGTAACCTTGGGAAACATCTCTTAATTTCCAGAATTTTACTCCTCATCAATACCTGCCAATTTAGTCTTCTGACAACACTATCTTAAACTTAAATTTTCATCCTTTAGTGTTCAGCACGGCTATATTTACTTTCAGTAATATATACCCTCAGTTAGCCTTTATTTTGTTAGGCTAAACAAAATATTCTTTTTTAGTATCGTCACATATTTCTTATTTGATAGCTGTTTTCTATAGCTTTTATATTTTGAGTTCCTCCCTCTTTATCCTGGTAGATATAGTTGTACATGTTATTCCAGATCTTAACATGTGTAACCGCTTCTCTGTGTCTGTGGAAACACCTTACTGTAATACCTCAGTTTTGCATTTGCCTTTTCATGGTGTTTACTGGCTGTACCTAAACTGCATGACACTTGTGCACAGCGGCATGCCACAAGGTCCTGGCCGCCTTGTAATTCCGACTGGGTACCCAGCCAGACCACAGTTTAAATGTAGCTGATGATACTAGCCTTAATAACACATCTCCGGCAGAGGGCAACTGTTATTACCCCATTATAAAACTCTGCAGAAATAGCATTTTCAGATAAATTCTTCTAGTGTGTTTGGCTGTAAAGAAAATCCTTCAAATGGTAGCTGGATATAAACCCATATAAGGCCAGATGTGCTACAGACATGAATGTAGAAGAACTGAATGTTCCTCTCCTCTTTTCATTTGTATTAACTGTTTCTGGAGCAACATTTAAATGTCTTGATGGGCTTATGTAAAATACATTCATAATTGTCCAGTCAAATCCTAAAATAAATGAAACTAGGAAAGACTTGGCTTTCACAGAGTCCCAGAGGCTTTTTGCACTGAAACTTTAGAAAAACAAAACAAAATGTTGCTACTATTACTTGTTTCACTGATCAAATGCTATATTTTTGGAAGGTCTTGAACAGATAAGGGATAAATGGCTTCAAGCCTGTTTATGATGATGCTATTTAAACCTCTTGAAGAACTCTTGGTTCTTGTCTTGGCTGAGCTGAAATATGGAAAATTCTTTTATCTCTTTGCTTTTCTGTATGTTTCAACATCTTGTGATGTATTGGTATTCAGTCAGGAAAATAATCCCAAGAGTATGTGTATATATATGTAAAAAAATGTTCCTCTCAGGAACACAGAAGTATTTTGTCTGGATACTTCAATAATACAAATTTAAGATAGATAATACTGTTCAGAGCATGCTATCACTAAATACACTTTGGCACATCGAGGATTTTTGGCTAATGTCTCAATTAAAGGACAGCACTATTTCTTTATTCATTACTTAAGCTGGAGAGGGAGTATTAACTTTCTCTACAGCTGCTAAAGTGCTTACTTAGATTTGGGAAACGAATCATTTACTACAGCTTGCATTTCTCCAATTGTGAGCTGATTGGTTCTACCTTGTGGCTGCAGCTGCAGGGGGACAGTTACAGTGCTCAATCTCTTCTTCATGAGATATTTTAAAAGAATGTTCTTACAATAAAGTTTTCCTTTTTTCTTTTCCTCTCTCAGCCTTTGATGGTTAAAGATGTCGAAGGCAGAAATAATTTGTTTTCTTTATTTCATGTTACAAATATCTTACTATAAGTAGGTGCTGTAATAATGTACTTCTAAATATTTTCTCTATTATTGGTGCTAGTGTAACTCTTGGATAACTTCTCTGTAGTTAAGATTTGAAATAAAGAGCTTCTTAGAGCATTGAATCAGAGAAAAAAGTATTGAAAATTCCACTGTGAATATTGTGCTTGGAAAACAGTCTTGGCTCCCTGTAATTTAATACCTGTACCAGTCAGTATCTTCAATCTTAATGTTTAAATGTCTCAGAAAAAAACTTTGTTTTATTTCATTTGCATTTGAAGTCATTGTTTTTATTTTCCTGTTAAATGTGCAATAGCAAATTAATATGTTTTGGATCAGGCACATCTACATCTATTTGGCTTTGCATTTATTAATTAATAGAATTTATTTATTTATTTTAAAATTCCATACAAGGAAAAGTATGCCTATAATGCATACTCTCCAAATGGATTAATATTTTCATTGCTTATGTTCAGTGGAGAGGCAGATACATATGTAAACATCAAATCATCTTAAGTTCAGTGGGACTTTGGGACATAAATAAATATTAAGGCCCAAGTCCACAAAAAATTTAAAAAAATGGTATCTTGGAGCAGACTTCAGTGTTACTTTCTACTGAAATTACTTCCTACATTCTAGTGAATGGAGTTTTAGTTAGCCCAGAAGTGAGATTCACAATAGTCAGCCTAGTGTAGTGGAGTCAGCTAAGCCAGTATTCAAGAAATGGTCAGGGAACAAGTGCTCCTGGAAAGATGTTATACTTTGAGAAGCCTCTACATGCACCACTGTGGTATGTAGCTATGTAAGTTTATGGTTTGCAGCACTCTCCATGGAGTTTGATGCCAAAGATGTCCTCTTCAATTTCGCTGTGGCTCTGTCTTTTCAGACAGCGGTGGTGTTTGCCACTTTCATTCTGTACGGTAGTATAAAGACTAGAACATTTGCCTGAGAACTGGGAGTCATAGGTTGTAGGTGTAGCCGAAGAAACTACAGATTGTTTCTCTGCATTACTGCTGAAATAATATTTAATATACACAGTTCAGTCCTTGGCTGCACAAGGGGACAACTCTCACCGGCTTCCAGAGGCCACCTGCAAAGCTCAAGTCAAAGCATGACCCTGTACCAGATTTTTGGGAACTTAGGAAAGGAGAGATATGCACAACATTTAAAGGAACAATGGGATATACATTATCTAATTAGAAAATTATCCACACATTGTTCTTGAACATTATTACACCAACAATTTCTGTAGTAACTGAGATTATTACTCAGTTTAAATGTTTAAAACAAGGAATGGCCATTTCTTATAAGATTTGAACGTTTTTTCCTTTACTTTTTCAGAAAAGAGACAAGTTTGATTTGTATTCCTTTTAATACTTGACTGTTTATAGCTGCTTCATATTTTTTTGACAAATGCTGAGTTTTGAAAGGTGTCCGTTGCCTTTCTGCTATCAAAAAAATGTGCTTTTGCCTGCTGGTTTCAGAACAATTCATAGGAAAAATACTGCTGGGCAGATTTTCGGGGTTAATTACATTTGTACTTCAATCTTACAGTTCATAGTTGAGGAAAACAAACAGAAATGATGTATTTCAATAGAAATGTCAACCCAATGTTTGTCTTGAAAGTATTCTGATACAAAATATCTTATCAGACCAACAGGCTGCTTCCTAAAACAGTTTCTACTTGCCTTCCTGAATATTAGAAAATATATATGAATCCTGCAGGCAGATCAGAAAGTTAGGCAGTGTTTTATCAAAATAACTGAGGGAAGTTGACTGAAAATATAAGTGTATTAGCTTGGCACATTTTATAGAAAACAAGGACACACAGAACATTTTGCTATATTGTCTTCTGAAGATGAAAATGAGTACAGAAAGAAATGTTAAATACATACGTAGGTCACAAAAATACAGGAAATATTTACAAATGTTATTCTGAATTATACATATTAATGAGTCTGATGATTTTTCTGATGATCCCTAGATACAGAAGCAGGCTGTGTTTTTATGACTGCTGAGATCAGACTGCTGGAACATTTGAGTGACTATATACTAATTATCCCTCTAGTGTCCTACCTGTTTTTGAGCTGGTGATGCCGCTCTTTTTTTTGTTCTTTGCACCCCACTTTTCTGTCATTGAGGAAGTGTTAGCTGAAGAAGTAATAATAGAGGGACCAATTTCTTTTGCTTATATTACCTACTATGCAAACAAGCTTTTCAGAGCAATATGAGTTTAAAATAGCTTCAGTTAGGGTTAATGTTTGCAGTTTTTCACCAATCACAAGTAAAAATAGTTTTCATAAGTATTGGTTTTATTATGAGAAAAAATTCAACAAACAAAACAAAGATGGATGTTCTAAAATTATGTTAAGTAACTTAGAATTTAATAGGGAATTCTGATTTTTTCTGAGAATTTCTTTATTTGTTATTTAATTTTAACCTAGAAATGGTTTGTGGACCTGCCTAATGTGTCTAACCATGTAGTTCTGAGGTGACGAGAAGGTTGCTTGGTGATGAAGATTATTGCTGTAAATTAAAGTCCAGAATTTTGATGGAAAATATTTCACTAGGTTCTTAAATAAGGGGATTCTTTCTGAACACAGAACTGAAAATGAGATTACTAATTTAAGGGGAAACCCCAGCTTTTTTCTTCACATATTAAAGTAATGAATTTAAAAGATATCCCAGCATTTCATTTAAATAGAATCTTGCAGTGAGTTTTGATATTAATGCTGCTGTTCACATAGCCCTTGTTTATCCTTTTCTGTGAACACTGGTTTTCTTTACAGGATGCAAACCACAGTTTTAACACATCTTTAAAATAGTTCAGTTTACCCAAAAGCATAGCAATTATTTTCAGCATAGCAATTACTTTTAAGCTTTTACATGGTTTGAAATTTGAAGGTGAATGAAGGTCATGAATTGAACAACACTATAGTAGCAAATGCAGGCTGATGGAGACCCCATAGATTACTGAAAACTTAACGATTTCTAACTGGTGGGCCACAACTTTAACAAATTATGGGCCAGTCATTTTTTAATCAGAAAGTGTGAATCTTACAGAGGAGCTACTGTGCAATATTTAACTCTGGGCTAAGTGTCCTTAGCCACCTTGTAGAATTCAGTTTAGTCTGAGCATATCTGCATGTTACCCCAGAAAGGGCAGAAGGTCTAACAAGGACATCTCAAGCAAAGAAGTTCTTATGATACCAGTTCCTATATTGAAATAATGTCCATGATGAAATCTACAATCATCTCCTTTACTTCTAGAAGGTGATTCTCTGACTTTTTATCTACACTAAACGCTGGCTTCCTACAGCAGGAAGTTAAGTATTTCGGCAAGTTATTGACAGGTATGCATACAGGATTTACACATATAACCATCTCTTATACCGAGAGCAAAACAAAAAACATCTTTTAAAGTAAGTTTTGATTCCTTTGTCAGCTTTGATTCCATTCTAGTGTCAGTTTTTGCCATCCTAACTATCAAAACAACCAAACATATGTACATTGTTCTTGTGGGATAATACAGGCTAGGTAGTCAATGGCAGAGGAGAACTCTTGCAGTGAGGAAATTGTTCATGTAATGCCTAGTTTTGTCTCCTCTCTTTTCTTTATGAGATTTATCCTCACCTTACAATTCTTCTGCCTTTTGGGACAAGATGAAATGTGGAATTTCAAACACAGAAATTACTATTAAGGATGCAAACCTTTGGTACTTTCTTGGATTCTGTAAAGAATTGAAATTAATTTTGAAGGGCAAAAGATCGACTCTTTCTTCATACGCTTAGTAGCGCACTTTTTTTTTTCCCCTTGTGCTAGTTGTAGTACTGACTACTTGGATCAATGGATTGCTAATTAGAAACTGACTTTGGAAGGCTGCAGCATACTTTTCTGTGATTCATGTGTTTGCATTGATTTTTGCATAAAGGCAAAATCTAACCATACTATTTAGTGCTTAGAAATTGGTCCTCAATGAACTATTTGGAGCTTAATAGGCTTGATAATGCCTGGAAGCTCATTATAATGTTTTTATCATTATTTCTTGGATTAAACTATATATGTACACACCTATGTATATATACATAACACACACACTCACATACGAAGTTGTATTAAGCCAAAAGACAAGGCAGGCAGCAGTTTATGGCGGCAGACTGTATGCTTTATCTATGCCAAAGATGAGGCCTGGTTTTCTAGGCTGAACAGCAGGTCTTTGTTTCCTGCTTTATACAGCCATCTTCTGCTGCTGCTGTTGCTAATGCTGAGGGAACAAATGGGATGTAGATTAAGGATGTGCAGCTTCTCAGAGAAATGGGAGTCACTTTTCCTTCTCTTTTCTCTTCAAGGAGCTACAGGAGTAAAGGCATACCTGACACCCATCCTTTACAATATTCTGTTTGTCCTTATCCCAACAGAAGCCAGTCCTGCCTCTGTGGGAGGAAAGAACAGTGCAGACCTTTGTGTAAGCGGATGAGAGGGAGGCAGGCAGGATGAAAAGCAATGGATCCTGTGCTTCAGTGAAATGAGGAAGAAGGAGGGTTATCTAGGAAAGAGAGAAAGCTTTCAGAAACATGGAGAGGAAGGAGGAGAGCTGTCTTTGCCCTGACCCACATCCCCCTTAAAGCCTCACATCGTTTCTCCAGCCTTTCTCATCTTCCCAGTCACTTTCATCTAGAATATCACTGACCTTCACTGATTTCTCAGTTGCTAGCTCCAGCGTTACTCCAGAAACCCCATTCTGTCCCCCACAACCCATCTGTTTTGTCCGCTGAAGCCTCCACTGAATCTTTTTAGCCTCTTCTTCCATCTGCCGTGACCCATATTGCTACTTACACAAAACCGATTCTGCCTACAGTGATAAACCTTCAGCTGAGCTAGCACATACAATATGGATTAATTGTGTCACATGACCTCTATACATATGTGTCTATAGAGGGGTTTATTGTCTAGATATGCAGCCAGTAATTCATTCAAGGTGCTCATGAACATTCTTGAGTTTTTGTGCACGAATACTTAAAATACAAATTTAGACACCTGCTAAAATTCCTTTCAAAATTAGGAAATGAATATGGAAATGGCTAGTTACAGGATCTATATCTAAGATTCAGCTTCATTCACAATCTGTGAACATATTTAGCGGTATTGATGATAGACCTCTGCTTCCCAATCCATGTCAGGACTAAATAAAGCAAATTTTTGTACTAAATTCTCATGGCCAGTCTGACTACTTTATCATACCTTTATCTATCAAGTCAGAAGATTACTGGAAAATTTAATTTTTCATTCATTTTTTTCTCTGCTTTAAATTTTGCACTATGAGAATGTGTAATATTTCTTCATAGAAAGGAGTATTTTTCAATTAAAAAATGTCCCATTGGATCTGAATTCTTTGAAAGTTTAGCAGTCAGATTCACCTTTTAGCAGATCTTTGAAATAAAATGCTGAAATTGTAGTGAATTCTATTTAATTTTTATCATTAAAACTATTTATCTCTGTTCCTAGTGACTAGCACAGAACCTGCACCCAGAACACTATCAATTAACCACAGACAGCCAACTGTAAGATCTGCTCAAGCAGACAGGTGGAATTGGACTAATTATCGTACAGGGCTACATAGAAGGAAAAAAGACCTGAGATTTCTCTAGGAGAATTACATGTCTGTGATGGCCCCCTCCCTTTGCTGCAATTATCTCCAAATCACACCTGCCAAGCTGTAGGGAAGCATTCCCATGGTTTGTGGCTGAGAACATAGTCAGGTAAACTGTTGTTTTAGTTGGATTAAAAAATCCCATACCTCTGCTCCTGACTACACACTATTTTTGCAGTAAAAAAGATACTTTCAGTATAAAAATCTCTTTAGAAAATTAGTTTTCTTTGAATTAAAAAGGTTTAAGGAAAAGTACTACAGAAAGATTTCAACCTCAGAATGATTTGTATCAGTGTGGCTAAACCTGAAATGCCTTTCCACTTGGATTTGAAGATGTAGTTTCACTATACAAGACTTAAGGGCCCCTGCAGAGGAATCCATAGAAGCCTTTGTGCTGACTGAAGAGCTTGTTCAGTTTGTAAGCCAGAAGTGTTAATAAAAGGATGAAATTTCAAGGCAAGATAGCTGAGTTACACCTCAGAAGTAGAACAGAATCTCTTTTACTGGAGATTCTCAGTTGTGAAGTTTAAGACTAGACCCTAAGTCATCCTGTTTCTGGAGGTCATGAGAGAGAAGTGCTTTTCTTCTACTCACAAGTTTTGCATTCTCACCTGCAATGTGGAAAAGATTGGCTCAAATTTGGTTACAGAATTCAGAGGAAGGATCTCTATCCTCCTTGCCAAGTACTCTTATCATTGTCTTATAGATGTATTCTTGCTCATAATGGCTGCATCTATTTGGATATGCTTTTAAGTGATGGAGCCTGAGCTGTGGAATCAAGCATATCCAAATTTTTGGGACTGATGATTTCTGGAGTTAAAAATCCACTTGTTGGGCATTCTCTCCACTCACATAAATTGCTGACTAGTCTTTCTGATGATTTAGAAAGTCGAAATAAACCAGCTGTGTATAAAGTATTTGAAAATAATGAAGTTTTAAAAAATGTAGTTTACAAGATCATTACAGATTTTTTTTTGAAAGAAAACTCTGAAAAACTGTGTTAATTGCTTTTGCTGTCGTTCACTGTGTCTGTCTGTCTTGGTAGACGCGAAGATAGTTACAGGACAGTGTTATATGGAAGTTGCTGAACTCCATAATTGGGAGAAACAAAATGACAGCAGCTATTTGACTGAAAGATTTTAATATGATGGTGCCATGTCCAAGGTTTGAGTCTTAGCTACAGAGTATAGATGGTGCCTTATGGAGTACCATGACTTTGGTCTGGAACATTGGCTCAGTGTGCCTAAAGATCTAGAGCTGAACTACTGGATGCAAGTTTTGAAAATTATTTTTGTGTACACAAGATAATCTAAGATGTATTTGGAGCCTGAGAACTGACATGTAGACATAGACATGTAGACATAGCTACTATTTAATTATTCCAAAGAGAAATTATAAGCAGGAGAGTGGAAGACAGGAAAGATTAAAGTAAAGAACATTGGACTTTGAATTGCTCTTGAAGAAAATAAACAGATTTAATCTAAGTTATTTTTAGTAAATTATCAAGACACATTTTCATTGTAGCATAATTAACTTCAATATATTAATTTATTTTACAGTAGTGTTACACATACTACACTGTTCATACAGTATTAACCTAAATATAAACATTTGTGTTAATTGAATCCATGGTACTAGCAAATTTTAAAACCAATCTTACATTAGACGTGATCTAATCATCTCTCTTATATTGCCTGATACCTAAAAATGAATATGATTCTACCATTAAGCTGTTCCAATGATTCACTTCAGAAATGCACAAAAGAAACAAGATGATGTTATTTGAAAAAAATCTTTTCTTCAGTTTTCATGTTTCCAGATTAGTTCAAATAGAAAAAAAACTTAATTAGAGTAGGGGCTGGTCCTCTGCTTTTATCATTTGTAAATTCATGTACTCTTATAGCTGACTTTTTGGTTTTTTTGGAAGGCGATAAATTGATGAAAAAATACACAAGTAAAAGTGGCCTATAATGTAGGTTAGAGGGAAGCACACCTGGTAGTGTGTCCCTTTTGAAAGTAGTCCCCAGGATGAACTATGTGAAAGATGATATTTGGAGCTTGGTGAATTAGATTAAAGTCCATATCAGAGCAGAGGATTTGACAACAGCCGAACAGTTCGAACAATCAGGCCAATTCTTCATTTATCTTTTCCAACTTCATTCCTCATTCATCACATCACAGACAGTCATTGGCATTTTTTACAAAAAGATTAAATGATTCTCCTTTGCCAGATAGTGTTGTCATAGCTGTTTCTGCAGACAGAGGGCTGAACTAACTCTGTTGTAACTTTTCTTTAAGGGGGATAATATAATGGTAGAACTAAAAAACAGGGACAAACCTGCTATTCAAATGCCCTCACCTCTATTCTCCTTCCTAACACTCACAAAAATCCACATTTTCTTCTTGAATCTATGCCCTTATCCATCATCTCAGGTCCCCTAATTTTCCAAAATAGTTTCCCTTCATGCTCAAAAATAGCATATATACTTATTCCTTCCATTGTATAAACTCTTCCTGGTAAAGCAGGTCAGAATAACCCATAGCTCTGCCCTATGAGGAACGGCTGCGAGAGTGGGGCCTCTTCAGCCTGGGGAAGAGAAGACAGGGGGGATCTTATCCATGTGTACAAGTACCTGAAGGGAGGTGTCAAGGGGACGAGGACAAACTCTTTTCAGTTGTCCCGTGTGACAGGGCAAGAGGCAATGGGCAGAAATTGAAGCACAGGAAGTTCGGCCTAAACGTGAGGGGGAATTTCTTCACTGTGAGAGTGATGGAGCACTGGAACAGGTTGCCCAGAGAGGTCATGGAGTCTCCTCTGGAGATATTCAAGGGCCACCTGGATGCAACCTTGTCTAACGTGCTCTAGGTGACCCTGCTTGAGCAGGGAGGCTGGACTAGATGATCTCCAGAGGTCCTTTCCAACCTTACTGATTCTATGATTCTATGATAGCTGTATTGCTTTTTTTGCGTGGATACAATCTACTTGATATATACTGTCTGAAATTTATGTCTGTAGACTTATGGGAAAGTTAATAAAATAGATATTAAAACTGACAGCTTTGAAATAATATGCTACCCTTAGCTTATGGACTATCTCACACAAACTGTGTAGGATTTGTATCAGTATTATGGACAGTACCTCAATGGGGGATAACGTCTGGACTATATTCCTAAATCTCATTTGGCAGATTTTGGATGCTGTGTAATTCTTACAGTATTATAATATCATGCCAGTGATGCCATAGTCATCATTAAGATAGTCCTTCTATTCTTAGTGCTAATTTTGTCTTATAATTCTTTTTGTAGTGAAATTTCATATGCTTTTTCAGAACAGACAAATGAGATTTCTTAAAAAAATTAAATACTTCATTCTCCACCAAGACACATCTTGAAGATCTAGTTTCCTCAGAAATAGGCAGCAGAGGAAAAAAAAATCCTCTTTTCTGATAGGAGCTTTTATTTATATTTGTTTTTACTTACTCTCTGAAATGTCCCCAGGGTGTCGAGGAGTAAGTTCAGGCATGTGCTCTTAGCTAAATGCAGGTTAGAAGTAACTTTGCAGGGTATAAGCTATAGTTTGTAATGTTTGAAATACTCTGTTCCAGAGTATGCATCCTTGTGATTATTAAAATATTTTAAAAACATGGTTTTGCTTCCTTGGATTCAGACTGTTGCTTTCAAAGATGAATAATACCTGTTTACAGTCTGTATGCTTTTGTCATCATAAAAGAACATTGAATCTTCACTCCAGATGCAATAATGTTATACTCAGTAAATATAAATATAGTTAGAAAATACACAGCTGATTTCAATTATTGTGAATTTCTTTATATTGATGAAATGGCAGCCATTGTGCTGCATTGAAGTCCAGACTGATCTTGAAGTTCAAGTGAAAGGTTTGGGTGATCTTGAGGAAGAAGCAAAAGCAACCTTCCTTGGGTCACTGCTCCTCCTTGGAGTAGCTGAAGAACAAGTTCATGGAAGCTACATCCAAACTCTATCTGCAAAGAAAAGACTGGGAGACTCTGCACAGCAGTGAATACACTAGCTCTATATTTATTCTCATTTTCTATTCAGAGCCACTGGTGTAAGGAGATCCAGTGAATTTTGGCTGCCTACAATATAGTCTATGCTAGTCCTGTAGGAATTACCTTTGATCATGCATGTATATAGTGTATGTTATCTTCTTGTCTTGTTTGTTTTATTATGGAAGTATATTTTAACATATGTGAAATGTGCATTTTTAAATATATGGCACATATCAGTAGTGAATATGGCATAGAGAGGGTTAAGGGAATGATGAGGCAAAAAACTGCAGTGCCAGCAGAATCCCCCAAAGGGTAAACAAAACTCTAAACTGTTGCAAACAATAAATTGTCAATACCTTGTAGAAGCAGTGGATAATGAAAAGTTATAATGCCTATAGTTAGTACCCTCTTTAAAAGAATTTACACAGGATATGAAATTAAATTCTGTGCACAGTTCTCTTAATTTGTCCTTAATTAAACAATACTCCATAAATGGTGCATTCAGTGACCAAATGTTCAGAGACAGCAAAATGGTGGGTCCCAAGCCATTAGGAATGAAATAAAGTCAGTCCCTTGAGAGCCTGCTAGAATCTGGTCTATCTAAGTGACAACTGATGGTTTAGGAAAGATAATTAACTTTGCAATTACAAACCGCAGCTTTCACCAATGCTATTTCTTTCAGTATTCTCTTCTAAATGTTCTACTATTTTTATAAAGTGTGATGAAATTCTTTTTAAAATGCTACAATCTTAGAGATTTATTTTTCCTACATGAATTTAATAGGAATATTTTATTTTTAATATTTCAGATCAATAAATATTTGTGCAATTATTTTATAAATTACAAAAGATACATATTCAATTTTTTTGAAGTCAAGATTTTATTCTATATTTTAAAGATAAAAGGGACATGCCACCCTGAACATATATTTTTTCCTTTGATAGTAAATCCTGGGCTTAGTAAACCTAAATTAGGTTTGTTTTTTAGCCCTGTGGGGTGAAATTCTCTGTTTATCTTCAGTATAGAAAACACCAGTTCTATCCTGCTAATGTGACTTAGCATTGATCAGGAGTATCTGCATCAAAGGGGAATTGCTAGTTGAATCCATATGTCTATATCCCTAGTTATCTTTACCATAATGTCTCCTAGGATATAAATTAGTGTATTTTCATGCTGGCATTCATGTCATGAAATCGTAAAATACTGCAATATGCTCATACTTACATGCATGAGCATCATAAGTTGAGACATGATATAATTAAGAGACTATGAGGAAAGCTTAGCTTACAGGGCATAGTGTTATGTTTGCTTGTAGCATTTGGTTGAGACTAGATGTTGGTATGCTGAATAGATTTCCAGGAATGGACACAGGTAAGCGAGCAGAAAAAAATCAGAACCTAAACTTCATGCAAATCTGTTTGTGAGTCTGTTTGCTGTGATTCCACATATCATAACAAATTGTATAGCACTAGATCTGGCATCAGGAAATCCCAGTTTTAAGAGAGCAGAGCAAACTAATTTAATGTTTTGCAAAGGACCAGCTCTATACGTTGATTTAGTAGCTGAAAGTAAAATTTAGACCTTCCCTATTTATACCAGTCTCCTTAACATCAGCCACAGACTGATGCTGATGCCTATTGTCAGATTCTGCTTTAGGCAGTGCAGGTCGTGGGACCATGTTTGCTGGGATGAAGTCTGCTGCTCTAATCAACTTCTTGCTTTGCCTGTGCTTAGGGGAAGCTAATCTGTGCCAGTGTTCCACCATGCTAAATGATAAGGACATTTTTCATACACCCTTTTGCCTGTCTTTGAACTGGAATATTTTTTGAAACTTTTGTGCCACACATACATAGAACCAAATATATAGCAATCTCAGACCTCAACCACAGGCTCTGGATGCTCTGTATGAAGAAATCATTTTTAATAATGTACTCCTCACTGGCAACCATACATTTCCGTGAATACATCTCCAATTACAGTGGTCATCTCCACAAAATTTTACATTTGCCATTTATATGTAATTAACATCAACAAAGTAGGGAGAACACTATGGTAATAGTTCAGTACTTAATTACAGTGCTTGTAAGTGGCAGTTTTAAAGATTTTAATGACCAGCACTGTATACTAACATGTAAATTTGTAAATTGTCAGGGGGAGGGATATTATTACTCATAACTCATATATTCTATTTCTCTAACTAATCTTTCTTCGTGAACATGCTTTAAAATATTCATCTGTCTTGTATGTCATTTTGTCCAAATTTGCCACTTGTGAAGTGATACACACATATGCTTCATCCCAGATAATAATTCTGTCATATCAAAGGGTTTTAAGGTAGTCTGAAAAATCATATGAAAGTAAATGTTGCCTTCAAAATGCCGGATGTTACTTTTACTGATGCACCTCTGAATACTGGTTTGACTTTTTTGTGTGTAGTACATCTCTGTCTGCACTGTAATATGGCGAAGTTCTCTAGAGTTTAGCGAAGACTTCAAAATTCTTATTGATCGCATCACACACGCTGTGATGCTACTTCCCTGTTCTTCAAAGTTATGTCTGAGGGCAATACACTGAAGTAGAGAGAGACAAGGCTATCATAATACAAAAGTCAGTATAGACCCTTTATTTGAAAGTACCAGAACGTTTGTTATTTATTCATATAAATTGCATATAATTACAACTGTGAGTTATTTTATGTTAAGAAGCAACTTCAGAAGAAATGACATGATTTAAATTCATCCCAGGTTAATAGAAAATGCAGAAGAAATAGACATATGGGCAAATACAGCTTATATATCTGGATTCATATAAATATAAAGAGGGAAATAGATGCTTTCTTTTTAAGGAATCAGCTTTTGTTCTTCTCCTTTTTTTTTTTTTTTTTTTTTTTTTTTTTTTTAATAAAGATATAAAGATTTTCCTGTGTGCTCTAGTATTTTTAGTTCTAGATCCTACTTTGGACTGATGCTCCATATGGATTAAAATGCAGATACTTAGAGATGGATTCTTGTTTTCAAAATCATCAAGTGATTTGAAAGAAAAGTGTCTTTATAGTGTTAAATTCCAGCAATTTGATTTGGCTGTTATTGTGGAACTCTGGTATCCAACACTGATTTTTTTTTGGAGAGGAAAACTTTATCTCCACCCTCTTTTATGATGTGTGATCCAAAATGCCAATTACTGAGAATGGAATACAATTATATTCACTAATATGTCTAAAATAGAAACTCTTGCTGTCAATATATACTCATTAGTACTGAGCTGCAAATGAATTCTGGAATTGTACTCTTATTAATTAGGTGGCAGACTAGAAAACTTCCTTGCTTCTGTTTAGCCAGATGGAGGGACAGTGGGTATAATGACCTATGTTGGGCCTTTCCCAGGGGATTTCTTTGGTGTTTTTTGGTGTCAGGATAGGTTTCTTTCCCATTTGCCATTTAAAATAAGCAGCCCCAAACTTACACAAGTGTACACTCAAATTACATTCAGACAAAGACATAGTAATTTTATTTAATTTTAAAATTAGTTATGCATAACATCCTTAAAATTCCAGAGGGACATGGGTACACAGATGCAAGGTAGAATAGATTTTTTAGGAAAAGGTGAGCCAGTCTGCTTTTTTCCTGTTATGCTTTCCTACATAGACTGCCACAACAGTATGCCAGTGTTTGGTTTTAAAATTCATTCATTTCCTTGTCTTATGCTGTTCTTGCCCTATCAGTCATTTAAATTTCTAAGAGGCTTCGCTGACTCAAAAGTGGGCTTGTATCTAGGGGGAGGGGAAGAGCAGGGAAAGCTGGTGATCAGCCTGCATGAAAAGTCCCTAATTCTTTTATTGACCCTAAACAGCCATCAAGGTACTTAAGTATGTATCTTAGTTTAAGTGTATGAGTAATTCCATTGATTGGAATTACTCATGGGCTTAAAGTTTTGCATGAACTAAGTGTTATCTTGCATTGTAGCCTACATAAGGACATGTTTGAAACAGTCAGAAGATATGTCATTTTTTGTTAAGGTTTTCAGTAGATACTTCAGCTTTGTCAGCATAAAAGTGATTCTTTGGAAGTTGGTTAATACATTTCAGATGAGTAAGAAACAGAAAAGGAGGAAAAAAGAACTTTGAATGATTATATAACTGCAAGTTGTGGTTACTCACTAGAGCATTTCTATATGTCAAAAGAGGTTTTAAAGTCTATTGCACTTGAATTATTGGAAGAAGATATTTTCTGGTGACCTTACAGATGACTTAATTTTCTACAAATAACCTTGTTCCATGTGAGATAACAATTGTGTTGGTTCCTCCAAATTAAAGCTAATACCAGAAGTATCAGGTGAGCACCCTGATTTCCCACTGTGTTTCCTTTCAACTCCCGCTGTGCTAGTTACTGCGTAGACAAATAATGACAAGTGTTATTATTTACGGTGGATCTGAAGAATTTCCATCTAAATGCACAAGAATATGTGGTTTTTGCTGTCTATGAGGGGAAAATTCTTGGACAAAAAAAAGAAAATAATTTCAGATAGACTTAAGGGTTTTTTTGAACAAACAAAATAATAAATATATTGAATAAATTATTCCTAGTAGAGCATTCACTTGGCTTTAATTTTGTGGAACTTTCTCAGAGAAAATTATGTTATGTTTAGCTCTTTGTAAGTCTAAAATCACACATAGAAGTCATATGGTAGCTATATGGTGAGACAGAACTTAAAAGTTTGCTGTTGTGTAGTGACATGTTTACAAATCCTCATATCAGTGTTCTCAACTTGCAAATAAGAAGATGTTTGATTTGTTTTTGTTTTCCTGTGAGGGCTTGTAATTTTCCCTTCACTCTGTCCCTTTCAGGAGACTGAAATAGATTGGTCCAATGAGTCAGCCTTGTCCTCTCGCTTTCCCTTCCCGTAGAAACAGGGGGTGAAAGGCAGTGTAATTAAAATCCCTTGCAGGCCTGGGAACTATATCCCTGGAAGAAGGCAGGGCCTGAGTATTTGAATTTGGAATAGACAGACAGAACCTATGATTGAAACAATTGTAAAGGTCACATCATATGCTATAGCGTATCTGATCTTTGTATTACAAGGGCAATGAAGTAATTGCCCACATGTGATAGTCTGCAATTATAACACTGCTAATGTCCAAGATAATTTCTCATTCTTGACTTTGTGCCATCAAAAAAAAAATTTTTGTTTCAGAAGTATATGGTAGTGTCTCTAAATGCAAAATGGGAATGGAAGAGGAGAAATCAAGATGCTATTTTTACATAATTCCTTTTCAGAAGACAATTGTACTTCAAGCATTTTTACAGGCATGGCTTAATGAGTGCCTGCCTGGGGCCAGGCACAGCAACTCTGAAGCCGTCTGAAAGCTGAGGGGAGAGAGACTAGGTACTAGTCATTGGACACTTTCAGAATAATGTAAAAGGGCATGACTCCCACGAGATCCATTTTTTAGATCCCTACATAGTAGGTCACTTTTTCAAGCTGACCCTTCTATCAGACAGAAACACGGAATGTACAAGAGCTGTCATCTATCATGTCTGCCCATCATGTTCAAAGCAGGATAAAATACATTTCATTCTCCCTTTTAGGCTTTTTACTCTCCTATTATTCTTTTACTTCTTTTATAAGAAATACACAAAAATACACCCTGGTGAACAGTTATGTGCCAGCAAATATCACGTTTTTAGTGTTCTCTTCATGAGTTCTGTGTCTTACTTTTTTTTATCTTCTTTAATGAAGAAGTGTTAATGAACCAATGAAAATACATGCAAGTTCTTATTTAACATTTAATAATTTTTCAGAATTTTTAAATGCTCATCACTACAAGACTTCTATGAGGGCTTTAAGTCCTTAACAGTGTCTGAAGGACCACTTTATCAAAAGCTAAATAAATATATTAATATATTCTGCAGTGTGAAGTAGGTTCAAAATAATATGTACACAGTAGATAATGGAAACATGTTGACATTCTTAAGGTTATAAACACATTTGAAGTTATTCTAATTGTAAAATTGAAGATTGTGAAGTACAATGTCCCTGAAAATCCTAGAACAGCATCTTTCTCATTTTACTAATTGCTGCAGCACTTGAGATCTCAGTATGATGGTTTTTTCCTCTGCACAAATGAACAAGTGGAGGCCACAGAACCTCTTTAAAAAGGCAGATGTGCTAAATAATTAATTTATAAAGAAAATTTGTATGGGGACTAGAATATGGATATTATGACTACCCAGGTGAGTTTTTGGTGGGTTGAACTAGGGGGTTCAACTTTTTTTGGTGCCCACAAGCACTTGGATAAAATTCTTATTTCTTCATGGCATAGTATATGCCACTGTGGATTCCAGTGCAGATGCAGGTACTTCTGTGTACTGTGCTTTATACTGTGGAGTAGCTTTGACTGTTAAGACTGTGTGTTTATTTTGTGCTTCTATATGAAAGGGTGAACCACAGTTCTCTTCAGAAATCCTAAGGTATCCTTTTTAAGCCATTCTTATAAAGAACATTTACCTTCACCATTCACATTCAAAATATGCTGCTTTCTCTCTATTTTCTCTTCATTTTCTCCAAGAAAAGGGGCAAAAAACAATCTACAACTCCTACAGCAAAGCAAGGAACTGTACCTACCACTGTATGATAATAATAGAATATCAGGTGTTAGTTCCTGCCTGTGCAGCAACCAGTAAACAAATAGGAATTGACAGCATAACACTCTGCATAGGATGGAGCCACTCTGCAATTAGGAGCTCTGTATACAACTCCTTTTCATTAGAAATCAGAAGTGCAGGGCTGTCCACATCAAACCATAGCTTCTGAACACTTCTGGACCCCACGGGATGGCTGTGATAAAAATGAGTTCCGATAAAGTACTTAGAGGAGATGGTCAAAATGGCAGAGGGTAGCATCTAAACTGATTTCAGTACGGACCCCTCTGGTGTTTGTCAAGTCCTCTGCCTATTGACATTAGCTTCTTCTGGACTGATAATTGCATTAATAGACCAAATGCTGGTTCCTCTACTGCCTGTTTTGACCCTTGCAGCAGGAAAACTGGTAAGTTTATTCAACCTTGTGTGCTCATAGCAAGTTATAACTTGCTATGGCTGAAGAGAAGATGGAGGGAAAGGCATTAGAAACCATTCCTCCAAAGAAAAAAATTCTGAACTGATCAAAGCAAGGTCCTACTGCCGATTCTCATGGGCCGAGCAAAGACCAAACATATTCTATGTCACGTGAAGACATATTTGATCAGTATCAAACCCTGCAACAGGACCACCACAAGCTCCATATGACTCCTCAGTGACCCTTCCAAGCACTAATCCCTTTCTCCTGTCAAATGATGACTACAAAGAATTGTAATTCCCTGTAATTCCCATTTAAACTTCAACTCTACTGTATAGCATTTAGAGGCTTAGAGATACCAGAATTCATAGCCAGCTCTGCAGTAAGGAGCCTTGAAGGATTACTAGGTCTCTAAAGTAGTTCGTTATTTCATTCTGCAAGGTAGAAAGTGTCTTAATTTTTATTTTTGCTCTCGCTTAAATTTCAGAATTTCTAATGCAGAAGGAGTTGGTGAAAAGGCCTCACAATTTGAGTACCAAAGATTTTTTTCTTAAATCCTAAAAGATCCCTTTAATGATAAAGGTATCAAATATTGGCCAAGCACAGGACAAGTGCAGGTGATCTTATACACATGCATTGTCCTCACCTATGTGATAACTATGTCCTTGATATTTCTAAGAAATAATGCTATCATTATCAATAAATTTTTTTGTATTTGCACATGCCATAGTAGAAAAGCACAGCAGAAACAGACAGATTTAATTGTGCATTGTCTTCTGATTCCATGATTATATTATTGAAAACATCGAGCAACTGAAAAAAAGTGGTCATTTTACATACCCATGCTGCATGTCTCATTAATGAACTGGATATAACAGGTACTCTGCAAAAGGTAGTAAAAAGAGCAGGGGAAGGAAAGGACAAAATATTGAGATGCTGGAAACTTAGTCTTAATTATTGTAATTTGGTATAATTCAACTAATGCAACAGAATTATTCCAATTTAAAATCAAGTGAGAGTTGAAGTAGATTTCTTAGTATCAAAGGTTTAGGGAAATTGTAGAAAAAAATAAACCATTCCAAATGACTAAACTCAGGATATTTTTTTTTCTAATACAAAATTCCAAAGAAACTCTGTTTTAAACTTTGTAGTAGAAATTTAAAAAAATTAGGAGAGAAAGTCCACATTTCTCTAACAAAAACTTCTGCTTTCTGGAAAGCATGTGTTCAGATGAAAATAAACTGATGGACATTTTTTTTATTAGCTTTATGTTTTTGTATATGAAATATTTTGGTAAAATGAAAAAATACCACAATAATAATTAATTAAAACAAACATTTATATTAAAGGGTACATTTGCAATAAATTTATCATCTTGTATCAGCAGACACAGAAGTGAAATATAGATCTATCTGTTTCAAAATGTGTTATCTATCAATTACAGTTAAAATTCTACCACTAGCTGGACGTGATTCAGCTTATTGTGATTGAAACAGGTAAGAGACTGGAAAGCTTTGTTTACAGCTGCCAGAGGACTACCCAAAAAAATAATGATATATGATAATGAAGACACAACTATTTGAACAGAGGTCCTTTAAGACTACGTATTAGTATATTTGAGAATCTGATTGGCTTACAAGAGGTAACTTTTTAGAATAGTAGGCAAGAGAAAGAAATGTTCAGCTTTAGGTACCCTAGCCAGGTTACATGATTTATCATATACAGGTAGTAACACTGAAAGAACATGTACTGGAGGAGCTAAGGAAAGGCACTTTGAAATTTTTGTCTGTTGTTTTTAAAACAAAATTTAGTGTAATTAGTTACCACAGTATTGTATGCACGAAGAAACAATACTATAAAATGTCCTATGAAATCTGAGAGTATCTCCTAGCCTTTATTTTTTGAAAGAAGTTATTTCTAGCATAGTAATCTGTGTGGAATATGGGGAAAAAGCATAAATTGCAGGAGTGAAGAATTTTGAGGAGGAACCACACTGGAATATTGTCTGTAGTGGCCTCTGTAAATAATTATTGTACTAGAAAACTACTTGAATTTTTAAAGCATGTATAAATGTGAAACCAAATGCTCCACTGAGGAGATGAGGAGATCCATGAATGTGGACTGCAAAGCCTGAGATCTGTTCCCAGTTTTTCTATTGACCTGAATTCGTACCTTAGGCAATATTCTTTTATTCACTCTTTGTCTCTTTAGACTGTAAGTGCTTCAGGCATCTGGATTAGCTCTTTCTATGTCTTCTTAAAGAGCCAAACATAATGGAACTATGATTTTTGTTCGGGCCTCTAGGTTCTACTCTGCTACAATTAAGTAATATTGTTTTGGTATGTTAAAATAAGATCATAATTAACATAAGGCTTCATATTTAAAGTCCCTTTCATCTGAGGATCTCAAAATGCTTTACAAACATAAAATTAAGCCTCACAAAATCTCTCTATGACAGGTACAGATTAAACAGGAATCACTTTATCCATAACAGAAATGTTCTCATCTTTATGAAGAATGGTGGCAGCATTTCAACACCATAAAGAAAAACTAACAACAGCATAGAACCAAAATGTAATAATACTGTGTGTATACAAAGCATGCATGTCAGTGAGTTTGATAGGCAGGAGCCAAGGATACAACAAAAATTTCTATGAAAACACTTGGAAAACACTCACTATCTGTGAAAGCAGCAGTCCTTTGAGTGATGTTTTACATTAAAGATGGTAACTCCTGTGTTATATTGCTCACTGTGCTGTGCTGTGTTATTGGTTCACCACCTAGATCAGTTAAACTGGGATTTATCTCTTAATTTACAGTGAGCTGTAAGGCACTGGTGATTTGTCATGTATTTTCTCTCTCTACGTTTACTTCTACCAGTTATGGGCTGAAGCTTCCATGCAGTACAGCTTCTGTTTCCCAGTCATCTAAATCCTACCATGAGGTTTTATTTTTAGCTTTGTCCAATTGACCTACTGTGACAAGGCGGAACTGAATCTCCTGAAGTGCTAATGAAATACAATGATCTGTGCAGAAGTGCAGCCCCAAATACATGTGTGCTGGCCTAATGTTAGTGATCAATGTGAGTAAAGAATGACAGAACAGCAGGCTTTTTCACAGGACCTTTGGAGTATATTAGTATCAGGCAGCTGGTAGCATAACTTAGAAAGGAATGGATAGTAGATAGGAGGGGGAGATAGGAGATGACTAAGAGAGGGACAAGGCTAGCAGGGTAGGTGAGGAGTGAACAAAGATCTGAACTCAGCTGAGGTGGGTTTTAGTGTGGAGGGGGAGGGACAGCCGATGATGGAGGAAGGGGGAGGCAGGCATGGGCTTGTGCAAGCTAGAGACAGAATCTGGAAACAAGCCAGCATATTTGTGCTGATGCATTCCCATCCCGCTTGCTTTTTGGAGGACTGAATGAATGGAACTGGATGGAAACACTAACCTGTCTCTGTGTGCTCTGTCTTTTTAAGCCTCACAGCTGAGGCCTACATTGAACACTCCAGGCTGAACATCAATACTATGAAAAACTTCTGCAGCCTCTTCTGGAATATACTTAGTTCTCAGCATATTGTCAACATACAATTTCCCTTTAGCTGCACAGAAACATTGCCACAGTCAACATTGCCACAGTTTCAGCGCATGGCTAGATTATTACCTGGCCAACGGGCAAGTTGACAGGCTCCAGGATCTTAGGAGAGTTGTAAGCACCTTCTACACCAAGATCTTCATTAGTTTTTCAGCAAACCTTAGGGCCCCAGACCTGTATTCTTTTTACTCTTGAGCTAGTATTACCAGAATGCAAGATATGGTGGAAAAACGTCCAAATTCTGAATGCCACCTTTGTGACAGTAGTGTGCAAATCTTGGCATTTGATCTGTAACAGGATGGTAAGAGCTAGCTATGATAGTTCTGTTTATTTCACAAATACACCAGATTCCACTGCTCATTTTGATATGTGAATGTCTGGTCTCAGTCTTTTCAACGAATCCAGTTCAGTATGGATAATAGCTGGTGGATTCTCACTCAGTAAGCATGTTCAGTAAAGCTACCCTTTGCTAAATTAACTTCTTTCTTATCTGTCCCTCAACATCGAAGACAAGTGGTATGTCTGACCTGCTCACTCCTGTTCTTGTGCACTTAGGAGTCTAATAAAAAAGCTTTTCTCCTGTTTTTCCTCTTCCTTCTCTCTTTCTTTCTTCACAGGAGTCATAGCTCTTCCCCTGTGCTTTACTCCATATTGCTGGTGAGCAATTCATATTTAAACTCCATGTTGTTCCTGCTTCATAACAGAGCAGGACTGTGGTATCTTTAAAGCCAAAGTGGTGTTGTCTACACCAATTCTGCTCTGCTGTTGTGCCAGGGTATGGTGAAATGAGGAAGACAGCTGTAACTGATGAAGAAAGGCCTGCAGGAGGGTTTTGAAGATGAGGTGAAAGATTGGGCCCAGATCTATAGGTTGGACGAACCTTAGCAATGGCATATCTGGAGGCTTGTTGCAGACAGTAATGAAATCACAGGCTGTGAAGGCAGGAGCCTATCCAACAGATGGGCTTGTGTGAGACGGAGGAGGGTGGTGAAGTGATTTATTTTCTCAGCAGAGAATTCATCCTGTGGCATATAACTACAGCAAGAAAAACATCTTGTAAGTTGTTTATAATAATAATAAAAACCATAAAGTAGGCAGAAAAACTACCAAATTATCTCCTTCCTTTCTCTCAAGACTTCTTGTCTGTCTTCAGTGTCCAGGAACACTGAAGTGTGGGAAGCAAAGCAAGTAGAGGCACTCCGCTGAGAGCTTTAGTTATGACTCTTTCTAGTGACTGCCTTGAGAATATCGAACTCACTGTATTTCTTAAGAATAATGAATTGAACACTAAAGTGTTCCCAGTGTTCATCAGCCTCTGAAATGGTGATAATAACTGGGAAGTGGCATTCAGATGGGCTGCATCACCTGGGAAGGGGACCCTAGATATCTAGGGTATATCTTATTCATTGTCTGGGGGAGTTAGTCGTATCTCCTGTGTAGTTACATCCTGACTATATGCAAATGCCTAGTTTTAGGAATTGTCTACTGACACTCTAATAGCTTAATTTGAGCAATCTTAATGATTTCTTGTGACCATTCTTTATTTCCTAGAGGCTCTGACTGTATATTGGTAATCTGAACACACTTGTTCTCTAGTACTGAGGATGATTGTCATGGAAGGGCTTCAGTCATAGTATTCAGTTCTGTTATCCAACAAAACAGGATGGGTGCATGTGTGCTACAGCTGGGAATGGTTCCTAGTGCTAACTTCCCAGCCATACTAGGGAATTCTACCTGGATCAAAGTATGCTCTATCTTTATGGGCCAGTGCTGTCACTTTCTGAAACATATATAGACAAGTAATATAAGGAACTTGAAAAGCAGCAGTATCCTCAATAATTTTATTTTCTCTAATTTAGGATCAGTTTACTGTAGCTTGACTAATTACCATACATCAGCTGATTCACAGGACATGTACATGTATATGTTCTTTAAATGTAAATGTACATGATCTCTTACAAAGAATGACTCATTCTTTTATAGCAAATCTTTTATATGGTACAGTAGGCAAATATTACAGCATTTTAAACTGAAACACAATAACAAAAAATGAATAACTTGCATAAGGCAAGTGCATGGGATAACTAATGGTTGGAACATTTTTCTAACTATACTTTCTACTGTTTTTGTTAGATACTACCCATATTAACTTCTCCTTTACCATAGTACATTCAAGCATGAAGTAGGCATAATATATTCGTTTTCTAATATTTTTGCCTGCTGTAACCAGTCTGCTAAACTTGATATTGCTTCTCTTCCATCAAATACTTATTGCAGTTCTTGTTACTGAGACTGACACGAGGGATATCTGGCAATCAGCTTACACATTCATTGGTTTGCATAAAGGGAGGAGACAGGACTACACAGTGACAGCATGTGTGCAAACAACTTGTTTCACATTAGTTCCCCCAGGTAAGAGATTCTTTCAAAGGAGATCATTGAATTTACCTGTTTCCTATTTCAACCACTGTTGTCTGATACCGAATTGCACATAAAGCATCTGGTGTAAGCAAAACTAATTTGGATCTTCTTTTGTAAAATGTTAGCTGGATTAAGGGATCAGGTAGCCTCTTTACTTACAAGAATCACTAGAGGGAACCATACTGTGGAAAAGATAAAATAATTAGGACAGCAGAAAATAGGCAGCATGCATCTCAGCTAGAACTGTTCCTGTGTAAACTCAGCCTGTAAAATTATATTAGTTTGCTTATCAAGCAAGCTTCTTTTCAAATTTAATAGCTACCTATATTACACTGACTGTATGTGACTGTTACATTCTAGATGGTTTCCAGCTCTTTTGAGCTTGAGTTCTTATCACATAGACAAAAAGATTAATATTCCAAAGCCAGCTTAGTGATTAAAGATATTTTTTGGGGAAAAGGCAACCTAAAGTAATATTAGACTTCAACAAATGCAATATTTGATACTCGGATTTGTGGGAGAATTAACACTATATAAGTTGTTAAAATATAAACCCATTTGCCAAAGTTTGAAACACATTACTAGGATTCCAAGGATATACTATAAACGTGATAATTAATCATAAGGTACAGTAACATAGAGAAATATTTGATATTCTGAAAGGCATTTTAAGTATAATAAGTCACATTTCTGCTTTTTACTGTGTGCGTAGTGAAGAGCTGATACAAAAAGACTAAACATGGCCAATGTATGATGTTTTTTTTGGTGGCATAGTGGCAGCATTTGTGGGTAGTCACAAGACTTCTGTAATTTATTCTCTCCCAGTAGACTAGATATCGAGAGAGTCTTTATTCATCAATGTTTGCACAGACCTCAAATTAAAGCTAACTTTTCAAATATCCTGGAGGTTCAGAACTGACCTATCTTACCGTCATTATTAAAAGACAATAAAGCTGGTCCAGTTTCAACAATTCTATGAATATGTTTAAAACATAAACAAAATACAAAAAAAATCTAAAAAAGGGAAGTGAAGTACTTTCAATTTTTGATTTTTAGTTTCTTCTTCTTTAGTTTTCTCTGCACATATATCACAGTTCCAGTCTTTACGAACTGTGCCTATTTTAGCTCAGATTGTTCATAATGTTATCTCAGGATTTCTTCATAATATTTCCCTGTATTTACTACAAATACAACATATAATATAGTAGATATTGAAATAGTATTATTTTATAACCAGTAGGGGCCCATATGCTCTGTTTTTTTAACATATTCCTAAATGGTATGAAAAAGGAGGTGAATAATGGGCAGACAAATTTTGTGATAATATTTTTATTTGGGGCTGTCAAAACTAAATGTGTCTGAAACTGATACGGAAAAAAATCATGTACTTCTTCAGACAGTATATAATTAAACTGTGGAGCCCATTGCAATAGGTTGTTTTAGGTGTGAAAAAGGTTTCAAAAGGCTATTGAACAAGTTAAAGGAGGATAAATAAATCTAAGGCTCTTAAACACAATGATGTACCCAGAATCCCTATCCTGCTGATTCTCAGAAGACAGCAGAGTATACTAGAGAAGGTACTCTAGGACTAAATGGACTTTTGACTTGACCTGATATGGCCAAATTAGCTACCTAAGGCAGTTAGCAGACTTTTATGTGTGGTCATCATATTCTACAGAAAGCTACTGTGAATTTTGAAAAATGAGATTGAACTAAAATGTGACATCCACATCTTCATGGACATGCATATGAGATGATCTCAGTTCTTAGTGTTTGGTTTCTAAACTCTTCAGGAGAACTTTTTTTTTTTTTTTTTTTTTTTTTTTTTCTATATGGTTATAAGGTACCTAATACATTTTCATTGTCATCTCAGTATTAATTTTAACACTGAAAAATCAAACATCTGAAGAAAAATTGTTGCCTAGGAAGGGCCAATTCTTGTTCCTGCATAACTATGTTTCATTTTAAGAAAACTAGAAAATGTTCTCATCATGATCAGTCAACACAGTACATTATTACTGAATGGATTTGGTTTTTTTTTAATGTTTTGGTCCATTAATTTTCAGTAATCTATAGCGCTTTGCACATCTGCAAAAACTAGACTAAATGTTGGTGATCTGACACTAGTTATTCTCATCTTCCCATATTCCTTGGCTCATTGCACAACTCACTAATTCTAGGGGGAAAAAAAGCAAACAGTATATAATCTCTCATGCATCACCTTCATACTTTTATCTATCTAAGAAATGCTCAACCTTTTCTTAGTAGATGGTATACTACAGTATTTTCTTTATAATGTTGCAATATTATAATTAAAATTGTCTCAGTCTTTCTATTATATCCCTTTATTTTTGATAGCTTCGTGGCTGACTATTAAAGTTTACTCCAGGCAGCAAGACAACACAGTAAACGTTTTTAATATACTTTCCATTCTTTCTGAACATGAAACAAAATTATTACTAGCAGAAACAAATGCTAACAAGATATTAAAATGGACAGTTAATCTTCCTGCCTAGCATTCAGAGTTCCCTGTGGGCTCAGTCCATGCTACTGCTCTGAACTTGGAACTAGTAAAATCCTGACTGCTCTCTTTGTTCATTTTCCACAATTTTTCCCTTTCAGAGAAGAGTCATTTCCTGGTTTAAAATCTTCTTCTCAATACTAGATTTCTGAGTACACATGGTGTGGTCATATGGACCAATGTATTACATTTAATTTTACTACAGAATTGAAAGAAAATAAGAAAAAAAAAACAATGAAAAAGACTCTGCTGTTTTTCTACTCTTACTCTTAAAGAGATAAAGAAAATAGTCTGGTGAGGAAAGCTCGTGGAATTACCCTGGTAATCCTAAAATCAAGATATATTTCAGAATAGATATTTTACTAGTTCCCAGTATATTAAATATTAAGCACTCCCTTATGGATGGAAGTGCTTAATTAAGCATGGAAGAACTAAGCTTTTTGTATGGATAAGGAACTTACTAAACCTTTCAATTGCTTTTATTTATGTTATGATTTGTATATGTCATTGGATGAAGAAGTAGGTGAATGAGAGAGCTGTTCAAGAGTATTGATTAATTTTTATATTTGAGATTTTTCAATCTGTAGTGTCAAGGACATGTTCTGAGGATAAAAACCCTTAAAACACCTTTGAACAACTGAAAGAAAATGTCGTCTTTCTTCCATTCTGCAATAACTTTTACATACCACAAGGTGGTATAAAATTGTAGCTGTCTGTTCAGTTCCAGTAAACTCTCCCAGTAAATGATCCATCTGCCTAGGCTAAGCCTCATTCCTGTGGTGTTTTGATGTGCTATGTCTCCTTATTATCAGTGTATTTGTTCAGCGAAAACAATTGGCTCCTGCACAGCACAGAATTGCATGCTGTAGGGCAAAGCTTCTTTGCATGTAACAGACTATAAAGACTGTAGCTTTTCCTTGTAGCCCTATGAGAAGACCACTCTGACAGACCACTCATGAAGTTAGAGATCTGGATTTGGATGAGTTTACCTGGTGCAAGAACTGACTGGTAGTTAGGGAGCTAGAAGGTAATATTTACAAATGTGTTGAACTTATTCCAACATAAATCCAGAAATTGTGTAGCTAGGATCTTAGCAAGAGAGATCTGAAAGTGATGACTGTATAAAGGTAACATAGCCTCTATGTACTACCAGAGAATTCTCCCCTGAACTGAGGTATCTTGAATTTAGACTAATAGCCTTTTTCACTTTCAGAATCTGGTCCCACATCCTCTGCAGCTGTAGAAGAATCCAAACAGTTCTTTTTTGCCCTTCTGTTATGTGGAACAGCTGTAGATAGTCAGAGTAGCACACCTGTTTTGGTCCAGATAAACCTAGTGTGCTTTTGATTCATGCCTGTCTGGACTGGCTTTGGTATGTGTTTGTGTGAGAAATGTATTTGCTGTGGAGGAAAAAACAGAAAGCAGAAGTGTGAAGCTTTTGAATACAACATGGTGTTTTACTGACATGAGATTGTATATACAGATTTCTATGTTTTTGCTGTTAGCCCATCTTTGGTCAAGGAAATTGGAAAAGCATTAATGTAAGCAAATCAAATATTGGATGAAATTACATTTCCTAGGTTGCAAAGTAATCAGTCACATCAGAGATTTCCCATCTTTCCATTGTCATCTACTTGATTGTACCTGTGTTGGGTTGTTTAGATTTTTAATGTTAAATCATTTTATACTATGGTATACATCAGTATTAGCTGTACAAGTTGGGAATGATTGTTTTGAAAAATGCTTCAGAAAATATCCATGGACTTGGGGAGAGATTTCTTAATTTAAAATTAAAAAAATAGCACTTGTATCTCAAATTCAAGAGCAAAGTTATCCAGAGAAAAGGAATAATGCAAAGATTAGAAGTTAGAAATGTTTATTGAGGAAATATTAAGAAATATTATCAAATATAGTCTTACATTTTCATAAATGGATAAGAATCCTTTTTGATACAATATTGCCTTAATCTTTGGAAAGAATTCTATTAAACATGCATTGCAGACATGAATACAGGCTTTGTGAACATTCTCATTCATACTTTGGCTTTTACTATAATTTAAAATTAGTTTTCAGAATTGTTTTTCATTCCAAAGAGAAAAAAGAAAGATGACTACAGAAGTGTAACCGTTCATAGGGCAACAGTGACAGAGCGACATTTTACTGTTAAAAATAATCTCCAAACAAAAAATAATTCTATTTTCATTATGACTTTCTATGTATTGTTTTAATATTACTCTTTAGCTTGTAAATTCACCCATATTTCTGGGTATTGTGCAATGCAAAATGACTGTCTCCAAAATATTTTTCTGCAGGGACAGAATTCTGTGATCTCAACAAAATGTAGAACTAACGGAAAGTACGTCTGGAACTTCAGGGAAGTGAAACTATAACTGGCAAGTTCTTCATTCAGGAATGATTAGGCAAATGTATTGAGGGCAAAAAATATGAAGCAATTGCTATCACTGGAGTTTGCATAGTTCTTAGAAGCCCAGGGTTAGAGAGGGGGAAAAAGGTAAAAGATGTTGTTTGATAACAAGTGCACTTCCCTACCGCAGAAGATACATCTGCCTGTCCATTAAGCAAGTAGTGCCCTTTACTGTCATTTCCCTTTCCTCTGTCATATAGCAAGCCTGGAGAGACCACAGCAAGCAGTTCCTCAATAAACAAAGCTACAGCCATAAACGCCGTGCCTTGTTTTGTAGCCTGCCCTACCTAACACAGTTTCTGATTTCTTCCTTTTAGACCCTTTGCACTTATGTTCCTTTCAAGTTGCTTGTTTCCTTGTATTCTTCTCTTCAGTGCATTCCTATTGATCTCACCGATTGAACTCTTACTTTCCTTTCTTTTTCTTCCCAAAACAAGTAGACAGATCATCTGAGACACAGAATGTAGAAAAGGAGGCAGAAAAAAGGCCAATCAGTTACTTGAGATGCGTGTCATGGCTCAGAGAGCCAAGTCTATCTCTTACCTTAGCATAGTCTTCTCATAGGCTCCTTGAATGACTGTGGAAATCTCTTAATTTCTCTGTACAGTGTAAATTATACTTCTTTATAGTTCATTTATTGTGAAGATAAATGACCCTGAAGATTGTGAAGTATTCTGATATTATCTCTGATAATAGGAATATGATATATATCTGAGAAAGAAAAAGAAAAAAAAATTTTGATTCTTAAATGCTATTACTTTTAGAGGTTGTTCTTGTGTATTTTCATCTCAAGTGAAGACAAGATATACTAGAGATTTACCAAGAGGGTCTTCATAGGACCCTTGACCTAATTCTTCAGTATTGAGTTTACGAGAGAGAATACATCAAATGAACCAAGACAAACAGCCATTTCAGATCTTCCCCCATTAATTTGCTGGTAAGTCCATTTCTACCAATTCCCCTTTGAACACCCTTGCAAACCTGTGGCCTCCTGATCCATTATAATATAGCACCTTAAACCTTTCTCAGAGTCCAGTAATTTGGAATTCATTTGCCAACTGTCTCCTGCCACTCTCTTCTGTATACCCCGCCATTTCAAAGCATATTAAAGACAAGAAGGTAATTGGGCATAGTCAGCATGGATTTATAAAGGGGAAATTGTGCCACCTAGTAGCCTTCTATGATGAGATGACTAGCATGGTGGAGGAGGGGAAAGCAGTGATGCTGTTTATCTAACCTCAACATTACCTCAATGACTCAGTGATTCTATGATAATTTTCAAGTGAAACCTAGCATTTCATTGGCCTGGCTTTGAAACTGCCTGCTTCTGCCATGTTTGGGTATGATGACCTTAAGAGTGCAAAGCACAAGACATGGTTTGGGCAAAGATCAGATATTTTAAAAAGGTTTTAAGATATATGCAGAGAGGTAGTATTTTGGTGACATTTCACCAGTATTTAAATGTTGGTTTTAGTATTTTCATCTTCTGTGTATGCTATAAGAAACTAACTGATGTATTGTAGAAGTCGGTGAAATTTGATGAATCTTAAGACATTTCTTGAAAGGCTAGAACAAAGTGAAGTTGCATATTTTGGGATTTTCTCACAAAGACCACTATTTATAGACAAAAAAGATTTCGGTATAGTACGGCATTACTGGTGCCAAAAAAAGAGAGCTAGCTACTGATTCTTCAACCTCCATTCCCAGAGCAGCAACTTTTTCTGTGGTTGCCATAGTAGGAAAGCATGACTAGAAAAAAAACACTAAGTAGGTCAGTTATGGCAGACATGATTCTATTAGGGATATAAACTCAAATGTGAGCATTTACATTTCCCCTTTATTTAACAAGCACTGAGGCCACTAGAAACAGCAAATACAAAGCACAAACTCATGATAGTCCAATAAAAAATTTATAATGAACCATTTTTATTTTCCTCTAAAAATACTGTTCTTCGTGTTAAAAAAGAAAACAAAAATTTCATATATCCTAAGTAAAGAAGATAAATGCAGTAGCTCCAGAAGATCTATACTGAAAGTCGTAGTAGTCTGGACTTTGAAATATAGATTAGACAGCATCAAGAAAAAGAACAATTTAGAACTGTCCTGTATTACCAAAAATTATTACCGAAAATTAATTCTTATTTGGAAGAAATTTTTGTTCTCTTATTTCTTTTGCTGTGAATAGAGCACATGACATCCTTACTGGACATTCAGTAATTCTTACCACTCTTAAACTTAAGTACAGCTTTAGAAAATGAAGAAATAATACAATGCTAGAAATAAGTAGAAGGCTACAACATTATTACTGAAAATTCATTTTGCACTTCAGGTTAAGAATCTTTTTCCTGAACTGAAAGACTGAAGAAAACATTTGCTTTTATGCCTAGTTTGGTGCAGCAGCTGAGCAATCTATACTCTGTTCAGACAGTGCCTTGGAACCTCAGTGCTGCCTCAGTGCAAATATTAAATTCTATAACGTTTCAAATCCTCTCCCAACCGTACCTCATATCCTCTTTTCCCTTTCTTGTCTCCAGTGTATTTTATATCTTGATATTCATGATGAACTATTGTTCCTAGAAATATCGGTCTGAAGAAGTGACATTTCCTTGAAATGACATCATTCTTAAAAGTATAAGGGAAGTACAGGGAAACAGATCTAATCTGTATCCTTGAATGTTTGAATGAATGATGACGGAAGAGCAAATTAATGAAATGCAGTCATTTTGCAAGGCAAGTTATAATCTTACAGTAAAGGGTGCATACAGTGGTCAAAATATGATTTCAGAAGCACTAGTGTGAATGTTTACAAGTATTGGCACAGAAAGAAAGAAAAAAAGGCTTGGTATGTTTGTGGAAAGTGCTGTTTACTGACATTGTTTGACCACTGGGTATATATTATCTTTAATAATACATTCAGCTGATTTTAGCCAAAACTCCAGGAAGTTTATATTTCTAAGCACAACATTTCTAGGACTGTTAGTTTTTCATGAGTATGGACCACTAAATCTGAATTTGGCAAAAAGTGCTTTATGCAAGGTATATTTTCAGGAGTGAGGAAATACTAAGATTGAATACAGCTCAAACTCTTACTTAAGCTCTTACTTGCAGGCAAGGCAAAGGCCTTTGACATTGATGACCCAATCCAGACATTCACATTTCTTGTTCATTAACTGGGTAGATGTAGGAGCCTAAGGATGGGATTTACAACAGTTAACACAGTGAATGGGGAAACAGCTGAGTCAGGCTGGATATTTGGTCCTCAGGGTAGTTGAAGTCATACAAATTCCTGTTCCCATGCTTTACCTGAAGCCATGGCTCAGGCAGATGTTTACACTTCTCGAATGAGAATCCATTCGCCTGGAAATCATCTAATAGGTAGGAGGAACCATTGCCAAACACTGTTTCTGGTTGTATTTCTCAAATAAATGTGAAGGCTGAACTTTTGACTGTGTTCAGCACTATCTTTCTATTCTAGGCAGGCAGCATCCAGTGCTTTGGGCCTTCAGCACATTTTAATGTGAGAAAGACACTGAGATGCTCTGCAACAGTAGAGGTGTGCTTAAGTATCTTCAGCTGGAACAACTAGATTCATTATTTGGCTGGAGTCAGGAATCTAAGTAAACATAAAAAAGCCCCCAAAAGGTTTCTGTGACCTTGTTTGAGCAGGAGGGTTGGGCTAGCTGATCTCCAGATGTCCCTTCCAATATCAACTATTCTGTGATTCTGTGTGATAAGGGTTAGATACCTTCTGAATCCTTTTGTAAATGAAGCTGAGTGTGTCTTCCAAATAAGCACAATTAAGAGTCACAATTAATTACTTGAAAACAGAATCACTAAATAGCTGAGGTTGTAAGGCACCTCTGGAGATCATCTAGTCCAAGTTCCTGCTCAAAGCAGGGTCAACTTCAGCAGATTGCTCAGGACCATGTCTAGTCAGGTTTCAGTCTCTCCAAGGATGGAGACTCCACAGCCTCCCTGGGTAATCTGTTACAGTGTCTGATTGCCCTCACAGTAACAGTTTCTTTTTTTTTATGTTTAAATAGAATTTCTTGTGTTTTATTTTGTGCCTATTGCCTCTCATCCTTTCACTGGGCACCATTGCTTGCAGTCTGACTCCATCTTCTTTACTTCCTTCCATCAGGTGTATATACACATTGATCAGATCTACCCTCAGCCTTCTCTTCTCCAGGCTAAACAATCCCAGCCTTTTCAGCCCTCTGTGTATGTCAGATTCTCCAAGCCCTTACTCATCTTAGTGGCTCTTTGCTGGGCTTGCTCAAATAGGCCTGTGCCTTTCTTGTACTGGGGAGCCCAGAGCTGGAAACAGAACTTGAGATACGGTTTCACCAGTGCTAAGTTAAAGCAAATATTCACTTCCTTTGACTTGCTGGTGACACACTTCCAGTGCAGCCCAGGATGCATCTCTGCTGCCAGGAGACATTGCTGGCTCATGTTCAACTTGTCTTCCAGGACCCCCAGTATCTTCTCTGCAAAAGGGATTTCCAGCTAGCCACCAGCCTGTGCTAGTGCATGGGGTTATTCCTCCCCAGGTGCAGGACTCAGCACTTTCCTTTTGTTGAACTTCATGAGATTCCTGTTTGCCCATTTCTCCAGCCTGTTGAAGTCCCTCTGAATGGCAGCACAGCCCTCTGGTCTGTCAAGCACTCCTGCTGTGGGTATGCTTTGCCTCTACCTCATTCTCCAGGACATTAATGATGATGGTCCCAATAGCAACCTGACTGAGTAATGGGGTCCACCACTAGTGACTCACCTGCAGTTGTACTTTGTGCTGCTGATCACAACTCTCTGAGCTAAGCAGCTCAGCCAGTTTTCAGTCCACCTTATTGTCCTTTTATTTAATCTGTATTTCTTCAGCTTTACTCTCTCAAGATCCTGAGCTGGACCATGTCATGGTCACTGCAGCCAAGGCTGCCCCCACCCTTCACATTCCTGATCAGTTTGCTTAGTTTGTAAGAATCAGTTCCAGCAGAGCACCTTCCCACAGTCAGCTCGTGGATCATCTGTGTTAGTTATTGTTACTGCACTCCAGAAACCTCCTGGATTACTTATGCCCTGGTAATCTAGTTCAGTTGGATCTCTTGACTACAGAGAGCAGCATGGTCCAATATTTTATTTTTAGATAAAATTTTCAGACTGTCAGAACTCTTCGAAATCAAACCTATTTTTTATAGAACATTGCTTCTTTTTAGGACTCTTCTTGTTTAAATTGTAGTTTTCTGATCTTGCTCATTTTAATAGGCCTGTTCAAATTTGTTATCCAATATTCTTTCTGAAATGGGAAAGACAGAGGGTTTAGTTTCCTCTTAATAGCTATACTACCTTTATTCAAAATTTCCAAGTCCATGTATACCCAGGTAGCATACAAGAACAACATGTGCCCAAAAGGTGAATGTCTCACAACATTTTGGTAGTCTAAGAACTGACTGTTGTGAAATAGTCTTCATTATAACAAGAGCTGTAGCAGTCACTGCCACTGCTGTTTTCACTGTAATAATGGTTTTGAATCAGTTTGTAGTCAGTCCACTTCACTATAAAGTGAATAGAGGTTAATCACAACATGTATACCTATAGCCACAATTAATTGAGAAATGCCTTTTCTTCATATGTGATAGGACTTTTCATTTGAAAGGTTTTCTTAAACATCATCTGAAAAAGTTAATGAAAATGAGACTGGCAGTAAAAAAAGAGTGCTGCAAAAGTAACAACTGTATTTGCTATATTCTTTCTGCTACATGCTTGTATCTGTTTCTGGAGAATTTTATGTATCACAAGTCTGTTTATCATGAATTTTAAGCTTTTGTTTTTAAATTCAATTTTGGATTTCTTTTTGTTTTTTAATTTCCTAGAACTGCAATCTGTTTTCGGTGCAGAGTATTACATACTTTAATATCCTTCAGAACAACACTCCTGAGTCTTTTTTTGTATCGTAGACACACAACAAGAGTACCACAAATGAGGCATCATTGACCAGGTTTTATGTTTTTCGTTGCCATTTTGCAAAAACGCTGAATTACTCAATGTTGTCTTGGCCTCTTTCATAAATGCTGACAGCCTACAATTTCCTCTTCCACTTTTTAAGTATCAAATTTTTTACAGTAGTCTATAAACTACATCATTAATCAGATAGTGTAAAATCCAATTAGAGACATTAGAATCCAGAAATACAAGTGTTAAGGAATTTATTTCTTGATTGACAAGAAAGCCAAATAGACTCATCTATTTAAAATCTTAGCAACAATTAGCTGCCTTAGTTTCATTTATTGTGACATAAAAAATCTGGTTTATTGAGAGCTCTATTGAATAAGATTTCTATGATATGCACCATGAGAAAATATCTTCAAACTAAAGTGATTGTTTTGCTGTAATAAATTGAACCATATGTACACTATGTTATTCAATCCTTTTTCTTCAAGGCATAAATTGATATTAAAGAACATTTAAGTCATAACACATGGTTATCCAGGCATGAACGAGGCAATAACCCATATAAGTTGTCAAGGTGAAGCCAAAGCATTTATTAGAGGTTTGTGTTGTTTTTGAAAAGTGCACGGTTGGATAAACATGGATTAGTGCTATTATGCTGCTACGATGACTCAAGTGTGTTTTTACAGTGTCAGTAATTTTTATGTTTAAAAATCACTGGTGCAGTATATTAGCTATAATTTATGTTTATCATCTTGTGTACTCTAATAGGTTTCAACAAACCATTTAACACTTCAGCTTGTGCATATACATTACTTAATAGGTATTTATCTTAAAAAAGAGATACTTAAACGGGACTTTCAAAGCTTACAACTGCATGCTAAGAGCAAATACTGCAGTCAGGCACATTAACTTTTTTTTCTCCAGTCTGCATTTAACTTTGAGCTGTGTGACCACACAATTTCTTTGTACACTTTGTTCCCAAATGAAGCAAGAAAGATATATCATCTCTAAACCCCGTCAGCCTGAATGACATCGAAATCTCTGACATGAAGTGTCCGTCACACTTACTAAATAGAGTAGATGTGATAAAGCCAACGCAGCTGAAATGTCAATAACTTCCTGTCATCAGAGGCTGCCCTTTCAAGATAGCATAGGACTTTACGCTTTCCTAGTTAAAAGATATTATCAATAGTAGACTGTAATAATTATATCTTCTGTTATTATTCTTAGTGTCTTGGCTTAATTATTTTTAACAGTCAGCTCCTCCTCCTCACAATACTCAACACTTGCTTTGAGGGCAACCTCACTTATATGCTGAAGTGTTGAGGAAGGTAATATTGGAAGAGAGGAGAACTCAAGTAGAAGCCCCACTCAGTGAAAGGCTTTTGGTGATAATGGATGAGTTGTGCTTAATTTATGATTCTATTGATTGCTTCGGACAACGTGTTGCTTATTTTATGGGCTGTACTAATGTTCTGTTCTAGACAGTTTCAGTTTGAATTACTAGTGTTTAGTACTTTCATAAAGGAGACTGATGCCAATTTAAAAATCATCAGAGCATGGGTTTTTTGGAGGGTAAGGTTCTCCTGCCATTTCCATACCCAAGCTATTACTCAGTAATTTGGATGAAAATATTTTTTTAAAAAATTATAAATGTAAGTTTTAGTTACCTTTCTGACAAAACACCTGATTCATTTAAAGGTGAGGTCATTTCAGAGGAAGTAAAAGGGCTGATGTAGAACCCTGAGATTATGGACATGCTGATCTGCTGTGTAGTAGATTTTTTACAAAGAGGCTATCAATTCTTCTGATTCAATCAAGCATACCAGTTGGCTGAGTTGGCAAATAGGAAGGATTTATTACTCACAAGAGAAAAATTGACCAACATGGACTACTTTGTATTGCAAACCACTTTTTTACAGTAACTGCTTTCTTAAGCCTAATTAAAAAAAATGGATATAACTTAGAGACTATTCTAAAATGCCTGCAACTAGACCAGTTATTTGTTCAAGTTTAATTTTACAGATGAATATTTACAGACTTTAGATTTTGATCAATACCCTTAATAATTTCACTCAAATAGAAATGTCTTTTTATATTGACCTACTTAATTGACAATCTGAAATCAGCACCTCACATTTTATTACATGTAAAGAGAATATGTTATTTTTTGTTTTTGAGAGTATACATTTCCACCAGTTTTAGTGGAAATATCCTGCTCACTGTGATGTGTGATGTTGCCTTCTGACAGTACATTATGCAATTTTATTCTGTCTATATTTTTAGTAGTTTTGATGTTCAGTACAGTAGGTAATGCAACTTATTCTGCATTTGATGTGTTTTCTGGAAGCATTACTTATTCATTTTGTTACAGTTTTCCCTACAGAACTAACAAGAATGCAGTCCCATTGTACAAGTTACTATACAAACACATAGCGAGCATTTCTGCCCCTGGAAGCCTACAGTCTGAACGTATTTAGAAAGAATTCAAGGCATCATATTTTCTCTGATAAACAACACAGGAAAGTTTGCACTTCATTTTTTGTGGAAGTCTCTACTATATCTTTAGTAGTTCCCATTAATAATCACTCCTCATTTAAGAAAGAGTGATTTAACAGATCGTGACAGAGGAAAGATGCCTTGGAGCAACCATCTTCATGCTAACATTGGTTTTCAGTTTCTACAGCAGAACTCTTACTGACTTCCCCTGGCAAAAAGAATGCAGACTAGATACTGCAATCTAATCTGGAAGGCTTTTAGGAGTTGTTGTTCTCTTGTGCAAGAATCTTGAAGCTTTCTTCAGTGCTCAGTGTCAGGGAGCAGCAAAGGCCAGCTGCTCCCTAAGGCACAGTGAGCTGAGATCTGAGCTATAAAACAAGGCAGCAGAGCAGGGGCCTCATCAGCCAACGCAGCCGTACAGTACCAATGCAAGGCAAGCAGGCCAGGCCTGGAGATGGCAGAGTCACTAGGCAAGGCCCTAGTGACAAGGCAGGGCCAAGGTTAGCCCGAGAAATCAAACTGCAGACCTTGGGCAGGTTGTATGAGTTAAGGCCCTGGGTAAGGCTGGTCAGGGCCATTAAGACCTATTATTGCATTCAGGGCCCTGGAGCTCAGAAGCTTACATTCACCACTATTAACAAAATGAAAATTGAGAAAGGTAGCTTAGAAAAATCTCTCTGCTATTTTGCTTCTCTGTTGATGATAATGTCTGGTGCAAATGGTTGCATTTTCAGTGTGATTTTGCTTTTGATTCTGTAGTGGGGGCTATCCTATTTTTGGCTATGTTGGTAGTCTTCTGTAGTCTCTCAGAATATACTGCTGATTCATCTTCAGAGCTCAGCTAACATTAATGAGGGCTGAGCGATAGTGTAGTGGTTAGCACATCTACTTTACATTCTGAAGGTCCTGGGTTCAAGCCCTGGTGCAACCACCAGCAGGAAATCTTTGGGAGGTTGGACTAGATGATTTCCAGAGGTCACTTCCAACCTTGCTGATTCTGTGAATGGGTTGTTTCTTGATGTTAGAAAGGTCATAAACAACAGCAGGGAGCTATTGGGTTATTTTATGGGAGGACAATCTGAGCTAGGTTGCTATGATGTACACAGGAACAGTGGAGAAAGACTGGTGGCTTCTGCTGTTGTGCACATTTGATGATAGCATTTACTGTAGTTGCTTTCTTCCAAACCTCAGATAGCACTGTCTTCTTTCTGTCCCAATGACTGCTGAAAGTAGGGATCTGGATCTGGATAAGAAAAAAAAAATCAAATTCTTTCAGAATTTCTGCTAGTCAAGAGAGAATAGTTTGAAGGAAAAAGCAGGCAAGGTTACTTTTTTTTTGCTCCCTGGGTGCCTTTCATGTTGTCAATACCTCAAATGAATTTTCTTTGGTTTCAAACTGATAGTTAGAATAAATACCTAGAATATTTGGGTTTTATGAGGCTGTGCTGGTCCAGTTCTTGGCTCCCTGGTCAGGAAAGATGTTGAGAAATTGGAGAGGGTCCAACAGAGGTTTATCAATATGGTTAGGGTTCATGTGTACATGACCTTCTGCAAGAAGTTGAGGAAGCTTGGCTTATGTAATGTGATAGAGTGGATGCTAAAGGCAGATCATGTTGAAGCCTATAGCTGCTTCAAGAGGAATTACAAAGCAACTGTGGAGCAACTCTTCACATTGACAAATGATGTAGGAGGGGAAAACAATCATATATTGCAGCTTTTGGAGTTCAGACTGGACGTTAGGAAAATCTTTGGCGATTAGGTGGGTGGTACAGCACTGGAATGGTTACCCAGAAAGACTGTAGAATCTGCATCCTTGGAGGTTTTCAAGACTCAACTAGGCAAAGTCATGAATGACCTGATCTACTGCTGACAGCAGTCCTGCTCTGTGCTCTACAACACACTGTACGGTAACCCTTCCTCCTTCCCCATTAAAACTACATCTACTATACTGCTATAGGACTATTTATTATTTGTATTTTGATGGTGGCTTTGGACACATGGTAGAAATCAATAGCTCAAGAGTGCAATCATCACTTATTTGAATGCATAGTATGACATCGTCTCTGTACTGTGGCATTTATCTTCTAATTTGAGAAAAAGAGAAAATTTTGGGAGGTTAATTATAGGGAAAAGGAGGAAAGGATAAAGCAATCCTGAATGGGGCTTTGGACTGGATGTCTCCAGAGGAGGTCTCTCGTATCCAGCATCTCTGTGAATCTGTGCAATACAATCTTCCCGTTTTCAGCTGGCTTTTCTTTTCGGTTATCCCTAGTGATTTCTCTAGCATTCTTGTTTTAAAACTACTTACTGTGACAAGGTAGCAGTACTCTGTCTAGGTTTCCACTTTTCTCAGTTCTAGAAAACTCCATGTGAGTGTTTCTTACGTTCAAAAAAATGCAGAATAGGTTAAGCCCTAGTAGCCTTATAAAATTTTTCTCCCTCTTATCTTTCCCTTTCTTCATGGGAAAAGATTGCTTCCAATTGCTGATGAAAGCCTATTTTGAGCACGAAAGAGCTAGAAGCAAAATATTCTCTGTGGAGGGTTGTCAGGTGGAAAGTTTACTACTCACTAGAACATTGGTGAGATAATATGTTATTAGAGGATACTGGAAGATACTTTTTCTTCTGGCTTTTTTTTTTTTTTTTTTTTGTTTTTTTTTTTTTAGTGCTGTACCTGTAAAATTGTACTCTTGAGATATTTCCACAGTAAACACTGTAGATCCAGGTAGGTCTAAATCAATAGCAGAAGGAGTAATTTGGATAGACTGCTGGAACTGTTTGTACAAAATCAGCTTGAAAGGCCTCGCAAACACAGTTCTTGATCATGTCTGGAGATTATTGCTTTTCTCTACACCATCTCTTTATTAGCAAGACCCTTAGTAATTGAGAGAATTTCAAGTTGGTTTAGTCTGAGTGTTTAAAATTACGATAATTTAGTCCACAGAAAACATAATGCTGCGTTACAACATAAAGCTAGAGGGGCTGTTCATAGAAGCAGGGCATTCAAGAGCTTGATACCAGCCCTATTCTTAGTCAATCAATATCAGCCTTGATGGCTTTTCATAATGTCACTGACGTTGTTGTAAGTAGATCAGCTGTAAAACGTGAGAGAATGAGATTCTCGTGGAATATTGAAATTATATCTTTTAATTTAAAAATTAAACCACAAAGCATTTTGATGAAGTGTATTTTTTTTTTTTACTGATCAGATATGGCCCTTTAAGGTGATTTACATTTTGAAGGTTAATTACCATATCTCTCTCTATAAAAAATATACTCACAAACACACACTTATATAGTTCCCAGTGCAAATCTAACCATTTCATTCTTTCACTTTTATTGTTCACCTACTGATTATTTAAAAATAAATCTTATGTTATCCACAAATATGTAGATCTAACAAAGATGTTATCCACAGAAATATTGATCTAACTCAAATATTGATGCAGAGTCTCTCCTATCATGTGAAGTGTAGATGACATTAATAAAGATGTGAACACAACACACTGTACTGTAACCCTTCCTCCTTCCCCATTAAAACTACATCTATACTAAAACTACATCCTATACTGCTATAGGACTATTTATTATTTGTATTTTGATGGTGGCTTTGGACACATGGTAGAAATCAATAGCTCAAGAGTGCAATCATCACTTATTTGAATGCATAGTATGACATCGTCTCTGTACTGTGGCATTTATCTTCTAATTTGAGAAAAAGAGAAAAATTTGGGAGGTTAATTGTAGGGAAAAAGGGAAAAGGATAAAGGTGATAAAAATCATAGCTAGTGTATAAGTGGTTTTTTTTTATTGTTTCCAAAGAATCTTAAAAGTTCTATAAAATCTGTTACTCCAACATATGCCAATATGTTACTTTATTGCAGCTGTGTTAGAATACTGTATTATATTAATACAAAATCATTTAACTCTTAAATAATATGAATTTGTTAAGCAATTTCTTATTTGGCATAAAACATTTGTAGTTATCTTGTTAGTCTGATACTCCAGCAAAAGTGTACATATTCACAGAACTCACTGTCATATACTGTCTGAGTCTAAATCAGAGCTACTTTCCTAGGGCAGTATTTTAAAACCCGTATTCCATGAACTGTCACAAGACTCAATTCTGTGCTCCTTCATACTTGTGTTAGTGAATTCTGGTATTCATGTAGATCGCAAGTAATTCAACTCATAAAAGCAGATAGTGAAAAAAAGCAATGAACCATTTTAAAGGTCTTTTATTTAATTGTACATTTCTTATCAATCAAAAAGTGATTAGCCTTTCCTGTATGTAAAGCAGTTACTTGTATATCATGTGCAAGTATTCTCGGATATTGAATTTGGCCATTATGCAAAAGGGGTATTGCCATAATACTTGGCAAAATATTTTTCTGTAAGTCTGAATTCTGAGGTGATAAATTTTGTTCCCTGGCTCACTTTTGAAGATTTTGGGTTGTATGTGGTCATTTTATGTTCAGAGTTTAGAATATTTACTAAACAAACAGTGTAAACTATACAAAGTAAGGAACTATCAGCCTTAACACAAGCAATCCTGACAAACAATTATTTTCATTTTAGCACTAACAATTATGTAAATATATCTGAAACAGCAATGGGCACCAATTATGACACCTAATTCTACCAATTTATTTATACACTTCCTTGAACAACATTGTATTTATAACTCTCCCACTCATTCAAAGACACGAAAAAGTGAGGAAGAATTTTATAGATGATTGCTTCATCACTGAAACACAAACACAACATGAACTATTTGAACTTGAACATTCATATGTATAGCATGTTGACATTGTGTTATGCTCTATTCCTTTTCTAGTTTCAAAGGAAGACAACTTTTTATATATCAATATCTGATAAAAACACTTTTATCTGCCAAAAAAGGTTTCATTCCTGTTTCATATAAATCTTTCAGATATTCAGAATATTGAGAAAATGCACTGCTTATATTTGAAAAATTGCCTACATTCCACTAGCTTTTGAAGTTATCACTATCTTCATGCTGAAAATTAATTCCAAGGTGTATCTGAAACTAAGCAGCATAAAAATTGTTTTATGAAGAGAAAAATCCCAATCTATTGTTTTTTTTCCACTATCTTCAGAGAAATGTCTTTTTAAGTGTGTTTTTTAGAAATAAGGAAGACTGCTCTAACAAATACAATTTCTCCTCCTAGAGGAAACAAACCTATACAACCCTAAGTACTGGCTAGCACTTAGCTAATGAGGCAGTGTTATTATATCATTATAAAGCAGCTCACATCATGCTCTTTGCATTTTCATTTCTTTTATTTGAAACATTACTTGTCCAAGATCTGTAATTGCTATTGAATCCTTGCATTCCTTTCTTCACTGATTTCTATTTGATAAAATAGTGAATATATTTTTTTAAAAGCTGGTTTAATGTGCTCTGTGACATTTGAAACCAAAATTTTTTAAATTCACTTGTTCATTAAAACAAACCTAATTTCTGTGTTCCAGAAGAAAAATCTGAAGTATAGATCTTACACTTGCATGCGTATATTCTGTCCTAATCTTACTCATTTATATTTCCTGACAATATCCTCACAGTATGGATAGTCTTTTAACCCCATTCTTTCAAGTTATACCATAAGATATCCAAGCCATATATAGGCTGTATCAAACTATTTTTGATTTTAGTTTTGTTTATCAAATAAATAAATAAATCATTTTAAAATTTATAGTCCATATTTCTGCCATCATCCTCAACATTCTTAATGTAGGATGAAACACACAATCAAGAATTTACTTTACAGTAATCATGACTGGCTCAGTTTTTTTCTCAAACTTCAGCTATGCACTTAATATGACTAATAGATTTTTGTCCCCAAACCTGACAGAATTGTTCTTCTATATACCATTAATGTTATATTTGCAGGCAGGAGAGTTTAAAATTACCTCACGATCAGGTAAGAGGAATAAAATCAAATAAAATAGAAATGAGCCATGTCCATCAGGAGGAATCAGTGGGAATTAAACAAAGTAAGTAACCAGGACAAGACTGAGAGCAGATTTGAAAAATTCTGATTCTGATAGAAACTTTCCATTTTGTGTTATATACTTTTTGCTTCACTTGGCTCATTCTTTATTGCCAAAGGTTTTTGTAGTAAAACAAAGCCTTCTTTTTCAGCAAATGTTTTTTGAGAAGCTCAGTACAGAATTTCACCTCAGCTTTTTAACTTTAATGTTCATAGGAGACTAGAATCCAGAACAAAACTGTTCAGACTCCAGATCTGAGTTTAGATCAGAGTCTGTAACTTAGAACTTAGCACTGTTTGAATGTGAACATTATGTGCAAGGGCACTCAACGTTGTGGAAGTTCTTGATCCTTTGGTATGAGAAATGCAGGAATGCACCCTTGTATATGAGGAGAATACTTGATTTACCAACTGTAAGAAATAGAATACTATTCTAAGCAGCCTACTAGCTGGATCATGGTAGATTTTCGTTAGAAATACAATATATTCATAAATGTCCTCGGTGGGGCTGATTCTAAGACAGAAGCACATGGCTGATACCTTCCCTTTTGACCGATTTGTTTTCAAGTTGGTATCAGTAGTTTGGTTCCATGGAAAGAATAATGTCTAGGTAAATAATGGAGCCGAGACTGGGAGTGCTGAGTTTGGAGTCCTAGAACAACAGAATATTTTTGATGACTCTCAGCTGGATAATGGTATTTTCCCACATAAGTGCTGTAAAGATACCTTAAAGAATTGCAGAGCCTTTCAAAGCTCTAAACAACTTGCTTTCTGCATGTCATTAAGAGTGCAGAGGATATCTACAATGCATCTGTTCACAAGTATGCGGATGCATCCCTGAGCAAGCTTTAAATCATCTAGCCTGGGATTCTGTAGCTTTGAAGTCATAGTAGTATAGGCTTCAGCTGCCAAGAACCTGTCAGTGTTTTGGTGGGCTTCTGCAGTCTGCTGAAATACCTAAACTGTTATTGGTACATGAGCTAGTTCGGGGATGTTTACATGAGCTGCAGTTCTGTGCACCTGGATGACAGTGAACATCCTTCACTTTGTAGCTACAGTGAAGATCATAGTGCAGAAACCCACATACGGGTGCATGGAAACATTCATAACTAGAACTGTATCATCTGCCCACAAGTTTGCACTCAGTTTCCTTCCAGTGAAGAGGAGTACTGTTATATCTGCTTTGTGAAACTGCGTATAGGTGATCAGTCCATATAGATATTGATCCCAGCCCTTGCACAGCTGGATGTAGAAACAGAACAGTGATGGCAACATGACAGTCCAAACTTCTGTACTAATTTTCTCAGAACCGCTATGCTTTTTATATAGTCTCCAAGAAAGGCAGATTTAGCATGACAGTCATATTCCTTTCTATTTTTACGTCATCAAGAAGTTGTTATATTAAATACTGTTCATGATTTAGATAAGGCCTAGTTGTAAGGAGAGGTATAAAAGAGACAAATAACTTCAACAATGTTATTACCAAAACTAAAAAGGAACATTTCAAATGTCCAGTGCATTCAGAATCCCCCACTGGTGTCTCTAACAACAGCAGGCAATGAAGACAGAAAAAAATCTTGTAATTTTTGTTGCAGCATTGAGATTGTCAAAGTTGTTGTTAGCTGGGGGTTGGAGTAGATGCAATACCAAGAAAAACTGCATGTCCAAGTCCCTTAAGTAGCTCTGGAAATTTCAGTCATGTAGTCTAGACTTATATCTTTTGAGCCACTGACATATGTATTACTCACTTCACTGATCTGAAAAGAAAAAGACAAATAAAAACAAAAACATCATCTCCAGTTAAGGAATTCCTTCTACAACAAGAAATCTTTAAATGTGCACTCATTTGGCAGCAGCATTATCTTAAGACGATTATATAGCATATGAATGTTTATTGCCTGACTTTAAGATGCACAATGTAAGATTAACAATTGTAGTGTTTTTTTTCTATAAATGTTATATTTCTGCTATTATGTTTGCAGAATACAGCTAGATAATAATTGATTCTGTGACAGGGATTGGCTAATTTGCCAACAGTATAGTATAAAACACATTTATACAGTCAATTACACCCAAGTGCATGGCCTATTTGCTTTATAATTTCATAAACTTGCCAGCAATTTAAATAAAAAAGTTCCATTAAATTATCATATCATGTGATAGAATGATATTGCCAAGTATATTAAACCATGTGTGTTCAGCCAGAATTAATTAAATATTATTACTTTTTTCTTATTAACACATTGAACCTATCCTTCCTACTCACTACTAGAAATAGAAGCCTATTAGTGAACAAAGTAAACTTAAGGGCAAAGTTTAAACATTTTCCTGAGGGTGTTTCATTAAGATTCCTAGTTCTTTTGTTTAAACATTTGCGCATGGTAAATGTACTTGTATTGTGAAAATATTTTATGTTCTTAGATATGAATACTAGAGAAGTTTAAAAGAAATTTTTAGTAATAATATTCAGACATTTTAGACATATCATATCTGATCTTACTTTCCTAATCCAATTTAAGAAAAGGAGTATCAAAAATGATTGAGAATGTGTTTGGCATTCATATTCTGAACTTTATTCCCTGTTTGATTTTGATCATTTTTTGATAGCCTTATGGTGTAAAAAGGAACATTAATATTCATCACAACAGTTATTTGAAGTCTCCCCACTGTCCATTGTCAAATAAATAAATGAAATAGGAAATACTTGTTACATACGAGATACATTAACAAGATGGCTTGGATGAACTTGTTTGGAGAAAACAACACTGAAAAGTATGAATTAGCCTTTTCATATTACTGGTACTATATACTTGATATGAGTTGACGTACTGAATTTAAAAAGCCAGCAACTTCTTAACACGCTACCATGTGCACCCTTGAACTTTCCGTCTCTTTTTCTCTCTGATTATGTGTTAGAGTTTCAGACACTGTCTGCATTCTCCTGGTTTTGAAACACAGGGGATCATTTTAGGAAGCTTTATCTTCTCATTTTAAAAGACTTCTGGTAAACCCAAAATTTAAAATTTGCAGCTTTCTAATTACTAGTATGCATTTAGTTTAATAAGATAGTGTATTTAAAAGTGGATAAGCATATCTTTAACAGCAGTCTACCAGGAATCAGCAGAAATAATTACCATCAAGATTTAATTATGTCAGACAAGAGTATCTGTCCTGAATAACAGTGTAGACAGTAGAACTGGCTTTACTGTATATTTCAGCAAGCTCTCTGTATGCTTCTGTTAAACATAATGTTAGCTATTCTGCTGTGACTGACTTTAAATCAATGTAATTGCACATACCACAGCAATGAAGAAGATTATATGTGATACAAAAAGGGAGCAATATGAAGGAAAACAAACTTTTGGAAGCATTGAACCTGGCTTTTCTCTCACATGAAGGATATTGATCAGAAAAATCACTGCAGATTAATGTAGGAGAGGATTGTAAAATAGTGTAAAAGAGATCAGATTAGGTCATGCTGTGTTTATACATAGCATTCCCCTTTTCACCTTTTGCTTTCTCTTGGGCTGAATTTAAAAAATCACGTAAAATGGTTTTGACTAAGATGACACTGGCTTTCTTATTTTTAACAAAATCTTTCACCAGAATGTCTCCAAATGATGCAAAATACTACAGTGTGTGTTAGTGCCAAACCAAAGAATACAAAGTTTCTCATTATTCAAGTTGAGTGATGTTTTTGAGCAAAGCAAATCTGTAATCTAAGTAAATATTATACACTATTATTAAAAAAAGCTTAAAATAAATAAAGAAAATGAATTGTACTGGAGTTAATTAAGGCTTCAAGTAAAGCTTGCTTTTATTGGCAATTTTTTTGTTGCAACAAGAAAACTAAAAATTAAGAGGATGGTTGGCAGCAATATTGATATGCTAATGGATAAACATGCTAATTTAGAAAAAAACTAATCAGCAAAGACATTACTAATGGAAATGTACTGGAAAATGGCTAATGCTGTATGCAAACCTGGTATCTACAAAATTAAGAACTCATTTTGTGTATATAATTGTAACTTGAAAGCTTAGCTTGATCTTCTTTCTGGTTTGCTTTGATATTTAAAGACATTTCAGATGACCTGGCCTGGTACAACGACACTTGCTTTTATGCTCTATAATTATGCTGCTAAAATTGCATGTCCTGTAAACTAATAGAAGAGCTAAAAATCTTAGGTTTTTTTTCAGTCTAATTTATTGGTGTCTCCAGAGAAATTGTCTCTTCAAATTAAAGATTGTACATGAGTCAGGTCTTCTGAGTGAGGTATGGCAAAACTTCTGTATTTATTGGTACTGTATGTACAGTATCTCAAGATCTAGAAGAGTAATGACATGTTTAAGCAATAGTGTAATACTTTGAAAATACTTTATGTTGGCTTATCTTTGCTTATATCACAATCAATGACTTTAGTGGCAGCTAAGTTAAACTAGTTCTAGGTGTTCTCAGACATCCCTCTACTACTGATCTGCATTTTTTTTTCCTAGATATAGCTATTGTGGGTACCTTTCTAGTCAGTATACTCTCTACTTCTATTTTTAGCCTGCATTTGAGCATATTATTGTAAAAATATCTTGTTAACTGATGATATTAAAAGTTCTCTAGTCATTTGTAAGCCTCATAATCTTTTCTGAGTTGGAAACACTATCTCAAAAACATATCAATTAAAGAACTAAATAATGAATATTATCCTGCAATAGTCAATAGTTTTCAGAATTTTCCAGTATGTTGGGGAGATGTAGAGGGCAAAACTCTAAGTACTTAGAGTTGTACATTCCTCAGTGTTGAAAATGAAATCTTACAGTTCTGTTTAGTGGGGAGGTGGAGTTTGAAGGACTGGGTTATGTGAACTCAAAATCTAAAGGAATATTTTAACTACCGATCTTGCACATTCTCTCCTGAAAACACCTTTGAGGGTTTTCATGTAATCTTATAACACTCTTCATTCTAAAGAAACATTAGGAGATGCAGGGATTAAGGCTGTCTTTAAACACCCACTTCAACAGAAGAAAATCCTTTCTCCTAGTCACAGTCAACCAGTCTTCAAATTTTATCTGTACTTCAGAGTTAACCTGTATCTAAATCAGTTAAGTCAGACTAGCACAGACTTTTAAAAATTATTTATTTTGGTTTCCTGATGTTGTTTTGTGTAAACCATTGACAATAGTCTTTTGTTAAATTAAAATGCACTTAAGGTGCAATGAATATATTGCAAATAGTTTAGTAGTTTGAAATCTGTTTAAATGAATTGGTATGATTTGCTACATAAAGTTAAGTCATAAAACCTGTTGACACTGGAAAATTCCTCAAACCTATTGTTTTAGATTACACCTGAAGATGCCTTCTGGTCTCTGACCTGAAGTCGGAGTGAAAAGAATTCTTAAGGGATTTGCATGTCCTAATAAATTCCAGCTTTTCATATTTTAAGAAGAATACATGTCTTGGCAGATTGGCATAGGACTAAATAAAATTGAGATCTAGAAGATGATTATTGTAGATGAGGGAGATTCATTCTACCCCTTTAAAAGGTGGAAGAGTGATATCAGACTTCCCATATGATTAACCTATGGGCAAGGAAACTTTAGCTGCAAATATAGTGTCTGAAAATATATGAAAAAATTAAAATCCATCTTAATTTGTGCTTGAGGTTTGCTATTAAAAATCTCAAACTTTTAATTGAAAAGGAAATATCTTTATTGAATGCAGAAGAATTCTTATCACCAGCAGATCCAGACAAATGGTATAACAAAATTACTGGCTGCTGCTTCAACCTTTAGAAATTTTACTTTTTTACTTCTTTTTGTATCAAGAAAAACAAATTGGAGAAGAAACAACCATCAAAAGCTTGTTCCCACCTAGAAAGCAACCAAGCCACTTAATTTTGTTGGGAATGATTGTAAGAAAAAATAGTCATTGTTGTGCAAAATTGAAAATTCAGTGTTAAAATAAAGGCTATAAAAATGGATGATATTGAAAGAAAAATTTGAATAAAAAATTTGCAGTTGTGATGAAATTAAAGTGACTGTGTATGATACAGTGAATGTGCTTCTCAGACAAGTGATAGTGCTCACAATGGGCCATCTTCATGAGGTCATATACCCCTAACTCATACAGCTGAAAGTTTTTTAATAAATACACTCACCCACACAGAGCATGCTAAGTGTGTGGAGTAAATCATTCATTTAAAATTTTATGCTAATTGCTTTCATCACACAAGTTCATTCACTTTATCTCATTCAGAATTTCCCAAGTAAAATTTTTCTGAGACAGAAGATTTATCAAATTTGTGTGTAGAAGATTAATATTAGCATATACTGAGATCCAAGCTATTGAGTGAATGTCTGGCATTGTAGGCTAGGAATGCAACACTATGTGCGTTTTGGGAGTTTTACGCTGAAAAAAGCTCTAGTATGGTTCTGTGGACTGAAGGTCAGTGGAGTGTATCAGGTGCACTCCTGGAACACATCTTCTGTTTTCATCTGAACAAAATCCGTAACATATGCTCTAGGGCCATTTCATGATTTCAAAGTACGGTCTAGAAAAAGGCAAAATGTCATGTCCATCTGACAGGAGGACAAGAAGGAGAATCCAGGGTTCTACAGGTCAGTCCACGGAACCTCAGTCATTGGAAAGGCAGTAGAACAAATCCTTCTGGAAGCCATTTCCAAGGACATGATGATCAAGGTAGTTGGGAGTCATGAGCGTGGATTTGCCAAAGGAAAAAAAAAAAAAAAAAAAAAAAACTACTTAACTGTTTTCTGTGATGAGATGACTGACTTTCTATATAAGGAGGGAGCATTGGATGTGGTATGCTTTGACTTTGGTCAGGTTTTTGGTATGTCTTCCAACAGTATTCTTTTAGCCAGATTGGAGCTGGATGAGATAACCTCCAAAGATCTATTCAAAGTTTAATTATTTTGTGATTCTATGGTAAGTGAGGACAGTCAGGAGACTTGTTTCAAAAGTTTCTTTCTGATTTGAACTAAAATGTTAGGTAGTTTCCTCCTATCTGATATATTTTACTAGGGAGCATCCTCTTTGATTTACTGGTTTTATAATGATTTTATGGTTTTATAATACTATAATTAATTCCCTAAATACTTTGTAGATAAATCAGGTCAGGAATATGTCTGAAATTACTTTAGGTAAAATTATAGTTTGTAATTTACTGATTATCACTAACTATAGCTCAGTATTTCTAAAAGCACTTTTTGTACATTGTGTAAGTAGAAACATAAGCTTTACTCTAGGTAAAGGAGCATCTTTTTTCTTTTAGATGCAGATTCCAGTTAAATAATGCATGCTTGGTGTTACTGCAGCTGTAGTGATTCACAACTGTGAGTTGTGCTTTGGATATAGCAATGCTAGATATATTTGAAATTAGAAAGTCACTAGATGTAACATTACTTAATTCTACAAAACTCAGATAATAGTATAGTTTTAAAATATATTTTTAAATATTCACCTCTGATAGGCTATGACCATTTGTTAACTTTTTTAAATGACCATTTGTTGTGAATATCACCTGCTTTTTTGCAGAGGCCAGGCCAACTCGTTTCTCCCCTCTCTTGCATTTCTGAATTTTATTTTGTTCATATTCTCCCCGTTCAGGTCTTACTTCTCCATGAGTCTCTCCTAGCTTACCTTTCCCTCCTTTTATCTCCTAATAGTGTATTAAGAGTAGGAATGAGTATGTGATGATAACTTAACGTATGCAACAGGCAGGCAAACTAGGAAAAGAAGGATTTTTTGGAAAGAGAGTGGCAGAAGCAATTACAGCTATAAAGGCAGCATATGAATCATGTATTAACTTAGAGAGGGATGTACTTTAAGATTTTACCTGATGCTGGTGGACCTGGTTGCTGTTGCAATGCCACAGCAGCACCAAGTGCTCAGAATGACCCTGTGCAGCAACCTAGTAGGACAGAAAGCCAAGAGTACTCCAAGCTGAAATGTTGGGAAATGAAGAATTACATTTGGCGTTGCTATCTGAACCTCGGAGAGCCCTGTCAAGTATAAATGCATCGATACAGAGATGATTAAATGCCATTACTACCATTTCAGCATTCTCTGAAACTCCTACTCAGTCTTCAGCTAGCCTGAACACATGTCCCTCTCTCCTGTTACACCTTTCTCAATGGCCTTTATTTTTCCTTCAAGAGCTGATGGCCTGCAGAGGTTTGTATATTTTTTCCTTAATCACTTAGTTTACCTCCCCAGCTTACTAAGGATTGTCGATAGTAGTGTTGAACAGTACCTGGAACTAGACTGTTGATATCACTGAGTGATGAGAGCAATTTCCAGTTAATTTTAGCAATATTGAGTAGAAGACATTCTGTAAAGAGAAATGCTGTGTCTCTTCACTTTAAGAATTCAAAAGTAGTCTAAAACTAAGATGTTTGTATACATAAATTGTGAACTCATTCAAAATACAAATCTCATCACCAATATAACAGCAAAATTATTGCCAAAGTCCTCTTATAACAAGTTTCACTGGTATTATAAAGGGAAAAATTAAAGCATGAATGACAGCTAAATGATTGTTAAAGGACTGTTTAACCTAATCAGAGATAATGAGCCTTACAGGATTAAAAAGTGTTTATAAACAACCAAATATTAGTCACAAAAATACATACTCAGCTCTGTCATACTCTGAAGACAGAGAAGACCAATTTTGTTTCCATTGTACACACAAGGATTTTTATTTTCGCTGTTGGCATCAATGCATTTCATATTTGACTTTAAATGCATTGGCAAAATGTACATCTTTTTCCCAGTGATTCCTACAGCAGGAATATAAAGATCATCATGTTTGAAACTAGTTGATGGATTACGTGACCTTTTGTGGGTCCTTTTGGACTTATTTTCTGTGATTTCTATTGAAATACCATTTTGCCTTTACCTTTTTTTTCTTACCTGGAAATAGAATATTATTACACTGGATAATGAGTTACATACCACCATTTAAAATGCTATTAAGTATAGGTGTCTCTCCCCATAACTGTAATTCTATAGGTACTTATGTAAAAGAAATACTGTAGACCTTTTTGAGGGATGATTTATCAGGAAGGTGACACATACATTACTAAAGCATAAGAAATACAAATAGCTGTAAGATATTTATGCCTTTTACAGGCATTCTAACCTTTTTAGAAAATGGCTATAATTTGAAGATATAATGTGAAGGGAGTGTTCTTAATGCTACATTAATTACAAGAACTCACTTCATTCCCTCTTTGGAGACATTTTTGTATTTTTATATGAAAAGATGCTTATAATATTGTGGCAATAATGAGCTTAATGTAACTGGAAGCTATCAGATGAGGTAGTATCAAAATTTCAAACACAAATAGCATCAGAAAAATCATCTATATGCCTGAATATTTTTCTATCGCACATGCTGAAAACTTTTTTCCTTACCACTAAGTGGCACTGTATTATTTGCAGTTGACTGTTCAGGTCATATCAAAAACCCTTCGGGCCAAATTTGTTCTTGATATAGCCTTATTAAGTCAATGGAGTTACATGTGAAATGAATTTGGCCGAGAGTTTTAAAGGCGTCTAATTCTAAAACATATCTGTAAATTTTCATTGTGGAGGCCCAGGAGAAAAATAAAAATCAGTTAGTGTTTAATTTTGCAAGCAGCTGACCCTTTCATTTGGTGTTTAACTATTTCATTATAATTTTTTCCTACCAAATTAGCCCTAGTTAAGAAGGATCATCTTATCTATTTCAGTAGGACTGTCAGTAAATTTTGATTTAAAAGTGGATGAGCTCTGTGCTCTTTGTGTTTACCCTTAATTTTCATTAAATTAATATTGAATATTTTAAAATATGTGTGCATATGACAAAGCTTGGTATTGAAAATCTTGTTTTACTCTAGCAAAATGTGTCAAGGTATAAAGAACTGGAGATGTTCAGTTTTGCCCAATATCACTGTTCACTCTATATTTTGTTTCCTTACAGTGATAAAAGAGCAAGTAACTACATGAGAATTTTCAAAATAGTGCTTAGAGCCACTTTTATCTTTGACTTATCACTGTGCAAAAACCACAGAAATATGTTACTATGTCATGAGATACTATAAACCTTTAAGCAAAGCTGCTTACACCTTTGACACAAAACAATCCTTTCCTTCTTAATATACATAAAAATTGTCACTTGCTTAGATAGTAAAAGAAAATGACAGCTATTTTCCAGAGCCTTTAGCAAAGAGATATTTTATTCAGTCCTTTATATACAAACTGAGAGCTTTATTTGAGAATAAAGGACTTTCTATATGCATTCACATCCACAAGCACATCTCTCATTGCCTTCATGCAGAAAAATGTGTGTATGAGAAAGGAATGTGGCACAAAAGCTCTGACAGAAGGAAGTATGTCCATATGCTAAAGCATTACCTGTGGAGGTGGGGCTCCATGAGTTCCCTGCTTATATCTACCAAATATTTCCCTTTCTGTTTTCTATCAGGCACCTAGGCACCTACATGGTCTTCTCTTACCACAACTGCCATAAAAAGATTTATTTTATTGTAGGTCTTAGCACTGCATTATTAATGTTTGCCAGGATATTTTGGGTCATTTTTTTATTTTTAAGAGCTAACTGTTCATTTCTAACCAGAAGAGATTTTACTATTCTGTGGTATTGGACTCTTTGTGGCCTATTTCACTATTGCTCATGAAATACTTCGAGAACATTGGATTGTAGTTATCTGTAGAAGCATATGACATTATTATAAATGGGATTCTCCAGTTTCTTCATAGTGTTCATTATTTTGCTAAAAATAGAAATAATTTTTCTTATATCTACTATTAAGCTTTGTTTAAAGCTTACTGATTTTTCTGTGAAGCTCAGAACGACATCACCTATATAACAACTGCAAAGTTTATTGGAAGAGATCTGATCTTTTATTAGACAATTTGATATAGTCAGCCAAAATAGATGAGCTTTCAGGCACACCAGTATCATCTCAAATGTATATAATCTTTGCAGATATTGAAGGCAAAAGCAATGGTGATTGAATACTGTTCCTGCAGTGACTTGGATACATGTCTTAGGTTATATGACTAGACCAAGAGCTAACATGCAACTTTCAAATACTGTTTCTCTGTTGTATCTTTAATGTGGCCTTGGAAATTACCTTGTTGAGTAAACTGAAATATTAGAATAATTCATTCTTTGGTATTGTTTAGAATGCCAGCAACTATTTCTTTTGTGTTTCTGATTGAGATGTTGCTTTATTTGTTGTTATTATGAAAAAATATGTGAACGATCCATACCTGAGAGAATAAGAGCGGAATCGTCTTACAAGTAAGACGATTGCTCCTTTTAGCAATGTATGTCCATATGTGTGCTGATTTTGCTGCCAAAATTAGCCAAAATAAATTCACATTCAGCTACTTCAAGAAATATATCATGGAATTGAGAACTCCATTTTCTTTTAATCAAAACTTGAAAATTGTGAATATTAAAATTAATCCATATTTTGTAAACATTAAGAGAATATCTTTAAAGAAAGCTTAAAGGCAGGAGTTTTAGAAAGAGCTAAAGTTTGGAGCAGTTGACTTGTCTCTTACAGTTCAAATCTATCCTCAGCAGGATGTGCAATTATAATATGTGTACTAGGATAGCACATTCCTGCTGTGTCTGGTCCCAGCCTTTAGCTGGATCCACACAAACTAATTTAGGAATTGGAATTGTGTAGACTCTATGAGGTTGAGTCAGCAGTGAGAATGGTGTCATCTTCTCAGTACCGCTGACAAGATTCTGCATATATACATGATCTCATTTATCCAGCAACTGTTTGACTATCTCTGCACTGATGTCTATTTTAATATCATTCTTGACAATACTTTCTGTATGGATAGCATTACGTTACATGATGCCTCTGTGATATACAGTCACCTAAAACTACGTCATTACTTATCCAAACTGAACCTGAAAGAGCAATAAATCCCATCATGACCCCAAAATTTAGTTACTGGAATGCTCCATGCTTGCAGTATCATTGTGCTTTTGCTCTCGCTCAGTACTTTTTCAGAGTAGCCTACTGTAATCTAATTGTTGCAGAGCATTTTTACATTAGGTACACTAAATTGGAGCATTGATTTTGAAATCACTAAAGTTTAAGACCATCAATAAAGTCAGTCTGGCAACATTTAGGAACTGATCTTTGTGCTTTGCTGACATCTGTGTTCATGAACCAATTGCCACTTAAAGATCCCATCTGATATTTCAATTGATAACCATTATGTCATGATGAATCCTGCAAAAACGGTCTGCACTTGCTATGTTTTTCCACTTGTTAAAAAAAGGCTTCAGGTTCATTATCTGTTTGTTCTAAGGGCTGTGGATATTTCTGGACCATGAATTTGCTTTTCTTTCTAGTGTTTTGCTTTCCCTTCAGAAAAATTGATCCCTCATCTGTAGCTTGTTATAAGATACTATATTTATTTTGAATCTGTTGACTGGTATCCTCAGTGTTCCTAAATAAGAAATAGGAGATAAGGGCTTTTGGAGTTAGTATGATCAAATTTTCATGCAGATTACACAGAGATGTTTTAAACCCAAGCAAAATCAAACCCAGTAAAATAAAAGGCTATCCTCTTATAAAGCATACATAAAAATACAAATAAAGTAATTTGTAATGCATATCTGCATAAAATAGTGTTATTTCCCCAAACTGTCATTAGTATAAAGCTATCTAGTCTCAACTGCAGTAAAAGTAATAACTCCCTTCCTCTATCAGCTTCCAGGAATAAGAACTGAAAACTGAATAAAATTTGCTGTACTTGGCTCATAATAAGTAGTAGTAGTAACAGTATTTATTAAAGAAGTAAAATCTGCTAGCCAGTTTATCGAAGAATGAATCTTTAAACTGTTCGCCCTCTAATGAGCGTAGAGAGTTCCAGCTGAAATGTCTAGAAACAAAGAGCATAACTCCACAGGCAAATAATAAGTTCTGAATGAAGAACATGATGGTATACAAAGAATACCACAACTGCAGAAAAATAAATCTACCAGAAGAACAACTGATGAGTGTGAGTCTAAATGCACAAGTTCTGATTCACACAAGATAAGGAGTCTGGCTGTGTAAGAAAGGTGATGCCTATGTTTAATATGTAGCATGAGATGTTTTTTAAAAGAGAAAGACTTCACCAAGCATTGCTTCATGTTACAGATAGAAGGGATAATATAAAGTGTTATTTGAGTTTGTTCAGTGGTAAAGGGTAAGATAGCACACCACTTTGTCTTGAACGTTATGCTGAATTAACGCATCTCTGCCCTACTGCTTATCCCACATTACTTTCTATATATATTGTCTCTATCGACTGCACACTATGGGTATTATCTCACATCTGCGGTGCAACATGCATTTATCCCACTGTTTATATGTGGTAACAAGAGTGTCGTAGAGATTCAGTACTCGCTTGCTAAGATTATATATCTCAGAGTGCTGAATTCCAGTTCACACCAAGTCTGTGAGGAGGCTTAGAGTCGTACCCGTGATTTACGAAGAATGCAGCCTACACACACCTACAACTTACCCATACTTAGAGAGATCATAAAAGCCTAAGTAGATAGTGCGGTAACCTAAATATGCAGCACCTGGGGTTTTGCACGTTTTGTCAGGGCCTTTTAACTCTGCTGCTATTTTTTTTTTTTTTTTGCCATTCTATGGGTTGACTGACCAATGTATGAATAAAATTGCCAGACACGTGCTTATCATTTGTATCAGGGCCAGTATCTCCCACACACATCTACATAACTAACAATGACCTACATAAATCCTCACGTAAGTTGCTTTATATATGTCAAGCTGCAGGTGTTTCTGCACTAGTCAATAAGGGTTAGTTTTTCAACAAAACTTGTTTTTTTCCTGGTTCTTTATGTTTAGAAAGCTTGAAGAAAAGGAGAAGTCCATATGATTTTGCAGAAATAAAAGTTTTTAGATCTGCTAGTTTTTATGGGTGTTGAAAGTGTGCTGGTTCCTGATGGTGTAATGGCATTTCTTAATTATTTTTTAAGCAAAATTGAGGACAGGTTGTTGCTGCCAGAAGTGATTGGCTAGTACTGCTTCTCTCCACCATTTAAAGCATGAAGCTGAGAAGCTTTATGGGGGTATTGTTGGGAGCATAATTCTAGACTACAGCTTGTTGTTGTTTTTATATCTTTTTCTGACACTTATTTTTTTAAAAGACTCCCTTTTATATAGTTTCTACTTAAAATGATAGTTATTGCTTTTGCACTGGTAGTTTTAAACTTTTAAAAACCTATCTTTGTTTAAAAGTGTTCTTGAATGCCTATGTAACTGTTGATGTTATGTCTGTCCTTGACTTACATAGTTTAAGTAAGGGGAATTGAGAAAGCCTTGGCTGAAGAGTGGGAGAAATGCCTCCTTTCAGCTGCAGATTTTGGAAATGGAGAAAAAGCATGAAGAGGTATGAAGTAGCATAGGGAATATGAAAAACTTTGTGGTAGTAAGGCAAGAAAAAAAGATTTTTTTCTTTAACTAGTCTCACACTAGCAGTCAGGTAATATGTGTGCTTTGTCATTTGAACTTGGCTCAGGGGCTAAATGCAAAAGAAAAACAAATTATTTTGCAGCAGTGGCATCCTTTAAAACTGTGCAGAGCCTTATAAATAGAAAAAAGGTAGGAATGACCATTATAAGCCACCACATGTTGACAGAGTTGAAACTATTCTAGATAGCATTCTTGCAGGTATACTAGTTAAATGTAAAAATCCAGCATATTTTAATGCTGTTCCCTGAGGCTGATCTTGAATACCAATGAACTCATGTGCTATACTCAGGTTCACATTATAAAACAGATTTTTATCAGGGTCTTTAGTGGAGTTGGGAGCAAGAGTACAGTTGTCTTGAGTTAAATAATAACCAAAGTGAAAGCATACATTATTTCAAAATAATATTGCCAGGTTTGAATTCTTAGCTTTTTGCTCAACAAAACAGAAAAATAGCAGCTTGGAGCTAATCTCCCTCCCTTTAAAGTCAACAGGTGTTTGGGTTCTAGAATCTATTTTAATAGTTTATATTATTTTAAAGGAAATATGATAGGCAGAAATTATCCTCCTGGAGTAACACTTAAAATACAATTCTCTTGGCAGGGGTGGGGAGATGATAGGATGAATATGGGAACTTCTGTGTACATTTTCACAGAATTATTTTCTTATTTGAAAACTTTGCTCCATTTTGAAGTTTAAAATGTTACTCCAGCATCACATTGTATATCAAGGAGGATACAATGAGACAGCTGTCTCCTGATGTACCCTGAACTTACAGGAGATATATAAAAGATATAGCTGAGCTGTAAATTTGAATTTTCAGTGAAAAATTTCACTTGGACCACTACTTCATGTTCTCTGGCTATCAAAATTGCATTTTGCCTTCTAATAAAAATGTTTTACAATTAATAAGAATAATTTCATAGATCATAGTAAGAAAAATAGGTTCATATCTCAAATGTAGAAATTACCTGTAAATATTCTAGATACAAAGGAAGGTCAGCGGTCTATTCAGAGAGGTTTGCAGTATGTAGCTGAATAAAAGGTTTACTTTTATTGCAAAATGGATTTGCAAATAAAAACAGAAAAAGCAAAGCAAAACCTACTGACAGGTAAAATTAGGAAATTGTGAAAAATTGAGATAATTGATTTTACACAGTGATGCAAGACTGAATTCTGATTAACTAAATTTGGACTTGACTTAAGGATTGGAAATAAGACAGGAACAGAAGAACGTTAAGTAGGCTGGTTCTCATAAATTAGGATGGTGTGAAATATAATGAAGGGTAACTTGTATGATATACCTGGATTTTCCAGAAATATTGAGGCAAATGTAATATGAATGTTCCTTTCATTCTTTCAGATGACAGATAAACAAGAGTAATTTTGCCTTGTGAGTGGAAATACTATGAAGAGCAAAATATTTTCGAAATATTAGTCTGTAAAGCTTGACAGGTCAAAGGTGATACAAAAAGGAAATTGGGTTAAGTTTTCAAATAGGACACGATGCAATGTGTGCTGAAAAATCTACAGCCTTAGCTGTAGATGATATTTCCTAAAATATACTTGTGTGATAGTCAATGAGCTCATGGAGAGATCAGCTTAAAATTCAAGTTTTGACAAGATGTCACTTTTAGAAGATAAATAACCACTGAAAAAAACAATGTGAACCAGCCTGAGTGTAGTAAGTATTTAAATAGCATTGGCTTGTTATTGATATATAACATTCAGCAACATTTTTCTTCTGGTTTTAATAAAACTAGATATTTTTGGTAGTTTTTTCTCTGTGGTTTTATGAGATAATCAGTTAATATATCCCCACTGTTAATGATGCATGCCATTGATTTTTTTGTCAGGAAAAAAAAAAGATACTTGAAAGGTGATAACCACAAATAGCCTTCCTGCATCTACTATGGAGGTCTCAAAAGTCTGCCTGCTTACAGATTTGAACTGACACAGGCACAGTCAATTCATCAGGGGTCATTTGTGAATATATATAATCTAGTATGAAAAGACTTAATTGAAAAAAACCACAATTCTTAACTGGATTTTTTTCATATGCAGAAACCATGATGAATGAGTATTTTTAGCTATTTAAGAACAATAAAATACAGCTTAAAGTGCTGCAGTCTTTATACAACAATTTGCTTTTAATTATGAACAATTGTATGATACCAGAAATCCACCTGTAGCTTAGCAGAAACAGGTTAAAATCACTATTACCTTCTTATATTTCTAGGTAAGTTTCCAAGATACATGCTAACTTTAAGCACTGATGCAGAGACAAATATATTTTATTTGATTTGAAGTGATAAAGCTCATAAATTTATGTAAAGTGTAATAAAAAGGAAAAGTTGTTGCCATTATCATTAAAAGTAGATTTAACAGATTGAGCTGAACCAATTGCTTTTGACAGCCCAGAGGATATTTATATTTTCAGTGAACTTTTTATATCAATTTTTCATCACTAAACTATTTACTCTTGCTGGTTAGCTAGATTTTGTCTCCCTTGATTGTTCATATGGGAAGGAGATGATGACGTTATATTTAATTTTCATTACTCCTGTGAGTGTATATGGTTTGAGATGCTTGGTATGATGTATTCTGTTCATATGGTATTATTTTAATTCTCTCTTATCTCTAAGTCTATACTTAAATAATTTTATTAAAAGGGAACGAGCCTTCCCCACAATACTAAAAGTAAGGCATCAGAAAAAAAGAATTGACATAGATATGAAGAGAGTCCTCGACATGAGAAGATTCCTTTTTCTGTTTTTTCTGTTCTGTAGAGTGATTTTAAGCATTGATCCAACATGTATCAGGACTCAAGGTTCCTACCAACTTCTATAAAGTTCCTTTGCAAATGCCTACTCAGAATAAGAAACTTAAAAGTGCATGCACATGCTAAACAAAGTTAGAGCATACTGCAGTACATTTTAATCAAAGATCTTTAACAAATTAATCTGACCATATCCTGTTTACTCTTCCATTTATTTTTCCCAAAGCTGATTCTCACATGGAAGAGGGAAAGATTCCATATTAGAGAAAAAGTGCTCATTAACAAAACTAAATTTTAACTTTTTACATACAAGTACATTTACCAGAAGTACTTTTATATTCATTCAATCAGTGCAGCTAAACTGATGAAAGTCTTAAAAGGTAAGATAAATGGAGGAGCCATAAGACAGCACACAAAACTATTCTGTCAATCTTATTATGTGAGGTTATAAGAATATTTTTTGATAATCACTTCACAGGGACTCCTAATTACACTCCTCATCAGTTTTGCCTTCAGATATGATCACGGTGACCAATGACTTGCACTAAAAAAAAAGACACAAAAGTAAAGCCAGAGATCCTCAGAGACTTCTCAAGTGAGTCGAGACGTTACTGTTAACATTCAAACAAACTTTTAATTTAAGTTCAAACACAAAAGTTGCTTGGATGAAGTTTCAGCTATGGTCTAGAGAGTGCTCTCATCCCCTCTTAGCTAGCTTCTTGCTGGTAGTCCATCTAATATAATGAAAGGAGGATGGTAGTGTCCTGTAGCAGAAACAGAACACACTTTTTAGGAACTAACTTACTGTCATTCTATTTACTTCTATGAATATCTAAAACGATGTATGAATACCAAACATACGATAAGAGTTGTCAATTCTTTTGGAACACACAACCTGCTTATGTTTAAAGAAAGAATATTCTACGTTATATCATACAAAAACTCATCAGTAGAGAAAGTTCAGGTGTATACAGAGCAAAAATAACAGTCTGTTTAAAATACCAGCCAGTGAAGATAAGGTGAGATACATTCATTGTGTCTGTAGGAATTAGAGATATATGAATATCAATTTTAGTGCAATATTTGTGACACTCAGAATTCCCAGTGTGACTGAAGTATGTCTGAAAGTCTCTCTTCAGACACTGGAAAGAATCATAGAATCGGTAAGGTTGGAAGGGACTTCTGGAGATCATCTAGTCCAACCTCCCTGCTCTGCAGGGTCACCTACAGCATGTTAGACAGGGTTGCATCCAGACGGGCCTTGCAGATCTCCAGAGAAGGAGACTCCACAACCTCTCTGGGCAACCTGTTCCAGTGCCCTGTCACTCTCACAGGGAAGAAATTCCCCCTCATGGTCAGGCGGAACTGCCTGTGCTTCAATTTCTGCCCATTGCCTTTTGTCCTGTCACATACGAGAACTGAAAAGAGTTTGTCCCTGTCCCCTTGACACCCTCCCTTCAGGTACTTGTACACATTGGTAAGATCCCCCCTCAGTCTTCTCTTCCCCAGGCTGCAGAGGCCCAGCTCTCGCAGCTGTTCCTCATAGGGCAGATGCTCCAGCCCTCTGATCATCCTCGTAGCCCTACGCTGGACTCTCTCCAGTAGCTCCATGTCTCTCTTAAAGAAGTCTGGGAAAGATAGATGAATGACTGGACATAACACCTGAATGAAATAGCAGTGCTCACTGCAGCAGCACTGCCAACATGCAGGAGAAAATCCAGATAAAACAATATTTATAGACTGGTGGAGCAAAGGAGAGTGAGAATTTTGGCAAGAGATAAATGGTTGATGCTTTAGACAATGATTTACAGTGTGAAGGGTAGGAGGAGGATTATTTTGTCAGGGACAGATACAAAGTTCAGTACAGAAAGTAACGAAAAATAACTCTCAATCTTTCATTTGTTATCTCACACTTACAATGCTCTCATTACTGATTTTCAAACATATGCAATTGGCAATATAGTACTTTTCAAAAAAAATGTCCGTCTGGTATTTCTTAGGGAGACTGAAACCTTCCTTCTGCTGTATCAGTAAGGAAGAACTTAGGAGAAAATGATACTGCCTGCTAACGAAATTAATCCAATTCCTTTAGGGTTGAGTAAGACAGATGTAAGTAACCTTTGCAAAAATGACATGTATCCAACGTCTTTGGAACGCTTTTGGGCAGTGTGAGGTCTAGTTAATGGAGGAGATAAGCTTAGGTTAGCTCAGATCTACACATTAGACATATGAATTGCTGGACCAATCCACATTGTTTTTAATTTTGTTTCTTTATTGGACTCAGTCATCTAACAGTAGCAGAATGTGAGCATTCAGAAAGGAGGCCTGATGGGCTAAATGTCCTCTACCTCTTTACAAAAGAAAAAGACTGGTGACAGAAGAAAACAAATCCTCTTTACTTAATGTAGACCTTTGTCTCTGGTGTGCAAGTCCTCTGTGTCCAAGGATAATTAGCACTTTATAATGCTAATTATTATAATTATGTCTGAGAAAAAAATCATTAGGGGGTAGGTCTGTTCAATGATTTTCAATTGCCCCCTCTATTCAAAAATAAGGTCATTTTTCGATTAACTAGTTTTAGAAGCTCAAAGCTTGAAACAGTGTTACAGAAAATACTTTAATTTTATTCCCTCATTTATGATATTTTTCAAGTCATTCAAAGCCCCCAATAAGGAAAAATAAAGTAATGTCATAAAGTATGGCTGTCATAAAATTACACCAAAACTTTCTGGTTTAAGGATACCAAAATGAAAAAAAAAATTGTATCCTTTTGTCATTTTTTGACATGAGAATGTGTGTGCTATACTAAAATCTAAGAATCTAAGAAAAGTCACCTTGCAGTTTCTTTTCTCACACATATCTATTTGAAATGCAATGATAGCTGGAAATTGAAAGACATAACTTGTCAAACATTAATAAGAAATATAAATGTGGGACAATAGGAAAAAATTCAAATGGAGGCATCATCCTGACTGTGAAAATGACCAGTTGAATAGAAATTCCTTGTTTTTCTTCTTACTAGACATAGCTTTTGTACAGAGAGCATAGCTTAGTTGTCAAAAACTTTTCAAATATTTGAAAGTATGTTAAAAATCAATATTGTGACCAGCATATAGAATCTCAAAGATGATATTTTTAAAGTTTGTCACTGGATGTAGTGAGTTCATTTTGCTGGGGAGCTACAAAGAGATTTTTCTGTGACTGAATATAATTTTGATTGTGGAACAGAGAACAATAAGTGACTTGTTAAGATACTTTACATGTTCTTGAATGTGTAATTAAGAACAAATAATACTGCATAATCAGCTAGACACAGGGGCTAAAAGAAGGTATGTGTCCTGATTTGTACAAGCTCAAATCAGAGAATTACACTAAAACAGAGCTTCTGTTTCTGAGGAACCACTTTTTTTTTTTTTTTTTTTCCCTTCCTTATTGGGACTGGTTGTTTTAAGTATCTGAGGGCAGAGAAGAAATTCTAGCATATGGCCTAACTCAGGTTTCATGACAAAAGTAACAACCATATATATGCTATACCTTAAAAAATGGCTGATAACTTTTGCAATAGTAAGTGCTGTGAAAACTCCTGAGGGGATTTCTCAAACATTCACAAAACAGGAGCAAGCAACTTTTGCTTTAAGCTTGAAACTAGGATGTTTCAACTAGGATGCAACAAATGCTTTTGCAGCCTGGATCAGACACTTTCTCACAACTCTAGAGGCTAGCCCCAATAATAATAATAAAAAATTATTGAAGAGGAAAATGTTTCCCTCCCAAGGTTGTGAAGAAGAAAGATCCTCACTGTAAAGGTCTCCAGATGGAAATTAGCCCTTCACATGTAATTTGACATCTTAAAAGGAAAAGCTTCCCAGGAGAAAGCAAGATATTTGTTGCACAGATTGAAAGCTTTGAAAGGGAAAGGCTCCAGTGAGTTTTGAGAAGATGGCCACTTCACTTCTGAAGAAGGTTGGTGCTGTTAAAGAAAGAAATGTAATGAAAATCCTGGTAAAAACAAAAACAAAAACAAAAAATACTTTAAGGCTCTCCTTCCAAAATCACACACTAAGTTCAGTTTTTATATAATAACAAAATATGCTCAGTTGCAGATGTTCTATATTAAAAAAAAAAGAATATTTGTTTAACAAGTATCTGAGAACACAGTTTAAGCAATGTAAAGGTCAAGTAAAAAAAAAAAAAAAAAAAAGCTGTTTATGTTCTGTCCTTCTCCCTCCTCCATTCAGAATTTCCATGTATTATGAATTTGAGGTATCATAATTAATTCTGTGTGGAGATCCAGTTCCCTGATGAAGTCAAAGGAATCTCTTATGTCTAAAAATAAGCTGCTGTTCCTTGTATTAGTATCCTATGGAGACTGAGGTCAGAAATTGATGTAAATGCATCAGGCAGTCAGGCATTTCAAACTGCTAAGAGCTACACCTCATTCTGCTGTGCCTCATTTTTAAACAATAGAAAGTAAAAGCACGGATACTTTTTCCCTTGCTCCCTTTTTATTGTGCTTTGTACATCTGACTTGTCTTTGCTACTGACCTTTTCACAATGTACAACTCAGCTGAAAAAGAGTAAGATCACAGCACAAGTACAGCAGCTGTATGTGATGGCAGTTGCCATCACAAAGCTATTTGATAGGTACCAACATTAAGGTACAAAGTTTTATCATTAAAGTGACCTTGGTTCTTCTAGTTCATCAATTTTGAGTACCAAAATGATTATGATGTTCTTTCCTTCAGAGAAACAAAATGGTCAGGAGTCTTCTGGTTTCTTCCAGTTAAATTATAGCCATGGCACTTTAACCTCAGAGCTAAGCAGTGGTTCATGAACCACTGATACGGGTAAGGCCATGATAAGCAAGTTTGCACATGGTCTGCAAAATTAGTATTACCCTGTTATGTTTATAAATCAACTGTCAGTTTGATGATAATGTTAACTGTTTACCTACGAAGAACTGGCAGGGATCTCTTGATCCAAAGTAGTAGAGAATGTAAGGAAGCCAATTTGTTCTACTACAGATAATTTTTCTCCTGACAGAAATATTAGCACCTTAAGATGCTACAAAGAAAAAGAAAAGTTAGATTTTCAGAAAAAACTTCCATACTTCCCTGCAAAATAGACAGCTACAAGAAATTATTGGAAAGAACCTCTTCATATATGAATAAAGTCCTAGAAAACCTACAGCTTGTTCATAATCAACCATCTTTGACTGGAAATATGAAATATGATGTAGAAGACATAGCAAAACATTTTTAAAACCTTCTGTGGCCAGATCACAACACTATTCTGATCACTGTTGCTTAACAGGCAAAGAAGGACTACATGAAGAGGTAAGAACTTCTAATGTTGGCAGATGGTAGCTAGTCTAAAGAAAATATTGTTTATTCCAGGTTTTTTCTTTTCTTTCTTTTTCTTTTTTTTTCTTTTTTTTCTTTTTTTGCCTTCATACAGTGATTCTGCTATTTCAGGCGAGGTGCCAATAATTCAGGGTGGTGACACATGGGACTAATACAAAATGTGTTCAGTTTATAGTTAGGTTAAAATAGAAGCAAAGTTTAAAACAGGCAAAGTTGAAGTCAGGCAGTTTCAACTTTTTAAACTTCCCTGCACTAGTTTAGAAAGATTACTTGTGATGAAGCAAATCTGTTGGTTCAGGTGGGTGTAGAGCCCCCGGTGCAAGCTGTGAGATCTCTAGCCCAAAGAATCAATAAATCTTCTAATTGTGTCATGCCACATCTGTGATTTAGACTGGAATATATTCTGTGATTTGTTTAATAAACTTGCAAGCTTAAATACCATGCGTTTGTGGGATGCTCCCCTGGGATTCATCCTTAAGGTTGCCCAAATGTATCTCCTCTTCCAGTGACCTACGTAGGAAGTGACATGAGACATGTGGTGGTTTAATTAGCAAAATGTTGGCATCAGATTAATAAAGGAGAGAATATCCTTTTCTGCAGTCTCTGTTTCATATAAATATCTCTCTCAGAGCTCTAGTTCCATATGGCAATTAGAAGTACTTGTTAACATAGTTGTTTAGGTATGTGAATAATGAAAGTGGGTTTTCTCTAAGCCTGTAAGAACTAGAAATGGACAGACTTGTTCAGATAAAATTCAGCCTCATGCATCTACATAAATATTCACCCATTTTTTAAACCCAAACTTAAACTAGAATCTTCTAATATTCTTATTTCTGGTTAATTTTTTAAATTATTATTTAAATTATTTTTTTATTTATCTCTGAACTGAGTTTTGCTTGGAAATGAAAGCCATGATTCCACTAAAAATCACCATTGCAAAGAAATACTCATATAATACTGGCAGATTTTTTATATTTGGATAAGTTGAGTACAGTTTTTAAAGATAGTAAAACACTGGGTACTGGGTTTTTAGTAACCCACAAAAAATAACTATAGGTAGTTTTTATATTCCATAAAATTATCTTTCTCTGCCTTTAGAACACCCATCAGAAAATACAAATTCTCTTGAATTTACGTACTTCAGTATCCTTCAAAGATTTTTTTTCAGAGTTTTTACTGTTTGACAGGTGAATTGCAAAAATCTTAACTTCATATTCAGTATTCACTTTTTTACTGATGATGACAGAATTCATAGTAAGAACATGACTGTACATATTTAGATAGATCAGTGATAGTATTGAAGAAGACAGTTCTTTAGAAAAATGTATGTGTAGATAAATTATGAATCCTTATCAAGATTACTTGTGTGTAATTTTAAAAATTTCTTCGAAATTTGTCAAACAACACAAACTCTTAAGCTATTTTTTGTCTCGGAAAGTATAGTCATGTTTTGTATAACTGACACTAAAGCTGCTAGAATAAAGGACAATGGAGGTGAAAGTATGATGACTTTTTTTCTCTTTTTCATTAGCCTGAAAGTGAAGTTTGGGAGTATTGCAATCTTCACTCCATTAAGCCTTAAATTATCCCTTGCTCTCACTTTTGTTCAGAAAGTCTCATTGCAACTTATTCTTGAAAGACATGAACAGCTGTAGTGTTTGTATAAGTTTCTTCCAAAAAGCAACTCTTCTGGTGGTGCAACAGAAAAATCACAGACAGAGCTTGACATATTTGTGAAATTATATAGCCAGCCAGAGACTGAACTTCATGACTGAAAAGTCCTTTATTCTCCCATATATCTGTGAGTGGACTGTATCATTTCATTTGAGAAGTTCTGTGATCCTCATGAAGTCATAGACCAAAAATTTTTGTTATTTTCCAGATGGAATTCATTCATAATTCTTTTTGATCCTCATTTGATTCTCAAGTAAATAAATTCTATTTAGTACTGCTTTGTAATACTTCTAGACTTCATTCAGGATCATGTTCCTTTCTGACATTTGTCTTCTGATTATAGATATCTTAAAATCAAACTTTCTTGTGGTTAAAAGGTCCTTTTAATTTCTTTTTCTTTTTTTTTTTTTTTTTTTTTTTGCTCATTTGTTTATTATCAGAATGATTGAATGGCTTTTGCAGAATTTCAGATAGCTTATGCCATGTTTCAGATGATCATTGCATGCAATGAAATTGTTTTATTCTGCAAAGACTGCACTCTTAAAAAGGAAAGGAAACCCGCTTGCTCTGTTTTTAAATGTATGTAGGTTAGCAAAAGCATCCTTCAAAGGATTTAAGTGAGACTGGGACACATGCAACTAAACTGTGTTACTTGCAGATCTTTCAAAGACTGTGCAACAGGATATGGTCTATATTGTTATCTACCTAAAACTATAAACTCAAAGAGCAGCAGTAGTACAAAATGGATTTTTTAGAAAATATGTCATTTACTTGATTTACAACTTTGAAATTTAAAAGCAGTCATTTAAAATACTTGTGGTTAGAATTAATAAAGAAAATAATAAAGAGTTCTAATGTTGGATAGTACTGACAGGCATAACATAAGCTTCCACAATTCTTATGTCTATTCACCTTGTCCTGCTGTGTTAAACCTCTGATATTTCAATTTTGAGCTTCTTGAACAGAGGCTTCTCTGTATTCTGAACTCTACCAGATAATATAATAGTGATTCTGTCACAAAGGTAAAAGAAGAATAAAATTGTCAATTTTTCTTTTTTCTCTTGTAACCTCAGTCCATATTTGAACCCAAGTTCCAGAAAATGGAAAGTTAATATCTTCATCGTCCAAAAAGATCTTCATGTACTGAGTCCCTTTGAAATCAATGGGACTTTGTGAGAATCATAAATGGCATTTGCAGGATGTAATTGTAGGGTCAAGGAATAGTGTGTCGGAGCACTTACCTCTAAGATTTTTCTCTGTGCATATCTCTTAGTAGCAACAAAAAGTATTTCTTTCATTTTCTTCTAGCAACTGTGCCTTTTTAAATAGATGAAGAAACATAAAACATTAATTCATTCTTACTCAGATTTGAATTGAATGAATAGAACTAATGTATAATCTTCTTTCTGCAAAGTGATAAATATTTACTGTGTGTAATGAGATTTCATGTCAAAAATTGATGGTATTTATTGTGTTTTAATAAAAGCAGATTTGAAAGTGTTAGTTTTATTAAACAAAGGAAGTGTTGAAAATATTGCCATTTTCACATTTGCTTTTTCTATGGAGACCTTATATGCAAAGACAGATTTTGAGCTAACTATATTACTATGGAAATCAGTTGCAACAGAATAGAAATAGTATGAAATAATGAAAAGATTAATACTTCTTTACACCTTGTTTCATTTACTTATCAGTTACCTTCTTTTTTTTATTTTCTTTATTAAAAAGGTTTTCCTTCTTTTCTCATAATTTCGTTTCTTGTTTTGAATCTCTTAATATTACAACATTAAAAGGCATTTCATCCTTGGCTGAAATCTAGAAATTGAAGGCACTGCCATATGCAGTGTCCAAGTAAGCATTACACAGATATTTGTTTCTCAACTAAGAAGCTATTTTCAAGTAAGTGCTGCTAGAAAGAGCCTGCATTTTCCTTAGTGCTGAGTCCAGTCATCAATTACTTCCAATCTGACTTATGGCAGTCCCTTATCACGTATTGCCATTATCTACCAAGACTATAGAGCTCAGCTTTCTTGGGGATTAGTCAAAATATCGGTATTCAGTTGTCAAGAGCTTGAAAATAGCTATGCTGCTCCTTTAAACTTTAAAGCATTTAATATTTCACAGACAGATGAAGCATGTGATCAGACTTGCCTTTAAAAGGCTAAAAACTCTAGACTCTAAACAAGCTCAATAATATCTAGTTTCCAGGTCATGTAGCTCTAAGATTCTTATTGGTTGCTTTTTATTTAGTAAGGCAACAGTATTTCTTGTTAAATTAGTAAACCATTTTGAAAATGATAAATACATGAGAAAGTGTTTTTGACATTAATTAAATAAAGGGGAGAAAGTGAGAGCTAGAGAGAGCAAGAAATGGGTAGTCTAGCCTATCTTACAAAATAATAAATTCTTTAGATTGCAGGCATGTATATGCATGTGTGTATGTTTGTATGTAACTCTATAGCTAGGCATTTTTGCTGCAGGCAAACAGAAGGGAACCTCTTACAGCATCCCTTTAACTGGCATGAAGCCAGCCATGCTCATTTTCTGCAGCTGGCATGAAAATAAACTCATTTTTCCAGAAGTGACCCCCATTATTTCATTTTCCTAGCTCCCAACAAGTTGATGAGCTATAATACAAAGCAATGCAATTAATCGTTATATGGCATCTTTGTTAGGGTAGCAGTGATGATCAGCAGTTGGGGAGGAGGAGATAGTCTTGAGGTTGTGGTGAAATAAAGATTTTCAGCAGATTAAATGAGAAAAATCGCCTCAGATAAAAGATACATACTACATAGTTATGGATGGAGAAGGAAGGAGGTCTTATGTAAAGCCAACTAGATATTTCCCAGTGAAATCTATATTTTAAGCTTTTCGGTTTTGCTTTTAGGTTTGTTTATTTTTGTTTTTTTAAATCTCCCTCTTTTCCTTGAAATGCAAGTTCCAGTTTTGATGAGGATGGATTTCTCATGTGAGAGCAGGCACTGCTCACTGTTCCCTTTCTGCAACTGAAAATAATAAAATAGAGCAGGCTGTCACCTAATTAAAGTTAACTCTCCAAAGGGCTGATAGCAGACATAGTTTGAACTTCTGCCTTCCTGTCTTCTGATGACCTTCACCAAGACAGTGAATATTAATGGCAGATTTTTGTTGTATTTCCTGGTGAAACTTGTTTGTATTGTTTTACTGAATATCAGTAATTAAACTGTAGCTATACTAGATTGGAGAGACTGATTGGAGCCGTACTAGCAGGTCAGTCTCTCACATGCCAGTTCAGCTTTCCAAGTATAGAGTGATTGCCTCTTCTGCTGGTAGCTGAGTTCTCTGTCTGTATTTCCCATACTAGAAATGCACAGAAACTTTTAGGAAATTTTAACTTAAGATCTTACAAAACTGTCTATATTATATAACTCTAGTCTTGAACTGTGGACAATTCATGAGAGGTCAAAACAGGAAGATCAAGTCAGTTAACCTCAATATATCCACACATAGGAAAGAACAATGAGAAACATGTAAGTTTTGTAAGAAGTGTTTAAATTGGATGGAATCATTGCATGAATGAACATAAGAATGATATTCACAACGTGCAAACGCATCAATGAAGACGTACCACAGCAGCAACAAGCAAATAATCTCTGGTCCTTTTTCTTACAGGTGGCTCCCACCTTCCTGTGGTAGGAACCATGTTTCTAGGAGAATAAAATAAACATATTGGGTCACATGAATAGACAGAGAGATCGACCTTTTGGTTAGTCTCTGATGGAAATTAGTTGTTCCCTCCTTTGACATAGAGTAACATGAAAGAATCTTGAAAGAGAAAGAAGGGAAAGGGCGGTTGCAAGTAAACAACATGCTGATGAAGGAGCAGTAGTGCAGCTTCTTCCCTGGATAAGACACACAAGTGGGAAGGCTCTACAGTACCTTTCTGTCAGTAGATCCATTTGTGAGAGATGCAGTAGCACGGAAAGCAAAAATTAGTCAGCTAAAAAGCCACAACAAGAACTCAGTTACCAGCCGCCCAATTGGAGGGCACCAGAAATACTGACTGAGACCTTTTGCTTTAAAGGAGAAAGGAAAAAAGCCTACTGTAATTGAGATAATAATGTCTATTAGAATTTTATAAAAAATATATTAGCGTTATTATTCTGTTTAATAATAATACCATAGCATGTGAGAAGACAAGACTTTTATAATGCTAGTAAGACAGACTGCCTGTTTCAGGGAGACAACCTCAGGCAAGCAGACAGTAACGAGAATATATATAACTAGTCCCAAAACAGTCAATCCACAGTCTTATGAATCCATTTGCAAGAATAAGTTACCCATATGCATAGGATTTTCAGATCAGGAAAACATAACAGAAGGACATGACAATATAAGGAGAAATGTAGGAAAAGATGCTCATGAAAAGAATATAATATTTGAGAAAATATTGGATATATTTTGAGGATTATATGGTATGTAAGAAGATAAGGAAGGGACTCTTAAATAGTTTCTGTGGTTTTAAAATCTCTACTACTTCTAAAAAGATTTTTCATTTTATTAAAGAACATTTTTGGAACCAGTCAAGACTTCACAGCTGTGGAATTTGTTTGGTCTTATGATAGTATATTTATAATCAGACACAAAACACAGTCTGAATCTCTGTAAAATACAGACGATGTTGACCTCACTCCAGGTATTAGTGGGCAACATTTAAAGATATTCTGTACGGGGTTTGCATTCATAAGTGATAAATCCATCCTAAGTCCAAGCAACAAAACTGCAAGTTTAAAAATACTGCAAAGAAATGGTTGCACGAACAACTTTACCAACACGGTAACTGACCTACATGCATCATAGTATACTGAGTTTCCTCTCCTTTGTTATCAGCATGTGATTTGTCGCTGGATCAGAGCATTGATCCCTGAAGTCCGTAATCTTTTGCCTGTGGGAGTAGCTAACACCTGATAAACAGTTGAAACTAGCCAAACAAAAAGCCGTACTTAGTTAGTAATGCTCCCTGCAGTAACTCTGTTCTGACCTTTCTTCTGATCATCTTATCTTATCATACATAGGTGACATGTTTTATTAGGATCTCTGGTGGAAATCAAGAGTGAGTAAAAAATGATACAAGCACTGAGAAGACAGGCTGAATGTCTCAGCTGGCATAAACTGGTACCGTTGCAGAAGGGCGAAGTTGGTTTACTCCAGACGAGAATGCCACTGTTTGCCTCTGAATTTTTTATTGTGTCTCCTAGAATAAGCCAAGCCCAAAGGGAGAAAAGGAGAGAAGAGTGATGGAAGGAAAGAATCCAAAAGTAGGCAGGGCAGAAGTACACAAAACCTTCTTCCCCTATCACTGATTACAAATTATTGTACAAGCTGAGCCCCATATTGTATACTTCATTTACAGTAATTGTACAACAGCTGTATAATAGGTGTAGTTTAAGGTATGAGTGTTGCTCAGAGTGTAGCTTAAATGTCCACAGTGAGATGTGAATATGAATATGAATGGTCCTGACTGCATAGTAATTGGTGGTATTATGGGAGCGAATGGAGAAGCTACATATGGATGAATGGGTGGGGCTGGGGAAGGGTGCAGCACAAGAGACTAATGGTAGATTTTATTTTCTCACATAGATGCCTTTTCCTTTAAATAATTAGGCAACCGCAGTAAAAGCAAATGAAAAGAAAGAGAAGGAGACCAGTTTGGTACGATGAAGCTCTATGCTCATTATATTAAATCATTCCAATTTCCCTCTCTTCACCCCACCTACCTGCCTATTGATCCATCCCCATTAAACTTATACACGAACAACAGAAAAATTCTGACCTGTGGGGGGAAGAAAAGGCTTTAAGGAATATGATGGCATAAAAACAAGAATACAGTTATACAAAATGCTTCAGCACTCAGAGAGAACCTGGAATCATTCTTTTTCTTTTGTACTTGTTACTGGCTTATGTGTATTACTGTTAGGGTATTAAAAAATGAGGGGTGATTGCTCCCGTGAGGAAATGCTGAGCTAGGACTCAGAGCTTAGAACAAATGCATATTGTGTTTGTTCTGTTTTCTTTTGTAACCATAAAATTTGGAGAGCTTTCTTTTTTCCTGCTTATTTCCTTATCTCTTTTGTTAATTCAAATGCACATTAATCTATCCATTTGATACAGCTTTATATTTAGTTATTGGGTGAATTATGGAATTTGGATTACTTGAGTGATCAGAGCAGTTTATTGGTATATCTGAAATTCTTTAAGAGCAAAGCAAGAATTAAACTTCAGGAGAGGAAAATGACTTAAAAAGCATTATGAATTATTTGTGTAATACCATAGTTAGCCAATTACAATGACAACTCATCTGGACTCAGAGCCTGATCCTGCAGATGTTTACACTTCAGAGAACTGGACTTCAGTGTGATTTGCTCATTCAATTCATGCGCTCAAGCCCACAAATGTTTGCAGGATCAAGCTCCAAGTAAACAATACAAATCTGATTTTGCATTATAGATTATAGTGTAGTGACATGTACTAAAAAGTAACAAATTATAAAGCTACTGAAACTCATTTTATATCACATTAAAACAGTAAATATATTTGATGTTAAAAACTTAACAAATTGATATTACATGTATCACTGATCCTCCAAAGCTTTGTGTCCATTTGATTATCATTTCTTGTTTTACTGAAGGCACTTTCTTATAACAGACATTATAGTAGAAATCATAGTATCACATCATGCTACCTATTTATAAATTCTAAGGAATAAATGCAGCAAAAATTAATTACAATTATTCGTGTTCTTGAAAATGACCGTACATGACAAGAAAGAGGGGTCACTATTGCTCACTTCATTTTTAAGACAATCTTTGTTTACCTAGTCCCCAAGTGTTAAGAGACTGTACGGTACATTTGCATAGGATAACTAACATATACCACACCATTTTCACGTCTGCAAGTACACGTGAGTAACCGTAATTACACGTGACACCAATTACTCTATTACTTTGTATTAAATTATAATGGAAAATTCCACTAGAGAATTGAAGCCTAATTGCATCTTAATTTGCATAATTTTGCATATTAATTACATCTCAGATGAATAATAAATTTCAGCAGATTTTTAATTTATGCATAGACACAAAAACAAGTGGAGAAATAATTTACAAAAAAATACCAGCAACTATTACTTAGGGCATTCAACTAATTTTGCTTAGTTTAGCAAAACAAAACTTGGTTTGTTTAATATAGCATCTTTAGGCTGATTGCTGTTTATTGCACAATATGTCAGTTTTGAAGCACAGAGAGAAGCTGAGCCTTTTCAATACAAAAATAAGTATAAGACAGCATTTAAAGTTGAGGGATTTTACATTTTTGAACAAAATGTTTTGAGGACAGTGCTATTTAATTAATTTGAGAATGGACTTAATTGTGATAGATATTTTCCTTATAGTATATCTTATTTTGTTACATTTTTTAAATGAAGGAGTAAAAAATGGAATACTAAAAGAAAAAAATTCTTGATGAAGAGGTTTCTCTGTTAATCAAATGCGGAATGTTTTCTTGTTTAGAGACAGCGGTTAAGCAACTGCAATTTTGATGACTATTAATTTCAGACAAAGGGCAAAATTAAGGCCAGGAAATGTGTGGAGTTTTAAATCAACATATATTTAAATAATTCTGGAGGTATTGTGTTTATTTCAGATCCATTTTATATACCAGAAATATAACTCCATAATCAAAAGGCGTGGAAACTGTAACTTGATACTGCAATGCTTTTCTTAACTTATACTCAAGATTAAACCCGTTACATTCAGTTCAGCTAATGACTTGTGTAAAGTTAGGCAGACAGGAAGGAGTAGAGTTTATAACCATCTTTCCACTGTTTTGCCTACCATTTTTCCAACCAATAGTAGTAAAAAAATTATATTTTTATGTCTCTGTATTTGTTTTATTTAATGCAAACATTTATCAGGATAAATTTCACTTTACTAGAACTTGCTTCCATGAATTTCAGTCACATTATCAACCTACTTATTGCTTTTCAATCTAATCTGTAAAACTGAAGTCCCATTATGCTCTTAATTCATTCCAAACCCTAATCTGGTATTATGCCTTTTAATACCTGCTGCCACGGTCAATCTGAGACTGCCTGCACCAAGTATAATACTATTGATCATTTGCCAAATTAGACAAAAGGAATGGTCGTCAACACTCTAATAAATCAGGAGACTGTCAAGATCAATAAACGTATTCGTCTTCTCCTCATCTTCTGCTTTTCTTAAAAAAAAAAAAAGAAAAAAGCTTACAAGAATCATATATTTTCCAATTTGTTTTGTAGTTCTGTCAGTATAAGTGCTGGACAATCTCCAATAGTCCATTCTATATATCTTCTGTCACATTAGTCTGGATTTTGTAAGTGCGATGGTCTGGGAGACTGTAAAAAAGAATACTTCACAGCATATGTTTGCATTGTACCAGTTACAGTTCATTATTTTTACTTGTTAGACAACAATCTGATCTGATGAATACTGAGTTTTTATTTATTTTGTTTTATTTTATTTTTCACAGTAAAAAATTTTTAAATTAATATATTTCTAGGAAAAGTTTCTTTCTCCTTAGAAAGCACAAAACACAGCAAATGTTTTCTTGTTATGATGTCTATTACTATCATGTCTCTGGTTTTGGTATCAGGCGCCTGTCACTTGGTTCCATCTGTACAGCACACCAAATCCCATTAGTAGCACCATCTTTAGTACCCTTCTTGTTATAAGTTAAAACAGTTTAGCTTTCAGAAATAGCATTCTAATGAGGATCGAGATTGTCCTTTTACTTTCTGAACATCCCATTTGGCAGGGTTCAGATAAGCAGAGGGAAATTGCACTGAACGAACTGAGCTCTGGAAACGAGTCTTCAACAGTTAAACAATAGTTCCCTCTTATGGACATTTTGTGCCAGTGCGGTTTGTGAAAGGCATCTGGAGAGTCAGAGTACTTCAGAAAAAGAAAAAGAAAAAAAAAAAAAAAAAAGTTTTGTCCTTCCACACATCAACCATGAGATACTTGCCTATAGAGAAAAGAAGAAATGATCCCTAAAAAAATTATCACGATCAAAATCTGTTACAAATGCAACTGGGAATGTGAGCTCTTTTGTACAACACTTTGCAGGCAGATGAACTTTTTTTTTTTTTTTTTTTTTTTTGTTTAAGGTATTTGAACTGTAAGTTTATACTTACCAGGAAGCCTTGAAGAATATTATAGATAGTTTGAAATACCTTATTTATTCTTGGCACTAATTAAAAAAAATAGCATTTCATCACATTAAAGTATAAGATAAAATAAATAATTTGGTCAAATTAGGTTAACAATCATGTCTGTTATTGCTGTGCTCAACACAGACCATTGGCATCTTAAAACTGTGTTTGATCCTGCAAGATCAAACAGCGCAGGTCCACTTTGGGATTTGGAAGTGGAAAAAAATTTCAAACATCTGCACTGGATTTGAGAATTCAGTTCTTGCAGCACCTTCCTTCTCCTTTGAATGTCCTTTACTACATTTCAGGAAAAGCCTATCCACATTTATCCTCATTAAAATTGTTATTCAGCACTTATACTGACTTCCTTTGTAAAACTATGTTGCTTCCTCTCTCTCCAGTCAGTTTTGTTCCCCATAGGACCCTGCCATAAAGCAGCAGCAAACTGTTCAGTATATTTGTTATATCTACTTTTCATAACTGCAAATTCCACTAAATCTTATACATATTTATTTAAGCTCTCAGTGTTACCATTCTGCTGCTTTGTTTTGGAAATCAAGACTAGGTTGGAACCGTGCTGATGCTGTTCTAAAGCTTAGTCCTGCATTTTCTCTCTTTTAGAAGGTGAAGTCAGCCAGTTAGCAAATGCATATACTAAAGACTGAGGGCCCAGATGACAAAGGGAGACTTTCCTGGATAGTATTTTCAATATTAGGCCTTACAGCAAGACAGTTAGGATATGCTACTCCTTACATCTCAAAAATATATCATGATACATTCCTGAGTACATTTTAACAGAAACCAGCCTTGATTTCAGGCTTGCAAAAGACATAACGACATTTTTAGAATTAGATTTTATATATAAAATATTTATCAACTAACTTTAGGATATTTTGACTTCTCAAAAGGTTTTTTAACGAATCTGCAGAGGGCAGATTATAGAAAGGCTAATGAAATATTTATGCTACTACTTTAAAAAGACCTATTGAGGCGTTAAGAAATAGGAAAACACAGATTCTCAGTTGTAAATTCCTGGAAGCTGGAGAAGCATCCTGTGAAATATTGTTAGATGCCTGTCCTGTCTTTACACTTTTTGTGGCCTTCTGTGGCTGACTATTAGAGAGAAGACCCTGTGTTAAACATGCTTTTGGTATGATGTACAATGGAGCAGAGCTGTCAGACTTTTTAGCAACATGAATTGATTTCCAGTAATGGAAACTTCCACATTTGTCAAAAATGTTCCACACTGATAAATATCTTTTGCAGCTATTAAAATTAGTTTAAAACTGTTTGAGAGAGGGGATTCCGCTCAAATACTGTGAAATATTTTGTTAATTTTCAAAGAAAGCTGCACATCTCTGAACGGCTTCATTCTTCTTCTGATTAAGTAAAAATTTGAAGTTAATTCTTGGCTTCCTTTCAGAGGGTGAATTATAAGTATCAGTTCCTACCATTTATATGATGTGGATGTCTAGCTTCAGGGGGATGAGTTAGAATAACAACTCATTTCACACAGGAGCATCATACACAGAACTGAATCCTAATTTCCCTCCCTTTTAACTCTAATTGTCCCATTTCACTGTATTGTGCACCTGTAATACTGGAGATAAATAGCCTTCTTTGAGGCTGCGATGGTAATTTTTGCCATTCCTAACCACCTCCAGGAGCACCATGTCGGTTTCCCCTAGCAACAGAACATGAAAAAGATGAATCACAAACCTGGGGCAGCCATCCTTTAGGTAGGCATGATCCTCCTGGAGTGACCAAGCTTGAGTGACCACAGTGGCATTTTAAATTCAGTTCTTGTCTGTTCTGTTTCAATTTTAGGATGCTTCGATTTTTACGGTTTCCTCAAATTTTCAGCTTTAGATGCCAGAGGTTTGGGTGACTGGTGAGATTTGCAACATTACAACATTTTGGAAGGATAGACTGCATTTACAACACAGGACAGAAATACATCTACTCCAGAGTCACAAAAGCAGAGCATAAAAGTGCGAGATATGTAGTCAGGGTCTCAATCTTTGAGGCTACGTAGGCCTAGGGCACAGATTCCCTGCAGCGGCAGTAGCATGACCCTATAGACTGTGCATGAACCCTAGAAAACTGAGCTGGCTTTCTGCTGCCTCTTTGAATTAGATTAGGATATGTGAGACAGTGTCTATAACTCTGTAGGGTGGACTCTCCCACCAGCAGTAATTGCCTCTACCCTACAGGGACAGCCCAATCTGCAGCTCTGACTACACAGGGTTCTCCCCGCTGTCTTCGGACCAGCTCTGCCTTTATGCTTACATTTATTTTCTCATGGCAGGGCATCTTGGCCTTGAGTTAGTCTCTATTATCTGTCATGTTTGGTGTAGCAAAATTCAGTATTAACACTGCTAAGTCTGGTGGTGGCTCTGTTGTGAGTAGTATGTAACTACATTGTAGGCTTACTCAAGTATTAGGAAATACAGGAAATTTCTGGTTGGATGTCTGAATATGAGGTAGAAAATACAATAGAGGATTTGGTAAACTTTGTTTTCATTTGTTACTTCATATGTTGTTTTTATTTATTGTTTTCAGATGTATTTAAAACTATTTTGTTCTCTGTTTTACCATTCTTGAGACCTTGGAACTGAAAACAGGAGAAAAAGATGCTGAATTAAAATTGACCCATTTCTCTAATTTACAAGCAGAACTAAATCTAGGAGCTGAGCCAATTACTGTAGTTGTAATGTGATACTCTTTTACACTTTTTCACTTGCTTACTTGCAAAGGAGAGTATAGCAAGAAACAACAGTTACTTCTGGCCCATTTATTTAAAGAATTGGAAAGAGTGGTCAACACATAAGATATGAACATATGAATCTCTCTTAGACCAAAGTATGTTACTTTAGTCTTCAGAGACCATTGGTCTACTTGTCTCCTGAAAACAGACTGTTATTCCTTATTCATAAGTATGCTATTTTCCATCCCCGCTTCTGCATTCAAATCTCTGTTTTGGATGGGCAAGATTTGCTGAGTCAGTCACTTGAACTGGAGTGGTTAGGTATTTTATTTTTAATACATAGCATCTGTGAATGTCAATCCAGAAGGGAAAGTATTGGGGAAAATATTGGCCTCTTTTTAATCAGAAAGAAGTATTAGCTACAGAAAGCTGAAACAAACACAATCCGATTTATTACTGCCAAAACATTTTTGGTTTACTAAGCTACTTACCAGATTCTTTGTCTCCTATCCTGTATATAAAAAGACTGTTTAAAAACTGTGTGAAAATTTTCAAAAACACCTTTAAAAGATTCCATTACTTAAAGTGATTTGGATAATTGTGTTCAATGGTAGCCATTATTTAAAAATATAATTAGTTGCTGAACTCAGAGAAGGAGGGAAATTTCTGCAGGTGTTTCTCATTATTTGCTATGCATACAAAATATCTGCATAAATTACCATTATTATTTCAATGTATACTAAGAGACAATAAAGCATTAGCAAGCAAAGAAAAATGTTGTTGACCCACAATCTGTGTTAGCAGCAGAGTTTTGGCCTTCAGTGTTTTTGATGCACATGTGCAACTGCATTCAAGATTGAAATTACAATTTTGCACCTGTAGCAAAAATTAAGTATGTAACAAAAGTACGTCAGAAGGATATTGAAAATGCAAAGATATTAGAAGAAAGATAGCATTACATGGCTGCAACTGTGCTCTATACAAAACAAGTAGTGGTAGACAGAACTTTTCTTTTTAAATTAGTTAATGCTTCATCCAAAGGAAGCTCACCATTCTTATCCCTGTTATAATGTTTTGAACTTCCAAAAATCAATCTCTTGTGTACATCTCTTGTGTAATATATTTATGCTCTCACAGAAAGATTGACACATGAAGTAGACTCATTAAGACCTTCTTTTCTATTCTTTTTCTGTAAAATTGAACAGTAGTAATAATAAGAGCTGAACAAAAAGTAGAAAACTCAGATTAGTCATTTCAAATAAATGCCATTTTTTTAATATAAGTGAAAAAAAATCACAGACAACATTGGATTTTATAGAAATCCATTCAGTCTAAGAAACCTGAGGTTACCTCTGTGTTATTCACTGAATTACACATTAATTTTTCAAAAAGCCTTCATAGAAATAATTTTTGATTAGTTTACTGGAATGTTTATGGAAAAATCAACATTTACCTGTTGTAATGAAAACTTTCTCTTTCCCATCTGAATGTATTTTATTTTAATCCTTTCATTTGTTAAAATATATCCCATAAAGGGGAAACAATAATAATATGAAATCAATGCTGAATCGTAAATAGTAAATAACTGATTAGTTTCATATAAATCAGGCAGGACTGTATCTAGATAAAATATTCATTTTTCATAAAGGAAATCCAAGTGCCTTTTACTAATGTGTGATGAGTCAAAATCTTGCACTATTAATGTTTTGTAACAGAAAATAACTGAAGTTTTTAGGTGATATGATAGAAATGGAGCATTACTGAACTTTTTGGTGATGGTTTTACATGTTTGATGTGTCTTGAAGACAACTGTCTATGTTTGATTGTCTATGAAAACAAATGTGATCTTCAGTTTCATCGTTTGAGGGTTTCTCCATGGAAGTATTAGTGCCTCTGTATAAGGAACTATGGCAAGATGGCACTTTCCATAGTCAGTTTGATCTTTCTGCTATTTCCTGTATATTTATGTTAAACTTTTCCAAATTAAATATCTATCAAAGATCTGTCAAAGTACTTTTTCATTCCCATCATTTTATTATTGTTATTATTTTTTTGGGGGGAGATGTGTACTCAATTTGGAATGGAGGCCACTGTTACTAAAGTTATCTCGTTACCTGATGTAGCCTAATACCCTTTTACATCTGCCAAAAGTAAAGGCCTACAGTTACACTATTAGATGCACAGAGATCTTGGAAAATAGATTCTAGAAAAGAAAAGGCTCAAACTTGGAAGAGACAAGATCTAGATCTGTTGCTGTTGCAAAACGCGAATTTCTCAGTTCTGATTTCTCAGAATTCAGACTGAGATTTGAAGACTTATGTTCTGCAAAGGTTTTAGGATATTACTTGCAAGATGCTACTTAGTCAAAAGTATAGGGCTTATGAACTAATACCTAATATTCTTGCTATGTAGTAAGCCTGAACTTGTATGATCACTGGTTTACAGACAATTAAGCAATGAAAGAATAAAACATTTGTGAAGGTCTCTCAGGAGAGCTTTATTGGTGATGAAGTAGGTGGTGTTCTTCTCTCCACAGCACTGTTGAACAGAGCTGGTTAAAAGTTGCAATTCAAGAGGAATCCACAAATTATTTTGGAGAAAGTATCCCATTTAAAAACAGATCATGAAAGTTGTATTTTAATAACAGAATACTTACTTTATAGTTTCAGTACAAAATTATAATTATAATTTCAGTGAAAAATTAATCCTTGAGTATGAAGCCCCCTAGCATCTTGATGGGGAGCTTCCAGTCTGGAAGCACCAGAAACTTAGTATTTTTGATGAGCCCAGAAATATAGTTGACTTGGGAGCCCTGACTTTGTAGTAAGGGAAAGTAAGTCTAGAATTTCCGGTAATTTGGGAGAGAAGGGGGAGAGTCTGCAAATCAGAGCTGACTCAGGAATATGGACTTCTTACTTGATGAGGTAAGTGGGAATGATAAGGGTCAGGCAAGATGCCAGGTGAACTCTGCCTGCAATTCGTTAGGAGTCTTTCAAAGCAATAAATTTTCTCTACATTTCTGAAGAAAAACCCTTTGTCAAAAACTTAAGAATGGTTCAATAATAGAATTAAAATCTGAGGTACAAAAGGAGGCTCTTAGAGGCTTGTTAAGATACTGCCTATTGGATAGAAAGCAAACTTGTTCCATTGACCAGTCTGTCTTCTCAGACAAAGAGATCCTGATCAGATTGCTATCTGAGACTGCATGCTGCAGAAGTTTTGCTGCAGTTCGAGTTGAATAAGGTCAAATCTGGGCTACATATAGTTCTTCCCACTATAGGAAGAAGCATTCTGTGAAAACCACGAAGTAACGTTTAAAAAATGCATGCTTTTAATCTTCTTTGATAGTTTGACCCTCACCTTGAAGGTCCATGAAATAGATGCTGGCAACAGACAGTCATGGGTTAAAAAGGAGCACTATCCCAAACTGTTGGATGGGAAAACTGCTGAATAGCAGTATTCTACTTACCATCTGTTTTTCTCTAATATCATGCAAAAGACAAGATAGACGGCTACCTATCTTTCCCCACAACAACACCTTCCTCCTTATCTGAGAATCTTAGGGTGTAAAGCAGTCACAGTCATCTCATTTTTATATTTCTTTATTCTTGCCTATAAAAAAAATACCTTTTTTTACCTTCTCATAGAGAGTCAGAATTATTTTATGAGGTCAGATCACCAGGCCACCTGCTGTTTTGTTCAGTGGCCGGTAAAAAACGACTTTTTTTTTTTCAGTCCAAGCCTCACTTAGTGTTTCACCTTTATGAAGGCTTTGTACCTTATCATGGTAGGTGGTATTCAAAGTGCCTTGTGAGGCAGGAAGAACTGTCTTGAAGAAGGAATAAGACGTCTCACAGTAAACATTCATGGAATTATCCACAACAAGGCTATTTTTATACTTTAATGTCCATGAATTGGTAATGAAGTTATGCCCTGAAGTATTTATGCTATGAACAGACTGTATTTTACAATAAATCAGCAATCCTGTGATGTTTCATTGCATTCATGGAGTCTAGCTGGATCACAAGCTCACAAATGGTCTGGAAGTATGATGGATCAAAACTACAATTCCCATCAGAATATTTGAAATACTAGTAGGAAAAATTAATATCTTTTCAAAATAAATTTTTGCCATATTTAGACAAGACTAGAAATTTTTGGATTCATTTTAGAATAAACCTTCCTGTCCCCCACAATGTGATAGTAATTGCCATATATTTCTCTCTTTCTTACTAAATGAATGTCATATGATAATGTATTATGAATTAAATTTATATAAAGGCTTTAACAGGGTTGAAATGATGCAGTGGATAGATTTCAATCTATTCCTAACCTTATTCCTGAACCTTGAGCAGGGCTATGTAGGAAGTGACTTCAGCTTTTCAGAGAATTCTTTTTTTTTTTGCCAGGCTCCAGGGTCCTCACTAGGATGGAAATTGATATTGGACTCACTGAAGTCACTATAAAGAATCTTGATTTTAGCAGGCTTTGTATCAGGTTCAGAATAAATAGTAGCACTCTAACAGTTGAATAATCTTGTGAGTCAAAACATTTCACTTTTGAAAAACTAGTCACATGGGAGAGTAGCCATTTTAGAAACTGGATTCAATAGTTGTTCTGAAATAGCTCACCAGGTTTTAATTGACTATAATGTCCCAGTGAGAAATCCTCTACTATCTTTGCTGTTTCTAATTTGCCTGCTAAAAAATACAATATTTACAAAATGTAAATGTAGGAGGAGTAACATCTTCAGAGCACACGGTAAGTATTAGCTGTTCTGACAGTTCAGTTAGGACAAGGTGTATGGCGTAGAGATGTCTGGCCAGTTGGCTCTGTTATGTGATGAAGTCTTTTTCAAAAGCAGCATTGGTCTAGAATAGAGCTCCATTTAGTGCAGTGCATTTACAAAATTGTATGTTCTCTTAAAAAAATCGTGTAACTTACTAATACTTTTAGCAGTTCAAAGGGATAGCTTGATACTCACATTGAAATCTATAAGTGACTGTGATCTTTTGCATAATTTTTGTGCTGTATCACAGAAACTTGAAGGAACTGATGTATTCATTCTTTCTTCTGAGATTAAATGTAATTGGTTTAAAGAGATAATCATTCCTTTGTTTGAGTTTTATGCATTTCTTATGAGGAGTTAACACATTCTTCTGCAGCTTGACAAAGTGTACAGTCTTTCATCCTCATTTCCCGGTGGATAAATACTTTGTTAATTAATAAAGTGTTATACTAGCACTTAGTGTCTGCATTTAACTGTGGAGGGATTTTATTCAGATTATGTTAATAGATTGTCCGCTTTATTTTTGCATTAATTACAACCTTTTCCTATGATGCTGTCATAAGAGAATTGTCACTATGAATACAGGGGACTTTTTTGGATTAATTTTGTTTGACTGTTCTGAAATAATGCCTGTTACATATTTGTTACTTACACTATTAAACTGGATATTTAATTATTTACTAGGAATGATATCAATTGCAGATTCAACCTTTCTTCTGTTCCTGATTATTTGCAAATCTATTCTGAAATACGTATATATCTGTTTATAATAAATATTTACTAAAGGGCATATGTAGATAGTGAATAAATTTTGGAGTGTTTGGTATTTCCTTAGTGCATTTTTTCATCAGTATCTGGCTTTTTTAATGTCAGATAGATTACATGGTTATTGATCTAGCTGCTGAAAAGAATGGTTGTGATTTCTCATAAAGGAAGATTGAGAAATAAGGAAAAATAATAATCATCATGAAAGTCAAATTGCATAATGTGTATTTATCTTTGGAACATTACAATAATTCTACAGTATTGCTGAATTGTGGCTGGCCAAAAAATGTGTAAGCCTAGTGATGGTTTTTGTACACAGCCTTTAGGAGGATGTGGGAGGAACTTCACATGATAGTACTGTGGGACATTCTTTCTTAGTCTTTGTAGATGTCTGTCAAGTGGGAAGAGGAAAGAAAAAGAGGTTTTATTTTTCAACACTTTTGGCCAATTTCCTTCAAATAGGAAATAATTATCTTTGCCATGATAGGAAAGCAGATTATTTTTATTATTTATTTTTCTATTTCATGCCTAAAACACAGAGAGAGAAAGAACATTTATAGGCGCTAATGCTAGGCCAATCTTTCTGGACCCATAAAACATGCAGAACCTCATTGTATTCTGTGGGTTTCTGGTTATATCATCATGCACATAGTAAAACACCTGAGCAGAGAACAGATATTTGTAGAAATACTCAAAATAAGTCAGGAAAAGCTGTGGAGAGGCAATTTAAAATGAGTTGTATTTTAAAGCATACCAGAATTAAAATTTTGTTTCTGCCCTGCTTTCCAGTAATTCTGCTGTACTGTTGATATATTGATCCTGAAAGAAAAGCCAGATTTTCTACTTAACTTTTTAATATATAATCTGGTGTTTTTATTTTCAACTAAAAGACTGTCTAAAAGTATAGTTTATTAAAAAAATTGATAACTATTATGTGTGCTTCATTAAAAATGTGTGAAGTACTAAAGTGTGTTAGGGGAGTGTCTGAATTAGAGCTTAGTCCAGGTATAATCTTTCATGACTCGGAAGGCAAATACCTATCCCTGGGCTATCATTCTACTATGCATGGCTTTTTTTGTAATTACATCTTTTTCCAGTGTGCCTAAACTAAACCAACCAACCAAACAAAAACACTAATTTGCACCTGCTAAAACAGATAATCCATGTATCATAATCTGCTGCTAGAACATGATTCTCAACACTCATCTATCCACACCATGATATCACAGTGGATCAGATGGCAGCCTCTGCTCAGAAATGTCCAATCCTAGAACTGAAATTTGCAAACAAGGATGGAGGTGCATAGGCAAATCTACCCACAAAAGTGTGCAACAACACCTGCCCACAGTATGCCTGGCTCTAGCTGGACCTGTCTACTGCTGTTTCTTCATTCATCAACTTCATACAGAAGAAAAGAGTGAAAACGGGAAAAAGTATGGATGCTGCTGCAACTATTTTATAAGAACTGCAATATCTCTACCACCTAAATACTGATTTTTTTTTTTTTTTTTTTTTGGCTGACCATGTTCAAACAAAATTCAAAACTGAATGTTAGATAGGGCCAAGAAATTTCAGGCTTGAAAAGCCCTTTCTGGCAATGTGCATGAAGACAGCATTCAGTTGGTGTATTTGAAAGTCAGAATACCTTTGTCTCATTTTTTGAGAGACTAACTTAGCTCTTCTTGAGTGCTTACAGAATTTAGGAGGCTAAAGCATGAAGAGACTTTCAAAGGGTACATCTACACTAGCATTTTAGTTCAGATCAAGAGTGTGCTTTTGCAGTGAATCATCTGATCCTCCCCATTCACCATACTTATGTTTGTGGAGTGCTCCATCCTTTCAAATGGAACTAAACTAGAAGCTGTGCTCCCTGATGTGCACCTCATGTGCTCTTACTTCAAATAGGTGTTCAGGCATAGGCTGGACCAGACCTTATCAAGTACACGCCCTGAAACACGACATGTGTTTGATATCAGATATTCAGCATCAATTGTTCTGTTCTACAGATCTGTTCTTATTGTACCACACCATTTGCTAATGTAGACATGACCAACAGTATAATTCATGGATGCTAAAAACTAGATAAATATGTTAGCTGAAGTAAGAATATCTTTCCACTCAAAACTGTCAATCACTCAAAATGGAAAATCTATATTATAGAAAGGCTCTTAATGTTCTCCTACTATTCAAGGAGATAAGTGATCATTAAGAAAAAGACACATATGATAGCTCCTCTGTGTTCAGACACTTCTCAGTTTCATAGAATAGAGTTAGGAGTGACAGAGCCTTTCTCCAGTGTTGCTTGCCTCTACAAGGATTATCTTACTAGCTTAATCTTCTATATCCGATTGAAAACATTGTTAAAATTGAATTAAAGCAAAAGGCATGGGTAAGATTGTCAATCACCAAGAGGGAGCTGACCAGCTAAGTAAAACTAATGTTTGCCTTTGCTAATTAAGAAAAGAAACGGGTAAGGGCAATTTTATGCCTGTACATCAGCGACATTGACTGAGATGCTTACTTAAAAAAACCCAAAAACTAAACAAAAATAAAATTTAGAAACATTATAAAGACAGTATCCCTTTAGTGCAAGTCCTAGCATTTCTTTGGTAGAGAACTGGGAAAACTAGAATGGGTTTGTTCTTCAGAATGAAGTTGTTTTAAAATGATTGTGAAATATTTAGAGTAATCAGCAGACCAATATTAACAACTTTTCTACATAAGCAGGAATCTTTGTCACTCAGCATGTTAAAATCTAATGCTAACACATTGGCTACCTTTAAAGTGGAAAATTTTTCTTTATAAACCTCTAAATATTGTGATAGCTATCAGCTGCCGTTCATTTAAGGACAGTGATGTAACATGGCTGGAATTTCAGAAGCCAATCTGCAGAACCTATTATATTTTTATAATATATTTGGAGACTTTCCAACTCATGCTGTCAGTATAAGACTAAGATGGGCAGTAAGTACCATTTGACTATTTTTTGATGATAGAGTTTAACAGTTTGTTTGGAAGGCCCTGGGCAATTTGATTAGTGCTGTTTGATGGAGCAGTGTCATCAGCATGAAGTGGAACAGTTCTGCTTGTAAGTGTCTGGCAGGAGATCCGAGTTTCTGAGCATCACACGGGCATAAGCAATAAACAACATGTTATTGTACATTCCATTTTATATTTTTATAGCTGAAGAAAATTAATAATGCATGAGCATCCAATAGGTTTCCATAAGACTCTGCCTTCAAAATAAAATTATAAACTACAGCCTGTGGTAGTATAAATGTCTCTTCTGCATATCCGTGAGCATGCTTTCATGTCTCTTGAGGCAATAAGAATCTGAGCTGAAATCTGGTCTTGCCGAAGTCAGAGCTGCACTAGACTCAGATGTGCCAGCATTTCACCCTGGTTTGTAGTGGTGAATTGTGGTGATGTTGCTGCTCTGGAGACTACATCAGGTGCTGCTGCTAGGCAGCACAGATGGAGAAGCAATCTCTCTTTCTAATGTTCAGCTACCTGGTGTTCTTCCATGTTAGGGTTGCAAAATGGGTATTGTGTAGGCTTTTTCCGCACCAGCAGGTATGCATGAATACACACTTCACCATACATGGGCTCTGACTCTCTTTTCTTTTCCTCACCTTCTCTTCTGCCAAGAAAGAAAATCTTCCAGCTTATTAATCATCTGAAGGCACACTGGAAGAAGGACAGAGATGCAAAGGGGCTTTTATCAGGTAGAAGATTGATAATGGCTGCTACCAGCAATGACATTTTTTATCCTAAGCTGTTACAAATGTGTAACAGTGAGGCCAGTAGGTAGGCTAGTTTCCATGCCAGGACATATGTATGAAGACTAGTTCTCTAAAACTTTGGGGTGGGTCTTATTGGTTGATCCAGACATTATTGTTATAAACAGATAGAGAAATGCTATGGAACTGAGTGTTAGGTCTTGCTTACTGAATTAATTATTCCTGTTACCAAAGTATTTTCAGCTTGTGTCTTGCAGTTGAATCTCTATTTATTTCATGAGTTGGAGCTTGAATGGATTGAAATGGCATGAGCGCTTAAGCCAATTGTCTGCTTTTTATGGTACAGCTGCAGACAGAGCTGAAAACCCAGATGCCTCTATGCAAAATCTTGGATGATCTGGAGTTGAATTAGATCAAAGATTGTTTTTCACTTTGCCTTACCCAAATATTACATATACATAACAGCTGTAGTTGCATCGTCAGAGATTTGGATCTGCAAAGAGTGGGATTACATCACAGTGCACACTTAACCTGGGTTAGGCAGAAGCACAGGACCACATCTCTGTTAAATTCCTTAGAATGCATGAATCAGTGTTAATACTGGTTGTGAGGGAACAGATAAAGCTGCATTTGGCATAACATAAGAGCACTGTAGACTGATGATACTAGGTTTGGGATGAAGTCTGCCTGGCAGACACAATTCCACAAAGCTTTTGAACAAACATGAATAATCAGAATAAGTATATACCATTTCAGGTCTTTATGTTATGGCTGTGGTGTTTCTGCTCTACTTTGAAGTGCTCTAAAATCTGATTTAGTATATCATATAACCTAAAATAAAACAAATAAGCTCAAAGGAAAAGCCAGAATTTACAGTCACCCTCCCTTCCTTGCCTCTGGCCATGAAAAATCTTGGCTGCATAACCCACTACTACCAGAAATCAGACTGACTTCAAGACTTTCAGCCTTCCTAGTGTTATGTAAAAACCTTCATTTTCACTTTGCAATAGCTGTCATTGGTCTGAGGGCAATTTCCTAACATTTTTTTTTCAAAAGCAACAATAAGCTGAAACCTGGAAGAAAGAAAAATTCCTTTTCTCATTTCTTTTGTTTGAGTATATACAGTGACACCTGTTGGCTGTACAGAAAATTGTCTTGATCATACACACTATGATCAATTGAGTTGTAAACCATGGGGGCCTGTTCTGTTAGTCTGAGACACCTGTACAACACAGACCATAGCAATTCATCAGTGGAATCTTATCTAAAACAGCCTTAGCAAAACAGTGACACCCATCACCTGGAAACGCCTTGGAGTCTTCAACGGGTTGAACAGCTTAAGTTAAAGGACATAAACTGAATTAATGTTGCCTAATATAGGGAATAGTCTAGATAACTAGTCTAGTTCTGTTCTGGTCCCTAATTTTTATAGCTTTAGCTGTGATGGACATTTTTTTTTAAGAGGCAGTCTTGAATGAGAGACCTCAAGTGATGAAGAGTCTACCACCTCCACAGGTAAGCTGATCTGGTGTTTATTTACTCTTGTGGTTAAAAAACATATGATTCTTATTTCTCTAGTTTTTCCTTCCACTTATTTTCTAAGACTGACTATAATTTCAGAACATAAAAATGATCATGTGAGCCATTTAGACAATAACACTTCCATAAAAAGGCCTTGCTGGGGGATAGGGAAAAGAGGAAGAGCTCATTTTCACTGAACCTATACTGACACCTGTTTACTTAGGTAGAACAAGGCTCTATAATGAGATAAAATTTTGGCTCTTTCCTATTCATATTCAGCCTCTGTGGTTGTACAGCCAAAGCATATCTTTACATGTCTCTTCCATGTGACAAATGGATAGCTGTTCAGAGAGGATAGAGTAACAATTTGTTTTAGAGTCTTCCTTAACTAATATACTAATTTTGCTACTTCAGACAAGGGCCTTTAAATTAGCCTGATTTAAAGGGGAAAATGAAGCTCAAAAAAAAAAAAAAAAAAAGCAAGATACAAAATTTGATAGCTTATATCATTGATAAAACAGATTCAAACTTTCTAGGCTTTTGAACAACATGTTACTTAAAATAACCTATATTGTATTTTATCTTCAGAATATTAACTTTCTAGTTAATTTTAAAACAAATATTGGACAGAAGAGAGTTTGTAATTTAGACAGCTTCAAATGTAACCTGTTGATCTAGCTGCTAAATACTTGGTCAACAGTTATTAGTCTTGCTCCAGTATAACAATAAAGAATAGAGAATAATGAGTTCTGTATATGTAAAGTATAATGTATATTTGAAATTAGGGTTGTGTTTTTCACATCAATTGTTTCATATTTCTTAATTTATAGAGATGTTATAAGTAGCTGTACAAATGCTTTTGTGGTAATATGTAGATCCATCATGATGTTATGGATTTAGATTACTTAAGTGAAACCAAGCAAGATCAAAAAAAATCAGGAACAATGCAGAGCAGAGCCATATAAAAAGGCTGCCTTCATAGCTCATCAGTGCAAATTTCTCATCAAAATGCTCCTTGAGGTAAGTAAGGGTTACTTATTCATATGAGCACCTGACTTATAAAATCAATCAAGCACTGATATCAAAGATGTCTGGCTTTTGCATCTATTCAGGTTGATGCTTCCATTAACTTAACTTCATACTCTAAAAGCATGTTTCATTTCTAAATACGGTGTGTATAACTCATTAACATCAGAGCCCCCAACAATAATTGCCTGAAAGTGAGTAAAGAAAATCAGAAAAGATGAAGAGCTGAATTACTACTTAATGAAAGGAAAAAACACAGACATTTAAATTGTCTGTCTCTGTCATGCAGTAGCAAATCTCTGCTCTATAGAAAAATAAGCTTTTTAAAAGATTTTTACACTACTTTTAATTTATGTTGAGATGTTAAAAGATGTTAAGTAATATTAAAAGTTATTTAAAGTGTCAATGTACTCCTAGATGAAAGACTAAGAAAATTTGATAACAATCTTTATTTTAGAGTTTAAAATATCGTATATTTCACCTTTATATACAGTTGTTACACCAATTTTGAGAAAAATGTGAGATAAAGCTAACTTCAGAAGGCTTAAAGTATTAAAAAATCTATTTTTTAAAAGCTTTCTCTTCAGATAAAAACAAAAGCTATGATTTTGCTATCTGACTGGCCTTCAGTAACTGAAGGCTTTTGAGGGGCAGAATTAAGATAGTAAGATCTTCACTTGTATATATTGCTTTTGGTCACAGCATGATGGCAGAGACAGATCTCCAGTAGACTGTCATTGGGGCAGCACTGATTTTAATGGTCCTTGCCTACTGCAGACAGGTTTAGGTCAGTTGGTTAGTGTGGTGCTGGTAATACCAAGGTTGTGGGTTCAATCCCCATACGGGGCTATGCTGAGGGTTGGAGTAGATGACCTAGAGGTCCCTTCCAACCTTACCATTCTATGATTTGTTCAGAGCAGCAGTATTGATTTGCACCAGCTGAGAAGCTGGCTCTGTGGGTGAAGGAAGAACTTTCTAGAGGCAGGTTTTAGGGACCTGTGGAGGAATAAAGGTGAAGATAATCTTCTTCAGTTTAGCAGGCTGGTAAATGGCTTATTCCCTTGTTATAGCTATGCAAAAAGATGCCTTTTGTGATAATAGAAGCTGGATTGAAGCTTTTTGTAAGAAGTTTTGGATTCTGATTCTAAGCTAATTTTTTTCTTGATTGCTGTGGTGCTCTTGCTCCTGTTTTTCACTAATGTTTTATCAGGTTGTTTCTTTCAAATTTCTTGCATTAGAAACAGGTGATGTAGCAAGTTTGCTTGGCTTAACAATAATTCATCTACAACTTCCATAGGGACTTCTATTACAGAAGTAATATTTGCTGTTTTTGACAAGTCCTGTAAACTAATACTTTAGTTGTAATAAATGCTTTAAGATTTCTTTTAAAAACATCTATATAGACCTTTGTACACTGATCATAGTAGGTATGATAATTAGATCTTTAGATATGTCTGTGCTATGTGTTAAGAGTTTATTGGGATGAAAGCAGTCACTGGAAAAAAAAAACAGATACTAATGTGGAGATATAATGAATTAGCAACTAGGAAAATATGTTTTAGTGAGGTAGCTAAAGAGATTCAGTTTTCCCTGTTCAAAGATAATGTTCCAAGAAAGATTTTTTGGGGGATAGAATGCTAGTTCTTTTCTATTATTATTACTTTATTTCTCATGTGTATCAAACTCTAAGCTTGGCCAGAGGCAAGAGGGGGAAAAAATGTGATTTGTTTGTTTTCATGGCTGGTGAAATCTGAAAAATCCACTACTCCTAAAACAGTGGTGAAACTTACTTTTTTTTATCTGTGGAAAACAGATATTTAGTTTTATACTGCATCTGTCCTTGAATACCATTCAGTCATAAATTTCCTTTCAGGTCATGTCACTTTTTTGTCTCTGTAGGAATAAAAATTGCATGTAGATTTTCTTCCACGTATGTATGTATGTAAGTGTGCTAAAACTGTCTGGCATGTCTTAATTAGCTTTCAACCTTTCTTTTGCTTCTAAATCTCAAAACTGGAATGGACAACAGGGGAGTTTTTTCTAATGGTCCTTTAAAACTGCAAAATCTTATTTTACAGTTCTGAATTTGCTCTGGAGCAAACATAATTTCCCCCCCTCCATCCCTCCCACAGTAGTAAACGCTATTGTGCCTAACTGCCACAGGATAAGCAGTGAGGCTGCATAAACTGCATACATATTCCTTGGACCAGATATATTTTCGCAGTTCACTCTCTCAAGTCTTGATTGCATATGCTTATCTGAAACCCTTATTTGGTGGTTTCTCAGCAAACACCTCTCAGCCAGCTCTTGAGCGATAGGTAAGTAAGTATGCCTGGCTGATAAGTGATAGGTATGAGATGGGGGAAAGTATGGCATGCACGAAGACCTGCATCCACCGGAGTCCAAATCTTTGTTGCGTAAATGTTGTGCTAAGCATGCTTGATGACATGCAGTTTTGGCAAGAATTCAAAACCAACTTGTTTTCCCTACCTCAGTCACGAGCTGTTACTGGTAGGCATTATTGGAGGTGGACTGGGAGACAAGGACCAAGAAGATGTGTCTGTTCCCGTGCTTCTGCCCTAGGCTGCAGACAAATGCATGCTTGGACCTACGCTAAAGGGTACCATGGAAACAGGATTTCTTCTTCATCACAGTCTGGGCTTAAGTCCAAATAACTCATCTTGTATGAGTGTGAGCTCAGGCATAAGGCTGGATCTATGCTTAAAATGATTCCCAAAGCAGCCATAGTAACAGCTTCAACTAACTGGGCTAAGTTTTCAAAAACAACTGTGTGCCCCTAAAATGTAAACACTATTTTGCAGTACCTTTTCTTAGTCAGTATGACTTAAATGTTCATGTCTCAGCTTTTCCTGATATCGTCTTTGCATTTAAGTAAATATTAAGTTTACTTTACATTAGTAAACAATAAGTAAACAGCCTCTACATTAAGTATTTGAAATAGTAAGAATAGAAATCAGCTGAATCTGAAAACAAATCAACAGCCCCCTACTCTTTTTTTTTTTTTTTTTTTAAAAAAAAGATTTAATTATAAATCTGGTAGAATTCCTCACAACATTCATTAATCTGAAATTGAAAAAATGGGCCACAAATTTTAGTTCACTAGGAATTAGGAAGCCACTAACTTTTGCTTTCATTATAATTTACTGTTTGTTTTATATGCACACATAAAGATTCTAATGTATGCAAGTAAGTACCTATATGGCTAAGACTCTTACACCAAAGAAAATACAGTCTAATTTGGAATAAGACATAAGTTATTAAGAGGAATAAAAAGCAGGAGAACATAGATAACAAAGCTGGGATCTTGCTGCTACTCATGTTGTTATAATATTTTTACATAGTTCTCAGATATTAGCTGATAAATCACATCTGTTATTTCTAACTGCTACATAGACAAGCTATTTGTAGGTGGCTGACTTCTGAGACCTATCCTTTTCATGATTTGTAAAAAGAATGACTTTCAAAAGGAATAGTTTTGTAGCCAATTTGGAGAGTACTTCACATTCACAAAACAAAATGGAAAAAAAATTTGAAAATGTTGGAGGAGCTGGCAATATATTATCCAAGATGGGCTTGCCTGTACACCAATACACACAGCATAGCTCGGCTGGTTAGAGTGCAGTGCTGCTAATGCCAAGATTGCGGGTTCAATCCCCATATGAGCTATGCTGAGGGTTGGACTAGATGATCTCCAGAGGTCCCTTCCAGCCTTATCATTCTATCACTGCCCCAACTATATTCCCTACAGACCTATTTTGGAGGAACAAGTTGTTATGTAAAGAAAAGAAGAAAAAGAGCATGGGGAATAAACAGGAAGAATTGGATCTGTGTACAGTTGCAGGGGCATGATCTCATTGCAGTTACAGAGACGTGATGGGATAGCTCGCATGACAGGAATGCTGTCATGGATGGCTACGTGCTTTTTGGGAAAGATAGGCCAGGAAGCTGAGGTGCTGGAGTTGCTCTTTTACATGAGAGATGAATGTATCGAGCTCTGCCTAGGGGTAGAAGAGCCAGTTGACAGCTTGCGGGTAAGGATTAAAGGGCAGGCTAACATGGGTGACACTGTTGGGTGTTTACTACAGGCCACCTGATTAGGAAGAGGAAGTCAGTGAGGCCTCCTACAGACAGCTGGAAGTAGCCTTACTATCACAGGCCCTAGTTCTCATTGGGGACTTCAGGCACCCTTGTATCTGCTGGAAGTACAACATAGCTAGGCACAAACAGTCTAGGAGGCCCCTACAAATTATTAATGATAAGTTTTTGACACAGGTGGTGGAGGAGCCAACAAGGAGAGGTGTGCTACTGGATCCTTTACTAACAAACAAAGAAGGACTGGTTGGAGATGTGACGGTTGGGAGCAGCCACACCCGCAAACCCATGGGACCTGATGGGATGCACTCATGAGTGCTGAGGGAGCTGGTGGATGTTATCGCTAGGCCGCTCTCCATCATCTTTGAAAGGTTGTGGAGAACAGGAGTGGTGCCTGAGGACTGGAAGAAAGCCAATGTCACCTGAGTCTTCAAAAATGTCAAGAAAGAGGACCCAGCAAATTACAGGCCAGTCAGTCACACCTCCATCCCTGGAAAGGTGATGGAACAGCTCATTCTGGATGTCATCTCCAAGCATGTGGAAGAAAAGAAGATGATCAGGAGTAGTCAGCATGGATTCACCAAGAGGAACTCAAGCTTAACCAATCTGAGAGCCTTCTAGGATGGAATGACTGGCTGGGTAGATGAAGGAGCAAGCAGTGGATGTTGTGTAACTTGACTTCAGCAAGGCTTTTGACACTGTCTCCCATAACATCCTTATAGCTAAGCTCAGGAAGTGCGAGTTAGATGAGTGGACAGTGAGATGGATTGAGAACTGGCTGAAAGGCAGAGTTCAGAGGGTTGTCATCAGTAGTGCAGAGTCTAGTTGGAGGCCTGTAGCTAGCAGTGTCCCCTGGGGTCAGTAGTGGGTCCAGTTTTGTTCAACTTATTCATCAATGATCTAAATGATGAATAAGTTGAACAAGAAATGAAGGGACAGGGTGCTGCCTCAGCAAGTTTACTGATGATACCAAGCTGGTAGGAGTGGCTGATACACCTGAGGGCTGTGCTGCCATTCAGAGACATTTGGACAGGCTGAAGAGCTGGGCAGAGAGGAACATCATGAAGTTCAACAAAGGCAAGTGCAGGGTCCTGCACCTAGGGAGGAAGAACCCCCATGCACCAGTACAGGCTGGGGGCTGACCTGCTGGAAGGCAGCTCTGCAGAGAAGGACCTGGGAGTTCTGGTGGATGACAAGTTGACCATGACCAAGAGCAATGTGCCCTTGTGGCCAAGAAGGCCAATGGTATCCTGGGGTGCTTTAGGAATAGTGTTGCCATAGGCTGAGGGAGGTGATCTTCCCTCTCTCTTCAGCCCTGGTGAGGCCACATCTGGAGTACTGAGTTCAGTTCTGGGTTCCCCAGTACAAGAGACATAGAGCTACTGGAGAGAGTCCAGCGTAGGGCTACGAAGATGATCAGAGGGCTGGAGCATCTGCCTACAAGGAACAGCTGTGAGAACTGGACCTGTTTATCTTGGAGAAGAGAAGGCTGAGAGGGGATCTTATCAATGTTTACAAACACCTTAAGGGAGGATGTCAAGAAGATGGGGCCAGACTCTTTTTGGTAGTGCCAAAGGATAGGACAAGAGGCAATGGGCACAAACTGAAACACAGGAGTTCCACCTGAAAATGAGGAAAAGCTTTTTTACTGTAAGGGTGACAGAGCACTGGAACAGGTTGCCCATAGAGGCTGTGGAGTCTCCTCTGGAGATATTCAGAACCTATCTGGACGTGATCCTGTGCAACATGCTCTAGGTGACCCTGCTTGAGCAGGGGTGTTGGACTAGATGATCTCCAGAAGTCCCTTCCAACCTCAACCTGAATTCTGTGAAATTCTGTGAAATCATTAGCAGAGTAGCAAATACATGCAAATTTGTTTGCAAATACAGGACTTATTTTGTGATAGCAAAAGTTAAGTTGCAGAGGAGTGAAAAATTTGTAAGGAGATATTTTAGGTAAGGACAAAATGGAAGTAAAGAAAGCTTATGTAGTATATTGGGCCACATCATGACTGTAGGAGGAAGATATAAATTATGTGATAAACAACAACTGTGGTTAACAGAAGCCATTACTGTGTCTATACACATAAATCTTCTAGAGGCCTAGCTGCATTGTTTCAGACAAACAAACCCCCTAATTTGAGTGTTAAGCATCTGCTCCAGTGAGAAAAGTATAAAGTGGGAGAGGTTGTTGTTGTGTCCCCTTTTTCTTTGTAATTAATGATGAGTTATTGCTGTACAGTTTACGAAATAATTGCAGCTCAGAGCTACACTTTGGTAGCTAAGCTCATCTGTTTGCTTTAAAGTTTTTATGCTTTGGGATATTTTCTGTTTAGTTTTCTGTTCTCTCTACAGTAACTTGAAGGTAGATTCACAGTTAAAAATACATTGTCTGCATGTGGGAGCCTGAGGCCAGCTCAACCTCCTATACAAGAGAATTCTATCTTAATCTGAGGGTGACAGTTTAGGTGGTCTACTTGTACAGAGAATTCTCCTAACAGGAAATTTACCTGCAGTTTAGAGGTTCTAGTCCTCCATTTGCCATTTTAGTGAAAACATCAAATTGGAAAGATGATCAAAAGGTACCAGAGAGCTTTCCAGGTCGATACAGATATTGCCTCTCACAGGATAATGAGCTATGTAGCATAAACCACTCCTCGCCCATGCAGAAAAGTACAAGTAATGCTGTGGATTCAAAGAGCCTTGACAGGTCCAATAAAGAGACAACTGGTATTTTGAACACTCTGCCTATTATACTTCAGTTTCTATTACTTTGGTTAACATGGAACAGAGAAAATGGATTGTATTTTTCAGCTTTGGCCATATCAAATCAGAATCATCAGAAAGAGACAAACTGAAGACTGGTTGGCATCCAGAAAAACTGAGAGAGGAAATGTTGATTTTAAATCTCACTAAAATCTTGATACTGACTTTTTATGCTAGCACTGTTTCAGAACATTAGTGCCTTCTCATAATTTTGAACTTGATGAAGTAGAGCAAAGAAAGGAAATAATCTAAATAGTCTATGTGCAGAAGCATAATGCATGATCAGCCTCTGGGCTGGTAATTCTGTCACATGTCTCTTTCTTTAGAGGATTTGGGTAATGCCACTTTTGTTTAGTCCAAGTGTTACCAAAATCTACAAGCAGTTTGCCCACTCCAGTTATAGCTAGCAAGTAGCATGTCAATACTACTGTCAATACTGCTACATGTCAATATTCACAATTTAAGCTATTTTTTCCACCTACAATAGTCTCTTAGTTACCTCTAAGAAGCAAATTTCTTTGTCTAATCATTTAAGTATCCTCCCTGCTCTGTTTCTGGTATTCATCTCTCTGAAACTTGAACCACCGATTTTACACAGCATCCACAAGAGGTCAGAAGAAAGCCCAATTCAGTAAATATCAATACTACTTCATGCAAATGCTTGGGTTGCAGTTGTATTGCACCAGTAGATTTTGATTTTGCTGTTGCAACCTAACACACTTCACTTTTAATACATTTGGATCATTCTTCCTTAGCCTGTTCTAGCTGATGACAAGTTTATGGCCAAAGCATGAAGCAAGTATTTTGTTACGGTTATGTAAATGTAGAAATTTGTATTACTAAACCTGATCCTCTTCTCACTACATCAGCGTTAAAAGCAATCCTTTTTCTTTTGTCCAACACTTTTGTACACAGTGAAGAGAAGGAGCAAAATAACCCAATGCGTATGCTCGTGTTAGATGAGTTACTAGAAATGGTGGTTGAAAGGCCAAATTAGATTCGAGTTTGTGACTGCCTTTTTTGTACTGGAACAAAGCAGCTGCAGTGTACTAATGACTAGCCCTAAAAACTAATCCCACATTGATGAATAAATATCCTTTTAAAATTGCGTGAGCTGCAGTGTTTATCCTCTGTCTCACACTGAGGGGTGTGGAGGAAAGAAGCTGGTCTAAGAGAAGCACATTTCTCCTCTGCTTTCTCAAAAAGCCTAACTTTTATTCACACTAAAGAAAACATGTCCATGGAGCCTGGAGTAGTCCGTCATCTTCCACCCTGTCTTCTGGGTGCAATGTAGTGTAACGAGCGCTAGGTGGTGATATAGCCACATCAGTGCCCAGACAGCATATGAAAAATGTTTTCCATAACTGCTATGTAAAAACCTTAATTTTATTCATGAGATATGATGAGCAGAAAAGGATGACGAAAGTCTTTGCTGTTGCCGAAAGAACATCCTATAGCAGTTTTATAATTAAAAATCTGTAGGCAATTGCTTTTTTATGAGCCTCATAAATCCTACTTAAACTATAATTATTACAACAACTTACTCTTCCTTATCTTCTTGGTTATCTAACAAAAAGTTTTAGGTATACGTGATAGAAAGTTAGTAGTTTTGGAGTTGTAATACATACTCCAAGTTTTTCAAATGAAACACTTGCATGTGTTATACTTACTGGTTCTCTTTTAACAATTTTTTTTTTTCTTACTGATTTTTGCATTTTCAATGTTCTGATATAAACAATCAAAGATGCTGGAAGATATTCTTTGGAAAAAAATAGAAGCAAGGTAAGGGTAAGAATAACAGCCTAGAAATAAGAGTTATTGTATAATCTTGATTCATAAATGTGGCTTGCACTTCATCAGATTATTCATGTATATGGTGTGACAAAAATTATTAAAATGTCTTTTTCGTTGATCTAAAATCAAGCATTGCTGCAACTTTGGGAAAGTTTAACTGAACAACATCTTATCTGGAGTGGTTCAAAGCACATTCTGAAGTGTTTGGATATTGTTTTTATATGTTAGGTCCAGCTGTGGATTTCTCTTCTGTGCATCCCCTCTCTTTGCAGGATGCATGAAAGGCTGCACTAAATGAAAAGGTTAGCGAGTGTGTGTTGAAGAGAATAAAGCAGTGAGAGAATTAATAAATAGCCACCTGGAGTAGCCATTGCTGTGGGCTCTTCCTCAAAAGAGGTTACGAATGAAATTTTCAAAGTATAAATGCCAATGAAATATTCTCTATCTCTGAAAATCCATAAAATTGAAAATCTCTTTTTAAGTAGGTGACAAGTTTTTAATGGAAAATTTTTCAGTGTTTAAAATTTCTGATTTTCAAGTATATATGAAGGGAAAACATCCAGCCCTAGATATAGTTAAATTTCTCACTTCTGAAATGGAATATGTTTAAGGGAGCAAACAAAATTCATTTTGAGGTAATGAGGCACAACCTCTGGTGTTCATGTGGTGAGGTTTTCTTATCTGTTTGGAAAACCAGATTCCGGGCGAGAAAGAAGTACTTCCTGGAAATGTTTTTGTAATTCCTATTCCTCATAAGTGAATACTTACTGTGCATGTTTAATATTAATCTTAGTGTTTAGGATTGGGTAAACAAATTTCTTAATGGGTTTCTTTCTTACATATGCAAATTTGACAAATGTTTACAGAATTCTTCCACTAATAATGTCTTAAAACTCATTCCTCAAATGAAAATTACTTGTAAAATTCGGCAAAGTGATTGTATAAAAGGCCCAATCTCAATTTTCAGCTCCTTGAAAAACTCCTATGTTATTCACAGAATTATGTTTGCTATTTTCTGCCAACTTGTTGTCATGCAACAAGTGGAAAGGTTTTATGCTGCACAATTTTGCATGTTGTTTTGTTATATCAGTGCTGGCCACTCTCTGCACGTGTCTACAATAGTATTTTCCTGATCAGACGTTCCACTTTACCTAAACTCTGAGGAGACATATGGACAACCCCTGAGCAGGCTGATTTTGACTTAGCAATACAATTAAGAAAGTGTTGCCCCTTTTATCTTTGAAGGAAACCACTGCAGGCTAAAGCAAAGCTACAAAGGGCCAGAAATACAAAAGCGTAATTATTGCAATTATATAACTGAAACAAAAAGTCTGGTCTCTGGATGAGTTGGGTTTGAAGCTTCAGTGTGGTTGGTAATTAGATGTTCAACTAATGATGAATGTACCTTAGTTCCTGAGGGGACTGATAATTTTAAAGTGAAAGACACATGGTGTTCATTGTTAGGGAATCTACAAACTGCAGCATCTTTATAAACTGCAGTGCAGCTTGAACAGCACGTACTTAGTTGCATACATTTGGAATTTGTTTGTATACTTTGTAATTATAAAGTGTGTGATAGATGGAAGATGATCAGGAAAGGATTATCGCTCAGGAAAAGATTATATATTATGCAGGAATGACAGGCATGGCTTGGATTCTCTAGGTCAAGTTGTTGGGCAGCTGGAATGTATTTGGCATCATAGCAGGGTCTATTTAATAACTAGCTTCCCTCAAAAGAGGCTATCCCCTCTTCCTTGAGGTCCTAATTAATAGTCCCAAACCAAAATGACTATGTTTCCCAATTATAAAATTTAACGCTCTTGTATCTTTTAATGAGTCAGCTCGTGCAGCAACAGAATTTCTAGATGGATTAAAGTTATTCCGTAAGCGTGTATGTACGTGTGTGTGTGTGTGTGTATAAACGTTTTGATTTTTGGAGAAGTTGTCCGACTGTTACAGATGTGATTAAGAATGTCCAATTTATTTCAAACACTCGTAATTTCAATTCATAACCAGAGGAGACCTTAATTCAGAAATTATACTGTGCACTGCCTCTAGTAACTTAAATTCCTGCATCACCAGATCTTGTACTAGGGATCTTTGTCTCTGTTTTCTGCTGGCATGGATGTTTGCAAAGTTGCAAGTGGATGAGAGAAGTTATATGGGAGGAGGAGATGGAAAAAGTGGTTTTGGAAGATTGCTCTCTGAACCTAGATGAATTTGATCTAGTTACGGAGCAGCTACCGAGCAAGTTCTGCTGGGAAAAGCCAGGAGGCTGAAACTCTGCCAGGGAGGTGGGAGGGAGCAGCAAGGCAGGAGCTACTTAAGCTACTTTTACTGGCTGAAGGTTAGTTTTCTCACTGTTTGTTGGCTATAGTAATACTGTTTCCTCACCCTGCCCCCTCTCTCTTAGGCTATGACTGAAGGCAAATGAAAGACTAATACAATATTGTGCAGTTAGGAATACAGGCTATGTAGCAGACGTGTGTCTCTTAGATATCTTACTAGCTATCTTAGCTAGCTCTTGGAAACCTAGAGTAAATTCTTTCTGGCTGAACTGAAAGTGTTTCTTTTTGTGGAGTGGGGGAGAGGAGAGAGGGAAGGAGGGTTTACTGCATTACAGTTTTACATAGCAAATCAAATGTCACTGAATTGACCCGTTTGTAAGGCTTGAACCCAAAGCCAATGGCCACTTCTCTGCTAACCTAAATGAATTAGGGATCTGACTTTCACTTAAAATGTAATTTTATCTCACAAAGTAATGCTATTTTCCATAAGAATGTGGAAAAACCTACTTTTTGTGTGAATATGTTGCTTCTTCTTCCGAGTGAGTGCTGTTCTTCATAATTAATAGCAGTCATATCATAGTAGTTTTTACCCTACAAGATAAATGTGAAGCTCTTCACTGAGAACTGGACTAGTGCAACAGTATTACAGAGCATTCCTAACATAGTTGAGAACATTCATGATGACATTTCTTTCGTTTCTTTTGTTTTTAATTCAGAGTATTAAGCAGTAGGTGGCACCCTACCTTAACACTGGTATTGAACTGGAGGTTTGCTAGCATGTGCGATTGCTTGCTCTAGAAAGTTCTTAGAATTTCTTTTCTACTTGTATTCTTGTGCAGTGTTATCAAGGAAAGTTTTTGTTGTTGTTCAGAGCAAACAGGTATGTGTGTGTCAGACTTGATGCATTGCTTCAAAAAGCCTGCAATTACTATATGCTGAAAGTCTTAGTTGGAATTGATTTGATTTGTCCTGCAAGACTAAAAGCAAACCTTTATAAACCAAGAGAGTTAAGCAAAAACAAATTATTAAGGACTCTTTCCTACAAAGCTGTGTAGGTTCCAGATCTCTCAGGTACTTCTATGTATAGTGTTAATTGGGAACAAAATATAATTAATCTTGAAAATTAGATTGAAAAAAAAAATAAGTTTTTATTCAAACTAGTAAAAAGAAAGAAATTCAATGTTAGTATTGATACACCATCCTTAGATCATCACTTTCCATATCAGAAAAGATAAGATTTTCTGCTTAGGTAGAAAAAATTATTGGAAAACTTAAATATGTGCTTAATGGAGTGAAGCTGAAAACTTTTGAAAGGAGAAAGCTACTAAAGCACCTGAATGATAATACGGAAGGAAAGTGTGAATGGCACAAGGCCTGCAAGTTTGAGATCTTAAACCACTTCACCAGTATCTCTTTTTGACTTTACTTGGAGATCCTTATTTCAGAGTCAACAAATGATCATATGATCCTCAAGGCTCATTTAGCAACCCCCAAAAAGGCCAACAGAACCCCGTATATTTAAGGGCAGGGGGAGAGAAACAGAACTACACTTCCAGTAAAATTTTGGAGTAGGTTGCTCAGGGACCCCTATCTTTCTCTGAAACATTGATGTTCATTCAGGTTTGAATGGGGGCTGGTGACATTTGAAACTCAATGACATGAATCAGGTGATGGTACATTTGTTTGTTGTGGGTGCTGTTTTCTGTGGGTTTTTTTGTTGGTGGTGGTGTTTTTTTTTTTTTTTTTTTATTTATTTATTTTTTTTTTTTTTTTGAATCTGTATGTCTGGATTTGGGCCAGGACAGATTTACCTAACAGCTGCTCATTCTCTTTCTAATATAATAATTGTATCATGCTGAAAAGGAAAGAATACTCAGTGCTTAAATGCCTTTGTGTGTCTGGCCATTATGATGCAAATAGGCAGCCTTTATAATCTTCAAAATCACATAGACACTCAACATTAAAAAAAATGATTTTAAGCTGACTGCTTAGACTTTGCACATGTGATCGGTTGTTTTTTAATACGTGGTTAAAGATTCAAGCCTTGTTAAATGTTACATGAAAACATGTGGAGACACAAAAGGGTATTTAAATAGTTGTTTGTGCTTAACTTCATTGTAATAACTCACATGCTTAATATGATTCATGTGCTTATGTAACTTCCTGAATTTGGGGTATAGAATGAGAGCTTTACAAGAAAAAAAAAATGTATGGCACACTCATTTTATTGCAGTATTATTATTTCTGAAAGGAAAACTCTACTTTATTTTAAGATAAGGGGTCTTGGACCAAGTTATCTCGGGTACAGTAGCCTCTCTATTCTCCTTCATTCCTTGTGCCTTCTTGACAGTTTATCACTTGCACACTCAATAATAAACAATAATACCGAATTACATACTGTGCTGCAGCACAGTAGAAGCCTTGCTAATGTTATAATCAGTTTGGCGAATTGAAACAGCACTCCTCAAATAAAATAATACTTTTCTGTTCATGTTGAGTCCTTACTTGTTTACTATACCTAATATAACTAAGAAATAAGAGAAAACTTAAAAATGGGACATGGGAATTTCAGCATATCCAGGCTGTGTAAAAGGTGAGAATAAGAATGAGAATAATATTTTGTCATGAGCCAGAATATAAAGTAAATATGGGAGAAAAAAACAACATTAGTGTCAATTTTATTTTTGAACATAAGCTGAAAGTGTGTTTATCTTCTACCAAATTCAACTGTTATATAGCAATAGTTACTGAACAATTTCCTAAAGGTTTTAAAGAAAAAAAGTCAATTGTTGGGGTAACAGCATATAAAGAAAACTGCTATTAAAAATGTATCCTTCTTTAAAAGAAGTAATTCCCACTGCATCTGAGAATTATTAATTTTCAAAGCCAGATGAATTACAGATAAGTCTAGGGATCATAATTCTTTGAATTTAAAGTAAAATTAATACTTCTAAGAGAAAATTGAATATTTGTGAATGAGTACACTAAACATATACCTTGGCAACTCTGTCTGTCTTGATTTTGGTTCTCAATCTGAAAAATCAGCTAAATTTTAAATGTTCATCTGATCTGAGCCCACAGCAGACACCTGCAGTAACAGCAGTAGTGTACAGATACACTGCAAACTTACAAAATCTGAGTGTTGTGCAGTGTTTAAAGACATGGGCTGGAAGTTTTGTTGTAACTCTGGTACAGTCAATGAAATTACAGCAGCAGAAAGACAGGCTTTTTGCCTATTCAGGAGCTTTCAAACATCTAAGTAACAAGGTCACGCTGTGGCTGGAGGCAAATATTGACCACAGTCCTGGAAAAATGTGTATTTTAAGAATCTGATCCTTCAGTATGCTTCTCTTACAAAATACACTTGAGCAAGTGTGAAAAGCATCTCACTCAGAGCTTAATATTAAGCATATTAGCAGTTCTATATTAGTATATGTTTTAAGTGTTTTGCTGGATCAGCTCTAAAGAGCCTTAGCTTGTGCTTATAGGACTACAGCATTGGTTCCAATTTCTTTTTTTAAAAAAGAAAAGGAAAAAGCATGTGCTTAACTTGGCACATGAGTTGTCATACTGAAAATACTTGTAGCAGTCATTTATATCAGTGTTTTGAAGTGTCAGGCCCAGAATATGTATCTACAAATGGTTCTACCACAGTTAAAACTGTAGCTAGTAAAAATATTCATTTGAATAAACTTCTACAAATTATAAAACTTTCAGTACCGTATTTCCCAATTAAACTAATGAAGATGGAGGCACAACTAGCTGTGAAATAACTTTTCAATCTTTACTATAATTTTTGTAATCTTAAATGCATGAAAAATGCAATTAATAGCAATTGACAGTTCATTGGTTTGTATTTTCACTCGGGGAAGTGGTTTGACCACATTAATATTTTACAAAATTTTATTTCGACGTTAACTTTTTCTGAAATCTTTCACATTTATCTTTTATTCTCATTGAAAATGCTTCATGTACTTCTTAAAGAAAGATTTATATTTTAATGACATTCTCCAGTACAGTGATATTGCTGAAATACAGGTCTTACTGTTATTTTTATTCTCCACTATACTAATAAGGGCCCAGATCCCACAAGACTGGGGCACCAGATTTGCAAAGTATTTGGGATCTAATTGCATCCTCTTTCAGCTGTTGCTTCTGGGGCAGCTGAAAAGATGCTGTCCCTAGCATCCCCACTGCCTGCTGAACTTCACAGATTATTCAAATATGCCCTGAGATGTGCTCCTGTGAGCAACCCTCCTCACTCATCTTGGTCAAAATGAGCTAGATAAGTAAAAATTAGGGAATGCTTATGTGTGGGGAATTATAAGTTATTAAAATCCTGGAGAAAGAGGAGGGGGGTTATGAAGGTTGTAACTTCTTCTACTCATGAGTAGGTATAAGGGAGGAGCACAAGAACGTGTTCTTAAGTGGTACCTCATGTGGTTTGCAGAAGAACGTGTGAGATGACAACCCAGGAAGGCAAAATTGCACTTAAGTAATCTTCATATTTAAGCTTCTAAAATTTGATCTGAACTGAATGTTTTACCTAACTTAATTGAAGGTTGAACTCAATCCTTGTACTGCACTCTTTAATGACTATAATAACAAAATATAGGGAGAAGAAATCCATTTAACAATTCTGTCCTATTATTCACAAAATGCTTTATTAAATGTACACATAGTGCAAAGGTTAGCAAGAAAAAATTGCAGGAAGTATTGCATTTCCTCCTAACAGTAAGAAAGAGTAAGAAGGTGATTCTTAATCCAAAATGTCTTGGTGTTCTCTGCTCTAGTTTAGAGGATGTTAAAGTCCAAGTGCAATCTTATGTTTTGTGTTATTTTGGATAGGATACAGAAGCCTAGAAATTGAAGGTGTTAATATGACCTCGTCACTACGTAAAGTTGAGTGAGATTTGGATTTCAAGATAAAGAGCTCTGAATGCTTAGCAACTATGGCAAATATAGAATATTCATACCAAAGTCTGGAAATGCGTTTCAATGCACATGTAACTCAAACTTTGAAAATGCATTCAGTGTTTTGAAATGAAATAGTTGTGAAGAAGAGCGAGCTGAATCAAAGCTTATCAAAATAAACCTCTTTAAGATGCACAGTATCGGTTCAAGTCATTAATTTTGTCAAGTTATCTTGCTAAAGGGAGGGGAGGAATTACTTCTGTAGACAATTAGGAAGTTGTGAATCACAACTGAGGCTTAGAGAACATATAAAGAAATGCAGGAAAAGTGTGGCTGGGATGAGGGGAGAAGAAAATAAGACTCTGTTTTTCAGGCAAGTAGCTAGTCAGTCAAAAACAGGTACTTTGGCATGATGTTGGCACCAGCAACTGTTGTTGTTTCTCTGTCCGTGTCTTAGAGATCTTACTGAGTAAATAGTGTCCATTCTTCCACCGTTTCTTAGGGCATGCCTGAGATGAGCTCTTTCATTATATCCAGCTAATGATGCACAGTTCATTTGGTCTTAGATTTGCAAGAAAAGCTCAGGCAGGTGGGATGTAAAGGAACTAGTGAAGATGAGAAATTGGAATTCAAGATCTCACACCTACAGAGCTGTGGCTCTTGGCAGTGCGTGAATGATGGTTACACACGGGGTCTTCTGTCCTCACTGAGGAAATAAGCATCACTGTGGCAGCTGAAACTCGAGAGATGATGGAATAGGCTATTTAGACTCTAATTTTGGAAGCCTAATAGCCTACTTCGGCCTGTTGATTTTCAAATGCTTGCTTTTCTTGTTTACCAGAAGTGATATCAGTACAGTCCTTGGACTTTATCAGCTGGCATTTTTATGAACTAATCACTCATATTGTTCATTATAACAATCCATTTTTGCTTTTAACTGACAAGCCTTCTAGACTGTAGTTCCTGAAACAGTTGTGATTGTTTCAGTTCTTCACAAATTTTGCAAGTCTTCATTTTCCATGCAGTTTGTGGTAAAATACAAACTACAAAATATGTACTTTGAATGTATAAGAAAATAATGAAGTGCTTCTTCCAAGTGGTAGAAGAATATAACAAATTAAAAATTTTATGTCAAAACCAAACTACTATGAGTGATTACTCTCTGCCCAGTGCAGTAAGTAACAAAATGTTCTACTGTTCTGATGATAGTAAAAGTTTTTTTTTCAGATCAGTTATAGAGCACAGATGATGGCCGCCTCTAGTAAACTTTTACATTACCACCTCTAGTAAACTTTCGGTCAACACTTCAAATGAGAAACTAGTTGTTTGAATTACAGGAAGCTAGGCATTAATTTGGAAAACTATGTTTTAGTAATACTAATTTTACTTCACTTGTAAGTTAAAACCATTGGGATAAAATACATGTATTTATATGTGCAGACGAGTATTTCTCTTCAGACAAATCCAGTAAAGAAATTCACAGTATCTAGGCCTTGACTGTAAATATTCTTCTCGAGTTCTGATAGATAATCAGATCTATTCTGATTTGTACCTGCTAATAACAAGAATATATTTGTCAGATCACTTGAAAATGATTCTGATCTTTATTTTTGGTAAGCATTTTACTATTCTCCACAGATAACCAGGTAGACCAACTTCTCTAGCAAAACTACACAGAAAGGTGGGAAAATTTTTAATTTATTGAATTTTTAATTTATTTCAAATTCAAGACTTCTCCTGCACCCTAGTTTTGATCCTACATTCCATTTTTAACAGTATAGTGCTAATGTTTCTTACAGCTGCTGTTAGTTGATGACCAATAATATCATGATGGTCGCAGGTTTCTGTCACTTTGTATGTAGCAAAACAAGGCTTGGGTTGAAATAATACAAATATGTTATTTTTAGTCTAAGCAAAAGAGCAACCTGTGAATTCTTGGAAATTAAATGTGCAGTGGAAATACAGATAAAGTTTTTCTCATGGCTAAAAAAGCTCCCAAAAATGTTTGTGAAAGTAGTTTTGTTTGGATTTGCTGTCACTTATTTTGAAGCTGGAATAAGCTGTCAGTCTTATTAGAACAATGTCTACATTATCTATGTTTTAATACTTTAATTTTAGCTGCTTGTGAGACTGGAAATGCTGACACAGATTCTGTGCCTATTCTTAAACTGCACTGTAACAGCAAATGTCATCATAGATAAGATTCTTGAATATCATACTAAGAATATGCAAACTAGTACATATAAAAAGGCTCAGGAGATTAAACTGACTAGGGGGTGGATTACACTATAAATAGGACTCTGAGATGCAGGATGGCTGCACCTACTGCAAGGCTGGTGTCTTCCTCCAAAATCCATTGCACATACGTTTGCCTTAATCCTGCAATATGATCCTCAGGCTAATCCTTACACCTGGCTATTATTCTATACAAAGTTCACTGTGTGAAATGTGCATGTGCAAGGATCTACTTGCTTGGATCGATCATAGGATTAGAGTGCTGCTTATAGACGGCACTATGGAAGTATATAAAGCATTTTGTAGCTACAGGTGATACAGAATTGATACACCTGAAATCCTCATTTGTTAAAAAAATATAAAAAATAAAAACAAATATTCTTCAAATTCCAAGTAGCACAGCCTATTTTGGAGTTGACTGGAGTTCAGGATTAATTGCTAAGCCAGAGTCCAAGAATATTCTTTTGCTTCCAACTACTGGAGTTTACTTGGGGGAAGAACACACAAAACCAAGAGGCATTTGATTACAATGTAAATGCTCGCTGTAATCCTGAACTCTATATTCATGCAATTATTTTTGTTGCAGATAAAAAATAAAATAGTACATCTGACTTTTTCCTGTTGGGACTCTACACAACTAAGCTTTCCTGGAGTCTCCTGCTGCTCATTCTTTTAGACCTGGTGTGCTGCCCACTCTTCTCTCCCTAGATATCATCTACTCCTACTTAGACCCCTTTACCTTATTTCGCATATGTTACACCATAGATTTAGTCTAAAGTCTATTCCTGTGCCAAACATAACTTTCTCCTGTTAGATGTTTCCTTCTAACTCACTTTTCTGTCTTCCTACTTAGAATTTCTTTGCCTGTCATGCTTTATTCTCAACCTGTGTAATTTCTTCTCTAAGCAAATAATGGTGAGAATTTTGCAATATTCTTTCTTTATCCACTGCATTGTAGTTTCTCTCTTCACAAATATCTAGTTTAGATTGTACATTCAGTGAAGATGCTTTTTTAAAAAAATTAAAAATGTAAAATTTTAAGTTACTACAATAAGTTGAATGAAAATGAGGGAGGCTTGCTTACTTGTAAAGATACAGATTGTCAGTTAGATAGAAAAATTAAATGAAGTACTACTGCTGATGTATCTTTACTAGTTCTTATGCCCTAATGGCCTCACAAGGAGGGAAAACTAATGAATCTTATTAAGAAGGAAAAGTTGTAGATGAGTAGGAGAAGATTAAAAAGCAGATCAATCAGTATTAAGGCTGATCTTTTATACTCTTGCTGGCTCAGGTTACCCTCTTGTTTCTTAATTACTTTATCCACTGTCTTCTGAAGTACTTCTAGTGTATGACTAGGGGTTTTTTTGTTTGTTTTACTGTCATGCAGTGACTAACTAGTAGGGAGAAAAATATGATACCAGAGAAAATCCCAAATAACCTTTATTGTGCTTGGGTAAATAAACAAAAGAACTGCACTTAATAGAAACCATTTTCCACAGCTTTTGTATAGTTTCTTTCATCTTTCAGAAAAGACGTATATATCACAATACTAACTTTACCTATCCTAACTGATGTTTGGATTCTTGAAATACATGTAGCACTTTTCGGTGTTTCTCTTATTTTTAGATTGTCTCCTTTTTTTCTTTTACTTTCTCATCTCTCATCTTCTTTTCCACTTCCAAAATATATCTTGCATTAGGAGCAAAGGAGTTACTCTGAATGTGATGACAAGTTTCATAGTTTTACAATTGCTTTATTACTTAAACACAAGAGTGTCATGGGACACTGTCCTTGCTATACCTTCAATTTCTTCAACTTGACTAATTAAACAAATCGGTTATTTGCACCACTCTAGTGGCAAGGTTTCATACATGACATGTATGCAAATGTGTGTGTGTGTGTATATATATATATGTATATGCATACATATTCATAAACTAGGTTGATCCATTTTTTTTTAACCATCCCTAATAGTTGTGGGGATGTATGGGCATGTGAGCAAGTACCTGTGTTTTGTGGGCTGGGAAAAGAACTAGAGATGTAAAAAATGAGAATAGCTTATAAATTTTTAAGGCAAGATAACTTCTTTGTATGTTATACATTTGACTGGGGTTTATAGTGTTTTAACACACTGTAACTGATACTTTATGCTATGTGTATTGAAATATTCATCTTACTCAATATTTAGATCTAGTTATTAAGACAGGCCACTAGTAAGTTTAGTGCCATACTCATACTCTGACTCCTGATTTAAGAATGACTACAATGCATAATAAAAAGATGGAAAACAAACTCTAAATTCTGTTTGGCACCGAACCTGGAAAAAGGAGGAGAAAAGCCCTCTGTTTCCAGTAGAGCTGAGAAATGTGTTAAAACTAACTCTGATAAAACATCTGATGTTGATGAAGCTGCATTTTTACTAATAAAGGAATTGTTACTTTAAGTGCATTTACATTCTATGGAAAGGCATTTTTGGAATTATGGTAATGTATTTTAGAGATAAAAACATCTTCCTTCCAAACTTATGGAAGTTTTTAAGCTACTGTTGATGATATTTTATTGATTCATCAAACTTTTTTATTTCTGTGATCAATGTGTTTATAGTCTTAAAGACCTCAGGCATCTTTAAAGGCCATATGTATAGAGGTAGAAGTTTTTTGTGCTGTCATTAATGTTAACACTGAGTTCTTTTGTAAAATGTTGTTGAAAAAACTAAAGTTCATGAACAGTCTAATTACTGTTTAGGCAATATGAAAAATACTATAAAACTGATTGTAAATATACACTGAGATAAAATTTTCTATTGGAATCTTAAAGCAAAACTTATCAGCTGGCTTCAAATATATTTGACTTTAGCAGAACTTGCTACTTGCAACTCTGAGAACATCTCCTACTGCTCACACCTCTAGCAAGGCACATAACTGAGTGGTATCTGTAAATATTTATAGCAAATAAACATATAGAAACTTGGATTTATGTCTTTTTTTTTTTGAAAAGAACTACAAGTCAGGTCTAATCTATTCATTTTATGTGTCTATTGAAACATACTTTTTGTGTCACAACACTTCTTGTCTTTATGGTATAAAATATCTCTTGCAACTGTGGAACTCCTGCACACTATCTAACATGTTTTCATTGTTAATCTTACATTTTAACATGAGAGTTTTCTGTTTTAAAAATGAGGTAGTATCAGTGAAGAAATAAAAATCAGTAATACCATCTTGTTTTGTACTAATGAATCCTCCATCAAAGTAACTACACTGAAAACAGAGTTGAAGATGGCATCCAGTGAAATATTAGTCTGTCCATTTCTTTTGAATTTTCTGTGTCTTACTAGTCTTTCGTAAGTGATTTGCATTGGTTTATTAAAATCAGTGTTGCTGTTATTTACTACTCTCATTTCAGTTCATGAAGAGCCACCAAAATCTTAATTCAAATTAGCACCACTACAGTATTAGTGACAATAACTGTACTATTTATTACTTTCAGCATTACCTATATTGTTTTGCAAGTCAGAAATACTGTTGAAATAAAAACAGTTGGTGAATTTTATTGCATTGGTGAAAGCCGTGAAGAATACCACTGAATCGTTTGAGATATTTCAGTGATACTGAGGAAAAGGTTTAAGCCCTACACAAACTGCACTTCAAAAATATTAGGTAGGGATGAGAAGAAATAGATGCAGGAATTTGTGCTGTTTGGGATCATGCTAGCCTGAAATTCCAGGGAACAGGAAATCTTAATGCTTATTTCCCAGTGTTCAGGGATATCTGTATAGAAGCATGGTGGCATAATTTCTAATGAATTTCTATGGATCTGTGGGAGGGATAGCTTTACAGAGCTACATGCAAGAAAAACATGTTCAATGCTTATGAGCAAATCCTGTATCTACAGGGGCTATGCTCGTGAGTCCTATCTTTATTCAAAGTGCAGTACTATGGCTGTTGTAAAAGGTATATGCTCAATAAAAGTATACACTACTTAAAACTCTTAGGCTGTATTCTTTGCTTTCACTGAGTAGCATCTTACCATGCAAATGATTCTGGTTTTGTACTTTGCATTCAAGCAGATAAAAGTAAAAAGTAATAGATTGGGATAATGAAATAATATTTGAATTTCTTTTTCTTGCATAGAATTTTTGAGAAGACAACTTCTGATCCATTTAGTTAGTCATGAACTTCAGCTTCATCTTATGAAACGTTGTGGCTTGCGGATTTTCTTTTTTGGGGGGTGTGTGGGGAAGGTTCAGTGCTTTGCCTTGGTTTGGTGGGTTTTTTGTTTTATTTTTTTTTTCTCTCCTCTGATAGAAAACAAACTTAATTCAAGTTAAATATTGTTTCTTCAGCTTTGATGATCTGGAGATAGAAGTGTAATTTACCTTTAACAAATTTATAAAATTTATTTTCCCTGTAAACAATAATTTTCTCTTTCCCAAATTATGGTGCTCGTTTAATGATGAGTAAATTCAGTGTTTTGTTAACTCTTCATTGTTTGAAGTGCAATTCTTTAACTTTTGAATACTACCCAAACATTACGTGAATGACAACAGCTAATTTGTTCCTAGCTTTGCTACATGCTTTTGTTGTAAAAATTGTTTAACAAACATTAACTATTTCTAAACTATCCTAAGACCTCTATAAACCACATAAAACTATAGATCCTGCTTTTGTGGATAGGAAAGTGGGGCACAGGGATATTTTTTGTTTGTTTTAACCTTACTAATTTTGAGAACTCCTGTGATCTGTACACTACTGCTTTTTTTTTTTTTTTTTTTTTTTTTTTTTTTTGGTTTGATCACAAGATTATATTCAGCTCTTTTTTCAGCTTCCACCTTTTGGAAGATTTGAGGCAGTGTCTCCTCTTCATACAAATCTGATGCACAGTCAAAGGCGATCTATTCTTTCTGAGACCCCCAGATCTTGTGAAAACTACCTGTGAAAGTAGGACAGCTTTCTAACTACGGAGAGACCAAAACAAGTTTGTAGAGACCGCCATAATCATTTTATGTGATTCAATAACTTGATGTGTGATTTTTGAGGATGTTTTAAAAAGGAAATGCAAAAACATGAAGTTCACTCTATAGCAATATTCTGCTGATATCAGAATAAGGAGAATCTTTAAACTTGATTTTTAATTTTTATTTTTTTAAAATGCTTGATCACATGGAGAGGCTGTCAGTGCTAGTAAGCTTGCATCCTTTATTCAGACCAGCCCCAAAAGAGAATGAGATTTTTGCTAGAATGTTTCACAGGTATTTGCCAGAAGTAGAGGAGAAAAAGTGAGGTTTAAATCTTTCGCTTCATCCATGGATTATTTTGCCTACTTCCCCCATTCTTCACTTTTCCTGCCCTTTCTCCAGCAAGCTGTACTCAGTCCAATCACATATTTTCCCCATATCATTCTGTTTAGATAGCCAGCTTCAGTTTCCTCTTCCACTTTTCACTCTGTTGCTGATATTTTGCTCCATTGCTTCGGAGTCTGTCTCTCGCTGCTTATCTTACACCAGGCGCTCACTGAATCCAGTACAAATGGAATATATTCCCTAACAGTTGTCTTGTTTTTTTGACTTCTGCTAACTGGGTTTTCAGGCTCCCAGCAGGGCTTCAGCTCTTCCTTACTCCATCTACTTCCCGTCCCCTCATCAGTTCCACCCCAGTTACTGATCATATCCCAGGCCCATTGCAGGTCTTCAGTTATACGGCTTTATTATTGTAAAGTTCTACTGTTGGGCTGGGATAGTGAAAAACAGGAGGTCAGTTGCTTAAAACACAAGAGTCATTATTATGATGATACTCCTACCATACACTGCTTTAGGCTAAACTAACCTTTTCCTAGGGAGACGAACAGCAAGTTGCTCTTCTTTGCCCTTTCCTAGAATTTTCACATTTTCACGCTTCTTTTCAGCCCCTTCTTGGATGCCCGTGTTAACAAACAAATAAGTTGATGGCAATTTCAAGCACAAAAGTAAGTTGCAGGCAGTCTTTTTGTTAATTTGTTTTTTTCACTAGTTACTTTCATTTGCATAGTTGCAACAGGAAGTTGAGGTCAAGAGCTTATGCTAGTGAAGCAGCGGACAGCTCCGAACTTGCTGCATATAAGGAGTGTATATTCACAGTACTGTAGAATATTATTCAAGAAACTTTTTTTAAAAAGTTTCCAATTAAATTAAAAATAAAGAAAACCTGTGCAACTATGACCAAAAATAAAACAATATAGTGCTCCTTGCATATGTTCTGTGCAAAACACTCTGCCCATGCCTGAATTGCTGGGTAACTTGTGATATCTAAAAAGACTATATAGTGTCTCAAAATGTAGCATATTATGTTAAATGCCCAAGTAGCTGTGGAGAGGTGGGAGGCAGCGTATGGCTGAGATTGTATTTTACATACTGTTGAGTAATTTGAAGCAACAAAACTTATTTTCTTATACTGTACCTCTGATATAAACTGTAAACCCCTGAGTAAATTCCTTTTACAATGTAGATGCTAATGGCAATCTGAAGTTGACTATTAGCCCCTAGTGTCTCAGCTCTGGTAATGTGTTGCTATAAATATCTTGTATTATGTATTCGACAAAATGCTCTACAGTAAACAAAGAGTAATACATGGAGTAGACTGTTTATCTAGAGTGGATGGAGATTTATAAACAAAAAATCAAAATGTTAGCTTTTGCCTCTTGTTTACCTGTCTTTGGCAGTGGAAAACATTTTGCTTTAGAGACAGTGGTTAGATATTTTAGCTGCTCAAATTTGATCTTAACGTGGCAGAATAGAAAGTTGGTTTCCTGAAAAAAGATAAAAATCCTCTGATTTGTGGATTTTATCTTCTTGTAAACATTAAAAAAGAAAAAAAAAGTAGTATTTGAATATTCAGAATTCCTAGTTCACATTTTGCTAAAATCTTATGAAATATTTTTCCACGTTTTGACTACAAAATTTCAGCTGCTTATTCACCTCTTTCATAACTTCTCTCAGCTGTTCTGTCTTTGCTTTCTTGAACTTCTTGTTCTAAGCTCACTGAAATTTCAACCTGCTAAATTTGTCTGCTTTGAACTACTTCAGACTTATTGCTTCAATGTTTTGTAGCTGACTCTCTGAATTTAAGTACCAGTCTGTGTTAAGAAAGATTACTCTTATGAGTAAAAGGTTGTACAATAAGCAAAATCTAAGAGCAAAATAGCTTTAGTTTCTCTTCTGTAGTTTAACACCTTTTGTTGTGTATATCATTTTTGTAAAATATTTGATCAGTTCTAGTTCAGCTTGCGTGGTTGTTCTGTGGTATATGAAACCTGAGCATAACACACTTAATTGTTACTGCTTTCACTGTAGTTGCCAGCACCTTTACATGGCCAGTGGAGCACGTGTTTCAATAATTGTAACTTGTGCCTGCCATTATCGACATGAAACATGCCAGATAACTTCTCTAGAAACTTGTGTGTGTGTGTGTGTAGACACATACATGAATTCCTTCCCCTCTGCCCTCCTCCCACTCCCTCCAAAAAAGAATTTGGAGTTAAGCTCTACATTTTTTAAAGGCTTTTTCATCTCGTGGTTGTTACAAAATTTCCAGGAGCTCTTTTTAAAGATGACTATTCTCATCTGAACAGGCCAGAATAGATGCTGCTGTTGAATCTGTGCTTACTGAAGCCTTCGTCATAGAGCCCTCAAAAAACAGCGTGATGCTTTTGGCTCACTTTGTGCAGTGTGTTGAGAAGCATGGTGTGAGCCACTTAGGGGCTGGCAGAGTTATGGTAATTTGATTTCCCTGGAAAGCTAGATTTTTTTTTCTTTTTTATAATGATTTTTGCTGAATCAAAAATGAGAAATGTATTTCTGTCTTTTGTTTCTTTCTGTCACTCTGCAAATTTCAAAGGTTAAGGTTTACCTTGATGAGCTGTTTGACAGAAGTGAAAATCTAATTATACTCTCTTGGACTTTAAAAGTTCTGGAACAGGATTTTCTTTCTCACTAGTAGGAACATGTTGTAGCTCATAGCTATATGAAACCAAAGTAGGGGGTGTAATACCTACCTGCCAGTGAGACTTAAATGCTGCTAAGAGGAATTAAGTTTTGGGCTCTGCTTATATGTTAAACTGAAGGACATGAGAACAGTTTTGAAAAAAAGAATGTGAAGGAATTGTGTAATTCTTAAAATGTATGATTTTTTTAAATATTGGACTATGCTATTAGTGGCCATTGAAGGTGAAAACCTGCCATGAATGAGGTTAATCATCTAAGAAATTGATAATTCTGTGATATTTTGGAGACTTCCATAGTAATAGTGCAATAAGTCAATCTCTTTTTCATATGCTTCATCTGAAAACTGGGCTGAGAGCTCTCTGACTGTTTCTCACAAGCTCACACCATAAAGAGAGTTAGACAGATTAATGTGATATTCAGAGAAAAAATGATCTATTTTGTAGCATATGGTAACCTCACCTTGGCCTTGATTGTGGTATAAAACTTATATGTCAACACTCTTTCTCCCCTTTTTTAAATCAGTTGTAATGAGAAAAACTTTTTGTCCCTCCTGAAGCCTCTCTCTGTGCTGATTGCTTATCCCTCTCCAGAGTAAAGTCTTCTATCCACTGTCAAGAGAAAGGGAGTGGTTACAAGGGATTTGGAATAACAAGAAAGGAAAATAATACTGTTAAATAGAAAGAGAACAACATCCTCCTCCTCCATGATGCGCAGTGGGTTTAAGGTGTACTCTCCCTTCTTTTCTTCAGTCTCTTGAGCCTTGAAAGAACATGGAGAAGTTTTGACATTGGTACCACAGAAAGAGGAAAAGATTGTGCCATGAGGTACTATCTGACAGCATTCAAAGAGCCATGGTGCCAGTCTGAGCAAGTCACTTGCCCCTACATGGGAGCAGCGTGCCTGCTTGCCACTTCATTTTATCTTCTTTTGAGTTTACGTATTTTAATTTCTGAGTGAAGACCTAAATCTCTATGCTCTCTGTGAGTGGCAGAGAATAATATTTTTTTTTCCAATTGTTAATTTCTAAAATATGATCTAGGAAACTTTCACAACAAATGTGAAAATGCCCACACCCAAACTTTAAAAAATGGCTTCAGTGCATAAATGACCCATGATACTGCATGGTAGGTGGAGCACTCTCCATGTTGTAGTCTTGCTCTTTGATAAAGGTGTACAGGTGCAGTTGTTATTCATGGCAATACAATGTTTCTCCCTCCAGCTGAGTAAGAGCCTAAGCTTTATCCTCTAATATTGTTACTCACAAAATGATGATGTGCAGGTAAACTTGTATGCTACAAGTCAAGGAAACTCCTTATCTACTACCAGTAAGAACTTGACTTGTCAAAGGGGATGTGGGAAGCTGGAGGGCTCAGTAGACCCATGACAGCTGCTATTTCAAGTGATGCTCATGCCCCACTGCAGCTAAAGGTGGCTTAAAAACTGGGTTTGGGTGTGTTTCCTCCCCCCTCCCCTTTCTTTTTTCCGTCCGTTCTCTTCGCTGTCCCCCCAGCCCCATCGCGTCCTCCCTCGAGGTCCGCCCCCGCCTTTCCCCGCGCGCCTCCGCTCCTCTCCGAGCGGGCGGCGCAGGCCCGGCCGCCCCTCTGCGCCGCGGCTCCGCTCTGCGCCCGGCCCGGCCCGACTCGGCCCGGCCCGGCCCGGCCCGGCCGCCCGCGGCGGAGGCTGCCGCGGCCGCGAGGGCTCTGCCGGGCGCGGGGCTCCGGCGCCGGAGACGACGCGGCAGCGGCGGCGGCATCCCCATCGCCATCCCCATCGCCATCCCCATCGCCATCGCCATCCCCATCGCCATCCCCCTCCGCACCGCCCTCCGCGTCCCTCCCACACGCTCCCCCTCTCCCTCCGCCTCCTCCCTCCCCCCCGGGCGCCCTCTGCACTTTCTTCTCCAACCACCCTCGTAGGCAAACTTTGATGGGGAATCTCGCACCGCGCTGGAAAAATGCCGGTTATGAAAGGATTACTGGCACCCCAGAACACCTTCCTGGACACGATCGCTACCCGATTTGACGGCACACGTGAGTCTGGGTCTGGGGCAGGCACCGACGCTGGCCGCGCAGGGAAGGGGATCCTGCGAATTCAGGGCTACCCGCGAATGGATGGGGAGCCTCCTCTGCTTCCCCTCCCTCTTCAGGGGGCTTCTTTTGTGCCAGAAGCCGCCAAGGAGGAGCTGGAGGCGAGGCAGCTCCCAGTCTCCCGCCTGTCTTGTCTGCCGCTTTGCAGGTGGGGACTGTGCGGGGCTCCCTCCGCCCGCGGGTGCCGCGCCGGGGCTCGGCACGGGCACGGGCACGGGCACGGGCACGGGCACGGGCACGGGCACGGGCAGGGCCGGCGGTCACCGCAGCAAAGTTGTGCGCGGGGATGGGGCTTCCCTCCTGCCCGGCCCCGGGGCGCCCGAGAGGCTGCGGGGGGGGGAGACGGGCTTCAGAGCTGAACAGGGCTCTGCAAGGAGCGTTGGGGGGGGGGCTGTTTTGTGTTGGGTTTTTTCCCCCCTTTTTTATTTCCTTAGCCTGTAAACGTCTCCAAAAGCTTAATCAAGGAGCTTTGGCTCTACAATAGCTGGCGGCCGTTGGCTTTTGAGGGGAGGCTCCTCGGGAGGCGCGACTGCAGGACCGCGGACAGGTCCCGCGGGCGGTGCGGCCCCGAGCGCTGCAGGACGCGGGCGGCCGCCTCGGCGCACAGGCTCGGTGCTGCTGCAGGAAGCTGGTTGCTCCTTCCAGCTGCTGGACAGGAGCTGTCCGCATTTTACACACAAGGAAGTGGAGTTTGGGACTAAAATGCACTGCCTTCCCTCTAATTCTCCCAGCACGCACACCAAAGCAAAACCAAATCCCGGGGAAATCCAAAGTGGAAGACAAATAAATTCTTTTGAGTTGCTATCCATTGTTCCATGACTGGAAATGTTGTAGTCTAACTGGCTTAAATGTTTGATGCCTCCTTGGTCCTGTTGGCATCTCTATTGGCATTCTATGAATGTTTCAGAGTTAGGCTGTGATTACAACAACTGAACTTTTGCAGCTTACTGATGCAGTAACTAAATGTCGAAAAAGTGATAGTCACTGAGGTCAATTGCAGAGAAACAGAGAACTACATGATAACTGTTCCACTGGTGCAAGGATAGACAGCTAGTGATGATTCAAGGCTGTGTGTAATTGCTACTTGATTACACAGCAATCCCTCTTAAGACTACTTAGATGTACCTGTAAATTCCTTCTGTCAGAGAATACACTACTCAGTCCTTTCCCTCCCAATCCCCACCTTTTCTATAAAGTCCATAGTATGAAAACAGTATGAAAACGTGTAGCTCTAATAGGAGTTTTGTTGCTGATAGTGCTACTTGCCAGAAAAGCAGTACTTCCCCGCTGTGCACTCGGGACTCTTGGCAGTGGCTTCCCTTCAAAGGATTTAGCACATGGCCTGTGAGCTAGGTGCTCAAACATTTCAGAAGCTCTATTCTGTTCTTCAACGGTCCAATTTAACAAGCAGCATTAGTGATAATATGTAATTTTTAATTAAATAAACACTAGAGAAATTTCTAATCTCTGTGGTCTCAGTGACACTAACACGCAAGTGCAGTAGAAGTTCGTTGCTTAGCTGACATTTATGACCACGTGTAGTGACTTTCTTTAAGTAATAATTCTACTGATCTTTATAAATTCAACAAGACCATTCTTCTCTTAAGCAGGAAGGATCATACCTGATTGTATGTCTTTGAAATTTCTAGTGCTAGCAATTAATTTACTTTTCTTGGCATGTAATAAATACCAAATTACATATTTTACTTGAGGTTCCTCAAAAAATATTGCACATGGTATTTTATTGTGGACAGGTAACACTCATTTCACTGCAAGTTTTGGTTTTTAGTAGAATGTCACAATTTGGCTTAAGTATTAATTGGACATCATTTAGAAGGTATCACTGTATAGCTACTGGCTTTTGAAATGTTCCCAGAAGTTCACAAAGAAAATCATTTTATGGACTACATTGTCTGTCATCCATTGGAACTTTTGTTTGTGGAGCATGGTACTATTCTATGGAAAATCAACTCCATGTCACTCTTAATTTACAGGATAACGTAACTTCTCCTTTTACAGTGCTAGTGAAGAGATGAATCGATAATGTTTTTAAATGCTATTTTTTCTCAAACCAAATTATGTATGTCAATGCATGTCATAGCTCAATTTAAAATCTTCAGAAATAAATCCTTGCTCCTTGCTTTGCTTTGATGTGGTATAAAATTTTCTTTTAAAAATGAAAGATTTCAAATATAAGAATATTAGTTATTTAATGTACGAGAATTCTTGTTCAAATATAGATGCATAGTTTTGCAAACTATTAATATATGAGCACCAAAAAGAAACATTAAGCCAAATGTTTGCTCATTTAAATTGTCCAATTGATATTCCTGAGAATATTCAGGTGGCTAAAGTTAGGAATAATACTGATGTATAATCCTTATAGGAGTCAGTCCCATGTCTTACCAGTTTTATAGGGGATACAGGCTGTGAAAGGAATATAAACTGATATATGGCTGTGAGCCTGGATCTTTGTTTTATGAAATACATTGACCTTATATGTGATGAAATCTTAGTGTTAAGTACAATTTTGTGTTGAAGGGTGTATTATTTTCTATTGTAACATAGTCTGTGGTTAACAAACCTCCTTTCATTTTAAGCCTCTAGGAAGGATATATTATGTTGTCATCAGTGATAGACTAATCCACCAATGCATCTTTAATCCAGAAGAGGGATAATTCTAATTCTGGGCAACTGTGCAAGAAAGGATTCCAGATAATATTTAAAAAAAAATGCTTTGCCTTGCGTAGAACTTTCCAAAATTCATTCATGTATTTTTTTTTTATTTTTACTATTGCAATAATTTATGTCTAATTAGCAATTATAAATCTTGTTATCGAAAAATTTGCAAATATCAAAAATGTTTAGATAATATACTGCTTGACAATTGCTTCAGCTACTTGGAGTTCTCATAGTAGATATATTATTTTATGTATGTTACATACATGCATTCTTTCCATCTCAAAACAGTGGATATATACTAAACAAAGATTAGATTTACACTATGATGACTCTTAGATATGTGGGATATCCCAGAGATTGTCTTTGGCAAAATTCTCCTTACCTGCCTTGTGTACATGGAAGAACAGCATTAAGGCTCTGCCTATCCAGATTTCCATGATGGAGTTCTTGGGTCTGCCTATGTGCTGTTACAACCCTGAACTGTCTCTTACATACCTAGTACCTTTTCTTGAAGTATTACTTTTCTTCCCCCCCAACCCTCTCGCCTGCATTAGCAAGCACCAGGTCATCCAAACATTTTTTCCCCACTCCATCAGTTGTGAGATGTTTGTGGTTATTTCTCTCTCGGGAGAACAAATGAGCAAACATAATTTGAAATGATTATTTTTTCATTTCTTTTCAGATTTTCAAGTGAAAATATTACTTCCAATGTGAAAACATTTTAAATAAGCCCAGGATTCAACTCCCAAATATTATGAAAGTAAATGTTTGAAGTCAACCCTTTATCTCTTTTTAATGGAAAGTTCTCACTTTTTTGATTCTCTAATTTAGGCTGGGAAAAATATTCATGGCTACATGATAGGAAAATGTCTTTCTCTTCCATTTTAAGATCCATATTTTCTTTTAAAAATAGATAAATCCACAACAGAAGTGACTGTTTCTTCTAATTGATGATACTTTCTTATGGAGCAAAGCCTAACAGGAAATGGCCTCATTAATTTGTATAAAAAAATATATGTATATATGTGACTACTTTGAATGGTATTATTATACTATACTCTAAAATGACAGCTGAAGTTCTGTAATTATCTCCTATGTTTATCAAATATGATCAATTTCCAAATTAAGTGCGTACTTCCACATCCTTGTTAACAATCTTGCGTGATTGGGCTAATCTAAGATCAAGCTGGGTTTGTTCCTTCTTGCTCACTGTCAATGGTAATAATTCCCTATTTGTAGAACAACTTCCGCTTTCAGATTTGTTTTCCATTTATAAATTGAAGGACTTACATGTAGCCTGTTTGCCATTGCTGAATTTGCTGAAGTGTTAATGAATGGAACTTTGTACCTAAGCAGGAATTTTCATAGTTGTGTAAGTTTTATTTTCTTTTTTGTTTTTGTCTTTTTTTCACTTTTTTTCCCCCCTTTACCAATCCAATAGATCCAGTTATCCTAGTTGCTTTAGTTACTCATAAGGAGTGATCAAAAGGTATCTGATAAGGACATATGTCTATATCAAGCATATCAAATGCCATGTTAATGTGCTTCCACTTGCCTCCCATTTCAAAAAGGGGTTGTCTCTTTTGAACAGTCAGCAGCTGGGACAGACCTGAAAGCCTTTATATATATTGAGCTTGTCAATTTGCAGGGACAGGTAGCTTGCATTTCTGTGTTTTTGGGGGGATTTTATTTATTTATTTTTTTAAATCTTATACACAAGCTAGTAAGGCCTGACAGGGTGCACGAACACACCAACTTTCTGCTACTTTGTTGTCAAATTGTGTGTCTTACTCCGATTGAATCCTGTCCTCTCTAGACTCATGCTGCTTAATCGTAACACAATTATCATAAGCACATCAAAGGCAACAAAACACTGGCTACTGGTGATGCTCACAGCACTCCACCTGACTACACATAAGGAGCTAAAACAGCAGCAGGCGTAGGGAAAGCAACAGTTTTACTTTCCAAGAGGAAGATGTTGTTGTTCTATCACCATGTTCGTAAGTGTCCACCTCTCAAAGACAAAAGCCTGTGATCAAAGAGGGGCGAAAGATTCAAAAACCTCAAAAAGCACTGGTGTTTAGATCAAGTATGAAGAGGCTTCTAACAGTGACAAAAAATCTAATGGCCTGTCGAACTCCCCTTCAGAAGGAGCGGAGGGGAACATGCAGTGAGGGTGGTCTAGTTCTTTTCAATAGAGATGAAGTTAGCTGACCAGAGACAAATGTCCAAAGATAAATATTTACTTGGTCTTCTATTATGCAAACTCGTCTTCTCTCTTGCTTATATCCTTGGATAAGTAAGTACTGGTTTGTTTGTTCTTGGAGCTGAACAAAAGCCAGACTATTTCCTTTATTGACAATATATATACATATATATATTTTTGCAGTGACAAATACATGGCTCATTTAAAACAAAGCAAACACTTTCATCTCTGCACTTGCCTCCATGAGACATGGCTTGTGTTGCAGCTTACTGTAGTTCTGATGCTAAAAAGGCGGGGGGGGGGGGGATGATTTTGAATATAAACAAGGACCTGGATGTTGTAATCCCGTCTGCTTTGTGCTGTTGCTCTTCACTGAAAGTCACAGAGAGACTAGATTACACAGCTACTTGAAAAATCTCTCCCTGTTATTTCTTCCCAAGGGTTGAGGGTGAACAGCCTCCTAATCCAGTACTGTTTCATTTGGGTGACCTGTGCTTTCAGCAGGTATAACTTCTGATTCTATTTGAGCTGGAAATAGACCTGAAAGATCCAGAACCGAAGGGTTTTAGAGGCATATTCAGACAATATTTTTAAACTAATTCTTGTATTCTGAGCCTGAGAATCTGGTCAGGGATGTGAGAGTGGTGTCATTTTTAAAATCTACTCACTTTTCAGGATAGAATTGTACATCATAAGATTTGTCATTAGTGTATGTTTTATTCAGACAGCATGTTATTGTTGAAAAAAATAGTGTATTTTTATTAAGTCAGATGGTTTCATCCTCTTTCTGTTCTGCCTAGAAGAAAGACAGAATCATAATTCTTCCACATACTCATCTAGAGGGACAGGAAAGCTGTGTAACTCATTAAATGCACCACTTTTAAGTCTGAGGTGCCAGATTAATCTCATAAAATAAAGTTTGACTGATAATATACACTGTTATTCCAGAAGTAAGCTCTGTATTTGAATTCAATATGAGTATTTGAAATTTAGGAGTGGAAGAGAGTCATTAAATAACTGATTTTTTTCTTTCAATCAAGCAATCAGCAATCTAAGAATAATGTCTTTAGTACTGGTTTGAGGTGGGATTTGATATGTGAGCCTAAGAAATCTGACACTCAGTTTTGTTCTAATCACTGTGCTGCGTGTTTGAAGTGGCATATTGATATATTTGTCATGGATTGTAGAACAAACTCCTTATAGGAGTTCTAAATCTTAGATGATCACCAGGATTCCCTCAGCAGTTACACTGGGGAAGAAAAAAGAGTGGATTTACAGACATACAATACCATTTTCCTCTTTGACCTAAAAAAATAAAAATCAGTGACTAGATAAACTTACTGTGAAAGTAGAATTAGCTCATTGTTATCATTACATTTATACATTTAACATCTATTTCATCCTATTTCTATCCTGTTTATGCAGACAGAAATTTTATAGACATTCTCAGGTTTTTTGGATGCACGGCAGATGTGCTCACAGTATTGCTCAGAGTAACAAAACAATAGAAATATGACAAAAATACTGCCTCAAACACCTGCTGAAGAGAAAACAAGATTTATTTCCATGAATATGTTACAATAGATCAGGGAAGCTGTCTGAGTTTACAGACCATTAACTATTACTACTTTATGTATATTCTTATTCTGATACAATGTATTTTTGGAAGAAGAGTAAGTTATCTTGCAGACCTTACACTAGCTATGGCCTGAAAAGATGAACACAAGGACTTGCTACAGCTGTTTAGCAAGTTCACAAGCTAGTTTACCTTATCATAATGTGTTCAAGTGACCATAAGTTAAGAAGAAGCTCAATTAAAGAACAAACTACTCCCAAAATAATATTGTTTTCTGCCCACTCAATCTGAAAAATAATTAAAAAAATAGAGAAAAAAGAGGATGAGGCTGGATAAAGAAATGAAGAAACCATTCTCAAACTGCAGGCAGGAGAGAGACTTCCTCAGCAAGATTTCCTCTTTTGGAGTTTCTCTTGCCAACTGCTTCTGACTCCTTTTGCTTTTCATGATAGATACTAGTGTTCAAAGGCTTTGTAACAGGTATTGTTTTTAAAATACTAGCATGTTCATTGCTGTATTTAGCATTAAATATCTTCTGACTGTTCCTAAAACTTTAAGCTTGATTGCCAATCACTTCAAGGAGTTTTGAAAATAATTGCAATTATGGAGAAACACTTTGTCTTCTCTGTTGATCTTATAGGACTGAGTTTCATAAAACAAGCCCTGCATTTGTCTTATGACATTACAATGTATTGCTCCTTTTCAAGGAAGAGGGGAAATACTGATGGCCTTTTTCTTTTCTCTCTCTTCCCCCTCCCTCCCTCCACAATGATCTATTTTCAGTGGCTGCTTAAGACTATATCTGGAGGTTTCTGATCCTCTATGAGACCCACAGGTTGAGTCAGCCGTCCCTGAGTCTTCAGGAGGCATTTCCCAGCACAACACATTTCCAAGAGTTTGTGTCATACCTAATTATTTTCCATTAATATTCTTCATCAGATGATATAAATATGTTCAGAATTCTGCTGTATTTTATCCTTAACAAGTAACAAAACTGTTATTTTATTTTATTTATTTATTTTTTTTTGTAAGAATGAACAATATCTTAAAGGAACATGCTCATTCCATGTGAGGAAGAAAGTAAAGAAGCAGTAACGAAGATAAATAGCCAAGGGGCCTGTTCTAAGGAGCACTCCAAAATCTCTGCTTGAGAGAGACTCAAATAGAATTCAAGAGGAAACTAGTTCTCCGTGTTTTTTCTGTCTTTGAGAAACTTAGGAAAAGTATGGAGAATATAAGTAAAACAGCTGTCATTACCATTCAAGTTTTTCATGCAACGTCACTTTTTTTTGGTCAAAATGAAAGAATCGAAAATATAGTTCTAAAAGCTGCTGGTCTGCCTCTGCTCTCAGTGAAGCCAACAGGAAATCTGCTCTTATTATTGCCAAAGTACTGACGTCAATGGGAATTAAGTATTCAGGTACAAGTTTCACCACAATGTTGTAGTATTTTTCAAATACCTAGCAATAGCTTTTACTATTTTTGCAAATAAAGTCAGAGTCAGGTACCCCACAGAGATTACTGAAGTCATATCAGAATCTTATTTAGGTAAACCTGGCCCTAGGACCTTATATGATTAATCTTTCCAAATAGCAGCTAAACTTTTCTTATTTTTTTCCAGTAAAAGTGTTAGAAAAATACTCAGGTGCTATATATTCATTTTTTTCATAGTACTGAGCATAAAATAGAAATACTAAAACAGATTACTAAAATCTGGAAATCTGAATTAATATATTCCTGATGACAGAACATGCAATACCAGGAAATGCACTACTTTAAAATTCATAATATTTGAAGAATAATTATAACAAATTTGTTCATAGATCTAACAAATAGGAAGAAAAAAAATAAAGAAAAATTTCTTGTCACAAAATAGGGTCAGTCTTTTTCCCCCCCCCCCCTTCTTGTTTTCTAAGAGAGAATGTGAGAGAGAGAAATAGAACGTGTGTAAGAAATGTAGATACATCCATGCACTGAATGGGCCTTCCCTGTGTCTGAAGAAGAGAGAGTTGGAAGCAAAAAAACCTTGTGACACAATATTTAACTCTAATTTTGTTTTGACAGTTAATATTGCTTTTTAATTTTACCATAAACTGAAATTAATGTAAGAAATCTTATTTGTAGTAAAGCAGATAAATTTCAGTACTTTGATGTACTATCTTTCAGGTGATGTAGTCAATTTTGAGGTATTATTATATAAAGCTATAACTGTACCCTCTTGTACCCCTCATGTACCTGGAAATAATTTCCAGGATATCAGCATTAAATTCACTTTCTTTTCTAGACATTAGTTATGACTGCTAGGAGTCTAGAGTTCAGCTCTTATGACTTTTAACAGTTGTAAGTTGCCAGTCTTATTATTATGCTTTTCCTTCAAGTTGAGCCTATAAAAATACAGAAAGATTTATCTGGACAGTATGAACCTGAAACTCATTATTACTGCTTTTGTATGCCCTTTTCTTTTTGCCCTCCATATCCCTTAACAGCTTGTTATGGTACGTGACTAGACATACTTTCTTATTCTGTGTGTATGAAAGAGAATTCCAACCTGTCATTTTGTCATTTATTTGGTTTTTACAAATTCAAAATTATCCTATGATAAATAGGTTTGATCTCTCTCTCTCTCTCTCTCTCTCTCTCTCTCTCTCTCTCTCTCCAAATGTCAGATGTCTCCTGTGATCAGAAGAGTATTTGCATAAATTGTGCCTTTTCCGCATTCTGGAATTGACAGTGATAAGAAATATAGTAGAAGTACTACCCTGTTTTAGAGGAAAATATGTACTTTTTTCCCTTTTTTGGGGGAAAAACAAGCTGCTTTGTGAAAGATCAAAGACCTTCAGTGGCTGAAGACTAAAACAAATCAATAATAATCACAATATTTCAATATTGAGTTAATTTTTTTATGGTCCAAATGAAAATACATAATATTTTAACCTATCACTTCCTTTTGAAGATATGGACTAAGTATGAGAGATGATAGGATAGTAATTCCATTTACTAAACTTTCAATTACCTAGTTACTGAGTTGAAAGATCTTGAGACTAGCTAGTTTGCCAGGAGTTTGGATTGTCATTTTTTTTTCTTTTCCACTTCAAAAATGGTGGGAACAATCACATACTCTGTGAAACCTGAAGTTACAGAACTATGTGTTAGGCAGATCAGTAAATAAAAGTTCAAGGTGGGCAAAATATAGTCAACAAATACTAATGTAAGAGGCTAAGCTATGCCTTAACCAAAACCAAGAAAAGGTAATAGGACCACAGAAGTTCAAAGGAAAACGTACAGGTCCTGACTGGCTATCTCAGTGTTGTAGTAATGGGTTGCATAGGAGGAAAAAAGTAATAGAATAGTACAGTGGGGCTATATACTTTGGGGCTGTTCAGTCTTACTGTAAATCAGTCTCTGTGGTTTCAAAACATATTGTGGCTTTAACAGTCCTGTGTAAACCAAATTCTCCTCTTAGTCATGCTTAAGAGCTGTTTCTGCATTAGAAATAGAAAGTAACGTGCATTAGACATCCCAAATCTCTTTATTATCTTGTATTTTTTTATGGACATACTTAACCTTTTTTTTTAACAAGTGGACTTGGTAGGAGATTTTCAGAATTCGTTAGGAGAATTTGGCTCTGCTGATGCTTTCTCGCATGCGGCACAGGGCAGCTAGCTACTTTCAGATCCACGCTCTGCATCTCTTGCCAACAAAATCTTGCTGGGAATAGGCAAATAGTAGCATTCACATGGTCTTGCAGCGAGTCCCTCAAAACAGCACACCAGCAGACTTGTCTGCCTCGTGGTAGCTATGTGACATCGCTGTAGTACAGTATGAGAGAAAATATGGAGGATTGGGCCTTTCCACACTTACAGGTGGGGCTGTGCTAAAAGGGGGGCTGGTAAACATTTTCTTGCAGATTTTCTGCAGGTAGGTTACACCTGAGTGCAGGCATGCATCCAAATATTTGAATAGCTTTGGAATCCCTACGACAGGCTGATGTGTTTGTTTTGTTTTGTTTTTCTCCTCCTCACCCTACTGTTTGAATCTGATTTTCATCTGCAAATTCAATATGAATTACAAATAATAATTTGCTAACCCATTTTTGTATCTGATGCCAGTAGCCATAAGTGCCACATGATTTTTGTGGAAAACAGGCTGTTCTCTTTAAAATTCATTAAATACCTTGAGGAGAAACTAGGTTATAAGTAACTTTAAATAAAAAAAATATATATATAAAATGGGTTTTATAGGTTTTTCCTTACAATGTGAACTGGAGTTAGATTAATTTGCAGAAGGAAGGAGGTAGTCTTCTGTGGTAAAGCACACAAGTCATCTTTAGGCCGAGAAAGGAGAGGATGCAGCAGCAGCTAAGAAGCTGCGATTCCCTAATCAGGTTGTTGAGCAGCAGCGGGTAGCGGTTTGGAATGAACTAAATGGAAATAACACTGTCGGAAGCTTGACTTTTGTGCAGAATACGACCAGGGTAAATGTTACTGTGAATGGCTGTACTCGCTAGAGGATCAAGTGCATGCAATCTTCTCTTGGTTATCTGTGATCCTACTATAGCATTTGGATGTCAAGTGATCAGGCACCCATATCTCTGGGTATCATAGGCCAACATATCTTTTTGGAGAACATTTAACCACTAAAAGCAATAATTTAAATATTTAACTGTATTGTCACTGCTAGCTGACGAATGTAGGGGAAGCACAGGGAGAGGGAAACAAATCAGTCAGGTAGGTTACTTGGTGAAAAAGCACAGTAAGAATTGACCACTTGCTCTCCTTTGCTATTTTTTTATAAAGGACTACTGAAAAAGGGAATGAGGAACTAGTGTGTGATTTTTTGTTTTGTTTTTTTTTTCCCTTGGTTGGTTGGTTGGTTTTTTTTTTGTTTTCTGTTTTTTGTTTAACTGACTTTAGTTTTTGTCTGGAAAACATTTCTCTTATTTCTTCATAAACTTACACTGTACATGTCTGAAATTAATATTAATTTTCCTTCCCCCTAACACACCTTAAGAAACTCTAATGCTAGTGACCATTCCAGTTTTTTTGTAATGGCTTATGAAAGGCAGTGTAGGCTAAATGCTGATGAAGGTATATTTTAAATGTACACATGAATTGCTTCACTATTACTAGTTCTACCTTTTTATTTTTTATTTTTTGGATACCATGTCAGATTATCATTATTTATCTAATCTCACCTGAGATATAACCAATTACTGAAATAAGCATTTTATGCAAAAGTAAGTATGATCACTGGCAGTAATTGTAAGACAAGGAAAAGATTTTCTCCAATGAAGAGAGAGGGAAAAGAGAAAAAAAGCTGCTATATGCATCATTAAAGTAAGGTGCAAAGTATAGGTAAATTGTCCAACTAGCAGTGTCACCAGTGAATAGTACAATCAGTGTCTCTTCCAGGAAAGCAAGGAATAGATTTTGAAAATTATTAGACACCTAAATAAATAGGCTGGCACTGTGTTCATTCTTTCACCTTTACATTTATTCTATTTATAAAACACAATTTTCTTTGTTATGAATTCTCTTTAGACAGGGTCCTCCTATTGAAAGGCAGAAAGATGAAGGCAAGAAAGCCTGACAACAGAAGTATATGGCCCACACAATAATGGATAGATCTTAATAAGCTAAGTTTGGGGAGTCAAGTAAAGCTAAGAGATCAGAATTAATTGGGGAAATTACAGTAGGTTTTATCCCCACATGGATGTAACTGATGTGTCATTTTCTGTGAACTGTCATTGGAAAAAATAAGTTGAGGGGTAGTTAAAGAGCATAAGACATATTCTGCCACCCTTGCTCATCCTGTTCTATTTTGAACTGACTTTTGAAGGTGAGAATGAAGAAACATACAACATGCATATATATATATATAAAAATATATATTTTATATAATTAAAAAAAATCGTGAGCATGATAGTATTGTCCTAGAGATCTCCTAAGCTTTTTAGTGCTCAGAAGTGATGCAATATATTGCTCATGTTAAATTAAAATATATATAGCTTAGAAAAAAATTTCATTTGGATAATTGCTAAGGTTAATGATAATTAATTTTTATAATGATATTTCTTAGTTTGATAGTTGCTGTATTTCCAGGTATTAAACTTTAACACAGAGATTCTGTTTCATCTGTTTTAATGCTCACTGTGTTGTACTAGTCTGTGTAGCACTTGAATGTTTGGGGGTTCATTTATCACAGTTAATTTGCAGCTTCCAGAGAGAGTTTGTGAATGGCACAATAAACTAAATATAATAATAGACGAGTTTATTCTTGAAATCAGCTGCATGCTGATAGTTTTTTCAGGCTTAGGAAGTCCAATTTGTGGCAGTACTACAGTGAAGCGTGTTTTCTAATAGCTTGATTGTGAATAAATTGGATCCGTCCAGTTTAGCAGACATCACAAGGATTTTCTTTAATACCTGAGATACTGCTATCGTGGGCCATGTGACACAGAATATCTCCTGCACTGAGGCTGCAAAGGGTGAAATGCTTTCCAGGCAGACTTAGTCCTGCTGCGTGGCATGCCGCCTTGCTGCAGGGGAGCAGCAATGCTCTCTTGTCCCATGAACCCATGTGCTAGATCAGCATATGCTTAGCAGATCGCATTACAGGGCGCTCGACAGGAAAGAGGTTGGAATACTGTGCTGCGTGAGACCCGGGCTTATGTGCTGAGGTTGTGAGGCAAGTGCCTTTTTTGTGATTAGCACTTGAAATTTGACAGGTCTGCACCTCGGTTCGTTAAAGAAAGGACTGTTGTAAAATTCAGCGTACCTTCCATCTCAAGAGGCTTGTAAGGCACGTTTCCTGCTCTGCTCGGACCTGTGAGTCTCGTACGTTATGCTCTTGCCACACACTCTACTTGCAGTTTGGTGTTCCCACTCTAGTTGTGCTTTGGCTCTGTGTGACCCTGGGAAAAGATCAGGGCCTGAGATGGAGGCAGGAGCTGGAGATCCCAAGTTGAGCACACGGCCTGTGTAGTCCAATATCCTCTCTCTGACAGGTCGGTAGGGAACACCGAGGGGACGGGTATAAGAGATGGCACATCTTCAGAGTGATTTTAACTTGGGTGACTTGCACAGCTCCTGACAGTGTGTTGTTCAGGAGGTCCCCACGCTGGAGCTTACACCTCATACGCTGTAACTAATGACCGCTGATGGAATCAGCCTCTGCAGGTTGATGGGTCTTATCTTTTTCTGAACCATTTCTACAGATTATCTCTGTAATGTGCAGCAGCAGTATGTTCCGCAATGTGATTGTGCATTATTTGCAAATGAGATTTCCTAGTTGTTTCAAAAATTCTCTTAGTTTGAGTTTATAGAAGGCAGAGTGTAGCCACAACCTTATTCCCTCCATGTGAAGCGAGTGTGTGCAAAAACTTGGAGGGGAAGGAAGAAAAACTGAAGTTTTCTTGCTCCAAGCAAGTGCTCTAACACTCACCATTAGGAAGCCCCCTCTGTTTCAAGTGTAAAGTGAGATGATCTGGACTGAAAGAAACAACCCTCTTTCCACTTTAAACACTCTTTCATTCCCTGTGCAGGTGTGACAAGGGAATAGTGGACTTCTAGTGCCAGAACTGGTATCTCATAATTTTAGTTTTCCAGGTAAGTCAGAAATAGCAGTACAATATACATTTTTACCCTAGGCATTTACCCTGCAGGTAGCTGTTCTTAGACAATGACTCCATTTGTTGAGCTGCCCATTATTTGTAGTGATGACTTACTTCAGGCTTTGGTTGCTTAATGAAGGAGTCCTTCTTTCCAGCCATGCTAGGCAAAATGCTGAGGCAAGCAAATATTGCCTCCAAAATAAGTAACTGTACCAGCAAAGTTGTTCTCTGTATTCTCAAGAAAGTAAAATCATCCCCAGAAATAAAACAAGCTGTATCTATACAGATTCTACTTCGCTCTGCAAGTACTGCTGGCAGATATTTTTGTTACTGTTGTCAAATCTCTGAGGTCTCCTGACTGAATTTTTACTTGCACTTATCAAGAATATAATGAAAAATAAATATGGTTATGAACATCACTCTTTAATTATCTGAAATTTTGGGTAAATTTTACCGTTCTATCAGATTTCAAGTTAACAACTAACTTTCAGAAGCCTTTTTTATTTTTTCACTCAAGAAAGGACATGATGATCAATATACTTTCAGGATCTCTAGTAGCATCTAAATAGGTCTGTTTCTCAGGTACACTGGTAAAAGATTTGGTATTTGTAACAGAAGAGAAATAAGAGAGAAAAATGAGGGAGGTATCTTATTTCCATAAACTACCACAAACAACAACCACATACAATTATGAGACTGCCACAACCAAAAGCTGCCTTTGCAGCATAAATGTTCCAGTCTTGGCATGAAAGAGACATATTTCACATTCTTAATTATTTTTGTAGGATAATTACTTCATGTGAATGACTTGTTTTACCTGACAAGCATGTTACCATCCTTACTCTGTATTTCCAAAATTATGTTTGTAGAAGATGTCTTAGCATGCTAGCAGAAAATGTTTCTGCTTAAATTTTACTGATGACAAACTGGAAGGAACAAAGCACAGAACTAGCTACTCTAGGTCACAGAAACTCATCCTGTATTAGAAATAGAAAGTAGCTCTATTTTTCTAATCTTGGAATGTTCTTAATCATGGAATCTCAAAGAAATGGAGGGGATTTTTTAGCAACAAGAGATTTGTAACAACGTACACTATGATGAAACAGCACATTTATAAAGAAGAACTCTTCCCTTACTTGCAGTGAGTATATTTCATAACATTAATGCTCAGTCAGCAAGACAAAATCTTTTCATTTAAATGTTGCAGTAAATGTCCAGGGGAAAAATGTTCCTATAAAAATGTAATTTTTACTTTCCAAATAGTTCCTTCAATAATGCAACCCTCAGAATACAAGTAAAGAAAATGATATAAATGTTTAAATTAAAACAAACAAACAAACAAAGGAACCCAGAGAAGTAACTATTAAAGAAACAAACTTAAAAATAAATAAAAGTATGGTGGTAATTATTTTCCGTATTTTCATCACTGTCACACATTTATTGTTTCATAATTTCAGGATTACTATGACAGGCTCTAGCACACTGTGTGAAGCATCAGGAGCAAGTGAGGACAAAACAGTGGCTTTTACTGATACTGACTCCATTTTTTGAGGCACAATTGAATTTATTTTCAGTCTACTGAAAACAGTGTAACTATTGCAATGTGTTCTGTCCTGTCTTTCTGTTTCTGAAATCATCAAGGCCAGTTCTTCTTAGCACTTTAACCATCTGCGTGTATTTTAATTTTTTCCCTCTTCCCAAGAGACTAACCTATTTAGTTTCGTCCTCGAAGACCTGCGGTCCTAGCTGCCTTTGTCCAAATGTGGTTTCTGTCTCTGCTCAGGTCATCTGGGAAATTCCTTTTGCTAAGCACGAGAGCGCTGTCCCCAAAATGTGGGAAGGTTCATTTCCTCACCTGTGTGCAGAATGTTTTCCTCTCCATGCCATTCACACTTTCTTTTTTGTTGTTTGTTTGTTTTTAAACATTGTTTTACGGAAAACATAAAGGAAAGGGGAAAAAACAGAGTTGATTATTTGCAGTAGCTGTTTGGGTTGAAACTACATGGGTTTTTTGTTTGTTTATTTGTGTTTTTTAACTGAGTAATCCCCCATGGTAACTGTTTAAGAATTGAGACTTATTACTTCCATAAATAAAACACTGATTTCATAGGTGTCTTGTGGGAATTATAATGCTAACCTGAGTTCTTCTCTGTAGATGGAATATGAACTCCTTGATGAGAAATATGAACTTTCAGACTGTAGCCTTGAACTGATCACTTTGAGTAGGCAGTGATTCCAGCATTTAAAAATTGTTAAAAGTATCAAATACAAAAATCTCTCTCTAACTTTCCCAGATATATGAAAGGGGAAAATAAGCAATTTATTGTGCCAAAGAACCAATGAAGCCTTGTTTCATCTTGTGGTAGAGCTTCTGTACAAATTTGTTGACACTCAATAAAGTTGAGCTGGCACTGAGACTTTGTGAAAATTGGGTATGAACAATTTCTCTCCTGGTTATTTCATGAAGCCCCTCTGAATCATTCAGACTCCTTCTCACATGTTAAATATTGCTGAAGATGGGCAGGGGACTTAGTGCCAAGACAGGGAAAGATAGGGGAAATCAGCCATGCATGAGTAGCACAAACATGTATTTTTTGTTTGCTTTATGACAAAAACTAGCTACAGATTAAAAATTTGTCAAGAGGTTCAGCAAGCTTGGGCCGTCCATAGTAGTTTAAATACTATCCCTTATAAGACTCACAGATGAACACTTAACTGACTTAATTAATGACTAACTGAATTAATGGTTTCCAGGGTTAGACACGTTTGACTTAAGCAGTCTAAAAGAAATGCTTAATGCTGTAACTTCTTTTCTTACAGCAGTAGATTCAGAATGAAAGAGTTAAAATGGTGAAAAAGATGTATAATAGCCAAATACATTAGTTGTCTTTCCTTTTATCTTGGATACAAGCATTTTATTTAGACTCTCTTCCTCCCTTTTTAGTTAACAGACTTAATCTACCCCTCGCAAGTCTGAGCTGAAGGTCTGGAGATGAGCTCTTTGTCAATTTAATATTTGGGAGTGAGCTTTGAGTGATTCACCTGATTCACTTTCCTGATGAAAGATGCTCTGAAAGGAATGGTAAATATGATACTGTTTTGTTTTGGTTTAGTTTGGTTGTATTTTTGGCACCTCAGATGGATTCAGTTGTTAACAGAATGGGTAATTTTTTCCCCTAAGAAAAATTTTGACTGCAGAGGGAATCCTAAACTTAAATGCTTCTTGGAAGCACTTTCCTTAGATGTCTAAATTAGACCATAAAACTACCCACCAAAACTTGCGATAAAACTTGTGATAACCTTATAAAAGCCGTTCGCAAATCTCTGATATCGCGAAATACTGCAGCTAGTATGTTTGAGAGCTACGTTCCAGTCCGCTTTTATGGAAGACTCTCTCACAACGTCGTCAAAGTTGTGCCTCTTGCTCTTGTGATGGGGAGAGTGAAATAGAGTGGCCAAAAGCAAGCTCCTTTGACTCTTGTGTGGGGATTGGGTGCCCCCCCATCTCTGTACATTTGTTTGAAACAGGTGGAAGTTGAGCTAATTTCATCTGTAGAAATTACTGCCTAAGTTAACTGGAATTTATGTACTTGAAGTAGTTTAGAAATAAATGAAACTTAAAGGAGTTATCTAGCAAATTTTTTACACTTCAGCTAAATCAAATATTAGCACAGAAAAAGAAGCAGCTGGGGATAGCTTGTAGATCTATGACACTTTCGAGAAAACAGTAGAAGTTGTAGCCATAGATTTAACTCACTTCTATACACGAAGGGCTTTCTGAGGTAGATGGGCTATAGGTAGCAATTGACTGTAAGATATCTTCTGATAATTCAAATCGTGACCAGGCTATTATTAGGAGTTTAATGCGTTTAGTTTTGTGGAATAACGTTTGTATGCCTACAAGTATACTTGAAGAGTATGAACTTAACTATTTAGGAAATCATAGTGTGATTCATATATATATATTTATTTTACAATGCTGAAACATTAGTCGGCTGACCAATGAGTTGCACATTGCAGGATACTAATCAATCATACAGTCTTTAGTAAGTTTTCCCCATGTAAAACTTCTCTTACGACAGCAGCGCCATTTGGTATGCAGTATCAGAATTTTCTGTACTTACTAGAGTGTCTGATCTCTGAAATGCTAAAATCACTGTTAAAGTAGCTTCCATATAAATTAAACAATCCGATATACCATTAAGTATTTTAAAATAGCCTTATCTGCTATTAGAAAAAGATACTTAGTTATGTAATGTATTTATAAAAATTAGACTCAGCAAAAGGTCTTGTTAATATTTTAGGGATGTGGATTCAAATTTTTCCTTCAGAATTAATGACTGTAGATTGCCAGAGTTTTATTAGTAGAAAGAAAAGATAAGAGAGCTTGCTTGGCTAAGCCTGTATTTATATTAGCTGGTGTGGAAATTGGGTAATAAGAAACAGGCCCTCCTGATATTTCTCAAAACACAGATACAAAATTAGTTTATACTTAGTCATCTGTCACTGATGAGTCAGCACACAATTTATAATTTGTAGCACATTATTTTTTATAAATTACTTCATTCTTGTGAAAATTTATCTTTAATTTTGAACCAAATCTGAAGAATGAAGTTAACTTCATTCATTTAAAGCTCAAACTTTTGAAGGACCAATTTGTTTACACCGAACTTCAGCCCGTAAGTGCCTTTATTATGAATGTATTTCCGACATGGACTACCAGACGTGGGAAATGGAGAGGCAGCTCCAGATGGTATTTCTAATCTGAAAAGTGTGTATTTCTGCCTCTCTCTGATAGCTAGACAAAGGAAATAGGAAATAAATGTCCAAAATTTGGTGTGATGAATGATAACCTGAATGACCCTCTTGTGCCTAAATGTGATGGAAAGTGTATAGTGGGGTTGTGTTGCAGGGTTAGGCCACAAGATTATCTGTCATTGATCAACTGAAAAAAAAAACTTCCAAGTTCTATGTGTTAAAATATTACAGCGAGTTCTAACCACTGCAGTAATATAATTTGAAAACAGTTCAATAATAACTTGCCCTTTCAGGTAAACCATGTTAATATTGATATTTTAACTGAAAAATATTGATTATATTTATCATCATCAGATGTTTTCATTTGTGGAACAAATTATTGAAAACTGTGGGCCAAGACTGAAACACAGAACAGTATTTCACAGGGTTGCACTGATTTATACCAGGTCTGAGCTTGATTCATTTCTTCAGGTAAACTGAAGATTAAAATCTCAGTATTTGCCATGGCTTTTGGTGCAGAGATAATTAAACAGAACTGATGTAGCACATAAAAGCTGTTGTGAGATTAGGGAGGAAAGAGGGGCCCTGTAACAGGGTTAAAACTGTGGTGGCTAGCACATCCCTGCTGAGGGTATGACTCAGAACGAATCCTTTCCCCAGTAAAATAGAAGGAACACTGAATATGCACCAACACATATGCCCTTTTTAAAATGAGCCCTGCCGGGTTTGGAATGCTACCTGCTTGTCACTGCACATTCCCCTTCTGGATGACTTGAAAGCCCACCCTTCAGAAAGGAAAGGAAGCTGAAAACATAATTCCACAGATAATATTTTTTCCCAGCTATAATAATTTCTGTAGGAATGCTGTGCTCATCTCCCTTGATATTGTTTGCAGCTGTGCAGATAATTCATTGTGTATTGTGAAAATATGACCTCTAGGTTAGTAGGAAGAATTCAATGTCAGTGTTTTGTAACATTACCACAAATTATTATTATTTTAATTCAAACTAATTTACCTCATGCATATTATTAATGAGTTTTTATTAAATATGGAGGTATGGTCTGAGTAGGTCTCCAATATTTCTTTCTGGAATTTAAATAAAACATGTATATGTAACCACTGTGTACTATCTGTAGTGAGTTTCTCGTGTGCTGCATACATCACACCACATATGACCTGCCATTTCCTTATGTTTCGGAGAAGAGACAGGGAACGCATGTGGAGACAACTGGTTCAGCATGTGCTCACTAGGTCAGGAAAGCGTGAGAGCTACCACGTATGTGCTGAATTAGCTCCAGTGAGTCGAGTAATATCCACAGGAGATTTGAAGTTTTCTAAAGGCGTTAATCCATATACTGCATTGATGGTACCTCCATGAGCAAAGTCTTTGTAATTTCTGGATGTACCATAATCCTGACAACCCCTTTATTCCTTCAGGACAATAAGCACATAGGGTATGTATTGTGGAAAAATCTGAGATACTGAAATTCTTCCCAGACAAGAAGTCTAAGTGGAATAAAAGGACAAGTCTGGGGGAAGCTCAGATGCCTGATAGTTCTGGGATTGAGAAAAGGGCTAGCAAGTAGGACTATCTGAGTACTATGGCTTTTGGGACACTTACTAATATAAGCTTGAGTAATTAAAAAAATTCTTTAATTCAATTTTTTCCATCTTTGAAGTGAGACATAATGGTTTGTACACCTAACTCACAAGGGGATTCTGAAGAATATTTAGTTCCTGCAAAGCATTTTGAGGGTGTAGAATGCTCTGCATAATGTTAGGTATTATTTCTTATCACTAAGAAATTATCCCTTTCCCAAATCCATTAGTACTGCTATTACTTAAATGGAACAGAAGTGAAACAAAATTGTTAGCTTTTGGTTACTGATGTGAATGAATATTTTTCAAATTGAGATTCCAATTAAGCTGTCAAAAGTCTGCAAAATATATTTTTTTATTCTAGTTAAAACTTAGCTTTCCAAACTCTATCTTGGAGTGAGCGGTCAGTGTCACAAACAAAATATTATAGAGTTAGCAATAGGATTCAAGTCCCCCCACCATTTGGAAGAGCTAAACCAGCCATAGAACAATAATGAATAGGCACTAATGCAGAAATAGGGCTGTTTATGCAACCTCAGATAAACAGAAATTACATTTTTCTTAGTTATGGTATCAAATGTGTTTCAAGAAGCTTCGTAGTTTCATTATAAGCACATATTCTCCAATTATCATTATCAAGTTAATTGTAATAGAAGCAGATTTTGAAAAAGAGTTTATTTCCATGGTCTTTTTAAATCTTACCCTTGACATTATTGTTATTTCTTACCATTTTTTGCCTCATACCTTTTATTGTCTCCCTATTTTTTTTGTCAGTTGGAATTATTTATACTTTCACAATGCAAACTAATTTTTTAACATATCAAAAATGAGACATACTATCCTGACACTGTAAGAAAAATGTGAGGGATTCTGTTTTGTTTGTTTGATTGTGTTCCCCTCTCTAATTGCCTCAGTGAATATATAAAGTTGCAGATCTTTTCTTCCTCTCTCCTCCATATGGCCAGTTATAATTTTTCTTTGTTTAAGTCCTCCATGCTCTCTTTGTAGGAGTCAGAGTAATGGATAGATGGGATAGATAAGTGAAATAGAGAAGTAGATGAAAGACTAGATCCTTTTTGTTTGCTAAAGACTGTCAGGGTTTAAACTGAAAATCTGCACACACTACTCTCAGCAAATCAGTGTAGAGAAATCCTAGCATGGTGGAATTATTAGTAAGTTTGTCCCTGGGAAACTAATTTTCCTTTTTCCTTCTTTTCTTGACTTCTTGAAATGATTTCTTTTTTTACATCTATTTCTTATTAGTCTATTAGTACGATACTTTTTTTCACTTAAGCTGAGTATGTATGCATGATGAAGAACAGATTTTAAAATGACTGGTTCTTTGGTGTGCATGCTTTCCACTCACACAGCTGGCTCAGACTTGCCACATCTGCCCATCACATTTAGGAAGAACTCGATTGCTTGCTCTCCAGGCTGATGGACAGGTGTACTTGACCTTACCTACTCATCCTAAATAAACCAAAAACCCCTTGATATGTGGAGCCCCTTAAGAGGCTTGGGCTCTCCCCTCCTTTAGAGCTCTAGAGGCTGGTCAAAATCCACCTCTGATAAGGATTTGCCTGTAAATCTTATGAACAATGACACTGGAAGACTTGGTCTTAATTCCTCCTTTAGGATTTCACCAAAAATGTCTCTCAAACATGTACAAATAAATTTTTACATAATTTTGCCATGAAATTTGTCTTTTGAATTGTAAAAGAAATAATCATTTCATGATTATTAAAAAATTAAATTCACATTTATTCAGATCTTAACCTGCAAGTCTTCTAAGGAACCCTAAGTACTACAGCTCAGAAATAGCAACCTACTATTCAGAGAGAAATGTTTCAAAAATGTTTATGTCCATCTTCAACCAGGAAAGAAAAACATTAATTCCTGAATGGTGAACTCTGAAGTCCAATTCCTATTTACAAGGCAGTAGGAATCCTTGCTCTTTCTTAAAAATCTTTCTTATAGAAAATAAAAAATATTAAAAAAATTAATAGTATAAACCTTGTTTGTCATCCATTCTTAATTGTAGGTTTTTATGTTAAAGTGTTCCTATTTCTCCTGTTTCTTATACCATTTCATAAAGACTTTTAGATCAGGAAGTGCCATAAATGTCAGAGAATAAATAATGCATCGTTATACAGGCATTTCATAAATAATGCATGGCTGTGACATGAAGGAGCATGCATAGCTTCCAAGGTAACCCTCTAAAACATTGATAAACATGTGCAACAAAACTTTGTAAAAATGATTCCTAGCTTTGCAACATTTATAAGTGTATGTAGAAAGTAGACAAAATAGCAGTTTATTTAATGCACAAGAGCAAGACAGTACCCTCAGGCAAGGTTTGCCATAAAAGCAGACCCTAATTATTATTGTACTTTCAGTCTATCAGGGTGCTAGATCAGAATATAACTACACCATTAGTAAACAGACTTAAGGAAAACCTGAAATATATTCGTTTTCTGAAGCTGTCACTGTTGGCTAGCAGTTCCTTGTGCAATGTTGTATGCAAACTACTTCAAATGTGTTACTGACAGGGGGATACACTGATCAAAAGGAACAAAGCACTTTAAAAGAACTATTCTGCTCAAAAATTGATTAGAAATGCAACTTAATTATTTTGACTATTATTTATGTGTAACAGCTTAATTATTTCTATTATTGATTTATCATAGAAGAAATTAATTATTTTTTTACTATTTGTTTTATCATAGAAGATCATTTTCATTTTGTTTTGTGGATATGAATCTTGTATACTTTTGTTAAAACCTATTTAGATTTCTTAAGTGCATTTTATATGGAAGCCCTCTTGAAAAAAATCCCTTTGCATATTATTTCTTTCACTGGTACTGTGTTCCATTCACTTCTGAAATGGTGCAGACTGTAAAGTGTGCTCCCTGAAAACAGATCAGTAGTTTCAATAGTGTATCTTCATGTTTGCATTTTTGCTTTAAATGTACAAAACAATGAAAACTAGAGGCAGAGAGAAAAATTTGTGTGACAAATGATTGTAAATAAGGCAAGCAGGGAAAAAAGATTAGAGAGAATAAAGTAAGCCACCTAGCTCATGCATTATAGAACTGAGGAAAAAAGATAATGGATAGAAGAAAAAGACAGAGATAATGAAGTGTGTGAACTGCCATGACCAAACACCTGTTTTCAGGGTGTAATTGCTTGTGTTTAGCACTTACTGCTGAATAAATCTGTGTGCCATCACATCCTCATTAAATCATTTTCACCTTATTGTACATGCATTTCATTCATTAAAATTATTATTTTTTAACTAGGAGTAATGGAGTTAGAATGATATTTTATGCAGTAGACAAAATAATGTCCCACAAAATTTAGCTGAAAGTCTAATGCAAAGCTGTATGTTAAGATTTCCTAAATATCACATATGATTATATCTTAGACTCTTTCAGCCCTGTTAAATGCTGTGGAGAAAATTGATTTTAATAGAGAACAAAAAATATTTAAATATATTGCAGCACGCTTGTCATTAGGAGGCGTATATTATGCTTTAATTCCATCAACTGCAGTTTACCACCAAATGATGCCACGTCTAATTTATGGTATGCTACTGCTATAAGTCAGGATCATGACATACCTTTCATTTTAATGACATGCAGAGCTACAAATGTTCCAATTGCTTCTCACTGCATGGTCATTCCTGTTTATATTTATATATGTTTTCATATGTGATTAGTAAGACATGCTCTGTGAAATTAAAGGAACATCACACACCTACTTCTTTCCTGTGCACTCAAACTATCCATTTAACTTAATTATCGTGTATGAAAGCCTTTACAAAGAAATTCTATTTATTGTGGGCTCTTCAGTGATGGAAGGAATAACAAGAACCAGCAACAAAGCAAAAGTGGCCTAAATATTTCCCAAAATTCCATTAATAAAGTGTCCAAAAATACAGATGGTTTTGAATATAGCAATGTTTATCTACCAGGCAGCGTTATGCATGCTAAACGGGGGAAAAATCACCTGGGACTGGTTGCACTGAAAAGCATAGTAAAATCCTACATTTTCAGAAAACAAAATGTCTTTCAGCTTATTTTATCAGAGCACATATTCCTTGCCTATACTCTGTGTCCCAAATGCTGCTTTTTATAATTCACTTCAGTGATTTGGTTCCTCTGATAAGTGGCCTTGTTATCAGCACTGATTCCTCTTACAAAGTTGTTTTTCTTGTTCTATTTTGTCACCACACCAAGCATCTTTCCACTCATCTGTCTGTAAGGAGATTTAGAATGGGATTCTGCATGCATTTCAGATCCTAAGGGAAAGAGGACATCTGAGGGATAATAAATCACACTTTTTTGTCTAAATTTTTTTCCCAAAGCCCTAATTTAGGAAAGAACTTAAGCACAAGCTTTACAGCAGGTGTATGTCAAAATCCTGTTGTCTGTTATTTTTTTAATCACCATTAAGGTGCAAGAGGAAGGACGTTGCATTAGGTGATTAGACTTTTTTTCCCTCCTCATTGTGGTCCGAGGTTTTGCCATACTAGTTTAGGACTGTTATGACTAGTTTATGACATATTTGCCTTCACTTTTTGAAATATAGATCTTCATAATTTAACTCTTTTTTCCCATTATTTGGGAAAGAAAATATTAAATACTATTTTAGTGGCAGATAAAAGTCTGTTTTTACTCCACAAAAAAAGATAATCCTTCTAGTAGAGTTAGATGAATTTTTCTGATTATTTCTGTATCATTTATCTCGATAATCTTTTCTGTTGAGTGAGTTAATTGGGTTTTATATTTCTTTGATCATGATCAAAACTTGATGTATTTTGTTTAGTGTTTATATACTCTGTGTGCATATGTGTGTGTATATACATATATGTGTGTGTATATATATATATATATATATATATGCACACACACACACATACTTTGTAACTCCATATTGCATGAGCAAACAATTGTGTAATAATAAGGAAATTACTATCAAATGCTTGAAATGAGGTTGTGTAAATAATGGGGTCCTTTATTTGGGGCCTAACAGAACTTCTAAAAATGGGAAAAAATTCTGGAAATATGAAATATTGTTTAGGACTTTTATCAAGAATCTTTAAAATATGTTTATTTGCAAATCCTTTTATTTAGATCACTTCCAGAATGAAAATTCCACTTTAGTTGAAGAACATTTCACTCTTACACTTCAAAAAGTCACAGTTCCTGGGGTGAAACCATCCACTAAATTCAGCTGGTGTTTGTTTCAAGCTTATGCAAAGTGGCTAGTGGGCATTTTTTTACTTACCGTTTTTCTGGGTGTTTTTTTGTTGTTGTTGTTTTGTTTTGGGTTTTTTTGCTAGATTTAGCTTAAGTTACGAATATGTCAAAAATAGTTTTGTGGCATACACTAAATTCTAGGATTACCTTCTGCACAGTAGTATATCTCATTAGTGATGGAATAATATCCCAGTGGCAATTGCAACAAGTAGTGTTACTGATGTATTTAATACTCTTTTATCTATTTTAATACAGTACAGCAGGTGGAAAAAAAGGAGAAAATCTGACATCAGCTACCAGCTCTCTGTGGAGTGTTCACATTTCTATGAGGGATATGTGAGTGGTAGATAGATCAGAATAAACAGAATTAACTGTGTGAAATTTAAGAATCTCTGTTAAAGTAGCAATTAAATGAAGTGATGGTCAATTCCTTCAAATTTAATGAATGGATTTAGAACCATGACAAAAAAAAAGCCCCCTAAAAAAAATAATTTCATGATATTTTTTAGTCTGTGGTACAAAATTATTTGTGTTTCATTTTGATGTGGATACAAAGACTTGTTTAGAAAATGAGTAAGTGTACTTATAGCTTGGTTTAGAGTATATTTTTAAGAATTTACCTTTAAAGGTAAATTAATAGAAAGTAATTTATCACAGAAGTATTCTGCTTGGATATAACCTTTACAAGAAGGTAAAACGTTTGTGAAAAGAGACTTTAAAGAATGGGACTATTAACAACATAATCAAGCTTTCTATACGAACTAATGATAAATTCATAGAATTGGCTAGATTCTAAGTACTAATGGAGATTAACATTTCTTTCTTTACCTTAAATTTTTATGTTGCTATGTTTCTATATATTTTGGAGCACTCCAAATTCAGTCAAAGTTCTTATCTTCCTTTTTCAGAGGCAAGATACAGTACATAACAAGTGAAAATAAGACTATATTTACTAATGCAGGGAAAAAAAGACTGTTCCCCAATAGATTTTTTTTTTTTTTTTTTTTTTTTTTTTTGGATTGTAACAAGGTTTATGTGAGTTCACTTTCAACTACTCCCTGCCCCCTGCCATGTACTGACTTTAAGTCAGCACAATATGCTGCAATAGTTAATTACCTCAGCATTCAAGGTAGCTCTTGAAAGCTTTTTTGTGGAACTTTCCCTGGCCGTATGCAGAGACTGGAGTTATTTCAGGACACAGCCAGCTGCCAGTTAAACTTCAGTTTAAGGTATGGACTCAGAATTACTGTAGGAACAACATAGATAATTGTGTGAGTGAACAATTCCCAGTAAAAATGGTCTTCAGCAAATGCAGCTTTTTTTCTTCTGCATGTGAAATAGCTGTGATCAGATCACAACTACTTTGGACACATCCCTTATTTGAACAGAGGAGATAAAATATCCACAACTGGACACATTTTGGTTTTTATCCTCTTGAGCTTGATTGTGACTTCAGGAAGGCCGCTCCCACGAGAGTGAGCAAGACCGAGCCTAACCTGTCTGCAATTTTGATCTGTGCAGTATTCAAGTATCTGTTCATCAGTGTGATTAAGGAATTCATTCAGTCAGTCATTATATTCATGGTTCCAGCCGCGTAGGCTGAGATAAACAGTGTTTTCTTGAAGCTTGCATGACATTTCTGTAAAATGGGACAGAAGTCAAGAGCTCCTGCATTTCATGTATAATTCCAGCAGGCTAACTCTGCCAGAAAATGATTTTAAATGAATTTCAGTTTCAAAAATAATTAAAAAATGGCCAAATTCTGTAGCCATTCCCTTAGGCCGTGGTCTAATGATCATAGCAGAAACAGCCATGGAGATTTACAGTGTTTGTATTCTCTCAGGGGTGGTTAGTATCTTCACAGTGCAACCAGCATAATGGATCCTATTAGTGTGCTTCAGATGTTTCTGTACAAAATCAGCCTGTGTAGCTTAATCTAGCTTCTGTGAACTTTGCAGTGAAGTGGATGAGGAGTGCTCAGGTGCTGTTTCTGCTGGTTGAGATTTCACCTGGTGAAGACAGATTTAGGAGGACAGGTGACAACTTAGTACTGATCTTCTTCTGATGGCTCTACTCCGTACTTTATGCCATTAATAACTGCATTAATTTCAATGGAACCATTTGCAGACCTGACATATACTAAGCCAGAATGACAAGGATGGGCTAAGGTAGAAAATGATCTATGTGGCTCTCTGCTTTTCCTCCATTCATGTCTTTCCCTTTTCTCCCAGGAGAAGCATGAGGAAGGAGAGCCATTCCTTCTGTGGGGCTGCTATTTCTTTTATGGCAGGCAGGTAGATGGACAAAGACAGTAAGGAGTAACTGGGACCCAGAAAGGTCCATTCTCTATCGCATGTCAATGACAGCAACTGAGAAAAAATAAATAAAAAAAGACTGGCACATCTTTCTTTCCTAATCTCACTTTCCTTCCCTAAAATCCAAAGACCAAGGGATGATTGGAACCAGATCTGTATCTTTTAGGGAACACGTATTAAGTGATCTGACCTGCTTAGTATAGCAACTGCTGCCTTTTATCCAGGGTGAACTGTGAATTGAAAGGGGCAAATCTATTCCAGCATGAAGGAAGAGTGCAGAATATGGCCCATTTATTTTTAAGTTTGAGGAAATAATTAAAGGAAATTTGTTGTGGTTCTCACTCTGCTCTAATTACAACACAGAACACTTCAAATGCAGTTATTGCCAGATCTATTTGCATATTCAGTGCAAATTAGAATAATCATACTGATTATCTGTCAAGCTGTACCTAGGATAATCATAAAATAGATGCAGTACAGTATTCATTTTCTTACTGTAATATGTTGCCTAAAACTGAAGTGTTATGATCCCAGGAGAGATGCATGGATAAATATTAACCTGTGATTGCGATATTACTTTTTCACATCATACTTTCAAGTCAGAAAGGTACTTAAAATGTTTCATTCTGACTTCTTCAGTTTTCAGCAGAAAGGATGTAAATCTCTGACATATCTCTAATAATTGAAGAATGTAGTTAAATCAAGTTTCTGAGGTAAATGTAGTTGCAGCACACAGAGCAAAACTCTTAAGAGATTCCTTTAATGATGGCTGAAAATGAGAAACTAAAGACATAGTAACATTAATTTTAGAATGCTAAATGATAGAATAACTATTTTTTCCTTCAACCATTTGAATGTATGACCGTAGTGAGGAATTTGAGTGTAGAAAGTCATTAAAAAAAAAAAAAAAATCCACCAGAATTCTTCCTATTTAGATTCCAGAGGATATTTTAAAAGTTTAGCACTGTATGATGATTTAAAAATAATTTCAGGATTAAAATGGAGTTGCTGAAAATTATTTTGGTGGGCAAAACAAAGCTAGCTACAACATTTTCAGCTGAGTAAAGCTCTACCTCCCCCCCCCCCAAAAAAAAAGTTATGTGTATTTTCCAAACGGTCATTTTAATGCAGAAAGCAACTATGATTTTTTAATTGACTTTATTTCATCCTTTCACTGTTCCTCCATTTCCTCCTTGTTCTCAAATTACTGGTAAAAAAATAAGATGGAAATAAGAACACTGACACATCTGTTATACTGAATGCTAAACTGTGGGCAATGAAAAAAATGCAAAAGAAGTAGAAACAATGGAAAAATACAGTAGAAATTACTGAATTTTGATTAATCTTTCATGCCAGATTTACACTGGTACAACTTCATTATATTTCAGTAAAGTTCTTACTTACACATTTGAAATAAAAATTATTTTAAAATTCTCTGAGTACAGAATAAAATACTTAAATCTGCAAAACTGACATGCAAGATAGATGTGAATACTCATGTAAATAAGATTCTGCAGCTCTGAGGTCCCAGTAAATATCTTTAAATTTATTTTTAGTTTTACAGCATATACAGTTAAGATTCCAAGTATAATGAATGCAAACACTAGAGAAAGCACAGATATTCACAGTTTCATTGAAAAAAAAAATGGGAAATATGTCAGCTCCTAGCAGCAGGCTTTAGCCTGTTCAGATTTCATTTAATTTCTTGTTGGCAATGGAAATCAGTCTCTGCTTTTCTTCAAATTTTAAGACCAGTGCTCCTGCATCCTGGCATAAATAGAGGAAATGAATGGCAATTGGAATACCTCTTACACTGGGTGGTGCTGAGAGGTAACATATATTGGAAATTTAGCTTGGTAAAATGCAGATGAGAACAGTAGCATATTGAGCTTAAGATAATACTTGAGTCTTAAGGTTAAGACAAAATTACTGGATTCATTGACTACCAAAAGAGTGTTTAAAAGTCCTCATATTTTAATGTTTGCTAAACTTATTAGGCTTACAATTTAGTTAGATTTTAGGGGAAGGTTTTAGATAGTTGCAGTAGTTCTTTTTCATTAGATTTTGTTTACTAAAATCACTGTTTTATTGTGCTTACATTATCTTCTTAATAAGAAGCAGGCAAGACTAAATTAGGAAGATAAATATAAATTCACAGACCTAATCTTTCTAATCTACATCATCAGCTAACTCTTGTGGAACTTCTTCTGAGGCACAAAAATATTGCTTATACAGTTTGACATGAAAAATGGGTCACAGTGGTGCAAGGAACACTGAATAGGTGGATTTGAGTTTCTACCATCTCTCCTACCGCATGACTAGAACCTGACAGAAAATGGGGAAGGTGGAAGGGGAAGTGATTAATATTTCTTCTGAGCAGTCAGGAATTTTGGAAGTGAGCTGGAGGCTAGAAGAGATACTATTCCATCCTAGCAGCTGAGAAAGCAGAGATGACTGGAGATAGGAGAGGGAGTGAAAAGATGAGCTAAAACAGTTACGCTTGGTGAAGCCTGCATCGTAGTATTGAATAATATCTAATGGCACTATGATACGGCACTAGGAAATCTCATCTTCCCAGCAGAGCGGTGGGCAAGGCTGTGCGGGGTTTGGTTTAGAGGGGACCTTTCAGAAATTCAGTAGGCTCGCACACTGGCTTTCTAACTCTGCAAAAGCTCCTAATCACTCCACACACTTATCCATATCACTCCACTTGCATCCCGTTATGCGATGCCCCTGTGGTATGAAGTTTTTATTTTGGGGGGCTGACCAGTTAATTTCATGTAACCTGCTGTATGAGCAGGGTCAAAGGAATAACCGTTGTCTTGATTTTTTACAAAGAACGTAACCAGGGTCTTAAAGGGGGAGGGTTTGCTACTAGGCCTTTAAAGGCAAATTTGAGAGGTGCTGTCTTCAATAGTCCGTCTTCATTTTTCTGTCTTTTAAACATTTTCATAGCTAGAGGAAGGCAAATTCTTGGACAAGCTCTATAATTACCTGCTAAATGATTAAAAGATCTCTGGAGAGATTTACTGTACTGTAAAGGAGAATTACGCCATCTGAAAATGTTCACATTCTGCACAAAATTTGCTAGATTTGTTTTTGAGAGTACATTTTTCCTTCAAAAAGATCAGGAGTGCCTTTAAGTGTCCATGTCTTACAGGAAAAAGCACTCACGTTATATATGTACAGCTGATAGGTTTTTTTCCCCCATTGGAAGAAGAGATGTTTAGAAAGTGACAGTATCTGCCTCTTACCTACCTTTAAATCATTTGATGCCATGTTCAGCAAAGTAGTTGTGTAATTATATATTTAGATGAAGGAAATGTCCTGGCGGCATACTTCTTAAAGTTCAAAATACTTGGAGCCTGATCTGTTTCAGTGGTTGAACAGAAAAGGATTTAAAATGTAGGGAAAGAAGTTGCTGGAAAAGGAGTGCTGACTTTCTAACGGAAAAGCGAGAGGTTGGATCTGCTCAAGGCCGGACCGTTTGCCTAGTGACTCCTGCAGTTAGTGGAACAGCCTGACTCAGGCTGCGGCACATACCCCTTTGCCACCGCCTGGTTTGGCCGTGGATCGAGTGAAGTTCTGACTACTCCAGGAGCCCAGCGAGCTGAGCCTACCGCGTGCCCTGAGGATTTCCTTTCCGTTCCTCTGCGGCTCCGAGGGGACAAACGCGCGAGCACAGCCCTGATGTATCTGTTCGACAAACACGGAGACAGGATTGAATCAGGCTGACTGAATGTTGCACTTGGGCAAAAAATCCCAGCTCACGTGGGAAGGGCACCACAGGAAATTGCTGTGTAATTAGATCTTTAATTTATTAATTCAAGGCAAACTCCTTCACTCTGTTTCACCTGCCGATAACAGATTTCCCCTGCCATGTGCACTAGCATTTGATCTGGGTTTAGGCATAAGCTCTAAGGCATAAATTTCAAGTCATACCTCTGAGATTCATGCCTATAAAGGCATAAAAAGTTTTCTTTTCAATCCGTACATCCTTCAAATATAAAATTCAATAAAACATGGCTCTTTCAATGGAAGAATTCCACTTAATCTCCTGGAGTTTATTCCAGCGTCTATCAAACTCTCACATTTTTTGCTATGTACAAGTAACTAGCAGTGTCTTTGTGTAAGTGTACAAAGTTAAGTAGCCTAAATTTAAGAAGTCTTTTAGGAATATTTTAAGGAAAATAACTGCAATTGAAATAAGTACATCAACAAATTACCCAGCAGAGGAGGGATTTTTTACTCTTTTGATTGCTTTTCCGTGTTTCACCTCATGCTCCATGCGTCTCGAAGTCCAGCCTCTCGTATCACCTGATCGCTTTGGCTTTTGAGAGCAGCGATCAGGGAATGGAGCAGAAGATGCGGGATTCCTGCAGAACTGCTGAATGTTCACTTACGACAGTGTGTGTACGCACAGCTCTGTCGTGTTGAATGGTAGCAATTTGGGAGCTGAGTGAAAATCAGAGGAAACATTCCATTTTGTCAGGAAGAGGAGGCGAGGGGTTTTCTCTTTTGCGAGACTAGTCCATCATTACACCAAGAGACTGCAAATAAAACTACGATCATGATCAATGTCAGATTTCAATGAAAAAAAAAGGGAACTTTAAAGTAGATCACAAAATCACTTATGTCTATAGATATGCTATTAACATCATCTACTCTAAGCCAAAGAGCAGTTCTGAAAAAATATTGGGTTGGCATTACTAAGCTGTATTTCCTGTCTGTCACCTTACTGTCTGTCAGTTGTGATTTATACATTTGTTAAACTGTTTTTCTTTTGGATTCTAAATAGATCAAATTTATTTGTTTCTTTTTTTCTGAACTTAGGGATTTTTTGCTAGGGAATTTCTAATTAGATTTTTGTATTTTCTTTTTTACCCCTTACCTCACACTCTTCTACAAACTATTTATTTTTTCCTGAGATAATGAATGCAATCTACTTAACTGTTCACGTGTCTTTGTTAGCAAATTAGGATATGTTATAGATGGAGAACATGACATAGAAATGAGATATGTTAATATAATTATATTGGCAACTATACAGCCACAGCAAGTCATTCATGAACAATACATATATTTGGCATTACATTACAATTCAATAAACAAATTACATTTATTTATGTTTTTAAATAACTACACTTGTTAGCTATTGTGAATAGCTTTCAAGGGAAACAAGGCTACATTGCTATTCTGAAATGGGAGTAATGAGAAATTATGTCATGGCTATACCTCCAAAAGAATCTTCAGGACAGAAATACCAGAAATATTTTACAGGGCTGTCTCACAGTTAAAGAGAAAGAAGGTCCACTGTGGCAAGCACAATCTGAGTACGTGTTAAGGGACAGGTACTCTCCTGAGAAACTTCTAGTTCAAGAATGTAGTAGTTGGAAGGAAAAGAAACAGTATTATAAAGAGATACATTACCTACATGTGGTCATACAATAAATAGTTGGTCATAACGATCAGAATAAAACAAAAGGCCTCTTTCTTGCCTTGCTTTGCCAGCTTGACTGCGTTGATCAGCTCTGTATCTAATGGTAAGTTCCTCTTCAGGAGTAAAATAAATAACCTTTTAAAAAAGAAAAATAGATATTCTTTGTAATGCTATTTTACATTCCATATTCTATGTTAGTGTTATAACAGTCACTGTTAATGTGTCTGTGCTTTATTTATGTGATGAAATGATTACTCCCCTCCATACCTCTTGCCATAGAATGGAAAATTCTACAGAATGCTGCTGAATTTCCAAGACATGGGAGGTTCTACAATCTGTTTTCAGCATTTGGTTCTAGCAAAGGTTATCTTGGTTTTAGAGTATTTAGTACTTAGGAAATGGTACGTAGGTTTGAAGGTGCTTGCTTACTGGCTCTTGTTTACATCTACATTATCTGAATTAAACCATGAGTCTATGGAGTTGAAGGAAATAGCAATATTTTCTTCTTGATTTGTCTCCTTACCTGCACTTACTACTTTTATGATTATTGTACAATATTTTGTAGGAAAATATTACAAAATTGAATTAAACCTTTCCTTATTTTTTTTATTTAAAAGCTCATTGAAATAGAAGGATTAGAAGCAATTGTGTCCAAACAATCCATTTGAATGCATTAGCTTTTTCTCTAAGTTACTCTTTGTTTTGTTTTATTTTTCTTTTTTGACATTTTTCTCTTCGAGATCAAGTTTCCATACTATTATAGACAACTTTGAGATGTCACTTAGATGCTATTATTAGTACAAAATCTGTCTCACTTTTCTTAAATGTTTCTTTAGTCTTTGTGACTAATACCTGAGTTCTAAGCAATCAGTGTAGCAAGACCAAGAAAATTGTTTAAAGAAAGCTACACACAGACTTTTATCCCAATCAAGCTCATTATACACATTATAATTTAAAAGGATAGAGCATGATATTATTCTCATTGAAGCTGGTGGCACAATTCCCACTAGACTCCTTTCAGTATATTCTCACATCAAATACTCTTTGAGTTTATTCACCAGGCAAAAAATTGAAAATAATTCAAGTGTTATTAAAACACTCTTTGTTAACTTTCCTGCACTTTATTGATGATCTATATTTCCTGATGTGAAATTCTTGTTCTCCACATTCATATCCCAGTTGTCACAGAACGGAAGAGTGTAGTGAATACTACTAAACTTCCAAGATCAATTAAATTTCTATTATTATTATTCGTTTTCAATATATTAATTATAGTGAAGTTTGTCTTAGTGTGTGCTAAGGGAATGATATAAGCCTGCATATGTAGAACTATCACAGACCTTCAGAAGAAAACAAAATAAGCTCCACCACTTACACTAACAAAGATGTTCCATTATGTCAGAATGGAGAAGGCAGGAACTCGGGCCAGATATGACCCATTAATGAGTCGGGATATTACATTAGGATGTTTGTGTGCTTGCTATAGTTTTCTCTGTTGGAGCTGGTCTGTTCCAGAAGCCACAGGGCAGCTCTTGCTCAGGTCTGACAGAGGTAGGTTGGACCCTGTCAGTTCTTGGATTGATTCCTTTCTGGTTGTGGAACATAGAATACTTTTATCAGGTGTCTCAGACTACTTCTTAAAGTGTGAGTATTTGCGATTTGCAAAATATAAAATAAGAAGGGAGAAAGAGAAAGCACTGAGCTGTACAGATCTATCTTTTCCTAAAGTTAATACATTGGCCTCTTGTGTTTGCAAAAATCATTGAAAATGACTACATCAGTGTAAGTATGTATTCAAAGTAAGCACACACCCAAAATATGACTTAAAATATCAGATAGATTCAGAGTTATAAAATCTTCTGCAGTGATTTAAAGAAGATAAATTGTCAGATTATCTACTTCATAGATGGCTGTTTAATTCTGGAGATGGAGGGAATCTCATTTAAGAGCCAAGCACAACTTCTTGATTCCCAGAGTACGATTGTTGTGGCTTTGATATAAACTGAAGCAGTTTAAAGGATGTGTATGTTAGATGTTCAACATCTGCTGAAAATTAGTTGGTACAACTGTAGTCTTCTACTTTTTTTTTGATTCCCTGAAAGCATCTTTTCAGCTCAGGGATGGGAGTCAGGGATGGAAAACTGAGCTGTCATCACTGACCCCGTCAATATTTGCTGAACTGAAGAGAGTGACAAGAAGAAAGCTTACTTGGGCAGTGGCAGCCAGAATCTGGCATCTCTTTGCAGACTGCGTGTTCAGTAAAAAGAAAGGAAATTTCACTGAAATACAAACAGGTGATCTTCTTGTGTGTGATTTTGCTAAGAAAAAATAATTTTTGAAATCCCCTTGCATTTACATTAAATCATACAGTGGAAAATGATTTCTCTTAATGATTTTCAGTTAACATTGAAATCTTTCCCATCAGGTTGATCTAACAATTTTGGTGGTTAAACAACATACAGGCTGTATCTGTACAAGCATGCAAGGACACAGTCCCTAATCAGAGGAGAGAGGGAGGAGGTGCCTGTGCAGCTTGTGGATGTATAGTCGTTAGGATCATGGTAAATCTGTGCTTATAACCAGAAGAATAAGACAGATTATATATGTGGATTTGCCTATGAAACCTAATAATAATTTTACATGGATTTTATTTGCTTTAATTTCCTTTGCATTTTTTTAACAGTAATATACCTTACACTGACATTTCATTTCATTTCATTACAGTGAATTCTTTATAAGCCTCCTCTGAAATTATTACTGCTATTGTACTCTTACATTGCAAGCAGAGTTATCAGAGAGTATGGACTTGCAGTGAATTAATTTCCTCCCCACAAATCTAGCCTCATGGTGACATTGTAATAGGACTAACTTATAATAACCAAGATTTGAGGCTTTTTTTCATTGTAATCTCATACTATAGTAGTATACCCAGCTTGAACTGCATTTAAATTGTTTTCTAGTGTGCATGCCACAGACTTGCACTAACACCTCTGTGAAATTGCAAGTATGTCATGAAATCCCAAGTTTTTCAGTCACATTTTCTTTTTTCTTCCAGATCAAGAAAGGACCTACCCATATATTGGGCAAGCTTTATTGATCGTTAGAATCTTAGGATAGAATTACTTACTCAACTATCCAAAAGGTCTAAACCTCAGGCACAAGTGAAAAGTTAAAGGTACTTTCAGAGGGTAACACATACTCTCTGAAGTTAAGTGTTTCCAGAGTGTGATTGATCCAAGTTCTCTCTCTCTTCTCTTTGTCTATAGGATTATGCAACTCATACTAGATATGTCGAGTCTCACCATTACTACATCTTTTACTCTTTTTTTTTTTTTTTTTTTTAACTGGAGTTATCATTTGGAAAGTACAACCTCAAAATAAAAGGGGCTAAAAGACAAAACTGAGTCAACAGAAATTATGGGTGAGCAGATGTTAGAAATATAATGATTTCTTGATAACGATAATACATATGTCACTATTACAGCAAATACACACGTAGATATGTGATTTTGGTCTTAACTGTAATAATTACAAGGTTTAAACATTTCTAGATGCACAATGCCTACGGGATGCACCAAGAAAGTCTAGATTAATGATGCATACTCTTCTTGTATCCAAATAATGACCTTTTGGCTACTATTTTTTTCCATTGCATATATCCAAGTAGTTTTCAAGTTATTCTGGTTTGTACTAACAGCTAACGAATTGTCAGCATGTTGCTATGAGCTGAATTTAGCCTGACAGGAAGGAGCTGTTAGTGGTTTCTCTTCTTTCCTGAAATAATCCCTTCACCAGCTGTAGGAGAGAATGTTTTCCTTTCACCTCTAAGTCATCTCTTAGAGACCTTGGAGTACCCCTAGTAGCTATCCAAGCACCTCAACAATAGGTCTGCAAAAGTGTAGTGGTATAAAGTTGCTTTGGTGTATAATGTCTTTCACCACAAATTTTGCTATTGTAAATGAGTTGGGGAGCAGCTGAAAATGTTGCAACTATACCATGGAGAATTGCAAATGCGTATTAAAGTGATTATGCATTAGTCCCCAAGGACCATTAGTTTGTTATAGATCTGAAGTTAGGTATCAGAATTTGGGATATAAAGATTGTAATTAGAGAAAAACCTATAAAATATTTCAAACTGCTTTCAAACTGTTTTGACAAATTTGTCAAAACAGTTTGTTTATTTCATAAGAAATGCTGAAAACATGCACTTGATACCTTTAATCAAGGTCAAAACTGTAAATTCTAATTATTAGTTTTAAATTTTTTAGCTTCCTTATTTTAAATTATTTTACTTCTTTAAGGTATTTTATTTTTTGCATGAATGTTAGAAACTCTAGCTGTTGGTGTATGTCATGAATGTTTGTAGGTGATAAAGTATCTGAGGATGAAAAACGAAGTTTTGTTAATTTATTCTCAGTAGACAATCTACTGTCTAGACCGTTGAGAAAGCCAAGATGCTGTCAATGTAGCACAACCTGAAATTTAGTGTAGGGTATGGTGGGAAGCCAAGGTAAAGCCTGATCTTGTGTTGCTAGCAGAACACGTGATGCTAACCAAATAACAATTCTTTTTTTCCTTATCATGTTGTCTTTGTCATGTCCAGCAGGTCTATCAATCTAACTTCTTGCACTCAACCTTCTTATATCTATCTTGTATTTTTATATATGGGAAAATCTCCTTTATTTTTCACAGAATCACAGAATGGTTGAGGTTGGAAGGGACCTCTGGAGATCATCTAGTCCAACTCTCCCTGCTCAAGCAGGGTTACCTAGAACACATTACACAGGATGCATCCAGATGAGTTTTGAATATCTCCACCACAACCTCTCTGGGCAACCTGTTTCACTGCTCAGTCACCCTCACAATAAAGAAGTTTTTCCTCCTGTTCAAGCAGATCTTCTTGTGTTTCAGTTTGTGTCTGTTGCCTCTCATCCTATTGGGCACCAGTGAAGAGAGTCTGACTCCCATCCTCTTTATACCCTACCTTGAGATATTTATACACATCGATAAGATTCCCCGCTCAGCCTTTTCTTCTCCAGGCTGAAGAGTCTCCACTCTCTTAGCCTTTCCTCATATGAGAGCTGTTCCAGTCTTCTGATCATCTTTGTAGCCCTATGTTGGACTCTCTCCAGTAGCTCCATGTCTCTCTTGTACTGGGGAACCCAAAACTGGACACAGTACTCCAGAAGTGGCCACACCAGGGCTGAGTAGCAGGAAAGAATCACCTCCCTTGACCTGCTGGCAATGCTCTTTGTAATGCAACCCAGAATGCCATTGGCCTTCTTTGCCACAAGGGCATATTATGTATCAAAAGCCCCTGCTTCGTTTATATCAATCTTTTAAATTAACCTTTTTTCTCAAAACTTTGTCAAAATAAATCACAACACAAAGCAAACAAAAGGCCATACACAGCTAGAGTTGAATTCTTTACTATGTCCAGTTTGATACTATGTGTAAGAAAGCATTTTAGTCATGGGTGGTTCTGCAAATAGGCTTAAACAAGGATCCATTCAGAATTTCTGCCCCTGATTATGAATATTATGAATTATACAAGATGACTAATGCCAGTAACTGGTGTCTAGAAGTGTGGGTTTCACCTGGCCTGTACTGGATAAGGTCTGATCACTGTTTCTTGCTCAAGAGTAAGTTCTCCTTTGCGCGTTACTCAAAAGCTTCCTTGCCTGTGTGGTGGTGTGAGCCACGGTTATGCAGGGTCCCAATGGAATCAGGTAGCTGGGGAGAACCAGCATCCTCCTTGCTGTTAATTGCATAAAGCGACTACTACCAACCCATAAGCATGACTGTGCCTGTTTGCTGGCACTCCTCAGCAGAGTCCAGGGCCTGGCTGATGAAACACTTGTTCCAGGGCAAAGTTGCAGGTGGCCTCAAATCACATGTAGTTTAAGGTGCCTCTTTGTCAGAGTCCAATACTCTCTGACCAGCTTCTTTTTGATATTCCACACATACGCATAGTGCAATGTTTAGCATGAAACCTTAATTTGAAGACATTTGACGTTACATGGGATTTTTGATTTAGCAGTGATGCAGTAATATACTGAAAGCACAATACAAGTGCAATTGCTATAACCAGTCTCTATAATATGCTCACTGTCATGACACTGGGTGTCCCCAGTCACCGGGAAGGAATACATGGGTTTAAGCCAGCTCCAGCCCGTTGCTCTCTTCAAAAATTTCTTTGTTAGTTGCTCAGGTTTTATACTCTGTGTTGGGCTGAGCCACATATTCACTTCCCCCCATGCTGGTTTGGCTAATCTCAGAGAGGCATTCAAACCTTTTGTTCAACTCACTCAGAAGGAAACACTCTTTTCCTTCACCAAATTTACGGCTACTTATCTAAAACAAAGGTCACCCTCTGGCCCTCTCTGTGTTAAGATAAAGTCACGCAGCTGTTGTGATTACTAGGTTGCATCTTCCTGAGCTTGAAGAGCGTCTTGCATGTGTTCATCTCCTCTGAGCTTTCTTTCATTACAGAGGTTATTTGTCGGTTGCACTCTGATTTCATAGTGGAACAGAGGACTACAGAAAAGTTTGCAGCTTTAGGTGTGCTCTGGACCAGCAGATCATGATGCCTTTACATGTTGCCTGCTGGTTAGTGTGGGTCCATGCAAACGCTCTCCCTGCTCTGTCCCGAAATAATGTCAAGCAAGGTAACTTAAATCTAGGTTGTTTACTTTAAAATGGAAGAGGTTCCTTCATACACCTGAAGCACTTCATTCAGCTGAGAGGCATCAGCTTCCAGCACCATCTTTTAGAGTCTGATACTTACTACTTACCTGAACCTTGATTATATGGGTACAGCAACAGTGACACGAGGCTCTGTGGTTCTTGGGTTCAGGTTTAGACCAAGCATCCAATGTGAACATAGAGCTGTTTGAGAGACTGTTGTAAAAAAATATATATTTTATTGAAAATTAAATACAGGATAAAACACAAAAGCATGTGATTACTTTTCTATTTTGTTTTATCCTACACTTATTTTTGAATAAAATAATAGCTTGAACCTAGTTTTCAGTGACACAAATTTGTAAAATATTTGTGGATAATAGTTTTTAAGGTGCCTTTGGCTATTGGTATTGATATCAGAGGCAGATATTTATTTTTAAAATTTGATGTGACAGTTTTACCAGTCCAGTCTTTTTGAATTCTTATTGGAAAGAGAGATGGCTTAGTGTGAGAAAAGGAAAAAAAATAAAATTGCTCACAAAATTAGGACCAAAACAAACCATTTTTCTTCCTGACTATAAAGGAAGTCCAGATATCTAGTTCAGATATGAAGCACATTTAGTAAGATGAATTGTACTCACGATTTGAGAAATGCACATTTTGAAAAGTATCAGTACATATATAGTCTACCTTTTCTTTCTAGTATATACCTTAATACCGGTAGTCTGTCTCAGGAACACTTTGGAGAGAAAAATAGCTTAAAATATTCTGCTATACAAATTTGTCAAAGCATATTATACTGTAAGTGGTAAAGACAGAATTCTGAAGTAGCTGTTTACAGTATTTAATTCTTAAGAAAGGAGCTGGAAATAACTAATATCAAAACTAATAAACTTTTAAATGTTTATTGTTAATATTTTGGTTCTTTCAATGAATTTGTTTGTACTTCTGCCCCTGCTCTTAAGTGCAGAATTTGTTAAAAGATACTTAAAAGCATAAAGAGTTAGTATGTTAACAGAGATATTCCTCTCAAAAAATATTATAGAAATTGAAGACTTCTTCTTTCAGTGTGCTTAACTTTTGAAGTCATTAAAGTAAAAATTTGCAAGTAATTTTGCAGATCACTTTTTACTTTCCTGTGCTCCATAACTAAAAATGTTAGATGGCTGAGCTCCTGCTTTTCTAATCTCTTATGACTTCTTAAAAGACTATGCCATGTTTTTTTCTAGTAGTTTCAAGCCATTTTAACAGTTTGAGCATACCTAAACTACTTAAAATTTATTACAAATTTTTATTTCTTCCTAGAGAAGCCATAAGTTTCTTCTACACGCAAATGTAGTTTGTAATTTATCTATCATTCTTGGATAATGATTTATCCAAAACAAAGTAAGACAAATGTATCATAGTCCAAAAATAAAGCTTTTGAAGACTAAAATGGCAAAATTATTTTTGCATCTAGATAAAGGGAAATGATAACTATTATTAGATTTCTTAAAATATGACTAAACTAGCAGGGAATTGTATCACTCCCTATAGATTATCCCCATATGTAATTGTAAATGAAAATGCACAGTTGCTAAATTCCTGTATGTGTAATGCTGCATCAATTAATGGAAATGGAAAAGTAGGCTTGGTGGAAATTAAATATTCATGTTCTTAAAAGCTAAGACTGATAAGTCAATAGTGAAGCAGATAAAAGTTGTTACTGTATGTATTTTTAGATATACATATCTGAAGTGTCTATTACAAGATGTAGCTCTCTTTCACTAAAATTAGTGGTGTTAGAGCAGATGCTAATGGAACAGATATTAGCAGATACTAATGCAAAATACTACTAAGGAAATGTTCTTGATGTTCAGCAGTTTTGATGGCAACTGGAGACAAGAAAGAAATTTCATTCTATGCTATTAAAAGAAGTCAGAAATGGAAAAATACTTCCCATGTGTTTAAAAACGAGAAAGTCCTTATTGATACTGAAAATAATTGGTTGAAGACATTCTAACAAAGCAATTTCAGTGCATACCAGATAGCTCAGCCCAAAGTATTTAGTTAAAAGTTTTATTTGTCAAAATCAAAATTAGGTACTGGAAGAGGACTGCTTAAAGTCCTGCCGTGTGCATGCCAGTAAAAGAGCTAGGAGCCTCCTAGATTTTCCATCCCTGGACAGATGGTGCTGGCACTTCTGTCTGGTATCACATTTACTTCAGCAGAACCAGTATTTTAGCCACTTAGACTTCTTTAGCCACTTTAGACTTCTTGTATTTAGTAGTTTCAAAAGGGTCTAGGAATATGGAAGCAGAAGGGATTACCTGAGTCCCTGGATCAAGCATCTTGGCTATATAGCAGGCAAAACATTGTGTACTTTCTTCTTTTTTCTTTTCTTTTTTTCCCCAGCTTAATCTTCAAACTAGATTTATGGGGAAAATGTTGTTATGTTTCTGTAGCTCTTTTCTTTCTCTACTCACCTCACTTTTTCATTTTCTCTCCCACACACGCACACATGCCGTTATGTCTGCTCAGTCTTTATTTTGCCAGGTAAAATTCTGCTCTTTTTCTATCTGTTCCTGCAGTTCTCTCAGTTTTCCTAGTAGCTGTTTTCTGACACTACTCAGTTTAGTTAAGGATGAAAACAAAGCTGCGCGTAGTATTCCAAATGAACTCTCACCATTATTTGTTAAGTGGAATTAATACAGCTCTCTTTTATTAACTATGCAACACTGGTAACGTCCTAGGCTCATACATTCTTTTCTATGGCTGCATCAAATTCTTGGATCCATCATCCTGTTACCAGCTAAAGCACTTGTTTTTTTTTTTTCCTCTGGTCATCTCCAACTGATGAATACCTTTCTTGAGGAGAAATCAGCTTGAACTTGCATGACTGTATTATTTAATACAGTTCCTTTTCTACAGTCCTCAAGAATTTTCCACTTTACTTTCCTATTAGATATTCCAATCTTCTTTAGAGTTGATGGCACTTCTCAACTTTTAGGCATCAACAGCTTCCTTTAAGTGGCCTTATCTCCCCAATCCCTTTTGCTTCTTTTCAATGGTCAATCATGAAAAGGCCTAAATAAAATTGAATCTAGTACTAATTCTTGATGTAATCTGTTAATAACATTTGTCTGGACTTATAAATCATTTTCCAGCACAAAATGCTGGTCATCCACACCTCATTTAATTCCTTTCCTTTATTTTATTTTCACACTAATTCCCATCTGCTGCTCAATTCATAGAATCATAGAATCACAGAATCGGTAAGGTTGGAAGGGACCTCTGGAGATCATCCACTCCAACCTCCCTGCTCAGCAGGGTCACCTAGAGCATGTTAGACAGGGTTGCATCCAGGCTAGCCTTGAACATTGCCAGAGAACGAGACTCCACAACCTCTCTGGGCAACCTGGTCCAGTGCTCTGTCACTCTCACAGGGAAGAAATTCCCCCTCACATTCAGGCGGAACTTCCTGTGGCTCAATTTCTGCCCATTGCCTCTTGTCCTGTCACAGGGGACAACTGAAAAGAGTTTGTCCCCGTCCCCTTGACACCCTCCCTTCAGATACTTAGACGTTGATAAGATCCCTCCTCAGCCTTCTCTTCCCCAGGCTGAAGAGGCCCAGCTCTCACAGCCTTCCTCATAGGGCAGGTGCTCCAGCCCTCTGATCATCTTCGTAGCCCTGCTCTGGTTATTTCTCCCTAGGTGCAGGACTCTGCACTTGCCCTTGTTGAACCTCCTGAGATTCCTCTCTGCCCAGCTCTCCTGCCTGTCCAGGTCTCTCTGAATGGCAGCACAGCCCTCAGATGTATCAGCCTCTCCTCCCAGCTTGGTATCATCAGCAAACTTGCTGAGGAGGCACTCTGTCCCCTCATCCAGGTCATTGATAAATAAGTTGAACAGGATGGGACCCAGTACTGAGCCCTACAGGATGCCACTAGCCACAGGCCTCCAACTAGACTCCACACCACTGATGACGACCCTCCAAGCTCTGCCATTCAGCCAGTTCTCAATCCACCTCACTGTCCACTCGTCTAACCCACACTTCCTGAGCCCTTTAGGTTGTTGTGTCAAAAACTTTATATGAGCCAGATACAGCTAGTGTAACTTGTCTAGACTATCTTGTGTCTTATTAAAGAAAGTTTTCAAATTTCTCCAGAGGAGCATCACTTAAATAAACTCAGGTATCATTTTATTTCATATTCCATTTATTTCTCTGCTTCATAATTCTTTGGACAGATTGGGCCTGTAGTTGTTCAAACAACTTTGTCTTTTTTAAAGGTATCGCTCTCCAGTTTTGTTTGAATTTGACATATTTACTATAGATCTTTCTAATGCATCTGACATGAGCTTTGTCAGTTCTTTTTGTACCTTCTACTCCTTTTTTTCTCAAGCAAATGGATCACTTAAGTTGCTTGCTTGAGGTAATTTCCATTATCAGTCATTTATATTAGCCATCCTGCCTTCATCCAATGGGGTCAACACTATCTATTCTGAAAACAAAGAGTCAGGGTTTATTTTGGTCATGTACCTTGCTGCGTGGTCTTTAATCTGTCTTCACTGAGTAGCAAGCTAACTTTTGCTTTTACTTGCTTGTTTTATTTATATGACTGAAGGAACATTAGCTGTTGATTTTTAATTACTTTTGGAATATCAAATCTAGCTTTATTTTGGGGAATTTTTACTTTTTTCATTACAGTTAAGGACTATGAATGTCTGTATTTATTAATCCCTTTAAGATCTTTGGGGAATATTCTCTCTGCTTATTTTTCATATTTGTTTCTGATGTAGATATTTATCCAGTTAGTTAAAATGCTCTTTTCTACAATTTTTTCTCATCTGTTGAGTAAAAGTTCTAGATAGTTTTGTATCTTTTTTAATTTAAAGCAGTATGGGATTTCCTTTCTGTTAAAAATCTCTTAAGTCTGGCTCTAACATTATTCAGGACTTTGAGAGCTTTGTCATAATGATTGAACCAAATAAAGATGTGGTAAAACATTCACCTTACTCATTAAGTATTTACAGAATATATACCACAGAATAAACGGTGTCTGTATGGAGCTAAACCTAATATCAGTTAGAGACATAGAGCCAGCTGCAATCCATTGGTATTGATTCAAACAACTGATTGCATTAGCAATGATTTTGAGTACTGTTGATCGCTTAGTACCTATTACTGTAATCACATTTAATTGGCCTATTTCATTTTACTGGTATAGAGTTGGTTAAAATTTTTGAAAAAAGACCAAGGTGCATTTTTTTAGTGCTCATACTATTTGATGGTAGGATGCTTTATAACATGGCTTTGGCCCAGACAAGTATATTTTCACAGACATTGCCGATAGAACAGGCATGTTCTCAGCAGGCAGTGAGAATGTGGCTACCCTGATGTCTTTGTCAGAGGGTTTTGTTTTTTGTGGCCTTGCTTCTTTTCGTTTTTGTGATTTTTTTTAAAGCTAAGTGAATAGGTGGTAGCCATGGAGAAATCATGAAGAAATGTGCTGTGCCACTGCCTTCAGAGTCAGAGAATGGTCCCTGGTCTATATTTATTAATGTAGATATAATCTTCGAGGTCTGCTTCACTGTTAAGCTGAGCAAGAAATCTTGGTCTATGATTAATTGTTTTTATTAATCCTGTGTTTATTAACTCTGAGGAGATGCTCATCTGTGGCTTTGCCTAGAATAGGTCTAGAAGACGAAAACAATACAGTTCTATACAAGTCTGGTTTTAGTAAAATCTTCTCTTCTCTACAATACAAAAAGCTCAAGCTTTGTGGAAATAATTACACTGCATGCTAGACATCAGGGAATTAACATCAGATCTTAACAAAGATGCTTTTCATTCATAATTACTTGTAACATCAATATATGTGTCATGCTTTTCTCTTTCAAAACACTGTATAAATACAGGCTAATTAATTTGGGGATCTACTAATAAATATCCTATTGTGCTCCAGATGTCTGGAGAGTCAGATTGTGCAGGACTGAGAGGAGCTTACACATTCATAAGTGGCAGCCGTGCCACACAGACATAATTTACAAGGCAGATAGTCAAAACTGTCCTCTCTTCCAGTTATTAGAACATTTGGAATTACAGTGGTTTTATGGTTGTTAATAATATTATTATATGCATAAAGTGGTTCTTCTAATGTTGTTTTTGAGAAAAATAATGTTTCAAGCATTAGAGATGCCTATTTCATTTAAGTTAAAATAATTCAGTCAAACAATCAGGAATTAGACAATAGATTCAGAAGAGGCTTTTTAACCCCCCCTTTTTTTTTTAATGGGACTAGCATCTTACAGCAAGTCTGAAAAAGAGCAGGAAACTGGCAGAAATAATTTCAGTTCTGAGACTCCAACAAAGAAAAATGCTCTTATCTGCCATCCTGCATTAATGTGTTAATACTAGGACAATACTTAGAATAAAATCCAGCTGACAGAGCAGTTTGTACAGGAATAACTTCAAAATAATTGTTCTTTGAAAGTTACCAGAGACAACTTAGTCAGTCCTTCACTCTCTTCATAAAATTTCTGGAGGAATCATAAAAGTTGATGGTGACTCACACTCAAAATGCTCAACAGGCTGGAACATAGTTGACTGGCTCAGTCTTTCTCCGACTCAGTGAATATTATTTTACAATGTGAAAATGCATATGTAGTCTGAATATATAGTCCAATAATTCAGGGACTTATGGACACCTCCCATTTGAGCTTAAATCCTGCATGCCACATGAGTGTCATCTTCTTGGCTTCTTATTTTCAGAAGTAGAAAGGAGGACGACAGTCAGGACAAAAGCATATGCAGTTTCTACTCCTACTTTTTCAGAAGGGGGGGCACATGACACCCCAAAGCCCATCTCCTCTCCCACACACATACATTTTTTTCTTTTTTTCTTTCTGATGTGGATCAAGACCTGTATTTCCAGATTCCATCATTTCTTACAAAATTCGCTCACTCTTCCCCACAGGGTGCAGAACCCTGTCCACAGGTTTCCAGTCTAAAGCTTATTTCAAGCTATCTATTGGAGTTATAACTGGCAATGACTCTTTTACATGTGCTTCTCGCTCTTGTCACTCAAGTTAATGCTCTTATAGTGTAATAAACTTGAATAATGTACTCTATCTAGAGACCACTTGCAAACTACAATTAACAGTTGCAGCCCATCCATAAGCTTTGCTTTTAATTAGTAGCTGACAAGGTAGGATATGTAATAAATGCATACTTAATTGATTGAACAACTCTACTTTGATTCATAGAATTAGATCTAGAACAAATAGTTCCCAGTTTTAGAGCGAGAGAGTACTGCTGCCTGCCTGGCACCTCTCTACTTACATAATGGGCAGTCTGATCATTCAGAAATGGGCTGCCACATCAGATTTATCCAGCTTATCTATATCTCTGCTGAAATCATTCATCTTAATGCAGATAATTGCTACGTGCCTTTAAGTTTTTATTAGCTGACTTAGCAAATCTTTTTAAATAATTGCTAATTAGTTGTTGTAAGTGACAGAATGACTACTTAATTAGCACTTCCTTCTGTCTGTGTGCTTGAAGAACTCATTTTCTGTTTGACCAACTTTAACAAGGGTATTCTTCTTATTCTTTTTAATCTTGAATTGAGCACAATGTCTCATTTCCTGTAGCTTAAAGAAAGCTATTAACTCTGTTCAGCATTTCCCAGTCTTGTAGATTGTCATCTTGAAGATTAATCTTGATAGACAGAAGAATAGGTTAATAGGAAAGCTGTTTGATGTTACACGGATCCTCTACATATAGCACAAGACTGTTTTTATTTGCAAATAAAACAGCTGATTGCTGGGAAAGTTATCTATTCATTCTCCTCTGAAAATGTTATGGTCATATAACTGTAGTAATACAACTGGCTGCAGGAATAGGTCACAAACAATTAATTTCCAAGCTCAAATATAGTTTGCAAGAACTAGCTTCAATCTTTATCTTAGTTTTCATCTCAGTTGCAGGCTATGCCTTTACTTCCTTGTTCCTAGTCTCTGACTGGGAGGTAAAATGGGAATGGAAAATGTCTTGAGTTATCAGTACTGAGCTTGGAGAAAGTAATCAGGAAAATTACATGAGAAAAGTTAGGGAGGAAGGGAGAAAAAGAGGGGAGATATGTGAAAGCAGGAAAAAAAGAAAAATAGAAAATAAAGATATAATAATAGAAATAAGCATGGAAATACAAAGTACCAATTTATCCCATGTGGGACTCCCCTTCCCCCCCCCCAAAAAAAACCCCAAATATAATAATCCAGAAGAATCCAGTAATTTGTTTGGAAAGGTTGAAACCCATTTTGATGTACTTTAGTCTGACCACTGATTCTCGAGGACAAGTCTACTACAACTGTTTGTGAATTTAGGTTGATTTTAAACTTTCTGTTTATTTCAATTCAATTTTATTTATCTTTTGGTAGAAGAAAAGGTGTTAAAATAGGAAAATAATCTTTAATAATCAGGTCAAGTGACTGATTATTAGACAGCCAGTCTCATCCAGCTGACTCTGTAAGCCACAGCACATTCAGTTCAGCCAGTACAGTTTCATCCAGACATAGGTCTCTCTACAACACCTGTAAAAGGTCCTGCTACCTTCTTGTAAAAAAGAGCTGCATTACTAGTAATGAGTGGTATAGTCTGGGCTCTCCAAAGTCTCCTTATTTCTTGTGCTGTTTGTGATTTTCAGATATATGTAACGTTGAAGAGGTATGGCACCAATAAAAGTGAAGAAGTTGACATAACTTCAGGTCTGCTGTAACGGGAAATGTTGATTTAGTTATAGTTGTTGGAGAGAAAAAAAATAGTATTTTTTAAGAAATTGAATCAAAAGAATTATTGTTAAGCAAGTGATTGCACTGGGGTGGGGTGGTGGGTGTCTCAAAAGGTACAAGCATTCCAATCTATGGTTTATGTAGTGCTTGTGATCTTAATGGTTGGAAAAACCATGTTATAAATAAGCTACGAAAGCTATGTGACTATTTTATCAGTTTGAAATAACTTTTCAAAGAAAAATCTTTTGCACAGTTTCACAATGATCTGTTTTACAAATTCTGCTGGTATTGCTGTTTATTTAGTACTTTATTACAGTTCAATGTGTATTAATTTACCAAGCAGGTTGCACATTTGACAATGTATTTTCTTCAGTAAGCAGATATAGGTGACAAAACTATAAAGAAAACCCACATTTTTTAAGAAAGTCATATATTTTCAGATTGGCAGTTCAATGTGTTTCAGCACCATTGTTTTGCAGGGAGAAGGAATTTTAAAACAACAACAAAATCTAGTAAGAGAATAAATAGTGTAACATCTGTTCGTAAAAGAGAGAAAATCTGGGAACAAATTATTAAGTTTGCAAACTAAAATTCAGAGCAGCCTAGAATGATTATTGCATTAGTTACTGTTTCACTCTTTCTGTTTGATAACCAAATTTATTAAATTATAATATTCTTAATTACTGGATCGTGATCCTAAAGTTATTGTTTCTCCTTGAGTCTGCACAGAAAATATTTTTTATGAGATGTAAATGAATAATACTTAAATCAGAATCTAATTTGCCAGCTGCCGGGAAGAAAAAAGTGCTGTATTCAACTGAGATACTAATACTTTTCAAAACTACTGGAGTTTAATCTGAATTCCCAGATTTTAATCTTTGCTGGAGTAAGATAGGTTCATTACTGTCAAATGAGACAGTTGCCTTGGAGATACACTAGACTAACTGAGAGCATGGAAAATGAGATTTGAAATATATATATTTAAGGATAAAGATGATAAACCTGTTTCTGAAAGTGGGAAAAAATATGTATTGATTAAAATGGTATTCATTCCCTCTCATTATGAACTTGTTCCCTTAAAGAATCAAGGGCAGGAAATGATGCAAACTCAAGAAAGATTTTCTTTTCCCCCTCTCACCCTACCTCTCGCTTCTTATCTTTATGTAAAGTTTGATTATTAAGAAGAGTTTTGTTTTCTTTTTTATATCTTGATCTTGGTGTGCACGCTTGTGACTCCAAAAAGAAATGAATGGCCAAAGAAGCTGCATTTGACCAAGCTTTTTATTGGGGTTCATTCTCCTAAAGATTGACTTGAGGATTCATCATCTGCTACATATGAAAACTGTGGAAAAAGCGAATACAGAGTTTAATCCTTGGATACTATTATTGTTCTCACAAGAATAAGCTTTTATTGCTATATATTGTAACAGGCAAGTTGAGAATAAGGTGATAGATCTAGAGACAACTTTTGAATTGCAGCAATTTGAAATAAAAGTAAAAAATAATAATGAGGGAAATAATAGCAATAGGGAGAACATGAAGCTCCTTCAGGACCAGTGCTTTTACTGCTCCTGCCTGAATCCTTTGAAGGAATGTAAACGGTGTTTACATCTCCAGTCAATAGTAACCTTGGGACTTTCTATATTTTAGCTATTGCTAGTTGTGGATGTGCTGTCTTTGAATCATGAACAGTAGTATTTATTTTGAGCAGCTTAACATGCACAAGACAGATTTAGGTCTACAAATCACACTTTTTTAACTGGGAGGAGGTGGGAGGAGAGGAAGGGGGAAACACTCCAAACCCAAGTGACTGCAATGGTTTACATGTATAGATTGGAGAAACAAAATCTGAAAGCTAAATATAAATATTGGCTCGTGGGCAGGTATCAAGTACCTTGATGTGCTCTGACAAGAGCTGCATCTGATCTGGGCTCTTCAGGCCAATAAGATTAGCAAAGTATATGCACTGGGCACTTCTGGGAAAAATACTACATAGTGGTGAACTAACATAAATGATTTTGAAATATGCAGGATGACGTAAGAAATAGAAAGTCTATGCAACAGTACTTCACAAGAAACAACCAAAATCCACATAAAATGACAAAGCCATTTTTTGGCACTCAGCATCCAAGAAAAAGTTCCACTTGGTTTAGCTGTGCCTCTCAGGTTGAAAAGGTCCAACTCCAGACCCACCAGCAAGCCAACCAGCATGCTCACACCTCCAAGCAAGGAAAATTTATTCTGCCTTTTCGTATGTTGATGGAAAGCAAACTAAAATAAATATGGACTAGAAGAAGAAAGAATAGAACTGCGGAAATTGTGAGGGAGATATATAGGAGGTAAAGGGTACTGCAGTAGAGAAAGAGGAGGATGTAAGTGATTGGAATGGTGCTGTAGTCACAGTAGAGTGCAGTTAAGAAGTCAGTGGCTAAGAGCTGCAAATCCCATATAAAATGAGTTTTAGTTCTCTTGGAGCTAATAGTTAAGGAACATCTGTAATCAACTTACTATAATTCTCTTTTGGAAGGCCTGCTTAGGATTCTTCTCCTTGTCATGAGCACTCCTAGAGTTCTAAGTTAAATACAGAAAATGCAAATCCAAGGCAACGCACATGCATACACCATGTCTTGATTTCAAAACAAAGCTGACTTGGACGTTGTAGCTTTGGGTGAAAGTGTCAGACAGGATGTTGGTAACAATGTCAGACAGCTATCTGCCCTTCTGCGTTGTGAGAAGTGTAGTGGTGGGTGCAGTGGGACATAACAGGACACATCTGTCTTACAGCTGAGAGGCAGGATTCTTGTGAATTATAATATTCTAAATGTTTTATAAATGATACATTAATCTTGTTATGAATATTTTTCCTGTTTACTTATAATTTTACAGGGAGTAAAACCCCTAGGAAATGAAATATCTCAGTTGCAGAAATATCAGGATCAATACAAATCTTGCATATATGCCTCTGTAACAACACAAGTATTTGGCCAGACATTGTTCCTTTTTTCTTTCCTTTTTTTTTTTAAGAAACAAATCATACTGGATTTGGAAAAGAAAAAAATAGATCATTCATCTCTTCCAATCTGCTATCAATTAGGGAAAGTGAAGTAAGATTTAGTGATTAGTTTTACCAGCTGAATGTGATTGGCTCAATTAGCATCAGCTCTCACTTGTTGAAGTGAGGAAAACATAGCTAAGAGCAGTGTGTGAAAATGTCTGACATGCTAGTAAGAAATGAAGCAACAACAAATTACCTAAAGTTAAACAACAAAATTATTATATACGTAGTCTAATGAAAAATGAGAAAATTGCTGGATTTTAATAAAAATGTGGAGATTAATTGTATAGATATATATTTTTAAAAATGAAATCTTAAGGTTGGTTCTCTTTACAATAGAAGATGTTAAATGTATGCTGTATAGTTTCCTTCACCTGCAATGGAAGCTGAAATTTGTACAGATGATTGCCAGGTTATTCTGTCTCCTCCTGTAGGCATGTAGGTGAGAGTAGATTATGTCTCTGCTATATCTCTTCCAGTCTGGGATAAAAGCAAAGAACCCAAACTCAGAACACGGTTACCCACTCTTTTCGAGGAAAGCTTACATGGAAGAGAAAATTGCTCAGGAAAAAGATTAGTTGATTAAATGGTATGATGGCAGCAGTCAGTGTGACCAACCTTTCGCATGCTACAGGCTTTTAGTATAGGAGACTGAAGTTCAAGGATATGTGAACCTCATATCTTTGCTTAATTCAAGTTTGAGCCAAATGCTTTTCTCTTCCACTCTAATTAGTTCCTGTTTCCTACTTCCAATCAAAGACAGCTATCATAAAAAGCAAGATGTAGTCTCTTTTCCAGGAATTCAGACTGTTCAAAGAAATAGTAATAGTTCTGGGGACTATAATGCAGTTGAGGCCACAATAGGTGACTAAGTGAAAGAAAAATAACCTTCAAAGTTGTTTAAAGCAGAGGACCTGAATGACCTCCATAACTGAAAGAAATTGCTGAGAATGCCTCTGAAGAAAGAAATGTAGGCCCTTGGACAGGCTTGGACTAATGCTTGGAACTTTAAATGCCATTCATACTTTGCCAATCTACTCATTTTCAAAAGTGGAGAGAAAAAAAAAAGGCATCTTTACTGAAATATCACCAGTGAATTACTTTCCAGAGGGTCCAAACATACTTATTTTTCTTACATGCTGCAAAAATGTCTCTTAATCCATTATTGAGGCTATATCCTGAGATCAACAAAAGGAAATGGTTTTCCTTACTTGATTTTTTTTTCAGTGTGTTCTTTTACATTTTTGTTTCTATGTTATATGAAATAGTGAAATGAAATAGCTTATCATTATTAATTTTGGTTTATATTTTAGAAAGCCATAAAATACTTAATGAAAACCCTTTTATTTGAAACTTTGAAATATCAGTTTAAATTGTTACATTTTGTGTGTAAGTATGTTTTTTTTTTTTTTTTGAACATGTGTCCTTCTGAAGCAAAGGTCATATGAATAAGGTATTTTTAAAGCAAATTTGAACAATAATAAAAAGATAGTGCATACTTCCAGAAGAATAAGTAAAGTATTTCCTGTTTCTGAGGAATGCTTTGGCAGGTAGTGGATTGATTGATGGTTAGAAAAATGGGTAATTACTGCTCTTGGACAAGTTTATAAAACTTAGAACTTAGTCTTACTAACATTATGACAGTATGCGAATTAATTTCAAATGATTATAATTAATTACGCATTTTCATGGGTTGAAAAACAGAATTCATTTTATTCTTCAAAAGAATTACCACTTCTAACAGTATTGCAGTACTAGCACTATTTTAATAATATCTACAAAACATTGTTTATGTAACATTCCCTTTGGAATATTCTTTTTAATGAAGTAGAGTGAGGAAGCCAACCAAAGAGGTTAATGATCTGCCCTGTATAGACAGCTGCATCCCACAGCATCCTCTAGAAATGGGAAGCTAATTATACTGATAGTAAATCTCTCTTCTTACTTCCTCTAGTTCTTTTTTTTCTCTCCATATTCTCTTTTAAGTCACATTTTGGTTCCTGATTTAGGCAGTTTAGGACTCTCCTTTTTATACATGCTTATAAAATGCACTAGAACAAGAAGTCTACCAAAATTCAAGTTAGTTAAAAATACTGACAGAAGGGTGCCAGCACCACCAAGTGAAACTGAAGAGTGAAATAAATAGCAATAAAAAAGGGGAACAAGAACTAAGTTTCAGAGGTCAACATCTTCATTTCTTTTGTCTCCTGCAGTGTAAAAGAAGTCTTTATTGCTTTGGTATTCATGCAAGACTCTGAGAAGCTGGGAAACTAAGTCTATGGATTTTTTTTTCTTTTCTTTTTTTTTTTTTTTTTTCCTTGAGAGTGAGAAGGCTGATCAAGTTTCCCTGGGGCAAGAAGAAAAGTTCTTGCACAACTTTCTAAAGGGTCTTTCCACTTAACCTGAGGCTAAAAACTATTTGAAAGCCTTATGAAAGAAAAGACAGATGAAAAGCCTCGAAGAAATGTTCTTAAAGGGTTGCGAGAGCTTTATCTTCTGAATGAATCTCAATTTATTACTGCATCAGGTGCTGGCTTATTTAGTGCTTGGATGATTGCTTTGATGAGACATTTCATTTTTCCCCCCAATATATTATCTTTTTGACTTCTGCTGTGGCTGTTCAGTTTTCCACTGATGTGACTCCCACACAGGAGTCCCTGTTAATGCAGAGAACAACACAGCAGTTTTCAGCCTAATGTGTCTGTTGAAAGATGCCATTTTTCTGGAATATTGTGTTTGTGAACAATTCCAAGAATTAATCCCTGCTGCAGGCCACATTAACTCAAAGTGAGTCACATGTATTACCATACAAGTAATTAACTAAGCTCATCTACCACTTGCTGACATCTAAAAGGGGAGATCACATCCCTCCTTCTTCTGTCGCCTACTCTCCCTTGCACAGATGTTTTGCTGTCACCTGACTTCAGGATTCATCTTTCTAATTCAACAGGACGTTAACCCAAGGGAAAAAAAGGAAAAAAAAAAAAAAAAAAAAAAAAAAAAGTCGTGCTTCTGTACTGGGTTAGTTGATGAGGTCAGCTGGGTGGCAGAGAAAGCCTAAAGGGCGGGGAAGGCCACGTAGTCAAGAGCAGTAGATGAGAGTAAGGAATAAGTAAGAAGTTTGTGTTGCCACACAGAAAGCCAGAAGGAAAAGGGGAATACTTTTCCCCAGTGGCCAACTGGGAGGAGCAGTGACAGGATCCCTAGATGAGAATCCTCTTCTGGAGATGTTCTCTCCAGTGCAGCTGGTGGCAAAGAGAAAGATGATTTCGCACCTTGCTTTCCCTTGCTATTATATATTTGTCATTGAGACCTGCTCAAGCTCCCTACTGGTTGTTCCCATTCATAGTAGTATTAGCGCTGACTGGAGTATGCGAACTCGATGCCAATGCTGAACGCTGGCTGTTAAACCTGTGTGTGCATAAATTACTAGATAATATTGATCGAGTTTTTAAAAGGCTATTATCTACTGCTTTGCACACAGTGTTTTGCTTCACTGTAGTAAACTAAAACCTACAAAGTGAGGTAAGGATGAGGGATGATAAGGAATGAATAAGGAAGAGGATGAGGAATGTTTCTTTTTGCCAGTGTTCGGAGCTTCCTCTGAGAAGCTACTGTAACACAATATTGGAGTTTGCAGGTGCAAGGCTGTGAGAAGAACAGTATGAGAAAAAGCATATGAGAAGAATAAAGGAAAAATAATGCCACAGAGGCTCTGGATACACTGCCTTGATAGCTTAGGTAAAGGTTATTAGGCTGCAAATAGCAGGCCCATAGCATTGTGAAGACTGTGGCACTAAGGTACCTAAGGCACTGTGCAACTCCACTATTCCATGTGTTTTCTCTGTTTGTGTGGGAGTATTTGCTTCTTTTAACAAGCCAAGCTTCATGCTTTTTTGCTGGTTTGTTTTTAATTAACTAAGTGTAGACATTTTTAACCAGGTCTTGCAATACTACTATTAAAGCTGAGGAAAGTTACTCTATGCCATTGTGCACAAAATGTGTTGTTTCCCAATTTGCTGATATTACTTATATGAGGATGTCTGAAATGAAATGATTTTCTTGCACCATAGTAAAATATAACAGTCCCAGTTCCTACTTCAGGTCACCTTATTAGAATAAAAGGAAAACCAACAAAATAACAAGAAAAAACTGCTTTTTTCCTCCATCCTAATAAGAATTTCTGAATAAGACAGAAACTCATTTAGTTATCGATCTTCTTTGTCATTTATTTACATGAAGGAAAGACATGGGCACAGTCAGGTGCATTTTCTCAGTGAGTAAAACTGACACACATATAGGTCATACTAAAATGTATTTTCTGGATTCTCTAGTGGTTTACGTATTTAATGATATTATCCAGTTCCTATGCTTTAAGAGAGTGTTCAGTCTCGCTTAGATAAAAAAGAGCTTAGTCTCCATAGGTTTCTTATATGATAAATGTAGGTCCTTATTCTCAGTAACTCCTTGGAATAAGTCACTTCACCCCATTCTTGTGCAGATGAGGATCTTTGGTACCGAGATTTAGTTGACTAAACAAGAGGTTAACATCTCTCTGTTATTCTGGCCACCTGAACTGCAAAAGGATACAAAACAAACAAAGGCATTACTACTTGTATGCAATACTGCTAGGGAAATTGGAGAAATGATTTACAGTCTCTGTGAATGATTTTTTTATATTCAAAACAGAAAGTGGTTGCAGTTCTGGATACTGAATTTACAGCTTTGGATTGCACAGGAAATATGACAGTACAATCATGTTGTCACAGCTTTCTTCTACTTCAGGTGATTTCAATAAGTGTAACTTAGAGAACCTTGTGCAGCTTGTGCTGAAAAGCTTGTGTGTTGGTGTATTTTTTAAAAATATTTTTTCCTCCATGTGTATTCAGTGTAATTTCTACTTGATGAGACAGGGGACCAAACCATGTTAAAAAACAGACTTTCTACAAATTATTTCAATAGTTTCTAAGTGAATAAGATATTTCTCTCTCTCTTAAAGTTTTGAAATCAGATGCTTTTTTTTTTTTTTTTTTTTTTTTTTTTTGCCATTTGATTAAGACATTCTCAGTCACTTTCTTTAGGTTGGGCTTTGGCAAGGCAAGGCAAGACTTCAGACTTCAGACAATATGACTATATTTAATTGTAGCATCTGCATGCTTTGTTCCTGTAGGCTAAAAATAGTGTCAACATTGTATTGAAAGTAAAGTGGCAAAATTTATTTACTTGAAACTTTTTTGACCAGTAAGTGGAATTTAGTTGAAACCAAAACTTATATTTTTGACCAATAAAATATTAGAAAAGTTGCTTTGTTCCATAATACCACTGACTCGCTACAGAATAATTAATGGATTTTTTTCTGGGATATTGGAGGGTTTGTTTTACATTAATTACTGAATTCTGAATTTACTTGTTTTGATTTACTAAGGCATCTTTTTTTCTGAGGTGGGTATTGGAAGGGGGGGGATTGGTTTTGTTCCACATCAGAATGAAAACAACATTATTGACAAATGCCAATGGCTGTTTTGTATTATGCAGCTTCTTTATTTCCTTTAAAGAAAAAGAAGTAAAGTAAAACAAAACAAGCAGATGCAAAACAAAGGCCTAGGTTTTGGAATAACTAAGTATCTTCAGTTTCTTTGTTATTTTGGTATGCTGCTTCTTGTTTGCACTATTTAAGTTTTCTGAGATTGAATGCATGGATTTTTTTGACAGCTGCCTTTCACTGTGCCTGGTTTTCTTTCTTTCACTGAGACAACAATGAGAAGAAATTATTTTCTTCAAAGGTAAACAAAAGCCTAATGGTTTTACTACCTATTTAAATTTGTTCTCCTTACTGCAAGGAAATTGCTTTGAAATTCTCGGACTGTTTCCCCTTCTTCAGCCAAAATCTGAATCTTTCTCCAAAGAACCTTTTTTTGGTAATGTTCACCTCACATCCTTCAGGTTCCCCGAGCGGTTTCTTCCTTAGTTATTTGCACAAATAACTTTGTTTCATCCCTAGTCTTTGAACAAATCAATAGATCAAGGCTCAGGTGCTCTTGCCTTAATCAATGCCAGTCGTTCAGGAGGTGCTAGCTGAAAGATAGCTGCCTGTTATAGCTTCATTACAAGAAACAGTTGCCGCTGTGCTTCTTAGGCACCTACTTTTCTTTTCAATTAAGATTTTTCTGCTTTTTTGTTAACCTGCATCAATGACTGCTCCACAGTTTTCAGCATTTTTTCCATCTGGATTTTTCACTAGGCTGTTTCCAGCTGGGAAACCCACAACAAGGTGATATGTTTTCTTTTGAATGTGGTAACCTAGCCATATTGCCACCTGTAACCTCCCTCCCATCTCCTTCCACCCTCCAAAAGGAAGTTTTGCTCACAGATCTCGCTCAAGAATATAGCATTAATGAGCTCTACTATGAGATTCTCAGAGTTATTTTGATTTAAAACAAGCTCCGGCAAGGGTGAGTTTGGAGTCCACAGCATAACTCTTTATAAATAGTGCAGTATAGAACTCTACCCATTCTTGAAATGACATTTCCTGGACACTGTTCATCAGTTTCTAAAGCATCTTTTTTCACATAATTTGTGTCAATCTGTCAGAAGAACATTCTATAAACAGACTTCTTTTCCACAGTATCATTTTAGATTAGCATTGCTTCTCTTGAGAAAACTATGCAGAAATTCCTGCCATTATCAGAGAACTCATTTTATAAGAATAGACACATGGGAGACTGCTTCTTCTCCCTGTTAAAATTTATTCAAGACTTCTATTCAATTTCAGGAAGTGAGAGAGGAGCATATAAACTGCAAAGGCTCAGAACGGTCACTTTTAGCCTTAGAGCCCTGGCACTATATTGGCATCGAAACATTGAAGTGTAATAATTATAAAGAAAAAAATCAGTAGAAGCTTTCATAAGGTAGTTTCACATTGTTGTGGGAGTTGCAGAGGATTGCTAAAGTGACAGTGAGCACCCCAGAAATGATGTATGTGAGCTAGTGTACATGAAAATATCTTTGAGATACTTCAAGTAACAACTTTAGGGTCATGTAGGGTCATGTAGGAGCATCTGTATGAAACACTGAATGTTTCTTATTCAGAGACAGTAACACTAATGTATGTATTATATGGTATTTGAACAGCCAGTGTTTTTAACGTGAGGAAGATCTAGGTACTGCTTTTTGGGTATCTTACACGTGGGAGTGAAAACTGTACACAAGAGCATGCTGATGACTGTTGCAGTGTCCCCGCTGCTAGTTTCTTCTTTTTTGTTCCATAAGTGCTGTTTTATTTGTAGCCTTTCAGTGCATATAAAACTGCACAGTAGCATGTAAATATTTGACCACTGCAATATAGTTTTTTTAGTTAGGTTAGTACTATGTGCAGTCAGTCCCTGCACAATAATAAGACAAAAAAGCTGATGAAATAAAAGATAACAGTCTTGAGTGATTTTATTTGTCAAAATCAATACAACTTTTAAGAGTGAGAAGAAATATTTCATTACAACCTTGATTCAGCTTTATATATTACATTTAAATTATTACAAATACTATTTGTGTAACACCAAGTAAATAAATAAAAAGTGATAAATAATAAAAAAGTGAAAATATATATTCTGGATTACTTTAAATTTCCTTCTGCGAAAGAGATATAGATATCTACTTCTCCTGATGAAGTTTAATTTTGAAGAACTTCAAAGTTAGCTCTGCAAAATATTTCCCAGCTTTATTCTCTATGAACAGGGTTTTTTTATTATTTACAAAACACTTTTAAAATTAAAATGACATAAATTCTAAATGTAGAAGATAGTTCACACAAACTTATTCATATTATTTATTACCCCTTTTGTCTTGATGCTTCATAACTTCAAATAATGTAGGTCCTGAAGTCAGGATTTAGGTCCAGTTGTCTTAGATCATGAAGATACTTTTCAATTGTGATAATTGTTTCACCTGAAAGGTCCTCTGTGCTAATACGTTAGCAGTAACCGAGTTCCTAATAAGTGTCTGTATGTGCCTGTGTCTCCCTGGAATCCAGTGCACCATCAGCTCCCCTCAAATTAGTGCGTTTTTGGTTTGGAGCTTTTGCAGTCCCCCTCTCCCTGCCTCTTGGGTGTGATACTGTCTGGCTTTTTGGTCTGCATTGTCCAAGAAATAGGTATTCTCTGTTTTTGTTTGTTTCTTGTTCGTTTATTTATTTTTTCCTTACGGAGAAAGCCATAGAGCTGAGGTAGTGTATTAATGGCATTTAAGAGTGGATTTGAGATCATTTAGCGTTGGGTTTCCTTTTTTCCCCCTCAAATGACTTACAACCTGTATGTTTCAACTAGACTACGAGGTGTTTTTGCATCCAGCTGCTCAAGTTTCACTTCAGCATCTCCTGCTAAACTGCATTACAGTTTTAACTCTTTCTGTAACTATAAGTATTGTACACCATGAAATATTTTCACTATCAGACTAAATATTATTATGAATCCAGAGCAAAAGGTTGATTTCTCAGCTATTTAATTCAGAACTTTTGCACATAGTGAGAATTCATTTTAGCGTCTTGGCCCTGGAGTTGAGTCCATACTTCGAGTTAGGTACTTTAGATATTATTTTGTACTCTGAATTAGTAAATATTATCCAATTATATTTCATTGAGAATTATATAAATGTCAGCCTTCATATGAAATTACTTAGCAAATTAAATCAACTGTTCATCAGTCCGTACTTGTAGTCTATTATACAACAGTTCTACCTTTTGCAGTATTACTGCAAATTCATTGAAATATAAAATGCAGAGTGGGGAGAAGTACTAGTACACAACTATTTCTGACTCACCTAGTTCTGAATAATTCTTAACTTCATTGAGATTTTCAAGAGGAATTTCAATATTTGGAAGTGTATGCATTATATAATCATTTTGGTCTCAATCACAATTAAAGCATAGTAGCTGGTAAACAAGATTGAACTATAATTAAACTCACTCTTATCTGAATGTGCTGACATAAAGCTTAGTATCTCTATGTACTATTTTAATCGTTCAATTATCTGTGCTTAACAACTGTCAATATGCTCATGTTCTCTGTAGTGCTAGCTTAAGTGCATCTCGAATGAGACTTCTCCTGTTAAGTTGCGTATGTAGGAACTGTAAAATCAAACCTAAATGTAGTAACTCTGGAAGTAGCATCTGGAAGAATTTGGGGCTGTTCTCTGTTCTAGAGAGTGGCAATGTGAATCATTTGTTTAAGAAATGTACATTCCTTTGTTTCCTGAGATTTTCTTTTGTAGGCTTTTATGATTATTTCAATCATAAATAACTAAGATACTTAGAATGGTGTTTGTTTGTCATCAGCTACATGAGAAGTCATGTAGATGCTCTCTTCATTGATAAAGTTGACGAAGACTTGCAGAAACCATCTGGGCTTTGATTGAAAAGAACAGTTACAAGAGCTGGGGAAACACTACTGTGAGACTTAGAGACAGGACATCAATCATCAGCAGAAAACTCGCCATGTTTCCTGAAACTTTATCCGGACTCAGAGCACAAGCTCGGGCACAATCAAACAAACAGAACCAGAATCATGCTAACCAGAGAAACCAGTAATTCTATGATTTATGCTGACGTACTGGAAGAGCAAAGTGAAACTCAACCTCTTTTTTATTATTATGGAAAAGAAGTTATCTACATATAGTCACATATCAAAAATAACACAAACTGATAGATTATATTGCTCACTTCAACATTCCTACTGAAAATTCAAAGAATAAAACTAAAGCTGTTGTCTTCTAATCCGTAAATTTCAAATAATTTATTCTAAATAGAATTTCATTCTTCTTGCTCTGCATTTTAAGATCTCACTAGCCATCACTGAATAGCATTGGATTAAATAACTGAGTGTTTCTCTGTAATCACTGAAACCTGAACAGTTTACTGTGCTATATCTGCACAATAAAAATAAGTATTACTAAAAATTCTAAGTTAGAGAAATAAATTATATAAACAAACATACTTTGAACCAGAATACTTTAAGATGTATTTGAAAAGAAGTTTTCCTTTGTGTATTAGGTAAATTTTAATTATTACCTAATAAATATTTATGTTAAGAATGTGATGAAAACACAGATGATTACCAGACAAAATTATTTTGCTTGATCTTAATGTAACAAGATTTGCTTGAATAAATGATTTACATATTTCCTTTAGTTTACTAGTTTGGGATTATAACTGCTTCACTTCTTATTTGATTTGAACATTTGAAGCTCATGAAACACAGAAATCATAATCTTGATTTTATTTTCCTGAAGCTGATGCTTTATTGTTGTCTTCTAAAAGTACAGCAAAATTAGGCTCACAAGCCTTATCAGATATCTGCTGATATTAATGGAAAAATCTCTCTGATTCTAGTAGGCATTGGATTGGACTTGTAGAAGTTAATGTTAAAGTCATCAAAAGTGTAATAGTATTATTTTGATGTAAATGACAGCAGAGTTTGGCTATATTAAATTTTTCATACAGTCATGATATAGTTGATAAGCTCCACTGTATTCTTGTTAATAATAATATTCAGGCACTCCTACACTTGGATAGCATCCTCCCTACCCTTTTTGGCTTTTCAGTGTTCCATATTCTGCTTCACACAATTCAAAACAATTAGATTAAAAAGAAGAACGTCTTTACGTTGCATAATTAATCTTAAACAATAAGAAATGCAGGAGTAAACTAATTTGATAGCTACTGACGCATTTGGGATGCATGATCTGCAGGTCTTTCACTGCAACACCATCATTAAACTACAGTGCAAGCATATGATTTTAATTCCCTTGGTAGTGTGGGAAGTTAGGTTTGTGTTGACAATGGGAGCAGCATGTCAGTGCCTGACTGGTAATGATACTTATTTCCTAGTTAAGCAAATAAAAATGACAGGCTAAGTCAAGCACTGCACTGAACTAAAACACATTTCAAAAATAGGTATTTGGTAAGTGAGGAAAATCTATTTTAATTTAATAATTGCTTATTGAAAGACTTTAATTAGATATGAGCAAAGGGTAATTGAAGCAAAGTCTTGAGAGCAAATTAATCATTTAATAAACCTCAGTACTGTCTTAAAATTATTGAAATCTTAACAACATCAGCCATATTATTTTATCCCTTGGGTGAATAAAGAGGAATATAGTTGATGAAATTTCATGGATGTAGAGCTCTTGTGACAGTTAAAGCTGAATCAGACTTATTTTTGTTATGTTTTAGTTTGCACATTCTGTTCCTCCCCTCCCCACTCATGAATAATATGTCCCTGTATGGGGATTAGGCATACCAACCTGAATTTTTCATTTAAAATTATTCATTTTTATATAAAAGTTTATAAATATTTATCAAGGGATGTTGGGCTAGTTAATAGTATTTTCCCCTAATACACACACATGCATCCACATGCACATAGTTCTGAAAAATAAGTGTCTGTCTTGGGACTAGACTGCTCCTAAGTTCCCGTTGGCAAGCTGCAGGGTAAACTTGCCCTAATGAGCAGTAGACAAAAAGTAGTTCTTCCCTCAATATGAACTGTAGACAGAGTCCTGTCACAAAACTGCTTTTCCCCCCCCCTCCCCCGCTTGAGAATAAGGAAACACAGACAAAAAACTATATGAGGGCTTTTATGTAACGTCTGGAAAGTGTCTCTATGCTAATTTGTAAAACTATAATGTTAGAACTGCTAACATAAGCTGAGGATGAGAATCTAAGGCACAAAACCTTCAAAGATATTTCTGTATCAGCAAAAAAGAAAAGAAAGAAAAAAACAGAAGTTGAATGATTCCACATGGCCCCAGAGTGTGCCTCAACTCTATTTCTAAGGATTTCTTTGAAAGATTATGTAAAAGAAATGTTTGGATGTTGATAAAAGTGAACTTTAGCCTATTGAGAGCATAGGGAAATTTTTAAGATACAGCCGTGTAAAGGACTGTATTCTGACTGTAGAGGAATCTGAGTGACAGCATAATTTAGCACCTGTGAATCTTCTCCAAAACTTCCATGTTCATCACCACTCTCTGCACAGGTGGTTGTTTTGATGTGCTAATTTATATCTGCTAAGCAGCTCTGAGGCAGTGATCTTAAATTACCATATAAGGATGTGATGAGGTGTGCTGTACATAGGTGTGAGAAACCACTGAATGAAGGCACTCTTTGGGCTAAAAGGTTTGATTTCAGTTCGGATTAATCATCTAGAAATAGAGATTGCAGTCTTGTTTGCAGGCACCTGAGACTTTTTTAAAATGCATGCCCAGTTGTGCCTGGCTATAAAGTGGAAGGAAGTATTTGTCAAATGATGTGGAATTCAGACTGTAATTCATGTTTTACTTTTATGTTCTTCTACAGATAGTAACTTCATCCTTGCAAATGCTCAGGTGGCGAAGGGGTTCCCTATAGTTTACTGCTCAGATGGCTTCTGTGAGCTTGCTGGATTTGCACGAACTGAAGTCATGCAGAAGAGCTGCAGTTGTAAATTTTTACTTGGTGCTGAAACAAATGAGCAGATGATTCTTCAGATTGAGAAGTCATTGGAGGAAAAGGTAGAATTCAAAGGAGAAATCATGTTCTGCAAGAAGAACGGTAAGTTTTCCTTCTTCAGTTTTCCCTTAGGTCCAAAATATGAAACTTAACATTAACCTATATAAAATACAACATGCATTTAATGATTTTATATATTTATAATCAGATCTACAGGAATACATTTGAATAAGGACACATTGTTGCTGTAGATATTATGATTGTGCTTATATTTGTGTTAGTATGTAACTAAGGTGACCTATATGACAGATTATAAAGCCACATAGAAGAAGAAATTCAGAGTGCTAAATTGCATTAGGAGGCACTGTATTTTCTGCACTCAGTATGACACTGTATCTACTTCTTGTTATGCTAAAATCCTGACTCCTATTGCAGATTTTCTAATTCAGAAATTAATATTCAGCTTAAGATAGAAAACAGGTATGTAACATTTTCAGCCCCTTCATTAAAATGTTCAGAACTTTGGCTGGTCTAAGCGACTCATTCTCCATAGCCACTCTCTATAAACACAACAGTCATGACTTTCAAAATGGATTAGTACTAAGTTTAATGTCACAACATTAAAATTTTCTGAGCGTTAAGCAACTTCATAGGCTTCAGTAAATTTTGGGTCACACACCAAAGAGAAAGCAAACAATGGAAGAAAGTACCCCATGGTACACCCTGCCCAGTTTGTTATTACTATTACTCAAATGTTATTACTATTTTATTGCACACTTCTAAAAATTCTTTCCTAAAAGTAGTAAGAATATACTGTGAAGAAGTTAGGTAGTCTTTTAGAGAAAGAGGGGCTGTCTTCTCCCAACTCTCTGACTAATACAAAAGAGAGAAATATTGCCCAGTTGACTCGTATTCATGATTGCTGTTTTTCATAATATTAAAGTTATTTGAAGATGTTGTTGAATGTGTCTTCCTCTTAGTTTTTTAGCATTTGAAGGGGACTCCAACAGTTTCTTGAGCCTGTGTTTCAGGGAAGATTATTCAAAGAAAATAGTTTCAGATTTGTAAAATCCTGTCTGAATGTGGAGGAAAAAGTTATCTTAATCCAAAAACATAAGGGCTGCTTTTCCCTCGTATTGTAGAGTGATGATTAGGCACAATGAGAAAGATGTAGGTAAATGTTAAGAAGTGTAGATTAATGTAAGAAGTAAAGCTGCCATACTCATTTCACTGGCTTGGCCCTAAGGGATAAATTGTGGTTCCTTTGTGCTATGAAGGAGTGCTTCAAACCTGTAACAAGTATGATCAATGAAGGCGCAAAAAAATTACAGGTCGATTTGCTTATCAATGCAGTTGAATCATAGATAAATAGGTAAAGGGAAAATCTTTAGGATAAAAGAATTTCCCACCAACCATCCTACTTACATCCTTGGGTATAATCTTAATCAAAGCCATTCCAAGACACTTTCTCAGTATGAATAAATTTCTCTTACTGCCTATTATAGCTTCCATTTTCATGTATTTCTGTATAATTGTGAAATAGAAATGAATAAGTATTAAAATAACATGAGACTGTTCTTGAATAAAAGCAAAATTTATCGTAAAAATAGTCTTATTTTTTCAACAGAGCTGCATAGTACAGACATCAAATTTGGTAAATCATTCATCCATTTTAAGTGAGCATTTTTTCTGGAAAAAAAATTGAACATATGATGCAGTTAGGCTTATTCAACATTGGCGAGAAAAATGAGCGTCTCTGTCACAGGCAAATGTTTTAAAAGCATTTTAAGGCAAAAGAACTTTCAGAATAATGGCCCCCAAATGACTATATGGCTACCTTGAGGATCCCCTGATATTGGAAGTAATTGCTAATGGGGCTAGTGCCAAAGCAAATGTCGGGAACATAAATGGGTGGAAGAAGAGTGATTAACAAGCTCTGGTCATCATAGGGTAAAATGTCAATGTCCTATTACCAGTTTAGGGTGTCTGTATAACTAGGTGTCTGGCTTTAGTCAGATCAGTTCAGAGGTGCTAGCAAGCTGTGCAGGCTTAATTACAAGACTAAATGAACATCAGTAACTTCCATATACAATCACAAAGTGCAAAGTCTCCTTAAGCAAAAGACTTGAGGTCCTGCTAGAGAAAACCTAAGAGCAGTCAGCAAGAACAGAGGTTACAACTTGAGACTGATGTTACAGGGACACCCCGGGGACTGTTTCAGAGTTTAAAAACTAAAATTAGCATTTTAAATTTCCCTGATCTTTCTTAATACTGTTTTGCACAAACTCAGACAAATCCTGATAGCTTTAAAACAGCCTAAACAGTTCAAGTTCTATGCCAGGAGAAGTTGCTCATTTAGTAATGTTTAGACAAAAATGCTATAGTAGTTTTGATTCCTCTAGTTGATACCCTTGACACACGCTCTATGACAAGTTGTTATGCTGTCTGAAGAGCGGTGTCGGGAATACTTCTGAACCGACAGAGCAGACTGCTACATTTTGTTGAAAATATCTGCAACAAATTTAGTTGCAGATTACAATAATGTAAATATAGAATAATCTTGCTGAATTCAAGTGGCTTGGGATTTATCAGTGCGGCTGAGAAGAGAACCCACTGCCTGGATCTTGTTCCTAGAATAATCTGAAAGCAGGTGAATACTGTGCTGAAGAACTACGTTTAGAAAAATCCCTTCTTTTTCACCCTGCTGAAACACTGAAGATACTTATCAGTTGCAAGTGCATGAAGTTAAATAAGGTCTTCAGAAGTCCCAAAACTAAAGTACTAACAAGCAGCAGATTAGAGGTTTTTTCTTTTCCATAGACAGCCTAAGAGGATGTGACAATAAGCCCTATAATCACATACACTCATCCCATCACAGTCCAAAGTAAGCTCTCCATTTTCAATTTCTGAGAAGGTCACACCTTGATTCCTTCCAGAAACCATCAGACTCGTTCCCTGTGTCTCAAATCAGTTTCTAGCCTTTAAAAATGGATTGGTTCTTACACCCCTATGATCTGCAGTAGCCCTGCAGATTCCCCAGCCCCTGTTCCCCACGCCAGCAATAGAACTGTTTGCACAGGCATTTGTGGGCAATTAAAAATCCCCCCTGTCAGAGGAATGGGATCAGAGGGTTCTGCTGGGACCACCATTATGAGCTGCCCTAGGATTTGGCAATATGCTGAGCTGGCTTCATTCTGTGATAAGGCTACTGGGACTCAAGGAATGCTTTGTTATCTTCTACCTGTAAACTGCTGTAAACACTGAGATATGTGTTCGCTTGTGTCTCACAGTTCTTGGCCCTAAAGGTTTTGATAAACTTTTGGTATTTTAGAAGATCAAGAAGGCATGCCATGGTTATTGGCTGGATATTGAAATAAAATTCATATCTCAGATATGTTTGCTTAATTCTCTATTTTCAAGAATCAATATAAAAAAATCAAGATATTCTATCTGACCCTTCCCAGCCCTGTTGGAGATTACCTGTTTTAATAATTATATACTTTTATCTGGAAGAGAGCTCAGGAGCAAGGCACTAGGGAGAGTCGAGAAGGAATGAAAGTCTGAGTCTCTTGCAGAGTTACTGCCTACCTTCATACATGGCTGAAAGACCATTAGAAAGTCTAGGATGTAACAATATTCTCAGATGAACAGCAATGACAAACACAAGGAAAAGAAATAAGCCTCAAGACTTGAGACGTAATCTATAGCCTCTGCTATAGATGTGCCATTGAATAATGTGGTTTCAGGATAGCAAAAGCTCTGATACAACTTTTTTTTTTTTTTTTTTTTTTTTTAAAAAAAGAAATGGATTTAATTTCCTTTAAAGAAAAATTAAGAAAATTAATTTTTCTTAAAGCTCTTGTTTTCTGCAAAAAATATTTTTGTCTTTACAAGAATGGCATCTCTTTCTTCCATCAAGTTTAAAGATCTACTTTTAATTATTATCTGAAAAATGAAGTATTTTGCCAAAGTGAAATATTTTGTAATATTCTGAAACTTCAGTGCCGCAGTAGTAGTTCAGAGGAGTTATGCAGCACCTTTTTTCTATAAACTGACCCACTAGCTTTTGCAGTCTCCTGAAATACAGTATGTCCGTGGGAAATGTAAGGGCAGTTAGAAAAGAGGAATTTATTAAAATTTTCTAATTGATGATTGTTAAAATTTTCCTTATAGAAATATTAATTTTCTAGTGATATTGAGTTACTTACATAGAGAAAGTCTCTACACAAGCAGGAGAGTCCATAGCAATGTGACCTCGTTGCAGTTTCACTCTACTTCACCTTAGAAATACAACCTATAAATAAGAACGTTAATAAGCTTTTGTGGTTGGTGTGCTTGTGTTATATAAACATATATATAAACATATGTATAAAATGTAGGAGTGAGAGGGGATAAAAAGAAGAAGCAACACTGAAAAATGAATCTGATAGTGATATCTAACTGCAATTTCATGAGCCATAAACAATCGTTCATAAACCATGCTTCAGAAAAGCATCTTCCCTGTTCCCCCCCGCCCCCCCCAATACACACACACACTTTTAGCCTAATAGCAATGTGCCTGGAGCTTCAGAGATCTTGGAGAAGTCTTTCATTTTAAATAACAGTATGCTTATGTATGTAGACACATTTTTATTTTCCTCTGCTTTCACAGGAGAGGAAATGCTTTAGCTCTTTCCTCTCCAAACTAATTGACTGATCTGATTGACTCACAGCCACTGATGAAACATGGGCAGCTCTGAAATGTGTAGAAATGCTAAAGACAGTCCTTGCTTCTGCTGCAATGGGAACAATGCAGCCCTGCACTGGGGAGGAGAAGTTGGGGCAGACTTCTTCTACTCTTGTGAAGAGCCTTCAGTTGAGCTCTGTAGAGTCTAGAATGAAACTATCACTGTATGCATGCAATGAGACAAAACCAGGGGATGAATTTCATTTTGATGAAAGAAATAGTGGTAAAATGCCCTGTTAGCCGTGTGATCTGAAATACCTGTGATCTTTTACTGTATTTTAATGAGACTTTGACTATTGCTTACTAACTGACAGTGTTGATACTTTGTTCTGATGGCACTAATGCTGACATCAGCTAATAGCTTCTTTCAATAGCAGCATGATCTATTAAAAGCAAAATTCACTGATAAATGATGTGTTCTGCTGAAAGCACAGAGATAAGCAACTAAATTTGTATGCGAGTTTCCTGCTGTTTATTGCATTGTTATGGAGGGATAACCCTTCATTGCTTACAGATGCTTATAGATGATTGTTTCCACATAGGCACCTTGGGCTTCCAGCTGCACTTAATACGGATGGTTGCTAGTAATATTGTATGCATGATATATTTCATTATTGCTTAATTATGCATCTTTGACATATTCATTTTAAGAAGTGCAGCTTTATTTCATGAGGGTTTTTAGTTAGGCTTCAGCTGACAGTTGACTTTTGTCCCTATGCTTTACCATTTGTTAAAAAAAAAAGAGAGAGAGAGAGAACAAAATATCATTTCTTCTCATGATCACATCTCTCCCTTCTCCTGACAATTTCATTAATTTGTTCCTGATCCTCAAATTCCTTCACTGAACTTTGCCCTAGGCTCTATCTAATTGCCTTCTCCTATGCTGACAATTGTGATGAATTCGTGCAATAGCTCCACAATTTTTGAAAGAGCAGCATGATGCTCATGTCTGCACTCTCTGTTGCAACTTCTTACTGATCTGGGCTAAGGAAAGCAGAGCAATTTTAGAGAGTGGCTAAGTAATGGAAAGGTTAAAACTTACTACTTCCCACCTGATGGGGTTACTATAATTCTTTTCAATGAGCAGGCTCAAAGCCTGTTTACAGCATGTGCTCATGTGGATTCATATGATGAACTGGGGAGATTAATCCTCTCTACAGCCTTATGTAACTCCTCAGAGTACGTTTCAAAATCCTTCTGTACAAAAAGCATAACCTGATAGGATGGTGATATCCAGTCCAAATCTGTGGCATGGCTTCTTGTCAGGTCCCATCTTTAGCCTTTTCCTTCCAGAAGGTTGTCAGTTGGCAGAATTACAAATACCAGTTAAAATTCTTGAATTATGTGCTCAAAGAAAATTCTCAAACTTGGTTAAAGCTCTTGATGCATACTAACAGTTAAAAAATGAAATAGTAGGCATGAACTGTAGAGGCACTGATGTTCTTCTTGAACAAAAAACATATTTGACCTTTCCTAATGGAAAAAGTGATTGAAAACAAATGATCAATTTGTAAAATGGAGCTTTTCAACATGAGTGAACATCTAGTCAGTAGAATCTCTTCTTCCTCCAAGGAAAAAATTGTCCAAAACATTATGAATAAGCATGAGGCTGCAGTATCAGCAAATCCTCCCAACTTTGGGAGGTCTTCCACTCTGCAGACTGTGGATCTTCCATGTTTAGGTACTATCACTGAGAAGACACCAGAATCATGATCACTAGAATATTTTGAACAAATTTATTTTAGTTGTGGTGTTATCAGTTGTTATTTAGAGTTGAAAAAGTGAACATTTTAATTTCAAGTGGAGTGGCCTGTTTTGGTATACTCTGTTTTCACTTACAGGAAACAACAAATCCTGTGTCCTCTTTGAAGCCTCTTTTTAAGAGAATAAAATAATGAGCTCAAAAACACAGTAATGTCATTTGAAAATATGGTTGTATTCAGATGAATGTGGGCTACACTTCTGACACAATTTCAAAAGTTAGGCAGGTTATAGGAAGAAACTAAGAGAAATGAAGAAGTGTGTGTACATACATGATTTTTCATGTGTGTGTACATACATATAGACTCATACATGTGTACGCAAATGTATATGAGAGAGTACCCTAGCTTAAGAAAATTGGTTGTTTTTTTTTCCAAGGGACAAAAGTACATCCCTCAATAGACCAAACAATCTTCTTTACTAGGATGATGATTACATCTACATTTCAAATTGGGAGCTCTTAAAGTCCAAAAGGAATAGAGACCATGAGTTGGAAACACAGTTCTAATGATAGATTACAAAAATACAGTAATCAAGAGAAAGCAGACTTTGCTTGTTTTGGGATTGTGTCACTGAAAGCCATGAAAAAAAAGGAAATATTAGTTGAAGAAAGCAAAGAATAGACTGCTAAGGAAGGATTGATCCTGACTCACTCTGAAACAGTCCACAGAAAGGCACTGAAGAATTATTTTGTTTGGGTGCACTACAAGATTAAGATATATAATAGTTACTAAAAAGGGAAGCAAGAATATTTTAGGACAAGTTTTTTATCACTTTAACTAGAGATATTGGATATTTAATTATAAATAAGCCACCTCAATTAATACTTTCCCAGGAGTCAGCTGACAGAAACTGAACACCTTGTAAATATTACGACTGGGACACAGTAACGATCATTTGGGGATGGGGAGGAATAAATGGCACATTGCGAATTTTAATGAATTTGTCCTTAAGACCTTTCGTATATAAACAGAATATATTTCATTGACTTCACTGCTTTTTTGTATAGTCCTGTGTATTTTGCAAATTATTATAATTGTAACCTGATAAATGTATTACATCAGGCAGGTTGTTATCATCTCCTAAAATAGAGGTTTTTCTAATCTGGAAGGAGATAGGAAAAGGAAATTAGAACAAACAAAACCTAAGTAGTGCACATAAGGATAATGAGAGCATGTCACATGGCTTTAACAGGCATTGCTTAGCTTCTCTGCTTTTGCTCAATGAAAACTCAAATGTGACTAGAGGATTTTGAAACTAGGAGTTTCATTAAGTGGGGAAAATACTAGAGTTCTAAAAGAGGAGTCAAGAAAACTGAGTAAAAACAAAGCTGAAATATAGATGTGCTGGAGTCCATAAATTAATTTATACAGAATATATACAGCAACTAGCTGTTGCATACAAAAATATTTAAAGACCATTAAAGCTGGAAAGTCATATGCTCAAACTGCCAGAGCGGAAGCTGTCTGTGTTGAGATGATATGAAGTGTAGATTTCGAGATGGTAAGTTGAGCCTTTACCAGCTTAATACTGGAAGATTGCAACAGAGGCAAGGATAGGACTCAGCCATGCTAAGGTATGTCTTCTCTTAGGAAAACATCCTTGCCACCTCTCCCTCTCCACAATGTGGCAGTCATGACAAAAAAAGTTAGATATGTGGGTAATATGACATACAAGCTATTCTGAGTTACCTGGCAGTGGAGGGAACAGGAAATGAGTTGAAGCTAGGCACTAAAAAAGAGTGATGAAGTACACGGAGGGAAATTTTCACTTTCTCTGATAGGATGTGACAGTTTTATATAAGAGAAATGTCTACAATAGGTGATCATGCAATTGCATATCATGTAAGAAATTGTAATGTTGGTTCTTTCAGCAATGCATTTTTGTAGCCAAAGCGTTACATTCTGTTTGATTTCGTCACATCTGAAATCTTTAATTTTCTTTGTTGACAAACTAAAACAATGCTGGACTTAAAATGGTCAGCATCTCCTCTGTATGCACAATTTAACGAATAAAGAACTTTGAAGCTTTCTGAACGTTTATTCTACAAGCCTACAGAAAAGCAGTAATTCATAGTTTCAAGCTGTACACTGCAGCAGTAATGATAATCCGTAGAGACAGATGAAGAGAGAATTTTCATGAAAGCTTCTGAGTCACTACATAGCTCAACAGAGTTAACATAGTTACCTACTTACTCCTATTAAAACATATTTTTTACCCTGTTATTAAATTATCTCGCCTATCCCCTTCCTCCTACCAAGGTCTTGGAACACCTCTGTATTTCAGTTTACGGCATTTTGAAATGTATTTACTGCATCTGCTGAAACTTGCAAGCGGATCCACTTGCAGTATACAATCTACTATACAAAACTTGGGGAAATCTGTTCTTGAATCCTTTATACTACTACTGTGAAAATGTTAGCACAGACATCGTTAACCATATATGTCAGTTGACAAATACATCCTAATTATGAGTATCCTTGTTTTCTTCAGAAATCCTGTCAGACCAAAGGCTGACACTAAGATACAGCATATACAGGCTGTCATCTGTAGTAGCAGAATGTAAGGGAAAAAATTGATAGCTTTTTTTTTCTTAATATGTACATGTGACTACTACAAAGATGATGGAGAAAGAAGTACTTATTTACTTAAAGCAGCAAAGCCTTGCTTTATCTGTGTTAATAGATTATTGTCAAAGTTTTGGTACTTAACAGAGAGAAACTACTCTGATTAAAGCTGTACTTTTTTTTTCAGCTCCATTCCATTTCTATTTAATTGAGTTGCAATTATTTTTAAAGCATGGTTTTCTGTTTTGTACTCTGGTTTCTTCAAAAAGGTGTTGACACTTTATAAAAACAGTGAAACATTCAGCCAAAATGCTATCAGTGACACTGGAAATCTTTCAATAAGTTATCAAAAGAGCCAGTTTGGACTCTTTGTCTTGATATCCAGAGTTTCCACAGTGGAAAAGGGGAAAAGATCAGGCTTAAAGTTCTCTGGTGATATCATGTATCCAGCAGCAGCTTTATTTTGCTAGTAACAAATAGCAAATGTTCTTTAAACAAAACAAGTCTGTGTTCTCGTGCTGAAGATTCATGATCAACCCTGCTGGCAAGTTATTGCCATTACCCATTTAACAATGTTTTTATTTTTGTCTATTAAATAACAGTCCTTAGAAATAGCTTAAAAAAAGAACGTATGATTTGCATCTGCTTAAAAGAACATTTAGTTTGCTAAGTAAAGCACTATAATGTAAAGAAATGTGCCAGATTTATGATTCTTTGTGCAGCTTAAATCTGTCCTCTTGTGCATATATATCATGATAACTATGTGGCTTGAAGAGTCACTATTTCTTGCCACAAGGCACTTGTACATCCAATATGTAAGACATATACTCTTTTCTTTCCAAGTACTCAGCTTCTTAGCCTATAAAACATTTAATTTTGTTAGTCTCATATGTTATGTGCACGTCAAGCTCTGTAGCATAGCTTTATGTCTTAGTCCCCTTTCCTTTCACAGTAGAGAGATATAGTTGAATCATGGGAATTTGCTCAATTTATTGCCCTTGAGCGATGGAAAAGGCAGTGCAGGCCAGCCTGGTGCCTGTCTGGCAAGCAGCGTGGCGTGCAAAGTCCCAAGGGAAGTGAAGGCCTGCTGGTGGCTATAGCTGCCACTAGCTGCCACAGGGTGAAAAAAGAAAGCCTTAAGCTAGTCTGCCTGGACGATATGAGTTTAGCAGTCTGGGCCTTGATTATAAATAGAATATAATTTTGCATCAGTGTGTTACTAGATCTGAGTGATTCAGAGGAAGATGTGTGCTTACTCGTACTTACTGTAGAAGGGTACTTGCTGCAGGTAAGAATGGTTAAGATTTTGACAAAACAGAGGAGATTGATACAGAGTTTAATTACTTTACTAAAGAATTTAAGAAGTCAGTCATCAATAATCCCACTCAATTTCTGTATTCTGATGCCATTACAATATCCAAATACCCACCAAAGCCTCTCATTCTGAGTACTGCACTAAGATTTGTCTGGGGTGAATGTGACTGAAGACTGAGTAAATATTTTTGTATACTGAGCATAGTAGCTCATGAATAGAGCTAACTGTTTGATTATTTTTGTTTTATTTGTTTTATTTTTTTGTTTGCTCTTTTGTTTGCTCTTTGTTTTATTTTCTAGTAATAGGGATATTGGTATGATGGCAGGGTTCTGCAAAAATCTAACTTTTAAATTCCTTTCCCTGTTGACTCTTGTTTTGATTTCAATTTGAGGACAGACTGTTGGACTGAGGAAAGGTAGAAATAGTGGTTGAGAGAGTGACCATAAAGCACTCTACTCCGTGTGTGTGTATATATATAATGTATATATATATATATGTATGTGTATATGTGTGTGTGTGTGTGTATATATATATATATATATATATATATATATAGACATGAGGTGGACTCTAGTCAAATTGTTTTGTGATAAGATTATGCTTCATTTGATCTCTTTTTCTCCTTTCTTGTGGTGTGCTTTTATAAGCCCTGAGGATATTAAAATACATTTTGAACCTTCAGTTCATAATGCAAGAGAAAGATTAAACTTTTCCTCAAAGAGTGATGGCTTGGAGCAATAGAGACTGTATATAAATAAAACTCCAAGAGAAATTTCTTTGATAGACTACTCTTGGCAATACAGAAGACCTTTGTATGTACCATCTGAAGCAGGGAAGGGATTTCTGTCTCATGGCTGAGTGCACTCAAAAGCACTATAACTAAATAGGGAATTACTTTTTTTTTTTTTTTTTTTTTTTTTTTTTGATGAGAAGCAAGTTCTTCTTTTGGCTTACAGCATTGTATGATGCTGGCTTTCACTATAAAAGCTCTATAATGGATTGCATTGGATCAGTATATTTTTCCAAGAATCCTTGTCAATAGTGAAAGATAACATAGTTCTGTTCCTGACAGAGTGCTAGCACATATTGATCTACTCCTGAGCTAAATTGGGCCATCTCCTCTAGTCCTGAAGAGTACTTTGTATTTATTCATTTGCTCCCTTCAGGGCAGTGGCAGAAAATCCAGCAACAGAAGCTCAGCTCAGGACTTGTGGAGACTGAATGTAGAAGTAATGGCAAGAGCAGCAGCTCCACCATGCCAGTGGTGCCTTCATGAGAGAAGTAGCATATGTTTGCACTGTATATGTCAACTGCTAATGTTGCTTGTTTGCTTTGCTTAATCAATATTTTCAGGCATGTTTACGAAGGAGGAGGAGAATGAGGGCATATAACAAAAGAAAATATGTTTGAAGATAAACAACAAATAACATTAAACTGTGGCAAAATTTGGAATAATTTCAATGACCGGTGTTCATTTGCACTGAATTCAAATTCTCTTTGATTATGTATGAAGGAGTAAATGTGTTACAGTATGACATCCCGAAAGGATTTATTTATCTTTCTAATGATTGCTGATGGGCAGTGTTGCAATAATTTCCCTAAAACTACAAATCTATCATTTCAGGTAGCACTGCCAAATGTGTTTCTTGGAATAGCTGGATTGGATTTGTCTGAATATGGCTGGTACCTGTAACTTTCTTCCAGGAGCAACCTTACTGACTAATTTGTGTGTGGAAAAAAAAGCAATTGAGAATAGGATACGCTTCTACATCTGGAGCAGATTACAACTGTTTAACAAAGCATTACAGTCATTGCTATCGTTTACAGCATCTTGTCCAACTGGATCTACTGCTAGAATTTAGCTGGGCACAATGTAATTTTACAAAGTAAAATTTGGCCAGTTTAAGAGCTATAACAATATTATGTAGACATTTGTGATTCTGTTTTTAAGTAGGAAAATAACATTTCTTAATTTTCTTCTCATCTTTGAATGCACCACTTTAGATTGACATGGTGGTGGCTCTGTAGCACGTTGCTGACGGTAACAGCACTGAAGCAGTTTTTCCCAAAAGTTTTGAAAAAGGAGTCAAGCCTGTACAAAAATGAATTAAGAATGGAAAATTAAAGTGAAGGAAGAAACAGTAGAAATATCTTGGTTTTCATGCCAATTCTATCTGCTTTTAAAAAGGCTACTTAACTTTATCTGTCTTTACATCCTTAAAATGAGAATTTTTAAACTCAGTATTAAGCCAGTCTGTCTCCATGATTTTTCTCTCTTTCTCCAGTTTTCTTTCCAAATATTCACTATTCCTCTTGTGCCTACTCTAAGAAACTTAAGGGGAAGTCTTACCTTATAACAAGTAACCAGTAGTGGTTACCAGTAATGCTACCTTCAAAGTTGCTTGTCCGTCTCTTGAAAAGTTTGGCCAGGATGGAGAGAACCAGCTGATTTCCCTTCAAAGAATGCTTTTGGACCTCCAGCTGTGGTAGTCCTTCAAGGGAAAAGCTGATATTTCACCTCCTGTGCTCATCTACAGCTTTCAACACGCGGTTAGAGAACTTTTATTTGAAAATTTAAATTGTAAAATTGACTTGAGATCTTGTGTTCATTTCCAAGACTGCAGAGTTTGGGAAAGAGAGTATAGATGGGGAAGTGACTAATCTAGTTTGCCTTCTTAAGGATCAAGGTCATTTGATCATCTGGCAACAGTCAGTTTTGCAGGGAGCTTATCCTGTTTTCTGAATGAAAGTAGATTTCTGGCTATGAATGAATGACAAAAATATTGTGATAGGAAGGAACATGGTTATGTAAAGGTAGAAGCATCTCCTAAAAATATATTTTAAACTGAAAAAAGCAGTAGTTATGGTTTGTAAATAAGATTAGTAGGCTGACAGCACAGTGATAATATGTGGAGGCAGTTTGTGTTGGTACCCAAAACCTGAAAAACACAGAAGCCTGGCACTGAACTGAGTTATCCCCAAAATGATGGGGTTGGGGTCCAACATGTTTACTGAGTTCTAGTTATACTCCCAACACATTTGAAGGACTCACCAGGACCTAAGCAAAAAATTAGCTTCTGCTCTGAATGATCTGAGTTAATGGAAAGCGTATGAATAACACCTTAGGAAGTGAGCAACTACTTTGCAAGTGACACAATCAGTAGCAAAAAAAAAAAAAAAAAAAAAAAAAAAAAAAAAAAGTGTAATTATTTATCAAATATGAGCAGGGAAATGTTGACATGAGTTAAAAATATTGCCAAACACAGCATTATCTAACTTAGGTCTTAGCAAGGTGACCAATATTCTTCATAAGGAAGATAGCTGATATTAATTTTACAGATGGTATATGTTAATATAAATCTCACCATCCTTAAGATGCAAGGAGTCAATTCTTTTCTAGATTAAGTTACTCTAATTCAAGCATTTACAATTTTTATTCTAAATATTATGTCCAGTTAGTTTAATTATCTTTGAATTAGTGGAATGATGCTCCGACTATCAGGTCTTCTGTCAAGGGATTTTAATGAGTACCTAGTTGGATGATTAAGGTAAAATGATTCTCTAGTTAATATGGAAGCTTCAGATGTCAAGTTAACATGGTGGAAGCTATTCCAGTGAAATAGGAAGTACATCAGTTGAGAGTTCAAAGGAAAGCATGATTTCAGAGGAGTAAGCAGCTTCATTAAACACCATTAACGATCCCTGTAGATAAATTTTGCCTTTAAATTAATGCCTCGCTTCCAGAGAAAGTAGTATTACTGAGCTTCAACCAATGATGCAAAGAGATTTACACGAGCTGAACATCTGTGATTTCCTGACTACTAACCTTCTAAATAAGATTTTTTTGTTAGAATTCCATTAGTTGTAGCTTTAATAGTTTGCTCCCCCACACACACTCTCTCTGCTGAAAGACAGATGTCTGAATTAAATTCATTCTTTATCCTTACAGGGACTTCATTCTGGTGCCTATTGGATATTGTTCCTATAAAGAATGAAAAAGGAGATGTAGTACTCTTTCTGGCCTCTTTCAAAGATATAACAGACACAAAAGTGAAGATTGCTGCAGAAGACAAGAAGGAAGGTTTGTGTGATTTGCAACCAACATTGATAAGAAAGTTTTGAAAGTCACACAATCTCACACAAGATGAAATGACATAGAAGGATTAAATATCTGTTGAGTGTTATATTTGTAATTTTTTATTTAGAAGCTGTTCCACATTCTGTAAGTGTGGAATAAACTATCCAAGGGACAGAGCATTTTATCCTCAAAATTAAACTTGTTTTAAACTGTGATTTAATTTATTTACTTTCTGTATTTTCTAAGGTAAATTTTAGAAAAACTAGACCTCTTCAAGCATTCTTATATAAAGCTGATTTCAACAGCTGAAAACTGTTTCAACTATTTCAACTGTTGAAAGAGGAATAAATGCAAATTCTCATGTGATTTCGTGGCAGAATGTATCTATCCATATTGTTTAGAAATTATTTTTCCAATTGAAAAGCATAATTGTTCTTGCATGATCTGATTTTAATGTCAATATATGAAAAAATAATACTTAGTATGTCTTTAGCAATATCTAAGTATAAGGCATAAGAAATGTGTTCTCACGTTTATTTGCTTCTGGAAGAAAAATATGCAAGGGTCCTCTTGTAAATTTGGGAAAAGATTATTTGTGCCACTCTAATGGTGCACAGACACCTTAAATCAGTTTCATCTGCACAATGCTATCGAGTTTTGCTACCATCTGTTACAACAAAGCAATGAGATTGGAGAGTAGTGTAGAGGGGAGACTAGAAGATATGTGGTCGGTACTGACTATATTGTCTACCAAAGGCAGTGAACTTGCTCCAGATTTACACCTTGTCAGTGCCCACTGAAAGAAGAGAGTAGTTCTGCAACTTTTCTATGTTAGAAGAACTGTCTAGTGAAAAGTTTTCTGTGGAGGGAAGGAATAACTTTCAGGAATAACTGTAAAGTTTCATTACTGTTTCATTTTCAATTCTGGTACTGCTCTTTGGATTATTTAAATTTGTCACCCCTGTGATAGCCATTTGATCTCTGCATGTCACTGAAAACAATGTAAATATGGCCTTAGGACTCCTTTTCTTCTTCTATGTTTCTGAGGCAGGTGATCAGTTAGTAACAATTTGTATTCAACTTTTGCTGATTTTAAAGCTAGTAAGCTGGTAAGTTTTTCAATAAAAATAGTTATACCTCAGTTATATAGAGACAATTGTACTATAGTATTCTTTTAAAGCATTTTAGTATTTCAAAATAGAAAATATTATGCTTCCTTGTACTGATGAATGTTCTTAAATCAGCATTTATTCTAACAATGTCCGTCTCTTCAACACGGTTTGACAAATAATTTCACCTTTGTCTTGCATTACAAGTCCTGAATAATGGACATATTTTTATGCATTCATCACTTTTTGCATAGAACTTATTTGAGAATTTCTGAGCTGAAAGATTAAAGAAAGGCTTTAAAGTAGCACCAAGTGCTTTTTGCAGATTACCCTTACATCCAACTTCAACTAATCAAAGTAAAATCTTTTTTTATATTTCTATCTGATTTCTGCTTAAGACTTTTTTTTTTTTTTTAAAAAAAAAAGCCTCTTACACTTGCAAATGCTTTAGGAAGACAGTTTATTAAAATGTGATGTGTGAGATCATGTAGGAGAGAGATTGTTTGAACATCTGTGCTCTGTAAGCTAATGGTATACCTCTTATGAGAGATGCAAATTTTCAGGATACACTAACAGAAATCTCATTTAGTGATCATTAGAAATAGGTATATGACTGATTACATGCAAAATGGTAGCTATTGCTTATCAATTAAACATTTCGTAGCTCTACACTTCTATTAAAATGGAGTTCAATGATCTTCAGTTATTTGTGTGAGTTCATGTTAAACTGTTAATCTAAGCAGATTTTAGCTCATGTTAGCTGTTGCACATTTAAAAATTAATACTCCTCCTAGATCTCAGCATTGCACTGGCGGGGGAAGGCACTCATAAACAGCTACTTTTACGTCAGCAAATGCCAATTAATTTCTGTGTTCTACAGGGTAGGTTCTGGGCTTCAGGAATTGCTCTAAGCTTTGGATATAGACATTTTGCTGTCTTGCACAGTATACTCTTTAGAGAGCAGTCTTGATACCATGCTATTCCTTCCCATTATACTCATGTAAAACCGTGGTAATCCTTTTATTCTATGGAGGTATTTGTTCTACAAAAAGTAGAATTTAGTGTGGGGCTTTGCTAAGTACAATGTTTGATGTAATATGATGAGGTAGGGAAGAAGATCCAAACTTTTAGTCAAAAATGTTTACAAACAATTCCAGTATTTTAATTTTATGTGACTATATCTGGCTATATAAAAACAAATTTAATGATAATATGATGATTTAATGGTAATAAATTAAACCACACAAACTGATTCAGTACCTGAAATTTAAAGATATTCAACCCTATGAGTAGTTGATTCCTCTTTACTTTGTCCATATCTACTATCATACATGTAGTGTGTGACCCGTATTTACAGAAAGTGAGTCTGTACTTTGAAGGTATTAAAGATCATTTTTAATATTTAATGAGTAATATCAAGTTACACAGTGTTCGGTATACACCATCAGGTATTATTTTCAGAGTTAGTATAGCCAAAAATATAATTTTATTTGTTCGAAGATTATCAGACTTGTCTTTTCAAAAAACAGGGAACCTATACACATGGAACTGAAAGGCCAGCTTTTGCTGTAAGACAGTTGGCATTATGCACAGTTTTTCATTGCCTTTTTGGCATATCTGTTGTACTTAGACTATATTTATATAGGAAAGAGAGTTTAGATACAAACATGCTCAGTGTGAAACTCTTCTGTCTGTGCAAGGCTGTTGTATTAATAGATTTTACTTCAAGTTTCTCTCTTCTCTCTGTTCTGTCCAGAACAGACTTTGACAATGTGCTTATGGGGCATTAAGATTCACATCCTGCCTCTAATTTCTAAACTTGTTAAAAAGATTATCTAAAAGAAGTGTTTCCCATTCCTTTTTTCCAAAGTCTGCCCTAGACCCCTTGGCAACGTTGTTCAGTAGCGCACTCTCACTGGTCGTACCTCCAAAAGTCATCTTCAGACTTGGTTCTTCCTCACTTCTTTCCTGCCTTTGATACTTTGTATTTTTTTCTGTAAAATCTTGTTCCCCCATACTTTCACAATGACATGTTGCTGAGACTTATCTCCTGGTCTCCCTTTTCTTGTGGATTATCTTTTTGCTTTTCTAGACCTCGAGAGTTTCATACCCTCTTTGTTTTTCTGCAGAACTTTCCTTATCTGTTCTATATCGTCTGTTCATACAAGGTCTGTTGCTCCTTTATGCCAACATGCCTTGCGAAAGTCCACTATTTTGCCCAATTTCACTTCACTAGCCCAAATGCCAGACACCATCTGTGACCTTTTCTTCTGAATGCCTCATTTTAAATAAAAATTTAGCAGATTTTTTTCTGTTCTTCTTCTGTATAAAAGTTTTCAGTGAAATCAGCCTGACCAGCCAATGGTGATAACAGACATTATGTCCTGAGATTTTTGTATAAGAAAAAGAACTTGTGCATGAGAAGATTAACAATCTTTAAGGGGTGTTGGGACAGTTAATAACTCTCTCCTTTGGCTTTTTATTTTTATTTTTTAATTAATTTACCATTCTTCCCCACTCTGAGCTTTTCAATCCTGTATAAATAGGATTTCAGTATTGTTTTCAACAATACATTTATTTTCTCTACTTTGTCTATTGTAGAAATTTACTATACTTTCCGTTTGTTTAATAATACGTATAATTAAGTACAGTTGTGAAAAGTAACTCTTCAACAATTTTTTGCAAAATTTGGAATCCTTAATCAAATTCACGGTCTTTTTCTTTCTAAGGAAAACTTCTTTCATAAAAACAACATTCCCTCCAGAAACTGTTTCTCAAGCCATTTTGTAGGAGACCTATTGTAGTATTCTAACCTAAGATAAGGTGTATTTTGGTAAACTGGCTTAGACTTTCCATTGTCACTTTGGAGGAAAACAGCTTAAATTGGAGTTGTCAGAGTCCAAATCTCAACTCCAATACAGTGAGGTTTGATCTATGTTTTTTTAATTTATCTCTGCACATGGATATTCTTGGGGGTATGCAGAAAGGGAGCGAGATTACAGCAATACAGGTATGAAACTAAGAAATTATTCTGTGACTAATTCTGGGTCTCTAATCTGCATGCAAATACATAATAACTTGGGTTATGTAAACATAGACTGCTATAGTTGTAATCACTGCCAAAGTTCCGCTGCTAAATTTGACTTGTTCCAGAAGAGTTTCCTGTAGCCTTCATTGAAAATCTATTAGTTATTTTTTCATTGAGGAAAATTAGTAGGATTTTGTTTGAAAACAACAAACTTAGGACATGTTCTCTCCCCTATTCTTCCAGCATTAGTATAAAAATGTGTGTAACAGATATCAATCACAGAATGATTAAAGTTGGAAGGGGCTTCCAGAGATCGTCTAGTCCAATTCCTCTGCTCAAAGCATGGGCAATGCAAGCAGATTGCTCATGGTTGTGTCCAGATAGGTTCTGGATATCTCCAACAATGGAAATTCCACAGACTCTCTGGGCATCCTGTACCAATGTTTAACCATTCACACAACAAAATAACCTTTTCCTTATATTTAAGCAGAATTTCATGTATTTCAACTTGTGCCTGTTGTCTCTCATCCTTTCACTGGGCAGCACAGAAAGGAGTCTGGTTCCATCTCCTTTCCTCCTTTCCTCCATCAGATCTTAATAAACATTGATAAGACCCCCACCCTCGAGCCTTCTCTTTTTCAGACTAAATAGTGCCAGATATCTTGCCCTCTCCTTTTATGTTAGATGCTCCCAGACCTTTCCTGGACTTGCTCTGGTATGTGCGTGTCTTTCTTGTACTGGCGAGACCAGAACTGGACCCAGCACTCCAGATGTGGTCTCACCAGTGCTGAGTAGAGGCAGAGATCATTCCTTCGACCTGCTGGTGACACTTTCCACCGCAGCCCAGGATATCATTGACTTTCTTTGCTATGAGGGCTTATTACTGATTCACATTGAACTTGTCCACCAGGACTCCCAGGTCCTTCTCTGCAAAGCTGCTTTCCAACTGGTCAGCCCCCAGCCAGTACTGGTGCATGGTGTTTTTCCTCCCCAGGTGAAGGACTTTGCACTTCCCTTTGCTAAACTTCATGAGGTTCCTGTTCACCCATTCCTCCAGGCTGTCAAGGTCCATCTGAACCATGTGGCAGCATAACCATCTGCCACATGGCATCTGCCACCAACTCCTCCCAGTTTTGTATCATCTCTAAACTTGCCAAGTGTGTACTCTTTCCCATCATGCAGGTCATTAATGAGGAGGTTAAATAATATTGGTCCCAGCATCAACCCCTGAGGCACACCACTAGCAACTGACATCCAGCTGGACTTTATGCTGTTGATCATAACCCTTTGAGCTCAGCCATTCAGCCAGTTGTCAGTCCACTTCACTGTCCAATTATCTAATCTGTACTGTGTCAGTTTGTCAATGAGGATATTATGGAAGACACTGTCAAAAGCCTTACTAAAATCAAGATAAACAACATCACTTCTCTCTGCTCATCCACTGAGCTAGTCAGTGAGTTGTAGAAAGCTGTCAGATAAGTCAGGCACAATTTCCCCATTGTAAATCCATGCTGACTACTCCCAATCACCTTCTTGTCCTTGATATGTTTGGGAATGGCCTTCAAGAGGTTTGCTCTATCAGGTTCAGTCAGATCAAGGTGATGCTGATGAGCCTGTATTTCACCAGATTCTCCTTCTTGTTCTTCTTGAAGATAGAAGTGACATTTGCTTTATTCTAGTTCTCAGGAACCTCTCCTGATCACTATGACCTTTCAAAAGTAATTGAGATTGCTCTCACAATGACATTAGCCAGCTCCCTCAGTACTCATAGGTGCATCCCCTCAGGTCCCACAGACTTGTGTACATCCAATCTATTTAAATATCCTCTAATCTGATCCTCTTCTACTAAGGGTAAGTCTTCATTGCTCCAGACCTCCCCACCGCTCTTAGGGGCCTAGAATTCCTCACAGCTCATCTTACCAGTAAATATCTAGGTGAAGAAAGCATTGAGTTCTTTGATCTTTTTACATGTCCTCTGTCATCAGGTCCCCTGTCCCATTCAGCAGTGGGTCCCCATTTTTCCTAGTCTTTGGTTGCTGATATACCTGTAGAAGCCTTTCTTTTTGCCTTTCACACCCCTTGCCAGATTCGACTCTAGATGAGCTTTGGCTTTTCTAACGCTGTTCCTGCATACTCAAACAGTGTCTCTATATTCCTCTTGGGTCATCTGACCCTGCTTCTGTCTCTTGTATGCTTCCTTTAAATGTTTGAATTTAGTCAAGAGCATCTTGTTTATTCATGTAGGTCTCCTGCCACCTTTTCTTGACTTCCTGAATGTGTGGGTGGATTGTTCTTGAGCTTGAAGAAGGTGATCTTTGAAAAGTAACCAGGATCACTCTTCTCTCCAGGGCCACCTCTCACAGCATTCTTCCAAGCAGATCTCTGAACAAACCCAAGTCTGCTCTCCTGATGTTGTGATCCTGTTGTCTTATTCTCTCTTCTCAGGATCTGGAGCTTGAAGTGGTAACTGCAGCCAACACCACCCCTGACCTTCACATCCCAACCAGTTCTCCTTGTTTGTAAGATTAGCAGAGCACCTTCCCCCCATCAGTTCCTTGATCATCTGTGCTAGGAAGTTATCAATGCACTCCAAAAACCTTGTTCGTGCACTGTTGTGTCATCGCTGCAGCAGATAACAGGGAGGTAAAAGTCCCCCATGAGGATCAGAACCTGTGAATGTAAGACTTCTTCCAGTTGTCTAAAGAAGGCTTCATCTACTTCTTCCTGACTGGGTAGTCTGTGGCAGGCACTCACTATATTGCTCATGTTGCTCTGCCCACTGACCCTGACCAGCTCTCAGCTGGCTCGTTGTCTGTCCCCAGGCAGAGCTCCATGTGTTCCAGCTGCTGCCTTTTATGCAGGGAGCTCCTCCATCCGCCTGTCCATCCACTGCAGCACTGGAGTCACCTGAGCTGTCCCACCACATCTCTGATCCAAATGAGTTTATGGCTTTGCAACTGTCTGCAAACCTCTACTTCTTCCTGTTTTTTTCCCCATAGTGCATTCATTATTATGCAGGCACTTCAGAGAGGCACACAAAAACGGTAAGAGAGCTTCCCCCATAATGCTGTCCTGTAGGCACTTCCTTATTTGTGTGCGTACGCTTGAGATGGGTCCCCTTCTGCTCTGTTTTGTGGATTATACAGTTTCTCTTGCCCACTTCATCTTGCACTCTTTGCTTGCCAACCTGGTCTGCCACTTTCTTGTTTGTTTGCTGGTCATCATCTCCTTCCCTATCATTCCTAGTTTAAAGCTCTCCTCATGAGGTTTGCCAGCCTGTTGGCAAAGATGCTTTTTCCCCAGTAATAAATGTGTATTAAAAGATAGACTCTACCCTTTCCTACCATGGGTTTAACTAAGCATCAGTGTTATGGATTAACTGGCCAGCTCTCTTCTTCTGACTTCCTATTAATCCTGAAGTCTGTATGAATTTCTAAGGAAACAGATTTATTTTGGTTGTGTATCATTTATTTTGATTTTTTTTTTCCTTTTTAGTGTGCCAAAAGAGAAATACCATGTGCTGACCATTTTGAAATCCAGATTTTTATGTAAAAATGTATGTATGTTACATACACTGTACAGGGGAGAGCTCTTTTTCTAAAAAAACTGCAATATGCAGATTCATTTATTTTGCTTAATTATTGTCTTAGCCCATTCCTGATTACTCAAGCTACAGCAGTGACAAATTCAGGGGACAAATTTTAGTTTTAAAGCTCTTTATGACTGTGAGGAGACAGGATATTTGGGGAGGTACCTACAGTTATCTAGATGTGTGGCATCCAAAGGAGCTAAAATTGCTTCAGGATGCATGGGCAGCATGCTGTTTGGTCAATGCAGGGAATGGGTAGAAACACAATCTGACCCCAGCTTTCCCTTTGCTGAAAGGAACAGTATACTGTGGAAACCTTTATTCTCCAATGACTCGATTACATCTTCTCTATGATGACTCTGATCCTGGCTGACCATCAAAATAGGAAGGGATGCGACTGCATCTCTTCCATCCTCAATGAAGAGGAACTGCTTTCCTCCTGTTTAGTGCATGACACTATGGGAAAAAATATATAACTGTCTTTATACTCCCTATTTCTGCACATGTGGACACATCCATGCTTTTCTTCTCCCCTTTCCACCTTCCCTGTGCAAGCAAATAAGCTATATTTGAGCCCTGAAGCTTTAGAGAAACAATTTTTATGATCATTGCTTTAGCTTTTTACTAGCTGTTAAATGCCAGTGGTAGTTGTATTCCAGCAGTTCCTAGAGGGGCACAGAATATATTCTGGAGAAGAGGGGCAAAGTGTCCTTCGTGGCACATTGAAGGAGAAAAGGAGAAAAACAAAAGCAAACTCTGATTGAAGCTCTGATCAAATATGGAGGAGGATTTTATTCTGGGATATCATGGAAGGATGAAAGAATACATGTATTAGCAACCAGGTAAATCTTTAACTCACCAGTTCTTTGATAAACTCATGCAGTCACCTCCTGATTTTCCTTAGAAGCCAAGTTTTCAAGTAATACGTTGTGGGTTTGATTTGTTTTGCTTATAAATTTTGTTTCATTTTAGTTTATTGGACTAGGTTGATGACAGAATTAATGGAAAACATCCCTGGACTTTCCTTATAGAGATCATTAATTTAACTATGCAAGACAGCCTGAAAGAAATTGTATGGGAATGTTTAGTATGCGCATTGCCAATTACAAGTGCTCTTCAAAGCTGTTGTATGTGTAATGGTGCTTTTTGTTTTGTTTTGTTTTTGAGGAGGTTGGGAGGAGAGATTGATAAGAGTTAGCTTTGCTATAAAACAGACCTTTGTATATAAATGTTGTATTTTTGTGGGAAAATTTTCAAAGGAAAGAAATGTCTTTAGAGACTCTCACACGCCTAGATGTAGCCTTGAATCTTGCATTTTAGTAATCAAGAGAGCACTAGGACTAGAATGTATGTTGAACATGTACTCTGTGTTCAGAAACAGTTACACAAATAAGGCAACTTAAAGCATTCTCAAAATTCACTTGTAATTACAACTGTCATGAATGTAGTTTATGCAGTAGCTGTTCTGAACACTGAGGTCCTATAAAGTCTCTGCAGATAAAGTCTATTATAAGTCAGTTCTGTCCAGCTGTAGCAAAGAAATGTACAACTATGAGCAGACCATAATACCTTGTATAATTAAGGTTATAAAACAATTCTGAAACTCTTAGTCCTCAACAGGTAGTCAAAGACAATTTGGAGGTGTTTCAATGACCTCATGAAACATATGCACAGTTGTTAGAATTTTTTGACCTTTTAACTATCTTAACTTTTACCTAAATTGTTTTTTTAAACTAATTCCCCCCTCCCTATTTTAAATCTGGACAGGTTGCAATGAACAAAAAATGTTCAGTAAGATTATGTCCTTAAATACTGCATCCTTATACAGAAAGACAAATATTAGCACTTGTTGAAGGCAGTGGAAAGTTTCTCAGTGACTTACAAGAAACTCCTCTCACCTGCCTGGCTCTAAAGCCACACTTTAGAAAGCAGAGAAATAGGAAAATATTTAAGATCAAAGGCTTTTTAAGAATATTTTAAACATGCTCTGTGTTATTTCACTCATGTTTTCCTTAGTAATGATAAAAAAAGCATACAACTTAGCGGTGTTACAGGAACTAGCATTCATGGTGGGATGTAAAACTTTTTTCAGGAATAAGAAAAATCACATCAAAAAACAGCTGTAGCAGATAAAAATTCAGAAACTGAATTTTGTTCTGTAAAACTACATACAAACACTTACTTCAGGTAAATCAATAGATACGGTCTCTCAATGGAACAATAGCTTAAAATCAATTTACCTTCTGTGTTCTTGTGCTAGATCTAAGTCTATTTTTAGAAGTAGTTGAAGAGAAGCATTTGACTTGGATCTTTTTTTTAAAAAAAAATTCTTAAGTTTATAAGACCAGCATCTGAAAATGAACATCTATTTATTTATTTAGGAGTACACTCCCCTCAACTTCAAACATTGAGGTGGAAAGAGATCTCTTCTTCTTCTAGTCTCTTTTTTTTTTGGGTGGGGGGAGGGTGTTCTTTTATGTGTGTGTGTGTACATACATATAAATATATATATAAATATATATATACACATGTATGTACACACAATATATATATTTATATTTATATGTATGTACACACACTGGAATAATTGGCAGGCGGGTTAAAGGATAGTGGTTAAGGATTTCTTCTCTCACAAGCATATTGCTGTGTAAAGGTCTTTCTGCTCCATATAGCACTAATAGTAACATATGCTATTGCTGCTTTTCTCTACCTGTAATAGCTTCCTATTAGCTGTATAAGATGAATTTTCTGTCAAGGTATGATTTTAGAATGACCAAAATCGTACACCTTGACTTTGTGTAAAAAAACAGTCCTTGTTAAAAAAAAAAAAAAAATCTATGTTTTATATTTACAGCTTTTCAACTGCTATGTCTGTTAAATACATATTCCTATTGAATCACGTAAAACGATTAGAGAGAAGGTAGAGTCCTCAATTCACCATAGTGCTAATGGTTCCGTAAGTGTTTGGCTGCTGTTGACAGAAGGAATGTTCCTGCAGCAAGCAGACCTCCCGCAGCACGTTCCCAATGGTGCTGCTTTTATTCTGTCATTAAAACCAAAACAGGCTTCTATCAGTTTTCTCTTTATTGACATCCACTGGTGTGCTGTCCCCTGGAGAATAAGATCAGAAAGTTATCTAAAGGTCTGAAAAATCCTAAAAAAACTCATATCGGCCTTCCAAACAATCTCTTTGGGAAGTATTTTTCTGTTCATTCAGAATCCTTCTGTACTGCTTTACTCCATTGTGTCCTTTAGAATTGTTTTTTTTATACATATATATGTTTGAGGATTGCCTAAGACATTAATGTGTCATCCTGAGTTAGTGATAGCAGCTATGATCAAGTACCACTCTTTATTCTTTAGCCGTGGTTGTATTTATTTTATGGCATGTGGGCTATTCATAAGTGTTTATGCAGAGACCATACTTTTTGCTACAGTTTTCATCTTCATTGTACTTTTTAGAGGAAGCTGTTTATAAATAAGTTGTAAGATTAATAAACAATTGAGAAATTCTTTAATAAATGGTTTATTGAACCTAGCATCACAGAAGGAATTGCTTACTGCTCATGCTACAGTTTAGCTAACACATCTTACCCTGCAGTTGGGCTGAGTAGCTGGACTATTGCACCCTGGAAAGGTAATGGAGGAGGTTTATTTCTTGGCCTGATTTTAGAATACAGCAGTAGAGGAGATCACATAGGTACCTGAATATGTCAATCCTACTGTAGTTTGAGGAGGGAAGGGTCCAGCCTTTAGCAGCGTAAAGTATTGCTGTTAGCCGCATTACGAACCCTTAGTCTGCCAGGAAGCAGTACCGTGAACTTCTCTGATTCTTTCTTACCCTGGTACTTCTTAGCAGAGAATAAAGTTTGTTTGTCCTGTTCTGCTTTTTGTTTGGTTGGTTGGCTTTTGTTCAACTGGGAATCTAACTCATGTATTCAAGAGCATGTTCTTTCTATAAGAAATTTTCAGCATTGCCTTCTGTTTCAGCTCATGATTGACTTTACTTTTTTAAAAATGAAATAAATAAAAAGGGCCTTACCTACTCTGCTAACTTATTCAGTCCTCTGAGTAAAATGTTAACAGAATAGAAATTCACAAAGTCCTGGAAATGACAGTACAGATTTTCCACACTCTTAAGCCCTTGTTCATTAATGGACTTCATGTATTATTCATTCACAGTTTAAAACAAGCTTCTCCACAGGAAAGCAGGTGCTACTGCAGCTTTAAAGTTATTTTTCATCATACCTCTGCTTTTTTTTCACTATTCGTCAGTAGTGTAGGCAGCTCCCCTTTGCAGGCAAAATATCAGTGCTTTTGCCATGGTCACTCATCTTCTGCCTGAGCCTAGATGCATCAGACCAGCAAAACTAAAGAAAGCCATCTTCCACCAGTGGTGCAACAGTGATGTGTCCAGTATTTGGGTCCTAATGCCTCTAATTCTGTAGCCTAGATGGTCAGAGCTGAAGAAAATCCAAAGTGTGTGACTAGACTGAGGCTCAGAATTTGAATTCTGCTAGAGAGCTTTCTGAAGAGCTCCAGTTTTTACTATGCTTTTGCTGCTTCATGTGTGAATTCCTGAATTGGCTGCTTTGTCTGATGAAAAGCAAAGAAGCCTAGATACATTCTTCTTGATCTGTGTTCTAGAGGAACTCTAAGTGAGAATTAAATAATTATTTTTTTATAGAAATAATCATCTTTATAGGTTTGAGTGTGCTCTGAAACAAATGGTCTGGCTCAGCCCTGCACCATCTGAAGCATAGACATGTAGGAGCTACCTCAGCTTCAGAAGCTAACTTCAGAAAGGCAAAAAGGGTGCATAAAAGCTCCCCATTTTTTGCTGTCTGCTGGCTCTACTGTTGCTGTAATCCCTTCAGATTTGATTGCTTTCTGTAAACGTTAGGGAGAAACAGCTCTCTAACAGTAACAGCCGCCTATTAATAAGGCAAATATTGCTAGTATGTTATCTCCTGGATTAAACAGAAGAGGTGCTTGTTGTTTTAGCTTATCCTCTAACTTTCTGAGAGATACTTTAATGCAGCAATTGTTATGTGTTTTACTCAAAATCACAGGGGAACATTACATATTTTAATAAAAAACAGGTATATGTATATAAAGATGTATTTAGTCATGTTTCAGTTTCATCTGCTCCTGCATAGGTCTACTCATGCTTTACAAAATTTAAACTCATAATCTAAATGATCCTCTGTTTATTCCTTTGGATACACTACTTAATTCTTTAATTAATTACATCTGCCACAGAAAACTAGAAAACCACTCTCAGTCTAGTATAAGTTTTCCTTTTTTGTGCCCAGTGAAGATTCTTAGGAATTTATTCAATTTGCTGAAATCTGGGAGGTAGTTCAGAAATCTATGTCTAAGCTGCTACTATCTATTTAAATCCTTCTCACCTGATTGCTTACATTAAAAACAAATAAATCTCCTGGATTTTCCTGGATAATATCAATGAATTGCTAGATATTAGCCATCTCGTTCATGCCCACATCTACTTGTGTAAGAAACTTTTTGTGGTAATGATCCACGAGTAGACTGGGAGACAATGCCATATCAGAGCATGTCGGGCATTTAAATATTCCATGCCAGAAGAGGGAAATCTAGGTAGTGACTTTAATTACATATTCTATTGTGATATTGAGTAAGCTGAGGGAAAAGTGAATGCAGTTCTTTTGGAGAAATACATACTAATGCTGTGAAAAATGAGAAAAATACCAAGGCTGAGACATTTTGTCAGTAACGTGAGACTTTACTGGCTGAGCTGGTTAGCTTTATTTAAGTGCTGGGAAGAGCTGCATTTCACGAGCATGCATCTCGTGCCAGTGAACGTGCTGCTTCTAGCTCATGTCAGAGGTACTAAACGCAGGCAGCTCGAGTGCACTGTGCGAGAAGATTATGATGGCTCTGCACGTGGTGATGGGTTTGCTTTCCAGGTAAGGTCTTATGTAGGCAACCACAGGAACAAGAGCAGGGGAGTGTTGAGTCACGGTCCATGAGGGCCCAGGGAAGGGCTCCTCTGGCCACAAGCTCAGCCTCCTCCACTCAGCCCCACTTTGCCTCAGGGAGAATTTGTGTCATTTTTTATTTCTTACCACCTGAAGGGCATTACTGAGAGAATGGTGTACAGTTTACATCCCTTTTGATGAAAAACAGTTTATTTTTTACATATCTTGGATTTATAAATATTATATGGTGAATGAAAATGTTCTAAACCATAAAGTGTTCTGGACCATATCCAGCTCTGTACTCTAAATGCTTTGATGTGCTTTGGAGGAGAGCAGACATAGGCTTGATTTTAACTTGGTAAGTAAAGCTGAGTTTACAGTTCTTTTGCATTGCTAAAGCAGGACAAACCTAGTAGAGCTTATCAGAACCTGACGTCTTATCTTTTTGATTTATACCTAAGAGTAGTAAGGGAAAAGAAAAGAGTTTAGTCCTCACTTTCTATTAACTTTAAGTGGAAGTTTAATGTTTCATGTTCTTACAAAATTGCAAACAAAAAAAAAAGATATAAAAGTGTTTGGGGTCTGAGCATGCTTTCTTTACAGCAACCTTCCCTCAGTTGGTAAGAACTCTTTAGCTGTTATGGAACTAAAGATGAGCTTTGGGGAGGTTAGTTGTTTTCTTGGAAAAGACTTTTGAGTTTGTTGCACATTATAGTTGTAGTGCTATAGCTAGTTTCATAAAAAAAAATAATAAAAGAACAACAGAGGAAGGCAGAAAGTAGAGATAAAACCCGTGTTCCTACTTTTGACATCAAGAAGAGGGAGAGTTAAAACTAAATTGGAAAGCGTCCTCTCTAAGAGCTATTTCAAGGGGGATTATCAGCACACAGGAGGGGTTGTGTACATGCACCAGTAGAGAGAGGCCTCAAATCTGTCACAATAGTTGGGGAGATGAGAAATAATTTTGATTTTAAGCACAGGATAAAAATAAAACAGCAGCATTTAAAGTGCCTTTCTGTTCGTGGGTGGATTTACTATTGTGTCTTTTTTCTAAGATCAGTCAAGGAGAGAGAGAGCTAAATACATCAGGTATGTAAAAATTTTTAAGAAGCATGTAGGACATGTAATAATTTTTGAGAACCATGTAGGCATACATACATACATACATATATATATATATACATACACACCATCATATATATAAAAACAAACAATCTCCTTCAAAGTAGTGATCTGTAAACTGCATGTCACAGGAGAATGCAGGTTGCAGATCATAGTCACGCATGTATCAAAGATACAGCTGGTGAACAAAGTAGTTCAGCAAGGATTATGATTGCCTGTTTTCCTAAAGGCACTGGGAAGAGCAGAAAGAAGGAGTGTTCCTAAAGTTCATCCACTGGTTTATGCTACAAATTGGTTTATGCTATTGACACACAGGCCCCAATAACATTGAAGCATCTTATCTGCATATGCATTTGTATTTTTTCACTACTAAGTATTATAATAAAAATGCTTTGTCGTTTCTTTTTTTTAAAAAAAGAAAAATATTAATTTTTAATGAATTTTACACTGTCCTTTTTCAGTCCTTCTTAGCTGTCTCTGGTGATTGACTGGCTCTAATATTAACATAGGGGTAGCGTTAATCCTTCACAAACAGTGGAATCAGCATGTGATGGCAGTCACCTGCTGTGCAAATATGCAATGAGTATAATTTTAAGTGCAGTATCAAGCCATTCGGTCTGGGTAGGTTAATGCATACAGAATTTTTTTGTGGCTGGAACATTAAGCCTACATAGGAAAGATGGGATCCACCCATTATCAGGCCACTGGCACTTAAAACTGAAAATGTTATAAGGATTTTTTATTATTATTTAACGAGTGGGCAGAAATGACAAATGCAAAAGGAAATATGGTTTTAGATACTGCACATCATTGCTGCTTGTAGGAGCAATTAGTCAAAAATCCACTAAAGAGAAAACAGTTCTTAATTTAGCCTTGAGCAGCACACAAGACTTTCTTCAAGACGTAGCCACAGAATAACCTCTGTAATATTAAGTGATCAATTCAACATTCTTACTTAAATGAAGAGCCAAAATAATCCACTACAATAAAGTGATTCTTCTAAATGTGAGATGTACAGAAAAGGAGAAAAATTGATAATGAGAAATTAAGAGAAAATTTTGAAAGGAAAAAAATTGTCTTTGAGATAGAGATGGTTTATAAATATCATATTACAGACTCTGAGTAGATATTTATCATCTACCAAATGACTCTTTAAAAATAATAAACATAAAGACCAACCAAAATGAGATAATCGAGATTAAAAAACAGACAAAAAGACATTATCAGACAAAAAAAAGATCTTCTGAAACTGAAAGCGGTCCAAATAAGAAAACCAGAACAATAGAAAGCTGAGGAGATAAATAAAATAACAGGGGCTGAGAAAGAACAAGGAGCAATTTCCAAGAGAGGTAAACAGCTGTGTCCAACAGATCAGAAACAAAAGGGGAAAAAAAAATCTTCTCCGCACATCGCCAACTAAAAAAACCCAAACCTGTCGGGAATTTTCAAATATAATTGTTATTTGAGATGTATAAGGAATCATTAAGGTTTTAAGCAGAAAAGTTTAGTGTATTTATTATTCATTATGGAGACATCCAAGGAGTCCATGAACTCTAAGGAATCTTTTGTGACTAAAAGTAGAGTTATCCAGAACTGAAAAATCTGACTAAGTTTTAGAACAAAGCAATTTTATGCTATTTATTGTATCGACAGGACCAGCTTGTATACATCAAGCAGTTCAAGAGAACTTCAGATATGATTTATTACAAAATAATTCAGGATAAACAGAAAAGTTAGCTCAACTGCATATAGCAAGAGAAAACCCAAAATGAATGACTGAAAATTTCAGTGAAAATCCAGTGTCAATAAATACAAACACATTGCTCATGGGAAAAAGAAACAACCTTAACTGACTCTGCTGACACTGGCTGGCTCTAAGGTTCCGGATGGAGATGCTGGAGTTGCAGACAGCTTTCAGCTCGTGCTCAGCAGGTAAGAGAGAGGCAAATCAGTTAGGAGCTGTTAGGAACAAAACCTGTGGGGATGGACTACCCTGTGCTCACTCAGCTAAGGACCCGGGGAGGTGATAAATATGAGATGCTGTGAAGATGAAGCCTTTGGCTGAAGAGCCCTGAAAGAGCTGCCTGCCAGAAGCTGGGAGGAGGCATTTGGCCTTTTCAGCTCTGCCTTGGAGCAGATCTGAAGCACATTTTATTGACCGCTCCAGTAGGCAGCGCCGTGAACTGAGCTGCGTGACCCAAGACAGCAGCTTAGTCTGAGACTGCAGAGAAAGGTCTATAGGAAGTTTTAAGGAGCATTTTAAACTAAAATGACAAAGGTAGACTACCATAGCTACCAATACTACAGTGAAGACCCAGTCCAATAAAGACCAAAGTCCATTTTTATCTACAGAAGCAAATAAGCACTTTGCTCAACTTTAGGATTTAAGAACATTTTTCAAATTGTTTGTATTTTAGACGCTTTGCTGGGTCAGAGATTTAAAGACAAAAACTTCAAAAAGAAAGAAGTTGGGGGGGGGGCAGAGTAGTCCTTCATTTGAGGGTTTTCTGGATCAGCCCTGCAATGTATCACCTTCTTTCTATCACCCGCTTTCCTTCTGTGTTTCACCATCTTTGATGTGATGTGGCACTTTGATGTGCTGCAGCTCTCTAGCCCTCCTGCAAGCGCCCACGGTGGAGATGGGGAAGCTGCAGTACTAATCATGGAGGTTTTCCCTGTGCCATTCACAGCTTTCTTTTGTGTAGCTGTTGGTTTTGTAGAACAGTTTGGGTTAGAGATTTCTTGGCAGGACCACTCTTTCTAACTGAAATGGCAAAGTGCTCATCTGGAGAGGTCTCTGTTGCATGGGTTAAATGAAATATTCTTGACTGAGAAATTTGGAGAGTTTGGCTTCCTGCAGTTTCCTCATGAATGGCTCCATATTATAAAGCCAAAAACATTTTTTTTTTTTAGATATCAAACCTTTCATGCTTTTCCTGGATAGGTTTCAAAATGTGCCTATTTTGCTTGTTGTTAATTTCTGGCTGTGCTAATTGGTTTTTCTTTTTTTTTTTTTTTCACCCTCATTTGTATGCATTGAATTAACTTTAATTAAACTTGTTTGACGGACAGCTTTTTCCTTTATTCACGCAATTCCTTTTTTCTTAGTCCTGACACATTGCAAAAAGCCTACTTTCATTTACCCTGGCATCAATCGACTGTAATTCCATTAGAGTCACTGGACTTGCATTGAATTTACTGCTGGATAAGCAAGAACAAAATTTGATCTCATGATTGACAATTTCAGACATCTGAATGGAGGAAAAAACCCAGAATTGTCCAAAACACAATGTTCAGTGTTTACCCTTAATGGATTTCATGTCGCTAAGGAATATGTCAAGTGACTGCTACATCGTAGGAAAATTAGAAATCTAAAGACATGAAAATAAGAATTTGATATTACTAATGATCAAGGTTGTAGATTAACATATTCTGACATAATAAAGCCTAGTACAAGTCAGATTCTTTGTTCTTAAAGCACACTACAAGAGGAGATTTCTTTTCTTTTCCTGAAATAGAAGTTAGGTTAAGGACATTTCAAGTGGTTAATCCTACCACCGTTGCCTCTGGTCAGTAAGAACTATTATTATTTAATTTCCCGAAACAGTACATTTCTTTTATCTTTGAAATAATATGTTATAATTGATTATTTCTGAGTTGAGTGAAGCATTTGACTTTTAAAAGTGACTCTTATTTTTCCTTCAGAAGAGGGATTTTGTTTTCTTAACTGCAAAGATTTTTTTTTCCTTCAGAAGAGGGATTTTGTTTTCTTAACTGCAAAGATTTAGGCAAAACCTAGAAAAGGTGTTTGTAATTTGTACATCTACTCTTATTTCTACCAAATGCTAAAATGTCAGTAGTTCATCTCTCAAAGGTTAAAGTGCCATCTCTTGATTTCAAGGGACTCTCACTTCTGTTCTACAGAAAAATGGAAAGGAAGAGGAAGGGCAGGGTCGCATTTTGATTCAGCACGAAGACGGAGTAGAGCTGTCCTTTATCACATCTCTGGACACCTACAAAGAAGAGAGAAGAACAAATTAAAAATTAATAATGTAGGTGTAATTCATATAAGTTTCTTGTTTTTACATTCCCTTTATACCTATGTTACCTTGCTTCTGAGAGCAAAGGATAGCCTAACTAGTTTTGCTAAGTCTTATTCCTTCTCTCTCTCTCTTTTTTTTTTTTTACTGTCATTTCATTTAAAGAATGTGTTGTAGGAGGTCAGTAGATAGCTAATCACAATTTTATCCTAGTAAGAGGAGTAAAGTGTACTGAAGTGCACTTCTGCATACTGTGGTATTTGTTACAGTTCATATGTCAAGACAGTGCATTTAGCCATACTTTATACAGACGTTTATTTTACACTAGGAAAACCCTATTATAAAATTTCATAAAATATTTTTAGCTTCTAGTTTACCTTACCATCCCAATTATTCCATTTCAATAATTACCATTTGCCAAAAGAATCCATGAAAAATTCAAGGCATTACTCTAGCTGAGAGTCTCTATATTGTGTAAGTTCCAGAATGTCACACTTTGTTTAGAAAAATTTTTATATGAATGTTCCTAGGTTTGTGAAGGTAAATTAATATTTCTTTTCCTAATTGAAGTAATTCTGATTCTTCTTTTAAATTAGCATTTGTGTTTTCTTAGTAACTATAAGTAAGTTCATAAAGCACCCTGTAGATGTTGCAAAACCAAATTCAAACAATAAACAAAACCAAAAATGTAACAGCAGAAAGGCTTTTTAAGGAAGTGTGTTCAGGAAAAAGAAAAACTCTCCAAGTTTATGAAACTATATTTCAGGAGAAAAGTCAATTGAGAGGAAAACTAGAAATGCATAAGAAATGAATATGTTCATATAGACATTCTCTGGAATTATATCTGAGAGTCTACACCAACAATAAGAGCCCAAGAGTAAAGGTATACGCTTACAGTTACTAGAAGCACGGATTGGGAAAGGAGACAGTTTTTCTTAGTCTCTCAGAACAGTATTTAGTTTCTTTACATTTATTTCACTATCATCAAAATGCCTTACTTCAAACTAGAATCTATGTAAGTAAATAATAAATTTAAAATGTAAGTAAAAAGGCAGAAGGTGGGAGGGAAGTCTAAGTTAAAAGAAGCAGACGGAGTTACTGGGGCACTTACAGTAACGGACCAGACCAGGGTAAAATAAGGTGAGTCCCCTGACTCTCAGATTTACTGGTGATCCCATGATTTCTAAGGAACAGACAATAATACTTATTAAAACTCTCTAGAAGTCCTCAATAGTGCCACAAGAAGAGAATAGTCTCTTTCCTAAAACTGAAAAAGCAGAGAAGTAAAAAGTAGCTAAAGGGTATAGATTATGAATACTCTGAAAAGATGATCTTTATTCCCACTGGCCTTGTTTATTGTACAGGCAACCAAAACTAAGCAACTAAGCAGATACAATAATATTGTAGACATTATTAGGCATTATTGCATTACGAATTAAAAGCAGAAAAAAATGGTATAGATTACGGACATGGAAGTATACAGCTGCTGTGCGTCTTAGAGGACATGCAATGATTTGCATTGAGCAGCAGAAAATGTAAGCAGATCTTCCAGTGATAGTTTGAAAGCAGAGAAATATTTTTGAGGAACACGGATTTTAAATATCTTTTGGTGACTTTCCAATATTGTAAAAATCCTAGAGCAGATGAAATTATGCTGGCTTAAAACATTTGTTGTCAGCCCAGCTTACTACTGCAGATGAATGGATTTTACTCAGGGTGGTGACAGTGCTCATCTGCTGGTGTATGTCCCACTTACACTAAAACAGCTTTCAGAAACAGCTGTTGCCAACCTTCGGTGAGACTGGCTACACATGAGAGTCTGGCAGTTTTCTGAAGTTCGCCCTTGCAGAGGTGAATATGGTGCAAGGAGATGTTCAAATACATGTTTTTATCAATCTAAACTTTACACAGAGTAAAACTGGCAATATAGTGTTCTAGTCATTTAAATTGGAACAATATAATCTTTTTGTATTTAATAAAGCGGTATGATTTATTCAGAATATTTTTTCAACATGTATTGCTTCTTTTCTGTATTGAATCATTTGAAAACATCAGATATATTTTTAAACTTATTTTCCAGATAAACTTTCAATATTCCATACTGATATGGCTTTGAGGGAATGCATGAATTATATGGTGGATTTTAATTGCCAGATTAAATGACTGTAATCTTTGATTTATTTTTTCCAGGCTGAATACTCTCCACTGAGAGTGAAGAATAATCTATTTCAACATTTCATAATATTTTTATAATAGTTTAAAATTAGTTTTTTATTTAGTAAATATTCCTTCCAGAAAACAGAAAAAACTCACAGAATGTGACTGAGACTGAAATACTTTGTAAATATTTTTATGTATTTGAAAGGTAGTTTACAGCATTAATTCTTGCCAGTATTTTATTATGCCAAATTTCTTTGCCTATTTTGAAAAAAAAAAAAAAAAAAAAGAATGGCTGCATTAGAAGAAATGCATCTCTGTGATCTGTCTCATTTCTTCTTTTTCTCTCTCTTTCAGAATGTTTTTGTAGATAAACCAGCATTTCCAGAATACAAAGTTTCAGATGCAAAAAAATCCAAATTCATACTATTGCATTTTAGCACTTTTAAAGCTGGCTGGGACTGGCTTATTTTACTGGCAACGTTTTATGTTGCTGTGACTGTACCTTACAATGTTTGCTTTATTGGCCATGACGAGCTGTCTACAACTCGAAGCACAACTGTCAGTGACATTGCAGTGGAAATTCTTTTTATCATCGGTAAGATATCTTTGGGGATTGTTTGGGATGGGGTTTTTTTGGAAAATTAAGATGTTTAAAGAATATCTAATGTAGAAGAGGAAATAATCATATTCTTGCATGATTTAAAAAATATATTTGTATAGTTTAAGATTTTATTTGAACTTTAGATTAATTTCTTTTTGTCTTTACATTAAATTGATTCATATGTAAATTCTAGGTGGTCCTGCTACTAAGATTTTAGTAGTGAGTTTAACCTTAAAGAAGGTTTGAAAACATTGTTTTACCCTGTGGATGCATAAAACCTTCCCATAGGTGTTCTTCCCATATAGATGCTCTGGAATTACAGTAATATTGCTCATAATGTACACATTTTCTTAATTACCTTTGACAAACACTTAGAGAATTCACTGGCCACAACATGAAAATCACTAGATTTAAATAATGAATGACACAAGATTAAAATTTGTATTGCAGTAATGCTAATGTACAATATCAGTGTGTTATTAATACATTCTGTAGTACATGTGAACACTGACAGTCATGATAGAATATAAAAGGTTGCAGGTTGTCATCTACTCCTTTCTCGAAACATTTTGTTTTTATTTCAGTGACCCAAGTAGTAGTTAAACCTTCAACAGATGAAAAACAAAACTGAGTTATTCCTAATAGTGATCTTATAGCAAAGCAATTTCTTTCCAGCATGACTTTTTGTCATCTCTTCAAGACTACAGAAAAGAATCCCTAACTATAAATGAGTCACACAGAAGGTTTTTTCCCCAAGTTTTTATTGTTATAGCACCACTCAGACTCCATCTGCTACTGACAATTAGTAGCTCATTGACATGGACAATCTGTAGCTCAGATCTAATATGCAGGTGGAGAAGTTATGATTTGGAAGAAATAGGGAAAGTTGAGTGTATGTCTTTCTTGAATGGAAAGAGGCTTAGGATAGGCCTAATGGAAAAGGAAAATTAGGGAAAAAAGAAAACCATCCTCAGATTTGAAAACTCTTTTCTACTTTACTTTCTTCTTTTTGTTCTTCTGAAAAAATGTAGTTTAACTACACTAAAAGTGATATTATGGTCTTGTCTTGGAGAACTGATAAGACTTAAATTTCTCAAATACTAAGCAACCACTCTGTATGTCTGTTTTAACAGAAAGTTTTCTTATGAAAGTTTTGAAAGGTTTATTCCATTTATCTGGCAGCTTTGTTGTAGACAGTAAGACTGGCAGGTGATGCGGCCAACAGACAAACAGAAGGCTTAAGGGTAGATTTGTGTTTCCTCCTTTGGACTTTGATCTGTCATTAGGTTTAAGGTGCAATTTTTTGTTTTCATGCTCACTAGTGAATCTTGGTTGCTCTTGGTTGTATTATTACTAGCAATCCACATTGAAATGTTCATGTACTGCACTAGGAAAACTACATTCTGCAATATCAGCCAAAAGGATTATTTTTTGTCTTGTGAAAAAGAGCAAGGTTTCTCTAATCAATTATAAATGACTCCACATTTCACTTTAAGAAATGCAAAATGAAATAATTCGACTTGATCTACCTGAAAGTCTTTTTATATGTGTAAAATATAGTACACTCAAAGTTAAACTAATTTGATAATGGTTGTATCCTTCACCTCACACAGATATAGAAAACTGATTTATGTTATGAATGTGTTTATTGGAATCTGAACACAACAGAATGTAATTGGATCTATCCGATATACATACTGTATTATTCATTCGTATCAAGAAGTCATACTGCTCAGTGCTGCTTTTCTCTTTATATGCCTGGATGGAGATACAGAACTTTTATTGTATCAGTTGTCAGTACCAATGTCTACAATTAATAAAGTAGGTGGTTAAGAAAACTAAATGGAAGAAGATATTCTGTAAATTTTGCTTGGTATTTTTAATCAGACTTTTAGCTCCATCATTCATGAAAACTAAACTATGATTGTGACTAAATGCACTCAGAGAAAAGTGCTTAGAGTATTAGTAAAGACTTGTTTGCACAATTAATGTTAGTGGTAATCACAAACAGTATATTGAATTATATCAGGATTCTTCCCCCACAGTTTCAATAATGACTTGATTTTCCCCCAAATGCTTGTTTTCAGAGTTGATTTTCTGTTTCTTAATTTGTTTCTCTGAGGAAAGGTTTGCAGAGTGTTTTCAGGGCATCAGTATACTTCATTTAAATCTCTGCACTGAATTTAAAGAAAATTGTATGCTTATAGTCACCACTTAAATGTCCCTTATCCATTAAAATATTGGGTGATTATCTCAGAGCACATGTAACCGTATTTAGAGTAGTAAGATTCATAGCATACATAAGTTCAAGGATAGGTTTGAGGGCACTGCTGCATCGCAGTTCTGACAAGCACATCTTTGATGAATTATTTATGTATTGTGAGAAGGGTTAAGTGAAATTCTTCATATGACGCTACTGTCTCAGTCAGTCGGTGAGGAGATCTGACTGAGATGGGGCCTTACAATATGGAAATTAAGGTAGTAAAACACTGCAATTGGGAACTGATGAAAAAGAGATTATCTGCTTGGATTTTACTTGGATTTCTCAGAACGTAGAACAGTATTCCTTTTACGCATATACCTTGCTTAAATTTTTATTTTATTTTGACAGAACAAGTACTTACTTTTTAGCTACATTATCAATGGGATCAAAGCAGTGACAACAAAAGAGGGGAATTTGTCTGCGCATCAGCTGAAGAGAAACAATGTGGTGGAGGCTAAGGGTTTCATTTATGCAGAAGAGTCTGAATAAATCTACTGCGTGGAAAAAAGCATATTGGCTTATCCAATTTCTGATTCAGCATATACTTAAGCGTGACAGAAATACATACTGAAGTGCTGTCCTGACTTGGGGAGCTCATGAGTAAGAGTGCTGATCTGAATGAAATTCTTTATTTAAGAGAAAAAAGCATATCTAGCTAGAGATTTAACTGCTTTAACCTTTAAAATACTCTAAAGCACAAATAGAAGATAAATTTTCTATTCCCTGATATGCTAGGAGAAGGAGGTAGAAGAGGGAACACAATTAAGACTTCTCAAATTTGTGCATCATCCAAACATTTCAAGTAGAAGGTAAAGAATACTAGATGCTAATTATAGTTGTAAATTTATACTATTTATAGGCATACTAACAGCAGTCATTTTAAATAATTTCCCCCAAAGTATTCCATTGCCTACAGGTGGGAGAAGAAAAGACCCAAGTAGTCTAAAGTTCGTATATATGGCTTGCAATTTCAAGAGAGAAAATTAATTATGGTTAATACGATGGCTTCTTTTCATAAATGCATAACTCTCTCTTATTAAACACTATTTAATAATATAATAATTCAGTTTTTAAAAGCAGCATGTTTACAATGCTAGTACCATGATTTGTGTTGCATGTTACTATACAGTGAAGAGACAGGAATTTTTTTTCTGACCATCAAATATTTTCAGTATGGACACAGCATGGCGTGAACAGGATAGAACATCATTGTTGATACAGATAATTTCATAGGGAGAGATGATTAAATAAATTGTCTATGGACTATGGATTATTTAGGAATGTGAATCAACAAAATGTTTTTTTTTTTTTGGAAAATACTAAATATTTTTTAAAACTTCACACTCAAAACACCAAAGTGAAGCTGGCAAAAGTATTATATTGCTAGCAATTTTTCCAAGATTCTTCTTTAACACACCCTTGTAAGGAGGATAGGAACTTGTCTGCATGCAAGCTGCCATTTACATGCACAGAAACAGCCACCTGGACATAAAGGAGACAAACATAAACCACAATAATTTATATGTGATCATTTATATGGAAATATTTCTGTATTTCTAAGTAGATGCAGATACATGATATGATAATGGAGCTACCCTGAAAATTGGAGTTGTATTGACTCTGCTAAAATTTTCTCTTCATTTAGTGAAATGTGATGCCATTGATACATATTGTTATCCAGTTTCTCTTAGAAAACAAAACAACATACTCTGGCAGATCTAGCCAAAGTGCTTTAAGAAATCACTGCCTGGAATGTTTCCAACTGCTCCTGAAGTTGTATTCACTTTACAGTTAAGATACCAAAATTGTTCATTTGAGCATTCTTGTTTTTCCTGAGGCCAAAATGAACTGCTAAACTACTGCTGAACTGGTTACGAGAGGACATCCTTATATATTGTGCCATGTACCTTTGAAGTTAAAAGTAAAATCCAAAGTGTAAAGGCACGCCTATAGGGAGCACAGATTCTTAACAGGCTCGATTCTGAATTTTACTTGTAAAGAATACCTAGAGCAAAGCAAGCAGATTATGCTGGATAATGCCTCTTCAAAACACATTTAAGATGATGGGAACCTCATGGGTACAGACTGAAATACATAACATTTAGCATATGTAATTCCTTACTATTCTGGGGAGAGCTCCATAGGCAATCTATAGCTGGGTTGAGATATTTTGCATCTGTGCTTCTGCCAAATGTAGTCAGTGTTCCACTTATCAGCTGTCCTAAATGAGCCTATTGAGGCAGATCTTTTTTCTTTCCTCCTTCTTGTTTCACAATGAGACTTGTAGCATCAAAGTGACAGGCTGCTCAGAACTAAAGAGCAAATCACAACTGGCTCTTCATCTTTTTTGCCTAAGCTGTGGTGTCACTGGAGGGAAAAAAATAAAGAAAAAATCAAAACCTTACCATGACAAATCATTTGTTTCACTTCTAATCAGCCCATACATTGTGAAATGCTTAAGTTACAGTCTTATAAGCAATTTTCACTCTATGGTATTTCCTTTCATTAAGTTTTACAAAAAAAGTAAGCCTATTTTGTTACACAGAATATGACTAACCGGCATTATTGCTATAATTAGACAATATTTGTACTTAGGTTTATTACCATATAACACAATGGTAGAACAACAGTATAGTTTTAAATGAAGACTAAGATATTTTAGTTGACCATCTAGCTTTTCCAAGGAAATGCCTAGTAATTAGCTGTTCTCATACTTATTCTGTGAGCTTACGTATGGTCTATTTTTTGATTTACGGATAATATCGTATATGAATAAAAATTCATCTAGCTACATGAAGTAAATTCTGAGAGAAATTTCTCAGTTTCAAGTTTCCTTCTTGGAATCAGTCGAAAACTAAGCAAAATTTAAAGTGAATAAGCAATTGCTGTTGACTGGTGAATATTTTATTTGTTCCATCTTTTCATTGTTGTCTTCAGCTTTTGTGTAGAACGAGCTGTGTTCATAAAATGCCTCACAACCACATTTGTTTCACATGCATTGAATTTACTGAAAAGTTAAGTCATGTGATTGATATTTCTTCACTCTTTGGAACTGCTTTTTTCTGCCATATTTCTGCAAGTTCTGTTAAGTTACCCATGTAGAAACTATCACAAATTTTCAGCCCCAAATACAAACTCCTTTTAAAAGCCAAGATAACAACACATTTTTCAGAAATATGTTTAGTTCTTTATGTGTATTTCAAGACTCTAAAGTCTGTATCTTCCTTGGAAGATCAGTCAGTATAACATATTTTACTTACTCAATATGTTCATGCATTCAATCTGTTTTTTAAAAGGCAGAGCATTATTTATTAAAAAAAAAAAAATCTTTCCAGTGCTTAGTAAGTTACTGTTTGTCACTGTTTGTATGTGATGATCACATACTGTTTGTATGTGATGTTTTTGTGGCATATCAACCACCGTAGAACTGAGATTACGTAATCTCAGCTTCCCACTCTCACAGTTATGGGAGCTGTTTGAAAAGGTGAAGCCAAAAGACTGAAGATCAAGGAAACAAGTGAAAGAATATGACTCATTTTTTTATTTTTTAAGCTTGAGGCCTTTGGTCATTTCCACAATATGGGGATATGAGTTCATGGGCTCTCAATATAGTAAACACTGACCACAAAAAAACCACAACATTAAACAATGGACGACGGTTGACATGCCAGTCATTCGAGATATCTCAGGATGCCTACAGTAACGGTTGCATCCACCAAACTATGGTGTTTAATTTTACATACAAAGCAAATGCATTCAAGCTGTCCTTGCTAAACTCCAGAAGGGAGTGACTTTTATCATTCTCAACACTTTCAGGTTCTGATTTTAAAGGCTAATTTACCCAAGTAAAACAGTATTTCCACATGGGTATGGTTCTGATATCACTTTAATCTCTACTGTAAGAACATCTAGAGAGAGAGAGCAAATCAATCTGTCTTCACAGTAGCTACTGGCTAATTGCAGACCAATTTTGAGACTCAGTTCTGCTATGATCCACCATGCCTGAAAACAGTTCTTTCTTAATTGAGATCACTAAAAGTTTTGTCGCAAACTGTGATGGGTAAAGGCCAAGAACATATCATAACACGGCCTTAGAACAGGGACCATGCCATTTCTTATGCACTGTAGAACAATAAGCATTTTGATCTCCAACAGTAAATAAACCCATTCCTTAGGAGAAACGTAACTGAGAAAACAACTTAGTATATTCAGTAGTGACTTTAACAAACAGAGCCTATGAGTTATATTCATTCCACATTAAGAAATCTTTTTTCCCAAAGTTCCCTTAAATTACATCACTGTGATCGCCTTGTGCTGAGAATTTTATGAATGTATAGCTTTAAACTATGCTTTCATTATTCATCTGAACACTAGTTGTCCCACTCCTGAGCTTCTAAAAATAGCTTCTTTGCATGGAGGTGTCCTGTGTCTCTGGAATGAAGTCCTTCGTGACTGCCCATGCAAACCACATGGGGTAGTTTCTACAATATTCTGCAATGCTAATGGCCAGGAGAAAATGTGATCGAGAATTGCACCCAAGGAGAAATAGGAGGGAGAAATATTGTTTTAGATTGAATTTTCATTTTATACATACTAAAGCATAAGGAGTAACTCTAATATTTTTAGTAAATCCTTTTCTGTGATTGTGCTCCTAAATATATTGTTCCCCCCAGCCCATGTTAAATCTCTAAGATGTGAAAGGGAATACATTTTTCTACTTGAAAAATATGTCATCCTGGTGATGTATTTTAGTATTAATTTTTAGATTACAAGTCCGCTTGGAGTTATACTTTGTGTCTTGGGAAGCTTCATTTCTTCTTTAATTGCAAGTATAAAAGTTAGGCTAGTTTCTTCCTTCTTGCTGTGAGGTATGTTGCTGCATTGAAGCTAAAATTTCTATTATACATTGTATTACTTGACCTTTTGATTCATAAAGATTCTGATCAGAGAGTTTTGACCATCTGGTTTGATCTTAACATAAGACATATTTCATTCAGGATTAATCACAATAAGCTGTGATTGGTTGGCTATGAAAGGTTGACTAAAGTTTTGTTTGTTTGTTTGTTTGTTTGTTTGTTTTTCTGAATGGCCCTTCCTCTTGTTTGAAGACCTCAGAGAAAGGAAGTCTCTAAAACTCCCCCTCCTCTGTGGCTTATGAATGACTTTTTTCTTTTTTTTTTTTTGTAGTTGTCATCAGTCTGCAGAAGTGAGCTCCTGTTAAGCATTGAGTAGTGCTGGTTTTCTACCTTCTCATTCTTGCTTCAGATGCACTAGATTGTAATTTAGCATCTCATATTATACAAGCATACTTTGCTTCTGCAAAATTCCAAAATTAGATCAGAAGTATTTATTGAATGTATCTGTTTTTTCTGCAACATTATTAACATTTTCTCTAGTAATGGAACGTCAGTAACATAATAGAACTGAAGTTCCATAATAGTATTTCTTTAGTTCTTAATATATCTACAACTGTAATTTTCCTTAACCCTGCCTACCAGTGATTTCTTTCCCTTCCCCAGACAGGTCTAGACTTTCAAGTCAAGTTTTCTATACTTATATTGATTTGTTACCTAGTCTCTATTGTCCATTTGTTATAATTTTGTTAAACTTCTTTCAGCAGCAGCAATAAGTTGTTGATAAGTCTTGTTATTTTTGGAAATGTAGTTCAATTAAACAATTAAAATAAGTTCTATTTTTTAAAAAAATATTTATCCTGATATTTTTTCTCATAAGTTTTATTTGACTTTATTGTAGCCCAGACTTTTAAACACCAGGTGTAAAATATTAGCATAAGCGTTATTTTCCTTTCCTGTATTAATCATCTCCCTCACCTTATCATGTCAACATTTGGAATAAAACCATCAGGCTAATTGTGCTGATAGTCATTTTAAGGGGAGACTTGCTGACTTGAAAATCACACATCTGTTTCAATAAATTGTACCAAGGAGATTTACTAAGAATATTTAAGTTTATTGCAGCGATAGAATAGAAAAAAATAAGAGTTTACAGGGACAGATAAGCTTTTTTTTTTTTCAAACAATATAGAGCTTATATTTCCTGGAATCCTTCCTAAAAGCTCTATGGCTAGATTCTGATACCATTAGCCACATTTAATTAAATAAGGCTGGCTCAAATAATCAAATAGATCAAAGAGCTTGGACGTTGTGGAAAGTGTAGCTAGCTAAAAACAATTAATGTAAAATCACATAAAGCAAGATGAAAAAATAACAGAAAAAAGAGAAGAGCCAATCATAGCATCTAAGAGAAGGAGGAGTTGCAAGAAACTGCTCTGAAAATTGATGAGATTAATACAGCTAAATCATCTAGGTCTCTAGCACAGGATTGAATTACTGTAGTCTAATAAGTAACCGTACCTCACCCAATCCCCTGGTTACTGCTTATACGTATACTACTTGCCCTGAAGGTACAGGATTTTTGAACTTCATTTAATTCACAGTGAAAGAGAGGTAAGCCAAAATACATTACTTAGCATTTTCTGCAAACTAAATGTGTGTTGTGGGCAGCTGTTGAATCATCTGACTAATCCTACATTGTTATTCTGCTGTGACTTGATCATATGCCTAATCCCAGAAGGACTTAAAAAAATGAATCCTAAAGAGAAAAAAAAAATGTTGGCATGGGAAAATCAGTTGCTTTGTGGAAAATAATCCTGTTTGTAGATAAGGAGGTTCAGCTGACCTCTGGTTAAATTTTTACTGTTGGGTTATTATCGTGTTTTTTGGGTTGTTGTCTTCTTTTATGTGGGATTAGAAATTGAGATCATACAGCATATATATTTTAGAATTTTGCTTCTGAAGTTAGTAAAGGGAAATTATTCTGGAAAACATCTTAAGTTTTAATAGGGTAGTTTGGAGAATATCAATTTATGGCTTTTGCTTTGTTTTTTTTTTTTTTTTTTTTTTTCATTTAGGAATCTAACCTGCATTATGCATTGAGTAGAATTTCAATTTTTTATGTAACCATTTATTCCTCTTCATTGACTGCAGTTTATACTGCTATTTTCATACCACTAAGATTTAAGGTATGTGTGTGTACGTGTGTGTGTTTTTGTGTACGTATGTGTGTGAAGTGAACACAAAGTTCACAAGAAATCTGGAAAGGGTTAGATTGGCAAAGGATGCAGCTTGTCTTACAGTGCTTTAGCTCAGGAAGAGTCTCCAAACAGTTCCAAAACACTGACTTACTAAGAGTTCCCACCTGATTTATCATCGGCTGTGAAGTAAGACGGCTTTTCAAAGGAACAGAGCATAAATAGATAAGTAAAACCCATTAGAATATTTAAGTAAGGAAAGGAACAAACTGGTGAGGAAATCCCATTAGAATACTTGAGGAAGAAAGGAATAAGCTAAAACGTTTTATTTAAACCACAATGTAGGCTTTAGAAAACTTTAACGCAAATGTGACAAAAGCATATAGCGATGCTAATTCAGAGTTTGGAAGATATTAGGATAATGCTGGTCTGAGGCTTCTGATGTTTACTGTTATGGATACTTTATAAGAGCTTAACTGGAATAAAATGCATAAATAAATTAGGAGCTGGAACTGTATGTATATTAGCATTTTTGAGTGTAGGTATTTTAACAGATGAAAATAGCTTTATTGTTTTGTATATAGTCGTTTTCTTTAGTCTTTCAGTGCAACTTCATATAGGTTTTAGAGAAAATACATTTCAACTTACAAGAAAAATATTTTTTAATAAAGGTATGCGCTTAACAGTAATAGAAATGATAGGCTGAGAGAATCCATGAGCTGAGCTACTTAGGCACAGGATATAATTAAAATAAAAACCAGAGTCAAGATTCAAATTTGAGTTTGATTTTACCAAAACTATATAAACAATATTATGAGATTTGTCAAGCACTGTCAGTGTTCTCTACATGTATTTTAGTCACTTAGTGCTTAACAGAGCTTCTGGTTTACCTTGCATAGGGTTGATAAGAGAAGGTGCTCATTCTGCAAGTGAGAGTGCAGGAGGAGCTGGGCTGGAAAAGCAAAGAGGAACTGGATCAACGAGGGTGCGTGGTCAAAGTGTGTGAGGAGCTAAGATCATATTCCAGGAGGGGAAAACCAGAGAGTTGGGAGGGGGATCTAGGGAATAAGCATGCTTGTAAAAGGAGCCTATGAGGGCATAGGAAGCTAGAAAATTCACCACAGCCAGAGTAGAATCACGGACACCTCAGTGAGGGCGATCTTCAAAGAGCAATCTTTCTGATGGTGATTAGCTATTGATTTGCAGCTGTTTTTTTTTTTTTTTTTTTAATATGACGTGATTGTGCATAGAAATTAGAGCCGAAAGAACTGAACAAAGCTTTACCAAAATCTTCTGAGAGGAGGGTTGTGTGTGCATGGGTGACATAATTGATAGTTTCAAACCTGTTGAAATTGGTCATCTTGGGTTATCTTTTTTGAGTGTCATCAGGTCTGCTTCAGTGCTTGCTGTTTTAAGGAGTGAAGCCTGTTGTTTCAGTTAAAGTCTGCAACAGGAGTCACACCTATCTTAAAATGTATAGGAGTTTGTTAAGAAACAGATGCGTCTGTGCTAAAACAAGGCAAAACAAGGATCTTATAATTTTTACATGATTTAGCAGGCCATTCCTCAATTCAATTTAATAGACTAGACTTTATCTTAATCTCTAATTTGTGTGAGATTCAGCTTTCTGCTCTCTAGTTTTCAATGAAATTAAATTATGTAACTTGAATTAAGAATCCAACCTTTTTCCTAATGAAGACAAGAATATAAAAAGAAGTTCCTTCCTTTGCTTCCTCCTTATATCAAGTATTTTCATGCAAAGACATTTTAGATGTTTTGGCACAGAATGTCATGAATCAACCCATTATCTGCTGTCATTCCTGCTTTAGTTTTAGATAACTTTTTAATAGTATTGATCCTATCAAAGATGTTATTTATTTCCCATGTTCTGCATTACTGAGCACAAGGCATGACCTAGGGAGCTTACATTTGATTTTAAATGCCTTTTTTCCAATTTATATGGAAAAATTTCCCAGTGAGATAACTCCTTCTTGCTGAAGAATTTATTGTCTCTAGCATTTAATAAGAAGTTTTGCTTATTAATGATTTGTTTATCACTGTTTGTGTTGTGAGAACTGCTGAAACACAAAAGAAATTGTAATTCTTGTCCTAGTATGAAACAAGTATATAAAATAGAGCTTTGAGGATAAAGCCTGCACAGGCTGAAGCTGGTTATTATGGTATACTTAGGATATATTCAAACATATTTCTTATAAAAAACGTTTGAGACACTAATTGTTCAAAGGTACTAACCTTTTCAGGTATACTTTAACAACACACTCAGGGATTAAATAACCCTCTTGTCTGCATTACAAGTGTAAGTTTGTGCCATACCTCTCTAAAAAATTCTTAAAATCCACCTCATCTCAGGACTTCTGAAACACAAATTTGGCAAAATTCAGTACTAAGAAAATCAATAGTGCCAACAATAGAGTTGTTTCACATCTTCAAAGCTTTATCGTATTGATGTTTGTGCTGGATTTCAAATTGTGCTTAATTATGTTTGCATCATCCGCAGAAGGAAGGAAGTCAGTACACAGTAAGCTTCACTTATAACACTTATAATGTATTAACTATTCCATGGGTACTTTTAGAGTGCCCTGAAAGATAACTGGTACTTTTAAAATGGAGTAAACTACCTCATAGCTGGTGCACATCAAGATCCAGATTCATACCATCTCATTCAGATACCTAAGTTGAAGACCTTGTCATCTCAGGCTCCTTCCGCAGTAAACAGAAATGGGGAGACATCTCCAAAAGATAAGACATTATAGCTAACACTGGATCATGCCTCTTCTTCCTCTGACTATAGACAGAGACTATGGTTGGTAGCATAGGTCCTGATTCCGTGCAATGTGTCTGGGCCCAGTTGTATCTGGTGTTCTGCAAAGTCACATCTTAACACAGCGTGTGTTACGCTTCTTATGGAAATGATCTCTCAGGTTGGAGTATCAGTATTCTGATGTTTTACTCTTTCTTAATGACTCAGTTTGGTTACGAGGTGGGGATTTTATCAACGTCTGTAAGTATCTGAAGGGAGGGTGTCAAGGGGACAAGGACAAACTCTTTTCAGTTGTCCCCTGTGACAGGACAAGAGGCAATGGGCAGAAATTGAAGCACAGGAAGATCCACCTGAACGTGAGGGGGAATTTCTTCACTGTGAGAGTGACAGAGCACTGGACCAGGTTGCCCAGAGAGGTTGTAGAGTCTCCTTCTCTGGAGATCTTCAAAACCTGCCTGGATGCAACTCTGTCTACCATGCTTTAAGTGACCCTGCTGAGCAGGGGGGTTGGACCAGAGGTCCCTTCCAACCCTACCGATTCTGTGATTCTGTGATTCTGATTCTACCATTCTAGTTGCTCAATGTTTTAATGATGGGAAAAGTTTATATAAAAAGAAAAAAAAAAAGTTATTGGCTTTTCAAGTAGTAATTCCAGAAAGGCTATGGAATATGTAATTTCTAAAAATAATAAAATCTCTCAGGAGAAATGGCAGTTTCTAAGTTTGTTTCACAGAGGGGGTTTTCTTTGTCTTAACAAATATCTTGCCTTAGGACTTTTTTTTCCTTTTCAGCTTTCTCAGTAAGTCCTTTAGCCTAGTAGTTAAGCTGTAAATAAAGTTGCCCAGACAAAGAAGCTGTTTACATCCAAATATAGCTCAGAAGGCTGTCAAGAAATAAAAGATGGATCACATTCACCTGTCTCCGTCTGGATTTCTATCTAATGATTCGGATGGAGAAAGAGGCACATTTTCTATGCAATTTTATATAAGTAAAAGTTATCTGGGACTGTTGTCCTAAATTACTTTGATAAGAAAACAAAAAGGGGTACCACATAGAAAAACCTGTAATCTCTTCAATCTTCAACATCAAATTCCATGTGCACATTGATAAGCCTTTGGTGTACTGGATGGCTTAGGGGAATTTAAAACAAGTATTTATCTCCTTTTCTGTTAAAGCTTTAGTTGTCTCTCAAAACTAATGTGGAATAAGTAAGAAAATCCTGTATCAAGCAAACCTACGTGAAGCAGGTATGTGCACAGCTGGTGCAACCATAAAGATTTGTAAATGTGAATAGAAACCATTTAACTCTACTAGCGATCTGTGGAGCTGAACTGGTCTTCCTGCTCATTATGGATCATATGAAACCATACTCATTTCACGTCTTAATTGTAAAACAGAAAATTTCAACTGATTGCTTTAAGCATGCAAAGCCAGCTGAGACTACTTAGTCCTCTAATTTAAAAATTTTCTATCTCCAATTTTAGCTATATGCTCTGTTCAGTCTAAAGACTCTGTTGAATGAAAACAGTAGTTCTCAAAACATGGTCCATTTATATTCTGCAAGACCTTGATCTGTGGAGCCACCTACCCTCAGATATGTATTTAAATCAAAGCTTTTTGTTAAGGCTTTGCACTGAATCTAGAAAAATTTGGAGGATTGTGCCTGAACTCTGAGTATTCTACTAAATTAGACAGTTCAACTCTAATGGGTAAATGAGAGGGAATGGGAGAGGTTGTCTTTTGTTTGGTGCATCTCATATTAATTCTGGATAATGGACGTCTTTAAGCTACAATTACATCATACAAGGTCAAATAATTTGAGTGCATCTAAGTATTCTGCAGCAATCAACTAGCTTGATAGTTATATCAGATACAGTTTTCTCAGCAAAAGACTGTGTTGACTTCACACCTTACATGAAATTCAGGCATCAGTTATACTTTAACATGTTGTTCTTATTACTAAACATTTGCTGTATATGCCAGAGTGAACAAAGCTCTTTCATTTAATTTGTCATTAACAAATCTACTATTTTTTGGAACATCACTTTTAGTTTTTTTTCCCTCACTGAAATATTGATATTGGCTAATTCTCATTTTCTTGGCATTTCCCTAGATTTATGAGATTTTAGTAGAAGTTAATGTTGCTGTTTCAGAGAGTGATTTTTGGCAGGTTCCACTTAGAATCTTAGGTGGAATTTTATCTTTAAAAATTTATTTGAAAATGTGTCATATCTCCTTTGTTATCTGATAAGCTTTCTGTATGATCTGCAGTATCATTTAGAGGGATAAATCTTCTACTTCCTTCCACAATGAGAGTTTTTATTTTCATCTTTTTGGAAAAGCAGAGGTAAATGGACTTTAATGCTCAAATCATGTCTTCAGTCCCATTGGTCATTTAAATTTAATTATATTTCATTCTCACTTTCCAACCTATAATTTTGATAATCACTGATATTTTTACTTTTCACTTACATTTCCTAAGCTATTTAGTATTTTATAGATTTTTTTTCTTTAACCTAGGATAGTCTCTTGTTTTTCCTTAATGATCTGAATGTTAACTCATGCTTAAAATGTATGCTTAATATATATGTTGGTAAAGTATTTGAAGTCTTCAGTAACAGTCTGTTTTATACTTCCAAACAAACACTGTAGATTGTGCCATCTTTTCACAATGTATGATAACATCCTATTCTCCAGATCCAAAAAGTAACCGATTTAACTCTTTTTTTTGTCCACTTAAACAAGACTGCAACACTAACATCTCAAATTAGTACAGATTTCCTAATCCTGTATTTGGAAATCATTACTGTTTAGAAACTTTGAGGAAGTTTTGTTACTAAGCATATAAAAGAACCAGTAAATAACTTTTGAACTGCAGTCAGCTATGATGCTGTGTTTGTCATCCTACGCAATATGCACAGATGATATTTTTCAATAAATCCCTCTCTTTTCACTGGCACAAGTTGTCCTTACAAGCAAGTATACCTGCGCTGTTTGTGCCTGGGTTTCATTGGCAAAATAAAAGAACAACTTTAGAGTGAAAGGCAGGACGAAATACAGCTGAAAAATCATTTCTACCATCCGTTTTGAATAACTTAACAAAGCAAACAGGAACTGGAGTTATTAACATTTATTTTTTATAAAATTGCAAAATATTTATCAGAACTATCCTTTCTTTGAGGTTATGTGAAGGATGTGCATATGACAGTGAAACTGATTAAGTGGGCATTTGTTGTACAAGTTGAAAACTGAAGTCTAATTAATATTTTCTAGAAGTTGATCTGTTGTAATAGTGCTTCTCTGATGGCAACACAAAATTTAAAGGAAAACACTTAGAAAGTGGAACTTTGAAGCTTCATCAGGGGGCCATTAGATAAAAAAAAGTTCAAGTGTATTTACAAAACATGACAGAGTTTTATTACAGCGATGAATTTCATCAGATCATTTTGTGGTTCAGAACACCAGCCAGCATAACAGAAATTTGTAAAGTTAATATCTCAAGGCAAGTCCAAGTATAATTAGAAGAGACTATAAAAATGATAATTCTGTAAAATGTTCTACCAATGTTTGGCACTGCTTTAGGCAAATATTCTCTTACCATGTGCACTAGAAACCTAGAGGATTTTTACCTTGGTTCATCACAGCTGTCACTGTCATAATGTTCAAGCAGCACATCACAGCAAACATTGAATAATATATTTCCACTAAAGTGCTAAGCAAAAGAAAGCTTGATATTGCTATTCTTAAAATGGAAAAGGAGTCACAGATACTGAGTGACTGCAACAGATTTCCTGCACAAACCTGGGTAATAATTTATTTCAGTGGTAGACTACTATACTATTTTTTAAAAAGAGCAAGAAATTAGATGAAGTAAGTAGGTGGATGGCTTTCTATTTTCAAACTCCTTTGCGAGAACAAGAATGCAAGCTTTATACTTCAACAGTAATTTTTGCATGGATTGTATGGCTGCTCCATTTGAATATCTGTGTTCATCAGGTATTGAAAAAGAATTTCTTATCAAATACAGGATCTGCCTGTTCCAAACCTGGACAGTGCTAGTCCAAGCCTTTCCGTCCTGCAGAGTGATACTTTTATCTGTACTGTAACGAGAGTCAAACAACTTCCACTTTTAATGTTTCTTTAGTACAAAATGTTCTAAAATGAAATTTGAATGTGAAAAATTGCTTTAATGTAGTGCTTTAATGTAGACTGATGGCAATTCCTGTTCTCACAATGAGGCAGGATTTTCCATTGAGCTTTTATAACATGTCAGGTTGTTTTATGCCAAGTTGATTTTCTCACTGAAGATGAACTGTTTCAGGTACTACTCTTGTTCTCCTTTACAGTGCTTACAGTCTATTCTCTGGTTGTCCTCACTATAGTGACAACATCGTAGACAAGTGTCATTTCCAAAGCCAATTCTGAAGTTCCAACTTCAGAACTCATGGCACAGAAAACAAAAACTACAATGAGAAAGAGGGAAACGATGGGGAAAAATGAAAAATGCCTTTGATACATACAAAAATACCCAAGAGCAACCAAAACTAACCTAACTGATAAATTCTGGCTTATTATAGAGAGCATTTTATGCTACATAAATGTTTACTCCTTTTTTTTTTTAGTGTACCTGTTCTATGTAGGCAAAAGCCTCTATAATGATTATGTTTTGTGAATTTAAGGATGAAAGCACTTAAGCCAATATAAATATTTTATTTGTTCAGCATTCATATTAGTCAAAATTAATTCTACCTATAAATTTCTAGGACATTTAGTAACTTGTAGCTGTTCCTGATTAATTTTTTTTTGTTAATAAATTATGGGGAAATTTTTAATATCCATTTTTGTGTTTTGCTGTCTAGGTCATACAAAAGCTTGCAAATAGGACAAAGGGACACTCTTTTTATGGCCTTAATGGTAGCAATACTTTGCGTGTGGTATTTTGAAGAGCTCTCCTTCAGTTTTGTTGTCTATTCATTCCTGCATGCTGGTTATTACAGGCATCTGTCAGGCACTGAATTAAAAATGCAGAATAAGAGGCATATCGGGAATAAGACATTTATTCATATGCATAGTAGAAAGAGAAGTTTTCAGGTCACTGAAACTGCAAAGAAAACGAAGAGTAAATTAAATAATAATCCTCCTGCTACAAACTTTTTAGTTCTGACACGATTTGCATTAAATACAAGTTACAATGCTGTTAGCGTTCATTCTGTTTTTAATTACAGAGAGACAAAAGCAAGGTATGGTTATTCTTTAGGACTTCCTAGCTTGCTTTATTTCAAGGATGTGTTGAGTTGGAGCAGATTTACACAAAACACAAGAAGCTAGCTATGAAGACAGGAAATAATTCTAGCTCAAAAGAAAACAAAGCCTTCAAATAGACAGAACCTATGAAATGCTTGTGTTCTGTGTTTACTTCCACTTACAAGACAGACCTTATCTTCATTTACCTTCACCCCACTGGTGTGCCAGAGGCTTGATCTGGCTTTTGGCGCTTCTATTTGGCTTTCTTACCTCCTCTTCCCCAGAGGATACAAGAAACATCTACTTGGGCAACGAATGCTTCCCAAGCCGCTGTGGAATCCCACCTGAGCGTGGTGCAGAGCCAGCCCCAACAGCAGCTGCTGCCACCTCCACGTTGGAGACCACTGGAGGCATGTGCTCTTGTACATGGCCTAGCAGAGAGAAAGGAGTCGGTGCTGCTGTGGACAGAGGCAGAGAGCACAGCAGCTCGCTACTTCTAATGCTTTGTGATAGGCAACATGTATAAATAACAGCTCACAGCTCTGTTACACACTGGACTAATATCTAGAAAGCTGTCTCTTAGAACCTAAATGTAAAAGAATGACCAAGATCCTGCCAAGACCATCACCCTGCAGCCTTTTATGATGAAAAAAAAAGTCAATTATATTCTGAATTTCTTTCTAACAATTGGGATCACGTCTTCCTCTTTTATGAGATGCTCTTCAAGAAGAGGCATTAGAATTTGCAAGGCAGCAGGCTAATTATGTTGCTGTAAAATACTAACCTTGATGGTTGGCTGCACTCTTTGACACTGTATAAGTTATACAAGTAGTTCTCTTGAATGTTGGTAGGAACTGGGTACATAGCTTGAGGACAGGTCTTCATCTTGTAGGATGTGAAAATAATTGATACTCTGTTGTCAAGAGCTTAGCTCTTCTTTGAGTGTTAACATGTTTTGGCAAGACATGTCAAAACTATAGCTCATACTAGAAGACATTCATCCTTGAACACGAGATAGGAATGTGCAAAATGTGCAAGCCACCAAGAAATTAGTATTGTTCTTGCTCTCTCCTCCATAACACAAAAGCCTTTTTTTTTTTTCAAGTGAGTTCAGCATTTTTCTGCTGCTAAACGAGTGGTTATCCTTGAAGATGACATTACTTGTCCTCTGTGCAGGACAGTTATCACTAATATAAAGTTCTGATTACATATTTAAATTGAGTAGTTAATGCTTTTTATCTTAAAATAAATGTCAATAGGCTTTATATACAGTAATCATATCATTTTCCATACACAAATATACTGTTGCAAAAAAAATTGTAAATATTTGATACTGATTGAAGAACAATGCATTTTTTAATTCAAGCTCCTTTGAAATCAGTGAGAATTAAATGTTTGAAATGTTCTTCTAGCTAACATTCTTTTACAGAAGAGAATAACTGTGCATCCATTGGTCTAACTGTATGTATGTGGATCTCTTGCTATCTATTTATTGGTTTATGTGTCAGATTTTTCTGTCCGGTCTTTGCCATACATAATGAAAACATTCAGTGTTGGGGTGGGCATTGACATCCCCAGGAACTAAGAGGTGACTGTCTCTGATTCAGTTTCTTCTTTGTCAAGCAGATATTATTTTAAATTTCCGAACAACATATGTCAGCAAGTCTGGCCAAGTTATATTTGAAGCAAGATCTATTTGTATCCACTATGTGACTACCTGGTTTATCATTGATTTAATTGCTGCACTGCCCTTTGATCTCCTTTATGCTTTCAACGTCACTGTGGTAAGTACTAACTCTACTCTTTTAACTGATCTTTTTTTGAGAAGGTAGGGTTTTTTTGCAGATCTGTCGACTAAAACTAAATGAAGTAAAATAAGTTGATATGTAATGTATTTTCACATTGGATACTTTGTAATGTATTTTTATGTTGATTTAGCTATTATAAGGTTTGATGTCAAGGTGGTCGTTCATTTACTTGAAAGCTATGAATTTATCATTTTTTCTCATTCAATTATCTTTAATTTATAAACAATTGCATTTATGTTAACTTCATTTTTACTCAGTATACCCAAATGCAATTCTAGATAACTTTTGTTCTCTTTTGCTTTATAACTTGAATCCTTAATAGTTTTCCAAGATTCATAAATTTTTATTGTGCGTAAGTAGATCATTGTTATGGTCAGTAGGGTATATTCTTCACTCAGCAGGCAATCTTATTTCTTATTACCCCTGGAACAGTGGTGAGCACTCAAATGAAAATATTAATATATGATCCTTATCCCTATTTTATTTGTGTGTTTAGCAGCCAAGTAAGCAGCTCAGAATACATCAAATATGAAATTTGAGATGATGACTACTTAAAATTCTCATTAACTTTGTTTGATTTTGGTTTCAGTTCAGCTTTGTTAGGAATTTAATGACAAAATATTTAAGCCACTTTGAAAAATGTGTGAGTCTGATGTCTGATGATCCTACTTAATGTTACAAGCTATAATGGATTACATTTGTGGTTTTTTTACTTATACTGAGACACAGCTTATTCCTCTGATAGGCCTATTTGCTTTAATAAAGTCAGGATCTACTAAACAACAACAAAAAAACCACATACAGAGTCAGAAAGTTTAATTTTGGAAAAAAATGTTGGCAGTGATTTCTCAGTTTTGTAGATTGTTCACAGAAGAGTCTCAAACTTCTAAACCATGTACTTTCTAATTCTTAGTATTGTGATCTTCTATTAATAGATCTACTTGATCTCATTTTCATTAAATGTAAGTTACAGATAAGCACATAGATGTAGAATAGATTTATAAAAATAAAAACCACTGAAAAACACTAGTCATGAAACCTTCTGTGTAAGGTATCCTTTTTGCTTTAATCCATTTAGTTCTTCTTCCTTAGCCGACCTCTCTTTTCACTTCATTTGTTATGTTAAGAACTGTCAATCTGATGCTAGTGCAGTAACTTTTAATATCAGGCAATTAGTAGTTCCACATTCTTAAATCACATTTTTTATAAACAGTAGGTAAGTTGTTTAAATATACTACTAGCTCAATTTAACCATTACAACAAATCCAAATAGCCAGCATAACTCAATTTGTTTGATTTCCATTAAAAAATTTACATTGAATAAGCCAGATATGATCTTTTCCTTTAAGGAGGGAAAAAGAAAAAAAAATCTTTTTTATTCATCAGGAAGACTGATACACATATAGTAATGAATTTAGTGAAAGAAAGCATTGTCTCATAATTATTTTTACAGTCAAGTCACATTACTAAAAATGCTACTATAATGTAATAATACACCTCTGTTGTCCACCTTTTAACTTTTTTCTCAAGATCAATAATACAATGACTAAGAGTATCCTGGGCATTGAAATGTCCCTCTGATAGTAGCAGGTCCTTAATGAGATAATTAAGTTCAAATAATAGATAACATAATAGACATGTTGACCTAGAAAACAAAAATGTCTGACAGACATAGCTTCCTGCATGCTCCAAGAGTCCTCACTAAAGATTTTTTTTTTTTTTTTTTTTTTTTTTTTTTTTTTTTTTTGCAATATATAATCTACTTCCTTAGTTTGTTTTGGCTTAGCTTTGTTAACTGGCTGCTACACGGTAAAAATCACTACAGAGCAGAGTGAAGGCTTAACTCTCTCTTTCCTCAGGCAGTTGAAAGAGAATCCAGGAATTTGAGGTCTGTACACTGCGATCACCCCTCCCAAACTTAGTTGTGTTGTTTTCTGTGTGATTCCACAAAGGGAACACAGTGCCTTACTGTACTGTATTTCCCATAGTGGCAAGATAAGGCTTAACATACTTGTTTAGATAATAACAACTATCAACTGTTTCAGGAGTGGGGGGAGATGTTATCACATTCCACTGTTTACGGACTTCATTGATTTAATGAGCCATTTCCTCGTATCTGTTCTCAGATTTTCACTCCATCGACTCTCAGATGTTGCCTCAACAGAACGGTGAGAAGGGGCATCAGGGAGCATCTCACTCCTTTGCTGTCCAGGCCCCGGCACAAAGGCCAACACTTTAGGGATGGTCTAAATTCTGCAAGCTAGGTATAGTGCCATACATAAGCACTATGTATGGCACAAAAATGTAACCCACTAGCTGGAGACTTGTGGAGTCAAAGTGCCTGAAGGAGCTGTGGAGTCTCCATCACTGGAGATATTTCAGAACAAAGATAGAGGGGACCTTTAGGAAATGTCATACTGTCTTTAAACCTTCCAGAGACTCTGCCCTACCAGTAAATGGATGAATCTTTGGAGGTTTGAGACTTCGTGCATGCTCCTTCCTAATCTCCATGCCTGCTGAGCTCCCCAGCTCCTTCTATCCTTGTATCCATCTGACATAAAGAATCCCACAGACCAGGATCTGCGCAAATGTGGTATGAAATGCTGCCAAAGTAAAAATCAGATTATTGACCACTAGTTATAGTGACTTTGTTTGCACCTATCTACTGGTAGCATAGAGCAAGAAAATCGTTTTTGGAGGAAGAACAAGCAAGCAAGCAAATAAACAAAAAGCATTAAAAATCCTTGCCGCTAGTCTTTTTTTAAAAGGTATCATGTTTTCTTATTATTATTTTTTTTTTGCTGCAGGAGATGATTCCTCCAGGCAGATTCCTTCACTAGTTTGTAGCAACTTTATTTCTCACTACTTTTCAGTGCTATGGACTATCATTTCTTCTGTATTTGTTTTAGATAAAATTCTGTTTCTGTCATTTTGACAGAAAAAGGTTAACCTTGCTAGTCTAAAACAATTAGCCAAATGAAAAATTTAGATGGCTTTATATCTGTGGGCAAAGCAAAATCTACATAGGCACAATGATGAGTGCTGACTCCTCATTTTGTCTTTCTAAATTTATGACACAGAAAAGAAAGCTGCCTGCTGGCATTTGAGGTCTTCCAATGACAGATTGGACACAATAGAAGAAAAGTGTTTGGCATGACTAATGAGAAAATTCAATGCAATTATGCATGATTTATTACATCTGTGTTCAAATTTATGAGCAAATTATTTTGAAATGAGGAGGTCTTTTGGCCTTAAAATGAAATATGTCTCCTCTTTAAAAAGAAATATTATAACTGATCCACTGTTTTCATATCTATTAGTATTCTGTAACTTAATAAAAAGTCACAATTTAGATGCAAGTAACACCTAAATAGCAACAGTGGTTATCATGCTTTATAACTGTAAGTTATGGCTGGGTACATTTATTATTTTAACAGCTGTTTAGAAATATCTTGTTTATAAGAATCTGATTTAAAAATAACCTTGGCTATCACTATTTGTTTGTACTGCAGTAGGACATAGGCACCCTGGTAAAAGTAAGGGCTCCAATGTGGAGGGCATGGCACATATATATAATCATTATATACATACATACATGTATGCATACGTGTATACATACATATACTCCCACAACATCTTGGAGTTTCAGTCATGAGTAGGGACCCCTTTCTGTGAAGCATGCAACAAGGAGAGCCAAAATGCAGTCACGAGGAAGCTGACCATCCAACTTCTCCCTGTATTGACTGACCCCTCTGCAACTGGCTTCTGAGGGCAATAAGCATGGGGTAGAATCACTCTGGTGAGCAATGGGGCTAGAGGAGGAAAACAGATAGAAATGTGTCTGTGTCAGGGAGGAAGAAGAAAGAATTGCATGGAAGGAATTGGAAAGCAAAGGAGTGAGCCAAGTGGAGGACAAAGATAATGTAAAAGTAGAGAATTTAAAGAAAAAATTGAAATAATAGGCAGTGAATACTGCACAAAAAGAAGAAGCTTACAAGAGGGTTCCTTATGCTTATCTAAACTGTAGGACAAAATAAAGGGAATGTTCGTAGGTGGCAGGGCTGAGTTTCTGCTTTTTACAGGGTTGTCACTTAATCTCAAAATTTTTTAAATTGGAATAAAGTCAATGACTGGTTGAGTATGTCATGAAAAAAATCTAAAATACTCCCCATGTCATAATTTATCAATCAACCTGAACTTCTGTGAGAGAATTCACACCAGTGAAATTAAGATTTCAGAATATCATTTTGGTAATAGAAACAGAAAAGCTTCACATTATTCTGGATTAGCGAAAACAAAAGGCTGTTGATCCAGCTGTGCTTTTAGAATTTCTTTTCAGAGAGCTCATTACTGTGGTCTGCAAGTGCTGTCAGAAGACGTGAAGTTTGATGTTATTTTTCTTTCAGTCAATTGATGTATGTATCCTGTATCAGTCAGATGTCCAGTAAGCATTAAACCTAACATCTCATTATCATTAATGAGGGAAAAGATTATTATTGTTAACGACAATTGTGCCTGTCTGATCTTGGAAAAAGTAAATGAAAAATGTTCTACTCTGCATGTTGTTTGCTAACTCTATCCAACAAGTGAAACACGGGCCAAGTATATTCTATGTAAAATGAGTTGTGGTGCAGGTTCCTGGGTGGATGTAGGTTGGAGGATGCTCTGGAGGGGCTGGGAGGGTCAAGGGACTACTGACTTTGGGCACTGCTGAATAACACTGCATCTTCTCTGCGGAGTCAGTGCCCACAGACCTCCTAAGCTGATACACACTTAGTTTGCTAAGCAGAACAGGCGCTGTTTTAGCAACATACACTTGAAAATCAACACTTTCTTTTACATAAGGATCTCTTCAGGAGACTTAATAAAAGCCCTTTTGGACTTCAACTTAGTCTGCAGCAGTAAAACATATCCAGTTCCCTGAACACAGGTTTAAATCTGAAGAACAAATCTGAGTTCTGCAGTGATCTCTCTGCTTCCTTATTCTTCAAAATGTCAGCACCATGTTATTGCTTTTCTAAGCTTAATTATCCAGCTGGTGTCATCTCATAGGTACTTAAATTGTGTTGTGCCTACTATTTGGCTGTTAGCAGAAACTGAAAACGATGATAAAAATTGTGTGTCTGAGAATAGTTATTTTGTGGTTTCATACTGGAATCAAATGAACCTTGGTGAGTTTGACAATTAAGTTTTTTATTCTAGAGTGGAGAAGTATCTATTTGTGCAAAAACACAAAATTTTAAGTTAAATCCAAAATAAGAGACTTTGGATCAAAAAAAAGGCAAAAGGAAAGATTTCCCAGTGTTCCAGATGTTTTTGGTTAAAATCAGAAACACTAAACATGTATGTGCATATATATATATATGTGTATACCTATGTACAGAATACAGCAGAAATAAACACTTTTTTTTAACTATCAGCTTTGCCATTTTCTGCTGTCTTAAGATTTAGACTAACCATAATACGCAGCTAAGTAACTTAGTGAAGGCAAAAATTTATGGAGTTTTAGAAGATGGAGTTTCCTTTCATTGAAGCACAAGAACTGTGTAATAGAATTCAAATGCTGACTACTTGATTTTTCTCTATGTTCTCCCAGGTTTCTCTTGTCCACCTCCTAAAGACTGTCCGGTTGTTACGCCTCTTGCGTCTCCTCCAGAAGTTGGATCGTTACTCTCAGCACAGCACAATTGTTCTTACGCTTCTTATGTCCATGTTTGCCTTGCTTGCTCACTGGATGGCCTGCATTTGGTATGTCATTGGGAAAAGGGAGATGGAGCAGAATAATCCCCTTACCTGGGACATAGGTAAGTTCTCTTTCTTGCATACATATATATGTGTGTGTGTGTGTATACATATACACATAGATCTATAAGCCATTCATTGTGTCCTTTTCAGTTTAACTACTGAGCTTTTGTTTAGTGCTACTTGTAGAGGCAAGGAACTGCTCAAGTCCTCTAATTTCTAGCAAGTAAGGTTGTATGTTGCATGTATATATTTCTTTAAAGTTAACTACATAACAATTAAAGTATGGAAATTTTCGCTCTGAATTTTGACTCAATATAAACACATATAGATATAATGCAATTTATGTTTCTCAAGACTGTGAAAATTTAAATCTTGAGAAGTCTTGACTGAAACTGTAAATGGAGAATTGTTTCTATCTACTTAGACAAGAAATAGTTATTCTCCTTTAATCTTTTAAGTGTTTGAACTTTGACATATGAATTTTGTTTGGATGATTCATTTTCAGTGGGGAAGAGTGACTTGGGGGAGAGGTGAAAGGTATTTTGGTCTTGTTTTAAAGATCACTGGCTGCTTTAAACTTGTAGTGAAGGAGCTGCCCAAATTATTTGTGTCTAATGTGGCAACAGAAGTATTCAATAGGAAATAAATGCCAGTGTGTGAGTAATCTTTTATTAAAGACATTTGTTCTCTGAATTTCAGCACAATCCAGGAAAAGAGATTAAAAATGGAACAGCAAATGGAAAAAGTAGAAATGACATTTTTAAAAGTGAACCTATTTGGGGCAAATTGAAGAATCGAACAGGACAGGGCCAGACAGTGCAAAAGATTAGATGAGAACATTCATCCTGGTTTTATGAATTATGCAAGTTTTCCACAGAGGGATTCCCTCAAGTATGCTAATTATTGCTTGCTGCACATTACTTGCTGAAAGAGATAGGATCTAAAATGCTTTGTATTAAAAACTGTTTTCAAAAATATTGTTTGTCTGATTGGTTTGAAGGTTTTGCTGTTTTACTGGCGAAGAGGCATTTATCAATGGATAGAAGGTTCTCGGACGTTTCGTGTTTAATCCTGCTTTTAGTCCCCCGTTAGCCTGTTTGATTTCTCTGATTCTGTTTCAGATTGATTCTTTAAATTTCAAAACTTTCTTTTTTTCTTTAAGCTTTAGTATTATTATTAACTATTGCACCCATGTATGATGGTGCAATGGGAAAACAATATATCTTATATATGAGCCTGACACTCTTAGGTACTTGTATACTGTTGAAAATATGCTACCTGATCGAGCAGTACCTGGCTACACTTTCATAGGTCATTACAGCTTTTCTGCTCAGGTGAATTTCTTCTGCTCTTTTTCTCAACTGGCATATCAATATCAATCATCCTCTTTTCTTCTTTTTCTTTTGGTTTCTTTATATTTCATCATTTTGATTCTAGGTGTACTTACCTTTAGCCTAAAACCCATTATGTGTTAATTTAAACAGGAGAGGAAACAAGACCAGCGATAAAATTGACTGGAAGAAGAAAACTGTGCTAGTTTTCTTTATGCTGCTAAGTACTAAAGACACAATTAAAAGAGCATGAATAATTTAGACTATGTATGTAATCTGTGAGAAAAAAAGAAGTGTGCATATTTTTCATAAATTAGCTACCTAATAGTGAGATATGTGTTCCTGTCAGGAAAAATGTTTGGTGGAGGCATGAAGCAATCACCTGTGACCAAGGGCTCAGTAAGGTGAATTTGAACTATCATATCACCTATTCTTATCTCCTTTAATTTCTTACTTCTTCCTTAACCTCATTAGAGACTGAATACTAGTAAGTCTGAAGGAAAAATAACAGATACATTAAAAGTGCCTGACCTTCTTCTAGGTGAGGATGTTGGATCAGAAAGAGGAAAAGGAGAAAGAAGATCTATTAAATACACCTCTCCAGTTTACCTGTGGGTTACTGGAAGCTCTGGGGAGTCTTTATTCTTCTAGGGTTTTTTTTATTATCATTATTTTCCTTGCTTTTATAAACCCATTCTGTGACCTGCAGCGTGCAAACCGCACAAAGAAAGGACTGCAGCTGTAGGGGAGACAATACAAAGAAAGCCCACTGTGCCCAAATTGGTCAAATATTGATGACAGAAAAACAAATCCAGAAATAATAATAACAAAAAGAGTCAGTCTGACAGTAAGCAGTCATGAAGAAACGTTTTCAGATTATTTAGGCCACCAATGATAGCTGATCTCAAAACAGTGCAGCAAGAGTGATGGGGACAAGCTGCCTCCCTGCCTCCTGGCAGCCCACCCCTCTGCCTTTTGCCTGCTCCAAGGCTGGATTCAGGAAATCCTCCCTCTTCCCCTGAGCTTGTGGCAGTTATTGCTACAAAAACATTGACCTTCACCCTTCAGTTTTGTTTTCTCTTGGATAATGTCAACATCACTGAAATCAAATTCAAATGCCAATCAAATGGACCAAGAGCCTCATTAAAACAAAGCCCAGCATGTCCAGAAAAGAACCCCTTTACAGGACTCCCGTGTGGGTCTCAACGAAGCATGCTAGCTTTGTAACTAGCTTTTCTCATATTGATCAAGTGGAGTGGACTAGTGGAGGCCCAAGGTGGGAACAGCTTCTTGACAACCTCTCAGTGTTGGCTTGTCTCACCATGAGACTCGTCACTGTTTCCTGGGCAGCCACAGGCAATGCACCTGTACAAGGACTGAAGCACTTCTTAAAGGTGTGTGCTCTTAGGCTTTAGCCTCCTTACCTAGAAAAACTGCTTGATTGTTGAGCTTACAGCCTGAAAGGGATTTTTTTTTCCCCCAAAGAAAGTGTGCTTCTGCATTTTCCTCTGGAAAGTCTTTCTATCACCTTCATGGATAGACTCTGAAATATTTAGATACTATAAATATATAATAAAATTGCATTGCAATGACTCCTGCTCAGCAAGCTCATACATTATTGCCCAGCAAATCCAGATGATGAGATATTAGCTCTGTATCTGTCAATACGGTTATTTCTACAGTTCTTTCTAGTACTAAGTAAAGCATTTGGGGGCTAGTTTTCTGTTTTGCTTTCTAAGGAGAAGAGTTCTAGAAGGTTAAAATATTGGAAATAGGCAAAAAAAGAAAAGGGAGTAGGGATTTCAGAAAACCCCAAACATCTGGCAAAAAGCCATTAGTTTGCAAAAAAAAAATAAAAATAAAAAAAATAGGACCTATGAAGTTTAAACCTATGTGCCACGTGTATGATCAGTAATAAAAGATTGTGTCATTTCTTCAGTCAAACTAGGCAAATCTTATTGCTCTCTACATACAAGATACTTGCTGGTGAAATACAATGAAGCTAGGTCTTGGCCCTCTACTTGTTGCTGTTTTTGGTACTCTGATGGTCTACAGATGATGAATTTTAGCTATCATTTCTTTTAATCTTAGGGAAACTTCAAGTGGTGAGAGTGCTACGTCAGTCTCGCACCATATACCTCACAGCATCCATGTAGGAGATGTATTGAGGGGAGAAAAGTATGGGCCAAGAGTGATTTAGCCAAGAAAAGTGAGATTTGGATTTTACAATGATTCACAAACTGAATAATACAAATAGGAAAAATCTTGCTTCAGTCGGTAATAAAAGTAGTGCTATGGAAAAACAAAGGAGGCATTCTGTTCTCTTGTGCCAAGGCCTCAGCTGAAGTTTTTTTGTATGGTTTTGGATAGCATATTTTAATAAAGATATAGACAATGTGATAAGAATTCAAAGAAGAGCAAAAGGAATTTGAGTATTTGAAACTGACTACTTAGTGCAAGTAAGACAATAGAGCATGATTCTTAATTTGGTATTAACAGATTTTCATTGTCAGACTTTTTAGTTTTGATACGGTAATACCCAAACTGGATATTCGGTTTCCATTAATAGACCTTAATCAAACTCCTTTGCAGGAATTAGGAGGCCTTCTAATTGACAACATTTGAAAAAATCAACCCAGAAATATCACTCCTTTACTTTTTTGTTAAAAAGAACATTAAAAAGAAAGTATGCTTTCTGTTGTTCTCTGGTGGGTGAAGAATAGTGTTCAGCTAGCATCCAGCTGAAGATCTGCTCTAAGGAGGAAAAACTGTGCCAGGAACAAAACCAAGATTTCTTTACTTTTTACTTGTGAATCTATTTTTGGTTGGAAGGTAGAGGAAGGAAGAAAGTTTTTTCAACATCCTTCCTCCATTTAGTGTTTCCCCAGAAAGCTTGTAGCACTGAATCAAGATCAAGGTCTTCCCAACATTTTAAAGCTGCACTGTTTTAACATAATACTTTTGGATCTTGCTGTGCTATCAGATATGCACCATAGCCCTGATCTCAGAATTTTGACTTAAGTGGGAGAAGCATTTGGTTCCTGGTATCTATTTCTCTGGCTAATTTAAACAAATGAGGTACTTCATTTGCATTTGGATTGGGGCAATGGGAGTGATAGTTCTCCCTGTGAAAATACAAAGAGCAGAAAAGTGTATTTGCTGTGCTCTTACTGGGCCTAATTGTAAGCCTTCCTTTCATTTTTTTGTCCTCATTCAGAAAGCATTCTCATTACAAATAATTTAAAATAATGATTACTTTAAAATTTTGGTCACTTGGGTGCAAAATGAGAAAGATGTCGTTTCTGGGAATATTATTCATGAAGGGTCGTAATGTGGTAGCACTGCAACATTTACCAGTGCAGCACGGTGTTAAAATCTGTTTTCCCTGCATAGCGCTGGTATTAGTATTTTAACTGATTACATGGAATATGAGGAAGATATGCAAGCTGGGCACTGTGAATCGTCAGGTGCTTGAGACATTTACCTCAGCAAGTTTCCCCGTCTCAGAAAAAAAGCTTTTTCCACATGCAACAGCTTGACTAATGTCTGATAAAAATGTGACTACCAGACTGATCATTCCACTCACCTGAGATAGTGTTAGGCTCCTTTTCCTACTTTTCCATTTTTTAAATCCCTTGCTGTTACATTCTACATTGTTCCCCTCATTTGTTCTCTAGTGAAACAGGTATTTAACTGAGACGCAGCATGCTTTTCTGCAATCTGTAAAAATAAGATTATTTTTGGTTAGCGGACACCAAATAGAGGCTAGACTGTGTTTAGGCTCCTGACTGTTCCTACAACTCTAATTCCATTGATTTCAGTACATTGGCTCTCATTTCCACAGGTTTTACTGATATTAGATTACAACATAGGGTCTTTACCGGCTGTCAGCTGTTTTGAATTAGTATGTACCAAGCTACCTCACTTCAAGTTCTTATCAAATATGAAAAATGCCTTTTAGATCTGTCTCTACGTGAAACAGAAAATATTGAAGATGTTTTTTGTTGCTAGAGACATTCATTCTGTGAGAACCATATGAGCTGTTGAAACTCAGCTGCCTTGGATACAGCGAGGAGATTAGGAGAAGGCCAAGAGTCAGGCTACTGCCTCCCTTAGATAGTCAAAGCTGTCAGGTATAATTTGTGTAATCATCTTGAAAAAAATTTCCTTCCTGTCCACCAGAAATTCAGCTATAACCTTTTATTAGTCCAACCACAGTAATATTTATAACATTCTATCTATGTAGGAGTTATCAGAACTAAACTAAAAATATACATAAATGACCTGTGCTTATACAGAAGATAAGGGTATACATTTACTTTGGGAGGAGCTTTAAAATCAGGACTACAAAGATTATTCTTCACTTATTTAAATCTTTATTTTAATAAAATACTTCAATTTTCATTTCAGATTTTTCTTCATTTCTTGTTAGTTTTGTAATCCACAGGACTTCTGGAAACAAGAATTCATTCGCCATAGTACTTTCATGTACTTTGCAATATAAAGGTTTCCTCTCTTGGTTTACCACACACTTAGTCAGAGCCTTTAGAGGGACTTAGATATCTGGCTCCCAGTGATGGATTTATATCCTGAATTAGTTTTCATGACAATGAATGGGGAGATTTGGGTGCCAAATGAGTTACATAGCAGCTGAGTGGAGCCAGTATGAAATACTGAGAACAGGATTGTATCTTCAGTTCCTTTTGCTCAGGGCTTAGACACCTTGGTTTCGGTTGCAGAGAAGTCGTTATCCCTCTTCACAGATGCTGGAGGACATATATGTACCAATTATTAGAGTTCTCACTAGTAGTATTGACATAAACTCATGTATCTACCTGCGCTGAGCTTGCTGACCATTTAACTGTGTTTGCCCAGTGTTGCGTCTGTGCCAGTAAGGTCTGCCACCTTGTGCAGTGGTTTGCACTCTCTTCCTGTTCTGCACAAGCAGCTTGGTGTTACCTGAATCTAGAGTACAGACGTGAAGGAGGCTATACTGCTGAAAAGCAACACAGAAGCCACTGATTTCTTTTGGCTGCAGAGAGGAAGAGATATTGTTACTGAATTTTCCTTCCCTTTAGCAGAATAGCTTGGGCATAGGAACATGTGAGTAAGGTACGGAAGACAGGAATGTACAAACCAAATGTTTTTGAGGGCTTCATTTTCTTTCCTTAAACTGACTAGACTTCAACGGACAAGGGGTCAATGCCAGAGCTAGATGTGAAGGTTTGGACTCTCTTAGGCTGAGGAGAGCAGAGATCAGAGTATTTCACATTTCCTTATACCAGTGAGGTATTAGGGGAAAGAACAGTCCACACAATCCTTCTTCTGCAATTGAATTGACTAGAGCTGTACGGGGTGAGTGAGAAAGAAAGAGCATGAGTGTACATATGCCTTCCTTATTGAGCCCTTCTGGGGTTTTAGACATAGGACGAGGTGGCTGAGGGACCTCCACTGGATGTAGCTGTGAGAGAAGTTCGTGTCGAGACAGTGCACTTCTGGCCCTATGCAGAAGTTGGCTGGTTGGGATGAACTTCTGTTCTTCCCTGCCTAGAGCCTCAGATGCAAACTTAAGGGTATGTTCTTGATCTTGAGCTCCTAAATTCTGTTCTTAGTGGGATTCTCTTCAATTTTATGGCTCGGGAAATTTTTAGAGCTAGAAACCTGTTCCCAAGCTGATCTTAAGAAACCTGAGGCATACTTCATTAGCTTTCTTGATGTCCTAAGCAATTCTGCCAGAAATTCTGAATATATGGGGTTAAACATATCCTTAAGAATAGATATTTGTGTCACTAGTACATGTATTCAGGGTACCCTATTTTCAGTGGAATGACTATTTTTAGGTATGTGCATATCTAGTTCTTTCTCTAACACTATATTTCAATGAGCCAGAAATGTTTCTGGTGCTTTTGGATCCAGCATAAACATGTAATAGGCGATAATAGAAATTATACTGGAAAAACAACTGTCATTACTCCTGTACTTGGTTGATATAACATACAACTTGGTATAACAACAATTAGTTTCCTGATTCTTTGTATTTTAAAATGATATTAATTCTCATAATGGAAGTAGGTAAATATTCATGCATCACAAAGCTTTTGCAAAGGAGTTAAATGATTTGCTACAAGTGACAAGAAAGTTGATAACAAAGTTAAGAGTTTAGGATTTTTTTTTTTTTTCCTTTTTCATATATGCACTGCCTTAATTATTAATAAAATGTCATTCACTTGGATCATTCCAGCTTTACCTCTATACGGAATTTTCTTCTGTTAGAAACTTAATATTGTCTTTGAATGTGATTTGAGTAGTTTTTATCAAACCCAAGCACTCAAACAGCAGAACAAAAAGAAGTATGAAAATAATGAGATTTTTTAAATGTACAGTTTTTGGTCTGCTTTTTAACCCTCTAAATTTCCTATTTGAAACACACTCTTAGCACTTTTCATATCAAGGAACCTAATTTCAAAAAACTGTGAAAGACGAGATTCTGAGTGATCACAGAACTCCAGAATTTGGGGCTATCAGAAGATCAGCTAGCATAACACACAGGGAAGAAAACTAAGGAACGGTCATTTTTTGACTCAGGTCATATAACTGGTCTGTGCCTGTGGATAGCTGTTCATATTTCTGGATTCCAGGCTTACCTCCAGGAGTTTGAGTCTGGACCAAACCAACTCCAGTAGTTTCAACAAGTTCGGTTTATTAAGAGTTAAGATTACTGTGACTGGAGTCTCGAGGATGGCTGCAGCTTATGTCTGCTCCCGCTCTGCTGGCAAGAGAAATGTTCATGCACTCCCAGGTCCATTTTGATCGTGTATGTCCAGGGTGTGGGAATAATGGTTTAGTGTGGTTTTTTGTTGTTGTTGTTGTTGCATTCATAGATGGATCCTCTTCACAGCTTATGAAAATACTTATAAATTTCCAAGACTCTTGGCCAAAAAAGCTTTATTCTAGCATAAAATACTGGGCCAGCTTCACTATTCCATACACACACATCCGTCAGGTGAGAGCTGGCATGTAAAGAATTATGAAACCTTGCAGAAGAGTGATGAACTTCATGCTGACTAAATTGCATAGACCATCACTCACTAGCTGTAATCAATCGTTCATCTCAATCTGTCATCACTGTACCTGAATGTTTGATTTTCATCTCCATATCAGTCTGCTCATTATGTTTTTGATTATTCGTATTTTTATTTTTTTTTTGCAATCACAAACAACAGTACCTGTTACTTCGGATCTGTGATCCTTTCTAATTTTTTAAAGAGGCCGTTATTTTAAAAGAAGGAATAGAAATAACTGTATCCTTCCTGAGCACTGCCATCTTCACTTTAGTAAATGCATTGTAAGGCTCTGCTGAACGGCGGGCAATGGTACTGAAGGTCCTTTTCTTGCGTGGAATATGCATATGTCTGTTCACCTGTCTATTTCTGATGTCTAAGGGAGGAAAAAAGTGAATTAATCGGCTGAAAATTCATTTTGAATTAATATATGAAGGAAATGGTTGATGGCTATAACTCTAGTAAAATATTTTTTGGAGTCACTATCTTAGTGACTCAGCCAGCCAGTTTGGGTTATTCCCTGCAGCAATTACAGAAAAATAATTAGTCCTTGGACTGTAATGCATGAATAATAATTAGGAATAAACCCATTGACTTAAATAAGACAACCACTTTGAAGCTATTAAACATTTCAAATCACCTATCTCACCAATAATTATAAATCATATTTATTACATTTTACATTTTCTGTAAAAGAAAAGGAAATACTGTGATACTGAAGCATTTCACAATGATGAAATATTTTAAGACACTTGAAACAGGAATTTAATACCACAGGAAAATGACTTTTCTTGAAAATTTTTCAATATTTTCATGGGTGTTTGGATTGCCTTAAAATTTAACCTTCGATATAAGAAATGTATTTCCTATATTGCAAAATGAATACATTTTCCATGAATTAATATTTGTGGCACATAATTTCCAATCTTGCAATAACTAAAATAGTTAAATTCAGTATAATCAGGAAGAATCTACAGTGAATAAGTGTATTTATTTGTTTCAGAACAACCATTGAACATTTCTTTAGTTTGCTGGATACCTCATCTGAATTATTAAAACAATTCTGGTATAGGATATATTTGAGAGATGGTTTGGGGAAACTTACAGTGAGAAATAGTTAAGAAAAAAATCTTTTTTTTTGTCTGACTGAACTACACTTTTGAATTAGGCTGAGAAAGGTCATCTATTTTTAAGAGAAAATCCAGGCTTTTCCTATTTGTATATCATCGTAACTGCCCACAATTTTGGGTACAATATGAGCAGAGATTTTTTCATTTGTGTGTCAATCTGTTATAACCAACACAGAGAAAAATAATTAGTAAAAATGGATTTTACACACACAGCTGTGTTCACCTGGATATGTGCTAGAAGTGTATATAGAAACCTGTCCTCATGTGTTAAACACCAACACTTACAAATGAAGGCCTCGTGGACTCTCACCTTTAAACCTGACCCTTTCTTTCAGCCTGCCTTATATGTAAAATACGTCCTGTCTAGGAAATATTTTTTGTGTTTATATCTCTTGTTTCAGACCAGTGTATACCAAACGTTGTCAAGAATTATAATATAAATTTGAGAATTTTTGAGGGAGTCATTCAGTCTTGCATTTGAAGAACTGAAGCACTGAGGTGTTGGTGGAGCTGTGCCAAAGCAGTCTTGTTTGCTGAACTCGCCTGAAACACCTCCCTTGTGTTCAGTTTAACATTAACGTGCTTCTCAGATGCTCTGGGGCTTGATAGATTTTATTCCCTTTTTCAACATTTTCCAGCTGAAAAAAGATGTTTGAAATATCAGAATTTTTCATGAGAAGTAATTTCCTGTTTTTACTAAATCTTTTGCATAAATTAGATTTTTTTTCTTGCATGAAGTCCCACACATAAGTACTTTTGCTATGAGTCAGACTACAAACTCTCTTTCTTTCTCTTAACATTATAGTCATTGGACTTGGCCCAATGGTTTAGCCTAATTCACAGCTGATATTTTTTTTTTTTTTTTTTTTTTTTCTCCTGTTCCTAACAATGGAAAAGATGATTCTGGCCACAATATTTTTGTCTAACAATTCTGATCTTTTTGTCTCAGACTGAAACTGTTTTAAAGTAACCCTTCTTCCAACAAAAAAGCAGGACCTTTAAAGTGTATTTTAATGAATTTCACAGCCCTACTCTCACCTGATCAGATACACTGAAATGGAGAGCACTCCACTAGCTCATCAGAATATAGGTGCCAATATGACATAAGTTGGAAAGAAATATCTCATACTCAAGGCAGGTTCAATTAATTTCATTATAATTTTCTCTGAACTGCACTAATACATTTTTAAGAGACTTTAGCACCTGTGCAGTCTTCACATTCCTGGCAGGGAGATGTTCTGTATACAATTTTTTACTAAGCTTATATTGCTTTGGGCAAATATTGTGAAACAAAAACTTTAAAGTTTAGTGCAGCTTTAATGTGTGATATTAAGACATAGACTGTTGTAAGAATGGTAGATTAGCTTTGTGTAGACCAGTGAACTCCTTTAGCCTGGCAATGATTAAAATGTGATTAAAAGGATGCAAATGCCTTTATTGAAGCGGATGTGAGGTTTTTGTGTAGCTGTTAATACATTTCCAGGCTTTTTATACGGGATCAAAATTTTTTATATACTTTTTTAAAGAGAAAAATAAAAATCTAGTATGTGGATGGAGCCCCTGAATCTGTCAAAGTTGAAAATGTCTTGCTATGTCCACAGGTAACCGCAGTTTACCTGAATATCAGCCATTAATTCCACAAGCAGTGTTTATGTCAGTGGAAAAGCTGTATCTGGACCAATTTCTCAAAGCATAATAAAAATTCTCGGTGCAACATGTAGAGAGTAAATCTGCTCAGTGCAAACACCATGAGAGGTAATAGTCACGAGAGGTAAAATGACCCTGTGATCTTTCCACATAGCTTCCGGTACAGATGCACTTGAATTACACTGAGTGCAAATTATTCAAAGTTGCAAATATGAGATGCAGAAATCTTGCTCAGTCTGTGAAAAATTTCATCAGACTCTTTGCCCACTACCTGTGGTAGTCTGCGTCATTCAAGTGTTGGCTGTAAAGAACCTCTGGATTCCTCTAGTCCAACCAGCTCCTTGGAACAGGACTGATTCCTCCACCTCTCCAGGTAACCTGTCCCAGCATTACACTACCCTTCTTGGACAGCTTTATAGCATTTTGTACACCTGTAAAGTGTGTTTTACACATTGGGTCATAGGAAGTTACTGCTTTGGCTTTAGAATTCCTGGCCTGGCTGTACAAATTACAGTATATTAAACCAGCCTAAATCCAGACAGCCCTTGGGATACCTTTTGAAACCTTTTCATCTGCCATTTCAGTATTTGACTGTACTGCCCCATAGACTGCCTCTCCTAGCCCCTCCACATAGCTAGACATCCTAAGATGCTGGAGTGCTAGATCCCGCAGTGCCTAGCATTGCTATTTTTTCTTGTTATTTTCTTCCACAGTGCAAACATGCTTTACATTTTAAATCTAGAAATGTCCTTGATGTATATTCCTACTTTTTATTTGTTCAGCCTTTTCCTGCCCTTTAGCAGAGCAGGCACTTGATGAAAGAAGGGTGTTACTGCTACCAGAATAGAAATGATTTCCATTTTAAAATGAAGAAACTGTTCAAGAGTCTTTTCTTTAAAGACTCTGTTCCATTTTCACCTACCTTGGAAAATATGCATACTTATTTTGTACTTTTGGGTGATAGTTCTTAAAGTGGACTGCTAACTACCTTCAGTGAAAGAAATGTATATGAAGTTGTAAGAGTAAGTTGTAGCATTCTACATTCTGTAAAATTTTACATAAACCAAATTTTGTAAAAATAATTATGCCTAGCTAGTCTAAATCATTTTGCACTGTCAGATCTAATATAGTTTTAGTTTAAAAGGCTTAGATTTTCTTTATATCATACGTTTCAAAAAAACCTACCAGGTCTGCAAACACAAAAGTTTTATTTTCAGAATTCCTATAATATGTTTTATTATTGAGGATTGAGGCATTAGCTTTCCTCTTTGCCTTTTATTCCTTTTTTGTATCAAGTCTTTTTACCTTGTAAATTCTCAATTTTGTATTATTTTAATATGATTTAGTATTATTTTAACCCTAAAGCAAAATACTCTCTGTTTCTGATTCTCCTTTTCAAATATGGGTACACTTCAACATCAACCTAATTGATTAAAATGGCAAATACAAAAAAAAAAAAAAAAAAAAAAAAAAAAAAGTCATATCAAAAGAAAATTGCTTAGGTTTTAGATTCAAGGATTAGAAGATTAAGAGAATATAAGAGAGAATAAAGAATTTCCATGAAACACAAGTTGATACTTAATAGAAATGTTACTATGTTTTTATTTAATGTAGCATTTATCGACTGCCTGGGTGAGGCAATATTCTGATCAAGAAAGCAATATAGTGCCTCCTCAGCTAAGAATATAGAAGAAAAGACTTAAAAGGTATCAAGAAGTCTGTGAAGCAAGCAAGGATAAGACTGCAGTGAGGGTTAGCATGCTTACCTGTTATCTAACTAGCGTGGATGCTATTAGTGCAGAAGACAAGGAGAAATGGATGTCACATAGACTGTCAATGTCTATCCTGACCTGAACTGAACTCCACACTGTCATATCATCTCCAATGTGGTTATGCAAGCTAGTCAGATGAAAACAGATGAAAACTAGTGTGATTATGCAGCAACTCTGCAAAAACCCTTTCATTTGTAGTTAGACATACCAAAGGGAATCATCATAACTGCTGTGCTGAGGCATCCATCCCTGTTTTGCCAAGCCAGAAGGCTGCACAAGAACAGGCAGAGGCTGCTGAACATTGTTTTGTTTGCTGAAATGTGGGAGATGACTATATTGGTTATTGCCTATAGTTTTAGTTAGCCTTAAGAAGCAAATAGCAAGGACTCTTACTGAGGACTCTAGAAGGAAACAGTCCTGCTCCTATGGATCTCAGGTGGTTAAATAGTATGCAAATACGAGTGTAGCATATTTTGCTGTTTTTATAACAATAAGGAGGGTGTTAATATCATTTTGTTGTAAATTAACAATATTTTGTTTTAGAGATTTTTATGGTATTGGTTTCCACTGTCATTGTCCCTGGGGAGTGTAATTGCAGGTTGTTAGGCAGACCTGCCAATATACTCACTTTTGCCATACAAGGCCTTATCTGCAAATGAAATAGTGAAAGGCTTTAGCTTGAGTTTCTCTGAGAGTGAGAGATCTGAGCAGATAAGAACACCACGGTAGAGGTGAAATTAATTTCCCAGCTATGACAACAGGTAGGTAATTAGGCTATGTCACACTGCATATGTGCAGACCCAAAGCTTTGATAGCAACAGTAAGTTGACCGTCTTCAAGTTTTTTGTGCATATCTTTATTATAATGTGTTAATTTTAATGTAATCTATATCACCTTTTGGAGGAGGATTCTTATTTCTTAAAAGAGAAGGAAATGCATTACGTGTAATAACTCAAACCCTTTCTGTCAGGGTTTGGACTCTGAACACGTAGAACTGCAGAACAAGTTTCTAAAACTTTAGCTGACAACCCAGAAAAGATGCCACTGCAGTTAATTTTATTGGAGCAGCACTTTGGATCATGGTTATGGATCAGGGCCCTGTTTTCTCTATTGCTGAATTAATGCAGAACCAAAAAGGCTGTTCCTGCCCAAAAGGATATTACACTCTAACTGTAAGATTAAAAACAAAGCTATAACAGAGGGATACAGACTGACGGAGCACAGGGAAGCAAAGAGGGCATAGATAACCATGCTTTTTGCACTAAAGTGGGCTAGGAGTATCAGCACTTATAATTCCAAGCTTAGCTGCAAGGCGTTAGATAGCCTGGAAAAAGATGTTAACAGTCAGCTTGCTGGCAGACTAGTAACTTTAAATGCTAAGATTCTTTGTGAAGTGATGGTGTGACTAAATTAGATGATTTTCAGATGATGTATGTGTTTCTAATGAGAATGTTTGTAAATTTATTTCTTAAATTACCTATATGTGTAGTCTTGAAGGTTTTAACTATAATCTAAAGATTAAATAAACTTTATATGAGAGAATTAAAAAATATCAGGCAATTTGCTTATGTTATTAATTTTTTTAGTTTAAATACCTTGATAGTCTTTTTTTGGGCAAATTAGGATGATTTTTCTTCACTACAAAAGTATTAATGGCATTTGAACTGTTTATAAACATTTTGCTAGTCAAAAGCAAAAGCTTTATTAAAATATTTATCTAGATGCAGTACTTTGTAAGTGCTGACTGCCACATCCTGAAAATAGATATTTAAAATATCCCCATCTTATCCTTTCAATGAAGTGGGAAAGAAAAAAAAAGAATACTGACTTGCAAAAGCAAGTAGAAAGACTTAAACTAAAATCTGGATCTCCCAAGTATCTAGATATAGCCTTCTGACAAATTGCTGTTGAGAAGAGCTATGTGTGCTTTCCACAGAGAAGAATTTCCAGTACATTTCCTTTCTACATTTATCTGCCTTTTGATAAGTTAGACTACTTTTTGATAAATGAAGGAACTTATGGCCTAGTTTTGCAGTAACGCATGTGCATTTACCATTTACTCTGGAGCTTTTATGGAACAGTAAGTATAAATGTTTACAGAGAGTTGCCCAATCATAAAATATCAAGAGAAAGATGTTCCTTGCAGATGTGCTGATTTAGCTTTCAAGACAGGATTCCTATATGCCAGGTCTCTAACTCAGGAATATGTCTCTGCTATCAGATAAATTTGTATCGTATTATGCTGTGAGACTGTTGTAAAGGTATATTGCAAGGACCTCACCAATATGAATGAAAGCGCTGTCCGACTGTTTGAATTGCTCAGATCTCTGCAGATTAGCAGCTGTGTGCCACAAAGATGCAATTTGCAGTCTTATGCAGCAACAAAGCAGTGTTGTGGGAGAGAGGGACAAGTGACCCAAAACGTGCCCAGGTGACCTGCAGGTCCAACCCGCCAAATAGGGCAAACTCAGCAATCCAGTTCGCATTCCACATGGCAAATGGTCCTGGAGGAAAATTCAAGTAATAACCTTCAGGGTCATGTGGTGAACATGCCAGCTTTGGGGGATGGCCTTGGAGCTCCATTCAAAGGGACATATCTGCCCCACAATCCTGTCTCTTTACCAGAAAATGTTGTAGTCGTAGGCCTGAAATAAATTCTCTGGAAAGAAAGTTCTTTGCCACATGGGAAGGAGAAATGTAAGTAGTTAATTCACATGAACTGTCTACTTTAAGAAATATTTGAGATTTTGACTATGGAACTGTGGCTGGGTTGTCCAGCCCAGCACAAATAAAGAGCAAAACTACTTCAGAAACAAGAGAAGAGAGTTAGGACTTCCTCTAGTAATAATGTTTGTCAACTGAGATTGTATCATTAATGTTTGAAGCATGAACATAGCATTGTAGCATGAACCAGGGGCTTGAAATTTGTGTAGCTCTTGGGAATTCATGTACATTACATTTTGGTGACTGTGTACCTACTATATTGGATTAGATGGAAGAGTTGCAAAATTCCAGCTTGTTCTTATCTGTGACTAATCAAAAACATATATATATATATATAAAATAAACGCACACACACACATGTATATATAAACATATGTGTGTGTGTGCGTGCGTGTGTATATCTTTTTCCAACATTACTTTCTAACAAAATGCTGATGTTGCAAGTATTTCATATCAGTCCTATTGCTTTGACACTTAAAAGTGATGAATGTGCCCCAGAGTGATCAACAAGAGCTTTGGAAATGCTACTATAATCCATGCACTCATATTGCCTTCACTAAAGTAGATTACAAGCTTCCTGTAGAATTAAAAACATCTCTTCCAGCACTTAAATTTTATGGCCTTCCAAAATTAAAACATTGATTATTTAATAGACCATATCTTACTGATGACAGGAGATTAAATTCTCCTCACAAAGGAATTTTGGCAGTATCTGAAAAGAGGCCTCAGTTTTACCATGGAAATATAGAAATTTTACTTTCTTGTTATAAGCAGGTATGTCAGATAATTAAAGCTTAATTGCCAGATCTTCTCCATTTATGTGGGCTCAGCTGTGTTTTTGTTGTTATCAACAAGACTACAATTACATCTTAGTATTTTTTTTCTTTTTTAATCCCTTGAGAACCTCTTCTTCTTGAAACTACTAAATTCATTGCATATTTATTGTGCCATGAAAACTTCATTTTCAGTGAGCACAATGGGTCAATATCTTGTTATGACTTTGTCAAGTTACATGAGTTTAAGCTCAACAAAATGTAATTATTTCTACGATAGCTTCTAAGAATATATTCAATTAGAAATACAACAGCGAATTTATTTACAAAGGATATTAGTCAGCCCTTCAAAAGAATTACACGGGATATTACTATTCAAATTGTATTGATTTTCAGTAGACCTGGAGAAGGTTAAGCTTGTATCTAAAAATGCTCAAGTAAAGGGAGTTTGGAAAACCTCATGGATTTGAAAAGCCTTTAAGACATCTGACTCTTTGCATGTCTCCATGCAAACTTTCCCTAAGAATCTAGGAGCATAATTTTGAGTTTCCTCTAGTCCTGTGCCCAAGAGAAATGCCAGTTAATGTATTTTCAAAAGTTATACCATCATTTGAGGTAGCATTCAGAAGGGACCAGTAATGAAGGGACCATACCACTTACATGCTATTGACTACAAAAATTGGAGTATTTTGAATGTGCTAGCCTAGCAGAGTAAGGAGGCTTAATTTTCATCTTTTTTTTTTTTCCTTTCTTTTCTGATTACTGATTCTCCAAGTCAAAACTTTCTGAGATGATGTTACAGATGCTTGAAAGTCAGTGGCAGAAGTCCTAATATCTGCCTTAGGATTTCATCTTACATCTGTACAAATCTTAAGTTTTTCTTTATTTTATAGAAAAGCTATGTTTAAAGAGGTGGTCCAGATCTCGGCATTATTTGGAGCTTGTTTGTACCTTGGATTTTGGGTCATGTCCATCTCTTATTTCATGTGCTAATTTGGCAACAGATGTTATAAAAAATTCATCTAGTTTCTCTATGTGGAAATCAAATGGCATTTTTATTGAATCTGTCCATACAGAGTATCCACTTAAGTTTTATTATGACAACAATTCTAAAATTTGCTGCTCTCTAATCCTCACTTATAATTTCAGAGAAATGTCATCTCATCAAGTTGTCTTTCTGAGAAGGGCATGGCTTTGAAACCCTCAACAATTGTTCTTTTCATTTTAAAATGGTGCATTTCTTGTCATTGCCATCCTTTGCAAGCTCACCAAAATATGCTGTTAATTTCACATGGAGGTGTTAACTGTGTGTAGCACTTTGTAACTTACTTGAATATATGATTTATTTTGATTTATGCACTAGGCTTTAAAGAGAGGAACATCTCAAATCTCAAATGTAAAATCTTCTTATATAAATTTGTCCCTATCCCCTCTAAGGATTTTTTTTACTTAATAAAACAGAGACACAGAATTTGACACTAGGTAGAAAAAGTTACTTTCTTGCTTCTTTGCTTCTTTTGCTTCTTTGGGTTTTTTATTATCTATAACACAGGCATTCATCAAGAAAAAGTGTATAAACTTTTCATAAATGTCTGCAGAAAATGTTCTGTAGTTTCCATCAGGATAATACCATATGCCTCAGTTCCATTGGCTCTTAAAAGTCCACAGAGTCCAGAGATTAAGTATAGTTTGCTTGTACAAGGTTACCTCTTCATTATCTGGACAAGGCAGTGGAAAGGATTATGCCCAAGACAAAAACAGGTGAAGACATTAAAATCTGCATACGTTAGATTTAGAAGAATACAGATAGCATGTCATGAAGGGAAAAGAAAGGTGATGTTAGGGACTGTGGTGGGCAGGTTCCTCTGCAGGTGGCACTGACCTGAAGCACTAACCCCCATCTCGTTGCAGGGGGTGCCCAGGCAGCAGGGTTCGGCAGTGGGTTTCACCCCCCAGGGTACCTGGGATCCAGACCCAGGGAAGCGGAAAGCAGCCGTCAGCGGCTTCCTGTGCCCCTGCCACAGTGAATCCAGACACAGGCAGCTGAGGTGGAACTGTCTTCTGTATAGCCCAGGCTAAGGCTATTTCTTTTGTGACTTAGAAATTTTCTTTTCTATATTTTGTGTCAAGGATTTCCCTTCATGAAACTTGGCTATATGGATTCTAATAGAAGTTTCTGTAATTCTTTTTCACTATTAGTGTCATGGTAATAGCTATGCTATGTTTTTTTCTAGTTTTAAAAAAGTATAATTAAATCTATCATAATAAGGAACATGCTCGCTTAAGACTGATATTTTAAAAGGAAAAAATAAGAAAGCACATTATTAGAGTAGATTCTTTAGGGAATTAATTTAATATTTTTAAGGAGGGTTTTTAGTGCTCAAGAAAATGCTAATGTCTTTCCTTAATCAAATTTTTCTTTCTAAGTTTAAATCTCTATTGTTTATAGGAAAGCATGCTAGCAAAACAAAAAACAAGAGGAGTGTATTAATCCTGAGTTCTTCATTGTTGTGCAGCCATTACAGTTATGTCTATTGTTCTAATACAAAATTTGTTGTAGTCTTACTATCATGCACTGGCACTTAGCTTTTATTTATTTTGAACACCAGCTGATTCACTTCTTTCAATATAGCCTCTAGGCCACAGCTTTTCCTTTGTAGCCTGTAGTTGTTGATATGCCATACAGATGTGTCTTTGTTTTCCTTTTACATATACAACATTGTTTGTTTTAATTTTGAAGTGAGCAAGGACTTATGCCCAGTATTTTACCATTCTGCTATGCCATTTTGGCATACATGATGGAGCTATCTTTCCATGGTCCTAGATCTAGCAGCTGTATGACACCTTCAGGATTGTGGGAGTTTTCTATATTTTGTATATATTTTCTAATCTATGTGACTGCAAAGAAAAACCAGGTTCACATTTTCCATGTCTCTATTATTTCTGGTGGTCTTTAATCCTCAAACCATCTACTCTGCTATTGAAGAGCCTCCTGTAACATGTCAGGAAAAATTCTGTTGAAGATCAAACCTGTGAACAAATGGCCAGGTTTTGTGACAATTAAATGATAACAGCGTTACATGGGATTAAGTAGGGGGCTATGGTGTGTTTAGTATATTCACTATCAATCAAGAGATATGTAAAAAAGAGCAAAGGGTTTAGCTGGAAAAAGTTGCAGATGTCAACAATATTTTGGCTAGACAGGGATAAAAAAGACTTTAAGGACCTTGAGAAGAACTTTAATACCTTAAATGGTAATGCCATGAAGGCAGAGGCAATGAGTATTTAGTAATGCAGAGTCATGCACGCTAGAAATAGAACAATTTGACCTTCTTACATGCCTCCGAACTTTGAATGTATTGTACACTTCAGAAGTTCCTAGACATTAATTGCAGAAAAGTAAGTAGAAACAACCTAAAGAACAAAGCTGATGTTTAAATGTATAATGAACGATAGTTAGGGATTGATAAGGTATAATGTTTTAATTATACTGTAATATAAAATGATGGTATGCTCTTAATTGGCATACAGAGTTTCGTTCTGGTCTGCCCTCCTGAAACAATCCTTAACTATGGTGTAAGATGGACATTCAGAAATGGAGAGTTGATGGAAGTGATTGAGGCATGTAAAATCTGTCTCATAGAGACTGAAATCGCAAGCGCACTTACCCGAAAACAGGGAAGTTCAGTTACTTCTTCTGTCTTAGCAATTGTTTTGCCTTGAGATTTATTTTTTCAGGGTTAATAATTCAAGGAGGCAGCATAGAGATATAGGGTAAAATATTTGCTTCAGTGAGATCAGCATGAGTTTTGCAGTGCTTTCACCCTCTTAAAATTGAAATATGAGATAATCTTTTGTAGACCCAAGTATGCATCTATGTAATGAAGGGGTCGTGTGATTTCCCACGAGCAACAACAGCTCATCACTGTCTTACTGAAGATCTAAAATGAGAACACCAAATGGTCATCAGGGACTGCTACAGTGGGAGCCAACATAGTTCTCAGAGCACATAATGATTTTCATTAAAAAAAACAGAAAGTGGTTCAGTGATGAAAGATCTTATTTCTCTTACCTATTTTTTTTTCCTTAATGACCCCACAGTCTTTACTGCAACACGCATTAACAGGCATACAATACACAGATTTCTGTATTAAAACTCAAGTCTATTTATATCAGAGAGCTATATGTGCTCCAGTTCAGGGTATATTTTTTTGTTATTTTTCATGGAATGTAGAGTTGGGGGGGTTGTTGTTGCCTTTTGTTGTCCCATAGGTCTAGATATTGTTTGGCCCTAAAGCATATTCGAATACCCTGTGAACACAAAAAAATGAAGAGAAGGGAGCAAATAGGCTTTCTGGCTGTTGCTGTGCCACTAGGTATACTTTAAGCCCCTGAATTTGATAGTGAACCAAATTTAAGAGAATATGCTTCAGCCTTTCTCTTCCAGTATTGTCACCATTATACATTATACTAATAGAGAACCATTCCTGCTTTCAGGCATTCTGGAGATACTCCTCATCTATACATCTCTGCACTTCCTTCCACAGTAGTCCAGAATAAACCAGGAAGTTTTGGTTTACCTTCTAACTGGAAAAAATATATGTGTTTTCTAAAGTAAATTTTGTAGGTAATTAATGCAATTAATGTTTTTCAGTTAAAGCAGTAGATAATGCAATTGTTTTCTAAGTTTGACTGTAGTACTAGACAGGATTTTGAAATGTTGAGTGCCTTGCATATAAAGCAAATCTGACTAGTAGTAAGGAATGAATATAGAAATTATACTGTTGTGCACAGTGCATGCACCAAATCGAGGAATGACTGAGTTTCTGAACGTCCAGTAAGTGAGGTAATCTGTTTTACAGCCAATTACAACACAAGTCATCTACAGATGCTTAATAATTCTTTATGTTTCTACAAACACTGGAGCATTTCCCAGATGCAGGTAAATGAAACTTAAAAAAGATACTTTCAGCAATTTTCAAAGTAGCCTAATGGAATTAGACACCCAATTCCTATTGACTTTTTCCAGTTGAAAATCTTCCTCTTAATTGTGTTAATTGATGTTTTAAAATGTTTTCAAAGTTAGAAGGCTATATATAGATAATGCTAATTCAGAATGAGACAATTTTCATATTGATAAATTCTAGGACACTCCCTCTTTGACTACAAGGTGTGTTTATTTTTCTCTTCTTCCCTGAGGGCAGAAATTAGTTACTCAAGCTCACCAGAGAATCTGCTGAGAGCTGCTACCTAAGAGCCAAAAAGTGAAAGGCATTAGTCAATCATGTTATCTCATGATTATTTCTACCAGGCAATGAATTTGTTTACAGCCAACAGTTTCTGTTCCCCATTCCCACCTGGAAAAAGAGTGCTGTGATCAACAAAAATCTCAGAAGTATAGTTGATCTGGAAGACCTTGAAGCACTTTTGATTATATGCTCTAGCTGAAACCTAGTCTTCTATTATTTCTTCGAAAGGTCCTGATTAGGATCATCTTTAACAGCCAAAATAGAATTGAGAAACAGTAAACGTGTTTCTATCTGCAAATTAGAGGAATATAATTACTAGGTTTTCACCTTCGGATATGAAATTTTTGTTCCAAACCTCATAGTCCATCTCTGAAGAAAGTTACCTAGCGTTTGTTCCTTATATATCAAGCATTTTATAGCAGTTGCTGGGAGTGGCTCAACGAGAAGTCATTCATCTTACTGATTTAGATCATTCACCTGACCCACAGTTATGCTGTAGAACGAGAACAGACTTCTGAACTCCTCTCAAATATGACGTGGAGAGACTCCATCCTGGAAATAAGTGATAGCTGGTACCTATAAAATGTTAATATTGTATTTGGTACTTTGGTAGTAGAGATATGTTTGCATTATTATAGGAACTTTTACTGTTGGAATACAACATTGGTAATTATTTTTTTCATACCATATCTTGACTAGCACTAATGCATCCTTTAGGAACAATGATATTTTATTAGGTTTTTTTACTTTATGACCTTGAAAATAGTGTCCTGTAGAGAAGATACCAGTTTATGGTATCTTTAACAATTAAAGAACTGAGTCATCTACCTTTACAGGATAACACTGAGAAGGTAGTTGCCTGATGCTCCTAATGTTCTGTACAAAGTTACTAAAAGGGAACTAAATTTTGTTTTGCTTAATAGATGAGACTGAGCTGGAGATACTTGAAATTAGATGCAATATGATCCTGTATAACAATGAATGTGAAATTCCTTTAGATAACAAAAGGTAGAAAAATGGGACTACAGAGGCCAAGAATAGGTGGCATTTAGAATACTCCCAAGAAAGAGATTCTCTCCTAGGAAACATTATTAATATTTCAGTATTCAGACATCACTGACAGTTATTTCAAATAGTTTATTTAGGTTTCTTCAATTTTGAAGTCTTTAATATACACAAATATACTCTCAAAACTTGGGTTGAATTTTATAATTATTTTTCTATATTATATTTAGATATACTATTATTAACTTTACTGCCTGCTGTGGGTTTTCTCAGGTTTTTATGTGTTCTATAATGTCTGCAATTACATTCCTTAACTTGAGGACAGGAATAGAATAAGCTGTAAAAAGGTCATATCATGGTTGCAGAAGGCAGTATAAAGTCAGAGAAACAGCAGTCCTGAGCAGAAAGAGGAGCCAAACCAGCAGAAGACTAAGACATGGGTGCAACCCTGATAATATAACCTTAATAAGTGTAGGACTGTTTATATGCTTAAAGATTCTGCAGTGTTAGCCCTGATCGTATTGATTATTTGTATGTACACTTAAATAGTGCCAATTAGCGTTCATCAATTACTGCTGCATAGACATCTCTAAGAGGCACTAGGATTCATCAAGACTGTGAATGGGACATAACTGTCTTATCTTTTGCCCTCCCTGGGCGATTACTGATAATACATGCTGTCACTACTGGTAGTATAGTTGGGTTGCTGGTATCAGTTAAATGACTACCTTTCCTTCCATTTTAAATAATTAGGAGCAACAAATGTAAAACAACCTCATGTGATAAATGCTCTGCTTAGGCAAGATCAAGGAGATATTCATATGTTTTCTTGCACGCTGGCAAGGTAAACCAGCCCACTCTGTACTTATGAGAATGTGGAGTCATTCCATTCATTCATTTCATTTGTGCATTTCATTAAGTTCTCTGACCTGCAGCGAGTGGGTTGGCAGGATCATGGCTGGACTTAGGTGATCACTGCCCAAGCCTTTTGGCTTGCGTATCTCTGTAGGATAGCATGCAAGGTGGTCTGGAGATGAGGATGGCCCTGTACGATAGCACTGCTGATAGTAATAATGACTAAAAAATCTGCTTTAGGAGGTAAATAGAATTTACAGACTTTTTCCCCAACCTAATTAGAAGTGTTGGGATAGATATTTAAAATCTGTCACCTGCTTTTGCAAATGTGTACAGGGGTATTTCACCTGCTTCGTGCTTGGATTCAGCCACAGTGAAGAAGTGGAAGTTGAATGAAGTGAGAGTGGTATGAAGCTTCAGAAAGTGATTCAGTCTATCAGTGCATACGTGACTTGATATCAAGCCCTCAGCTCAGGATGGGGGGGATCTCGCACTAATTTTTCTAAAAGCAAAATCTGTATGCCGGGCATATTTTGTTATGATCGTTCTACCTGAATATTCAGGAAGCATTCCCACTCTAAAGCAAGCTGCTTTACAGGCAAAACTGGGCATGGTAATTGAATTTTATCTTTCCTTCTTTTATCTTGTTTTTGTAAAGCATTGTGTATACACAACTCATTCAGGTTCTTTGTTATCCTTTTCCAAAGAGGAAATTGCATACTTTTGTCTCTTTTGTTTGTTTGTGTTTAATATCTATGAAGCACTTATATAATTCTACTTTTTCTAGCAAACGTACACTCATTTAGCAAAGTGAAAAGAAAGATTAAATGAGTAATTTCGAAAATAGTCAGTGAAGCATCTTTTGAAAATTAATTTTGGTTTGTGAGTTGTGCTTAGTTTTCTGAATCTGTTTTTCTGTAAAGAGAAATATGTAAAAGCTCTAAATATGTAATTACTATTATAGCAGTTTAGTCCTAGAATTTCCAAAAGCTTTCCAAATAGTAATTAATGGAAAGAATGAAATCGAAGTTGCATTCTTGCTGCAGTGTTATTAGGTGATGACTTTTCTGTGGCTTAATGGATTCTGTAAGTTGTCTAATTAGATCTATAATAAGTAATTCAAAAACACTTGATTTCCATGCAGAAATCCCGTTCTTATCGTAAGTACTCATGCATAGAATTAAATACTCTAGAGACATAGTCCTTTACATGCTGCATAACTTCCTATACTGTAACGTTCTTTTTGTTCTTGGAATTGTATGAGGAATGCAGTGTCTTCTAACTCAGTATTTTTATGTTGTTTTACAGAATGTGAAGTTTTCATGGTGTCAGTGTTCCTTAATAGTCTCTTTTTATACTTTGTTTTTCAGGTTGGCTTCATGAGCTAGGAAAGCGTATAGAGTCTCCTTACTATGACAATAACACATTAGGAGGCCCATCAATCAGAAGTGCCTATATAGCTGCCCTATACTTCACCCTCAGCAGCCTCACCAGTGTTGGGTTTGGAAATGTTTCAGCCAATACTGATGCTGAAAAGATATTCTCCATTTGCACAATGCTGATTGGGGGTAGGTATAAATGCTAAGCATCTTGTAAAAAGTTGTGGATTAGGGATGAGAAAAATAAAAGTTGAAACTTTGCAATATTTCTGTTTAAAAAGAGCAACAAAGTTAATTTAAAATGGCAAAGGAAAGAAATAGTTTTGTGGCTGTCACATTGAATAAACTGTCATTTATTTGGAAATATTTAGAAATATTTGCAATCTTCACAGTCTGCAAAGACTGTTCTCACCCCCAATAAAATACGGTTCATCCTATTATGGTAATTACTGAGTCATCCATGGGCTAGAGGAGCACCTGCGTTTTGGTCTTGTACCACAGCTTTTCCAAACGGTCACATAATTGGTGCACGTTCAGCCCCAGTTCAGTCACTTCAGCACCTCTCAGAAAGATGATGAGGAGAGGTGGGCAGCCAAAACAACGTATCTGGCATGGGAGCTGTTGCATATGCCCACCTGAAGGGCTGTCTCAGAGAGAAGATGGCAGAGAGTTCAGAGCTACGAGAATCGTTTGAGCCATAGATGGCTCTATATCTTAATGAAAAAACAGTTTAGTTATCACTAAGTAAATTTTACTGTAACATTGCTTCTATTAGCATTAAAATTGCAATACTTTTGTCATATTTCATGTTCTTAGTTTCTTTTTCATTTACCCATGTTAATTACTTTAGTATTATTTTTATTTAATTAGATTAATTACCTTTTCTTATTGTTGGGGAAAACAGTTTGCTCTTTGTGGTCACCTCCTCTCTGCTGAGTTACTTTGTCACAGCTAGTAGGTTGGTGTCATCTGCAGAGCTTGGTAAGTCCAAGCCAGTGCAGGAGGCAACCAATGCAGAAGACACCTTGCAGCTCTTTGCCTTCATCTTCTCCAAACAAACAAAAAAAGATCTGTGCTATTTCATAATGTGTGCTTCATACAACTTAGAGATGACATAGTGCATGTGAAGGGCAAAAGGCAAATCACTGTTACAGCACCCTCTCCTTCATTTTTTTCTTGGGGCCCTAGAATTAGTAGCAAGTGTTTTTACCATCCAGCTTTTCTCCAAGGTTAGTCTGCAAGACACTGGTTGTGAGTTTTGCAGCATAAATTTTCCTGTCAGAAATAAATTGGTAACTTGACACTCAGAAGTCATGGAACATGATGAATATCCAGTAAACTATATTTTTGCAGCATCCAGTGGTACTAAAAAAAATGCTCAGTGAATTATTGGCCTTTTTCGCTGTCCTGAAAATGAGTGGCAGTAATATAATTAATCATCCAAGAATGATATCATTTTGATTTTGACAATGTCATAAAAACACAAGAAACTCATTAATTATCTTTGATGATGGTATAATGTTATATAACATAAAATATAAAGTGGTCCCTGTGAAATAAGATTTTCATTATATAAAATCTGTTAAAATGAAGAAAGGATTTTTATTTCTATTAAGAAATCAAGAGATATTCTGAACATTGATGAATATTTAATTCACTTTGATACAGCAGAGTTTCTGCAAACTTAGTAGTACAAAAGAGTGTCAAAGTATCCTACATCCATTATTTAGTCCATTTATAGATTTGTTTTTCATTTCTTATATTACTGAGAGTTACATCTAGTATGCTTGTGCACTGAGCAATTGTGAAGAACTAGTGGGCTGAAAATAGTAAGAGGGAGCAGAAAACTGAAAAATAAAGTTACTCAGAGGCAAATGGGCAGAAGAACAACTTTACATCTGGGAGAGTCCAGGAAGCAATATACATCCAGGTAAGAAAGCAGAGCAGGCTGTTTGGAGGAATTGTGCTGAGGAATTCTATCTGAGTCCTTATTTGAGGAAATCAGGAGTTAGCACCATACAGCGCCAACTGATGAGCACACGTCAGTAAACTCTATTAGGAATAAAATACTAATCTGTATTATTTTAAGGTATGAGGTATTTTCATTTCTTAAAACATGTTTTGGTGTGTAGTTTTTGCTGATCTTTAATTTTCAAATACTTCAATGTAAAAATGATGTAAAGAATGTCTTAAGAAAAAATCATATAAGAAGTTTGCTTAATTCAGCAGATAATTCAGAGTTAATTCAGCAGATAAACAATTTATATTCTTGTCTTTTGCCTGCCTTTAAGTATTTGTTCTTGTTATGTATGAATTTGACAGTTACAGGTTAGACAAGTAATATTGTAAAGATAAACCATCTTATCCTATGGAATATTTCATCCTAAAATTGGGGAGAGAAGTTAATCGTTAGCACTTTAACCAGAGTTTCTAGGGCATCCAGCTTCTGCAGAGTATAATTCGGAACTGTCCTCCTGCTCCTTGAAGCTGTCTTCAAGGAGCAGCTTGTGCTGCCCTGCATTTGTCATGTTCTTTCAGCAAGGCATTTACATTTTGAGTGTAGAGGAGGAACAAGCAAATTTCTTCTGCGCTCAGGATCAGACCAGCCCACCTCCTGCCTTGTGCTGCTGAGTTTACATCCTGTTACTTATCAGTCTTCCCTCATGTGTAAGTGATTAAAGTGGCATTTTTTAAGAGGCACTACCCAGCCTAGTAGCTGTGGTCCCTTCTAGGATCAAAGGTGTTCCTCTGTTCTTTAAACAATAAAAATGTGAATTAGAATATCCATGAGAATCAAGGCTGCTTTATGAAATACAGTTCCTAGACATTATTAACTTATCTTGCTTGATTTTCAAGCAAACTAACTAATAGATTTCTTATAGAAAGTAAAATGTTCTGAATTAGCAAACACCGAATCATTTCATTTTAATATCTCAGTTACTCACCTGTAAATCTCATTCCTCTGTTCACAAGGTAATGTGAAGGTGATTTTATTCATGGCCTGCGAAACTTTAGTGAGGGGCATTGCTCACTTACTAATGATGTTTTATTTCAGAAATGTATAGCTAATTCAGGAGTACAAAGCATTGAATGTGTACTTTAATTCTGTACTCTCTTCCTGTTATATACTGTCATTTTTGAAGCTGTTGAAATTTGAATTAAATGTCTTGCATTTTCTCTTAAAGTACTTTTTGAAGTATGAAGTATTGATATATGAAGAAGAGGAAGAGAAAATGCACAATATCATGCACATAGACTCATATGGATTTTAATGTGTTAGGTTTCAGCATTGTCGCTCTTACAGAAGAGTGGCAAATATTACTAATGGACTCCTATTAGCTTCATATCGGCAGATCACCTCTACAGGAATGCACACTGTATTGTGAAATTACATCAGAGCAGAGCGCATTCTCCATTTTTCTCAACTCCCTTCTCAATAAAAACATAAGTATTATTACTAGGTCCTTTATGTTTGACTCAGCCTGTAAAAATTTCCTACTCTCCAAACTAAAGAATCTTCTGCATGTTCCTACCATGTAGAAGCATGATTAACCACCAAAATGCATTCTTCCCTCCTGCTGTTCCTCTCATCTCCACTCACCCTGGACTTCTGTAAATTGCCAGACAAGGTCAGCGTCTTGTTCGTCCTGTTTATAAACCTCTTCCTTAGCTGCTCTGTGGAGTCCATCTGCTTGCTTTCAAGTGCTGTAAAGATGGGTGTCCCTTAAGAGTAATAATCAAGCTCTTTAATGGTTTTTTCGATAAACAATTTGTAAATGTGTATATTATATACCTCAGGTCAATACCACATGACAGACCATCCAGTCATGATTTTTTCCCACTGATAATCAGCAGGTACATTTGTGCACAGACGAACAGAGACAAACCGTATCTGAAAGCATTCCTTCAATTTTGCTTCTGGTCTTGTTATTCCCAAGCCAGTCTCTAATTGCAGACAAATCCGTCTACGGCAGAACTTACTAATAAACAAGTTCACAACATCTTTGACCTCCTCAAGAAACATAAGAAATCAAGCTGTCGGTTTGAATGTATTTTTTTGTTTGTTTGTTTTTAGCCTGAATTTTGACTTTCTGGTTTACAATGTTTCATCTATGTTTGTTTGTTAACATCCTACTCCCTAGAATATGATACATGTCTGAATATAATTTACAATCTCATTCCACTGCACATGGGTCCTCATTATGTGTAGATTCATATATGCTTTGAATTTGTATTTTTTGTGTGAATTCTCTGAAATCTAACTCTTATATTCTATTTAGCTAGTAACTGAACATCTGAGTGTAGTTTTATACAAATGAATCATTCTACATTATTTGCTGAGCTTGCCTTCTTACATGTGTTCATCTGTTGCCTTTTTTCTTGGACTATAAACTTAATTTGGCTTGGACATTCCTTTGTTTTTTATCTGATGACCATACAGCATTAGGTGTGATGCTACCCCGTTCCGTAGCTATGACTGCTAGTGACACAAAATAAATAATACTATGAGTACTGGTGTATACTTCTAGTAGAGATCTAATACTCAAAAGCTTTGCTTTATCTTTTAATCAGGAAACACTGCTTTTCTATGAAAATTATTTTTTCTTTTCTATGTTACATTTTAGTGTAGAGCAAGTTACTCATGCATATAACTTCTGTGCTCCCTAGCTTTGATGCATGCCTTGGTGTTTGGCAATGTGACTGCCATAATTCAGAGGATGTACTCCAGATGGTCCCTTTATCACACAAGAACCAAGGATCTAAAGGACTTTATACGGGTCCATCACCTGCCACAGCAGCTAAAGCAAAGGATGCTTGAATATTTCCAAACCACATGGTCTGTCAATAACGGGATTGATTCCAATGAGGTAACCAAAGGAGTGCCAGGGGTCGTGTGTTTGTTTGTTTTGATTATTGACTTACCTTGGGGGTTATTTTGAATTTTCTCTTTGTGATGCTGGGTTTTGTGTGAAGTTTTGCATTAAAAGAAACATGCCTAGAAATAAAGGTGGGTTATTTCAGGAGGAATGTACTGCTGAAGCATCCGTTTTGGAACGGATCCGTATTATCTATTCAAATTTCAACAGAGCCAGCTAAGTTCCTCATAATTCAGAAACATAAGGAGTCATTGATTAGAAACCGTTTGGGTGATGCCAGAAACAGTCTAGTGAGTTCTTTACTTTTCATTAAACACTGAAATGTTCTGTTGTTGTTGTTTTTTCAAGGAGAGACTTCTTTACTGTCCTCTCCTCCATCCTGCATTTTCTTCTTCTCTTCATCAAAATCCTGTAAATAAGTGGATTGACCTAAAAGATGCTGTCTTGATGTTAACATGTTATTTATTTCCCCTTATTTTTCACTAATGACTAATATGTGAAAAGTAACGGGACAGCAAAAAGAAAAGACAGATTTCTGGTTGTGTATTTACTTGCTAGTTTTAAATGACTTGGCAAGGTAATATTTTATTATACTCCAGAAGAAATCATGACTTCTCTCAGCTGGAGTTCTTGTTTGAATGAACCATTCCCTTCAGATACTGAGTTGTTGTTATATATGTCATTATAAAATTCAATAGCCTCTAAAATTAATGTGGAAACAAGAAAAAAGATTTGGGGTTAAAAACATTTTTTTTGATGTGGTCTTTTTGTGATGGGAACTGCACAAAAAAGGGGGATTTTCAACAGCATCCTAGCAATGGAAGGAGCCTAGTGAGATTCTCAAAGCTACAAAAAACACTTAGCTGTGCAAGCTTTCATAGATCTGGTTAAGAATCAACTTCTGTTTCTGTACCTTCTGCACCTTCAGTCCCATTGAAAGTCGGTAGCTAATGAGCTAGAAGAGCAGCCTCTGGAGACACCATCAGTATTTCATACTTTGCCTCCCATCCAGACAAAAACCTTGACTAAACTGACTTGGTCAAGTGTTAGCAGGCTGTATCATTCAGGTGCGAGATCCCCTCAAACTAAGGAAGAGGATACCTGAAGATTTTATGGTGCCTTGACAAGAGAAAATATAAGATTTTAACAGTTATATGCCATTCTCAGAAGATTGTCTCTGAGCAGAAAGATAGTCCTCTCAATTTTGCTGTCCTGCAACAGATACTTTGTAAAACCGATAAAAATTTCATCAACTGTTAGTCAGCCTGCAGTGAGAACTTGTCTAAAATTAAGACCAAAGCAAAACAGGGAAATTATATAGATCTTACTTTCAGTTTCCATAGGTTTTTCCACAGATGGAATGGAGATGCACCTTATCTCCATTCCTTTCCCACCTCTTCAGTGTCCAGTAGCAAAATCATTTAAAAAAAAAAAAAAAAAAAAAAAAAAAAAGAGGCCTAGTGGTGGTAGATGGACTACATAAAACCTTTTTTTCCCACAGAATTCCACTTTCAGGTGTTTTGCCACAAAAGAGGCAATATAATCTGTTAAGGAATACTATACAAGCAATTTTAAAGAAAATCAAAGCTTAATTTATTTTTGCAATATTTTCAGTGTATATGCCACTTTATAGGAACAGTTTTTGTCACACAAAAATAAAATCTGCAGAACAGCCTACCATGCTCTGACAATCCAGAAGAACTCAGAAAAAGTAAAACTGTGCAAAAAGAGGAGTTCTTACACAAACTGTTGTTGGCTTTTTTGTCTTTTTTTCATAAAGGTAAATATTTTTTGTGTTATTCTTGAAATTTATCAGTGTTTATCAGTCTAAAGATTTATTAAGAACTAAGACATAAGTATTTCACTTTTTTAAAAAAAAAAAAGGAGAGAGAGAAAAGAAAACAACAAGGGGAAATCTTTGCATCAGTACAGTATGTGCAGGCTACTAAATCAAATCACTTCTGTGAAAGACGAAAAAAATCTTTTACACTTAACGTCACCCATTTTTCTCTTTTTTGGACAGCTTTTAAAAGACTTTCCTGATGAGCTGCGTTCAGACATCACCATGCACTTGAACAAGGAGATTTTGCAACTCTCCCTGTTCGAGTGTGCCAGCCGTGGTTGCCTCAGGTCTCTGTCTCTGCATATCAAAACCTCCTTCTGTGCTCCCGGGGAATACCTCCTCCGGCAGGGAGACGCCCTGCAAGCGATCTACTTTGTGTGCTCAGGTTCCATGGAAGTCCTGAAGGACAGCACGGTGCTGGCGATCCTCGGTAGGTTCATGGTTATAGCCTGGGAGAGAAAGGAAGGCCCTCAAACGTAGAAAGTAAAGACCGATGTCAATGAGAAAGTACAGACATCTCCAGAATATCACTTAGACCACTGTTAACTGATTGTTTAATGTATCCTTGCCGTCTGAGAAAGAATTTGTTCGTATTTGAATCTGCTCTTCATACTACACAGGTATCCCTAAATTTTTTAGTTTAAACTTCCTTGTCTCTTACCCTAAGGAACCTTCAATTGCTAGAGTGTTAGCTGTGTAATATTTCATTTGTAGCCTGGTTTTCTAACTTTTTATGCTTTCTGCTTTGTATATAAGGAGATATCTACTAACTTTTGATACGATTTGCTCCTTTCGACCAATCTGGTGGCAGTATTGATGCCTCAGAGTGTATCGAATATATATTCCTAGACATTTTATGAAAATTGGCCACCAGGTCATGCTCACAATAATGCTCTCCAGTGAGAAAGGAAGCAGTGTGAGCCTACTCTCATACTTCAATGAATGTGTAGATACACACAGGCATTTAGTGAAAAGCAAGCGTTGTCGGCTCTACTGGCACTGGTGGCTCAAAGAGCTACTTTTGTAAGCTAAGTGATGCTGCCAACAATCATCTGAGTTTATTAAAACAGAGAAAGACCAGAAATTCTGTTCTAATAAATTCTGTTTAGTTGTTGTCTGCTAGATGAGTACTTTGACTTATCTAGAGTCAAGTGTCTCTATCTGTAAATTTCAGTAATAAGCTCAGTCCAATGACTTCTAAACAGATTCACTTTATCTTCAGCTAAGGGACCATCAGACTTTCCTGATTTAATGTTTATGAAGTGTTCTGATAAAGTAAGGTGTAAAATTTTACTCTAAATGTAAGGAATCATTTAATAATGATGTAAATACTTTTTGTGGATTTAAATGCATTTTTCTGTCTAATAACTTTTAATGTTCTTATAATGCAGAATTAAAATGAACATTTCCTTTCTACTTTCCTTCCTGTTTTGTGGGATTGTACTAGACTACTGATAATGCTAGCTTCTGGTCTTCTGTAATTGAATTTCCTTTATTTTACTAGCATTCATTTGATTGGTCTTTTTTTAGAATATAAAAATAATATATATTTGTTTCATAACTCTTTAATTCTGCTAGATTGAGAGTCCACATCACTTTATCACTCATTTGTAATTAGGAGGTATAGAATGCCTACATTTTATTGGGTCAGATAAATCAAAGCTATAAAATATGACTTACAGAAAACATAAGTTTAAATATAGCAAAAGGTCAAGAGCTGGCCCAGTAGAATTAAGTTCCCCTTAATGATTACATTTTCAGGCATTTCTGAAAATGTTAATGAAAACATTGATGTGTAATGGTGGCAATGACAGCAATGAGAAAGATTAGTGAATTTCTGAGAAAAGTTAATAAAATTACAATGCAAAAAAAGAGCATAATACAGTGGAATAATGTTTCTTTACAGTGAATGAGAGCTTGATAATTCAATTAATGTCAGCAGAAGGTAGATGTATCAGACTTGTAGGTCCCTGTGAGAATGTGTTTTATTGCTGTGATACAAATCCAAGAGAGCAGGTTATTCCCTGACAATGTTAGATGAGTACTCAGTGTTCCCAGACTACTATTTCATAACTCTCATAATTCTAGTTCCAGTAGGATAGTGTTTGGTTGCTGAACTGTTCTTCATAGTAAGCAATACGGTTGCAATGCAACATGAGATGATCTGATAAAATAAAGCTGTTTTGATTCCCCTTTAAGCTATTATTTGATACATTATAATGATGATTATGATGATATCTTTTATAAGGAAATATATTTTAGCATAGCATAACTATACTATTTGAGCATTCATCTTAGAGTTGTTTAAAAGTATTAGCCATAACTGACTGAAAAAATATCCATAAAGAGAACAAATTAGTAATTTAGCATGTCACAGCTACATATCAGACAGCTATTTCTGCATAAACCCTTATAAGTCTTTTCTCCAATGGAAAAAATATATATAGAAAAAAAATCTATTAAGATTAATCTTTTATGACTCTGTTTAAGTAGCAAATGTTGATATTCAAGATACAATCATTTTACTCCTGCAGTAATTCTATAAGAATTTTCAGTTTAGTAGCTACCACATTTGCTACATGCTTTTCATTTGAAAAAAAAAAGCATACATTATCATTACCAGATATACTGTGCTGTCTTTCAAGCTGATATTATTTCATCAAAACTGTAGCTGCAATCAAATACAAGTCTAACATTTGTCCCAAATAAATTATGCATAAGTGATGCAAAAATACATCTAAACAGTTTCTAATTAAGGTATTTAAAAATCAATACTGGTAAATCTGAAACATTTTTTATCATATACCATTTACACAGCCTGTGATAAATTGAGCTTGCCAAATACCTGCTTAATATAATCAAAGAAATATAAAGAATTGATGATATTTCTGTAAAAATTAACGTATTGTTTAGCTTTGTATCATACTTTATTATGTAATCATTACAATATCATACGGCAAAAGTAGCAAAATATGTTGCTTTGTCATCTATCAAATTTACTGTTCTTATATTAACCTGAGCTAGTTCTCATTTATACTAATAGCAATTTCAAGAGACTGAAATTTTTAATGTAAAAGAAAATCTCTCACTATTCTAGGCTTACGAGAAGCACTTTTGAGAAATTTAGACAAGCTCCATGTAAAGAAAGAGAAGTTCACAAGCAGTATCAAGCAAATTATCCTATTTAAGCAGCTTTGGAGAGGGCTGGCTTCTTGACTGCTTATTCTAACTTACTCTTTGAGTTCACTATTTCCTGTGTAACATCTAGCTGGAATCACATGCTGGGTGGATTTTCAGATCTTACAACTGGATCTGGAAACTACTCAGTCTAAGCCCTGCTCAAAGCCTGGCCAGTTTAGCTCAGCTTGCCTGGGGCTGAGCCTCACCAAGTTTCAAGTATCTCCAAGAACAGAGATACCATAGGCTCTCCAGACAGCCTATTCCAGAGTTTGACCACTTTCACGGTGAACTCCTTTTTCTTAATTTGTTATCAGTTGCCTTTGTTGCAGCTTGCGCCCATTACAACTTGTCCTAACCCTGTGCACCTTGGAGAGGAATCTAGCTCTGACTCCTCTACACTCTCCCATTAGGCAGTTGAAAACTATAATAATATTGCCCTCTTTGACTTCTCTTCCTAAGGCTGAATAAAACCCATGTTTTTCAGTCTCTCTGCATTCATCATTTTTTCAAGTCCCATGATTATTTCGGTGGCCTCTTTCAGATGGACTCTGCTATGTCAAAGTCTTTCTTGTACTGGGGAGCCCAAAACTGGACTCTGTATGGACTTCAGATGTGGTCTGGCAAGAGCCACGTGGAAGGGAAGAGTCCTTTCCTGGGACCTACTGGCCACATTCCTGCTAATGCAGCCCAGTATGTGGTTGGCCTTTGCTGCAAGGATGTATTGCTATCTCATGTTCAATTTGTTGTCCACCAGCACCCCAAGGTCCTTCTCTGCAGAACCGCTTCCTAGCCATTTAGCTCCCCGCTGGTACAGCTGCGACGGGGAGGGACTATCGCAGGCGCAGGCATTTCTTTTTTGTTTGGCTTTGTTTGTTATTGAACTTCATGAGGTTCCTGTCAGCTCCACTTCTCCAGCCTAGCAAGGTCTCTATGAATAGCAGCTTTGCCCTCTAGTGCATCAGCTGCTCCCTTCCTCCTCCCAATTTAGTATTGGCCATAAACTTGCTGAGAGCACACTCCACCCCACTGTCCAGGTCCCTAGTAAAGACTGTCTGTGAGGAAAGACCTCCAGTTAACTGATTGCTCTTTTGATTTTATGCTTCAGAGCAGATGTTTATGCAAGCTTTTTATTATAAATTTCTCTAGTCTTTAATACACAGTCAGTTGTGATTTTTAATACATCCATTATTCTAAGGCAGTCTTGCCCATGAATGAAGTTGTAATGACTTAAGAATCTATTCTTTTTTCTTGACATAAATTTCTTGACAAATTGAGCTGGAAATCTGTTATTATCATGTACAACTAAATTACATAATGAGGTGGCTATACATCCGTAGTTATCACGGATTGCAAATGTTTTACAATCTAAATTCTAAATAAAAGTATCATTTGACTTGAGGATCTAAGCTTAAGTGATATCATTGTTATAAATACTTTGTTAACATCTTCCTATTTTAACAAAGAAAGCTAGAAACAGATTGTTCATGTCCTGAAGTATGAAATCACACCTGCTATTAATTACTGGTGTAAATCTTAATTTTATATATATTTCCTTGATTGCTCCTTAATTGCCTATAACATTGCACCTGCAAAAATAAAGACAGCTTTTAGAGAGAGATATCTTATAATGTTAGTAATTAAACAAATCAATAGTAACTATGGGGTTTAAGATACAGTAATTGTGTTAAACAGATTTATATTTCAAAAGAGGAGTCGGGAATTCATGCTTTGAAGATGATCATTTTCATATTTTCTTTTAGGTAAAGGAGATTTAATTGGAGCAAACCTATCCATTAGGGATCAAGTTATTAAAACAAATGCAGATGTTAAAGCTCTAACGTACTGTGACCTCCAATGCATTATCCTCAAAGGTCTCTTTGAAGTGCTCGACCTTTACCCAGAGTATGCTCACAAGTTTGTTGAAGACATACAGCATGATCTTACATACAATCTAAGAGAAGGCCATGAAAGTGATGTGAGTATCTTTAAAGGTCTCTACAGCTTTACCTTTAAGATGTTACCTTTAAGATGTTTCTCATAGCCAGTGCTCATGATTTTATCATAGTGAAGAAATAATACATTGATTGCCTTAAAATAACCACTCATTTCATTTGTTTGATAATTCAGTCATTACCTACGTGAATTTTTGATCAGTTAATGAGGTCTTAAACAGAGAACATGTTCTTTTCTACAGAAAACAACATTTAGTAGAAAACAATCTTCTTTAAACATTTTTTTCCTTGTTTGGCTTATAATTCAAAATAATTTCTAGTTATTTAAAGCATGCATCCAAATAAAAGCACTTATCTACACCTTTTCTAGAACCTGATAAGCCAGTTTAGTGAAAATTAATTTCATTTCACTGTCATTTCATAGCTAAAAATGTTCTGTGCCACACCTGTTCAAAACAAGAAAGAGTTGGTTCTCATCACACTGCAACAAAAATGTGTTTTATCATTTCAACCAGCAATTTATGTGAAAAGTCAAATAGTCAAAATGTGGTAAAACCTACAGTTGCAAGAAATTCTGGATAAGGAACTGCTGAAAGACTACAGTATACACTTACAAAAGTGTTTTCTCTAAAATTATGTAGCAGATGTATATTCAGATTTTAATACCAAAAAACTTTTGTGAGGTTCTCCTTTTGTGACTTAATCATGTGCAGGTATGAAATTGTGGGGCCTGGGAAAATACTTAACGCAGTCTGAATAATAGTGATGGCCAAACTTTGAATGGTTCAGGTATTTATTTTTTCATTGTGATTCTCTTTACCCCATGGAGAATAGGAGTATTTGAAGTACACGCGGCTAGGGATGAGGATACTATCAGGACCACCTGTGAATGTCATGCCAAATGAGTGTAAAGTAGGGAGAAAAAGGTTTTCTGCTTCGGTAGATACCACCCAGACATGCAGAGCTATGAAATAGAAACTGTACATAAATTGCGGCTGTTACCATCCACGTAGCTTTGGCAGCCACTCACTGTTATAAAGCCATTCGCTCTAGCTTGGCTGGTTTCTGAGGAAGTCTGGGGATGCCCCTGTACACATTCAGACTTTATGTCCCCTCTATTCATATCCACTTACAGGTGTTTCTGTGCAGAAAAGTGTTGTGTGCACTCTTCTGCAGCACATGAGCCTGTGATCATTGCTAGCATGAGGGAGCTCTAGGCCTACAGGACTTGACAAGACTACTGCATGCAAGAACTGTGTGCCAAAGCCTTTTTTCAGCTCAAACAATCAATCTATGTGATAAGTTGATGTCTCTGTGTAAAAGTTTCTTACTGTCCAGGTGTCTATTGGCACCAGTGTTTCTCCGATAATGCTCAATAAACAATTGCAATAGAAAGGTGTAAATACACAAATATGGGCTTATATAGGGGAAAATAAATGAGGCACCCTATTGATTTAGGTCTTGAAATACTCCAAAACTTCTTACTGTTGAAGACAATAGTTGGGAGAGTACTTATCTACGAAGCTTTTATAACCAACACATTTTCCTTGGGGGGAGGAATAAATGCTTAATCTGAAAAAGAGTATAATTCCACTTAAAGATTGGGTTTGCAGTTGGTTGCATTCTCCTCTCCAGCTTTGTCATGGAGGTTGACGCATCCCCACAATGTATCATTTTATATTTGTATGCTGACAATTCTGAGGATTGACATATCAGTTGCATACACATTACACTTCCATAAAATTAAGGGCAACTCCCCCACCCAGTTAGAGGTAGCTGAGGCCATGCCTACCCCTGTCTCTTAAGTGAGTGCACAGATGGGAAAGAATCTCCCCATACTCACTTGTGAAGGTGGAATTTAAAGCACTGAAGGACATATTAAAACACCTTCCTGCTTAAAAGAGGAACATATGTTCAGACTTTGTGAATACATACTATATTACATGCTATAATCTATTGGTTTAAGATTTTACAATAATATTAATAAGTGACATTGAGTAGCACATAGGGATCTCTTAGTGCCACTTTCTCCTACATCCTGGAGGAGTTAACTATCCCCTCCACTATTACTTTTCCTGCAGTAGAACCAACCTTTTTCATGTGTATCTCATCCTGATCCCTTTGCAGATATCAACCATTTTTTTTTTATCAGCAAGAATGAAGAGCAGGAATAGGGTGGCAAAAGATTGTGCCACCACAGACAGAGGGCTCACCAAAGGAGAGAAGACGGCTGTGGTAGTAGCAAGTGCGCCTGGTCAACCACTCAGTTGCTGTGCTTCACCCAGGAATGTAGTTCCTAGAAAATACTGTGTCTGCCTGAATATAACTTGCACGTGGGCTATTCGACGTACGCTTAATGTGACGGAAAATGGTGCTATTGGGAGAGTTTGGCAGCTGTGACACGGTGTCTTGATCTCTCTCTGATATAGGGAGATTTTACTTCTGTGTGTCTTGAAGGCATCTGCAGCTTTATGGAAAGTTTTGGGTTTGGAGGGTTTTTCCATACTTAGTTTAAAGTTAAATTGATTCATTTGAATATATCAATTTCTCATTTTCTTTTTCCTTGGCTGTTTTAAGTGAGCACAAATTTGCAACTGAATGTGAATGTAATGTTTCTGAAAATGAATCTGTAACAGTATTTAGGGTCAGGTGAACTGTAAATTGGCATAGCATGAATTTCCCCATGATGACTTGCCAATTGTCTTTCAGTCCTAACCAACAACATAATTGCTTTTCCCGTCATGGTTCACCAAAACTGCCTTAGGCTGTGGATTTCCAAACCTTCTAAGCTGTCATTAAAAAAGTGATGTTGCAGAAAGGTGTAGTCTCAACCATCCTCTACCCACCCTCTTCCTTGTGCTGTTGAAACTGCTCATCACTGAGAATATTGAATAGTGCTTTTAAATAAGTTATAACAAAGTGAACCAAAAAGGGAGGAATAATCAGGAATTTCCTGATCCTGGAATTTATGTGTCTACACCTACCCACACAGATACCTCTAGGAAAATATGTTTTGTTTGTTTTCTTGATCCATTTGGAAGTCCAAAAATGTGTACAACAATATGCTCCATCTGCAGTAAAAAGCTAGATAAGTTGTAATGTTGGAAAATGCTCCAGGACTTCCATAGCCATGTCACTTTGGGATAAAATAAAGAGGAATTATAACAGGATTTTCTAGCATTGAGCAGAAACTGCAGGTGTCTAGTACAGAGGGATTGAAAGTATTGTTTAAACAATCTTGAAGAAAAGCTCAGGAGATTGTAAGTACAGGAACTGGCAATCATATAACTATTTCAACCTCTAATGACTAAGATAGAGAAACAGAGAGATATGGAAATAAGGAGATAAAATTATCAATGGGACCTCATGGTAGCTCTAAAAACAGGAATCCTTAAGTGATTTATGAATATATCCATTAATGTGTATGCAATCACACTGGCAGTGCTACTGTGCCATCTTTTTATGTATTCCTATCACAATAAGATTTGAATTAGAAAAAAAATCTTTATGTTGATTATATAAACTGAGTTTTTTGCTTTCTGTGCAAATTCTGCTGGAGAAACTAGTAACTGTTCTTGTAAATGTACTGAATGACTTCAGGACTTTTAGGAAAAGCTAATTTGTTTGGAGGCTGGAGGGGTGACATAAAACAATTCAGCCATTCAGATGTTTCAACCAATTTCTCTAGGTCTGTGGCTGTGATATCATAGTCATAAAATAGTTTGCACAGATTTTTACCTTTTCCCCACCCCATTATTTTTTGCATCATGTATTACAAATTGCACATATAGCAGACAGTGAGAGTCATGTATCTGATTTGATAAGGCTAAGCAGTCATAAGCAGGCTTTTACAACATCTAATATAATTATAGGATAGAAATTGGAAGTGACTTTACTATCCACTGATTCTGGAAAACATGCTGTTCTGTATATTTAGAAAGCAGTAACAGATGTTTATATTTCTGAACTATTCTATGAGAAATTTAGGATAGGTAAATATTTGTAGAATATTATGTGCTTGATAACAACTTATTGTTACTGATTATTTCTTATGTTTACACAAAAGTGTCTATACTGTCTACATAAATATTCATCTGTTATAAAAAAACAAAGGCAGGGTACAGCATGAGTGATAAAAGTCCAAGGGGCCTTTTTGGCCCCTCAAGCAGTAATGAACTCCCAAAGGAAGACCCGAAGTACACAGGCACAATCTTTGGCTTACTAGAGCACTATCACTATGTGTCTTTTTCTAAAGCGAAAGATGATATTCCTGAAGACTCAAAAATTCTATCTCTGCTGACAGTATAGGTAATTAATAAAAGTCAGTTTTTTTTATGTAGTGTTAAAAATAGTGTCCTGCCCCTTAGACAGAACTTCCCTTCCCCCTCTCCAAAAGGAGGAAAGGCTATTATCTTTAGAAAGAAATACTGTGTCTCTGAAATAGGGAGAAAGACTGGTTCCCTGGAGTATATCTACAGTGTAAATGAAATGTAATGACAAAGATTGCATGAAAAAGGTGATAGATTCTGCCTCTGTTGGGAACACTGAGTGTCCCTGCAAGCTTCCCTGGTTATAAAATTAAAAAGATAAGAAAAAATAAGAAAATCTAAAAATGCAACCAAAAAGCAATAAAAACAAACTGCTTTTTCCTCCCAAAAGGCATTGTCTGAAAAATAGGGTTTAATTCTTGTCCTTCTGAAATGCTGGTGTACAAAACTTTAGTGATTTTTTTTTAATATAATCAAGCTCTGGTTGCTTTTAGCAATACCACACAAATTGCAAGGGATACCCCTCCTTTTCTACTGGGAAACTAGACAATAGGCTGAACCTATTGTTCTTGAAGGTGAAACAGCTCTAAGAGCTCTGTAGCATAAAATAGAAGGCACAGTTTGGAAAGGAAAATGTCTGCAACTTCTACCCAAAAATAAGCTGAACTTTCTGGCCCATTCCAGCTAAGCATTCATGTTAAAAGTATACACATGTATACTTTTATCACACTTTATTTCAAGATTTGTTTACTTCTAGATTTTTATCTTTTTTTTCAGTGCTATGGTATGGTTTTGTTCCTGTAGGCAAATGGATAGTAAAAAGACATTCTAACTGGAAGCCCAAAGTTGAGCTAAAAGTCTGCCTACTCATTCTGTGCATTATTCATTTGACATAAATTCATTCTTGCCTCTTCAGTCATGATTTTTCTAGACATTCTGGTATAGGTCTGTTGAATTTGAGTGCTGTTTCCCAATAAAGTAATAACTCAGAAGGAATTCTATCTGTTACATATTTGATTGTCTATTATTCAAAACCATGGAAACAGAATGTTATTTCTGATTTTAGTACCTCTTTATTGTCTGCCAAATGAATAGTCTCTTGTTTCAAAGAACCAGATCAAATTTATCCTAGTTACAATTCTATAGATACTATGGAAAAAATATCAAGGATGCTCTTTTTTGTAAATAGTTGCTTCTAATTTTGGCAAGTGTTTCAAATAGAAACTTCAGTCACATAATTACTTAAACATATGTTTACCTTTCAGGATGCCAAAAATCTACTGATTTTTTGGATATTACCTATGTTTTAATATAACCTTGAAGGACTAGATTCTAAAGAAGCTCTTAATATACTGCTACACTTTGTCATAACACCTCCACTCCAGTCTAGATCATAGCTCATCCTGTACACTGGACAGCAATAAAAGGTCCCAAAATATTTTCCATAATAAATAATATCCATAAAAGATTTCCAAATAATCCCAACTGACTTTTTTTAGGGAAACAGATTTTGTCATGTTGCCCAGCAGCTGTATAGAAAGAAGTGACTACTTAGATAAGGCAAAAAGCCCATTCTTTGAAATTTGTAGGTGTGGATTGTTACCTTTTAGGAAAACCTGTCATTTATAAACAAACTTGCATGTTAACCACTCACCTTTGATAGCAGCTTGTCTGGCAGCATATGTCATGTATTTTTATTATAGGTGTAATTGCAGTATCGCTGGTGTTTGATGTCTGTGGAATAGTAGGTTTAAATTTGGCAAAATGAGAGACCCTCATTCAGTAGCGTTTTTTGTGTTTCTGTACAATCAGTATTACAAGCAAAATATAAAAGTGAAAAAATCACCCAAAGCAACAGAAGACTAATATTTTATCTATGCTGTTATTCTGAAGAAACTCAGATATTCCTGATTATCTTTCTCTTTTGTCCCTGTGCACTTGGAAGTCACAGAGAACAAAACTCGGTTGTTCTGTCAGGGAGCCTACGCGAGCGCCCGACCACTGCCCATCCCCTGCTTCCTGCCTGCCAGGCCCTGTATTCTCATTTTGCCTTTATACCTCTTTCTGTATGAGATGGGGTCTGCAAAACTCTCATCTTCCCAGTGGGTGTCGTACAGGAATGAATATACGCCTCACACTGTCAAAAACTAAAATCACTTTAAAATTACGAGCACGTAATTGGCTTTGCGACGTGACGCCTGATGTGTTCGCGAGAATAGGTTTCCTAGCAGCCTGCGTGCGTGGCTTACTCTACAGTCGGTGCTACTGTGAAATATTGCTCAGCGCTCTCTCACACTTTGCAAGCTACTCAGATTTAATTTTTCTTCCATGTTTCTGCGACTACCTGGTCTTTCTTTTTCCTTTTTTTCCTCTTTTTTTTCTTTCCCTTCTACTTCTTCCCTCTATTTATTCCTCTTTCTTCTCTCTTTTCTTTCCCACCCCTGTCTCCTTCAATTCACTTTCCTTCCCTTTGCAAAATAAATACTCCTATTGCTGAAGTAGACAATACTCACATAACCTCACTATATTTCTATGGAAGGACAAGTAGCAGCGTCCTGCACCTGTAGAACGTGCACATGACCATCTTGGTTAAAATATATAAATAAATAAATACATAAAATAAATAAATAATAAAAAGGAGCAATTCTTTCACCTGTTTTACACTTTATTTCCAATTTTAAATGAGCGAGAAATGGTTTGGCTTTTTCATCTGGCTCCTTTCAAGGCATTTCACAGCTCTTCTACCCATATTCATGACACTAAGCATGTTTTGATGGAGCTTTGGCTATTTAAATTGGATACTAATTTCAGACAATTGATCGTCCTACAATATTTGCCTCCCTGTGCAATTTTACAGCCAGTCCTTCCTGCACTTCCTTAACCTGGCAATTACCTGTTTCACTCAGCAGGGGAGATGGGTGATCTGGAGCTCTAGTCCAAACCACATTTCACCCCTTTTTGGTGTCTTCCAGCCATAAGGATTTTTTATTTGCAGTCACTGGTAAGCATGATATTTGGTGGCTTTGAGTCATCAGTCCACTGACCACTTTCAATATCATGTTTCTAATATACCCTTCAATGAAGCGTAAGCATTGAGAAATAATGCCATAAGAAACACATAATTCAGAAAGGACAAACTGGTATGTCTTTTCTCTTTCAGTCTCGGTGGCCTTTCCATTTTCATCCCCAGTATTCTTACTTAAAGATTTTTTTTTCCTAGTATGCTCCCATCTCATTTTTCTTATCTTCAGTTATTATAAACATTTTTGAAAACAATAACACAGAGCCACCTATGGTCTCCTTTTTTCTTCCGATCCGATCTGTGATGATCTGTGGTCATGACTTACTGATGCTGTTAAATCATCTTTTCAATTGTTTAGTATTGTTTTCCATTAATTCTCTCTGTTTGACAAGTCTTTTATTTTAAGCCTAAAATGAATAGATAATGGGCTGTAAGGATGTGCTGCAGGAGGCTGAAAGGAACATGAGGAAAATAATCCACTGAGTTTTGTCTGAAACTATAATACACATATGTGACCCACCTTAAAATGCCTACCCCTGTGGGCACTCTCTGCCTCTTGTAACTGGCTTAACAGATAGGAATTATGATTGTTAGCTAGACATTATTTGTAATAAGACTATTAAATGTTTTATTTATATATTTATATATATAATTAAAATGTTCATAATTGGAGCTTAGCACTTTCTAAAAAATATAAAAAAATTGTAATTAGAATTAAAATGTTTAAATAAGTGACAAACTTTACTTTTAATTTTAGCTTTTGAGTCATTTTGAGCGCTCTCCATTCTCATTCATTTCACTTCCTGGGATTATTGCATTCTGCCTCAGATTATAAAGCTTAACCAGAGAGTTACATGTAGAAAAAAATCCAGGATATTAAAGCAGCTTATTGATGTTTTTAGAATGTGGTGTGAGAAGGGTATAAAACACTGTGCAAAACAATGTAGGCCAGGAAAAACTGCTAGCTATCAAAGAGCACTGCCTTGGAATCTAACCATTTCTATTTTAATTACACAGAGATGCTACATAATTTTTGCCAATATGCTTCACTGTACCTAGGGAAAATATGATTCTATAAGGTTTATAATATTAGTATTATATCTTTGTTTCTGCTATGGAAAAATGGAAAATAAAACTAACCTTTATATATTGTGTGCTTAACAATGGAATGATATTAGAAGGGCTCTTTTGGTATTTACGTTTATTCCATGCCAAAGATCAGTAAGTGGCCTAAATTTGGAAGCGTTCTTCAATAACCCATTCAAAAACTAATTTATGAAGAAAATGAGAAAAATTATCAGAAAATTTTCTATGAAAACACTAGTTCTGAAACCTCAGATACAATGACCATGAGACACATAATGACCATGCCAGGCTGATGTATATGGTAAAATTCCTTTATCACATGCATAGCCATTATTAACCTCAAAATAAATGCTGAGGTTGTGAAATTACAATATGAGCTAGTCTTTGAGCAACCTGCATATCAAGTAGGCGTTCTACATGGATACAAGTTCTATGTTCCAATTTTATAGAATTGGTAACATTTTTAAGTACAATTTTTTTAAAGCCCAGAGAAGCATAGAACCATAGAATATTTGAGATTGGAAGGTACCTCTGAAGGTTGTCTGTACCTACCCTTCTCCTCAAAGATACAAAAGCATAAAAAAAGAAGAAAGTATTTAATTTATGTATAAGTGTGATCTACAGTTTTGATGATACAAAACTAAATACATCAGAAAATTTTCCTTTTTGTTGTTCTGTATCTTCATTCAGTAAAACCAGAGCTACAGAAGCTACCTGTATAACTGAAACTAGAGCTCTTCTGAAAATTCATCTCTAAAACAGTTGATAGATCTATCTAAGACTGATCAGTTTTTGAATGCTGTGATAAATAACATAATTACAATACTAACATTCTTATATATATATGTATATGTGTGTGTGTGTGTGTGTGTTAAGATTAGGGGAAGGGAGAAAATGAGAGTATAACAGAAAGCAAAACTTTATTTCGTAGAGACCCTATATCTTGGATGTTTGTTGTGTTGGACCACTTCTCTGTGAACCTTGTGTTAAGCTTATTCTGCAAGTGGATTAGAAGCATCACCAAAAATGCCATGTCTGCTAATAAGCTGATTTCTTGGATATTTGAGTTGATGACAGAAATGCAAGCACTGACCATTTAACAATATGCTTTTGTAGTCCAATGTTTCCTGTTGTGTTTCTATGAAAAGAGGCATTAGTTCACTGCATGCAATACCCTGAGCAAGAACTGAACTAACATCTCAAAGTGACATCTTGCTTTTTGACATGCTGCTTTGCGGGTAAAATAGAGGTTATCTGCTGTTGGCATAAAAGACAAGTTTATGAAAAGGAAGGCAATCCCAGCACTAACCCATAGACCCTAGCAGAAGAATGCCAATCTAAAGATGAAACAGAATTTATGAATACAGAGTTTAATTGCCAGGGTTGTATTTTTGGTCTAAATAGTAAATCTCATTGATTTCTTAAGTGCTGTTGCTTCTAGAATAGCAATGTATGCATAAGGTAAAAGATCAGAGAGAAGCACTGTGCTATTAGTTAATCAATTTTATTTTAAATTGGTCACTGGTGATTCCTTCTGCCTTTTCCAAAATCATTGTTTATCTGTGTTAACCTTGACATTTTTTCTGATTGTCCAGGACTCTGAGATGGATTTGAGTTGTCATTAGCAAAACTATGTCTTGCACAGATGGCACAATCCTTTAGACATGTCAAGACTTATTGCTGGATCCTTTTCATGGGATGTTTTGGCTTTGTAACCTTCTGCAGGGGCTTATATTATGAAATTACTGCTTTGGAGATGGTGCCAGAAGGAGTATTGGAATGACTGCTGTCTACATCCATGCCCAGTTTGAATCAAATTTCTGTTGCTTTTTTTTTTTTTTTTTTTTTTTTTCCCGAGCTATCTGTTATTCACATCTCTGTTGTGACTATGAATAGCAACCAGCTGAATAGGCTTAAGGCCAATCCCAAACTCTTGTTCTTGTTTCTAGTCTGTTTCTTGTAAATGCAACAAGAAGCAGGACTAGTTTATATAAAAGAAAATGAATATGAGCAAGAATATTAATGTACTTAGGCATTGCTTATTGGTGGATACATGCAGAACTGGTGGATACGCAGTCCAGAATGCAGTGGAGTCATGAAAAACTACAAGTATCAGTTTCTGGTATTGGAAAGGAAGGTAATAAGATTCAGAGATGGTGAAATTTCCACATAGCTGTTCTGAAATCTTTTTTGCTTTTCTTTTCAATGCACCTGCAAAGGAAAGTAGACCAAAGAACATTTATCTTAGAAAGATTTTTTTTTATCCCAGTTTAAGGAGATAAGTTATTTTGATACGTTTAGTATAGTCCTATTTTTTCAAATAAATACTCTTTGCAAAGCCCTACAGAGTGTGAAAAAGTGTTAAATCATGTTACTTTACTGGCTAAAGATTTTACATTGCCATTCTCATAATACAGAAGAAAGCAAGAAAGACTTATTTTTTGAGTCATATTGATTGAAACTGCAGAACTCAGATATTGAGTCACATCCTACTTTTGCGTTTTCAAGTGGTTAATCTTGTAAAATTCAGTTTTTTATATATATTGTCTTATATTTCCAATTTTTTAGGAAAATTGATAGATTACTCTAATATTGAGTGTGGTTTCATGCTGTGCTACTTTGAAAATTGAAGTGTTTTTTCCATTCAATTATTGAATATCCATGTTGCCTTAGTTCTAACCTATGTAGCACTTCTTAAATAATGAAGTTCCCAAGAGTTCCAAAGGGCTATGCACTTTGATATTCTGTGCTATGTGTCCACGCAATAAATTGCATCACAGGGGAATGAAGTTACATTGGCCCTTTTACTTAACAAGGTTATATACTTTGCCTCCTCCTGGTATCTTCACAGGACATGACTTCATGCCCTAAGGTAAAATCATGCAATTCCTTTACTTTCAACTTTACTGCAAGACTGCTGCCTTTGAAGGCAGCAGTTTTATTTAAACATAAATAAAACTTCAAAGTTTTATTTTAATATAAAGCTAACAACATAAAAATAAAAGCTACTCTTGCACAGTTCCTACAGCCTTGGATTGAAGACTCTAATCAGATATCAATCCAATGTTCTAGTCCTACAATCATATGTGAGCCTGTGTGACACTTAGAGTTTCACGAAGTTAAACATATGCCTGGGTATTTGCAGGAAGAGGAAGAATTTTCAGTTTTATTGCTTTGAACAGTGTTAGAATTTGTTGTAATTTCTAGTGACATGGTGTAAATCTCCACCAGAGTGAGACTTCTGTCATGACTGTGATCAAACAGTACGAATACTGAAAAATTCTCTTCAGGATATTTTTTGTTCAATTTAACCTATAAGCTATTCCAAAAGTGCTACCTGCCAGAACAGCACATGTCACAGGTCTGTTGTCTATTTTAACAACCCCCACTTTTGTTTTGGAAGGAGGGGGAAAGGGCTGAGTAAGAAAATAGAAGCAGAAATGATAAATTATACCAACCAAATTTACCATTGATGCAATTCTTGATTGAGGTAAGGATCAGAGAGGTTTTGTTGCGGTGACATATTTACCTTTTTAATAAGAAATGCAATAGATCTCATAAAAGTAAAACAGTCAAAGTATAAGTAAATATGAATCCAGTGAAATTATCCTCCAGGTTTTAAAGAAATATATGAAAAGCAAACTTTAAATGCCTAAATATGAAAGCTCACATGAGAAATTTGGATCCAAAAAAGACATTCAGTCACAAAAAAGCTTATCCAAAGCTGATCACACCCAGCAAATTTTTGAATACTTGGACAAGCTATAATAATTTGTTCAGAAAATAGGGATGATGTAAGATAATAGCTTAATAGAAGGTTGCAAATATCATGGATCATGGCAATTCATCATTACTGGTCACCTAGAATAAAATAGATATTTGTTTTACTTTTGCTGCTCATTCAGTATACTGTATGCTATAAGTTAGATCAGAAAATGCTGAAAGCATCTACGTCCACAAATTAAATCTGTTTTTTTTTTTTTTTTTTTTTTTTTTTTTTTTTGATTGGCCCAATAGTTAAGGAAAAGAGATAATAAGGAATCTGTAAAAATAAGGGGGCAAGCTCATCAATAAGTAAATGTAGCTATATTACAATTGTACTTGATCTAAGAGACTCTTCAGAATTCCTTTGTCAGTGGTCTGTGATTTAAAGGATTTATGGTATTTCATTGAAAAACTTCCTGCTTACGAAAAACTGAGGGCTGAACACGTGTGAGGCATTAAGCTTTTCAGCAGTACAGTAATCCCTTGTTATGTGCTCATATCTTTTCCATTACCATGCAGTAAGTTTGCAAAGAACAGAACATATGGCATGTGTTCTGTTCCTCCCCAGTACTGACATTGCTCCTAAACAGCTTTTTTTGTTGTTGTTTCCAAATGCTAAGAACATTAATATTCTAGCTTGATTTCAAATCCTTTCCTGAAACAGTATTTTACCCTTTTGACCCCTCAGATGCAAAGTGTTATTCATATATTTTTGGATCCTAGACTTGCAAGCAAAATGGTGAAATTATATTTCTATCTCTCCTGAACAGTGAGCAATAGGAATGAAGCCAGTAAAAGCTGAAAACTTTCTTTTGAGCCTGACAAATACAGATTTATCTACCCAAACATTTTCTGGTATAGCTCCAAATTTAGCTGTATCTCTACTTTTCTCCTCTTATCATTTTATAATTTTAATTCATGGCTTGGTATGGCTACAATTTCCCTTAGAAATTCTTCTATTAAAGGCTACTGTCCCTTGGTCCTGGAAAAATCTTAAGATTACTGGCTTCTGATAGCTAACTGCCAGTGTTTTCAGGTGTGAAAATTCCCTTTTTGTGCTTGTAATAAGCAGTGATAAAGATCACTAAATTTTTTAGCTTTATTTATTAACATGTTAAACAATGACAAGAACATAGATTTGAGGTGATATTCACTAAAGAAGTTGATATAATTCTGCTTTTGGTACTTGATCTATTATTATCTTGTGAAAATAATTTTAATGGTTGATTTTACAAAATATAAGGAGACATCAGGGCTGAAATTAAAAATTGAAGTAGACCCTTTATGTGCATTTCACATAATGTACGCCAGTCATTTTTTTTTCCTAACACATAATAGGGAAAAATAGCAGTGTTTTTCTTCCTGCTGCCCTTGTGGCTTAACATACTACTCGCCTGTAAAACTAGCACTTCCCTTTAAAAGCCCATAATGTTAGTCATCTTGTACCCTCTTTCCTTTTATATAAGACAAAAAGCATTTTAAAGTAGACTACAAAAGTCTATTGGACTATACAAAAAGTTTTAGCAAACAGGACAATTCCTTATTTCCACTCATAATTCTTTTCTCCAATATTGCCTCTGTAGAGAGATAAAATTACGTGCATTTTTTAAGACTTTACTTTTACTGGCTTTGCTTTTTTTTTTTTTTTTTTTCCATATTCTTGTGTATATCTTTGCTTTTTCTCTTTGAGAATGGTGTTTTTGTGAGGCGAGAAAGAGAGTAAGAAGGCTGGAAGAGATTAAGAACAGTTAATTCTTGAGAACTCTGTGTGGCCACAGTTTAATTATAGTTTCTTTTACTAGTTTTTAAACTGCTAAACCATAATGTTCAGGCCTCAGCTTTATGTGCAAAGGACACAATGTTCAAAGTTTCAAGTCGTACATGCCGTTGTAGTGTAGTAATATAGAAGCAATTAAAGCATTCCTCACTGTGGTTTCCATGGTATGAAGGAGATGGCTTATAGGCACAGAGACCGTCCAAATGTATCAGTCTACCCAGACTGAAGCTGTCCGCACTCAGAAAGGCTTCAAGAATTTGGGCAAGTGAAAGAAGAAAGTCTAAGGAAAAGTGTCTGAAGTCACCTGGTCCCTGCTCCTACCTGTCCTTCTCTTACACTACTTTCCTCTTAAGGCTCCTCCTTCTCCTCCCTGCAAAAAGCATCCTGCCTTCAAAAATCCTTATCGCTTCCACCTTTTGGCTGGTGAGGTCCTAAGGCAATACGCAGCTGGGCTGCCACTGACCCCATCTCATCTCCAGGCAGATTCTCCCTGCTTCAGCTACCAGCAAAGACAGCAGAGGAGGATGGACGCTGCCGCTACTCTGCTTCCTGGCAGAGCAGCAGTCCTGGTGGTCAGGGAGGTGGGCTGTCAGAAGTGCTGCCTGGGACTCATTTTGGAGCAGAAAGCACAAGAATGCAGCTTTGGGGAAACGTACCGGCACTCTAGGTGATGCTCATATAATGATGTTTTTCCTCCATTTTTAAGCTGTAAAATCAAAATTAACATACATGTTCATGAGAAAAAAAAAACTCTAATGAGGAGAGAGATCTTTTCCCATGTTCAAAAATACAAGAGAAAAGTCCCTTCTAAAGAATCCAGCAAGCAAATTCATATCTTCTGATTTTTTTTTTTTTTTTTTTTTTTTTTTTTTGGTCAGGTTGCTAATGTTTGTGATTGGTTTGGAGTTTTAATTAATGCTGCTATTTAACATTTGTGCTGCACCTGTGCCTAGAAGCCAAGCAAATTGAGGCCCCACAATTCTGGGCACTAATGTAAATTAATCAAATTAAACATATGCGCAAATTGCGCCACAAGTATTGCCTAATTCTGATTTTTAAAGCCTCAGTATTTTAGTACATTCCCAGATCTTGAAAGATACGGTGTTTCTTCAGCTGGCATAAATGAAAGTGCAAGCTGGGAGATTTCAATATCTGAGATTAGTTCTTCTACTAATATTGTCTAATATTTTATCAACCTCGGGAAGAACACAGCAGTTATTTTATTTACACAGCCTAATTATTGCAGTTGTTCTGCTTGGCAGTCTGGTGAGTGTTATTGCTAAATTTATGGATACACCTGCTATTGGCTTGGTAGATGTGGAGTAGGATTTCTGCTTACACAAAATTAAATACTAGTAAAATATACATTCATATGTTATATCTCTAATAATACCATCATTTTTATAAGCAATTGAAAAACAGTTTTCAGGATACCCTGAAAGGTCTGTGACGAAAAAAAAAAAAAAAAAAAGAAAGAAAGAAAAAAAGAAAACAGAACAGAATGATGTTTTCTAAGTGTGTACCTAAATACCGTGTATTTAGGTGTTCTGAAGATTTTTACGAAACTTGGAAGTCCCAGTGACTTCCAGAAAGACACAGCCTCTTCTACCTGAGTTTGGAGATAAATAAGATGATGCAATGAATTTTAAGGGGGTTAGGTGGTTTATACCTTGACATGGGAGTCTTAGGAACATAAAAGCTGAAAATCACTTCTGAAAATTCTAGCTCATGGACTAAACTTCTTATAAATTTGGCACTTGGGCTGTCTGAAACTTGCCTGTGGACAGGATGTAGACAGCTAAATAAACAACAGAATGTTCATATCATCCGGTATTCAACAGCTCCTGTGGATCTTACTGTGAGTAGTTCTATTTTAAACTTACATGTTTTTTTTTTCCTTTTCCTTTTGTTTTTTGTTTAATCCAAGAAGGGAAAATTTCATGAGATTGAATAGCTCTTAGCTCATATCTCCCATGGTTTTACGTTGGTCCTACTTGCTTCACTCACATCATTGTCTTTGAAAAGTCCCCAAAGTAAAGATTTAGGGACTTAAGTACATGTAAGAACTAGACTGGCACAGCAGCCAAATCCATACAGAGGCAGCAGCAAAGCAGCGTGCTGTTCCTGCGCAGGAATCCATCACCATCCATTTCCAGCACAAGCTAGGCACACAATTCACAGATTTGGAGCTTTAATCCAACTTTTTACTAACAAAAAAGTGTTATTTTTGCAGGAAATCTGTATTTTTTTATGAAAGGAAAATCAAATCTGTTCAGATATACCTTTATTCTGCCAGCATCTATTTCCAAGAAGTGTCATTAGCATTGATGCTATGTTGCCATTGTTGCCATTTCATTTAATACAGTGGTTGTGCCATGAAATTCCTTTCCTATATCAACAGAAATATTTTGGTTTAGATGTTTGTATGCTCTTGGAAGCCAATGCTGAGCAGATGCACATATTTGTTACTTTTTGTTTTGTTTTTTTTCAGGTAATATCAAAATTATCAAACAAATCTACGCTATCTCAGGTATGTTAATCACATTTCAAATATGCCAAGCTTGACATTGTGCACAGCATGGGCAGAGCAAAGATGGAAAGGCTCCAAGAGACTCTAGTGATTTCAGAATAAGTCTTTAAATAGCATCCTGTAGATAGTCCATTTTATATGAGTAACAACTTAGGATCTTTTTTTTCCAGTGCTAGATTTGGATGTCCTGCCACAGCACCTGCTTTTTAAATACCTGTTTACTCAAGCCAAAGTTTAGAATATAGCTAAAGCTCGTTCTCTGTAGAATATAGGCTGCATCAAAGCCAAGTCCTGTACAATTTGTTCATCATGTTGGCCTACATTTGAGTATTTTGGTCGACAACAAGGCTGCTATTACTGTATATGTAGACAGGTCTTCTGATGTTGTTTTAAATTCTTACCTTTTCATATATCTCAGATTGAAAGAACCTAATTCATTACGTCTACTCAATGGATACAAACAAAAAGGCATTCACTTAGTGAAAATGTGCAGTAGTACACAGCAAAATTAAACTCATGCTACAAAATACTAAGTTAGACACCAATAAGAGCTTAGAACAATTGGCTAAATTCCTCAAACCTGCATTTTCGCCCAGCCAATTTAGCTTGGCATGGATTTGGGAAATTGGTCTGTGAAAGCTTCTAAAAGCAGGTTTTGTATGTACGGTTAATAGTGCTTCGCTCTTTAAATAAGCTAAAAGATTGAGAGGAATAGCCTGAAAAATAAATAAATAAATAAATAACAACCTTTTCTGAAAAAACAAAATTGCTTTTGGCTCTCCTGTTCACTCAGATTTGTAGAGTTTGTAAATTTGACTTAGAAACCAGTTGTGCCTTCCTCCCTTTGTCTATTTCTTGTCCAGCAAGCTGTACCATGGAAGTAAGGCAGGATTTTTTCAAGTTATGGCCTGATCCTAAGTGTGATATATCTCCGCATTCACGGCCAATGTATTTTGTTACCACGAAAAATAACAAACAATACGTTGTTTTCTTAGTACATGCGCTAAGATGTGCTGAGTGCTGTGCTTTACTTAGTATGTCATGAATAGAACCCTTTCTAGGTCCCCTAAATTGCCTTGTGTACAATACCACACAGCTACAGGGCATATTTTTTAAATAGATGCAACTCTGCTTTTGATGGCTTGGTTCCGAAGTTGGCACTGTCACACTGTCACTGCATTAATGGGACTTTGTGTAAGCTGAGAAATCTGCCCACTGTCCCAGCAGACACTTCAGTCACGATGAGTAAGAAAGACAAAGAGGACGTCTGGGCTCAGACTGAAATGGTATAAATGTTATTTACATGTTACAAATCACTCTGTGTAAAAATGTGAAATTACACGAATTGTCAGCCTCAGTTCTTTCCCTTGGTGCACCTGGAATCTGAGTGTCACGTTCAGAAGAAATAATCCTCAGTAAAGCAAAATTTAGCTATTCAAACACATGGCTTGTAAGCACTAGCACTATCCTTCCTGGTAATAAAATATATTGCAGTGAGCTCACTGGCAGTGTTACTAGAAGACTTTTTAATGTATTTGTGTTTTTCTCTGTGTATACGTATGTGTATATCCACAACTGAAGAGATAAATAACAGAGTTTTGAAAGAGTCCTAGTTCTAATAGGAAAGGAAAGCTATAATAGATTAGGTTTTGTTCCAGTATGAACATTAAAAGAAATTATGTTCCTGCAGTATTAGGTTCTGAATTTTAAGTTAATATGTATTATCTGCTCTTTTAGACAGAGCTCAAGGGAAATGTAAATATTAACAAGAGACTTGCATCAATTGTGGAAGATGAAGAAGAGGATGAGGAAGCAGAAGAAGTGAGCAGCTCCCTTTCACCAATCCATACGAGAAGCACAACTTCCTCTCAGCAGAAGAAGGCTGGAAGCAATAAGAGCTACCTAGGGAGAAACTTGAAACAGCTGGCCTCAGGAACGGTGCCCTTTCACTCGCCCATCCGCGCTTGCAGTTCAAACCCCTCAAGGACCAAGCATGAAACTGAACTCCATTACTACTCCAGAAAGAAAGAGAAAAACCTTAAGTTACACCTTTCAGCACTGAACGTCAATGGTCCACCAGACCTCAGCCCAAGGTAATAGTTATGAATGGTTATTTCTTCCTTATTATATATCTTTTACTCAAAAATGGTAGTAATACTATAAAATATTTATTTTTCTTTACTAGTTCATACTTTCTTGAAATGTTAACATTTCATTAATCCTGCAGAGAAGGAAAAGTCCTCATATTGTAGGAACTATCACACGCTATGCAGAATTTTATAACTTTGGGGCTTTATTGCAAGATAATGAATTTCTACCAGTATAAGGGGAAAGTATTCAGCAGTTATGAAAATGTGTGACTTATTTGAATAGTCTGGCTCTACTGCATCATTTTGTCCTTCTATAATAATATATATCCCCACAGTAGCACTGTGAAGCTTTCTGAGCCCATCAGAGAGAAAGCAATTTAGAAAGCAAGTAGATAATAATAGAGCATAGCTGTGCAAACACAAAAATTACTGGAGAAGAGAACTCTAATGGAAAACTATTGCCTAGCAATTTTAGAAAACATTTCAGGTCTTTTACATTGGAGAAAGGAAACCTGATGACAGAAGTCATGTAGAAAATAATGACATAGTTCAGAAAATCTGTTTTGTTGTGAATTATGACATAAACAAAAATCATGTAGTGGTTTATTGTGGTATAGTGGTATTTTAATTTTTACTAGAAAAGTGATTTATATAATTTAATTCCAGATTGCTTCAATATAATTATTGATTGCTAAAACCCAAGAATTTGGAGACTAGATCTTTATAGAGAACACAATCTCTTCCCTGACATACGAGGAACTGCAGTAGCTGATCTTTCTGTTTAGGTTTTGATTTCTGTATTTTGAAATATTTTACATTTTTTAAAACTTCTTTTGTTCACTAGGAGCACAGTAGTAGTTTCAGCAGCTTGGCATTGCAAACACGACGCAGCCACAGCTTGACCAATATTTGTTTAGTTCTGTCAAGGCACCATCCCTAAGGATGTGATGGTGAAAGTTACATGTGAAAAAGTACAAAGCAATCTTTCTCCTTCATCACGTATTTGATCAGTATAGACATATTTCAAACAGGAACAGGTAACAAGCCAATTCGTGTTTTGTTATTATGGAGAGGGGGAGAATATGTGGATAACTGGCTTCTACAATAGCAGAAGTGAAAGGTGTAATGGAAAATGCTTCATTTCTTTGGTAGGTCTCTCATGAATTTGGTTCAGGTCAGCTATGACTAAAGGCCATTACAATTTGCAAAACAACGGGTATTTCAGGGAAAAGATATCTTTCATATTTTCTGTTGAAACACAGTTTCATTCATTACAGTTCTGAACATATGCAGTCAGTCTTTGGCACTCCAGGCTGCAAAAGCAAATGTGGAACAAGTTTTGTTACATACATTATTATCTCTTCTTTCTGTTTTTAACTGCAAAATATTTCCTTTAATTGGCTGGGATATTGGCTTCTAATAAACAGGTTTTTGAGACTTTTGCTTTCCAACCAAAAAGCTTTCATATTATTTACTAAAATATAGTTTATATAATCAGAACACTGAAACTGGCAACATTTTTTTTTTTTAAAGTCTTAAACTTATTTTCGGTAAATTTTAAAGAGAAAATAATACCTTAATTATAATTTTTACTTTTGTGAGCTCCTAGACAGCGGTGTAAGTAAGAGAATGGCAAGAAATTGGTTTGGTGTGAAATGTCCAATCAATGCAGCTGAGTTGCTCACCCTCTCAAGAGAACACATTTTGTCCTCTCAAGAAACTTCCTCCATTGTGCATGCTTCCTAGACTAAGTCAACCAGCATTTTTTATTGGCACTTCAGATTCATTTCTTGTATACTGTAGCAAAGACAATAGAGCAGATATATGGAGATTGGTTAAAATATTTAAGTAGTCCTTCGATAAAGGAATAGAAGCCAGCATCCTAACTTCTAGGTATTCATAATCTTCTTCATATGGAGTACCCAAAAAGTGTACTCTAGCCCCAACCTACTGGATAGGAGAGGTCACTTGTTAATCTTTTCTGATTTTTTTTTTTTGTTTGTTTGTTTAGGAGTTTAGTTTTTCATCTTCAGGAGAAAATTCAGGGCTGTGCAATAGCTAATGAATAAGGGAATGTGATTTACTAGTTACTTTTGTCCCTCCATATATTTTCAGTTGTCCAAACTAGATAGCTCCACATTTTTATAAAAACAACTGTCTTTCCCAGTGTATATTTACCAGCTAGAACCCCGTCTTGTGGATCTCCAGAATCAACTATTTTTGTTAATATGGTGTCTTTTTAGTTTGTATCTTGAAACACTTCTGCTATAAATTCCAAGTCACATCTGAATAGTTTTCTCCTGTGTACTTTAAAGGCAGTTAAAATGTTAACATTTTAAATAGTGAGAAATGTCTACAGAATGGATATTGATTTAAAAATTTGCTCTCTGAAGCAGTGAGGCCAGATGACATTAAATAGGCTTCATAGCAAATTCCAAATAAAGTAATCATTCAGATTTTCAGTTGCAAGTAGTGGTATAGTCCAGTGTTGTCAGAGCATGACATTTGAGTCCCATCTCCTCCCAGAGGCTGGTTAGAGTGAAGTCTAATAACCCCTAGCTCACATGCCCACATCATGATGACTGAGACAAGACACAGATCCTAAACCTGCACAAAGGGCTAGAGGATCAAGAATATATTGTATGTGCACAAGGGTCATTAATTTACATGGATCTCCCAACCCAAACTTATCACAGATAACTATGTTATCTACTCCTCCTTTAGTCAAATATTTCCAGTCAGGAGATTTGTCTGAGAATATCCTGTTCTTATTAGATGGAAAGTCTAATTTCCATCACTACAAAATAATCACCATTGACTGTATTAGCACAAAATCCAAGAACTGTCTGATCTAGCCCTTCCACATTAGTTTTTAAATCCACTGCCTAATGGAAGACAAATACTGAATCTGATGTGCAGATAAAACAAGAAAGTGATGCTTCACTTCTGTCAATTAACTTTTTTCCCAGTCATTTCCACTAACTTTAAAACAGTGGGAGGCAAATTATTCTCATTATAGTACTAATTCAAATAAATTACAAGAAGACCTATTCATAATAATGTATTTTATTAATGTGTATTAACTTCTCTGTGTGATTCCAGTTTCCTCTTCTTGGTATGTATGGCTACGCTTATGATTTATGCTTCAATGTTTTTCTTTAGATTTCTTGACACTGCAAATTGGAGGTCAGCTGCAATGCATGAGTAGAAATAACTGAAAAATGCCTTTTCTAATTAGATCAGATATCAATACTAATGCAACTGTGACATTGCAGGCTAGGTCTAGACATACATTTCTGTATTCGGCCTGCATACAAAACTGCCCTGCATGAGTTAGTTTTAACCTAATTTAAGAATAGTTAGCTGTGTGGCAACAACACTTCTGACTGTAGCGTACAGAGACACACTGATAAATCTATTAGTCCAGGCTTAGGCTTTGCCTAAATAAACAGTAAGCCTAAATTAAGAGCCTGGCTGTTATGAGCAGGGAGATTTATATTTCACAGCAGGACAGCGAAGTGTATTTAGGTTTGTGTAGAAGAAAGATGAACAGTAACAAATTACTTTAGATAGGAAAAACAAACTATGTTTATATTCAGTATAAGTTCCGGTAAGGGCCCAGTATATACTGCAAAAGTTATGATAGTTTTGAAGCTCTAGTTAATTATATTTGGCCTCATGTTCTTTCCTCCAACAGTAAATTTAAGCTTTAGCGACTTATAAGAAATTATATCAACATAACGATTCTTATATTTCTCTAAACTTAGTGTAGTGCTAAATTTACCACTGCTTAAAATTTTGCCTTTTAGGAGTAATTTTGAGAATATAATTATTAATGTGATGTTTATGCAACTACTTAAAAGCATCTATGATCACCCTTCAAATAATTTTCTTTTCCAGAATTGTTGATGGGATTGAAGATGGAAATCGTAATGAGGAAAGCCAAACCTTTGACTTCAGCTCTGATCAGCTCAGGCAGGAATCCCGGGTATCTCCTACAATTGGAGGTGAGTATTGTCTGAGAAATTACTCAGTGGAGAAAACACCTTTCATAACTGCTATTTGTTTTCCTTTGCTTGTTTGATTCTCAGCAGGATAATTTCTCACAAGTGCCATAAATGGATTTAATATGTAACTGTGCTTTCAGTACCATTTGCACTGGCCTCTGTAGAAGAATACAACAAGGTCTATAGGCTAACTGTCCTTTTCCTGCTAGCAGCCAGTCATGACAAACAGCCTGCAAGGGATTCTGTATTTTCCTGCATTATATTTAAACAAGGGATACTGTGGGATCAGCCATGTGTCTGATGCATAAAAGATACTCAACACATGGCAAAACTCAGTATCAAGGCATTTCAAATATCAAATGAAAAACTAATTCACAAAGAGACAGATGAAAACTTGACTCCCAAGTTTTGTTAAAAAAGATATTTATTTGGGGTGGAGAAGGAGAGCTTGGAGCATCATGCGTTTCAGAAAGTGAAAAGCACTTCTCCTTACATGGTCCTTGTGGGAGTGAAAGCATAAATAGAAAGAGGTTTTAGGCAGCCTTAAATGGCCTGCGCTCTGAAAAGGCTGATGAAACAGCAGCACAGAAGAACACAAGAGGTCATAAAGAAAAAAAAAAAAGTGAGTGAAAGAAAACACATTGGACTAATACTGAGGTGACGTAACCAGTATGACTCAGACTGTTTCCAACCTCCCTTCTTTGGTGAGCAAACAGTTCTCACAGTTATGTACCTTTATCATAGAGGCCATTAGGACACTTCAGTTTCTCTTGATGCAAAACAGAAAAATAATAATAGGAATTTACTTTTATATATGTCATTTTAAAAAAGAAAAAAACCAGCAAAACTGTTGAGGTGTCACACCATTGGTACCAGGGTTGCCATTCTTGGTCTTTTCAGTCTGAGATGGAAGAGAGCAGTACAGCTTACCTCATTCACACCTTTCTTACACATTCTGCACTGAGCGTAAACACAAGATTTTACTTTCATTTGATCCAAGCAAATAACCAGGTTGTTATACTTCTCTCATTTACATGCATTTGAAATATTTTCAGAGGCTGAAATTGGTGCTGCCGTGCTTGTTATCAAAGCAGAAGAGACAAAACAGCAGATCAGTAAGCTTAACAATGAGGTAAGATGACGGGGGAAGGGGGGATTAACAGTGATTCAGGGAATGCTAGGAGAAACTAAGAAAACTTTTGAGTCTAATAAATGTGTTTTTGAGTTTACAAAACCGGATAGGGTTCTTAAATCCAGGAAAATTTGGGGGTTTTAACTTTTTCCTAGAGTTATTTGCTACAGGAAAGCTACATAAAAGTTTGTGTCATGTACTAGAGCCAGAAAATGATTTAAAGTTAGATTAGTATAGCTAGTATCATTTAAGATCTCTTCCAGATACGTTTCTATTTCTTTGTCCCAGCCCCCCTTCCCTAATTTATTAGGGCAACACCATGTCTTTTCACAATCTACTTGGAAAAAAAAATGCAATCCAGCACATCCAAATTTACATCACACATTTCAAATCACATTACCTGAGCATACTCAGAGCTAAACAAGAGTTCATCCCTTCCTGCTCAAGAAATTTGTCCTGAGAAATAGAGGCTGATATCATTCAGCCATGCTTCCCTCTATACATCTTGCATCATATTTCCTGATCTCTTTTATTACCATAAATGTTGTTTTATTTTTCTTCTCATTCTGTGTACATTTAATCTACATATTATTATATTGTCATATGTGAAGTAGTAAGATTGTAAAAGCCTTTCATTGTGGGTCAAGGTACCTTGATCAGATAGCTTGCATGTCCTGAGCTAAGATCGTAGGTATGGCTAGGGTACTCCGAATGCATTAATTCAGTTATGTGTCAAACTGTAGTGTCTTACAGTGTTCAGATCAAAGTGCCGTGGTCCATTGATTATAGTCTTCTATAAGGCTTGGTCAAAGAACTCAAAAATGTCTACGTAGTACTAGAGTTAGGCATTTCATTGCTTTGAATATTGTGCACTCTTTCAAGAATGAGAAAGGGAGAGCAGTCTGTTTTTCATGCAACAATCAGGTTGCTATATGAAAATACCCTTACCTCTTACTTCAGGTGAAGTAAGAAGTACTCACTTCCCAACACTTCTACAGTCTCTCCTGGGATAGACATGAATTTGAACTTCTTACATATAGATCTACAAGTTTTTCAGTAAATAGATGAATCGTTAGGTTGTTATACAGAAAGAGGTGATCACCAGCAGCTCCTTCTTCCACGGGTGTGTGACAAAAGTAGGATCACATAGTCTCTTTCTAGTAGGCAGATGTTAGGAGTCTTCCAAGTAAGAGGATGAAAATCTCTAGGAGATTTAAAAAGAGTACTACTTCTCAAGTTGTTTACACACCTGAGTTTGTGTGCCGGACACAGTTCATTTGCCCACTATGGACAGACTGGGGTCTGCGCAAAAGCAGGATGCTCACTGCTTAGAACTTGAAGTCAAACAGTAAGTCTTAGTGAGTTTAGATATCTTTTGGCAACACCCGTATTGGTTTACACCTAGCTTGTTTAGTGATAAAGTAACATTAATGATGATACGAGCAAATGAGAGAAAATAGCATTGTAATGATAACAAATATTTGAAATTTGAAGACTCTGACAGTACTTACTGTTAGAGCAGAGAAAGGAAGGAGGCTTCCTTCATAAGGAAGCTGCACAAATAACTGTAGAAAACCCTGTGGAAAAAGCATCAGGCCTAATCTAAAGAACCTAAAGCAACACCTATATAAGCTCATAGTATCTATAAGATCATTTTACTCCATACTGATAGCCCAGTTGCTATTTTTCATTGATAATGTGCAAAGTCATCTATACCCTGATGAATTTAAACACATTTTTATATATGTGAGTGATCTCAAGTCAATATGACAGTACATAGACATAAAATATGAAACAAAACTGGACTGGGACATAAAAGAAGCATAAGGGACTATCCTAGCTGGTGTGGATTTAGACTCATGAGGCAACATTTAGGGATCCACTCCCAAAGAGGCAGATGAGTATCCTCCAAGTCCTCCCATGGATCAAAATTTACATTGAGAAAGATGCATCCTTAGATGCATCTTCTCTATGGTCATATATCCATGTACTCAAATATGCCCCCCTCAGGAGTTTAAAACTGATGATTTGCTACTATCCAAATAAACCTATGACTAGCTGCCTTTGACACTATAGCAGACTGCTAATAGTAGTTAAAATACTAGCAGACCTAGAAATTGAACTTCTCTGTCAAGACATGCAGTTTCCTTTGAAAAAGAAAATATGAGAAAACAGGTCACAAGTAGCCAGAAGCAGCAAACATAATCATTAATACATTTTCCAGTGGAAATAAAAAATAAATAAAATTAAAAAAAAATCATCAAATGGAAAAATAACTGCTTTCAAGAAAGGCAATTGCATTACAACAGTTCACTAGTTAGCTTAAAACTCTTTCAGCAGCTTGTTGGGGGAGACAGACATGTCTTTCCCTTTAGACATTGTGTACAGTCTTTTGTTAGCAAAGGAAAGAAAAGAGTCTCCCCACAGCCAAATCTACAAAAGCTACATCCATCTTAGAAAAGCACTGGAGTTCTTGGCCACATTTGGTATGCCATTCACTACGTAATCCAAAGGGAAGTTCAGATGCCTAAGAATGGCATTGACAAAAGACAGTTCACTGAGAAGTGGTTTCAGCCTTGATTGCACTTCTCAAAGTTCATTGGGTATTAACTTCAGGAAAAACAGGCACGTATTTCCTGTAAAGATCCTCAGATACAATGCTTCCCCTGAAGCTGGCACCAAACCCAGCACAGCCTCTTTCTTATGCAAAGTGAAACTTCAACATGCCCTAAATTCCTGTTGTAGGGCTCCATGCTTTGGCTGCTCAGCTGTTACCCAACTTCTTCGTTCCCTCGCCTAACCTCACTTCTCAGGTTAGGCCTGAATGAGAACCAAGGCAACCAGGGCTTTCCACTCCTGTTTGCTATTGCAGGGTGAAGTGGAATGGGACTACTCAGTATCTCCCTGTGGAAGCTGTTCCGCTTAGTCTAAATATGCACTGAACAAAAAAGAGAATAACTTTGATTAGAGTTCAGCACTAGGGGAGAGAGCTATGGTTCAGGGTCTTACTCTTATAAACATGCGATTAATTAAGCAACGGTTTCAAGATTAAGTGACTGAAGATTAAGTCAAGATTAAGTGACCCAACAGCACGGCACATTTCCTGAGCTGGAGCAAGCTTGATTCAAAGTTCTGCTCCAAATCAGAGCAGGATTAGATAGAGTGAGAATTTAAGAAAGTTTTCTATCTTATGAGCATACATCTTTCTATTGGGGAGCTATAGCCACTCGCTGAAGTTCTGCCATTTGTTTCTCTGAAGACTGGTCAGCTGAGTGTATGTAAACATTCAGCATTTTTTTTTTTTCATATTTCAAAGGCAATATTTCTCTGATACAATCATACATAACCCCTGAAATAAACTCTGGAGTCTAGTAAAAACAATTCTTAATTTTCCAAGACAGTCAAAGGGCCAAAGGTTTAGATTAGGGCACTGCCTACCTGTGTCACTGTTTGTATCCTACTGCACATTTAGTTATGTATCATTTCAGTGCTACTTATATGAAAAGAGCATGGAAATACTTCCACTTTGACTCAATGGGCAACAACTAAATCTAGATTATTTACAGTGTAGCCGAGTTAAAAATGTGAAAATACCCAAATTTTAATCATTCTCTTTCTCTCATAATTTGCAGGGTAGGCGAACGAACATGTAGTTCCTCATTCAAATATACAGAGACATGATTCTTATGTTCAGATATACAGGCTATAGCTATAGCAGGGCATGCAGACTGGCTCACGTTTCTTTCTTCTTATATCCCGTATTCTTTCCGTGCTTGACTCAGCTCTCCTGAGCCACACCATACCGCCGTATTAGTTAAAGCCAAGCGCTGGAGTCAGAAGCAGAGCATGGTTATGTGGCTATCAGGTCTCCAGACCACAGCTCGTCTGGTCAGCCCAGAGTGCAGATAGCACAAGTGTGGCTCTGCATTTGCGCGTATAGAGATGCTCTCAGATGTCCAAACATTATCCGGAAGCTTGGATTTGTATTTATAAGCATTGATATTTATAAACAGCACATACCAAGAATAAGACATTGCTTAAATTAGGCATTTGGAGGGCGAAGGGGGACACGTTTCATATTTTACCACATCTGCCCACAACTATAGCATATAAATCAGTATCGTGATCAGCGTATTCACAGACCTATACACCATTTCTCCCATTCAACTGAAAAATAAACGAAACACAAAGAATATGGCCAGGTTTTGTACTAGAAATTGCCTTCTGTTTAGCACATTGGAACAGTTAGTGAAAACTCAGCTATTTTTAATTTTAGTTTTCTAACTGCAAGTGCTTAAAATACTCTGAGCATTAGGCACTTAATTCAGATCAGTGAAAATGCTTTCACAGGGATATTTTACTTTTTTGTTGAAGAGATTCAGCTAACAAAATGACCAATCCTAAATAAAATCACTTATTTTCCAGAACACTTAAACAGATTTTTTAATTAGAATATTTTAAATATATATTGCATCCAGCTGCTAAAAATCAAAATCAGTCTCCTCTGATTTTTCTGAGCGGAAAAAGCATGTTCATTTTAAAGCAAAATATTTTCCTTAACACTAAAAATTCATACACAGGATGGACACTGTAATTTTATAATCAGTGACAACCAAAAAAATTGGGTAAAATTTGCTAAAGAAGTTAATAAGGCTTATAGTTTTACATATGGGATGTATGGGGAAAGTTCATTTTGTAGCTTGAGAACTCATCTGCCTTACAGCAATTGAAAACATTTTCTTTGTAACAAGTTCCTAACTGCATTATCAGATAAGAAAAAATGATTTTGCAACAAAGCTAGGCCAAATTTCTGTAGAAAACATCCCTGAATCAAGATAAATGTGGCAAAAAGTAAATTAATGGCATTTATTAATAATGAATTTACCCATTTTATACTACGTTTACATAGCTAAAATCCCAAAGTCATGAAAAAAAATAGAATTGTGTGTTAAGAAATAAAGCTATTCTAGACCACTAACACAAAGCAAATGTATCCTTTTGTCTATTGATGCTTGTAAAAAAGTCTTTTCATTTTAATACTGACATTTGCTAACAACTCTTGATTTGTTGCTGTTGCCACCTACTCTGCTCTTGTAATCTGATGATTGTAGAGTTGTCTTTCAAACTAATTTTTCCTTCTTTTTATGTTAGCTTAATGGTTGTTGACAGATGAAGATAAGATAAAAATGGATGATGCTCTAAAGCTTACTGGGGCTTTTTGGTCTTTTTTTTTTTTTTTTTTTTTTTTTTGGTAGGACCGAAGGCATATATAGAGCATAGGAGGGCCTACACACAGTGGTGGCTCTTATGCACTTGGTGGAAAGGCATCTGAGACACTTAAATGAACCAAGAGAGGAAGCAATGAAGTGTAAAAATTAACTAGACAATATAATCTGATTTAAGTTTTGAATAGAGAGGTATTACTTACTACCTTGCTACCTTGGTAGGAAATAACCACTATCCAGTTAATTCTAAGAGGCTTTTCAAAACCTCCCTATGTCAAAAAAGTCTGATTTTGATAACATCTATCTAAACATAAGCATAAATCTCTGTTGGCATGCAAACTCACCACTACTTTTTCTCTGCTCAAGAGAAAAAAATGATTTTCATGCTCTTTCTAAAAACAATTTACAGTGTAAACTTGCTTTTGCAGCACATATCATCAAACCCAGTTCCTTCAGTCTTTCTTTGTTCATATCTTCTAAGACTTTTCATTGGCAATGTTTTCCTTTGTCTCCAATTTGTTCAGATCTTTTAAAACTCAGACAAAATATGTGATCTTACGCTACTCCAGCACAATTGATTTTGAGAGACTAGAACCCACTTCCTGTGTCCAGTTAAAAAAAAATACTGTTGATATATCCTAGGAGCATGATTAATGCATGCAGCAAGTGATTTACTGAAACTCCCCAGACTCTTTTCCATAATACTCAGCATGTGCGGTTATTCCTCATTTTATATTTATACTCATACTTCCACCATTTTCTTTCCAGATGTAATGTTTAACTTTTATCTTTGTTGAATTTCATCTTCCTGATATTTAAAAGTGAATGTGAGCTCCATCTAGCCATTAAATATAAACATTGAATAAAAACAGATTAGGACAAGCCCCCTAAAAGGACTGATTTGAAATGTCCTCCCAGAATGACAGCAAAACATTGATCATAAACCATTCCGATCAGATGTACATCCAATTCACAGTGATAACATTTAGGTAATATTTTTGTAGCTGGCATGGAAGAACGTCATGTGGATGGTAACTTCTCAGTAGTCTTTGACAAGATATATCTACATGTTCTTATCTACAGAGCCAGTTATGCAGTTAAAGAAGAGAATTATATTGTTTTGCCATGATTTATTCTTGATAAGTTCATATTGTCTGTTCTCTTTTAACTGTTTTGTTAGGTGCTTGTAGAAATTGTTTGCTTAATAATTTTTCGTGATATCACCACTGGGATCACATATAATTCACAATTTCTTTCAACGGTAGATATTGATTTTTTTTCTTCCCAGACACCTAAGTCTTTCCTGATCATGAGCTCTTAAAGTCACTAAAAGTCAGCCAAAGTTTGTCTCTGACAATTTCTGAAATTGTCAAAGCAGTAATTTCCAAACTTTCTTATATACCACCGACATGGTGATACTGTCCTGTTTCTCCTAACCTGAAGACAACACCCACATAAGCTATGAAGAGCTAAGAAACTGTGATTAGCACTGCAGTTGGGAACCCCTTTTTCTAGGCAGAATTTCATCAGGGTCCTGTTGGCTTGAATGTGTTTAAATTCTCTGGTCTTTTATTCTTCTCCATTTCGTCCTCACTTGTTTAATATCAATAGCAGTAATCTAAAGGTCTCAATTTATCCAGCCAGACTGGTTGCCTTGGAACTACCTGAGAGCCAGCTAGCGAGACAGCAGAGAAATCAGTAACTTTTTATTGTACTAATACATGATTTGATGAGCTTCCAGATTTCTGGAGTTATTTTGCTGAAACTGAACCATCATGTCACTACATAAATCCTATACATTTAATTTGAAATCAGATTAGTTGCACTGGAATTTATTACCCCCTCCAACTAACTTCATTCCTAGAGTACCATTATATCATATATGTCTGTTACCATAACACTGATGGCAACAAAGAAGCTGATAATTGGCAAAAAGTCTGTCTTAGCTTAGTTTTGACCTTACTCATTCACCAATGCACTTATTGAAAAGCAGCGTACCAACAACGAGTTAATTTGAGCCTCAAAAGGCAACTTATTCTGACTGGACAGTCTTCTAGGCTTCACTAGAACAGAAGAACCAGTGAAGCACTAAGCAAGGGAACAGAAAAGCTGCATCTCCTGTGTGGTGCGAGCCAGCCAGCAACACCGCATTGCCAAAATGCATCTTGCATTTTTCAAGAAGCAAACTTTCCTCTTCATTTCTTTGGGTGCTCAAAGAGAGTGATGGCAGGAAGAGCTCAGTGTGATATGTAAATTGCAAAAATTAGTAAACCACAGAGAGAAAAAATAGCAAAGAAGTATTCAATTAGACTTCTAATCATAAAATGAGGGCTTTATTCCAGATTTCTCCAGGAACAGTGATGAGAGAGGCATTTTTATTAGAAAATGTAACATCAAAGAAAACAATGCTGGAATATACAATGAACAAAGAAGCTAATTTTACCAATAGTGTTTAAACAAAACAGTAATCATCATTATAATCTTACATTATATAGTTTTTTCATCACTTTTGTGGAAAGACTAAAATACAATCATCTCATTTCCTACCAAACTACATGCAACAAAATAACCGATTAAACCTCACAATAGTTTAATACTAGCAGTAAAGAAAAATACTCTTGCCACTGAAATCTAGAGGCCATTTGGAAATGGAAAATATAACTACTAAAACTTGTATTTGGACAGGCATAATAAAATGTTATTATAAAAATCCATACCCTAAAAAAATCATAGTAATAACTTCTTGAAAAATACTCCTTCTTTATAACCAAGTCTCCTGAAAGGGTTACAGAGCATTGCTTTTGACCAGCCTCAGAAGAAAGAAAATCTTTCTCACTATTTCAAGCCAGTTCTGCAGAAATCCTGGTTTCTATATCAGGAAACATTGCACATTATTCTGCAGCACCTTTTTCAAGGCCCAGGAATACTTAAGGTAGCATTCCTGGTATAGCTGGGATCTCACAGGATGTTTTAAAGCTATCGGCTTAGCACAGTGGGAACCGTTTGTACAAGCAGCTGTATAGCCCAGCAGTAATAACTGAACCTCTGAAAAGAGAATTGCCTTATCAGCACACGAGGAATTAGTCCTCTCGCTCAGCAGGAAACTCTGCTCCTTTCAATTTTTCTTTCATAGGCTTAAAATTTCTTCTGATATTAATTCCTCTTCTTTTGCACTTCATGAAGCATTGCGAGATTGTTAACATTATTGACAAAATTGCTTCCTGGTACACCTGCTTATTTACACCTGCTCAAGAATCTGTGTAAAAAGGATAGCATAAATACCTGTGTACTATAACAGAGATAGTTATAGATATTGACAATAATAATATACTATGTAAGTACTTGAGAATACAGTAATATATATACACTCATAGATATGTTGTAACTAGCAAGAGTATAGAAATTAATAGTATATTATTGGAGGCCTACCAACCCACTTTTTAATCCAAGAAGATAAACAGTTTGTAAAATCCAGAAAACTTTTTAATTATCCAGAAAATGACATATTTGCTTCATCTATGTGCTTAGCAGTACTAGATCAATAAATTCAATAAATTCAAATTATGGATTTGAATTCTTAGATCAGGGAATGGAATGGATTTACAGGCGCTGTAATGGAGCCTTCTGTTTTCCCTCCAACTTAGGATTTCTTGTCCCATGGAAAATGATAATGTAGCCAAACCCAGCCTGAAGTGTTCTTCTCAATAGATTTTCTGTAATTGTCCTGTCAGAAAAATAAACACTGCATGTCTGATTACATGAAAATTAATTTCTGTAGGACACATAATTTGTGGCCTCTTTACTTCAGGGCAAAGAAAGTGCCTGTGTCTGAATTAGCCTTTTCTGTTTTTGACAAGTGGCTTATCCTTCTGAAGATCAATGTTCAGTCATGAATTTTCAATAGATTACTCTCACTAGCATCACTATGAGAAACTGTGTTTCTTTCAATAGTAATGATGACAGTGATTTGACTTAAAATAAATTGACTAGTTACCAGCAGCGGCAAAGTTCACTTGTGCCCCTCTAGAGTCATTTCCCTTTATTGAAAAAAAAAAAAAAAAAAAAAAAAAGGACTAATTTTAGCTTCCTATAAACTTTCTCTTAAGAAGAAGGGGCAGGGCGGAGGGGAGCAAACACATTTTAAACAGGGAACTGGTCACAGTAATGCTTGGATTAGTTCCTTGTTTCCCAAAATATCCCCATGCTGTCATAAAGAATGTCCCTATTCAGATCTAAATTTACTTTATAGAACAAATTCAGAACTTGTGAACCTGATCCCTGCTCACAGCAGCAGTATGAGTGATAGGATTCTTCCTTCCTATTACCAGACTAATTTATGCTATGTATTACTGCCTCTTAGAAAGAGGCAACTTTATATGCAACACCTTTCATGCACAAACACTGAAGCAAACTGTTACACAGTCTTTCACATATTGTTTAAAAATTTAGAGGTAACAGGTGGCTTTTAGAGCTTCCAGTCTTTGGTTCAAACTAGAGTCAGTAGGAAGCATTTCTTTTGTTTTGTTTTTTTAAATAATAGTCTAGGCTTGCATGCAACTGTTACATGTATCTGACAAATTAGGGCATAGGTTTCTGCTACTTTGCCATGAAGACAGCAGTACATTTCACACGTGTTTCTGAACCAATTTTCACCAGTTTCACTCATTTATATGCAATTCATCATTATAAAACTACATATATGCAATGCATCATTATAAAACATGCAAATGATTCATGCACTATTTTAATGATTCATCAAGAAGCTAATGATGTCATATCACCACTGGAATTCATTTCAGGTCTGACCCTGAAGTCACTCTTTGTATACAAAGTATCATTTGAAGACAGATGACTTCTGTCTATGATGGTTCCGTCATGTGTTTTTATTGATTTAATTATTTCAGTATACCATAGCTGGTGTAACATGTAGCTATGATACGGTAAATGGATGGACTATTTTCCACACATGCATTAGTAGATTATATCTCTTTTTAGTAAAGATACTGTGCCTTGTAATTTGTACTGATCTCCTTAGAATGAAAAAAGGGTAAAATGTATTTCAGAAATGTTTGCAAGATGTGTGTACTGCATAAATAAGTATCGGGGTATTTTGCTCTCCCATAACAGGTGACAACTTTAACTCAAGAAGTCTCACAATTAAGTAGAGATATGAAGAATGTGATGCGCCTTCTGGAGAGCCTGCTGACACCACCGAAGCCTCCAGGGGTCTGTGCAGTCCATGGCCTGTCTAGGAGTCCTACCACAGGAAGTCTGCAGACTCGGATGTCTTGGACTACGCATCAGCCTTGCACGCACATGCAAGCTGGGAACATTGCTTGCAGCAAAGCACAACTTTGTCATGGTAACACATTATGTGACATTTGGGATACAGATCTATCTTCTGTAGGCAGCAGTCCCCGAAGAACTGAAGCCAACATTCAAAATTCTATGGACAGTGAATTTTACTATACTTCAGGCCTTGAAAATTCACCATCCCAGTATCAGGTAATTCAGAAAGATAATCTGCGGTTTTTAAGATGCACCTCACCCCATTCAGACACTACCTTGACTCCTCTTCAGTCTATTTCAGCAACTCTTTCTTCTTCAGTATGCTCCTCATCAGAGACATCATTACACCTCGTGCTCCCCAGCAGATCCGAGGAAGGAAGCTTTAGCCAAGGCGCGGTCAGCTCACTGAGCCTTGAGAACCTGCCAGGATCTTGGGATCTTGAAGGAACAACAGGAGCAGTTTCTGCACGAACCTCAGATTTCCCATTAGACATTGTGACAAGCACAAGGGATGTTAAAGATAACCAAGCCATAGATGTATAATGAGAAAAAAGTTAAGTGGTACTCAAAGCATGTTCTACAGTTGCCAGTTTTAAATTTATAGAGTACTGCACAACTGCTTTGTTTGACCTTTTCTCTAGCAATCGTGGAGACCTTAAAAAAAAAAAAAAAAAAGGAAAAAAGAAAAAAAAAGAAAATTCAGATTTATAGAAAGTAAGAAAAGGTATTGCTGGTTCATACTGTAGGGAAACATTTCTAGATTCTAGAAGCATGTTGAAAATCATTTTGTACACAGATGTAACTTACTGGTCTGTTTGGCAGACTTTTGTGATAGTCAAAAGACCCTGAGGGTCAAAGCAGCTGGAAGTCTGAACAAAAGAACTGTCATGGGCAGCTTTGGTTTATCGAAGCAAAGATCTTCCCTGGGTGTCTGACGGTGGTTCCCAAACAATATCTGTGGCACTGTTTGCTTCAGGTGGTCATGGGTCCTGCTGGTCTGTTTGTCAGTTGCGTGAAGGCAAAGGGACAATTATCGCTGCATGTCATCTAGACAATCAGCCAAATAGAGTTGGTAGAGAATGGCTAGTTGTTGCACGTTATTCGTCATGTAAATGAAACCTCCTAATTTATCAAAAAATACTATTTTTATAAACTTGCTATGAAATATGTACTTTAAAATTATTTAAAATATTTATAAGGACAATAAGAGTTTGTTCTCATTTTGGTAAAAGCTTGCAGTTTTAACAAGAAATGCACTACCATCATTAGATTGTATTATTAGATCAAAACTATTTATTGTTAAGATGATGTAGTTTACAAATGGATTCCCTTTTATGTGCATGCAATTTGGAATGAATGTATTCATGCTGGTGGAATACAAATAAAAATAAGGCATTATTTTATTTAAAAAAATAAAACATCTGGAATGTCGTATCCTATACTAAGTCAGCTATCAATATTTAATGTGAATTATTATACTGATAATTGGTATCCTTGTTTTGTGTCTTACTGTTGAAGTATTTCTAAGTAGATGTTTTATGCTGCTTCTCTATTCTAGCATTTTATATTTGGCCAAAAAAATTAAAAGAGATGGAAGCAAATGACTGAATTGCAAGAGCAAAACTAAAGGAGAAAATTAGGATGTTAGAGGCAAAGAAAAAAGTTTAAAAAAATTAATTTGATGATTTTTATTTGCATAACTAAAAGTTAGCTTTGACTTTTAACACTCACCAGTCCCCACTCTCCCCACAGAAAAAGAGACTATAGATTTGACAAACTAGGTAGTGCAGAAAATAATGTAATACCTAAAAGAAATGTGACTTTTTTTCAGTACTTAGAAACTTATATAGTTGCAGTGCAAACAGAAAAACTATTCTGCACTAAGATTTTGATTTATGTATTTAAAGATGCACAGTATCCATCATAATTGCATGTTCTTTATCAAACTTCCTAGAAAGTACATTTATAACCCATAGTAAACACTTTAAAAGGAAGACCTAAATTAAATTACTTTTAATAATGCAAACAAACTGGCAGTAGTTATCAGACTAAAGTTTTTCCTGACCACAAAATTTATGTTTAACTTCCTTAAGAGTTTTGTCTGCTCAAAAATCTTGAAGACTGCTTATTGTTAAGATTTTGAAGTACGCAGGAACACAAATCCCAGCTCATACTCTGAGCCTGACTTTGTATCCTTTCACATCAGTTTTCCCACCGGTGCAAATTAAGGACAGACTGTCAGCTTTCATTTTGAGCTGCCTGAATTTTGTCAGTGTGTCACAGCTTCAGCGTAAGTGTTTATCTGTAGCTGCCCCCCACCATCGACCCGAAAGAGAGGAGTGCTGAGAGAACAGCGCACCTCGCTGTCTCTGGCAGGCTGCTGCCGTGCGCCCAGGGAAGGAGGGCAGAGCTGGAGAGGCCGCGGGAACAGGCCCATGCAAACACGGCACCTCCCTGGCCGGACGGCAGCATTTGGGTAATCCTGGGCAGCGCGGAAGATTTGGCATCACATCAGCCGTACGCAGCAGCAATAAGTCACTCCCCTCTCTCACCGCAGCCAGCATTGTACAGCAAAGCCTTTTTCCTTCATAAAGACCAGATATTTGGGGAGTGGTGGGGTTTTTTTTTCTGTTTTTTTTTTTGTTTTTTTTGTTTTTTGTTTTTTTTTTTTTTTAGGATTCACTGGTACACATAGCACAGCTACCCACAAATCCTAATTCTTCACTGTACTCTCATGCCTCGCAGGGAGGTAACTTGGCTTAAAACCATTGCACTAGTGCAATGCGCAAGCTAATCTAAGCTCGTCGTATCCCAGCTGTTGACTGGTGGTGCACAAATACAGTCTTTGTCATAGTCTATCATACTCAGTTCCCAATATCATTTAACAATTTCCACTAGGCATACCTGTATATATATATAGCTGGGACCAGTTTCTGCTTTCTCATTTTATAAATAATACATAAATTATTATATATATGCTTTAAGAATGTCTTATTTTCTCACTCCCCCTTCCTGCTTTCCTGGCTCAATACTAGCACAGCAAAATCAAAGCTAGGTGTTTTGTCTGGGCTTTTTTTTGTGCTAGATTTAAATAAAGTTCAAAAGAATTTCAGTGGAAAAAAAGGGCCACTTTGCATAAATAGCCATAATTTTACTGTTGTACATTTAATTCTAAAGTAAAAAAAATGCAAGCGCAATAATTGAGAAGTAATAAAATCAGGCAATTTGTCATAAGCAGCTCCTTGTTTCTGTACATGTCAAGTATGAGTGTACCCTAAACAAAGCTGAAAAATACTAGGCCATTTATATTTGTTATGACAGGACAAGAGTTAGTTCCAGTTTGAAACCAAGTAAGTAAAAGAGGAAGGGCAGCAAAACTGAAACCTAGGTGTGAAGAGTGTTTTTATTTTATAGTCCCTGATAACATTATAGATGAAAGGCTCATGAAAAGAATCCTCCAACCAGCTTCTGTTTGAAACTACTGCAACAAATAGCAATTTTGAAGGTAAAAATGATGACTCATAGGGACAAACGGGAAGGAACATGCATTCTGGAATGGCACAGCATTTCTAGGAGACAGACATTATTAACACAATATAGATCCTTACATGGTGTGCCATAGAGGATGCCTGGGTTTAAAGCAGCAGCTGCTGTAATATTCAAATGCTCCTCAAAACATGCTAATGATGAACGTCAGTGCAAGCATCCCACACCCTAACATCCAGGAGCCCATATCAGACAATTTATTGTAGTCTTCTTTGCATCAAGCTTTACCAAAATAAAAAATAGAGTTCATTTGAATCTCAGGTTTTTTCTTCCCATCTAATTCCCCTCCACTTCACTTGATAATTTGCTACATTTTCTTTCTTGCATTTCCCTTCACCGTTATTTTTCTTCTTTTGTACAGTAACTGCTCTGTTCTGTTTGCTTATTTTCACACTCCATCCTTCCCACCTTCTTCCCTCCCCCTCTTTTTTTTTTTTTTTTTTTTTTTTTTGCTCAAGTTCCCACTTAATATCTTCATACTACTTGATATCATCATAAAACTCAATCATTTCTTTCTGTTTCCTGGTCAGCTCACTGCAAAGAAACATCCTAACCAGTCACTAAAGAACTAAGCAGTTACTGAACTCAGTCATATAGTAGGACACCAGATTTGGTCTCTGTCAAGATTCAGGCAGTAAAACACCAGTGTCTTACCAATATCGCATGCACTGTTATTGTCACAATATGTTGCAGTTGCCTCCATTGACAATGCAAGAAAACCCCGTTAATTTACTCCTCTTTTCTGCCTTGATGCATTTGGATGTGTTTTTAAAGATATACATTTGTGTTGTATCCCTGATAACTAATAGATTCATTTTAAGATATAACAATATAAGATATCACAAATTCCGCAAATTCCCATCTTTTTTTTTTTACTAGTCATATCCACTTCTTAAGATAACCCTGCTTTGATCCATCTGCCAGTTAAATGCCAAAAATAATTTAGTCTCTAATTAGTCCATCTGCTAACTGCACATGAGATTTCAAAATATTTCATTTTATGAGGCAGATCTGTAACGTACTGTGTCAATAGCCTCACCTGGTAGCTTGTAAAGAAACTCTTTCCCAAATGACATTTTTGGCTGAATCAAACTGTTCTTAATATTTCCAGCATTGTCTTTGGTTAGCCTAAAAACATTTGGTTCAGTGCCCATCCCAGTGGAACGTATTGCAGCTATTTAATGCTATTGGCCTACCCCAGAAAGTTCACCTTTCATCTCATAGAAAAGCAGAAAAATGGTTCTAATAACCTCTTTCAACATTAAGAAAGAATAAGCTCATGCTCCATTGCTGCCTAAATTGCTATCTATGTGATGAGAAAAGGAGAAAGGTTGGTGCTTGGTTTCCTGACTCCATCCCATGACTCAGTGACAGAAAGGCACAGAGCAGTCCAGTTCCAGCAATTCACATGATCTTCATCTGGGGCCCCCAGGGAGGAAGACAACAGAGCACACGAATCCTAAGCCCATATTGCGTAGTAACTTCAAAAAGCCAAAAGAGTCATATTCTCTCTTAAGAAAAATGCATATCTGCAGCTTTGTTAGATGGTCCCACAAACAAATCAGTCTCATCCCTTCAAAAATGAAAATAAGAGTAATTTCATCATTCCCAGATCATCCACTGACCTCCTCCGCACATCTTAAGCTTCTGCTCACACAGTCCCTGCATTTCTCCAACCACACACAAACAGTCAGTGGCAACAACAATGACAAGAAATAGCAATTTCCTGCTTCCAAAACACAAAGCAAATGCCAAAATTTGATCTTTTTGATTAAGGAAAGTTCTATTCCTTAAACCAGCTAATGAAAACCAGATTTTATTTTATATCTAACCTTGATACCACAAATCTCTCAGACTGGCAATCTCTCCAAGAACCATATTAATCAAGTTTAAGAGAGTTGAAAGATTAATTTCAGTCAAAACTCAGAACAATTAAAGTCATGCAAGAGGAGAGAGGAGCTCTCCTCATTAAAGGTATTTTACTGTTTAAAATTTAGAATATGATCTTACACTTATACCTTCATGGTATGCCTTCAGGCTTGGGACTTGCACAGAAGAGATGAAAACAAATTTATACTCTTTCCACAGTCCTTCATGAAACTGTTAAGCTTTGCCATAGTAAATCCAAAGGGGTTGCATGTATCCAAGAAACAGTCTAGTGCAACAGGGGAAGTTAGAAAAAAAGAATAAACAAGATTTGTATCTTTGGTGACATTAACTGTACAAGCAACATGTATTGCAATGGCAAACTGCTAGTATTAAACTAACAGTAGAACAAAAGAATAAAATAACAAAAGAATTAGTCTCATGTGTGATGGAGCCACTAAGTGGCCTGTAAGGATCATTTAAAAGAAATGTTTAAAAGAAAGATTTACTTACCCCATATGTTGTGTTATCAGCCTCACACATTCAGCAAGCTCAGATAAGGTCCCAAAAGTTACAGCCTAACTACTGAACTGAATATTTAAAATACATTTTTTTTTTTTTTTTTTTTTTTACTTGCCTTGACCCAGTACTGTTGGTTTTCTCCCATATCCTAAGGGCCAGAGTGGTGCAAGAGAGTTACTTAATACTGTCATAAAGCACAGCTATAAGAGATACTGCAGTAAGGAGGACACTTGGGCACCGCAAGAACCACAAAGAAAATGCTCGGGAGCAGGCAAAACTAGAGTTTGCACTGATTGAATTCTAGGGTGTTATGAAACAATAGTGGAAGTATTAAGCAAGTCAAAAAGTGACAAAGAGTTCTTAGGGAAAGATGCAAAGATAAAGAGGGAATGTTTCAAGTGAAAAAAATCCACAAGTCTTCATATTTAACGGTCCTCACATCCTAATAATTTGGAAGAGGCACCACAAGTTTCCAAGCATAAGTCTGTCTTATCCGCACTTAAATTTCACCTTTATCAGGTGATTATATGAATTCACTTGGTCCTGAGCTGTGCAATAATTATTCTGATTCCTTATTTTTAGTAGAATGTTCTACCTCTGGGCACCTCATACAGTTAAATGGAATATGTCTGTCTGTCTTCAATTGCCCATAATAAAATGCAACAAGACAAATGTGTGTTCAATTACAATTCAGATATTTAGAGAATTTTTGTCTTCATGAGGTATCATAAAGATTTTGGCTTATGCTTTAAAAAGGAAAAAAAAACATAAGCTTTTCTCAAGGCAAAAAAAAAAAAAAAAAAAAAAAAAAAGCATTAACCGTTCTATGTACAAACAATCAAATCCCACGCACCGTTTTCTCTTCAACTCTGCAGTCAGACGCAGAACAAAAACAGCAGCACCACGAGACAAACTAGAACCACATGTCTCAATAGGTGGTAGCTTTAAAGACCAATTATGCCCCCTTAAAGGCCAACATTGTCAATCACTTACTTACTTCCTGTGTATCCTTGCACAAAATTTGAACTTAATACACATATCTAGTGCAGCTGGATTTTTTCCCCCTAAAAAGCACTGATCCACAAAAATATAGAGCACATTCTTACTGGGGAAATTTCAACATGATTTCATTAACAACGCAAATAGCTGTTAAACAGATTTTTTAAAGCCTGCAAAAACTCAAAATTGTATCGGCTTCTTCTATCAGACTTGTTTAATGAAAATGAGGGGAAAATTTTAACCATATAGATAAAAATCTATATTTTCTTCTTCTCTCTCACATGAGTCTGAAATTATTTTCCAAAAACAAATGGTAAAGTTCCCTTTTGTCCTTTGTCTGAATGAAATCTAATAAGTGTGACAAAACAAAAAGAAAAAGCCACTCTCAGAATGTAATGATGTCTCAAAGGCATTTTAAAATATTGTTCTTCAGTCATGTTTGCCCAGCAGTCATTTCAGCCTAAAAAAAAAAAAAAAAAGAAAAAAAAAAGAAAAGTCATTCCCTTATCTTCCCCTACAGGAAATTACCAGTTTGCACTATAGATTGTGCCAGAGAATCCCAGATGAATGATGTATGTAGTACATTAATAGCTGCTGACACTTCCACTATATCGGGGTTAGGCAAATCTTCTTCCCCTGCTTCCCACCTAACAGGCAAACAGTTTATTTAAAAAAGAAAAACATTGTTAAGTCTTTTGTAAAATATTACACTTTTTCTTTAATATCCTAGATAATGTCTTTTAGAACTAAATTAATAAATAGAGACTTAACAAGAGTGTTTATATAACTAGTTACCAGCATTAAAAAAAAAAAAAAAAAAAAAAAGGAAAATTACAGGAATGTGCAGGGACATTTGACAATACCTTCCCTTGAGCATAGCACACTGTTTCGTGAAGAATTAGTCGCCCTTCACTTCAATAGCAAAATCATAGTTAAAAATAAATGGCATCATATAGAGCATGGTTTAGTAATTATTCACATCCCGGTAGACACCGGAGAGCCCGAAAGAGTTCAGGGGTCCGTTGGGTTCAGCGCCGTACAAAAGGCTTTTACAAGGCCGCTTTTCGCGAAGGAGCGCCCCGGCGCGGCAGCTCCGCTCGGCTCTCCTCCGGCCGCCCTTTCGGGGCTCGGGGAGCCCTTCCAACAGCGAGGCGAAACGCGCCCGGCGGGGAGCAGCCCGGTTTTCCGCTGCGGGCGGCACGACCGCCTATTTGCCGGCAGCGGTTTGGGAGTGCAGCTGAGGTGGGGAACACAGACCTAGGGGCACAGAAAGTGTTTCTGAGCATTAATGCCGAAGGAAACCCAACTCTGTGCTTTGTACAAAAATAGGTTACCTACAAACAAGACATATGGGAAGATTATCTACGGTCTGAGCTATACAGCACAGTACAGTCTCTGTAACGGGGCTTGTTAAGTGACTGAGAGCAGGTGCTTGAATTATGCCAGAAAAATTGATAACTAATTAACCTTTTCAAGTGAGTATTCAAGCTGGAAAAAGCCCCTGAAGGACTTGCATACGTTTTGTATCACACATGCAAGCCCAGGTTAGGGGGAGCGGCAGAGCACCCCTCTTCCCTGACCTGGTACTAGATGTACAATCACATCTAGACAGTACCTGTGTATGTTAGCGCCTGTAAGGATAAACATTGCCTCAGTCAGGTATTTCAGAAGCAGAGAGGTGGGCAATGTGTCCTAAAAATATGCGGTAGATCTGCTGACACTGAACATACAGCTGTCCAAGCCTTACTGATGTCAGCCATCCAAGCAAAGGCAGTCAAGTCTTTGACAGATATCTTACACTCTGCTTTCTCGCTTCTATGCCTGGTCTCCTCATCATTGTGCAAGCAACAGTGAAAAGACTCCAGGCCCTATCTGAAACCAGAAAAAGAAACTGGAGCTTGGGAAACAGTGTAATTAAAATTAAATAAACTTTTAAAAAGAGAATTTATCTCCAAGTATAACCTTCATATAAGTTGATATATCCTGAGACACTCACTTGGGTCAGAAAACTGGCAGCTATGGTAATGGGTTCTCCCCTTTCCTACCAAAAAACTCAGCAGCAAATCCACAGGATCTACAAATCTTCAGCACCATAAACTCTATTTTTTCTGAGGAGATTCAGACTTACTCTTTACCCTGTGACTACAGCCAAACACCTAGATCCAGAGGGAAGAATTAGGAGAAAATGTGTGTTTGGCTAGAAACATTGATGTCAACTGCAGCTTGAGCTGACCAGTTACTTTAAAGAAATTAAGAACAAAACACCCACAAACACACAATACCTTTTCAGAAGCTACGTCCTCTGTATCTCTGTTAGGCACAAATGCAAGGAATACAGCAGACAAAGTAGTATGTGAAGAGGGTGGGAGGAAGAGGGTAATCCAGCACATTGGAAAGGTCTACAGTTCCCCAGTCCTGACTGCTAAATATACAGCACGAGACAAGTACCCTGTCAGGAAGCAGGTCTCTTGCTGGGTCTTCTTTTGCATCTGATACATCCTGCCCTCAGCAGGCACAAAAGTGGACTGCTCACATTGAAAGGCCTAGTCATTCACCCCGGGGTCATTTGAAAGACCAGTTCCCTGTTCTGCATTCTTCCTTCGAGTAATAGTTCTGAACTACATTCATGTTCCACAATCATGACACAGTGCTTCCAACGAAACTAAATTAAATAGCTAAACTAAAAAGCAATACGTTGAAGTCTGTAAAAAAGATCACCAGTCAGGCTGGAAAACCACACAACATGCAAGAGTGAGAGAGCTTCTCTGCTGATGTGCACTTCCAAGTAGGTATGTGCAACTGTGCTTGCCTGAGCTTGTAGAATAAAAATGATTATCCCATACATTTAGAATGATGTCACAAATAAGCTATCTCCAAAGACATTAACACTTTCCTCTTTTACCCTAGAAGCCATTAACTCTTTTTTCCCCCACAACTGTATGATGATTTCTGGTTATTGTCCATTGGAGATTACCTTTGTGCCCCCCTTTGTGATTTCCTTATGCCCTCCAAAATACGTGACTTTGTACTTTTTGCTTTTTTTAATTTAATACTGTTTACTGAGTCATTAAAACTATTCAGCTCATTTTTAATGATCTTCAATACTTGTCTTTTCCTGTATTGACAGGGACAAATTGGTCCTCAATATACTTCATCAGCAAAGTAAATAATTAAAGTATTTAATAAGACTGACAATGAACCCCCGAGGAACACTACCACATCACTTCAACTCAAATCAAAGCTACATCTAAGCCCAAGGTCACCTTCAATGAAAGTTACCCAGGATGGAGTATAAGTTTTGGAAGCCTACATTGGTATTTATCTATAGTGCCCTTCCAGCACCTGGTGATACATTGATGAAGAACTTCCTAAGACTTGGTATCTTTATAATTGACGGCCCTCAGTTGATTTTTCTTTCATAGATTTGTGCAATCGCTCTTTGAACTATGAAATCTTTTAACATTCTGTAGATGTTGTTTTGTTAATTGTAACGGTTTTAATTATCTCCTTTTATATGTTTTAAGCAGAGTCCTTGCTACCTTCATTTGATGCTACTGATATTGAAAGAGACTATCAACAATCGTTTTGTATTCACTTGTCCTTTAAGTCACGAGTGACATAGAAATCTACAATACTCCCTCTTCAGTTCTCTCTATTCCAGGCTGAAGCATCCTACTCCATTTTATCATTCCTTGTATCAAAACCATTTCAGATCTTTAAACATCCTCCTTACCATCCTGCCTTTCTCTCACCTTCTGCATGCCCATTATATGCTTTGGACACAGTATTCAATATGCAAGAACACATTTAAAAAATGATTTATTTTGTTCTCTGTTCCTTTTGTCATAATTCCTAATATTTATTTGCTTTTCTGACACTCCTGAATATTAAGATGAAATATTCATAGAGCTGCCTGTTATAACCTGAAGATCTCATCTCTGTGGGCTAACAATCAAGTGGATCAATTTATATGTGTCTATTAATTTCAAATTGAATTTCAAATACCACTTCTTGTCCTAGTCATTCAGTATCGAGCAGGACCTCTGCAGTGATTCACAGTCAGTCTTCATGTTAGTGCCTTGAATAAATTCAATATTAATCATCGACTTTGATAGCCCCCTATTTATTTATTTTTCCAGGTCATTTATGGATATGCTGGAATAGCCTAACAATTCTGGAGTCTTTCTCAAGAAATGTTTTCCTCTTGATGGATATAGAATCTAGATACTTTATATAACTTTTTATTTGAAGAAATGCAAAGCCTTTTCTTCATTCATATCCTTGAACTATTTCAACCAACTTCAGTTTGTCAAGTGCACATCCTTTCAGACTTTTATTTTCCATTTAATTTAAAATCTCATCACATGTAATCTTCTACAATGTCTCTTCTAAAAGAGATAATAATAAATTTGATACAGGACTTAGCTCTTACTCTTTCAGAGATTGGTGATGAAATCTGCCAGCTGTCATCTCTCAGGAATGTTTTTTGCCTACCACTGTTAGTGGCATTTGCTCTCCAAACTATATTTAGGAAGTGGAAGTTTCCCACAACGTTACCAGTTCTCTCTCTTTCTGACTAAAAACAGTGCCAAACTTTCCAGCCATAGCAGAGTCCAATCTAGAGCCCATAACAAGCTTCCAGTATTTCTAGGACCCCTTGCCAGTCTTAATCCGAATTTTGCGAGGTTTATTGTTTTGGTGTATTGTTGAGCATTTATTGTTTTATTTGCAGTTCTAAATGGCAGATGCAGTAACCAATCTTTTCCTTTACTATAGTTTTCTTGTTCCAGGAAGACCATGACTTTCATTCAGCCTGAACTTTCCCTGAGTAAGTTTTTAATTCTTAATGCTGATGCGTATCCATTCTCACTTTGTACTTTTCAGCTATTGTTTAGTTTAAATCAGAGTATATTTACTTAGAAATAACCTTTTCTTTTTACCTCCACAGTGACAGCTTTTCTGATCTTGAGTTTGTTTTGTTTTATTCTGTGTAAATTCTGTCATATAAGTAACATCAGCATAAAATAAATGGCCTAGATGTGAGATAAAATAATACTATTCAGAATTTCAGATAAACATTGAAGCTGCTGATCCACACAGAGGTAGATACATTATTTTTAAATTGGTGCCAAGTAAATACTAGTTTTATTATTCATTTTATTTATGTTAAGCGTCTGCTACAGACTTAATTTATGACACAGGTGCAAGGTGCTCTGGTACAACGTGCTGGGCAAATAATGATTATGAAAAGGCAGTGCATTTCTGTTTGTTATTGTTCTTATTAATAAATAAACAAGCCTTCAGAACAGAGGAAAATAGAACAGAGTAGCACACGATGATTCATTGCCAGCTGGGAAACAATTAATGAGAAAAACCTTCAAAATAGCCACCAAAGCCAGAATCTAACTGCAAGGAAGATACCAAGGGAGGGTAAGGAGTCCCCAGCACCCAAGGATGAGGTCTGCGAGAGTTAACTACCTATAGGTGCAACAGCCATCTGTAAGCACCATCCTGAAGCTGGGGAGGATACAAGATGGTTCTCAGGACTTAAGTTCTTAGACCCAAATTCTGCTTCTGCTGACACCAGTAACAAAAGCCGAACAGACAAAACGCCAATATCCTTGTCTTCAGTTAATGACCCACAGGAAGAAAATGACCTACTTTAGGTTTTTTAGTGAGTAGATCAGACTGTAGTTATTTGAAAAGGCTCCCCCCAAGCTCCTAGGTCAGTTTTCTTAATCCTGGGTTGTGCTATATAAGTATCACCACCATAGTGTAAATGATTTAAATGTGGGAGAGAATATTTTTTATTGGCATCCACAATTCCTCCTCTGTTCTCACTAGAATTATCCTATGGCCAAGTAAAGGTTACCATAAGGAAAACTGTTTCTCTCGTTCACCCTCCATTCCATTTCATCCAAATCCTGTTTATATTCCCCCCCCCCCCTTTTTTTTTCTTTCTTATTTGTGCTTAGTATTTTCAAATATCTGTAAGGCTTGTATTCCTCTGAACAAGCATCAAGTCCATCTATTAAATCTATATTAAAATATTCTTTAGAAACCTTCACAGCAACCATTTGCACTCATGAAAAGCCCAACTTGCCTTAGTACAAACACATGCTGCAAATCGGCACAAGAAGGAAAGATACTTGCAGGCCTCCTTCAAGCTCCTTGGGGGAAATTCATACTTACTAGACTATTGCAAAGCTTAATTTTCATTCCAGTGTGTTAGTTTATATTTTCTTAAAAGTAGTTTTGTGGTTTTCTACCTTTTTTCCCCAAATCTTCAGCCACTCTGTTCCCTATCTTCAGTGCATTTTTCTCCTTCATATTTACTGTTGCCCATAAGAAAAAAGTTGCTCAACCATACATTCTCCAGCCCATCAAAGATGGAAACTCACTACCCTTCAGCAGGCTTTATGGTTCCTTGTTAAAGCTAACACAGCCTCCAGTTCAGATAATGAGAAGAGCAGTATCTTTTTTCAGCTTTCTGTTTGTACTTTTATGTGCATGACTGAACTAGCAGTGATACTGATGTGCCTGTACTCAAAATATCCCTTTCACAAACAGCAGAATTAGATTTCTACTCAGACTGGTGGGCTGTAAGTTGTACTAATAGCTCAAAGAAAGATACAGTAATTTGTATGTCATGCACTTCTGAAAAAAATACCATGTAAAGTTCTCACAGATTCAGATGCTATAGAAGCACACCAACTACAGCTGGCTGGGATTTTTCAGATGAAACAGATTTCACTGGAATATCTGGAGTTATTAAACCTGAAATGCCTTGTAGAAATACTCAACTTGCCATGGATGTTTAACAAGATGCAGAGAGTTCCCAGGGAATTAACCTAACAGTCTTCGGGCTTCCTAAGTCTGTTTTCCAAGGCAGCTTTACTATAGAGAATGCCATAGGGTTTCCCTTTGTTTTTTCCTCACGCCTCAAACTATGAGGACTTTGTAAATTTGCACACAGTCTGCTAGGGTTCCTGAAGCGAAATTCCCAATCTCAAGGACTTTGAGAACACAGTTTTAAAGTCTCAGATACAACATCATATCCAGATTTATAAAATAGTTTCATTTCAAATAACAAAACAGGAAAAGGAGGGGGTTGGGGGTTTTTTTGTTTTGTTTTGTTTTGGGTTTTTTTTTTCCTGAAAACTTCTTTTTACTTCAGATGCCACTCAAACATCCTTCCCCTCTCCCCCATCAATATTACTACAGAACAGATATTCCAGCTTTGGACCATTCTATCTCGGGTACCTTTATAATGAGTATTTTATTGATACTACCTCAATAAATGCATGGGCCCTTCTTCAGTGTGCTTTTTTTATCCAAACATTTTTAATAATTATTTGGAGCTATTAATTTTCCATTAATTACCACCTCAAATAACACTAAAGAATGACTGAAAAAATATCCTTGGTACTTACCATCCCTGTTTAATTTATTTTAAGAAAGGAGTTTATAATACCCTTCTCTTCCTGCAAGTGCTTTCAATTAATTGGGTATTTGAAGGTCAAGGAAGAAAAAGTTCATTTTGAAGTGAAGCCAGCCTGTACACCACAGATACCACTTTCCTGTTTATCTTCTGGTTCAAGCAGGAGCATGCATTTTTTGTCTTTTACAGAAGTCATGACCAGGTCACTTTATGAGCATCAACTTTTGAAGAGGCCTGAAAATTTATATTATTCAGTTGGCTATGGAAGGACATTTACATACCTGTTCATTTCGAATAAACTACTTCTCTCAGACTGCTACCAAATAAGGCTTTATAATATGTAATTAATCTTTCTTTCCTCTGTGTATATAGTCAATAAGCCTCTAGAATGGACTTTTTTATATATAATTCTCAAAAATATTATAGAGAGTTTTCTAAGACTTTGAGATTATTAACAATTTGGGCTTTTTTCCTGCAGTTTTTACTTTGACACTTCCTTGCATTTGACTTGTGAAGCATCATGCTATAGGGACATGAAGACATATTTCCAGCCAGCATGTAGTTTTTTGATAGTCTTTTAATTTATACAATACTTTTGTCATCAGATGCAATTCCCTAGGAAGCCTGAACTGTCACAGCATAGTATTTGATTAGTTAAATAAAGAGTACATCCAACCTGGGCAGACCCATCACCATAATAATAATAAAGTCTTGCTTCTCAGCTTTGTCCCTGAACACCAAGAATGCATTAATAGAATAGGATAGCACTGAATAGAGAGAGCAGTCACTTGAATACCTAATAAGTGTCATTATAACTGGAAACTAAACTTCCCTGAGGTACTCTCTACTTCAGATGAAATCACTGAGTTACAATTTTCAGGAAGACAGACAAGATTTCCAAGCTCCAGGACTGTACCAAACATATAGCTCTACTCTTAAGATTAGTTTCTTGCTGTTTCAACAGTTCCTTTCCATTCATTTTAACATCAAATGTTAAAAGCCCGAAAGCAAAATACTGCACATCTACCCAAAAGATAATTATTTTCTAACTCCAGCAATTATTTTAAAATTAATTTGTTCTTGCTCAAAATGGGCCAATTCCCTCCCCATCCCCAGCATTTACATTATCAGTGAACTAAAACTAAATACACTTATCTATTTTTGCCTTCTGTGTACTTCTGCACCAGATCACAACTAAAATACATATATTTAAATATTTCAAATCCAAGACTTGACTAAAATCTGCCCCTGGAAAGTTGATTCAATACAGGGAGGGAAAAAAAAAACAGAGAGAAAATTTTAAATAAAAATAGGCTGCCCAGTTGGAGCTACAATCCATTCCTACTTTCTTCCTAGTCTCCTGCCAATTTCCTCTCGACTCCATTTCACAAGTGAGGGAAACACCAGTTCAAAACCAACAAGTCGCAGGGATTTTTTTTTTTCGCAGTTAGCAACAGCTCCCCCTCCACAGGCCGTGCTGCCCCTCACGTGCTGCTGCGCGTTCAGCACTCTCGCTTGCCCTCAGCCCACCGAGGCGCCCGGCTGAGCCTCCGGCCGGCCGCCAGCACCCGCCGCCCCGGCCCCGGCTCGCCCGCCCGAGCGCAGGTGCCCGCGACCTCCACCACGCCGCAGCGGTCCCAGGTGCCGCTCGGGGCCGGTGCTCTGACCCGGCTGCCTTAACTCGACGACATCAAGAAACGGATGCAGTAGGGCCTGCTGCTCTCCAGGCAGTTTGCACATTTCCTGGAGACTATTTTGAATGCTGGTAATACCCAACTTCTGCTGCAGGGTGAGCAGCAAAGCGCAATAAAGAAGGACAAAAGCAGTCCACCAAAGAACAAAAGCATGTGCCTGGAAAGACAATTTTTTACGAGTGTCTCTATCAATGTATGGGTAATAGAAAAAAAGACTGTAGACCTGCACAGTAATAAGAAGCTTCAAAATAAAATAAGGATATTTAATAAGGATAATACATAGGTGTTCGGATTGTTTTATTAATATCAAATAATCTGTGAGATGATAGCATCCTCTTTAATGATATCTGGTTTTGGTCAGGTGAGACAGGAAAAGCATACACTGCAAGAACTTATATGAGTTATAGCTGCAGTGGAAAAGCTGCTTTGCTGTATAATTGCCAAGCTTTTCTTTTTTAAAGGTAGACTGACTTCATTAATATTATAAAGCCAGCACTGAAGACTCTTACCAGCCTAACAAGCAACTTGCACAGTGTGGCAGTAAATGGCTCTTTACAGCCTTTCTTTGGCACTGCAGAACTTGCGCACAGTCCGTGGTCCTGAAGAGGATTTATTCTTACTGACTCAGGTTTCCGGCCTCTGCTTTTGTACTCACTGCTGTCAGCTTTCTGCATGAGTCACAGCTCCCTTTCCACCTGTCCTCAGAGGCCAGCGTGTTCTGCATTACTGAAAGGAGCCGCAGTCTAAATTGCACACCTAATATGATCTTTAATTTTACAATTGTACACTAGTTTTCTCAAGAATGTCCTGCTTCTACCCCTATATTACATGGACCACACTGAGGATCAAGGAAGCTGCAAATTTCCATCATATTTCTTGAGAGAGGCCTGTAAACTTCATAACAAAAATAACCACCCCTTCCCTATGATCTTTCCTGCCTGTGGTGTTCTCCCCATTGTCACTCTTTTCCCAAGTATAGTTTTAGTATATTGCTCTATATTCATTTTTCCTTATAAACCTTTCACTTCCAAATACTCTCAAATATTCTTCAAATAGTAGGCACTACAAAAATGAATTTTCCAGGTCCAAAACCATTTTCAGCTTACTCATGCATCCCTAGCAAATGATATGTAATAGTGGTTTTCAATAACATTGTTTACAGAAGCATTTTTTGTTTTCAGAAGGAAAGCATCTACCACTTCTGTTAGGCACTTTAAGGAACAAAGCAATTACTGCACATGCCTCTGACAAGTTTACTTACCTTTAATTTTTCCTCAAAATCTTCTTCAAGTTATCAAAGGAACTGCCATGTAATATCACTATGCCAGCCATAAATGCACAATATACAGAGAATGCATTACATATTGCAGAATACCCAGAAAACACATTTGAGCTAGTTAGTGTCTGAATTAACAGCCCTGAAACAGAATCGTTACGACCTCTTTTGCTGCCAGGTATACATTTGTTCAGAGAAATTCAGATTTTGAGAAATTAGAACCACTTCACGCCCTAATAAAAATAATGAGACTTAATTAAGTCAGAAATATAGGGTCACATCTGTAAAAGTATTTGAATATAATGACACCTGAGAAATAGAATTCAGATGGCTGAATCAGGTCCCTCTATACAGTATACAATGAATAGGAAAATTAGAAATATTAGTGTTCTTGTAATGTTCTTGCAGTGTGCTATGGATATACTGGAAACAAGGTTTGTATAGAGATAATACCTTTAGTAGACTACTGAACGCAGTTAAGAAAACGTGATCTATATTTCACATTTGGAGCCTCTCCAGGTCTCCGAGCCTGAAGCTTGTCTCCTGCTGACTAACCAAAATGTCATGCTTCTGGAGAGGCAGGTGCAGGCTTGGATGTATTTCACTAAATAACTATATGTTGGTAGCCTTTGAAAGGATTGAGACTTTCATTTGTGCTGAAAGGTAAATACAGTCTGTCTTCATAATAAGCTGAACTCTGTTATAACAGTGCTGACTGCAGCAGGCTCGCATGGTATTAAAAGACCAGTAATCCAGACTGCTGAGACATCTCAAATAGCCAGATTCACAGGGCCCTAGGAAGTCTGCAAAGCTGCCCAAAAGACCTGTTCTCTATTTTGAGACAAATCAGTATGACCACACTCTTAATAGAATCATGCACAATGCTGTTTTCAAAATATAATTTATACATCCTATGCACAGAAGTGGATAAAATGTCTACTGCACTTTGAAATCTTTCCCAGCTTGCTCTCCTCTTCAGCTGACCCATGCTTAATATGGGGTAACAACATCATCTCCTTAGCATTTTTGGAGCACTTCTTCTGTGTGCAATCCATTCCACTTATGTTTGTTCTCTTTTTACAGCCTTCTACATACATTTCTTTCCACGATACCTTTGCTTTCCCCTGCACATCTTTCTCTCAGACATCCATTCATCCACATGTACTTACTTCTACTGCATATACCAAAGTATTCCTGTCATCACATTAAGCTCCTTCCTTTCTAGGTGAGAAAACAGACAAATGACAATTTTTTAGTGAGAAAATATATTATGGTGTCCACATCTTATTAGCACCTATATTATTACTATCATATTCCTATTACAAGAGCATGATTTAACACACATCCTATGTCCCAAGAGTCCATTATCCAATGCCCTGTACTACAAAACACATACCATTACAAGTGGCCCCTGTCCTAAACAGCAAGACAAGCAGACAGAGGAAAAAGAGGACAAGACAGAGGGGAAACACACAGTGCCTAACCAAGCAGTATAGTCACCACCCTGCACCACCTCAACTTTGTTTCCACTCAACTATTCCTTGTTGCACCAAGTCAAACCTTCGATCATAAAACTCTTTTAATGATTTTATGCAGTATCTAGGCAGGATTATGCAGTTCTTAAAGGTCTGTTTGTCAGTGAGTCCTTTCCATAGCTACATGCCATCTCAAGCATTCAGAAAAAGCTTATGTTTCAGCAGAGGAAAAGACCAGTATTACTGAAAGAAAACTCCATTACTATAGCTTTTGCATGATAATCTAGCTTCCTGGACATATCTGTGGGTTTTTAAACACTTTCTTCGTAACACACAATTACCTTTTCTTAATCAATGATTGTAGCACAAGCATTTTGGTTTTGGCATAAACAGCAGAGTTACAGTACTTTAACACATTATACTTGCCTAAAGCAATGACTGTTTGTAAGAGCAGTTAGAAACAGTTTTTCTGTGAATTTGCAGACACTACACAGCAGATATTCAGACACAAATAATTCACAGACAACAAAAGCAGAAAAATTACATTAATATTTTATCCACTGCATTTAAGTCTAACCTAAAGAAGTTTATCTTGAAAGGGATTACATATTCTGAGTGGAATAACTTGTCTCTCACTATATTTGACAAGTTTGAGTTTGACAAGTTTGACATTTACAGTAAAAGCATTATTAGCTATGTTGAGAGATATGTTCATATATTATCTTCTGTATTGGGTATTTAAATAACAATAAGTGGTTTGCTATAGGATACATGTTATAAAAAGCATAATAATCGGTGAAAGAAGTCAGCAGACAAAATATAATGGGAAATTTGCAAGCAGGATGGAGTGAAGAGTGCATATTCTAGAAATCCAGAATAGTCTTTCAGTGTTCAAGGGTTATTTTTAATTACAGCAGCATTATGAAGTGGTGCCATATGGTGGTTGTATGTAATACATCACCCCACTATATTATGACCTTCTAATAGCAGAGAAAAAATATCTAATAGCAGAGAAAAAATATCTGCCAATTGTAGCACTCCCTACAGAGATGGCCTGTCTTCTTAATCTGTGACTAGCACCAATGCTATCAAAGAGACTTCACCAGTGTTTTTCCTTCCCATCTCCCTTCAAGGCACTGTCCTTTTCCAGTAGGTGAGCAATAAAGCTAAACATCCATCCCCTTCACTACTATTCCGTAGTTTAGATTATTTAGTTGCTGGCCAGGGCTTACTAAAATTAAGTTCCAAAACTGAATGGGTTTTTTATTTACTTGTTTTAGTGAAAGATTGAGGTCTTAAGTAACAAGCGGGACAAAATGCTGAACAATTTTTGGTTGGTATTACAAACAAGTAACAAGTCAGTCTCATCCCATGACCCTTCTGCATCTAATGCATTACTCTAATCTAGAAGTAAATGAGCAGGTTCTGCTCTGCCTTGGCTTCATGGCACTTGTTCAGCAGCTCAGACTCGCAGGAAACGTCATTTGCGGAAAATGCATTTAAGCTTAGGACTCCAGTGTAGGAAAGAGAAAGTCAATGTGAAAGGGTTTGTTGGAACTGCTAGTGAACAAGAGCAGCTCCCAAGCAGTGGGTCATCAATCACCAGGCGTTACTGGCTGCTGGCAGTTTGCAGCTGCTAGAAAAAACAACCGAGAGTCAGGCTGAGAATCTAAGTGATACGAACGGCCTGCTTATACAGCTCAGAGGTGCAACAGGACACACAACACTGGCTGTAACATCTCCTAACAGCTAATATTCAGCTGAGAACTCCCCTAATTAAGTTCAAGTAATATCATAATGATCAAAACAAAAAAACTCAAGTCTTAGACTTCCTCCCCCAAAAAAACTTTTAGAATTAAAAAAGAGTGGTCTCAGCAGTCAAATATGTAGGCTTTTTAGCTACTAAGATCTCAAAAAACAACATACTAGCAGTATTTGAAGACCAAAAATGGGGAGAGCAGAAAGGTATTAAGAAGTCAACCAGAAGGCAAGCCAGAAAGGCCCACACAATATTAACATCTCTTAGAACTCATCACATGCCAAAGACCTCATATCAATGTTTCAATATATGTATCATGATCCAAAACTTCTAATTTGAATGCAGAGTATTACAAAAAAAAAGAATACAAATCATACCTTTATTTGATTTTATTATATACTATTAAAAATTATTTTATTTAAAATTGCAGTTGATAAATTTTCCATGAGCTATATTTCACCACAATAATCTACATCTCTCACCACCACTGTGGCCAAATATGCCTCACCATTGCAAGGCATTATATACAAATACTTATTTTATTTAAAACTTTAAAAACAAATGTACTGAGTACAACCCTGTCTTTAAGCATTTTAAGAGGAAAGGAAGCATCTCATTCGGCAAACCAGCTAAAACGTCTGACTCTATATAATTTACACGTATAATTACATGGCTGTTCCTTCAGTCCGCGAAAGAAAAATGCTGCATTGCAGATTTAGATCTTAAAAAAAAATTGACAAACACACAGTGTTATCAGAAAGGACATTACATGAGCCTAAATCAGTATAAACGAACAAAACTCCACTGTAACAACCGAGGGCCTGAATGCCACCTTGCCCCACAGCAAGGCATACAAAACAGAAAATAGATAGCATACTGCCTGCACTATTCATTGTTATTGTTCCAAGATGTATTAATACTCATTAATTAGGGAGCTGCAGATCCCTGAAGGCTTAGATGCTACCTTTGTCACCTTTGCTTATGTATTAACCTTCCATGCACGACCTCTCTTTTCGCTTCTTTAACACATCTCTACACTGCTGATAAAAATTAGCTTCCTCTTTTCTTGCTCTTTTCTTCAAGCACCTCTTTGCCAGGCTGATCAGCAACAGTATAGCTGTTCAATTGTAAGGGCCAAAAACATAGCTATTTTTCCATGAGTAACTCGGTTTTAAATTTTAAATGCTTGCGCCTATTTAATAATTTAATCTTACAAATACTACATTCTTTCTAAAATTTTATTACAAATATTTTCAAAGGATTACACACATAGATATATATTATGGATATATATCAGCAGTTTCTTTCTTTCACTGAGAAATGATATATGACTTTGCAAAAGTAGCTGCAACAGTGTGTGCTTGGCTCTACATTTTTGATTTATTACATTAAGTTGACAGAAAAAGGTTACCTCAAAGTACGTTAGCACATATGCTCATAGAGTTATTTTTAGACTAGCATAGATTTAATGTAAAAAAACAGGTTGGCTTATGCTGTGCTGTTTGTGCACTGTAGCCTGTAGACCTGAGCACACCTGAAAAGTCTATAAACTATGTGATTTCATTAACAAAGTAAATTAAATAGAAATGATACAGTAGGGAAAGATTCATAATTACTGCTGTATTGGCTGACATCTGCCAGCAACTGTTCCATAGTCTGAAGAGCATCAAGATGGCCTTGATAGCATTACTGTTCATTAAACTTAAATTGTTGTCTTCTATGCTTGGGAAAGATTATCTTTACTTGTAGTATCAAGTGCTTGTGCATTTGTAATCACAAGATTCCCACTGCATTTTATTTTATCTATTATGGATTGGCAATATCTAGTAAACCTGCATTTTTGTTCTCCTAAAGACTTTGGTTGTGGAAGGAAATACCAGGTTAAATAGTATTTCTACTAAAAATACACTCAAGGGTTGAAAAAGTGGGAATATCACTGTAGACGGGTTCAGTTAAACTTACATAGTGAGAGACTGTCCGGTAGCTTTACTATTACAAATTCAGGCCACTAAAGCTGAAAGTTGAAATTTTCAATCCTTTGGTTCTGTTTCAAGCCAAAATTTATTCATTCATTTGGGATAATCTCATGAGAGTAGTTTGGTGGTTCCCCAGAATAAGGTCAGGGAAACCATGCTTTCTTATGCATTTGTTTTTAAAAAAAGATTTACAGGCTTTGCATCATAATCCACCAGTGCTTTCACTCTTAGGATCAGAGGGAACATATATAGCAGCAGCAATATTCTTCTGGAAGATGCAAAACAGATTCAAACAGGTAGAATTAAAAGCATTTCCCCCCCCCCACCAAAAAATAAAAAATAAATAAATAAAATAATTCACTCACGCTCTGCAGGGGCTTGCATAGTACTGCTATTCTCAGAAAGTTCCCTTTACACTGGGCATGTTTAGCTCATAATTTTACACTATTTCTATTGCAATTTCTCCCCTAAACAAGAAACTAAAACCAGAGAGATTCTCTCTCTTCTGCCTGCTCAATAATCCAAGTTAAAACCAATAAGAGAAAATAGTGGGAGTAATACAGACTGAGAGGTCTTGTGGAAATAAAGATTGTGCCACGATACTTATGCACTAGAAATTACAGTCAACCTAAATGCTGGTCTGCTTCCAATTTTGATTGCTTGATTTCATAAACTTAAGTTGTATTTCAGTCTAACACACTGAAATTAATCTGTATTCTAAAAAGTCATCATAAAAACGGCTTATTTTTGCCCATGACTGTACTTTTTGAGAGCAGATGGCAGTAGTGTTATTATGCTCACTCTTCTACTTGGAAACACTGGCTGTTACAGCTGTAGCTTAGATAAGGTAAAAAATTAATTATAAAGCCCTAGTTTTATAAATTCAGTTGCCTGAAAACACAGGTATATGGCTTGCTTTTTTACTAACAAATACCCCTGTGCTCCAGTGTTAACAAAGTTATGAGTCTAATTTTTAGTCAGTTTGCCGCATAAAAGGCTTAGCAACTTTGCAGTGGATTCCATGGGAAAGTAGATACACCCTGGCACTGGGTGTCTTTCAGGGAATCTTCAGCCTCCCTCCAAGAAAACCTGAAGCACTGCAAAATACCATTAATGACTCTAGCTCGTATCCTGAACTCTTCCATCTGTATCCAGGCTGTGGCAAGTGAGATAACTGTACTGTTCCGTTTTCCCAAGTCAGTACTTTCGACATTAGCTTGGGGATCTCTACATTGCTTCTTGCAACACAGCACATACACAGCCATGGAGATTTTGCTATTGCAAAAAAAAAATTAGAGGTTATCATCTAGCGAGATTGAAGATTTAATGTCACTTTTAAAGGCTATCAAATCTAAACAATCCAACAATTTTTGAATAAGACACGTGAACATTTTTAAATGTCCACCATCCTCCATCATTCAAAAAATCCTACTTTTCTGTAATTTAATGTACTACACATTTTTTTTCTGAATGTCTTTGTCTCTCCATGCACTTCTGAAGAGCGTTTTCAGAAATCTTACTCCAGTCTAATTACAACTAGACAATCACTATCCTTTTGAAAAGTAGTATTTTGAAGTGTCCTTTAATAATTATTAGGAACTAAAAAGTGTCATAGATACAATGACATTCACTTAATAGGAAAACAGCCAGCTTCCCATTCTTTCTTACTCATATCTCTAAGGCAAACATTTGCCTCAGTCTAACTGGTTAGAGACCCATCACAAAGCCTCCTCTGGGATATGTTTTATTGCAATACAGTGTGCTTCCTTTCAGCCCACTACTATCCTCCCTGGGTTTCAGGCTGAAAATAAACTTGAAAAGAGTTCAAAGCCTGAATCTCATTTAGAAGTTTGTTGGATCTCCACAAGACTAACAGATGTGCCCATCTCTTAACTTCTCTCATCCTGCCACCTCTGGTGAAGGGTTTTATCGGGTTAGTAATTGCGATGAAATATCAATCATTACATAAATGTGAAAACATTTTACAAGGCTTTAAAAATCCGTACATGCTGTGCCCTTCTGCCAAACAGTAACAGATGTTGGGTAGCTTTCCAACAGATCAGTGACAGTGATATCTGTGATTGTTTATACATGTCAGTCAGTTTATACATGAACTAAATAATGTCAGATTGAACCAGTCATGAATTTTTTGACATTTTGGGGTTGTGTTCTTCTTTATTTTTCGGGCAGGTGAGGGAGCAGAGGAGGTTGTTAGAAATACTAATCCACTGAAACCAAAACTGTTGCCACAAAGTGTCAATTTAATTCACTGAGAAATATTTTTGATATTCAGTATGAAACTTCTAAACAAAATGAAAAGTTTCTTCATTCTCAAAAAGATTTAAATAAAACATGGGAAGTCAGCTGTTACATAAAGAAGTCACAAGACTAGGCCTTATGACGTTCCAAATAATTGTCCTAACAAGCTATTGACTACTCTGGTATAAAAGATCTCCCTTTCTCTTTAAATTTCCCTTCTCAAAAATATCATTAGGTCTTCATTTCATATTACTGATAATTAGGAAAATCTGAGATTCCACCTTCTCATAGAATGAAAATAACTTTCATCTAATTCTATTCACAAACAAAATATGAAAAAACCCACCTTCCTCTTTTAGTATATTAGCCAGTAAAAAAGAGAAAAGAGAAAAAGGAAAAGGGGGGGGAAGGGGGAGGAAAGGGGGGGGAAAGGGGGAAAAGGGGGGGGAAAAGGGGGGGGAAAAGGGGGGGGAAAGGGGGGGGAAAGGGGGGGGAAAGGGGGGGGAAAGGGGGGGGAAAGGGGGGGGAAAGGGGGGGGAAAGGGGGGGAAAGGGGGGGAAAGGGGGGGAAAGGGGGGGAAAGGGGGGGAAAGGGGGGGAAAGGGGGGGAAAGGGGGGAAAAGGGGGAAAAAGGGGGAAAAAGGAAAAAGGGAAAAAAGGAAAAAGGGAAAAAAAGGAAAAAGGGAAAAAAAGGAAAAAGGGAAAAAAAGGAAAAAGGGAAAAAAAGGAAAAAGGGAAAAAAAGGAAAAAGGGAAAAAAAGGAAAAAGGGAAAAAAGGAAAAAGGGAAAAAAGGAAAAGGGAAAAAAGGAAAAAGGGAAAAAAGGAAAAAGGGAAAAAAGGAAAAAGGGAAAAAAGGAAAAAGGGAAAAAAAGGAAAAAGGGAAAAAAAGGAAAAAGGGAAAAAAAGGAAAAAGGGAAAAAAAGGAAAAAGGGAAAAAAAGGAAAAAGGGAAAAAAAGGAAAAAGGGAAAAAAAGGAAAAAGGAAAAAAAAGGAAAAAGGAAAAAAAAGGAAAAAGGAAAAAAAAGGAAAAAGGAAAAAAAAGGAAAAAGGAAAAAAAAAGGAAAAAGGAAAAAAAAAGGAAAAAGGAAAAAAAAAGGAAAAAGGAAAAAAAAAGGAAAAAGGAAAAAAAAAGGAAAAAGGAAAAAAAAGGAAAAAGAAAAAAAAGGAAAAAGGAAAAAAAAGGAAAAAGGAAAAAAAAGGAAAAAGGAAAAAAAAGGAAAAAGGAAAAAAAAAGGAAAAAGGAAAAAAAAAGGAAAAAGAAGAGCCAATTTCCATAGGAATCAAGAATCTGCTTAAGGAAAAAAATTGTTTAGAGACACTGAGGCAGAAGACAAAATATTTTCCTGTAGCTTCCCCAGGAAAACTTCATCCAAAGGTTGTTTACTTTTCTCTTCCCTAAGAATAACAAATATCATACTCAGAAATACAGTTTGTATGTCAGTGCATTTTATTGACTCTAAATTCTAGCATTCTCTCTCAGTTCTGTCAAACTATGGGTTAGTAGTTTGTGCCTATTGCCTCTCATCTTGCCTCTCATCTTGTCAATGGGCACCATTGAAAAGGCTCTAGCTCCATCCTCTTGACATCCTCCCTTCAGATGTCTATATGCATTGGTAAGATTCCCCCCTGTCCCATCCTTCTCTCAGTACCAGGGCTCTCAGCCTTTCCTCATAAGAGATGCTTCAGTCCCTTAATTGTCTTAGAAGTCTTTCACTGGACTCTCTCCAGTAGCTCCATCTCTCTCTTATAATGGGGATCCTAAAACTGGACACAGCACTCCAGCTGTGGTCTCACCAGGGCTGAGGAGAGGGCAAGGACCATCTCCCTCAACCTGCAGGCAATGCTCCTCCTAATGCAACCCAGGATACAATTAGCCTTCTTTGCTACAAGGGAACATTGCTGGCTCATGGTTAACTTGTTGTCCACCAGGACTCCCAGGTGCTTCTCTGAAGAGCTGCTCTCCAGTGAATCAGCATCCAGCCTGTACTGGTGCATGGAGTTATTCCTCCATAAGTGCAAGACCCTGCACTTCTCTTTGTTGAACTTCATGAGCTTCCCCTCTGCCCAGCTCTCCTGCCTACTGAGATCCCTCTGAATGGCAGCACAGCCCTCTGGTGTATCAGCCACTCCTCCCAGTTTTGGATCATCAGCAAACCTGCCAGGGGTGCACTCTGTCCCTTCATCTAGGTCACTGATGAATAAGCTGAACAAGATTGTACCCTAGGGAACACTGCTAGTTACTGACCTCTAACTAGACTTTGCACCACTGATCACAACCCTCTGAGCTCTGCTGTTCAGACAGTTTTCAGTCCACCTCACTGTCCACTCATCTAGCCCTCACTTCATCAGCTTGCTATGAGGATGTTATGAGAGACAGTGTCAAAAGCCTTGTTGAAGTCAAGGTGGACAACATCCACTGCTCTCCCTTCATCTGCCCAGCCAGTCATTCCATCAGAGAAGGCTATCAGGTTCATTTCCCCATGGTGAATCCATGCTGACTACTCCTGATCACTTTTTTTGTCTTTTATGTGCTTGGAAGTAGTATCCAGGATGAGCTGTTCCATCACCTTCCCAGGGATCAAGGTGAGGCTGACCAGCCTGTAGTTCCCTCGGTCCTCTTTCTTGCTCTTTTTGAGGATTGGAATGACATTTGCTTCCTTCCAGTCTTCAGGTACCTCTCCTGTCTCCAAGACCTTTCAAAGGTAATTGGGAGTGGCCCTGCAATGACATCAGTGAGCTTCCTAAGCACTCATAAGTGAATCTCATTAGGGTCCATAGACTTGTGTATGCCCAGTTTGCTTAAGGGATCATTAACTCAGTTCTCCTCTGCTAAGGGAAAGTCTTCCTTAGACTTCCTACAGACTTTCTCTGTGGTGTCCAGGGCCTGGGATTCCTGAGAGCAGGTCTTACCAGTAAAGACTGAGGCAAAGCAGTATTGAGCACCTCAGCCTTTTCTGTGTCCTTGGTCACCAGGGCCCCTGCACCGCTCAGCAGCAAGGCCCACACTTTCTCTAATCTTCCTTTTGTTATTGATGTATTTATAAAATCTCTTCTTGTTGTCCTTAACATCTCTCACCAAATTAAACTCCAGATGGGCCTAGGTCATCCTAGCTTCATTCCTGAACACTCAGATATCCCTGTATTCTTCCCAGGTTATCTGTCCTTGCTTCCATCTTCTGTATACTTCCTTTTTAAACTTGAGTTTTGCCATGAGCTCCTTCCTGGCAAAGAGGTACCATTAGTTGCCCCTTTGCTTGACTTCTTGCTCATTGGGATGGACTGCTTTTGGATTTCTACAAGAATTTTGGGCGCCCAACGTGGGGTTCGAACCCATGACCCTGAGATTAAGAGTCTCATGCTCTACCAGCTGAGCTAGCCGGGCCACTTGTTTTGTATTGAAGAATAACTGGCTTCAGATGACCTTGAGTTTACCAAAGGACAATTGTTCCACATACATATTTTTTGAGGAACCAGCAATACACACTTTGTTCATGTGTCATAGCTCTTAGATTTCACTTGAGTTTTACTTACACTTCACACGCACTCTGCAGAACTATATCATTTTCCTATGTACCTGCCACAAAAGCTGGCCAATGTACAAAAACAGGGTTGTAAGTCTCACACTACAAGGATATTTCCATGTACCATGAGCTGCTTCATCCAGATAGAAAGGTTTTCTATTTCTTTTCTTCAGTCCTTCAACTAAACACCACCATCCCTCCCTTAATCCTCAATCCAGCTGTCTCTCAAACCACAATGCTGTGAAATTGCTGACACTGACATGCTTTCAAATTATACTTAACCTATAATAAACATCTTAAAAATCTAAGAATTATCAGCTATGATTTGACAACTTGTTTTTTGCAGGAAACCTGTTGTTTCCTGAGTTAGCCAAGATACAGTCAGTTTGTTCCTTTTTGAGAAAGCAACACCTGGAGACAACATGGTATGGTAGTACCTCATAGTACCTCTAGTGCATTTGATGAAGAACATGGAAGAATTTGCTGTAGCTTAGGTCTCTTCAACATTTTGGTCCAGCTGCAGATGGAATTTGGCTAGTAAAATGGAAGAATCAATGTTGTTGTAGCGTGTTTAGCTTAAGTGGTATCAAGCTGAACAGGGGTTTGCTTATTGCTGTGTAGGACAAAAATGATTCCTTCAAAAACAGGTATTAGTTTGGGATTCCTGTGACATGCAACTGCATGACCTCCTTCAGAGAGTCTTCGTACCTTTATTGCTGTTTAGCACTCTAAACCACTTTCTCTCTGCAATCTCTTACACAAACCAGTTCATTCTAGTGGTATAACTCTTCAACCTGTGTAGACCATATACCTGTAGTTGCACGGAGGTGACCTTCCAAGCCTGTAGGGTTAGTTTATTATGACTGCCCTTCCCAGCAGTTCTCCTGGTGGGTCAACTTTGTGTCCAAAGAGATCACTGGGGACGACAATGTGTCAGTGTTATAGGTTGCTCTAACAGCGAGAAGTTAGTTGTAGCTAGTTGTTGTTGCAAAGGATGATAAGTTCTGGTCAACCTGTTAGGTCTCCACCATACTATGCGGTGGAAGAATATGGGATACTGGAATATTGTTCTATTTATTTTTGTGAAAACTTTTTGTGAGTCAAGGTTTTACCCTTTGTAGAAAAACACATTATACTAGAGCCGATTGCTGTCCAGTAAATGCTATGCTTTACTTCCATTGTTAGCTGTGAAAGCTTTCACAGCTAACTACAGAGGACAAACCACAAAACATCCACTCTTTACTGGGGTTTATTAACTGCAAGCTTTTTCTTCCTTGTTAGGTCTCAGACTCAGCTAAACATTGTAGGACATCCTTGAAAGAATCATGTTCCCTTCAGAAAAAGGAAGAGGATCTATTAATAGATCTACCATGACTGTAAAGGGAATTGCTGAAAGTGATAGATCCAGAGATCAATGCATAGATTTTCTTTCTGGCCTCCTGCTGGCAACTCTTATGTAAACATTCTATAAATTTTTATTCTCATGGATGAAGACCATTTTGCACTATACAGTAACTTAAAACTATTCTAACTTCCTCCACAGTAATTTTAAGTTACATGATTATCTGACATTCCTTCTTCACATTCATTACACAGCTTCTGAGATCTGCATTACAGATTGAAAAAACTTCTCTCCTGTGGTAGCCAAAGTTGTATTGCCTGTTTATTCCACTCTCCAACCTAAATTATTATTGTATGTGTATGGATCTCAGACAGCTTAACTTTGGAATTTTATTTTGGCTAGCTACAGAAACACATTTTTCAGAATCTGTCATAAACATGACTCTTACTATGCTACTAAGTCCTTTGTTATACATATTTTTTCCTTCTACTGGACTACAGCAGTGATGATTCAGCTCATCTGGATAAAACAGGCTCATAAAATTGCAGCTAGGTTCAATGCAAATCTTTAAAAGCTGCTTACAGTAAAGTCTATTATACCTGTCAGTCCTTCTCTTTGGAGCTGCACTAGCCAGACCTTCTTCCTCCTTCCTTAGATAACCCCAGAACTCCTCCTCCATGCTCCTTTCAGACTGTGTTAGAAATGCTTTGCACTGCATTTATGATTTAAATTAAACCAACCCTGTAGGCTTAGTTAGAGGCAATTTTAAGAAATGTAGTAGTCAACAATGATAAAAATTAAAATCACTCATTGAAGAGTTTTTAAGCACACCTCAGAGATTCTAAAGTCCCATTGTCAACTGCTATCAATTTCCTTTTTTTTAAAAAAAAAAATCTTTTTTCTTTCTTTTCTATAGAAAGACAGTCTAACTATAGTTATGTTTAGGTATTCAATCTGGGGAGCAGCAGGGAAGCAGCTCTTTCAGTTACACTGGGAAGTGAGAGCAAAGCTGAGTAAGGCAAGACTGATCACTCAGCGACATCTCTATCTGTCTCTCTCCAGCATGATCATTTTGAAGAACATATTCAATTAATTTTCTGGTTTCAGAAAGTATTCTAGCATCCCATGTGAAGAAACCTTATAATTTTAGTGATAGGTCAGAAATCAGGAGATATCTAATTGTTAATAACATCCTCTCTTTCACCTCACATAAAATGGCTATACCTGCAGCAACGAAGGATTATCTCTCACCAAAGAAGCAGTTAACAGAGCAAGCACTGCAGTTAGGCAGTTGCTGGTATGGACTGACAGAGGCAGCAAGTAACAGCCAAATGTATTATCACATACGCTGCATAAAACTATTCATTCTTGCCTGAATGGCAGGTGGGAAACCTTGTGAGGTGGGAAATGTTGCAAGAAAAGTATTCTCATTTGATCTCAAGACATAGGGGGAGAAGGAAGAGGTGCAAGACAGAGCATTTAACGACGCCAATGTCTGGCAACAGTGATCTGTGGTGGAGAGATAAGGTTTGCCACTCGTATGTATTACACCCCCTGCCAGGTGTTCCCTCCCCCATTTTCAAAAGCACAGACCTGTGCAGCCCGTTCATTGTACAACCCTTACACGGATGCCTCTTGTTTTACTTTGATAAACTGTACTCCATTAAAGCAGCCCCAGCTCAGACATTAGAGTGTGGATAGACAATTGTTACTGAAACTAATGGAAGATAAAGAGAATTTCACATGGATGGGGCAAAGCAAAAATAGAATTGACACATCAGACTCTCAGGGTAACTGAACTGCTTTGAAAATCTTTAAATCAGAAATGCAACAATCCAAGTAGATTCTATCATCTATACCAATACTCATCCCCATGTCAGGATATCTGTATTAAAACAGAAGTTATTTTTTTAACAGATCTCAGAAATGAAAAATGAATTATCCACAATTAGACTGAACTGTGAACTCATTTTTCCCCTCAAAGCTCTCACAGCCTGTGAAATAGCCACTTCAAAAGGATTACAGTAACCTTTGCTGCTGTATATTTTTTCCTCTGTTTCATGCATTTCCATTGACAGTCTTAGTACAATAATCTTTGGCCAAAAAGGACATAGTCAAAGGAAGACTGCCTGCATTCAATCAGCATCTTTTGAAAGAATGAAGATTAAAAATAAACTTATATGATAAATGCAGGCAAAAAAAAATTATACAGAATACTTACGTATGGGCATGATTTATAAAATTGCCCAGCACTACCCTGCAAAGTCCAAAAAAGGCGAAAATAAAAAGTTCTCAAAAGCAGCTCTCAGGTGCATAAAGAAGAGACAGAAATACAAGTTTGTCAAGATAACAAGTCTCCATGGCAAATTCAAGAGATTACATCCTATATTCTTTACCATATTAAACAATTTTTAATAGGTATGTATATTGCACTATTTAGACAGGTATAACTGTAATGGAAGAATTGTTAAGTTCAACGTATACAAGTTAGTATACACTGGCACCTGAGAAATGCATGCATTAGTGAAACTGTACCTTCTGTCAGAGTACTAGAAATTGCAGACTAAAACACGAACGAATGCAACTTGATTTCCCATGGATCTGCATCATGAGTATGTGCTCCACTTGAAAGTCTCTCCCTAGAGCATTTTTAAAAGTGCTGTCTGCAGCACGGAGTCTCTAGTGTCCAATAACACACACATGAAAACCCTTCCAGTGTCTCTCACTGCTGCTTGTTCTCACACAGTGGCTAGAAGCACAATTCTCCCAGAGAACTTCACCCTTCTCAGACGTGGCTGAAATTGGCCATAGTATCAAAAGTCATTAGGGAAGGACAGGGGAAAAAAAAACATGCATAAAATATGTGCACGTGTATGCCTTGTTTCCACCTAAGCAGTCACATAAAAGGCAGAGTGAAACAAGAGCTGCAGGTGCATGGGACAGGGATGAGGGAAAGTCAAATTACATAAATGAGCATCTGTTGACTAAAAAGAAAGATTAACAAAACAGAACACGATGGTTAGAAAGGCAGGAACCAAAAATTGCAGTGCAGGTAGGACAAAGAGAAACTGCCACTGAGTCAGCACAGACATCTCATCACAAAACACAAACTGTTCTGGGGTTCAGTGAGAAAGCAGGAAGCATAAAACCCCTTACAAAAATAAGTAACAGGCAGGGCAGGAAAGCCAGTTATAGTTGCAGCCACTCACAAGAAAACTAGAACAATTTTGGTGGATTTGGAATAAACACGGCAGCTCAGGAGAAAAAAAAAAAAAAAAAAAAAAAAAAAGGAAAGAAAGAAAGAAAGGTTGAAGCAGACTGGGACAACAGCTTGTACCAGCAGGAGCGGGGCTGCTAACTATAGTGGGTGGAATGAGATAGGTCAGAGAAAGCAAAGTTGGATGACATAATCACAGAAACAAGAAAAAAAAAATCTTCAAAAAACCTTCCTCATCACCAATGACAAAGGGAAAAAAAACCAAGTATTATTATAAATGTCAAATAAATTTTTAAAGGCAAATACCGTTGTAAAAAAATATAAATTGAGCATACATTTGGTTCACATAGCATAGCGACACCTCTCTCTCTTTTTTTTTTTTTTGAAGTTTCCTATGCAAAAAAAGGATGCATGCGAAGTTGTTCCCAAATCCCATAACAACTCACATCCATACCACAAAGTTTCCATCAGCAAAGTATTTTACCAATTACAATTTTACTTTCAGTAATACACCTACTTTCTTAAGGAAGAGTAAGACACTGGGACAAGGCCTGATTTTTAATGCAGACACATCTGGCACCTTGGAAAATCCAGCTTCTGTTTCAAACTTCAAGTATTACCAGAATGTAAATGGAATAATATATATTGCACTTACATGAATAAGAATTGTAAGAACTGGTGAAGCTATTCTGTTGATGTATTTTCAGATAGCTCACTACATAACTTTTCCTTGTAGGCTCCCTACAAAACCATAAAGAGGTGCCTTTAAACCTTTAATGGAAGCTACTAGCTCAAAAAGAAAGCCTGCATTAAAATTATAAGTCACTAACATAACACTACTGTTATAAAATTGCATTTAGCTAGCACCTAGACAGGTGGGTCCCATTTATCAGACCTTTGAGCTGAGGAAATGGATTAGGCTTGGCTACGTGACTGGCAGCCCAGAGCACACCTGATGGGCATTCACATGACACGCTATGCAAGATCAGCATTAGCAGGGGTGCGTATAGCATTGCCTAAGCTCCCTTGCTCTGGGCATATGATGGGAACTCAAAGGCAGGTTGTCCCTGGTATTTTGCTACCTCCACTCCCAGAAACAGCAAAAGCTGCTGAGAGCTTTTTCCTGACCTGTTTTATTAGGTAGCCATAATCCACATCAGGGATGGATGGTCTTCAAAGTGCAGGTAATCTCTCATCTACATACATGTGTGTATGAACATTTACAAAGTAAGAATGAAAATAGTGATATTCTTAATAATGTTTTCTCCTTGATGAAAGGAGAGAACACCTAAGAAAGTCCTTCCGTCCTTTAGTCTGAAGTCCTTCACCTAAGAAATTTTTTCATTTTCCTCTTTGTCTTACTTATCCATGTTTTAAGAAGCTCAGTATCTACAAAAAGACAGCTGTTCTACAGAATAGTTGCCTTTATTTTCACTGTAATCTCTGTTTAAAGTATGAAACTTCCCTTGGCCACAAAAATTCCTCTGAGGTGAAGACTCCTATTTTATGCATAATAATGAAAACTTTCTAAAGAGAAAAATTCACTTCTCTATTTTAAATAAATGTAAAAATATAAAATAATTATTTGCTCTGAAAAAAAGAAAAAAAAAACTTGAAATGTCTTTTCATGCTCATGAATTAGCATCACTCCTGAAGAGTTCCATTGATGACGTTGTTTTTGACACACTTGTCAATACATATCTACCCCTACAGGCACGCTCTTGCAACAATAAGTCTTCTGTTTTTCTTCAAAGACGGATAGCTATACCAAACCAAGCACTGACTTCCTTGGCTGAAAGAAATACTCATGGGAGACTCTTAAGATAGTGATGATAAAGCACATATAATCCAAGGGTTCCCAGGGAATGAATGATATGTGAATATGAGGCTCAGACAAGTATTATAAATACTGAGTGCTTTTGTGAAGGAACCTCTGAATGGATTCAAAGACCTGATCAGCTGTCGATGTTGAACCTATGACTATCCCCCTGAGAGCCCTTCCAGGCTCTCTCTCCTGAGAATTTCTCTTCTGTATTGGTAATGGTGCATCAGAAATTCATCTTAGCATTCAACTCAGTAAACAACATTTTTTGGTACAAAGGTCTTTAGCAGTAACCAAACTAATGAGTCACTGGAACCCAGAACACACAGTTTACATAAGAAACAGCTGACAATTACAAACATTAAAGAAAAATTTGCACATATTTTTTTTTTCCTGTAACAGGAAACTGTACCAGTCAACTCCTTCTAGAGTGCAATACCTTTCTCATTATGAAGGGTTTTATGGATTATCTCATTTTCCACGAACAGTGTATACCATGGCACTGTAGAGTTTGGCAGTGCCTTGTCTTTAACTTATGCCTATCTCTCTCCCCTCACTTTTTCCCCTTCCCTATAATAGGGATCGAAGCATGGGAAGGAGTGGGAAATTTTTAAAAGAATGGTGGAATTATTCTGGAGAAAACATTCTGCTCAAAATGATTCTTCTTGATACAGCCACAAACACATAAAAGTGAGCCTACAGCAAACCTATTTATCCAGCTGCATCATTCTGAAACCATCAACTGTTATTTCACAACACAAATAGTTGCAGCATGCCCACTAGAAATTGAGAAGGATGATATAAACCTGAACAACATCCTGCCTCAATTAAAATATTATTTTCCCACTGCTACCACCACTTCACCCTCTTCTAAAGGTTTTCTAGGAGGGCAACTTGAGCTGTCAACAGTTCTGTTTAGCTTGAGGGCATCAGAAGTTTTCTAATTCATGCTTGAAACATTTCTAATAGAGCTACCTGAATCTGACTTAATACTGGGATTATATGCCACTAGAATAGACTAGTTCTGGCAGATACGATTATGTCTCTATATACTATTTTATTCTCCATCTGGGATTTACCGGCCAAATGCTCTTTTACTAATATTATTAAACGTATCTGCAGAAAAAACTACTTAGGACAGCAAGCTTTTCTGCTGGTATTTTTGCATTCCTTAATGTAGGAAACTGAAACTGCTGATAAATAACAAACTGATACTGCTCTACTAAATTCCATACCCATTTACATAGCAGTTGTAGTTTTCTTTTAAAATTGGTTACTCTTGTAATTATGGTAATGACAAGTCCTCCGAGTGCATCTGTCCAGCTGGGACAATACTATACAGGCATATTGAATTTCTCCAACTGCTTTTTTTCCTGATCAATATATTATGAACAAATGAAGCTATATGCTTGTTTATTACCACTGGATGATTTTCACCTGCTCCTGAGTTCTGTTTCTGTGGAAGTGGACTCAGCAGGATCGTCTAATTGTCTGTCTCATGTGCCAGTGGTGACTTTTTATGAAGCTGTTGTGAATGTATGGATCGTGTGATGGTATACTTAATTGAAACAGAACATGAGTTTACATAAAGAAGGTCAATGTCCTCAACTTAAATGGATCAGTACATCATGTACTCGCATTCATTTGACATCCTTATGACAGCTGTATTTTCAAAGACTATCAAAGAATAATTAAAATGGAGAGTGCACGATAAAGTGATGATGAAGAATAGAATATAGTTTTTCAGCCCCAAATTAAATTTTAAACAACCACTTCATTCTAGAGCCTCCACTACAATGCAGCTTGTTAGCTTCATATGGGAATAACAACCTAATTTTGTGTTATTATTTGGAAACTTATCCTCTAATATACACAAGCACACCACATTCATTAAGCTCTAAATATGCTGTTGTAAGTGGAGATACTGCCAAGCTGTGCTCATCTGTGGCACTGAACTTACTTCTGAATTACAAGAGGCAGTGGTTTTGCTCAATTTTTAAACATTATTTTTTCTCATATGAAATCATAGACTCTGTAATATTTTTTAAAAAAACAGGAAAGAAGAGTCACAGGGAGAATTAGAAGAATATGTAATGTAAAAGCCTATTTAGAAAAGAATTTAATCTTTCATTATAAAAGACTACTAAAAAAATTCAAGATGTTTCTCCAGGGTTCAATTCTTTGCTTCTAAGCAAATAGTTACACAAGCAGCCTGTTAAACAGACGGACTTTTAAGCTCACTTTTCACTACAGAAGACATGACGCATCTTTTGATTTATTCTACAGAAGATAATCATTTTCTAAAGAGCCCAAGGCACCAAAATCACAAACAGAATTTTTCAAGCTTTATATGACCTGAGAAATACCATAAAATATTGTAACACATTTATATGCACATGTCGTGGCACCAACCATGTGTTCTCTTCTCCATATATTTCATTACTCTCTTTCCAACTGACAAGGCTAAATAAAAATCACTTAATCCTTAATAAAAAGAAGATTGTGGAACATTTATGAAATGGGTTTTACCTAATTTTGTACTGTTCTCGATAAGAAAGAGAGTTCTTTTGTAGGAAAATGATTTTTGGTCTACCCTGAAACAAATACTAAACATTTTTAGTTTGTGCTAAATTCCCAAAGAGACAAAAATAAAAAAAGGTTAAGTGGAAATTGAGTAGAATTTGTTTGTTTTAAACAACAGGAAAGATAACTATACTTTTAGAGTATACCAAGATAATGCCAAAGGAGATGTTTCCAAAACTTTGCTGTATTAAAGCCTCTCCACAGAAAGGGGGAAGAGCTGAGCTTTGATTCACATTCACTAAGTACATAGCTATGACAGGCTACAAGCTTACTGGCCTTCAGCGGTCTGCTACCGCGATTTGCCATAGCAGATAACTCTCCTCCACCTGCTGACAAGAGATCACCACTAACGTGTTGGCAGAGAAGAAGCCACCTGGGTACCTCAGGTCCGCAGAACGTGGTGGGAGCTGCCTAACGGGACAGGGAGGGAGGGACAGCCGCAGACCTTAGGAGAGGACAGGGTACGAAAGCAGAGGACCCGCCCAGCAAGCGCCAGACGGGGAGCCTGTGGCCCATCGAGCCTCCATGAGCTGAATGCACGAGCCCCCTCCACGTGCAGCGCAACTCTGCAGCTGCCAGCAAAGCGGCGGGTACCAACAGTCAAATCTGTCAGACACCCACATGCAACCAAGCAGGGTTTTATGGCAGGGGAAAGGCTTTGTTTTATTCTGAATGCAGCCCAGAAGAGAACAGCTTTCCTGCTACAGAGCAACAGAATGAGCTGATCTTTTATGCCGTATCACTTGGTTGTAAGAAAGCGTCAATAAATGATGTTAGTGTTAGACCTACTACTACTATCTTCAAATAATGGAAAAACTTGAGGCTTCCTAATAATGTGAAATTTTCCACTTAGATAAAGAAATGGTTAAGTCAAGAATAGGAGAGATTATAAATGATTTTTTTCCAAAACTCTTCTACAAGCTGTACTGATATTTAAGCATCCAGCAAATTACTTTGGCTATTGAAATATACTCATTTTGAAATATACAGATTTAGAAAAATAAGAAAGATCTTATGGAAAACAATGACCTTTAAATTTGCACAGTAGCTAAAAAAAAAAAAAAAAAAAAAAAAAGAAAAAGAAAAAAAAGTCTTCAGCAGAAGTAATTATTAAGTACAACAAATAATTTACTTAAAAAATAGTCTGCTTCTATTCCAAAAAATAAACCAGATTTCATGTTCAGGAAATAGGCACTGTGCTTTGGTTAGGAATAAGGTAAGAGTAAGGTTTCTGTTTTTCTAAAGTGCTGTATGATAATTCAGCTGTAAATCAATTCAACACAAACACCTAAGACACCTCATGAGACAGCAGATACTTAAATTAACCCCTGAAAGGCCAAGTCCAGGGCAAGAGAAGTGCTTGTATTTTGGATTTTCCAGTCTAATAAGATATATAAAGAAAACGTGCTCTTGGATTTATGCAAAACAGGATCTTGCAGTCTGAAGGATGAAGGTGTCAAGCTCCTCATGTACAGTTAAACACACAGGGTCAAGGTAACTAAAAACAAGGGTGTGCTATTGTTTTACAATGTAGTTTGTGTGCTTGTTAAAATAAGATCTGAAAATGCCATAATGCCTTCTTCATTTATGCTGAGATCCTCATTCACCTTTCAGCCCAATTAACCATTTTAAACATCCTTACATCTTTGGGGGTTTTACACCTGACCACAGATGTTCCTATTTTGTGTTTTCTAATGTATCTTCAAATAATTACAAATAAATACTAACAAAATACAGCTCGTCTATCAGCTATGCTAATATTGTACATAATTGTTCTTAAAACAAGCAAAAATGAAGCAAATAAACCAATGGATTTGTAAAATTAGTTATTTTCTTGTTTCTGATCAATAAATCAATTAGAGAATCAATCTGACATAGCTTGAATTTTTAGTCAAGCAAATAGTCAACATGAGAAATTGTCCTCAATTTTTATGAATAAATACAATTTTTAAAGTGAATGAGTCACTATATAGAGAAATATGAAATTATGTAAAGATGAAAGAATTGATCAGCTAAGAAAAAGCAAATTTAGAAGTGAGATTAAACAAAGAAAGGGACATTTGCTGTCTGAACAGAAACACAGATGACACAGTGTCATCTACTGAAAGGCAAGCACTTTAAACATGTTTATGAGTTGACATAATATTTGAAAAAGAAAACCATTAAAAAACAGTTCAAACAGATTGCTATAGAGGTGTGGGAGGTTTATTCAGGCATAACAGCATTTGCAATAGCAAATAAAACAGAATTAAGCACGAGTCTCAACTACAGAGGGCCAAGATAGATCCAGCAAAATGAATACGCAGCACAAATATCATAAGACTTTTCTTATACTGTTATGGAGTTCACGCTTCTATCAACCTCTCTTAGCTCACTAAGGCTGGATTATCTCAAACCAAACAAGTGATCCAGAGCAAGTAAACAAATAAATACAGTGTCTTCTCAAAACACAGCCTAAGAAAAAATCTCTGTAAGCCGTAGTGCTCAGCCATATACCTAAATTACTTAGTTAGCTGTTGCTTTGGCAAAACAAATGCTGCAATAGGCTGATAATAAAAGGTTCACAGGTCTAAAACTGAAGTCCTACTGTCGACTTCGCACAATTGTTCAGTCATATACTGTAAAGTATTACTTCCAACAATCGAAGGAAGCTTTCAGTTTGACTTTGGATCTTGGCATTGTGATACGGGGAAATTGCTTTATATCTCATTTTCTCTCCAGGATAGCAAAACAGCATTCCACTTGGTAAGATGATAGTTTCAACAGTAGAGTAAGTCTAATTGACAAGAGGTCTTTTCCCCATGCAAAAACATCTATTTCTTTAAAGGTAAAGTGATCCATGAACAACAGAGTCTAGTTGGAGGCCTGTGGCTAGTGGTGTCCCCCAGGGCTCAGTACTCAGTCCCATCCTGTTCAGCTTCTTCATCAACGACCTGGATGAGGGGACAGAGTGCCTCCTCAGCAAGTTTGCTGCTGACACCAAGCTGAGAGAAGTGGCTGACACACCTGAGGGCTGTGCTGCCATTCAGAGAGACCTGGACAGGCTGGAGAGTTGGGCAGAGAGGAACCTCCTGAGGTTCAACAAGGGCAAGTGCAGGGTCCTGCACCCAGGGAGAAATAACTCTAGGCACCAGTACAAGCTGAGGGCTGACCTTCTGGAGAGCAGCTCTGCAGAGAAGGAGCTGGGAGTGCTGGTGGATGACAAGTTGACCATGAGCCAGCAATGTGCCCTTGTGACCAAGAAGGCCAATGGTATCCTGGGGTGCATTAGGAAGAGTGTTGCCAGCAGGTCAAGGGAGGTGATCCTGCCCCTCTGCTCAGCCCTGGTGGGGCCTCATCAGGAGTGCTGTATCCAGTTCTGGGCTCCCCAGTACAAGAGAGACATATTGCTACTGGAGAGAGTCCAGCGTAGGGCTATGAAGATGATCAGAGGGCTGGAGCACCTGCCCTATGAGGAACGGCTGCGAGAGCTGGGCCTCTTCAGCCTGGGGAGGAGAAGACTGAGGGGGGATCTCATCAATGTGTACAAGTACCTGAAGGGAGGGTGTCAAGGGGACGGGGACAAACTCTTTTCAGTTGTCCCCTGTGACAGGACAAGAGGCAATGGGCAGAAATTGAACCATAGGAAGTTCCGCCTGAATGTGAGGGGGAATTTCTTCACTGTGAGAGTAATGGAGCACTGGACCAGGTTGCCCAGAGAGGTTGTGGAGTCTCCTTCTCAGGAGATATTCAAGGCTCGCCTGGATACAACCCTGTCTAACATGCTCTAGGTGACCCTGCTGAGCAGGGGGTATGGACTAGATGATCTCCAGAGGTCCCTTCCAATCTTACCCATTCTGTGATTCTGTGATTCTATGTTACTTTTGATGCATTTTTCAGAAAAAGCTAAAGGATATTTCCTTTGTTTTTCTGACTGCTTTCCTAACTCCTTTGCAGCCCAACTTGTAAAGAACTACACAGGCAAGACCTGAGGCATTCCTACGTTTCCTGAAAGCCTCCATACTGAATAGCTCAGGACACCTTTTGGGGGCCACCAAGCCTCAAAACATTTCAGCAGAGAAGAAATAACCAAAAAATTCAGAACAACAATGATGACAAAATTCAATGCATACTTTCAGTGAGATATCTGAACATTGTTTGATTTAACTTCTAAAAACATTTAAGTGTTTGTGTTTGCCTTTGGAGTGATAATAAAAGTTTCAAAACTCTTCATGCTATTTAAGACTAACCAGAAAACTGAATTTCACATTAATATTACTTGTTGCAAAGTGTAGTTTGACAGTCAGTAGAGCCGGTCTAACAGCTTGGCGCTTTGAAGAATAGCATGCCCTTGAGATATTCAAAATGTAGCAAGTCATCATCATTACAATATGCTTGACAAAGACATAAACATTAAATGGAATGACAAAAGCAATGACAGTTGGGAACAATATCTTCAGTACAGATATTTGCATATGACATTTTCAATAGCGGATCAGTTCTGGTCAAGTAACACTAGAAGTTTTCCATGTCATTATACTGTTATGGGCACTTCAAACTTACTAAACTTTCCTCAACTGCTCATTATGAGTTTAACATAACTGATGGTTCACACATATGCATATCAAACAACCCCTAAGAAGCAAATCTCCCTGACACAAAATTTCTTCTCCTTAATTACTCAGATTTGAGGTTGTTACATGCTGAACAACAGCCTAAACATATAGAAAATGCATAAACTTTTATTAATATTTATCTATAAATCGGTTTAATTTCATAATAAAAAAAAATTGTAAAAATAACCTATAAATTAAGGCAAGCTAAACTCCTAGTGTTGCATGTTAAAACTGATGCAAGCTATTCACATGGCAGTGAGGATACTAATTTTTCAGTTAAAATGGCTTTAGTAAGGAGAATAAATAAATGCATAAAAATAAGAATATATGACAAAAATAGCAAAGGAGGAAGGTACAGGCTGTAGTTCTACCATAAGACAACTACTTTCCTTATTCCAGAGTGGATGCTCTTCTCATTTTACACATCATTCTGGAGAATGAAGTATTCTGCACAAAATGCAGAGGAATGCATAGAAAAATAGACATGTATGGAGAAACATCGTAATTTTCATATCATTACTAGCCTGTAACCTCAACCCATCTCTGCGGGTCCTTCCTATCTACAGCTTTGTGAAAATTTCAAGTGAGAAAGTTTGACACTTGCTTTCTCCAAGTCTAAATGACTATACTAACAACGAAGGTAAGAATTAGATCCATTAGGGTAAGCATATTTTTCAAAAATTGAATAGGTTAAACACATACATCTCTTTAATTGACTGCCAGACAAACCACAGGCCCTAGGACTTACTTTCAGTGGATTGAATTGAGCAGAATATCAGGTGCCAGGAGCAACACACCATCCCTTTTTTATTCCCCAAATATATTTTTCTTATTCACTGACCAAAAGTGAAAGACTAGACCCCCCAAAACAACAGTAGGATGCTTTCTATATATATATCCCTTTATTTTATACAGAATTCCCTATAGATATTCCCTCTTCCTTAACATTACTATTATTCCTTATTGTTATTACAGTTAATTTCCTTGTTTTAAATTGAACATTAGATTTCTATCACTGTTAAGTTTAATTTAAAATTGGCAATTATGCTTTTTAATAAGTAAGGGTAGGTTTTCTCAGCTTGATGTAGTTTTATGAATCAGACATACACACATCTATGCATATTTTGGGGGTTTTGTCTACAGTAACCTACAGCATATCACACGATTTTGCACTTCAACCTCCTTTTTAGTTGAAAATTTTCCAAAATTTTAAATTGTACACTGACTCCCTCAACATGACAAAATAAACTCTATTTCTGAGAGCCCCAAGAGGGATGCCTAACCTGTGGTCTACGCAGCTAAAAGAAATTCTAAATCTTGTGTACGAGGCTTAACCTTATACAAGGCTAACACCACCACACCACCACCACCACCGCAGCTATGAGTATCTGATGTATGTTGCTAGTATCTGATGCATATAACTATTAAGCTGGTAATTATAAATTTAAGTGGATTTTGTGAAATACAGAAAGGGGAACATATTGCAGTTACTTAATTTTGTATTGTTACAAGCGTCATCTTTAATTTTACTTTGTTTACTCTATTTAACTAAACACATTTAATGCATACTTCTCTACTAGAATTTGTAAGAAATTAGGAAATCTTTCAGATTAATTGAATTTGTCCAAAAAACAAACACAGCACAAGAAAAATGAACAGGAACTTTTGCAGTGCATATATTGTATTCTCCTATGTTCTCCACACATACACTCATCCCCTTTCCTCTGCTGTGGATGCACAGAAAATAGAAACAGAAGGGACCTTAAGAGGACTTCTAGTTCTTCTGATCCTGTACCTCCCTGACAGATATTTGTCAGAGCTGTTTTTCAAAACCTCCTGTGTTGAATAATCCACCACTTTCCAGACAATTCTTTCAGACTCTGCTATCCTTAAAGTTATAAGGATTTTCCTAATGCTTACTTTCCTTGCTGTAGCCTAAGCCCACTAGTATCCTGTCCTTTAAATATGAGGAGAAATTGTTCTCTTTATAAACATTCTTACTACATTTCAAACCTTATCTATCTTCTAGGTGTCTTTTTCAACATATGAAAGCTACCTCATTTCTCGCTTTCATTATTGGTCACCATTCCTATACGGAGATAATTTTTGCTGATTTCTGGTGACTGTTGGTGTTGGCCCAATCAGCCCTCCTCTCAACCAAAATTTGCCACCATGTTTCAACTAAGGTTTTACCATTGTTTAAAAGTTACTTCACCTATTTTGAACTTTTTAAGTTCCATTTATCTCTGTCCTTTTGATAACTGCATGACACAGATAGTTCCTGTTCAGCTTGCAATCCTACCTACCTCCAGACTTTTTACCAAACTGCTGCTATCTGCACAGTTGTTCCAACATTTACACAATTACTATGCAAATTTCACTTATCCTTATAACATTCCAGAATATTTTTCCAATTTGCCAAAACTTCTGAATTCTAACTGTTAATCATCACATTTACAGTGCTGGCTATTTCAACGTCATTTGAAAATTTAATGAATACCCTCTATTTTACCATCCCAATAATTAACAAAAACATAGAATTACACTTTAGCCAGGACAGACCTATGAAGCATCCTACTTTCTATACTCATCCATTTTGTCGCTATACTACTGAAATTATCTTTAAAATTTGTTATTTATTGGTTATATTTAAATGAGCTAATCTAGCTTGCTCCTGAATATGTCATGCAAACCAATAACAAAGCTTTACTAAAGATATACAACATCTGTCTCTTTTTCCTATCCCAAAGGCCTGTTACCTTGTCACTGAAGGAAATTAGATTAGGTTGACATGATTGTTCTCAACAAATGCATGTTGGCTGTCACAAATTATAAGCTTCCCAAACATGTCATGCTGACTAATATGAAGACTTTAAAAAATGTCATCAAGTTACTACCTGTAGCTTTTATCCAAACAGAAACTTAAGAAATTAACATTATATTAATATTAAAGAGGCAGTACCCTACTTGTTATTCTTTTCAATAGATTTTTGAATGATCCATTTTTTTTTTCATTAAAAAAATGTAGGAAGAGAAGAGATTAGTGGAACTAAGCTTCTCCTTCCCCAAGTGCAACTCTACCTGAAGCAATGACAGTATGAAGTATCCTTTATTCAAACAGCAAGAAGCTATTTAAAATATGAATATCATCATCTTCACACTAATCACTTGCTATTACTTACTGAACAGGATCCTCTCTGGTACTGAAAAATGTTTAAATTGATCAAAATTTTAAGCTAACAACGGGCTCAATTTACACGGGTGGTCTGAGATTACCAAGAATGGGGATTACTTCGGATTTGTTACAAAAAATTTCCTTTTATTGTGCACTTAATTGTCCTTTTGCTTACTATGCATAGACTTTATATCAATTATTTCAAATAATTTCACTGAAGCAATTGCTGATATGTAATAACATAAAAAACAGAGAGAAGACCAAGCCATGCCAGCATATGATTTAATCACAATATTTTTGAGATAAAAAATTGCCTGCTTTTCACAAAGGTAAGTGAAACACTGCTTTTTCTTGACATAAATAGTGTGCTTTACTTACACACACATGCCAACAGGTAAAATACACAGCTCAAATATTTTAAGTTGCAAAAAAAAAAAAAAAAAAAAAAAACCTATAGAGCCCGGATTTCCATTTTTTGACTCACACGGCCTTTTTCCAGTCATAGCAGCAAAATACCCAGGTAGCAACCAGAGCGATTTTTACGTTTGCAGAGAGCCTAGAAGAGGGGAGGGAGAGGAGCGAAGAAGCAGCAGCGCCGCCCCTTCACGAGCCCCCTGCCTCCTGGGGGGAAGGAGCCTGCTCTCAGAGGCAGCCGCAGAACCTGGGCTGGGCGCGCGTAGCCGCTGCTGGCCCCGGTTCTGCGCTGGCTATAAACGCAACCACTTTTCCTCGCAAGACCATTAAGCAGGCTGAGAGTACAGGTGACAATTAAAAAGAGAACAGCTTTGATTGCAAGGCTCATGCTGCTGAGATAAGAAAATTGGCTCTTACTCCGTTTCTCAGCTTAGATACCAGTAGCCGAGCGGCTTTCAAGGCTGTTTTATTCAGCTCCCTACTGTTCCCTCTTCAAGCTTTACCGCTCCCAACAAACACATGCAGCATTTTGCCTGCTCTCCAGAACAGCTCTTTCCTTGTTTTTAAATCACCACATAACTTTCTCAAATATTTTTTCCAGCTTCCAAGATCAGTTTGCTTTAATATAGCATTCATCAGTGGGGGTCGGGGGAATAGGGGGAAGTATGCAGGTCTTTGCAGCTAAATATACGGCAGCTTGCCGTCCACCCCACCTCTCCTCTCTCAGTCAACCGAGGAAGATAAGCACCTCCGGAGAGCATCTGGGAGCACCTCCCTCTCTCCAGGGATTATGTAGGTGTGTAAATTAAGAGCCAAGGCCTGCTTACTTTGATGCCGCAAATCTCACAGCACAAACAACCCTCTTTCTCCTCAGAGGCAACAGGGTTTAGAGATATATGAACAGTAAGTAGATCTACAGTCATCTTAGGAGAATTCTCAGAGTCTGTTTCACCTTCTCTACTCTGGGTTTTGAGCTAGGTCATGCACTCGACTACATCTGTCTGTCCCTTACTGGCACTGAAAAGCAGAATTGTGCAAAAGCCAAGAGATCCATTTAAATGGCCGCATATCATTAAGCTAGACTACGTATTCCTCTGAAATGTCACATTATAAATCCAGCTGCGCAAGAATCGAGAGCCAGCCACCTAAATTCACTGACTTGGTTTAGCAAACACACTCGCAAGACGTGTTGGGCTTGAGGGGGAGCGCTTTCAGACTGGAATGAGTAAGGGACATCCAGGCCATATCTTCAAGTTTCTCTCAACAAGAATGAGATTTTCTGTTAAAATTTCTACTGTCTTCAGCCTAAATTCTCATCCAGGCAATACATATATGTGCTGCTCCAGTAAAATCCAAGAATTCCAGTAGACAGCAGCCCTGACCAGGAAATCACACTGCCCACAGAGTGGAGGCCAGAAGGAAGGAATATGCCTTCATTAGAGGAGGAAGCGGATATTTGCAGAATACTGCTACAAGTTTCTTTACCAGACTATATTGCAGTAGATAATAAAAATGCTGTATTGTCAACCTGCTAATAGTCTACTGCAATTCATTCTGAACTACAGTAGCAGTAAGACAAGCCTTGAGGCTAGCAGTAAATTTATGTAAACATAGGAACTGCAATTTCTGTTTTATTAAAGGAGAAGGCCAAGGGAAATCTCTTCCTGAGACATGCTAATGAAAACATTAGAGAAAACAGAGAGAGAGAGAGAAAGGATGGTGTCAAATGTTTTAGACTCCATTCTGAAACTGGGTGTGAAATCCCTGCTTTTACCTCCATTCACAAATGACAGCCTTGTTTTTGATACGCATTTGCTTCTGTTTCCAAATAATCCAGCTTACGATGTTCTGTTATCCCGTCTTGTCTCCCCACTTCCCCTTAGCTGCTGTCATTCTCCTGCTTCAAGGCTTCTATGTCTTCATCAAGACAATCACTATAATCTTAGCCTGCAGTTTTCTACTGTTTACATGAAAAGGCTATTAAAACAAAGCTCCTCAGTATGCTCCTGTGCATAAAAGCCTCACTCCTCTTCCTCACACTGCAACAAACCAACCAAGCACATAAGTTGACTGACACATCCTTATATCAAATTGTAACTTCCATTCTTGCTAAATTTTATTGTACTATTTTAAGAATTTTAATAGAAAAATGTCTGTGAAAATGACAATGAAAACGCCACAGGATTAGCTGTATTCTCTTGGCACTGTTACATGCATTAAAATACAAGAGACAAAAAATCTGAAGCTATTATCCTTCTCTCTCAAATTTGGAGACGAGCATTTTCAGAAACCTTTTAATTTGAAAACGTCATCAGCAAGACTCTGAGGTTAGCTGCGCATTGCCAAGAACCTTCCGCACTGCAGCCACTATATATATCTGTGGTTTTATCAGTGTTTACTAAAAAGAAAAAAAAAAATCTTGTTTTATGAAGTCTTGCCAGCCCACTAAGCCCCATTCCATCACAGGCCCCACTTGAAAATATCACAATGTTCTTGCAAGATCAAACCTTGAAGCCTCTTTCATTAAATGTCAAGCTTTGCTATGGAACAGTGAGGGGATCCAAGTTTTCAGAATGATGTATTTGAAAGTACACATTCACATAGCCACTACATACAGGAATCAAGAAGCAAGAAGAAGCAAAAAGTACACATTCACATAGCCACTACATACAGGAATCAAGAAGAAACAAGTTAATGAATATAGCGGAGAAGAAAAAGTATTTCTTCAAACAGGTGAAAACGCAACAGTAGCCTTAAGGGACACACTCATAGCTCACGTAAGTGGGCTGAAGGCAATTGTATGATGTTAATTAGCAATTCCTGGCAAAATAGCAAAGTTTTTTGCACAAATGAACAACAAATTTGAGTTGTGGTTCCTTGAATGTTTTCTTTAGAAAGCTAATTTAAGAAGGTTTCAGCCTTGTAGTTGCTTACTGTCCATTCCCCAGATACCACAGAAGCAATCTAGTCATTGGAATAATACCCCCACTTTCCCTCCATTCACAACATAAAAAAAAAAAAAAAAAAAAAAAAAAAAAAAAAAAACTTTAAAATATCTTCTAAACATGGATCATTTCAGTTTACCATATGGCCACACCACCAGTTATTTCTGTATAACTACAATGATGAGAAAGTATAACTGAGGTCAGAAACCTCTTGGGCCTCTTTTACTGCCAAAAACAGCATTCACAGAAGCTCAACTGCAGGCAGAAACAGATTAAAAGCGCATTAAAACTAAAAACCTTTTAGAAGCATTAATAATTTTTCAGCATTTCCCATATACACCTCACTTGCAGACTTTATCGGAAATGTACACCTATCCCCAAGTGCACAACTACATCAGACATACCTTTCTCATAAGTAAAAGCTACTACAAGTGTAAGCATAGGGCTAAAGTGGTTCAAAACCATACAGCATGGAGGATTTGACACACAAAAACATTCCTGCCAAGCTGAAAGATCCACTGCTTCCCCCTCTACTTAGCAGATGCTGTGCAGACGCGTCCTTAATCACATGCCTTTCTCTTTCCCTGCGTCCACCTTCTTGTTAGGTTATAGGCACCCTATGGCAGGCATAATAGCTGCTACTCTCTAGTGTGCTTGAAGCAGCAACATCCAGTCCCTCAGCTAGCCCCTGGGGGCCAATGTAAGTTACAAAGTAAACATGAAAAATGCACATAAAGTACAATTTAATGAGCAATATCCACTTGAGCCTCACAGACAATTGCTCTATTTTCCTCAAAGTTTTAAGAACATATTATCCCAAAGGATAAGTTGGCACAAGATGTTTTTTTTTCCACAGAAACTGTCCTTGGATCTATTTTCTATTTAGTGCAGTAGAGCTGATGGCTAATAGTTTGCTCCTAAGTCAAAGCAATGAGATAGTAAAATGACTATCAATAGGCATTTAAGTCGCTACTGTCTCTTTATCTCCCTTTCTCACTTGATTTCTAAAGAGAAAACCAAACAAGTACTCCAGGGTGAGGATTTCGAGCAAGTAGTGGCAGAAAAAATGTCTTCTCTTTCCTGCTGACAAGTTACTGTGGCAAAGGCAACTACTGGAACCAAGAAAGTCAAAGCAAAGAAAGTCAGGACAAAGTTCTGAATTGTCTCTTCTCATGTGAGCTTCTAGAAGTTGCTCAGTAATACATGGTCACAAGCATAGAGGCCATTGCCTTTATTTATGGTCTGACCTTTCTTGCTCACAGCAGGTCAACACTAAGCAATAGATTTCAATATACATTTGCACTGTCATCAAGCTAAACACAAAATGAAGACAGTTTGAGCACATGCATGCATCCATGCACCCAAAGATGATGTTCACAAAAAAGGCAATCTCGCCCATATGCCATCCCACTCATTCAGCTTGGGATCAGAATTGGAACGAGGGGACTGGAGTGTTGGGGGACAAAATTTTGGAGACTCTAACCCACTTTCTAATGCCCTATTCCCAATCCAAATTCATACATACTCAAGTGACTATCTGAAAGCTCTGTAACTCTATAATTGATCATTTGCACACACCCAAAATCAGTACTGCTTTAAAGGAACATAAATCACTTCAATAAAATGTAATTCTGTAAAGATACATGTTATTTTTTTGCAAACATTCAGAAGGATTCCAGAAATAAAGGCAATGGACTGATTGTTACTTAGAAGAAGTCTTGCAAGATTTGACATTTTTCTGCTATACCTACACAAACACTAGCACCTTATCAAGCAGAAAATAAGTACTTAGGAGTAATTACTTAGAAAAGCTCTGGCATAAGGAACTAAAAACACAACTTGTGCTATGCATAGCTTCTGAAAAGAGCTACACAGCAAAGAAACAGCTTATCTTCAAAAATCTGTATTAGCTAACAGTCAGTTTAAAAATCAGAACAGCTATAAAAGTACCATGTGGTAGTTCTGTATAGCTTTATATAAAATACATTATATGCAATACATTTCATTGCAAAAAAAACCCCACACATCACACATGTGAGAAATGTTACATCCACAACCAGGCTAATGTAATACTAATGGCAGAAATGTTAAGTATCATTGGAACATTACTTAAATCATCCCATTGCTCAGCTGGTACACTCATTCCATTATGCCCCAGAGGAAGGATGCTTCTGGGATGCCAAATTCTGGAAAAAGATAGAGGTGGTAAGTCCCAGATCAAGTTACTCGCCTCCCACTTCAGAAAGTTCCTTCTCTATATCTCATAGGACTCTTTCCACGGCAGAGCTGCCTGTATTGTACTATTCTCACAATGGAAGTTTTCTCCAGTTTATTGGCAGGTTTTGAAAAAATATACAGAAAGCCATTCTAGAACCCAAAGCAATTTCTTTTCAATAGCTTTGAGCTCTTGTAAGTAAAATCTTCTTAGTCCAGGTACTTAACCTACCTAATGTTTCTGTAATGCAGAAAGACCAGACATTAGGAAGCAGGGCAGACACTAGAATTTGCAATTACTTCCTAATATGTTAAGATGGACAAAAATGATCCAAACTAAGATGAGTAGTAGCTATTTCAAGTGCCAAGCATAGGCACCTTGTGTATCACATCATCAGTGGGGCATTCCACAGTCGCTTTGCTTATTCATGTGTGAGTTTAGGGGGATAAAAGGGTACGTCTGCAACTTTAGTTAGCTGGAATCCAGGACAGCTTGCATATCACATACTAAGCTTTTTGCAAGGTTATAAGCACCATATCCTGATGATACATAAAAATTGAAGACAAATGTAACATCATATTTTGGGAAAGAGGATTTTTCTCAGCCTGTCATGGGTTTTGGCTGTAGGTTTTGACAGGGAAAGATGTCTCCCTGGACTATAATGAAGGCAGGGTCACTTCATGAACCTTATTTCTCTAACAGGTACTTGACTGTACACTAGACTTCTGACATCCCAAGAAGGCTTTATTGGCAGATTTATTCAGATAGAAGTTGTAATAGTAAAGTTCATCTGCTACCTACATTTCTGACTTTAAATCAGCTAATATCATGGTGGTGGTTTTATTTTTAAATAAATCCATAAAGGAAGAATCTATTTTATCATGGACATAGGTACACAATCAAAGAATAAGAACAGCAACAGAACTCCCCACACCCACTAAAATGTCATCAAGATATGGAAAAGTGACATTTAAAAATTTTGGGAGGAAAAAGACTCCTGATGAGTCCTGATGAATAAAGAACTCTTGAAAAGACAATGAAGTTTCTATTCTTTCAGTTAGCAAAAAAACCACATATAACACCTCTTTTGAATTACAGACTTTCTCCTGAAACATTTGCATATTTTTCTACTGAATTTCAAAAGACTTAAAAGCTAAATTAATGTGCTTCACTGTGAGTGCCAAGAATACAATTACAGCCCATCAAATGCAGCACAAAAGAAGGACAGGACTGATGTGCATGGTAATACAAAACTTCAATTTTACTTTTTTAAAGATTTTTTTGCAGAAATAAATCCCACTAAGCAAAAGCTAAGGGTTATGCCTCTTCTGTTAGTGCTCCAGCCAGCTTTTCTGTATATTCTTATACTATGTTCATCTGCCTGACTTTTGTATAAACCGGCCCAACAGAGACACCGAAACAAAGAGCAGCAATCTTTTCTTCAGCCTATCCAGCCTGAAGCAACTATTTCAAAACATTAGTCTAAATGTTTTGTCTTCTATAGATTTTAACTTACAGTAGCATTGTATAAACTTGTTCAAGATATCCTTCAACTGTAAGAGTAAAGGGAAGAAAGTTCCAGAGACCTTATAATGAATAAGGTCTCTTATAATGAATATGGTATATATGAATGAGACCTTATTCATTTACTAAGCAACATGCTATAAGCTCAGTATCATGATCATTCTTCTCAGTCCCTCTAGCACTATTTTGTGTGTGTGTGGTGTGTATGTAATACATGCACTTACTAATATAACCACATGTATGTCCATCTATAGGATAATTATTTATTCTAATTTTAACAGTTAATCCATTTCAGAAATAAAGGATCTGATTTGCCATTTCATTTTGAAGAAGGACTCAATTCAATGTAACAACTAGAGAAGTGAGTTGTTCACACTGAGAACCTACAAGGATGGGAAAAAGAAAAACATCAGCTATCTTCCTCCTGTAGGCAAGCTTTTGGGATGCAGCTATTACTACTATTACCTAAAAGCACATAAAGCCAGACAGCATTAATGGTCAGATTCTCACTACCGCAATGCTTCTTTTATATCCTCCTAGTAAATCGATGTCTGTTGTTGACTTCGTATATAATATTAGTATTGATCCAAATGAGCATTTGCCTAAATGCATGAACCCCCTATCAGATCAGCATAGTATCTCTAGAATGATTAACTTTGAGGAAAGATGATATTCTGTTTGTTTGAACAAACCTCTAGTTAAATACAAACCTGAAAGAGTTTATCGTCAGCCAACCCCCTTCCACCTTTTTACTAAAATCATGAGTCTTTTCTCAAATTCTGAATTAATTTTCCATTCTGATCCAGCAAAACTCATCATTTCACTATATGAAAATTCTGTAAGCTTTATGCTTCTTGCTTCAACACAATCCAGTTAGCATTATTGGAATTGTTTCTCTGGCTAACCGGTATTCCATAATTACTCAATACAGCCAACATCTTCATTCAACTGAGACCCTTCCTCTCTTTCATTCAGGTTTTCCCATATGGGTGGATAAGGGCAGGGATAATATTTGTCTCCAATTTGCATAGCATCTAGTAACCTAACTGTGACTGTTATTAATTAAGATTAAAAGCATGCCAAAGAACTTGCCAGAAATCATACCTCAGTCACTGGTCTGAACCCACTGTTTTTTTCCTCATGCCCAGACTTGAAAGGGAGGTGTAATATAATACATGTAGGTTATGGTCATGTATCAATGAAGTGCTGCAAGGATTAAATTAAATTCTTCCTTTGTCACTGAGCAGTGCAATTTGGACATTTTTCCTTTAATACGCTAGCACCATTCAACTGTGATGATGAAGACGGTGATGCAAGGTGGAGTTTTGGAGCTGTAAGGAAAAAGAATAGGGTGACTGGATCAGGCAGAAAAAAATTGCTTCTCTCAATTAACAACAAATAAAACCCCTCCCCCAAAACTAATGAGTTACATTAAGACATTCTTATACCTTCATACCGCTACTTGTTTAACACAATTCAAATAGAAAAGTTACTAAAATTTACAACAGTAGAAAAGACCACATTTGATTTTGGCAGTTGGAGTGACCATATTTCTCATCTGTTTTCTCTTATAGTAGGAAGACACTGTAAAATCAAAGATGTGAAGCTTATTAACCTGGCTATTGTGAGGAGTCTTTCTGCAAATTTAAAAGACAACTCTCTGAACAAAGTCAAACAGAAATTTTCCAAATATCTGCCTATAGATTCTTCTTTCTCATAAGTGACAGCTCTATTTTTATTGGAGAAATAGCTACAGCATCATATTTTTCTTATAACAGGCTTTTCTCAAAAAAAGATGTTTGATCCAACATCTTGTCCAACAGAACTGGTGAAGCTTTGGGAAGTGAAACAGTATCTAGTCTCTCCAGCATAACAACATGAAGCCTAAGTAAGAATCTGACTTTCAAATCAGTCTGAGAGTGTTACTGATTCTCTGAAATACTGTAATGCAAACATTTTTCAGGGATTCTAGGACTGCCGGAATATAGGTAAATATACATATATATAACCACTGCTCATCTTTTTACAGGGTACAGTTCATCCCTGTCACATGCACTGGTCAGCTCTGACTAACAGAACTAGACCACAGTAGACAGCATGCCGTGGGATGACAAACCTTTCAAAGACCTGCTTTTATTCAGGTACAGCCCTCTAACTAAGACAAATTGCAATGTCTTGATTTTTACTGAAAGGCTTTTACTCATTTGCGTGAACATTAGTTTGAAAATACATTGAACCTCAAAGAATTACCTCAATATATCAGATCAACAGTTCCCACTCTCCAACCTTATTTGTGTCATTAGGCATCAAAATAAAATTACTATATATGTGTATATTTTATATGCAGCATACAGGAAAAGCAGGCATGGGTCCAAAAAAAAAAGACCAGATTTAATCCATCAAATCTATTTTTAAGAAGTCTTTAAAAAGCTCATTCTGATCAGCAAAGTCAGACTCATTTTATTGTACACACCTGAACTTGGACAGTTGTTTAGGTGTTTAATTTGACATATCCATATTTAGAAATTCAAATTTAAACCTGAACTTGTTATTTAATGAATGTGTCATGTATATTCACTGATGAGGATCAATGCCTGGCACCTGAGATTTATCATCCTGCACCTGAAGTAGATCTCTCATAAGTAAACTAACAATGTATTGGAGGAGAAGGAAATGCCATTTAAGAGCTAATGAGCAGACAAGTAATCATAGCTCAGGATATATGCCACACTTCACAAATCCCAGGGAGTTTATCATTCATTATGTGGGACAGATGCATGTTTTAGTGTAAAATAAATGAAATACTGACCCAGTGGCCTAATGGATAAGGCATCAGCCTCCGGAGCTGGGGATTGTGGGTTCGAGTCCCATCTGGGTCGTACAGCAATACATTTATCTGGGCGTTACGGCTCGGTTGTTAGAGCATGGTGTTACTAATGCCAGGATTGCAGGTTTGGCCCCCATATGGGCCACCCCTTTGGGGGCTGGACTAGATGATCTCCAAAGGTCCCTTCCAACCTTACTGATTCTATGATTTATCCAGACAAAGATGGAGGATTGAGGACTATATGTAATTATCTGCATTTTTTTATTGCCAGCATGAAAAGTTGGCAAATATCATTCCATTTTCTCCAGGAAAAAAAAAATACATATATTTGATTACTACCAGAAGATTTCAGAAATTTTAAAGAAAAAAAAGGTGTCAGTTAAATGATTGCTCCATTCTGTGATAAAATGCTCTGCAACTGTTTTCTGAAATTTGTTCCACCGATTAACTGCAGTGCTTAGTTTTTATGTAAGAAAAAATGCATCAGAATATGAATTCGAGATTAGACAAGAGATTGGAGTTTTCTTGAGAAAGGAGAGAGAACAGTACAGTCAGGCATCCTCAATGTGTCTTCCAACCTACAATCCTTGAATAGCATCCTCTCCAAGGCAATTCATGTCTATCTGTTGACCACTTATGGCTTCCACAGAATCAGTAGCACTTTGGCACAAAGCCTGAGCATCACTTTTATCGTATTTGCTGGTGATTTTCTCTCTCTCTCTGGTTGATTTCTATCTTTACTCCAGACTAAGATGCATCACAGATTTTAGTTTCCTCTTGTCATGATCATGAGTAATGAAAGTAGGACAGCTCTATTTCATCTTTAAGAAAGCAAGAGAGTGGTCTGTGGAACAATTCTATTATTCATAAGTTTGTATGTGCATTATAGTGGTCACTAAGACAATATTTCTCATGGAAAGGAAAATTTGAATATTATCAAGATTTGCTACAAAAGCAATGGAGAGAAACAATCCAGTGCCAGTAAAAACTACAAAAGGCAAGGAATTTTATAGAAGCAAAATATATAAGGTAAAACAAAAAGATTTTGCCAGTCATTAAAAAAAAAATCAGCTTGTCACGTGAGAAAGATTAGATTAAATGGTCAGGTCTATTCATTTAAAGTAATTATTCAAGTAACTTTTCTCAAGAAATGTCTTGTTAAGTCAAATAAAAAAGGAAGCAACTGCAACACTAACACCTTTTAACTTCCCTCTTTATTTTTTGTTTCCACCAGAGAAAATTTTTAAGAATTCTTTCAAGCTAAAGTTTTCATTTTTAAAATGATATTTCAGTTAAAAAAAAAAAAAAAAGTAGTATGATGGGAAAAAATCATCTGTTGAAATACATTCAAAGCAGTCTTTAATCTTTTTAGATTCCCCCTCAATATTTTTTCCAGCTAAAAATAAATTTTAATAAAACTGAAAACCACTTCAGTTGATTTAAACATGCATTTTTCATGAAAAAAAAAATTTAACTGTCTGTACTTTATAGCTATACCAAGATCTGAAATTGTTTCTCAAAGTTGCAGTTGTATAAATGACTATTGTAAGAATTGTAGTAGGGGTCACAGATGAAAGTCACTGTCTTTAAAGACAAAAAGATAACAATGAAGGGATGATTATGGGACAGAGAGGTGTCCGGGATAGCTTACCGACTTGTGCACTTCTTCCTTTCACTTCTCTTACTTCCTTGGCCTGAAGAGGAGAATGGATGATATGTTGTACAACTGCCAAACCACATGTATCAAAACACATATATCTGTTCCCAGCTGGGCATGAGCTATCACCACCATCTTCGTTCCTCCTGCTGTTTACCCAACATTAAATCTATAATCTACAGTCAGAAAGAGATTAGTTTATGAGCCAAATGTATTGTTCACACAGGCGATACACAAGCGTATTTAGCCTGAGACTCCTCAAACAAGTCATCCCTTGCTTATTTCATTAAGGGAATGCTCCAAGACCAACATTTAGATGTTCCTCAATATGGATACCAAAATAAAGCTATTAATATTATTTAACTTTTAGGATAAGTGTGGGTTAGAAGAAGATGTAAGTGTCTCTTTGCAACTTCTAATCTCCTACTCCACATTTGATCTAATATTATGTGTGGAAGGAAAGGACAAAAGAGGACAAAGAGGATGGGATTTGTCCTTCAAGAGCCTTCATTCCATGAGGCACACCACCATCCAAGGCACCTGGCTCCTATACCTCCCATGAAACAACTAATTCTCTTCTGATCCGCTGACCCTGATCCAGATCCTGTGAACAGTGTACTTCCCTGGTCCATCACTTTTTGCTGGGGAAGAGAACTACTGGCTGGACAGGAAACAGGAGGAAGATGAAGGGTGAAAAGAAGTGGCAAAAGAAGAGAGAGACAGAGAGAAAACATAGTTTATCTCCAGCTCCTCCCTCTGCTTCTAAATACCAAAATTCATTGCCCTGTGTACCTATCACTCAGAATAGGACATGAGACTAATAATTGTAAATATCACAATAGAACTGATTCTTAATAATTTTTACAGTTTTTGGCTGCATTGGCATTTAGAATTTCAATACTGCAGTGCTACTCAAAGATCTTTTAGTACTGCTAGGAGTTATACCATATTATGTCTTTGTGAAGGACTCTAGTGATATCGTCTCTGTACAGCTCTGCACAACAGTTAAAAATCCTTGCTCATTCAGTGCACTTGTCTCCTCTTTGTACCTACTTCTGTGCAGCTTTTGAGCCTTTGGCCATGTCGGAGAAGCTTTGTTCCCAATTACTTAGTAGTGATCACTCTACCTGCACATTTCAACTATTTAAGAGACCTGGCCTAAAGCTTGCTCCTCCTACTTTCCTTTCCTCTGGCTTCCCTTCCTCAGCCTTCCAAATACATCTTTAGAGATTCAATTTTCTTCTCTTCCCTCTTTTTAAGCAGTTTGGTTTTTATTCTTTTCCTTAGGAAACTAACCCTTCTGCTGTCCATACTGCATTTATTAGACTGTATCTGTAAGACTAAGCCATCCTTGGTTAATGCTGAGGAGCCAATTCCCTTCATAGCATGTGTTTCCATTACATCTGCACAATTCATTTAACCACCTTTCTCAGCACTTTTATCTAACTCTGTGTGCCAGAAAGGAATGCTGAGCACATATATCCTTTTTGGATCCCTCATGACTACAACCGTAGCTTTCACCTTCATAGAATTATTTCAGATTGAGAAATAGAAGATTTAATAATGGAAAATCAAGTATATTGAATTCAGGAATGTGAGTTTGCAAGCAGTCTGAAGATGAAAGGGTGGAAGTGTGGGGGGCACAACACCATTAAAGGAAACCTTAATTCTAGAATCTATTGAACATGCATTGCTATCTTTTCTCTTACAGGTTCCCTACATCATTCACTGCATAAGACAGACACACACACGTTGCAAGTAATGGTTCCAATATTTTGTTTTCTCATTAATTGTTTAATGTGCCTCTCTAGATTTCATTTACCTAATACTACTCAAACTTTGGTCTCAGGAGAGACTTGGGTAGCCTCACACCATTTCTACCAGAAATCTAATATATATTCTGCATTGTATATCTACAACTTTAGAAATTTCTAGAGCACACATTATTATATTATTCAGCCTTCAGGTAACTATCCCCTCAGTTCTCTTAAGCTTTAGATGTTCCTGGCTTATAGGAAAGAAATTGAGATAAACATTTTCTATCATTTTTAGAAACCTAGTTTAAAAAGCTGAGTACTAGGTTCCACTGCCACCACCACAGGATGTGTAGCCTCTTATGGTCCTGAGCCCCTGCCTTAAAATGAGCGTGATCCATTCCACCACCATTCTGCAAAGTAACTAACCTGATGCACTAGCTGCTCCCAGCAGCTTATAACCCCATATGTAGAAGGGATTGAGTTTCACATAATCTAGTTTTTTTGGGATAATGTTTCCTGCCACCATCATCTTATTTGCTTGTGACTAAAACCATTTACTAACTTTACAGATTTAAAAGTTAATTCTGATTTTGTTTTGTTTTGTTTTGTTTGTTCTATCAAACACTTTCACAAACTTACAACAAGCAAGGCAAAGGCTCTACAAAACCCCTCTTCACTAGCTCATCCTCTGAATAGTTACATATTCAGCACAATAAATCATGGAGGAGTCTTGTGGGAAAAGTAACATAAGTTCTCAAAGTTAAACATGAACATTAGTATTTCCTGACTTCTGAGAGCTTACTCAACACTCTTTTTCCTCCTAACAAGAATAATGCTCACCGTGCTGCTACAAACATCATACACGAAGTATTTTTACACCTCACACTATTTGCCACACATTTGTGAAAAAAGCACAGCAGAAACTACTCTGTTTCACTCCTTCACACAGTATCTCAAAGAACTTGGGTACCAATAAGTTTGGAATTTTGCTTTGCTCAGCTCTTAACTTTTCCTCTGACTTTATAGACTGTACTTCAGCTGCTTTCATAACGCTGTCTGTACTAAACAAGCTTAGAGGAGAATGGATAGTTTCCATTATATTTATCAATCTTTAAAACTGAAGTATTGATGGTACTTCATCAAAACTCAAACCTATTTACTTTCATCACTGTCTGAGAGTGGTTGTGCAGAAAACCTTTTCCTCCATGAAAATGTAAACATTATATATGCACTTGCCACTAAGAAGCAGCCTTTTGATTTCCTATCTTTCTGTTGATGATTATAAATAATTTAATGTTTAAAAATATATGGAGTTAATAGTACATTTAGACTAAACTAAAAGACAAAGAAAAGATCCTCTATTTTGCTGCATACATAGGGTCAAGACCAGCTTCATTACACTGTCCTATCACACTCCTACTCTACCCATAGTGTCTCTGAAATAAGAGCTATACCATTGCTTGCAAAAAACCTGAGGCAGCTGATAGCAACAGACAATTCTGTTACAGAGTCCAAAAACCCTCCACACTACATGGCTGTATCATAGAGATTTTCTTTCCTGTTAAGTCCAAACTTCTACCAAGAAACATAGTTGCTCGATTTCCTTTTAGAGTCCCCAGTAATTTCCTCTTTTTATTATAGTTTTGTGTCTTCCATCAAGTAGCCTATGCAATGGCTGGCTGTTAATTTAAACAGTCCTCAGACCTATCAATAATTAACAGATCTAGCAAAGCAGTCAGTAATCTCTTAAAAAAAATTACTTTCATTTTAAATATTTATACTTTATTCTGGCTGAATCTAAGATGAAAGAAAATAAATCTAAAACAGAATTTCAATAATTTGAGTGTATTCAGGTGTTTGGATCAAGAACTTTCCATTCAGTGTCAGCTCATGCACTACAGATACCCGAAGCACTTCTATCTTTGAAGTGCGATTTAAAATGAAAAAGCAGCATCTGGATCCAGGTATTGTCACATGTCTTTACAAGTAATTTTCATACTTCATTACAGTTGTAAAATAGCTCCTCTACCACCCTGTAGGCCTTTGATGTGCTGTGGCTGCAGCAGCCCCATCCCTGCAAAACTGATTGGAGTTTAGAACAATGTTCTGATATGATTTATCCTATTTCAGCACAAAATACATAAGGAAAGATATCATGTTTTAAAAATAACTCATGCCACTACAGTGATTAAAGGAAACAGTGTAAAAGCACAAATATGAGCATTAGCTTTGCTGAACAGAGAGAAAGATATGGATTGCATTTCCTAAGTTAAGCCGTTACACAAAGAGGTAGGCCATCTAAGGAGAGAGAATCATGGAAGGAAGAGGAACTGAAATGATTGAAGATCTTTTCCTTTGAATCCAAAAAAAGATTTTTCCACAGAAGCCAAACTGAATTCAGTGTTGCTTCATAGTAGGACGTCCCAGAAATAGCCCAATTCCTAGTAAATGACCAAGCCATCAGGTGTGATGAAAGTGTATGGAAGCCTTACAGAACTGTTCAGATCATCACTGCCCAAGATCTCAGTTTGATCATTTTTATTCATATTTTTCAAGAGACTGAAATATTTTGAGACCTACTCTTTTGCACCAGCATTTCAGCGTAGTATATCTTCAAGTGTTTAAGTTCTTTGAGAGACAGTGGATAGTGACTTCCCCACTATGTCCTTCCTCTGTTAGGGTCTTTGAGGAAAGAGGAGGCCAGTTTAATGTTTGAGGTCGCCTTCTTCAGACCTTCCAAGAACTCTAGAAGAAGAAGACATCTAGTAAACATGAGTACCAACTACCACAAGAGAAGAAATGTCTTCCATACTTTCGTAAGACACTTTCCAGTACTCAAGAACGGTGCAATTAGGATACAAAGCCTCTAGGAGGATCTCCGTAATTTCTGCTATCCATATTCTTGAAAGACGAGACTCTTCACTGCTTCTTCAGGTAATGTAAGGCATCTCTACTGACAGCTTACTAGAAATAGAGTTCACAGTATTAATGGACATACATGTTTGAACTTCAGCTACCTACAGGAACTATTTAGTCTCAGTGAACACTACTGATGACAATTTATACAGTTAGGTGTCCCGAATAAACATTGTGCCCATCCTTTGGAAGCTGGCAGAGTCAGGACATGGACAAGGGCCTTCAAAACAGATGTTAGATGTATTTATCTAAGTTAGAGAAGATAGCGGTTCTATTAGCTACTAAAGGTATTTGAATAGTCTAAAAAAAGAGACACCACAATCCCTTTCAAAATCTTGTGTTAGTTTATCAGCTATTAAAGAGTACAGTCGTCATCACAAGCCTCCAGTTTAAAGTTCTCTTTCATCACCCCTAAGAGTGATGTAAGATGTTCCTGCTCCAAAGCCATGAGAACTAGCAGAGGAAACAGGAGGGCTTCAGGACAGAGCCATTCTCTACAGACGCTTTGAAATGCTGGAACTGTAAAATGAGCTCTGGAGCATGTAAACCTTTCACAAACCTAAATCTGCCAAACGGTACCCTTAAAATCAGGATTCAAGAGTACTGACACAGGAAGGCTGACCATGACACCGTTTCATACTTTTGCCTGTTTGCAGGCAGCCACAGGGCTCTTACTTCTAAGGCTTTTATTATACCAACTTTCACAAGCAAAAGGTTCACTTAGGAAAAAAAATCTATATACAGTACAAAAGAAAAGCTATATATAGATGCCACTGCACACATTTCCCACACAAGAATTTCTTCTACCATTCAGTGCATTATGAGCCTGATGTACATTGTCTATAAATAGATTCTGCTCTTTCTTTACAGTTATCTTATCACTGCTATTGAGTGTGCATTTCCCAGAGTCTTACCCTTTAGGGGTGTCAGAGGGGAGGGGGAAGTAACAGCTTCTTTGAATTCTGTATGTCAAGTAGCTCTGCTTCAAAGGAGTCTATCCATGCATAATAGGAAGCAGACAAAGAGCTTTACAGTGTGCAGTTTTCAATCATGATTAAAATAAGAGAGACAATAGAATATGCAAACAGTACATAATGCTAAATTTGCTTTAAGTGCTTTGAAAGGTGAAAGCCTCTAACTGCTTAAGGAGTTGTTAGCTTATGCTCAAGGGTTTTTGCACAGCTATAAAATTCTGAAACCGTATTACAAGTTATTGTTCATTTTCTACCAGTAGGGCACTCTCTTTTCCCCACAAGTATATTTTTGGAAGTAATATATAATAAGGCCGTATTAATACCTGAGTCTATGTGGTTATATAGTAGGATTATATTTCAGTGTGCCCTAGATCTTTATTAAAATTTAATAGGTTTCTGCAGTACGAAATGAACATCATAATGGGTCTTGACTCTGGTTGCAAAATTCTTTAATGATAAAAAAAAAAAGCGGGAAGTCAGGTGGGTTAAAATGACAATGTGAAATATCCAAAACCTTAAGAAGTTACAAAATCAGCAAGTTGATTATTTTCAACTTCACATTGACATTTGTATGAAATTTCAGACATAACTCTTCTGTCACAGTTGAGGAATCCTTAGTCCTTAATATAGGACTTTAAACAACTTTTAGGGTTGTAAATTGAGATTTTTAAAGACAGAAAAACATTTTTGCAAGTAGTTTATACACCAAAAACCACGAATCACTAATTCAGAATTATTTGCAAGAAGAAATATCAGATCCAGGTCAAGAATAATTTTGGCTGAATGGAAATACAATGATATGGAGATAGCTTCTTACATCCTTTCAGTCAGCATTTAGAAAATTTACTGAGTTAAACTGCAAAATTGATTCAGACTTCTTTCTTCTCAGGCATATATTCTTGCCATGAAACACACAATATTCCTATGTTGACCTATCTCTAGTTCTGCTTCATATCAAAAATTTATCAAACCCAGGAAGAAAATAGGGTTTCAGTCCCCACTACAATGAGTAAGCTGTTGGCATTTCAATGTTCTGGCCCAGACAACGAGATGTGAACCAAGCTTATCCACTCCTGGTGTTGTGTTGTGTTGCTTATAAGGGAGAATACAGGCACCATTACCACACCACAATGTGAATCTAGTCTTTGCATTTTATTAAAACTCACAGAACTAGTTTTATTCCATAAGAGGTCCTAAACCATTTGATTTTACAGCTTATCTAAGTAGGAGTATTTCCTGAACTTACTATGTATACACACAGCTGCTGAATGTGGTACAATTTTGAAGAAAACCATGACTCAGAGACTTTATTCTGTTAAAAAGTAACTGAATAATCTGACTGAAAACAAACTGATTTTTGCAAGAGTTTCTCCTTATGAGCTATTATTTTTTAACAAAAAAAGCAAGTTCTGGGAATCAATCTACTTCTACCCTTCTCCTGGATTCAGTTCAGGCATATATAAACTCTTTCTTTCCATCAAGCGTTCTCCTCCTTCAGCAGCCCATACTGAGGCTTACGCGATCCAGCGATCACTCAAGCCCTAGAACATGAAGATGAGAGCAAATGCTGCCAAAACCTGTGTACACTGTTAAGAAATTGCAATAGCAGGCTTTTTTCTGCTACTGCATTCCCTTTCCCCTGAAAATTTGCAGTTCAGTTCAGAGTGAAGAGCAGCCAAAGATAACACAAATAACTGTGCCTGTGCTTTAGAAGATGGCATTCGAGTCAGAAGACCCTTACAAATAGTGCCAGAAACTGCTGTCCTACTTATTCTGACAACCTCTAGCTTGCAAAGCCATTTAATGAAAGAAAAACTGTCAAAAATATGGCTGCTTATGTAAAAATCAGAGGTGAACATGTAAATACTCTATCTCATCATTAGACAAGGATTATGATGGTTTTGATCATTTCTCACATACAGAGTATGGATTTGTGTCAGATATACTGATTTAGGTGTAGAGTCACACACACACATACACAAAGTGGGACAAGGACTTGGGGAGGTCATTATTTCTCATTTGATAGTGCTGTGTCCTACAGCTCAAATGCTCCAAAATGAGCAGATTACTGTCAGATGATGATAGACTGGTGGTGACAGAATAGGTTAGTGTAACAGGTAGGGAAGAATGAGCAATACCAAATGAGGTAAAACAACAGTAGGAGAGAGGAAAATCAAGTCACAGTCAGAGAGGTCAGCACATAGATAAGACAAATTCCGACTTCTGACTGCGAGCATAGATGTGAGCAAAGCGTGAACAGCAAAAGAGCAAGAAACAATGTGAAAGCTGGCTTTACCTAAGGGTAAGGTCCAATAGAATCCAGAAATTAAAAACTGGAAAAGGACAAATTAGAGAAGTGACAGATAATCTTCCTATCTTTGGGAGGGAAGTTCAGGGGGCAATTGAATGGAGAAAAATTGGGAGGCACACTCACAGAAAAAAAAAAAAAGAAAGAAAGAAATCAGGTTTAGAATGCCCTGAGCATGTTTTATCTGGCCTGGGGCTCAGAAGAAAAGCTATAGGGAGCAATCACATTTCCACGGGCAATGTAAAACTTTATGAATAACTGAAAAATTCCTTCAGCTGGAGAAAGTGTTCTAGAAACACCTAGAAGAGGCAAGGTATTTGAAATTAGATATTATTTACAGAACATAGGGTTCTAGGGTAATATACCCTAGAACTTTCGGTAACAGAGCCCCTTTAAGGAATTCCTAAACGGAAGGTTTTGTGTGGTATTTTTTACAGGGAAAGAGGACACGAAAAATAAATAGAAAAAGATTCCTTTATTCCACTTTTCCTAAGAGATTGTAATTTGAAGACGAGGGGACATTTTTTTATTATAGAGATCTACTGCAACCATAGTGATAGGTTTTAAAGAATAGGAACTATTTCTAATGTCTTAAAATTTAATATTTGAATAGAACAAAAAAGAAGTCCAAACCCAGTCTTGAGAGGGAAAACATAGTCTAAGACCTATCCAAACAGATCTCATAAAAAAGTTATAGACTGAATCATTGCAACTTTGATCTTTAATTTAAACCATATAGACTAAAGACAAAGTTAAAAAGTTGTGTCTAAGAAAAGAAATTCTTTAAGTATATGATTCATTTTAAAGATTATAAAGTGATTCTTCAGTAAGTTGGGAAAGTCACTGGAGAGACTTCTCTGTTAGAAGCTCCAGTATTGAAAATGTAGTCTTGTCAATCAGTAAAACATTAAATCCACAAATTCCTCACCACCCCATGCAGTGCCTTGCACAAAAATAAGTCAGCAATAGTCATAAAACAGATATTTCCTGGACTCTGATGCTATAATGTGCCAGTAATGTCATGTAGGACTTTGCTTGTGTAAGTAAGTGGTGAATTCTAGTTCCCTTCTTCCTCAAAAAACTATGAGTTAAATTGCCTGTACAGAAACCTATATTTTTCATGGAATCAATAGAAGATTGTAGTTTTTTTTTTTTGTTTGTTTGTTTTTTTTTTTTTGTTTTGTTTTTGTTTTTTTAAGGGACTGTAAACTAGCCCCTTCAGTCATTCAGTGCAAGAGTTAAGAGTGTCATTAGCTAAACTTCCTCTGTTCAGGAAGGCCCTAGGTAAGTAGGTAGGATGAGACCTGCAGTGAGCTTGGCTGGGGGAGGGGGTCAAAGTGTCCCCAGGGTCTCCTTGAATAAGGGGAGCAAAAAGCAATCCAGGATGCACTTGCACAGCTGGAGCTTTCAAGGGTTGCATGAACAGGAAGGAAGGGATCTTTGCCGAAAGTTAGGATGCGTGATGTTTTGCCAAGAAAACAAAAGGTTAATTCCTTAGCGAGAACTCGGTTTGGGGAGATGGCAGAAAGTGCATCTGTGGGAAGCAGAGTCCCAGATTTACTCGTAAGTGGGGAGAGCTGGCTGTCTAAAAACATTCAAAAGAAATTATCATGCTAGACAAATCACATCTTCCCTGAGCTCCAGCTTAACCACTGTTTTTTGCTCAAACACTTGCAATATTGATTCTTAACCATAAGAATATTTGATTCCTCTAAGCAAAAGAATACAGCAGGATACAAGTGGATACAAGACATATTTCTCTGTGTCCAAAGCAAGAGGCTGCAATGTATTAGGTTGTTCCACGAACAGTGACCATGTTCTGCAAGTGAGGGTTCCCCTTATTATATCAAGTCATATCTAGACTTTAACCTGTGAAACTCACAATACCTTTTTAAAAGAGAAATAAATAAATAATATCAGAAAAATCAGAAAAATAAATGGAGTGCACAGATAGGAAGTGATTTTCTCAATATCATAGACCTGCCCCAGGGCAAGAAACCAAAATTTTCTGCATCACAGCCAAGTGCCCTGCTTCTAAATCACAGTGCTGGACAAGAATAGAATCTCTTTTGTTGTTTAGATAATCCCAGCCTTTCATTAAGTCACTTATGCCCATCATAGGGCTTCTATGGCTTTGTTAGATTAATATAGAAGTCCTAAGTGTAAATCTAAATTCAGCCAAGTACATTTTTGCTATAATTGTCCCATAATTTGTTTCAGTGATTAAGCATGCAGAGGTTTTGATATAGATTCACAGCCTTAAAAGACAACTTTCTCTACAGTGCAACTGCTACAGGGTTATGTGCAAGCCCTTCACTGCATTTATTAGGCTTCCCCCAGCCTATCAAAGGTTCACATAAAGTATGTTTATTTACATCATTTCTTAGAAAATAAATCCAAAATGGAACATACAAAATTCTTTAAAGTGCCACAAGTACCACAGTACTTCTTTCTCCAATCTGTTGCTTAAATTCACGGCTTTAGCAGTTAAGTATTCCCCAACAGAGTGTCAAGAATATATAGGCAAAGCATGCCAAATCCACTTCTGGCATAGTTCCATAGTTCATTGGAACGACATCAGGGATAAATCTAACCCTTATCTTTAGTGCAGCATAGTGCTTAACTGCATTCATTTTGGTAAACTTCCAATTAAATTATAATGAATGTTGCTAGAAAGTGGATGATGGGGTTCTTCTTTGTTTTGCTTAGTCTTTTTATAAAAGTATTCTGAATACTCATTATCACCCATCCTGCTGCTCTATCCTCATGGAAAGATGAAATAAATTGCTTAGATGTTATCAATAGGAAACTATCTATATTACCGAAGTGCCATTTAACCCAAAGCAATGCTAATAAATTTGTTCAACTAAGGATACTGTTTCAGCTAAGAGATGCTATGGAAAATAATGAGCATGCAGTGGCAGAGCTGGTAAGCTTTTAAGTTACAATTAAGTTATTGATGGCTAGTATCAATTAAATTATTGATGCTTATTCTGAGAGTTACAGGATTAGTAAAACTTATCTCATGAGAGACATCATCATTTACTTGCTCTTGCAAAGCAGTGTCCTATCTCTCAATTGGAAATATCAGCAAATCCCTACAGCTTTTAGGAGCTGTAAAAGTAACGGGTAAAATAAAGACTGGAAAGCTGCAAAGATGAGTTATCTACCTTTTTATTTTCCAAAATAAGAGAACCAAGGAAACAAAATGAACATAAATCAACCAAATCAACATTAATTAGTGCTCTGTGAAGCATGCAGGAGAGCAACACCTTTAACCCTAGGAAACCCTAAGTCATTCACAAAGGGGAAAAAGAAAATCCTACCACACATTCAACCTAAGATCAACTGCCTTTGCTGCAGAAAAGCCTTTGACTAGAAACAGGCTCCCCAGGATTCTGGTCTTTGGATACATAAGCCTTTCAGGACTTGACTCTTTACTGAGCCAGCTAAGGCTTATATTGCAACACTAGAAAAAGAGATTAAAATGCAGTGCATACTGAGATGCACAGCTGTGTTCAGAAAACCAGCAGAGGGGGGTAGGAACAACCCAGGATAGTTTACACTGCCCATTATCTTCATTTTGATCCACCGTCAAAGAACAAAAAAGCAGAAAAAAGGAAAGAAAGACAAAACAGGGAGGGGAAAAAAAGACAAAAAGAAGCGAAAAAGATACAAGAGCAAGAAAAGAGAAAAAACAGTTTTGATGGCTATGTTGGGCAACTTTCTGGACAGAAAATCTTTGAAATGGCTACTAGGCCACATTTTTCACTACCCTGTTAGGGACAGCATAGGCCTTTTTAAGCCTCCATGGGCTGGGACAGCCAGACTTTATTTAAATCTGTTTTCTGGCTGCACTAGAAAACAGAAGAATAAAACAAGGAAAATTCAGCCTTCCTAACATGTGGCACTGGAGCTAACTCAGTCTACCTAATGTAACTGCCTAGGGAATGTAGGATGTCAACACATAGAGGCAGGTGTCTCTTGATCTTTCTCTGAATGTCTTCAATCTGCCTAATTTAGGAACTTCTTTTTGTTCATTGACCAAATATGGGCATATCCAGACAGTGATCCAGTCCCCTTACAACAGAAATCCTCTGTTGCCTCTTAAGGTTATAGGGAAACAAGTAAATTACGTCTGCCTCCACCCACCTGCGAATCTACTTTTATTTCCATAACAGCCTTTCACTTTTTACATAAGAGTCTAGTGAGTAGCCACAGCTCTGGTTCTCAAGTGCTACTTAGCCTGATGGGATTCAACCCCATCTGCCACAGGAATACTCTCCACTACTTTTCAGGGCCACTGAGCCTGCAAGAGAGCCTAACTTCAGCTTACTGGTTAGCATCCCCCAGACTGGAAAAAGAGGCAAGAACACTTGCTGCTCTATCCACAGTGGTGGGAACCTTTTTGTTATCTTTTTTTTAAAAATCCAGGAATGGTTTAATGCAACACAATCTTAAATGCTGTGTAGCTAAAAATGTTAGACCCAGAAGAGTAGAAAGGGCAGAGAAAACTCTTCCTCAAGGACACACAGTGTTACAAGGCCCTTGCCTGGAACACAAGGGCTGGTGGCTCAGCTCTGCTCAGCTTGAGTGTCGTTCATGGCCCACCCCTCCCAGGGTGAGTGTGAACCTCCCAGGCCAGTACCATGGCAGTCTGTGACTTCACATGAGGTCAGTCACAATCCTAAATCCTCTGGAGAAATGTGAGTTCTGGTGTCTGACTGCCTATTCCTTAAACAGAAGTGAGTTTTAAGAGGGAGACAGGCCCCCAGCATGTCAGAACTAATATATCTGAGCAACCGACTAAAATTAAGTGTTTAGGGAACTTTAAGGCAGCGTAATGTGCAGATAATGCCAATGCCCAGCAATTTTGGACATCCTGGAGAACGTCACTGATGGACATGATAGCTTATCTGCTCTAGTGGCAATTTCCTATTGTCTATTATATCTCCTGATGACAGTGAGCAACCTGAGAACCTTAACCATCCCTCTCCCCACCCTTTAAAAGTACAGAAAGCAGAAGGCAGACAAAAATCACTTTAGTTCTAAATGTCATAGGGGTATTTATGAATCAATGTCATGATTGTTTCAACACATGACTCCATTTTTATTAGATGGAGTTTGGCTTGCTACATTCCAGATTTAAACACAGGAAACTTGCCTCATGTGAGGCAAGAAGCCGTATCTGGAATGGTAGAAAATAGCCATACCTCCAGTTGGAAAAAAAATATTAGAGCATGTCTATTGTATAGCTAATTTTGTTGCTATCTATCTATATTCTGCTTCAATATGTTATTAAAACTCACCAGACCATTCTCAACCATTGGAAAAGCTGGGTTTAACCTACGAGCACAGGTAATTTTGATGCAGTAAAAGAATTTTGTTTGGCTTGAGCACATAGAATTTCAAAAATTATTCTTTCCTTTAGAAGTCCCAGAGTCTTTATGCCTCATGAGGACATTACTGAGTTAATCTTGGGTAAAAGTGATAGATGTAAAGGTTACTTGTCAAAAAAAAAACATCTTTTTTTCCTCTCTTTTTATGGAAACATGAAACACACATAATGTCACCCAAAATCCTGAACAAATGGATGTTTAAAGCCATTCTAATGAACAGAAATAAAAATAAATGTCACTACACAGAAAATATTTATTTTGTCTTTTAGGTGTGTTTGATGCTTTGCTTCATCTTTGTACAAGTTCTGAAGAAGCCATCAAAAGGCAAGGTTTATATTTTTAATCACCAGCTCTCTTTCTTTGTTGGTAGCAGTTCAAATTTACAGGATTTCAAAAAGGTTCTTCAATATAGGTATAAATTTACTGAGGACAATTTGTTCCCTTTCCTCACCCCTACCTATTCACCCCGCATGAAGCATGGAAAATGCATGCTTCCATGCTACGGTATGGAACATTTATGAAGCTGGAGAGCTTTCCCCATCAAATCAGTGTAGACTTTGCCTACCCCATTTTGTCTAACATCAAATGCAACCATGCTGCTTTCTCAGAATAACGGATATATCCTACTGGAATGTAACAGAACGCTACCTCCATATTCTGACACTTAAAGTCGCTCTGGACATCAGAAGCAATAACTTAACTGATTGCCATGAAGCCTTCACATTTATCTTAGCAATACTCTGCCTCTGGAATTGTTTAAGATTCAAGCTATTAGAACCTTTGTATATATTTTATCTACTTCTATGTCATTTAGGACTGAATCACCTCCTCGACATCTTCCTTCTCCTTGTGACCCAGGCACTTTTCTTTTGTTGTTTTTAACATTTTAGTTCTTTGTATTTAATGTTACATGTTTATTGAAGTGGTTTTGGGGAAAGGCAGTTGATATTCTGTAGATTTTTCTCAGTTAAACATCTAGTTGCTTGCAAGAAGACTTATGTTCCTGTTAGCGGCTTTCCATGAAGGTTTATAATTCAGATTTACACCATGTTCCTGATGCCCACATGTAGTAAAATATCATTTATATTTACAGTTAAAGTCTAGCTCAGGAAAAAGGCCTGCTGAACTTGGACAATTTTTATAAGAACCAGAAGAAGTATGAAATTACCAGTCTTGTTTTGTTACAGCACTTGAAAAGGAAGGTTTACCTGCAAAGTTTTTTTTTTGTTTTTTTTTGTTTTTTTTTTTTTTTTTTTTGAAAAGTAGCACAGGTTGTGCATTTTCTAGGAGGCTGTATGCAATGGTAGCTCTCTAATCTGTTCTGTAGTGCCTGCCCATTGTCTCTCCTGCCTCACAGAACAGCTGTTAGCAAATAACAGCTCCCATTTGGTCCACTGGTTGTGACTGTCACCCTCCACAAACTGTCACCTGTCACTTTGTCACAGTAGCTGCTGGCACTACAGTCTGGCATCAATATATGCTCTATTCTCTTTTATTGCAGGCACAGGTCAGAAGGGGTGAGGGAGGAAGAGCCAGCGACTGATGCTGCAGCTGCTGCTGCTACCTTCTGATAGCTGCAGGAAGCTTTATAGGAGACAGACTCCGCTAATGAAGCACTGCCTTCCCTCTGGCAGTGAAAGGCCCCAGGGAGTTGGTAGCCAAAGGGTACCTGCGAAGGTTTCTCTATGATTAGGTGAGCCAAATCCAGTTAATTGCATCTGGAATAGTTCTATGTATTTCCAGCTCCTCAAGCAATGATTGGCACTAGTCTGACCAGTCAAACCGGGCTCAATCATTGAACAGCAGTCCATCTGCTATGTTAAAATGTAAAGACAAGGTAGGCACAAGCCCACAGAAGTGCTCTGTTTAGTATGTCCAATGTGCCATGTTTATTCTGATTTTTTTTTCTCAACAGTGGAGTCTACAGAAGTACAGGTTTTGCATCAGCATTCCTCTCACATTGACCGGAAGCTCTCAAAATATGCCTGAACCAAGTGCCAGGTCTTAGTCCAGCACCACTCAGCATAAATGTGGATATTCTGCTTCTGCCAGTCTAGACACATGAACAAGGCCTGATAGACTGCAGCTGGTTCCATGCACTTCTGAAGTACACTCCTGGATTTAGGTGCACAGGAGTTAAGGAGGAATTAAGTCCCCAAGTCTGAAGCTAAAGGCATAAAGACATCTTTCAGCTCTGACTCCTAACATTATCTTTTCAGTTAAATAGCTGATTGAAAAATGGAAATTATGAATGATATATTTCTCTCAGGACGTGGAAGTGTTATCATCCTAACCTTTACTTATATCACAATCTATAAACACTGCATTACTACTGTAAAAATAGTGATCTTGTATTAATACGTAGTTTAGTTAATGTTCTGGATGTTAGGAGGTTGAGATTTTCAACAAAAAGAGAAGAAATAAAGCAAGATTTATGCACTGGACCCTCTCAGGTTCACTTGAACCTTATCCTAGGTATCACATTTCAAAACGTTTCTAGACATTAACATCCTTTTCAGATATTCAAATAGTTTCTTGTTATGTCTGTCCTTTCAATGTATTCTGACCACCAGTATCATCAGTTTATTTCCGTGTAATATACTTTCTAAAATTGCCAGTGGAGATACTAATTATATTATTAAGTAAAGATGCATTGATATAAAGTTAACTACACACTACACTACAGGCAACTCCACATTTTTCACATCAGCTGCATTGGAAAAAACATTACGGAAGAAGCATGCATTTTTGGTAAAATAAGCTTTTTCATTTTTGCAGTTGGCCACCTACACTTAACATTCTAAAAGATAAAGTATTTTTAAGGTAGGCTATATACTGTCCCATGATGTTCATATTTTCTGAAAACTGTCTATATTTTAAGCTGACTGTCTTCGAATCTCCCTCAGTTTCACTCAGTTGCATCTCCCGGCTCCGTATCTCACAAACATATAATAAAACTTCACTGATCTCTAGGAAAGCTTAAAACGTCAATGCACAGTTAAGGTCATTTGATGATATTATATATAGAAAAAATCTGGATATATAAGACATTTAATACCTAAAAGTAACCCTTAGTTCTGTGAAGTATAATATAAAAATATTGTGTTTATGCCTTTGTTTGGAAACACTCAGCCACATCTGATCTATTCAAGAGTTGCACAAAGTTTATTTGTATTGTTTTCAGAAAATAATTCCTTCCTGCCTCACACCTCTCTCCCAGAGAAAACGTTTAAGTACTGTCATTTCCTTCATGTAATTCTATTTATTCATTGAAAAATATACCAGAGCCCCAATTCCTCCATGTTCAGGGAGAAAGAGTCACAGGAACAATTTATTTCTCTTAGTTTCAGGTGCCCTTTACAGGCAGGACTTATCCCAAAATCATTCTCAAAATTTTTCTAAGACTGTTGCTACCTCTCTGGCTGAACTGTATTCTTGGTTTTCTGTTGTTTCTCTTTTGCCAATTGTCTCCAAAACGAAAGGCATATGGTTCAGTTTCTGGGCAGGATTTGACAATATTTTTAGAACCATGTTACTGAAACCACCAAAGGTTTTAATAGCTTCCGAAAAAGAAAGACATTTATCACCATCAGTGAAGTTTTGCCCATTCCACACTAGGCTGAGAAACCTGATCCTAAAATGCATCAGCTTCCATAGACTTCGAAGTGATTTCTTTCAGGCAGTTTCATTTAGGTTAACACTAACCTTTCTCAGATGCTTTTTGATGGATTATCATTATTTGGCCGTCTGCAAGTAATAATCATTCAAAAACCAATTTTGAGAAGAGATTGAGAATCTGGAACAAAATTAAAAAGCCCACACACAGTGGAAGAATTTACAGGTAATTTATGCCAGAGAAATTTTTCTCAAATAATGAGACAACAGTTTCAGTAAGCACACAGATTTGCAAAATTGAATTTATTTCTCCACAAAATTAATTTTTGCCCTCTCATTGAAGTGGAAGAAAGTGATATCTACTCTGGCCCCAATATTTCTGAAATTTTTTGCCTCTCTAAGCAAAAACTGAACTATATAAACTAGATTTCAGAGTTTCCAGAGTTTTGTATATACAAATTTCTGCTGTTATTTGAAAAAAAAATCACAAGAGAATACACTATTTTTTTCCCTCAAAAGTGTCAGCTCAGGGCTCTGAACTTTCCACAGTCTGGGTGGTTTTTTGGTTTTATTTTGAAGTTCTTTCTAAACACAATACAATTTGTTTATAGAGGGTGACATTGAACTTTTGGAGGTAGTTGAAACACAAGTAGTACAGCTGAAGGTTTTGGAAAGCTAAATATGACCCATCCTCCCTTTTCTGTTGCTTCTGCCCCATATAAAATGATTTTCTGATCCAAATTTCAATTTAACCCCTCTTCCAAATCACAATTTAATCACCAAAGCTCAGTCATAAAGCCACTTTTCCATGGTCACATTGCTGAGATGCCAGCACAGCCCAGAGGACGCCATACTGCCTTCAGGAGTTTTGCTCATATGTGCATTAACAGTTCCAAAAATCTTGTATCTTCAGATTTTAGATGAACACTTTACCTCAGCGTTCCACCAAGCTGGAACCCCAGAGGGACTTTAAGAACTTTTTCACAATAAGAAGAAGAGTTGTTGTTCTGGAAAGAATACATATTGTTACTGTCCAGGAACCCCAAAAGCCTATAGACTATTCAAATACTGAGATTTAGTATTTATTCTATTCTAAATTTTTATATTTGTTAGGTACCAAATATGCATGCACAAACTGGGAGACCTTCCTGCAAAGTTTGGCCTTACTTTCCTGTTTTAGAGTCTGACAGTTTGATTCTTCACCACCTGGAAAATGAATTTTTTTCCTTATATTGCTGGTGACTATAGAAAGACTGAAAAACTCTACTGTAGATATTTACTGGGAAAGCTCTAGCAGTGGATGTTTCCAAAATACTAAAACTGCTACCTGGGATACTATGATTTCTAGCAGTTCAGCTTAAGCTTAGGTTGCTGGGTTTATTTAAGCCATATTTCATTCATTTTCAGGACAAAACAGTGGATCACAGAGCCAAATACTCTCCGTCCCCCCAAACTTTAAGGTTTAAGACATACTTCTCAAAATCAATATATAACATGCTTAAAGTCTTTCAAGAGGAACATTCAATACTGTAGATTTTTTAAATGACCTGCCCTAAGTCATAAAATCCCTGCGATGCACTGAATAACAAATTCATTTGTTACAAATTCCCATTCCCTCCCACTTCATTATAACACCTCAATATAAATTAAAGACAGGAGTTAAAAAAAAATCCTTGTAAGTTTAAGTTCTGAGAGCTCCAATTTACTGCTGTTGACAAGAGTTCAAAATGAATATATTTTTCCTGAAAAATAACCAAGATATGGGAAAAAAATAGGAAAGAAAGAATACTCATTGGTTCTCTTACAATAAAATTTATGGCATAAAGACCCCTTCTGTGCAAGTCTGTGTGAATGAGTTGTGTAGATATCTATAGAATTGGATAGAAAAACAGCTGCCAGAAAACAAAATGCCAAAGAAAGGGAAAAGTGTGTGCTGAGAAGGCACTGTGTGAAAATTTCTCAAGGACTGAAAAACTCTGGAGACTAGGAGTCCTGCTGAAGCTGCAAGAATGACTAAACTCAGACCACAAGATTCGGCTAAACCTATATGAAGCCAACAGCATACGCTAGCATCAACAACGGGTGTGCAACTCAGTGCATCCAGCAGACGAAGCTACAGGAACATTTATGCATCTGCCGTAACGAATGACCCTCCAAGCACCTTCCTGGCAGCCAGCAGTGCATAAACACAGCCCTCTGTTTCTGAAGATTCAGCTGGGCTGGTCTACCAGTGGTTGCTCCGACAAGGAAACTATGAGTGAACATGTGAGTGAACTATGTTACACAAATAAATGAATGGTTGGTGTGAACAGTTAACTGCTACAATTAATAACAATAACCTAATGAATATAGGTGTCCTAACTAATGCTAGTGATCTGTTTCCTTCCCCTATGCAACTGAGGAGGGAAAAGGCAACTTACAACTCATAGGGTAACAAATACTGACATCGTTTACCTACAACATTGTAAGAAGAAAATTTGATCAGGTATTTGCCACTGATGCTTTTATGAACATATTTATATGCATATTTAATGTAAAGACCTTTATGCCAATGTAACACATATAATTAGTCTCCAGAAATGTTTTCTTAAGCAATGGTTTTTAGAATGATTACTGCCAATGCACTGCATCCTTCAACCTCACTGTATTCAAGTAACTCAATATTCTCTGTTTCTTAAGCACACAGTAACAGTTTGCGTGATTTCCTTTTTCCCCTTTAAGCAACAATTTTATGCTTTCTCCCACCTCATTATAATACCATTAAAAAGAAAATTGGACCAAGTTCAATTCCAGAGAACTCCATTAGAAAATATCCCTATAACTGAATGCTTTCGCGTTTAGTTACTCTGGTATCAGCCAACCTCATTCTAATTTGTTTCATATCCACTGGCTACATGTAGTTTGCTTTAAGGAAATTCACATTGCCTTTAAGTGTAATGCCATAAGTAAATTTAAGAGAAAATTGTCATTTAACACTTTCAATCTAATTCAAAAGAAAGTACAACTGGCAACCTGCTTTCTATAGCAGCATGCTGACTGGCATTTGCTTTGCTAATATTATGCTCTGATTGCATTCCAGAGCGGTCTCAAATGTCTTGCCTGGTGTCAGTGTCAAGGCAACCAGCCTAGTTACCTAGGTTATTTTGTCTATTCTGTTTAATTACTGAAGAGACCTTAGCTCTTCTTCCTATTTTCTGGAACTTCTTCAGACTTGCCTGATTTTTTAAAAAAAGAAAATCAAAACCAATATTAATTTTTGCAACCATTTTTAGTAGAAGTTTTCCATCTGTGAACATCTGGAAGACCTTAATAGCAATACTTAAAAAGCTTCCACAGCTCCATAAAGTTCAGTTTTATATACATTAGCATTTATTAACTTTCTACTGAATAGTGAAAATATGAATATTTACAGACACAACAAACTGCTAATTCAGCTATTGTGTTACTAGCCACAGCTGCTCATCCCATACTTCCCTCCTAGCAGTTACTGTCCTCATAGCAGGAGCGAGAAAACAGAACAGGCCTCAGCCATCCCAGTTCACCATATATTACATTAGCCACAGACCCACAGTGAACATAATTTTACACTGAAGAGGAACAGCTGAATCACAAGTACACGTTCCCTCCTGTTTCACTGGGGAGGCTACGCGCGCTGTGTAGCCACGGTAGAGGGTAAGTAGCTGAAGGAACTGACTGAGGAACTACTATAGCTGTTTACTTCAGATGTGTAAGAACCCTTAGTAGTGAAATGCAACTTTGACACTACTAGCTGATAAATACTGTCAGATGCTTTTCTCCCTTCTGTTGGTTCCTGGTTCAACAGATCAATATTGTTGAACAGCCTGTACAGTACTGCGAGTTGGAAGACTTGCATGATTTCTTCTTTTAGGTTTGCTTTACAAGACGTGTTTTATAGGGTATGCTTCTTCTGGCCCTGCCAAAATGTTATCAGTGAAAAATTTTGTTATATTATAAAACTTAAAGGCCATGCTTTGATGTTAATGAAAGATAGTTTGAAATATTTTTTTAAAAAAAATCTAGTATTTCTATTTTTTGTCCTATACTGGCCTAAGGAATTAACAGGAGCAAGTCAAAATGTAGAACTCTGAAGTCTACGTAAGAAGCTAAATAATTTCATGATACTTCACAAATCATTTGCACAGATCTAAGTTGGCATAGAGAAGAGTACAAAAAGACAAGCACAATCAAAAGTGCTTCGATTTTATTTAGAAAAACTTTCTTTACAAAGGACTTTTCAAGATACCAAAGCCTATAATACGAAAAAAAAAAAATATTGGCAGCACAGTAAAGCAAACAGGGAAGGCAACTGGATTTCTTCAAGACATTACATAAAAGCCTAGTGCTAATATCCCCAAAGAGAAGAAATACTTGGAAGAATGGCAGTTTTATCTCCTACTCAAAGAATTTAGTGTAAGATTATGTAGTTCTACAGGACATATCACTCTGCACAAGCAATTCCACATTTAACCTTGCGCTACAAAGGTGAACATGATTCTACTGTATATTAAAAACCAAACTAAGGTCATGCTTCTGACTCAGATGAGTGCCACTAAGCAAATGCTACTGCTGTAGTACAAACTTTAATTTCAGATCCATTTTTGCACACAAAAAATCCCTCAAACTTGTTACAGGCTATTAAAAGCCTTAACAAAGATTTTATTTTTTTTTCTGCTTGTGAGTCATTTTTCAGTGACAGAAAAACTAGATGAAAGAAAGAAGAAAGGGAAAAGGAATGTAAACCAAAGACGGACCATCACAGTCTCACTTATCGTCTCACTCTCACATTTTTTGTCTTCTAGCAGCTATATTCTCTTGTATAAGCAGTACAATGTGGAAACTCAAGGTACCTACTGCTTTCCTGGAGCCTGCTGAGAAGACTCCAAGATTCACCAAAACACTTCTGCTATAACATACCTACTACCTCCCATCCTTGCAACACACCCACAATCCATGAAGAGAATTCTGGTATTAGTTCACAGCAGTAATGAGAAGGCATGGCCACCACTTACTTCCTTCAGCTTGCGCTGCAGGCTCTTCAAGGAAGCTCCCTCTTCCATTTAGCTCTCTGTAAAATTCCTACAGCTTTGAGTGCCATATAAACAAACAATACTTCCAGAGAAGAAGTATTTCTAAACCATTTAAAATAGTCTTGTGAAATCTTTGCAAATGTCTAAGGCAAAGCAGAGATTGGAAGAAACACACAAGATATTCAAAATAATTACTCTTTAATCTCATTCACATTGCCACAATGCAGCAAATTCTATTTTCCTTCTTTCTCTCCTTTCCTCAAGAAGAATGATTGAAACTCAGGTTAGGGCTAACATATTTTAGACTTTAGGCAGCGAGTCGTAATGATAATTTAAAGGCTAAGTGATTTCTGCTGCCAACATCCACATTTCATCATTCTACTGATTTTGAACTTGTCAGGAGAGCCAAGCTAGGATTATTCATTTTCACTTATTTTCTCCATGGTAGTAGATTATAGGATGGTAGTTATTCTTGTCTCTCCTAGCAGCTTGAACTTACAAAAATTGATTTATCATTTATACTAGATTAATTCATTATTTTACTGCACTAACCTTTAGATGAAAAGAGGAAAATAGAAAAGACGAATTATTTCATAGCCTCAGATATAATTGTCTGATTATCTTGAAAACAACACACAAAGTTGGTAAATTTTCTTTAACATATACCATTATCGGATGAGCAACACGATGCAAAGTAGAACTGGGAAGTTTCTCAGTATTTTTCAACAGCATCTTAATTCACGTTGTAATAGTACCGTTAAAATTGTCAGGACCCTTTCCACTTTTGAAATTTTAGATAGATTTTCTCTCTTGAATATGAATACAAAAGACATTAACATTTATTTTTAGGGCAATTTCAGTATTTACCTGGTTAGTATTTCTCCTTACTGCAATAAAAGATAGCTTAGCAACTTGGTCTCTGAGCTGTAATACAGAAGAACCCAGAATGTACTCCCTGATTTATCAGCCACTACTTCACGCGACCTTACACATGTTATTGGGAGAACAAGGGTCTAAGAAGAATTACAAAAGAGACAGCAGCACCTTTGACTCTAGGCTATGATACAAGGACAAATACCTCAAGAAATGTCAGACATTTAGTTACTATTTTAAATGATGGCCATTGAAATATCCAAGATGAAGAAAAGCGCATCTCACAACCCTGGTTAAGCAGTGTACTAGCTCAGAAGTCAACAACATTGCTTTTTATCTGTACAGTCCCCTCCACTTTGAAGAAGCAATGACTTTTGCTAGCTTTGTATTTATTAAATTTCAGTTAGTTGTATCAGAGCTAATTTGTAACGGACAAAAATTCCCATAAATGCTAGAAAAAAAAAAGAAAGAAATAGTCAATGTTCTCTAATGTCATTTATGAAGGAAATGTTTTTAAAACTTAAGGTAGGCCACTAGGTGTTGAATATGGGCACAAACATACAGTGCAGAGGTGCAAGAGTCATTCTGAATGGGTATGTAGAGACTCCAGCAGAGACTAGAGCATGTAGAACCTGTAGAGAGGATACAGGGATTGTTCCTTGATGGACAAGGTGCAGCAACCCTGCCCTTACAGCAGGTTTCATTGCTGCACAAACCAATGATTCTTGGCTGCCTCTCTTTCCTGTGCACTTATGTGCAAAGAAAAGGGAATAAGTCATCTCATCCTATTCTCTTCCATCTCATGGGACACAAACAGCTGTCAAATCACAGGCTTTATCGCAACACCATGACATCACTTTTTCTTTGAAGTATCAAATAAGAACTAACAACAATGAAAAACCAAGAAGGGAATTCACCAAAACATAATGAATGCAAGAGGAGATTTCTAATCTTTTTCTTCTGAGTGAAATTCAGTAATTGGAATAAAATATATATATTGTCACAATTGCTGCTATTTATAAAACCTCCTATAAGAAGAGGTACAACAGTTAAAACTGAGCATTTGAGAACTGTTTTTGTTCTATTTTTTTTTCTTTTGCTGAAAAAGAATTTCAAAAAAATCATTCTTTAGAGTCTTCTTATGTAGAGAAGCCAGTAGTAATACTATACTGTCCTCCAGATCGAAAGAGGGGAAAATATTCAGTACATGCAGATTTCACATCTAAGGTGGTTAGTGACATTAGCAAAAACATTTAATCTTGGTAAGAAATGTCAGGTATTAGGAGGACAAAATTCAAATAATTAGAGAATACTCTAGTTGAATTTCTGCATCAACAGACTGCTCATCAACCACCTTTTATTCATTTATGTTTACTGTTTCCTCACCATTACTAGCTAAAAAAGACCAAGCACCTTCTGTTCGATATACATTTATTCGTAACAGGCTTACTCTTTTCCTGATTGGAATGCTCTCAAGCATTTATAAAAAAGACCATGTGCCCATTCATTTCAAGAATCATAGTTCTTTTTCTTAAGCTGAAAGACCTAAACATATAGGGTCCAGACACTCATCTCAGAGGCACTAAATAAGGAGTTGTTATGCAACCTCCACCTCTAAAAATCACTGGAAATCAGAAACAGTCATTGTTTTGTCTGAGTTCTATATCCAGACTACCACTGAAAATAGTGTTATTGTCTGACTTTACACCAGCCAAGCTACAATCAGCATTTATACCACACTTTTCACACTTTTGTTGAAGAGATGAGATCAGGGCTAATCTTTAAATCTAGCTAAAACAACTTTCTTAAAACAATTGGCTTAACCTAGTTTCCAGCTTGTTTATAACCAGCATAGCTAAGCAGAATGAAATTCTTGACTTGGACAGCACTGAAGCGCAGAGTATTTGTAATCTAGCAATTATCACATACCTAAAATACATACGTATATCACTACCAGTATTTCTTTTTCATCTAGAATGGACAGGGTCAGAAGTGTTACACATGGTGTCAGGTTCTATGTTCCACCAAGCTACTCAAGTCTTTTGTAGAGAGGAAATTTGGTGGAGTTACACCACAGTACTGGTTCTGCATTTCATTGACATATTTATCTTACTGCCTAATAAAAGTACCATGTAGAAAGGTAGTTTGCTCCACTTTCAGATAGGAAATGGCCATTTTGGGGGTACATATACTACCAAAATCTACAAGAGAACTAAAGCAAAAACTTAGCATACTGCAAATTCACATTATCTTACTGTGCTATAACTTCTCTCAATAAACAGATCCAAAGGATTTGTAGTAACTCTGTTATAGATGCAGAAGGCCTATCGCTGCATGATCCTGAACATCATACAATAATTTACATCTGTGAAAATATAAAGCAGGCAGAAAATCCTGTCAAATCCAGATAGTAGCATGCTGTACTGTGCAAACAGCCATTGGTAGAGTGAGAGCGCCACTCTCACTGAGACTAGAGCACCAGAAACATTGATGATACATAAACAAAACTTCTGAGGAGAACAGACAAATTTCGAGAAAACCTGTTTTGATGAGTTTCAGAGAAGCTTCATTTTTTAGGGAACCTTCTTGGGTCCCAGTGGAAAGGTGAGAAACAAAGAAATACACATGCTCTATCCTTATGTTTCATACCCTTGATTGATTTGTATATCCCAGGTTCAAAGGCTGTGATTTGCCCAATTTGAAAAATGTGGCAGCATATTTTAAAAACTTCAACAAATATAACTAGAAATTATGAAAAATAGCTCTAGTCCACATCTATATAATAGATTCTGGTCACATTTTCAAGTGTTGCTTTGAAGTCATGAGGAACAGAAAAGTTTTTTTTTGTTTGTTTTGTTTTTTCTTTTTTCTGTCCTCTTACATATGGACCGATAGATGAGTTTTTGTTAGGGCTTAAAACAGCAGGAAAGAGTATGGTAAATGAAGCTTTGTTTTTCTTTTAGAATGACAAAGGTATTTAGCAATAATGTCTAATTTTGTCAATGAATGTATAGAAAGTGTACTTTCAGAGAACATATTTCCTTTTTCATCTTACCTATCAATTTAGTGAATGAGAAAGTAATTAAAGTGCAAAAACACATTGCATTTGAATTAAAACATGTAGCACTGAAGAACAGTGGAAGTAAATGAAGAGAAGTATAGTAAAAATTGAGGTGGCTAGACATAGCATTAAGTATTGTAGCTAACCTGTAACTTTAGGTATCTTTCTTTAGCTATGGATTTCTAAAACAAAGTTAGGAAAAGTTGATTTGAGAGCTATAAGCAGAGAAACTGCATTGCAGTTACATGTGAAACAAAATGAGTATTAAAGAAACTGAATTAGAAATAGCTTCCTATGTCTCAGGAACAGCAGTTGTACCTGTGGATTAATACTAAGATTAGTCTACTGCCTCTGTTGATGCTGCTTTGCTGTCTCTGGGTAGTTAAAATCTAAAAGAAATGCCATGCTGAGATCTCAACAGTAGATGTTGCTTGAAAGCATTTTAATGGAGATGAAGTCAAAAAGAAAGAAAAAAGAAAAAAAAGTATTTTTTATAGAGTAACTTTTATTGGGTTTCTCATATTTATTTCTCTCCCCCTGCACTCCCCCTTTTGGGGGAAATTAACAACAAATCATTTTGAAAAATATTCATTTACTTCCTCTTCTTGGGATGCAGACAGAGACATCTGGCTCATTCACTTTTCACCGTCTGTCAGGTATGTGCAAAATATATTTTAGAGTATCAGACAATTGAGATAAACCACATTCTTTACAATTGAGATAAACCACATTCTTTACAAAGAAGACTCAACTAAGTCATCCCGTTTCACATACTTTAACCACTCCAAAAACAGAGAAGTACTGGTCACTCTAGCAGTCACTACAAAAGCATAAGCTCAGTTATTTCATTATTTTGGTATCTAACTTAGGTATCCAAATCCAACACATTTTACCCAGCTTCATCATGGTATGCAGTCCAAAAGCCACGGTACGTAGGGAGAAACACTGAATTCAGTGTCATCTGCTGTTAAGTTCCACCTGAATTATATATAACAACATATATATTTAAAATCATATCTCAGGTTTCAGCTCGATGCCAGTCACATTAGTTATACAAATACTTCAATCTGTACATAGACTCTGTTTCTCCTTGCATTAGTTACCCACTTTTGCATCTTTGCAGAGTTTTTTCTGATTTATACGCATGTAAGTGCTATTAGAGATTTAGAAATCAGTGCTCACTGGCAGAACTGTCACAACCCACAGAATCAATTATGATATCTTTACTATGCTGGCAGAGCTAGATTCAGAATTATCAAAGTCAGGAGGTCTGGGCAATGAAAGAATCATTTCTCCATCGTTCTACTTTGATTTCAAAGGCGGAAGTTGCTGGAAGCAGTAAGTATCAGAAATAACACATATCAGAGTGTTTAAATCCTCGTTATCAGCCTTTGCATACATACACACACACATACACACGTGCATGCACGCACACAGTCTGTGCAGGCAGTGAGGAGAAAATGCTGTGGAATCATGGAAATTTTAAGATCTGTAAACTGCTATTATTATAACTTAAAATTGTAATTTGTCTTCATTTTATCATATACAGTATCACCCTATTTTGTTCCTTTTTTTCCTGCTAGCATACACCAGTAGTAACATCAACCCTGGCACTGATAATAATTATTTCTGAGTTTTATCCTGTGCTGACACAAACATATCTTTATGAATTTTCAAAGTGCCTTGCTTCCATAAATACACTGTGCTTTAAAAGCTGCCTATGGTATACGATGCCAGAATTTGGCAATCTTTTCAGGATGGCAAGTCGAATCTAACTTTACTTTTCCAAATTTTACAGTAATCATACAGGTAAATAACATTCGAGAACTGGAAAACACTGCTTCTTCCACAAATGTTTAGCAGCATCTCTGGCTCCTATTTTCCTCTAAATTTGGACATTTCTGGTCATTGAGAGCTAGGATTTGCAAAAAGTAGCAGCTTTTAGCTCTGACCAGCCTTACTGCATGACATCCAAAATCTACCTGTACTCATAGTTTTTGGTCCTTTTGTTATCTGCATTTTTAGGTTAAAACACAGTAGCTCAGATTCCAACCTTTTTCACCACTGCCTTTATCACTTGACTTCCACCCCTATCTATACCTGTCCACAGAAGTGTTCAGTTCCTCCTTCAAGCATCTTGCAGTTGTACATTAATTACAAGCAGGCTCAGAAGCACCCAAGGAATGGAGGTCTTCTTCTTCTTCTTCTTTTTTTTTTTTTTTAAGTACTTCAAAGAGCTTTCAAATTGTTTGCTGCTGAAAAGCAACATATGTATTTTAAGGAAGGATCTGAATACAGAAAAGGAATGTATTTGGTAGATAGTAAGATAGTTTTGTGCCTCAAGAGTATGACAGGACAAGGCAGAAAAGTGAGAGTGCGAGTAGTCAAAGGGTTAGACAAAAGGCTAATACAAGTATAGGGAGGAGTAAAAGTAAGTAGAGATCAGAGAGGGGCAGAAAGAGCAAAATACCAGAGTGGGATAGCTTAACTGACAATAAAGAATGATACACTTAAACCTCATGAAAAAGATCAAAGGATTTATAGATAGATATGGGGAAAAAAAATGAAACATTGCTCGGTGCACAAGCATTATACAACAATTTATTGGTATCTTAAATGAAATAAAGAGTGGGGAGATTATATGAACATAAAGACAACTACATTAAAGTAGCTGAGACAAGGGAACAGAGATTTTAGAATACTTTCAGAGGACAATTAAAAACAGGAGAAAAATCTTAAGTAGCACAGTAAGATTGTGGTTGCAGGAGAGAAAGGAAAGCAAAGCTAAGAGAGAAGTTTGAGATGGAAGGTATGGAAAGAGAAGCCTTCATCATGGGACAGTAGTAGGAACTTCAGGATAGATATCAGAAATGGTAGTTTTCAGAAAAAAAGAGAGGAACTAAGAAATTCAGAGTAAGACACTTACTTTGGAGTCACAAAACTACAATCAGAGAGATGAAAGCCTTGGCAGTGAATCAACTCAAGAGAGTAAGTTTATAATTTTCCTAGTTTTGATAAAATCACTTTCATTTAACCTAATCACTTACACTATTCAGAACATCTGAAATAATTTCAGAGTAGCACAATAAAACAGTACGTTGGTGAACATCCTTTAATTAATTTCATTTTCACATAGAAGCCTCCTCACTGAACACATGTACAGAATGTGGTTCAAGTAATCTGCACAATGGTCTTACCATGAACAATTTGTCTACTCGCCCAATGTGCAGTGCCAATTTGTCAGCAACTTCTGTGTTATTACCATCATTTTCTGCAGCAGTGCCAGCAGAAAGCGCTCTTACTACCATGGAGACTTCTTTCCAAGGGTAGCATTGTTTTGCTGTTGGATAGCACTGGAGAGAATACACTTTTGCCAGCAAAGCATGATTTCCACTCAAACCTAAGGGTAGAGCCAAACCAAGTCAAAATACTGTTGTAGTTGCTTTTTATCTGAAATTTTAAAAATTGCACCGCCTTTAAGAAAATGCTGTTAAGAAAAAATAAAAAAATTAAAAAATATATAAAAAAACCCAGATTCCTCATGGCAATATTAGGACTAGGATTTTATTTTTCCCCTACACTCACCAGAAATTTAAGTAATGGTCAAACTGAGAATTGAGATGTTGGTTCAGTTTCTTTGTCATCAGACAACAGTGTCATAACTCCTACCTGTAGGAGTGTTTCCTACTCATTTCTTTCAGTAGAAAAGTTAATTTCAGGAACCCAGCACCAAACAGAGTATGAATCTCTGGAATCTCATAAAGTAACATAAAGGCCTACACTGCTTGAAATGTCTCTTGCATTTGAATGCTTAGATTTCTAGTCGCTCTGTGAGGAACTTTAAAAGCCCTAAATTTCAGAAAATGCTTATAGTTTATCCTTTGAAATATCAGAGTTTTTAAAGGTCATTCAAGCAGGTGAACAAAAAGAGAGAAGAAAGTCTCTAGTACTTCATTTAAAGTAGACAAGCAAACAAACCACCAGTGACACCATCATTTTGAACACAGGAGTTTTTCCATACTTTACTTAGTTGCCTCATTTCTATGATTTCCCAGGAAAATGTGTCTTTTGGCTTTAGAGTCTAGGGTTTTTTTTGAAAGGAAATGTGTCAGATGATTTGAGATAAGATAAAAATTACAAACTGTCTGCCTTTGCTTAATATAGGAAAATTTCATTGATTTTTCAGCTCAATTTGTTTCACTTTCATTTTTCTTTCTACTTAGAAAGACTCATGAGGTCTTACTATAGCAGAAACTCTCAAGAACTTGAAACCTGACATTCTGCTGATCTGCATCAGTTCCTGGGGGCAGATGACTGTGATGCTGTTATTTAGTGAACTGAGTATATTTCATTGTGAAGGTTTAGCATTGAGAAAATGTGAAAAACAGAGAGATAAGACATTACCAGAATGTGTTCAAGTAACAGAGTAACTCATTAATTACTGAAAAATCCCGTATTAAAGCATTACACAGATCAGCACTTAATTCAAAACATGTTTATTACAACAAGTAGCAAAATATGATGAGGTGATTTTTCTAGCTTTTTGAAACAAAGTTATTTTACATTCTAGCTCTTTCAAAATCAAACAAAAAGAAGGAAATAAAAAACACCTTTCACCTTTTGATTGATGAAAATCTGTATATTAACGCCTAGGATACAAGAATTTCTCTAATAAAGGCACTCACTGATTAATCTTTTCCTATAATTGTTACATTATTGCAATATTACCATAAAACTTAACCTGTGGCTTTTAGAGGTACTTTAAGGTTTCTCAGGGGGAGAAGGGGAGTGTAGTTTTTTCCCCATTTTAATTGCCATACAAACTGTTCACCATGACTAACAGAGTCACATCACACACTTACTTTTAAAAGGATATGAAATTATTATGTACATTTCCATTACTGTTTGCATCAATATTCAAATGCAACGTTCCTGAATGCGTCTAAGCTATAAATTAAGGCTACCGTAGATACTAACACGCTAACTCTCACAAGCAAAAATATTCCCAGGTTCATCTGCATAGCACATGTGGAAGCATTTCCAAGTTCAGGAATTAATAGTTGATGAACTTGAATGAAAATCTGTGACCTGCTTAAATCTGAATGGCAAAAATCTCACTGTGACTCAAGCCATACAAATACTACAAAAAGCATGCTTAAGACTGATGTATAGCAGGTGGGAAAGTATGGTATTTGTGAACTTATTACAATAAGCTAAAATTACTGAATTTTATTCCTCTCAGAAAATAAGGCTATATGGACCAGACTGAACTCACAATATTAAACACTCTAGAATTGTTTTCTCTCCCCCCTCCCCTCCCCCCGCCTTAAAATTCAACACAGGGAAAGAATCATCATTTACTCTATTATTCAATAGAAGTGAAATATGCACATACCACTTGACATTTTTCACTTTGGAAAATGCAGTGTAAGCAACCTTATCCCTCAGTTAACAGCTACTGTTTCTGTTTTGAAGTCTTTCTGTGTTGGATGATATTGCTGTGCACATACCATCAGCTGCAGTTCTAGTCTAGAAGATAAATTTCTTTCCTACTGTGGAAATACTAGAATGCCCCCTACTGATGAAATAATCACTCTTTTTATCCAACACTTCTACTTTTGCCAAATTCATAAGGGACATAACTATAAAGGGGCCATTTAACAGAAAAATATTACATTTTTTTCAGTCAAAACTATATTCAAGCAAGAAACCTACACCAGTGGTTAATTAGAGGTAGAATTTAAACTTTCAATATTTATTTCAGACACAAGCACTTCTTCAGATGGAGTTTTCAGTCTTTCTACTGCCACCTAGTAAGACTGTTACATAATACTAAATCACATTTTAAATATTTTTAGTAATTATTAAGAGCAGATATTGAGCTAATATTTTACAAGCGACAAAGCTGAACTAAGGCAAAAAAACAGTAGTAAACCAAATTCACAGGTAAACTGATTTTGAAAATCAGTCTTTTTCAAACAGTAAATTACTGTGTGCATGCAAGGAAGACACAAATAATGGCTAGGAACAGGAAGAGGCAAATTAATCATTAAGGATTCAACCCACCAAGCTTATATACTTAACTGATGTACCAAAGTAGTTCTAAACTTTCCCTTAGTCTTTGAAAAGTGTGAGAGAGGTTTGAAAAACTGAACTGCCCCAGAAGTACGCATCTTTCTTCTGCTTAAAATAACAGGAGTCTTAGGCCAGCCAGTGCTTCAAAAAATTCTCCGAAGTGACAGGAATAGAGCTTTTGTGCTTAGTATCACAAACTTTCCTATTTCATAAATACTCCTCAATCATATTCATAATTAAAATGAAATATTCTTGAATGCAGGATGGAAAATTGTTGGGAAATTCAGTTTCAGAACAATATTTACCTACTTGCAATTCTGGAATTAAGAATGTGAACATCTAGAAATCAAAAAAATGGGATGCTTGTCAGAAATGCTAGAAGCTGTTACAGCTCTCATTTATGCCAGGAAAATAGAGCTGAAGCAATACAACATATCCTCCTACTTGTATGAGCCACTACAAAGTAGTTAAGAAAACTGTATTTTCCACATCACCCTACCTGCAGTCATCCAATAAAGTGATAATTATGCATATATCTACAATTTCTACTGAAATTAAAGGGAATAGTAAAATGTCATATTTCTATTGCATAGCTAACAGTTTAAGCGGGAATAGTGATGCATGAGAGCATTTCTAAACTCACTCAAGATAAAGAAATAGCAGAATACATTCTTTTAGGTCATAACGAGAGAGATATTTAGGAAGTGCTCCTCATCTTGACAATATTGCTTTAATCCAACAGAAATGGTTAAAAAGTTATAAAGAGAAAAGCCATCATTTTACTGCCTTTTATGTGCCCTTTTCTAACTAATCACCAGTATGGAAAAGTCATATACAATTTAATGGGGGGGATGGGGGAGCAGGGAGGGAAGAAAAGCATTCTGTAGAAATTTTGTTATCCCCTACTTTTCTTGCTTCTCCCCTCTCTTCTTCCACCCTTCTCCAAAAAATAACAATTTGCCTACCAAGGGAATGCTTTCTCCCCAGCATCTCAGGACAGCAAAAGAGTGCCTTACCTCTTATGTAACCTATGTGGTAGAAATTAACACTTTCTACTTTAAAAGGACCATGAAGTCATTCAGGATTTCCCTTTTCAGCCTAAAAACTGCTAGATAACTAAAATTATTTGTTACAATTGTTTCATTATTACATTATATACTGCATACTACATTATATACTGCATATTATATATGCATGAACTCATTCCTAACTTCTGGAGGCTATTAAATTCTGACATTTATTTTCTGCTTCACTACAGGCATTTAATAATTGAACTTACAGTCTTAGAGAAACTTAACTAGACATGAAACAAATAGTATATACCTCATAACTATTCTCTGTAAAAGTCTTTCCATAAAAGGTGTTGCATGTTCCACAGGTTGGGGAGTAAGGCTATTGTACTGCCACACTGCTGTCATCCAAACAGAAAAGTTTCACTGGGTTTCAATGTAAGATCTATATACTCACTCACAAATCATCTTTCAATATTAAAGAATGACTACTACTCTACAAACAAGTACAAGATGTCTTCTCACACATATTCTTTGCTGTATTTTAAAGAAGGGCCAATGTTCTTTGAGACATTTACCCCTAGAAAATCACAAGTTACTTTCTTGTAGGCTCGTTGGCAGAAGTTGTTGGAGATGATTGAAAAGGTTCCCTTCAAAATTTTGTTGCTGCCAAAAAGAAAATTAAAATAATAAAAAAATCATTTTGATGCATATTTTTTCTTTTGAAAAAGGAAGACAATATTTCTTTTCACACATTACTCATTTTTAGTATGATTTCCATCATTTCCCCACTTTATCCTGTGTTTTTTTTCTTATTATTCTCCAGCTTTCTTCAGCAAAGTAAAGAAAAACAAGAGTGGTTTTCCATTTTTTGCACTGAAGGAGTGAAAAAATCCACAGAAAATGTGTAATAGCATACAAAACATTCACTTTTCCTTTCATTTGAAATAGTCCTACCCAATTTTAGTAACTAGTTTTCCTGAGGGAGAATTTGATATTACATTTGACATCTTTCAAGCCCTTGGGTGCAGAGCTCTTAAAGTATATACAAAGCTCTTTTCAGCGCTCTAGTTGCCCAGTTCTCTAAAGGAGCAGCAGTAGAATACGAAACAATTATCACTTACATGAGCCTTACCCTGTTTTATGAACAAATGTTTGTCTGCTGTCGTTTATTGAGTGATCTTTTAGTACTTTTTGTTCTCAAATAATAAGAACGATGATCAGGGCGCTGGAGCACTGTTAGGACATATCTGACCACCCGCAAACACTATTACAATGCGTGTTCCAATTGTCATCGATATTAACTCTAAGTTAGCTATCTGAAATGGAAAAACTAACAAGCACAACAAATGGTGGGAAATGGCATGAAGTGGAAATGAATCAGTGAAGCAGCACTAATATTTTCTGTGACAACATGTTTAGGCTACTGCTATTGTGTGCAGCAACAAAACAGCTTTCAAGAAGCCCTAATTACATGGGAAATATTTGCCATGATATCAGAATTTTTGGTTCCTATCTTCCTTTTCTGTTAATGGTATTTATGGCATGTCAAACGGTTAATGGCATATCAAAGCAACTTTAGAGGTGAACTATATAGAATCTTGACTCATTAGGTACTGATAATGGTTTAAACTGTGGTAAGCTGGTTTACCTCCACCTGCGTGACTAGTGTCGGAAGAAAACACCAGGTCTCTGACAGATAATTATAGGCCTGCATGTATGTTGGAGGTAGTCACCTACTGTCTTCAGCAGACAGCTTCACAGCTACAAATGAATATAAAACTTGTCCTAAACAATGGCAAGTCTTATTTTCCTTGTCAGTAGATCAGGACAAAAGCACACTTAAAAACAAAACAAAACAAACAAAAAACCTAGGCATCATATTACTATTATAACTTAATTTAAATCCAGAACATATGACGTGATGAATCATTAGTTGTCTTCCCTCAGAGAATTATTATCCTGTTTCTCTCCTGTTACTCTTGCAAGTAAGGACTGCCAAAGAGACACTTCTTCAAGAGATCCATTCACTTTTGGTTGTCAGTGGTACAAAACTAAGTTAATCATTCTACAAATGCTGTGTTTTGTTACACATAAATCCACTGCAAAAAAAAAAAAAAAAAAAAAAAAAAAAAAAAACAGTAAGCACAGAAATAACATTGTTCTACACTCCTACTGTCATTCAACAACAAAAGGAACTTCACAGATACCACTAGATAGATCAAGCCCTAGATCAAGAGGCCTGGCATTTAGAAAAAGCTAACAGACTGAACAAAAGGGAATCTGGTCTTTACCTTCACAAGATTACTAAAAGTTTGTGCATTGATCTAGGCTTACTTTGAGATGTAAGAAATAGCAAGATCCTGTGCTTAATTTACATACGGCAAAAAATTAAATCCCAATATAATAAACACCTCTCACCTCACTGTATGCACTATAGCTGGATTGAATCAGAATATATATTAAAGCACAAACAGTTTGATATTAGGATTCATCTTCCATCCAACACCTCCAATGCTGCTTATGAAAAAAAAAAATTGCCAGAACTGTACAGAACATTCTTGCAACTTGCCCTTGCCTCTACACTCAAAGTAGAAACGCTCACTCCTAAAAGTAAGAATTATTACAACAAATAAACTAATAATAAAGCAAAACGCTCCAGTCTGCCACTTGTGAATCCATGGTTACTACATCTCAGAAGAGGTACCGTAGACTCAGAAAAGGTTCAGATAAAAGCAACAAGCAGAATGAAAGTTTTGGATTGATTTCCATATAAGAAATGGCTAAGCAAGCCAAGACTCAACATAGTTGAAAACAGACAACTAGGAGGGATGTGACTAAAGTCTATAAAAATCAAGAGTATCACAGAATGTCTTAAGAATGACTGATCTCTTCATTGCTTGCTTCTTTCAAAACAAGAACTATTTGGCATATTATTAAGCCATCAGAAGGTACGTTCAAAACAAAAACAGGACCTACTTTTTTATGCAATATGTTGCTAAGCCGTGAAACTCCTTGCCAGAAGATGTTACAGATGCTAAAGTATCACATATTTTCAATGGTAGACTGGGTAAGTCCACAGAAACCTGTTGAAGATTATTAAATACAAAAAATCCTTCTCAGAAAGGTCCTGGGAGCTCACGTGGCTGGAGTCCAGGGAGGTTACTAGGAAAAAGTATTATAGTGTTTGCCATGATCTGCTATTTCACCCTAAACATCACTTTCTGACCAGTGCCAAATGGGACACTGGGCAAGATGAACCTTTGGGCTGCACAGTACAGTTATTCTTTACATTATGCTCATTAGCAAAAAGTAGCCCTAAGTTTTGTTATATATTCAGTCTTTGTGCTTAGCAAAGGAAAACATTTTTAGTGAAGTATTACTATGAGATTGCACGTCTCCTTTTACAGTCTGTCGAAGGCTGCTGGCAAAACAAAATTGTTCAAAGATTAATTGGTGTCATTTGAAAGTTCTTCCACTCTTATTCTAGCTCTTTGTTCCATCTCAGATCCAACCAGATGCAAAATACCAGACATTGTCTATGATCTGCAGAAAATTTCAAGGCTTATAGAAAAGCTATTTCTACAAGTGAGGGCCCTTCAGCTTCTCAGATGGCCTGGTTTTGACTCTATGCGTGGTGAAATCTTACCTAGTAAGCAGCACAAGCCCAAATTTATTTTAAGATACAGACTATGCAATCTCTGTTATTAGAGGAGGAAATATGTAATTTGTGAAAGATGCACAAAATTTTTCATTGATCTCATGTCCTCTTTTTTCAGATCAGGTCTCCTTTTTGGCACCTTCATTTACATGTAGGCACTGAAACAAGGAATGAGCTTTGAAAATATTCGCAGTATCCCTATCCCAGAGATTTACTATTTTGATATTAACAGAATTTATCACCTAATCTCCTAAAATATAATTTTAGCACATAATCACTTTTACTTTTGTCCTGAGGAATGTATCTTTTCCATGCTTATGACAGGCTATTTGGAAGTTACAGGAACGTGGACTCAGGATCTACATATTCTCCATATACTCCAGTCTGCTTAGAGACACCACATATTTGGCAAAAATCAACAACTTTAGCAAATAGAAACATATTTTAACTACCTTTCCACCTGCAAATTAATCTTGATCAAAGTAGCCAAAATCCTTCCTACAGGTTTGCATAACCTATGTTGGTATTTTCAAAATTAGTATAAAAAGTAATAAAAATATATAGATCCCTTCAAGTAATCCATGCTTTATCCAAGTAGTTCTTTGGCATGCCTAAAATCATACCATTTGTTAGAAAAGTATTCTGGCCATTCAGCAAGGTGATACCTAGGATGGCAGGTGGTACTCAGTGATAAACTGTCAAATGCAAATAACCACTTACCAAACATGTATTTCCTAATGGCAAACACAACGAGTTAGCCACTGAAGTGATAATAAGCCATTCCAAAACATCCTACCTACTTGTATCTTGTTGACAAGACAAAGGTTTAAATCATATTTCTGGACACTGCACCCCAACATTTCATTTTCTGTTTACACATCCACTTAAAATATATTTCTCATCATAAAGGGTCATTAGCCTTTTATTTAAAACTCAAATAGTCATGTATAGTTGTTTAAGAAAACAACAACAAAAATTGGCCATTCACTACTGAGAACAAGAATCAGGGCTAGGATATTCACTTGAGCCAAGTAAACCACTGAAAACTTGCAATTCTCCGTAATTTTAACTTAAAAATATAAAAGATTTTTCTTCCCAGTAAGAAATACTGATGTTATGTAGTAATAACATCAAGGCAAGTTTTACACCTACTTACATTACATACATTTCTATTGAACATACTGGGCTGGATCTTCCCATCAGATATTTCTAAAACATGTCACTGCATAGAGGAATTTTTCCATTAGAGCAACAGCTGCTTTACACAGTACAATCACTGCACAATCAAACACATCATCTGTAAGCTTCTCTATGCTAATATTCACATTCTAGATATTAAGAGAAGTATAAAATTAGTAATAACAGGTAATTTTACAATTAAGATTTCCTGTTTTCTCCACTTAAATCTTCAAAATCTTCAGCAGTTTTTTAATTATTATTAACAGATAAGTATTTTCAAGAAATGAAAGTCAGAATCCCTGGCATGGCTTTTTTTGGCATGAAAATGATGGCCTCTTCCTCTGTAGAAAAGCAAGCATTACAGAAACATGGACTTAGGATCTACATATTCTCCATATACTCCAGTCTGCTCAGAGACACCACATATTTGGCAAAAATCAACAACTTTAGCAAACAGAAACATATTTTAACTACCTTTCCACTCTGTCCCTGGAAATCAACACATCTGCTCTAAAACTTAACATAAGTTCCATTAACTTGACAGAACCAATTAGAAGTACGTAAGTTATTAAATATGCTTGTCTCTGAAATAATCTCAGTAGTGAAACAGAAATAAAATGAGTGGAGAAATAGAAAAAGTGCACTAACATCTGAGTATGCTGTATCTTACAAGTATCTTAAAACTATCTTAAAACTATCTACTTTTAAGAAAGTTCTGGGAAGAAAATATGTCTTTTGCATCCCTATGGAATTATGTCAGGAATTAACTTGTCTCAACAGATTCAGCATCTTTTTTTTTAAACCAAAACATTTATCTTTTTCAGGATTTGGTATTTAGTATTTTTGCCTATGAAGTATGAGTCTACATATCTATACTCTGTATGATTTTGTAACGTAACTGTTCACAGTGTAAATCCACACAATACATGAATTTGTTTATAGAATATATGACATCTGAGTCACAGTGGTGGTTGTTTTTCTAATCTTTTCTGGAAAAGATTTTCTTAGATACGCCACACAGGCTAGTGAAAGGTAATGTGCTGTTCTGGTTAGGTATCTATGCTTAGATAAAGGCATCTAATAATTTTATTTATACTTAGATAAAAGACAATCACACTGCAATATAGAGGAAAGGAAACTTTTTAACTTCCTATCAGTTTGGAATATATGAAGAGAATCACAAAAATCATGGAACACAATTTCCAGCTCTAAATCCTACAGATATATCATTGATTGCATACATGCTACGAAATAAAAAAAAATATATATTTTTTATATATATATATATATATACACACACACACACACACACACACACATATATAAATTGACACACAGACTCTCTGTGCCTAAGGCCATTAACAAAAGGAAACAAACAAAAAAATGGAAGGATTGGGAAATTCCACACAATTCATTGGCTGTGTGTCACAGTGATTAGATCTTTTAGGGGCCTCATGTATATCATGATACAAAACAAGCACCAACAAGTAGAATTTACAGGTCTGTTCAGTGCTTAACCCCATAAAGCTTCAGGAGACATAAGGAGGTTAGGTAAACAGCACTTCCAGTTCATTTCAAATCCAATCTCAAAAAAAAAAAAAAAAAAAAAAAAAAAAAATTGTGGTTAGAAACATATCAGCAAAAAGCTAAATAAGAATTTATCACTCTTTTTTTATTCTGGATTTATTTACAGATTTCCAAAGGAGCATACTAATTCCATTTCACTGATAAAGGTGAAGGCTCTACTGGAAGCAAAGGAATGAAAGCGGGCATCTCTACTGTAGAATAAAAAATTGTACACAATTTTCAGCTGCTGCATAAACACAATAATTTTCTTCTATGAATATGCAAATCTGATTTTTTTTCATTTTGCCCTGTATTAAGAATTGAAGTGAGCTTAAGCCTTTCACATAAAAATTTGAATTGAAAGAAAAAAAATAGTATTTCTTATACGACTAATTCTGTCTGCATTTTTTGAAGTGAACAACAAAAGGTAAAGGATTCTTCCCTCCCAACTTACATGAGCAGAATAACAGCTTTAGAGAATTTCACTGAGATAGTGAAATCCTGACACAGAAAACTCAATTGAAATTAATAGTTCATTCATCATTCTGTCATGATTTCACTTGGGATAGTCACAATCTGCTTCCTGCATGCTTGTCAGTGCACATACAGAAGGATGCAAGACAACAGTGCAGAACAATTTTCATTCACAGAAGGAAACAAGTTGCCTTCAAAAAGCAACATTTACAACACTGTCTCCCAGGAGATAACAGGAAAGTAAATTCTTCCTATTTGATATAATCAGCTACTATTAATGCTACACTAATAAATAAAGAAGAGTCACTGAATCCTTTGTCCTCAAACTTCCAGAATTCCCTGTCTCAGCACTTTATGCTATACAAAAGGGTCCTGGCTTGTGGATCTTGCACAACAAGTCAGTAAACTACAAGCTCCTAGAAAATCATCAGAACAAAAGAGGAATCTTAAAAATCATGAGTGCCAAGTCAGAAAAGCATTACAATATAATTTTAAACCATCATTACAAATGCATTCCTAATATTTAAGATACACACCATCATTACTTACACTGTAGAACTCAGCAAACCTTTTGGCTGGAGACATTGTCTAATCTTTTAAATCTTACTAAGGTACCAGAAGCACCAACAGGTAAGGAAGCAGTATCTTTCCTGCAATTCTGCAAGTTAAAATTATATTAGACTAGGATTTTTCTTTCAAACTAATTTGAAAAATCTAAAAGTAATCATTCTCACCGCCAGTACCAAACAGTTTCCACTTTTGTCATCCCAAGAGATGAAGAATGTACATACGAATTCATGGCTTTATATTATAGTACTATTTGCATTCCAGTATTTATTATTATTTTACTTCATACACGCATTGAGATTTCCATAACAATGTTCAAATCTTCATTGTCTATGAATACCACCCCTCAAAAAATAGTACTGATCACTGGTGAACGGTCAGCTACCTGAAAGCTCTCTGAAACTTCTCTGACTTTATCTAGCCTATAATTTATCTAATGTGACATGTACTTCTAAATATTCATTTTTTTCCTCAGTTGTGAATGTTGAGTAATACTACCTAATAGCCATAAGGTGACAAACAGCATTTGAACCCTCTCCCATAAAACTGGGTGTTCATTTTTGCACTTTTTAATGGATTGATTCTTACAGAGTCTATTTCACAACACCATTTTAAATTCCAACCCATGACTACACACTTTTCCTAGTATTCCCACCTTGTCACAGACCTTTAAAAGTATCAAATAACTTATCATAACCAGACCTAATAACTACCATTTGCAGGTGAGGAATTCTGGAACATTAAGAGTAAAGCTAGGCACCACTCTATAATAATAATAATAATCTTTAAGACATCTTGCATAACTAACACTTATTTTAAGAACTTTCAAAAATGTCTTCCTGTTTGTAAGAAAAAAAATTAAATTCCAAAATGTAGGAAGTGTCCATGCTCAAAATATAATGATTTAGAGTTAAAAATACTGTAAAAACAATAAATAATATGGAATAAATAGTTGAATTCTATTTACTAACACAGTGTATCCTACTTTTATTCCCAGCGGTATCAGTTCCTACTAACTTAGTGGTGGTAGAAACATTCATATATATTTGTAGTCAACCCACTGTTAAGACAGACAATAAGCAGTGAATTCCAATTTTGTAAATACATCGTATTTAAAATATTTATTGCATTCAGCACTGAAATTGTAACTGATGTTTGTGTAAAGAAGTGCCGTGCTGCAAGACTACAGTTAGCTACTGGGTTATGTGCGTGATGCATGTATCTCATCCAATACATTCCTGATGCTTTCTACACAAACCTCTCCCTTCTCATGTTTCCTACAGGCTTGCTTCCATATTTCTTCAAAGCTTTCATCTGAAATGCTCACACCAGCGTTGCGGAGAATTTGCTCAATCTACAAGATAATACAACACAAACATTTTGGTGAGTGTTTTCTTTAAACTTTTTCGGAGTCTGGCTTTTACGTGTACTAAAAATCTCTATTTGCTAAAGAATATTTTTCATTTTTAAATATAAACTCTAGACCAAATCCTGACATCCTTAACCAAAGAAGTTCCCTCTTGAGTACATCCAAATCTTATCCAAATGAAAGCTGTGATAACAAAACTGTCTTTACTTAATAGAGTAATATTGAAACAACTTCAACATTAAAAAAAAAAATCAAACATGGAAGATTCAGGAAAAAGTAAATAGTTTTGAAAAGCTAAGCCAAATCCTGTTTATCCATTATATTTTTTAGTATTTTCAGTTATCAATATAAATCAGAATATACTACTGTATTTCACAGTGAAAATACTAGAGTAGATTCTCAATTGTTACATATAAACGTGAAGTGACCAAAATAGTTTACACTAACTTTGAGTCCTGCTAGACAGTAAGAAAGTTTTACACCAATGGAATGAAGTAGAATCCCCCTCCCCCGCTATATTTTCTCATAAGAATGATTCCCATTGCATTCTTGGTTCCGAGTTGTTGACTTGTTAGAATGTTTTAGAATATTGACATTTGACATTTTCTATTTGTGCATTTGTTAACATTAGTAAGTGTTTGACTTTAGTTCTATCTTTTGTGTGCATGTGTCTCGTTTCTATGCTCTGAAGATTTTTTGCATGCTTTTTCATGCTCTGGCAAAGTAACATCTTTAACACAATTAAATCAACCTCGTTTCATCCTCCTCTAAATCCATCTTATGTATGAATAAAGGCATGATCCTCAGCACAGCAAATCTGCAGCTTTAAAAATGAGTTTATGCTAGTTATTTCTGAGTTAGATGACTTACTTCTTTAGTGGACTGAGACGAATTCCAGAGAAGAAAAGAGACACTAAAAGGACCTTGCAGCTTCAGTTCAGGATGCACTAGAGTATATGTTTAATATAAACCAACTCCTCTGGGAAGTTGCCTTCCTGAATTAGAAGCTCAGTGAGCATAATTTCAGCAGTGCTATAACTTGTAGTCTTTTTATGAGTGGTAATACTCTGCACTATTTTGTTCTTTTGTATCATGGAGTGCCACATCATGAAACTGAATTTTAGTCAGACTTCTCGTTCATTTCTACAGACCTATTTAAAACCTGACAGTATGATGTGACCCTAGGTGTTCAAATAATAATTTAGTTAGCTATTACCTGTTTGAAAATATTAATGCTCCATATCAAAATAAATCAAAGACCACTGCTAAAACACTGAAACAATATATTACGTGAGTACAGGGTGATTTAACGCACACTGAGGTGGTTCTGTACAGAACTCTAATACCCTGTAGAGTTTACAATAGAGTATGACATTTCAGGCCACATTATAACTTCAGAAAACAGTTCTATATAGCGCTCGACAGGTATAATGGCCTTCTCAACAAAGCACAAATTTTATTTACTGCTAGCTATATTTTGCGTGCATGGATTTCCTTCTGCAGAGCTAGGTTATAAAATCGCAAATGCTCACGTACATTCTGAGACATTCTGACAAGCTATGTTTTATGGTTATGTACAGAACATGAAATCAAATCTTTTAACATGCCCAGCCACTAATTAGCAACAATTCTTTTTATAAAACACATGTTGAAGATCCACGACTAAAAATTACTAAATATTTAATACAATGAAATAACTAGTAGAGTAAGAGAGGTAGTTCAGGCTTCTTTTTTCATTTTAGATTAGGATTTCATGTTTTGTTAGTTTTGTCTCATAAATCATGTTTCAGGTAATAAAATGATTTCTTGATTTTATGTTGCTTCATTAGAAAAGGCATAAAGCAGCACACCAGGAAAAGATTACGAAGAGCAAACAGTATTTGTTTAACAACTTATGTGGGAGGGCTGTAAGTTAACAGTGTAGGAGTGACCCTCAGAGATATCAGATGGAAGAAGAGTAGCATCCCCAAGTAAGCCTCTGCAGTCTTACATGCTATCTTTTTCTTCAGAAATAAAACCAGGTCGACTTGTAAGAGGGCACAGCATTGGTTTGTGACTCCATATATCCTCTATTATATTCTAGGTCACATTGGGATCCTACGGCCCCAAATTCAGCATTTCAGAGGGGTGTTTAAGTACTCTGCTAAATCAAGACGTACACTTGCAGACTTTATTGTAAGTATCCTTCCATTTGTAAAAGCATGTTCTGTCATCAAGTAACCTCTACTCTTTTCATGTAGTAGTATACTGCCATTAGCAAAGCCTGAGAGTTTTGTTAAATCAGATCTCAATGAAGTGAGTAATTGTCACCTTTATGAACTGGAACTTGAAGAATAAATATTTTTGAGATAGCTGAATGGATGTAAGGAAAGATGGTAACATTTCAAGAATGATTTTTACAACCTGTTTATTTGACAATGTAACCTTCCACTCCCATATGGCTACAGAGATTACACTTATCTTGGAAGAATACTCTGAAGAAATGTACTATACCTCTGCCTTTGGTCTTGTTTTGAAAAAGTCTCTTTCATACACTCCTTTTTGACTGAAGACAGAAGGACACAATAATGCATAAGCATTGCCTTCATCACCGTAATTAGCTCTGTCACTAATGCGGCGAATTCGAGGAGCAGGAATATCTGAACGAATGGTTGGAACACCACACACTGGATAATCTGTGGAGATCAACCAACAACCAACATAGAGAAAGCCTTTATATAAAGATACAGCTACAGAAATGGGAGCAGTATGGCTGTATGACTCCCAACCAGAGAAGGTAACACGTTTGTTTAGTAAGAGTTAACTTGGTATTTTGCCTCAAATACACTCAATACGAATTTCTATCATTTTCTTCCTCCTTTTTTCGTATTTTTACATTTCCTAGCCTCAGCTATACCATGAAGCATGAGAATAGTAAACCTTGCAGGAATCTTGCAGTACGTAGCCAGTAGTTCCAACTAAAAATATTTTGGGGTGATTCAAAGAGATCTTGTTCTTCTAAAGTGAAAAGCTTTATTTCTCAAAGACATCTCGGTTAATTTTCAAATTCTGAATGATTAACCATGCCGAACCTCCACGTTATGCCACCTTCCACAGCACAATCCTAAACAAATCTAGATTATGAGATAAATTTAATTATTATTGTATTGTATTACTTTAGTACCTTTATTAGTATTTCTCAAACTTGTTTCTGATTTTGTCTTAAATAATGCTTACAAGTATAGCTCACTGTACTTACAGGTTGTTGGGAGACCACCTACTACAGCATTATACTGAGAGGAAGTTGTCTGATAATCTGCAAACACATGATCTGCCGGTCTTGTAAGTGTTTTTGGTGTCTTTTCTGAGCTTCCTGGTTCTTTTAACACAAGATCTTCCTGCTTCAACAGTGGTTCATCATTTGCCTTTTTGTCTTCAGGCAAAGTAGGTGCAGAAGTATCTGTTTTTATCCCTACGAGATGTGAAAGTTATCAAATAGCCAGGATTTATTACCAGCATACTACGAACTAAGAGGTTAAAAAGTATTTTGCTTAAATCCTTGAAAAACTATAAAGTGGATAACATAATTAAACTGCATGTTTTATAATGGTTCTAGAAGATTCTTACTTTCTTCTGATTTATGTGGCACTCTCAAAATGCCGCACAGAACTCACATACAGTGGTCCGAAGTATATTTGTATCTTAGGGTCTTCTACGTCTTAGTATACTGTTGGCATGCAAGGACTAAATGTACTCCCTGAATCTTCTAAAGGAGTACCTAGTCTGCTTCAACAGGGTCCTTTCGGTAGCCATGGTAGGAACAAGATCATCTCCACAACTTCCCCTGTACTCAATCACCTACCTTTTGTAATTATTTTTTCTTCAAACTCTTTAACAGCCATTTTGTCTTTCCAGTTCAGGAAGTTTGCAAATTCCAAATAGTTAATCAGACCATCTTTGTCCAAATCACAATAGTCAAATAAGGCATCCAGGAGCTCAGCATCTATATTCAGATTAAGCTGAAAGCAGGACTTTTGCAGGTCATCTTTGTCTATCATCCCATCACCATTCTATTACAAATAAAATGGTTGGTAAAAGAATCACTGTAAAAATATAGAAGCGTTCAGTGAAAACGAAAAACATACACACACATTTTATACATACACATAAACATACAAGTCAGCCATAGCATTTCAGAAAAGTAGCACTGCTATTAAAAAAAATACCCTAAGTAATTTAGAAATTCAAAATCTGAATACTAAAGTATCAATGAATAATTTTCATCTAAAATAATACAGCAACTTGAGATTCAAACAAAGATCATGTGACTGTGTATTGTGACAAGATAACAATCTAATCATAAATATTGAGGTAACGCCAAGATCTCTTTTGTAAGCAAGCCGTATGTTATTCTATATGCATTATAATTAAGGTTATATATAAAATGCCAATTATAATTCCTTTTTTCCTCTCTCTCTGAAAAAAAAATAATATTTTTCAAGTTTGACTCCTCAGTCAAGAAGTACAGTTTAGAAGAAAATATGAACATAATCTCTTAAACCATTTTGCTATTAAGAAAAAACTAACACTAAATTTTGAGGGGCAAAAAACACTGCAATTATTCCTACTTGCTCTTGACTCTTGCTTGCTGTTATTTTGGAAATTGACAGAAGAGTCTGAAATCTGCATAACGCTAATCTTTTAAGACCAATCTCCTAGTCAGTTTTGAAATCAAGTATTTTTAAAAATAGTATTTTTAACTGTGAAAGATGCTTACAAGTAATTTAACTATCGTGATTTTTTTGTAGTTTTTAAACAAAAATCTTGCCTCATGGTATTCTTACAAATTTGTATTGGCCCAGAAAGGAAACAGTTTTCTACTGTACAGACAATTAATTGCAGTTCTTCTGCATCCTAATTAACTCAGTAAAATACACACCATACCTTCTTTCAAAGAAATACCTTAACATCAGGATGTGAAGAAAATCACAGATCTGTAAAATATCTTTGTCCCTATGTTTGTGTCACTCTAAAATACTACTCAGTTCTACAAATTTACAATCTTTCTGTCTGTACAGAGTCAAAAAGGGCCTAAGTCATCCATCTTTCCAAATACTACTGTGAAAGGCTTTTGCAGTAGCTAACCATTTGTTAAGCAGAAATTTGAGAAACTAGTTTTTAGAAGGCTGTTAGCCTTAAAAAGACTGAGTTATCACTGTAGCAAATGATCTGACCTGTATACTAGTTTTGCTAGACACTAAGGTATATGCTTGTTATTTTGTGTCAAGTATTCAAATGCAGCAATCTTAACTAGTTCTAAAAGTTTCTTGGTTGTTTTTTAGATTTTTTTTTTGTGCAGAACTAGGGGTGACACCTTTGCTTGGGATTTTGGCAGAGGGCAGAAGTGTAGTTTATGATAAAAAGCATTTTTTGCCAGCTCCTCTACTCTAAAATTTTTATATTTTCAGAGGCATATGAAAAAAAAAAAAACAGAAGACAAAGGCAAAAATATATAGAAAGAACATTTACATAAATAGAAAAAATGAAATGCAAGGTCAATCTCTATGTTAAGAGCAGAGTTTTAATTAGCATTGTGATCACCCAGAATACATGATTGTATATTAAACTCATAACTATGAAATTGCCATATATTTTCCATGTATATTTACTTCATATGATTGCATTTCTTCATGCCTCTATCTCTGCAGTTCAGGAAGGTGAATGTCACACATTCTTTTACATTTATATTTTTTCAAAGCACTAACCTTATCATAATGCCTGAATGCTTCCAGTAATGTATCAAAATTGTGGTAGTTGGCTTTCTTTAAATTTTGCCGCACTGCAGTTAGGATAGCTCTCCCTCTGTCTTTACCACGGAGGAATTCACTAGGAACTCTACAGTGAAGAAGATCACCAACTCCTATGAAAATAAATACTCCTTCAATTACTTCACATATACAGAAAATGCATGTTTTCAAAAGTGACTTCCAGTCCTGAGGAGAACCTCAGCTTAGAGATACCGAATTTCAGCATTGCTGAACATGTGATAGGGCCATCTGATTGAAAGAGCTAACGGTCCACATGATGATTTCTCTATCACATGCAAGTCATACTAAAAATATTGAACTATCTTAAAATAGCTTCACAAATCTATCCACTACTTTTAAAAACTGAGAGCACTAAGAATTACTTGATGTCCAGGTAATTAATAATCTAGGTTCTTTTCTTCCCCTCAGTCTACTACTTCCAGCCTGCCATGTTTCAGAATACTTTTAAGAGCCATCTGGAAAGTCGATAAAGTATTTCAGATAATTATATACTATTGATTTCTAAAAAGACAGTGCACTATTTTTTGTGTTATACTCTATTTGCTATAAATCCTAGCATTATTAGTATTTTTCAAACATTGTGGCACACTGAGCTACCATTTTCATTCCTGTGCCCACAGTTACACTGAGTTCACTTTCTAAAGTGTAAAAATTTAATTTAGACAAGTAGGAGTAGCTCAACTAATCTCTTTCAAATTGAAATTTCAATATATTATTTTCTGTTTATTCATAAAGAATTTCCTCTGTAATTATGCCTTCTTTTCACTTAGTCTGTTCAGTTCCTTCTGATGTACTATATAAGACAAAAATACCTACACATTTAACATATTTAAATTTCTTACTCTATACAGTAAAGCACCTACAGAAGTTCAAGCAAAATTTTAGCCTTCTCTGCTCTTTATTAATGTAAATAAATTTCAGCCGCTTATATTTTTACTGTCTATTCACCACATTGCCCAGTCATTTAAGTATTAAAATACCATCAACTCTAATACATGACTATCTGAGCGACTATCTTTCAAGTATTTCCATAATGAAAATTAGTCATTACTCATCTATTTTCTGTTACCTTCAATAAGTTAGCTATTTACCACACAACAATTAATATCCTCTATATATTCCTTTCAGAATCTAGACAGTAGTGGAAAATCAAAGTACATTTTTCAACTTCTTTTCCTATATATTAGATCAGTTGTAACATATGCCTTTCCACAATTTTACAATATAGTAATTTTTACTAGAACTATGTAATTACCCTCCTTTATTTTCTGAATGCTTGGTTACCTGTCACTTGGACCTTGTGACAGACTGCTTCTGCACTTAAAAATGCAACTATCCCAATTTCTCTTTACTTTTGACTACTTATTACATCTTAGTTTTCTTAACAAAAAAGAACCAGTTCAGAGAAAAACTGGACATGAACACAGACATCAATTACATTCACAGAAATGTCTGTAAGTTTCTTTCTTAATCATGCCAACACTCATCCAAAAGACTTTTCAGATTCTTTAGACTTAGTTTTTCCACATTTAAACAATTGTTTCATACTTGCTTTCAAATTGTTAGCAGTTTCCTTTTTCAATAACTTTTTAATTTTCTTATCTATTGTTTGTTACCATTTATACTCTTTTTACTAAAGCACAAAAAAAACATTGTGTAAAAAAATGATTTAAATAGCCACTTTAATATTGCTATTTAAACATCAATATGAGTTTCCCATGCTGACACCACCTTCTTCTCCATTTCCCATTTTGTTTATACTCAGACAGTGAGGCCTTAAAAGAAGAAGTTCTGAATATCCCAAAACTGCAGCTTCTTTATTTTGACATTCATTTCTTTTCATTAGTAGCTTCCTTTCTTCTGGAATTGTACTTCCAAAAATTTAATAATACTCGGCTAAATTTGTGTACCTTGCCTCTTTGAAGGTAAGCATTTAAGGAAAATATATATTCTGTACTACTGATACTAAATACTTAAGAATAGTGTCATCAACAAGATAAGGTTTTATCCTGCAACAAGACTTACCATATTCATCTGGACGGAGTAGCATTCCAAATGTATGGCCTGGGGGAACATTCATAGTTTCTGCTATACTGTCAAAGAACAGATTTTTGTGTTAAAAATGTTATCAGTAGACAAAATAAAAATTATCTTATTATTCAAAAAATACATATGATCTTCTACTATACCATTTGGAAAGATATGCATAGGAGCTCCTCTGAATGCACGGATTTCATCTGGAATTTGTTCATCAGTTGTTTGCTTTAATCGAAGTTGTCATTATAGAAAAATACTCTTTTATGAACCCATTTAAAAGATTTGCTGATGATAGTATAATACAGCTAAATGTAAACATAACTCTTTGAATATTTAGAATTATTGAAAGGAGAACTTCTATTGCTTAAATAAATTGTTTTTCTATGAAAATCAACAGAAATGAGTGAGGAAAATCCTTATAACATACTTGTGAAACGGTAGAATGTCTAGGCCAAATCAGATCTCCAACTGAAGTCTTAAAATAACCTACTTTTGGCTAAGGTGGAAAATTTAATCACATTTCTCTTTTCACATGCAATATTATGCCTACTAAAACAGCAACCAAGCCAATACCAATCTGCAAAACTTGGCCTTGCTTTATTAACCAGAAAATTAAAATGCTAATGGTGACATTAAGAACTGTTTCTTTAGAACTTTTTATATAAATAATTTCTTCATTTATGTCTTAATTCAAAAAAAGATGCTATATAAAGATCCAGTATTTGTTTTAACTGCCTTCTTAAAACCTTGCTATATGAATCAGAAACCTCCATCAAAATTAAGAATGTCAGTACTCTTTCTTCCAGAAGAAGATAAAACCAGAGAGATGAGAACACAGGCACCTAAAGACTACCATGTGCATTTCCCCTTATGATCATTTTCATGTTACAGGTGGAAAGTAGATAATGTAAAGTTCACCAAAATAAAATGAAATTATCTTTTATCTATACTGTAATAATAGTGCTAGATAGCTTGCAACCTAGATTTCCCGACTGATCACACTGTTATATGTTGCTCACACTGTAACTCTAGTTCAAAATAAGCTAGCCCATAGGGAAAGAGAAGGGAGAAAATAGCTCACATTTACGTTCTCTCCCTACAGGTACTGTGGGCATAATTCTCCAGAGTCACTTAAGAGTGATTCTGAGATTAAACTCAAACTTTGCTACCAAAGGCAATAATGCTGTTTATGAGTCTCTGGACACAATTTTGCAGAAATCTCATGCATCTGTACAGACTAGACAGTCTTTGTATATCAGGAAACCCAGCTTAGTAGCACAGCTGGATCCTGACCACACAGTACTTTAGGACTGCTGTAGCTCTTCATAAACACTGTTCTACAACCTTAAAAAGCTGTTCCTGACCACTTGAAGTATTGTCATGATGCTTCAGGAATAAGCAGTTCAATTGATATTAATGCATGATACTAGATAATAATACAGTTTCCATTATATGGCTTTTTCCATGGAACTATTCAAGTGAGACTATAGGTAATGGAAGAAAAGATCAACAAAATGAGTCCCAGAGAAGATAAAATGGTCAAGTCACTAAATCAATAGTCTAAACATTTCAGTTATTTCAAATTTTCCTAACTGCAAAAACAGAAACAAATGTTTAAAATAAAAAAGAAAAATTCCTAAGCTATATAACTAGTACTTTGTTTAGTAAAGCACATAATCACAGGTTTAGGTTATGCACTTTACAGTTTATTGTATTGAGGCTTCAGTTTCCAAGATTTCTTAAAAATGGCAGTAATTTATTGAAGGACATCATCCAAATCTTCTCAAAATGAAAGATTAAAGTCTTTTCTTACTCTGTAAATGCTATATAAAATGATTACTTTCAGTAACTTATGCTGTGATAAAGAATTCATTCTTCCTATCTTCTGCCTGTACATGCATCACTTAATCTGGAAAACTGAAGAATTAAAAGGAAGATTGTAATCTTTCTCCTCCCATAGATTTTGATTTCCCCAGTACACAGATTGTGAATCCATGATGCAGACCTTCACTGGCCATCACTTCAGCTGCACTAGGCCTGCTTGCATTGGTGGAAATCTGATCAGTTCAGATACAGATCTTTTTAACAGCAAGACAGTTTCACAACATAGCCACAGTACAGGCTTCACTGGTAACTTCCATACAAACTGGCCTATTCAGTGAAAGCAGGAAGTCCTTCTCTGTTAAGTAGAGTGTTGAAAAAGCACTGAGTTTGAGCACTCAGTTATATTGTCCATCCCAGACAGGGTAATTACCACAGGGTAATTAAGGCTCGGCAAATGGCCTGAGTGAATTTGTTCTTGGAAGGTATCTTTGTTTACTTACGGATCAAGGACTTTTCCAAGCTGAGGCTGAAACTTTTCTTTGAAATCATCACTTTGTTTGGATACAATTTTTGCTGCCTTCTTTCTACAAAGTTGGAAAATAATTCTCATGTGTAATTGTTCAGTAGTATTATTGTAAGTTAGAAGAAAACAGCAATTTCTTTAAAAGACGAGCAAAAATTCAGTAATCAAAAAATCTCACTGTTTCCAAATCAAAGATGTCTTGAAACAATGCTAAAGTAATGCTAAGTACCGTGCTATCATACTATGGCAGAACTGATTTGGATAGATTATTTTGAAAGTTACTACTTGTATTTTCTATTCTATGCAATATAGCTAACAAATTAGACAGGATTACAAGATGTAAAATTACAGTCAAATACGAACACATTTTTTAAAAACTCACACCACTAATTAATAAGTTACTTATAACTTACGACTGTAGATCGATGAGCCAAATTAAGGATCTGGATACATTTCGTCCATCTTCAAAGTGAGGTGTTTCTTCTCCAAAAACACAAGATCTATTGAAATTTGGCGAGTCATATTTTCTATTTATCGCTTCCCCTGTGGAAAAAGAAGTATTTCTGCCTATAAAAAACTCATCAAGAAAAATGTACTAAAATAAGTTATCTTTATTCTTCAGAAGAAATAATGAAGAAATAAAAACAAATAAATAATTAACAACACTTTTAAATTAAATAAGATAGCTAATTGTGTATTCCGTGCTTATCAAGCAGTTAGTTTTAATGTCCTTGTCAAAAGTGAAGGTAAAAGGCAAAAACTGCTTGAGGTGTAAAGTTGTGCCTTCTTTTATGTCTGAGTAAAGGCTAAAGACAAGCCCAATTGAATTAATGCAAAAAATATCAGGTAGGCTAAGTAATGAGGGTCATGCAAACAAATCACTTTATTAGGTCTGTACGTACGTACATATGTAAAAACATATACATTCAATTTATTGCTTGTTAAAAAGATATTGAAATGAAAAAAAAACTTTAACACGCAGCATTTTCAGATACAATCTTGCTATGATGGATGTAATGGAAATGTTGCCATTGACTTCACTGTAAACAAGATATTGCCCAGTAAACAAGATTACTTATTTGTGAATCTATTACTTCCCCATCTCACCTGTAAAATGAAGTTTCACATGGAAGGACATCGCCTAAGTGCTCTGTACAAGTGAACTCTAAGCATTTGTTTCTTGTCAACAAGAAAAAAAAAATCCTACTTTTTTTTTTTTTTTTTTTTTTTTTTTTTTTTTTTTTTTTTTGCTGCTCTTTCAATCTGCCTCTGAGAAGAACAGCAATTAGAACTTCCAAGAAAACATTACTCACTGCTTTCTAATAAAGGCTTCCTCTGGCTGCGCTGCAACATAGAACTTTAATTTTTTTTTCAACTATATGCCACAGTTTTGAACAATAATATTAAATAAGTTTGTGTTCCCACTGCTCAGCTTATCTGTTTTTGTTTTGGCATCTCCATGGTCTTGTAGACTGGAATTGTGAAGGAGATGGAAATATAGAGTAAACAATTCCACTAAAATGCCTCATGATAAATGAGGGGACAAATTAAATTATAAGTTTACACAATTTATATCAACACTGAAACATTCTGTTCTTGCAGAATTTAGTACTGAGAGAACATGGTACTATGGTTTCACTTCTCCGCAACTGCAACCCAACGAAACTTACATTACTCGACTGAAAAATCTGTTTGGCAGTTTCTCTACATGTTTGTCCAAAACCTACAAAATCGCTGCTATAACTACAATGGCCAATTTTATTATTATTATACTGATTTTATAGACTAGTTAATTTAAGTCTCATAGTGTAAGTAAAAGCAATGGAACTGGAGAAAAACAGAACTGACTAACAGTAATGTGTGCTGCATTTCAGGGTATTATTTGTCACTTTGTTCCTGTCTAGACCTACAAGATAAAGAGTAACCAGCCCAGAGTAACCAGTAACATGAGCAGGCTACTCATGCAAGTACAGCCCACAAAGTCAGAAGAAGTGGAGGTAAAACACTTGGGCTGGAAGCGCAGTGGCCATAGCTGTGGGACAAGCAGGATCCTGAGTTCCAGAGAATCAGCCAGCAGCCTGAAATTCTGCGTTCTGGAAACAGGTCATGTTCTTTCAGTTGCATGTAAGAATTTTTTTTTCTACCAAATCACAAAATGGTTAAAGTTGGAAGGGACTGTGAAATATCATCTAGTCTAATCCCCTTGCTCAAGCAGGGCCACCTAAAGTACATTGCCCAGGACCCTATCCAGATAGCTTTTGAATATTACTTTTTTTTTTTGATAGAGAGAGATAAAAGTTACTGCTTTTTATTACTGTACTACTAGAACTTATTTTACAATATGTTTTGAAGACAAAGAAACACATTAGAAACATTTTATTCACATTAGGTCTTTTATGTGGTTATTTATTAGCTCTTGAACTTACCCACATAATAATCATTGTGTGAGATGATGTACAGATCATGTCCTTCTCTGGCTTCTTTATCCACTTCCTCAAAAGTTTTTGGTGGATTTATAAGTTCTCCACCTGACACATCTGAAAAGTGAAGGTGTTTTGTTTTGTTTTTTTTTTAATGGTACTTTATTAGAGAAGATGCTAATACTGTGGAAGTATATTTATTACCAAAATTCTAGTCAAGCAAAAGGAATCTTACAGCATGGTGACATCTGACTTGGGCAAAAATCTTAGAAACTGAGATGAACATAAGCATTGCAGGGGAGCTAAATGGTGCAAATCACATTTTTAACCAATCTGTAAAGGCAACATTCCCTGGTCAAGGTAGTAACTTTTATTAGACCTACTGAAATAGTCAGGAAAAGGAAGGCATCAGCTACTTGAACAGTTCTTCAGGCAAGTCTATGAAGACAGATTCAGAGTGCAGTTAAAAGCCGTACTGGTGACAAAATGCTCTCAGTCGCCTGTTTATTCATCATACCAAAAATACTAGTGTATTTCTATTACCAATTCATGCCTGTCAGTAACTGCTGTAAGAATAATAAATTTCTATTAAATTGAAATTGTTAGAAGCATAGAGTATACACTAAACATTGAACCACAGATTATTTTATGTTTACGAGCAATGTGTTTTAATATTAAATTTTCCTACCTCGGATGACTGTTCTCCCAAATGTGGTATTAGTTATATCCAAGCCCGTGGGTAACATAGGAGTTTGATCATGTGATCTGCCCAAGGCTGCCTGACGATTGCTGAAGTAGATTGCTTCTTTTTGATCTTGTATTTTTTGTTGAAAATTAGTTTTAGGAAGTGGATTTATCAGCAAGGCTGCCTAAAGATGTCACAAGCAACACAAGAGGCAGAAAACAGAGCAAATTTTATTCATTTATGCATCAGTATGGATATTCCCTCACACATGCACACAAGAACAAAAGGTGTGACAATATTAAAGTATTCTAATGAGATCTTAGATTAGACTGGCACAATCTTCTTCATCGAGTTGCAAAACAAAACTGTAATGTGAGATAATGCCGCTAACAATCAATGCTATGCTAAATCTCCAGCTAACTTAAATATTGTGAGACAGAACCTTTCTTCTCAATGTTTTTTTCCACTCATTAATTTATAAAATTTGAGACATTTGCCCTTCTGCTCTTAGTGTGTATTAGAAACTACAGACAAATTATAATTAAAATAAAGTGTAAATATGACTATAGTTATCTTCGGAATGAAGTCTCATGGTCTTTATTATTAAAAACATCTCTTGTCCAGTGGTTAGAAAACATGTTTTTTAACACCTATGCCCAATTACACTAACACACAATTTAAAGTATTTTAAGACATACACTAGTATTGCATCCTAAAAAGGCATATCAACAGAAAGGACTCTTGAGGGAGTGCTCAAAGTTTAGAACTAGGTTGGAACAAAATGTTTTATTGGTGTATTCACTGGGCTTGGGTTAATAGAAATTGTTTGTAAAGTTAGATCAATTTCAGGGAAAAAAAAAGACCTCAAAAAATAAAATGGTAAGCTTCAAAAATGTCAAAACATGTTATCCTGATCTTCTAAAATCAAGATTTTTCAGGCTACCCATCAAAATGGGAACCCTAGAGAGGGTTTATTATGTCTCTTGATAAATGTTATATAAAAGAAATGTTGAAAAAAAACATTGTAGCAAATACAATCACCCTATAATCTGTGCTTAGGGAACTCACCAACATTCCAACTCTTCCTCCAGTTAATATTTAGTCAATAATACAATGTAAAACAGTCCTCAACAGACAGTACAAGCTAAACTGAACAATCCATTCAGCACAAAACTTCTGAAGAGGTAGAAAGAACCCGTGGGATTTTTTTTTTCATTTTGAATAGGCCTAATAAATGTCCTACTCAACATCCTCAAATATTAGGTCTTAGGTATTTCAAATTGAAGATTAAACCTGTAGTCCGGAGCCCTGAACACCTCCTGGCCTCAGTTTCTTCATATGTAAAATTGAAAATGACTAATTTACAAGCACAGCTAATGAAATACATCATAAAAGTATGTTTTACTCACATAATTTATTATCACGATTATTATTCAAATCTCTAAATCACACTAATGAGCTCTTCAGCTGCTTGATTACATCTCACAAAAATCACTTCTGAAGTAAAAAAATACATCCAAAATAGTCTGACATGTTCAAAATATCACTATTTCACTAACAAAATCATTTTCAACACAAAAGCAAGAAACAAACACAATAATGCTATTGCATTACAATCATGTTCTTAGATGACTGCTCTCTTGCTAGATTGCTAAATAGGTTTTTATCATTGTATTCAGTTAAGGAGAAAGCAGCAGAACTTGTATGAGAAGAAGTCCACTGGTTTAAATATCAAATGAAATGAATAATTTAGTCAGCACTGAGAAAGTTATTTCATAAAAGTCACTGAACTTTTTTTCCTATTTCAAGCACGTTAATTTAATCCCATTAACTGACCTCAAAATTCTGATAAGCCTCAACAGCAGTGATATGCTGCAGCAGAAGTCACTCAGTTATGTACGTTTATCCCTGACCATGAAGAAATCAGCTGCATTTATTAAGTACATTCTTAAGAGGTCCATTATTAAACAAAAGTAAAAGATTCGCATTCTTACAGCAAGTGAAGAACGTGAACCAATGCCATGTGTCAAGTGAGTTGCCGTATCAGGATCATCTGCTGTGCCATAGAATATTCTCTCAACACCAGGAGCTGGATTTGTTGTATTCCGAAATTTTCTCACAATAAGTGGAGTAATCGGCTATAAAGCAAAGAAAAACAAATTTACTCCACATGTTCACAAAGTATTAATTAAAACAGAACATACTTCACCTATTTCAGCATGATTTAATATGCATACAAATAAAATAGATGTTTCAGGCAGCATCATGTGCTTAAGTTATTGCAGATCCTGATGTTTTAAACACAAAGTCAACATAACTGAGTCTTATCAAACCAGCAACATTAGTGGTCAGAGAGCTGCTTAAGTTTCATCTTTCTAGTCTCATCTTTAAGATGGATAACACATAACTGTCTTCACGAAAAGCAGACATTACATTTACCAACACTTAAGCTAATTCACAACAATTCCACTATCAGTGGGACAGTTTCGTAAGTTATTTTAACCAGGGTCATTTATTTTCTCTGTAATTACCCAATTAAAGGCAGTGTTGCTATTTAAGTGGTGTTTGTGTACTCACTACCCTCCAATTCTGCAGGGTCCTCAAGGCCAGTGAGAAGCTGATAGGGCATCCTTGATAAAAAAATGCCCTCCATCAGAAGGAATAATAATTCCCAATAACACTTCCAGAATCAGAGAGAACTATTCTATTTGGTCCTTTCCAGGCAGGCGTGGTGAATTTTGTAATACATGCAAGGTGAAACAGAACTCACAGAAGCATTTTGCAACCACACCAGCTACTTTATTTGATCTCATGTGACAAGAGCTAGTAGCATAAGAAGAGAACCCTAACATTAGTAATTTGTAAAGTGAAGAGATGGGAAAAAATAATTTAGATTTCATCTTTTATTTTTTTTAATGACAGTGCAACCTAGAAGTAACAGATTATTCTCATGTAGGGCCTGTCTAAAACCAGTAATACTATTGCCTTAAAAAAAAAAAAAATAAAAAAAAAAAAAAAAAAAAAAAAAAAAAAAAAAAACAACTCACAAGCAGCACCTGAAAAACAAACTTACCCTGGGTAAAACCTCAGTGAGGCAACTTGCAGCAGTATCACCAGTTGGAACCAACTTTCCTGCCTAAACAATACAATCAAGAAGTAAGACGTAGCCCAACCCATTACCAGTAGCGGAACTTGTCATATGGGGTTCTGACACCTTGCAGGAAATGCTGCCCAATTGTGCTCGTTTTAACAAAAAGGAGCAATCCCCTTTATCTGAGGAGAAAGGCAGAGCTGTATGGAGCACAGCCAGCCCACCACATAAGCTGCCCCTTACTCCAACCTCCTCCCTAAGCCCACGGCGAGGCCGCGGCCCCAGGAGGGCGTAGGAACGGGCACAGGCGGCACTCACGGCCGAGAGCTGCGGAAACCTGTCAGTGAACCTCCCCTCGTAGACGGGCCGCAGCTGCCCCGCCATGGCGGCGCGGCGCCCGGGCGGGCCGTTTGCCTCGGTCGCTTGGTAACGGGCGCGTGCTCCGCCAACGGCCAACCGCCATTTCCCGCCGCGCACCGCCCACAGCTACCCCGGCGAAGCGGTGCGTGGTGTAAGACCGCCACAGACACCTTCAACACAACCGTGAGTTCCTCAGTAAGAAATACCTCAGCTGACGCTTCTACTGCAGCTTCTACTTCACCTCAATCCCCCACTGAACTTCTCCAAAGCACTCTTCATGAAACCCACCGGCCCCCTCCCAGGAGCAGCTGGGTCCCACCCATTGTCAGTAGCATCTCCTAGCCCTGATATCTTGAGAAAAACATTTATACAAGCACTCAGTATGTTCATCCCGAACAAAACAAGAAGATGCATATATGGGCTATTATGTAACCCTGATGATCTAAAGATACATATGCAGAAACAGTATTTTTCTTGAACTGATAATTACAAGTCCAAGAAAGTACACAAGCTTTCAGACATCATAGGCTGAGTCTTCCTTAGGCGGTAAGAGAGTCTCAGATGGTCAAAAGTTTGACCAAATTTTAAGCCTTTATTTTAGATCAATTAATAAAAAACAATTTAATTATAATTACATATAAATATATAACTACTTTCACAAATTTGTCTCACAAATATATAAAACAAACACTTTTAAACATAGAATGTTTCTCTAGAGAAGTTTGACTCTCACCTATACAACTGAGTTAGAGAATCCTGTAAGCACCATCCACATTAAGATGTGAACACTTTCAATATTTACTATTATTCTTAACTATTATCATTTACTATTACTCTTAAATGGGTTAACACATCATATATCTAAACTGTATTTGCCCCCAGTTGTTAAAGCCTTTCAGAAAGGGATGTGTAAAATTAGTTCAGAAAGCAGTTTAGGTAAAACAGAACTAGTTTCATTGCTATTCAAAAATCCTCTGCTTTTGGAAAGACTATACTACTTTTAGTTCTGACATTTACTAAATTCCCCCCCTTCTTCTGAGCAAAACATTTAATCATATCCTGTTCCATTTTCTATATTCCTGTGATGGCAAAGCCAATTGTAGTAAGCATACAGATCTTACTGATAATTTATTAACAAACATTACCAGCTGTTGCCATTTTACTCTCAGCTCTAACATTTGTTATATAGGGATTTAAAATGAAGGAAGCTAAATTAAAATTGAATTCTCATGAACCTTTCCTACAAATGGAAGATTAGAGGAGCCTGGGCAGTGATTGCTCTCTGATGACCAGACCACAGGCCATTTAAGGATGCCTGACTATCTGCTCTGGCTGTGGAAGACATTAACAACACATGCTACTCTTAGGATAAACTAGCTTCTAGCATGCATGAAATGCAGCTTAATCTTCTCCATAGTAGCACATATGTTACCTTCAGCTCTTACTTAGCTACAGGCATTGCTGGTTTCCTTTTTCAAAAATATTTTTTTTCTGTTTCAGACATGAATAATGTAAAGCATACATGACCACTGCAAAACCAAAGAAGCCTTTGTAAATTCATGTTTTAAGTTTAGAATGCTCCTGCCAAATAAAGCAATAATTGTTAGTAATGCATTAAAGAAAATGACTGGTAAGTCTTGGCTTGTGATCTGTTCTTCTGTCAGATACACTTTCCATCTAATAAAGATTCAGTTGTGGTTTGAACAAAGCTGCAGGTGTTAGAAATCATGGAAGAATTTGATCTCATTGAAAGGACTACTTGTGTAAGTATAGAGCAGTCAGAAAAATTGAGAAACTATTTATACAGAGGAAGAGCAAAATGTAATGTCATAAATACGGCAGGGTGATAGTGTAGCATACAATAAAGTCAAAACTTGAGCTTTTATTCTTGTCGTATTTCTAGCTAACTATGTGCTTAAGGTATTACCATTTTGTACATTAAGCTTAATGCTTTGTTTCTGAATTATTTCATTTTTACAGTGTTTTTATTTTTCCCCAGTAGATGGCCACACTTGCTAGTTGAAAGACTTCACTCAGCCTTGACATTAGAGTGGGATGCAATTAAGATAGGAAAGAAACAGGACTTGGCAATGTAGAATAATACCTATTACAGAAGCAAGAAGAGCAGAAGTCCTTAACCTCTTCTTATTTGTCCATCTGCATTTTTCAGTGGAGATGAGCATCCGTATATATGATATTGAAGCCTACTGACAACATATGTGCCTCTATTAGTAAGTTACCTTTCACGCGTATCTCAGAAGCAGGTCCTTCAGTTTTCAGACTAAAACATACTTTTAAAAATGCTCTCATTTGCTAGCTACTTTGTGGAAAAGGGAGAGATCTCCCTGGCTGCTTTCCATAAGATACATATCCAGGTGCTACAAAAAAACAGGAAAACATTATTTGCAGGCACTATGTCTCTTACATAAAATTACTGCACCAGGGTAGGTACTATAGAAAAATAGAACAACTGCTAGTAAAAAGCTAGAGAATGTATCTCCTTTATTGCCTATATAACAAACCCCTTTATATTAAGCTGAAATACCTACATCCATATTTTCACTTTCCATGAATCTTGAAGTAACAGAAATGAAACTGAAATAGTAATGGATGAATCTGCAGAGACCTTGCCTTTGTATAAATTGCATTAAGGTCAGGTAAGATTCACAAGCGCGAATCAGGCTAAGTGCATTTTTGTCATGTTGTGTGTAGATACACTATATGAGAAAGAGTTGTAAAAGCTCTTCTTCCTCTTTTTTTCCTAGGTATTTTCTTAAATCTACAGTGCAGATACAAAATCTGAACTCAAAGTTTCATGTAGATGAATGAAAAAGCTGCCTCCCTACAATTTTGCTTATTTTAGGTTCAGTGTTTTATTTGTTCTTTATTAGACTGAAAGTTAGTTGGTGTGTAAGAAGAATACCTGTAGGATATGAAGGATCTGTAATGTTTAAAGAAGGAATTACCAAGTTTTATATTCACCAGTCTGATATCATACCATAAGGTAAAGGTGAGTGATGCTATTTGATGGTCATCAATGTAGATGCACTAGGAAGTAAGGATTTATGCAGTAATTAAATCAAAAACTTACCCTATGCACAACAAGACTTAAATAAGAACTACCAGACATTTAACTAAAGGAAGAACAGTGTTAATAGGATTCATGGATATATTTATTTTTAACTGTTGGCTTTTGCTTTATTCAAGCAAGGGAAAAATAGATTTTTAAAAATAATTCTATGGACTAGTCACTATTTTCACATGATTGTAAGATACAAAACTAAATAAAATCTAGTTTATTTTGATCCTCAATAATGCTGTATTTCTCCAATATGTAAGGATCAGAAAAATTACAGCATAGTTTTATTTAGATAAGCTAATGAAATTACAACACTTAATCTCTATTTTAAAATAAAGATCAAGCCGTTCTGGAATCAAACTGACTTCAGTACGCATTTGTCATTTCCTATGCTAAAAAAAAAAAAAAAAAAAAAAAAAAAAAAAAAAAAAAAAAAAAAAAAAAAGGAACTCCAGAGAACAGCTTTGGAAAAGGTCAGAAAAACACTTTTTACAGCAGTACCTTTAGCTAAATGGTGTTTGTCATCTGAGAGTTACTACTATCTGCTGCAGCCCTATTCTCATAATATAGGGTCTTTTTCTGTTCTTCATAGGCTAAATCTGAGGAATGGAAACTGCCTAAAATCCTGCATTTCACTTTCTTTATGAAACACAAAAATTCCATGTTCTGCAACACAGTTCTCATTCTGACTGATGATGGTTGTAAACAGCAGTCAAAGCACACTGTGAGTTTGTAAATTCCTTAACGTCTCTGAAGGCTAGAGAATATGACATAAAATACCACAAGTGTTGTGAAACTCTTGAAGGACATTAAGCCTCTGATACACTTTACTGTTGTCATTGCTTGGTTACTTTCAGTTTTTTTACTCACTTATTTTGGACAGAAAATTGTTTTCTGTGTTCTGCCCATTATATGATAAAAACCAAAGGATATGCAAAGTACACAAACAGAGATAGGAGAAAGACAGAAACAATGAGTTTAGAAGAGATGAACACATGAATGAAATTGGTGAGGTGAAATCAAGAAAGAAATTCAACAGGAAAAAAGAGATTCTGCACATCCTCTAAAGTCAACTTCCATTTATTATGATATAGCTGGGGTTAGACTTTTAACACAGAAAAACTGAACAGAACATACTATTAAACTCTTGGAAGAAATACTAAAACAGATGGAAATCGATTTGGTGAAATTATGACCCAGTAACAACATAATTTTTTTGTTAATGTCATCCACAGCAAAATTTCACTCCTCTTGTTTTAACAATGATGTATGACCCAAGATTATGTAACATACTAAAATATGATCACTGGAATGGCTATCCTAGTGACTTCAGACCCCTTTTTTTAAATGTTATTTTGTCCAGGCTACAACAGAAGAAACTTATCTTCACCACTAGTGTTCATGGATCTGTCAATTCCAAAATACTGTAAATGAAACTCACTCATGTGATTACTGCCTCATGCTCTCCTGCCTGTACCTCAGGCATTTACAGTGAGCCTTCATTTCTGTTTGCTTCAACCAGCTGAGAACGATTTGAGGTTTCACAGAGAAGGAAAGAGACTATGGCTCTGCATTGTAGTCACGGAATCAATTACGCAGCAGGAACTTTGTGCTTGTTACATACACACACACTCTCTAGCAACATACTAGTATTCTGCCCTTACACAGTCTGGTATCTCAGGGTGCATCCAGCACATAATCCAATGCATGGAGTGTCTATATAGTTCCAGAAAAAAAAAGAATATGAGATTTGCATTCATCCTAGCAGTTTCAGCAAAAAAAGACCTACTGCAACTTACCTGAAATCCAACCAACAGAAGAAAAAATATTTCTTTGGGTGAATTATTTTTCCATGAAATCAGTGGTTGATTCAACTTAGTCTGCTGCCTCAAGCTCCCATGAGGTACAAGCTTGCAGCTGGGAATGGAAAGGAAGTAGGACCATACTTTCCATGAATAGCTCTTCATTTGATTAAGTGAAATGCAAAACACCACATGAGCTTTTGATTTCTAAATTGAATTTAAGTTCACGCTGTTCTAGTGTCACAGTGTAATATTCACATTTTTCCATCCAAAACTGTTCACGTAAATAACAAAAAATGTCTCTGTTTATCAAGGTTCTGATGTTTTGATCAGCAAATCCCATCCATTCAGTCCAGCTGAATGTATGGGAAACAAAGGGTTAGTGTGAAAACAGTGCATTAAATCAGGATTTAATTGCATCATTTAAAGAGCACCTGCTACTGACATTCTAAAGGCCATTCTTATTGCAAAATTCAAGCTCAGAAAACTTGCATGCTTTCAAACATATTCTTCTGGAAAAAAATTCTTTGTAATAGAAGTGGGGAGTCTGGCATTTTATATCAATAGTGGACTCAAAAATCTTTTTTTTTTTTCCTGTTATATACTTGCCTTACAAAAAGCTTAGGTTTTACTTAAGGCAGTGAAGGAGGGTGATAAAATTCTTACTCTCAGGATGCAACCACTCAATTAACAATGGAAAAGCACATGGAAAAGGAGAATGGAAGAAGATAAAAAGGAATGCATTTTTGAATTCCAGTAACTTCAAAAATATTGATATGCCCATATCAGGGAAGTTACACAAAGACAAAAGAAGGAAACAAAAACAGAGCAAGATAAGATTTATTCTCCTCTCATACCAGAATATGATCAGTCACAATATTTTACAAAAAGTGAAGAATTTCTAAGGCAACACTAAAGAGTGGAGATCGTAAAAAACATGATTAATTTAACCTTTCTGCTTTCAGTATACTTCTAAAGTAGCAGCAACAACAGGAGAAGAAGATAATACTGCACTGGCAGAAGGGCTAACTGGACAACAGAGATTAAAGTCATGTATTTTAAGGTCAAATGAACCACTGCCATAATGGAGCCTCGGTTCCAATATAACAAAGGCCATAGGCTTTCCCTAATTTCGCTTATTTAATTTTTGGTTCAACTTAACATGTGGTTGAACAAAAGCGTATTTTGAGAGGACATCAACATACAATCTTGATTTAACATTTCCAATGATAGAGAAGCTAAACAATCTTTATGAAATTCTACCAATGATTAAGTATCATAACTAATAAACTTACTAAACTTCTTCCCAGTTCTGCTTTTGGCTTGCATGTTGGAATGCCAACCATCAGACCTTATTAAACCTGCAATATTAGAGACACATTTATTATAAAACTGTTTTGTTTCCTATGCAGCCTGCTTGTAATTTGTGACCAAGTGTCCCTTATCTTTTTCTTGTTTGAGGTCGGTAGATTGGACTCATCGTTCACCATTAGGGAAGTTTTCCAGTCTTCTAATCATTCATATAGGCTTTTCCAGAATTCTCTCTGATTTTTCTACATCCTTCCTCGGTTATAGACATCAAAAAGGCATGCAGGATTACAGCAGGCACAATGCACTGACAATACAGAACAAAAATCACACATGTACTGCAATCTCCTGTGTCAGGTGTATGATCCAAAATTTGCATGTATTGTGACATTTACATCTAGAGCAATGAAGACTCTTTGCCCTTGTCAGCCTATTCTCCTCTGTTTTAGCACTGTCCCGGTATTGATCCTGTCCTGAAAACTTAGCAGTAACTGCTTGATTGAAGTGTTAAGCGGATTCTCAGTTGTAATTCAGATTTTTCCTGTGTACTTCCTTTTCTCAGCTAGTTTTGTTGAGGGCTTTGGTCCTTTTAAAGCACTGAACCGGGGCAGGGAATCCAGCCCACATCCCTCAGTGGCCACATCATGCCACACTCTGCTTGCTGTGTCTGCCAGACAGGCATCTAGCACTCTTGGTTGTTCTCAGTGACTCTGTTCCTTAATATTTAGGAGACCAGGACATAAGACATTCCCTGCAAAACGAAGGCCCAACTCCCCCCGGCGGGCACGTCCTTCCCGCCCGGCCAGTACCGACCCCCCCGCGCCCGGCGCGGCCGCCGCCACCGAGGCACTGGCCGTTGGCGCAGCGCAGCGGGGCGGGGCGAGCCCTCCTCGCGCCTCTCTCATAGGCCCCCGCGTGCACTGGCACGCGACGGCGACTGCTGGGCGTGGGTCTCAGCCCTTCGGCGTTGCCGTGGTAACAGCCCAGGAGCGGAGGGAGGACACGAAAAGAAGGGAAGAGCGGGGACGGCCACGTGACGCGCGGGCGAACCGGAAGCGCCTCTCGCGTGCGGGCCGTGACGTGGCGGCGGCGGCGGAAGTGCGTGTGTGTTTTGGTCCGGGCCGAGGAAGGGGCGGAAGCTGGCGGCGGCGCGGGCGAGGCACGGCAGCGCCTCCGCCCCAAGCCGCTCCTGCGCCCCGCGGGGAGCCGCCTCTCCTTCCCTTCCCTCCTTCCCCTCCCCGACCCAGGATCGCCTTTCAGCCCTGCTGCAGAGACAGAGACGCCGCTATCCGGCTCCCCTCCCTCCCCCGCGCGCGCGCAGCCGCCGCGGCCCGGCCAGGTGAGGAGGTGGCGGCGGGCTTGCGCGGCAGGGGGCCGCTCGGGGGGCGGCGGGGCCCGCGCGGGCCTCGGGAGACGGGCGGTTGTTCGCATCGCTCTTCTCCGTGCGCCACAACCCCCGGTGGCAGCCTGGGTGCGCGCCGCCGCCGGGCGGTGCGAGAGTGTTGGGCCGCGGTGCGGGCTGCGGTGCGGTGGGCAGCCCCGCGGGCGGAGGGGAGAGGCTGGTCTCGCTTTTCCCGTCTCAAAATGGCGCCCCCGATTCTCCCACTTCCCCTTATTCCTCTGTGGCTGGAAGGGAGCCGCGGGGGAGGTAAGGCGGCAGCGGGGGTTGGAGGATCTGGGCTCAGAATCACAGCAAGAAGCGGGGCAGAAGGGAATGAGGACCCTCCCTGTGTGTGTGGACGCTTCTGCAGTGAGTTACTACTACTTAGTCCTCCTGTAAGGGAAGGGGCGTATCTTTCTAGTCCAGTGTGCGATGGGGAAGGTGAGGGTGGGTACCTCTTTTCTACCCATGATCCGGAGAGAGACGATGAATAAAGTGAGAAGGAAAATACCGTGACCACGTGTGGCTATGCGGGGAATCCTGAATGAGACTCGGCAGACCCCTCTCTCCGCTTACTCCCCAAGACAGGCCTGGTCTATATACACTTGTACCTAAGGCTTGGTTGGTGCTAGGGATAAAGTTGTAGTGTGGTAGAGAGACAAACCTATGCTCTGGTATCTTTTAGAGGAGAGTAGGATAGCTAAAAGCTGTCAAAATGCTGTTCAAAATAATAGGGCAATGAAAGACAAAATGAGTCCCTCAGCATTTTTTTAATCTTTTGCCTTTTATTTATTTAATTTTTTTTAACTTATCTCAGCCTAGGAATGGAAAAGAGAGACTGAACAGTTAAGCTGAAATTAATCAGCTCTGTCCAAGTACCACTCAGAGCAAATAAAAAGCATGGCATTCTTGTTTTTTTCTGATTTGGGGGTGACTTCTTAGAGTTGTAGGAAGGATAATTTACTCATCTGTGATTTTTTTTTTGCCTTATTATAAGAAATGTCAACAGAATATGAATGTTAACTGAAATGAGGTGGTTAGAGACCATGATAATAGTCATCATTACTTGCATTTCCGGTATGATAAGCTAGTTTATCTCAAAGCAGTTAATAATATATATTGTTCATATGAACTTACAGGATGACTATTATTTTTAATTGGAAGGTCATGAGTTTCTTCTACTGTTGATTCACTTGTTTAACATACTATTTTATTATGTTTCAATATAAAGTGGCAAATGTTTTGATAATTGTGACTGTTACTATCTTGAATGCTACAATACCATGCTAATTTTGTCAACTTGAGAACAGAATAACAAAAAATTGGCTGGTAGGACTGCTACCACATAATTTTATTTAGATGCTGCTGTATAAAATACTCAAGCTAGTTCAGTACAAACTAATTTGAAGCAGGTAATGGCTTTAACCTCAGTGTTGACAGTGTCCAAAATAGTCACATAACATTGGATTTCAAATACAGTCAGCCAGAAGCAGTCGTTTATCTGTTCTAATTTGCAAGTAATTAAAAACTTGAAAGTGTGTTTGTATCTAATATACTTTATCCCTGAATTACAAAGTTGTTTAGAGTCTGTTTTTTACTGATCTGCATTTTATACTTCTGACTCTGGTCACAAAGTATGACAAAGTTATTAGAAATTACTATGATGTTAAAGTATGTTCATAGGAAAAAGCATTTGTCATTGGCTATGAAATATCAAAATATTTAAATGATGGTGTGTTTCAGTTTTAAATTTGTTGTCATTAATTTCTTTTGTTGTCTTTGTATTTGGTAATACAGAATTCATTCACTAAAGGAACGCTGTTAGCTGTCTTAATCCCATTGGTAGGCCTGCTTTTGTAACTAATGATATTTTGATTCTTGTATATTAACTTTCTTGTAGTTTAAAATAGGCACTGATTTGAACACTTACATGACTGAATAGATTCAATTTATGAATTATCTCACTGAATCGTGGAGTTGTAGAGATTGGTAAGGATTGATGAATTTTTTTCATCTTCAAACATGAGAAATCACATGATGTTCTAATAAAATAATTATGAAAACACTTCCTTCTCTTATAAATGAAACTTAACAAATATTACCTAGCAGCATAAGTTTCTTTTCTAAAGGGATGATAAGAGAATAAACTCAGCATCTATTAGATCACTAGATAGGATTAACAGGAGTACTTTCCTAGTAATAAGCCCTGAAATTTGTTCTTCTGGTGTTCAGGCATAGAGCTGCTATCATGCTGGGGGGCTAATCAAAAGTGAAAGTTCCTACTTGACAGAAGGTCCCTTTGTGTTATTGTTATAGTGCCCAAGAATTCAAAATGATCTTTGCTTACTAGTATATAATCTTGTATAATACTCCGTAAAAGTAGGAAAATCTGTCATTTCTATACATATGAAGCCATTCATCTATGAAATTATGCATGTTATATTGAAAACCTTCAGAAACTGAAATATTTTCCTCAGCAGGAAAATATGCTTATATAAGTCATTTCTTTACATTAATTCCTGACATACACATTTAAAAGTTTTATTCAGATCAAACTGTTTTCTATTTGCTTTTGTGTAAATGAATTAAAAATGTCTTGCGAAGGTTTTCGTTCAAGTATTCCAAAACTATCAATAAATTACAAAGATTATTCAGGATATGAAACTTGAGGGGATACTAGATCTTTTCTTGGAGATTTTCATCAAAGCTTAGTGTAAGAAATAGGTACAACTGTTAAGCATTCAGAATATTCAGAATTGTTTTGAAAGGCCATATGTCAGAAAAGACTTGTATTTACAGTTTGTTTGGGGTACTGAAAGTGGTTTCCCTCTCTTCTACATGATTTTTTTTTTAATGGTTCCCAGGGCTAGTATTTTACATGTGACCTAAGGAAATGGAGAACAAATGTGGCCTGAGGCTAGGAGTTTGTATGGGGTCTGTAGCATTCATAGAATCACAGAATGGTTGAGGTTGGAAGGGACCTCTGGAGATCATCTAGTCCAACCCCCTTGCTCAAGCAGGGTCACCTAGAGTGTGTTAGACAGGGTTGCATCCAGGCGAGCCTTGAAGATCTCCAGAGAAGGAGACTCTACAACCTCTCTGGGCAACCTGGTCCAGTGCTCTGTCACTCTCACAGTGAAGAAATTCCCCCTCATGGTCAGGCGGAACTTCCTGTGCTTCAATTTCTGCCCATTGCCTCTTGTCCTGTCACAGGGGACAACTGAAAAGAGTTTGTCCCCGTCCCCTTGACACCCTCCCTTCAGGTACTTATAGACATTGATAAGCATTGAAGGCTACTTTTCAGTCTGTGAGGTGTTACATTCAGCACATAAATCTTAAAAGGAAAGAAAAACACCACACACACCAGCAGTGTTTTGTAATGGCTACATGTCAAACTATAGTGCTACTTTTCTTCAAGTTAAGAAATTCTTTTTATTCATCTCTTTTCATACTTGGATGCTGTTGTGTTCCACACTTACAGAACAGTTTCAGTATGATCCGAAACTCGAAACATGATGATTTCCACTTAGGCTTGTAGAAGGTGATGGTTAATTTTCTATTTATCAAAAATCAGGTGTGTATGCTTTACTGGGTTTTCAGGTGTGCATTTTTTATCCAAATCCGTTAAAAAGTGGGTAGTATGATTGTGGTAGTTCTTAGCATTAAGTTATTAGATATATTCATGTTACTGTTAAATGAAGGATGTTTGCAGTATGCTTCCAGGACTTGATGGTTTTGCAGGGCGCACAATTGCTATTGACTTAAACTGATTAATTTCATATGTGATGGCTACGTATTTAGGTTGATTGAAGCAGGAGGGGTGTTATAAAGCTGTAAACTTAAAGTTTTTCAGATAAACCTGTTCTGTAGACTGGCCCGATTACCAAAGTTGAATTAGATACTGTCTTAACAACCTGTTTCAACTGTTTAGGTGATGCATAATCTGAATTACTAAAGGTTGTAAATGGCCAACTGAAATGAATAGATGCTATGTGAATTAAATCAATCTTGGCTGCTTTTCTAGTATGCCTGCTTTTGTTAGTAGTAGTTTGTACAGTAAACACAAAGCAAGCAAAAAAAGTAGCCACAGAGTAACCACTGTGGTGAATAGATTTCCTCACAGCACAACCCCTAAAAGTCACTTGCTCACAAACTGTGCTAATCCCCTTGGTCATTGGATTTAGCTCGTACATTGTCACTCTTAATGCTGTAAAGTCTAGAAGAAGATGAATTAAGATGAAGGTTTTTACATTATTTCATGATTTTCCAAACACATTAGAATGCTGCAGTGCAAGCAGAAGTATTTTTATTTTAAAACAGAAATAACTTGAATGATTACCTGCCTTCCTTTTCCAAAATCTAGAGAGAAACAAATGACTAACAGTATTGTGAGCTGCCTCTATTTTGGCTATACCTTGCTGTTTTATTTCCTGTAGTGTAATTAGGGAGAGATTAACTGTTGTCAGTCATCCATTTTTGTCCAAATTGCTTCAACTTCTCACTAGTACATGGGAAAAAAAAAGAGATCTTGCATGAGAACCAATGTGCTAACTGTGCACCAATTCTTTTTAATGCCATAAGTCTTAACTTTTAAATTAATGGGAAAGAATTCAAATGTATAATTATCATAGTAGTTGATAATAGTGGTAGTGAAAGAAAGTTAGAGGCAAAACAGCCTCTGAAAATCTGTGCCATGCTTTTTCTTCCTTGTATTTGTGAGAATATATATCTACAATTAGATCTTATCTAAAAATATGTATTTTGATTATGTTGCAATATTGAAATAAAGAATTCTGTTGATTTAATGATATCATAATTGTCAAACAGGACAGAAACTCAGGACAGACAGGGATGAATACAAGATTGGATTATTCTTCCTGGAAGATGCTAAATTATTTTGAGGTATGGGAAAAGGAGCAACATAAGAGAATATCTTTAAGACCCTGGAAAATATTTTCTTTGTAATACCTATATTCAGATTCTTTTTATACTGAGAAAGAAGGTACCAGTTTAACTGTTTTGTTGGTTTTCAGACTTAATGTGTGGAAATCAGGAGTTAAGGGAGTATTTTATTGGATAATGGGTTTTTCCTAGTGTGAAGCACTCTGCAGAACAGGAGATTCTTCCATTAATTGTGCAAGATTTGGGTTAAATTTACAAAAGGGTAGTTGGTAAGAGGCATGGAGGATTAGTGTGCAAGCTAGTTGTTGCATGGGTAAGTAGTAAACTGAAATCCTCAAGTGCCTGATAGTTATGTGTTAATGGTTTGAAACAGGGAGATGGCTAATGATTGGAGCTATTGCTTCATTCAAAATGTAAAGAAGAAAGAGCAAGAAGCTGTTTGACAGTATATTTGCTTACATTTTTGCAACATTAAAGCTATATTCTACACTAGGAAAATGTGCTCTAAACTTTCTTGTGTCTTGGATATTAGACAACCATATCCTCAACAAGTGCACTTAAGTAGTTAGCCTGCTGTAGTAGGACAAAGTTTTAGGTTGTTTTTTAACAACTTAAAATTAAGTAAGGAAATATCTTTTTCACACAGAGTTGGTTGACCATCATTTAGGGATATTTCCTATGGAATCTCTTGGAATTTTATTTTGGGAAGTGAGAGTAGAGGGAATACAGAAAAGCTAGACAGGCAATATTATGCCAGTATTTCATACAGCAGTATCTATGAAAGACTTCATCTGTACTGTTAAGCGTGGAGAAACATACATCTTAGGCTACGATGTGAGGCTAGCAGAGGCTGTAGGCTTCCCTGTGCATACAAACACATTCTGAGTTTTTTTGAAGGAGCTTGCAAGTTGAGGAGATAGGCCAAGGAATATGCTGGTAGCATCTGTTATTAACAAAGATTTCAGTAGTGAATACTGATCTGCTAGGACATGTGTTAGAAATATCAATTTATAACCATTTGTTAGTCTTCTAGTGGCTTACACAAAATGATCTGGATTTCCTGCTACTCTGAAGGCAGTTCAGTTTTCTGTTTGTGAAAGGCTTTGCAGTTTTGCTTCTCAGAATGTTTGTTAACTAGAAAAGGTATTAATGATTTGTACATCAAGATCTTCTGTACTGTTTTATTTAAGAAGAATGCATTTTCATGCACAGATAGAAGTGAATTGATAAAACACTTGCAAAGAACTTGATATGGTGACTCAGTTTCCCAATTTGCCCCAAGATTTTTTTCTTTTTTTGTTAAATTTACTGGTGCTAATTTCTGAGTAATCAAGTATTACTCAATTAGTAAAATTCTGAAAAAAGAAATCTCACTTGAGATTTTAGCAATAACTTGCAAGCCTAAATCTGTTGTGCTGTTTTATTTTAATTTTGGTATGTTATGAAATAAGAGACTGAAGTCTTGCAAGAGAAAACAATATTTGGACTTTAATGTCCTAATTAGAAAATCTAATAGGAAGACTAGGTATGCGAGAAGATCACTAATTCTTCACAGTGGTAGTAGCCATACGCTGGGCCATTGATTTTGGTAAATATTAGGACCAGTTATATGTAATCCATGTTGCATTGGTGATTTACATTTTTCTTATTTGGTTTGTAAATCTAATACCATGCACTATCTTTTTATAAACAGGTTGTTACTAGCAGAAGCACTGCTGAATTTTGCATCCTGGAATTTGCTTTCAAGAATTTGAAACAAAAGACTTCTTTCTAATTTAGGCATGGCTAACCGAGGAGCAACAAGACCCAATGGGCCGAATGCTGGAAATAAAATTTGCCAGTTCAAACTAGTACTTCTAGGAGAGTCTGCAGTTGGCAAATCAAGTTTGGTGCTTCGATTTGTAAAGGGACAGTTTCATGAGTTTCAAGAAAGTACTATTGGAGGTGAGAAAAATATCCTGTTAATTTGTTTCACGTTGACTTCGTATTGTCCTTGCCATTGACAACTTTGAATGTAATGTCACTTCTGGGATAGTGTCAACAAGGATTAAATCTGAGACCTGTGTCTCTAATTGAGAGCTGTAACTGTGTAAGGTTGTAGTTGGCAGAGTTGTAGCAAACATTCATGTCACATGGAGAAAGTAAATGTATATTTGAATTGCATAGCTTTGAAAACTGGGATTGATAGATGTTAAATTTTATGGATGGATGTGTAGCTATTTTAATGGTGCTGTTTACTTCTTCATGACTAGGTTTCTATGAAAACAGTACTTCACCTTCCAAAAAGGTTGTATTGCCATTTATATAGCTTGACTTTGCTTTTGGATTGGGAGAACTTGATATATTTCTAGATGCTCTTTTCTTTATTAATAACCACAGGATTAAATGTGCTGTTTTTATGTTTTATAGCAGCAAACAAAACACATGCTGTCTACTGGAAGGCAAAAAAAATTCCCATATAATAGTAAACAGACTTACTTGTTCTGTTGTAATTATTTTTTTCATTGAAAGCTTCCTTCTGTTGTCTGAAGTGTTGAAACTATTTGTGCTTTCTGATCTGTATTCCTCCTTGGTTACATTTGAACTTCCCTTAAAACCACCTATTAGTGTAGAGACTTAAAGATACAGTTTTTTTGTAGATTGGTTAATGTTCTCTAGCAGTCCCTGTTACTGCTTGCATGAATGAGTCTGTGTTCCATTGTAATATTTATGTGAAGCCCTTTCAGTCATCTGTGTGTGTCTTTACGCATGAACAGTTGTTGAAATATAAGGATCTGCAAAGCTCACAAAAATAAAAAGGACATTCTGAACTTTATTGCGTCTTTTTTGCATCTAGTTGTTAGAGTTGGTGTATTTATTTTTTATATCTCAGCATAAATGGGAGAACCACTTTTCTCCCTTAGCAGTCTCTTAATAGAGCTCATTTTTGGCTAGGTGCCTCTTACAGTGGCTTTAGGGTAGGTATTGGTGTGAAAGGCTTCTGTATATAATTTCATATTGCAATGTGGTAATATGGAAAGCATTCCCAAAGATCTATAGAAAATTAACTTTCCTATTTCTTTTCTTTTCTTTTTTCTTTTTTTGGGGGGGGGGGAAGAAAAGAATGTTCAAGTTCTTTGAAATCCTTTGTAAAATTTCAGTTCTCCGATTCATTTAACTTCTGGGGTTTTGTTTGTTTATGTGCTTTGGTATCTGGATAGAATGAGGGATGGTCTAAACACTGTTTAAAAGCTATATAAAGCTTAAATGAGAACTTTAAGTCCAAGTTAAGGTATATACAGCTTATGATAAACTCCATACTAACTTATACCCCTCTTTTACATAAAACGAAAACAAGGGAATGCCCTGATACACAGCTTAGAAATAATAAATACAGCAATACTGGGGCTCAAACTGTTTTTGTTTAGAGAAAGTAGTTAATTCTATAGCTTGTTTAAGGTATAATTTTCTTTGTATGCAGAAGGGCCTTTGAACAAAGAGGAGCTTATGTGCATTGTGAATCTGAATAAAATCTCTTCCAGAAGAGAGTGCAGTTAGAGGCAGACACGCTGACAATGTGATGATGGTGTGTATGATACCTAGACTTTGCCACTTTGGACTAGTGTAGCAATGCTTGAAAATGGCTTAACAAAAGTATGGCTGGTAAGGTTAATTGGGTTTCAGACAATTAACACAGTTAATCAATTAGTTATCGATTAACTATGGCCTTGTGAGATAAAAGAAAGCTATTTTGTTTACATAAGTTAGTTACAGGCATTTCTGTGGTGGTTGAAAGATTCCTTTCAGGGAAAGCAAAAGGATGTCAAAGAATAAATCCCTTGTTTTAATTTTCTTTCTGAATACATCCCTTCATATATGGAGTGTAGGTACATTCTTCCGCTGAAGGGAATATCTGTAAGAATTTCAAATTTCATTTTTTTTAATGTCTCATCTCTGCCCTGGAGGAATTTGGCATTGAGCTGGTTTTAAGAAGGAAACTCTTACTCTGATGCAGCATGTTGGGTTTTTTTATTTTTTTTATTCTGATACTCGACTGGATTAAGGAACTGCCAAGAGCAGCCTATTTTACCAATGCTTGGATACTTAGCATTTGGAGAGAGTTAGTGCTTTAAGAGCATCAAAGCTTTTCTCCAGGTTTCTGTTCATCTCTCTGATGGACGCTAATATCCCTGATGAAGGAACATCTGACCACTTGCTAGTCAGTTCCTGGATGGTAGTTAAAGTTTCATTTGTAAAGCAAGATTGGCTTGCTTTGGTTTACTGTAATAAGTTGGACTGAAAGTTGCAGCAGTTTAGAAATGATTCATAGGCTATAATGTCTTGGAGTGTGTGGGCTGGGTGATATCCCAGGCGTGCCTGGGTTATGGGTCATTGCAGCTTCCAACATTTGTTTAAATCTGCTACAGTCTGTCAGTATGCTTGCTGATGAGATCCAGTTTGGTAAAGCAGGAGGCTTTTCTTAGCATTTTATCAAAGGAGAAGGTACTAAAAATAATTTTCTTAATTTTTCATAGAATGGCAAGCCAATCTACAGTATTATTTCACTAAACGTGTAGCATGACTGGAAAAACAACTCCAAGCATTTATGCTGAATTGCTCGAAATTTCCATCTAAATTCTTGAAACTGTAGCACTTCCTGTTGTGTGGGGTATACAAGATCTGGGCAAACATGTTACTAACTTCACGGAGCAGGTAATCAAGACAGCTTGTCAGATTACCACAACAGATTTTTGCCTTTTTCAAATTTGAATAGTTGAAGTAGAAAACATAACTGTAAAAACTAGGAGTGCTTAAAAAAGCGTAGTAGAAGGAAACCTCCTTGCTTTTCAGTGTTTTCTCCAAAAAATTCTTGACTATAGCTTACTGCTGATAATATGGATTTCTATATTGTATGGATACTCCCCTCCATATTTCTAATATATAACTTTAATCTGAAGGGAAAAAATTTATTAGTAACTTTCTGAACACTTGATATCAATTACTTACCGTTTTCTATAATTATATCATCATCATTTAGGATAATGACATTTAGGTAGATAAATGCCTTCAGCTGTCATGGCAATGGATGCGGGTTCTCTTGAGATGACTTGCAAAGTGAAAAATACAATTGTATGGCTGCTTTAAAAGCAAGAGCTTTTGAGAAGTGATTCTTACTTCCAATCTTAACTAAGATGGAATTGTGAGCTGAAAATTGAGACTTTTAACATATTCGCAGAATGTAAGTACAGTGTAGAACTGTGAATATCTGAGCTATTGGAATATAGTGTGGCAGGATGCTGTGGTTGTCTGTATAATCTATTGCCTCTATGAAGTGTGTCTAGAAGACTTAAGAGAAGGCTTGTGTTGATCAGATTCACTATTAAGAAAAGTTTATTCTTCCCAATTTTTTTTTTATCTTTAACTTGAGAAAAGACTGGTTGTCCCAAAAGCTGTTCTATGTAGATCAGAATTATTCTGTAGCAGCTAATACCTTTAGCAGCTTCAGAGCCATTATATTTTAATAATAGGCTTTAAGTGTTTAAGGAAATCATAGTTGATACATCTTTGAAATTAATTTTATCTGAGTATACAAGTATAAGCAGAGTGTTTTCAGCACCTCTGTCTTTCTTATAGCTGCTTTTCTAACCCAGACTGTGTGTCTTGATGATACGACGGTAAAATTTGAAATTTGGGATACAGCTGGGCAAGAGCGATATCACAGTTTAGCACCCATGTACTACAGAGGAGCGCAAGCAGCTATAGTTGTATACGACATCACAAATGAGGTAAGTATGCTATACAAACAAAAAGGGATCTAGAAGTTACTGGACTTGATTTGCATTCTCTTACCGATTCTTTCACTGCCTTGTGTGAATCAGTTCATGATTTCGTAGTGACCTATGCATTGTTAAATTATGGCTAGAAACCTTTTTTGGCCAAATTGCAGTCTCCAGAATTCTTTTGTGCATTTAGCAGTTTCTCATTCTTCTTGTTGTCTCTTTCAGATTGAAATGAAAGAATTAATCTAACTGTTGGGGAGTTGTGGCTGTAGAGCCACTGAAACTGCCTGTGGGACTTGGCAGGTTTAACACTTGAAAGTATTTTTAACTTCTGCTGAAAGTGACTGAGGTTTTATTGTGCTGTAACAAACTAACAAACCTTTTTAAATGCAGTCTGTGTATTAAGTGACAATTTTCTACACAGAAAACTTGTATTTTTGAGCAAGCAGTATATCTCATTATTTGGGAGCAAAATGCCAAAAGAGAATGAAAGAGTAGAACTGATTTATGAGCAGTTAGATTTTCAGTCCACTGTGAAGCGTATCCTTTTCTTCAATAGAAGTATGTCCCATAAAAACTAGTTAGCTCTGAGCCAATAATAAGTGATAGTAATGTATCCATTAGTAACTGTCAAAGCATAGTTTAAATAGGTTATGATATCACAAATGAGATACTTTTTATTAATAAAAATACTTATACAGCTATAAGCAATACAGCTTTCCTTTGATTTCTGTTGATACAACGAAGCTTTATATTTCATTAGATTAAAGGAGAGATTCACGTGCTTTTGGAGGCTGAACTATGCTTAACAGTTGCATTGGTGGACCATTGTGCATTTCGTTCTTAACTGGTAGAACTTTAAAGGTGCTATATTCTGCAGGACCTTGTACAGTCTATAAATCAATGATCTGAAAAGCATTTTCTAGAGAAAATTCTTTTGAAAAAGAATTAAATCCGTTGCCTTGAAGTGTGCTACTTCTCTCACTATACTGCTGGTGCAATTGATACTGGAAAACACTAATATCTTATTGTTGTTACAAGTTACAGGTAGGGAATGGAAATGTAGCACAAACCATTGAGACCAAATATTAGGCTTATCTTTTATTTGAACACTAGGTCAGATAAGTTTAATAAGGTCTTTGATACAGTTTTCTTTCAGCAGGATGAGACTTAAAAGCTATAACTCCCAAACCCTGTGCCATAATGCACTCGGTAATTATAAAATATTTCAGACTTTTTCAACATAGCTGCTTACAATCTTGATTCTTCTGGGGGAGAAATTAAAATCACTATTTTCTCTCTTAAACCATTTCTCCCTCCTTATGCTGTCTACATAAAAGTCCTCTTGTCTTTAGTTACTTTTTCATCATTGTCCCAACTAAGCACGTTTTACTTAAAAAAAAAAAAAAAAAAAAAAAAAAAAAAAAAAAAAAAACTCACTTGGCAAGTTGGAATTTGCCTTTGGACAATGGTTGCAGTCTTGTATTAATTGGTTTCTTGCTTAAAGTACAAATAGCAGAGATTGGGATAATAAGCGAGTACAAAAGGATCCTAAAACTCAGTTGCATCACTTTGCAATCATTAACAGGAATCCTTTGCCAGAGCGAAAAATTGGGTCAAAGAACTTCAGCGGCAAGCAAGTCCTAACATTGTAATAGCTTTAGCAGGAAACAAAGCTGATCTAGCTAACAAAAGAGCTGTGGATTTCCAGGTATGTATGCATAAACTCTGTTTATAAAAACACCTTTTCATGGAGTAGCTTATATGTGTAGGCTGACTACTTGTTGTGGAGGTCATGCTGTTAAATATAAACATGAACTGAGACTAACTGTATTGTATAAAAATAGATCTTTCAGTAGCATGTGCAAATTATGTGTAGTAATGGACTTTTTTGAGTAAGAAATTAAGTTTGACATTTGACATGAATAAATTATTCAATTAGTAGCAGTAAAAGTACTGTATGTACTAATTGTATGATCGGAAAAAAAAAAAGAAATAACGCATTTTCATTTTAACTTTTAGGAAGCACAGGCTTATGCAGATGACAACAGCTTATTGTTCATGGAGACATCTGCCAAAACATCTATGAATGTAAATGAAGTTTTCATGGCAATTGGTGAGTTTAAGAACAAAATTGCAGCTTAGGGAAATTGTTTTCCTGAGATTCATGCTATGAGGACAGTTCTTTTTTAAAAAGTAAAGCTCTTTTACTTTTTCACTTAGTCTTTCTCCTTCTGTGGCACTGAAGTTTTTTTTTTTTTGTTTGTTTGTTTGTTTGTTTGGTTTTTTTGTCCTTTCAGATCTTTTTAAATATTCAGATAAAATTATTTGAAGCAGAGTTTTCCAGAATTTAGGTATATTCTTGGACTAATTTGGAAAAATTAAGTGAGATTGCCTTCAAATTCTATTAAGGAAGTTCAGTCTACGTGTTTCAGTCCCATGTTTCATGTTTAAGATATAATTGTTGTTACATACTGAGGTAAAAAATAATTTTCCCGTGGTATAGGTAACCGTAAAGAACTTTACTCAGTCAAAGATGAGTATATGTGTTTAAACTTGATGCCTCAAGTAGAAGCAGCATTCATGTGAAAAGTAAATGTATTAACATATTTTTAGCCCTAGCTTAGAAATAGACATGATATACAATATGCATTGTATCAGCACTGTATCAACCCTATAGAACTTCAACATCTTGTGAATTATATTGATGCATACAAAGTTGCATTTCATTATTAATGATAAATATGAAAGCAGCAGAAAAAGAAGGGATGTGTTTGTAAGTTGGCCCATTGCCCTATTTAGTAATAACTTTAATCGCAGTAGTGGCTCTGCTACTGGCAGATATTAACATATAGTGTAAAATAATCATATTAATCTGTTTAACAATTTGCACCACAATTTCATCAAAAGAAGTGGGACAGATGTCAGACAGCATCATTGCTGTCAAAACTAAGTGTTTCTAAATAGCTTGTACCTTCATCTTTTCTAACCAGTAAAGCAAAAGGCAATTTGTTGTCTGTTTTAAGTTTCCATCAGATGTAGATTAAATTACCAGTATAGTAACATCTTAGAACAAGTAATTGCTTAATATTAACCATAAATACTTCAAAAAGAATACCCAAAACTGAGTAGAAAGTGTATATTTTTGTCATAAATGTTTGAGGCAGGCTGGCATTTAATGATACAGAAGTGCTCAGTTACAGTGCAGGTGCATTTTAAATAGTTGTTAATCATGAGAAATGCATCCCCAAAATGAGATATTCAGGATGGCCTTTTGCACAGCATGGATGCAGTTTTGAGGACTATATATAAAGATCTTCAAAAATAGGAGAAAATTAAAAATGAGAACATGGACAAAAGAGAGGGATGTAAGCTACAGTCTCTGCATATTGACTGCTTTAGGCTTGTGTAAAATTTCCAGTTAAAAATTCTGGCTTTGGAATCCAGAACAGCAGTACTCTGAAGGCATTATTCTGCTGTTGCTATGTCCCTTTGTACCATCTGAGCGTGCATCTTTTTATTGTGTACTCTGAGTTTCAATTAGCTGAGTTCATCTCGTATATTGTATTAGTCTTACTGCTGCTTATTCTTATACTTCAATTTCATTCCTTTTGGGAAAAGTCACTCTCTAAGCTGGCTGCTGTAATTACCTCAGTCTGATATATGCAGCCAAATTGTAGAGCAGGAATAGTTATGGGTTCCTGGGAACATGGGAGAGTCTGCCCTAAGGAAGTCCTTCCTTTCCAGGTCCTGTAATGTAGAACTTACATTTCTGTCCGTTAAAAAAATGCTAGAAAGAGCTACTGCTCAGGAAAGGTTTTTTTTTTTTTTAAAAAAAAAAAAAAAAAAAAAAGTGTGGTGTTCTCTTTTTCTTTCTTTTCTTCATGTCAGGATGGAGAAGGTACCTTGGAGCTACAAGGATGACAAACAATTGCAGTCAGTTAACTCATAGCTGAGGGGGAAAGGACATCTTGGAAAAAGAGGAGAGAGATGGAGTTGAGGGCCATTTTATATGTTGTATGCAAATATGTATTCTGGCTAGATAGTCAAATTTCTTTAAAGTTAGAGCCATCTCTGTCCATTTTGCCCCTTTTCATTCTTTTAGTATTTTTAGCCCTAACATTCTGATCTTACAGCTTGTTATGTACTTTCCAAGAAAGTCATTTACTATCATAGCACGTCTGGGTGGATACTGTTCAAGTTACAAGTGTATTTTCATTCTTGAAAATCATAATGTAATTAATCATTAAGATGTTAAATGTCTTAACTTTTATTACCAACAGACTGTCTCAATTCAGATTTTTTAGTGATTATACTGATACTCTTGTAGAGTAATAAAGCGCTGACAGGTTGTGTACCCAAATAACTTAATCTGAGTAGAATCTCAGTTTTAACTATTTCTTATTTCTTGTTGATTTTATAGCAAAAAAATTGCCCAAGAATGAACCACAGAATGCAGGTACCAACTCTGCCAGAGGAAGAGGAGTAGACCTCACTGAACCCACTCAACCACCCAAGAGTCAATGTTGTAGTAACTAAAACATCAGTTGCTTTAAACTGTTCTGAATATTCTTCTGCTTCCTAACTGTTAATAACAATGGAGTTGGAGTGCTTAACCTGGCCCAGTACAGCTTCCAAACAGCGAAGAGACTTACGATAATAGTCAAGTTTATGATGCAGAATTTTCTTTTGACCTTAATTTTAACGTGCATGTATCACTGGCTGTAATGTTCCAGCAGTAGAGGAGAGATGGAAGTGGAATAAACTTGCTTCAGTTGAAAGGTTTTAAAAATCACTTGCCATTAGGGATATAGAAGAACTGTTTACCATGGACCTAATTGGCCAGTTCCTGTAGCTCCAATACTGGTTACTGTTCTAAAGAACAGAATTGGGACTCTTTGTACTTCAGTTGTGCTTTAAAACCTTTTTAGAAACAGAGTCTAAAAATTGATTAAATTTATTCACAGTATTGATACAACCAGTTGTTTCTGCAGGTATTTACAGTTTAGTTATACATTCCATAGTTTAATAATTTAATTATAAGAAATAGTTGCATTAACAATTTTAAGAACCTCGTGCTTGCAGGAAAGTGGAATTTTAGTTGGTACACTGTATGTAAATTTTATCAACCCAATTAGTTTATCTAAAGAAAATAGTGATTAAATCAAGTTTAACTTCATTTTTAATGTGTTCAGAAGGTGCAAAACAGTAAATTCAGCTTCACAGCATAGGATTTTTTTTCTTTTTCTCTACAAACTATAAGAGCTCTTCAAATAAAACTACAAAAAACTCTATTAGTTTTGATCACTGCTGACCATTAGATTCTTATGTTTTTTCCCCCTCCTTCAAGGAATAAATAGTGCATTAACAATTATGTACATTCAACTTGATTTTAAATTTGGATATTAATGTACTGTAAATAGGGTACTCTGCATTGTAGTCTACATTTGTTTAATAATTTCTGTAATATTTAAGAGTTGCTTAAAGGTATACAGAATGTACAGTTACTTAAAGCTAACTTTTTTCCTCTCTAATTAAAGGGGGTTCTGAGTTCTTCCTTTATGGCTAGAACAGTAATAGATGATGCTCCTGTATCTGTAACATAAGTACTGCTGTCTGTCAGTAATGAACTTCGCAACTTTGTTTTCCAAAGTACATTTTATTTTGGTCTGTCCAGTATATTGCACTAATTCTTTTAGTTATTTTCATTATATGAAATCTACCAAGTGTGTCAGAAGAGATGAATTAGTCTATTTAAATGTTGACCTGATAGCAGAAACTTATTCGTGCAGATTTTAAATTTGCAGTAATCCGGATTTAGCAAGGAAAATGACAGTTCACCAGTGTTTAGTTTTATATTGAGGTGCTCAGGTTTGAATAAAGTGGTTAAAAAAAGGATTTGTGATTTGTGTTTCTTCCTGCTCTAAGTTCCAAAAGCTTTTATTGCATTTGCACAGTTCCAGAGATGCTTGATTTCTTATAATGAATTGGCTATGTGCATCATCATTCAAGATGATTATGAGCAACTCCATGGCACAGCTAAATATAAGCTTGTGCTGTATGTACAGTGGCACTCCATTTATTTTATGATACATTTTTAAATGTTGACATAATTAGGTATTTTATCACATCCATTTAGAAGTGCAATCAAAACAGTAATGTTATCTCTTGACCCTGCAGCTAATGCAGTCTTGACCAGTTGTTCAGTTGCGTAGCCTGCTGCGTTGTTGTAGAATGTCTCAGAGGGAACACTGCCACTTGCTGCAGTGGGTGATTCACAGCTAGACAGGTATACTTCTGTGTCCTCTTCAGACTGTGGTGATGGCTTAGAACCAACTGTCAGTACAGTCTTTACTGTTTGTTGACTAGTGTAACTTGCAGTTTTGTCAGAAAATGGCTTGGAGTCTGCTTTTTCTGCCAGTTTTGCATCTGAGTCGCAATTAGAAAGGTATGCTTTTGTGTCATCTTCAGGCTGTTTTGTGTCTGTTGACTCCATTACCAGCCCATTCTTCACCAGTTGTTCAGCAGTGGGACTTAGACACTTTCTGTGCAAGAGGTCTAAGTCTGTGTCGTCTTGCCCTGCAGTCTGTGAATGTCCCTGAAAACTGTTAAATAGATGCACTTTTTGGTCATCAAACTGTTTCAGTTCTTCAGAGCCACTTTGTGTGCTAGAACCAGATTCTCTGCCCTGTGAATGTATTTCACTATTACTGAAAGAACCTGGTTCTGTATCTGCTTGATTTTTGTAGTCATCAGCGTCTTTAAAAACTCCATCTTCACTGTGCAGATAGCTCCTCCGGGAACATATTGGCTCATTTTTTATGAGGTTGCCTTTTGAGTCAGCAAGAAAACTGTCTTTATTAGAATGTAGTATCTCTGCTTCATCTTGCAGCTCATTAATAGCCTTCAAGTCATTTAAATGGTCTTCAGAAAGAGGCATCAAATACTGACACTTGTGCAGAGAATTTCCATTTTGTTGGATACATCCATATGCTCTCAAATACTGAGTGAATGTTGTTAGTGTTAATGCAAGTACCTCACCATAATCCAAAACTTCCCAAAGACCACTGGAAGCTAAAATAAGAAATTGACAGGAATCATCGATAGGGACAGAAACAGTATGAGGTACAGGTATAACAGATTTTTTCAGTACTGGATCTCCATGATGTCCAAGACCCCTTGTGGTTTTCAGACGCCCTTCTACTAAGCCATCTGGTTCGTTAATGCTGATTTTGCCACCATTCTGTAGTATGCGTTTTCTCTCGCTTGCATTAGAAGTGCTGTGCTCTTCTGAGAGGCAATATGCTTTTCCATTTTTACATAAGACTGCATGTACATTACCTAAAATAGAAGAATATTTTATTGCAGACTAATCTTTGTAGATATTGCTGTTACATCAGTAATTAGCCTTTTGCTAAGGACTGTAGAAAACTGAGGTTATGGTTGAATTTTCTGTTACAGGTAACCATACTTCCATCAATGAATCCCTCTGTGTTTTACAGCAAGGCTTTCTATAGGTTTTTTACCTTTTATTTTTCAGAAGGCTATTTCAGAATGCCTTTTGGATGTGTCCTTTATGACAAGTCTAAGTGACATTTCAGATCTTAAAGTGCAGTCTGACAGAAATGTTGCACCTTGACTGGGTTTTAAGCAAGAGTACATACAGATGATGTCAAGTAATCTCTTCTCAAATACTCCTTTCTGAAGGAATGTGTACTTTCAAAATGTTACTGCTGAATTAATCCATCAAAAAGTTTGAGATTCAAACTATTTTTAAGGATATAAAATGTTCTAGTACCTGAAAAATAATTTTAACAGTTTAACATGAAATCTTAAATCCCTTCCACAGGCTATCGTGCCAAGGGAGCAATAGTTCTTGCAGTACCCATGTTGAGTCAAGGACTAATTTCCCACTTTGCTTTTCCCTCAACACTCTTGAAATTCACAGAGTGAAAAGTGGTTAAAATCAGAACATTGCAGATGATTAGCCATGTCAGTCAGACTTGAATGCAGGGCATAAATAATAACACCTCTGAAAAGAAGTAATGCAACATTTGAGATCCTTATGGCTAAGCTGGGAGGAGACAGTTCCTGTGTTAGGGGACAGTATTGGTCTGTTCTCTAGTGTTGGCATAAGTGAAAAAGTGATGTGTTGCAGAAAATCTTAAGTGGGATGGTAGCTTTCCAGATACTAAGTGGGCAACAATCTGCTTTTTTATACAATGTTTTTAATATTTTCTGGTTAGACCAGAGCACAGATCTACTTTGAAAGGGTTTATAGGTGTGTGTGTGTGTGTGTATATATATACATATATATATATACACACACACACATATATATATATATATATATGGCGGTTGCATTTCCTGGGAAGTACTGCTGTTGCTTAGTTTAGGAGGAAGCTCCGTATGCAGCCTGTGTGAAAGCAAATTTCTCTAGAAGGTAATTCAGAATATCAAATTGAAGAATGCATCTCTTTACTGACTATAGAATGTGGATACCTTAATTTATAAAATTTTCTTGTTGCTTTCCCCTCCACCTTTTTTTTGTAGGGGAGAACTGGAAAGATGCCCAAAATTTCTTTTGATCCCTCAGAGTAGGACTCCAAGCTGAAAACCTAACAAAAGATATAATATAATGCATGTGAAATAATGTGGCTGCAAGAAAGAACCAAATCTAGTTTGCTTTTGGATGCAGATGTCTGTCTACAACCAGAAACTCAACAAAGGAGTCAACAAAAATGAGCTAAATGTGGGAGGAAATGAAGAAGGCAAAGCTGGTGAAGTGCCACTATGTCCTGTTCCAGATTCTGACCATCCACTTCAGTTATTCACATGGTGATGAAGGAGTATATCTACACTTCTGTAAGAACACTTTCCTAAGGGAAAAACCTGATCTTGTGTAAATTTTGTTTCTCCAATGTGATGTATTTTATGAAAAAAGTAAATAAATGTGATTTTATATGTAGTTAAAAGATACAGCCTTTAATTGTAAAAGGCTTCAAGTATCTCTGATTCACTTCAAGCCCTATCTTATTAAGAAAGTTTGAGTTTACAATATTTTATAAATACAAAGTTGAAGCCAGCATAAAACTTCATGTTGGAGGAAAGGATGCAGGCAGGTACTAGAAGGAGGAAACTTAGGTTGGATGAATTGACTGGCAAATTCTGTTGCTTTCATCTTCTATGCAAAGATTATTGTAATGAAAAGGGTCTTTTCCCCAATAAAGTGGAAGCAGATTAATTTGTTAGCTCTGAAACATTAGAATCCGTGTTGTGATTTACTCCTGTATTCCATTAAAGATGTAACTGCAGCTCCTGCAAGAATATCTGAGCTGGCACTAAACTACTGGTTTTGATACCAGTCACAGCAGAGTTGCAGTTACTTCGACTGAAGCATGTTCGAACTCTTAAAGTGTATTGTTCTGCATCTTTACATGATTTGAGGTCCCTGAACCAGTCACAGACTGCTGACAAAATTTTGTGGAGATTGTTTTCCTATTTCACCAAGGTTTAGTGCAATTTGTAGTTCTATGGTAATTTTTTTTTTTCAGTAGATTCATTAGGGGTAGGTGGTTAGATGTGGCTGTTGTTGGTTTCATAATATGGTCAGCAGGCTTTTCCCAGAATACTATTTCTGAAGAAGGGAGAGATCTGTGTGGTTTGGTTCACATGATAAGGTGCTTTTAATTTTTGGTTTAAGTCTTGAAACTTAGTCTGTAGAGTCTAAGCCAAGGTTGCTGTCAGAAGTCTTCCTTCTACTTCCCTTTGCTGCTCACTGGTCTTACTCCACATTTTTCCCTTGTGGCAGTACAACATTTGTGCTGTTGTGTGGTTAAACAGCTCTGGGAACACAAAGAAGTGGTTAAATAAAACTTTTTTTTTTTTGGGGGGGGGGGGGGGCTGTTAGGGTTAGGTTAATTTTCAGCTGGGTGCATTGCTTGATCTAATTCATTAGGTAACTACAAAAATGTTTGTTGCCAGCATAAGCTAGAGGCACTATGGATATAGCAACAAGTTAGAAGAATGGAGGAAAGGAAAGGATTGTAGACTTGTTGTTTCAGTGACAGTTCTTGTTGGTTTATAGTCTTCCTCAAACTCACAGAAGTTTACCTATTATTACTGTGCAAAAATAATATATTTTTTTTATGTGCGGTCAGTCTTTCCAAATACTGAATATGATTTTTTTCTTTCCTCTGAAGGAAATGAAGCCTCTTAGATGACTATTTCTTTCCTACTTATCTTTGACCTTCTTATTCAACTTCAGTCAAATTTTATGGAGATCCAATATGAAAAAAATTTATAAATTTTGTGAAAACAGGCATCTGAGGAGGAAAGGGTATCTGTTAGTGGCTGTATTGATTATAAGTTGCAGTGTGAGTGCACTCCTTACTAAATACTAAAGAGAATAAAACAAAAATAACTGTAGTGCTGGTGGCATGCCTCAAGTAGAGATTGGAAGACACTGGAGAATCTAACTGTAGACACAAATCTCTTTGAAACTATTCATGCAACAGTTTTTTAATATGATTCTGCTTGTGTTCTCCTTAACAGGAAGACAGTTGCCTTGCTTATGATCTTAAAACTATCTTACATACACAAGAGAAAACTTTATTGATAACAAAAATCATCAGTAGGTAAATACAATAACTAGAGCTAGGAAGAACTGCAAGAGCTTTGTCCAGCGTGCTGCCTGCAGCAGGACTAGAGGGAAAAAGCATTGGGAATGTATCAGTATTTTTCTTTACAACTAATAACAGATTTCCCCCCACTATATAAAAGGCAAAGCAGCCTTCCTCGTTACAACAACCAGGGCTGGACAGAGATTCTGTAACAGCAATAAAACCCAGCCAATTGCTATTTCAGTAGTTGATAATTCCAGTAATCCCCACAGATAATATTTTTAGTTTGCTAGTAGCAGAATAGGATCGCACTTAGTCTCACGGCAACAAATGAGTAAAAGAGGAAAAGAGTATCTTAAACATGTTTCATTGACACACAAGATTTTTCAGGCCTAAAACCAGAAGATTTATGATTGTCTGCCCTAAAATGATGTCATCTTAAGCCTTCCTCTTTGAAAAAAAATATATATATATATTTTCTTTACTCCATCTTTACAAGATCACTTCTATACTACAGAATATTTTTAATTGCATCTTTCATATTAGTAAATCAAATTTATTGCTCTAACTCCCACATCACATTGAAGGTTCTTATCTAATAACCTCGATTCTTGTTGCCTGATACCAGCATCAACTGCAAGAGATTTTATCATGTCTTCTTCACATTGGCAAGTTAAAACAATTGCATCCTTTATCTCCAAATATCTTCTACCTACAAATCTCTAAATTAGCTTATTTTTTCTCTTTTTATTGGGTGGAGGGAAAGAAACCATCAGAAAAAACCTAGCCTAAAACATACATACCAATATTAGCAATGTGCAGTAACCCAGCAGCACCTTTGGATGTCCTGGCTAATGGACTGTGCCTGTGGTTTTCAAAATATTTTCTTTCTTCCTCCTCAGTGCTGTCTGTCTTTTCACTGTGAATTCTCTCCACTAAACAGGTAACAGTTGAACAGCCACTCCAGCGAACTTTGGAAACTTCATTCCTTCCTAGTTGTAGAAGTCTATCCATTCTCCAGAAGGACTTAGCATATGCTTTGTGAATCCATTTGTAAGTACTTGTCTTGTTAGTCTTGTCATTGTCAGAGAAAATCCTCTCTTTTTCCCTGTAGTCTGCTGTGATTACTGTGGCAAAGGAATCTAGGATTTGCTGTTCATCCTTACTCTTCTTGTAGGAGGAATCTGTTTGAGCAAGTTGGTCAAGAAATAAAAGTGGAAGCTCTGCTGAAACTGCTTCTGCAGCTGGCACACCATGACAGCCATCAACTAACCCTAGAAAACATGTGTCTGACCTACTTCCATAATTGTCCAGCACAAAATATCTGTCTTCCATGTCTCCTTGCCAAGTGGAATTTTTATCTTGGCAAATTGATAATGCTTTTATTAACGAATTTTTTACTTTCTTAAGAGTGCTAGAATTGTTAATGCTATCAAGATCACAGGATGATGTGTAAGTCTGTCTGTCTGTAAGGAATTCAAATGAATAATCAATCTTCTGCCTGTGCCTCTCAGAATATCTAGGAAGCTTGGTCAGTTTTGAAACCAGCTTCTGTCTCTGAGCTAAAAGTGTTTTGTTGTCTGTCTTTGTCTGTGGGCTACTGTAGCCCAGAAAACTTAGGGCTGTATGCTTTTTTTTGTGATTAAAAAGATGATGTGGGTATATTCTTTGCTGACATACTGAACAAAAAATTGAAATGTCCTTGGAATCTACGTTCTTGGGTACAATCCTGACCTTCTCCAGATGATCTTCCTCATCTCTGGAAAGCTCAGAATCAGGTAGTTTTGATTTATCTTCTAATTTTCCTCCCATATCATTCTATAAAAGAGTTGAAAACATTATGAATTTTTACCTTAATATTAGATAATACTACATGTTATTCAAGCCTTGTTCTTATTTTCTGTATTATAAACTCTACATTACCATGTAATAATACATACATGGTCAGGAAGCTGGGAAATCCATGTGAAACTATAGGAAAAAAAAAGTAGATAAGAAATACATTAAAAATCAGTAATACAGCAAACTTAAGAACAGAAAAGTTTAGAAATACAGAATTCATAACAACTTGGATGATTCTTGTATGTAATGTCTTAGTCACTTCTTTGTTTCCTCGTTGTGATTCAATACATAGCCCTGTGCCTTCGCATTATTAAAACCTCCAATATAAAGTAGTTACTCATCAGCTTTTCTATATGGTATTCATCACTTCCTGGATATGATAGTGGAGTATAATTCTTACCCCCCTTAAAAAATGAGTTTAAGATAAAAAATGCATAATAGTTTTGAATGTGAAATATGAAACGGCAATAAGCACTGGTATATCACTTTATGTTAATTCAAATCCTACTCTCGCTGCAATCAGTTGTGGCTGTGAGGACATTAGATGTCAAATGGAAAAATATTACTTAGTTTTATATTATTGTACATAGACACACAAAAGATAAATTAGATTTACGTAAGTAATATTCTATTATTTCTCTTGCTTATGAGAGCTGGACTTTGCAGTGCTAATGTTCTTTTAATGTAGAATGAACTTCACGTGTGTCGCTTTTTAAATTAAAGAAGCACAATGAATATCAAAAATATTATCAAATAGACCAAACAGTGTTGGAGCATTTAGATCTATAGGGGGAAAAAAAAGAATGCTCCCTGAACTAAGAGATCAGCCACAAATAGTAGCCATATGCATAACAGCAACCTTATGGTTGGTTCTTCAGCTTCAGAAAAAAGTCTCCATTTCCTCTTCTGCTCGGTTTCAATCTTTCCTCAGTCCTGTCTTCCTGACTTCATCCCAGACACCTGGGCCCAGCTTCCTTGCCAAATCAGTTGTTACCGTATCTGCTTGGATACTGGGACTGGGCACTCTAGCACACCCGCTCCACTGGACACCTAGTTCCAAATACCACTCCTTCTGCTAGCGGGGGCGTATGTGCATATTTACCCCATCAGTCTTCTCCCGTTATTAGGGCCAGTACTTGATGCTATAAACTCGGAGAGAGTCGAGCTTGTAGAAAGGTCCCGGTAAGATGCACTGTGCTAGAAAACAGCCCACACAGATGGAACTGTGCAAATTTAGCACCTGGATACTAATATGTCTCCTAGTGCGACCCCCTACTTTTTTTTTTAAGCTTATAACTTGATCTATTTTGGGTAAGTTTACAAGAATGACAAAAGGCATGCCACTGACATGGCGAATTTCAAGACCCTAATTAAAAATCTGACAGTCCTAGAGCTTCTCTGTAAGGTAGTTATCAAAATTTTGTTTTAATACATGCAAAACAACTTATTTTCCTAATCATATTCTCAGAAGCAGCTAAACTATATTACCTATAACTTTCTGAAATGAATTCTGCTTCAGGCTTGGAAAGTTTCAGCATGAACAGTTAATATCTGCCAGTTTTAAGTTACTGGAAACACCAGGCAACCCTATATGTAGGCAGTACTAATGATTCTGCCTAAGAAACATGTACATAACATACAAAGGAAATACCAACGCTGCTTAAGCAACAGGTAGAAATACCATTGTTTGAATGGCTGCTGTGTTTATTGCGTGATATACTGCTAACCCTTACTGCTCCACGCATAACATCCTCTCTCACCAAGTTAGCAGGTAACATACATGTACAGATGCCATAAAGGTATAAACAAGATCTTGATACAATTTTTAAAGCTCAGCTTGCTACCCTATACATCATCTGTCTACTAAGTATGCAAACATAGAGTGTAATATTTATCTGCTTATGCATGGGAAATATTAGATAAAATTGAGTTTGCTATGGGTTTTTATTGTAATCTCTCTCCAGAGACTTCTGTCTTTCGGTTAACCTTTTCAATATCGTGGTAGGAAATCCACCATCAGAGCAAACAGCAGTGGTTTAGCAGCAGTGTTGTCCCAGTGCCAAATTACAGCAGTACCCTTTGACAAATTCAGCCTGCCTCAATCTCATCCATTTTCTGGGGCTGTCTCTTTACAGTTGATACAGCCACACACCTTGTAGTAACTATTTTGCACCTGTTGCCCATTCCAGGAGTTCAGCTGGAAAGTGCATTTTCTTCTAACTACTTGTAACACTCCTCTGGGTTGTAAACACTTCCATGATTTGTTTTTCAAAGCATACATGTCTTTCCTTTGACAACAGTTTAACAAAATTCCTTTAACTGTTTTAGAATTACAGAGAATTAAAAGACATAGTTTGAGATTATACGCGTTTTCAAGGGCAAAAGTCATATTTGCTGTTTATGTCACGGAGAAGACCCTCTTGGTCATGTTACTATGAAAGGAAGGCTACTTTGCTTCTGTGTCATTACCCAAATACTGCCATGTATGCAGCTGTGGCAGAGCTGAGGCAGGACATGGGGCTGTAGGTCACTGTTGGAAACCTGAGGCTGGTGTGGCAGTGAATGCCATCATCCCAGGAAATCCTGTATTTCTGGGCAACCCTGTATGTCTCTGGCACTTGGAATTGATTGCTGTTTGTATAGCAAGCAGAGATTATTTTCTGTGTCTGCAGTTAGGCATCACAATCTCATTTATTTAATTGGAGAAGATGTCATTAATTGAGCTTCAGAGATCCAAAATCTGATTTGTATCTGACCAGGAGAGTCTCATATGCTGTCACCTCCTTCTGACACGTCATTCCAGTCCCCACCTGGGAGTGTTGCTTTCTCACCTACCTGTGTCACACTCAGCACGTAATGCATACAGATCTCTACTCCTCTGTAAGGTTTGTTTATTTGCTACGTACTCATAGTCTTAGGAAACAAACAGCATTGTGGAGCTGGAACCAGGCCCCAGGAAGGTGTCTAGCTGACTGAGGGTGGCAGGAGGAGGCAGAGAAGGGCTGTGTGATGTAAAATGGAGGTCACAGTCTCCCTGGACTTGTCATCACAATATTATCAGTTAATATATATAAATAAGCTGCACTGTTGCAAAGTCTTGCTGAAAAGCACCAAGTGCCTCACCCATCTGTTTCTTTCTCCCTGCTTTACTCTTTGCCATGTCTTTTCTCCTCGTGTCTCAGTCAGCATGTCCTTCTCCCCGTGCCAGCAAGGGAGTGCCGCTGCTCATATTGCCGCTGTGCTGCCAGCCTGCTCCTTCCTTTCGACTGCTGTTCCCTCCCTCCGCCTGTCACAAGTCTGGCAATGGCACCTCCCTCGAAAATTGTTAGTGAGTGCTTCATACTTCTTCCATCTGCATACAGAAATTGCCTATCAGGCATCACTGGGTCAGTCTTTCCTGGAGCATCTCTGGACCTGATGCCACCCTGGAGCTTGTAAAAGGAGCTAGTATGGGTGTAGTGGTTGCAGTGGTGCACTACACACCCTACATCACAGCCCAAGCTGGGTATGGGCACAGCGCTACTGCCTGTGCAGATGCTGTCTTACCAGCAGGCCATAGGACACATGTATTCTCTTGGTTTCAGTTTCATGTGATCTCCTTCTGCAAGAGCAGCAATGGGCTCATATCTGATATATGCATTTAAAAAAGGTTACATAAGTTTTTTCACAAGACCTCTAAAAACTCTTCTGCTGAAAGAACAAATTAATTTAACTCAGCAACCACATCCTATACTTTCCACCAATTTTAGCTGAGCTGGGCCTCTCAGCTTCCAAAAGCTGAGAGAGCTTCCAAAGGCAAAGGGAGCAATGCAAAAGGCATGGATACCACAAACCAGATGTCTTCTCCCAAGTAAGTCAAACAAGCCTAGCATAGTGCCCTTCTTACTGCATTCCCAGAAGCAACAACACAGCTTCAAGGAAGTCCTGTTATGAATGATTTGGGAAGAGATAAAGAGGAACCTAGTGAATCACATGAGCGTGCCTTCAGGGGCATCTGCCTTCAGGACTTGGGAACACTCCCATCTATGGACCTGATGATAGGCACGCAAGAAGGAACTGATTAATAATTAAAATAATTATAGAATAAATTAAAATAATTAGTCTCCTTATTTACCTCCAGAAGCATTGTCCAAAACTGGAATCTTGGGATTCCATAGGTCTTATGTCAGCCTATAAAGTGGTAACAGTTGCCATCATTAGGTCTTCTTAACTGAAGGTAATAAGTTGTGACATATTGTCCATTTGGACAGAGGCACAGCCGTCCAGCCACTAAGAAGCATTCAAAGTGGGAAATGGGAGTAGTAAAAAATGGTGCAAACACATCTTCCTATACCACAACCACTTTGCAGCTGGAGGCTGGGCCTGTGCTGCCAGGGCAGGGGCAGCAGCTTGTCAGCCATCAAGCAGCTGGTGGAGATGAGCATGGCACCGCACATGCGGCACCTGGAGAGGAGCATGTTAGTGGTCTACACTGGGCTACGCCACTTTGTACTGGGCCCTTCCTACCACCGTGTATTGCAGTGGAACAGCTCTGCCTAGCATCTACCTATTTAGGTATGTGGCTAAGGCATTAACTTGATTGATACTTTTCTAAATTCACCCACGTGGGAGTGTCATGGGGTGCCGAGAGGCTGCCAAAGCGCCGAATATGGCTAGGAGCCGCTAAGCAGTGAGGCTCAGTGCAAGAGCGAAGGTCACATCTGGCACGTGAGGTTTTGGAGAACCACAGAGGGAAAGCCGAGCAGGAAGCAGATGATGAGGGATCACGTAACTAACTGTTCCTCTTACACTCTTCTCCCTGTTACAACCCGCTTCCCTGCCCTGTACATCTACAGCTGGAATTACTTCTGTAATCCCGGGTTTCCTCTCCTTTTTCCAAATGTATGAACAGTTCTAGTCAGGCTGAATGGAAGTTTCTAATTTGTTTCATTTCTGTGGTTTAACCAAGCAATTAGCCATGATTCTTGTAGTTGTATTCATAGTTCTTAGGATTTCCAGTGTTCTGCTACCCAAACATGGTAGGTGTGGTATACTGGGGTGCATTAGGAAGAGTGTTACCAGCAGGTCGAGGGAGGTGATCCTGCCCCTCTACTCAGCCCTGGGGAGGCCTCATCTTGAGTACTGTGTCCAGTTCTGAGCTTTCCACTACAAGATAGACATGGAGCTACTGGAGAGTCCAGCATGCAGCTACAAAGATTGATCAGAGGGCTGGAGCACCTGCCCTATGAGGAATGGCTGCGAGAGCTGGGCCTCTTCAGCCTGGAGAGAGAGAAGACTGAGGGATCTTATCAATGCCTACAAGTACCTGAAGGGAGGGTGTCAAGGGTGTCAAGGGAGGGTGACGAGGACAAACTCTTTTCAGTTGTTCCCTGTGACAGGACAAGAGGCAATGGGCAGAAATTGAACCATAGGAAGTTCCACCTGCACATGAGGGGGAATTTCTTCCCTGTGAGAGTGACGGAGCACTGGCACAGGTTGCCTGAACAGGTTGTGGAGTCTCCTTCTCTGGAGATCTTCAAGGCCCGCCTGGATGCAACCCTGTCTAACATGCTCTAGGTGACCCTGCTGAGCAGGGAGGGTGGACTAGATGATCTCTAGAGGTCCCTTCCAACCTCAACCATTCTGTGATTCTGTGAAATACCCAAAAGGCCTAGAAATGGACTCTGAAGATCAGATGTGCTTAGGCCAGTGTAACTTTACCTTGTAGAAGTAAAATGTATTTTCTGTGCAGAATTCTAATATCTAACTCAGTGTGACAGCATGGGTGCAGGCTGGAGATAACTTAGATGGAGCTGATAGAAACTAGGCCGCTTCACTCCTAACCTGCTGCCAGCTGCATCGGTGCCAACTATCAGAAGTCTGTAATTCTGCCAGCACTGCTGACATAAATGGACCTCCCTCTATGCAATGCTGGGATAGTTAAGGAAACCATTAATGCAGAGATAATCAGAGTACATTGAAAGGGGTCCCAGAGAGCTGCTGGGATGTAAGCTGAGAAAATTGTAAGAAGAGAAAATGATGTTAGATAATGGAATAAATAAAAAAACTGTGGGGAGGCAAGTGAATGAAAAATAAATACATCTTATGTTTGCATCAAGCAATCTAGTGCGCTCAGTATCACAAAATAATATAGCGTAAGTGTATGCAACACCCGCAGATAATTAAATATCTTTAACAAGCAGCTTCTAAACTCGACAAACACACACACTTTCCATTGTATTGGCAAAGGCAGTAATAATATCCTGTGCTGCATAAGCCCAGTATTTATGTTTTTACTTGGCGTTTGATAAGACAAAACTTTGACTGGAGTCAAGAATAGCATGCTCTGTGTAAAAAGTGAACAAAAACTGCCAACTGCTTAATCACTAGCAAGAAGTCTGTGCTTCTTAAACAGCCATGAGTGTTACAGATATTTTCTCTTTCCCCCTGCCCCGCCTCATCTCCCCCCCCCCATTTTTTACTTGTAAAAACTAGGTAATTGGGTTGTGAGGGTCCATATGGCAGTCAAAGGCCTAGTGGTAAGGTCTGTCTGCCATCTACATTATTAATTTCACATGTAATCTCTATGGGAAGCTGACAAGATGCTAAAGACTATAATGAACAAAAGTTTTGTACTGTTAATGCTTCCAGTGATTCATAAGATATTGATAGCCTGAATGTGTAGTGGCAAAGAAGGAGGCCACTTGACTCATAAGGAATGTGCTAATGAAAGAATAAAATAAGGTTTTATACTTGGGAGAAATTCCCTGGAGGGGGGAAGAAGAGCTCCGCTTTTCACATTTTCACATTGAAAGGCAGGAATAAAACCAGGTGGGAGCTGAGAAGGAAAGTCCTATCGTGAACAAAGGGAGAGCCAGAGCCGTAGCAGCTCATCACACTTGCTCCAAATAGGCCTGAGGATGGGAGTGGGAGGAGTGGACAAGTCCTCAGAGCTCCACAGCTGGCTGGGAGGTCCCTCCCAGGGAGGCAGTGTTCAGCAGTAGGCTGCTATTAGTTGAGTTATTCTTCAACTCATGTGGCCAAGACAGGTCCCCAAAGTCTCCAATGACACTAAGTAATAACTAGGTGTCAGGCACACCCTAAACTATATTTTAATTTCCTCTTTTGTAATCTAGATCCCTCTTTCGTAACTGAGAATCAAGAACACAACCATTTGCTTTGCTAGAACAACTCTCGTGCTTTTGCATTTAAGCTTATCTGTGAACTGAGTTCACAGTGAATTTGGGCCATGCCAGCAAACATCAAATGTGCTGTTGCCTGGGAGCACCAGAACTGAACATGAATCCCCTCAGGGCTTCAGCAGCTTGGGACAGGCCTGAGAGTCACAAGACCTGGAATGTGTGCCTCATCCAGTTCCAGGCTTGCTTAATTTAATGTATATGAGTAGTCTCCCTTGAGTTCGCAAGCTAAGCAGCACAATTAGGAAGTAGACAGCGGTACTCCTACAACATCTTGCTAAAAGCTGGTTTCAGAATAAGCTGGACTTGTGCAAGCCCATTGACATGCCCTGGAGGGTAGAAACTAAAAAAACATGGCAGGGTTTTTCAGACAATGCTTTGAGTTCAATTTTAATTTAATATCTTCATATTGAATATTTAATGTGGAAAATAAGCTCTGGAGTTATTCTGTTATGCTCAAATTAAATCATAATTTATAACTGAAATACTTACAAAATTAGTCAACAGATAGAGCCAGCTTAGATATCAAACTGAGAATGACATGTACAGTCATATGTCAAAACAGAATTTTTTTATGCTTCGCTAATACAGTGTAACTCATCTTAGCCAAAACTATATTCACCAAAACTACCAGTAGTAAACATGGCCCAAGTTATTCCCCAATGTTTCCAGCAAACAAATGATCTATTCCTTCCTTATTCTTGCCAAGAGAGTGAACATAACATTTTAGTTGTCACTGGAACAGTTTAAGACAAAATAATGTTAGGTTTTGTCTTTTTCTTTCCTAACAATATTTTAGAACAAAGTTAGAATGATAAAAATAGATTTAAATCAGACTTACAGTTAAAAAAAAAAAAAAAAGAAAGAAAGAAAAGAAAACAAGAAAGTGGGGCTTACCTAAGAGCAGTTATAGAGTGATTTCTTTTTAAGCTGTTCCTCTCTGAAATAGTAGGCAGTTGTTCTGCATTTGTAGCGAAATTGCTGTTTATAAATGTTACTATAGTAACTGTATCCTTAGCCACAGGCTGGTAGATTTATTGTTCTGGTTATCTAGTGAGCAGTAAGGTAAAGAATAAAAAAAAAAAGAGAGAGAGAAAGCTATCAAGAGGTGTGTTATTGTAAGACAGCCACAATCTCACAAGAGGATATAGGAAAAATTGCAATATTTTTTCCCTTCATCCTAACTGGTGTCCTACTATATGACATAACAAGTCTTTTTTCCACTAGACCCTCATAAACACACAACAAAATGTAAATAGAGATCCAAAGTAACAGGCATGTAACAAAAGTCAGTCATAATGACTTTCATCTTTGTTTTATTTCAGTAGAAGTAAAAACTTCTCAGGCTTTTAGCACCTTGAAGAGCAAGGTGAAAAACTAAGACTGAAAAAATAAGGTTTTTTGCCTACGCCATGATCCTGTGAACACCTGCACATATAATTTCATATATAAATGCACATTGCATGGTCCTCATTAACATCAGTGGAATTACATTTGCAAAAATCGTAAATGTGTTTTGAGAATTGAAATGCATACTCTGTTTCTATATGGGTGTACAAACTTGATACCAGGTTAGATAACATTAGTTTATCATTTAGAGGAGAAGCTAAATAAATTGCCAGCTTTAACGGTTTTCTTTTTTCTTTTTTTGATTTAAAAAAGGCATTAGGAGAATGCCTATAAAGGCCACGGTACCCAGAAAAGCTGGAAGACAATGGCCAGCAATGTTAAGGGGCACACGGAAAGGAATTTGTTACAGATGGATCATTCATTTGCAACTGAAACAGAGCAGTGGGAAAGCCGAAAGTGAAACTAAGCAATATATTTTCATTGCCAAGTCTGCGAGGAAAGTGGAAGAGTAATTGTCATGAAGAAATGCAAGCAAATACATTTAGAAAGTTATTCTGATGATACTGCGGTGGAGGGGGTGTTACCACGCAGCCGCTATTTGTTATTCTAAAATATTAATTGAACCCTCTCAAAGAAATAAAACCGGTATAATTAAAGGGAAACGTGTTTCTTTTTTTTTTGCTCCGAAGATAGGGTCTGATGTGCAGCCGGCGGCTCAACCCCGCTGCTCGGGGAAGCGTGGCGGTCAGCGCTTCCTCCACCTTAACAGTCTGTCTTAAAGCACCGCGGATGGCAGCAGCCATCTTAAGGGTCACTGTCACCCGCGGCGCCGCTGAGCCCTGCTCGGGGAGGCGGCGGCGGCGTCCGCGGCGCGGAGCGGCGCGGAGCGGAGCGCAGGGATCAGCCCCCGGGGCCGGCAGCGCGGCACCGCCAGCTGGGATATTTCCAAAAGGGGGATCGCTCCCCCCTACCTTTTGTCCATTTGCAAACCTCAGCCCCCCCCCCCCCAAAAAGCCCAAACCAAACCAAAAAAAAAAAAAAAAAAAAAAAAAAAAAAAAGCCTCTCCCCCTGCTTTTTAATGAAAATATTGAAACATTTTAGACTAAAAGGGAACTCAATGCATTTTTTTTTCTCGCACTGAACGAAAACGTCAGCTCACCATAAAGTCCGAATGACTGAAAATATCAAGAGAGAAAATGGGGGTGAGAGAAGGGGAGGTCTCAGGGAAAATATTTCCTCACTCCTCCCCCCACTCATTACTCCCCACCTTGCAGAAGTCTGTCATCATTTTTGCTTGTGTAAGTCAGCAAGGCGAGAGCTTCTTTATATGTCGGGATTCCCCTCAATATTAACATTTCTGCTTCTGGTTCACACATCAAAGACCTGTAAATCACATATAAACGCGCAGCCTTAATTCCAGCCTTTTAAGCTGCGTTACGGAATTGTCATTTGCGGTTTCTCACTGTTCAACCACGTCTTTACATATGTGCAGCAGCACAGAACTTCCTCAGAACTGAGGCACTTACTTCCAGGCACAGAGTGCCGTTGCTGTGGCAGGATCAGGCACTTAATTTGAGCTTCCAGTTGAAAGGTAGCTCCTCGAGGGCGTACGCTGAGCTGAGCTGCTGTTAACACCTGCTCCCGGACATAAAAGGAAGCCCCCCCCCCCCCCCAAACCACTGTGCAGTTCCCCTGAAAGGAACGGAGCGGAGTCTTTATATTCTCGTATACTTAAAGCCAACTGATGTTTTTACATTGGCTGAATTATTATTATTATTGTTAATAATAATAGGAGGAGTTAAAACCAGCTGAGAGCTGTAGGGGATGGAGCCGCAATAGTTAAGTCAACAAACGAGTGGCACCGTGAGGGGAAATTAGGGCTTTTGCAGAACCTGAAGCCAAGGGCGGCCGAGGAGCGGGTCGCCCTTAGCCGGGCCAGCCCAGACGGGTCCGGAACTCTCCTTGGGGGCAACTTTTCCTCCCCGCTCTCCGGGCCGGGCGGGGCCCCCTCCGGCGTGCGCGGGGCCCCGCGCCGCCGCCCGCCCCCGCGCCCGCCATGCCCGCGGCGGCGGGAGGCGGGGGCCGGCTGCGCGCCCCCCCCGCGCGGCGGGGCAGGAGCCGCCCGCGGAGCGGCCAGTCCCCTCCCTCGCCCGCGCCAGCGCCCGCGCCCGCGCCCGCCCCGGGGGGAGCAGCCGGCGGCGGCGGCGCGGCGAAGGGGAGGGTCTAGCGCTGGGCGCACCGCGCCGGCAGAGCCGCACGGGCGGGCGGCTCCCGCCGCTCCGCGCCCCTCCGCGGGCATGGCGGAGCCTGGCGGCGCCGGGGCGGCGGCGGCGGGCGGCGGCGGGCCGCAGCAGGGCTCCCCGGCCGCCGGCGGGGTGGCCGCCGGGGGGCCGGGCCGCGCCGCCGCCGAGAGCCCCGGGGGGCCCGGCTCGGCGCGCACCGCCGGCAAGAAGGCGCAGCTGCGCGCCGCTCCGCGGGCCAAGAAGCTGGAGAAGCTGGGCGTCTACTCCGCTTGCAAGGTACGGGTACGGCGCCGGCCGCGGGCGCGGGCGCCCACCCGCCCACGGAGGGTGGGGATTGAGGCGGCCGCGGAGGGAGGGAGAGAGGGAGGGGACGGGGCAGGCGGGCGGTGGGGAAGGGCCAGGCCGAGCCGAGCCGAGCCGGGCGGGGGAGGCGGCCGGGCTGCAGCCCCGCGCTCCCCGCTGCCGGGAACCGCGGAAGCGGCGGGGCTGGTCGTTCCTCCTCCCCGGAGCCTTCCAGCCTGAGCGGCAAGAAAAAGCCCGAAACACGCCGAAAACAAGCCGTGGCGCGGAGCACCTCCCTCCTCCTCCTCCTGCCCCTGTCGATCCGGGAAATAGCGGACGTGCCCATCCCGCTGCGCCCGCCGCCGCCGGGGCACCGCACGCCGCCGGCCGCCCCCGCGGGAGCCGCGCTTGCCCCGGGGGGTCGGCGGGGCGAGCGGCTCCGGCTCCGGCCCCGGCCCTGCCCTGCCTGCCGTGTGCGCTGGGCCAACCGCGCCGCCGCCGCTGCTCGCCGCGTAGGCGCCGCGCCGGGCCGCGGTGCTGGTGCGCGCCGCGGGGGCAGCGGGCTCCCTGCGCGGCCCCCCGGCCGAGCCCAGCCCGGCCGGAGCGAGGCCCCCTCCTCCCGGGGGCTGCACCGGCCCCGCGTCCCGACGCGGGGCTGGCAGCGTCGCTAGCAGCTTTGGCAGAGGAGCACAGAGCATCGGCCTCTCTGTTTGGGAAAGTTGTCCCTGCTGGTCACGTCGGTGCGGACAGGAGGCCTCTCGCATCCCCAGCGCTGCTCTAGGTTTCCCCGCATCCATCGTTCCTTCTGTCTGGACTTTTCTTCTGGATGGGAAAAGCAGGACTTGACTGTTGTTGGAGATGAGGGAACCTGGTCAGAGTTGCATGTGACAGCTGGTGGTTTTGTCCGTGCATGGGCACAGGGACTGCGCTGCACTCAGCGCAGGGCCAGTGTGCTCTGAGCACAGGCCGTCGGCTGCACTGCTGCTGTGGTGGCCGTTCACAGGTGCACAGCGACTCTGACAAGATCAGGATGGCCGTGGTGTTAGGAAATCTAGTAATATTTTTGGCATTGAAAATAATTGAACTGTTTGTGAAAAAGTATTCTGTTTTCTTTATTCCCTTACATTGGAACCCTCAAAAGGGCAAAAGTTAAATGAAAGGCCAACCTAAATGCTAATGTACATAAGGAAGTATTATAATATGGCTCTGTAGTCCTGTCTGGTGATGTGAGGTGCTTTAACTTAGGCTGAAAGCATGTTGCAAGGCGAAGTCATATGAGATCAAATTAACCACACACATGCTTTAATTTCTTAGCCATTGACAAATATGTAGGCATCTCCTCTTAGGCTTGATGCGTATATGGGGCATGGCAAGACATCACCAATGTCAGTAACGTGAAAGAACAGTTAGTGTGTTTGAAACTTGAAGCCCTCATTGAAGGATGGATGACATGGTTCAAAACTTTCTGGCGCTTATTCCCCTCTGCCTTACAGTATTTTAATGTTACCAAGGTTTATGGTGCTGTTAAGCAGCATTGGACAGGGAAGGTGTGAGATTTTCATGAGGGATGTGTGTGTGTGTGTGTGGGGGGGGCTAGATATGATTGTCCCTCTTTCCTTCCTTAGCTAGATCTTTTTTTCTTCCCTTCATGGATCTCCAGTCACACGCAGAGCAGCGGCAGCTCACGTTGCGGGTGCCATGAGGAGGTAGTGTTACCAGCCGTAGGCTCCTGCCCTTCTGCGGGAAGTCAGGGCCATGCCACCGCTGGCGCTGTAGTGAACTGAGGGCATGCGACCTGTGGCTAGAGGCACCCCAGAGCCAGGCACAGCTGCAGAACTAAGCACTACTCTGTGTTCAGATTAAAATGCAAAACCAACTTGTGCTACTTTGCTTTTCTTCAGTAATTTAATACCAGACAGCGTTCTTTCAGGTTGCAAAACATAAGCAAGTAGACAAACAGGAAGCTTCTTGTAAACTAATCAAGCAGTTTGTCCTATGGGACAAGGAGGCAGGAGAGCAGAAGAATGTGTTATTTTTTTTTTTTTTTGAGCAACTGGCAGGTGCTCCAGAACTGCAGTGCTTGGCTCACAACATTAGTGTTTTGCAAGAAGCTGTAGCAGTGCAGGGAATAACTTTGAACTTTGGGCTGAAACTTTGATTCTGTTTATTTTGTGTGTTTCTGTTTGAGAGAGAGAGAAATCAAACACTCGCACCATCTCCAGTGCCAAAATAAGGTAACATATGTTTTCATTCAAGTAGTGGGCATGTGTGAAGGAGTAGAGGCAGCGAGCTCCTTCATTAGGGCTGAAGAGAAGCGGTGCTAGGAGAGGGGAAGAGCACAGTGGCAGAGCGGCCAGCGGCTGGTCCTCGCTGGTGGCGGCAATGTGCCGGAGACGGATGAGACGGCCGCACGCGGGGTGAGCAGGCTGCTCCGGCCCAAGGAGGGAACGAGACCCCCTTGACACTCTTTAGCAATCCCTCTGCTTCAGCCTTTGGGGAAAAACGGCCAAAAACTGCTGGCAGAGATGTCTTCAGTGTACGTATAATCTTAGCAGAGCTAGACTGAGGACTTTGGAATAAGTTTAGGGAGCCGCTGCCCTGACCTAGGGCTGTAGAAATGTTTTGTTGTTGTCGTTTTGGGGTTTTCTTTTGTCCTTTTTTTTTTCCTTCCCTGAAAAAGAATTGAGACAGGAGAGTTGTAGTTGTCAAGCTTGACCGTTTCTCCCTGTGAAGAAGGTGCTCAGGGACAGAAGGGAGAGAAAAAGCTATTCCATGTAAAATATCTTTTTAAATGACCCAAGTGTGGGGGAAGAGGGAGAAGGAAAGGTATTTTGAACAGTAAGATATATGTTAAGAATTGGCACAGTTCTCATGAATTTTAGAAAATACAGAGTATTCTTTTATGTTTTGCAGAGCTTGCTGTGCATTCATATAAAAGCGGCACTGTGTGGCTTACACCTGTAAATAAATTTAAGAAAAATGCAGGAGGAAGTCTTACTGGCTTTCTTTTTCCCTATTAGTTAACTGTGTATGAAAATACAGTCCCCTCTGCAGTCCCACTGGGAGCCTTTCCTTTAAACCAGTTTAAATATGTACTATTTTTGTACACTAGTATTTTCTGTAAAATTGATTATTTCTCATTTTATACATATTACAGTAATGCTTACAAATGTAATTAAGAGCCTAGTGGATTAAGGCACTTAGAGACTAATATGTTCCTAAAGCTTTTTTTTTCTTTTTTCTTTTCTTTTTTCTTTTTTCTTTTTTTTTAAGAAAAGGTCCCCCAAATGTGCACAAAAAGTCAGAAGGGCATGATGAGAGATGAGATGATTTGGCCAAGGCCATGCAGCAGGTTGGTGGCAGAGTTCAAAGGGAGAGCTGGTTCTCCCAGGCTGTATCCCAAGGCTCGACCTTGGTAGAGTGCAGTGCTTCCCACTAGTCATTTCATATTCAGATCCTGGGGTGACCTCTATAGTGTTTTCCTGTTCCTGCACATGAAAAATAGTTTATAAAGTAACTATGTACCACTGTTTCCATAATGAAATATTATATTCCTAGCTTTCCTAAAGTAGATGAAGGTGAGCAGACTCATTACTGGACTCTTGTGTGGTGGGAATACAGCTCCTTGAAGCTCAACTGAAGATGTATTAAGGTCGTTTTCTGGAGAAATCAGAAGTATCTAGGGCATGCAGAGGATATTTAAGGCTTTCTTGTGATCATTTCCATAGTGGGGCAGATCTGCACACCTGTAAGTGTCTTACAGGTCCAATTAAAGATCCTTAAGTTAAAATAATGATAGATTTCTTAACTAGGTGGAATTTTAATCCTTATTACTAATAAAAAATGTTTATATGGTAGCCTGTCTGTTTTATAGGTGAGAGAAACAGTGGAAAAAATAAAGACTAAAATATTTGGATTGATGAATAAAGGAAAAAAATGGCCTTAGAGTTGAACACTGAACTGATTATTTTCTATTGTTAAAGACTGCTAATATCTGCTTGCTAATTGTTAATATCTGCTAATATCCTGATATGTATGAGTAGATATCTAAGCAGTATTTAAATGTTTTCATAGATTTGTATGTACATTTCAGTAAGAAAAATATATAAATTCATCAATGTTTTTGTTACATTTTGTGTTATGTTCTTTGTTAAAACATTAATTTGAGGTTATTGCTTATGAGAGAAAACCATTTTGTAATAGGGTACACTACACAGCTTTTATGCTGGGAAGAAAAATAATTTTTATAGAATACCTGTACTTGTTGGAAATAGGAGGTTTGTAATGTTATATGTATAAAATCTATTGAGTCTGCTTTGCATTTCAGTTACTAGACCGGGGAATCTTTGATTTTGAGTTGAAAGCTAAGTACAATAGCAAATTTTAAACCCAGTTTTAAGATTGTTCAGGTCTTTTACTTTGTAAGTTAGCTTGAAGGTTGCATCTTCCTATGCCCATTTCACCATCAGTAAAATGCGAAGAATATTTGCTGCAACATTATCCATTTGTGTTACTTAGAGTTCTTTTGTATTATTCGACCATCTAAACCCACTGAAAAGGGACCTAGATGTTTAGTGTTGTAACTTTCAAATACTTTCTAATAAAAATGTTAACAATGTATCTTAAAATAAATATGCTGGGTTTTTTTGCTATTCATTTTTAACTCAGTATCAGTTTATTCAGTATTCAAAGAAAACAATAACTTTCATTTGTCCAGACCTATTGTTTTCGTTGTCCTTAGAAAATTAAACTGTCCAAAATCTACACTACAGCACTCCATGTAACAGGGAAGGTCACAAAAAAAAAAAAGATTGAGAGAATGGCACACCGTGCAAAATGTACATAACTTCTTCATTGTTTTTTCTGAGGGCAGTGATGTGTGAGTATTGTGTTTTATTATACTGAACTTACCCAATTTTATTAAAACGTACCAATTAAGATAGTGTTCATGATTTGTAGTCTTTCAAAGATGGCATTCATTACCTTGCAAACTTCAGTAAGGCGAAAGAGCCTAACTTTCTTCAGTGTCTTTATCAAAGCTCTGCAGATGTCCCAGAAAACAAGACTCCAAGGACTGGACGTACCAGTTCAAATGTTTCTCTTCCTTCCTCCCCTCAAAACTGTTTATGATCTTAAGTTTTTGAGGAGGTGAAGTCATACTTTATTTTCTAATGAAAAGCAGATGAGTGACATAAAAAAGAAAGAGAAAAGCTGAAGACAGTCAAAGAAAGGAATGAATGAACAAAACACTGTGGAGGACTTGAAATAGCTCAGCAATTTAAGCCACTGAGGAATGTACATCGAGCATTCAGTGCAAAATACTTCACTGTCAAGACCTATAATGAAAGCTTAGTTTTAAAGAGGACCTTTTCAGGTTGTGCTTCTCCTTTGTTTACAGCACTTTTATGCTGATTCTGGTGTTTTATAGAGAGATTAAAAAAAATAAACTGATAGTTTGAGAAAGATCTCTGGAATAATTTGAACAATACAAATTAATGTCTGCTTGAAAAGATCTGGCAAGAAAGTACTACTGAGAGCAGAAAATCTGCTGTTGAACACACTGTTTTTATTCTTCTGTGGGTGGGTTGATATTTATTTTTGGCAGTTTAAGCGAGCTGTTATCACGATTCATACATCTATTTGTTTGCATCTTTGCTGTTAATTATTGTGTGACACTAAAGTTTGTGTAGTTACTCACTGTTTATAGAGTTTAGGCTTTATAGTAAACATAATGTGGTGAGCTTCTGAGAAGTGCTGCTTCCACTCAGGGAAAAGTTGCTCAAAATGCTTGTATTGTGTGTGTGTGTGTGTGTGTGTGTAATGTTTTACTGTGGTATGATTTAAGGCAAATAATAATAAGCATTATATTATGCCAGTTATTTATAGTGTTGAACATTTGTCCCCAAAGCTGTGTAGGAAGGATCAAATCTTACTTCCCTAAAAATAATATTCAATCATTTGTTTTTCTGGGAACTTCTTTATGATTCTTTTGAATTTACTTTGGCAATATTCTCATTTGCTGACAGGCGTCTTTCTGACAGTTTCTCTCCTTGATTTAACTGTGAGAACTCTCATGGCAACATTCTCTTGCACAAAGCAAATTGGCTAGTTTATTTGGCATTGGTTTTTGTCTAGCCCAAGATGCTAATTGAGAATGTGTCATCAAATCATCTCACAGCTGTCCAAAGTCCCCACAACAGGGTGTATCCTTGGGTCACAGGTGTCACTCAATCACTGATCTGTCTTCCTAGTCATAAAATTTTAATAGATCTTACAGGCTTGGATAACAAACAAAAGTAAAATTGGCTTAATGCCTGTGAAACTGTAAGAGACTGTGTCTGCTGTAAAATAACATCGGGGCCTTCCTCAATTCTCTGCCAATTGTATTACACTTAGAAAACACGATAGAAAATAACCTAAAATTCACCAAGATCTGTATAAAATATATATATAAATATAAATTAAAATAATATTATATATTTTATATATATATATAAAATCTTCTTCGTGCTTCTCCACATTTCATACTGAAATCTCCCTTATGCCGCATTATAAATGCATGTTGTGGTAGATATTCTGCACCCTCGCAGTAAGTTTGGAGGGTCAGTGGGCTTGGGAGACATAGACTTTGCAAGGGAAGAATGTGAAGGGTAGTTTTGCTGGGAACTAGCAGTTGGAAGTCTGAGTCGTTCTGGTGGCCTCAGCTTCTGGAAACACCGTTTGCCTACCTTCTCACATGTCAGACTGCACCAAATCTGGCCAGACTCCACGGCATTTAGGGTTATGAGTCTATCCAGGTGAATGCTGAAGCATTAGAGAGGCTAGAAACACCATGTGAGGCTCAGCTAAATATAGGCAGCAGCTTTCTTAGTGCTCAGGTTGCTGAACATTGAAATTGGGTTGGAAGAGCGATTTACCACCAGTCTGCAAAGCTGTCAGTCTCGGGAACTGTCAAGCTGTGTTCTTTTCTGCTGCTGCTCTTAGGTGCTTCTTCCTTAGGTAAGATGGGATTTGGAAACACAAAAGGAAAATAAAATGGGTTCCTGAAATAGATGGTATTAAATGTGTTCAGAATCCATTTGAAAAACGACACGGTTGTGCTAGGTATATTAACATCACATTTTTTCCTAAGAGTGTTTCAGAGCCATAAATATTATGCAGCAGTTGACATACTTTCCTCAGTAAGGTCTTGGCACTGCAAATTCATGAGTATATCATTTCAGCCCAGTGCACAGATATCACTGAGCAGTAGAAAAGGATGCTTTTCTTATAATTAGATCTTCAAATAGGAACGTGAATGCTGTTAGAAGAACCTGTCAAAATAGCTGTAGCCCCTTGGATATCCAAAAGAAAATCCCCTCCCACAAAGCTGCTCTTTGGCTGACCAAAACTGGTATTTCAGACTTTTGAATGATCTGAAACATGATTGCTCAAGTCACCACCTCTCCCTTAGCTGCCGGTGTGTTTCACAGCCAGTGTGCATAACTAAACTTTCCAGCATAAGCAGCAGGTTTTGTTGGTGGGGTCACTGCCTCGGGCATTCAGGCATTTATTGCCTTTAATGAGCTGGCCAAGCCTTTCCATGGACGTTGAGTAGTGCAACCGTTGTTTGCTTATTCCTGTTTTTGCTTGTGTTGTCATGTGCTTATTTTTAGTTGTAGGATTCCTGTATCAGCAGTACAGCTGATAATGTAGTGATATATGTGTTGCCTGTTGGATATCCTCTTTGTATTTAAATTATTAAAAGTGGCTAGATGGCAGAATCTGTAAGTGCTGATATATCAGTAAGTGTCTGAACACTTCTTTCATGTAGGAACTAGAGTAAGGGCTTTCTGTAAAGGAATTAGCCATTGTTTGAAAAATGTGTATTTTTCTGAGCAGATTTTGGTTGCCAGAACTGTGTTAATCTGTCCCTTTGGGGTACTAGTTTTTCTAACAAATAAAGTCAATAAAGTCTAGCTATGTGGAAGATAACCAAAACTTGCAATTAATTATGCTGCTTTTTATTACTCCTGAAATGACACTGGCTCAGCAAGCTCCTATTTTTTATAGTATTGATATTCTTCTATGTTGATTTTAGGCTGAGGAATCTTGCAAATGTAATGGCTGGAAAAACCCCAATCCACCTCCTACTCCTCCTCGGGCAGACCTGCAGCAGACGATCGTTAGCCTTACCGAGCCGTGTCGCAGCTGTAGCCATGCGCTAGGTAAGCTTTTCTCTTTCTCCTGGAATCCAGGTGTTTATACCCAAAAGTCTCTGCTGTTGCAAGATAAAATTCAAGATGGCATGTCAGGTTCTAATGGTTATGTCAGGTTATGATTAGACCCAAGTGTCAGTTAATTTGGATTAAAATATGTTGGGAAAACCCTAAGGTGATTTTCAAAGAAATTGAACTGAGACACAACTTCCAAAAATCAGTATTTTTTAAGTTGCTAAAATGCAAATGCATTGTAACCTACTCATAATAATTGTAGTCTTTCATATAACATTTATTAACCTCACATTTTTTCATCTGTCAGGTGCTTTAGTTACAACATAAGTGACTCTAGTGGGTATAAACTGTATTCCATTTCTTACTATAGAACAAACTGTAAAAGATTCTTGGACATTGTTAAAGCAAGTACTCTTACCTAGAGAAAGAACCATGCTTTTTCTGCATTACAGGAAATGGTATTGGAGTTGTGCATTTTAGGATTATCTAAGTTACTGTGCAGACAGCTTGCATAACTCGGAAGCAACTGCTCAAAATCCACTGTTAACTACTGTGGTTCCCCCCTTCCCCCAGCCAGACTAAAAGAATGATTTGTTACTTGCGTAGTCTGAAAAAGAATGAGACGACAGTCTCACTTTTTGTTTAAAAAATTGCAGTTATCCAGACAAAAAGCTGACGACTCTATTTAGTAAAAGTTAAACCATAATAAATTCGAAACTACTTGAAAAGAAGCATTGCTTTTTAATTTTTGTTGATAGGACACCAAAATTTAGAACAGTGAAATAAGAAGAGGGAAACGTAAAATCCTCACAGAGGACTATTTATGTATCTATTTTTGAAAGTAATAATGTACTTTGTGTGGAATTACTTAACCTGTTTTTTTGGTATGGGTTTTGTTTCTTTTTCTTTTTCTTTCTCTCCCTTCTCATTCTATGCCCTCATTACATTTGATCTATTTATGGATTTTACAGCAGTTTTCTTCCCTTTCCTTACATCCCAGACTTAGTTTTGATTGTAGAAAATTATCAAATGCATAGTATCACAGAGAGTTCAGTAACTTTAGCAAATTTACCTCATTCAGCTTTTTATCATGCAGATTCTCTGAGCTGGCTTTGGTTATGCAATTAGAGTAACTCGTGTTATCCATCTCTTTCATTCCTGGCCTTTGAAGACATAGGATTCTTTTCTTTGGTGTTACAAAATGTTTTGTCTGTCATTTCCCTATTTTTAAGTAGAATTTGTGGATGCTAGGTATTTTGCAGAAAAACCTCAGCACCTCTAAGGAGCCTTATTTATTTATTTATTTATTTTTATCAATTAAAATCTTAAATCACTCATTATTGGGGAACTAAAGTAAACCACCCTAGAAGTTAATATATCTTACAGAACAAAATATAATTTATTTACTTCAACTTTATTGCTGTTTTTAGAAAAAGTAAAGTTTCTTATTCTGCCTGCTGCAGCTAATTAGGATGGTGCTTGATATGAAATAACTGAAATGAGTTACTGCCTGCTTCCTCATACTATAGTCAAAAAATAAATGTCTTTCAGCAGTATTTTCCTGGATAGTTTACCTGTTTATCTCTAAGTTAGTGTGTTCCTCCTGAATGCCTTTGAAACTAGAATGATCACAAGGTGTGTAAGCTTCAGATCCATCACCTGCATTGCATTTTCTCCTTCTCAGGAAGCTTTTGAAATAGCTATGCAGAAATTCCTCCACTGGTTATCTCTAAAAAGTAAGACGTAAGGGTTTTTTGGTTTGTTTGTTTTCTTTTCTTTGGAAGGTTCTTAGGCATCAGTGGCATTGCCTTATTCAAGACATCTTTCTGCAGTTGATTTGATCTTCAAATCAGTGCAGATTTTGGTGCAAAAGTCTGTTTGATGGTGCACATTAGCTTGTTATGCTTATTTCTGTTGACTTACCTACAGCATACATTCTTTTCATTAAAGCAATTAAAATAGTTGTGTTGTCCACAAGTACCACCTCTACTACTGACTGAGGCTTTTAAACTTATCATCACACCAAAATATACTGGCCGCTGCTTCTGTGACTTGCTTTTGCGCAATTGCTTGTCACTACTCCAGAGCTTTCTGGCCCTCTTAGGACCCTCATCTACTCTTAGCACTTCAGTATGCTGTTTTGCTGCTAGACAGCCTGCTTCTCTTGTCCTTTTCTTTATGGTCTGGATTTCCTCAGCCACACAACTTGGCTCAATACTGGATTTGTTATGGATATTTCTTTTGTCTGGGCAATCTGTTAGGTCACTAACATAATACTGTGAACCAGCAACTGAATTGTGGGCAGGGAGAATTCACTGTCCAGCAGCCTCAAGGCCGGGTGTTTATGTAGTGAGAGGTTCTTCTCTCTTTTATATTTAATTGCTTTCTTCTGTGCTACAGGACATGTTTTCCTGTTGTTAATAATTTTCAGTTTTAGGTCTATTGTGCACTCTTAAAGCAGCTTGGTTAACATGTTAATACACTAAGTACACACTCAGGCTTCCTTTTATTCCTGGTGTGATTGATGTATTCAGTTCCTGCTGTGTACCTATGTAGAGCATGTTTTGGTATTCCTTCATTTACCTGTCCTCCTTCATGGTTTACTAGTGTTTTTATGCAGACATTCATTAATTTTGAGAAAGACTGCAGATACCTTCCTCTGTACTCTGTTTTCCAGCTGCTTTTTATTCATATACTCAAATAATTTCTTACTGAAGTTGCACAACCAAAATAATTGACTTGCTATTTTACAGGCCTTCATATTATTGCATTGGCCTTACTCTTTCTGCTTTCTTTCTTCTCCTGTGTGCTGCAGCAACCAATACTTGTGATTTTTTTTTCTTTAATAAGTGCAACAGCAGTTGAGTAAGGATGTGTCATTTGCGCAAAGCAGATGAATGGGATTGTACAACTCAAGAGTGGCACAGTATTTGATGTTAGTATACAAAAGCTTTTATTTTAATGAAAGGTTTAAAATTAGCCACAAGAATCTGGAAATGAGCTGTGAACATCTCAAGTAAGATAGTTTGTTGAACTAATATGCAAGCATGTGTGACTGTGATAAATGGTAACCTGTAGTAATACCTGCTGGTAATATGCTTATGTTACTTTTAGATTCATTGCATGAGTATTAATTCTATAGTATAATATAATATTCAAATGCAGCCATGCAGAAGTCACAGTAACTTTCAGTATTTTTATGGAATATGGATGGAAATGGCTGCTTATGCTGATGCTTTATCCATTTACTAGTTGAATCCAAGACTATGTTATCTAATGCAATGCTCCTCTAGGAGGGAATTCATTATTTTAGCAAGATCAGAACTGACAGCTGGAATTATTAAACTTTCATATCTTGTTCAAGGACTGAAATGAAATCGTTTTATTCTGCCTAGAACGCTGAATATTTGTAATTAAAGAAAGCCCATGCTGACTGTCTTGCTTGCTGATGGAATTTTTCAGAGCTTTGGAGAGATTCTATCATAAATGCTTATTTAAGTGGAAGTGAATGCAGGTACTTTTTTAAAATTCTGAGCCAAAGAAGCTCTCCTTTTCAGTTGAAACTGCACAAAATTGTAGAATTTAAATGTTTTGACAGATGTCATACCAGACTTTCCAAAACAAACGTCTTTGCTGAGTGGCCAACAAAAATGATCATTTTCAAGTCAAATGTTATTTCTCTCCACTCCTTTTCTCCTTAAGGAATCAGATTTATGTTGAAAATGTCTTACCAGGCATAACCACATTATCATATTTAGGATAATATGATAATTATCCAGTAAATAAATGCTGTTAAACCATGTAAAAATTAATATGCTCAATCTTTTCAATCATTTTCCTTTGATTTTAAAGGATATTTTCTTGAAATTTCAGGGGAAAAGATATGCATACCATTTACATTGTCTTGGAGTCAGCTAAAAACATTATTGTAATGCAAATATTTTGTTCCAGGAATTGATTTTTGTTTTGAATTTTCTTCTCTCTTCGTGGGGCCAGTTGTTCAAATAAGCTTTAAATAGATGTCCCACTTTAAATCTCAAACCATGGAAAATTGTAAATGTAGAACTATATTTGCCTTCAGAGGTGATAAAAGAAGTTTGTTTCATGCAAATTCTGACATCTTCAAAGCTGCCATTTTGCAAACTTCTCAACAAATGGGCATGTGTGCAGATTACAATCTGCAAAAGCTTTGTCAGTATAATGTGCCCAAAGCATTGTTTGAACTTGCACAATATGAAGATGTTTGTGAGAGTTACTCATCTGTGTCCACTGTTTACTGAGCTGATTACTTATCTTACTTATTTATTTTCACAGAGCAGGGTGCTACTTGAATGAGCAGGTGGGTTCTGAAACGGATGAGGATTTAATCAAGAAACTTTGTCTCAAAAGCAAAATTCTTTATATGTGGTTACTTATATTACAAGGTATTAATACAGACAGACATCCCTTGAGATCCATTTTAGGTATGGCTGTGCACTGTGATTCCAGTCAGGTGTCTTTGCTCTGCTGTGGGAGTTATATCCATGGACTAGCTTTACAAACTGCTCACATGTGACGTATTTAAAGAGCCTTTGATAGCAAGTTCTACTTAAATATGGCAATTACAGGATCCATATTCTTCCCATTAGCACTCAGTTTCAGATATTTCAGGAAATAGTTATGCTTTTGGTTCTCTCAGGCTTTTCACTTTTTTTTTTTTTTTAATTATTTTGTTTAGCTGATCATGTTTCTCACCTGGAGAATGTGTCTGAAGAAGAAATGAACAGGCTCCTGGGGATTGTATTGGATGTGGAGTATCTCTTCACCTGTGTCCACAAAGAAGAAGATGCAGACACTAAGCAAGTCTATTTCTACCTGTTCAAAGTAAGCTGAACTTGGGCGGCATCTTTTCGATTTTTTTCATTCCTTCACATCTATGCTAATTTCACTGTCCACTGACCCCCTTATGTGTATATTGGCTTTGTTTTGTGAGAGGTTTTCTTTTCTCTAGTGAGAAGCTATAATGGCTCGCTGTGGGCTAGACTGTGTGGCCCATGCAAGGTACAGTGTCTTATGCCCCAGGTCGTCCTGACGGTGTCTGAAGCTCACCCTAAGTCCCATCTATAAACTGTGTATGCTTCTCTCTGCAGGCCTTACCCTCCTCACTTACAAATCAGGAAAAGTCAGTAGACGTAAATGCTAACATAGCTGCCTACACTTAAACAGAGCAGCCCTTTATATGCGTTTTGAGGGATATATGAAGCAATACACAGTGAAGTTAAGTAGCAATAAATCTAGATGACTAAGCCAGCAGCTGCAGAGCAGATTTTCAGCACTGCTTGTGAAGTGTTGCGCAACTGTGACTGCTATTGATCTTAGGAATGTACATGCTAATTTCCTAAAAAATTGTGTGTTTTTAACAGCTTTTGAGGAAGTGCATTTTACAGATGGGGAAACCTGTAGTAGAAGGATCCTTGGAAAGTCCCCCATTTGAGAAACCTAGCATTGAACAGGTATAAATTAATGTGTGTGTGTGTGCTCTTTGTGTGTATGTTTGCAAATGCTGTCCTTTCTGTAACCACTAGTTTTGAATATACATTGTTTTAGGCAGTTGGCAAACATATTTGTGTATTACTCAGGACAAAGATTGAATGTGAAGGAGACTTCTGTTCCTCTTTTAATATTGGTATAATAGTTACATTATTTGACTTCTCTCATCATTCATCTTATGCTTTAATGAAACTGGCAGTTTTTTGTGATTTTAAATAATGAAACTGAAAATGCTACTTTTATGCTTGGCAGTTCTAATCTTTCACTGTCCTGAGTGATGAAAAGTGCTGTTGAGACTTTGAAATTCAATATTAAAATGACTTTTGTCTTCGGTGAAATCCGTGATAAAGTCACAATCCAATGTAGTGAGATTATAGTCTCCTCTTTCAAAGCATACATAGCAAAAACCAGTTAAAACAAAGAATAACTGAAGCTTTTATAAATCTCTCAGTGGATAAAGAATATACGACAAATTCAGATTTTGATTTAGCAAGCACCTAAGAATGCACTTCTGGCATGCCAGTAGAGTCATTAACTCCAGTGAGACTATGCAGAGGCTTTAGTACCTCACTACATTAGGGACTGTATGTTTTCCCATTGGTTGATGGAATATTTTGAATGTGAAGATTCTGTTTTGTGTAGTAAGTACTTCCTTGCAACTATCAGTTTGTCTTAGTAAACTCAAAACTCTTTTTTGCTGAATTGTTAAAAAGACTTCACCTTTTGTGCTCCTTTGGTTTGAGTATAAACCAAGAGTAAGTGTATGTAATATCATACACAGGTGTATGTAATATCATACACTCCAAAGCCTTAAAATATACTACTAAAAAAGTTTCACACTATATATATATGTATGTGTGTGTGTGTATACATACACATATACATATTTTATATCTATTTCTATTTGTCTGAATATATATATATATTTATTTTTCCCCATGTTTTTCATACTAATCAATTTGTATAAGAAGGTAAAGCATTAAGATCAAAGAGTAACTCTTTTTACAGCTTATTTTGAAATAATTAAGATAGACCTTTATTTTCAACCACTTATTTTTAGCAGTTCAGCAAACTGATCACACAAAATTATTTGCTAAGCAGCAGTGTTGTATATGTTTTACAAGATTGGTGTATTGCAGCAGGTTATTATTATTATTATTATTGTAGTTGCACATTTTAACTTATCCTTAATAGTATTTTTAAAGTGGGCAGTATACAAAGTGCAATGAAGTGACCTACTTGTGCAACACCACCATTTCTTGAAGAAATAATATACTTTGTAGACAAATCTGTAGCAGAAGTCCCCAAGGCTCAGTCTACTGTTAAAAAATAGCCAGAGAGGTTTTTAAGTAATGAGGAAGTATGTACTTTATTTACAGAGGAAATGAATAAATTATGCAGCAAAATTGTGCAATGGAAGCATACAGGAAAAAAAAAAACCTTTCCCATCAAAATTTTTATGCTTTGAAAATAAAGAGAAAATAATTTTCCATCTCTCCCTCTAAGTCTACTACTGAAATAGAAAAAAGATTATTTGAATGTACCTGATACTCTGTACAGGGGAACTGGCTTGTTGCAATTACACATGCAACAGAGCAAGGAGTTCAGTCTGCAGTGTTTATTTTCTTTTCCATGCAATGCAAGTTCAGCATTAATAAAAGTGAATAATGATCAAGGACACACCTACTAAAAATATGATTAAATAATTAAACATCATTTTCTTTTTCTATTTCAAGGGTGTGAATAATTTTGTGCAGTACAAATTTAGCCATTTACCCTCGAAGGAAAGGCAAACAATAGTTGAACTGGCTAAAATGTTTCTGAACCGCATTAACTACTGGCACCTGGAGACTCCTTCTCAGCGAAGACTGAGATCACCCAGTGATGATATTGCGGAGTATAAAGTGAATTATACCAGGTAATGGTGCTTTTGCCTATTAAGGTCTTGCTTACAAATACAACATATATGCATTTCAGGAACACACCAGTGCCTGTGGACTATAGCTGAGCCATGTGAATTCTTGTAGTCATTGGCCATCAGTTCCACACATATTCTTGTATTTTGCAGTGTGCTTTATCAGCCAAGAACATAGTGCAGAGATCTGTGAGCTATATCTAACAACTCTGTAGTAACTCTTGTGTTTGCAAAGGTGCTTTCCCTCTGATAAAGATGTGCGCCTCATATAAGCTCCTGAATTTTAGTACATGAAATAAGGAAGACTGTTACTCAACTTAAAAAAATAAATATAGAAAAGCATTATAGATTGAAAACAAATCATGGCAGGCTTGGAAAATGAAAATGATTTCATAAGTGTTTGAGTGATAAATAGCTATTAGATATTTTTAGGCTCCTTAAAATGGTAGGTTTTATATGACTTTTAAATATTTTATTCAGGATTTGATGGAGTAACTTCATTGGGGGAAGAAAAACTAGTATAAAAAGCTAGATCTCTTTTAATTCTTGCTTTTGTAGTAAAAAAATAGCGTAATAGAATTATCATAGAATCACAGAATCAGTAAGGTTGGAAGGGACCTCTGGAGATCATCTAGTCCAACCTCCCTGCTCAGCAGGGTCACCTAGAGCATGGTAGACAGGGTTGCATCCAGGTGGGCCTTGAAGATCTCCAGAGAAGGAGACTCCACAACCTCTCTGGGCAACCTGGTCCAGTGCTCCGTCACTCTCACAGGGAAGAAATTCCCCCTCACGTTCAGGTGGATCTTCCTGTGCTTCAATTTCTGCCCATTGCCTCTTGTCCTGTCACAGGGGACAACTGAAAAGAGTTTGTCCCCATCCCCTTGACACCCTCCCTACAGGTACTTAATGCACATTGATAAGATCCCCCCTCAGTCTTCTCCTCCCCAGGCTGAAGAGGCCCAGCTCTCGCAGCCATTCCTCATAGGGCAGATGCTCCAGCCCTCTGATCATTCTCGTAGCCCTACGCTGGACTCTCCCCAGTAGCTCCATGTCTCTCTTGTAGTGGGGAGCCCAGAACTGGACACAGTACTCGAGATGAGGCCTCCCCAGGGCTGAGTAGAGGGGCAGGATCATATATATATATATATATATATACACACACATACACACACACACACACACATTAATGCAAAACTCACTATTGAAGGAGCTGGTAGTAAATGAAAGAGTATCAGGCCAAGATGTAATGGGAAAAAGCCAATTGGTGGGAGGCCAGGCTGGAAGTCCTGTTAGACTGGGATGGAACTAATTGGAAATGTCATCCCTTTTACATATAGCTGGGAAAATGGGAGTTCAAAGAGCAGAAAACAAGGCACAGAGCAGGCTAAGGGCAAAGTCTTTGGAGCTACAGGCAGCAGACACAGGAGGCTGAACAAATGAGTTTTGGAGAAAATCCTTGACATCAACACAAATTTTGTGTGATATATAATTACTGTCTGGCTGAAAGGCACTTTGTAGAAACTACAGTGCAGAAAAAAAGAATATATGGAGGCTTAAGATAACTTGTGCTTTTATCACATTAGGTTATTAATATGTATTTTAGGTGGTAATAATTATCTGGCTGTTCTCCCCCTTGCAGATGGCTTTGTTACTGCAATGTCCCTCAGTTCTGTGACAGTCTACCTCGATATGAAACCACGCAGGTTTTTGGTAGGACATTGCTTCGCTCTGTTTTTACTGTAATGAGACGGCAACTGCTGGAGCAGGCTCGGCAAGAGAAAGACAAACTTCCTCAAGAGAAACGAACACTAATCCTCACCCACTTTCCAAAGTAAGGAGTCACAACTCAGCTACATGCAAGGTTAACCAGTAGTATGCAACTTTGACATGGAAGTGAAAAAAAATGTGATTAGTTCTCTTACCTACAACTTAAAATCATTTATTCAGTGGCAAATAGATATTGCAGTTTTTTTTCCGTCACTTGAACTAGTGTATTTTATGTATGTGACTGCTTATTATATATATAATGAATAAATGTTGACTGTTTGGCTTTGTCCTAGGGCTTTACTTTGTAACTGAGATTATTCGTCTTGCCTGGGGGATTGTGCTTATTGACGATTAGAATATATTGTCCGTCACTTATATTCTTTTCAGTAATCCTTGGAAGCAACACAGATCCAGATCTCCAAAAACATATGCTTCATTCTGCTTTTATGGTGGAACAGTAAAAAATAAATAGAATTTCAGTTTATTTACAGTTAAGAATTTCATTTCCATTCAGCATTGTAATGGGGAACAAAGTAGTTCTTCTCCTCGCCCTCAGAAAAGATCTGCTCATTTAATTAAAAACAGAGTTGTCAATATAAAGCTGCATTTATGAACCTTAAACTCATGAAGTCAATAGTGACAGCTTGATTCAGTACTGGCACATTGATAACAGAATCTCCCTCAGTTAAACAGCAATATTCACATCTTGGGATACGCAAGAGAATGGGTTGTCTCAGCTTTGGCTAGCCTAAATGTCAGATGTTTTACTGACCCTTAAAGGAGGGTGACTAGATTGCTCATTGTATTTTTTTCTGTTAAAAGAGCTTCTCTCTTCAAAAATATCCTTATTTTGTGAGGATAGCTTAGCTCTCCAGTCCATATGTTAAAAGCCCATCCTCTCCTACAACGAGGGAACCGAGTCCACAAGCAAGATGGTGATGCTGGGTGTATGCAAATTACTGCCCAGCACTAGAGTGGCTTAGTGCTAATGGGAATGAAAAACAACATGAACTTTCCAAAGTTGGGTAGAGCCAGGTTTTGTTGTTCCTTACGCTTATTAATAATGCCTTTTAATGCTTCAGGGAGGGTAGACCGTATATGGGGCAGGCTGTTACGGGTACAGGAGTGTCTGCGTATAGGATCGTGGTCTTGCCCTGAGATAGGTAAAGGATATAACACTGTGCCTATGTGAAGAACAGATACATGGAGGGTACAGAGCTGGGTCCTGCTTTCAAAGCAGCGCCATCAGCTTTCCCCAGCAGCCCGGCTTTCCCCATGTCGGTCCCCAACGTGGGTTTCCCAACCTGGGTGGCTGCAGATCTCAAGTGGTCTTTTGGGGACTTGTAATGGACATGTCTGGGAGCAGGTAGTTGGCAGTGCAGGTGACCAACACCCCCTTAACCAAGCCCCGTGTTAAACCGTCAAGAAAGAGGAGAAGCATTAACTGAGGAGGCTTTTCAGGATGGCAGTATTTGGAGCCCCTTGGCACAGCAACGCTGATGGAAGGCAGCTGGTGAGGGGTCAGGCTGCGGCAGCTCTGCTGCTTGCCGAGGTTTAACTTGCCTTGCTCAGGTTTAACTCATGCCTTGGCTTTGTCAGCGATGGCCAAGCAGCTGTTGTAAACTTCCAAGCGATTATCAGCTGCCCAGACAGCAGCTAATGCCACACGTGCTGTGCTTAGGTATAAGTTCGCTCTGTGTAGAATAAAGCAGTAGGACTTGACCCTGAATATCCTTACTGTATTCGGAAAGTCTTACTCCATGGTTATGTCGGTTTATTTTGGACAGCTTCTGTACATATAGGTGACTCTAGAGAGTAAAAATGTGCCAAGTCGACTTCTGGTCTGAGAACCCCTTTTGTGCAATGCAGGATAAGCAGCTATCTCGCCTCTGAAAGGGAGCTAATGTACTGGCCCTGTAAAGGCAGGCACGCCCCAGAGTCTGATCTGTGGGATCTCTCTCGTGTAATACAGAGAGGTGTAAAATCATGCCGTTTCTGTAAGCATACCAAACTAAAATTAAAAAATACTGTCCTGCAAGCCCTAATGTGCAATGTGCAGTGTTACGGTGCCACATTTTAAGGACTGGAAATGTCGTCCTAAGAGCATTGTGAATGACTAACGCTGTTGGGATTTTATAAATTTGTGTGAGGTAGAAAGCAAAATCTGCATCTGCAAAATACCAGTTTTTCAGGATAAACAGACATTTCTTTGTCATCATTGTATAACATCAGTACCTTCCCATTTGTGAGCTCTTTCTTATTAATGCTCTTTTTTGTTCTGTAGAAATGTTTATTTCTGCATTTTCAAATTCAATAATTTTTGCTTACAATCAATGATCAATTTTCATAAGTAGAAGCACACTGTACCCAGCTAGATGTTTGATGTCTAGTCTGGCTTTTTTTGCATGATCCTATTATGTTAACATTTCATTGTTTTTTGTATCTAGGTTTTTGTCCATGCTGGAAGAAGAAGTGTACAGCCAGAATTCTCCCATTTGGGATCAGGATTTCATGGTGTCTACTTCCCGTACTGGCCAACTGGGAATCCAGACAGGTAATTTGCATTTAGTAAAGGAAAATATAAAATCCAGTCCAATGCAAGTGATGAATTCTGACCAAGGCAACTTAGACATGCAGCTTTTCCATATAGCAGGCTATACTGAAATAGGTCCACATCAAGTAGGCCCAAATATTTGACTCTCTGGTGCTTCTGCATGTTTTGTTGTTGAAATGCAACTATGTGAGCGTGTCTATAGAGCAGGCTGACTGCTGAGGCATGTCACCTGAGTATTCAGGTGGTGCAAGTGAGAATAATAAGCAAGTAAATGGGATGGATGGCTTGCTGAACGTTAGTCCGCTTGCATGATGACCCTCGCTACCTTTCCAGCTCCCTATCAGTATCTTATCATCAGCTGTCCCATTGTCTTTACATATATGCCTTTGATTTTCTTGTTTTTGTAGAACTTTTCCTTGAACTGTTTCCTATTCATGTGTGCTGTGTTTACCTCATAGCTATTTTGTAGCTCTTACCACTTTCCCTCAGAGTTAGAGTACTTCAGAGGTCTATGTGTCATCCTTAATATTTCAGGAAGACAATGATTGTTTTCTCCTTCTTCCCCTCTTTTCTGCTCAGTTGTATTTACAATTCAATTTTTGGTATGCTGGGAAGTGAAACTTGGAGAAATTGAGTTCCGTATTTTGTTATTACTGCTGATTATCAGTTGATGAAATCATTATGCTGACATTTTATCTGATAATGGATTTCCTGGTGTAGTGAGGAAACTTCGGCTGTGACAGATAGAGATTATTTTGAGAAATTCCTAGTTTGTTTCATGAATTGATGAATTTTGCCTTAGGCATGTGTTCATTGCAACTCTAAAATGATCTTGCTCACAGGGTTCATTCTATCATGTTATCTTCAGCAGGGCTTCAGATCTTAATGTGTCCCTCTCAGGCACCGGATTCTCAGCATGAATATAACATGAACAAGTTGCTAGTAAGACTGACTGTTGCTAGTGATGCCATCAAAATAAATGCATGCAAAGAGAGAAAGACTGCAGGTGTTCAGACTGTGAGCTGGCACGTTATCCCCTGTGCAAAGTCCTGACACAGCTGAAAGATGGATATTTTAGTTTGTTTTTTTTTTTTTAGAGAGATGATAGTGTGAGGCTTTTTAAAAGAATAATTTCATCCTCTCAACTGGTCCCCCTTTTATTGGGTTGGTTTGTGCAGCCAGTCTTTGAACACTGTTTAAGTGGACAGCTGAAGCTGAATGACGAGATCTTACTTTTCAATAGAGCGCTACAAAAAGCCTTTTGATAAGGCTGAACGCCAGCTGGCTTGGCAGGTATGTGAAGGAAGTTTTTTTTCTTAACTTGTGCCCAGCACTGCAGAATAATAAAGTATGATATTTGTAATGAAGTAAAACCAATTCTGTCAACCAGTTAACTCTGTCGATTCAGTCCCACATTAGGTGGCAGTTTAGAAAAATACATTGAGATGATGATCCAGTGTCTGTACTTGCTCACCAGCAGTGCTGGTTTGTTGCACGGTTATCTGTTATTTTGCAGTGGATGGCTGTGGAGTTGGGTCCATAGTAGCGACAGTGGTTCAGCAAGTGCTGTAGTGGATTCCTTGTTCTGAATCTTTCTGTCTTTTTTGCTGTTGCAGTTATCAGTCCTCCTCCTGTTGCAAGATCTGTTTCATACAGTGCAAGTCCTTCATCTCTGGAGCAACCCAACAGTGGAAATATGAGTCCAGCTTGCAAAATTTCTTCTGTCCTTGACCCAAACTTAGGTAACGGAGAGAGAGACTCACTTTTTGGCTTCTGTCTATGTTATCAGTAGTTATGGTGTGATGGTGGTCGTTGTGTTCACTGTGCAATAGCAACTTTGAGGTTTTTGCTAAAACACGCATATGCACATGCTTTTTATCCACTATAGCAATGTTTAACTAGCAGAAATGGCACCTGTATTTAAAAAATAATCAGTTTGTTTAAATTTTATTAAAATGGAAAAGGTCTTTACACAACACAGGTTGTAAGAAAGCATTTTACTTTGGGTAAATGTTTTATAGCCCACAAAAAAAGGTTTTGTCTAAAGAAAAATGACATATATTACTATCCTTTCTTAATACTTCGGGACATTGAGATTACATATAGATGAAGAATCAAGAAAAGAGAGTACACATCAGTTCTAAATTTAACAAGTTAAATTTAAAGCCTGATTGAGTTCAGATTAAAAAAGAGTTTTGGGGAAAAAGTTGCTGAATGCATAAATTCTCCTAATAACTCCTTTTGCAAGTACCTCAGAACTTGTGAACTTGTCAAGAGTGTTTGTAGTTCAGAGAGTTGATCCGGCACTCATGTAAAGTAAGTGCTTGAGGAATAAGAAGAAGCTTAAATGAATTCTTAGTCCCAGAGTTCACTACAAATGAACTTAAGGAGGCACCTAGCCTGGCACTTCCTTTATGGGGGATAAACTGGAGAACAATCTTGAAAAGTGGAAATAGAAGAATTCTTTTTACAGATCAGTAAAATGAGTAGTAAGCAGTCACCAGGAAAAATGATATCTTAGTGAGGGGATTAGAAGAAATATAATATTGACAAACTAATTCTTAACTTGTGCAGCTGAGCTGTCATTTAAATTGCCCTCAGCAGGAGAGAAATGAAATATCCCAGATGCAAAACTATTTTTTAAAGGGGTTCTAAGAAAATTCAAGGAACTGTCAATAAGTCTCCTATTTCAGGCAATTAGAAGAAACAATAAATTGAAACATTAATAAATGATTAAGATTGAATCAGTCGACCTGTGAGTCATGTGGTGTGCGGAAATTCAGTGTGTCTTTTGTAGAATTAAGGAATTGTACAAAACTGCAAGGGAATTGGTGAGCATTTGGATAAGGGTTTTGAATGACATCATGTACTTGGATATCCAGAAAGCTCTGAGCAAATTGCTGCAACAAATTCTCATTAAAAGAGAAAAAATTCCTATGGGAAATAAGAAGGGAGATCCCTTCATAAAATAACTAGTTAAAAGATAGGCAATAAAGAACAGGAATAAACAGTTTTCATAATGAAAGGAGACTAACAATAAAATTTTATTCAGAAAACTGTGTACCATTTGAAAGTCTGAGAAAGTGAGTGAACAATTTGATCTTCACATAGTTAAAGTGCGTTAGCAATGGAGAAAAAAATGGTCAATGGATGCACAGTAGCTGGCCCTAAATGTCTGCTTGTTGCAGAAGGGAGATGTTGAAGTTACTGTGGCTATTCCTTAGGAACCCAAGCTTAGCTCACTGCTAGGTGATGGTAACAAAGGCAAAAGTCTGTGTCCTGCCTCTGACAGTGACCAGTAGCAGATCTTTAGGGAAGGAAGATAAGGACAAAGTAACTATAGAGTGAAACTCCTGTTTGTGTGCATTCTTAGAGTTTGGCAGTCTGCAGTTTGGATAAATCCTGAGCTAGCAGCTAGCTCTATTATTATTGTACTTAATAGTCCTTGATGGACCTTTCTTTCATGTATTTGTTTAATTAGTTACTTTTGTTATTTTACATACTGGTCTGCAGTTAATAATTCAGTTAATTCATGTGGTATATTTTGGTTTGGGATCTTAATATCATGCATTCTTTAAGTCAGTTATGTATGACATGTCAGACTGCGCTGCTTGGTTTATAAGAAGAATAAAAAAAATCTATAATGGAGATTTTTAGATCTATAATGAATACTTATTTCTAGTGGATCCCAGAATGGGATTTCGTGTTGTTTGGCAGTATGCACTGTAACGTGTACTGAGCACTGATCTTTCAAGACAGCAGCACGTAAGTTCCCTGTAAAGGATGCTGAAGTAAAAAGAGAAGCAAATAATTTCAGTGTGAGTTTACAAAGGTTGTATGGGACGAGGAGAGGTATATTCATCCTGGTTCATGCTAATATCCCAGTACAAAAGCAAAATTGCAGCCCTGATAAATATTAATATTCAGTTTATATTTTTTTTCTTTTTAAAGGATTTTTTTTTCTATAGAGATTAAAAGAGAAAAATCCTAAATCTTTGCATAAATACATATGTGTACTTAGCACATATGTGCGAGGGTACATGACAACTGAAAAACATATTTTAGAGCGGAGGCGGGATAAAATACATAACTGAGATATTAATGCAAAAAGTAGTGTTGTTCAGAATGGCAGTCACAGGAGGTAGGAAAGAGGTGTTAATTGGTTTATCTAGCATGCATCAGCTTGATCCAAGGCGTGGCTTATGAGGAGAGAAAGACCAGGTGATAGTTAAAAGGCTGAAAGTTCATGGGAATAATAATCATTACTGTAACTTTCCAGGCCAGAAAGGATCAGACCTTTCCTGGCACTCTCAGGATCCAGCTCTCTTTTTATTCCACGGTATTGTTTGCTTTTTTCATCTGACACAAGTTAATTGCTAATTTTGTCTGATAGATTGTGCATATAGCCTATGTGTTGAGTTCAAAGTGTTGTTATTAGTAGCTTGCCATATATTGTATGCACTAGAGTCAGCAATACAAGAATGATTTGTTAATATAATGGGAGTTTTGTGCAAAGGGAAATATTTTCAATATTGTGTGTGCAGCAGGAATGTGCAAAAAGTCTGTTTTGATGCCATTTTGTGACACCGCCAATGAGAAATTTGCCAATATAATTGTGTCAGCTAAAAGAATTTGTCATGCTGTGTGCTGTTGTTATCCACCAATAGAACTTTGTGATGACAATTTGGCCTCGATTTAAGAAACTTTGAGAAACGGATTCTTTATTATTATTTTTATTATCATTCAACTCAGATGAATTGGGTGAATCATAGTTTCATTATTTTTATTTGCTGTCATGTTTGTTTCAATATTATATTTCACAGAAACACCTTTAATCTAATCTTAATATTTTAGTCTTGCTATTTTTTGTGCTTTTTGTTTAATTTCACACTTTTTAAAAATAGAATGTGAAACAGCTGATATCAGACATTCTTTCCCTATTTGCTGCGGAGATACAGTATGTTCCGCAAACCAGGTGCCTTTGTCATCTTGGGGAAAATAGAACTAAAGACCAAAGAGCTTAAATTAAGACTCCTGTACTTTATATAACTTCATGCTGTATACAGATTTTGTTGCTGCATGGATAGTCTCCTGAGCTGAAAGGCTGACCACTTGGTTAGTGCTGCTCTAGATTACTCCAAGCAGTTGGTTTTAGAGATTAGCTTACATTCTGGGTCCCTGCAGTAAAGAGTGTCCTGCTCCAGCATTCATAATGACAAAGAAATGGAGTCTGAAATAATTTACAGTCTCTACCTTATATTGCTCAGAGCAGTGCTTCTTCACCCATGCGGCTTGTGTCATTTAGGATTTTGAACAGCTAATACGTGCTGCAGACATACTAGCAGATTTCGCTGCGTATTAGTATTTAAGTTGGAAACTGACTTTTGAATTGGTAAGAGAACTTCAAATCTTAATTAACTGCTTTCTGATAAAGAACTAAGAAAGCGATTAACCTCCTGTTTTATTTGAGAATGCTTAAGCTGTTCCACGGTGGCATTCTACTCCCTCATTGCTGGTTGCTTCTGTTTTATGAATAGAAAGATTAAACTGTCCCTGGTAGTTTAATTGTTTTAAATTTCTCCTGGTTTTGTTTTATAGGGGAAAAGAGAAAAAATAATGAACCTTATTCTCTGGAGGATTCTAAAAGGCCAAGGGTTGTAGGAGACATTCCTATTGAATTAATCAATGAAGTAATGTCAACAATTACAGATCCTGCTGCAATGCTCGGACCAGAGGTGAGAAATATATAGAGATGTTCTTGTAAATTGTCTGTTTTTAATAAATGTTTCACATGGATAGAGTAAGATAAGCTATGAGTCCACAAAACTTGCCATATTGTCAGTAAGAATAATAAGAAAATGGAAATGTTTAAGTATGGAAAAATATTGACAAAATACATCATTAGCATGAAGAATAGTTCCACAGGTTGTTATTGTTGTTGTTTTTTAATGTGTGTGTGTTGTTTGCAAAGAGATTTGGAGATTAGTGATATTGAAGAAGGAGATTCCAGGTTATTTTTCAAGGTATTTTTGTTATAGGACAGATCCATAATATACTTCTTTTTTAATTGTTAATCCTAGATGTAGCAGGTAAGACACATTAAACTGGGTGCAAACATTGCATGCAGAATGAAAGATCCAAAATTAAAACCTCTATCTAAAGCAAAAGGGCTGATCTAAACAGTTATGTGCCCCTTTTTGCACAGCTGCTCTTTCCTGTGCTAGAAGAGAAAAACGAACAGAACTGCAGAATTGTGCCATGTATGGAACTACAGAATTGCACTTTTTTCTTTCTTCTTTCTTTTTCTTGGCTGTTTTTTCTCCTTCTGTTTCCTTCGCCAGCCTATGTTTTGCCAGCAGCTTATGTTTGCCAAGTTTAGCTAGAGGCTGTTGAAGATTTGAAATGATGTTTTACTCAGACTATGTACTGTGATTGATGGCTGAGTGTGTTTCAAATGCTATGTTAGTCTTGATGGTGGGGCTGGCAGTGCCCAGCAGCCAAACTTTGCTCTAGAAAGAAAAAAGTATGTGAAAGTGAGCCTCACCACCTGCAAAATAAGTGTTGCTTTGGAAAATTTTGTAGTTAGGGGAGGTCTGTGAGTGTAGTGAATTAATAAGAATCAATTGGTTTTCATGTATTATATAATTATCTTACTTTCTAAAATTTATATGGAATATAATGGAGATATTTTATTAGCTAATAAATGTACTTCAATTTCTTTGAGGTGAGAGGAATCTGATAAAGGTTGTGTAGTGGAAGATTCCTTGGCATGGGTAACAGCTGAGCTTTGTTTATCTGTTTTTAATACAGTATTATATTGTAACAATTTTTTAAAAAGTAGCCAAACTTGTAACTTTGTTCAAAAATGCTCTCCCGCTTTATTTCTGTAGCAGTAGTTAGAGAAGATTCTGTTGCCAGACTTGGTGATGGCAGCATGAAGCAGGCATACTTTGGCACTGTAAAATACTGTTGAAAAAAAAGTTAAACAAACTGCATTAATTTCATCTCCATTCATATATGTGTGTGTAATTGCCAGATATAGCAGCAAAATCACCAGGAATTAAAACGTTCTTTTTAGACTCTTAAGATATTTGCATAAATAGTGAAAAAATGAAAAAAAAAATGATAGTACGTGTAACACTGTTATCATCTGTGATCTGAAATATGTATAAGAAAACCCACTACTACTGGTGTCCAAACTAGCTAGATTAAAGAAACTGTGAAGATACAATGGCATAATCTTCAACTGCATAAGTGTTGTCCTCCATGGGGTTTTGTCACTTTTTCAGTAATACCATCACTGTTACTACTTAATCTTTACTAAAACAAGCTTGTGTAAGCCTTTGTACACTGTAGCATAGACTTATAATGAGCTTATTTTGATGGTGTCACTTCATCTAAAAACCAAGAAAAGTAGATCAAAGGCAGTTCTGTCTATTTTTATAAAAGGATGGATTGGAAAAGATGGAGTTTTTTTGTTTCTTTATTTTTTAAGGCTATTCTATCAGAGGATATGAAATCTCCAAAATATTATTTTGGTTCTCTTTTGTATGATGCAGACTAATTTTCTCTCAGCGCATTCAGCCCGGGATGAAGCTGCAAGGTTGGAGGAGCGTAGGGGAGTGATTGAATTCCATGTGGTGGGAAATTCCCTGAACCAGAAGCCAAACAAAAAGATCATGATGTGGCTAGTTGGTTTACAGAATGTGTTCTCCCATCAGCTACCCAGGATGCCAAAGGAGTATATCACGCGCTTGGTCTTCGATCCGTGAGTACCTTTGGAGAGGAATTTCATGGGCGAGTTAGAGCGCATGGTGCAGGTTACAGGAAGCGGTATAGAAGTGGGCTGCTAAGTTGATGTGGAGTGGAGCTTTGCACATGCCCACCCTTTGCCTGTCTTTTCAAGCTCCTGTAACTCCTGGCCAGTCTAATTGGAACATACCTGATTACCATCTAGGTGGCTGCATTAATAGGTCACTTATTAGTATGGGAAGGGGGCCAGAAGAAGGCTCCTTACATATGTTATACTTCTGGGTATTAGAAATGAAAATCAGAAAATAATTCTGGTGCCTGCTGGTGGATTTTGGACCTGCACTAACTTGTAGGTTGCTCCATCTTCTGTCTGTAATCTGCAGACAGAGGTGGGAAGAACCAAATGGCAGAAAAGACTGAAATTTTTCAGAGAAGAACTCGTAGGATCTATGAAGAACAGCAGCATGTAAGTCAACACTGGAGAAAATTTAGACTCACTCCCCACTAAAGTACATTGCTTTTCTCTTTAAATCATAGTGCACATTGTCTTTCTTGCTTTGGATGCAACTGTACAGCACAGGACTTGAAAAGAGGCATTTCAACTGCAGCAGTACCCACAGGGTACACTTGGACCTCTGCCCAGCCTCGGTGTCCTGGCTTAACTGTGCCTCAGCTGCTCAGACAAGGAGGAAGTTTCTTTTGCTAAGTTCGCAGTTATTTGAGCTCTGCCATTTCTGATGTTATCTTCCCTCTGGCTTTAGCATTATTTTTTTCCTTTTGTTTAAAACATTTATTTGGCTAATGACACTCCTTTGCAGTGTCAAGATTATCAGGTATCAGACCTCTCCTCTTTATTCAATACACTGAGGCTCTTTCTTGCCCTGATACTTCCTTTGCTGCCTTCTCTGAAATCTCCACTTTTTTGCTGCAGTACATTCTGTAAGCCTGCTTACTCTCAACCTGTATGCTCTCCCAACATTTTGGACTCTGGATGATTCATGGCCAAGGATAACCTAGGCCACAGTTCTGACTCCAGTGGAGCATACCTGTAGGCTTGTTGCATGTTGGTGTAGGCATCAAGGTGAACTGTAGCCTAGCTAACTTCAGCCAGCTGCTCTGCTCAGTTTGTGGAGGAATGCTGCCTCCACCAGTGGTGGTGCCAAACTCTGTCCTTGTGTCCAGTATGTTAGCAGCAGCAGCAGCAGTCATGAAAGCAATACTGGAACTATTTCCTTTGCTTTTAGGCTTGCTAGTGTTTCCCTTCTGATACTGCCTCAGTGCCAACAAACTCTGTAGCTGTTGGGTCCCCACATTCCCTGAAGCACAAGAAGCCCAGTGCTGGGGATTGTTGGAGAGGACTCTCTCATAGCACAAGATACAGACCTTGAGGACTTCTATGTTCTTCAGAGGGCAACAGCACTGAGGGCCAGCACCAATCCATAGACTCTTTTGCCTTGCCTTTGTGGAATGAGCACTGTTTGGGAGAGAAGGAGCCTTGGGATCTTTTCTGAGTTTAGGAGCGCTAACAGCACTGTGATTGCAACCAGAGGCTACTGATAGAAAAAGCCAGGTTCCCTGAAAACTAAACATCAAAACAAACTGTGAAGTAGTGACTGCTGAGCCACGGCCTTCTCCTATATTTCTTGAGGCTCTCCTTTATTGAAAGAGAATACTGTGTAGCAGATTGAGAGGAACTTCTGGGGGTTAAAGTGCTCTTCAGTTTAGATATCCATCTGGAGAGTAGTTGAGGATTAAGAAAAATGTATGCATATTGCTAGAGCAAAACAATGTCCTTTCTTGTGCCTTTGGCTGGACAACTGAGAACTCTGGTATCTACCACGAATTTCCAAGGGCACGCATTGGAGACCTACACTGAGTTGCAGTACACACAGACCTATGTTGTGTTGGAGTAGGAGCGCTGCAGTACTCTTTCCAAGTTTCTTTCAGCTATTACCTTACTTATTGCCATCTGTGATGCTCTTATTCCCAAAGTAGCTATCCTCACTGAATCTTATAAACAACTCAAAAATGAACAACTCAAGCATGAGGAAAAAAATTAAAAGCGCAGGATATTATTTTGCCATTGTCATTCCACAGATAAAAAGCACTAAAATAAATACAAGAAAATGAAGAACAAGTATAGGTGATTAGCCTTGATTAATAACAGCAAAAGAAATTTCTTAAAAAATCTTTGGTGGTCACAGATAAAATATAATTCCTCTTTGGGCTACCTGTTTTTTTGGAAAAGGCTCATTTTTGGCACCAATCCCTGCCCCAAACATAAAAAATATCTGCTGTAAATTTGCTTTATTATTTATACAGTTTAAAGAATCTTGTGTTTTGAGTAAGCTAGAAAAAATGTACAGCATAAGTCTTTCCCGACCTTGGGGATGACTGTAGAATTCTTGATCCCTTAACAGTCTAGACCACATTTCATTGTATCTTTCCTAGCAATCAGTGTAAGTGCAACAGAAATGGACGTTTATTCTGGTGTTGATTCCACTACGAACGGATGATTAGAAATACAAAGTATAATTTCTTGCTTATTGGAGACTAATTGCTATACAGAGTACAGGAATCTCTTAGGGCTTTCTGTCCTGCAACTCCGTTAATTTCTAATTTAGGGTAAAATCGTGCTGAGAGCTGTGTAGTATAGCTGTCAGTAACAGAGACAATGAAAGCAATGTAACTCCTTCTTTAGTGGCATTATCCTACTACCTAAGAGTATTTGTCAAGGCCAGGACTTTTTTGCACTTATGTGCAATAAAGACAAAGTTAATGATGAATTTTGTGGTAAACTCAAAGCATGATAGTAAAATAGTAACTCTTCTGTAGATACAAGCAGCTAACAGAGGTATACACAATTGCATTAGCATTACAGAAAGGAATAGAGTTTCTGGAAAAAAAACAAAATGACACATCTGTACTACTTGCATGAACTTAAGTACCTATTATTTTTATCTACTCAGGAAACACAAGACTCTTGCATTAATAAAAGATGGTCGTGTTATTGGTGGTATCTGCTTCCGGATGTTCCCCTCTCAAGGATTTACAGAGATTGTTTTCTGTGCTGTGACTTCAAATGAGCAAGTCAAGGTAAAAACAATTCTACAACTAGAGTTTATTAAGTATATTTGAGTTCTCACCAATGCATATGCTCTTAATTGTGTTAGGCATGTTGTTGAATATTGCTGAACAGGTGCAGAACTTGAAAGAGACAGTGACTCTGATTATACTATGCACTAATTAAATATATCTGCAGACTTAGAAACATCAATGTAATAGGATTAATGGGTATTAAAAAAAAAAACCCTTCCTCAACAGATAAATAGTGTTCAGTCATCTCCCATTCATAGACTACTCACTCCTCTGTCTTCAGCAATTGCTTCTCAGTGTTGTGTAACACCCCGCAGTTGACTGAAATATGTATTGATTGTGTGTGACCGTAATTTATGTTAAACTACTTTGTGATGTTAAATGACTCCATTAAAATGAGATATAAAAAAAGGTATACTTTTCATCTCAGAATAAGCATATACACCATTCTATAAACTCTTTTGAGTTCGTTTTTGCAAAATGTTCTCAAAGTGTTGAGAAGTGGCTGTTATGATGAAGGAATGCAGAGCACTCTAAATACAGGTGGAAATGTTCACTACCCCTTCCCCGGCCAAGGACTGCAGGTAGATGTAACTTTGACTATTTGATTCAGGATTTTGCCTTTAGATGGTGCTATATATTTTTCAGTTGAAACTGGTACAGCTGAGATGTGGATTAATTCAGAGTTTGTAACAGTTGAATGTGCAGAAATTGTGCGTTCTGTTTTGAAGGGAAGAGCTCTGGATGTGGAAGGGTAATGTAGTGATATTTGAAAGCCTGTGACAACTTCTAGTACTTCTGCTATATTTGATTTTATTAAACTTCAGTGCTAGAGAGAAATGCTCATGCATACTTAGCAATGGCCTATCATAAAAGCAATCAAATTGTTTTAGCAAATGCTATTCTAGGCCTGAATTGTTCATGAGAAGTGTTTTCTTTTACTAAAACAGCCAACTGCACTGCGAAGGTTAAACTGCCAAATGCATGCTGTAGTTGTCTAGGGTAACCTAAAATGTAATACAGCAAGCAAGGGACTCTGAAGAGTGCCTAAGTTGCATATACGTACGAGCATCTTAATGCACAATTTCTTCTGCTACGCTTTGGGGTGCCTCATCGTACGTGCATTCAGGTGACTATTTCTGAAAACTGGCCTTCCCCCATTCCTTTCTGAGCAAGGTGGCCCCTAACAGCAGGTAACTGAGGAAAAGATAAATGTTCATACATGGGTCTCACTGCCTACTCTTGGTAAAATGGGAAAGAATTTCCTATTTTAATTCAGTTTGAGGCTAGGCTAAGGAAGATGAATACTGTTTTGCTTTAGAATTAGTTTTTAAAAGCTAAATGATTTCAAGGTAGTTTGACCCCATGTTATAAAATTATTTTAAATTTTACTGTACATGACATTTTCCCTTTAGGATTATTAGACTTTGAGAGTGTTTGTGCAGATGAATAAACTCTGAGAAAGCTATAAAAATGATAGATCAACAGAAAATATTTGAACTACTTATCATAATTACTGGAATGTCTTTGAGGCCCAAAGTTGACATTTGTTATCAGAGATTAGATGCTTAAGAATTACTGGAATGTATTGCAGTGTTTCAGGTGTAAAAAAAGAATGCCAGTCTCATACACTGTCACTTTCATCCCATTGATAAGAGGAAAGTAAAGAACTTGGCTAGCTCAAGTACGTCTGGTTTGAATTTAAGGAAAACATTTTTTTTCATTAAAAATATCGTTTCAGAGTTTCTCCTCTTTAAAGAATTCTTGAGAACTTGAGTTTGCAGTTAGAAAGTCCCCTCAGATCTTGAGCACTTCTGTGTTCTGGAAAGTGCTGTGTGACTTAACTTGCCACCAGGTGTCAAGCCACTTCTTCATATTAAATACCACGCGTGATGTGCTGCTTTGACAAGTAAACATATGGCTTTTAATGACTTCCTTAAACTAGACGTATGAGATCCTCACTTTAACTATCTGAATGACAGATGTGCCAAACACTAGCTAGAAAGGGAAGACTGATGCACAGATTTTGTACTGGTAGTACAGATATAGGTAGGTTTTTCAAGCGTGTGTTATTATTATTATTTTAATTCAGCTTCCAGCACTTACTTAATTTGGTTTTATCTAACTGTTTCCATCTTTAAGGCTATTAAATTGTGAATTCTAATTTACTTTTTGTCATACATACATAAGTAAAGATTTTTCTCAGCTTTCAAGAAAAGAGTACCCCAAAACACTCTGTGTATGTTTCTGGAAGTATCCAATTATTGTCCATGATGTTAACAGTTGGAACTGTTTTTGTAGGCTTTCCTGTCTATTTTACATTTCCTCATCTTGAAGCAGAAGGGGAGAATTATAGCTTACTTGGAAATGTGAATAAATGGAACCTTTTATTTACTTTGGGACTAAATGAAAATGAAAATTATTCCTATGTGCAGTCAGAAGGCATTTATTTGATTGTGGACTTAATAATTTTCTGCTTCTTATTATGGTAATAACTGTTTAAGTATTCCCTTTTATGCCTTATGACAAGATTATAAAATCTTTGAGGCAGAGGCTATTTCTGTTACAGGTGTAAAGAAGTTGATAAGATAGAGGCCTTATTTTAGACTGTGGTTCTTCTAGAAACAACTGTTTTGGCATTTCCACTGCCTTGTAATTTTGAAATGATATGGCTAAGAAAGAATGCCCTCTTATTAAAACATTTGTAATTTTGTTAACGGTGAAATATGTGATCATAAGTAGTTGATAGTTAACTTAGAAAAAACTGTGTTTGCCTAAACTACAACTTCCAGAGCAACAGACCTTTTAGAGTTGCACTTTACTCGTAGAGAGAGTCTGGGTTGTATTCTATTCTAGATTAAAAGGGAGTCAGAAACTAGAAGCTATGACATTTTATGTTCCCTGTTAGGTAATAAAGATACCCTTCCAAGGCTGAAAACACTTTGAGCTTGGGCACACCTCACTAAGTTAGTTACCAGAAGGTCTTTAGAATAGGATTTAGAGGAAAGGTGGTGTTTGAAATGCCTATAATTTGTAATATCCCATGGTCTACAGCTTTTAATATGTACAGATGCAGAAGGTTTCATAATGGCTTTTTCCTCATGCATTTCACACAGGGTTATGGAACTCACCTTATGAATCATCTGAAGGAATACCACATTAAACACAATATTCTCAACTTCCTCACATATGCAGATGAATATGCTATTGGCTACTTCAAAAAACAAGTAAGTCGATTTAAGAAATAACTCAACGCGGGAAGTAGACATCTAGTAATGATGAGCTAAGCAACTTCACACACTGAAGAGATTGGATAAAATGCATGGTGTAGTTTTATGTGTAAGATGTGTTTTTTTTTTTTTAACCTATGCTAAACATGCTCAGTATCTAGTATGATACTGGCTTCCAATGCGTTTTATTTTGAGGGAAACTTAGGACTAAGTGTACTGTATAGCTTGTAATTTGTCAAGTCTTAACCACACAGTAAAATATGTCTAGGCTGCCTCTGGACTTCCTTCATTCATTTCCTTCACTGTTTCTGGAAGAAGTGTAAAGTTGGACCGGACATACTGGCTACAGGCTAGAACTTGCCTATCTTGTTCTCACAGCTGCTTGTGGTTTGAATCATGAGGTTCAAGTTCAGAAGAGTGTGATGTCTAATCTGTCAAATAGATTCAGTAGGTTAAATAGATGTCAGTTACCTGGTTGGAGGGTACAGTGAAGACAGAGCCAGACTCTTTTCAGAGGTATAGAGCAGTAGGACACAAGTTGGATAGTGTGAAATTCCAATTAGGTATAAGTTTTTTTTTTTTTGTTGTTGCTGTTTGTTTGTTTGTTTGTTTTTTTCTGTGAGTGCATGGAAATACTGCAAGACATTGCCTAGAGAAGTTGAAGTTGTGGAATCTCTGTCCTGTGAAGTGCTCAAGCCTGGGCTGGACACAGCCTGGAGCAACTTATGTGATAAGACCTGCTCTGAACAGCACATGGGACTAGAAGACCTCTGGAGGTCTCTTCCAACCTCAACTATTCTGTGATTTTCTGAATATAATTAGTACCACTCATTCTTCATGCAATCAAAATGAGTAAAAGATGTTTTCTGCTCTTAGATCAGTGCAGACAGACCCTTTTCACCTCTGATATATCCTTTCCCCAACTGGAAAGTTGCTGTGTATCTATGAACGTTTACTTACAGAAATGAAGCCTTTTGTGGTAAATTGTAGTACAGAAGTACTGGTTGGGTTTCTGATTTTGACTGAGGTCTCATAGATACCACTACAAGAAAAGAATAAAATGCAGCCACGCTGTTGAGTCCTAATCTGCCTTTTTTTTTTTTTTTTTTTTTTTTTTTAATACCTTGGGGAGTTTTTTTTGTTTTTTTTTTCACTTAACTTTTGAGTTGCACAAGACTGGAATATAGCCTTTGGAACTTCTCTTAGGGTCTAGTATTTTATTTTTCACTTGAAATACAAATGTAAAAACTATCTTTGTTCTTTCTAGCTCTGATATTACTGTAATCTTTGGACAAAGGTCTCATTAACTTCAGCAGAGGCTCTTCTTAGTTGATGGCTACAGTACTGGCATCTTTTTAATATTAAAATATAAAATTATTGGAAAACTCCAGTAAATTTGTCTGGAGAATTTTTTTTTCTCCATGTCTTTACCTCCTTTCTCTCCTTCCTCTTCCTATGCATATAAGCAATTAACTGTTATATAAAGTGGCTCCATTAAGAAGGTGTTTGCAATACCATAAACCATGGTTTGTAACCTATTCCATCATATTTTCTGTATTTTAACCTTATGATGTTGTAAACCTTTCTAGTTTTTCATTTCAAACCAATATAAAAAGAAAATGGCATCATGACAAGTTATGTTTATTTTTTCTGCAGGGTTTCTCCAAAGATATTAAAGTACCAAAAGCAAAATATGTTGGCTACATCAAAGATTATGAAGGTGCCACACTAATGGGATGTGAATTAAATCCAAGGATTCCCTACACAGAGTTTTCTGTCATCATTAAAAAGCAAAAAGAGGTAAAGGCTGAAGTGAAGAACTGAACAATATCGTCAACAGACACTTCCAAAATCACACATTTAAGATGATTTCTTAGTTTTAAAATAGTTCAGTCAGTGTTAGATTACATCTCTGCTTTTGTACTTAAAACATTAGATAGTATATTTTTATTTGGGTAGATCTTTTAGTCAAGTCTCAGTTGCCATAATCTTTGCAGTTGAAGCATTAAATGCTACCCTTTTAGCTCTACACAACTGTTGAAAAGCACTGATATTTTGAGCAGTATTTAATAACTGAATGTATTCATTTTAGATGATAGCTAAGCAAAATTTTGTGAGATTTTTTGATTTACTCTGCAGCTTTCTGAAGTTTTTTTTTGTTTGTTTTCCAATCGCTGTAGTGTTCATTAAAGGTGACCTTTGAAGAGAGTGTTTGTACCACATGTCCTGTGCCTACCTGAAAAAAGGATTTTATTTATTTATTCATTCATACATTTATTTATGCAAGTAATGCAAAAATCAGGCATTGTGTTAAATTCCAGGTTGTCATTTTTTCAGGTTAATGTGATATGTCCTTTATTTAGCCAACCATAATTTTCCATATGAAGTGGGCAGCTTATTAGCGAATAATAATAAAGAAATTTCCTGCTGTGTTTAAATACCTTCTTGGGTACTGAAAAAAATATAAGCTGCAAGGGTAACTCATTCTTTCAAGATTCATCAAATCTCATTTCTTTTTTCTTCTCTTTTCTTTTTTTTTTTTTTTTTTTTTTTTTTTTTTAAAAAAGAAGCTTTTTTTATCAAACAATCATTTTCCTTCTAATAGAACTATATGGTCCACACTACAGAAGGAAAACTATCTGAGGGCTATACATTTTTTGAAGTCACAAAAACTTCGTACTTTCACTTGTTGGGAAAGTATTGGTCAGGAACGTCTATATAGTACAAGTCGTCATTTTTCCGATCTTGTTTGTGCTTGGGTGAGTTGGGTTATTCTTCAGATCTCAGCCTGCTTCAGAACCTGTCACCTTTCCCATGGTGAAGGGATTTTATGGGGGAAAAAACAGACTTATCACTCCATACTATGTGTTAGTCTGTTGCAGAGGCTCATCTGAGGCATGCTCCACTGCAGTAATACAGCACTAGAACCAAACCATTGATGTGTCACTTCTGAAAATTTGATTTAAGCACTTAAGTTAGTTTTGAAGATTGTGGCTCTGGAGCAGCTTTATTAGCATGCTCTGTTTTGCAGTCTCCACTCTCTGACTTGGTGAACTCTCCACATTGTTCCAAAGCAACTGAAAACATCCCATTGGGCAGTAAAGTGCCTTGCACCTCCAGAGATCCCATGGCTACCAATATGAGAAAGAAAACTGTGATTATAATATCATACAGTGATCTATGGCTAGTATCTTCTCTGAGAACAAATACATACTCCTTTAACATGTCTATTAGAATTGCCCGTTTGATACTCAAACTACGGATCCAGGAGTTTATTTTTTCTGCTGGCCTTGTCTCCAGAATCAGTGTTAGGCCAGGTGGCTCTTCGCTGTTACTCATCAACTTTAATGGGAGCCTTGAGTGTATAGGGACCATAAGATTGGGATGCTGGCATGTTTCTGTTCATCACAATCTTGTATTGATCCTCTGTCATTCACCTTTCAAGCAAATTCTCTGTCTTGCCTCTCAAACTCTTTTTTGTTTCTCTGCTTTGTTATTACAGATCATTAAAAAGCTAATAGAAAGGAAACAAGCTCAGATTCGAAAAGTCTACCCTGGCCTTTCTTGCTTCAAAGATGGAGTACGGCAGATTCCTATAGAAAGCATTCCTGGAATTAGTATGTATTAACCTATTTTAATGTAGAACAGAAGTAGAACAGCTCAAGAAATGTTCAAGACTAGAAACACTATTGTAGACACGTATTTCTTTTTGATAAGATATAATTGTTTTGGTCTCTTAATTTGATTTCTGTGAAGATTATGTTTCTACCATAATTAATGTCTTCAGGACTTCCCCAGGGCATCCCAGGCTAATGCTCTTTTATGTACATGTTTAATTTTGTTTACATGTGACGCCTCTTTGTTTTGTATCACAGTGTAGACAGCAATTTCCCTCTGGCACCACTGCTATGCACTCAAATCCTGTATAGGGACAAATTCTGTGCTAAATATGGACCTATTTGGAATAGGACAAAGCAAAATTAAAATTTATGTATCATTGTTTTTTTCAGTTGTCTCTTCTGCAATTTATTCTATGTCCCTAGGGAAACATACAAGATAAATTTGACATCACTTATCTTTACAAAAGTTGTAATAAATACGCATTTAATTATTTTTTTAAAAAAAGTGATGTGTTTCCTGTAGGAATAATTTAGTATCTCTTGAAGCAGTCTGGAGAAAGGGTCACGTAGGAAATCAAATGGGCCTGGAAGCGAGATTGCTGTGGTTTTTATTAGGATTAGTTTTTAATAAAACAAAGCAATTTTATTTTGTGGCATTGCTGAAATGGCTTATCGTTCTAGAGTTGCATTAACTCAATTAATGTTTTGACCTCTTGTAGTTCTCATATAATCTTAAATGTTTTTGGTATACAGGAGAGACTGGCTGGAAACCAAGTGGAAAAGAGAGAGGGTAAGCACAAAGAAAAGTGATGAAGTAGTTTTGAGACTTTGAGAAATGTCTTCAGATGACTGAGAAAAAAATCATTTGAAATTTCCTTCCATCCATTGGAAAACAGAGATAAATAATCTGCAATGGACAAGCTCTTAAGTGTTTTTTTATTTTGTTTTGTTTTCATAAAATGCTTGAATTCATGGAGTTGCTTTTAGGTAAGGGGCACGTTAAAGGAATGAAGTTTCAAACTAATCTTTTTGTATTAATATTTTCTTTCAAGTAAAGAGCCCAAGGATCCGGATCAGCTTTACAGCACGTTAAAAACCATCCTGCAGCAGGTGAAGGTGAGTGCTAGTTCTATTTTACCTTCTGTAAAGATTTTTAAATGATTTATGATATAGAGTATCCATATTAGATACCTTACTTTTTTCTTTACCAAAGAGCCATCAAAGCGCTTGGCCCTTCATGGAACCTGTGAAGAGAACAGAAGCTCCTGGATATTATGAAGTTATAAGGTTTCCCATGGGTAATGACATTAACATTTTTTAAGTATAGAGTTAAAAGATCTTTATAGCTGGAGACTTAGCAGACAAATAGCAAACTAATTGTTTCATATATTAAAAGATATATTACTTGCAGCTCTGAAGTGCCAAGAATACAGTGCTGTCATTTGAAATTCAGGACTATTTTCTGACCTTTGTGAAGCATCTGTGATATATACATGTAAAATCTTAGTATATCCTAGAAAATCCTAGCAAGCTCTTAAACAGTGCAGTCATAAACTTTAGGACTGAACTAGTTTATGTGAGCTGTAAGAGTATGTTTTTTTTGTGTGGTGACTGGTCATTGCAAAGCCTACTGATATGTTAAAAAAACCTGAGGCAAACTTTCAGGAATACCTGAGTGTTTGAATTGCTTTGAAAAGGTATTTAAACTTCCTAAATCATATAGAGGAAAACTTTTCAAAAGTACCAGGTATTCTAATTAATACTTAATGTAGAGCTCACTTCAAATGAAGCTTAACAAAGTGATTCATGCAGCTGATTATAAGAACCTGATTTATAACTTTTAACTTTGTATTTTCAATCTGACAAAGGTGTCTGTATCTTTTTTTTTTTAATCATACAGCTATTGTTTGTGCAGTATTACTTGCAAAGGGAAGTGCACAAATGCTAATAATATTTTTTCTTTGCTTTTGACTGGTGTATGATATAATTTATATGATTCAGTGCTGTCCTAAATAGATGCTTGTTTCGGTTTGTATTGTGGCAGATGTAAAACTGAATCCTGGTATTTCTTCATGAGTAATACTCATCCTCATCTTTCTGATTACATTCTAGTAATGTTACTAGAGAATTAAATTCAAGGTCAGTGCAGATTATTATCAGTCAGTTTCTCAGAGAGGGAAGGTGTATGTAGAATCCTTGATTGTGCCTACCTGTTCGCCTTGATGATTATTATATTCAACTAATCATTTCCAAAGAGCAGATAGGTGTGTACTTTATAAAAACAGTAGTCAGCTCCCTGTATCCCTGATGCAAGTGTATTCTCTGCCAATGAAGAAAAAGAATATTGTGCCGTCACTTGGCAAAGTAGTCCTTTTCTGTTTTTCTGAGCAGCGGCTAGATGGCTGTTTGCACCTTTCTGAATACACCTTTTGGGGGTTATGAAGAACTTGCTGCCTGGGTTGGCAAGCCTAAAGTAGAAATAGTGTCTGTACTTTTCTTGCCTAAAGAGGCAAGAAGGGAAGGGAGGGTAAAAGCAGCTCTCATTTTAGGATTAAGCTGGGGTCTGTGTTTTGGTTTTCCTTCCACCCTCCCCGCCCCCAAGGAAGGAACCTAGCACAACTAACTCATATTTTGATTCATGATCAGCTGCTGCTTTCTTGCTGCTCTCATTACCAGCATAGTGATTTTCTACAAAAATCCCTGATGTAATTTCAGTTAAAAAGAAACAGCATTGCTTTCTTCTTGTGCTATCAAATACAAAACTTAACTTTTGTGTTTACATTTCTGTATAGGAGAAGTTGTAGGATGTTTGAGAGATATGGCTATAAATTTTTTTACTACCTCCTAAGGTCACCTCTTATGTATGTAGGGTTTTTCCTTTTCTACTTCGTTAAGTGCTCTTGCACTTAACTATTTTCAAAAGTGCTTTTTTTTTCCCTCTTGTTTGTTTACTGCATGGTTAAGTGGGAGATGGAACCAAACTCTCACTGTAGTCACTGGAGAGTGATTTAACTGACCAGGGAACCAGTGTCTGCTTTACAGGGAGCTGAGCAGCTCTATACCAGGGTTAAACTGTGGACATACAATTCATGCGTAGGCACCTAAATCTGAGACTTAATGGGAGCTGAATCTCGTCTAGAGCTTCTTCCTTACAGCTGTAACAGCTTGCTGTTAGGCTTCATCAGACAAGTGTATTATGGTAAAACATATAGTTTTGTCATATAAACAGCTTTCTCAAAAAAAGGATGAATTCTTTTTTAAGGATAATTTTAAGAGAAACAAATCTTTAGCTAGAAATTCAAATGATGAAAAGCATTGTGTGATTTAAGCATAGACTTAATGCAATTATTTCACAATGCTGCAGCTTTTTTGGCACACACAAACTGCACTCATTTAACTACATCAGTGCAGTCCCTTGCAACAAGCCCTTTTATGATGATTTAGGAATGTCAAGTGATTTTGTGTATGCTGATGATAAGGCGTCTGTTTAAATCAATTACTCCTAAACTGATTTAAATGTCCATACATGGAATTTCTGAACAAACTTAATGAGTACAAACATAATGAGGTTTTTCAGTTGATAAGGCTTAACTATTTCTGCTCGGAAGATTTAATTCTCAGCAGTTGACTATTCATATAGCATCTAACTTTGGTGACTTTGAGCTGCTGGTTCTATGTAAAGCAGGAGCGAATCAGGATGAGACTAAAGTATAAATCTCTTCATTTGCTCAATGACAAATACCTCATTAAATGCCCAGAAATAATCCCTAAATTCTGCTCAAAATTTGGAGTTCTAATACAATGTTTTTCATTTTGGTTCTTGGGATTTCAGGGAATGCTTCTAAAGGTCTGTAACTAGGAAAAGGGGGCCTGGAAAATGAAAGGTGAAGAACCTTTGTTTTAATGTTGTTTTCATCTTAAAGTGTTATTTTTATATTATACTTACATGCGCTCTGGTATTGTTAAAACTTTACCATAGTTTTGCATTATTCTCTTGTATATTCCAACTTAGTGTATATGATGAATGCTTAAAAAATTGGTGACACATTAGCATTGAATTATTTAAAACATTTTTTGCTATTCAGAAATAATTTCACATTTGAATGAACTTTTTTCTTCCAAGCAGTAAATGACATATTAGAGAAGTCATTAATTTTTTCAATTGTGTGATTTTATTTTTCTCCAATAATGGTAATGTGAGATCTGAAATCATTGCATTAGTATTTCCCAAATGAGCTTTATTCAAAGGCTAGATAGAAATGCTTTTGAGGCCAAATACAGAAATGCTTCCAAACGCTTCTTGCAGAGATGGAACTGAGCAATCTGATAAGAACCTGAAAAGGTGCATGTGATTTATGAATCTGTTTTCTCAATTGGTCAGTGTTGGGTTTTTTGTTTGTTTGTTTTTGTTTTTTTTTTCTTTACAATGTACAGGGAATGTTTAGCAAAAGAAAGCAGATTAATATGGGAATTTTAGTAGCTAAGCAGTTTCACACTTTCCCAAACAGATGTTTGCTATTCACATTTTGCTTAGATAACTTGAAATCCTAGCTCAGTCTACCACTGTAATACCTTGATCTGCATAAACATTATTGGTTCTAATTAGAAGAGGCCTAACTGTATACTAACTCTATATGCTACTGAAGAACTTCTTTTTTAATTACATATTTTACTCCATAGGACTGGAGGCTTATTAATCAGCTCTTACATAAGACAAATCCATTAGCGATAAGACATACTAGAATACATTCTGCAGAAGTCAGTCAGAGTCTGTGCTAACTGGAAAATGAGGGAGGAGCTCAAGAATTCTTTTTTCTCAAAGTACTATCAGGAACAGTAAGTCTTCAGCTGCAAAACAGTAAACAAATTCACTGTACCAGGTTGCAGAATGAAAATAGCCAAATATCAGCTCAGAATTTTTGGCTTGTTATTAATCTGAAAAAAATAGTGTAGATTGCCGTTGCTTTTGCAAAATGTTGTGTAACACTAGTGAATAGCAAAGGATATATAACTGGAAGAGGTGCTTGAGAGTATCCAGGAAACTTAGATTTTCCTTTCTTAAATAATTCCTTGCAGTCATCTTGATAGTGCTTTTCTCTATTTTTCCAAATCCAAGTCTTAAAAAAAAGACTGAGGAAATATAGGCTCTGTCACTTTTGATATATCACTTTTGAAACTGTACTATGTTCCGAGATTTAACTTCTTTGCTGTGGAAGTCTTTAGCTTCTGCTTTGCTAGCAGTGCTTGTTGGTAGTAAGACTTTTGGTAGTAAGACTTTTCTATTTTAGATATTTCTGTTAAGATTCACAAAGGCGCTGCTGAAGCTCGAACTCAAATACTGCTGTGAAATAGCTGTTAGAGCATCTGAGATGAGAAGTGTCAAGGCGTCCAGTGCACCTCCCACTTCAGAATTCCTGTGCTCATTCCTAGCACTTACTGTGTAGACCAAGTTTTAAAATTCCTTGTAAGAACTACCAGGAAATGAACTGTGTGGAGAACACTGAGGTGATTTATGTATTTTATGGATGACAAATTTTAGTATAAAGGAAAACATTTTTAAAATAATATTTTGTAAGCAGTAGTAGTTTGTACTGTACTACAAAGGTGCAGAGATCAATTCTCACATCACTTTCTGAAGGGATACATAACTATAACTTTGAAGCTGTAACTAAAATATATGTAGATTATGGAAAAAAATAAATCTTCTCTTCAAAGCCACAAGTATTGTTTGCAGTATAGACATGTCTGCTTTCTGCTGTTTGTGCTGAAGCAAGTATGTTAGTTAACATATATTCTGTCATGTCATCTGATTCCTTACTTACACGCTCTTAGGGCCCCCTTGAACAGAGTTCATTGTAGCTGTGCCCCATACACAGCAATTAAGGACACCTAATACCCACCGAAAACATAAAGTAGTGCGGGAACAGAAAAGCGATGCTTTATTCTTTTTTTTTTTTCTTAAAAAAAAAGACTCTATATGATATTATTCTTGTAGTAAAATGTTGCTTAGTTCTAGGGGCTCAGTTGATGCTGTCTAAGTTAGAAGTTTTCCCATGGATTTACAAGGTATCAGGATCAAGGTTCAGATTAGGCAAATCCTAGCTTTGCCATCGGTTCATTTTAAATGGCAAAGTGATATAAAGGGATATTACATACACAAAATATATGTATCAAACAGTGCTAATCTATTTTTTTCCTGTGCAGATCTCAAAACAATGAGTGAACGACTCAAGAATAGGTACTACGTGTCTAAGAAATTGTTCATGGCAGACTTGCAGCGAGTCTTTACAAATTGCAGAGAGTACAACCCCCCCGAGAGTGAATACTACAAATGTGCCAATATACTGGAGAAATTCTTCTACACAAAAATTAAAGAAGCTGGATTAATTGACAAGTGACACTTTGTCTTTTTTACAACCAATCAGTGTGCCTACTTTACGGGCAAGGGAAGCTGTTATATTTTGGAGCTGTGGGACTTCCAAGTTTTCAAGAAACTTCTGTTTAATAATTAGCACTTTTAAAAACCATTTTAGTTTTGCAAACATGTATTATATTGAAGTTCAAAAATTATTTTATTAAAGTGCTTTATAATGTATTTAAAATTAATGAAAAATTCTTTTGTGTGCCCATTACAGTATGTTCATAAGTTTTTCAGCTACAGCCTCAAAACATGTGGGAAATTGCACATGTTTGGGAATATGAAGAAAATTCCTAGACAATGAATGTGAATGTTATAGCTTACCGTATCTATTTGAAAGGGTTTTTTTCCATTAAAAAAAAAAAAAAAAAGAGAAAATAGCAGTTGGGAGTGAGGGTCTGAAACATGTTTCATTATATGTTTTTTTATTTATAAGATATTATTTTGTAAAAGGATTGGTTGAGAAGCTGTGAGAGAAAGCAGTCACCTCTGAGAAAGAACTGCTGGAATCTTTATGATAGATGCAAGTTTTTCTATTGATTTGGGAGTTTTGAGAAATATTTTACCTGAAAATTGCAATCTCATAACCACTAATTAAATAAAAATTTGGTTAGATGTGTAATGTCATAGTGACTTGGCTTATGCAGGACGTAAGTACACAAATTAACTTCAGAAAACCTGGTTGGTATATATTAGACTTAATTTTAATTGGCTTAATAGGGATAAGGTTTTGATGCACTTCATGATCCACACCATTGCCTACTCTCAACTGATAAATTCTTTAGATTGTTAAAGTAGAGATAAGATGATTGTACACAAAACTAGTCAATATATGACAGCTTTTAGCTTATATATTTCCCTCTGTGGTAAACTGGATTTTCTACCAAGCTTTATTGTAAATACTTACTAACTGTGATTATTTACACCCAGGAGCATATTAACATTTTACAGCTCATGTTAGTATATCATCATATATCATGAAATTGGGCACTTATATATATATATATATTATATATATATATTTTGCTGCTTACACTACATTTAAGAGGTACACCTAACTTCCTAATGGAGATCAGTACAAGCCAAAAAGCTGTCAACTGACATTTTCTAATTAAAGTTTATAACTGCTTTTGTGAAGAATAAATTTAACTTTTATTCTTGGTGTTTTGTATTTACAGGTATTACACTGGTAAAGTTCAATAGTGATAAGGTTGGAAAAAAAACAACCTTATGTTGTATCAAAGAATATATTCCTGCAAAATGCCTGTGCAATGTTAAATTACAAGTTGACTCAGTAAGTATGTGAGAACCTACCTGGAAGTAGTGTGTTACACAAGGTATTCAAAATGTTAACACTAGAATTGCCTCAGTGTTTCATATGAAATTAGCCTGGTCTACATTTGAATCTATAACTAAGGTACAGTGAGAGCGTTGTTTTATAGCTAGTACTGGATACTATAATCCTATTTTGTAGATTGGGCCTACAGATGCACCTGTTAAGCTTGGTATCCTGTGAAACTTTGTTATTTTCAGAGTAGATTTTCTTATTGTCTTTCAACCAGATTGTCTCTTCTATATTGGAACATTTGTTTTCTAATTTAAAAATTAATATTTTCATAGATACTGTGCAATAAAGTTACAGTAGGATGTGGTTTTGCAAATGCTTTAACAGCTGATGAATTTTACATTTGTAAAATTAATATATTGTACTGGTACAGAATAGTTTTAAATTATATATATATATATATATATACACACACACACAAAACCCTATTTTTTTGGTCTCTTCTTTCACTATTTTTTATACTGCATATATACATTGAGCATACAATGTACAAGAGTGCAGCAGCTGAACTGTTGAGAAAGCTGAGGAGTTCACTGGGAGTATTTAAGTGTTTATGGCCTGCAGTATAAAATGCTGTGAAGAGTCCGTATAGCATCCCCAGCTTCATATTTAGCTACAGTGCTCTGACTCTAGTTGTGCTATTACCTCAAAAAATTATTTGGTTTACCTGTTCAAAAGCTTTGATTTATTTTTCCTCTTACAGAACATGCTCTGTGTTCTTTTTCTTTTTCTAACTAAAAAGCCACTTATTAACACCTATGAAACTAAAATCCTGTCCAGTTTGAGCCTATACTTACCTATCATCAACTACTGTTACTCAAATGGTACACTTACTTACTTTGCGTACTGCAAATAAACCTTACATCTGTCCAATACCTGACAGGTAATGACAAAGTGTGAAGAGTTGTTGTTTTTTTTTTTTTTTAATCCAAGAATTAAGGTGTCACATAAAGACATTCCACGAACATTTCAGAAAAGGCTTAGCTGTATTTCTGGGACAATTCTAGGGGCATAAACCAAGAAGAATTAAAATCTTTCCTACTTTTGAGATTGAACTGCAGTGATTCATCAAACTCACTTAAGCAAAAATGTCCACTTGCTGCTGTCCTTAAGTTAACAGCAGTCACAAGGTTCTGTTTGCTGAAAGACTATCTGAAAATTAAGAAATCATTCTGCCTAAGTTTCTATAGTGCCAAAGGTTTATATTCAGATTTAGAATTTTAGGGTACCAGTGTTCTTGTGCCTATGGAAGTGGGATTGGCAAGACTGTTACCCGCTTAAATTTTGAATGCAGCTTCCCTCTTACTGTATTCAAGATGTAACCTGTTATATTTTTTTTAGATGTTTCATAAATAGCATTTTTCATTGCTGCACAAACTTGAAGTCTTGCTGGACAGTTTCTATTGGAATTCTTCTAGCATATTACCTATTGTGATATGAAGTGGTAACAGTTCAGGTGTATTGGATGTTCCCTTTAAATAAATTTGCAGATTTGGGCCAAAACCATGATATTCTACAACTCCATAAGAGCAAAGACCTGCTTACAGGTCTTTGCTTCCATAGTCCCTAGGACTATCACAGAAAATTAGACAGGACAAAACAAATTTATAAGTTTTATTTGATTTGTTAACTCATATGCGTAGTACTACCAACCAACTCTAATTGCCAATTTTGAGCTCCAGCTACACAAACAAATTACTTGCTAATGAACATGCTTATACTGAACAAAACGTGGGAGGGAAGGAGAACACTGGGTTGCAGTCTACCTACAGCTGATCGTGCTACTTTGAATATTTTATTTGAAGCAGCAATAGAAGCCATGCAAAAAGAATGCCAATCACTTCCAACTTCTTTTCAACACTAAGACATTTATTATGAGCTTCAATGTGAAACTACAACCTTGACATAAGCAAGATCTATACAAACATGATTAAAAAAAAAATCCAATGAATGATCCTAAACACAGTTCACCTATGCCAGTCACTGTGATATCCAGTATTAAAGTTACTAAAGATGGAAAACTCTCTTCCAGCAGATGTTTGACATACCCACAGTCTCATAGTGCAGGAGTGCCTTCTCCCAAAGGAGTTTGGGCAGAATCTTCTGATTTAAGATGGTAGTCTTGTGTCTTCAGTACGAAAGATTTCATTAAAAACAAGTCACTGGGTTAACCTTAGTTTTATATCCCTGGTAATAGACAGCTAGACATAATTGCATATTGTATCAGATATTATTGTGTAAGTTTCCTGGGTAAGAATTTCATTTCTTCATGATTTCACGAGTGTGACAGGAAACCTCAACGACAACCAACAAATTTCTCGTTGTATTTTGACAGATTTTTTCTTTTAACAGAATGGCGTTTAGCATCTTTTTTCTGCTTGAAAATTGGAGAATTCAGAAAATGTGTGTCTGTAAATGGATCTCCTCTCCTAAGCTTCCTGTAAAAAGAATACAGCAAGATTGAATTCTGTTTTCCTCCCTCCATTTAAAGCACTTCAACTTCAAACTAGTAATTTCAATTTTACATGAACTATTTACTATTATTAACATCAGCCCCCTCTTTGAATGTTAAGAACTTATTTTGAAATTTTATGCATTTGATGAAGTGCCATGAACTTCATATCAACCTGAAATTAAGGCACTTACACTGCAATATTTGGTTCTTTATAGCTCACAGTAAGAGTACAGCTTCTCTTGCGTTTTGGAGCTGGAGATTCTTCACCTTCTGGGACAAGTACATTCCCAGTGAGGAGTGATGAAACAGTGTTGGTAACGTCACAAAGTCCACGAGATGGTTCAAAAGACTGCCCTGCAAAAAAAAAAAAAAAACACTGTATCATTTATCATGTATTCATTTATGATAATTTGAGCAAATATGGATCTTAAAGACAATGTCTAGAAATATACTAGACATGAAGTTAACTCTCAGCTATACCTATTACTTTCCGCTTATTTACTCTTACTCTAAAGGTAAAATGATCAACTTTGAATATTTAAGCTTTTTAAATTAATTTGCTGTGAGGAAAAATAGAAGAATGATTTTAATGCTTTTTATAAGATCATTCCAGGTGTATTTACAGATTTTAAAAGCTTAAATCCTTGAAGCAATGTACCTCAATGAAATAGAAGAACAATAATTACAGAATAATTTTCAAACTTACTAATAGACTTGTCATTTGATTTACTGCTTTTAGTTCCTTTTTCATTTTGCAGTGTCTGCTCACGCTGTGCCAGGCATCTTTTAGATCTTGGTCTTGCATGGATTGGTGAGGTATCTTTTTTACCCACTGAACTTTTCTGGTTTTTTGATTTATTCGTATAAGGTACATAGAGGCTATCATCTGAATCTTCTTCAGTATTGCTCGATTCAGTGTTATCGGGTAAATCTTCTTTGTTATCCACACCAGTGTCTGTGTCATTCACTTTATTTTGTCGAAAAGGCGTAACATGAACACACTCTTCAAAATGAAAGTCATAAGCATCGCTGGAGCCACCCAACAAATCCAGCTTTTCTTTGGAAGTTTCTTTGCCCTGTCTTTTCTTTGATCTTGGTCTGGATATATTTTTGGTCCCTTCCAGTTTTCCCTTCTGATGCTTTTCTTTCTTTACTTGAGAGTATTGTCTGCTTTTATGTTCATGTTGTTTAAAATCAGGCATCTTGTCTGAATTGACCTGAGCAGCTGCAGAATCTACCAGCTTCAGCTCCAACTCTGAACCTGCCTTGTTTTTATTCAACTGAGAAATATCCAAATTTATGTTTTCTACAGTACATTTCTCTAGACTTTCCTCAAGTCTAATTTCATCCTGTTTAGAAAGCTCTCTTGTTGAATGAGGTGTTTCTGAATGGTCCAAGACAGCAGTGCAGAGTTCATCATGAGTTCTTATTTTTGAATAGCGACGCCTGGTGGACACACTTTTTGGTAACCTATTACCAAATCGCCTATCCTCTTCACTTGAAGAAACATTTTCCAACACTGATGCTTCATTATCCAGATGGAAATCAGATGTTTGCCCTTGTAATTGAAGATGGAAATTCATATTAAGCTAAATATTAACAATCTGGAGAAGTTTTGTTCTTATTCTGAAACTATCAACAGTTAAGACTATTAGAAGTTTTTCAGAAGATTTGTGCAATCTGTTATAGGGCGATCAAGATAACTTTTAAGACAGCCTCTAGAGAGCAGTTCTTAAGTATACTGTAGCATGAAGATTTTCCTCCAAACACCCATAAATTATGAAGTTCATAAATGAATACAATTAAGTATAAAAATGTTACAAATATGAGTATAAATACATTTATATAACAATTTATAGTTTTTTTTTAATATTTATTTTCCTGTATGTTTTTCTTTGTTAGCAGTCATTGATTGCATGAGTGGTAATATACCACTAACATTTAATTTACTCTGCTGAGCAGTTTAGTTGGTAATGAAACTAGACTGAAGGCATACAAAAAACTTTTTCAAGTTCTTTCCTCATTTTGCTAGGCATCTTCATTCAAAAAGTTTACCTTTTGCTGACATTATAATAACAAGTGAAAGTTATTTCACAATTACTTCAAAAGCAGTTTTAAACTTACATTTTAAACTTACACTCACTTTATTTTTTAACTTCAAAATGGAATAATGTCTGATTTCTACTTAAATTTAGGTACCTTTGTCAGGAACTGTTTTGATTAAGGAAATGGCATTCTCAGATTCCTGGCAGATCTCTGACATAGAATAAGCCAGCTTATTTCCACCACTATCAGCCTCCATCTCACTTTGAAGTACACAGTCATCTCCATTAGCAAAGGGAGAAGGTTTTCTTTAAGAGACAATGAGACACAGACTTACGTTACATTGGATTTCTTTCCATTCAGAAAACTTTACTGTAAACAATTCTTCAAACATTACAAAATGTACTTACACAAAACATATTTGTTCTGCGACACCAGATTTATTTTCAAGCACTGAAGAAAACGCTCTTTGGTTCTGTCGACAAAATAGATCCTACTGTGATTAAACATCTAAAGCAATTTGTACCATGTACAAATTCTAGACAGGAGCTAAGTTACACACTGAAGGGCCAAAGAGTCCCTGGACTATTTTTACTTTCTTCATCCTATTTCCTAAAGACATTGCAGTTATTACTACCTATTCAATTCCTAATTTTTATATTTGCTTGATACTGGCCAGTGAATTCCAAAGGAAAGTAAAAATTTCAAAGTCGCTTATATTCCAAGATCAGCAATACATCCTGATCTCTTCAACACTTGCATAGGCAGCAACCAGTTGGCAAACGTGCAGAAGTGTTGTGGAATCTCACGTAATCAGCTACAGCTTGTCAGCACAACCACCAGACCAATCAAACAGCAGATGGAGTAAGGAACTGTGAGGAAGACACAGGCGACCAGAGACACAAAGCTATAGAAAATCTGGATGCCTCACTTCATAATAGAGTTTCAGTCCCACTAACAACCTATCATACACCACCACAGTGAGACTCCACCCCATACTGGGAAATGTGAGACCAATCTTGCATCCAAACTAAAGCTTAAATCTGAAAACTATGTGCACATATGCAACAGGAAAAGGGGAACAGGGTAAGGGGAATATTTAACAAAAAGTCTCCCACAGAAAGGAAAAGGTACTTACTACATCTGTGGAACACAAATTCTTTACTGAGCCAAGGAGATCAACAGAGTCCAGTAAATTCCGAGAAACTTTTGAAATTATCTCATTCAAGGCTGACAGTCGAGTCTAACAGAGAAAAAAGACAAATAATATTTGCTACTATTACATTCAACTACCGATGTAATATCCTCTCACCAAACATGTATGTGGTATCTTCAATTGTGCTAAAAATACACAGAGCATAAATTTTGCTTACAGAAGAAAATGAAACCAATAATTATATAGTTAATGATCAGAGCAGGTGAAGATACAAGAAACCATGTTCTGCGTATTAAGTTAGCTTTGTTAGCTTTTCAGGAAACATTTAAATTCATAAAGATACCAGGGGATTATTTAGGGTAGATTCCGATGCCCAGCTTCACTGAATTATAAAGATACTATGAAAAATACCTCAACAGATCCTTGTGCTTGCTCAAACCTAAGTTTCCTTTGTAGATCAAACATCTTAACCTTCAGACCTTGGTACTCTTCTCTTAAATGAAGGATGGTAGTTTGGGCTTCCCTCAGTTTGAGCTTTTCTTCTTGCAATGCCAGAGCTAGAGCTCTGTTATTTGCTTGGATACTCTTCATTTGCATGGAGCTGTTGGCTGCAACAAAAAAAGTGAGTATTTCAACTTGGTTAAATAAATAAATAAGCTTACAAATATTGTGATTTTAAGATATTTAAGTATCTTACTTGCTATTTTGCCCTTCGCAATCGAGATCTGGTTAATTTTACCCAACCTCATCCATTTCTGGTTTCTTTTCTCTTTCATTCGTTCTTTTATGTCTTCCAGACTGTCTTTGAAGGGTTTTTTCAAGTATACAGCCATCTTCTACCTTTAGAAATGAAGAGGGCAAATAATAAGCTGCTGTAGTAGAGTGCTCCTCAATACCAAAGAGTGCAAAGAAAAGCTCGTAGTGCTTTTTAGTTACATGTGCGTATATAAAAAGAGATCTAGAAATGCAGGAACTGCACAGAAATGGTCATTTCCGATTCAATTTTGGCAGAACGGCTATCGTCGCGATGACGATGTGAGCAGCAAAGCCAGGCGTGTCCGCGCCAGAGAGCGGGTGGGGAGGGGGCAAGGTAGGTCAGTGAGGGAGCGGCATCGGGATAGCTTCATGGGTGGAGTTGTCGCCGGGAGAAGAGCAGGAGATCACGGGGATGGCAGCCGGTCTCCAGCTCCTTCACACGGACGGCAAACCTCCGGCCCCGCCACTCGCCCTGCCCGTCTGCAGGGGAGGGCGACCGACCAGCCACCTCTCCTCGGAAAGGCCCCGGGGGCGATCCGCCCTGGACGCCGTTCGCGACCGCAGCCCAAAGAGGAGAGCTCCGCGGCCAAAGACACCCTTCCCCTCCCCAGGGGAGGCGCGGCGCGGCCCGCCCGAGCCCCAGCTTGCCTGGCGATGGCGGCAGCAGCCTGCACGCTCGGTCCCGGCCAGCGGCGGAGCAGCCCCGCGCGCGACCGGGCAGTTGACGGTTGCAGCCGCTTTCCGCTGTTCAAAATCCGCCGCGGCGCCCTCGCATTGGCGGGGCGCGGCGGGTGACGTCACACCGCAGCGGCGGCTCTCATCCGGGTCTTTTGCCAGAGACTAGCCCCGCCCCCGCGTGTGAGAGGCGGTGTGGCGGCAGCGCGCGCCGCCGCGCGTGTGGGGGCGTTTGCGCGGAGGCGGCGTCCATTTTTTCGTTGCGAGTCAGCGGCGTCTGTTACCGCTTGCACAGGGGACGGTTGGGTCCCGGGGGAGCCGGGCTCGGGGTTGGCGGCCGGCCGGGCCCCTCTCCCGCACGGGCTCTGCTGCTTGTGTGGTTATGCTGCAAGCGCAGCAAACAGGCAGAACGAGAACTGTGTATTAAACAGCTAAATTAGGCGGGGGAGAAAAATCGTCTGAGGTATTTAACCTTCAAAATTTGCCTGTTGTAGCAGATACCAAGATAGGCGTTTTCAGAGCTTCTCAAACCATGCTTCTCATGAATAACGTTGTTACGTTTTTGACGTGAAAACACTGTAAAGGCAGAGTTAAACCACTTGAAACGACCTCAAATCAGTACTTGTCTTAGGACACAGTTTGCATGGAAGGTAACTGTACACAGCTTGGTAAAGGTAACTCAGTTTAAGTTACCAAAAGGAACTCATCCAGTGGACCAACGTAATCAGCCTCTTTTCAAACTCTTGTGAAAGAAACTATAGCAAAATTCCATTAATAATAAGAGATCATGAGAATTGTTGCCTTGTGAGTTTACACTTCAAAAGGTATCAAGTGCAAGATAAAAAGTTCGTGATTTTACTTGCAGTCTAGCATTGAAGCAAGCCTCAGTTGAGTGTCAAGCTTGAAGCCAGGCATTAGAGAACTGTTTCACCTCACTGAAAAAGAACCCCCAAACTATTGTCTTCGGTTACGTCATTTTCTAACACTGAATGAACTCATTAGTATATGCTAAAGTTTACTGAACATGGAGTGCTGAACTTGGATTAATTTCTTCTTTGTAATAGGAGAAAAAATCCTAATGAACAAGTGATTAATAATGGAGTAATTAGTGTTCTTATATCTTACAAATGAGCATCTTCAAGCTACTGTTTTTTTTTTTTCTAGAAGCTCTTCCTACTTGATTGGTTTTATTCATTACAACTTCGATGTGGTGTGGCAAGCTGATTTAAGACTGGAAAAACTCAATGAATGGAAGCCATAGTCCTTGTTACATATTCATTTATCCTTACCCACTTCTTGGAAGAATTTGTATTGTTCTTCAGCTCAGAATAGCTGCTTCATCTACATGGCTTTTACAATTGTATAAATAAATATCCTTTAACTTATGGCCAGTAGATACTTACAAAGTTGGAGCTGTGTTTTCTTTCAGTAAATAAGTTGCTCTGCAGAATCATCTCCTTATGCAGCGTGAAGATGCCCTTTTGAGACATGAGATGATGTCAGAGAGAATCATGATCTCCTTAGGATCCAACATTAAAAGTTATGAGGAAATTAAATGTATCAGACCTTCTTCTTTATTCTGCAGTGTCATAAAGCCAAAGCAACACGATTTCAGCTTCTCTTTACATCTATTTGCTCCTTTCTGCCTGCTTCCCTAATCTACTAACTCTCTTGACCCCCAAACAAACCTAAAAACCAAAGAAAAAATCCCACAGGCTTGAGGCAGGGAAGTACTGGATACTCAGTATAAATACTGCTGTTTTTTTGAGACTGTACAATTAAGCCCCTATCAGCTTTCCTACAGCCCTATATCTCTTTTACAGGCAATAATTAGGCATACTCCTCCAATGAACAGCAACTAATAACCTAATCTTAGTTCTCCCTGAAGATTATGTAAAATTATCTAATTAAAGCCAGCTTTCTGTTTTTTACAGCTAAATACTTACTCTAGTAATACCTTTTCTTACAAACTTTTCTTATAGCTAAGATGTTTTGCATTTAGCCAACTAGCAATTAGTGGTTTGCAGCAATGCTGGTAAGGTCTTCTAGCCATTAGTCATTCATTTGCTTGACACAAGCAGGCTGATTGTGATTAAATGAACCCTGTGTTGATTGAGGAAGAATACTTTCCTCATTGCTATCCAAGGCCTAGTCTTGATTACTTATTCTTTCTTTCTTTTTTCCTGAGCATGCCTGTATCAAGGTTAAGTAATCTCTTGTTGCTTTTTTTTTTCCCTTCTTCTTTCTAGCACATTTAATGATACCTTCTAATTTTGTTACGGTGCTTTCACAAACACTTGGATTTTTCTGCAGTTTAGCTTAAATTTTTAAATGTCTAACTTCTGTATTCTAGTGATCTTCTCCTTCAACTGTTACCAAGTTCTGCTAATTTCTGTATGATTCATATCTCAAGATATTTGTCCTTCTATTAGTTTTATTTGTGAGTTGCTTTCTCTTTTGTTATTTTGCACAATTTATAATGTGGGATTCTAGGTAATGAATTTTTCTAGCTCAACTGACTCATTACTGGAAGCAATTCCATATTTTTCTTTGTTAAAATTGATGCTATGATCTGCGTCTGGATTAGTTTATTTCCGGTAGGTGTATTTAAGTGGCAAAACAGCTGCTACTGTGATTAGGTTTGGAGGAGTGTTAAAATATGTGCTTTCATCTTAGGCTTGATCTTGCTTATAATAAATCATAGAGTTGCATCATATAATTACATTAAATTAAGAGAATCAGACCTGTGATTCTGTGAGCATTCTAGATACTTCTCATCCAAGCTTGAATGTGGTGTTACATGCTGTTATCTGACACGTTTTGCTAGTGATCTGTGTAAAGGGCTTATAGAAAGTTGTTGCTTTTCCCATTTAAGCAAGCAGTCAAGTATGAACTACCTTATGTGGTGTTAATTAATTGCTTTGATTGCTACTATGGACAAAGTCTTCAAATAAATGGATTTCTAACATTTTTAGTGGGCACTTAAGAGAGGATTTGAAAATACTGTCTTTACTTGAAAATAGTTTAAAGATTCTTACTGCTTTCAATAACCAGTGCAACTTGTAAAGCTTTGTAAGGTGAGATGATTAGACTTGCTGTACCTACTATTAGACTCATTTTTTCATAATACTCCTTAATCATGTAGGGAATGATAAGGGCGGAAGGGCAACAGCAACATCCTGCTGACTCATAGCAAGCTTTTGTTGATGTGGGCAGCTGGGTATCCCACCAAAACCCAACTAAGATACCCTGTCTCACTTCAGTTCCCTCTTGCCCAGATTTATATCAGGCAACTGCAAAGATGGTGTAAAAGCATGAGAATAGCTCAGCTAGATTAGTATAGTGGATATGACCCGTATTTCACTACTTCTGTCAAAACAAGATATAAGGGTTGGAAACGACAATGTATACAATAAAGTGCATACTGTCAAGATAAAAGAAAATCTATGTGCTATATACTACTGTGTGAAATTTCAGATGTAATTTATACTGCAAAGTGTCCTCTGTGTTTCCATCTTCAAAAGTGGCTCTTGCACGCTGCTAGTATTTTCCTTCTTTAGATGGAGGGTGAGACTAGTGAGAAGCACACCTCTCATACTTTCAGTCACTTTTGGAGTTTTGGAAGATCACTTTACTTCCTATGGCTGCTGACTTGGATTTGTCCTCATTTCCTGTGACTTGCACACTTCATTCATTCTGCCTTACAGTGCTTTTGTCCTTGACCTTCAGATGATTTGTTTGTGAACTGCCTTCAAACTCTTAAGTTCTAAGCAGTTCTGAGTAGGGCATAGGCAGCTAGCATCAACTTGGAAGTGTCATATCAGGAATTTAAAAATATTTGATGTTTGATAGCTTCAGGGACTGTAAGATGTGGATGTGCTTCCTTCCCTCACCTTTCGCACTCCAGAAAACAGAAAAGCAGCAAGCATTTTTTTTGAGGAAGTTAACATAGCCTTGTTTGACCAAAAAGATCTTGTACTAGCTTGAACAAGTTTGGCTAAAAATCCTGTAGAAATAATGAGCTGAAAAGATCTTGACAATCAGCCACTTGATATTTATCCTTCAGCAAGGTTAAAAAGAATCATGAGCATTATTTAGGTGTCATATTTTTATATATGCTCGCATGTTCCATTTCTGTAATATTTTCAGAAAGATTTATCAAATAAGACCCATAAGTTGTTACTTTGCAGACCAGTTCTGTTTTGGATTATGTTATTAGTAGTGCATTCTCTGTTTTTTCTAAGATTTCTGTGAGTACTTTCTGATAAGAATATTTATATTTTTTTCTTTCTATAAATACTTTGTTTACAATTAAAGCAACACACAACAAAAGGAGGACAAGCATGAATTAACTGATGTGTAAGGCAACATATGTTTCATTAAGATAAAATAAGTTATAAATTATCATAGCTACATTAGTTGTATCAGTGTCTTTTTGATGTACATATATATTCTAAAATGTTTTCAATTATTCGTCTGTTTAAGTAAGTAGTTGAAAGATTAATAAGCATTTTGAAAAAGATTAATAAGCATCTTGATCTCTTTATGAGAGAAATTCCAAAGAATAAAAAACATGCATCCATTATTACATTGGTCAGATGCAGCTGTCCGCTCTACTACGGACATAATTTTGTTATAAATACCGTAATATATACTGGTCTAAGTTGCCATAAAATCTTTCCTTTTAGTTAGAGGGGAAATCTGGAATCCCAGAAGGATATCTTAATCCCATGGTACTATTATAAGAATATAATTACCAATTTGAAACTTTTGACACTGTACAAATACAATGCTCAAAGGAGGGAGCATGAGTCCATAAAATGTATATCAACATTAAACTTTTTTTTTCCATTAAGTATATATTTTAATTTCATTATAACATCTGTCAATTGAATAGGCTCTGGATATTTTTATAATGTAGCCATTGCAGAGTATGCAATGAAATGCAGAACAACCCCTCCCCAGGGGCTCTCAGTTTCCAGGTAGTTTTAGTAAATAGCAAAATTGCTTGTATGAATCATGTATGTCTATTAGCTGTTAAATGCAATGTTCACTGACAAAACTTTTTTTTAAATTGTGGTTGTACAAATGTGTGGTTGTCCACTAAGTATTTCCCATTTTTTCCCTGATAAGAAAATAGCTCAAAGACACTGGTAGAACAGTGTCAAAGATTAAAAAAAATAAATAAATAAAAATTGCTCTTTTATCTGCTTGATGATGATGGTGTTATCTGGTATAATGGAAGAAAACTTGTGTGTAGGTACAATAGAGTATCTTAATGTAGCTCTTCAAATGATAATACCTGTCATAATCTGAAAGATGAATTTTAACTATGTAATGAATATATGCAGAAACCTTGGATCCTAGTGGAGTGAAGTGCCAACAGCTTCCTGCTCTTATGTACTTCCACTCTAATTATTGTTATGTCAGTGGGGATGCTCTTGATTTGTGTGGGCATATTCGAGATTAGAACTGATACATTTCCTTTAACTTTCTCTTTGAGCACAACTCGATATGTACAAATATTTGAGGCTTTATGCCAGCAGGTACTGTACAATCCTTCCAGATAAAGCCCATTGAAGAGCAGGAAGAATAATAATTAATCTGCATGCATGTTAGGCATTAGGCAAGGAACATACATCTAGACAACAAGCTCTGCTTCTAGAGCAGAATATTGGGTAAGTTGGATTTTTATTAAGTGTGAAAAAACAGTTTACCTTCCCCCGGGGTTGTATTGCTGAAGTCAGCTCTCAGAAATTTGTGTCATAGGTGAATGGCTTTGAAAGAGCTAATCACTGTTCACGGGTTAAAGACAGGCACAGACTGTCATTAAGGACATTAAGGACAACGGGTCCTGCATGAGCACTTCTTAACAACTTCAGCCCACTACAGAGAACAATGGAGAGAAGATAAGATATAATTTATTATTAAAGGTATACAAGGAAAGCAAATGCTATTACCCAGTAGTAGTTCATTTATTTCTGCTGTAGGTATTCTGACTTTGTTAAAATAAGCAGGCCTTTTACTACTTAAAACAATTTGTGGGAAATACTGTAGGTAATTCCAGACAGAATGCAGAGGCCAAAGTGAACGGTCAGAGCTATGTATCCCATCAATATATCCCAAACTACATTCGAAGCTTCTTTTGACAGCGTATCTCAGCTCACACTAAAGGTGCGGATTCTTCATTAGAAATGAGGGACCTGGAAACTACCCTTCTTGAAGATCTGCCTAAGTAATAGCTATTTAGCCAAAATGACATTGTAAGGTATAAAATGATTTGTAAGGGTTGGAGGTGGTTTTGTTTCTGCAGCAGAGCCTGCCACTGACATTCTGGTGTTCATTTGAATGGTTGAAGCACATCTGTCACCAATGAAAGCTATAAATGGCATAGCAGTGGTAAAGAGATGTGGAAAGGCAACTGAAGGGTAGCTGATGTGAATTTCAAACATGACAAGATTTTTGATTGGCAGAAAAGCTGAATAGTGACTGAATTGTCCCTGCTCTATTATCTTTGCACTTTTCTCTATTTCTACTCCTCTTTATCTCTCTACCTTTTATCATTCTGTTATCTTATTTTGCAACTCTATTATAAGTGTTCAGCATTACAGCTTTTCATTCCCTGCAATTTCATATGTTTTTCTGTCATTTCAGAATATTCTACCTTAATTTTATTGCAGAAATAAGAATGATATCAATATTGCTATTTTATATTTGTATGCAGATACAATAAGTGTAAGAAACTGGAGATTATATTAAGAAAGAGGAAATGCAGAGGCAGAATGTTGAAAAACAGGGTTTGTTTCCTAGTGGCTGTTCCATTATTCTTGTAGTTTATTTTGTCTGACTCAGGAAGTATGTTAAAATTTAGGAATATTTGAAATATAAGATACTGTGACCCAATTTGCTTCAATCTTAGCAATATTTAAATCAATAGAAGCAGAGCATAGCAGTTGAGATGATTAAAACAGCAAAATGCTTGAATTATATTAAAACAATTAAGCTCTTATGTCACAAATTTTGATGTAATCAATGTGTTCTCAGGAAGTTTTTCGCTGTAACTGAACCAGTAGTTTCTGATAGAAGCAGGTTGGAATAAAATCTGTTAGAGAACTTTCAAAATCTTATAGAAAGAAGCAATTTTGTAGAAATTGCATGAAAGAAATTGGTGTGAGGTAATAGTTTGCTGAGAAATAAGCACAAATTAAACAGAGTTCCTTGGAGGACAGTTTCTGTAATGTAGAGGAAATCAAAGCACAAACACTGGTCCACTCAATCTACTGTCACTTTCCTGCATTTCTCTCCTGCCATTTTTCTTTTAGAAATACAGATGCAGACAAACAGGGAGAGTCCATCTAGTTTTCTATTCTGTACTTTCAGGTAAAACTACTTATTTCTAGCTTTCCTAGCTTAATTCCTAAGCACACTATTTCTCCTCCATCTCGAGGATGCTCTTCCAATCAGAAAAAGAAATACAAAGCAATATGCACACAGTGTTGGCTACCTAGGCCAGCTGAGAAAAGGCAGCTAAATTGGGCCTTTTTTTTGGTTATACAGATGTAAAAAAGCTGAAGTCATAAAAATAGGTAAATGGTGCTGCTGGAAATAATATAGAAGCTCAGTGTGCACATTACATTTTATCTGATTGCCTGTAGGCTGAACTACACTATCTTTTTACCCTGCTGCAAACCCATTCCAGTTCTGCTGGTTTTATTTAATTTATGAATTACAAGATTATGCATTATTTGATAGCAAAGAGTGCTTCTCAGGCCTCAGCCTGTGGTATTCTGTAGTCAACCAGAAAGTATTTACTTACAAGGAAGTAAAGATGGAAGATGAACTAAAAATTTCTAAACCAGTAAGAAGCCACATTTTTAAAAGTAAAAGGTTGCATTTTTTTTTTACATAAAGAAAAGACTACTTGGGATGACAGAACAGAAATTTATGCTTACTGTTCTTCTTGCCCACCATGACTTTGCAGGCAAGACCTTGATTTCAGCCAGTTCTGAGTAGCAGCAATTTCTGTGTAGCTCTGTGTGGGCTCCTGTGGGGAGTTTTCTATTCTTCCTGGAGCCAGGCTGTCTGTTCTTTGCTGTGACTCACTTGTCTGTTCCTTCTTGTGGTCCCTCTGACTTTGACTCCCTGAGAAAGCAGAGTAATCTCCCGTTGTCTTCAGGAGGCTTTCACTTCATCCAGCCTTTTCAGTGGAATTTAACATGTTACTGAGAACGCTTGAATAAAACAAATACTGTCTGTGTTACTCTGCATTTCTGTAATGCCACTGTAGCTGGAGAGGATGACAGACCAGTAATACTGAAGACATTGACTTCATTTCTAATAGTTTGTACATCCTCTGTGTGTGTGTGCGCGGCTGTCTGCACATGTGTGTGTATCTACATGCATGAGCTTGCAATAGTTTCTAATAGCTGCCAACTCATTTTCTCTCTACTGATAATACTTTAAAGTAGAACTCTAATGAAAAAAAGACAACTTGCTTCAACCTTTTCATAGTCTTCGTCACCTAAAATAACAGAAGTGCAAGTAATAGTGATGACACCAGGAATCCTACTGTTTATGGTAAAATTTATAGCTGACTAAGTAAGAAGTGATATTTAAAAAGCATCATAGCAATTTCAGGTTTCAGCAAATGTACCTTTTCGTGCCCTTGTGTGCTTGCAAAAGGTAAGCCCAGGATCTCTGATCACAAAGCTGATGCAGACATCATGCAAAGCAATCTCAATTTCACTATCTGCCCCTGCATGGTTTGTCTCTGGCTTTCAGCCTTCACACTATGGAGTTCCTTAAATATCTTTCTTTTGAGAATATCCTTTCATTCAAAAATATTACGCAGAACAGATACTAGAATAGCCTCATGACTGCATATCAGCAAGCATCTCCGTGTTCTTTTAAGCTTCCTAAGCATGTTCTTTCGGACCTTTATATTATAGACCACATAGTAAGGTCATTTCTGCACTTGCTCATATCCCCATCAGACTTTCGATGACTAGGTACCTGCCCAGCACCTGGAAGGCTGTGGAATTAATTTGAGGGAAATAATTTGTACTCCTGCCTCTCTTCTATCCAACTGCAGTTATTCTGATACAGTTAACCTTCTATGCTGGTAGCCTTCTACAATGAAATTACTGGCTTGGTAGATGGAGGGAGATGAGTAGATGTTCACTATGACTTCAGTAGGGCTTTTGGCGCTGTCTCGATAGACAAGCTGATGAACTATGGGCTAGATGAGCAGTGAAGTGGACTGAAAACTGGCTGAACAGCCAAGCTCAAAGGGTTGTAATCACTGGCACAAAATCTAGTTGGGGGCCAGTAACTAGTGCTCTACCCCAGGAGGCAGTACAGGGTCCAGTACTGTTCGACTTCTTCCTTGGTTATCTGGATGATGTGGCAGACTGTACCTTCAGCAAGTTTGCTGGTGATACAAAACTGGGAGGAGTGGCTAATATATCTGAGGGCTGTGCTGCCGTTCAGAGAGACCTGGACAGGCTGGAGAGCTAGGCAGAGAGGAACCTCATGAAGTTCAACAAAGGGTCCTGCACCTGGGGAGGAATAACCTCATATACCAATAAAGGCTGGGGGCCCACAAGCTGGCAAGCAAGTTTGCAGAAAGGGTCCTGGAGGTCCTGGTGGACAGCAAGTTGGACATGAGCCAGCAATGTGCCCTTGTGCCCAAGAAGGCTGATAGTAGCCTGGTTTGCATTAGGAAGAACATTACTAGCAGGTCGAGGGAGGTGATCCTTCCCCTCTCAGCCTTGGTGAGACCAAACCTGGAGTGCTGTGTTGTACAAGAAAGATACAGAGCTACTGGAGCAAATCCAGTGAAGGCCTACTAAGATGATTAAGGGACTGGAGCATCTCTCATATGAGGAATAACTGAGAGTTCAGCCTGGGGAAGAGAAGGCTGAAGGGGGAACTTACCAGTGTGTAAAAATATCTAAAGGAAGAGTGTAAAGAAGATGCAACCAGACTCTTTGTGGTGCCCGGTGAAAGGCCAAGAAGCAAAAGACACAAACTGAAACATAAGAAGTTCTGTATAACAAATACCTTTTTTTGCTGTAAGGGTAACTGAGCACTGGAACAGGTTGTCCAGAGAGGTTGAGGAGATACTCAGAACCTGACTGGACACAATCCTGGGCAATGTGCTTGAAATAATTGTGCTTGAGCAGTTGGATTGTATCTCCAGAGGTCCCTTCCAACTTCGACTATTCTGTGATTCTCACAGGTACTATTGTTGCAGTAGTAGTGGGCACTTTCATAAAACAAATTTTCATCGTCATCCTATATAAATGGAACAAGTAAGTTCTTTCCAACACGTCAGTGTTTTCGCATACTGTCTATACTACAACAAAAATGAAAATTTAAAAATGTGTGAATTGTTGAAAGCTTTCCAATGAAATTTCAATGTTACTGAGTTAGTTGAGTATTTAGTACACATTTGTGTTATTTTAACTCTAGCTGTAGACTAGCAGTCACAGCAATTGTCACTTGGTGGAGCCAGATTACTCTGCAAATTGAATGTGTTTTGCAAATAGCTTGCATAAAAAGTCTCAAAGGCAGGATTTATAAATAGCATATTGAAAAAAGATAATCAACCAATTGGGGAATTTAAACAAATCCCTGGAAGAATCAGAATTTTTACAGCTTTACTTTTAATTACTCTAGCACAAGAGAATTAAAGGACTTGCTGGCTGAGGCAAAGGCTATCTAATTTTGCTAGAATGAAATGGAAGTGCAGTGTACATTTAGTGATATACATGCAAACCTGTGAGGAGCAAGCAACACCTGTCACTTATTGGTACAATTTAAAGAAATTCAGATTGTTAATGCTGAACGGTTAGTTTACATAATACATATTTTTTTTTTTACCTCTGCTGTTTTTAATTTCTGCCTTTTTTGTCATCTCTCTCAAATGCTTTTCATAGCATCTAGAAAGGCTCCTAATTTATTTCTAGTGTAGACACAGAGCATCCTAAGAGGGGAAAAAAGGAGATACTAACAAACAATAAACACTTTTTCTATACTTTGCTGGGATTAGCAACTCTTTGCCCCCAAATTTGTTTCTTTTCTTTCTTGTACCTATGTATGGGACAATTTTAGTTAAAGAAACACTAATAATTGTCAGGGAGCAGCAAGGACCAACTACTCCCTAAGGGAAGGATAAGTTGAGGGGCTGCAGCAGGGCAGGGAAAGGCAGGGGTCTTTCTTGCCAGGTCCAGCCAAAAGTCCAGATCATAAGGCAGTATCATGGTGATAAGGTCAAGTCTGAGGTCAAGCCAGGAAGTCAGTCCACAGGTCAGGATCAGGCCCAGTGATCACTGGGTAGGTCCACAGTGACAAAGCAGGGTCAAGGCCCAGGTGGGAAAACAGTCTGCAGCTCAGGGTCAATGAGGCCCATGGCCAGCCATGAACATGGCTGTGACTGACTAGCATAGTCAGCCTCTTTCCTGGTTGGTGACCCGACATACCAGAAGCAGCTGGTTGGCCTAGCTGGGCCAGCTGTTCATGGGTATATTTAGCAAGCAGGTTAACAGAATAGGAAAGAAGCCACAGCACTGAAGGACTGCAGCTTAACATTTGTTGGGTAAAAGGATCTGTTTGAAAAAATCAGAAGATAAAATGCCCAGCAACATAATAGCATTCCAGTCCTATGTGTTTTATGGCTAGACTCACAACTCTCAGGGCTACTTGGAAGTGCATCTCTTTTCATGACCCACTAGATCAGATTACAGTTGCAATTTTCATGTCCTTGAGATACAAGCAAGCCTGGCAGAGTCTACTTGTTACTGCTTCTGTTCTGTTATATAAAAGAAGTCTGCAAGATCAGGAACTTCTCATATTACAGCTTCCTAGATTTTACATATAAAAGCACATTAAGGACATTATTAAGAACTGCTAACATTTTCTAAATAATTATCTTAATTATTTCTGCATAAATTCCATTCTTTCCAAGTGAATGAAAACATGCATCGTAAAAGCAAACCGTATTTGTGGAATATTTTAATGTATTACTGTGGGTAGCAACAAGACTTGCACCTTGCATAGAATTAAAAACTACAGTACCCTGCATGGAAAACAAATGGAAGAAGAGAAAGTTCAATCTGCATGTAAAGAACATGACACATTTTGTAGAATGGCGGAATAAAGTTATTGATGAAAAAATAACAAAACTCAGAAGAAATGAGACCATCTGAAATAAAAAAACCCACACATTTTGCATGCACAGGAGGGCTTTGTTAATACTGGAAGATGCAACATTGGTTCTGTGTACCCAGAATACTTGGAAACAGGCCCTGTGACAGTGCAGGCTGGATGGGAATTAGTATTTTCAGCTAGCAAGTTTGCTGTTTTGCTTCCTCTGATGTATGGCTGGGGCAGAGGACAGGGTTAAGATCCAGGCCCAGGAGGAGAGGACCAACCCCACAGTTGGCCCTAGAGTCCAGGGAGGCCGACAGTAATGAGATGGAGGCCAGAAGTGTTTCCCGTTTGTCTTGGGCCAGGTTGGCCTCCCATGGTTTGGGGGAAAATGTTTGTATTGAGGTGACAATTTGAGATTTAAATTTGGTAAAGGAGGAGGTGGTGAGCCATGTTTCTGTGTGGGCCTGTGCAGCCGCACCTGCCAGGATGATGCTGGTGATGCAGGCACTCAGGACCTTCTCTGTCTCAATTTCTCTTCTGTCTCTCTCAGGTGCAGTGATGGGATGATACCAGTCCAGAGATGGAGTTGGGCTTTGGGTTTGAATGAGCTCTCCAAGGGGCAGGAGAGTTCATGAATAGCTGGGTGCTGCGGACAACAGCAGTCAAAGGGAAGCTGGGCCAGTGCGCTGGGGGGTTGCTGAGCTCAGCAGCCGAAGCCCAAGGCCAGCCTCCTGTGGAGTGACACGGTGGGCACCCGGTTTGGGACTGAGAGAAGGGCTTGCTGCTGTGCTTCATGAGTACCTGCCTGGTGTTAGCTTAAATCTGAGGGACATCCAGATTGAGTACAGCAATGGCTGTGGCTATGACGGGCATTTGGGGTCTGTACTCATCTCTAGAGGGCCTGTCTAGTACTTGAAAAAGTGAGAAGACGTTTTCTTGTCTTCCTGGCACATCTTCAGCATCCCCTTTTAAGCCTTAGAGGCCATACAAAGCCTAGTATTCCATGGAGTTCCTCAACCTGTGAAATCTTCACATGGGTGGGCTCTTAGTGTAGTCACAGAATTTCAGATTTATCCCATTGAAGGGAAAATCATTCTTTTTCCTGGATAGTCCCACATTCCTCTTTTTACAGAATGGATCTGTTTGTGTCCTTTTTTTTCCAGAATATTAATAATTTTCATAACCCTAGTGTCAATACTTAGAATTCTTCAATCACTGAATTCAGTTTAAAGTGAACATTCAGCATTCCTGTTGAATTCCCTTTTTTCTTTTTCATGAAATGTTATCACATAAACTTACATTTCTTGGAAAAATGACTATTTATTTTTTTAAGTAAACTGTGTTAATATGATGCTGAAAATTTTATTTAAGTTTAGGATCTGATATAGTAAAGATCCTGTAAATTTAATTGGTTTAGGTTGGGCACATATGTTATCCCACATAGACATTTGTTTTTTCAAGTTCATATAGGTAGTCTGGGTATTTTGAAGGTAATCTTGAGGGCAGTGTTTGGACAAGATAGTCTGTGGAGTTTAGAGGATTACTGCATCTGCTGATTCTCATAACATGATTTACTCTCAGAGCTTGATTTTTATAGTTTTGCATAGGTATAGAAATTTGGAGAAAATCAAGAGTTTGATTTTTTACTAGGTTTTATAAGGTACTTAGGGCCAGAATTTGCTTGTTGAAATACTGATGATGAGTATTAAGTTAGGAGAACTGGTAGAATTTTGAATAGAAAGGACTAAGGAACTTGTTGGATTGCTGAATTCTCTATGATTTTCCAACTTATTCTGTGTTGACAAATTCAGAAGGATATATTGGAATCCGTATCCTCATGTATTTATCTAACAGTTGGTTATTGTTAAAAAGTAGTGTTATGTTTAGGTTTTAGTACAGTAGACACAGTTCCAGAATGTAGTTTAGGTTCTCAGAGAAAGGACATGGAGAAGTTCTTGCTGAAGTTGATACCAGATTTTTACTTTCAGGTAGCCTGGGCTTTGATACACAGTATATAGGGTTAAGATTTTGTAAAGGAGCTTGAAAAACTCCATTTGTCATATAGTTCTTTGGTTCCCCTTTTCGGGCTAGGAGGACGGCTGGTGCTGCCTGAGGATAGTATCTTTTTTCCATTTCAGAGGCAGAATGATGTGAATGGTCCATACAGGAGAGAAGATAGCGTATTAGGGTTAAGTTTGGAGTCTTGCATCTGAACAGTAGCAGAGCCTGTTAATGGCTGGATCCTCACAAGCTTGCAGAACAGAACATGAGCTGGCACAACCAGGGACAGGAGTTAAGGCAGAGTGTAATCTCAGAAAGACCATGCACAGGCCAGTTTATGGCTAGAGGATGCATTTTGGTTTTGATAAGGTTTTGTGGTGGCAGCACTGTGAGCCTGTATTGGAATTTGTTTTGTCACATCGTTAGGTGGCAGCGTTTGTCAAGGGTAGAGTGAGTTTTAGGATTTAGTTTGAGTTTAGTGCTGAATCCTCAAAGCCTTTGGAACTAGGTTGTGGAGTTACAGGTGGAAATGCTACGTGTTAAACTGAGGAGTTGATAAAGGTCACCTGGCACTGGTTAAGACTTGTCTCTTCAAATACATTCATGGATAAAACGATTTTTGATGTATAACTGTAGCTAGAGTTTAGAGTAAAGCTTGGAAAATAAGATTTGGACTGAGAAAGCTTCCATACAGAAGAAACAATATAGTATATAGCTATATGCTGAAAGATCAAAAGGACCAAAAATGAGGGCTATAGGTGTGAATGATTTTTCAGAACAAATAACTGTTGTTCAGCCATAAAGCTGATAATGGTTAGATTGGCATTATTTCATTATTTTTCCAGACAGTGAAGGCTATGGACCTTTTATTTATTTATTTATTACCTTTCTTAGCACACTGGCAATTTCCCTGCAGTTTTAAATGTTTTTTGGTAGGATAAGCAGTATTAAGCTCAGGTCGCACAAGGATAGTTCCTTCCTTTTTATGAAATTCTGCTCTCCTTTCGTGATACCAATTGAACAGCTGTATTTAACTCTGGCAACAATGGGGAGTTCTCAGCTGGAGGATTTTAAAAGTTCATTAACTTAATTGATTGTGCATTTCCAAAGATATGCACTGTCAATAGAATACTAACATTTATTTGCTCTTTTTCATTTTTTTTTTAACTTGGAGATTTACAAATATTACCCTGTTATATTTTCTATTTAGTATGCCTAGTTTTTCTCATTCTGTATAAGCAACTTGATTTTATGTGCTTTTATGATTATTCAGTTTATTGTTCATTTCTTTTTTACTATTTTTCCTGTGGTTTTGCATCATCAAGAAGTTTCACCTCTTATTTGAACACATCTTCATCCAGGTTAAAAGGGAGAGACAGTCAATCAGTCAGTAAATCCCTACTCTCTGAAAACACAGTGAACACCAGCTGTAGCTCAATTAAACTCAACACTTGAGTAGTTCACAAGAGATCCCACACTTGTATACATACATTAATCGAATAAATCCATTTTCATATGTAGAAGTATTCCAAATTTTGAGTTAATAGCTTGGACAATAACACGTGGGCTGCAGATATATAATGGCAGTTGAAGTTAATTAAACATTCTCAGCCTAAAGTTTAAATTTAGAGTGAGCTTACTGACATGTACATTGAACCAGGTATGTTTTCTTTTACAATTTTTTTTTACATACTGAAATGTTGATAAACAATTCAGCTGTTCAAAATGTTTGATACATACATATTTTGAAAATATAGAAAAAGCTATTTTAGCTTTTGTCTTTTTTTGCCTGGATCTGAATGGATTAGCAAGTAGAAAGAAGTCCATTTCTGTAGGTATTCTTAAATTAGCTTTAATAACATTGCAAATAAAGTTATATTTGTGCTATTGAGACTAAAGTCCCACAGAATGTGAAACTTGCCTTTCTTAATTCTATGCATTTTAGGAATAATTCCCAAGGTACACTAATGTCTTAATCCGTACTTAGGAGAGCTTTTCAGTATCTGTATAACAGAAGGTTCAGTGTGTTTAAATTCCATGATTTCATGTTAATGGTACAATTAAGTGCTGCCCTGATCATGGGACCGTAATGAATGAGTTATCAGATCCCTACTGAATAGCACTTTTGTTAAAAAAGACTCTGTGGAAAATCCAGACTATGTCAGGTTGTAACTGTGGGAAGATGAATCTTGGGACAGAGTTGAAAATACTTTGAATAAAGCAGAATGTGAGCTTGATTCTGAAATGGCTTTGGATTTATACACATGTAACTGAAATTATACAAAAAGTTTATTCTAGCAAACTCAATAGGAGTGGTTGGTAAAGAGGTTTAGAGAAAAAGTATTTCATCCATTGATTCCATTGCAGCATAGTTTATAATCTTACTACCTCGTTTTTTTATGAGTAATTCCATAAGAAGATAGTCTCTGTTTTTTCAAATCTGAAATTAAGAAAAATGTCAGTCTAGCCAAAGCTTTGAAGTTGGTCAAAATAGAAGGAGAACATTTCATAGTTTCCTCACTTTCCAGTATCATGTTACTTAAATTTGGTCTGAGAATATTTCAAACAAGATCAGGCTAACTATGCTAATTTCTACTCAAAACTTATTTCAGATGAAACATTACTGCCACTAGTTGTGAATTTTTTTTGGAAACTTTTTCTCATAAATGACTAGTTGTCAAACTGAAGTATATTGAACTTATTTTGGGAAAACTCCACACAAAGAAAGGTGAAGACTGACAAATAGGTGTAGTTTCAAACTAGAACAATCAAAGTTAATAAACTCCATTGGGATCAAATCTAACGCTAGTACGTGTCTGAGTGTTTATAAAGAGTGTAAGTGTAATGACTCTAGCAGTAGAGAACAAAATTAACATCAAGATAGCCCAGTGCTCCTGATACCCACATATGTTAGGAAAAGGCTTAGGCTTACATCCCTCGTTTGGATCAGGTTGGACAACATGTTGAACTTGACTAGGGAATGCCAGGAAAGTATACTTTCTCTTTGTGGAAACCTTCAAGGAGTTTTGGGTTCACATCAATATGGGGTGAAGAATGTTTGAAATTTGGAATTACCTTGTATGAGAAAATACTTATTTTATTGCTGTAGTTGAGATGCATTGTTCTTTGCAGGGATGGGGAACACTTTTGTGTAGTGTAGGCCAGTGTAGACTGGAAAAGGATTTGCTTGTCACAGGCCATCAGCAGTGATCCTTCTATGGCTGACCCTTCTATAGGCCGCAATCACGTCCCACATCCTTTGCAGTAATTGTGTTAGATTGCTGCAAATGAAATAATTTGCTGTTTCACTAGCTGTTTCACCAAAATTTTCTCAATTCCAAGCTGAAAAGTCTTAACCTGAGAACCCTTTTTGGCTTATAGCCTGAGTGTAGTGGTTTTAAGACTGACATATAAGTTTGCTCCAGAGCTTACTTAAATCATTTTTTTTATATTGACTTTTATGTCTATGAATCAAATCCAAGTATACCTTTGAGAAGAAATCATAGTGTTCTAGGGAACATTATTTATTCAGTGATGAAAAGATTGGACCCATAATCGGTATAGGCAAATTTCCAGTACTGTATTAAAGTTTTATCTCATGTATGCTTTGCTATATGCCCTTCCTAGCTCCAAAATAATGTTTACACAGCACTGTAGTGTCCAATTAATTGCTCTAAGGTTTTGGAATCACTAACGTATTACTTCTTTCAGATACTCCTAGATATGTGTTTGCATTTGAAAGGCACAGAGAATTCTGAATCCTGATTTTATCCATAATCTATAATATGAAAAGTTTGAACATTCTTTGGTGTAAGAGAAGATACTGTAAAATCTGGCTTCAAAAGTTGTCACTTCAGTTATGTATAGGTATGTATTACCTGGAGTTTATTAACTTTGTTCTGGTTTGAGACTACACCTATTTGTCAGTCTTCACCTTTCTTTGTGTGGAGTTTTCCCAAAATAAGTTCAATATACTTCAGTTTGACAAATAGTCATTGTATGAGAAAAACAGTTTCCAAAATTTTTTTTTTTTCAGTTTAACTCTAGAAAGAAGCACTATGCCATAGGCTACAGGGTGGCATTGCTTCAGGGTGGCAGCGAAATAGCTTGTGAATATTTAGAAGTGCTCAACAAAATGTAGGTTACAACAAGAACAGGAAGATGGGAAAAACTCAGATGCCTATGAATAGCTGAATATTCCCCTAGGGCATAAACATTAATGACTTTAATTAGATTATAATTGCTCATGGAAGCATAGACTTGCATAAGATGAAAATACCTGCCATTGCATTTGCAACTAGGCAAGTGCCTCAGAAGCACAAGGAGGTTTAATGTTAAACACAAGTTCTTTAGTAAGTATAAGGTGTCTTGAGTACATGTGCTCTGTTCCCAGGATGTATGTATCATTTGTTTGATGCTAGCACTGCTTCATATTTTCTAGATTTTGCACTAAATTGCACTGTTGAAGTTGCAGGGATGAATTTATTGAAAAGATAACAGGTGGAAATGATGTACTTCCTATTTAGGATCTTCAGGGGGCTGTTTTTTTTTCTATTTTCATCTTTACACTTGTGAAAAGACATCTCAGTGAGGATATTTAGAATGCTCCATCCTTGTGTTGAGCAAGACGTTCTCCAGTCCTCAACTCTCAGGATATTCTCCCAACATTTGTAACTCCACAAATTAAAATCCATTAAATTAAAATTCAGAGTTAGATTCACTAATTGCATTTTAGCTGAACCAGTCCACTCACATTTCAAGAAGTTTGATACACTTGGTTATCAGCCATGGGTGCTACATGGTTATGTGATTAAGTATCTCAGAAACCATTGTCAGGAATCACATGCTGCTGGGTGATGCACCTTGCAGCAGAGTGCTGACAGCATTTGCCTGTTCTGTAAGCCAACTGGATACATAGTTGGAGAATTATGAACTGAATTTATAAAAAGTGAATCTAAATATATGAGAACTGGCAATATGGCTAAATAGGCAAGCAGTGAGAAGCCTTAACACTTAGCAGCAGAGTCTTGTTGAAACATTGCTTCTCAAGAAATCCTTGCTGCACAGTGACACAACCACACCTAGAAGAGTGCAGAACATCCATTTTACCTTGAGTAACTTGTAGCCCGCTGATCAAATTTTCTGGCAAAGTGGATTTTAATCCTCTGAGGTGAAAGAACTGTTCTGTTTTCCTCCATCCTATTTGAGCATACTGGCCATTAAGCAATTCCTGAAGGAAAACTAGGGCCACGACAAAAAAATTTGAATTGAAAAGAAGCAGATACTCTGTGTTGGTGCAAAATCCCATACAGAAATACCTCTCAGGGCACCTCTGCTAAATCAACTCACACAGGGAAGAGATATGTCGTATTTTCCCCTTGTGATTTCCTCATGTCTTCTCTCGGGCACTTGTTTGCTCAGTGGTGGAAGGATTCACCAGCATTCACTCCTATTCATACCATTAACCTGATGATTTTTTTTTTTTTGTGATGACTTTCACAGGACATTAATTGACATGAGGGCATTACCTCTATAGTGTATGGACTGAAATCATGACTAGAATCAACAATAACCTGAGTTGTTGCGAAGGCAATTGGACAGTCGTAGGGAGAGAGAACCTATACTGCGGCCGGATTCTAGCAGACCAGATGAACTGTCATGTATGGAAAGGTTACTGGGTATTGCCTATAATGTAAATATGGAATTGTTAAACACTGGGGTATTAGTGCAGCTGAACACACACAACTGCAATAAGCAAGGGAAACATGAAGGACTCGGGCAACATTGGTGGCACTGATCCCATGATGCTCATAGAACAGAGGCTCTGTAGTTACAATTACTTAAATGTTATTACTTATGCTAAAATGTTATTCTAGGGTTTTTATATCCACATCTTTAAAAGGAAGAAGATTTCAGTAGCAAGATCATTAACTTTTATACCATTACTTCTCAGATTAAGTTAGTGGCGTTGACCAGCAGGTCTTGTGAGCAGCTCTAAGTATTCTCAACTAGGACAAACACTACTACAATTAATTTACTTCTCCAGGTCTTTGACCTTGCTGCTCTGGCAAATAATTTCAAGCAATTGTAAGAACATAAGTTAGTCTTAATGAGAACACTATTGACCACTACTACACAGGTGCTTTAACTTTCTAGTGAAGATGGAACAAATAGGTCAGATAAAAATGCTAGGGGCCAAATTATGAGGTTTTTATTTCATTTTTATGCATTTTTTGTTCCTTTTGGATCTAAATGGATCAAGCTTTCAACATAGAAATCAGGATCTTATCTTAAGAGAGGAAATAGAGAGAGAAAAATTATCTTAAGCTCATTTCTCTCCACTGATTTGTACCTTATGTAGGGGCATTTCCTTAAAAGATTCCAGTTCTTCTAATCTTCACCTACATTCTGCACTAAAGCTCTTTTCACTTGCTTCATCTAAATACGCTTTACACTTCTTCTTCTACTTATTTTTTGATCACTTTAACCCTATACCTGCTATAACTCTTGAATTTATTTCCCCAGCCTTAAATAAAAGATATCCAAGATGACTGGCACTGTGACACATTTAACGGTCCATTTACATGATGATATCTCATTTTCCGTTGCCTTAATTGTCTTTAAAAATGAAAGCTCTTTAAAGCAAGATTTGTCTCCTTCCACTTAATCCTCTGGACTCCAAAGAATCTTTTGCTCTGTTACTGTATGAGCAGATGCTAATTTACTGGAAAGGTCCAAAGGCTCAAAACTTCCTCCCCCTTCCTCACAAGCATGATGTATGCTTATTTGTGGGTTGTACAGTCCTGTTGTGTGGTTGCAGAGCCTGTCTATAATAACATTGGATTGTTGCTCTGGCCACTGAATTATTTCTGTATATTATATTCCACAGAACAGTTTAAATAATAGAAAAAATAGGGCATCAAGATTCGCACAGTGAGGGAAGGGGATAAGAGTACTATGTGTTGAGTAAGGTAGAGTTAATACTGAAGGAAAAGTCATATTTTTTGGAATATCTTGATCCATTAATGTTGTGTCAGTTATTATATTAAAAATATATTTGTAATATGATACAACCTTACTTAAATAATCAAATACTAAAACCAGACTTCACTTAAGAAGCCTTACTGGTAATTGATTAGTTCTAAACCTCAAGCAGCATTAACAGGCCATATTTAAACAAATACGTGACTTTAAATGCTCATAGGTTTACAATTACTGAACCATTTTTCATTAGCCATGAACAATTTTTCCTTCCTCTGTGAGAATTTATAAAACAACCTGGATTGACGTGTGGAGAATTAGCCATTTTTAAGATTTCCATGCTTGAAAATTTCAATCAGGACATATAGGGAAAGCACAGTTTATTTTTCATGCTAGCTTAACTCAAATAACTGAATTGATTTTACACACGCTTTCCAAAACAATTCAGCACTGGGCTGAGAGCAAGTGCAGGCATTTTTGACTTGGCAGAATTTGTCTGAGAAAGTTAAAAGCATTGAACAGAAGTTGGAATTCCTCTTTAATTACAGTGGTCACTACCAGCTGGATCCCAAAGAAACTTGAACTGTGCACTCAAGTGAGCAGTAACGGAGGATTGCAGTGGAAAATTAATAGACTGACAAATGCTTTTTATGCCTTATGAACTGTAATTGCAGAGGAAGGCCAAATGCAAATGCTAAAACATAGCCTAACACAAAAAGTTATACTATGGTTATGGGGCTGATTATTTGATTGTCTTTTCAGAGCAACAATTATAACTGAAAAAAAAGACAATCCCCATCACAAAGTAAGAATATTAAAAAACTAACCATTGCTCAAGTCATCTTTTGCCTTTTGTCTCAACAGAAGAGTGCAGAAAAAAAATGTATAGAGCAAAGTGATTAAACTCTGTACCACTCTAGTAAGCAAGAAGTAGAGCAACAGCCAGACAAGTAAAAGTAAAACAATTAAGACCTTAGTAAAGACCTTAGGACTTTCATTTCTGGACACATTTCAGTCATGCAACTGTACCTTGAAACAATACACAATCCAATATATCAGTACCTCATATTTTATTAAAAAAAATCTTGCATTCTATGCTTATCTGAGTTTGTGTAAAGGACAGAACAGGAGAAGACATTAGTTTCTACAGAGGTACGGTGGTTTTCCTGCTGGATCAGAGAGCCAAATTAGATTTTTGGCATGCTGTCTGGAAAATCTGTCATACAAAAGGAAACTAGGGATATGCTGGCAAATCCCAGAAATAGAACAAAATGGTACGTCACAGAACTGTGCAAACAGAGCCATCCATATCCCAGAGGCTCTGTCAATGGCAGCTCAAGGCTTCTCATCATTGTAGGCTGAATTCACTTTTGTTACCTGGAGCCTGAGAGCAAAAAGCTGAGTTAATCTCGCTACAGAAACACCAAAGAGAAGAGGGATAAGTAGAAAAAGAGTCAGGCTAACCTAACTTACTCGTCTACATATTGCCTAGTCTACATATCCTAGGCTTTCCCCTTAGAAAAAGTAGTCAGCATGGTTTTCCCAAATCTTTAATATAAACAGGGTAGGTAGAGGATTCTGGCTGTTTTGCAGATCTTAGTAACTACCTACTTTGCCAATAATCAGAGTCTGTTTTGAGCAGCATGGGTATATTAACTGATTTCCTGGAGTAATTAGCAATGCTTCTCAGCAAAGCTAATTACCTCAGCTGTAAGGCAACCTTGCTGAACCTAAATTGCTTGTGGTCAGCTGTTGTCAGCATAATGACTTCTGGACCTGGTAGTATAGACATTTCTCAGAAAACCTTGTTTTTTGTAGTCTTATAGCACTAAGTGGAGACAACATTTCTGATCCTAGATACAGCATAGGGAAATAAAAGGAAAAAGAATGGTTTAAGGTAGGTGCCAATATAGGTACAAAGGCAAATGCATGAAAGCTCACTATAAAGAAAAGTTGGCTAGAAGTTGAAGGAGGCTTCTAACCTTTGCTACAGGCAGATTTTATAGCAATTTTTTTTGAGAGTTGAGTAAGCAAAACTGCAAGTGCTTTTGAGGTAGCTAGGCTTATAAAAGAAATAATATGATACAGGATGTGTGATTTGAAGCATCTAGATTTTAATGATTTCTCCTCTTCCAGAAAACTTTCCTAGCTTTTTGTAATATTACTCTAAATGCAGGTAGGGCAAGCAATTGCAGTTCAAAAGGACATTTTTTGTTGCTTACTGTTACCTACTGCTTTTCTCTTTCACCATTTAATAAAGATTCAGAGCTTTAGTGCTTTTCTTTCTTCTTTGAGAGTAAGTTCAGTTTCATCCATTCTACTTGTTCAGGAAATAAAAGAAAGCTCTTGCTGATTTACACTAAAAATCTGTCTGTGTTTCAATTAATGAATTAATTCCATGAAAACTGTTCACCAAGAACAGAAACATGATTTTATTTCTGTCGTAATTTTGACTGGAGTAGTTATACACAGTTCTGATAGATCTTCTTGGATCCTAAATGGAATGGAAGCTCTTTCTTCTGAAGTTTTCTGGATTCAGCCATTAGCTATATTTTTATTATGGAATAGAAAAATTAGGAGAGATGGAAAGGTGACCATCATCTAAGGTAGAATGTTCTCTCTGTGTTATGGATTGTCCTTCTAAAGCCTTTTTCTTTCATAATCCACCATAACTAAACTCTATAATGTGCAAAGCTATATGAAAGACCCTTTTTTTTCTTTTCTGAGAACAATGAAGTCTGCTTAAATTAATAACTGAATCAAAGGTAAATGAATCTGGAAAATAAATAATGAATAAAATCTCTACATAGCAAATCTTTTTATATGCCTTTCAGGAAGATCTGCAACTTCTAAATGAATTGCCTTTAAATGAATACAATGCATCAAAGAAATTTTAACATCTACTTTATTCTTTAAAGCACTTTAGTGCCTCATTAATACACTTTAGATTATCCAGGTTGTTAAGTATCTGTCACCAAATACTGATAGAATACAAAAATTTGTCTTCTGTACCAGTAAGGTGTCACCTGAATGCAATTAGAAACTCATCTGTTATTAAGGTTATACTGGCAAGCTAGAAATCTCCAAAGAAGTTGTGCTTTTATTAAAAACTGTTAATCTTTCTGAGCCCTAGAAATAGGGAGAATGGAAGGAATCCCGCAGGTCCTAGAAACTGCTAAACTGCTTAATGTGACTTATACTGGGTATCCAATGGAGTGCTTAAATATTTCCCTCTCTATTCTGAAAGAAAAACTGTTATTTTTAGTGACATTCTTAAAATTTGATTCTTTCGTATTTTCCATACTACTATAAGATATACAAGTTTTAGTTGGCTTCCATACACTGTAACAAACAGAATGTTTTGGTCTTGTCTATGCAGGCAGGACCAAAATAAGTTACACTGCCACATGGACTTACAGTTTACTTTAAGCTGATGAAACAGCCTGTTTGGTTAGGCTTGCAAATTTTGTTTGAACTACCCATGAATGCTTTCTGTCAACTCAAAGCAAGAGTACATGTTTTATTTACAGGCATTTTTGGCATCACGTTGGAAACTGGAATTTAAATTTGAAATTCCAGCATAATCACATGCTTCAAGAAATAGATCTTTTTTGTTGTTGTTTTTCTTTTTTTTCCTTTTTTTTTTGAGGCAATTTGTTGCCTCAGAGAAAGAATCTGTCAAGAGTACTGTTTTATGATGACTCATTACTTAAAATAATTTCTATGCTGTGTAAATTCTAATTGGTGTGAAACAAGATAACAAGGTATTTCAATACAGAGTTGAATGTTGCTAATTTCTTTAGGGTTGAATAGTACTCAGGTGATTCTTAAACATTGTTCTGATCTGGCTGGTCTCTTCTGTCCTAAATGTGCTCTATATTTATTCAGTGTGGGTTGGCTTCAGTCATAGAATGGCTATTTCAGTACCACTGAAAACAGCTTGGTGATTCAAAATCTGTATGTAGTTTTCCTTTACGATTTGTTAATACTTCTGCATTTTTGTGTGTCTCTACATTATATATAAAGTGCTTTAAGTGTGTGACGCTCTTTCAATTGCAGTAAGTATATGCTTTAGATGGCTGATTAGATAGGTAGATTATTTTTAATATAAATTGTCTTTGATTAATTTTTACTTTTACTAGTAGTGCATTTCTCCTAAAAATGATTCTAGGATCACTATCCCTGCTGCTGTGAGAACATAAATTAGACCCATTGTGATGGTTAGCTCAGGACGTAAACTAGAGACATTGTGATAATACCCATGGTTAATGCTTGAGGGACTGTGGGCAGAGCGTAGTCTGGGAAGATGACAAGTAGACAAGACAGACAAGTAGACAAGATGACTTATCAGGCCCAGTTTAGTTCATTTAATTATTCTTTGTGAAAAACCTACTCAAACTGAGGTTCTCTCCTCAGAGAGATACTATATAATATTATCAGCTTAGTGGCTACTGATGGTCATGCATGAAGATGAGTATGCGGTCTCTTTTACTAATAACATCAGAATAGATCTTTTTAGGATCCTCTCGCTGTTTTCAAATTCCAGAATAGGAATCTAGGGAGAAAAAATTATTAATTGGACTATTATATAGAAACCTCTTAGGAAACTGATGGCATTTGATGTGCTTGGAACTGAAATAATTATATCTTAATTAGGGAGTGGCATATTTGCTCTCATAAAATGAGAGCAGCTTCCATTCCTCAATGTTTACCTACTTTTAAAACAAAGTTTGTACTTCTAGAGGCTCTGTGAAGGTTGTATGCATAAGTATTAGCTGCTTTCACTTAGCACAACAAAGTCCTGATCATTCAGATGCCTAAATATTAGGGCAGCACAAGTAGTAATTCAAGTTAGTGCTGGAGGGTAAGGGCACATAAATCTTTCCCAGAGGCCCAGTCCAAATAGGGAGAGTGGAATACAGTAAGTGCAGTTTGGTAGTAGTGTAAGTCAGTTCTTCTTGCTCAAGTCCTTCCAGTGGTGAGCTTGCGCTGTGCCTTGCGGTGATGGAGTGTGAGCTGTTTCTGACCAGATGTTTAGATGCATGAGGGTAGAAATAGGTCCAAATTCTTTCTTTCAGGAAGTACTTTCCAGCATCCCTTTTCTCCACCTGGACCTGTTGATATATTCTCATGGGGTATTACATGGTCATGGTATACTGCATGACTCCCCTTCTAACCAAGAAACTTTTGAAATAAAAGGCAGTCAACTTGAAAAAAAGTATAAAAGAACATGAAAAAATGTGACAGGAGGGGAGAGAGAAATGAGAACAGAGTAGCAATCAAAACTTAGTTTGATACTGCCACAAGTCACCCACCTGCCTCACAACCTCCATCTAGGACATCTACAGAGAATCCTCTCAGTAGGATCTGTGAGTAGCCAGCTAATGGGCTGACAGTGTGGGATGCAACACATAAATACCCACACCCTGGACCTGTGTATGTGAACTCGTGAGGGACCTTTTTGCCAGCATGTGCATCGGCAAATTGTATAGAGAAGCATCGGTAGGCACAAAGCCAAAGCACCCACGTTTCCAACATGACGTGTGTGCAAACAGGAGAATCTGCACTCTCTGGAGTGGGTAGTATGTGCTTGTAACTTGCAAGTGCTGTGAGAGGGTACTGTGTGCTCCTAACTCTGAATGTGTATGTGGGATTAGAACTTTCTTGGATTTATTACAGAAAGCAGTTTAGAAATTCATTAACATTTTGGAAATGTTTAATACTCTGATTTGTATGTGGTATTGCTGATAATGATCTTGAATATATAGTTTACTGATTGCCGATTAATTACATGTCATTAAGAAATCAATGAACTGCTTTGTTCCTAGTTTGATTAAACCATATTGCAACATACACTAAGTAGACATACAACATGCAGCAGAGAGGTAGTTGCTTCGTAGCCACTGCCTTCGACAGGCTGTTGCTAGCTTTGAGCAGGGAGTGGGATGTCTTAAAACTTTTGGGTTCTGGGGAAGAAGGCAAGCCCTCTTGTTGTTTCCCTATTGGCCATCTTCTATTTACTGTGAAATAAGCATCCTAAAGTGAATATAAGTTATGTCCTGCAAATAACTGTTTGGATTTTTTTTTCAATCATCTTTTAGATTTTAGTCTTTCGGACAGTCTTTTCCTTCAAGGAAATTGGATTAGCAAGGAGAGGAATTTTCCAAAGTGTCAATCTTTAGTAGTTTTTAAAAAAGAAAACCCACACTTCTCTGTGTAAAATGATTTCCTTTAAACTTCTGTTAGACACCAAGGTCAAATAACTTGATCTTCTGTGTCATGAAATGTTCTATTTCCAGTTTTGTTGCTGCTTTTAGACTCCCTTGGAAGTAATTAAAAATTGTTGTTTTTTCTTAACCTCTTACAAAATCCCTTTCCACAATTAAGAAATGCAGGAGATGAGTGTTGCACGTGGAGTTTGCTATAGGTTTGAGTATAGATAAAGAAAACCTCTAGATAGATACAAAATGGGAAATGAAGAACTTAAGTAACTGTCACTATTTGTTTTTTTCCCTTTAAGTGCTTTCAAAGTTGATGCCTGGGTTTCAGAATAGTCTGTGGCAATCCTCTCAAATGCATAGTTCATAACTATAACAGTGGGTGGAGGACATCTAATTAAAATAAACCAGGCAAGCCATGTGATATTGTCTCTATTTTCAAGCCTAATATTAACACTAGATGAATAGTCTCATTACATACTTCCTACTGTTCTCCCAGAATACTGCTTCATCCTACACAACAGTGCAGTTGCAGATACCTTCTTTTAAGAAGTGGGAAATACAAATAACCTCTGGAGAAATGATCTGTAGAGAAACCGTATCCTTGCCACTTAGCATACTACAGACCTTTATTGGGAATACTGAGTGCAAACTTGATTGTCAGCTGCTGACCTTACTGGAATCCATGTGCCTAATGTGGGTTAAAAGTCTTACAGAGGAGAAGGAAGCGTATGAATTTTAATGATAGCAATGTCACGTGTGATGTGTAGGCAAAGCTTAAAAATATTTACAGGTGAAAACCTGCATTATAGAGCATGTTTTTGTTCTGCTGAGTTTCAGCAAACCTAGTAATTAATCAACACATACTTAATGTTTACACTCCATTAGGTGTAGCAGTAGTCAGTGCTTCTGTTTCATGTAGGCCCTGACATATCATTTGGTAGAAGTCTAATGCAACTCTCTTCATGGCTTTCTTCTTTTCGTTTTTAAATTTCCAATGGAATTTCTAGTGAATAAATTAGTAGATTTATCATTTTCTCTATAATAGTGTCACATGGACAGTTTGATGAAATAGCTCATTACAGTCAATGAAGTGAAATATGAGTTCCATCAGCACATTTTCATCAAACAGAGTTATAGAAATTAGTTTGCTGTTATCAAGGACTGTAGAATACAAAAATAAAATTAAGCAAGCTATTAGAGGATAGATTTAGGGAGGGTCCCAACTGAGTTGGAACACAACTGCCACTGTGAAAAACAGAGGACTGCTGTATGCTTAAATGAATTGTGAAGCATCAGTATTAATTGTTAATTATGTACATTAGAGATAAATTAAATTCAGAACCACCTGAGTGTACGTGAATACTGCACACTGCTCAACCACTCAACCAAGAAAGAAAAAAGGCAAGCATTTGTTATTCTGCAATGACTATCAAAGTTTGAAACTGTACTAAACTGTCTTCAGCATCATTATTTCTATGACCCCGTAATGTAATTGAAATTGAAGTAAAACCTCTACTATTACAATCATTCTTTCCTTCTTTATACTTTCCAAAGTCAGAACTGAGAAAGAGCCAAACTGTCATGGTTAATGTACAGATGGAAGAAATTCTCCACAGAAAGGAGAAGAAAGCTGTGGACTTTCTCTTCACTGTTTGATATCCCAGGAAACTCAAACTGTATTTACAGCTTCCTGTCAATGAGCCACAACCTATTGAGATAAATGGACTATTTTTGAGGATCCTACAAAAGCTATGCAAGTCTATTATTGTCTATGTTTTAGTGCAGAATGTGGCTTTACCACTCCCCAGAAGTTCAGTGTTCTCTAAATCAAAAAAAAAAAAAAAAAAAAAAAAAAAAAAAAAAAAAAGAAAAAAAAGAAAGAAAAAAGATTGAAAACAACTGGATACATGAATTATAAATATATTACGTGCGTATGCCACAGTACTAATAACTGTCATAATAAAGCTGCTTATAGTTTAGCCCCTATACCAAAAATGTTATCTAGTCTTTTCATGGCTAATCTGAAATCTTGTTTATAGCTTCTAGTTCTAAGCCTGCTTTCTTATGGTTTGCAATAGCTTTTTCTCTCCTTGAAGACATATTTCCCTTCAATTTTTACTTCTTTTGGTTATATAATCCCATTTACTTTCTTGTCAGGTTTTCCATGTCTCTGATCACTCTTGCTGTTCTTCTCTAGACTTTCTTCACTTGATTCACAACCTAATTGGAAGGAAGGGCCCGAACTGGGCACTGTCCTCACCTGAGGCTTATCTGTGCAGAATAGTGAGGAGAATGACTTCAGCTATCTTGCAGGGGTTTTATACAATCCAGTGTGTTTTTTTTGCCTTCTGCAGCAGTATAACACTGTTGATTTATGTTCACTTTATGATCCACAGTAGCTTAAAGAGGCCTTTTGCTTTGTTTTAAGAATTGTTTGCTAGGAAATTATTCCCTATTCCAATACAGTGCCACTAATTTGTCCTACTCTGTGCTCGTACTTACTGAATTTCATATATTTTTTTTGTTTGTTCAGTTGTTAAGATCACTTTAGATTCTAATCTTAAAGTGATCCCCATTTCCTGCTATGATCTAAGCAATGCTATTAGCACAACACAAGCTGAAGGTCCAGGAAAACCTAGGCCAAAATAATAATCTATCATTGTGCAGTCTATATGACTTCTCTGTTCTCTTCCAGAGTCTTTGGACTCTTCCTTCAAGCAGAATACTTCGTTATTTTCATTTTCCAACCCCAAACTTTGCTTTTAGAAAGATTGGAAAAATAAATCTGATACAGCTCTCTTACTTTGTTCTATGCAGTCTAACTTAAGAAATAGGAACATGTCTTTGACAAATTTTCTTGTTTTGCTTTATTCAGGTTTCTGTGGCAATGTTGTCTGTGCAAGGATTGACTTGATTTAGTAAAAAAGGAAAATGGTACTCAGACTTTTGGTAGCTCAGCACAGACTAGTTAGTTCAGCTTGAGTCTTGAAATGGTTTAAGCAAGAGTTAGATGGAACAAGTTAAAAACATCATCAAAGCACATCATGCTGAGTGTCCCCGGAAACTGAAGTGGCCTTTGTCTTCACTGAGTAGATAAATATTCCTTTACGAATATAACCCATCAACTTCATGTAGGACCTGTACGTCAAGAAAGCCATTGCAGGGACCTCAGAATAAAACAGAAGATTTATATGGCTACCTAGAATGGCATTCTTTAGCTGATGGGAAGCTTTAATAGGATACTTTCTGTATTGTGCTTAACTTATAAGAGATGAGTAAGTATTCAAATAATGCTCATACGTAGTGGGGTGCAACTAACTTCTGCCAAACTAAGATGTTGTTCGCAGAGAGCAACTTGATTCTTTAAGAATTATTTTTTATTTCAGTGACAATCAACAATGTTGTGATGAAGAGTGATGCACACCATGCTTTTCATCCTTAAAACAATGCTCCCAATATTTAACTTCAGCCTTAGATCTTCAACCGGCATTTAACATTTTGTTTTAATAAATTATTCTTAGACATTATTTGCTGTGTGCAGAGGGAATTACTTCAGCTCTTTCTACTTATGTGTGTTATTTTTGTATGTGGTCCTGTTCTAATTTTACTCCTTATCTAGATTGAGAATGAATTCTTAGTGTCTTGATAATGATATTACACAGACTAAACACTCCAGGCTGCCAAATAACAATTTCACCTGATGTTTTTTGCAGGTATCATATGCAGTGAAGTTTTTATATATGCAAGTAGAGAAGGCAACCTAAATCCTACCAGGCAGGAACTTCAAGGAGTTACCACAGTTACTAAAGCTGGGAAGCTGCCTGAGTTTTTACTGGAACGAGAACTGGCTCACTGTCATACTTATCTTCACTTGAAGGTTATTGTCCTAACTAAATTCAGTTTCACAGTCATGACTCAGTCTCTAATGAATTCTAATAGACTAAACTAGCTGCTCCATTTAGAAGTTTGCATGTGTAACATTCTCTTCTCCTCTGAGTCACAGGACTTGCCTAATTTTGGAGATGAAAATTAAGTTTAATTTTGGGATGGCATTTCCCAAAAGGGAGATGAAGCTATAAATAATAGAGAGCTGTAACAAGAAAAACTGTTTGCATTTTGATTGCTTTATCATTCAAATTATGTAATAGTTTCAAAGCTGCTGAAAACTCAGGCAGCTTTCTGATTGGGGAATATCGCATAGTCTGTCAATAAGACCAAATATGCCCATAACTGTAAAGTTATTTGTTTACAAATATAGAATGGAATTTTGTAGTACTCAGAGGTCTGCTTTAGCTTTCTACAGAAAGTATAGGCACAGTCATTTATCAAAGCTCTTTCTACCCTAATGATGGAGTAGGAAAGCAAGAGAGGGCACAAGAGATGTGATAATCAAATCATATCCTTCTCCTTCCATGCTCCTTCCACATCAAAGGAAATGTTACTATCCATTTGAAAGATATCTGATTCCATCCTAGAAGGAAAGTATGTAAGGAGTCAAAATAGAGAGGGATTAAGATATTCTGTTACTCAGTTAAGGCAAAATTCAATATGAAAGCTAAATATTTCTACCTGTAAACTTTTTTCCCCTTCAATTTAGTGCCAGTTTTTAGAATCAACTTAAATAATGGAATAATTGGGACTTAACAAAATTTTAAAAGACTGTTTCAAGCATATAAGTATAGAGTATGGCTAGTCTTTCCCCCACCCTTATCCCTCTTTCCTTGACACAAATAATGTTAGCAGAGAAGATAGGTGGTGGGAACAGCCAGGAAGGGCAGGTTGGTTCGAGTAGAAAAGAAGTCTGTCCTAGAGTAGCAAAGGCTGACTTTTACCTATTGGTACAGACAAGTAACTGAGTCATTTTATTGCCGTAGTCATTACCTCTTTAGCATCGTGTACCTAGAGACAGACATGGAAGAATCTTCTATCTGAGCTTGCTGCCCACTCTTGTGCAGATGCACTCCTGTTACTTTCTGCAAGTTATATATAACATAAGCTAAAAAGACTTCCTGTAAAATGATGTGAAGAGCATACACCTAATGTCTGTAAGCAAAATGCAATTTCCTATTGAAAAAATATGAAACTGTCTTTCAAACTCACATTTTTGTTCCTGTTAAAGCTGCTATTGTCATGGATCTGCAGAACAGTTCCCTGAAGGTTACTATAATGAACAAATCTAGATCCAATTATTCAGAAGTGCTGGAATTTTGCCTGTACAATTTTCATTTCACTAATGGGCTGGGCAGATTCTGATTTTTCTCAAACTGTTCATAAATGGAGCTTTATGTAGTTAACTACTTTTATTACATTTCCCATATGTGAAGCAAAACGTAAATTTTATATGAAGGAAAATCAGCAAACAGAACCATATAAGTCTGAGGGTTTATTCAGTATTCTGTCATCATTGACTTTTTTTCAGTCTCAGCTTAAGTCACTTTCAAATGTTTGTATTTGCATGTCTATCCGTATGACTGTCATATGATGCAGACTTTAGTGCAGAATTGGACCTGAGTGGGGTGCTCTTTGCGTCACAGCCTTCTACACTGTGCTCAGTCACTTTTTTCCTAGATAAACTCTTCAGCAGTTCAGAGGAACTTCAGTGATCTAAAGAAGAATGCCTGAACTTAAACATTTCTCTTCAATTTACATACTTCAATTTACAGTTTCAGTCTAGCATCTTTCAGATCAGCTGTTCCGCTCTAGTCTTCTGTGACAGAGGATCTTTGGAAACCTGTCAGTACATTGGAGTAATAATGGACCTTAAACCTTTGGCCTGTGATTTGAATTCAGTAAGATCTCTTCTGGGTAAGTTCACTTGTCTGCTGCAGTGATGTATCAGGACCTGGGGCAAGCTATAGAAGCAGATATTTCCTGAGGTATCAAGTGTATAAAGCACTAATAAAATTTAAAAGTAACCTTGTAAAGAGCTGTGGTAAATTGTATAAATCTCACTGACCTAATCCCTCAAATATTAGGCACACAATTTCAGATATGAATTAGAACTCGAGGAAGATTCTGAACAAGTAGAGCATTAGGGTAAAAGTTTATTTGTATTGCGTGTGTTTAAGGCAAGTCACAGAATTTTTGTGAAGAGGAATTTGTGATGAGACCATATGAGTCAGGTTTACAACTATCATATGTTTCCTGTTCTGTCATTTCAAAGGAATCATTTTGAAAATGTTTATAAAATATGGGCTAATGTCTGGACTGGATCTCATACACAGTTTTTGAAGCTCACCATATCAAAATACAGACTACAGACTGGTTTGCAGGCTCAGGACAATATTAGGGTTTCCATATCAGTACAGCTTACCTTTGGACAGAAAGACCGACTTCTATTTCAGCCTTCTTTTCTATCATTCTGTGAAATCTCTGCTTAATCTTATTTTAATTTTGACATCAGACCTGATCCTGAACCTTCTTTCTTATCCTAAATTTATGTGTCTCTAAACATACCTGTTTACTGCTTTATCCAAATATCCCAATGCTAAAAGTGCTAATGAGATCTTCTTTGCATGATTATTGAAGACATTTATTATGACTTTTGTAAATCTTGGCTGTTCTTTTAAAATGTGAATGTTATGTGGCTGCTGTTCTTACTGAAAAGGTGACATGACCCCGATACTCAAATAACTCACTTTTTCCTCCTGTAATTTCAGAAACTAATTGCAATTTCCTTCTCTTTAAATCCTCCTTGAACATGTGAATTGCTCTATTCATACACATTTGTAATAATAGGTTTAATACATTAAACTTGTTACTTAATTCAACAGTGTACTTATTCAACCTGTTCATTCAGTAGTGCGGTATTGTCCAAAGAATAAGCTATAGCCAGGGAGTCAGACAAGGACAAATCCAGAGTAATAGATGGGCTTCTCCATTATTTCCTGGCAGTTATGGCTGGAAAACGATAAAAGCCTTAAGTAGTGCAATAATGCTGGCTGCAACTTATGGACATCTTGCTATTGTTTTAGTCTTTGTGGGAACTGTTCTTAAAATGTTAACATGAACGCAAAAATATTTGACAATCACCCCTCTCCCTCCCTGCAAGAAAAGAGGGAGAATCATCAGGTAACAAGGATCCATTGAGTAGAAATGGGTATGACTGAGGGAGAGGAACCTAAAAGAATATCAAAAGAATAAAAGATAAATACATTCTATCTAAAGCTATAGAGTGCATGGGATACATGCTCAATTTTCCTGAGAGATGGGAAGACAAATGTACAGGAAAGAGATGTGGAAGAATGTCCCAGAGGAACTATGGAAAACTCGCTAAGTTTCATTAGCGGATTAGGATCCTATGATTGTAACTTCTTCAATATCTTTAAAACAAAGCATCTCAAAGGAAATCTCTTGAGACAAACTGTCTTTTGCTGAAACAAAAGTTGCCTGATTTCTGCCTTGTAGAAGCTACTGATTTCTCCAACAAAATTTCCATTTCCTTTCTACATGATATTACTCTGACCTTCTTGTTAGTCTGGGGCAGGCACACATGCCATACTGGCGAGGAATCCCCTTGGCTTTGCTGAACTTTGCCTTCTGTTTTAGCAAACCTGAACAGTTTCATTTTCCTAATGAAACCTAAAACCAAGTAAACAATGTTCTCGGGTTTGATGTTTCCTCAAGAAAGGTCCTTGGACTTCTAATACGGCCATGTGTGACTTCTGCCCAGAGGGGAGAATTGGTAATTAGGTATTTATGCATGTTCAGCTGGTGGCCTTTCTTACAAGCTAGGACCTAGCAAATACCGAGTTTCTACCAAAAACAGCTGAATCTACAATAGTACATTTGACATAAATCTGATCAATGTGAATGTATGCAGATCTGGAGCTGCCTCATTTAAGAAAAAGATTGTTCTACAACCACTCTTCTGAATCTTCTCGTCTGTTTTGCTTAGCAGTTAGAAGAACTTACACTTGAAATACATGCAAAAATAAAACATTCATAAAACAGAAAGAACTGATTATGACACTGGGGGTTGTTTCCTGAAGTTCCTTGTGTCTAGGTGGGAGGACACACAGGTTTTCAGAGGCTTTGGGATCATTTAGGGTCACCCCATTTTGCTTATTTCACAATTAAGAATTTGAACCCAATACTGTAACTATTCAGTTTGATTTCTCATGTGTCCAGAGCTGTTCTACTCTGCATAAATAGTTGAGTACTCATTGTATCAGAGAGAGTGGGGATGATGGGTATGATATTCGTTCATAGGAGATATGAATATCATTGTTCTATTTCCATTTAATACTAAGTAATATTAAGTGAAACACCTTCAAGAGCAGAAAATGGGTAGCCTGAGGCAGAATGTCCTCACTGTCTGGTAATTAGGCCACTGAACTAGTAGGTATACATTTCTTGAAACATACCTGCTATGATTTGGGGAGATGGGGAATGAGAATTTCATTTAATCTCAGAGAAAATAACTATTCTAGTAACTGAGTTTTAGGATCTGGTGGGAAGTATGGGGTAAGACGAAGGGGAAAGAGAGGGATAGATTCATTCTCTACACAGATATAGTTTAACTGTTTTCTTAACTGAAAAGATTTGCCAGCTTCTATCTGTGTCTGAATAATGTCAGGTCAACTAAATATGCACTTTTGGAAAATAAATTAGCTTTTAAAAAACCTAGTTGCTCTAGTACTCAAAAGAGACTTCCAGTTTGCTCACAGTAGGCTGGTCCCATTCTATTTCTTTTCTATTTATATGGCTATCTTCCTAGAAAATCTTAAGCAGTTTTATATCCACAATCTAAGGTGATGTCCATTTTTTTCTTTTTTTTCTTTTTTTTTTTCTTTGTTGTGGGAAAACAATTCTAAGGCCTTCGTGCTGAGGCTTTACCACTGACCGCTGAACATTAAGTATTTTAGATAAGTGTCAGTAAGCAGATCAGAAGGAATCATGGAATTGTTAAGGTTGGAAGGGAGCTCTAGAGATCATCTAGTCTAGCCCCCCTGCTAAAGAAGGGTCACCTAGAGCACATCACCTAGAGCATGTTGCACAGGGCATCAGACAAGGTCAGATTAATTAAGTAGAAGCTTGGATCTCTTGCTGTTTTCACCCTCTGATATCTTTAACAGTAGCTGAAATGTGCTGATACACGGTGCTATGCTACACTTCAAAAAGCAATAGGTGATAATAGTAGTAAACAGTGATTTTTATTGATTTATTTTTACTGAACTGATACAAGTAAATAGAATTCTCTAATGATGGAAAAGTCTAGCTTGGAAGGGACCTCTGGAGATCATCCAGTTCAACCTCCAGAAAGTAGGGCTCTACATTAGGTTATTAAGGGCCCATCAAGCCATATCTTGAATATTTCCAGCAAGGGAGATTCCACCACTTTGCTTCTCTTACAATGTTTAACTGTTCTCACAGTGAACATTTTTTTTTTTAGAAATTCACCAAGTTGTGTCTGTTTCCCTTGTCCTGTCCTTGTCCTGCCTTGTCCTGGTGCTTCCTTCTCAAGAGATTACCTCCATCATCTCCATAGCTACCTATTAGGTAGTAGACTAATTTATACTGATACTGCTCAAGTCTCATTTCAGCTGTTGAGTGTTTAACATTTGCTTAACATTTTTTAATATTTTGCATATTTTAATTTAATCTTAATAAATAAGATTATTAAAGCTTACAATGCTCACTAAAAAAACAAAATTGTTAAACAGAGGGGAGAATTAGTGTCCCCACACTGTGAGAATAATTCACTCCCCATGGCAAGGGGAAAAACCCCAAGCAAATAGAAAGATGTGTTCCACTGCAGCACATGCTTCTGAAAGAAAAGGGAAAGTTCATTGTAAGCCACTGTTGTTTCCATTTCTGTATTTAAGTAAATTCTCATTCTTAGAAATTATTATTGCAGACACAACAGAATGGCAAGTGACTCTGCCTTTGTGCTGGCCATGTTGCTGTGGAATAGTTTGTACTTTTCATAAAGGTGACCTGGGAATACTTACTTTTAAATAGTCATGAAGCTTTTCATGAGTTTCTACTGACAAGATGTTTTAGTGGTGATCAGGAGCAGTCTTCCTAGGGAAGCGGATAGTAGGGGGATTCTCACTTACTTTTCTTGCTCCGTGTAGGCCTGAAATCCTGCTGCCCTGAAGCTGCCTTCATTCCCTCTTCTGTCTCTCATCCCCACTCTCTTCACCTGCAGCAATGCCTGTAACACTTAGGCCGACCACTGTTGATTCATAACAGAGATTCTGTTCCCTACATGGGGACAGTTTGTATAAACCTTGGACCAATATCAGCTATATAAGGAGCTAATGGCATTCAGCAGGTGACAGCACTAGGTCTTACATAGTCTTCTAGTCATAATTTACAAGGTCAAATCCTTGTCCTGTGAGGCACACTTTGATCCCCATAGGACAAGAACTGTGTTCTAGACTTTAGAGCATATAAGAAATAGATGATACACTTAAAGACAAATTAAAATGATATTTCCAAAATCCCAATGACAGAGGGAGTTTGAAGTGATTCACAAATAAGTTTTTGTTATTTGAAAAAGATATATTAGCTAAACACTTCCTTATTGAGTTTTGCTGTTGACTTCAGGGAAGGTAGAGTATGGCACAAGTGCAAATCTATAGAGAACTTTGTGTTTAGATATTCCGGAAAAGGGCTGTCCAAGACTTTTCCTGCTCTGCAGTACAGGTGCATTCTTCAGTGCATCCTGCAGTTCTGGAAAAAAAAAAAAAAAAGTTTCATTCTAGTTTGCGCTTAGGGATCAAGCATAGATACACAATTTCATCAACTCTGGCTTTGATGAATTCATAGATATATGTGTTGAGTTCCAAAGCAGAAGCAGAAATAGTTCCTGTGTACTTGACCACTTGTACTTGTTTCTCAATCTCACATGTACACACATTTTACCATTTTAATTTGTGAATAACATTTTTACTACATAAAGTGAGGACTAAATCCTTAATTTTTGAAAAATATCTGTTTTTTTGGTAGCTGAGTGCAAAAAACATTGACTTAAAACAAAACCACCCACTTCTTCCCAGTGCTTATAAATACAAATACAATTAAATTAATTGAATTGCAATTTGTAATTCCACAGTATCCTTTATTTTAGAGACAAGTCACAAGAAATTTTATTTCAAAAGGTGGGAGAAAAGGAGATTTTTAAAATCAAATTTAATTTCTGGAATGCTTTCCAGATAGTAAGATCTTTATGTGCCATGATATGGCTACGCAGAAATGGTCTGAAATTTTAGGAGGAAAGATGGTAATTTGTAACAACAGGGCTGTCATGTGGCACTTGAAGGACTGTTTTGGTTTAATCCTGCAGCAGACACTAGCTGGCTGCAGACAAAGTTTAATGTATCTTCTCTTTCCCTCTAATGTTTGCTTTAGTTCTCCTGCCTATTAAGAACTCATGTCAGAAAACAAAGCAAAATTAGATTTCTCTAAAATCACCAGATAAAAACATTGTATTAACTGTGCTGCCAGTTTAGTAGAACAGCGTAGGCTCGTTCATCATGCTTAAAGCCAAAATGGCCAAATACAGGTTAGAAGGAGATCTGGACAACTAAAAGTCCTGATCTAAGTTAGGAGGCAGTACTGCTTCAGCAGCAAAATCCAAACTATGCATTATAAAAGTACCTTTAACTTATAGCTCAAAAGAAAAACAAATCTTGTGGGAGGGGGTAGTTTTGGAAATACAGACACCACTATCTGGTTCATTTGGGTTGGCTGCTTTTGACTGACATTGATATTCTTACCAATTCATGCAACTGGACATTGAATCCTGGCTCTTTTCTTTGCAGATCCTGTCTTTCCTGTGCTTCTTATCTCCCAATGATCATTATTTTCAGTAAGATTTCTCTCATCCTTTTTGCTCTTCCCTGCTTTTCCTGAGCAGAACTTTTTATAGGTCAAACAACATAATGTATTGTGGTGCTTCAGCAAGCCCAGCTGTGGCTGCATGTGCCATGTAGCTTAAATAAACCATGTAAGGCAAGTGCTTAGGTCATGCAATTGAATATCTGCAATCAATCTTTATCAAATTGGGGTGTGTCAGTCTCATATAGCATTATAGTCCGTATTAATAGGCAGCCTTTTACAACTAGGATTACAGTGCAGAAGTAATAAAATGAAGAAATACCTATTTTTTACACTTTTCCCCTGAAACATATAATCCTTTAAGGGGAAAAAAAACATTTATACAACAACAAATATGTGGAGTAGCTTGTAAAGGATGATATTTAGGGAAGAAAAAGTAAACTTTTTCTTTTATATGTGAATGGATGCTGTAGTAAAGGCACTAACAAATTTACAGAGAGGTGATAAATTTACTCAGTGCTAGAGCAGAGACTCAGCATTCTGGGCTGCAAGATCTTCATTCTAAATAAAGATATTTTGCAAAAAGACATCCTGGGATTGTGAAGGGGATGACAGTGAAAAGGTTATTTAGAGAAAGGGGAGGAAAATGTGCATAATTTGCAATCAGCTGTAGAATAAGCTTGTTGCTAAATACTATGTTACAAACACCTGTTTGTCAGATGGAACAGTTAAAAAAATTAAATAGTACTCATGCAATCAGATTCATCAACTCACAATAACTGTTTACTAACGCAGAGCAAAAAAGAAAAATAAAAGAGAAAGGAAATTCAAGAGGAGTATCAATAAGTTCCTTACTCATAACAGATGTTGAATAATTATATGTTCTTGCAGCTTATGTTCCTGTGACCTTTGTAACATGGATTGAAGAATATTTTCATAAGATGTCAGAAAGCTCCTCATGAAGAAAGCAATGACGTATTTCCAGCCTGCCCCACCTTCTGACCTGCAAAGCCACATATCATTGTATGACTAATAACATAAGGTACTCCCTATAAGTAACAGTGGTACAAACTCTATTTGTTACGTGCGTCTTTCCTGCGGAACATAGATCATCCTTAACAATTAGGGGTTAGGGTTCCGTAGACCTAGTTTTATCCAGGTGACTCTGGACCTGACTTAGCCCTCTACCTTTCAGCAACTCATTTTATTTCTCTGTGTTCAGGTATCTACAGCCAAGCTGTTTGGTCATTCCTCAGTATAGTTCAAATCAGTGGCCACATTCTACTGTTTGCAGAGTATCTTGCACTGTATGACCTTGATTTTGTTGAGTGACCGTTATGACATGTTATTATTTTCATAGCCATCTTTGCTAAAAGGACAGACATTAGCTTAAGGTATGTATGTTAAGCTTCTGTGTAAAAAAGGATAAAGACTTCTGGCGATGTGAAAATAATTATGCATGTGATAAATAATTATTACGTGTGAAAGATAAGAAAGATGCAGGAGAGTAAATAAAGAAGTCAAGAGCTTGAGGGCTCAGACATACGAGTGAGTTGCTCTTTAACTTGACTAGTATCCAGGTATCTACTGAGTCACGGTAGTTGACTACATACACAGGCTTGGCTCTTGGTAATAGGGATATAAATTCTTCTGGTTTTCAGGATTCTTTCTAACAAAAAATAATAATAAAAAGACTTGTGGTCTTGCACCACCAATTCAACACAAAAAAGTAGGAATATTTAACTCAAGAAAAGTTGAAACAACAAAGAATAAAAATATTCTAATTTTCTTAGGTTTAAGTTGTGTATGCTTCCTTAGCTGCTGTTAGTAGAGTAGCTGAGATACTCTCTTGTAAGAATATGAAATGTCTTCAGGGAGAATTTTGATTTTTTTCTTTTCATCATGGACAAAGGCAAGAAAGTGATTTGGTGATGAGGCTGTCTTTCCTTCTCAGAATGTCCTAACAGCATTTTTCTAGACCATTATTTGTGGGGAATATACATGAACCTTTAATGGATGGGAAATTTCTTGATCACCTTAGAGCTACTCAGAAGTTAAATAAGCTAAAAATTCCCTTCAGAGATATTTTCTTCTAATGTTAAATGCTTGTTAATTTGGAAATAGGGTTAATCTTGAATTTCACTGGACTTACTTTGAAATTAGATAGAAGCTGGTAAACTTTGGAAATCAGTATTATTGTTCACTTCTGTAAATGACAGGATACAAACTAGTCTCCTAGTATGATGCTGAATATTTAAAGTTAATTTTAATTTTAAAATCTTAGTCTTACTTTAGATTCTCCCCCCAAATTTTAATTAAAGAACCATAGTTATAAATATATATTTATTTAAGTTAGGTAGATCTGCTTTACCATGTAGCATCTGGCACTTAGGTGTTTCTTCTTTTTAAGAATGGAAGAGTGATCTCATTGGAAGACTGGCTGAGTAGGAAGCTACTTCTGTGATTGGTGTAAAAAGTATTTTTCCTGTGTTACATTCCAAAAAAGTGGGGTTTCTGATTAGAATGGCATATGTATTCTCAATATTTTTTTTGTTATCTCAGAGTTTGCAATGAAAATCATGTTAACAGACAATTTTTAAAGATAGAAAGAGACTTGTAGATAGTTCTTACAATTAGTGAGAGTCATTGTCACTGTATGTAACGTATAACTTCTGGACTGCCCAAAGAGTTATTTTTCTGCAGAAAAATTCCAGCTAGATTTAAACAGAGTTGGGCATCACAAGATCACAATATATTTGGCTTTCTCAGTATTTGGCTTGTAAGCTTTGTGCAAACCTTGGGCATTTAGATGCACTTTGTGTCAATACTGAGGAGTAGAGCTGTGAATGAGAGATTTATGCACAGTATGGAGTGGCTAGTTTCTACAGCCTTTCCAAGATTAATTTCACACTTCATGATTTCTTGTGGAAGTCTAGCCTAGAAAAGGCTGAATCAATGCAGTGGGATGTTTTGTTGAATAGGAATGTTTTTTTGGTATGGACCAAAATGAACCAACATCCACTATACTGTAGTCCTTCTGACTTCTAAAATGTCCAATTCCATGAAGTTAGATGGGGTTGAAACTGGTCCCCAGGGGCTTTCCCTTTAGATAGTTTGCACCATCTCATATTTTAAAAAATGTGCAGGAGCCAACCTGCTGAATCCCTGGCATTAACTTTATTGACAGTTATTATTTTATTTCAAAGTACTATTAAGCTGGTAGTACCTTGTGCCTTCAGTGACAAAACTGCAAAAAAAGCAATCTAAGTTCCTTTTATAACCAGCTTTCTAGTCTGATCAGTCATTCAGCTTCAGCACTGCCTGACTGATATCATTTTGCCCTGGTTTTCACAACTACTAATCACACCTGGCTAAAGCTGTGATTTCTGTTAGAGAACCGATCACAGTTAGAGACCAGGAAATAGTTTGCAGACAAGTCTGACACATTACTCTGGTGTCTCTTGATGACCATATTCAACTTCTACCAACAACAGCCAAATCAACAGACTGCTCCTGATTTGCCTGGGTAATAGAGTGTGAGGGCAATAAACCAAACAGGTTTCACAAGTGGGTGTGAATCAACCATGCAGGACACTGCTGGAGTAAAGATTGTAGTGGTGCTGAGGAGCACAAATTCCTAAGCTTTCCAAATCTGACCTAAGAAATCCATGCAGAAAGATGACTGTGACCGTACCTGAGCTGGTTCCTGGAGATAATCTGCCCCCATACAGTGGAGAGGAGAGCTTTGTTATCTTTGTCAATACTTATAAATTCATGCTTAAAAACAGTGAACTTTTAGAACAGACTGAAGAGAAGATTCTTCCAAGATGATAAATAAAGGCAGATGTTGAGGTTCTTAGAATCATAGAATCATAGAATCAGTAAGGATGGAAGGGACCTCTGGAGATCATCTAGTCCAACCTCCCTGCTCAGCAAGGTCACCTCTTAGAGCATGGTAGACAGGATTGCATCCAGCTGGGCCTTGAACACCTCCAGGGAAGGAGACTCCACAACCTCTCTGGGCAGCCTGGTCCAGTGCTCCGTTACTCTCCCAGTGAAGAAATTCCCCCTCACGGTCAGGCAGAACTTCCTGTGGTTCAGTTTCTGCCCATTGCCTCTTGTCCTGTCACATGGGACAACTGAAAAGAGTTTGTCCCTGTCCCCTTGACACCCTCCCTTCAGGTACTTATACACATTGATAAGATCCCCCCTCAGTCTTCTCCTCCCCAGGCTGAAGAGGCCCAGCTCTTGCAGCTGTTCCTCATAGGGCGGATGCTCCAGCCCTCTGATCATCCTCGTAGCCCTACGCTGGACTCTCTCCAGTAGCTCCATGTCTCTCTTGTGCTGGGGAGCCCAGAACTGGACACAGTACTCGAGATGAGGCCTCCCCAGGGCTGAGTAGAGGGGCAGGATCACCTCCCTCCACCTGCTGGCAACACCATTCTTAATGCACCCCAGGAGACCATTGGCCTTCTTGGTCACAAGGGCACATTGCTGGCTCATGGTCAACCTGTCATCCACCAGCACTTCCAGGTCTTTCTCTGCAGAGCTGCTCTCCAGCAGGTCAGCCCTCAGCTTGTACTGGTGCAGCTTGTACTGGGGGTGCAGGTTATTTCTCCCTACGTGCAGGACTCTGCACTTGCCCTTGTTGAACATCCGGAGGTTCCTCTCTGCCCAACTTTCCAGCCTGTCCAGGTCTCTCTGAATGGCAGCACAGCCCTCAGGTGTACCAGCCACTCCTCCCAGCTTGGTATCATCCACAAACTTGCTGAGGAGGTACTGTGTCCCCTCATCCAGGTCATTGATGAAAAAGTTGAACAGGATGGGGCCCAGTGCTGAGCCCTGGGGAACTCCAGCTGGATTCCACACCACTGATGATGACCCTCTGAGCTCTGCCTTTCAGCCAGTTCTCAATCCACCTCACTGTCCACTTGTCTGACCCACACTTCCTGAGCTTATCTAGGAGGATGTTATGGGAGACAGTGTCAAAAGCCTTGCTGAAGTCAAGGTACACAATGTCCACTGCTCTCCCCACATCTACCAGCCAGTCATGCCATCAGAGAAGGCTATCAGATTGGTTAAGCAGGATTTCCCCTTGGTGAATCCATGCTGGCTACTCCTGACCACCTTCTTATCCTCCATATGTCTGGAGATGACATCCAGAATGAGCTGTTCCATCACCTTTCCAGGGATGGAGGTGAGGCTGACCGGCCTATAGTTTTCTGAGTCATTCTTTTCGCCCTTTTTGAAGACTGGAGTGACATTGGCTTTCTTCCAGTCCTCAGGCACTCTCCTCCATCTTCTTGTTCTGCATTATCTTTTTTTCTTAGTGAGCACTGAGAAAAACTCTTCAAAGAACAATGTAGTCATGTCGTGATTCCCAGGCTGGTTCTGAACAATCTAGCTTACGCCTGAGGCAATAAATCTATATTAATGCAGTGCTCTGCCCTGGTTAATTATTTCTGAGCTAGCTCATGTTTCTCAAAATAGCACTGTAAAGCATCTGTATATTTACTTGAGAGGAAGAAGCTGGTAAGCTGAGTCCCACTTTCCACTTTTCTCCTCCTATTAGCAACATCCAATTTACATGCATTTTCCCAGGCATCTGATGCAGTTGCAGCTATTTAGCCCACCTTGTTCACTTGGGAAAGCTGAGAATGAAATTTCAGTAAGTACTGTCAAGTACTGTACAAACAGTGAGCAAGAGACAGTTTTCAATGTAGATAGACACATACCATATGGATAGACAAAACAGATGGTGGGTGAGGGAGAAGGAGAGTTAGGAACAGAAGCATAGACCAGTGAACAGATTTCCTCACAGTTGTCCTGCAGTCTAGTACATGGTCAAAATTAGAGTCCAGATTCCTTGGCCTTGGGGTAAGTGTCTTATCAGTGTTGCCTCAAGCCAGAGAGTAATTTTTTTTATTCCCTTAACAAATCTGCTCACTTTAAGTATAGCTATTAACTTCCTAGGGGATTTGAACTGGAGTTTGTCTTTATGTACAAACAGTTTAGAGATTTTCTGATCTCAGTGGTTCTCATCAGGAAAGGTTAGGAGGAACAGCATTTTTCATAGTCAGTCTAGTTTAAAACCGGGCTATGGCTCATGCATAACAACAGCAACAATTTGCATTTATATAGCACCTTTCATCCCTTAGGATCTCAGAGTACTTTATAGACCATATGTGGGAATAACTTCGCTGAAATAACAGTTAAAAATCCCCCTTGAAGCCCCTCAGCCTTTGGAGCAGCATGAAGCTGTTACCTAGCAGTGCACAGTCCAGTATTGCCACACAGCCAATAAAGAAAGGCATGGAGAAGATGCTGTTTCTCAGCAGATGAAACTGGAAGATGAATAGAAAGCAAACAGAATTAAATTGCATGCCAGTAGATTTGAACTGAACAGACTTTGACCAGATTCTGTCCCTACAAAAATGGAACTGTGAGAAATTCCATGATCATTAGTAATCATGATTTGTTTTTATGCGTCCTTTGCAGGATGACCTCTGACGATATAACACATTATTGGACTGGCTCAGATTGAGCAGTTCCATATACTTAATTTTTCACATTATCTAGGATCATCATAAATATATTTTGGTCAGACATTTAATAGTATGCTATATCTGGTAATATTCCTATCCAGATATGGTATTAACCTGTTCCTGCTTCAATCTGACAATATTAGTGTGCAGTTATGTAGTTACATTATACTTTCTTTTCTGAAAAGAGAAACATCACATGTAGCTGTATATGTGTATGCTACCTGTTTACAGAACAATGATGAGGATACTCTGATAGCATAAAATGAAATGAAAATTATATTTACCCGAAGATCTGGAATTAATGGAGAAAATGTGGATAAGTAAGCGTGACTTAATCAGATAAAAATGTGTGTGTTGGTCTCATGACTAAATTAGTCGCTTCAGTTACTGAAAAATAAGTTCTATATAGCTCCAAATTGCCCTATAAGAGTGCCTAGAAGATAGAGAGCAATGAATATAGTGACAGAGGCTTTGTGCTGTCTGAACTTGACCCAGAGCTTTGTAAGGGGAGCATGAGGTTACAGTTATTTTTTTTACTGAATCGTAAGAAAAATTCAGTTTAGAGATGAGTATGGCCTACCAAATATGCCATTAGTTTCCACCCCCCCCCCAAGTAATGGACATACAACTCTTACTGGTGAATAGACAGAGTTTTAATATATGACTTAAATTAGAAAAACCCCTATAGCAGCCAATGAAACCCGTGTTAGACCCATACCAGAATCACAGCTCTATTTGAACATCTTAATTAGGTCTTTAAGGGATGCTTCACCCCTTGTCCTCAAGAAAATCTGAGACAGCATCTGACTGGCTTCAGTGGGAGTTGATGGTTCCTACCTTCATCCAGGCTTCATGCTGTAGAGGCCTCCCAAGCAGTGACTATGCCTATTTGTTGCTTCTGTCTTTGTCAAGGCACTCATAAAAGTAAGGACCAACATCTCTTTGGGGAATGTGCTAAAGAAGTGCGTAGACATTGGAGCTAACTCTAAAGGTGGATCCTGAATAAAATGGAATTATTAAAACTCATGATATAAAAATAATGTTCCCCTAAGGACGTAATTTTTCTTACATGACAAGAAGGCTGATAAATGTCCCTGATAAAGCCTATTATTTTTACTGTTAAAGTGCAAGATGTTGTAATAACAGACTGGGAACAAACTGACTGCTTAAGTGACAGGTTACCTCCAACCTTCCCCCAGTTATCAAGTGCATTTTTTTTTCTAGTATTTTATATTTCACTTCTAGGACCGAGAAATTCTTTGTAATAAGATATTTAGTTCTTGTGAGTAATTTACTCGAAGAAGAAAAAATGCTGTAATACATAGTAATTCAGCATGGTTTTACAGAAATCATATTTCACTTAAAAAACACCTAGAAAGCTTTCCTTTGAACCCTGCCTTCAAATAAATATTTATTAGCTGTGGTGTGTGTTCAGTTTCCTGAGTCATGTGGAATTGTTTCAGCTACATGATTGGATGTTTGAAAATTAGGAAAAAGAGGAAGATGTCAGTCTGCAAAAGTGATGGCTAATGAAGGAGAAGATACAAGTCTATAAAATCATAAGTGACACAGAGGGGAAAACACAGAATGCTAAAGCAGCAGAACTCCTTACTACAGGATGTTGCAAAAAGTGAAAATTCATGGAGATTTCTAAAGTAACTGAACAAGCTGGTGAAGATAAAAAAAATCAAATAAACAAATAGAGCTGTTAAATACAAATATGTTGCCACTGGCTTACGAAGTCTCTGAGCTACAAATCATTGGGGGCTGAAGGAGCAGTCTGAAGAAATATCAGTACAAATTTACACTTTTCTTGTACTCTTCCATTGACATTTCTGCTGGTCAGCTGGTGGCGGGTCACTGGACCAGCTGGACCTTTTGTCTGATGCCGTACGTTATTCTTAAGTTACTAGTTTCAAGCTGCCTATGCAAATTTTGCTAGTGTGTCAAATATGCAGGTGCATATTGCATGAATGGGTGCAGGATTTGAGTTCCCTAAAAAATGTTAAAAGTAAATGAAAAATAAATGATTTATTTAATTTGAAATAAATAAGATTGAAAGATAGGGGATTATTAATATCCTGGTTTATTTGCATCGTCATCCCTGATGCTGCCTTCAGTTCAGGTGAGCTGAATATGATGCCAATTATGAATGGTACAAGAGTCCTCCCTACTGCACTGCCTGTGAGCAAAAGTCATGGTCAGCGTGGGAGGAGCAAGCGTCCCCAGGCTGGATCCTGACCTGGAAAGCACCAACGCTGCTATTTCTAACTACGAAATAGAGGCAGAGCCCCCAGATAAACCAGCGTTTGGGAATATGATTAGGAGACTTCATTATTGCTTCTTTGCCGCCTACCCAAGGGATCCAAATGCTTTGCCTACCTCAAAGGGTACCCTGGAGCAAAATACTGTTTCCAGGTATTGGACTTGGTGGGACAGTTCTCTAGATTTCCCTGATTTGGAGATATTTATAATTGTTGTGTATAATGAAAGCCTCCTTCTCCCTCCCTTTCCTCCCCTGCCCCTCTCTGCCTAACAAACTGAACCTGTGGGGCCTCTGGAGCTCTCTGTGGCTGTTTTATTCATAGCTTTAGCCCCTTTCTTAGCACAGCAGCTTCATCAAATATTTTTCAAGGACAACATTTCTCCCTAAAGGTTTGCTCAGCAGCAATGACTGTCTCATCTAGGGAATCTATTCTGATTAATTTGACTTTAGCTTTCTTACTGCTCCAGTGGAGTCCAGATTTGTCAAGGACTTAAATATATATACACACACCAGGGAAGTTTTACAAAAAGCCACAGCACAATGAGCTGCCTCCTAATTTTATTAAGGGGCTCAGCCTTGAGAAAAGGACTGCTGTTATCAGGCTAGCCAGAGCAGAATGCAGCAAGAATTAAGACTGAAACTCTCAAAGTAACTAATTTCTGACATAATTGCAAAATATTCACGGTCACCAGATATTTTGGGCTTTTTGTTGTGTTACTGCATTCCTTCCTGGGAGGAAGAGTTGGGAGAGCAGTGTGGGAATGCAGCCGGCAGATGGCTGTAACCTCACAGAAACGGATCAGTAAGCAGCAGAACAGCTATGGGAGAAACTCAGACTTGTCTACAGAGCTGCAGCTGTCAAAACTATGGGTTACTAGGCTGGTGCTTTCTCAGCTGGACTGTCATTCTAAGCCTTCTGCTTGCAGCGTCCTGATGCCACATCTTTGTCCTTGTACAAAACATTCAGTAACGCAGAAGGGCATTAGCTATTTTTCACTTCCAATCTAAGTCAGGAAGTGCAGCCTGTTCTGGCCTGACATCTTGATATCATCACAGTCCCTTCTCCCTCTTATTATTTACTTCAGTTTCTGATACAAAAATGCCTGTTTCTACTAATCCATTCTGTTAGAGGAACCTAGTTTATATAGATCAGTATCTTATTCTTACATAGATCTCTCTTAGTGGTCCTTACCCATAAAATACAGCTTTTAAGCAACAATTGACCACCTTCCTGTCTTAGTGTAGCTTATTTAAATAGGAGTTGTGAATGTAATTTATAAAGAAAAGAGCTAAAAGATTTCCTTCTATTATAAGCCAGTAGAGGCATTGCTTTCTGCAGAACAAGAAAAAAAGCTGAGGGAAAATGAAAGAAAAGAGCAATCAGAAATCTCACTAAGAGCATCCCTTAAGATGCTGACAGAATCTTGAATGATATCAGAAACCAAAAGCTAGTGTGACTAGAAAACACCTTTCACAATAGGCCATGATGAATTTCTAACCCTGAAAGAAAATAAATCAATCTGACATCCAGCTGTGGTTTCCCTGCTTCTCTTCCCATAGTTAATGCATGTTTCAGTAAGAGCTTATTTTAAAAGAGCTCATGAAACATAAAAAGGGAGGAGAAGGTAAACCTAGTATTCTTGATCCCCCATGTGGAATTAATATCAGACTAGTTGTGAGTTAACTATGGCTCTTACAGTCATCTTTGTGAAATTCTTCAGCTGCCTATGAAAAACAAATTCTCTACTCCTCCCTTCATGGCAAGATGATATAGAACTCTTTGTAAGACATTGCATGAAAGTAGCTATAAATTAGCTTTTTTCCCTACCACATCATATTTTCTGTCTCTATAAACACATATATTCCTGACCACACAGTGTGCTTCAGCTGGCAGTGTGATTCAAATCCAGTCTGTTGGATGCTTTCATCTGACCAGCTGCCTTTGCTGCAAAGGCTGTTAAAGTGTTGTACATTAGCTCAGCAGGCTAATACCTTCCCCTGTACTTGCCATGTTAAGTGCTTACTGCCTTGAGCTACCATTTGATCCCTATAGGACTGAAAACATCCTTTATACACTGCCTAAGGATGTCCAGGCTTAGGAGTGCGCACTGCAGTGGGTGACTCTCAAGAAGAATCCCAAAATTGAGACTAAAACAACTTGCTGAAATTGGGCCAGTTCCCCAGAGCTCAGGAGGTCTGAGTCCCTGTGATATTATTCTTCTTGGTTAGCACAGGATAGCAAATGAGTTTCCCAGGACTCTGATCTACAGCGCTGTTCTAATTTACCATTTGGATGATTCCTTCCTTTTCTGTTCTAGGGCCTCCTGTAGAACTGGAGTATCTTCTTTCCAGGACTCTTTCTCAGTTTCAAAGATGTGCTAGAGATGGGGGTGCTGTGCCTTTAAAGTTGTTGGTGCTTTTGGTATTAACACTTACAACTGCAAACAAGCAACACAAGAGAATCAATTCCAGCTAGTATGGGATAAGTAGAAGGGGGCTGTGTTGAGAAGCTGACTCCAGATGCTTGCCTGTATGGTGCCTTCCTTATTTGTTCAAGGGTAGCACAAAGGTGGATGCATTGGAAAGCATTAGCATTCCTCCACACTGTATGATTTTATTATTTTATGAGAGTTAATTTTGTTTGAATTTCTTCCTGTTGTTTACATTTGCAAACCCCACCAGTGAGGAGCTTAGGAGAAAGCTACAGCTTGCCTCATATTTATTAAGTGACTGTCTCTTCAGACTTCTACCCTTTAACCCTTTCTAGACTTGAAGATAATTCACTGTATCCTCTGCAGTCTGCTTCTGATACTGAATAGAGAGGAAGATTTCTACCTCAGGGAGTTGAAAATCACTTAGGAGAGTATCGTAATTTTTTTTTTAATTAGACATCTTGTTGTTCCCACAGAGGTGTCATTTTAAAAACAACAATTTCTGTCTTACCATATCTAAAAGTAAATGCATTAAAAAGTGTCAATATCAGAACATAAACCCAGGTTACTCCCAAAGGAATAAAATAGTCAAACCAATACTTCTCTCTAGGCCAGTTTTATTATCTTTAAGCAGCTTTTTTATTATTTTAAAAATGTATGTCTATCAGCGATTACTAGCCAGACACATATTATGCAAAGAACAAATGTTCAACAGTAAGTTGCCTAACTGTTTCACCTCCCATTTTATGTGAGTTTTTGGATTTACCTGCTAGTTGAACATAGACTTTTAATAAGACTGTCCTGTTGTGTAGCATATACTTTTATGTTCATTACAATAGCACAGAATGTTGTTCAGTCCCATAAACAGTAGATAGTCCTAGCTCTGAGTATTTACTATATTGTCTATATTTAGGTTATGAATAAAAAGCGTTCCATGGCATACTTTGTTTCCTGAGGTGCTAAGTGGAAGGAAAAGTGGTAAGAGAGATTTAGCTGAGATGCCATATCTCCAGGGGTTCCTTGTGAGCTATTGCATTCATAGGCTGGTTCGCCATAGCCTATTTCTTTATAAGGAAGAAAGAAAAGCCAATTCTCTGTGAAATGGCATAAGCCAAAAGGAGCTCTGCTATAAGAACTCTCTGTAATTTCTCCTAAGTGTCCCTTTGTCTAAACAGACCTGATAAACCGACACTATACACAGTGCATAGGTTTTTACAATTCTGCTGTGTGGCCAGGAGGAGGAACAGATATAATAGTGGTAGAATTGCAAATACAGATGATACTTTTCAGCCAAAACTTTTTTTTTTCCACCAAAGAACAAATCTTCATTTATAAAGATGTCAGTGAATGGGTTACAAATTTATCTTCCAGAAAAAGGAGAATATAAATATTTCATTTTAATGAATGTATTATTATTATGAATTTTGGTTTTTGAAGCAATGCCTTAGATAGGAATTTGCTTCATTTTTTAAAACAAAGTAGTATAAAAACTCATAATTAAATCAACACCTCTTAACCCCCAAAGTGTTTTTCTTATCATCCTAACATTTAAAAAAAGTACTCACAAACAAAACTCCCAAATCTTACAGTTCTTTGATTCTATGAGTTAACTTGCAGTGGCTCTTCTCAAACACCGTGTACTTACAAATTAAGAGGAACAGAGCTTTCCTTCCTGCTAGCAGTTCTTTAAAGTGGTGGTCTGAACTGCGCTGTTAGGTGCTTTATAGACATCTTAGAGCACTTGCCATTAGAGAAAATACACATTTTATTGTAAAATTTTGGATTTGAAAATTTATTTAGAAATGTGAAGTTAAGCCTTATTTGCAAATTGGCTTTGAATTTTTAAAAAGTAAATTTTGAAAATAATTTAAACATATTTTATGATATGACAGTAAATGCTATGTGAGTAAATGCAACAGTGTGCAATAGAGGCATCCTAAATTTTGATTAGAGAAAACTTTGATTTGTTTTAGGCATAGGAAGAGGATAGAGCTAAACAGTATTTCTTCACACAGTTGTTTGAAATTAGTGTAAACATATAAGTGTATCTTTTAGGTGACTGGATAAAGAGTGCTAAGGAATTAGTGTATTGATTTTCAGAGCAGTCTTTGTTTATTGTGCTTACAAATTCTGCCTTTCTTTGTTTAACACGAGTAAATATTTCTAGGGATGTACGCACATATCTCATTTTGTGGTGCTAGAATTCCAATAAAAACCTTTCCTAGACTATATTAAAATATCCTTATAATTTATCCTGGTCACTTAATTTCAGGATCACACAGCATGTAATATATACAATACACTTGCAAGCTATGCTGATATGGTCAGGAAAATGACAACTTCCTTTCAGAATTTCCATCCTTATTTGTGATGAGAAAACCACTTTGGTTTAGAAATTACTGCAAGTAGCAAAAGCAAGCAGTGAAAAATAATGACATCATCACTGGGTGGCATTGCCTGGAGAAAATGCTGTGCCGTGTGTCGTTGGTATACCTGGATGAGTCCCAGGCACATAATTCTGACTTCTGACAAAAGGTAGGGTGGATTCAGCCAGGACATCTGCACAGATGCACACAGGGAGATGATCTGCAGATGTTTTACCGGATCTTCTAGTGGGAGCATGCAAGGCACTAGGCAAAACTAATGAGTCGACTACACTCTTCACTGGCCTCTTAGTAAAGCTTACCTAAAAGCAGAGTTGTGTCTTTTTTTTTGAGATTCTATTCTCAGAGAAACTGGCCCCATTAAAGACAAACTATTAGCATTTTTGACCTTCTGCAAATTCTGCCTTAAACCAATACATATGTATCGCTAAAACAGAAGTTGTCATGACCTGGTACACAGTGCTGTGCAATAAAACCAGTAACTACGATATCCTGAGAAATGTTACTTAAAAAAAAAGGCCCTGAAGAATCTTGTTCTTCCTTCATTCTGATTCTTATGCCATTCATCCTGAAAGTTTTATATTTACATCAGCAAATATTTGTCTGATTTTTATCTTATACATGCCATGAGTATTGATCATTTCAGTTCCGAAAAACTAATTTCAAACTTGTTGCTGTACTTCTTTAGGTCTGAAAGAAAAACATATTTTTTATGACTGCTTGATGCAGGTAAGCTCCTCTCTGTAATTTTTGTAAAAGACAAAATCTTGAAATACACAAAACAAAACAAACAGCAGTCAACCAGCTAATTCAGATCCTCATAGTAATCTAGCCGCGAGCATGAAGTTCAAAGTGAGCTTAGCTATTCTGCTTCTCAAGATTGTAACTTTCCTAAAAAAAAGTTTTATCATGCATTTAAAGTTGAATATATATAAAAAAAAAACACACCCAAAGTCCTGTGTATCAGCTAGATAAGAAAGTTTTATTTTAGTACCAGCCTCTAAATCTTGCTTGAAACTCTACATTTATCCAAGCCTGCCCTTGAATATTTTGGGATGATTATCACTGATAGAAAGTTTGAAACTTGATTTGATGGAAGACCTGGAAAGAAAGAGCACATCTCTGTGAAGGAAAGCAGAAGAGTAATTTTGAATAAGGCTATGTTCTCTCTATGCTTTCATGTAGACTAGAAGGACTAGCTGAGACACTTCTGTGGTAGTTTAAGCTGTTTCTTACTGCAGCTCCATGCATGTGTAGAAGTGTAAAACCTGATTAGATTAACCCTGTTGGTTCTTGGAAAGAGAGATTCCTACCTCAGAAAGGCAGACCAAAAAAAGAACTAATTTCTGTGAACCTGACACTTGACATGAAGGCAAGACAACATTCTTCTGAGGGTAATATAATCTTAGGATTGTGTGGCTAGTTCATGGCTGGACATTTTCTCCAAGAAAGAAGAATTATTGTTTTACCTTTTAGAGTAAGAGTTACAGCAATGTTTTGCATTATGAGGTTGAAGACTACTGCTTTTAGGGCAATGTGCAGCCTGAGAGAAGCATAACTGCTGGGAAATAGGTAGATGTAAGAAGAAAATACAAGCTTATACCCTAAAGAAAAGTGTTTGCCTGTTATCACTTGACCATATGAATTACTCATGTGACAGGTAGTTGGAGCCTGAAGATAGCTAAATGTCTGCCTGACATTACTGTTGTGCTTGACAGCTTGCAAAGTACCTTCTTCCACTCCATCTCTTAAGCCCACCTTGCAGGAGGAGTAAAGAGGTTCTCCCCTCTCCTCTTTTTCATCAAACTCATGGGAGGTGAAGGAAAACTCCATTCCCCTTGCCTGGGGAAACAGGACAACATTTGCCCCATAGAATGGAAGACTTGTGGACTCTTTTTTTCACTGCTCTTTAATTACATGCTAGAAATGATTTCTTTAAGAAAGCAAAGAGCAATCCAGTCTGGAATCCAAAAAAATTTTTGGTACTTTGTTAATTAACCAAGCAGATGTCAGCATGATTGAATCTCTTTGAAGTTTTTCAGCGACTCTGTGCATACAGTATGCAAAGAGATTAGTAATGTAGGAACACCAGTGTTGTCAGTAAGGTCAGCTTCTTGATCAATAATAACTCAGCCTGAACAGACATTTAATCTAAAAGAAAGAGGTCATCTCCAATCAGGTCCTTTAAAGAGATCATCCAACAGAATCTAATCACTGATTATTGAATATTTAGTCAAGCAGTGACCTTGCTTACTATTATTTAATCATGCATTATTAGCTAATTCCTCCTTTCAGTTTCAACTTGTAAATTAAATTTTGTCCTAATTAATATTTTAACTGTTAAACAATAAAGGCCATTATGATTTATGTGACACCTGCTTCATAGGAACCCCAATATTTCAAAGGGCCAGCAAAGTCAAATTCATAACCTTTCTGCCAGGCTTAATCTTTCTGTCTTCATATCATTCCTCATAAATATTTCTTCAGTTTGTTTCAAAGGACCAATAATGACGGTCCACAGCTTCACACCATAAAAATATGTTACAACATTCTACTATCTTATATGCTGAAAGGAAGGTGAAGAAAGTATATGCACTTTCGTAAATATGTCCAGGCAAAGTATCTCACTACCAAATCTGCCATCAGTGTAATAATGAATAAGGTGCAGTCCTCCTAGAAGTCAGCTAAAATACTAGAAATCGTATTCTCACATAGCATTTGTATTATTGATGTCTAATTTTTTAGAGGCCTCTGTATAAGGGGAACTGTTCGCGTAGGGTAGCAATCAATCAGCCAACAGGCTGAATAAGAATGAAGGAAAAATAGTCTTCAGCTCCAACATCACCTGGTTGTTACTAAGTGAGTTACCTCTCACATCCCCTGATTGAGCAGGGGTGATTAGTGATAAGAAATCATTCTGAGGTTTCCAAACACTTGTATCCATCAAGAACATCTCTGTATGCATGGCCAAAGTTAATGAAATTGCGAGACATTCAGGCTGCATCAGTATTAGTGGAAAAAAACAAAACAAAACAAAATAATCTTAGGATAAATTATACTCCATCAGCTCAGAAAGGGCCCAGAGAGGGAGAGTGTATTTTAAGGGCAGGACTACATTCAAAACTTTGAAAAAGGGATTTTGCTGTGAATGTTGAATTCCTAGCGCTAATATCCAAGATGTGCATTAGACGGTCTGGGTAAGAGATGCTAATCTACAAGAAAGCTACCTAGTTTTTGAATTTAGGCTAGAATTGTGCTTTGTGTTTTGCTTGCATGTACCCTATGGTTTTCAAAATACATAAAAGCCTGACTTCAAGTTTTAATACATAAAACATATCTTTGGCTTATCCTTAAACCTATGAGTAGGTGGAAACATGGGCTGCTCTATCGCCCCTTAAAAGTAGTAAAAGTGCACAAATCAGTCCATTCAGGAACACTATGGAATCCCTTGTGTGGGATGTGTTTTGGTAAACCAGTCTGCCCCATCTGGGCAAGGACAAGGAGCCAATTTTCTGCCAAGCACCAAAACAATATGGAGATGTTTTACCAATGGTCAAACTTTGGAAGGCGTTACCTCACCAGGCACAAACCAGTCCCCTCTATGGCTAAGCACAGGCAACCAAGAGCAGACTCAGAAATGTCGCAGCACCACAGCAGGATGAATCCCTGTGACTCCTGTCTGTGCTTGTCCCTTTAGAAGCCACTGGTGAGCCATACCTGACTTTGTGCCTGCACTGGCTCCATCAGTGTGAAACACATGCATAAAAGCTGTGTACTGCTTAGAGGGTCTTTAAAAGCTGATGTGTCAGGAATAGACTCAGTGCTTGCCTGCAGCGCAGTTCTCTGTATTTTTTCTCCCAGAATACAGTGATCTTTCTTACTGTCTGTCAGAGGAATCCCTTTCTCTTGCCAGCTTCACATACATTACTTGCACTGTTTATATCTCACATGCTACACTAACATGTGCTTATGGAACTCAGAGCCTGAAAATGTATTTTTTTTCCCAAGCATACCAGTCAGATCTTGTTTAATTTGAACTGGTAATTGATAACTTTTTTTTTTTTTTTTTTTTTTTTTTGCTTTAAAGTCTCAATTTAGAGTGCTTTTGTGCTGTGGAAATTTCTTAGGAGGGAGAAATGTTAGTGCTTTGTATTTGTTGATCTCAGATTTTTGCTTTTGGATTGATATTCTCACACAAACTTAGAACTGGACCTTTATGAGAAGTCTCCTAGCTTAAAGTCATACAGGACAAGAGCAACTCAATGTTGGAGTTAAGGAAAGACAGAAATTTCAGGTTCTACTTAATGATCTTGAGAGATTTCACCTTAACTGTTTTGTGCCTCGACCAGCCAACGAGCAGAGCTATACAAAAATCAAGATAATAATGAAAGCTAAATGCTGCCCTGAAACTGATCCTCAATGGATGAACTCATTGGAAAAATGTATGTTCCTTATTATTTCTTTCCTTCAAATGTTTATCCTAGTAGACAGTCATATTAGCACTTCATTTTAGGCATGAAGAAAAAATAACTTTCTCTAAGGACCCTTTTTAACTTAACCTTCCAAATTTACAAATATTAGGCCTAAAATTCGTTGAAATCTAGGACAGATGCTGCAGATACTATTATAACCTAACCTAACACAAGCTGATATGCTGTTTACTGTGTCCTCCAGCCATGAGATAAAATTAGTCAAATATTTGTTTTAATACAGCTTTTAAGTATTTTAACATGGTTATTGTACTCACGTTTATGATGTTATGATAAACAAATAATTTCTGAATACTTTAAACATTGATTACATATCTGATAGCAAATCTTAGGAAGGATTTTTAGCTTTCAGCCAGGGGTAACTGCTATAAATAGAGAAGATAAGTCAGAGTTACTTAAATTTATACACTAAGTTTTTCAACTAAAGCTTCCTTTTGGCTCAAATAAAAAGAAGGAGTAAGGGGAGGAAGTGGAGTGAGAGCTTACCATGGGGTAAGCTCTGTGCAGTTACTTTTGTTTTATTGTCACATAAATACCATAAGCCTCTTGTAGTGTCTAATGCCACAAAAAAGATTTCTAAGGGAGAATTTCTATCATTCCATACTGTATGTTTTCTTTTTGTTGGGTTAATGCTTTCATTGCCTTATCCTGAGAAGAACTGAATCCTCCGTCCTCACTGTAGTTAGAGGATGTTGTGAGTGCTCAGAGAGATGGGCAGTTTTGAAGTGCAGGATCTATGGTTTCTGAGTACTATTACTCTCCTGATTTAGCATGGCTTGGTGACAACAATAGTCTCCTAGAAAAGGGAAAATAGCCCATCTGCTTATCTGGTGCTGTTTGAGTGCTTGATTTCCTTTTATATTTATTGTGTATCACAACAAAGCAACATTTCAGAGATGGATATATAAACAGAGCAGTAATGAGTAGCATGTGTGTGTGTGTGTGTGTGTGCCCGTCCTTATGTGTGTGTTGAATAGGATTTTTTTCCCAGAAATCAACTAATTTACATTAAATTAAAATATTGATGGGGAAAAGAACAACAAATCTTTAATCCTCTAAGGTGCTGTGCTGCCATGTTAAGGTAGTCCATCTACATACACAATCTTCTTCTGAGACCCCTCTGGCTAAGCAGAACATGTCACAACAGGGGAAGCCAGAAAATAACTTGTCCCTGTGCACAAACGTTGAGATCTTACGTCACTGAAGATATTTTTACAGAACATTATTATGCCTCAGAGTGACTCAACAGATGAAATGAAGGAATGAAAATAGTTCCATTGCCAAATAAAAAGGCTGAATTGAGAGCTCAAAATCTGGACTTCATTGGGCTCAGTAAGTCATAGAGCAGCTGCTGTGATTTATATGATGATACTGTGTGATTAACTTTCCCCAGGACCATTAGCGAGACTCTGTGGGTGGTGATGTGCCAGTTACAGATCTCAATTGAATGGAGAGTCAGAAATAAACAGCCAAATTGGAGGAAGAAGAGAGGAGAAAATTCTTAATCAGAGCCGAATCTTTAAATTAAAACTGCACGGATTTCATGTGAACCGAAGAAGTGTTTACTTTGTTAACCTTAGAAACTTCAGCTGTGTTTCAGTATAACAGCAGGGAGATCTGTCACCTGGCTTTTAGGCCATGCCCACAGCATGCAGGGGCCTTGAGCTAGGTCCAGCAGTGCCTTGGGGTTTATGTGGCTTTGACCAGTGCCATATAGAGAATCTGCTCTAGATCCCAGGGCAAATATAGTCAAAGTGATAATACATATTCAGCCCTTCCTGTAGGATTGTACTGTACAGCCATACATAACCCATTTCCAGGCCCCACACAAGCACACTCACAGCAGAAGAGGCCATGCATCATGTGGTGTCATGTTGTGTAATGGAGTAATGTTCCCAGGATGTTAGGGTTGTACAGCACCCCAGATATTAGCCTTTTCAGTGAATAAAATTAGAAAGAAAAAGGTCAGATGACAGTAAGTTTCATTGTGACAGGACTCGAATTTGCAATTGGGACTCACATAATCTGCTACTGTAATTATCCCTGCTAGGCTGGACAGAAAAGCTTCCAGTTAGTACAGATGTCCTAGGCCATTCCTACCTATGCTGGTGTTCCTATTGAGTTACACATGACATCAAAAGCAGTCTTTGAAAAATGGCATTCCTTGGGGCTGAATGCCATCTGCTATAAATGGATGTTAACTCTGTACTCTGCCAGTTATACCTTCCAAAGATGAGTGGGTTGATTTTTTTTGATTGAATCCTTTTTTGTTCAGCCAAAGAATGTTTCACAAAGGTTTATTTGTTTTAAAAAAAAGTGAGATGAGAGATAAAGGTGCAAATCTTTTTGATCTTCTTGATTTTCAGGTATTAATAATAGAGTGGACTGGAAAACTGTGATTCTAGATTTTGAAAAAATCAAGCTTTTGGAATATTATTTTATTGCAATTCAGAACAAAAATTACTTTTTTCAAAACATCTAAAAGAGATGTCTTTCAGAAACATTCTCCTCCAGCTTCAAGAAAAATCATGATTTTTAGATACTTTTTGTTTTTTTCAGGTTCATGGTCCTGTGGTACTAGCCCATGTTCCAGATGTTTGAGGTGTGCAGAGTTTGATGAGAGTAGCCTTTGTAATTTTGAACACTTCTAATTGCTTCATTTTTTCCCCTGTTTTGCCCTATCGTGTTTTCAGCAAAGTTGTCTGTGTATTGTGTACAACTGACAAAAAAGCTATGGAATGGTGTAGCAGATTTTCACATTCAAACAATCAGTGTGAGTTTAGGGAGGATCAATGCAGGGGCAACACACTGTGAAATCTGTGTTACAAAGGACTCATTCTGTAAAAGAACACAGCAAATCATGTTAAAACATTTTCTCTTGAGAAGGCTTATCCACTTCAGTTCTGCAAATGTGATAACATTTTAAATCATATTGTAACATTTTAGACCAAACTCTGAGGCCGTAAACTGTAAGACTATATACAATAGTGAATAATAACGTGTTGAACACTGTTCCTTAAATTTTCTTAGTTTATTTTGCAAAATGTTTTTTAATGTTGCTTATATTAGCCCCAAAATAACATGAATTAAAAATCGCTGTCATGACACACCAGGCACAGAATAGCAGTCACATATGTCTTTATGATACCTAGGCCATCTTATCAAGCTCCTTTGGCTTACGAACTAATACATCTGTGTCAAAGATGCAGCTCTCTCAGATGGAACCATTGTAATAAATCACTGTTTAAATACCTGACCGCAAAAAGTTTCTCCAAAGCGTAGAATTTCACTTTTATCTAGCTTCTTCTACAGCACCAAACACAATGGTATTAGCATGTCCAATTTCTCCCTCCCCAAGGCCTAGGACTAAAAATACTCAGTCCTGAATCGGGGACAGGTCTAAGATTTACTGTTTCGTGAACCATCAGAGCCAGACAGTAGAGCTGTCACTCAAAAGTCATGACTCACTACTTCTCAACAAGATAAGGTTTTGGTGTCAAAGTCCTTTTGTTCAAGAAATGTGGATCTTAACATACCTAAATTTTAGTATGTAGAGTAGCTGTTTCATATAGTTCTAAAACATATTATTGTTGTTTCCCTACATCTGTGGTCCTTAAGATTATTTCTTATTATAATAATAGTGCTTCACTTCATACACAGAGAACTTAGATGGGAAAAAAGGATCCTAGCCTTTCTGCTAGACACATAGCTATTCTGAATAGTATCTTGTACTTGCATTATATTTCTTCCTCTGTTATAAATTATTTTTACCCATAAATTTTCCATTTTTGGATAAAGTTATCTTTCCCCATGACATATCACATTTTTAGCCTTTTTTTGTGAATTTGGTATGCATCACATGGTATTGTTGGAGGAATAAAGCTTTAATATTTGGGATTTGAGGTAACTCTGAAAGTGACAAGACATGGAGAAATGGAGAAATTGCACGTGTGGTCTGGATGTTTTAGAAAAATAAAATACGGAAAAGCTGTTTTAATTTAGAGTAAGGCTAACCCAGGAGTGCATGGAGTTGGGGACCCTCACTAGCAGTCACTGTTCCACTGGTTATTAAATTATCTAAATGAAGTAGAACTGTGTAAGAAAGGAGGCTCATTTTTCTTCCTTTTTTTCCACTTCTCCCCCTTTTTCACCTGATGGCTAATGCACTTCTGAGCAATTTTTGGAGGATTTTTCACTCAAGTCTCTTCAGGCTTGAGAAGAAATTGAGCCAAGACCTCCTTTATGGTGAACGACAGAAAAAAGCATTTTTCTGCTCTTTGCAGACTGTGCTTCCTTTGCCTTTTACAGCATTCATCCAAATCAGTATGTTTAGTGTTAAGACTATTCCATTTAACACTTTTTTTTTGAGCTTTTAATTTCAGCAAGGAAAAGAAATCAGTTTTGATAAAGACTAAACTATGCTGCTTGATTGTCTCTCTTTCCAGTTGGATAGCCCCTCTGGAAAAATTAGTTATTTCCACAGCCCTGGTGGTGGCACAAACACATTCTTTCTCCCACACAGCCCTTGCTGAAGAGTCTTGCACCACTCTGAAGTGAATGCTTGCTCAGTTGTATGAGTGACAACCTCACTCAGTTTTCTGACCTAATTCATGCAGAGTCCTGCTTGAATGGCAGATCTTCTTAGCACCAAGATCTGATGCCTTATGCAGTGCAAAGGGGTCTATAGCATGAGAGAGGATTAAAATGCTGGTTATATATCTGTGTAAGTCTTTTAGGTAGCCTATATATGGGACCTGATGGGGAACTATTGGTGATTTTACACAGATCAAGTGTCTTGTAGGCAAGAAGTGCACATGCTGAGTCTTAGTTAGAGCTGCTTGATCCATTGTCATACTTAGAGCTTAGCTATCCAGAGAGCCATTGGTGATTCTCATAAACTTTAAAAAATATTACTTATTTCTGCTTTTTAAAAGACCTTGTAATGCTATGCGGACATTTTCCAAACCCAAATTTCATCTCCTCTCTTTTAAAAATCATTCTTCTATCTTTATAGTCACAGAGATCTAGCAGGGAATAGGGACATTGTATCACTTTTCACAGTAATGGGGGAAAGGAAAAGGAATTATCTATAATTTGTTTCTCTATCCAGACAAGTCAAGCTAAGTTATGATGGAAGTGGTGCAGCAGTCATGATCACCTACCGTTTTATAGCTGATATGATTGTTTTTATGAAGCCTATAACATTTTTAACAGTGCTGTTGTGCTGATCATTGTTCTTGTCTCAGCAGAACAATATTACTAAAGTCAAGTCAATTCAGACTGCAAGTAGGGCTTGCTGCTGGCGAGGTATGAGAGGAATCTATCTCCTTCCTCAGACATGGAGAAAGGAAAAGAGAGAGCAGAAACATTGGTCAGTTGATCAAACCCATCAATGCATTATTCAAAGATTTTTTTTTTTTACCTCTTTTGGCAAGGTGAAGTGTAACTCTGCCACATTTTAAGTAGGTAACAGCTTGCCATTTAGTGTGAGTCTTCAGTTGTTGTTATTTATACAGTTGTTAGGTCAAGGGCACAACCATGGCTGAAAATAAGTGCTGGAGGGAAGGGTCATTTTTCTCATTGATCAGTTCAAATTTCTGAAGGTGCTTTTTTGCAGAGGGTCATGCAAGAGTTAGCTCTGGCTATAGCTCTATAGCACAAGAAAAAGGCAGGTGAGGAGGAGATAAATAAGGGGGCAGGCAGTACATCTCCCATTTGTCCACTTCTTCCTGCATACTGGTGGCCCTTGCTTAACTACTTATCTGTTTGTTTGTATTTCTTGTCTGAAATGCAGAAGAAGATGAACTGTAAACAAACGAGTAACATGCATCTGGCATGTGACAGGGGCAATCATTGTGACTGCTCCTCTCTCAGTGTCAGTGGCTCTGCTGAAAAATTTCTCCTGCCTTCCACAATTCCCTAAGCATCCCAGCAGTCTTTACTACTGTGAGAAGAGGATGCTGGAGAGAGAAGTTCAGCCTGCTTCTCCAGTCCTCAAATGTTCCTCGTGTCATCTTGCTGTCTTCGTGCTTATTCCCCAGTTACATGCAGCAGAGATCTGACTGATGTTTCAGTGAGGAAAACTGGCTACCTCCACTGCCTTATAACCTGTCTAGATCATTGTCCCTGTGTATAAAGCACCGAAAATGGTGCCAAACTCCATTTTTTTTCACTCTGTCACCAGTGGTTGTGTTTTACAGCTGCTTAGGAGCAGCTAATACCCAAGAGGAAAGAGGATCAGACCTCGAAGGTAGTTTCCCATTTACCTTGGTGTTACCTTGGAGTGTTGCTTTAAAGTCAGTGAATTTACACCAGTTGAAAAAAGAGAGAAAATGCTCATTTTCATCATTCAGCATGGTTCCGTTTTTCTGCAGTATGTTCTCCACCATTTTGCTTTCCACAGTCTGCCTACTGGTGATCTGATATCAATACTTCTACTAGAGTCCATTGTATGGCCAAGGTTTGACAGTTGTCCTGGTGTTTTGGTGCCAGTAGGCATTCTAAAATTCATCTTTCTTTTTAAGCAATGTTAGTTGGTCTAATGAAGGATATTATTTCTGATACAACTGTAAAAAAACAGACAAGTTTCTAGCCATATGAACCCTGTTGTATGTAAAGTTGTGTGTTTGGACACAGGTGATGAGGACTTGTACTATGCTTTTGTCTTGCTCTTCAGATTCTGAAAATTATTCCTGAGAAAACTTGCCAGTTTCTGAAATAGATTTCGTGTTTGCTGTTCCTGCTCTCTTTTATTTGACAGTTGTTTGGAAATCAATATGTAGACAGACTAAGAACTCTGACCTACAAATAGTAGTGCTAGATTTTACACATCCAGAGGAAACTACTAGCAAAACAACGAACATCTAGAATTGGTTTTATGGGCACAGATGTAACTCCTGTGGAAGTTAATGGGAGTAGCAAGCAGTCCCTGCAGGCAAAAGCAGGCTCTGAGGAATGAGTATTTCTTAGTCCAGGTGAATACAGCAGGAAAAACCTAACAGACTGGCACAAAGTGTGGTATTTGTTGATGTAAAATGGAATTACCTCTAGCTGGACATGCAGCAGGTTGAAAGTCTCTTAGGGAAAGATTCTTGTATTCTTGTTCCATAGGTGAGCATTATATTGCTTAAAAAGGAGAGCAAATGGTCTGGTTTATAGTGAAAATTTAAAGGTGTAGAAATTATTGTACTGATTTGGTTCTTAAATGTGTTTGTATAGAAGGGTCTGTGAGCCTGTCTCTGTGTGCACATAATTTTAGAGAGTTTTGAACTAACACTGAATAACTAGCAGCATAAGATACCAGGCTGAACTCTTCTGCTTGTGCTGGGTGAGATTTAAAGACCTAGTGGACATTATGGAAAGAACAAGGAGGGAATTTCTAGTTTTGGCTGGTACTTTCCATGTTTTACTAAAATAAATTCTGACATCTGGGCCTAAATTTGAGCTAACAACTGCTGCATTGCTGCACTAGCAGTTTCTAAGTCATTTATTTTAAAGTGTTGTAGATAACTTGGAATAAAAAAACCAAAAAATATATTAAAAAAATTGTTTCATTCTGTTTGACATTGTTTGTTTTTTGTGCTTGCCACATTATAGTGGTACATAAGGATTTTAAATTTACTGAAGATCTACTGTGTATGCATGTGTTTTTCCAAAAAGCTACAATATATAAAGAGAAGAATGAAAATAAATAAAATCTGAATCTCGAAAGAAGACAGAGATCCTTGCTACTCCTTTATAAGACTGAAAATCTACTAGGTGTGATTCCTTCAGCTCTCATTAAACATAATGATCAGTTTAAATTTGAGGATTGTCTATGTATTTTTGTAATATATTCCACTGTGTCATCACTGCCAAATGATTTAATAAACAGAGACCATATTGGGGAATAAAATTGTTGCCTTTCTTGATAAGAGAGCTTTACTTTCTTTTTCCATTCACAAATTTTATTCTGAAATATACTCTGGATTTACTTATGTAAAATATATGTATATTATAAGTATATGTGGACCTAACTGTTAAACACACAGAGATATGACTTCAACAAAATATACTAACAATACTAGAGCTCTCACCCTTATGCTGATTTTTTGCCAGGTCGCAGAGAGCCTGAAGCTATAGATTCTAGTGCTTGGTCCTACGAGACTGCTTAGCACTCTCACCTCTAGCTGATTTTGCTGGCAATCTGTATCAGCAACATCTGGCACCTAACTGGCTCTGACGTGGGTTTTCCCAGGTTTTCAATGTATGGCCTTAGAAAGATCTTTGTTCTCTTTATTAAAATAACCTGCTTTGAAAAGAAGATTCAGAAACCACAGAGAGAATGAAAAGTTGCGTCTGGCCTGTGAACCACGTGGTGTTTTCACAGAGAGGGTCTGGTGCATCGAGGTGCATTTGCAGAATCCCGTGGAAGGCAGAGGTGAGCTGGGATTCTGGTTTCTAATTTGAGTAGAGCTACAGGCTCCTGTGAAACCACAGACACTAGTTAAAGCTCCCTGCTCTTTGCTTAGTCCGACAGGAAAACTGTATGAAAGGCAAGACCTGGTTAGATAGCAGATGCTGTCTAACGGTATTTTCCTGCCTAAGTTAAATCCAAACAACAGTGGCTTTATTAAAGGCCCTATGTGCTCATATCAGATCACTTGTAAGTGAAATGTGAGGTTGACAGAGGTATCTCTTAATTGCATAGTGCACTATCATTGGAAATAGTTTTCTGGTCTTGGAAATACGGTGTTAGATAGCTTTTTCCATAACGTTGTATTTCTCTTTTTATATGAGGGTTGCTTATAGTGAGATCTTCTCAGTATGGGGGAGGTGACTGAATCTGTTCATGAGACTTTTAAAACATATTGTACATCTCTCTTCTTTGTTTCTAAAGTGTATAACATAGCTTAAGTCTGTAGAGGAAGAGACATACATCATGTAAATAGTATCTTGTATAGGCTTCTGTTTCTGATGATGCATTTCACAAAGGAAGATCAGAGATCTGAAGATTCTGTGACATATTTACAATGGCAGAGCATAACAACTCTGCCAGAAGAGAGAAGAAAGTTTCTCTGGGAGAATAAATACTTTTTGTGTGGTAGTGTTTCACCCTTCTAGCAAGTGCATTGCTGAGCAGGCACATCTGCACACCACATGAGCACCTCAAAACGTGCACAGAGAGGGCTAGGAACATGCAGAGCTCATGAGTCTATACCCGTATTCGTTTCACAGTGCACTCATGCAGCTGGTATTCGTGGTTTAATTGTTTTTAGTGTGTCTAGGTTGTTTTATTGGTTTTAGGAGTTTTTTACAATATATGAAACTCCACATTAAAGAGAATTAACAGGTGGATGGGAATTGCTCTTTTCCCAGTCTGAGAGAGGTTGGAAATGAAAAGTAAGAAACTAAAGGATTTTTTGAAACTCTGAGGGGCAGGAAAGAAGGGTTGCCTTTGTATCAGGAGCAGAGGGGAGTTCAGCATGCACATGGGAAGTCTTGATTTCTCTGATGGTGTGAATTGTATCTGGACCTGTTGTTGGTTTACTCCCCCCACCTTCCTTAGAAGGAGCCCTGATGTGATAAAGCTGAGGCTGGCATACAGACTTCCAACATCAAAAGTGAATTGTGGCAAAGCCAATACTGTGCAATACAGAACGATCATTCCTAAAAGGGAAGAATAATAAAATAACCTCTTTCCAAGCTGAAGCAGAGATCTTTTGAGCATTTGTGTCGATGAAAAGGCGAGTTCACCACCCTCTGAAACAAGGGATGAAACTCTGGCTCTTTTTTTTGCAAATAATTTACAGCAGGCCACAGGAATGCCCTCTTGAGAACAAGCTTTTCTTTATTTCTGCAAGTGGTTTGGGATTCCTGTCAGGGCTGTTTCATAGCACAGTTGAAAAAAAAAAACAAAAACTTTTTCCCATTTTCTTTTCTCTCCTAAATTACTGTAGTTCTGACTTACAGGGTGAGATTTTTTGGGTAACATTCACTTTTGAGAAATGCAATTTGCAAGCAGAAGTTGGCAATTTCTTCTAATTTTCCTGTCTTTATTCAGCTCCCAGGGTGTTAGTGTTGCAGCTGGCTGTCTCTCCATGTTGTCAGTGGGCTTATGGGAAGAACCAAGCATCAATACTTAAAGGATGAGATAGTATATATGATATCTAATGGATCATGCACTCTTTTATTTAAGCAACAGTGGCAAAAGATTCTGAGGGAGGCTTTTGCTTTAATCTAAAGTTTTCCTAAAACAGGGCTTCTCTAGTTTGCTACAGCAGAGCAACTTTTGTTAGGTTGCACCCTGATGGTTGTGATATCACAGTCAAAACTCTTACCTTGATGCAGACTACAATGACAATTTCTTTAACAGTAACTATTAAATTCAGGGCAGCAGGTATGCCATCTGCAGCCCATCTGCTCACCCTAATATGTAAGATTCAGATGAAACCTTCAACCATGAACAACTAAACCCACAAATTGTCATTAGTGAAGAATCCATCATAATAATGCAGTTGAAGAAAACACTGAAGGGAATAACTTTTGCAGGAGAGTGTATGTAAGATTATATGGAGCACCAGTTGGAATGAGGATGGAAATATTTATACGTTGAATGTTTCGAATGGAAAGTGCATTCATTGTACCACTTTGTAATGAAAGGATGGTACATCAGGATGACCATCCTGATACATAATGGTACCAATCATATGGTAACAAGTGGTTCAAATGTCTGCACATTTATTTCCTAAGGCAAACAAGTAATCCAAGTAGTCATAGCAAATATGTCATTTGACTTTAGTTTTCTAATAGGACTGATGGTGATGTTTAAAACAACAGTTTTTGACTGGCTTGCTCACAACCACACCACATATATATGCACATTCACACAGAGGCTCATCTTTGTAAAATCTCCCCAGTTGCTTACAACCAAAACTGGAGTGACAGTCCAGCATCACAGATATGTTGCTGGGAGACTCTAAAAAAGTCATGAGGATGGTACAGAATGAAGAAGAAAGAAATTGGCATAAAAAATGAAAATTATCGGGGGAAATGGTAAAGGAGAAACAGAATAACTGTTTCTCTTTTTTCTTTTTTTTATGGAGGGAAGACGATATACACTGAAAAAGAGAGAATGAGAATTTGGATGTTAGCAGACTGTAGCTTGTGCCTTGGGGCTGAAGATTTTGAACTTAATGCAGAAGGTGATGGGAAGTCAAAGAAGGGTGATGACTAGAAGAATAACCTACACTGAACTTCTGACTTGAAAAAAGAGACAGAAATGGAGGTGCTTAAAGAAATTGAAGTTGCTATGCTCATAGGAAATGATCAAAATGCTTAGCAGTTGAGGCAGTAAGATTACAGAGTTGATAACATGAAAAGAAATAGACAGTTTCCCTCCCTTTACTATATCAGGGATTTTCTTTTTTCTCGTCTTCGTATTGAAAAGATGTATATATAAAAGTATGTGTGTGTGCATATATGTCTATATTGTCATATAAATGTATACACCTATACATATATGCATAGGCATATATATATGTGTGTGCATATATATATTTATATATTTAATTTCCCACAGATCAGAAGCTCCTTGTAGCTGCTGAGGAAAAATTATATTCTTTGTCTTGTTAAAACTGAGAGCAGTGGTGAAGTTGAGAAGAATGTGAGTGGCATTGAGGAGATGTAGAAGCTATTCATATCCCTGGAGGGAATATTGTCTTTATACCAGAACAGCATGAGGACAGTGGCTCATACACAGGAGCGGAGCAGGAACATAGGCAGGTTTGAAACATGAGCTTAGAACCATGCTGTGGATTCAGCAAATAATTGCTGAAACCAACCAATGAAGACAATAATTACCCCCTTCCATCTTCTCTGCAAATATATTGTTGAAAATTTAAATTGATTTTGACTGACTGACAGTTTTGAAAAGAACCGGCAGCTGGGCAGCATTTAGCAGCAGAAGTCTGCGGAGACTTGTGGACTGTGACACTAGTGTCAAGATTTGCATGAGACTCCAAAGCACATACTTACATGTACTGGTGTTATTCTAATACAGTTATTTTCAGTTTCTTTTGATCTGCAGACCTCAAAACATTTTCTGAAGCAGGTATCAGGCGTTACCTAGACCTTTTAGTCCTAGAGTTTTAGTCCTAGTGTCCACACTTTTCTTTTAGTTAGCTGTCTTTCACAAACTCTGTAGAAGAGGACTGAGGTCTTCAGGGTCCATAGAGTATACCTTAAAAGTGACTTACCTAATGTAAAATGAGTCAGATGTGTGTAGTGTATCTTCTTTTATCAGTATTTCCTAATGTCTGTAAGTCTCCAGCCTTATGATACATAATGGCAGACAAATCTAAAATTCTGTATGAAACTGGTAAACTGAATAACCCTGAACTGCTGGGGTTTGCACTGCACATGTTTTGGTTAGTCAAATAGTAATTAAAGGAGAGAGAATTAAAAAAGCTCTATTTTTAGTTACTAGCTTCAACTCAGGATATTTTTGCATATGTAGGCCATAAAAATTGGTTTATCTAAAGGCATTTGTGGATTAATCTACAGAGTTATTATCCCATACCCAGTAGTATCATTGCAGTTATGAGCCTGTCACTGCTTTTCTTATCAGCCTCCCTTTTAAAAGTTTTAAATGTGAATAAAAGATTCACTTTGGACTGGAATTTGGCAGGCAAGTATAAAATATTTTAATTTCTAAATATAGCACTAGTGCACAACATTGACAGCAAGTGTTGTGTTCTGTGTATCCACTAAGTCTAGGAGTATGGATAAGTTTCTGTATATAGAAATGTCAGTGGGCTGAGCCTCTGAAGTTGGATATACAGTTTTTAAGGGTCTGAGAGGGTTTTTAGACCTCTCTGCTCACAATTATCCTATTTATTTTTTCTTCCAACTATCAATTTTTGTTACTTCTGAGTACTTATATTGTGATCTTGTCATCTGTTGACAAGAGAAAGTTGGCTACGAATTCAAATTATCTTACCTCTGGAAAGTACAAATCTGTGGTCTCCTGTGTTGAGCAGATATGAATGACATCAGCTTTAGATTTAGAAAGATTTACTTTTTTCTCTAGCTTCTGTCATTCTGGTTTGACTATTTTTACTCTAGAGGACCCCAAAATCAAAGAAAAACTGTCAAGTTTCTCATGAGATTGAGTGAAAGTATTATATCCCTCAGTGGTATTTCAGCAAGTTCATTGTTGATTTGTCTGAAAAGTTGATGAACCCTGACTGAATTTCAGGTTCATTAAATAAGATTCAGAGATTTCTTCCATGAGGTATTCCGTTGGTAATGACTTTTAGACTTTATTGACCTGAACTGAATTAAAACCAGTAATGCAGCAATTTAGAGATGAAAGGTTCACATGCCTCTTAAAAGTTAGGAGCCATGCATTCTCCTTAAATTTGTTTTTAAAGTAAACTTTAAAAATAAATAGAGCATTTAGACATAATAAAAATGGGTCTATAGCTTCAATAAAATTATCCCATTTCTCACAATTTATTGTGCTTTTTCTTTTTCTTTTTTTTTTTTTTTTTTTTTTTTTAGTTAGCAAGATTTGATTTTTTCAGTGATTTTATCCATTCAGAGTGGAGATGTTTATCCTTTTGGCTTTTCACAGTTTTTTCACACTTTTTGAAGCAAACTGAAGAGCAAACCCAGCTTTCTTTTCTTTACTTTCAAATATTCTCTAGCTGTAGCAGGATTACAGTGTGATCTTAAGGTATAGAGTCATTAGGCCACTGAAAAATGTTTCAGGGTGATAGGGTCAATGTGCTGAGTCTTTGCCGCCAGAATGAGTAGATATACTTTGTTTTGACTTTGGAAAGTGGAAAAGAGAAAAGTAAGTACAGTGATTTAGAAAGAGCAAGATCCCTGGAAGAGATTGTGGTGGAAATGAGGGAGGAGGCATTCTAGTAACCTTGGGTCCTTGGAGATGGCTTGGGATCTGTCAAACCTGGAGTCTCTCCCTTGATGTGCCAGTAATCATGGGCAATGTAATTCACAGTTTTCACTTCTTTGTCTATCAGATTTTGACCAAGTCGCATTTTCTCTAGAAAAAAATGTCATTTGTGGAAAATTTCCCAGGAGGAAGACTAAAATAAAGCACTTCTCTGGGGGGGGGGGGGGGGGGGTGGAACGGTCATGCAGTTTTAACTGGTTTACCTCTGTTTTCTTGTGGGCACTGTAAAGTGCTAGTTACTTTTGATGTCTGTTCCCCCCTACTCCCCTCTTGCACTATTCCTGCACAAAGGTTGCGAGGAGTTTCTTGTGACAGAACAGTCCTGCGACATGGAACAAGAGAATATATGACTTCCCAAACTACCATCAAGATGAGCAGAAAACCCAGAAGCTCCTGTGGCACTCTTAACAGAGAAGAGAGGTCATCAGCAAAGCCTACTGAAGCGGAGGGAAACATGTAACACTGTTCTTCACAGAATGAGGTCCCTCCATAGGGAGTACTGCTGTGTGGTTTTGTCAGCCTTCCTTCTCAATCAGTGAAATAGTTAACAATGTTAATATTTAATCTGTTATCTGTGGTTATGCAAGTTAATGCCCTAGAGAGAGAGAGACAAGGACTCAGAGTTATTGTTTCGGGATTTCTGCTGCAAGCATTGTATTAGTCACAAAAGATTTTGAAAATTTCCCTGGCAGCCTGTGAAATGGAAGGATTTCTTTGTAGGGGAGAGAAGGTCTTGTCTACATTAAGAACTTTGCACTGACTTCACTACATAAACCCTCATGGCTACATAAGATTGTGCATTCTTGATCATAGACTAGCAGAAAATAGTATATTAGCTTTCCTTCCTCTCACATGCTATTTGGAACCTGTCTCTAAGCAGGCAGTCATTCAAAGACATGAGAATGAAAAATGATAATAAGTATTTCATCTAGGATAGAGATGTATTAAAAATTAAGTTTTTTCTCCAAGCTTCATGCATGTCAGTGTATATATGATGAGGTCTTGGAGTCAATTTATTTACTTTCTAGCACTGCTCCAAAAACATCTGGTATTTTGAATATGGAGATTCCTTCATGTCAGTGGAACATATAGTAGGGTATAAATATTTACCAGCCTAGTAACATCTATTTTCTTTTTGTGTTTATTCTCAGTAACACAGTGAAATTAAAAAATGCAACCTTAAATGATATGTCCTTACTAACTTTCTACCATTCTGCTTTGTATTCATAACTCTTTTATGATAACACCTGCACTGATATAGCATTGTCTCAAGGAAGTAATATTATCCAGTTGTTTTTCTCTCTGCATATTAAACAGAGTTAGAAGAGCAATGTTATGGTAACAAGATAAAGAATCCACCTTCTGTGAACTAGTGATGTATTTATAAGGTTGCAGACAGAGACAAAAACCGTTTCTAAAAATATTGTACTTATCTCTCTCTCTCTTTTTTTTTTAATTGACTCCAGTGTTTCATTTATGCTACAGGATTTGGCAGATGTTAAACTCTGGAGCTTAAATAGACTAAAATAAAACATGTCAGTTTTAGGTCAACAACAGCACAAACACATGCCAAAAGAGTGAGAACCTGTATTGTTTTGAAGTCAGTAACAAAACTCCTGTCCACCTCAGGAGTGTAGTGGTCTTCTCTTTGGGTAAATCGTAAATAAGGAAACTCAAGGCTTGTTGAAGCTTGTCATCAGGCCCATTCCTCTTTTTTATCTACTCTTCACTAACTATTCAGGGACCTTAGCTCAGTTCTGCCACAGTTATCAGCTCTAAGACAGAGTCCAGGCTACAATATTTGGATTCAATTGCAATGAAGACTTAAGAACTCAGGAGATGCTACACTTTTGGTTTTATTTCAGGCACAGTGATGACTTCAGCTGTACTCAGTTAATTACTGTAACTCCTAAGCCTGGGAATTTTAAGTACCTCATATGCTAGACAATTATATCTGATATGGAGACCTGATTAACAGAAACATTTGTAACATGGTTAGCATGCTGCCTGGTGGCCCTTCCCTTGGTATCTTCTGCTTTTAGGACACACTTCCCAAAATAAAACAGGTTAGCAGCAAGCAAAGCATAATGATTTTCTCTTACAGGTCCTTTGGGTATTTAAAATTGCCTTTCTGAATAAGGCCTTTCAGTTTGATCGTTGTGTATTTTTACCATAATGGCAATATTTTTAAAGACTTAATCCATTCCACATATAACCATATGTGGACTAGACAGTCCTCGTCTACACAGTTTTATCAATAAACCTCCTCACTAGTTTTTAGTCTACCTTAGCTCTGTATACGCTTTCGTTCTCTGAGTGGGCTGTGCTTCATACTACATATGTTGTCTGTCTTGTGTGGTATAAGTCTGCACATCATTGATCAGCAAGTGTCCAGTGAAGCCTCAAGCTCTTCAGAAATGCACGTGGCCACAATCTGGCACTCTGACTGGTGTTGCACAATTTAAATTTCATATTGGTAGTCCTTAAAATGGAGGCTATTCAAATGTGTCTTGCTTAGCAAATTAGTGTCTTTCACTATTTTTTGGCATATGTAGGGTACTCAATTAAAGGACATGCAAGTCTATAACTTACAGCCAGTTGTTTATTTTCCTTCAATGAGGCAATACAAGCATGAGGAAAATCTTTGGGGAGAGCATTTATTTCAGAATTTAGAAGAATCTCAAATATCTTTCGTATTCATTTGAACTAGACTACTAAATTCAATGCTGATGTTCTCAAATGTTTAAAAGAAACTTTTTCTTACCTTAGAACTTCTGACATGAAAAGGGTAGACAGACCGTGGACATGAGAAACTTATCTTCTGCTTCTTTTTTTTCAGAAACCACAGAAGATTTATTACATTGTTTCAACCTTTTGTTCTCTCTTATACCATTGGACTGCTTCAGCAAGCCTGTTACACAAGCAGGTGAAAACTTTATTTCCAATAAACAGCTTCTACTTTCTAATGGAGAATCAATTTCTTGATGACTAATTTTTTTAACATTGATTCTTATTTTAGGCAAATAATCTTTACAAGGAAATGAGATTCAATTATAGACTTTCTATAGAAAATCTATAGATCAGTTAGATTCTTGATATATGCTTCTGAATAATTAGTCCCCAGAAATTCTCTTTGTGCTTGCAACCTTGCTTTATTTTTACTTCATCTGAAATGGAAAATAGCTATTTTTTTAGCTATTAGTGATCAGTCTCATTACATGTTTCATCCAGGCCCCTGGACTACTCTGTAATAATTTCTTCATTATTGTGTTATTTGTTATTTTGATAGAATAAAACCCAGTAGAGTTGCTTTAAATGTATAAGATTTAAATATAACTGTAATGATATTTTTAAACAGCAAAACAGTTTTGCTTTTTAGCAAAAACAAATTGGAACATGGATTTTTTGAAAATAAATTGTTATTTTATATTTTATATTTGTCTAGAAATTCTCACCCAGAAGGATCCTAAAGGAACTTTTAAAGCAATAACATATATAAAGCAGAGAATAGGATTACAACCTTCATCAATTACTTTTGGGAAGCAATTAGAGAACTTTAATAATTTTTGAAGCATTGTATAGGGTAGGATGTTGTGTTTTAATGGAAAAAAATCCCTCTCAGGAGTCTCACCACTCCCAAGCTCTGGGAATTTCAGACCTCACCTGCATCACTTTGTTGCAGGCCCACATTTGATAGTGACTCAAAGAAAGAACCCTAATTATAGCAGCTCAGATCTCACATCTAACCAATGACCCAAACTACCCTCAGTTAGCTTGTGAAATCTTCCAAGATCAAAGTCCAAGATAAAGGAATAAGAAAATGAACAGGAGACATAAGGTAAGAAAGCTTATTCTTTTGGGGTCAACCTCAAAGTAAAAGGTTAATTCTGCTGGTCTGCTTGTAATATTGATAACCTTGGAAAGAAATGTTGGTAGGGTAAAACCACAATGTGAAGAGATCTTTTGTGTTCCCCAGCGCTTGGGCTGGAGTTAATATTAATTCCAGTCTGACAGAAGTTATTCTGAAGATTTCAAACGGACTGTACTGGCAGGCTGCCACCCACTCCGGTTATTAAGCTGAGCTTGGTAATTTATTTCTTCTTGATCTCAGGCTGTGTGCACTCAAGCTTTCCCTGAGCTATTGTTGTCAGTTTGCGTACATTAATATATCACAGCCTCGGGACCACTAATGCACAATGCCATAGTATAAGTTTTTGTCTTGTTGTATACTTCATAATTCACCAGCGCTTGTATTTAACTAGTGAATTTCAAAGACAGTACATCACATTATGCCTTAGGAGACTAAATCCTTCCTTCAGGGCTATAAGCGAATACTGTTCTGATGTCACACAGACCCTGAAATATCTCTTGGGTTCAGGCTTCATTCATCTTCCTTTACATTATCTCAGTGCAGTCCTGTGTGAAAAAAGAAGTGGTGCAATTGCACTTGATGGTTTGCTGCTCATGAAAGGGTGTTCAGGCTTTAGATGGAAAGGTCTTTGTGATGTGCAGAAAATCAGTAAGCTCAGACAGAGGGCATGTCTCCTTGCCTCTGGTCAGGTAGTCTGCAGGATTTCAGTCTGCCTGGCATTATTAGGATCCAGGTCTCCTGTCATCTAGTGTCTTTTGTTAACAACTGAGCAGATGACAAGTCAGCGAGCAGTTCCTAATATTTTGAAAAAATATCCTTTTTTGATGATTACTTTGGTTTCAGGAAGTTTTTTGTTTCCTTTGGGCTGTTTCTTCAGAGGATTCTTGGTCAGTTAGTAGGAGAGGGAACTCAAGAATCTTCACATTTGCTGGTTGATATGGCTAAAGCTTCTCTCATAATCATCTTGTGATGCTACCCTGTTCCTTTCAAAGCCAAAGAATTGCTCTTCCGGAAAATCTATATAAACTCAAAGATAAGCACTTACTGGCAAGGTTAACTTAGTAGTACCATGATCGGGACAGGCGACTCCTTCAGATGAAATGCAGACAAGACAAATGGAGCTTTCTGCTTGCTGTCACAGCAATGTCAACAGCATCAACCTCTCTCCAGCACATTGCTTTGAAAAAACAAGGAAGAAGAAATGAAACCTCTGCCTTCCAATCCTGAAGTGATATTTAAAAACACTTAGGAGGAAGCTGGGACTGAGAAGCTCCAGTGTCTCCTTTAGCCCAGGTGGTGTGACGAAGAGATACATGAGTAGAGAAGGATGGGAGTTAGTAAGCATATCTGAAAGGTTTGGAAATGACCTGTTCTCATAGGTCAGGAGACAAAGTTGATTTTTAACATTTTAATCAGGCAAATTTATCTTCTTCAAGGCAGCACAGAACCCAGGCTAATTAAACAATATAATGTCTCCTTATCTATAGGCACTTGCCTAGAACAGTTCTGCTGAGCTTTCTCTTTGGAGGGAGATAAAGCTTTATGCATTAACTGCTGCCTGGGAATTACATTGAAACTTTAGAAAATATATTAAAGGCATTATTTTTTTGTCTTGTTTCTTTCCTGTCACTAAATAAAATGCATTATCTGACACTGAAGAAAAAAGGATAGTGCAGATATATCTATGGCAGGCATCCCAGAAATCAACATTAGAATATAAGATTAGAGGTATTCATTTGATTTAGAAACATCCCAGATCACAGAGGGGAAAAAGCTTGAGATCTAGTTTTGCCAGATGCTAAGTGCATTTCAGCTTTCAGTGGAGCTGGAAAAGCTCAGCACCGATGGCTTTGGTCTCTGGGGGCTTTGGCAGTTGGCCTATTCTTAAAGGATGTTTGGAGGTTTAGTCACTTTTTTCCATTACTTTTTCCCACTCTGTCTCTCTGTTCCTTAGGGTTACTTTTGTAACCTGGCTCAGTCAGAAGGCCAAGTCCTATCAGCAAGAGCAAACAGGGAGATGTTTTGTCTTCAAATACAACCTGCTGATAACTGAGCTCACCCACAGGAAGGATCAACTACAAAAAGAATTAGATGGCTCAAGTGGCCTGAGGGTCTGAGAATAGTGGTATGCTTCCCAACCAGGACTGAGAGCACAGTCTCCTTTCCATCGTCTTTTATTGTTTTGACTGAAAGAACTTTCTGTGTTAGTGGCAGAGTTCAGCATTGACACCAAAGTTAACAGCTAACTTGGGGGTTAGCTGAGGGGACTGTATTAACCCTCATGAGCTTCATCTTGGAATGAATGAAGGCTCTTCCTATCTAACAGCTTAGCACTCATGCTGAGGTCACTTACATCGAATGGCTCAGATTACTGGTTCCCACTCAAACGGGTAGAGTCACTGGGAGGATAACAGTAAATTGAACATAAATAGAAAGGATGAAAAATACTTTGAAAATAAAAGTACACCACCCTCCCTGATGTCCCCCCAATACCTTCCATGATCTATGTGCTATTTAAACAGAATGTTAAGGCAGAGTGCACAAGTTGTACAAAGACATTTTAATATTTTTCTGTGGAAATTTAATTTCATATTTCTTCATTTTCTCTCTTAAAAAGTGCCATTCCAGGAACAGGGAGAGGATGGTTTACATTTATGGAAGATGCCAGAAGCAGAAAAGAAATATAGTTCTCAGTACGTTAGAAGAAAAAACAAGACAAATATACTCTATTGCTCCAGCTATAAGACACTATGTATTTCAGTTCAAATCTCTGTCATTTTGTGTGCTAAATCTTCCCTGATGGGTTGTTTTGTAATCTTCTCCTAACAGTCATTTATCTTATCAATGCATCATTTCAGAATGAAGCCAGCAGAGATTTTGGCTAAAGTTGCAGTTGCATAATAATGTAAACCTGCCCTTGCAGATCCTAGCAGATGAAAACACTGTGACCACATGACACAAAGATCTTATCTGCCTCTCTCTTCTTGTTCAAGTGCATTTAGAAAACATTGGCAGGTAAACCTGGAGCCTTTATGGCAGATCAGCTCTGCCTCTGCCAGTCCTGTCTTCCACCAGGTTGGTATCATCTGCTCCCCGTCAGTCAGTTCAAAGCCAATATGAAGCTGACATAAGCTGTGTGTTATGTGTGCTGGTTAATTTGACAAAAGGCAGTTATACCTAACCAAGACCAATCTTGTGTACAACTCAACACAAAGATCTGACATTATTATTGATGTGCATACAGAATAGAGAAAAAAATGTGGGTTTAGGTACTTTCAGAATAATTCCTACTTTTGGTACTGGCTTATCAAATCTTTCTTGCTATCTATGCGGTAAGTGCTAACCATGTAGGATTATTTGTCTTTTGTTGAAACATTCTTATCTAGTATTGCACACTTTTGATGTCACACAGTAGAGGCATGAGTTCAACTGCCAACTTCTTACGTGGTGCAACTGATTTAAAAGAGAAAAAAATCTGAATATTCATCAGTAAGGCCTTGCTGGCTGATAAATAGATGTGTTTAAGTGATGTATGGTGAGCATAAGTAATAGCCAGAGGACTTTCATCTGAGAAGAAAGATGTACAGGTTTTAGTGCAGGACTCTGTTCAAATAGAGCAACTTATAGCAGACTTTTATATTCTCCTTCCCTTTTTGTACTTGATATAAGCTATGAATGGTGGGGATATAAGCAATATATGGTGGGGACTTTGCATAATGATGCTACAGAATTTTAGCCTTTTCATATTAATGTTTGTTCATGTGTTTGCTCATATCTTATATTTTTAGCCCAATGCTAATTTGATCATCAGTGTTATATTTGTCAATAGCACATTTCTAAAATGGTAAAAAATAAAAATCATTGTGTAATTACAGGAGAGCAAATCGTAAAGGAGTCACGGTTAAAATCACAGTTTCTAAAGAAAAGTTATGATAGCAAACCAGTCTGCAGGATAATGCAAGGTTCTCGAAAGACCGCAGCCTGTATTTGGAGGTGAAAAGTGCCTCACTTGCCCTCTTGAGGAGAAGTGCCTTAAACTGGACAGCAAATTATTCAGTGCAGATGGATTCTATGTTTGGATTAACTATGCAGTTGTGTAGCTGGACAACTGCCACTCAAAAATTTTGTGATTTATTTTTAACCATGCAAGATCAGACACATAACCTGCTTTAATTCCTGCCTATCCATTCTGCAAATGGTTCCCCTTAAATATGTCTATCGCTCACAGTCCTTCTAGGCCTGCTTTTGGTTTGACAAAACTTTGTTGACCCTTTTTGTTTTTTTGTATTAGACCTAGAAAAAAGATTGATTTTACTTCCTGCTTCCTTTCTCAGTACCAGGCCATGCTTAAAAATACTGGCTTGTGTGACTTGCCTAAGGCTGCCTGTCAGTTCACTGGCAAAGCCAGGAGCTCTCAGCTCCAGGCTTTAATCTTTTACATCAACATACCACTACGCTGTTTGAGTTCAAATGTGGCAAATGTTGGGTCAGGGCATTAAAGTCACCATGGTAGGTAGAATTCTTTTCAGAACAGGAATGAGAAGTGCTCCTGTAGGTCATTTACTCTGCTAGTCTTTAATTTTCTGTTCATGAGATTGCCTGTGCATGCTGTTTCAGTGCACGAAGCTGTTGTTAGCATGAGAGTTTTTCAGTGTTGGAAACATGAGAAATCACTTTCATTTGAATTTGTAAGACAAAAAGGGGCCGCCTGGGCTTCAGGGCCAAAGCCTCACTTAACAGAGCCAAGTAAATGTAGCTATTCTTTTGCTGAATTATTTCTCTTTTGAAATCAGAATATGAAGGTCTTTGTTTTCCAGTTAGGCGGAGACAAGAACATCGTAGGAAACTATTTCATAATTTAATGTTAAATTTTCAAGTTTAATCTGACTTTACCACAAAAAGCTCTTATTTCATATATTTGTGCTTTTCACTCAAAATGTCATTATCTGAAAATGATCTTATCTCTACTTATAACTGTTCTTCTTGTATGTATTAAAAAAGTGCAAAACCAAAATGCAAAAATCCAAACCAAAGCAAAACTAGTAGAAAAAAAGACAGTCACTAGATCAACCAATCAACTAAAGTTTTCAGCTAAAACAGTGCATACCGCCATGATTTCAGCATTAACTTGTCGCTGTAAAAATGGACATTTCAAGAACATTTTCCATAATGCTCATATTGTGCAAGGGTTTCAAGAAAAATTACCCCCCACAAAAAATAATAATAATCTTGGCTTAGGTTTATATGTGTTTCACAGTGCTTCTAGAGTTAAATAATTGATAATTACAAACTATCATGCCAAGTAATCCTGACTGGCTCATTTGTTTTGCATTTTTATTACATTTTAATATGCTATACAACTTCTTTGTTGATGCTCTGTGTGTTCTCTCTCACTGCCTAGTCGAGAAATTTAAATAGGCTAGATGAAAGAGTATGGTTTTGTTAATTTGTCCCATAAACATTTTAAAATCTTCATTGTACATTTTGTTAACTTTTGCTGGTTTATCCAAAAATTAGACCTCTCTTTTTAAACAGTACATTAGCACTGTTTTCTAGCACTTTGTAATAGGGGAGCAACATACTAATTGTCCTTTTTACTTATCTGTTGTAACCTAATGGGGAAGAACAATATCTTAGCACATGCACGTATAGCGCTTAGAAGTGAATTGGTGTTTTCAGATTTTCTGAAGTTGCAGGTGAAGATGAGTGTTCTTACTTATATATTCCAACTTTTTCCTATAGGAATATACAAATTTTCCAAAACTATAGTGGTATCATAATTTCAGAGACTAAAAATCATGGCACAGTGTGGTGAGTGGGAAACATCCAGCAGAGCTCCACAGACACACTGGTTTTAGGGGAAAGAGAAATACTTGTCTTGAAATTGATGCTAAACAGGCTACACTAAACATCAGTAGTCATTCTCACACATACTTATTATGCCTTCTTCTAATAGTGTAGTATGGGCTTCTGTGGACTGTCATCGTGCCCATCCCATCGCATCCCATTTCAGACTAGATGCAGGAAGATCTTCATCTCCTGCAATTACTTGCTGTAGACTGACTGTGTTCTGTGCTCATTTGTTTTCTGTCTGCACTGTTGTATGTGAAAACTAATATGAAAGCTGGTAGAGAAATTTCTAAAGACTAAAGCCTCAGATTCTATTACATGTGCATAATCTTAACTCTTTCCTTCATCAAGATAATATCCTGTAAAACAGATGCAATTTCATTTTGACACAGACAAAGAAGCAAAGATGTTAAGCACAGATAGCAGATTGACTTTAGTATACTTTTGCAGCCTGCATATTTTCCGATGTATTTTAATTTGTTTTGCTGATTTGTATTCAAATGTGAGAAATCCAGGATTTCCTCTGTTAATAGGTACATCTTGATCTTTGATTTAAACTTTTACAAAGTTGTAATTCAATAATTTGTCAAAAAAGAAAAGTAACTGATAATAAAACCAATTTCTGATATGACAAGGGAATGCACATTTCCCTGTCACAAATTTTTGAATGATTTAAAAACATTCACCACTAGATGTGATGATGAGGTTTTCAAATATTATCTTGAAATCTCCTTTTAGTTTGGTCCCAATCATTTTCAAAATCGTGAATTGCAAGCTATGTAATGTATTTCCAGACAAAGATTTTAAGAAGGAACATGGCTGTTGAGTGCACAAGGCATCAAAACTTTTGAAAAGAGTACTTTTTTAATACATTTATCCTATATGTGCTGAAAGTCGGAAGATTTCTGAATCCTCTCAGGAAGAGATGAGCAGATTTTCAGAAGGTGGGGTGCTTTGGCTGCCTCATGTTCAGACAGAGTCAGCCTGAGTTTTTGAAACTCCTTGAGTGTGAATGGAGGTTTATGAACCCATAAAACTTCAAACCTGAGGCTCAGCTTTGGTATGTTTGATGCACTTCACACATTTCCACATAAGAGTTCTGGAAGAACACATCGACTTGTCTTTTCCTTACCAGCCAAACTTCCTGAATCCTTTGAACCTTTTGAACAAAGTATTCCACCATGCACTGAGTATCTGCCAACACTGCCTTTTCTCTCCTGCAGAAAATACATTTTGGGAGAGAAAGGAGACATTGGCATGATCAGATTGGAAGGTAGCTTGCATTCATTTTATAAACTGTTCTTAGTCTGAAGTATCACTGGCATGTTTATAGGAAGGCAGGCAACTGGCATTCATTTTGTACTATTTCTCAGGGGCAAAATGGAACCTTTATTTTCACTGCCCACAAACACAGATAGCTAGAGAAGGCAAAATGCTTGGGGCTATGTTCCTGTTTTTAACTCTTTTGTCAACGAGTCTCTATTGTCAAGAAAATGGTCATCACCTTGGAACATGTCAAGGAGTGCTTAGAGACTGGTGGGGTGAAAGCAAAAACAAGTACGATATGTGTGCATGTGCTGGGAGGCTTAAAAAATGGTTATGGCGCTGGAGGTATTGCCTATGTGGGCTTGTTCATGTGCCTAAAGCTAGAACATGAGTTTATGATGACTCTGTGATTCCCCCTACAGTTCTATAATACCTTTTTGTAGGCTGTAAGGGTGTGCATGCAAAATACAAGGCAGCTTCCTTTACTTTGAAAGTATAGCCAGTCCCTGGTGAATTCACGGGTCGACTGTGAAGTAACTTTCCTTTGCAGATAAGCCCTAAATTCCCTACTGTTGGAATGTGTGCCAAGTTCATTTTCACTGTTGTCAATTAAAATGACAAGAAAGCTACTATCTGATGTCACTCCAGGCAAGGATTATATATCAGAGCTATGCTGCCTATCTTGTACTAGAAGTGGACAATTCTCTATAATTAATTATGAATCAAGACGAAGAAAGTGGTGTAGTTAAAGGCTCTTGTTGGCTGATGTGCAGCTACAAAGTTAACAGATTACTATTGCTTAAGATTCTGTAAAGGTTCTCTCTGGCTCAGCCTTGGTTTATTTATTTCTTCAAAGAAAAGCCCAGATGTATTGTATACTAACAGCATACAAAAGAAGTCTTGCCCTTCTGTCCTACTGCTGCAAAGGATAAGACGTACGAGACAAAAAAAAAAAAAAAAAAAAAAAAAAAAAAGATTCAAGAGCCACACATGTTTTGTAATCTATGTGCAGTTACACTTTTAATAATTCCAACAATTAGCTTCAAACTAATCATAAACATCCATTTTTACCATAGGTTTGCATGGACCTTGTTATTTTTACATTCATTTGGAATCATGGGAATCCTACAAATGAGAAAAAAATAACGTTGTATCAAGTTTTACTTTATTGAAGTTCAAAATTTGTCTCAGAAGAGAATCAAACCTAGAAAAGTTCCTAGGTGTAGGAAATTATTTATAATCTCTAATTTAGGAAGAAGTCTAGGTGTTCTGAATCACTATCCCTGGAGATTGCTTACCTGTGTCCCCTGATACAGAAAAGTTAGGCTTCTACTGTGCCTGACATAAGTGTCTGTCTTCTTTTGGATATTTGCTTCGGCGAAGGCAATAGAGTATTTAGAATTTGATTTCCAATGGAAATTTTCATAAGCTTTTCATTAAGGAGAGATGTTGTCTGTGTGACTGACGTGGACTCAAAATAAAGATGGACTGGCAAAACTTGCAAAAAAATACATCAGTTGTAAAATAACTTTGCATATCATAATTCATTTGTAAAACCCTGCTATGCTTTGTTGAGTCTAGTTCACATACAGAGGGGTGACAAACATTAACAGTGTCATTACTACCTGTTAACATTGCTTATTAACATGTTTTAGTAGTCATTCACTTTGCAAGGAAATATCAATTCCTATAAAAACATAGGCTGCAAGTTAAGAATAAATAAATGAAGAAATGTGTTCAGGAATGATCTGTGCATTGCATACACATATAATACACATATGCTGTTCTTAAGACTGCTTGCTTAAAATACAAAGTCCAATGGTGTAATCAAAATACATTGCATTCAGTTCTCATTTAATACTTGCTGCTCATATAATTATTTTACCATTTCAGGAGGAAACATTTCCCTTGTGATGAGAAACTTCTTGTGGTAAGATGGGGAAGTGACTTCTGTTCCTTCTTGGCATGCCTATATATCCTGGACATAATTCTTCCAGTTTTTGAGGCCTATTTCATCATTATTACATATTTCTAGGTGTTCTAAGGGGTTAAGAAACTAGGCACTTTTATCTGTTTTGGAGTATAAGTAAAAAAAAAAAAAACAACAAAAAAACCCCACTTTTTTCTGTAATTACACTGAGTTTTTATACAAACCAGGTACTTAGTAGCTATGCTTTCATCTCAGTGTTCAGGGGACATACACAGCTGACTGTCAACAAAATAGGCATTCTCAGACTCTTTTCAGTGCTTTCATCATCATCAATGGCGTATGCAAAATAATTTCTGCAGGCTTGGAGACTGGTTTTGAGGGGATTTGAAATTTGATCTTTGTATTCCAATCATTTTGTTTTCCCTCAGCAGCAGGATGTGCCTGACTCATCTGTTTTGGTTCTATGATGTTCACCCCGATATTCAATCCCTATAGTGGATGTAGAATTCTTTTCTTTTTTTTTCCATATGTGTTCACAGATTTTCCACATTCAATAGACTGGTACTCAGAAGCACCTTTTTGGGTGTCTGATGGCTTTGAATATAATTTATCCTTTTTGGCTTCAGGACATAATCTTATGAACAATAAAATGTTAGCGATTGCTCCTAAAATTTAAAAGCTTAATTATTGTTTGTTTGCTGAGTTAAAACTTATCTCATGATTGGTCCAAAATGCATTAAAAATGGCCTAAAAATCTGCATTTTACTTGCAATAATATAGCCCACTTTTTATGTTCCAATATATTCAATACTCCTTGCAACATCCTGAAATGCATAGTTTGCTGTAATTTATGAAGTAATCTACATTGTTCTGCCTCAATGGCTTGTTATATTCTATATTTACCACTGCCTTAATCCTTGTGTCAGTTTGATTCCTACCCGGCAATCATTTATGAAAAATTTTAAATAGCTAGGGGCCAACAATTACGTTCTGTGGCAAACCCCTTGGAAATGAAGCTGCAGTGCAGTGATTTCCAGAGAGGCTAACAAGACATATCCTTGACTGTCTTAAATCCATTTAATGTGTGTAGGCAATGCTGATTTTGTGTTCTAGGTTATTAATCAAGATATTGTGCAGCATGCAGTTGTGCCTTACAGAGGTCTAAGGTTGTTGTATAACACCATTAACCTTTATCAATCAAACATGTGATCTCATAAAAATATTGAATTAGATTGACAAGACCTATTATATATATGACCATTTAGATTAGTATTTAATTGTACCACTCTCTTTTAATTCAGTCTCTTATCAGCTGTTCCATCATTTTCTCTGGGATCAACTCAGGATTGTAAAAGCTATAATTACTTCAGATATCGGCCCACTTACCCTTTTCTTAGTCTTCGCAGAAGATTATTTTCTTAGCTTGGTCCTCTGGAAATTACTGTTAAGTAATAGTAGTGAGCCTTTGATCTTATCAAAAATCCCCATCATCAGTTGAGATATCTCCTGCACCAGTCATTTTTTAGCTACTAATTGTGTTATCTGGATTTGTCAAGTTCTTATTCTAAAAAATGTTTAAGAATAAAATGAGTTTAAAGTATCTCCTGTTTTAACATCCTGTTTTACTGCCTATAGAATGGGAGGTAGCTCATCATGGCCACTACATATGCATCATTTACTTCTTACATATGAAACATGGAGCAGAAGAATTTATTGAAGATCTCTGCCTCAGTATTATTGACACTTGCCACAACTTTTATAATAATGGCCCAATAAATTGGTTAAGATTCCACTAGTTTTTAGTGTACTGAAAAGACTCTTCCTTTTGCGTTAATTCTGTTCACCACTAGATCCTTCTTTTGCTTTTCAATTTTCCTCATTAGTGACTGCACTCTCCACTGCCTAATTCATATCCATTGCTATTAACATCCCATTTCCAAATGATTTTTTTTGAAGAGTTTGTTTTATAGCAGCTTTTCCTCTAAGTCAAGATAGTTTCTTAATTAATGTTTCCTCCTTTCTTGATCACAGTATTGCAAGTTTTGTGTCCTCGAGGGAAACGTTTTTCAACAGCTCCAAGTCACTGTCCACACTTTTTAAAATTTCAAATTATTTTTCCAAGACGATCAGCTCATGTTTGTTTCCACCTTTGTGAAAATCAGTCTTTGAAAGCACCAAATGCATTTTCCGGAGACAGACTCCTTTCTTCTTGCACATAATGAGTATAATAAAGCCATGAACTTTTGTACTTAAACAATTGCTGACTTTTACCTCAGGTCAACTCCTGTTTCTATCAAGAGAATGTATACTATGGATTTTTTGGGGCTGGAGGCAATGCTTTTTTGAGCTAGGAAGCTGTCATCCGTAGTCTGTGTACTCTTTAGTTACAGCACTGGCATTACAAAACTTCCCTTCTGACTGAGGTTTCTGTGGTAATTTAACACTCCTAGTCAAGACAGATATTCAAGGAGCTGCAAGTTATCTTCTTAGATGAGTGATTTGAATATCACCCAGTCATATGTGATTTCTGTTTGAACTTTCGAAGCTACTGGTGCTCTGAAAAGTGTCTATTTAAGCTTTTGGGCAGAGGGTCAGTCAGAGTTCAGAAGGATGTGAGGAGTTTAGAGATCTGTCTCCCTCTCTCTTTCTTCCCATTCCCTCCTTCCTTTCCTCTTAGCTGGGTCAGGGCTGGCATATTTATTTTGTTTCAGATCTCTCTCCCTCCTAAGGCTATGACATGACAGAACTGTAGATGCACTGTAGATTTCGGGTATGGTGACCATAATATTTATATTACAGAACTGAATATTCTTGGAAAAACTAGGAGTTGTTTCTGTTCATTAGAAAATCATATAAACCATGATTTGGGGATATTTTCTTCCCTTTCTCCCTTCAGTGAATCATCAGGGTTCCTACTGATGTAGCCACAGGAAAAAAAGAAAAACACTAAGTTTTTATTAGTTGAGTATGAAAGTAAAATCAAGGTTTTAAATCCTGTCAAGGTCTTTCTTCTACTATCATTTATCATTTTGCAGTCAAAAAGATTTCTTATATACTTAAATAAATTATTCCCCTCTTCCTTCAAGTTCAGAACAATGCCATGTAGTTCAGACATTTCTAGAGCACTGGTTGTTGCTGTAACTACTTCTTATGGGAAACATTCTTCCAAATGAAACCATCAAATTAGATAAGTGATTTTTTATTGCACTAGTTGTAGGAATAACCAATAAATATCTAATCAGTGCAAGAGATTTTCAACAGAAGTGCTCTAAAGCAATACACTGAGAAGGGAAATGGTGTGGTTGGATTAGTAATGATCATACCAAAAGATATATTGACCTGCTTCCACTAGCAATACATCAGTCACCAGAGCAAGACAAATTTAACAATATCAATATCATTTCCAGCTGAAAAGCTGTGGTAGGAAGCCATGCAGAATATGTGTTATTGTTTTAGGTATTGTTCTAATATATCTTTGCATTTCAACAGGCTGCTGTACTACAAAAATCGATTATTCATTTCAGCAGAAATGATTTCTGATAACCCCAGCCCCTAAACTCACACCTCTTTCTCAGTGTGTTTTGTGTTTAACATCTTTTTATTTCTGAGTTATATAGGAAAGAACATTGTTAGGATCTCTGTGATTCTTGTCTTTTGTTGTTTTTTGGGGAGGTTTGGTACTTTGTCCTACAGTCTGTATTGTTTCCTCCAGATCTAGATGAAACAAGATCAGTCTGGGGCATGCACATTTTGTTAATTGTTCCTTAGACACTGCACATTTTCAGAACAGAAACAGATTCCACATGCTGACAGTAACTGTCCCCTCTCAGAGCAAATGCTGCCACAAGCCTGAAGTCTCCTCACAAATAGCTGCCAGTTTTGAGAATCACTCACAAATTAAAGATATTATGGGCACTCTCATTTAATGAGTATATTAAAGGCAGTGCTTTCCAGAACACTGCCTCGGCTCTTTTAAACACTGATTTCACAGCAAGGAAGTACAGATACAGTTCAAATATTTAAAAGTAGAACAAAATAAAACAAAAAAGGCAGAACAAAAAAGACTGTAAACAAATCCCCTGTCTGACCTTAGTTGTTTCTCATTGATGATGCATCTGCTGTAATCGAGGCTATATCTGTCTCTCCCCATTTATCCACTGTACTTTAAAGGAATGTATAAAATCGGATTATTTTAGCTCTTTAGTATAGAGGAAATATTGAAGTAACGTTATGATTTTGCAGGGAATGGTGTAAATTTAATTACTCTCTGAAATTAGAAACTGAAGTCCTAGGAAAGGAGGCTTTTCAATGAAATAGGAAGCTATCACTGTTCCTAAATCCTTCTCAAAGCATGAAAAGAGTACCGATTGGCAATGATTCTGAAGTGCAGATATGATTCTGGAAAGCTGATTCAAACAATATCATACTGTATATCCAGGTCATAAAACTTACCTGATTTCTCCTGACCTACACTACTGGCCTTTACTTTTGGTTTTTACACCTTGCTGTGGAAAGCTCCTTTGCTTGTGAGTGGGAAGCTTGTCTTATTAGTGATATTTTGTATAAGTACCTGAGGGGAGGGTGTCAAGGGGATGGGGACAAACTCTTTTCAGTTGTCCCCTGTGACAGGACAAGAGGCAATGGGCAGAAACTGAAGCACAGGAAGTTCTGCCTGACCATGAGGGGGAATTTCTTCACTGTGAGAGTGACAGAGCACTGGACCAGGTTGCCCAGAGAGGCTGTGGAGTCTCCTTCCCTGGAGATATTCAAGGCCTGCCCGGATGCAACCCTGTCTAACATGCTCTAGGTGACCCTGCTGAGCAGGGAGGTTGGACTAGATGATCTCCAGAGATCCCTTCCAACCTTGCTGATTCTATGATTCTATGATTTTGCAGTTTAGTTGTGTGATTTGTCATCCTGGCTGTTTGGATCAACCCCAGTCTTAGCTGCATCAAACTTTAGATTTTTCTGGCATGTTTATGACCAGACTTGATAAGTTTTCTTTCTCTTTTTGGCTGCTTACTGATTTGCTGCCACATCCACTTTATTTAAGGTTACCTGTCTGATACAATTTATTTTTTGAATTGTTGAGCAGGAGATGATGATTTCAGTTCTGGAAGAACACAAATAAGAAAGCTCCTAGGCGCATTGATAAAGTCTTGTGTATTCAGCAGTGCTGCACTCTTCACACAGGAGTAGCTGGATTTATTTTCCTCTGAATAAGAATGAGTAATACCTGATTTAACAGTCTCAGGCTCTACCCTACAAATCCACATTTTAAAAAAGATTCAGTTTTTCAATGATTTTTTTTCCTGTTCCTCAGAAAGGTATTTATCACCAAAATGAATCAAAATCAAAATCTATCCAATTTAGTTGTGTTTGAAGAAAAGTGTTAACTGTGTAGTTAATTAAAAACCTGCTAATATGCCTACCCTTTTAATTATGCTTCTAGTAATCAAGTGCATGACCAAGAACTTACTCTGCAGAAGAGTCACTGAATATTACAGGGGAAAAAAAGGAAATGGAGATAAAACTATCAGGTGGAACTAACGGGGAATTAAAAGGAAAAGCAGCCCATTTGGCACCTCAGAGGACCCACATCTGGAACTGGTTGAGAATAAATTGTTTCAGAAAGCTTGTGATATCACATAAAAGCTGGGAAACTTGTTCTGAGGCAATGATGGAAAGCTTTTAACTGAAAAAAAGGAGAGAGAAAAAAAAGAGCCCTCTCTCCAGACTTGTATTATTCTAGCAGACTTGTGAGATTTCTACAGATGCTTCAAATACAGATGATTTTTTAAATACCACAAATATATGTCATTTGTTACTTTTCTGATTTATCAAGGATCTTTTTACCCTTACTGAAAACTTCACAGGGGGCATATTAGCAACCCAATTATGTTGTTAGTAAGAATTGCACACCCAGCATGCCAGATGAATCTCCCCTGGATACCACACTTTCTACTTTTTGATGCAGAAAGACGTGATTTAAGGCTAGAATACCAAAGCTAAATCTCAATGTCCAAGGCCTGTGCAAAAATTCACATTATTTCAGGAAGAACAGTTGTTCTCTAATGTATATTACAGTACTGTCTCAGAAAGGCAAAAAGGCTAAACTAAGATCAAACACTATTCTGAACTGATTCAACAGAGGAGAGGCGTTAATAAATAATAAACATAAACAATAATCAATTATTATATTTGAATAATACTTTTTATTACAGCTTCATGGAAAACAAATGTAGCGTATTCCTGTGCTAGGAAATTTTGTACTATGCTTCACAAATTTGGAATCACTGAGAGACAAACAAACTACTGAGAAGTATATGTATAGAAGCTAAAAATCTGAATATTCAAAATTGCAATTGTAATATTTCTCCCTCAATTCAGTTGCCAATAAATGATGAGGCAAGAGAAAGGGCTGATCCTCACCACTGGAGTTCTTTTTAGATTTCATGACTTTATGTCAAAGTCCAGAAAGTACATTTTTAGCTTTAGTTTGATGTCCATACTCTCTCAATATAATTTTTTTGGCTGCTCTGTTTTGATAACAACATTTTTCTCCCATTTGGTCAGATTTGTTTTAAGAGAAGGGTATGACTCAAGTTAAAGGAACAATTATCTAACATTAAAGATGAATTCTGTTAGCAGCATGTGTTTTATCTACTCTGCTGAGAATCAGCAGTACGCATGCTTTAATGAGAATGAGATGAAGAAATACAAGTCTGAGATAATACATCCTGAAGTGGTATCTGGGAAGAGAGGTTAAGCCACTGCCATTTAGTCTTTTGAATCTGGAGTGCATCCTTTGATTTGAGACAGAAAAATAATGTAGCATGATTAATTAAAATTCATAACTTTTTTTCTTCAAGTTAAAAATAATAAGATACACAAATTAATTGATGTTTCAGGGAAAAAAACAATAAATAAGAGTCTAGTGAAAGCTGCAAGCTCTGAATGCGTGACTGGAAGATTTTATTCTATTAGGTCCTCAAAGAGAGTCTATGGATTCTACTTTGGCTCCTTTGAAAAGTAATATACATTTAGCCTTCAGCCTAAAAGTGTCACAAGAACTCTGGAGATAGTTCTATATTTTAGAAGTGTTTGATAAAAGTTATTAAGCAGTAATTTTCCTGTATATCTTTTTTATGAGAGTTAGGAGGTCTTCAGTGGAAATGTGTTTCTGTTCTCTGATGGTCAGTTGACCATTAGGGGAGACAAGGTCTGGCCAAGCATATGATTATTTGATGATAATTCAGTGTAATGGAATCTCTTGTCCATTCTCCGAATTTTCTTGTTTGCATCCGTTGTACTTTTAACACATCACACTCTTATTTCTTTGTATAAATGTATAATCCTATATACACATGCATAAACTCACATTAAAAAATAGAAATGTTGAAGTAGTAGAAGTGTTTTTATAGTGGAAAGCATGAGACACTCACAGATACATTATAGTTTGTATGACTAGGAATATAAAGAGACTATACATAGTATCTCAGAAGGTAAAACAGATATTCCCCATCTCTGATTTAGCTGGTTTTATGCATAGCAAGATGCTGGCATTATGGAGAGAACTATCGAGGAATAAGGTTTAGACTTAATAGTATTATAAAGGTATTCTTTACAGCCCCAAGAGAGTTGCTTCATTCCTAAACTGAGCTTCCAAGGTATTTGGAATACACATTGTCCATGTGTATCCACTCAGTATCCACTCAGGATAACCCCACTTGAGATGGCACACAGGAAGTCTTCTATATAAATAAGTAGTAGAGATTGGACTGATCTGTTTTTGACTTTAATTTGCTTATGCATAAAACAAATATATATTTCGGATAAAACCTATTGTCATTTGAGTTATCCCTATTATTTCTGCAGAGTCGCAGCTACTCCTTTACTTAGAATAAATGCTATCCAACTGGTGTCTGAAAGCATTATGACTTGACTCTGCCTCCATTTATTACTTATACATAAGCAAATCAAAATGAACATAACCAGCTATATCTTTCTCAAAAATTGTGAAAAAGCCTTATCAATAAATGATACTGTTGTGATGAAAAGCGTACTGTGTAAATGCATTTTCTGCTAGCTGTATGTTAAAATCTTGCAAGGGCATGGGAAATTGAAACTGTCTTTCTAATGGATCATAAATCTTAGAAATGATTTGAATTCATGGATTAAATGTCATCTTTGAAAGCTTTTGGTGATTTATTTTGGATCTTAGAAGAAAGAACATTTCCACTGCAAATCAAATTATTGCATTTTCATATTCTGCATCAGTTATTTCCAGAATAATATTCTTCAAAGGAATAACCTGAGGATGATTTTTCCCTCTTTGAAAGTTTCTGGCTTTCCCTGTTGCATTTGTAATTAATAGAATTTCCAAGACCAGAAAAAAGGCTAGGGATAATGCTTTATGTGAATAATGTGCACCATATGCTGAGAAGAAAATGACATTAGCTGTATGTACTCATATGCTGGGACATATGTACTCAAGGTCTGGGACACAGAATTCAGACAATGAGTCATGCTGTAACTAATGGAAAGGGAACAAGCTGGGTATGAAAAGGAACTCAAGTATTGTAGCAAGCTTTTACTGTTCTTGCAATAGAAGTAAAGTGAAATACAAAGGTAGTTGTTAACTTAACATGGTTACTTTGAAATGCAGGAGAGGGAAGGCGGTCCTCAATGTAGACTGAGAAGTATTGACAGGGAGATGATCTACTGACAGTAAAAGCATTAGAAGGGTGCATAAGTCTTTTTCCAGACTTATGTTAGATCTGGAAGCACATGTTAAGTACAGCTAACATCAGACATTTAACTACTATGCCTGAGTTAAGAGCTTAGTTACTGTAAGTACCTCTATAATTGAAGGAGACTAACAGGCACATCTGAAGGCAATTCAGCCTATTTAGGATCTGGATTGCCCCTCTGGTATTAGTCAATCATCTCCTCTGTGATGAAGAGATTCCAGATTGAGGGGCTTCAAATAAGTGGCTAAAATGAGATAGGATGAATCCAGCTCTAACAAGCCAAAATCATTTTGTGCTGATGATAAAAAGCAGGAACAAAATTATTTATGGAGCTAGCCTTACAAACACAGGAGATAGTGTAGCTTTGTTTCTTTATCTTAATTTACCTGTAATTTAATAGCATTTGTTGCAGTATCTAAGAAATTTTCTGCCAATAGATTTCTTCTACAGTCCTGCTGAGAAACGAAAAAGTGAGCTAGAAAATCTATATTCTGTAAGAAGTAAAGGAGAGTGATATATTCTTCAAGTTTGAGCAAAGTTATTCTAGAAGATGAACCTATAGTTTAAGATGCAGTCTTGCTAATCCAATAATCAATAAAGATATAAATATGTCAATGTGCAGTGATTTCCTTTACTTGTTGAATGCAAAAGTACTGGATCTCCTGAGCCTTTTAATGTATCTCTGGGAGACTATCGAAGAGAGGGTAAGCTTAGCTTGAGATGTATGTACATAGTTAAGAAAGAGATCCTACCAGTCAAATTTAATTATCAGAAAGTGTAGATGAATGAATTGAAGTATTTCTGAACGTTACAAAGAGAAGTTAGAGAGAATTTCAAGATCTTCGTGCAAGGCTGAGAAGATGAAGGGCTAAATTTTAATGAATTAAGGACTACGAACAATTTCATGAAGGTATTACTAAACAGGGAAAGGTTTAAAAAATGGGAGAAGGCTTTATACAAGCAGCACTGCGGATTTTGTGCTATAAAGGGGGGAAAATTGTCAGATTCTACTAAATTTTACCTAAAGGTTCAATAAAAGCTTCTATTCAGTGCATAGCAGTAGGAAGAACAACAGAATGGATGTACAGTGAGCAGGATAAGAAAAAAATTATAATGCCATACACATTTGAGAAAAATGCTCATTTTGATTATGATGGTCAAGCCTGGTCATTCCTACTTGCAGGTATTATGGAAAGAAAAGTGATATAAATACAGGAGGGAGATGAAAGTGATTCAGACATATTCAAAGAGCTTTATCTTAAAAATAGACTGGAAAGGTTGGGACTATAATCAAGAAAAAAAGAGCAAAATGAGAGGATGTGATAGAAACAGCGGTGAATTAAGAAGATTATTTGAGTGTTCCCTTTTCATTATAAAAGATCAAAAGGTGTTCAGGTGAATTGAAACAGTGCATATGAATCTGATAGAAGGATGTTTCAGGTTGTGTAATTGCTTAATGATAGTCGTTGTCCCAAGGTATCATTGAGACCAAGAGCTTAAATGCGTTTCATTCAGGAAAGGATTAGACAGGTTAACTAAGATTTGTAAAAACATCAGTCCTTCTGCTTCAGGACACATTCCCAGTGTGAACTGATGGGGCTTCAGAGGAACATACCTGATGGACTTTTATCCAGTTGTTATCCTTTGCAATATCTGCTTGGGCTTCTCTTTGACACTGCTGGTGTTTCCTACTTACAGCAGTAAGTAAATGCTAGTAAAGCATTTTGTTTCAGTAGTAGAGACCCAAACCTGGACTACAGTAATAACATGTCAGTGATACCTAACAGCTGTAGCTTAAACTGTGCAATTTGAGCTAATGCTTTCCAGACATTTTCCAGAGGACAAACTGCAGCACAACTCTTACTTTTTTTAGTAGTCTCTGGTAGAAGAATAGCAACTGCTAGAAATGCTGATGGTGATAGTGCTCATATTTTTCTTTTACTTGGGGGATGCCATTCCTTTGTCATAGGATAGAAATGAAGTAATCACCCACTTAGATTCATGCTATTCATGCATGAGGGCAAAAAAACAAAGTTAAAAACCAAGTGAAAAATATATTTCTACTAGCCAGAATGGCTAACTCCATTCATTTTTTTTTCTTCAGTCCATTCTAGATGGAACTTAACCTCCTCTTGATGATATTAAGCAGAACAGGCCTTGCTAAACAAACTGGAAATATTCACAGGATAAAAGCATGGGGAAGGCACGTGGTCTAAGTGGTGGTTTGTTGACTGTAACAGACTCAAAAACATATTCTGAGAAAGCACAGAATGTCTGAGGAAGAAACTTGCGAATGAAAAAGAGGAAGCAGGAAAACAGTAGGCCATTGAAAAGCACAACACAGAATAAAAGCATTTCTATTTTCTCTTAAAGTTCATTGTAGAAGGTTAGAGAGACCAATGCAAGGAATTTCTGCAAAATACGAATGACTGGCTGCAACTGTGCATCAGATATAAAAAAGCTGTATAAGTGTGTGGGAAATGGCATACATACTGTATGATTAGGGATACAGATGAACAAAAAAACACAAGGTTGTGAATAGTAAATAACAAAGGTCTCACGTATGGTTAAAGTAAATAATATTCAGAATCTGAATGAGCGTTTATAAATGCTTGCTGGTAGTGTTAATGGATAGTTATTGTACCATACATAGACAACACTCGTAGAGAAGATGAATACCTGAAACTGAAATGTTCCACTATGCTAGTTGTTTCAAAAATACTTAGAAAAAGCAATGGAATGTGTTTAAAACCAGATTTTATATACTTCATCAAAAAACATTGACCTTTTTCCCTAGGGAAAAATGAAATTTGAAATCTTGACTCAAGTTACTCTGGAAATACTCTGGTTAACCCAGAGATTAATATTCTGAAATGTTGCTGGAATGGAGGAAAATGCTTAAAGATTGCTAAGCTTTACATTGACTAGAAAACAGGATGAGGGAGGGAGAAGAACATAATTTGGTTATGAGTGAAAAACAAAGACAGGAATTTTGGGAAATAGCATCTTAAAAAGCTATGAGAGCTGAAAGACTTTTTTTTTTTTGAATACAAAAGAAATACCATTTATGTGAGATGAGTATTGAAACAGTTATTTTAGAATGAACTAATGAGGCCTGGTGCTCTCTGAATTTTTGATACAAGACAGGACTGCTGTTTGCATGTTTCTTTTTAAAGGGGCAGCAATATGAAAGAAAACTTCAGCATCTGCCACAACTGGAAAGGTTTAGGACCATGCTGTGTGTGAACATGCTCTTCGCCTTCCCCATTGTTTGTTTGAAAGCCAAGTGTTTTCTGCATGTTTCAGTCTCAATGATACGACTGCAGGAGGTACTGAAATCCATTGCTCCTCTTGAGTGGGTGATGTTCTTCCCTGAGGTAAGGTGAAAGGTTGCTTGTATATATTTTTCCCTGCCAATCCTCACCTACCGGAGACCCTTAAATGAATATGGCATGTGCCTCCCACGGAAATGTACTAGACCGTTTGATTTCCTTCAAACTGACCTCCCAGTACTTTATCTGGGGATGCCCGAGGTCCTGTAAAATCAAGCTTTGAGGGGAAAATGAAGGTTTGTAGTTTGATTCTTTGCTTCATTACTTTTCCATTAGTTTGTTTTTTCAAGTTTCTTATCTTCATGTTCTTTGTTCTTACACTCTGATAGAAAGAAGAAATTGTATTGAACTCTAAAATTAGACTCAAAATTTGGTACAAGAAGCACATTGTGAGAGTACAATACCCAATTAAGTACCATATTTTCAAATTTAGTCTGTCTCTGACTCTCTCCTGCTCTAGATACCTGGCATTTAAAGTAAAACACACTACAAAGATACTTAACCTACCAAGCATACGAGGTATCATTTATCACCTTTTAAATATTAGTACTGGCATTTCAGCTATTGCCCTGTTCCATCAGTGTATAGAGTATGCACTCATACCACATATAAGGCTAAGGATTTCTGGAGCAATAAACACCTTATTATACCTAAATTAGATTATACCTAAATATTTTAATAGGATATTTGGCTGAGAAAGCAGTTCAAGCTGAGGTGTAATGGATGGGAAGAGAAACTCGATCCCCTCTATTCACAACTACATTAATTATCTTAACTGGTTTGGTTCATCTCAATCCCTCATTTGTGCTTGTATTGACTTTTGAGATAATCAAGTACATTATTTTACAAACTCTGAAAGCCTCTGAGACAGAATAACAAATGGATCATTGACCAAACTGCAGTCAATAGGCTATTATAATTTCCCTTAATACAGCAATATTGAAGAGTTCTACTTCATTTGAAGGATTACAGTTACTGAACAATAACTACAAAAATAATAAAAAAGATAGACAAAACCATTCAGAGCATCACACAATAAAGAGATGACATGAGAAATTATAGTTGTGGAAAGAGTAGGATAGTCTATGTTAATATTGCTTCTGTTGCCACATATCAGAAATGGGCAAACTCGTCTTGCATAATTCTGGATGCTGTCAAACATTATGCATTCAAAAGTTTGCTTCTGATGCTAGAATCACTATATTAACATTTCAGTTAAGATGCTGTACAACCATCACTGGAAGGCAGGGATAGCATGTCTAGCAGTGGAATGGAACCCTGAGGAACTGCTGTTCTGTAAAATTTGTTTTCAAAAAACCCACATGACCCATAATTTGACAAATTATGGGACTTTTTGATATGTTTGAAACAGCACAGAGATTCTTGGAATAAAAAAAAGAAAAAAGGTCCTTTAGAATGATATAAAAGACCTTACTAGTGTAGCTAGAATAGATAAAATCAGATCTCCTTTTGGAAAAAAAACCTCTCCTTTTGGAAAAAAATGAATAGTCACAGAGGAATGATCTGTGAAATGGAAGAAGTTATTAAAGACCTTCCACATATAGAGGAACTTGCTACAAGAAGGTGGTTATTGATTTTATGATTACTAGGGAGCATTCAGACTAAATGACTCCTGTTAGTGCAGTCAGATATGTGAATGTCTATATGCCGTCAGTTGCACCTGCCATTAATTGAGTCTGCAATTAATGGGAAGGTTACTTTTTGGAAACAGATCCATCGAGGATAGCATGGGAACATAAACAACAAGAAAGTTAATACATATTTCAGCCGATAAAGGAAAAATAAGGTATTTGCAAATTATGTTGATGTGGGTATGTGGGTAATTTGGGGGCTTTTTACTTTATAAAAACATTTTGATTTTTTTGTTGTAGATTTTCTGGGTAGCTAATGCATCTGTAGTGAGGTAGTTACAGAAGCAGGTCTGACTTCAAGTAATAGATAAAAGCAATAAATAATATGAGCTGGTGAGAAGAATTGAAAATGATCTAGAAACAAGAATGTAGCTCATGCACAACAGATAAACAGGGAAGTAAATGCTGTTGTACAAAGAGGCTGCTCCCCAAGGAAGTCACAGTGCTACCTTGGACAGCTGCTCCAGTCAGAGAGGAACCACCTCCTGTGGAGACAGCCAGGAGTGGAAGTTAAGCTGTGCTGTGGCACACTCCAGAAGATGAATGAAGTGACGAAGACTCATTGAGCTGGAAGCAGTGGGCTTTCCATTAGCAGATACATTGCTTCTGACTTATGATGGATGACTTCATGCTGAGCATCAAAATGGTACGGAAAAAGCTCGGGAAGGATAATTTACAAGATGGTGTTAAGAAAAAGAACCAAGGGATGTGTTAAATCAAGCCAGTATCAGTGAGCAAATGTATCAAAGCTCAGTAAGCTATTTGGCATCACTTTTCTCCCACCATGAGGTAAATGACTAGATAGTGGCAAAATATGAGATTTATTTTAGTTAGGTGTTCTCTGAGACAAACTTCACGCTGTAGAAAACTGAATGTAAGGAGAAAGGGCCAAGTTCTTCAGTGTTTAACTATCAGCCCCTTTAGGCTGGTGTTAAACAGGTGTCCAGGAGGTAGAATTTAACCAAACTTCTAAAATATTACATGGCAAAGGATAGTAGCTAAGTTTTGCATGATAATTACACATTTTAATACAAATAATTATAAAATGCAATGTCCCCAGAAAACAACTGCATACCTAGTATTTCAACAGCTGTCAAGTTTCCTCCTGAGGGCATTTTTAAAAGTCAGAATGTGAATACAATCAATAGTGATCTTGAAGAGATGACAATAACTGTCCTCAGAGCATAATGCATTCCTTAATTATAAAGACTTTAAGACTGGTTATTTCAGAGGGGCCGAAAGGAGTTGGGCTTCCAGTTTCTATTGAATAGGACTTAAACACTTCATTTCCTTTCAGTCCTTTGAATCTTCCAGCACAGAAGTTTAAGGAACTGTACCTTCAGTGTTCTCTCTGTCCCAAAAGTCGTTTGTGACCAAAACTCTTCTTGGGTTCATACAAAATCCGTATTTGATTGGTGCAAATGTAAATGGGTGCAGACATGGCTGGACTTCTTATGTATAAACCTGCTGTATGCTGCTCAGAAAATGAATGCCTCCAGATGTCTTGCCTGTAATGTTTGTAAACTTGGTATTGCTCCAAGAGTAGATATTTTTAATGCGTTTTGCTGAATCTCTGGTGTCCCTCAGGGTTTTTACTTCTCTTGCATTTCAGGAACGTTTATCTTTTAAAATGACTTATCAGCTGCAGAAATAGCTGTATTCCTTTGCCTGGCAGTGCTGAATTCTTTCCTCTCTTTCTCTCCTTGCTATTTTTTTTTTTATTATGTTTACATGAATTAAATTTTTAAACTGAGATATATTTCTTACTAGCACTGATTTTTCAGTGTTAAGGTGAATCATTTGATATCCAATCAGATGGAGAAAACCCTCAGTCTTTATTTTGTACTTTTTGAATGTTATACTTGAGCTCAATTCTATTTATTTCCTCTTGATTACCTTAAGATCAGTCTACACATTTACATGCAGATAGTCCCATGTTTGCTCAGATAAGAGCTGCTTCAGATATAAGCCTTCTCCACTCTAAGCAATAACAAATCCTATTCAGGCACAGCTTAGATTTAGTATCTCACTAATGAATCTGCATGGCTTCTGGATGAAAATTGGTCTATTTAGGTGTAGGAAATTAAGGATGTAACAGTCTGTACCCATTAAGCAGCTGTACCCTAAAAAGCCAGAGTGAATCTACCTCTGTAAAGAATTATTCTAGAATCTTCCTGTAAAATAAACTTGTGAATAACCTTCGTAGGTAGGTAGAAAATACAATTGGCTTGACCGGTGTCCCACAATATGCTTTTCTGAATTTTCTTGCATACACCAGTAATCTAGATTTGCATGCAATATCAAAGTAGATTTCAAAAATAGAATACCTTAGGAGAAGGTGTTTTCGACACCTGTGCTTTCGACAATAGCTACGTGCTTTTTGTATCACAAACACTGACTGCTGTCGATCCTGCTCAGGTACGTATCCACAGGATATGGAGCCTGCCTTGTTCAGAGGACTATTGCCTTTTTCAAAGAAGCCTCATTCTCGGTTTCTGGCTGAAAGCGGAGGAAGGCTAAGAGAGAAATGTCTGCCCTGTTAACTAATGCCATAATCAGTAGGGAGCCCGGTTAGAGCTTCAGGAAATGACCATTGTTATTAATGAGGTACTTATAATCCATTGCTTGTAACACCCGTTTGAATCAATAGGAGCAGTTTCTAATCCGGAATCTGTGTTGCCTTGGAGGGAATTCTGATGTAATAAGGAAATATATATGCATATATTTTACTAAAGTGCTATTCTTAATGTGGACTTGGAAATTTAATATAATTTTTTGAGTAGCGCAGCATGTTTCTTGTTCTCCTTCCATCTCCTTCTCTGCTACCATTTTCCCATTTAGTCATCATCCTTTTGCTCTTCTTCCTTCTTCTCTTCAGCTCATGGCTACCCTTCTCCCATTTATCTTTGCTGATTTCCACTTTAATATTAATGACATATCTATGCAAAACAAATCTGTGTTGCTGCCTCACCCTCACAAGATCTGCAACCATGATTCAGCTCACCCACAAGCCAAAAGGACTGCCTAGTCACTTTGAGGCAGTCTTTACCCCTCATTGCAGTGAACAAAGCTGAAACAATCTGATTGCAGCACATAAGCATAGGAGAAAGCATTACTGATTCCTAAAGTGTTTATTAAACTAGCAAAGAAAGAATTCACAAGAAGAACCTGGCTAGTAGTTAAAGTCAGATAAATTCACATTGCAATTAGGTTGCAACATTTTAACAATGAAGATAATTAAGCACTGCAGCAAACCATTCAAGGAAGTAGTGATTTCTTTACTTAATGCCTTCAGTTCTACTTTGAACACTTTTCTAGCAGATATACTTAAGTCAAACACATTTTCTTCTTCATATATGAGTTCTAGGTGAAATGTAAGAACTTGGGACATAGAGGAGGTCATAACAGATGATATAACGATCTCCTCCAGCCCTACACTCTGTATCTGGCCAGCTCTTTTTTGGTCTTCATTAGCTTTTTCTGTACCTTAATATAAATCCTCCAATGGGATAGGTAGCCTTTTTCTTCTTTCTTGGAGAAACTTCTGATAAATGATTGTACTCACAGTATAAATATTACCTTCTCTAATCACTTTGTATAAAAACTGCAACTCATGTCGATGGCCTATTGATGCAGCTTCCAACAACTGGAAATTTAAACAGGAGAGGGGAGATTTTTGTGGCATCATATTCATCTTCTTTTAAGACTGCTGTTGTATTCTAGCATTCTCTTTAGGAAAACTGAGATATAAAGTTGCTTTTCGGTGGTTTATTGTGGCTGATGACAAGAGATATCCTAGTTACTCTTTCTTTTTTCTTGAATAGTTTTGTAGTGATGGGATATAGGCAAATTTGTGGTGATCTTCTTTACCAGTAACAAAGGGAGGTAGTACTGACACTACCGTGTTACTATTCTTATTTCTTTTTACTGTAGAGTTCACAACTGGGATGCTCTTGCTAGTTGAAGTTTTGGAGGGGGGAATTTACAGTTGATTGCATTAGCCAGTGAAATTTTTATTTGCATACAACTCCATAAAGGCTAATGAAGGCCACACTTCTGCATGCTATCATTTTCAGACGCTGTTTTTAAGACCTGCTAGATCTTCCTCAGCAGCTACTTCCTGAACAACTTCTGCAAAAACATAACCAGCTCATCTGCCAGGAAAAAGCAGACAAAGTCCACACAGAAAGGGCTGACAGAAAATTGCATACCTTTTCCCAGCTGTTCATACATTCTTTTGAAAACATTAAACTATAGTAGATGAAAACCACGTGAGGAGCTATAGAACAATATAAATAGCATACATGACTAATAATATAAACCTTTCAGAAATCCTAGCATAGACAATTAAGCATTGGAAGAAAGAACTTAAAAACAAGAGAGACTAATACCTTCACAGTCAAAACAACCTAATGTTTGTTTGATTTTGCCTCAGAGAAGGAATAATAGAAAAGTAAGCTGCAAAATGGCCAGGGGAGGAATTCCACATGCTGTGAAATAGGAGATTCATGCAGAGCGTTAATGTAGCAGAGGAAAGAGTAGTGGAGCAAGGTTTGGACTCTGATGACTTTGTGATTGGCCAGTATGGAGTCTCTGCAGACAGCAGGTACCCAAAGTTCAGATACCTCTGAAAGATTATCACCCTTGTTACAAATTTTCTACAGGATCCTGAAAGGTTTTGCAGAATCTCTTCTTTGCCTGTTGTATCTAATATGATAATGTTGCAAGGAGACTGTGAACAGTTCCTATTAGCAAGTCGTATAGTATGCTTATTATAGTAATGGAAATTACTCTTGAAGTGCACTCAGCAGTGGAGTATAAATGACTGTGTGAGAATGAGTTAATCAGCTGTCTTTGTTAAATGTTTTTCCATGTGTAGGAGGCCTTGGCAGTTAATGTGCTTTCCCTTGATTTGCAGCTACTGTCATCATTGCTATATGTGATTGATAAGTCTGCCTGCACAGATTTGGAACCTGACACTGACACTAATAACAGCTTAAAGTCACTGATAATAATTTCAGAAGGGACTCTAGAAATCATAAGGAACTGGTTTTTTTGTTTGTTTTTTTTTTTTTTCAACTTTTTCAGCTTTGTATCCCAGGAAAGCTTTAACAGTCTGTATTTTATTTTGGCATATAAGTATTATGATCAGATCTGCCCTTGGAGTTAACTACAGAAATAATAATAATAATAAATAAAAAAAAAAAAAAAAAAAAAAAAAGCCCATACCTGCCCCTCTTTCTCCTGCCCTAACAGTTTAAGCTATTAAGTATAAAATGAAATGTCCTGCACTAAAACATCTTCGCTGAAGCACTCAGGCTGGTTGGGTATGACTAGTTACACATTTGCTGGTCACTTTTGATCTAAAGGCATGGTGCAAAATATAGCCCTCTCACAATTTTATTGTTCTGAAGGAATACAGGCCAGGTATGGAATAGACCCACCACTTATATCTCTTTTATTTTTCACTCATGCAGTAGATATTTGAATATCAGCATTTTATAAACGTGGAGATGTACAAGTGCTGTTTTTATGAATATTTACAGGTATATTTGGGCTTTCAATTGCCAGGGTGGAGAATGACTGCACTAGTTTTGAATTGATTGTACTGAAAAATGGCAAGTTTTAAAAATGGCTACTATGCCTCCTTTTCTTTGAGCTATACAAGAATATAATTGTATACCATTCAACTTTATGTTCACATATATGTATCTATAATGTAGAGTGGTTATATTATATATGCCTCTGTGTTTGTATGTGTATTATGTTCTTTTCCTCTGTGTACTAATGCTGGAAAGTAACATAAGTTATCTGAGTTATATATTAAGTGTGTCAGTTGACTGAGACAAACACTTAGATTTTTGTGTTTCAGAGTTTTGTTTTGCATTACTCACTTTTGGGCTTGACAGTATTTTTGGTTGATATAGAGTGATACTATCATTAACTTTTAATGCAGGGCAATGTCTCATTGGTTAGAAATTTTGGTATATTTCTAGTTAAGAGATCTTGCATAACTGGTAAAAATTTTGGTCTATGTTAAAGATTTAAACCTTCACAGCTGTATGAAGAACTGGGTTGTGCATTGGCAATGTATGATAGAATAGTACCACAATAGTTCTCAACCCAATAGACAAAGTATCTCCAACACGCTCTGAGAGCAAGCTGTAGCCTAAACTTGAAGAGATCCATCATATCATCTTATACTTTTATCCTGAGTGAATAACCTCAAGGTTGTAATGTGTCAGCTTCTTTTTTTCTATCTGCAGGAAATACCTGCAGTGGCTAGAGTGTAATATTGTGAAGGTAATTGTTTGAAGATGTTCATCTGTAAGTTTCATTTTCATCAGATTTGGATGACGATGTTAATGTATGTTTTCCACACCATGATCAAGGCAGTCATTTGGCAGAGGGAGAGTCTATTCTGATGGTGTTGGCATGTATATACATACTGCTGAAGACCGCTTTAAAAGAAACCTTTGCTGGGCGATAGGTGAAGTCTATCACGTTCTTTTATTTCCAGGCCTTCTAGTTTTAGATGTTGTATTTATCATTGTATATATCATATTCTTTAAGAAAATGCAGTCAACTGTGGTCTGTCTTTTAGCAGTTAATATATTAAGGCTTCTTTTGTATACATAGGTAGGATGTCTGGAATGTAAAATTTAACAAAAAGGGCTCCAGGATAACTATTTACAGCAGTAGCCTATAATATAAAACAAACTGCTCCGAAAAACACAGCTGAGAATTAATGAAATCAGGCTGGAAATACGTATTTAGGAAGTCCTAAAAAAAATCTTGACTTTTATGAAAATTGAAATTTTTGAGTATTAAATCAGGCCAAAACCTATGTGCTTCCATAGAGAATGTAGAGCTCTCCTTTATTTTGATTTTCTAAGGTTGGTCTTTTATTGCAACTGACACCTCTTGAAGAAAAGAACTTGTTTAGCTTTCACAGCTGATATGTTATACAGTTTTCGGTCTAGGAGAAAGTATTCTCTGATCAACTTTGTGTACTTTTCCTTCAGTCCGGATGGAAACATGTTTTGTCAAGGATATGCCATAACTATTCAGCATATCTCTCTACAAACATGATTATGAAGTTTTTACTACCAAACGGAGTTCCTAACTAACTCACTATTATGAAAGATTTCTTATACACTGCAGCACCATTCTCAAGAAAACAAATTGATTTTAAAAGACACAGAAATTAAAATAATTTTGGGGCTCCCACTACCCTGAAGAAAAATGATTTCTAAATCAGAACTTTCCATGGGCTGTTGCTGTGTTCTAAGATGAATATTTTGATAAGTGCATGTGAGGTTAGGGAGAGAGGAAGGAGGGGAGAATGGAATGAATAATCCATTGGCTCATTTTTTTATATCTTTAAAATAAAAATATGTTTCTGCACAAAGCTGTGTAGCACACTTTATAAATAGCCATTCTGGTGCCTTTCTAATGCTACATTGATAAAGTAATTGCAAATGCTTATCTTGAGGCTACTACAATCCATTATGCACTGAACTTTGAGAAGGTGCTAAGCACTGTGCAGACAAAAAGGTGGATTAAAAAGTACATGGATTATTTACTTAATTACTGAGAAAAGGCTATTTGAGAGAAAGATTTATTTATGAGGCATTTCCTTTTAAAGAGGAAGATGAAGTGATGGGCTCCCACCTCCTGCAATTTTAATAAGAGATTCTCTTCAGTTTTTTTACTTCTATTGACAATACATTCACTAGACATAACCATTTTCACTTCCTTTTCACCTAAACTATTTCATTCAATATAATCTGTCGGCTTTTCAACATCCATCTCTCCTGTCTGTGATTTTGTCTTTCTCAGTACTTTATGAAGCTCTCTGAGGTTTTTCTTATAGCTGTAGTTATGAGAGAGTTTCCAGGGTCCTTGCTGTTGCCAGACTTCATTGAGTCATACTCCTTCATTAAGCCTGGTAAGACTGTCCTGTATGACTTAAGTGGTTTTATGGTGTTGGTTAGTAGTAGACACAATGTTGACTGAACAATAACTTCCTTGAGCTAGGCAAGATTTTCCTGTCTTGGGCTTTCTTTGAGCTAATATAGTGCTCTGACAGGGAAACAGCTCTACCTTAATTGTGGTGAGCGGTCTGAGTGGATTTCCCCCAGCCTGTAAGAGAGCAGAATGGTTGAAGACAAAGGTAATAAAAACTATGGTTTCCTTTTCAGTAAAAACAGAGGCTGAGCATTTAGTACTCTCAAAAAAAGCAAATGGACAGCAGAGCTTACATGGTGTCTGTTGTGATTATATGCACGAATGGAAGCTACATATATCCACCTGCTTGTAAAGATCATTCTGTATGTATGAACATCTCTTTTTTAATGAAGAAGAATTTGAATTGTTAAATTGGTGCCCATCTGCATTCCTTGCTGTATAGGTACTTCAATATATCTGAAAAGCTCTATTGTTCTGCAGGAATGCTAAAGGTTCAACAAACAGGAAAAAACCTCTCCAACAGAAAGATAGTTAATTTTTAATGGAATTATCCATGCAATCAGCTTTGAAAACTATCTAGAAAGTTTCTTAATACTAACATCTTTTCATAAGTACCAAATGAATACTGTCAATATCAAAGGCATATTGTGTCTCAAACAGATATGCCCTTTTAGCAATTACAACAGAAGTGATATATGTCTAATTTTTATTGTTATAATACTGTTAAAAAGTACCTAAATTTTCCAGACTAAGAACATTTATGTCACTAAGACAAATAAAGTGATGCTTTTATTCTTTCATTCCAGTGTGATTTTCCCAGGAAATACACGAAAGATTTGAAATAATTGAGACATTCGGTTGAATGGAGAATAAAAGCATCTGCTTTTTTAAATCTTCTGTTAGAAGAACAATTCCTGAGGTCCTAGTGAAACTGAGAACACATCTGGAAGTGTGAAAATCTGCTGTGATAGTCTAACAATCAAAGGAATATGTGTTATTGCTTTTAATTTAAAGTGCTACTATTCTACATAGTAGGTATCCTGTTTTCTTCATGACATCTGTGAAGCAGCTCACCCCAAAGAGGTTTGAATACGTTTTTTAATGTGACACAAGGCACACAATAGAGAAAAATAATTAGAGTGATTAAGGAAAATTTGCACTTATGAGCCCAATTTTGAGCTCAATTAGGTCAGTGCAATTTTGAAGCCTAGAGGCAGATAAAAGAGGATAAGGCCTTTTAAGTCAGTGGAAAAATTCTTCTGACTTCACTGGACTTTGCTCAGACACAAAGTGCACTGAAAAGATCGCTTTTCTCAATACAGAGTGAATTGTACCAGGATCTTTCAAGTATTATACTCCATATTCGTTTCAGTTAATTGAGAAATCTTTTACTCCTGGTAATGAATCCTAGCTGTGAGTGGAAGGTGGCATTTCCTGCTTCATTGACTGACTGGCTGTCACCTCTTACTGGTTGAGAAGTACTGTATTAACCAGTTAATTAGTCTTCTCAAGGAAATGCTAGAAGTATGAACATTAGTTATGAAACTTCCTATTCAAAGTACTTGAAAATATTAGAAATGCCAATCTTTCTCTAATAGAAAATGAAATATATCAGTGATCTGCATTTTCCATACTGTATCCTTTTCTCACCATGAAGATACCATCAGATTCTACTACCATTTCCTCTGTTTAGTTAGGAACAGAAGAAAGGCAGATTGGTTGCTATTCTATACTTCCAGCAAAATGCCGAGGCTAAAAAATAGCTGTAAGTCATTTTTGTCTTTAGTTTCTATAATAATGTGTGTGTATGTGTTCGAATCTCAGCCCAGCTCTTTGGAAATGAATCCCTAAGAATTTATAGGAGTTGATACTCCTCACTCATAAACTTGAGTTATACGACTATGTGCCTTCGGCAGGTCCTTACATAAGCTGCATTTCAATCCTGACTTTTAACAGCTCTAGTTTTCCTGTCTTGGGCTACTTATAAACTCAGGCTGCCAATTAAATTTTAACTTAATAAAATGATCTTAACTGAAACAATAACTGTCAGGGCAATAACAATGGCATAGGCCAAAATTCTTTTTTTTTTTTTTTTTAATTTATTTACGTCCATATAAACTCACTTAGCTCAGTCCGATGTGTAAAGTTTAATGGAGTTACAACAGAGCAGACTTCTTTTTCTGTGAAGTAAACTTTTGGGGGACATATACTGTATGCAGTAATAAGTAAGCACTAAATTCTCCTTTGCTTTAATATATATGCAATAAACACTCAATGTTTGCTCTATGTTTTGCAGCTTTTTCTTGAGATTGGTATTTACAACATTTTATCTTTTGCACTTCATAATTTGCAAATGTTTGCATTTGCAGATTGCTAATATTGTCAATAGGCAAAAAGAGATGCTGTAAGTACAGCATCCAAAAGAACATTTCTTTGTAAGACAAGAGTTTAAAATCCTGCAATTTCCATTTCATACTTCAGGGTATCAACAGCCAAATATTTCTGCCTTCCCTCTTTCCTTAAACTCAAGACAGTTCAGTCAAATATTAGCTGAGTGACATACCCCTGTTGTTTGGCATTTGTCAAGTATGTAGTATAATAGGAATCTGGTTCCTGATGAGACTTCTCAGGGACCACCACAATACAGGATCATAAACATATATACAAATATATCTATATGTGTGTGTGTGTGTGTGTGTGTGTGTGTGCGTGTGTGTAACGAGTTCCTTGTCAGGGAGCCAATAGCTACACTTCAAAATACATAACATATTTTCAAAATGATCCTTTCTATTAGCATATACTGAAGAAGATTGTAGATGCCTTCTTTTGGGTAGTTCCTCACACTTCGTACTGTAGATTATTAGAATAGATGCTATGTCTTAGCATATTTTCTTACAGTATTGGAGGAGCAACTGAGAAACCTTCATTAGTTCATTTTTATGTGTCATATCCTTGTTGGCTTCAGTCCTCAAACCACAAAACCAAGATGACACCACTTATACTTTGAAGACCAAAGTACAGAGGAAAAGCTAGTATTATTCCAGATGCAATTCCTACCATTGCATTGTTCAAGCACCTCAGCAGCCCAGGTATTTGGCCCTTCCAATGAAGCACTGAAATCCTTGCTACTGTTGTTGAGCAACCTTGGAACACCATCAGTACAAATCCTACTGAGCCGCTTCTGCAGCATTAGCTTTCTTATAAACATTTATATTGCCACTAAAATGATGAGGAATGTGTTAGGACCACTAAGAGGAGGGCTTTTTCTCACATCCAGGGACTCAGCAAGCAGAGCAGCAACAGGAGTATTGCAGCTGTGGTCCTAGGAATAGCATCCTTTATCATAGTCCTAGACTGATAATGGATGAAACCTTTTTTAACAGACATTTCTGCTCACCTTTAAAGATTTTGCCTGGATGTTTTGATAGCATGGGAAATAGGAATACAGAAAGTCATTTGGTAATCAATAGGCCATAAGTAGATCTCAGTACTGCAATTAGCATGTTATTCTACAAATCAAATGAAGCCAATTTGTTCAGCTAGGCAACCAGTTTTAGACAACCACCACAGAGACAATGGTTGAGATTTACACAATGTTTAAATGAGAAGTGAGTCAAAACACTAGGGTCTTTTCAACGTGTTATTAGTCAAATCAGTAGTCAGATCGTATTTAATCTAGATGAAAGGAATCAATGATACATTTAATTAGGAGGTTATTGCTTTTTTTTTTGAGAGGGCTTGTGGGTGGAATTATAATCCTCAAAAGGTGTTTTCAAAGTGTTTCCTAGGGCACACCACACTGTGCTTTGCATATGCAAGCCATACAGAGGAAAGCCTATTTCTTTCTAATGTGGATAACTGCATATCTATTAAGCGAAGTGACTCGATTTTCAGAGGTGCTGGGCACTGACTTCTTTTGAAGTTTACAGGTCTTCAGTGCCTGTGAAAAGCAGGCCACTTATATAAATGCCTAAATATAGATTTTGGTGCTTGACTCCATGCTGCCAAGCTTGACAAATTTGGCTTTAATAAATAAAACAGACCTTCCTAGCTGAAAGTATGTCAGTAGCTTGGCTCTAGCTAGATAAACATTGACTAGATTAGAACAACAAAATGTGCATCCTTTGGGTCCATTCCACAAAAAATTCCCTGAAAAAAATCCCAGCAGAAACAGACCAAGTTCTGAAATGAAACTCTAGTCATAAAGAAACAACACAAGCTTTTGCATGATTTATTTCACCACATTGGCCATTGTACAGAAAAATGTTTTGACAAACCATCAGTGGAAACTTCTTTGTTTCATATTTATGTATATATATATCACAACCTAATAATGAAAGACTAACATACAGTCAAAGAGAGTTTTATAAGCTAGGTTTTTGACAGTTATACCACTTTTTACACCTGGCAGATTACACAAAGTTAATTTTTTTTTTTTAAAAAAAGTCAGAACTAGATCTACAGCTGCTGTAAATCCATGCATATGCTTTAAAAAATAAAGTAGGCTAATATACTCCAGCTGAAGATGTGGCTTCTAGACTTGAGCTTGCTTCACGTTCATTACCAAGGGTGAGATCTATGAGTAATATAAGTCAAAGTAGGTCAAATGCAAGCTAGTGGAGCATGCTGATTTGTGGCAGCTTAAGAGCAGAAGTAGATTATGATGGCAAAGATGTTCTTCATTACTCTTCCTAAACATCTCCTTTTTTATGAGCAAACTACTAAATCCACATACTGAAGTAGAACAGTACAGACTTGCAGTTTGTTGCATCTCCTCTTTCAATGATGAGTTCCTTTAAGACCACCACATGGCTGCAAGCCTACAGTTGTAGATGAGAGAGCTGGCTCTGCTGTAGAAATGCAGTCTCTCATGGTGCAGAGCAGAGTGTGGGAGAGTTGCCAGACAGCTTAATCCTGAGTGAATGAGAGCAGTGAGGTTTCCCTTTACAAAGGAGTGGCCTGCTGGGTCTAGAGGGATATTTCTGTTTTGTCTGTTTTTCTGTCAGAGGCCTGGATCTCTGACTGATGTAAATTAGGGTAGATATGTTGAACTTGAGAATTTTTTGTTGATTTAAGTGTACTGTAAGTCTAGTCTAAAGATTGCTTGCTTAAATGATTTGTGTAAGACTGGTGCATCTTAAAGGAAGAAACCTAATTAGAGGTAGGAAAAAGGATCTAATTTTTTTTTTTTTGAATTAGGCTGCTGTTATTTTCTTCTGCCATACTAGAGAGAGAATTTGATTTGGTGACAGAAGACCTGACTGCTGTCCTAGGCTAGGTAAGAGCCAAGGAGTTAGAGCTGGTGTATGAGAGATGGGCTCTGAGGCTTATGAGCAGGATAAAGCATAGGAAGTTTGAGAGCTTCCTTGGGCGGGGGGGAAGGTTGGAAATCATCCAGGAAATTGAACATGATCAAGTGCGCTTAACTGCTGCCTGGAACTGAACAAGAATTACTTCTGATTTGTCTGAAGGTACAGCACCTAAGGTTGATAGGCTCTTGTGTTTGTGCTGGCTTGCGAGTCTAGAGCCTTGAGAAATTGCGACCATTAGCACTGAGAGGTCTTCAGGGACACAGTGTGTGTTGGACTGGAGGCCCTGTTCCTTAGATCTAGAGCCAGGCTTTTTGCTCTGACTAGGAGAACTTGGCTTGAGAAACCTTTTCAGGAAGTGCATGAAAAGGCTTGGCAAATTTGTCAAAAACAACTTTATTCAAAGAGTTGTTTCCTGGCCAAAAAAATGTGAGATCTCTTCAGCTCACTCATCTGCTTATTGCACTTAGGTGCACAAGGAAGGATTTGGGGAGCTTTCATTACTGTATGCTCTGGTTCTGCTTGTTAGCTGCCGGTGCAGAGCCCACTGTGATTCTGAACACCAGAAGGCATTGGTAAGACACAAAGGACCTGACAAATGCGAGAAAATGTTGCCCTTCTTGATTACTGGCCTGATATTAATTTCCAAAACTATTGAGAATTGACTTTGAGTCTGGCCAGAGTAGACAGCTTTTCAGCAGGAAACAGGAAAGAGAGGTGCTTCTACAGTACTGTATTCATACTACACAAAGTTCCATGTGCTGGAACTATAGTAACATCAAAAGGCAGTATTACTTTTTACTTTAATGCAGACATTTGGTGTTGTGACTAAAAAAGTTCTCATATCTGCCTTCTGTTTAAGTTAGTGAATGATTTATACATCGGTGAGTGATGCGTACCAGTTTATCCAAAATGAATAAGAGATGGAGTCTAAATTCTGATCTCTTTTGGGAAGCTTTCAAAACACAGTTCTGATATGAGCCTTCTACTATACAATTCCCAACGCCTCGGTCAGAAAAATCAATAATATTTTTGGTGGGATTTTGGATACCTATTTTGCAATGTGGTCCTTTTCTTATTATTCAATTTGAGAAAACCAACCAAATAACAACAGGATTAATTTATGTTGATCTCGCTTGTTGCTTACTTAAGAGAGAAACAGATGATAATTCCAAATGGATGCTTGGTGCAAAAATTCATCCCGTCTGATATTCATCCAGCAGCTAAAAATTTACATGTAGATTTGATATAAGTGCTTTGGAAAATTCTGTGCTTCAGAAACTTCCTGATTTCTGTATGAAAATACTTGGTTCAGAATGTGCATGTAAAATTGGTTTGTAAAATCTGCAGATAGAGATTTTCAGAAAAGGTTTGAAAGCCTTTGAAGATCTGACTTTGGGATATGTTGTACAGAGATTTTTGTTATCCTTTTACTAAATATAACTTTGTCTCTGATACCTCTATGAACAGAAAACATGCATGTCCATACACATATGTGCAATTTAGATGGCATGACTTTTCAAAATCCATTTCCTTCTCTGAAAGTTACTTTATGCGAGGGGGAAAATGAAAATCAGTGATCCCTTCTACTTGCATTTCTAAAAATAGTTTGTGGAAATGATGCTAAAGTTGCCATCAAGCTGGGGAGATGTCATGAGTTTCCTGTAAAAGCCGTAACTGCATGTTCTGTGCTCAGAGTTCTTTGCAATGTGCCCTCACACTGTAGTGTTCTGCTAGGAGTAACCAAACTTGCATCTCGAATCAGAACAGTACAACAGCTTCAGAGGTGGTAGAGTAACATGCTACTGACCTCCCAAGGGTAATGAGCCCTGCCTGTTAATGAAGCTTGCCATATTTTCATAAGTATGGCTTGCAAGTTTTCCGTGTTTATTTAAAAACAAACAAACAAACAAACAAACAAACCTCACCCAACAACACAGCCAAAAAAACCATCTCTTAATTGAATGCAGGATAGTTAATATAAACATTATTTTTCATTCTCCACCCTTAGAGTCTCTTTCCTGTCTCTCTTAGCTCACACCCTTTCTATCCCACTGATTTTTCCCGTATAGTGATGACTGTGCAGAACAGCCAAAGCACACAGTACAGCCACCACAATATGATACTTCTTCTAAATCTGGAGCAGCTTATTTAGTACCGGCTTGATGCTTTGTAGGCACTCCTGCTGCATCTCCCATTCATGCTTTGGCAGCATGTAGGACAAGCACAACCCATGCATCTATAGGGCTAAGCACTCATGGAAACTTCCTTGATTAAAAAGTCCCATAGAACTCACCTCATTCAGCTTACATGTCTGCTCTTTTCAAAACAAGAAATAACGAACAATGAATTATTTGCATTACTCTATTAATAAAATCATGATTTTAGAAAACACATCTTTTTCTAATTCAGTGTTGTTCTAAGGGATGGACTTAAGAATGTGTTTAAATACTTTTTAGACATTATAGGCATTGGGCCTACACAGGCCAATTCAATAATTCAATTATTACCTTCAAAATCAGGTATTATATTCTCAAGGAAAATGGAATGGTAGGATTCAGGGAAAAAAAAGAAAAAAAAAAAGAGAGAGAGAGACGGACTAGTAGAACATAAATAGCCTCTGCAAATTCACCAGACGGGGGAAAAAAATGATAATCTGCCAGTTGGCATGTGTTAGTACAGAAATAAGCCTGGAATTGAGGTCAGGAAGAAATCTACCCCATTTTTCAGTATTGCATAGTAACATGAATTATGGAGAGTGAAAGCTGATTGTACCTCCTGCCAGCCAGGACTCTTAAGTGCCTGAGCCACTTCAGTATGAAGTTTTTTTTGTCAGTCTTTTATTTTCAGTATCAGTGAAGAGAGAAACTTTCCATGTGACTGAGGCAAGAAAAAAAGCGAAGCAGCTGCTCTGCTCTTTTGCAGAAACCAGTAGTCCCTTCTTGAGGAACAGCTTTGTATCTGTCTCTTTACTGACATTGAGCAAACTAGTTTGCCTTTTTTTAAAGAGAGCACCTGCAAGCTTCTTCCTTTTGACTGTGAATCTCAAGTAGTCTCTTAACATGAATATTCTACCTTTGCTGATCTCTAAAGGGCCCAGAATGATTTGGTGCAAGCAATGAGAAATAAGTGTGTCAGGGACAGAGGAGCAAGAGCTCTTTTCCTGAGGAAAGCTAAGAGAAGAGGTCATAATGGGACCTGCCATCATTTTGATTGATAGAACACTGAAACACAGTCCATTATTTACCAGTTGAGGCACTTAATGAATTTCAATGTCTTAATTTTTTGAAAAAATATTATTTTCTTTAAGAGCCCAACAGCCTTGTTTCAACACTGATTCCCAGTAATTCCTAGTCTGCTGGGTTTCTACCAAGTGAGAAGTTATCTGCTTAAGTCACTCTGAAGAAGTATTGGTCATCTTGCTGACCAGCCAATGATCAAATGTAGATTGAATCCTGAATCCTTTCTTTTCTTTTTGCCTCCTCTGACCTTCTTGGCTATTCGAGATAGTGTGGGCCAATTCAAAATAAGAATCTACCCACCCAAACTCTCAAGTTTGCTTAGATTTGTGGGTTGAAAAGTTTTTCCAAGTTGTTCTTCTTGAACTTCTCTGAGTTCTTACAACAAATATTTTGCATCTCCAGGATATAAGTGGTTTCTCTAGTTTTAGAGGAGGTAGTGGTGACTTACAATAGGATGTGCAGATACCCTTGGTTAAGACATATAATCAAATTATGAAGAATTGAGAATCTTCATATTACTTCTGGGTCACAGTCATACAAGTACATAATAATTTCAATTGCATTAACTTGTCAAAAAGAAGGGTAAACTGTGTTACCTTGCATATGCTGGAGGACAAAGGTATAAACATGTGACTATCACAGCTCCGTTGATACAAAATGATTTAAGCCCTAGTAGCTTGACTGTGTACCCAAATATGCAGTGTGTGTCACATTTTAATATGGAAATACTGGGAAGTAATTTTCTTCCATCATCATATGAGAATGCATTGCAGGAAATAAGAAAAAAAAAATCTAAACCATATTAATGCACAGTAGCACTAATCTTCCTCTCTGACACCAGAGAGATTCAAAGTGGAGCAAAGCAGAGACAGCTGAGGCCCAGGGTGAGTACTAAAAGTTGTGTTTCCCTTGCTCCACCCCATTTAGTAAAACCAGAGTCCCAACAAGTTTCTCTTTTTTTCCTCCCTCCCACCCCTTTTATTTTTTAAAAATTCTTAGAGCTGTTGGGCATTTGGGATTTTCACTCACTTTTCAGACCTAGCTCATAAAAACTTTTCCCCAGAAGTATAGCTAACACAATTCTCTCTCTTAATTTTTGCATTAGTCATGGAACACTAATTAGGAGAAGTCTTCCAGGGTCAGTCTTTTGTTCCATGAGAGTCAACAGCCTGGGACAGAGGGGACAGGGATGGTAGGAACTTGCACACAAACTGTAACTAAATGGAGTGTGTGTGAATGCTCCCATTATGAATGAGTTAATTGTATTATCCTGGGGGAATAGCTGAGAATTTGGCAAACTTTCACTAAAAAAAATGTTTCTCATAAGTTGCCAACTTGCTTGCTGTTCTCCTGTTCAGCAGACTTCAAAGAGAGCAGCAGCAGTTCTTGCATTTAGGGCCAACTTATGTGAAATTGGAGCCTGCTTCCACTGCAAAACTGACTCAGTCCTAACACTGGGAGTGGTGGCCTGAGGAGATATTCCTCAGGAGAGGTGGGGTGGGGAGCCCAGGAGGGTGCAAAAGTGAAGCTTCTCCAGCTCTTCCACTAGAAGTGATGCCTTTATTGAAAGGCAGGTGAGATGGCTGCAGGATATGGCCCCGTGGCAGCCCACAGCACTTTACCAGTGCTCATGGTTCTCTGGTATGTGTCAGGTACTGGATCTATAGCTGTTTTTAATAGAGCTCCCAATTATGGGGCACCAGGGCAAATTAGATAGCAAAATGAATTTCATGCCTGTGGTGAAGAAAGGAGAGGCCTTAGTAAAGCCTGTCTTCACAAAAATAAGTTTTAGAACTACTACTCAATTCTGGTAATGTGCCTTGTTTCATCTTTGTGTAAGTTCAGGTAGATGCCACAGTATTAGTTACACTCATGCTTTCAAGCCAATGCCTGCAAGAAATGTATTTAATCCTTCTTTCGAGCTAATGCCAGTGAGAAATATATTTAATCCTGCTTTCCTGGCCTTTCCTCCCTCCCGCTACATAAAAATCAAACCAAAACGAACTCTCCAGATAATGAAACACTTGAGTAAATCTGCTGTACTCATCTGATTTCGGGAACAAAACCATATAGTTTATAACCATCTAATTTCAGGAACAAGATCTTATTTCAGCTTTTTTTGCATTACACTGGGACAGCTGTACACAGACAGTTTTGAACAGCTGACGCTAGGATAGTCCTGCAGAAGCCTGAGACTGCTTGGTGCGCTGGTACAGCTCACCAGCATGAGCAGACCTGGAGGAACAGGACTGTCTCTACGTGGATCTTGGGGGGCTTGGAATCTGAACGTTTGTTCTGAAAACTTTTCATGAGGACAGCTTAGGGAATAATTCAGTGGTGTTACTTGTTCAGGTAGTCCTAATATATATATATATAGATAGATAGATATATTTGCAAATGAGACTAAAATAACCATTGGCTCAGCTAGTGTACAACTGGACAAATTCATGTAGGGGTCAGTAATGTGTTATTACATCTGCCTTTCTTGTCACAAGTCTGGTGTTAATTCCCTGGTCCCACACTGTTTAAAAATTCACACTGCTTGATCTATTCATCATATCTCTCCCTCAGACTGATTCTCACCTGCTTATGTCTTTCTGGAGTGCTCATTTATTCCTTTCCTGATTGCACACTTTGTTTTGCTAAGACTTAATTTCTGCTGGGTCTCTTAAAATAGAGCAGCAGTAGAGACAGAGCATAGTTTGTGGTAAAAAGTCTAAAATAGAAACCTAGAAGATGTTAGCTCAGTTTTAGACAGAGCATATTTATAGTTTATAGGAAATAATTTAGCTCATCTTTATTCTGGATTCTGGATGTAGAACAGTTTTTTTAAAAGTATAAGTACATACTTGGCTTGGAAGTTGCCACGTGGGAAGAAAGCTTTATCTGTTTTTTTTTTTCTTTAAGCTTTCACTCAATAAATAATACTATAATGATTTCATTAGCATTATAATTCTACAATACTGATTAGGGAAGGCTGTTAGAATAGGATGAAGGATGGTTTTGCTCCCCAAACCATATCACTTTTATAGAAATTAAATCTATTTTTTTTTAGGAATTATCTGCTTTTGAACTACCTCTGTTGTAGCTGAGTCGTACCAGATTTACACTCCTAGAGTATCTGGGACACCAGTTTTTAAAGACCCTCTTTCTCTTACTGCACATACTGCTGTAAACTTGGAAAAAGAAAGTGAAAACAGTCAGGCCACATAAGTAAAATGTGTGTAATAATTGAGTTAGAATCATGGCCAAAATGTACAACTTACCGGTTAACCTCTGTGATGGTTGAGATGCATGGTTTCATTTTATCTGAAAGACTTAGGCCCAGTTTTTCCAGGTAGTGGCATATATTTCTGTTTGTAGAAATTCTTTAGTAGTATGTTGGATACAGTGCCTGCACTGGATCTGAATTTTAGAAGCTTTAATTTGCATTCATTTCCGACAATTATTCTGCTGTAAACTCTCCATGCAAGACACTATTTTTGATTACATTCACCTTACTGGTTCACTGAGCAGGATGATAGGAAATTGCACATCAGACTAGTCATTCAAGATGCAACTGCCTGCCTGTCTCTTAATCAAGCTTCAGCCTCCTTATGGCTTTATAATTTAAAAGCAGATACTAAAAGTGTTTCATCCCTGTTTTTAGTCATAAGACTGCTGAAGCAGCAAATCCAACCAGCTGAGGAAGTCTGATCACATCCCTTAAAATAATATGATTAGCTATCTGGGTGTTGGATGGATGTACATCATGTTGAATCAACCCCCATAACTCTCAGGGAGCATGGTGACCTACAGTAAGACATATTGGCTTTGCACTTGCTTTTACTAAGTGACAAGCTCCTGCTTCCTGCTTTAAAAATGGTGAATGTTGAAATACCACTGCTTTATATCACCTGTCTGTTAGACTCCCACAGCACAAGAGATTATTGCATTTATTTTTTTTAACATCAAAAAATTATTTTGTAATTGGTGTCCATTGTGGGAGGATCACAGTGTCTTTCTCCCACGTGCTGACGTTGCTGTTCATGATTCCTAAGCACTGCAGTGTTAAGCTGCCCGCAGTGGGCTATCTGTTGTCTGTGCGATGTGGTGGTCAATGTGAATGATGCTGGCTAAAGGCCTGGGAAGTGAGGGTGGCTTACAGCTTCCACAGGCATCCCATGCTACATCTGCTTTCTTAGCTGTGGTATAAATGCAAAATAAAATGACATTCCCTGAGCAGCTTACTTCAAGCTTCAGAAATGAATTACAGCATTGTATGGTTTTGTGAGCCACCTTTAGCCAAATTTACAGATAAAGGGGATGTGGAAGCCCAGATAAATTTGTAATTTTTCCACAATTATTCATGAAACAATTGACATAGCTGGAGGAAAAAAAAAATATTTTGTAAATGAAATACAGTAGCCCATAAAAAGTACTAAGAAATAAAAAGTGACTAATTTAAAGAATTCCCCAGGTAAACACAGTATCATTTTTTATTAATATTGTCTACTTTGCTTCAAATTAAAGAATTCACCTTCTTTGGAAGCACGTTGTGTCCTTACACATAATACTTGGCATGTCTTGTAGAGCATATGATTGCTATTTGGTGTATATATGTTCACACGTGCAACATCTACTTCTTTAAAAATACAGTTACTTAAATAATTATCTTTGGACAAAGTGAACATAGTGAGAAGGAAGAGCAGAGAGCCAGTGGAGGAAGAAATTGCCTATGGGAGATTAGAAGTAGAGGCATTGCCTATATGCATTTATAATTCATACAATTCATACATATAATTCAAATTTCATTTATTTACTTTTAACTCATGAGCTATACACTTGTGAATTTCAAAGAAAGCTATGCTAGAAAAATTATTCTTTAAGGGACAGTCACATGGCCTTCTAGGATCAGAGCCCTGCTTTGCTGAGTGCTGGACAAATGCGTAAATACAGTAGATGGGCCATAGATCTTCACGTGCATACGATGGAGGTCACATTTGCTGACAGTAGACAGCAGGAGGGAGAAAGAAAAAAGAAATAAAATAGGAAATTGAGTTCCATTGTGTGTTTGATGGTGAGGATCAATAATTAGGAACAGATTGTGTTTGTCTGCTCAGCATGAGTGCATGCTTATGAACTTTATGGAGAACGAGACAATTGAAGAGGGCTGTGGCGGTGCACGTGATGTCTGTGAAAATACAGCCTGCTCTACACAGTTGTCTTTGCATTTTCATCACAGAGTTCATAAGAGCCCTGCCTAAAACTCAGGGAGCCCAGAAGGAAGACCCCTGTGGAGCTCAGTGAGGTTTGCATCAGGTCCTGGCACAGAGGTAAATCAGGAGTAACTGGTCTGTTGGCATCAGTAGATAGTATGGGAGTAAAAATTGAAGGAGAGAAGGATCAGGTCATGTGTCATCTGTTATCAGGAAAGTAATGAGTACCATACAAGGTATATTTAACATAGGACTTACTTTGACATCTGCCTTGCTTCAAAACATGAGAGCTTGAATTAGATATGTGTAAGCTGACATTAGTCTTTGTTATTGTTCAGTCTGTAAAATATTCTTAACTGATGTGAAGAAATGGGTGGAATTGTTAGCAATAAACACTGTAGCTATACTACAATGAATGGCTGACCAGAAGGAAAAAAGGCTGAGTATGTTAACACCAAAGTGAATGGAATAACTTGTGCTTTTCAGTATCCACACACATGCAATCACTTGAGACTTGTGTAACTTCATGAATTTTCTTGCATCTGTCAGATGAATCAGGAATCAAAATGCAAAAATGTGGCATTCATATATGCCATGTGTGTCTCTGATTCATATTTCTCTTGTGATGATATGTTCATGAAATGATTGTGTAGTTTCTGAAGTACAGAGATGCATTGTTTTCCAACTTTCCTTTAGTAAGGAAAGTAATCTAATATAACATGATTATTATTATATTAATAATAGTAATAATGCTATTACTACTTTTTTTATAACAGCAACTCCTGGTTATGGAGCATGAGGCATCTGCTTACAGTCTTAAGCATAAAACAAGCAGGTAGATTGGGGATACATGGAAACAGTAAGATGGTATTGGTTAACACAAAAAGATAGTTGAGTGAGCACACTGGAAGCCTAATCTCAAACTTTTAGTAGCTGTTGTGACAAAATGGAATTTAAGGAGGAATTTCAAGGACTATAATGAGGTAGTGTTCAAATGTTTTTGCAATAGTCCTTTTAAGTGTTTCATACAGCATACTTGAAAGCACAAGGTTTCCTGTTTGAATACTTAACAAATGTGTTTTAACTGTTTTAATTTTACTACTCGTATCAGTTGCATGGTACTAACCCTTACTGATTATTTACATAATCTCAACTTGTAAAATACAGGCCCTCACTATAAAATGTAACCCAATGCATTTGCAAAATTATGTAGCAGGATTACAACTCTGGAGTGTTCAGGTGATGGTTTAAGACATTATCATTTCTTGTTGCACATCCTGGCTGATCTATGTTGAAAAGTTCTCTAAAAAACAGACTTTTACTTTAGTGTTCATTGGTATTCTCTTGTTGCATGAATTTCTTCAACCAGTAGGAACCAATTCTTATTTTCTGTACATTACGTTATTATTTATGTGACAATGCTCTAAATGGAATTGTCTATGGTAGAGAAGGAATAATGATTCTCATATTTCAGATGAGCCAGGGTTAGCAATATTAGATGCTAATTTAGACAGGTCTTTGTTTGCCCACATCATTTTTAGTGTTCCTTACTAAATGTTTCTGGTTGCAAACTAATTGATATGGACTATCCTATCTTAAACATCTGATATCCCTAAAGGTGACTCAGATGAATTTAGTGCAGCTAAATGAATAAATTTACATTGATATGGTTAGTTACTACTTCTTAAAAATTCCCTAGGAGAGATGAAGTTCAACTGATCACTCAGGTGCACAAGGAAATTTGGCAAAAATTTTCCAAAGAGACTAAGATAAAGGAGGTTTTGGCAGTTGCCTTTTACCTTGAAAGCTTACATTTTCTACAATGTTGTGTGAGTTTAAGCATCTTGGTTTGAAGGTGACCAGGACAGCAGACAGTCACAACGGAAGTGGAGAAGTGGGGTGGTGGAAGCTGTTGAGAAGAACCATTGCTCTTCTGTCATGTGACCCTGAACACACACACACACACACACACACACACACACACAACCACACAAACAAACACACAAACACACAAGCACACACACAGGGAGTCTCCATGAGCCTCCTGTAAGCTATGACTCTGTGGCCAAGTATCATAGAATCAGTAAGGTTGGAAGGGGCCTCTGGAGATCATCTAGTCCAACCCCCCTGCTCAGCAGGGTCACCTACAGCTTGTTAGACAGGGTTGCATCCAGGCGGGCCTTGAATATCTCCAGAGAAGGAGACTCCACAGCCTCTCTGGGCAACCTGTGCCAGTGCTCTGTCACTCTCACAGGGAAGAAATTCCCCCTCACGTTCAGGCGGAACTTCCTGTGGTTCAGTTTCTGCCCATTGCCTCTTGTCCTGTCACATGGGGCAACTGGAAAGAGTTTGTCCCTGTCCCCCTGACACCCTCCCTTCAGGTACTTACACACATTGATAAGATCCCCCCTCAGTCTTCTCTTCCCCAGGCTGAAGAAGCCCAGCTCTCGCAGCCGTTCCTCATAGGGCAGATGCTTCAGCCCTCTGAACATCTTCGTAGCCCCGAAAGAGACCTGATTTTTGAAAGATGGGTATCTCCACCAGCACTGCACATCACTGTCCTGTTCTGAACGCATAGGCCACAGTCTGGCTTAAATATGGCAAGCTAAAGTTTCTTTGGGTCCCTAATGCTAAACAACATGATTTAATATATAGACCTTGTCCCCCATGATAATTCAGGCAACTGGACTGTCACTGTTGTTTTTCCTTGATGGATAATCACGCCTATTGATTTCAATATTTTCAATGTTTTTCTTGTGGAGGAAGATGTTAGTATAGTATGAATGGAAAATGACTGAAAGAATGAAAGGATATGAAAGAATGAAAAGAAGGAAAGAACATACTGAAAGAATGTTAGTAGTGCCTGGTGGAAGTCTGCGCTGCTGCAGTAACTGTTGGTAGGCTTTCCATTGATCTTTTAGATACTTTTAGGAAGGAGAACAGGAATAAACAAAGGAATGATGGAAGACTGCTAGAGTTCAGCCAGTGGGCTGGAAGTCTGCACATGAGCCAGCTGGGAACAGCTTCATTATAGAAATAATCCTAGACTCACAAGGTTATAATTTTAAGGAACAAACTAGCTCACATGTGGTCCTCACAGAATCTATGCTTCATGTACATCAAGCATTTTTTTAAAAAAAGGCCTGCTTAGGGCATCAGTTAACTGTTTAAAAACTCACTGGCTGCTGTATAAATATAGAGAGATAAACAGAGAAAACAAAATTACGAAAAATCCTTCTAAGAGAGCCTTCTCACGTGTGAACTTTTCATCAAGTTTAGAAAGGTAGACACAAGAAAGTTCAAAAGCTTCTTTGTTTTCTCATCTTTCCCTCTCTCTCTCTCTCTCTCTCTCTCTCTCTTTCTCTCTCTCTCTCTTTTTCTTGCTCTCCTTTTAGTTTTGCACTTCTGTACTGTAAAACGTGAATAACAGCACTGTCACCCTCGGTAGGGTATTAGGAGGCAGTAGAAAGCTTGTGGTATTGTCTGGCAGAAGCTGGCTTCCCTTAGGGTGTGCTGTACGTGATGTGGAAGCCCTGACGAGCCAAACAGTGGCATAGCTTTTGTATTTGAAGTGAGGTCCCATCTGGAAGTGTCTTCCCATATTTAGTTAATCAGACACAACTGAGTGGAGCTAAGCTCTGGCTTTACTTAGAGGCTGGGGTCTTGTCCATCAGGAAGCAGATGGGGGCTGTCTGGTGAGAAGACAGGCAGCCTGCCATATTCATATTTCTTTCTTTATTTTTTACACAAAGTTTGCTATGGGAGCTTAGGAATTTACTATGAATTCATGACTATGTTTTGAAAAGGAGCCTAGGACTACAAGCAGAATGTATAGCATATAGTATTAGTATTAAGCATTAAACTGCATACTTTCTGTTCAACTGCACAGACCTTGTTTCTGCTGTGAACCATCAAAAACAGAAAAATATATTCCATCTTATTTATATTTTTTTACTAGTCAAGATTTTATAAAAATGAGTGCTTAAAATGAGGTTTTTATATTTCAAAATAGGCAGTTAAAGCAGTGCTCTGGAGTGTCAGAGACTGCCAAGCCAATCTTCTGACTTTATTTTAAAATTGTGGATGTGAAACAAGGATTTCATTGTGAAACTAGAAATGATGTCCACTTGAAACTGGGCTGAGGCTTCACACAGAAGTTTGGAAATTCTTTGGAACATAGCTTAGTGTTTTCAGATGCAACTTGAAACCACATCCATTTTGTATTCTTTTGGGTTTCATTGCAGGCAATTTTATTTCAGCAAGCAGCTCTGGCTTCTTTTCAGCTTCTTTTTGTGGGAGTATGTTGCTTTCCTGGAGATAAGGTTGCACTCTGAGGCTAAGCCATTAGACAGTATTACTGGGTATATTGAACTTAGTCTTTATTCCTTAGAATCAAGGAGCTGCATCAGAGTTTCATCAGTGTATGTCATCTTGTCACTGAGACAGTAGTTAAGCCTTTCAAAGTGTCTTGAATTGAAGTAATTTTTACTAACACTGCACATAATGGATATTAGGTTCTTAGTAAAATAGGAATGCTTCAGCCCAGAAGAAATTCCACCCAAATGCTCAGATAACATCTGACAATCAGTTTGTAATTTGGAGAGGGAAAAGATAAGTAATCTGTCCTCCTATGGCTTCTGTTTGAGAAAAAAGTCCCTCCTCCACCCCTTTAGACCTCATGGAGATTTCATCCAAACCCAACAAAGTGAAACTCGTATCACACATACCAAGCAATGTGAGACTCATATTATCCTTCTGTCTCAGTCACTAATGGATTTCTCAGACGAGGCCATTTTTTAAATGCCAGTGGAAAGGTTGTTTCCCTAAGAAAACCAAAGCAAACACAGTATGGGTTCAATTTGACTCTTTCTGACTGTTACAGCTAACCTGGAAGCAGTGTCAGTAACGTGACATCATTGCATGGAAGCAGCCTAGAGGAGGGCCAGTTGTCATGCTGCAATCTTGGCAAGCACCCTCCTGACTCTCTCTAGCCAAGCATCTACTGAAATCTCTGCATTACATATGACTTTTTCTGCTGTATCTCTGCCTTAAATCCAGCTTTCTTCCCATCCTCTTCTTCAGGCAGGCTCATTTCAGATATAAGGCTGGAGGTTTTCCATCATTAAATGTATAGTGTGGGAGGCTGATAGATGTGTCTAAACTCAAGCCTTCACTAGCAGTTGTGTCCTGGTCCTTGTGTTGGAACTGGAACTGTTGTAAAAATCTTCCGGGAGCAGCATATCTGTCAGTTATTCTGTGTCTGTGTGTGAAATAGAGAGGGAAGATGACTGTGAGAATAAATCACACAAACTTCAGCAACGGAGTGCTAGAGGTAGTGCTGTCACCTGTTGTCTTCCAGCTCCATCTGGCAGTTTGTTGTGTGAGGTTTTTGTTCCACTTCAGTCTAGTGGAGATCCAAACAGTAGTTCTAACCCCAGGCTGTACGATTACATCTTCTCTGCTTCCAAACAACTCTGGGTTTTTTTTACTTATTCACTGTAAGTCTGGATTATTTTGAAAAAGTGGGTTAGAGAGCAATCAGACAGATGAGCTAAAGGGTCAACCTGTAGCAAGGCAGCAGTAACAATCGAAGAGTATGCCACGGGCAGTAACCTCTTTAGATGTCTCAGAGCAAGCCTGAGCATATAAAAAACTGTCTTGTTTATATTTACAGAGTGGAGGAAAAGTTTCACACCTGGTCTATGCTAAGGTTGCTTCATCCATCTTGATTCGTTCTCATTTTGCACTTGTTAGAATAAAATCTTTAATCACAGGGTATTGTACTTTCATTCTCAAGGACCTGTAACTCATTCAGTGCACAGTACAGACAAAATGGCCCAGTAAGTTCGGTGAATTCTGTGACAGGCAGAACTCAGTTGTTCAAAACTTGTTTTTCTCTACATTCTGTACAGTTCTAGATGTTTGAATGTATTCTGATAAATAGGGGATGAGCAAATATTACCCTATATTGAAAGCTGAGTGCCTGAAATAGAGAGAATAAGATCAGTATTGACCAATGCTGGAAACTCAAGTGGAAACACACTGATTCTTCTGATTCTTCAAGCTGAGTACAGACAAGATGGGAAACATCTTTTTGAGGACTGACACGCAACAGAATGGCTGTGGTGGAGGCAAGGGTAGAATCCAGTGTTTCAGCATTCAGCTTTCTCAGTAGTGAGGCTATTTGCTGCCTTCCTACAATGCATTGCTTCATTGGCTCCACAGCTTTCAAATTCTTCACCAGAAACATAGGGTCCTTCATGCATGAAGAAATCTGAATTCATCCCTTGTACCAGAACACTTTGTCAGATGGAGATGAAAATATTGTGCAAGGATGTCCAAACTGAAAATTAAAGATTTTCTCCTAATTCATATATACTGGAAGAGTAGGACGGAACAAATAAAATTCTTGTTGGATTTGTGGATCTGGTAAATGCCGTGTACAGGGGCTTTGAAGTAAGCAAAGTTTAATCCCCTTTGCACACTTTATGTATAGCTTCTCTCTTTTTTTTTTTTTTTTTTTTTTTTTGTGGCATATTGTAGTTTAGCGTTTAAATAAACTAGAATTAGATTGTGAACATAACTGGGAAGAGTTCTTACAGTTTTGTGCATAGATTTCACTGATTTATGCACAATCTTCTTATACCTAGGAGAAAAAATTCTCTCCATACACACAAATTAAGAAAAATATTTAAACCATTTTTGTTAAAAATATAATCCTTCAGACTGGAAAGAGCTAAATCCTGAAACAAGGGAAGGAGATGGAGTAGAACATTTATTTTAATCAGCCAGAGAGAAGAGGAGGACAATCCATCTATTTAAAACCATTTTCATTTCCGCAAGTATCTTATGCTAATTATTCTTGGACAGAATCTTAGTGCTGAGATGCAAATGAGCACAAAGAAATTTAAAGCTGTTCCCAGTCCATAACCGAGTTTTGGTTGAAGATGAATCCCCTGAGGATCAGAGACTTTTAGTCTCATTATAGCTTCTATTTTTGTTTTATTTAGGGCCTATATTACTTGTCAAATCTCTGCTTGTGCCGGGGGGTGTTGTATGCACAGGGTGTAATTGTCCTACACTTTGTATCCTCAAAATTATAGGAAAAAATGTCCATGTTTTGTTTAAGGATTTATTTAAAGGGTTCTTCACAAAAATTCTCATTTCTCCAGATGGTGCTATCTCTGTTACGTGATATTATGGGAAGGTAATTACGCAGACCTCTGTGGGATCCACTGGACTAAAAGGCAAGAAATGAGTGCTGGCCGCTTTTTTCTTCTTTCCCTTGAGGAAGAAAGCTCATCACTGCTTTTACAGCTGTTGCCAGGTTTTTAGTCCAGCTATTTAGAAATACCTTTTTCTTTCTTTCATATTTATTGTTTTAGAGAGAATCCACATTTCTTCAATCATTTTGACCTAGCTGATGTGATTTCAAAACTAGTAAGAAAATAAACATCAGTGTAAAATCACTTGAGAAGATAAATAAAAGGGATCTTTTCCATAACAAAGGGGATCCCGTTATGTTTACTCTGACATTGCTTGCATCTGGGCTCTGATTAATAAAGGAGCGGATAAGGATTCCTGCATTATAACTGAGTGTTTTGAGGAAGAATCAGGATTTTAAAGTTTTCTCTCTTAACAGCTGATGTGGTGTACTTTTTTGTAGAGGAGGAGTAAATACCAAGGGAAGAGGGGAGAAAGGATAATCTTTTTCCCCCTCCTCTTTCTTTTCTTATTTTTGTGTGGCAGTTTGGGCTTTATTTATTTTAACTCACCTGCAAAGGACTGTCTCTGTTCCCTTGGATACTCAGGCAAGTGACACATGGAAAAGAATTGCACTAGGCTTTGGATATTGTCTGAAAGTTTTCTAATGGAAGTGAAAGGGAAGAAGTCTTCCGAAGATCAGTTTTCTTTCTCTGTGTTATTCATGGTTTTTAATAGTTCCCTTCCAGCTGTCAGAAAAAAAAGTAAAAAAAAAAAAAAAAAAAAAAAAAGAGGCTTGTCAGTGGTTTTTGCAGGTGTTCCACCAGAGATTTTAAAATAGACAAAGTACTCTTCTTTCACTTAGGGTTAAGAACAACTCACCCCTTAGGGTTCCCAGCCTGCACTGGTGTACCAGCAGTGAAGTATTATATGAGAAATTTGGAGTAATCTGTATTTTTCTTTACCAAAGTATTCCCATTCAAGGGAAATGGATGATTTGATCGTATTGGGAACTCAAAAGAGGGAGGAACTATTAGCAACCACATACTACAGTATTTAAAATGTGATGATCATTTGTGTGTGAAGATTTGCTTCCTAATTAGGTCATTTTCTCTCTTTTGGAAAACAGTTGTTAAATCATGTGATAGCATGCAATTATTTACCTACTTTTCTCATTTTCATAAAAAGTTATATGTGAAATACTTCTGGGGATCTTGCTGCTTTGCAGATATAAATCAGTTTGTATTTCTGGTCCCACAGCATTCTCAAATCAAAAGGAAACCTTGTTTGTAGGAAGCAGGACTCCTCATAACTCTTTTTGCAACCGTTCTAAAAGTAAGTAGAAAAGTCTTATCTTGTTTAAATAGGTGTTAATGTGCCAATGTAAAGTTCTGTGCTTTTTACAAATATTTTACATTGTTTTACTTAATAGAGCCCCCAAATTTAATTTATATTAAAAAATGTAATTCCTTCCTTCCCAAAATGAATTTTCTCTATCTCTTGCTTGACAGCTATGACTCATCACTCTGCTCTTTCTCCATCCCAGTGACTTGAAATATATAAAGTCTATGATCCCATGCTGTTCCAGTGGGCACAGACTGGAGGAGTATTTCAAACTTAGAAAATATTTTTTGTGGAAATGGGAGAGGCATAATAAGGCACAATAATTTTTCCAGAATATGGACCACTTTATTATGAAAAAGTTTGTCCCTGAGAATTTAGAGTATCATAACAGAGCATAGCATTAGGATACAGCTATAATACACCTTTGCTGGCCAGAGTTCTTGTAGAGGGTTATATAAAAGAGGAATTAGCAGAAATAGCAGTCAGTCTTCTCTCTGTAAGGCACGACATGCTATTTTGGGGTAGTGGGTGATGGGGAATCTGAGCTGCATGTGTATCTAAGATGTTCTCCTCAAACCACAGGAGGTAAGCTAGAAACATTAGGAGGAAGAGCAAATGAGAAAAGAGAGCATGTATTCTCTCATAGGCTGCTTATCGTATCTTTGCCCTCCTGGTAAAACAATGCTCCAACAGCATCCTATTTCATTGGAAGCCGTAAAAAGTCATATGCTCTTGCAGGAAGCTCACAGGATTACACAGAGTGATCACAACTTTTATAGTATCATGTAATAATAGAGACAGACAGATTTTTCTTGGGCAGTCAAGTGTGTACTTTCTACCAGTTTAAAAAAAAAAAATCTTCATAGGATTGTTTAACTGGACTCTGGAGCTCAGCCTCCACACTGGGCAACCCCTGGCTGATGTAGCAGTAGTCTGCTTAGGATCAGTAGTGGTCATCATTGCAGTGTCTCTTCCTGAATTATCTAATAATCTGCTTAGCCAGAGTCTGTGTTCCAGACCATGTTTTCCAAGGCAATTGGAGCTTGAGCTGTCATGAAGCATCTGTATTTTCTGGCTGTTGAATAATAGTTTCACGCTTTACGAGCAGAACAGTAATTAATGAGAATTTTATTATAAATGCTAATGGAGTGAGTTTTTGTTTGTAGAACACTTTGAAGCCTGCTATTGCCCTATGCAAAATACAATACAGAGAAAGTCTTTTAAGTTGCATAGAAAATGGTTCATTTAAAGCTTGCTGCATGAGAGTGCAGGTGCTGTCATTCAAGTATGCTCCAGAAGTCTGCATGCTTACACCTTTAAAATTTCATTCAGACACTTCACTGGGAAATTTTTCCATTGTGAAAACTTCTCCTTCCAAACTGATTTTTAAAGGAAAGTGCCATGTGATTTGTGAATGCAAAGCAAGAAGAAGGAAGGGGAGAATATTACTATTTTACTAGTGAAGCTAGCCAGTGATATGTGCAATACCTTTATTTGATAAAAGTAGCCAGTGGAAGGAAGTCCTAACTTACAGTTCCTGATGTTTCTTTATCCTCTTTCGAAGCTTGCTGACACTCTCTTATCTTTCTTCCAAACTTAACCATACATAAAGTTTTATGGAGAAGGCAGAAAGGATGCAGAGTACAGGATATAGGAGCTGAGTCTGCCTAAAAAAAGAAAGGCTGAATTGCAAAACAGAAGAGAATATAATTCCATTTTATATATGTTTGTCCTTTTAATCATGGTAATCTCCAACTAGAAAACAAATTCCTAAATGAGATAACTCAAGCAGAGATATTTCCATGAATTTGAACTTGAGATCTGAAGCAGAGATGGCTTAAACCTAACCTTTCACTAAACTTACCTCATCAAGTTTTTGCCTAAATCTTTAGCCTATCCTGCTTCATGTCCACTCAGAACTTCAGAACTAATCCTTAAAGAGGTAAAATTATTAGACAGTATCTGAACAACTTCTTGATTTGGGAAAGCTTGTTTTAAACCTGATTGTAAATCCTTAGCCCTCTTATCTCTGGAATACCCTCCAGCTGTAAAGAAAACTGAGCTCAAAACAGCAAGGGTTTAAGAGCTATTCATAACAGGTCTTGATGTAGGTATTTCAAACATGTATATTGACCTATTGCTGTCCTTTATGCATAACACAAGGGACTGAAATGTGAGTGCTGATTTTTTTCCTCTTAGCTGTGTTATTAGCTGTATTACTTTTATGCCATTGGTAAATATTTTAGTTGTATTTATCTTAAAAATCTGAGCTGTGGATTTTACTAGCACAAAATTATCAGAAAACAAATTTTCACAATTGTCTGCAAAATATAGTTTTATGACTGAAGCATAGGGTTAGGTCATGGGAGATACACATTTAATCCTTATCTCTCCCTCAGATATTTTTGTGTTTGGTTTGGGTCAAGAGCTCTGAACTTTCTCTTTACCTTTATGTAAAAACAAACAAACAAAAAACCCTACAGCTTTTTTTCTTTTTATGAGGAGTTGGGAAAATGTACTTGTTGTGGGCTTTAGATACTATAGAAATGCCAGTTAACATGCATACATTTACCAACTAAATTTTAAGGTGGTAAGGTTGGAATTGCAAACAGCAGTTTGCTAGGTGTTCTGCAACAGTAAACAGGGAGGACAGGGCAGAAGAGAGGCAAAAGCAAAGCTAAAAACAGTGAATAAATGATTCCCAGTGCATCATTCTTCCAGGTCTATGAAGTGGCTCCACATCATAATCTGCTGGTTACTTCTTGGTAGTTCATATGGGATGATGGAGCTGCTGTCTCACAGAACATTGAGGCAACTATAAAGTGACATACCATAAATAGTCCAAGGCTATAGCAGCAGCACTGCCCCCAGGGTGTAAATTACCTGGGATGCACCTCTGTCATGACCTCCAGGTTCCTCCTTTCTGTTTCAGATCTGACCATCTCCTTCTCGCTGCCTAATGAAGCGATAACAATTTTTGTGAAACAGACAAATATCCATTAGGGACCCAACAGAAATTACCAGAGTTGCTTTATTTGCAACCTACTTTGAATCCAGGTCTGTAGAATTGAGAAGCAGGCAATTGTGTTAACCCATATTTTACTAAACCCTTGATAATTTGTCCCATAAATTGGAAGCCCTTCCTCCCCCTCTCCCCTTTTTAAGGTTTCTATTTGTCTGTAGAGACTTTGTAGAGAAGTAACTGCACGTTACTGGGATCACTTTTGCATCCCAGCAAAACCTAATGAAAATTAATTGGTAGTGCTGCGAGCTTTCTCCTTCAAGCTATTGCAATTTGAATATTTTTGCAGACTGCAGTAGCCCATAGTTCATCCATTATTTAACATCTTCTAGCACTAGAAGCTGCTATTGTGCTTTGCCCTCCAGAAGTCCCATCAGGTGTTCTTATAACAGGGTAACCGAGTTATTTGATTTACCAATCATTTTGATTTACCAAACTAGATGGTGGTTTGCAGAGTGTCACAGACTTCTTACTAAGCTCTCTTTGGCTGAAATGGAGTTCAGCAGTTAAAAAGGATAGTTAGGCATCTACCATTAAGGGCTAAGAGAAATCCTTTCATAATTTTAATTAGCTTTGCATATCTAAAATGCTTTGGGATCGCTTAAAATCCACAGATGCTTTTGAACGAAGCATGGTTTGCTGCACAGGCAGTAGTAATGTTGCCTGGTCTGAGCACAGCTGAAGAGATATGCAGCTGACGTAACTTTGGAAGGTCACAGTTGCTGTATTTACTGGAGCTTATTATTAGCTGGAAACTCTATTTTTGCTATCAAGTGCACTTGTCAAATCTAGGCTTGCTGTCAGAGGGCAGTGAAGAAATGATATTCCCTGAGAAGCTGTCCTTCTTATGACCGTTCAATAGTATCCCTAAATGAAGATTTAATGTATTTTGAATGGAAAACAGAATCTGTGTTCCATCCATTTTCAGTTAGGGAAAAACAAAAGCATAAGCACTGAGCCTTCTCTCCATGGATACATTTCTGCAGAGCAGCAGGACTTTGGCAGCAGAGCTCACTTCATAAAGCAAACCATTTCTGTAAACTACGGGAGGGTTGAGGGTTGCTGAGTTTTTTTTTTTTTTTTTTTTTTTTTAAGCAGAATTAACCAAAAGAGCATATTCTGGGAAGTATTTAGTGATTCCTAAAATTCTCTCCTTTACTTTCCAGCTTTAATTATATTATCTAAGCATAATTTTCTTTCCTTTCCATGTGTTGTGCATCTGCTCTAGAGGCTCCAGCCAGGAGAGTAACCATATGGGGACACGGAAATCTCCACTGCATTGATGCCAGAAGACAAGTTTATGTTCATTCCAAATAGCATCAAGGAATGTTTGTCAGTTTTCCCTTTACCTCCCTTCCAGCGACTTATATCTACAGTGTTGTCTAAAGCACACAGGAAAGGAAAAGCCAGCCTGGTGACAAAATAGAAACACTCCTGATGCTACTAGAATTCAGATGATCAATGAATTTTATTTTAATATACAGATTCTACTGAATGTTTTCTTCTGCTCCCCTTACGAGCTAGCAATTACTGCTCAAGGACCAACTTTCCTCCTGACCGATCTCAATACTTTCCTCCATTTCTTCTTGTGACAGGTTTCTTTCCCCCATCTGCACAGAGACATTATTCTCTGTAGGAGGTAAAGTCATTCAGCTAAAATTTCTCTGTTAGGAGTCTGTTGCTCCCATTAGGGAATGCCTCACTGGCTGCATTGTCTTCATAACTCTAGTGATGATTTCAGATGTTACAAAAATACTGTGTAGACATTTCAGGAAAAACAATCAGCTTCTACACAGATTGACCCATGCTGATGCAGAGATGCTGACTTGACCTGAGGAGGTAGTCACCTCATGTAGGTTGTGGTAGGATTGCTTGTCATAAAATGAAAGGTTAAAGAAAATAATTGTGTCATCGTGGTCAGAATGATAATTAGAAACAATAATAATCAAAAGGCCCAGCTGTACTTCGGTAAAAGTTAATAGCAAAGAACTGATTGCTTTCTAAAGGACTCAAAGGAGGTGATATATACTTATTTTTATAAATGGCTATTTGAAAGTATATGTGAAATTGTATCAGACACAGGCTTGACCTATAAGTCTGGTCTGAAAGGAATTTGGTATGCAGAATTTATTTTCGCACAGCGAAATCCATTTTACTCTCAATAAGTTCAAATAACTATGTTTCTTTTAGGAAGATGAAAGCAATACCCACTGTCCTTGTCTTGTGACATACGGCCAAAAATGCAGGTTGGTCAAAGCACAGCTGAACACCTCGCAGCCATAAAAGCTCCACAGTGCACGTTCCCTTGCCAGCTTCTGCAAAGCGACCGCTGAAACTCTTTGTGCTGATGTGCACTCTGAATGGTGATGGGTTTGAGAGATATATACAAATAGAAACATACCAAATTTCCAACAAAGTTATTAGAGTAGGACTGGAATTGTCACTCAGACAGTGACTTTTGTCATTTATTAGCTTCCTAAGGCTGATTTTTCTTGTAAACTCTTCCAAGCTTAATTTGTCCTGCTCATCAGCTATCTGGAACTTCTGTGACTGTCTTGTAAATGAAGAGTCAACGTTCCTAAGTCAGTTTAAGGAGTCAGTTGTTTTCCTGTCACAAGTTTTTGCATCTCCTTCCTGCTATTTTTGTCCTTCTAGAGTCACTTCTCCAACTCCCACTCACTTGCATATTTTCCAGTGTGTCATTGCTTATTTGCCAGATGGGAGACACAGCTAGTCCTTATGGTCCAGTGACACTGAGTATCATCGAAGTCTACACAAATAAACACTTGTTCTGCAAGTAAATGCTCTTCTCTCCTCAGGCCTTCACAGACCCTCTACAGCCCAAGCGTATCTCAGAGAAAGGGCAGAAGGCAGCAAAATGAACAAACCCACAGTTTTAGCCCCTTGCTGTGTAATGGTGTTACCATCTGTGAGAGGTGGCAGCCAGCATGACTTCTCAGGCAATTACAGGCAGTACTCTGTGGCTGTAGTATACTGTGCATGCAGCGTAACAATACAGATATAAATTATTTTTTGTTCATGTAATGTTAGGCAAATAGGCAAAAGCATACAACTTATCCAGCCGTAGAAATATTCATTTTATAGGGAAAGGCCTGTCACTTCAGTGCTTCAGTGTTTGTTCATCTCTGATACAATTTCGTTCAGAATTGGAACGTGTAAGTCTTTGCAAATTAAAATAATAAAACTACTCTCCTAGTACTTTGGTGTATTCTCTTCCTGTAAATTCATTGCTGCATTGCAGCTGAGGGAATTATTGGAGTATGATTATTAATTAAGGCTGAGGTAGCCATTCTAGATCTGATGTGCGTGGTGCTCTCTAATCCTTAACATTTGCTATGTTCTCTATTGGCTTTCACAATGACACTTGGCATTTCCTTAATTGTCAAAGATGTTTTAAATTGATCTTTCTAAACTGATTTTCTCTCTTGTCACATCCGCCACTTCATGTCAGAATTCTAACATTCTTGTTCTGGCTCAACCTTGGTATCCCTACAGTATTTCATATGTTTTCTCTGGGAAACATCTGCCCGATTCCAGAATCATTTCCTGTTATTTCTAAATGCCAAGGTTAATACTGCATGTGGCTGTTCTTAGCACTGCCCTCATTATTGTAGCCATCCCTCAGAGGCTCCATTTTCTTTTTCCCCAACCTTTGGTTATTTACACTTGTGAAAATACATCTTATTCTTATGATGTTGAATTAACAGTGTAAATATCATCTCTGATTCTTTTAGGTATTGTCTGTCTATTTTTCTATTCACTAAGGACCGATTCCCTAGCTTCCTCTTCCCTTTCATCTTGAATGCTACTATACTCATCACCACTATTAGAACTTTAATTATAAAGTACCACTTGCTATGACTATGAGTAGCAGAACCTGGCCTTAAAGTCATGCTTTTTCTCTTTCCTCTCATTATTTTTTATAGAAAGAATACGCATATACAAAATATACGTTTAAGTATGTATTGTATATACCAGCGCTTATGCTTAGCTTCAGAAAGATTATATTTAAAGGAAATTCACAATGAATTGTAGGTTGATCAGTATTCAAATTTCAGTTGTTAGAGTCTAAGTAGAGTATGCTCGGGGACAACATTCATCATATAAACTGTACATACTGGTGCTGCAGGGCACAGGGACAGAAGAGCTAGGAGCACAAATTCGTGATCCAAAATTGACCAAATTGGCCTGTTCAATATTCTTCTCTTATGTAAATATCTTGATTAGGAGAAAACAGTTTGTTTCTCCAAATACTCTTACTGGGCAGTTTTAGTAGCCAGTGGTGACATCATATGCACTTGTAGGCATGAATTTCTTTGAAGAAGTACTGGTTATATCTTAGGCTTGTGTAAGCATACAAAGTTTTCACAATATGTGAAACACTCAAACATATGCAAAACTGCATGCAAATAAGCAGTCTTATTTCTAGCATTTATGCATAAATAATTTTGCAAACAACTTCTCTTGTCTCACTTTTCAGTTAATTTTAAGAAAAAAAAGGCATTTCTCAGTAGAAATAGCTTCTAGATCGGATTCTGTTCTCTAGTATAATGTTCGCACTCTGCAGGAAGCAATCACTGGAATAACCAAAGGATGACAGGTTGAAAAAGAAGTGTATATGAGAATGTCAGCTGCTGCTTAAGAGGCATAAGCAATCACAAACTTATTACTTATATTTAAATCAAGTGATCAGTTATGCTGGAAATAAAATTATATCTAAGTAATAGCTGCTATTCCACATTCATCCCTGTTTCCAACAAACATATTTTAAAATGACTATAGGACAAAACTGTAAACTTAGTGGGAATATAATAAAATACACAGTAAGTTGAAAAATTAAATCCACTGTTAGTCTGATGATTTTCTTTTTTGAAAAAAATGAAATAATACAAGAAAAATTTAAAATCTCTACGTTAACATGAGTTCTAGATGTTTGTTTGCTTACAAATTATTTACTGGTACTGGTCTACCATGTACATTTGCCTGCAATAAATAGCTTCAGTATACTGTTTCTAATGGAGTTTATGTAACTTGTATGTGCATTAATTTTAACTGAAAGCTTCAGTATAGGTGCTTGACAACTATTAATACTGGTGATGGGCTGGGCTTATTCTGAACAATGGATATTTCCTTTCTCTTCGCCATCTTCCTTGAACGTTCCTCATGTTCCTCAGATTCCTCTCATGCTCCCTGTTTTTTTTTTTTTTCCCTTCCCTTCATTTTTCTTAGAGAAACAAAATGAAAAGACTTGGCAGAGTAATTCAACCTGACACTGAGCCATTGGGTGAGTCATTAGAGGAGACTGGAAGATATGCTCATTCTTACCAGCAGTGAAACCTTTGTACAAAGTCCTTTTTCAGAAGCAATGGACAACCTTTCCATTCCAGTCTTTCCCTCATGCCTGACTTCAACATTAGTGCCAATATGATGGACTTTCCCACCATCAATAGAGTAGCAAATGCCAATTATTTTGAATAATTCTAAAAAGTTTTTCTTTAATCTTTTCTATTGTCTTCTCAGTGTTTTCCTTTTTTCCTGGTGTAAAAAATACGTGCTGTTTCGGGGAGGGGTGGAGTGGGGAGTGAAACCAATTTACCGTAACAGATAGTGTGACAGGTTTATTCATACTTTTCCTACTGAGTTCGTCTTTGACAGGACAACAGAGAACCAGGGATGAGAAACAATTATCCAGATATTTTCTGATAAAGATCCCATTTCTCCTCAACTCTACCGTCCATCAGAGTTATCTGTTATACAAATCTGTCTGCAGTTAGTCTTAATTTGTGGCTTGAAAGATAATAATAACCAGTTTGGGTTTATGATTTCTCCATCTGATTAAAATAGAAGTAAAACAGTTGTAAGCTAGCCTCAGATTCAAGCTTTCCAAAAATTCAAGACAGCTCTCTCTAATCTTCAGAAAATCCTCTTTTATTTTAAACAGAAATCCCAAGTGTCTTTCTTCCACTGCTATGCATTTAGCAATTACAATGAAGCTAAAATATACAGGGGATTTAAAGCCACAGAAAAACTGACAACAGAAAACCCCAAACAAATGTATCTAAGCATTGTGGAAAATCTACAGAGTGATAAAAGTAGTGATGTTTGGGGTACCAAAGAGTAAGGAGTAGCAGAAATTTTCTATTATATTAATTGATGTTTTCATTTTCCAAGGTATTGTTTGGATAGGAAATAAATACTGAAACTTTTAGTTAGATGATGCTTAGAGAATTTATTTTTTTAAAAAAATTGGACAATAAAATTACTAAAGACAATGTGAGTCTTCTGCAATCAAAAATGTCAAGATAAAGACGTATCTAGAATATGAATATCTAAAATGTTACCTGACAATGTTATCTTACCACTTACTGAGGCAGACAACTTCACAAAATCATGGAATCACAGAGTGGTTGACATTAGAAGGGACCTCTGGAGATCATCTAGGCCAACCCCCCTGCTCAAGCAGGGTCACCTAGAGCACGTTGAACAGGATCACATCCAGACTGGCTTTGAATACCTCCAGAGAAGGAAGCCTGGGCACAACCTCTCCCTGGGCAACCTGTTCCAGTGCTCTGTCACTCTCATAGGAAAGAAATTTTTCCTCATACGCAGGTGGAACTTCTTGTATTTCAGTTTGTGCCCATGGCCTCTCGTCCCATCACTTGGGTCCACTGAAAAGAGTTTGGCCCCATCCTCTTGACACCCTTCCTTAAGATACTTGTAGACATTGATAAGATTCTCCCTCAGCCTTCTCTTCCCCAGGCTGAACAGGCCCAGCTCTTGCAGCCTTTCCTCGTATGAGAGACGCTCCAGTCCCTTACTCATCATAGCAGTCCTTTGCTGGACTCTCTCCAGTAGTTCCATGTCTCTCTTGTTCTGGGGAGCCCAGAACTGGGCACAGTACTCCAGGCATGCCTCACCAGGGCTGAGGAGAGGGGAAGAACTACCTCCCTTGACCTGCTGACAACGCACTTCCTAATGCAGCCCAGGATACCACTGGCCTTCTGGCTACAAGGACACATTGCTGGCTCACGGTCAACTTGTTGCCCACCAAGACTCCCAGGTCCTTCTCCAGAGAGGAGCTTTCCAGTAGGTCAGTCCCCAGCCAATACTGGTGTATCTTGCATTCTTCCCTAGGTGCAGGTGCATTTGCTTTTGTTGAACTTCTTGAGGTTCCTCTCTGCACATCTCTCCAGCCTGTTGAGGTTCCTCTGCATGGTAGCACAGCTCTCTGGTGTGTCAGCCACTTCTCCCAGTTGTGTATCATCAGCAAACTTGCTGAGGAGACACGATCCCTTCATCCAGATCACTGATGAATAAGTTGAACAGGACTGCACCTAGGATTGACCCCTGGGGAACACCACTAGCTACAGGCCTCCAACTAGACACTGCACCACTGATCACAGCCCTCTGAGCTCTGCCTTTCAGCTAATTCTCAATCCACCTCACTGTCCACTCATATAACCCGCACTTCCTGAGCTTAACTATGAGGATGTTATGGGAGACAGTGTCGAAAGCCTTGCTGAAGTCAAGGTAGACAACATCCACTGCTCTCCTCTTGTCCCCTTGTCCCCTTGCCCATCTCCACTCTCACCTAGTTTGTGGGCAGTTTTGTTGTCTCTTACTGATATTTATTGAATCACCTTTAATTGAGCCATGTTACATGTTTTCTACCAAAGCCAGTTGTTATTTTTATCTAGCTCTAGAAATGCACTTTCTAGAGCAGCCTTTTGTATGATGTTACCTCTGCAAGATGATCACCCTTGGACAGCTTTCAGACTGTATATGGGGATCTTAGGTCTAAGCACACAACAGGCATGTGCTGCACAGAGGACATTTGGAACTGTTTCTGAGCCCAAATTTGGAAGCTCATTGGCTGCATGATCCATCAGCCTAGTCTTAAAAATAGCTATGTGTTGGTTCTCAGCCATCTCAGTAGACATACCTAATATAATTTACTTTGCGTCATAACTCTGAGGTTGTTAGTGTGGATCAATTTCTCAAAATATTAGAGACTAACATTAATTCAAGTAGCTGTATGTAAAGTTCTGTGGTATGGACATTATTGCTGCCAACCATTATAAACAGTCTGTTTTATTACTTTTTTAGGGGAAATAAAACCGATATTTACCTAAAAATAGAGGAGTGTTGGTCAGTTCCAATAAATGTTCATAGATTTTCAGAATTTGCAGTTTTACTAGAGAAAATTGACACAACTTTCTTGCCATTTACCACTTCTTTAGTCTGAAACATGGAAGAACAAATATAGCATGTATGTGAGGGAGTGAGGGAAAGATTCTCCTCCAACATTTTTACCTTAATGCCTTATAATGTTCACTATAGGCTATACGCTTGACTGAAAGGGATATGGTATGTTCAATGGATGTCAAGCCGTTGTCAACATAATGTTCATTTTTGTTCAGATTTAGATGCAGAAGTCAAAATTTGGTTTGGAGAAGCAGACATTACTACTTAGAGATCCTGCCAACCATGGAAATTTATGTAGCTTGTCATTAGTTGAATGGCAGTAGATAGGTACACCACTGAACTGTAAGACAGTCAAGAACTGCTAAATGCACTAATACACTGTCTCTGTTTCTATAGTTTGGTTGAGGACTAGGAAAGAGATAGAGCATGTAATGCAGAGTGAAAGACTTCCTTCTTCTCCTTGAGAAAGAAATTCTATGCTAAGGAGGTCCAGATATATTCTTTCCTGGTGAGATAAAACACCTTATTTTTCTACTGAAAACTATGTAAAAAAGTTAGATGTTCTAATGACGTACTTGTCAATCAGTTTTTTCTCTATTATTAAGTTGCAAGAAAAGCAACTTTTTATTACCTTGGTTTTATTACCTTGGTAATAAAAAATAAGATAACAAGAACATACAAATAGACTAGGTTCTGACTTAACCTCTATCTGACCAGTGTTATTCCTTCAGTAGTGGTAAATAGGCAATGACCAGGGAAAAGTATAACAATTTAAATTCACAGAAATATTTCTGCCATATATTTCTCAGCTTCTGGTGATCTGAGAATCAAGGCCAGAAGGTGTATCAATTCAATGGTAGTTTCTAATATTCTGAAATCTGCTTTTACTTCTTATTTTAAGAGTTTTTTTCACCTTTTTCTGGGGGTTATTCCTCTTTATCGGTATTTTTTCTTACAATTTTCCTTCAGTATCCAAGTAAGCTTCTACTTTTCAGAAGGTATTTTTGTAGTTGTGTAATATTTGTTTTCTATCTGTTTGGTTCAAGGCCTAATTTTACTCAATGTACCAATGCTGCATTGGTGAATATTGCTGAAATGAACTAGCATTATATGTGATATATTTACAAATTATTTTATTTCCTGCTGCTGAATCTCCTTTACCATGTTTTCCAATTTGTTAAACATTTATTTCCATCTATTTGTATGTATGTATCAAATCGTATTTCTGTAAAAACAATTAGACACATTTCATTGAAAAACTTGATCTTTCTTCCCTACTTCAAGAAGTTTCTTACTTCTAGAGAGAAAACTAATTATTATTCATGTTGAATAGGATTTACTGCTCAGTTTTCTTCAAATCAATGCTTGCTACACACTGGTAGATAAGGCCAGCAGATATCATTATTGAAATTTAGTTTTATCTCTTGTGCACTGCAGGCCACATAATTTCACTGAATAGCTCCTTCAGCAAGATCCCTGATGTGTCTGAGAAGGACATCTCATTTTTATTAGGTGTTAAGAAGAAAGCTATATGAAAAATGATCAAAGCAGGCACCCCTCCTGGCCATTCATTTGGCAAGCTATTGCCTTAGTTCATGCTATTAGTCTCAATAATGATCCCACAATTAAGTCAATAACAAAATTCTAGATCAGTTTGAGAACTAGTGTTGCAACCACTGTTTCCAAGTCAAGTTCTGGAGTAAGAAAAGACTTATCTGTCCATTAATCAAAGTATGTCTAGTCTGAAATGATTGTTACTGTCACTTTGACCTATGACAATAGTTTTCTTCTGTTTTGGTTTGGGCTCTTACAGCATGATGCTGTTCAAATGTGCCATAATGTATATGGGACTTTTTCTGAGGTTTTAGGCTTGTGAAAATTTGGTCTGCCAACATTGCAATAAAAAAATCTGCTGGGGAAAAACCCAAATATAAGTAATTTAACAAAAAATAATGCTAAGTTAAAGTATAGCATTTGTCAAAAGACCTCTGAAACAATAATACCTATTGTTATCAGGGTATTAACAAGCAGTGCAATAACAGTAATAGAGGATTTGCAGACCGAAACATTTGGAGCTGAGGAATTGATGTCCACAGTGTGCTTGTTTCTTGGGAATTTATTTCAGGCTAGCTTTTTTTCTCATGGACTGAACATGCGTTAGCAGCCAGATCATGTGGGGTTCCTGGAGCACACCTTCCAGTTGATTTTCTCCTGAAAGAATTCCAGTTTGCACACTGTAACACCAGTCTACAGTGCAAACTGAAGTACAGGAACTGAGGGAAATCTGGGAACTCTTGAAAATCACATTCCAGATCCAAAATGAAAAATGTAGGTGCAGTCAATTTCTGCATACCTTTTATAGGTGTTTTCCATAATAGGTAACCTAGCTGCTGGATTTAAGTTGATGTTCTTCTATCAGCCTCATTACTGTGGTGGTTGGTGCTTGTAGCTGAGAATGACTTTGAAGTCTTTTAGAGCTTAACTCCAGTTCTTTACATCAGTCTAAACAGTAACAGCACCATTTGATTTTCCTGAATTTTCTCAGCTGGCTATTTTCAAATCAGATCAAACTCTGCATGTATTTTCAGTAATGCTCATCAATAAAACCTTTAGAATGAGTATTTGGTGGGTAATTTTCTTGATGATTCATGAGACTGATGCATCTATGCCTCTTCTGTCTTGACAGCAATAAAACAGTGTGACTGAGCAGAAGTTAGTCTTTTCAGACTGCCTGCCCAGCAAAGGCTGCAGTCTGAGCCACTATAGTAGCATTGCAGATTGACAACTTCTCCCCAGTCTTTGACCTAAAAGTTCTTTCCCACTCGTTGCTACAAAACAAGTAGTCACAGGCATAATGTTATGATTTGTAGTTGGGCCTGGGCAAAATTTTCTTTACATAATAAGTATTTTTTCCTCCTAATGCTCTTCAGTTGCTGAGTTTAGGTTTAATATAGCATGGGTATTAGCTGTGGAAAAGAAAGTGTCATGGTAGTATGTCCAGTAGATCAGGGACTAGAAATCCCCTTTAATTCTCTGCAGCGTGGTAGAAATTTGGATCTTTATTTTCCATTTGCTAGGCTGAGCAGATTCACAGAGAAAGCTCTAATAATTTGTTATTGACTGTCTTATTTTCTGTGAAGGAACATACTCAGGAGCAAGGATGGGAATTTAGGCACTTCTGGCTGCAAGGAGAGTACCCTAACCATGAGGTTAGAGTTCCACATCCTTGTTCTCTCTTCACTGTTTCAGTCTATCAGAAAAAATAAAACAGCTCCATTAGGGTCTATTAAAGAACCCTCTGAACCCTCAAAATGCTCTATCAAGACTCCTGAACACCCCTCAGAATACCTCCATAATCTTGAATATTTGTCTAGAAGGCAGAGAAAGTCCCAAACTGCTGGTGTGACTCAAGCATAGAGTGGATTTGCACTGAATTCCTTATGTTTTGAGCTTCCCTTTAAAAAGAGTTTTGAGGGGGATCTCCCTCAGTTGAAAGTATGAGCTATCTGTTATTTTAAGGGACTATCTCTATTACTTCTTTTTTTGTCCCTTACAGTGAAAACTGTTCCTCATTTTAAAGGACTATCGTATATTCACTCATTTCCAGCATGAATGAGCTCTGTGGAACATGCTGTGCCAGTATGTATCAATCCTGCTTCAGTGTAGCAGCCATTTTAAAACCTGCAGTTTTAAGACAAACTAATCACACAGTAAGATCTGTCTATGGTTTAAGAAGACTGCATAAGAGATCTATCTGAAATGAAACTCAGAGATGTGACTTCATGTTTAAGACTTAGACTATTAAGAATGATATTTCTTTAAGCATCTATTCCTGCATCTGTACCTCAACAAGAAAATACCATGTGAAGAAAATTCTTCTGCACAGTTTAGTTAATGACTATGTAACCAAGCTATGTTTTCCACATGTGCATGTTAAGTATGTTTTATTAGAAAAATTTTTAGGCAGCTCTAGATGTACTAGCTAATCACTGTCCTCTGGAAGACCTTGCTGTTTATAGGTATAGGCCTTCATAGAGCAGAGTGGAAACTGAGAGCCAACCTAAGTAGAAGCTGTAAGTGGCCAGGTGTTCTGTTATGCAGAGAAGATTGTAAAAAGAGGGTTTTGGAGCCAAGTGGTGGTGATGGAGAAGTGGGTGGGATCTTTCTGAGCTTCTCTTTCAGCTGGAACCTCTTAGCGTATTTCAGAGAAGAGCATACTCAGAAATTAAGACATTCTCAGATAAAGGACAAAAAATCTTCAGAGTCTGCAGTGAAGCAACTGTTTGGAGGATGAGAACCTATCCAGAGTTGAAGAGAAGCACTCACTGCCTTAGAGGTACTTATAGGTTACAAAAGTTAATCTGTCTTTGCTGAAGGTTGTTTCATTTCCCCAAACCATTTTGTTTATTTGAGATACTTTTCCAATTTTGTAGCATCTTTAAAAACAGTTTCTATTTTTCTCCACAAATCTTTCTATAACAATGTTTTCAGACTTCATTAAAAACTCAGAAGGTAAGTTAAAAATGGATTTTAAAAACATCTAAATATCTACACATCTAAAATGTGCAGAAAAACTCTAGACTGTTTTGAAGAAGCATAGCTAGGACTAACTGATGTATTCATCCTTTCATATCTAACAGTAATTTTTGGTCTGAATACTTGCTGTATGGAACACAGCATATGGGAATGTAACAGAGTGCTTGAATCTTCACAATATGTATGTTTTCTAGTTGACTTCACTACATCCCCCATGGATTGTGACGGTGTCATGACTTTGAAGGTAACTTTCCATCAACAAATCTTAGAACGATAGAATATTTGATTTTTGGAAGGGACCTCTGGAGCATTCCTCCGGAGTACTTTCTGTGTACTTCCTTTTCACATCTCAGCTGTCAGGAGTTCCTTATTCAGCTAAGTTGAACTTCTGCCACACCTGCTTGACTTTCTGCATGTTACAGTGGGTTGCTCTTGTCTTTGAGGAGACTGTCATAACCACACTCCAAAGATAAGTTTTGCATTCTGAGAAGAGAAACATTTTTTCCTAGATCAGTAAGCATAGCAATAACAGCCTAACAATAGTTTTTGCAGCAGAGGTTTCTTAAATACCCAGAGTGGTCTGTCAGATGCAAGAAAGCATGCAAATGAACTGGCTTATAAAAATAATTCTAACATATAATTTTATGAACACAACATTTGAAACTCTTTTTCATCACTGAGAAGTGAAGATTCAGAAAATTACAAGGTGCTTACCGTTTAACTTCTAAGGAATACAAACATGCTAAGGTATATTACCTAAAATCGTTCACATAGATAGCTTGATTGGGATAACAAAGGTGTTCTGTTTACCAAGAAATGGAACTCCTTGGTAGTGGAAAAGTTTCACGCACTGCCGATAATGTATTTCCTCCTCTTACAAACACATCACCAATTAAAGACTTAATGGAGAAATGTCAAAGTATTTTTCCCTGGTTTGACATGCCTCAATAATAGAATTAAAATATTTTTGATATACATAGTTTAAGTGAACTGATTAGTTGTCATCTTGATTATTTTTAAGAATATTTGAAAAATAAAAAAGCCTATTACAGTCAAAAAGTTTGAACTTCGACATATACTTTCATTTATCCATGGAGATAATTGTATTAACTGTGGGAGATGCTACTCTGTCTACAAATAGTTTAAGATGAGAATCAATATATGCTTCCAGCTAATTGCCCATTTCGTAAGCTGTGTAATACAGAAGAGAACACTATTGTTAGTTATTTTGTCCTTTAAAATCATGTAACAATGATTTTCTCATTTATTTCTTCATTTACTGAGAGAGTTACAGGAGATACTTCATTCTCTAAAGTTTAATGAATGAAAGTGTTGATCCATATCCCCACAAAATGATCATTTCCATAGTCTTCAGCTGGGTGAATTGTAAAATATTCTCCATTTTATCAGAAGTACGTTAAAGACTTTGTATATCAGATGAGGTGCATTTCTAAAGCTCTTTAAAAATTATGAAGATATTAAAAAGATTTCTTCATAATATGCTATATTTAAAAAAAATACAGTTTTAAAATTAAGACCTATTGATGTTGTATATGCTAAGGTTTATGATTTAATGAATTTTCACTGATGATTAAGTTATGGCAGAGATTTGGTGATAATTCTTTTTTATAAATGTAACCATTATTTTAAAATTATCCTGGCAAAATAAATGCATAATTACATAAATACTTAAACATTTTATTAGGCAGTTTCACTAAGTTCCCAAATAACTGATTTTACAATGTGATTACAATGATCAAAATCACTATGATCCAATACAAATATTCTTTAGAAAAGATGATTTATCGGGAAGTTGTAAGCATTGTTGAAAGACTGAAACTTGACATAGAGCTGTATATAGATTCTTTGCATGATAGGTATTATCTGTTCAGAGATTCATACTTCTGTCTGTGCAAGTTTCAAGAGTCCTAAAAAATGGTCTATTTTCTATTACTCAATTCTATTGCTCTAAATTTCTTAATACTTATAGAAGACAAGATTCAAAAGAGTATTTTCCCAGCCTTGGATAGGTTCAAAAACTTGCAAATGCTGATTATTTTTGTGCTAAAATCTAAGGTTAAAGTCAACTTCACTTGTAGAAATGTTACTGAATTGATTTAAAAGTAACAACAATATAAAAAAGTGTATGTTTCTAAGCTTTAAAGCTGATCATATAAGTGCAATTTTAAACACTACATTTAAGTTTGCTATAATTTTTACTCAGAAAGCAGTAAAAAATGAAAAGAAATACATGATATATTAAGAGATTTTTTTTTTCCTGTCTGGAAATGTACCTTAACATTGTTCTTATTTTAGGTGATTTCTTCCCAAGAAAGAGAACCACTCTATCTCAGGTTTTCATGACCATGTTTCCATGGTCATAAAAATCCTTCTGTTTGATATTCAGGGAACTTTGTTTGTCTAAAAAGAGCCTTACAAAACCCCTAATTTTCACATTTTCTGTCCCTGATTCTTCTGCGACACGAAGCTCCACTGGCAGTGTACAGACTGACTGAACTATGCCCCTATGAAATACTGCAGGTATCTTGAGCAAATACATCTCAGCTCCCAGTGCATTCAAATAGTTGCCCAACATAACCTGGTGGTTATAAGTTTCATGTTCTTCTAACCTTGCAGATGTCAGGAAGGTAGTATTACCCAGGCATATTAAACTGTGGGTTTGACATTTTATAACTAATAATTATAAGCTGCGAGGAATTTTAGAGACCACACACTCTCCAAATAGCATTTGTCACTGACAGTCTCAGCTGTCAAGTGGGATAGAAATAACACTGAGTGGGACAAATCCTCTCTCATCAGAGAAATGGAGAAGGTAAAAAAAATCTGTATTTTCCACTGTCACCATGCCCTTTGGGGAAGGATACCTCAGTCATTTTGGCTTCTTCCGTTTTTTGAGCAGCTCTATACTCCTCCGGATGGAGTTCAATGTGACGTTGAGCAAACAAAATTGGTAACTGCAGCTGTGCTCCAGGGTGCTGTAGAGCTATGGGCCAGGTGTGGGGGACCTAAGCGCAGTCTTATGCAACACAGATGTCAAGATAGATTAGCCTTACCTCCAACACAGGAGAGTGCTAGGCCTCAACAAACAGACATATTACACAGAAATGTTTGCCTGCTCTGTTCACTAGAGTATTTTAGTAATGCCTTACTAATAAACCTCGTTGAAAAATATGAGTTAACCAGCCTTTTCCACTACAAATGTGGAACAAGATTCCGCATTGCATACATAGAAGCTTCAGTTTGTTTACACTCTTAGCAAATAAGACCAATTTTTAAAGACTTTAATAAAGATAACAAAAAGTTGGGGGAGTGGGTAGAGAAATCCACTAACACATGTAAAACATTAAGTAAAGATTTCACTTTAAAAGACATTTTTATTCCATTTCCTGTTAGCTTAGAGAATTTCTAGAGAGGCTGTTTTTTCTTTGCTTTTAGAAAATCTTGTCTGACAGTCTTTTAGATGGCTAACTCATTGTGGAGCCTTTATCTCACAGAGCTTCATTCTATCATTTAGCTATAGTGATAATTTGCAGTAATAATAATAATAATTTTCACTTTCATCTTGAGGTGCTCAAAACAATTAAAAACCATCAATTAAGCCAACCATCAATTAAGCCATTAGCATCTCAATACCTTTCTGAGGGTAAGCTAGTGTTGTTATTCTCCCTTGCTTTATCATTTTGAGTGTTCTTTCTCATAAAGAAAATGTAACTTTCTCAAGATCATTCAAGATGTCTGTGGCAGAGCCCAGAAGTCTTGGCTCACCTTTTTATAACTCAAGCAATAAATTAATCTCCTTTAGTGTAATATAACTAAAAGACAAACCTTTGTAGGCAATGCTAGGAAGACTAAGTGAATTTTCATTACAAGAATAGTTCCCTTTTATTTTTTCTTGAACTCAGAAGCATAACCATATAATCTTTCATGAGTAGGCCCTCGGTACCTCCTTTTAAAATCCTGTCTCCTTTTAAGCTTCCGTAATCTTGTTTCATGATTGCAATTTTAAGTAAACAAATCTAAAACAGTCATGGAACAACATAGCTGGTTGCTCAGTTATTTCCATCAAAGCTTTGCTGTTGTTATAAATTAGGCCATCTGAAACTATTAACATTTTGCAAGGAAATGTGATTGACATGTAAAAGAAAAGAAAAATTCTGTGCAGTGAGTACTTGCATTGTATGAAGACTTGCTACACTAATGTTTTCCCCCAAGAAAAAAAAAAAAATCCTTGAACAGCTAACTAAGAGGTGATTGGGGATACATAACAATGATCATGAAAATATTACTTTAATTGTTTGTATGTCCTCCCAGAAGTTAAAACCGCTAGGATTTAGATCTTTCATTGTAAGTACAGAGCTGGAGCCTGTTCCTTAAACATATAGAAATGGTCAGTTAAAAGAAGAACAAGTAAAGAAAAAATTCCTCTCAGTCATTTTATAATTGTTTGTTGTGTGTGCATGCACTCAAGAGCAGCAAATGACTTCACTAAACTTGATGGCAGATATTTAAGTTCATAAAAAGGAAAAAGCTCCCAAGCCCATAGCAATAAATAGAAAGAGCCCACAGACAGATAAAATAACTAGTCAGTCAAGACAGCTTCTGTGTCTTTCTCCCCTCCCCTCCCCTCCCCTTCCCACCCAATATATCCTCTCTACCCCTATGCTATATTACTAGTTAACAAAATGGTTCTGCATTTGACAGAGCTTATGCTTATGTCTGTGTTCGACAGCATCACGTGTGCTTGCTTCTGTGGTGGCTAATGACATGCTGCCTTTTAGTTTCTAGCTGACTATTATCAGCTGGCTTCACAGATGGATTTTGCCAAAAATGTCTTTATTGCTGTACTCCAGAGTCTCCACCGCCTCTCTGCATCTTACATGTTTCAGAGAATGTCACCGGAGGTAGCGCAAACACTGCTCAGTGCAACACCCTCCCCGAGTCATTGCGATTCCCCTGATGAATCAGGCTGGTGAGCTGCCTAAAAGGCAGAGACACAAACACAACCGGGTGACGTGGTACATGGGGATGCACTGAAAAAGAACTGTCTCATGAAAACAACTGTGATTTTTTTTTTCTTTCTTCCTAAGTGCAGTATGTGAAGAGTACAGAAACATGCGTTGAATCACTGGGATTTGCTGTAACTGTAGCACTTTCTGGAATTATTTGATTATAAAATTTCATTGAATGAATTAAAAAAAGCTTTCTTAGATTATGACTTTTTGTTTAAGTCATTTTGAGATTCACAGTCATGTGATTTCAGCATTGCACTGAAGGCATTTCTTATAGAATCATAGAGTGGTAGGGTTGGAAGAGACCTCCGGAGATCATCTAGTCCAACCCTCAGCATAGCCCGTACGCGGAATGAACCTGCGACCCTGGCATTGGCAGCACCACGCTCTAACCAATGGAGCTAAACCTGCCCCCAATACCAAGGTTCTTACCTGGTGGCACTTAAGGGATGTCAAGGCTCTCTATTACCTTACATTGACAAACATCCTGGTCATCATGTCAGGGGAAAAGGGGTGACGAATCTAACCAGATGCTGAATATAAGGGAAAACCTTGGACCAAGGTGAAGGACATTGCTCCACATCTACATTTTCTTTTATAAAGAAATTGTGTTTCTTTTGTGGATATGTAGCTGTTACCATCATTCCTGCATGTTTGACACAATTATATATGTATTTACTTATAGAAAAGTATTATACCCATTTCATAAACAGATAGTGAGAGAGGTTAAAGCCTTAAATCATGAATTTAGCTTAACCTTAAATCCAAATTACAAGTTTTCCAATTCAACACTTCTCCTTCCCATTCAGCTGCTGTCATTGAAGGTGTTGTGAAAAACAGGAATCTCCAGAAAATTCCTACAATATTTAAATGTCTTTCTTTTCAGGTATTCACAGCACTGCATAGGTCTTGATGATGCTGACCCAACACCCTCCCACCCCGCCTCTTGTTCCCTCTCAGCAGCAGCCTACATTGTCATTCTCCTACTTAAAGAGATGATACCGTGCATCTGTGGAATAAGGTCACAACTTTCTTCCCTCTTGTGATGCATTGGCATTAGCCTGTGTTAACATCTCTAAGCAATGAACTACTAAGTCTTTGGTTTTGGTCATGTGGCAGTAATGTGTTCATTCTAAAATCCTCCTTGAAAATTGTAAATGGCTTAGTTTTGTAAATGTGCTTTACTTTAGGACTGAAGAATAGGTTAAATGCTTTAACGCTTTATTTCAAAACTTAATGAAACTTTTTGGGCCATTTTCACAGACATGAAACACCAATGGAAATTTCCAGCTGAACCTGTTACCTTTTCACTTTTTTTTCTTTATCTAATCTTTGAACTGATTTCCTTCACCTGTGGTTCATTTTGTAGATTTTACTGGAGTTTGAAATAAAACTGAGTCTTATAGATTTTAGTGTAACTTACTGTATACAGGAGGTAAAGTAATTCCAGTCTGTGTGACAACCTGCACTGTATTGCTATAACCAGATGCTAAAATGACCTATTATACAATAACATATTTTACCAACACATGCAAAATGAATACTGTCACTTTTTGTCAATACTGCTGTAGCAAAACAGCTTCCACGCACATGTCTGTTCCAACCAGCAGCTTATCAGTTCATTATGTCTGATATATTTATGAAAGCAGAGTAGTTTAAGATGTAAGGGCAAAGTTAAGGTTAAACTTTCAGCCATCACTGCTTATTCTGTCTCATACAATTAATTCATTTCACTGCCTTATTTGTTCTTTAACACTCCACTTTGTATTCTGCTTTCCTGTAATGGTTTGAGTGCTTGGAAATGGGTGATCAGAACACAGCAGAAGGAGATTTCTCTCTCTTTACCTTCACAATAGAGGTGTAATTCTGTGGACTGAAAGTGTTATTTTATGCAATCTGCTGGCTTTATGATCTAAAACCAGTGCCAGAGTTTCTCCTCACTTCTGTAGAAAGTAGATTCAGAAATTAAAAAAGTTATTTCAATTACTATAGAACCATTTGGTCACAAATCAACAATCACCTCTTTAAATTACTTCTACCTCCATGAAGTGTACGCTACTTTTAATTTACGATCATAGTTTGTATAAAAATTATATCCTTCCATACATAAACAAATATTTCCTTTTCTTGCTCAATAGCATTATTTTTTGCCTTTATGTTAAATAGAGTGTTAATCTGGTTATCTAAGTTCAGATGTCTCCTTCCTATTTTGATCTCAAAGCTGAAAAAGAAAGATTAATGCAAAATGTCACTGTGATATGTAACATCCTTAGAATTCAATAATTTCATTTTAGTCAGTTGCACATTATTAGTAACACTGAATCATAACTTTACCTGTTTTTCAATGATTTTTTGTGCAGCAGAGTCCTGAGAAAAGGACTCAAAACTCTGAGTTTCTATGCAGCACCACTTCCAGAACTGCTGCATTTTTTAATTTCTTTCCTTTCTCACTGGTTTCCTTCAGACAATTTTTTATTCTTAAGTACACTTTTGAAATAATGTCAATCAGTCAAAAAGTCATGGGTAATTCTGTGCCTATCTGTTAAATAAACCTTGAGATGACAATGCAGGAAACTATATTATACTGGAGGTGGTAAAAAGAACTGGTTTTGAATACTTTTTGTTTTCTTTGTACCAACAATTCAATCTTCATTACCAGAAGAGAAATATCATTTTGACAATTTAATATGAGGACCTAATTCATTTTGGATAATTTAAAAGTAAAATTAAAGAATAATATTTGTTAACAGATAATTTACATAGTAAGATTTCTTTTGCATTAGAATAGATTTTTATTAGAATTTCAAAATTGAGAACTAAGATATATTGCATTTCCCATTTTGCATAACCGCATCTCTAAATAAACTTATTTTTAGCATGCAATAGCTTCTGAGACTTTTCAAGGTTATTACAATAGTATAGTTTATCAAAGGAAATATTAAAAATAAAAGAGAGAAGTCAGTCTACCATAGGAACACATGATCATATGGTTCAGTTTAGAGAAACATGTTAAATGTTGACATTCTAGCAGTAATGGAGTTTAACAGCCATCATAGCGAGTCAGTGTTCTATAAATTGAAACAAGGAGAAATACAGCTAAAAATCTATGACCTGCATTTCTAGTTACTTGTGATTCAGAGGCCTCAGTCTTTGCATATTCAAGACGAGGCACTGTAAAGGGGACAAGGTTTTAAAAATGAGGGCCTCTGGAACACCTCAAAACTGACATGCGCAAAGTCATACTTTGCTTTTGAACATGTATATCACTACTTTCTAATCAAATGTGAGAATATGAGGAAATCATATTAAAATTCATACACTGCTACTTATATTGAACTCCTTGATCTGATATAGTCGATTCATTCGTGTGGCAAAGTCTCACAATGCTGATGCAAGGAGCATTAACAGAGCTTCTGATCAGCATGCATTGAGCTGTATGAGTTTACATCACTTGGGGATTTAGCTGTCAATCGCCATGAAACCTGGAACATTCACTATAATATATCGCCTGCCTTTATCTTGTCCATGTATGGACATATGTATGGGAATGTATGTACTTTATAATAGTCTTCCTATTTGTTTTATTGTTAACAGGCCTACAAAAGAGTGAGGTTGTGGTCAAGGAGCATTTAATGGAGGGACAGGGTTCCAGTATATGCACTAAGTCAGCAGTGAGCTTAGCTACCATTTGAGACAGGCCGTCCCTACCCAAGAACTCATTTCTTCTAGAGAATAAACAAAGCTTCAATGTCAGTTTTGCGCTATCAGCTAACACACCCAAAAGCCTGTGTTTATGGACGTAAACTGTAATGCAGTACATGCACACTCTGCCTAAGCTAAATGCAGTGAAAAATGAGATAAACTTACATCCTGGTGAGAAGAAATAATAGCAAACAGGGGAGTGCAAGCAGACCTTCAGGACTTGTTCATGGAAGGCTTTAATCGTCCAAATTAAGACTTTGCTGTCTGTCCCCACCCCTCCTACATACACACCATCTAGATGTATGTTATCACCTCCATGGTAGAAACATGACATTTGACTTTGGCCATTTTAACGAGACCTTACAGAGTGGTACAGAGCTGGGGAATGAACCAGGTTAGTTACTATGTGTTGGCTGAACAGACAAGAACTTGCTAAAATAACATGATTACGCTTTGTGTGTGCGTGTGTGTGTGTGCGTGCGCACGTGCGTGTGTGCATTCCCATATAAAAGACTGAAATGCACAAGTTTGAGATGCTATATCACTAGCTAAAGTTCATTTCAAGAGTGCTGCAGCTGTCCCCAAAATAAATGTTATAGTTTTTGTCATATTCACATGCCACTGGAGCTTAAGATGGAGGAATCTGTTTTATGCGTGTAAGCTTCACTCTAAAACCCCTGTATGTTAAAGGGCAGATAGGACTTCTATACCAACCATAAGCTGTGCTTGTAATGGCCCCACAGAATAACCATAAGATTCTGAGTAGGAATTTTTGTGTGTGAGATAGTTTGGATACATTTTATTTTTTAACTGTTTCATTATTTATCTTTCTCCCTCAACATTCAGACATTTTGTTTTATTTTTCATCACCATTCTGAACTGCAGGATGCTTTCTGGTAAAGCAGAAGCCAGGCTTAATCCCACAGTGTCACGCTGACCTCAAAATTCTGGGTGCTGCAGGGTGACTGCAGAGATGTTCCCTTTACTTTCTTTTTCTGTTTCCCCTCTCATGTGAGTTGCACAGTCATTCATGTAAGGGTTTCTACTATGTCGTGTGCTTGTGTCCTGTTATGATCACTGATTCTACATTTGATGGCTCTGCCTTGTTTTTGCCTGTTTCTTGGGAGAGAACCTTCTTGCAGGATATCTTGATTAAAGCCCCAGAGCCATCTGCTTGTTTTGATTTCTGGTCCTTTTCCCAGTATAAATATGATGTTCTTTCATGAAATGAACCTTATGATGGCAGAGCCTAAATATTTGGAAAAGATATGAAATATAAGAATATTTGTTGCCATTAGTGAAATGAACAGCTTAATTTCTAAATCATTCACGTGTAGGAATGAACAACTTCAACTGCTCCACAGTATGACTCTGCAACAGCCATATGATTATGGTCAGTGCATACTGATTGCATTTTACTGTTTGTAATTTTAAATTAGATTAAATTGCACTTTTTCCTATGTAGCTTCCCCAGATGAAACCATAAAAAGATAGAAATAAATTATTTTCTGTGCATTTTTCTGCCTTAAAATGTTTAGATTTCCTTTAAAATTAATTTTGTCTCTAAGTTTCCAAGTTTATAATACTGGATAATATGGTAGTTCCTGTAGGGTATTTCTTTTTTTTTTTTTTTAATGGTTAAGTTACTGGTTTGGACTTTACCTTAACTTTATTTTAACATAGATTTTTATTGTTTTTTTTCCTTGGTATTTCTTTATTGTAAAAATGCCTGGATATCAATTTTCTCAGTAGCATTCAATATAAAGGTCAAGCATGTGGTAAAATGACATGACAAAGTCAAACAATCTGAGAAAAGGTAAGAGATGCATTTATCCCTTTAGTTACTGACTTTAAATAGCTAAGTGTATCTTAACTTGTCAGATTTAAGTTGATAGTTACTAATTATACTGACTGATGATATTTTTTAAAATGTCTGATAAAAATGTCTGATAAATCTGATAAAAACTGATTTAATGCCAGCAAATTATTACATTTTAGTTAAGGTTTATCTCAGTTACATTTACATAAATGAGTTAGAAGTGAAAGGCTGAGTACTGGTATCTTTAGTCTATCCAGAACTTAATGCTTAAATAGTTTAAGTTTAGTTAAATTATAGTTTAATTAAAAACTTTAAATTTCAACATAAAATTTAGGTTGAGCTGGAAAAAGAATGAAAGAAGAAAAAAATAAAAGGTTGAAATGCTGTTTTATCTGCTCAGTGGAGTAAATTTATAAAAGATAGGTAGTAGCAGTTGTTGAAAAATGTATATAGTGGAGCAGAGAATTCCCGAAAGCTGTTTCTCCAACCCTGAAGTAAATAAGAGTTTCCCTTTGCCATTTCTCAGTACATTAGTCATCTGAAATGCACCATGCAGTGTCTATATTATATTTTAAGAGTCATCTTCAAGTCACCCTCCTTCAGTTGTTCAGGCTCTTGTCAAAAATAATCATCTGCTTTTTCCCAAGATATCCAGTCTCTGTGGGAGTAAGGCATCCTTGAGCACATTGCCACGTCTCAAGGATGATTATGATGATGAATGATGGTGGTGAATGATATTCTCTCCTTATTCTTGTTGACTGAAGCTGAAAGAACTCAATGCAGTTTTAAAACTACCCTAAAATTGGTACTGCTATATTCATTTAGTGTAGGTGTGCCTCCACCTCTGGCTAAATCCATATGTGGGTGCCTGGGAGGGAAGTGTTCAAGTAGTAATAAAGAGAGAGCAAGAGTCAAAGTATTCATGTTTTCTGTCCAGTGCTGTTCCTCACTCACCATTTAACCTTGAGCAAGTCACTTAAACTTCGCTTTGCTCCACTGACTTATCTAAACAGTTGGTCAGATTCTAAGTAGGGACAAATACTGTTTATCTCACTGTTATCCCTGTGGTCACATACAGAAACAATATGTTGCTTTATTTATTTTTCTGTGCATTTCTGACTTTAGGCTCACCCTACCCACTGTATGCCTGAGCAAAGCTGAATCACAGAGGGAAGTGAGTTGGGTCACCTACAGGAGCAGTGAAACTTATTTCTGATACTTAGAGCAGGGAGTAGGACTAATCATGGAATCACAGAATGGTTGCAGTTGGAAGGGACCTCCGGCGAACATCTAGGCCAACCCCCCTGCTCAAGCAGGGTCACCTAGAGCACGTTGAACAGGCCACATAAAAGTCTTTGAATACCTCCAGAGAAGGAAGCCTGGGCACAACCTCTCCCTGGGCAACCTGTTCCAGTGCTCTGTCACTCTCATAGGAAAGAAATTTTTCCTCATACGCAGGTGGAACTTCTTGTATTTCAGTTTGTGCCCATGGCCTCTCGTCCCATCACTTGGGTCCACTGAAAAGAGTTTGGCCCCATCCTCTTGACACCCTTCCTTAAGATACTTGTAGACATTGATAAGATCCCCCCTCAGCCTTCTCTTCCCCAGGCTGAACAGGCCCAGCTCTTGCAGCCTTTCCTCGTATGAGAGACGCTCCAGTCCCTTACTCATCATAGCAGTCCTTTGCTGGACTCTCTCCAGTAGCTCCACGTCTCTCTTGTTCTGGGGAGCCCAGAACTGGGCACAGTACTCCAGGCATGCCTCACCAGGGCTGAGGAGAGGGGAAGAACTACCTCCCTTGACCTGCTGACAACGCACTTCCTAATGCAGCCCAGGATACCACTGGCCTTCTGGCTACAAGGACACATTGCTGGCTCACGGTCAACTTGTTGCCCACCAAGACTCCCAGGTCCTTCTCCGCAGAGGAGCTTTCCAGTAGGTCAGTCCCCAGCCAATACTGGTGTATCATGCATTCTTCCCTAGGTGCAGGTGCATTTGCTTTTGTTGAATTTCTTGAGGTTCCTCTCTGCACATCTCTCCAGCCTGTCGAGGTTCCTCTGCATGGTAGCACAGCTCTCTGGTGTGTCATGGGAGACAGTGTCGAAAGCCTTGCTGAAGTCAAGGTAGACAACATCCTCTCTGGTTTTAGCAGTTAAGACTGAAACAATGTAGGCATTCAATATCTCTGCCTTCTCTATATCCTTTGTCACCAGGGTCATTGCCCCATTCAGTAGCAGGCCCACATTTTCCCTAGTCTTCATTTTGTTGCTGACGTATTTATAGAAGCCTTTCTTGCTGTCCTTGACATCCCTTGCCAGATTAAACTCTAAATGGTCCTTGGAGAAGGAGACTCCCTTAACAGTCACTCTTCATGGTCTTTCTCAATTCTAGCCCATGTTACTTGTTCCATGTGTTTTTATACTGTTAAATGATATTATTTGTTAAACAATACTTTATCAGAGTATTAGAGAAGCCAGGGAACTAGAGTAATCTTTCACTACTGGGTTATCAGTTTACAGGTGGCTTACTCAAAAAGCTGAATAACTGACGCAGAATTGACAATAACTAACGGTGAGGAAGAGAAGCTTTATCAAGAATTTTCCACTAAATTTGACATCGTTCCCATGCCAACTATCCTTGACCAAGAAGCTGTTACATGGACAAAATCTTCTCTTGGGTGAAGCCTTTCCTCCAAGCTCAGGTTACTGTGTATTTGAAATTTTGAAGACCATCATACTGTTGCAAATGAATAGAAAATATCATTTCAATTCTTGGAATTTTACTACCATCTCATTGACATAAAAGTAACACTGTGCTTACCTGCCAAAAGGATATTGAATCAGGAATTAATTTAACCTCTCTCAACTTATTAACACCAGCTCTACTTATTAAAAAAATTGCAACAACCTTTTTTTAGTTTCTGAGAACAAAAGTGAACATCATACTGTTTCACTGTTTTCTGTTATAAGTAGAATTAATCAGAGATTTTAACTGAATGCTCCATGACAGTACTCTAGGTTATAAGACAAACTCTGTGATGTCATGTTTGGATGGCAAAGAGAACTAATCAAAAAAACCCAATAATAATAATAAAAAAGCTTTCCAAAGTTTTCCAGAGTCATTTCCTGGATAAAATGTGTAACGCATCTTCTTTCACTTCCTTTCCCTGCAGAACATCTGCAGGAGTCACTCAGAATTGTGAGTTTTCTACTCTAATTCTAGCAAATGAAATAGCATGTGATCCATTCCTGTCTTTAGTGCTGTTCTTATTTAACCATTGGAAGTATCTCCTATTTGAAAAAAAGTATCATAAATCCAGCTGAAAATGATTTATAGACAGAATAAATTTGGAAATGTTCAAAAGATCAGCAATGAGTATAAGGTAATCAACTTACAGAAATAGTAATGACTTCCTTTTACTCTTGAATCTAAACAGGCCCTTTGGACTTTTACATTACATTGTTTCCTATGTTAGGAACAAAATAGTTTCAGCAGAAAGCACGTCCAAAGGTGCCCTGGTAAATGTAGATGAAATTATTATGAAATTGAAATTATTAAGATTTTGATGAGTTTGCTGTTTTTTATTTAGATTATTTTTTCTCCTAAGTAACTGAGAAATCCAACACTAATACATGAAAACTGCTGATTACTAGCATCTCAAGGAAGTTGTCTATAATTATCTAAGGGCATTCATTCAAAAAATGGAGAAAACTGAAATCAGCCTCCTCTGAAATTTTTGCCTCTATTCATCTAGATTGTTCTGTGCTCTGCATTGAAGTCTGCAATCTTTAAGAGTGCATCTCAGTAAAACACCTAATACCTATTCTTTAAATGTATCTCTCTATCACCTCTACTGCATAACGATTGTGGCGTCAATTTAAAAAAGAAATCCTTTTTCAATGGAATTACATATTCTTCAATTACCTCCAGGGTTTTTATCTGATTGGCCTTCTTGAGGAATAAATACAGTATGCTAGTCAGATTGCACAGGGAGTTTTAAAAGCCTATTTATCCATTAGCATCTTCATAGTATTATATATATATATATATATATATATATATATAAAAAAAACTTATTCACTTTACATCGCTTTTAAGTATACTTCACAAACTATCCTATTCTTGCTGTTATTACTTTGATTTCTGCATTGCCCTCTAACCTGTTCCCGACTCCAAGTGCAGCAGCTAGGAGCCTGATGATTACAGCACTGGCTTCCATTTCTCATTTTTTGTCTTGAGCCAAAGGTTTCAAACTTGTTGTTGATTGCTGTATGATGGCTTGCATTGCATCTAGCTGTAGTCAATGCTCAATGCTTTAATAATAATTGCCATCTAAGGAAACCTTATGTGATTAGATGTGATTAGAGCTATACTTATTCACAGTGTTTCCTAAAATCTGGCAAGACTGATAATGTTGGAGGCAAATAGTTTTGGGCTGAGAGTTAGGATATGAGATGTAAGGACAGTCAGAGAAAGAATAGTATAGTTATTACTCTCATGACCTAAATCTTTAACTGAAGTCTGGGAAAATGTGAGAAAGGTGAAACTGTTAATTTTAGTGCCTAAAATGGGAACTGAAGCACAGACAACAAACCATTCCCTACTTATACTCGCTAGCCATGTTGCTACTCATGAAAAGGCAGACTTACAGAAAGTTATACTCTTTCCCTAAGAAATGCTCATTTACCCTGTTCATAGAATGTGAATGGAAAGTAAAAACACAGTTGATTTTCACAAATGAATAAAATGTGAATTGGTAATTGGCAGGTTGCAAATTCTGAGTAAGCTTCCATCCATACTTGCTTATGGGGAATGTCATTTTACAAACACACACTACTAAAGCAAAGCAATGATTATGCGTGCCAACTTTTTGCCATAATCTTGTCCAGATTCCTCCAGAGAACTGGTTCAGAGAACAGTCCCTCTGCCTCATGCCCAATAGGAATGGACCTGGAAGTTTTCCTCCCTTTAGTCCTTGCTAATTTCCTATCCTAGCTTGTGGTGGGTTCTCCTTTCTCTCTGCTCAAATTAGGTTCAAATATAAAAAGTCCCAAATACACCATCTTACTCCTAGATTCATTGTCCCCACTCCAGAATTGGTCCCTATTCTAAGGCCACCATAAAGATTCCTCTACCTCATATTGGGGCTTGTTATAAATATCTAGTCTATCCCTATCCAAGTCTGGATTTCATCCTGATCATTCATTTGTAACACCTCTCTTTTTCACTGTAAGCCCTTTGGCAAGGTACCATCAGGTTCCCTGAGTTTGTGAAGTCTGTGGCATGATAGGATCCCATCTGGCCAAGCCCTCTAGCTCCTCCTGCAATATAAACCTCTCAGCAAGATTGCATTTTTAGTTTCAGTCTAGAAGATTAGTGGATAATATTTATATTACACTTACCCTAGTAGTATTGCAAGCTGTTTGAACATCTGTTTTGGAGAGACTGCAGTTCTACAAATATTGCCACTGTCCCATGGAAGATATTAGTGGACTGGAGTCTGTGCTGGCATAATGGAATTGTGCTCATTTACCTTGGCTGAACATTTAGCCTGTGAAAGAAATTCTGGCAAATATTGACTACAATTTCTATTTGTAGTGCAATGGATGGATTTTTTTCATAAAAGTCTTTCCTATGCATTTAATAGAATATTCCAATAAGGCCATACTCTGAATTCATGAAGTTCTGAATAAATCTGGAGTCGTTTCCAAAGATGTCGGTAGAGTTGCCCTAGATTCACTTCAGTGTTACAGAGATGAGGATGCAACATGCAGTCTCTTCTGGTGTCATGTGTGGTCTCTCACTAGACACGTGTATTTTCAGTTGATGGGATTGCCCTTTTACCAACTATTTCCTTGACAGGTGGATTCTGTAGTTACTTTGAAGTACTCCAAATCCCAGTGGATAGAATAATCAGCCTGATCACTGCAACAAGCTTTCCCTTGACTGCTGGACCAGACTCCATTTAAGCTGCCATCCATCTCCTAGGCCTTTTTTGCTGCCAGCTTGTCACCTGACATTATCCCTCCTACTCAGCTGAACAAATCTGAGCAATTCTGGCCTCCTGCCAGCTCAGCACTTCATCATTAACTCTCCTCCTAGAATCTCATTTTTTGTGGATATCCATTTTATTCTGACTCAGCCACTTTCATTTAAAACTCTTCAATCTTTGAAGCAATAACCTTTTTAATCTATGTGCTATAATATTTTCTTAAGAATTTATGATTTTTCCATTCCTCTCTCCTTTCTAGTTGTGAAACGCCACATTAGCTTGCTTATAGGAATAGTTTGCAAATGCTCTCTAGAAGGTCCTTATCTTGGCCCCCTTCCTCTCTTAGAGGGTGGAGGAAAGAATCAAAAAGAATCAACCTTTAATGAAGTTGCTGCTAAAGTAGATTAGCCATTTTCTGGTGGTGAGATTGATGATGCTATCAACATTATTAAGTCACTAGGTCTGAATTCCTCATTGTGTAGACCCAAAGTAATAAGCATTATTAAAGTTCCCGTCCATCCATCTCAGTGTTACCTTTTCAATGTTCTATCCTAAAGGAAAAATAAATAATAAAACAGAGGAGGAGGTAGGAAAGAGACTGCAAATTTCAAACTGTTAGGCTGCTGACTGTTCATAAGTTTGGTTGTTTGGCATGGTTTGGAGAATCTAGGATTTCAGTATCCTGCGGATTGTAGTTGTGTTCCATGAGCTTGGATTCTGCATTCCTCCTTGGTTGTGACTGTTGCTTGGCTGGCTGCTGGTGAAAGAGGACTCTAGAAACAGACTGGAAAACTAGAAACTAGCCCAAATGAGTGACTTTAAAAGAATGGTTCATGGCAGGGGTGGGAGTTTTTAAGTACATAGCAAGAAAAGAATGAAGATTATTTTATCTTCTTGGATGACAATTGTTTCATCTTGTCACTCTAAGTTATCCTTTGTGATAGAAAATCAAAATAGATGCACTTGGGACCAAATTATATCAGCCATATTGCAGTCACACTGAAAGGCCAAGAGTGAAAAGATTCCATTCCTGAATCTCCTGTGGTCCCACACTGGAGGAAAGATCTAACTGCCTCTGTCTATGCCGTGCTTCAAGGTTCTTGGCCATGTGCTTCAGAAGAGGCTGCTAATGTTGAGAAAAGGTCTGAATGTTTCAGAAGGGTTGGAGAATATCCACAGACCTTTGACTAAGCACTGAACAGCTCTGTAGGAGGAAACAAAAGAATAGATGTTGTACTGTTTGGGCAGTCAGTGCAGAACTGCTTAAGCCTATCAGCATTTTTAGGGTGACCATGACTTCTCCTGTTTTAAACACAGCTCAGATCTTGTTGCCACAATTTTCTTCATTTCTGCCTTATTTGGAGCTTTTCAGCAATTTTTATTTTTTAATTCTGATACGCATTGCTAGTTCAAGAAGATGAGATGTACTTTTGGACCCTTTCCTGAATCTTGAAGTTGCAATTTTGAACTTCAAATTAGCTATCCTGCTGTTTGGCTGTGGGCATAAATGAGAGGATTTAGTCAAGTAATGACCTAATTAACAAGAAAGTGAGATGCTAAATCTTATTTTCCACATCTCCATCACTGCATCAATAGTAGCAATACGCGATTGCTAACTTAGGTGGCCTATTTACTAATTAAGCCATTATTTTTAGTATACTTTTCCATTGTTATAGTTATAGGAAGTACATAGCAAAAAGTTTGTTTGTTAACATTCAGATCACCTGTACCATTCTGCTATTCACCAGTAAATGTCATAACTCTCCATATCAATGTTGCGGTTAGTCAGACCTGCTGAAGTGGCAGTTTCTTTGTGCTTTGCTTGTGTGTGATGTTCAGATCATGCTATAAGCAGTGTCGTACAAAGTCTGAAGCAGAATTTAATGCAGAAGTCTGGCACAATCCTTGATGTGCTTTAAAGTCTACCACCTGTGAGAACGATCTAGCTGGTATAATGCATTTGTTTCAGTATATGACAAAACAGATGAGGCTTCTTTGAATGTTGTAGCTGAAATTAATTCAATGGTCTACACCAGTCACATAAAAGTAGTTGTTTGCCCTTGCTACAACCCGACAGATGTGTTTTATCTTCACAGAAGGCTGACTTCTTCTCTACTTAATACGCTGTGTTTTGAAGCCCTATGTTGGAGCCATTAAAGCCATGATAACTATGACAGGCACTCTTTTGTCAGTGCAACTGGTTTATCCCTCTCCCATTACTGCCATGCAGAACATTACAGAATAAAAAATTCTGAGAGCATCAAAGGTTTTCCTGAGGTGGATTTTTGTACACTGTGCAGTCATTATGTGGAAAACTGGAGAACCTACCATGTGGAACCGAAGGGAATAAAAATAAGCAAGTATGATTTTTTTGGCAGAACATCCTGTAGCAATGCTTCTTTTAGCTTATCATTTTCCAGGTTACTCCTGAAGCATAGGGTCAGATACCCTTGTAAGGGAACCTGCCTTCCTAATCTTCTTTTCTCTTTTCTACTCAGATCTCAAAATATTCTGCAAATTGTCAAGTAGGCTTCAGGTTAACCACACAACAGCATTTCTTCCTTTGTTCACAGTAAACCTGTTATCAACAAGAAGTAGGTTAACACAAAGCTTCTGTTAGCTTCTAAGCCTAATTCAAAGAGACAGACACATACCTCTGTATGGACTTAATAACAAATCATGTAGCCAAAAGCAAGGTATGAATTACTATGAACTATGTGAAGTATAGAAGACAGACTATCATCAGTTCCTCAGAAAACAGCACTAAATTTTTTGTCAGGTTCTGCCAACTTCTATCTGACAGTTTAGGCGGAGTAAAAATATTGCGGTCTCAGAAAATATTGACATAAGCTGGAAATCAGACCCTTATACTGGTGAGCAGTCCTGACAATCTGTGTGGGAGGAAAGCTGATAGCACAAAGGAAGCGTTGAGGGAATATGTAATAACTGATGAACCAAGAAATGGTCGAACCGTTGATCAGCCATGAAAACTATCACAATAAATAATCTGCACGTGGAGAAGATGTTGTGAAGTTATTATATGCAAAGCATTGCGTTAAATCTCAGGTATTAGAATGAAGTATCCAGGTGGCTGAATTTGCTACCATTGCTATAGTTACAATGCAAAGCAGTGTTTTACAGCTGTTCTGTAGGCAAACTTTTCTATGCCCGAGTCCTGGGGTCCAAGATTAGGTCTCCTAAGGCCTGTTCAACACCTTGCCTTACCACTGAAATCCAGCTGGTAAGGTAGATTTCAGTGGCGAGGTATGCAGAAAAACAGAAATAATAAGAGTAAGATAAATTAGCATTTGTTAAGCTTTATTCTTCTGACTGCTGCAATTACCTGAGCTAGCTTGTTCAGAGCTAAGCTGGTAATCCTGGACTACCACTGGGAAAAGAAAGAAAAGTGAAGCATCTTAGTCATGCTTCCATAGCCAGTACCAGTGGGTCAGGCTCCTAATAAGATTTATATTGTGTGAATATATTGTAAAAGAAGAGCATACCTGGAAGACACCAAAATTAAAGAACAAACAGACAAGCTTTGTATTTTGTGAGGAAGCACCTGAAATTTGAAGAAGTGCAAATATCCATAACTCTTTCAAATCCTGTGCTCTTTTAACACTCACTACCACCTTTCTGCACTGGATTGATGATTTTGTAAAGAGGGCAATCTCCTTTTTTTCTTTATTTTTTAATTTTTCTAACTTTTCTTTTTTACTGTGCTCCTCACATTTCAATATAATAACCCCCCCTCAACTAAAAATGCAACATATCTCTTTTGCCTATATCACTTAATTTTCCTCTTTTCATAATGCTCTTGCTGCTCTTTGAGCACTGCATTTTAACTTTGAAAGGCACTTAGGGAAAAGAAACTACATCACTGTTTTTTACAGCATTATTGTTGATGAATTTTTGCAGACAGTGTTATTCTCTAACAGTACATTTTTCAGCTACAAGCTTGCTTCTGCAGGATCTCAGTACAAATGTAATGGAAACATGTCCACAGGAAAACAGGAGTTGTTTAAGTTTTGTTTCTTCAGCTAGTAGAGCTTGCTTTATCTCCAGGGGTAAGCAGAGGTTGACTGTGAATGCATTGAAAGCCCACAGTATTTCAAACTCTGCCTTTTCCTCTTACAGTAACTCTTTCATTTCTACATCAATAAAAGTTTTTTTTTTTCTTCCACCAAATTTTCACCACTGTTAATATCTCCAGTGCAGTGCTATATGTTTTAAATTCCAGGTGGAGGAGGAATCTGTTTCTTGAAAGAATTACAGGTCCTTGCAGCACTTCCTTTGTGGCAGTTCTGCTTAACAACTCCAGCCAGTTCTGCTTACATTTTCGCTACCTGTCAGCAAGGGGCCGTTTTGGGATTTGGTGCAGACTTGAGCTACAGGCGATGAATTCTCTAAAGTTCTTGTGAGCATATATTTGGGGGGACATGTCTGGGGTCAGTGAAAAAGGAAAAAATCATGCTAAAATCAGTATAATATTCTCACAGGAACTCTTCTTACAACTTCATAGATCCCAGGTTCTTTTGTTTTTCTTTCAAGGTTAGCATAATTCAACTGGAGGGAATAATATTTTCAAGGGCTTTCAGCTACAGTGGATAGAGATTATTGTTAACTTTTTTTTTTAGGTTGCAACTTTTTGTTAATTGATGTAAAGATCTTGTGCAATATGGTCTGTCCTGCTAGCAATACTGTTCTCTTCTTTTCAGATTCACTAAAGTAACTAAAATGATCTTCTGAAGTAGGTCAGTGAAGAAATTTGCTAACAATTCAAAATATTTTGCACTTGTACAGACGCAGTAGGCAATCAAGAATCAAAAGCAATATTCTCCCGCTGGTAGGCATGAATTTCCAGTATGTTTTTAGATATAAGTATGATCTGCTGCCAAGTCTGAGATTGCTGGTCACATTCTTGTCATGAATCTTGGTTTCTGTTTCATGTAATTCTTATCCGTATGTCTTTTCTTTGTCATCCTAGCTATTAGCTGAACTACTCACTTCTTTGCTTCTTGTTTACTTGGAACACAAAATCCTTATTTGTCACATCTTTTCAACTGCTTTTAGTAGATGGCTGAAGAGAGTTATTATTTTTAAGAGTTTTAGCTCTGATGATATTCACTGTTTTATAAATGTACTCTAACAGGAATATATCCTTTCCAGATAGATTTGGGGTTTAGAAACAAACTTCACAGTTACAATTCTGATGTGGGAATGTAAGGAAAATTCTGCATGAATTTTAAAGACATCAGTGGTCAATATTTGGCCTGACTCTTCATTTCAGTGTTCTCTTTATAGTCCAGTAATGAAAGTAATTGTAAGATCCAGAATTACGGATTTATTTCATTGCAAAGTAACAAAGTAACAGAAAAGCCCAAAGAAGCTAAAAAGATGGGTCATCTATACAACTATTAAAATTACAGGAGAGGGCAAGATAGGATGATTGGGAGAATATCTATTTTAAAAATTAGCGGTTTAGAAAAGATACCCCTGTCCTTTCATGGAGCTATTTAAAGTAATGTCATCTATTTCAGAATCAAGGCCTAATCTTTTAATAATTGTTTTGTTGTCCCTGTGTTTGCTATGATTGCATTTTCTACTAATAATAATACCTCAGACTTTACTGGATAGTGCTTCTATAAAGATTTTTCCTCATAGGTTCCTCATGTCCTCATGTGAACAAAATAGTACAAAATATTCAACTTTTAAAAAAGGTTCTAGTCAGGCTTCAGATTTCATTCTCCCATCAGTTTCCATCTCTTTTCTCTTATATTCACTTCTGTACTGCTAACCTCATCTTAAGAGCTGCATTACAAAAAGGTTCCTATCAAGAGTCAAAAGAGACTATTGTCTCAGTTATGTGTTTAATTACACACAGAAAGAACTCCATGAATATGACTTTGCAACCTTAGCTTTAGAAAGATATGAAATGCTGAAATTAAGCATAATTAATTTTGTAACACTAGTACTGTGTGATTATGACATTAAAGAGTGCATTGTAATATAGATAATGCTTTAATTTCATGATCACATACTTTTTTTTGTTTTAAATGGTTCCCACTTGTCACAGTATTAGTGATATCTAAACAAGCAGGTATTCACTATCCATTTTATCCTCCCTGCTTAATGTTTGGCCCATATTGTCTGTATGATATGTCATTCATATTGCCTCCAAAGTCATTCATTTCTTTACAGGTTGAGTACTTTACGGCTATTGCTGAAATGATTTTTGCAAAACCCTGTGAAATGTTGGTCTGAGATTCTTGCATTATAGATAAAGAGACCAAAGCATGGAGAGTTCAAGGTCAAAAGGTTCCGTTCTGAGGGGATTCTTGAAGTTGAATCCACAAGACTCAATTGCTGTTTTGTTTTATTTCCAGAGTACTTAATGTTGTGTTGCTCTTTATGTCTCACCATCCATTGACTGCTACAACATTTTTGTGAAGCAGATTCACAACTCCAATGCTTACATGATTAAGGACAAACAATCATCACTGGTGCAGTTGTGATCACTGTGATTAAAATGTTTTGTTTAATATTATTTTGATACTATGTGAGAGAGAGCAAGTATAGAGTCTGGTTTTCAAATACGATGTTCAGTCATTCTTCCTACAGTCCTTTCTCATTCATCATTCACCCACAACTCTAGAAAAGTAGTCTTGCCTTCAAATATCTTATTCACTGTATAATTATACTTATACTGAATGCACCTGATGGGGAGTATGTTCTTGTCAGTAAAGCTTGTTTCCAACTGAGTGAGCAACTGGACTGGACAGGAGGCTCTTTTCATCTTATGACTATTCTAGAGAGGTTATTTTCTTTTTTTCCTTCTACACTGAGAGGAAAGTAAGAGCTGTTGAGGCAGTTTGCCTTCCAACTTAAGAGCAAATAGGTAAATGATAGCCAAAAACTTGCTTATATTACATTTTTCCTCTCCAGGCATGAATTTATTCAAGAAGACTAAGGGCACGTTAGCCTTCCACTACTGCCCTGTGTGGATCCGGGTCATGTAATGTGCTAACAGTCACATAATGAAGGGCATCAGCATGCACATGACTGCTACGTGTCTCTCTCTCCTCACATACACACATGTACATGCACATTTATTGCGACCAGAAATTCCATTCTAAGTCTGGAGAGTTGTACATGGTGAGGCCAAGACATTGCCCACCAAGCCTTATTTTTTATCAGAATCTTGAGCTGTTCTGATTGAAGAAACTGTTACTTGTGATGCACGCTGGCTGGGTCACTACTGAATCAGTGTCCTTTTTCTGTGGCTTTGGCTTAGGAGGTGTGTCTAATTAAAATTATTAGTGTGATTTTGTCTTAAGCAACCCTAGATCTATGCCAGTCTATGCTGTTGAGATCTCAGTGGGGTTCTTGAATAACATGTTGTTTGCTTCCAGGAAAGTGTTAATGCAATTCTGAGTGATGCAAAGAGAGAGTTAATTAGGAAGTTGTGCAAAGGAGATATTTATAATTTTGTTTCAAGGATATGACTTGTTAAACAGGTAGCAAAGAACAGTGAAAGGAAGGACCTCTGTCATGACAGGTGCAACTGTAAAGGAAATTCATCAAATTTTGCAGCAATTAGGAAATCATACATATCAGGTACTACTAAATGTCAAACTGCAGATGTTTGTTAATAAAATGCTAACCTCTGCAACAAAGGATTTCACACTTTTTGTTTCTTATCTCTCATTTTGGGATCAGATGAAATGGCACATTCTAGTGGTTTCCAGGGAGACAGTGTATTGCTCACAGACAAGCGTCATGTTCTGTTGCTATCACTGAAGATGCCTTGATTATGGGAGACAGGAGATAACTCTCTTCCTTAAGCTCAGTCTTTAGCATCAGTAATGAAGTTTTTGGAAAACACTCTCGAGTGCTTTATAATGTTTTCTCATGCAGTTAATTAATAATATTTTCATTTACAGTATTCTGTGATCATTTATCATAAATTTCCATTAGCTAATGCTTTATTCTAATATTCAGACTAGTGGGGCTTGTCTTAGCACATAAGCTGCACTAGTTTAACTTAACTTGCTTTAAAAACTGTTCTGGGTAGGTGTTTTTATTTATGTTTTTTTTATTCATTCAAATTGATGTTCAAATGTGATTTACTTCCTAATTTGATTTTAACCATTACAATACTTTCAGTGGGATTTGCCTCACTTACAAAAAGCATCAGTTTAAAAGCTCTTCTCAGCTCTGCATTGTAAAAGGGACCAGCAGTATTCTTCGTCTTTCTTCTCTTTTGCCAGAAATCAAACAAATCTTAAAACTTCTAATTATTCTTCAATTGCCAGGGGAAAGTAAAAGTCCTTTGTAGTTTAAATAAATAAATAAATAATAAAAAACAAAGAATTCTCAGCACAAATTTCAACAGACCACAGTGGGATTTCACATATCTACCTAAAAAGTTGCTGTGAATAAATAATGTATCATGATGAACCACCCAGACTTTATTAACTTATTCTGAATGAGATGTCTTACACTAAAATATTTCACTGCATGAATTTACTGCCTATTACTGCCATAAAATAAACTACTGGCTACTGAATGATTTACTAGTTTTGACAGATTGACGAGTCTAGATTACTTGTAAAAGGCATGTCTTCTTAGGGCAATGCAGGATTAAAGCAATTTTGGTTTTCATAAAAGACTGCTACAAATCTCAGAAGGGTTAGAGCATGTGAAAGAGACTGACTGCTGTATAGACAACAGGAAAGGTTTTGGTTTGTCTTTGAAGATTTTCAGAAACCCTCTAAGAAGGCTTTAGGAGGTTTTTAAAGTCTTTTAGAATCGCAGTTTGAACACTTTTGGTATATAATATATCTTTTGACTTCAGTGTGACTGGCTGGAAATTTTATTTTAAATTTGTCTAGGTTTTTCCTAAGATGTGAGACTAGTGGTGCAGTGTGGATGGACGAAGAGAATGGGAATGGACCTCTGAGAATGGGAATTCCAGGTTCAGTTCCTGCTGTAAACTGTCCAACGTCAGCATCAGAGAAATAGCAGGCTGGTGCCAAGGTGCCTCTCTCTAGACCTTTTAATAGAGTTCCATGCTTTAAGCCTTAGTAGTCCTGCCTATGTATGTCTCAGATATTCTGTTTGTATTCTTTTATCTTGTTTTTTTATATTCTGATTCATACAATCATAGAATCAGTGAGGTTGGAAGGAACCACTGGAGATCATCTAGTCCAACCTCCCCGCTCAGCAGGGTCACCTAGAGCATGGTAGACAGGGTTGCATCCAGGCGGGCCTTGAAGATCTCCAGAGATGGAGACTCCACAACCTCTCTGGGCAACCTGGTCCAGTGCTCCATCACTCTCACAGGGAAGAAATTCCCCCTCACAGTCAGGCGGAACTTCCTGTGCTTCAATTTCTGCCCATTGCCTCTTGTCCTGTCACACGGGACAACTGAAAAGAGTTTGTCCCCGTCCCCTTGACACCCTCCCTTCAGGTACTTGTACACATTGATGAGATCCCCCCCTCAGCCTTCTCTTCCCCAGGCTGAAGAGGCCCAGCTCTCACAGCCGTTCCTCATAGGGCAGATGCTCCTGCCCTCTGATCATCCTCGTAGCCCTACGCTGGACTCTCTCCAGTAGCTCCATGTCTCTCTTGTACTGGGGAGCCCAGAACTGGACACAGTACTTGAGATGAGGCCTCCCCAGGGCTGAGTAGAGGGGCAGGATCACCTCCCTCGACCTGCTGGCAACACTCTTCCCAATGCACACCAGGATACATTGGCCACAAGGGCACATTGCTGGTTCATGGTCAATCTGTCATCCACCAGCACTCCCAGGTCCTTCTCTGCAGAGCTGCTCTCCAGCAGGTCAGCCTCCAGCTTGTACTGGTGCCGAGGGTTATTTCTCCCTACGTGCAGGACCCCGTACTTGCGCTTGTTGAACCTCAAGAGGTTCCTCTCTGCCCAGCTCTCCAGCCTGTCCAGGTCTCTCTGAATGGTAGCACAGCCCTCTGGTGTGTCAGCCACAAATTATACGATTATAATTTATGATATATGATTATATAGATTATATATAGAATATATGATTATATAGATTGAGACTATATCTCATATATTCTATATATATGATATATAATCATTTATATCATATATTATATAGATTGAGACTATATCTCATATATAGAATATATATGAGAATATATTCTATATATGAGATATAGTCTTAATCTCTGTAATCATATATTCTATATATGATATAGATCTTATATAGAATATATGATTACAGAGATTTAGACTTGATTCTGAAAATACATAGCAAAAACATTCTACTCAGAGTAAGTGTTGAGCCTAAGTATCAGAACACCCTAAACAGCAATGCTTAGTTCCCAACCACTGTAAAAGCAGTTGTCCAGGTTCAGATGAAATGTTTATCTAGCTCAGCATCCTGCCTCTGGCATTGGCAAAAGTTGGTATCTAGGAAAGACTGCTATAATAATAGAACTGGCATATATCAAGCTTCTACCATTTGCTTTGAAAGCCTCTATCCACTTAAAGTTCAAGAAATTCCTGAGCCAGACACAGTTTTCTGTTAATTGAGGAAAGTATCAATGAACTTCTCCATTCTGAGCCAGTCTGTAAATTTCTGAACGCATGAGGAGGAGCCACACAAAAATTGCTGCTTCTAGAACTGGAATCACAGGGGCACCATCATGAACAATACATACAAATCTACTTAAGAAATTGGTGGGTTTTCAGATTGTTATTGCTCAAAACAAGATTTTTGAGAAGACGATTTGTGATTCTGCTGTGCATGTAGACCCTTATTTAACAAATACATGAGACTGGTTAATTTTAAGCACTGCAACAGTCTCAGGGACTTAATAATGTATGTTTTCACTCTATTACATGCTAAGTAGCTGGTCAAACCTCATGACTCAACTTTTATTTTCACACTAAATTTGGTATTTTTTTAAAAAAAAACTAAACCACTTTAAATCTGGCATATTTATTAAAACTAAAATGATATTTGTGTCTTTATATTTTTCCAGAAAAATGCAATTTCTCAACCTGCTCTAATAAGAATGAGATACTGATAGAAGGTATAACTGTTTTGAGTATCAGTAAGTTTCACCACGTGATAGATTTTGTAAGAGTCCAATATAATTTATTTGGTAACAAACACTTCATATGATCTTTATTTTTAAAGAAAATTGATTTCGCTGCTAATCTGTTTCCTCATATTAGTATTTAGTAGCCTTAAGTAAAAGGACAAATGAAGACTTTAAAATATTTTACAAAAGTATCAGGACAATTTGCCCAGTTGATTGCTTTGTTCACAAATAACAAGGTAAACTGAACCTTTCAGAATCATTCAAATCTAAAAATTGGAGCAGGGGTCTCATGGCCAACCAAACTCACTGATCAGTCTGGAAAAGTCATAGCATTTGTATCAAGGGAGTTCAGGAAGCAGTTCTCCATCACTGGAGGGGTAGTGGAAGAGCCCAGTGGATACTTTCCTATCAACTTAACTGCAGGCAAATAGGCCATAGATGGGGAAACCTTTTTTTATAGATGGGGAAACAAGATGAAGTTAGCAGGATTAGGCACAGACTCCAAGAACCCTGTGTTCATGATGGTTTAACATGGCTGATTAGATGTCGAGTACTGAAGTTTTGAACCTCCAGTTGTATTTCATGAATGGTTATCACAGAATATCAGGCTTCTCCAGATAATTTCATTAGCACAGAATATTTTATAAAGGCTTACAGGATTCAAAGAGAAAGCAAGACACCTTTGTAATGCCATGTTTAAAATATGATCAATATATTGTTAATTTTTGACAATGGATTGTGGAATTTATATTCTGGATATTCTCAAAGATTATTGTTAGCATTTCTTTAAGTGCATTGAATCTCATTAATGGCAGGATTTTCATGCTAATATAACACAAATACCATCATCACAAAACTGACTAGTAAATGCACAATGCCATAAAGCATTCTACTCATTTTTTTCCCATATTATTAATTGCAAAATGTTCTGAGCTTGCAATGTTTCCAAATGACAAACCACATTTAACTCTATTAAATCGCCACTATTCAGCAAGTCTCATAAATGTACACTTTACAAAAGGCTCTGTAAACAACAGCCCAACAGTTGCCTATGGAACCTGAAATATAAATATTGAATAGTCGATCTTATAAATAGAATTCCATTCTCAGCCTACAACTCAGAGCATGGTGAACAATGGCAACGTCTTATTTTTAAAGGTCCAAATGCCTTCTTCCCTTCTCCCCCAAATTCTAGCAGAAATCAAAGGAAAATTTGGATTTGAAAATGTTTACAAATTTACAAATACATCTTACAAAAGTGTATGTTTTATCATCGTACATAGATTGTTCAGGCATGAAAAGGTTATGAGTGAACCTTTGCCAAACTGGATCTACAGTTAACAAATGCTGCTGCCTTTCCTTTTACAAGGGAATAATTTTGACGGAAATTGAAGAACACTGAGGTCTAACTTCCAAGTGACAATTCAGTGCGGAGGATCTTTTCAGCGATCCTAGCAAAGTACGGAGGGAAGAACGAGGAAACGAACACCGGCAAGGGCTGCTCCACTGAGAGCAGGGCTGTGCTGCAGGCAGTCCGGTCCAGCTGGCTGCTAGAACTGCAGCTGGTTCCCAACTGTTTGTTAATCCTATCTCCGAGCCCTCCTCACCATCGCCAGGCTTGGCAGGCGCTTCCCCACTGCTCCTCTCGCTCCTCACTCCTCACCCACCAGCACAGCGTAGGGATAGGTCCCGCTGGGGCCGACCACGGCAGGGACGGGAGATGAGGAGTTCCAAAAGCAACATTTTTTCAGCCGTGAAGCAACATTTTCCAGCAGAGAAGAGCTCTTGGAAAATTCTCAACCTGCTCTGATTCCTGAGGATGATGAATCCAAGCAAATTAAACAGAGGTCCCTCTGAGTTTTGCAGTTTTCACTATGAAATTCCCTTTTACAAATGGTAAGGAAAAGTTTTGATTGTCAAAAGCACCCAAGTTAATTATTCTGATCTGAGTGGAGGCAATATATATCTAGAAGTAGCGAGTTTGGCCTTTTATAGGATCTGAATGATCTTGAAAATATGAATATCTATTTTTCATTAAATGAAATAGTCTGTCTTTCTGAAGATACCTGAACTGCTAGCCTTTTCAAGTTAAAAGGAGATAGAATGGTCACACAGTTTGGTGTCAGCTTTAAGGCATGCATTCATATTAACTTAGCATGTTTATGTACTTTAACTGTGAATTAAGCCTATGCTTAAATGCTTTTGCTGAACTGGGCCCCAAAACAGAATGCTTGAAAGACAAGACACCTGGGATGTTTGAAGAAAAAAATCAAATCACCGTCAGAACTTAGAAATGTTGTATAAATCCTCACCTCAGCATCAGTGGGAAAACCCTAAAAGTGCATGTTGCAAAGCTTTGCAGAAAATAAGAAAATGAGGTTTTGCTTTGAAAAATTCAGGCTGATACTTACGCATGAGATAATCAGAAATACAGATTATGAGTTCAGAAGGATTTAAAGGGACACTATCAACCTGAAATGTATTCATTTATAAAAAAGTAGATAAAAGTAGTATCAGACAAAAATCCTACTCTATGATTGCTCTACAAATTCTTATGGCTTTACAATTATGATTTTCCTTCTGTTATTGCTGTGTGGGAGAATCACAGAAACAGGAAAAAAAATGAAACTGAGGATGCAGAGAATGTATACAAATGCAGAAAGTAAACATACTATAAAGAACCAAAAATAGTTTTTCATATTTCTAGTTACTTGCAGTTACAGTAAGCCTCAGAATTACTCCAAACAATAAAAAGCATGTAATTTTCATGCAACAGGGTGACTTCTAAGTATTGTGGCTTAAAGGCAAAAAATGTTGATCCTCAATTAAATGAATATTAATTTATTTTCTTTTCTTCTTTTGCTCCTCCATAAAAGTTGTTCAGTGGCTTTAGTATTTTTTATTAAAATACAAAAAGTAGCTCAGATCTTGAAATTGAATGTCTCATTGATGCTAAGAAAATATCATTCCCATGGGAGAATTAGGTCACTTAATTTTGGCACCTCAATATAAAATTACGTTCATCTTTAGCAAGGCTGTGAAGCTACTTAAAAAAATCTTGCCACAGGATGTCGCCAGTTAAGCTGGCTGTAAAGCCATCCAGGCAGGGAAATCATAAGTGGTCAAGCATGATGTTAGTCATATTTTTATGTCCCATGGCCTGATGGTAATGTTTTCCTAACTCTATTGTTATACATTTCTGTTCTTTCTCTATTTACTTCAGTTGCATTTAAACTAATTTAACTTTTGTTGTAGAGAAACAGGGCACTGGGAAGTAATAAAATGAAATTATAAATAGATTTTTTTCCCTAAATATCAAAGTGTTCCTGATAACAGGAATATATTGCTGCACACAGAACGAGGTGATCTGTTATGTAAGAAATTGGATCTTAACTTGGGTGGAAATTGTCATTATTTGCTCTTGTGTGGGAAAAGAGGAGAAAACTGCAAATCTCATTAATTAACAGAATTGTTAACTGAACTTGTATTTTGATACATTTTTACCAAAAGAATGAGATTTGGTTTATGTTGCTGTTGAGAGAACCTGCAAGTTAACAAGCTTCTGTTTTTCTGCAGTAACGTAGATAAGTACAGTCACTTATCAAATGCCTTAAGGCTATGTATTAGATCCTCTAAATGCTTCCCAAGCCAGCTATAGTAAACAAGATGAAAAAGAAGAGGCAAGGGAAAGTTAAGCCTTTGAAGAGCTTTTAAAGTATGAATAAAAATATTGTATTTAGAAAATAAAATATTGATTTCAGAATAAGCAGAGAATGGAAATAAGGTTCCTGAAATGAAAAAAAAGAATTGTTATTGTAAGTATCATAGAAAATAAAAAGTGGGAATGTGCTGGTCTTAGCATTTGTGACTGACTCTGTGAACTATATTTTGTTGCCCCTCCTGCCCAGCCTATTCTGCCTGGGATTGGAAGGGACGTTAATAGGATGATTCTCAAACTGTCTTCTCATTTAACCACCTCATGAGAAGGTATTTTGGTCCTTCTCAGCCTCCATCTGCAGAAGTAGAACTCAGCTGCTTTCATTTCCATTTTTTTTCACCCTCCTAGCAAGATTTGAGCCAAAGATGTGACTTAGCTGGAACCTTTAATAGGGAACCTGTTGGAAAAGATGGGTGGCACTACAATGAAAATTATGATGGTGGGATCAGTCAGTTCTTCTTTCCCAGTTTTTCTTCTGGTCTCACATTGTCCTTGAATTGCTCTCTGCAATGGCTGTTGGAATAACTGATTTTTCAGTTCACTGACTGAAAAAAAATACCATTCATATAGACCCCAAATGCTTTTCTTTGGGTGAGACAGGGTGTGTGGGGGGAGAGATGAGGAGGTTACTTTTCCTATTAAAAACCAAAGTCTTAAAATATTTCATTGGAGTTATTTTTTTAACAAAAATAAAGGTAAATTCTGGGCAAGTGTCAGTCTGAACTGCAATTACTTTGTTTTAAAAATTACAGGCAAAATGTTTTGAGCTTTATCAAATGTTTCAAGGCTTGTTTTTTGAGGTTCATTTTACTGGAGAGCAAAATAAGAGTTCAGCTCGGCATTTTATTCAATGCTGAGGCCATACAAGATCTCAGTTCTTTTGTTTCTGGAGGGGAAAAGTCTGGAATCTTTTTGGTGGTGTATTCCTGAGGTCTTTTAGTCCCAGTTTTCTGCTTCTGCTTTGTGAACTATGGGCAATGTTCACAGGGGATATGGATTTGAATGCTGAACACAGATCAAGACCCCATTTCCATCCTCAGTATTTTTCTCCGGAGTTACCACAGCTGCATTTCTGGGTCTCTGGAATGCAGAGAACTCATTTATAGGAGAAAATGACCAAGATCATAAATAAATATCAATGTGTCAGGGATGGCCTTTATTTAAAGAAAAAGGTTCTCATTTCCATTTTTTGCGTCAGACCCAGATGGCGAAATTGTCCTGTCTCCTGTGTGCCTGTAAATTGTGACATCTCAATCGTTCTGATTGACTTGAAAGGCTGTAAATGGCCTTTTACTAAAATAGCCTTTAAGTACGTATGCACAACTGATAAAATCAATACCAGAGAAATGTAAACAAAACCAGGGTTGCAAGGCAATCAGATGTGAATATATAGCAATCCAAATAATGCAAGTAAGACATACTATGAATAGCTATCCCCCATGCTGCATTAATTCTGCATATTTACATAGCAAAGAGAAGAGCTGACGAGGTCAGGCACGCTGCAGTGAAAGATCACAGACCCAGGCCCTAAGGGACTGTTATCTCAACCATGACTTTTGATTTAATTCCTGTTATTCTGAAGACTTTGTTTAAAAATAATTTTAGACTTCTTCATGTCTATTCTTATTATTTCACATAATAGCCTAATAGAGTTTTTAATTCATTTTTCATTTTTCTTAAAAAAAACCCTATCCATAAGGGTGTTTTATATTTAAAAATAATTTTTAACACTTAAATAATTATAGGTCAGATTTCCCTTCTTTTTAGAAAGATCATCAGAGAACTAAAGAATTGGTTTTTGTATAACAGCTCATGGAATACATCATACCTTCTTCCATTGTCTTCCTATAGAATATTAGCATAACACATTAATGGTCAAAAATATATATGTATATATTTCAATATAGAGAGTTTATCAGTATTTTCCTGTTTTTTGATGAGAGTCGGTAATCATTTTTTTCCTATTAGAAATTTGTTTGCTGTTTTTTCTTTTCCCCTTCAGGTGTTGCCTGATAGTAATTAACATCATGGTTTAGGTGATTCTCTGAAAATCCTGTATCTGTTTGTATATTGAAAGTGTCAGATAGCTTAAATACACTCTACCTGCTGTAAAAACCTAAAGAAAGGGCTGGGCAAGGATGCATCTACTAGGTTTACACTTTCTCAGGTGAGCAAGCTGCCTCTTCTGCTTAATGGAGAGAGAGAGAGAGAGAAGCAATTTTAGGATGGGTTTGTGTTGGTGTATTTGAGATATCTAATTTGGATGAGTCGGTTCACTCTAAATGAAGTTTACGGTGACTAACTTGCATGAAAATATCAGTATTTACTCAGAGGAGCCAGGTGCAGAATACGAAGTCACACAGCCAGCTGGTTTGTGGACAGAGCCTGGGTTTTGCCTCCTCCAGGACATTGTGGCCTTTAATATCGAACTGCCTGGGAAAGCCAGTGGATGCAGTGGGTAGCAGCTGGATTTATTTCCTGCCTGCTGCCAGGAAAATGGACTGTTTCTTTAACTGGATGTGCTTTAAGGCTAACACTCCACACACAGCAGGCAGAAAACTTTTTGCAGATCTGTGGGCCTATTTCTTCCTTTCCCCCTCTTTGCTCTCCTGCTCGAATGCTTGGCTGCAGCTGAGTATCAGCATGGGTGCCGAAACAAAAAAATCTCTCTCTCTAATGTTAATGAAAAATGTGCAGGAACATGTATAGTGCCAGCTCTTGAATTTACAAGGGAAAACATTAGGTCAAATTGAGTTGTATAAAAAGTGTACAGATCTTTCTATTTTATAACATGATCTTTTTCATAATAATTGAGGCAGATTACTCTAGTAATGACAATTCAGATTCATCCCTTCTAGGAATATAATTTATGGTAAGCCTTTTGCCCCAACTAGTTTATTTTTAATCTTCCTGGGCATTAAAACGTAGAATTACCTTGATAATAAACAGGATCCTTGAATAATACACACATTCACACTGACTATAAGCTTAGCTTTGGCTTAATCTCTAATTCAGCAGCAGAATACTTTTCACAGCAACACTATCAATTACAAAAATGATCTCTATAAAAGGGTCTAGGAGAGATGTAGAAGTGTCATGTTCTTGTGATGAAGATAGTAGAAAAGTCACTGTGGAGAAAGTGAAAATCTCTTCAGTTTTACTGACTTTTCTGTCCAAGAGATTCTTGACACTTGCTTTCCAACCATTTTATGTTTTCTGTAAGGCATCTGTCACCACAATATCTAAGTGAAATGAAAAGAATTAAAGACATCAATAATGGAAAAAGTTATTATTAATGCACCTGGGCTATGATTCAAGACATTAGGGTTCAACCACCAGCTCGGTCCGTGTGTTCCTGTATGATCTTGAGCAAGTCCATGTCTTTGTGCTACTGTTCTCCAAACACAAACTATGCTTAGTGATACTCCCTTTCTCCCACTCATCACTGGCTTTGACAATTTAGAATGAAGATCTTTGGGGATTGTTTAGAATGAACAATCTTGCACAGGGAATTTGGGAGAGAGTCCAATATCAAATGTCCAATCTCCGCTCATAACTGAGTGTAATTTAACTGCAGTGGTAGGTTTGAGAATACCTGTACACTAGTCAAAGGGAAATGTCTCACAACACAGATTTGCACAAGGTTTGATGTTCTTTTTTTTGTTTCTTGTTTTTTTTTTCCAGTGGCCACTAAAGATAAGTGATTTATTTGCACAGTCAGTGATGAAGTATGGATGATGCTTCTGAGTTTTCCTACGTATATGATAGTATACATATTTGCAAATACATATTCATGAAAGTAAAAGCGCCTTCCTGAACAGCTGAGTGCGAGAAAAAGGTCCGTCCGAGATGAGGAGGGGAAAAAATAAATTAATGAAGTTTGGATAGATACTTTGGATAAGTGAAATTTAATGGAAAAGTTGATTAATTACTCTTTTTCTTTAGCCTGAATTAGTATGCATTTCTAAGAATTCTGCTAGTGACAAAATGAATGAAAGTTTTTCTGGGTTTTTGACAAACAAAATATTCCTTTTCTTCCTTGTCCTGTTTTCCTTGCCCTCAAAGATTCCAGTTTCTCCCTGTATTTAATGATAGGAAATAACTGATGTGCCTGCAAAAAATACGGGCAACTAGAAGAGGCAGAAAGGTAGAGAGTGTAGAGGCTACTGGGCTGAAAGGTCAGTTATAACTGTTATATTCCTCTTGTGGCAGCCTTGACCACCCCTCTTGAAAATGGCTTGAGCAGCACCTTCTCAGACAGGTTCTTAGCTGTGTACCAAGTCATTCTTTGGGTCTCCAGTAGTATTAAAGTTCCCTCATGGTGAAAAGTATGGTCATCTGGGGTGAAACATGACAGCTTGGAGGAGAAGGGAGATTTGAGTGACCCTGCAGGTTTGTGTGTAGTAGTCTATTCTCTTCTACTCTTGATAGCAGCAGACTGAAGGATGAACTCTGGTAAGGTCGTCGATACCTTGTCATGTGGAGCGGGAGTAACTGTGAATTCTACAGTTCTTCTGTATCTACTTCCAAAGCAATGAAAAAGACACTGATTCTTTCGATGCCAATAGTCTAGTACACCACACAGGAAGCACTCCAGCTGCAGAGGAAATAAAGACTAAAACTTCAGAAATTGCTCATTTGACAGAAAAATAGAGATTCTTCATACCATATATCTGCTGAGCACTACTGTCTTTTGGAGAGCAGCACTTTGGAATGCAGTTTGTATGCAAGTCATGTATGCATATGCATATATTGCAAACTGTGCGTTTGTATGCAATTTGTATGTTTGGTTCCCTTGATTCATACTGAATTGGTACTCTGAAGCTTTGCCCTCCCACAGACACACCTCTTATAGATCAGACTGTAGAAGCACACATCTTTCAGCTGTGGAGGTTGTCTCCCTCGTGGATCATTATTGCAGGTTGTCAGATGGATTCTCAATGGTAGATAACAGGATCAGCACACGGAAGAAATATTGATGTTTTCCAGTTTCTGAGTCCCAAAGGTTTCTGAACTCTACAAGAGCCAGAAACCACTGCCCTCTGGATTGTCTGAGTATCACTGATCAATGGCATTTTGCCTGCTTTAAAGGTAGCATTTCTTGGCTCCTACTCAGTTTGTGCTTACGTGCTTACCTTCTAAACTGGAAAGTAAAATATCACCTGATATAAAGTTTTTGAAAGACTGCAGACATGAAGCCTATTTCAAGAACTGCTGGAGCAGCTAGAACAGTAGCTATCTTTCAGGCCCATAATATCATCTAGTTCTTGAAGGAAGAACATTTCTGTAGGAATGGTAGCATTGTTCTCCAGAGGAATGACAGAAACAATTATAATCCTGACCTCTCGGCCTTCCTTCTGTCAATAGAGATGAGTGAAGATGGTAAGGTTTTGTCTGCTTTAATGCCTTTGAAAGTAGTGCAAGAAGAGTCAGGAAGAGGGAGCAGTTAATGTCCTAACTGCTTCAAGAATGTGTGTGTTTGCAGTGGTTGACAGCTGTCAATCAAAACTGTTCAAAATAAATTAAATTATGATTCACCTCCAAGATAAGCTAAATATTAACCCTAAAGATATTTAGCTAAGACAGTTTGGAGGCTAAATACCTTGAAGAAGCTGGGCTTAATGCAGAGCTTGAATGTGCTATATCAGACAAGCTATTTGAGAAGATTATGAACTATGAGCTGAACAAAAAAGCAAACCACTGTAGCCTTTTCAGTCTTGGAAGAGTGAACTCCATTCCACTCTTTTCCCTGCTAGAGTTTGGAATCTTTTCCTCTGCAAATATTGGACAAATTTCTCAAATATGTATCATGATAGACAGTGCTGCAATCCTCCACTTTTAGCCCAGGCTCTCTAAAGTGATAATCTGAACAAAAAGAAGATTGCATGTAAATTATATTAAAATCCAATCAGGGAAATAAACTGCAGACATCTGCTGTTCACTTTGGTACTGTCTAGGTGTTTTCCCTTGGTCTGCACAAAACTGCTTACATAGCTTGAATAAATGCCAGCCAAACATTTCAGCATTTGATCTACTAAATAACCATGTGAACAGTGGTAGTGAGAAGATAAATGGGGAGGTGAAGATATCACAGGATATGGATTAGCTGGCTACTGTTCCTCATTCAAAAACTGCTGATTAGTGATCTCCTTTAAAATCTAATTAGATGAGAACATTGTTTTCATTCATTTAAGTAAGAGACAGTCACCTTTTATGCTTCAAAATATACGAGACAGCATTTATAGAAGTGCAATTCTGCTGTGGGTAAAGAAATATTAATGAATGGCTTTTGAAAAATAATCCTTAGAGTGTTCTCTAAGAAATGAAGACACTTTCCTTTCCTTCCTCTTGGTCTTGAAACTCCTTGCATTATAGTAGTTGGTCAGATTCACCCATGGTGAAACTTCATTTATCTTGGCAGACTTTACACCCGGGATTTTTCTGGCACAGTATAAAAAAAATCCACCTTCTTATACCCTAATACACAGTATACAGTCCTAAAAGGTAGCTGTGTCAACAAGGAAATCACAGTGCACTTTTCCATTGTTAGAGAGAAAACGCCAGTCTGCTCTAAGACTGCAGCTGAGCTGCAGTTGTATGTCGTGCACTCTCAGACGTTGGATCCCTTTTAACTGAAAGCAGTTGGAGCTGATGATCCACCTCACTAGTGCTTTAAATAGCTAGGTCCAAAATTCAGATTTATAGCCTTGCTTGGGTGCTGCCTCATGCTGGCCATACCTGAAGGACACAAATGCTGAACTCTGTGACTGTAAAGTTTCCTAAATGCCTAAAGGCCTGAACTAGGTTCATGAATAGCTAGCTTCCCTCTGTGGCTGATTTGTAAGCACATTCCAATGCTCTTTATTGTACTGGACTTCACGTGAAGCATCTCTGGAAGCGCAGACACATCTCTGACACACTGCTGGCGCTTTGTGTCTGTCTCTCATTCTTTTTTAATCGTTCACCTCCTAATTGTAAATCACACATGATGGTGGTGATGGGGAAGATCTCATTTTACTCAACTTTCTTAAGTGACCTGAAGCTGGGATAACCACTGGGGTGGCAAGGAGACTAAAGACACTCTAATTCCTTCTGTTAAAGCTTCTGTTTTATGTGGAATAAATAAGTGTACCTCAGGCCAGATAATGAACAAGATACAGGATTGCTTGGGGGACCTGGGATTCTGATTCTGCAGCTCTATTTATATTTGATATATGCCATGGAGGGATGGAGATTGAGGTACATGCCTCTTTGAATGCTTCTTCTCAGCTGGCTTCTATCTTTGCAGTGTGTTTTTTTTTTTTTTTTTTTTTCCCCTACTCTTTTTCCTTACACTGTGGCTACAAGGAAAGGAAAATATGGTTTTCAAAAAGCAGCATAGGATTAAAAACATCATGGCCATATGGTGCAGCAGTGAACTGGTGCAAAGTAACCATGGAGGTTCTAGTTTATTCAAGAGATTTTTGTAAGAGGCTATTTTGCACTGGATTTTATGCCAGGTCAGGCTGTTTGGTTCTAATGTTAACATGGGTCAGGTACTTTCTGTTCTTCTGCAGGTACTCATAGAACAGCTTTGCCTAAATGCTTAATCTGGTTCAAAGCTATACAGCAAGGTAATCTTGGGGAGCCTAGATCTGATATTAATCAATGTGGGACTATGGCATAGTGGTCCTCAAAATGGGTTAGGAGCCTTCACACATGAATTTGGATGCCGTGCTTTCCTCGAGATGGTCCCTTTTGCAGTCCTAGTCTTCAGCAAACACTTCTGCAGGTTGAAAACACTTCTGCAGATTCTGCAAGTTAGTTTGGTTGGTAGGAAATCCTTAAATGGGAACCAATACTTCTCTGATTTGTTACTATTTTTTTAACAAAGAACATACATAAAAGCCTGTCTCTCTGAATCAGCAAGAATCAAACAGTAATCCTGTTTCTCTTTTACTGTTCCTATCGCCTTTTGCTTTCTAGTCTGCATTCTCCCCACAAAGGTCTCCTAGCTTTCTTTCACATCAGGGTCAATCAACAACTAGTTGTTTTTACCTTTTTCTTGTGTTTTGTGTCTGTGCTATTTATGAGGTGGTGGTTGTTATTCTTTCTTTTCATTCAGAGTACGGAACTTATTTTCTTTAAGAATATCATGAGGTTATCATTAGCTTCCATGAGGCTTCCATCCACAGTCCGCCATCACGTGATATATTAAAATAGTACTTCTACCTTTTACATTACAGAGTGAACCAGATGGCCTTGGGCTTAACTCTTCAGGAAACATTAAACTTCTGTGTACTTCTTTTAAGCCAGATATGATGCTGTCAGATCATTTCTTGTGTAGATAACTTACTTTGTTGCAGATGAAAGAGCTTGGGGACTTGTAGAAACTCTCTTTTCTAATACAAATGGATTAACAAGACGCTGGGGATGGGGGAAGGCATACGCACAGGCTGGTATAGTCTGGATTCGCTTAGGGAGTGAAGATATTCAGTGCCCCATCCACACAGGCCTTCAGGCTCATCGGATTCAGGTCACCTCCTCTCTAAGAGCTGTATGGCTGCACTGATGTATTGCTGGGCCTGTACAAATATTTCCTTCTCTATGAGCTCAGATACACCTACATCTGCCCTGATAGATGTGTTTGGACATGTCTGGAGGTGTTCATCCAAAGCAAATGTTTTTGTAGCTCTTTCATTTTTCCTGTTGTGATTCAGGACCTTTGATTAGAAAGCTATTGGACGGAGTCTTGAAATCCTTATCAGGCTAAAACTCTGACTCAGTGATGACTCAAGGCAAAGTGACACATTGTTCTCCTGGATAATGAGTGGACATAGCGTAATTTCTGGGACAAGCTGTGCTGAGTTTAGCATGTCCTTCAGATGCTCTGAAAAGAGGCATGTGACAGTACAAAACAGAAATGACAAAGTTATTGCTGTGAAAGCTTTCCTAAAAAAAAGAATTGTTAAGCTCTTAGAGTAGTTATTGTCATTGTTAGATGACAATAACTAACTGTTTAACCTGTGTTAAGTCTAGCATTTGTTAGTTAGGTATATATGTAGCCTGGCAGCAGGGGTAAATATGCAAACTGCTGGTACTTCCTCAGGTTGCTGAAAAAATGAGTAAATGGGCCTAGTGTCTGAATCTCCCTATATTTCATGAGTATTGCTGTCCTGGGATATTCTGAACATAGCACTACAGGTTAAAAACCTGATCTTGCCATGTAAGTTTTCAGTGATTTGGGCTAATTCAGTCTATCTGCACAACAGCACTAAGGGAACTCACTTGCAATAATTCATGACCACGCTTTGCACCTGAATTCTCTGCAGGTCTGTCAGTCTTCCAGGGCTAGAGTAACAGCCTGGGGAAGTGGTGACTTCCCTTGCTATGTCTCCAGCCTGCCACAAGATGACAATGTTTCAGAACTTTGATTGCTAAAAATAACTAAGTGCTGGATATATCCTTTAAGCTGACTGCCTAGGCTTTGGTGGTGTCTGTAACGACTGTGACTTTGGAGTGCTAAATGGGATGCGATGATATAATCGAGAGAGTAGAGATATAAAAGAGACTGGCAGCCCACTGAGGGGCTGTTATACTCGATCAGTTGTCAGATGAAGACATGCTAAATCTAGCATTTGCCTCGTGTCAGTCATTTGGGGCAGCCTGCCACATACCCTTTCTACCCACAGGAGTCTTTTCAGAGGGCTAAACACAAGGCAGGTTGAATTTAACTGAATCATATCTGTATGCAGTTGTTGAATGAAATATTACTGTCTGCCATACAAAACAAAACTTAACTGGAGATCAGACAGCTGTAACATCAGATTCACAACTCTTCTTTTTATTTAAATGATAGTTCTTTCAATGTTAATATCCCTTGACTATTAAATGACAGTTCTTGTGCTCCCTTTCAAAGAACAGAGACTGAAAGGTTGACAGCTTAGACATGGAAGACAAACATAAAGTAGCGTGTAATGCAGTATTTTTGCTCCTTTGACTAGGCTCTGCATTGAAGACGCTTGCTTTCTTTAATAGATTTTGTTGTTTTTTCCCATTATATTGGCGAGCTCAGAAGAAAAGAGAAAGTCAGGTTTGTTTTTATTAAGAATCATGCTACTTGGTGTTTTGACTTAAACCTTTACCTAAAGGTATTTAACAATTGTATACTTTTAAGAGATCCTAACAGTCAGAAAATAAGCAGTATTGACAAAAAGGGCCTTTGAATTCTTCAGTTATGGCTTCAGTTATATCTTTGGTATATAGCTTTGTGAGATATCTGTGCCAGTACTTGTTTTTAATTTCTGTTCTTAATATCAGCTTATTATCCACAGAATGTTTCTAGCAATATTTTCTGAAAAGTTTATAAAGCCTGGAGCATCACTTTGTCTCTGTATGTCTTCATGTACTCTTCTGTAAAATGAGGATAATGATACGCACTTATTTTTTAAAACACCTGTTGGATGAAGACTGTTTTACAGCACAGTGCCATTCTCATTATTATTTTTACTGAGAATATATTCAATTTACTTAATATCTGACATTATTTTTCTTGGAAGTTAATACTTCCCAATGGGTTCCTGGATACTCAAGTTTCTTTGATAATGTTCGGTTCAAAGAATAAAATCAAATGATATAGGAAACCCAACACTTTTTTACTTTGGGAGGGGGTAGTGAGAAATAATTCCAAATATAGTTAAAAATATAAGGCAGAAAAAGTCCAAAAATGTATAGGGATTTAGAACGGCTAATTCAATATAGTTAATTTGAACACTGCTAATACATCCCCAAGGTTTTCACTAATTTCACTAGGTGGAGGAGAGATTGATCTCACCTAACTTTAGTTGTCTAAAAGCTAGTCATCTTGTCTGAGCTAGCTGTCCGGCTTGCTATATGATCAACCTGTAGGCAAGCCTATAAGGTAATTCATCCCATCCATCTTAGATGCTGCTCTTGAACCAGCACCTGTACAGCTGATAATCATTTTCCATTAACTAAAGAAAGAGCCTAAAAAGTTAGCTTAGACTAGATTTATTTTTAGACAGCTGAAGCAAGCTGACTCCTTTCATAACTAAATCACCCACTTCATTTTTAAATCATGAAACACACATTTTTTAGCACTCAGTTATACTATATGGATAAGGCCTGTCTTTGGGATGGAGAGTGAGGCACAGATCCAAAAAAAACACAAGCAAAGAAACCATTACACAAAGACACCATAAGTGCCTTGATTATAGCTTTAGAAGAAAGATTTTTTATATCTTGTGGACATATTTGATAGATGAAAAAAAATCATCTTGTTTTATATTGGAACAAAAAGCTAATTTTCAAAAATATTCATGAGATGAAAATTTGAAAGAAATTTGTTGTATATCAAAATGCGTCATTTGAATTTTGAACATTAGAAACAGTTTTAGCTGTAAGCAGCTTAATAAAAAAAATAATAAAACCCCCCAAAACAAAACCAAACAAAACTCAGAATCTTGTTGTGTTGCTTGGGAAACTTTCTGACTGTTTCTAAAATATATTTTTAGAGAGGGGAGAAAAAAAACACCCTAAGATTTTCTATTGATAAAAAGTGCTATTTTTTGGACAAATCAGCACCTTTTGTGGAAGAAAAAGAAATTTAACTGAAAAAGTTACAATTGTCTCCTTCCCAGGAATACTTGGGGAAGTTTAGGTTTTGCATTAGTAGTTAAGTGCTATTTTAATTGGAATGATTTTGCCCTACTGGAAATGCACTGAAAGAGAAACTGATAACCTACCTTAAGAAATCTTTGACTGATAGTAAAGAAGGCTAAGGGAACGGTGAGTTTGTTCATCTCTTTTTCTTAAACCATTCTAAGTATATGCTGCTGGCTTGCAGCTGGCTCTGCTTGCAGGCATAGGTGTTCCTCTGACCCAGCAGAGCAATTCTGTGCTCTGAGCAGCAAAGAAGTTCTTTGACTTCTTCCCATCTCCTGAAGAGCTGTGGAAAGGCCAAGGATTCCTCAGCCTATAACCTTTTCCAGAATTTATCCCAGGATGTGTTTATTCAAGACTAATTCCAAAATTCTTTTTCCAAGCCCACTTTTTTCCAAGTGCAAAACAGAAGGGCATTCCTGCTATCAGGAATTCTCTGAGTGGGACATATTCACCTTACACAGCTCTAAATTTAAAGCTATGAGACTTTGCGCAGCTCAAACCTGAGTAATACATTCAATAGATGGGGAAGCAAGAGACTACATGCATCATGGGGGGAAATAACTTAAAATTTCTTCTCTTGATGCGAGAAATGTACAGTTGATCTTAATTCTTTACAGTGTGTTGTGTCTGAGGCACAGTGGAGGTTCTTTCTCAGTATGATGTGCTTTGTGCAGTGTCTAGCTTTGCATCTGCTCTATTTATTTCAAGCCTACTTCTGGGGAGTAGATATATTAGGAAGCTTCTCCTCCTGTCTTCCTTCTCTGCATCATGAGACAAAGGAATGGCTGCAAGGCTGGGTATCCCACCCCACCACATGGCAGATCTCTCCACCTCCACTGTGTAGAGGAATCCTGCATCTGAAATATAGCAAAACTTATGAAAAGATACAAGGTCAAGTGAAGAATCAGCAAGAAATAATCATTAATATCAGAATGACTTTTTCACAAACATTTAGTTTTGAGAAAAATGCAGAGGTAATTCGTAAGTAATACTTTGACTATTTTATACATATCAAATCCCTGCAGAATTAGATCTTCTGATATCTACTTATGCATACCTATGTGAAGTTGAATCTACATACTAAAACCTACCTATCAGAAAGCTGTATAAGGTAAGTAAGGTTAGCTATCCTAAATTACGCCTTTGAATAGACACCCATTAATGGATTCTCCCGCTGTACTTATAATTCTTTGACATAGACATTAAGCCAATTTTAAGCTACCAAAGTCACGTCACTTAAATAAGTTAAATCTTTTAAGTTTCTGCACACTGAAAATAAGTTACAATTTAGAAAAAAATCTGAGCTGATAAGATATCTATAATAATAAGATATAGCCAATAAGATACCTATGCTGGGATCAGCAAGATGGTGTCTTGAATGAGCTCATAACTTCTCTGATTTTGTCATGTTATTTTTCCTTTTACTGCCCAATTTATATGCTCCTTGACCAGTCCTTTATGTGCTGCATTCCAAGATCTCTGCTATTAAAAGGTTGAAATCTCTATGAATAGTTCAATAACATTGAAATTAGGTAGGAAAGAAAAGGTTTTCTTTTGCTCATTTATTTCACAGGGCTGCAATTTACTTTAAAGAGAGTTTCACTCCAGCGTGAAAACAGAATCAGTACCAAACTTCATGTGGAGGAAAGATCATTGACATATGCGGTATATGCATTTGCTTCTTGCAACTTATGTTCTGGGACACATAAGGAAAAACTATTATATGGTCAAGGATTTAAGGCCTCAAATGCTAATTTTGAAAGTCATATAATGAAATAGGAAAAGCCTTCAATTACACTGTGATTCATTTCTGTATATAACATCCAGTACTTCAGCTCCAAGAAACTATTACCCATGGTTTTATGGCTCTTACCAAATACAACAGAAAGGCCATCACCTCAGCAAATCGATTTAGTGGAGATATGATGTCTTCCATTAGCTGGGGATCAGTCTGTCTGGTCTTTGCTCCTACTGCCTACTCTGTAAGTGAAGTTAAACAATGGTGGTGTCTGAACATAGAGGCCTTGTTCAGAAAGCCTGGTACTGTCCTCAGATCCCAAGACAAATGAATATTAAGGGCAGAAAATGCAATGAAAAGTCCTAGAGTGATAACTTGGGACACTGGCCTCCAAACTGTAAAGACTCTGGTTTGATTTCACAAAGCATTTACCTTCTCACATGATGACTTACTTCCTGTCCCTTGTATGAGGGAGATGGGAATGTCGCTGTTGTGCCTTTAATGAATAGCTAAGAGCAATCACAATGCAACCAGGCCTTTGCCTTGGGAGAATGAAATTCTGATAGTAGCACAGGAATTTCTTCAAAATTGTATACAGAAGGCTGTGGAAAACCCCAGTTATAGAGCAAGGGAAGCAAATGTTAATTACACCTATAAACTTGGGGAACTTGCAGGACAAAAAACTCTACTTAAAAGTCAGCAAAAGCTCTTTTAACCATGGGATGATTCTGTGTCAGAGAAAGCCGATTTAGATCAGCGAAAAAGAAACAGTCCCCATGCACAGGCATGGCTTCTTAGAGCTCTGCCCTAGGCCCAAACAGATTTATCATGTAGTAGAGAAAGGGAGGCCCAGGTCTGTTTATGATTATGTCTAACTCTGTTGAGCATATATCTAACTGCTGAGCATAACAGAATTTGGTTTAGTTACCTATTCAAAGTCTGTCTGGGGATTCGTTTGCCTCATTGCCATGTATCCTGGCAGAAATACCAATAAGCCTGGAATGTTTGTGTGACTAATGTTCCGGAAGGTGAAATGCTTAAATTATTAAGCTACAGGGGTTGCTGAGGACAACGTCCACACTGGTGCTAAGAGCTTATAGGACTGAGGTGTTCCATTTTCCTTTGGCAAAGTTCATCTGCCAAAGCTCACACAAAAAATGGCAAGGTGGGAGGTTCTACCCTGGAAATTTAGACCAGATGGATTCGTTGTGATGGGGCCAAAGAGATTGCTCAGGAAAGGAACAGGAAGAGGATCATTTGTTGTGATCTCTGAGCACATGTGTGAGACACACCAGTAACAGAATGATGTATCATAGTTTGGCATCGTTGCTTCCTGTGCTCTTAATAATCAAATATATTTATAAATGGCAAGATACATTTTAGCCATTTTTCATTATTATAATTTTAAATCTAGAGCAGCAGGAGACGGTAGAAGGGGGAGGAAAAACGATTCATCTTCAGAGAGAGAAAATAAAAGTATGGTAATCATTTCTGGGTAGTGCAAAAGGGAAGAGAAATTAAAAAATATATAAATGCAATCTGATATAACTGTCACTCATTATGAGTCACCTATTTCATTCTAGATCCAAATCATCTCCATCCCACATAAATGTGGCATTCCCTAACTTTCTAACACTACAAATTATTGACTTAAAGAAATGGAGTTACATGTGTATTAGAGCTTGCAGAAGTGTATTATTTTACTAGAAGAATGAGTCATTGCAAGTTTCATGAACTAACTTCCCCAACTATTACTTGCTCTTAGCTCTCAGTGTAAGTTTTGCTCTAAATCAGGCTTTAGAAAAGAATAAATCTGTTGTACTTTAATGCTGTTTATCTTGGGTTTTTATAAAAAGTGGTATTCTGATTGTTATCTCTTGCTGTAAAATTCATATGTAAGGTATCTCAACTTAAAAAAAACTATGCAGCTATTTAGGGGACTTTAAGTAGAGAAACTGAAGCTTTTATTGAAGAAAAAATGGTGATAAAATAGAAACAAAGTCTATGGAAATAGAATCATAAGATCAGTAAGGTTAGAAAGGACCTCTGGAGATCATCTAGTCCAACCTCCCTGCTTACCAGGGTCACTTAGAGCATGTCAGACAGGTTGCATCCAGGAGGACCTTGAATATCTCCTGAGAAGGAGACTCCACAACCTCTCTCGGCAACCTGTGCCAGTGCTCTGTCACTCTCACAGGGAAGAAATTCCCCCTCACATTCAGGCGGAACTTCCCGTGCTTCAATTTCTGCCCATTGCCTCTTGTCCTGTCACATGGGACAACTGAAAAGAGTTTGTCCCCGTCCCCTTGACACCCTCCCTTCAGGTACTTACACACATTGATAAGATCCCCCCTCAGTCTTCTCCTCCCCAGGCTGAAGAGGCCCAGCTCTTGCAGCTGTTCCTCATAGGGCAGATGCTCCAGCCCTCTGATCATCCTCGTAGCCCTACGCTGGACTCTCTCCAGTAGCACCATGTCTCTCTTGTCCTGGGGAGCCCAGAACTGGACACAGTACTTGAGATGAGGCCTCCCCAGGGCTGAGTAGAGGGGCAGGATCACCTCCCTCGACCTGCTGGCAAACTCTTCCCAATGCACACCAGGATACATTGGCCTTCTTGGCCACAAGGGCACATTGCTGGTTCATGGTCAACTTGTCATCCACCAGCACTCCCAGGTCCTTCTCTGCAGAGCTGCTCTCCAGCAGGTCAGCCTCTAGTTTGTACTGGTGCCGAGGGTTATTTCTCCCTGGGTGACTCTGCACTTGCCCTTGTTGAACTTCAAGAGGTTCTTCTCCGCCCAGCTCTCCAGCCTGTCCAGGTCTCTCTGAATGGTAGCACAGCCCTTCGGTGTATCAGCCACTCCTCCCAGCTTGATATCACCAGCAAACTTGCTGAGGAGGCACTCTGTCCCCTCATCCAGGTCACTGATGAAAAGGTTGAACAGGATGGGACCCAGTACTGAGCCCTGGGGGACACTACTAGCCACAGGCCTCCAACTAGACTTCACGCCACTGATGATGACCCTCTGAGCTCTGCCTTTCAGCCAGTTCTCAATCTACCTCACTGTCCACTCATCTAAACCACACTTCCTGAGCTTCTCTAAGGATGTTATGGGAGTGTCAAAAGCCTTGCTCAAGTCAAGGTACACAACATCCACTGCTCTCCCCTCATCAGAGCGCAGCTAACAGACACAGCAGTTTGTGCAGCGCTGTCTCGGCTCTGCCTTGAACTTCTGGGGCCCGTGTTGGACATTGTGGTCTGCTGGCCCTTGAGGGATGAGGGGACTAGAGAGTGACTCTGCTAACAGGTAAGGGGAGCTGGGCAAGGGCAACTGCAGGAAGCCTTAAGCTCTCCTGGAAGAAGCCCCAGCACTTATCCCCCACTCTAGCTGGGTGTAGCTATTGCAAACAAGCAGTCTCCGTGGCCCCTGAATAGAGGGAGTCGGGGCTTTTGACACAGGTAGCCCTTGTTTAGGGTGGCTCAAGTACCCTGTGGGTTGGTAGTAGAGAGAGGTCTATTTAAGAGCCAGGCCTGCAGCACAGCTAACAGAGGCAGCAGTTTGCAGAGGAGGAGCACAGTTAGGTGCAGGAGGACATCTTCTTCCAGCGCCAGTAGTGCCCACTCTTGCTAACATGGTTGTAACTCACCATAAAGCATATTTGCCAGTAGCTGTGGGAATTGCCACATCAGCTGTGTCAAAAACGTCAACCCAGACAGAGCCTCTTACAGCAGAGGCTGCCCTACAGGTCCCAGGCTGCAGGGAGTGCTTGGAGCCTCTCCAGAAGGCCTGGATTGATGGTCCGCTCTCCTTCAACAACAGCACATCTCTTGCAGATTTGTGTCGTCAAGTCAAAGAGTTGCGGGATGAAGTCAGTGGACTGTGAAACATGCGAGAATGTGAGCAGGAAATAGACAGGGCATTCTCAGAGACTGTACTGCTTCTGGAGTCCCAGTCCCCTGCAGCAGGGGAGTTGCTGGAGGACTCTGTGAAGAGTGAGCTAGTACAGCACAGCACTGTCAAAGAAGGCTGGAAGCTACTTGCATCTTGAACAAAAAGAAGAAAGCCCCCTAATCCTCCTGTAGACTTGGAGTTACAGCTGAAGAACAGGCTTAGTGCACTCCAGGATGAGGAGAACCTAGACCTGGCCTCAAAGGAAGCAACTGGGCTGTCTGAGCCTGTACCTTGTGTGACCACTTGGAAGAGGCGACGAGTAGTTGTAGTGGGTGATTCCATGCTGAGGGGGACAGAGGTGCCTATCTGCTGACCTGACCCCTCCTCTAGAGAGGTTTGCTGCCTGCTGGGGGCAAGGATACGAGATGTGTCTGAAAGGCTACCAAGGCTTGTCTGCTCATCAGACTACTACCCTCTGCTGCTCTTTCATGTGGGTGCTAACGATACAGAGAACAAACTAGAGACAATCAAAGAAGACTTCAAGCCTCGGGCACGGTGGTCAGCGGTCTGGGAGCCCAGGTGGTCTTCTCATCGGTCCTGCCGATTAAGGGGATGCATGGGAGGAGGAATAGGAAGATTTTCCAAATCAACAACTGGCTATGCCACGGGTGTTGGCAACAGGGTTTTGGATCAACAGCTGGTGGGGAGAGATGGGATTCACCTCACCAAGTGGGGCACATTTGCCTTTGCAAACAGGTTAGCCAGCCTAGTAAAGAGGGCTTTAAACTAGGCAGGAGGGAGGAGGCGAAGTGTCCTACAGATGGGGTAGACAACAAAACACAAGTTGGGTTGGGGGTCCTCCAAAGGGTGCATGCAGCTGGGGATGTGCGTTTGGGACAGGGCTATGGGCGACCCCCGTACACCTTTCTTGGGAAACCTGCAGGCATGACTACCTCTGAGTTGCCTGTACACCAATGCACACAGCATGGGGAACAAACAGGAGGAGCTGGAGATCTGTGTGCAGATGCAGGGCCATGATCTCATTGCAGTTACAGAGACATGGTGGGATAGCTCATATGACTGGAATGCTACCATGGATGGCTATGTGCTTTTCAGGAGAGACAGGCCAGGAAGGTGAGGTGGTGGAGCTGCTCTTTATGTGAGAGAGCTCTGCCTAGGGGTGGAGGAGGAGGCAGTTGAGAGCTTATGGATAAAGACCAAAGGGCAGGCTAACATGGGGGACACTGTTGTGGCTGTCTACTACAGGCCACCTGACCAGGAAGAGAAAGTTGTTGAGGCCTTCTATAGACAGTTGGAGGTAGCCTCACGATCACAGGCCCTGGTTCTCATTGGGGACTTCAACCACCCTGACATCTGCTGGAAGGACTACACAGCAAGGCACAAACAGTCCAGGAGGCTCCTGCAATGCATTGATGATAACTTCTTGTCACAGGTGGTGAAAGAGCTATGAGGAATGGTGTCCTGCTGGACCTTGTCCTTACCAACAGAGAGGGACTGGTTAGAGATGTGAAGGTTGGGGGCAGCCTTGGCTGCAGTGACCATGAGATGGTGGAGTTCAGGATCCTGCAGGAAAGAAGTAAGACAACAAGCAGGAGAGTGGACTTCAGGCTCTTCAGAGTCCTAATTGGTGGAATCTCTTGGGTTAAGGCCCTAGAAGGAAGCGAGGTCCAGGTGAGCTGGCTAGTATTCAAACATCACTTCCTCCAAGCTCAAGAGTGGTGCATCCTTATGAGTAAGAAGTGCAGCAAAAGGGGCAGGAGACCTGCATGGATGAGCAAGGAGCTCTTGGCCAAATTCAGACAGAAGAAGAAAAAACACAGAATGTGGAAGAGGGGACAGGCTACTTGGGAGAATTGTAGAAATGTAGTCAGAGTGCGTAGAGATGCTGCGAGGAAGGCTAAGGCCCATTTGAAATTGAGTCTGGCAAGGGATGTCAAGGACAACAGGAAGGGCTTCTTCACATACATCAGCAGCAAGAGGAGGACTAGGGAAAATATGGGCCCCCTACTGAATGGGGCGGGGGCCCTGGTGACAACAGATACAGAGAAGGCAGAATTACTGAATGCCTTCTTTACTTCAGCCTTCACTACTAAGGGCAGCCCCCAGGAATCCTGCAGCCTGGACACGAGGGAAAAAGTCTGGAGAAGGGAAGACTTTCCTTTGGTTGAGGAGGATAGGATTAGAGACCTTTTGGGCAGGCTAGACATCCACAAATCCATGGGCCCAGATGGGATGCACCCACGGGTACTGAGGAAGCTGGCGGATGTTGTTGCCAGGCCGCTCTCCATCATCTTTGAAAGGTCCTGGAGAACTGGAGAGGTGCCTAAGGACTGGAAGAAAGCCAATGTCTTCAAAAAGGGCAAGAAGGAGGACCCAGGCAACTATAGGCCAGTCAGCCTCACCTCCATCCCTGGAAAGGTGATGTAACAGCTCATTCTGGATGTCATCTCCAGACATATGGAAGAAAAGAAGGTGATCAGGAGTAGTCAGCACGGATTCACCAAGGGGAAATCCTGCTTAACCAATCTGATAGCCTTCTAGGATGGAATGACTGGCTGGGTAGGTGAGGGGAGAGCAGTGGACAAATAAATGACTGTGGAACTAGCTCCATCTTAAGTGTGGCAGTGGGTATCTTAGCTTGCCATTCAAACCATACTTTGCTCACACCTTCAGTGCTTCTAGGACACTAGAATTTCCTAGGTACAGAGTTGGGGAGATTTACAGCTAGAAATCTCTACAATATTATCTAAAGAAGTAGATCCTACTACTGTAAGAATCTCATACTCTCTGTGGATCAGATAAAGAGGGAACATGTGACATACATTGACTCATGATTCTTCATCAATCTGTACTTACAATCACAAGATTAAAAATCCCGATCAGACTCTGAGGCAAAAGAAGTGTAAAGGAAGTGAAAGGCTTACTACACATCATAATGATCATGCAGCTCGCTACAAATCCAGGAAAAAGCTGGTGATCTGAGGCAAGTACAGCAATACGAGCCTCTCTGGCTCTGCTGTAGACCCAGCTACAGAATCAAATAACACAGACAAAGGGAAGATGCCAGAATAGCACAAAGAAATGAAGAACAATGATTTCGGGCTTCTTTTTCAGTACAGCCTAGAATGAGTACCATGTTAAAGCAGTCAGCACAGAACAATTCATGGAAAGAAGAATGTTGGCAAGATGCAAATATTTTCCTTTAAATACCAATTTATTAGAACCAATAGCACTTTCATGCTCACTCCATGATAGATACGGGTACTTTAGCTTAAATACTTACAGAAGAGCATAAGCGAAGAATAAATGTCATAATCCACCAAAGATTCACAGGTTAGAACAAAATTTGTCTAAAATAATACACTCTTTTCACCTCTTTTCAAGCGAAAAATGAGTCTACAGCAACAAACTAGAAGATACCTGATTCTGATTCCTGCTTTAGATTTTTCACTAACAGTATAACAAATTAGGAGGAATCCTGCTGAAGACAATGACATTATAAGGAAAAAGATCAAATTATTATTTTTTTAAATCTCAATCTACAATCTTCTCATGTGAATATATATGGGATAGTGAATATATATGGGATAGTGATACTAGCAAACAGTGATTGGTTTAGCCCCGAATCTTGTTTTGAATTGAAAATTACTCAAACATGGTTTACTACCCCTTATTTTCAGATTTGCAAACCAATACTGCCACACAGACATTGTTTGCAAATCTGCTCTCCCACAAACAGTCACAAACATTTTTACGTGCATACTTTCCCTGTAACTTACAAGCACTGATTGAATTATTTCTGTCATCTTTTTAATTGTTTTTAAAAAGACGTAAATATATTTTACATCCGCAGTCTGTCTGCACTTGTCTTTTCATTCTGTTCTGTTGCATAGTTCTTGTATCATCTGTTTCTTGCTAGGACTGATTTACATTTGTTTCCTGCTCTGTTTTTTTGTTGTTTTGTCATTTCACTGAGCCAGATTTCCAGTTAATTCATAGTCACAGCTCATGCATAAGCATCCAGATGGGTCTCAAGCACTCATTTCACCAATTAGAAACAGTACAGGTACTTTCCATCCAGGTTCATTAAGCGCCTCTAGGTCAAGGGTAGAAGAGTTGCTTTATATTTTATCCCTGTGAGTATTTATATTTTATGATCTCTTCTGTGGCTGGCTGGTTTGGGGTTCTCTCACTTCAGGAGGGCTCTGGGTTCTGCTTCCCTGTTTCGGCTAGTATAAAACCAGACGTAGATGTTGGCTAAGCAGAAGAGAGTGTTGGACTCTTTCAGAACCTGATGCAAAGCCCAGAGAAATCTGTGGGGATTTCTTTGTGGGGACCAGTTTCAATTCAAGTTTTACCATGGCTTGCATGTGTGATACATTTTGATACAAATAGTTGATAAAATTCACTTCCTTATTTAATCATCTGTTTTAGGTCTTCATGGAGGAAGAAATTCCTAAAAGAGTCTTCAGATGAAATGCAAGCCTACCTAAGGTTCAGACAGTTCAGTTAACTACACTCTCCAGCTGTAGAAGTAGAGCAGTAGAAATGCCAAAAGTGTAGTTTTTGCTGTACTTCACTACTAGTCCAATTGGGAGGAGAGTGTGGAAACTTCCCAGAGCCAATCCTTGAAACATTTCCAGAAGTGAGAGATTCAGAGGCCTGGGCACTTGCTTGAACTTTGGACACTTTTCTCACCTACGCCCAGACGCCATGGTCATTGACAGACATAGAACGAAATAAGCAACTGAGTGCTCATCATTTCCAAAACAATGTAGTCTTACATTATGAATTAAGAGTATGATACAGGTAAGTAACCTCCTGAAATGTTTATTTAGACAAGAGTTCTGTGAGCAGACCCTGAAAAGCAATCACTGTTAAAAATGATGGATTTTATTGCATTCGATAAAACACTTACATGTTGCTGGAATGACATCTCAGTTTTTCAAATAGCTAGAAATTGCTGAGCTTAATGGGGACTGGAGTGATGATATAATCACAGTTTTCTCTAGTGTACAGCCCCTATCATTTATTATTTCAACTACTGCACATTGGAATCCGTTTACTTTGACAGCCCTGTCTCTCCATAGGTCAGCTTGATAGCATCAACTGGGAATGGGTAATAACCAAATTGCAGTGACAGCAGGCTTGGCAGAGCTAACTTTAAAGGTAGAAATGAGCTTAAAAATACATAAAGGAGGTGTGACAAAAATGAGAACTGAAGCAGCCTCACTTGAACATTGCACAACTCCACAGATTTTTGATTTCCAGATGTTCTACCTATCAGATATTCCCCGATGGATTTCATTAAAATTCCAAAATACGTCAGTCACTTTCAGCTGCTCAAGGATATGGTATTGATGATATGCTGCGTGGTTGTTCAGCCATGGATACACACTAATCTTCTCTCCGTGTTTTTATTTTCCTTTTTTTTTTTAACTGAGAAGCACTTTTTGCAACTTCTGGCAGTAGATTTGCTGAGGGAATGCAGCAGTTCTGACCCTCAGATGGCAAACAATGATTTAACCATGCATATAAAGACAGTGCAAATTGCATAGCTAAATACAAACCATTTGTTTGAAAAATGAAGAGGTAAGCAAAGCCTCTTTGACAAGTGAACTTCTTCCGCTAGGTTTGCATAAAACTGAACTGTTCTTACAGAGATGGGTGAGACTTCCTCCTGTGGGACATTGCCTAAGGGGGATAAGCAAACCTTGCTGATTTGGTTGTTACATACACAAATACTGAGTTGCCTGTATCTCTTTTTGTCTATGGTCTCCCTCCTCCCTTAGCCCTTTGCTAAGAAAAGTTTTTTTTTTTCTTCTTTTTTTTTTAATATCCTCAGATTACTGACAGTGGGGAAGAACTACCCACCAAGGGTGATCAGAGAGAGTTTAGTGCTTTTAATGGAACTGAAATAAGAATCAGATTGAGATCCACGAGCAGAAAATTTGTGTTGCTGTCTGTACAACAACATACCAGTCAGGTAATTTTCTAAAAGGACACTTAGATAGCTTGAATCTGCTCCTGTTGTCTTAGAAGTGTTATACTCTCTGCTACCTCTCACTTCTAATGTTTATGCCTCCTACAGTTTGTATCTGGTTACTTTATTCCCCCCTCGTCATGTGTAAGCATTTATTTATTTAATCTCTCCTCGTAAGTCTGTCCCTCTCAGTCCCATAAACCAGCCGAAATCAATCCAGTAATCATTTTTGTTGCTTTACTCCATTTTCCCTTTCATAGTGTGTATATATTTTTAGCCATAATGTACCCATAATTAATGAAATACTTCAGAAACAGTTGCAGCAAGGCCATATAGATAAGGGACTCCTTGATTAGGTGCCTGTGTTTATTACTTGGGTTTTATGTCCCCCTTCTGTCATATTATATTGCAAATTCATGGCTATCATGTTGCTCACAATTTCTCCAAAGTACCTATTCCTACTGCTGCTTCCCAGATTCTAATCTGTTCGTTGAACATCTGCGTTTTGCATTCATTTCTCAGAAATGTGCTGGCTTGCAATTTTTCAAGTTGCATTTTATTTTTGGTGGGCATCTTGTGCTGCATGTTTCTGTCATTTCTTTAACCCACTTGCATTGTCTTATTTTCTTTTCTTCTACAGCCTCATTTGCTTTATCAGTAGAATACAGACTCCGGGTATTATGGTTCCCTGGTTTGACTATTTTTAATATACTTAATGCCACATTCCTTTGTCATTCTCCATGTGCCTCTTATCTGGTCTCTCACCTTGCTCTCTTTCAGCTGATAGATAAGTTTAGCCAGTGTATTTTTTTTTGCTTCATCCAAGTTTTTCCTCTTAAACAAAAGGCAACATCATAAGTATGTAAACTTCATGATCTCTTTGTTAATAAATAGCTACAGGCTACTTGATATTAGTTTGTCAGAATCTGGATTTAAAAGCATCCTGAAAAGAAAAAAAAACATTTTCATTAATCATATAAATTTTAACAAAAAAGTTATCGTGAAAGCTTTTGCATTCTGACTTGGCAAAATGAATATTAGACTTTTTTTGATAATTACTTTCCTTTCTAAAAATCGTATTTTATTCTATCAAAGCTCATATTTCAGATGGCACATTTAGTCTTTTATCTATTGATATACTTAAATCTAATGATAAAAAGCATGAGAAAATAAAACCTACTGCAAAATAACTACTACAGATAAGCCATTACGTAATTTAAATGTGGAAAGGAATAGTTGTCAGCATTAACTTACTGAAAACAAATGCTTTTAGTAAAATGCTACAAATTGTCTTGACCTATTTTAAAGAAAATTCTGATAGCACTTTGAGGCTTACTGTCAGAAGCTCTCTCATCACTAGCAGTATCTATCTAATAGTAGTTTGTAATTTCAGAAAGTTGACACAGGTTTTATGTCTTTGTTCATCTACAAATTTCTATTTCTAACATTCATTATATTGACTTTGGGTTTTCCCTCCTGAAGGATGAGAACTTAACATATAACGAAACCTTCTGAAGGATGATCTTCCAGTAGTTCTTGCCAGATATATTATTGTTTAATTTCCTCAATGAAAAAAAAAGTTTGAAGGTGTAAGTAATAGCTGAGAACATATCACAATTATCTATAAAATTGGGAAGTGATCAGTTAATTTGAGAGAATGAAATTTTGTAGGCACTTCATGAACATTTTTGAGAAAAAAGGGTATGTTTCAAACTTTTGATTATAGAAAAAGAACACTAGAACTTTACTAAAGCAAAGTAAAGTTGAACATTACTTACATCTTAGCAAAAGGAAAAGAACTGTCCTGCCTGACCCGTAACTATCAAATATGGGGCAGACATTGATAGGAGTTTCCTGTTATAAAACAGCACTGCTCTGGAGACACGGTAGAAAAAAAAAAGAAGGAAAAAAAAGAAAGACCCTCCCCCCCAAACAAAACAAAGGAAGTAAAGTAAAATGGAATAGAATACAAGTGATTGTACCATGTTTTTAATTAATGAGATCACAGGAGATTGCTAAAATGAGTACATTACCTAATGGTGAATTAATATTATATGCTGAAATATCCCACAAGGGGAGAATTGGATATGCTAATATTGTATGAAAGAGATTGCTACTGGCAAATATTTCACTATAGAGAGTTCTACATTAAGCATAAACTCAAAAAAACCCCGAGTTTTAATATGTCATGAAATTTTAATTGCCTAGGATTATTAAAGCAAGATAAAAGCTTGATTATACACCTTTGCATCCTTTTGATGGTCTTTATTGACCATTGATCCAGACTTGGTTTTAGAAATGTGGTACATTGTTGTATGAGTAACAGAACAGACATTTTAAGGTATAAAATTATAATTCCTTAGCAATGATATTCTAAACTGCAATTTGCCTAGGTCTAGCTGTAATGCTACTTAGAGGAGCCTTAGGGGAGGATATTTGTCCTTGGAATATTCTTTCCTCCTGTTGGTTCAGTAATACTGTCTGCCCTTTGGTAATAGTCAGGCTATTCTGCAAAATGCACCTGTTATTTTTGTTAGTGTGCAGGGAACACTATCCAAATCTTCATATTCTGGCCTATGTCTGTTTAAGGTACCTAGAACTACAGAAACCAACCAACTTTCCGTTGTTCCGTTCAAAGCTGTAAATCATCCTGGATTCACTAAAAAGTTCACTGACCTCAGTAAATCCTCTGGTGAATGTGATTCAAGTTTCAAACTTATGAGGAAACCTGAAAATAGCAGGATTTGAGGTTTCCTTGGACTGAAGTGGTAAAAAAAATACTTTATAAAAGAAGACTGCAACAGAAAGACCCAGATTTTCAGGCTATATTAGTCTGTGTACCTTGGAGCGGATTATATGAGTCAGACACAGATGGCAAATTCTGCATGTTACTAACTCCTGTTCAGTTCAATTTCTTAGCTCCATTATAGAATATAACATAACTGCAATTTCTGGAGCCGATGAAAATATATTTTGGTGATTATTACCATTTTTACTGAATGACTTGCTCATAGTTTTTGTGGTTGACCAGTTGCCAGATGAAAGATGGATTTTATTCTTTTACATCCCTTTGAATAGGAACTGAGTTCATTAAATTATTTGTCAATACTTTTGTCTTGATATATGATGAAAACTGGTTTGATCCTCATGCTCAAGATTAATAAAAAAGACAGAGATAGGCCTTCAGTGGCTGCAAACTGGCACAGATCCACTGATTTGGATAAAGCCTTCAGACATTTCAACAGAACTCAGCTGGGTTTATAGTTAAGTTGACCTACTTCGTCTGTGGTCTGCTTCCCAATTGCCTTGCAATCAAAATCAAGAGAGTTCTTAGACACAGTTGTTCACTCTGGAAGCATCATGCATATCATACATATGTATCATGAATGAGAGGTTTCTCTTGCATTCTGGCTTTTTATTGTGAGAGGTATTTTTCCAAATTATGTTTTCAGGTTTGTATGTCGTTACTTCACTTCTTAATTGCAGGTTCCCTGCTATTTAGCATGTTCTCTTCCATGGTAGTATTTCTTTTGTGCTTCTGCGGTTGGTCTCATTTTTCTGTCCTCTTGTCATTCTCTTGAAGAGGGTACCTGACAGTTTGCAGACTTATATTTAATTGTTCCAACCATTCTGTCTTCCAGATAATAACAATTAGTATAATCTTCACAGATTATCTTTAAATAATAAAGAAAACAATAAAACAATGGTTCAAAGATCTGAATCTTAGCATTGTTTACTAAGGATTTTTCTGAGCAGTATAAATAACTAGTTCTTTCTCTTTTAACTTTCTGATTTGAATACAATTGTATGAAGAATTCAGTGTTTTGTATTTCTGATGCCACACTCACTAAAGCGTGATAATGCAATTTAAATGTGATCAATGCAGGAAGACTGGTACTATTAGATGGTGTAATAGAACCGGGTATAGAATAAGACTAGATGAAAATCAAAATAATAACATATATAAAGCTGAGACCTCTTTTGCATCGTAAACAGTATGGATCCAATGCCTCTATTTTGTGAAATAAATGCCTGTAAACTAATTCTGCATTTACCAGCCATCATCAGATGCAGCTATGGCATTATCTGAGGAATTTCAGTTCCCTAAGAATGTTGTCTGTGCCAGCTGGGATTTTATTTTTCTTAGTGCTATGCTATGGCAGGAGAATGTGAACCCAAATATGTAGCATCCAAAACTACCCCAGGGACTCATGTGACAGACTGTCTGAAGCATTTCAGAAGTATCTTTTTTTAGAGCTAGAATATTCAGAATCATTAGCATAACTGGGACAAATGAAAGAGTGAAAAATGCTGAAATAACTGGATGAATTTCACATTGAATTGTAAGAAGCTGTGGGAAACAAAACTAAGCAACGGGAAAGGATTTCAACAGTAACAAAGAAAAGTGAAGGTTACTGCAGTTCAGAGAAGATAAATGTCTCAGTCACAGCTTGGGAAACACAAAAAGAAAAGACAGAGAAAAAAATAAGAGTAGACTTGATTCTTATTTCATACTGCTTGTCTGACTCAGGTTGAAGAACATTGTCCTTAGTAATTCTTGACTGATGTGCTAGAATGGTCACGCTTTTGCTGTGGTCAGACTGGCCTGCAGCGACCCTGAAGACAGCAAAGATGATTGTGAGTCATTTCTGTCTATTCCCTAAGTTCAGCCTGTGCCAGCAAAGGTTTTATCAGACCTAAACACCTGGTCCTTGCTGAACATGGATTAGATGTGTCTATGTCCATCTGATACACAGTCAGTAACCATTACCTATCTGCTATGCTGTGTCACAGTCTAAACCAGGAGTTAGCTTCTGCCACCACTATACACAACAAGGAATATATCTGGTCTCATTAGTATTTTTTTATCAAAACTTTGGAGCCTTTTCCTGAGCAAAATGATACTGAATACCTTCCAGGACCTGGAGGAAGGAGGACTGTAAATTATGAGGGTCAGACTCTGTCCAGGAGAAGTCCAGGTTTGTTCTGTAAGACTCTTTACAGTAGGATATAAGGTAAATCTGGATACAGGCTGGTATCTGATTTTGAAGTTACCTTCCCACAGGCTGACTGCCTGTGCATGGTTCATTTAAATTGGTCATGTAAACAAATTTGGAGATAAAATGTCTGCTTTTTCTTTCAATTCTTGTGTGTGCAGAACATTTGTGCTCCTTACAGCCAGACACAAGTGCAACCAGTCTCCCGTGCCAACACTTTCTGATCTATAAGCATGGCTCAGCATGGAAGGGGGGTTATCTCACCTTGGATCTGCTGTTTTGTGGGTGAAGATTGTAGCTGTATGGGGGGATGGGAGAATCCAAATTGAAGTCATGGCACAGAATATCATGAGTCTTAGTGTGCTGGTACGATTATGTATCTAGTTTAAATGGGAAAAGCTGTGTAAAGAAGGGATTTATATTGAATCAGATTGCAGGTGGCAGTATTTTGCTGAGCTGATGTTGCTGGCACAGATATGCTAGAATTTGGCATACAAATTACTAAAAAAAAATCAGTATTTATAAGGTATCTGTAAGTATATTGACTACAGTGGGATTATTTTGGCAGCAGATTGGCATCAGCAGTGAATCGGACCCATATGTTCCTTACAACTCCCCAGTAGCAATGTCTTTCATGTTTTATCCCCATATTTGTGTGTAGATGCATGGTGTAATTGGCATACCCCATATTTCTGCAGGTGCAGCATACGCTCGCCGCTAAAATGTGTCTCTCTGTTTTTTGCCTGCACAGCAGCCACTCAGTCAGGTGTGCAGCTCATCACATTTCTATTTGGTATGGGTTGTAAGCACAAAAAATATCAGAGTACATTGTTCAGGTGTTGGTTGTGCCCATAAAATGATGGTCACCTTTGAAAATAAACTCATGGAAAGCAGGCTATGTATAGAAAGCCATTTCCTTGATGGATGTTAGCTGTAGGGGGAGGATAAAACAGGCCCTTACGTATAACTCTGTAGGGTAATCATTCCTGTAAATGAAACTTACTTACTACTGTAATTGCACAAGGACTTAGGCATTGTGAAGGCAAAATCAAAATGCTAGCAGGCAAGTTGTCCTCCAGTTTATTAGGGTTCCTTTCCAGGAGGGCGACATTCAGTTATGTTTTCCAGTGCCAAAAGAGCTTCACAGTTAAGCCAGCTGAGTTTGCATTCAGATTTTCTACTTTAAGTTACAAATGTCTTGCTTTTCAAAGCTTTTCAGCTGACCTGAAGTGGCACACTAACAGTACTACAGCTAATTGAATATATATCTCATTTTTCATTTTTGCAGCTTTACGGACCATTTGCTCATTAAAAAAGGTGAGTGTTTGCATAGGAGCAGACAAGAGAATTAAGCAGCAGGAAAATCTCTGTGACAAGATGTTGCCTCTTTCGTTTTTGAGTTTGGCAGCTGGATACTTCTGTTAACTCGTATTTATCTTGAGTTAATGTAATAATTGGGAAATGACTACTTTGCTTCAGTAGAAGTATCCTGCAGTTAAATGCAAGAAATTCTATTTGCCTCAAGGCTGTGCTCTGTTCTGTGTAGACAGTGCTATTTGTACATACATCCCTATAAAATTTTGAAGAGAGATTTGTAATGATCACTAGTAAAGCACAGCTCTGCAAGAACTAAGGACAGTAAAAATTGCTGATAATCCATCTTATAATGAGAGTGTTTATGCTAAGTAATCAGTGGACATGCCTTAGATTCTGCTGTTCAGTGTTGTATGAGTTCTCAATGAGGGGTACCATTTTGCATTACACTGCTTCTTTCCACTAAAGAAAATGATCAGTTAAAGACATTTAGGAAGTGAACCCAAGAGTTTTACTTATGCATCACAGGAGAATATCAAATATTAGCATTATGCTCAATGTTCCTTTGCAGTTCATAATCCCTCAAGCTATCTAGTTCATACAAACAGCTGTAGTGAAAGTGTACAGAGGCCAGATAGACATTGGATTGGGGGAGAGGTATTGTATAGGCCTGAAAATAAAATAAGCTTATTCAAGTAGAACAATACTGCTGTTCAATAAAGCTTATTGAAGTAGAAAATAAGCAAAGTCTCAGCACTTTTTCGGAAGGGTCCTGAATGTAAGCTAATTCCTGCAGAAAAGATGCAGTGTTGATTCACGCCTCTCATGTGCTTCAAGGGGTTTTTTTTTTTTCAGCCTCTTCTTCCTAAACAGTGAAAAACAAAAAGGGTGGAAAAATAAAGTATTACTGCAGTAACTTTAAATTCCTAAATACTAGGAATCTAACTTTCTGTGTCATTTTGTTATAAAAGTGACCCAAAAGTCCACGCTCCCTTTGTTGAATAGCCTTATTCTTTTGCCAGGAGAAATGCTTTGATTCATAAGGAGTTTGTTTTTAGACTATGCCTCTTTGACTCATCATTGATGCAGATTTGTAGATACTGAGTGGACAGAAACATGATCAAAGAGGAGAGAAGGATCTAAGGCTGTTGTAAGTGGGATATTAGATCTCTGAAGAGACTGAGGTTGCTTAGAGGTGTGTGTTATATTAAAAAGAGCAGGTGTGCCCAGCAACGTCAAGAGGAGAGGAAAGTGATAGTGAAAATGCTAGTTTTCCCTTCCTCTAGCATTTCTGGCCAGTGAAGCAGTCAAACAATATAGCCTGACATCATTCCCTACTGGAATTCCAGAGACCTTCTGGATTTGTTTTTTCTGATACTCTAGGCCAGAGACCACAGGTTCCTCTATGTCTCTGGCTTTGGCTCTTCTTTTGCCTCAGAGCAACAGTGACAGAGGAGCGGGATAGTGCTGCCCCAAAACAGGGTCGTTCCTCTGCCTTACTGCATGGAGATGCAGAGGCAGCAGTGTCTGCGATGCCCTCCCGAGCCGTAGGGTACAGAGAGTCTCAGGAGGGAGCTTACCACTGCACGGAGCAGCAGAGTATCGCTCTGATGCTGCTCTTCCGAAAACTGTCTCCAGGAAGCAGAGCACATCACCCCTCACAGGAGACAGTTTGAATCTGTAGAGAGTGGCTTACAAGCGTGAAGATAAAATATTTTATTTTCTAGCCCCTTTTAAATGATTTGTTTGTGCATCAACACCAGCGGTGTCATCAACGTTTAAAATACTTTGAAACACATTTTCATATTAACAGCAACAAAAAAGAGCAATGGATTGCAAGACCATGGACCAAACTTTCCTCTGAGTTATTGTCCTTTAAGTCCTTCAAGAGGTTGTACAGAGAGGAAATCAGTTAGCTGAACTGCTTTTTTGGCCTTGCAAAGGTAATGACTGTTGACCTCCGTCTTCCTCTGTGAAAAGGTTTATTAAAAAATAGATAAATGCTTGGATCCTGGAAATCATTTTCAACATCATATTTTTAGGCAGGTCAAATGTGCAGTCTTCATGACTGGACAGCACCATTTGAAAACTGTGCTAATTGCTTCATTTTTTCTTTATTTTCTTGTGGCTGAAGCCACAATACTTTGGGCAACTCCCTCAGTCAACTTCCCCTATCCAAGTTGCAGATTACTAGACTAAAATCCTCACTATCTGAGGAGATACATAGAGTGAAATGTGCTGATCTGGATGGATCACAGAGTTTATACTGAAACCTATCTGCCAGCAGACATAAGAGCTACAGAAAAAAGATCCTTATGACTATTGCAGCACTATTGCCAAAGGGGATGAAAGGGTCATGTTAGAATACAAGTCACTGCTGGGCAGGATCAGATGACTTTTTGGCATCTAATTCGGGCTTCACCCTGCTTGAAGCAATAAATGTGGTGAGACTTTCTGGAAATCAGCTGGACATTGGAAATGACTATGTTATTGCTTAAGTATTTGCTCTGCAGACAGGCTCCATGTCCATAGTTGGGGGGTATTTCTGTCAGCTCATATGGATAACTTTCAAATTCTTGTTGCAGAGCTTCTTGCTTCCACTGCTGCACTCCCTGCAACAAGCAAAACTCCTTGCAGTAGAAGTTCCTCTCCGAGCTTTTGGGATCCATAGCTCTTCATCAGTTATTGCAAAAAGCAGCAAAATCCAAGCTAAGAGCCTCTGAAAATACTATTCTCAAGTACTGCCTGAACAGTTGCTCTAAATCCTATAAAATCACTGGGAATTAGTTTCTCTTTAGGTAGTGTAGAATATAGCAAAATAATTCAGTCTTGAGGTACTTTTGCTGGAGATACCTCACCCTCTCCCCACCATCTCATCTTTCCTTCATTGCCCCCCAAAACCCACAACACTAAACTTACTTGAAAGCAAGAGGACTTCATTTCTTAGTTCAGAGAGACTCTAGAAGATGTCTGGATTAGAAGCCGTTCAGAGCACTCAGTTGTCTGATGTTTATCCAGCTACTGTGTGTCACTTATTGTCCTTTGACAAAAACAATAATAATATTTGAAAATTTTACTCTGTAGCTTAACCACAAGCTTGAAGTTCAAGCATAAGAGGAGAAGAATTACATGGAAAAGAGGACAACATATACAGGGAATGTTGAACACAGCCAGAAAGGAAGGAGACAAACTAGTCTTTTTAAAAATACTATTTAAGTTCTAATAACCACTGTAATACTTTCATGATATGGAGACATTAGGTGGGATCTGATTTCTTTTATCTTGTTGGTACAGTCAAGCTGTGAGCATTTCAGTGTGTGGCCTTGATCCCATTGCACTTAGCAAGGTGTATAAGTGCTAGGAGGAGCATTTAGCATCCTTTAATGTCACCTGGATAGAGCAACATTCCCATGCACATCTGCGGAATAAACTATTAAGAAAAACATACACAGCCATAACTAACCTTTCTGGAGGCTAATGGTCTCCTAAGTCAAGTGCACTCAGCCTGTGTACACAAGCTAACAATAGTCAAAATTTCCAAAGAAAGAACACAGCTTGCCAAGAATTGTAAATCCCTTACTTGCATTTACGTGGTACCATCTAACATCATACCTTCCCTGTCCACCATTTAACTTTCCAAACGTATTTTTATGAGGTCAGTCATCATGGGGAGAAAAGTTGTGTATCCTGCTAACAGAAGGGAATGCAATCTTGCACCAGTATGAGGGACTCCAAGACCTTGGAGTAATATTTGTATGATTTCTCTGAGCTTAGACGTATACATTACACCACACAGTAGAGTGTGTTCTCTTTCCACCCACTGCTTCCTGGATAGGCATCAAACATCCAAAGACACTCATTTAACAGTAGTGACTCTGAATATTTCTCTAGCAAATTGGTCCACTGGTCACAATGTCTGTTTCTGTCTGAATGAAGCTGAAGTGCACACAGCTCCTTCCCCGTGCTACCGGTTGATTCTTTTGTAGGAGCACAAGCTGCCAGTAAGTAACCTCGCCTTTGTCTTTAAGCTGTTTGAGTAGGTTGAAAGCAAGAGAAAGTGGAGTTGCTAGCATATATTCAGCTACACATGTAATGGCGACAGCCCGCAAATTCCTTTGTTTTGTTTGTTTGTTTCTTTGGTTGTTGGAGTCAGATATGAATATTTTGTCCTGTGAGGATCAGAGAAGGAAATATGGACGAGGGTAGCATGCATATTCACTACTTTTCATGGAGAAGGAAAAAGAAATACTGTTGCTGTGGAAGAACTTAGCTTGATCTTTTCTGGTTGTCACTGTGTCATGGAGGAAGCCACAATTCATTTCATACCCACACCCCCAGCCTCCCATCACTTTTCTTCTATCTGTTAAAGCGGTAAATCTTCGTCACTCGCTCTGCAGTCAAGTAAGGGTCAATTACAATCTAGCTATTCACGTCTCTGCAGCCCTTTGAAAATATGAAGTGCTGTACGTGCTGAACGATTTCAGAGTCCTTTTTATGAACAGTCTTTTCTGATTTATAAACATCATACTTTTTTTGCTCATAGTGAACGAAATACAACGTTTTGCAGCAGCAGTATGTGAAAACCAGGATGTATGCTGCTGAAAAAAATATTAATGTTCTATAATAAAGTAGTACCTTTATAAAATAGGGTAAAGGTATGCTTTTTTTTTTTTTTTATGTTTTAGCAGGTGTCTTTCCCTGGAATAATTGAAACTCAGTTCTGAAGTGAAGTTGTGACCAATGCAGAAGTGAAGTTGTGACCAATGCACTTCTAAAATATGTTCAATTTTGTGTATGAAATTTCTCCAAGAGTACTTGATTCACCTTACTCCAGTTCTTACTTTTTTGTCCCTCAGCTGACCTTGATCTTTATATGTCTTTACAGAATCATGTGCTGATATTCTTATTTGTGAATAGACTTTTACCTCCATGTCAGGGACTGCATGTCCTGTCTGATTTACCTGTCCTATCCCATTTAACGTCAGTCTGTTGTCTTGAACTGACTCAGCTTTCTGTCTCCCCTGGATCCTGACCTCTCTTCTAACTGTTTAAAATGCTAGAAGGCTGCTGTGTCATTTTTACCAGAAGGGTTAAGCTGTAATGTAAAAAAAAATCTTACCACCTTATCTGCTTCCCCACCTGCACAAGATTCAGATGAAAATGGATCTAGATCTAAACTAGGTATATTTTTACTTTTGCCCAACTACAAGGTTCTTCAAAAATAAAAACACTCATCTTTTTGTTCCCAGTAAATAAACTCATGGCAGGTCTGGTTAAAGTATGTCAGAACATAGCTAAGAAATAGAAAGGCTTTGAGTATTAAATCAATAATGGCTTTTTCCTAGCTAGTAATCATAAGACAGGATGAAACATTAAGTATCTCTTTCAGGGCCAGATAGAAATCATTCTGCACATCATCAATTTTTTACCTCATATAAAAAAATCATTGCCCAAGTCATACACAGAATGCTTACAGGCATTCTAGTCTACAAAAATTAAATCACAATAATATATCTAGTAGTTCTAGATTTATTTGAACAGTTAGGATAAAAATGATGCATACATAGAGGCATATTTATATGTGTGGTAATGGGCATATGAGGGTGCAATCGTATTATTGATGAATCCACAAAAACCCTGGAAAGCTTTTAGAGGTAACTGCTTTAAAGAAGCAGACTCCCTCTCCTGACTCTAAACTTCCTGTTTTTGAGAAAAGCAGGTTTTACTTTGCTTTAAAAAGTATAACAAGGAGAGTAGTGGAAAGATCTAAAAAAGCTTTAGATCCTTAAGTATTTTTTTGCATGCTTCTCTCTGAATTGCTGGAGATCTATTCTGTAAGGAAAATAAAACAAAATTGAAAACGATTACCAAGTAAATAGAAGGCAAATACTAGGTAAGGCTTTCCTCAGTAGTGTTAATAAATGGCCATTAGTCAATTTAACTTTTAGTTTTGACAAATTGAGACAGATTTTCTTATTATTATTATATGAAAGTGCCTTGATATTTTAATTAGCTGAGGTTGAGCACATGTAATTTGAGAGGAGTCTTGATAGCATTTATTTATTACAGGGAAAGTCACTTGAAGATCTTGATGATCATTTGTAGACCCAGTTATCCACGTTATCATGCTAGCTGTTTACACTGAAACCTGCAAAGCAAGCCTGCAATATCTGAGCTAGTTTAGTGCAGATTAGGTAGGATGTGTGTAGCTATACCTGAATAGTAAGGGGATCAGTGTGGGTTATTTTTTATCCATTCAGAAGCAGGATAAATGAAACCAGTCTGAAGTTTGTGCTGCTTCCAGGACCCATGTGAGATGTGCATGAGCTATTTGAGGCATCTCTCTACACTCACCAGATGTAGTGCAAAACCAGTCATATTAATGACACTCCTAAAATTATGGATTAAAAAGTAGATTAGCTTGAAAGTGATATGTAAAACTGCCAAGGGTCTTCGTCTCTTAGTTTTTTATTCTGTACGCAATCAGTAGTGCATAACTGCTGAAGTAGTGCCTGGAATGTATATGTATATAATGACCATTGTAGAGCCTGACAGGACTTCATAAAATTAAAGATGTGCTTAGAGGAGTGATGCTGCTCTACCGTTCAGAAATCCCATTCTCTGCTGTGACATGTTTATATTACATTTAGTCACTAAGTAGTGCCAGGGATGAACTAAGAACTGTAATAGGAAAAAGTATTGGCATACAAATTATTTTTTACATACTAAATACAGCAGCAAGTGGCAATGCATCCCTACCATATGCTAAAAACATTCAAATTAGTATGGATGAACTTGGTGGTGAAGGATGGAGTTGAGCAAACATCCAGGTGGGAAATGAAACAAAACCTCTTCAGGCAGGAAAACCAATTCGCCATATGGTGGACCTACAGTCCAAAGACTTCAGTGTCCCAGAGAAGCCCAATAAAGTAACATTTGCATTTCTGCTGACACCACAGCAGTGAAAGAACAGAGGACAAGGATTAGTATGTTGCTATTGACGGCTAGTCTAACAAATTAGGAGAATAAAAATGTCCAGAGCAAGTACTCGGTTCTGCCAGGGGAATATGTACTTGATTCTGCTTCAGTCCAATTTCTTGGAAGATATTCTAGGAGGAAATCTTGAAGTGACATTATGGAACTGGACTCACATAACTCCTGTTATGTGAGTTATATACTGCTTTCAGAATTCTGATTTCTATTTCTGCTGTTAAATGTCTAATCCTTTACTGGATAGGAAAAAAAAAAAGATTTCTTCTTCACTCTGGAGTTTAATGAAAAAGTATTTTCCCCAAAGTAACTCATGCATGCTGAATATTTAATTGCAAACAGCATATGCACTTGCAGTATGGATTCACAGAGTGCCAGCCACCAAAAATATATTGCAGGGCTCGCAAGTGTTTGGCAATGGAAAATTTCTGGCCATTGCTAGCCTACCTCTTTGAAAAAGACAGCTTATAACTCTGAAAACAGTGATGATTTCCATCTGAATATGAGGAAAAACTTTCCTGTGAGGGTGACGGAGCACTAGAACAGGTTGCCCAGAGAGGTTGTGGAGTCTCCTTCTCTGGAGATACTCAAAACCTGCCTGGATGCAACCCTGTCTAACATGCTCTAGGTGACCCTGTTGTGCAGGGAGATTGGACTAGATGATCTCCAGAGGTCCCTTCCAGCCTCAACCATTCTGTGATTCTGTGATTTTGTGTCAGAACCCTTTTCTCAGCTCACATCCTTATTAAATAAAAAGAACTACTTTTAAACACGGCATGGAAGATCTGATAGGCATGTTAACTAACAGACGTTTTCTCATCTCTGAACTTCTACTGCTGTTCACTTTCTGTCACTTTTGTAATTCACTAACCAAGGTGAACTGTAGTGCAAAAGAGTATTCTCTTATTTCCTGACCCCAAATTTGTCACGGGTCAAGCTCCCAAACATTAATACCACTATCACGTGATAATACAGTATTTATTTAATTTCTGTGGCTTTTGTTATAATTGTCCCTTAAAGTGGCAGCAAAGTGTAATTACAATTTGATGTCTAAACTGCGAAAGATCAGATATCATGGTATGTGAGTGTAAATGGATCTAAAGTTTGAAGCTTCATGTTTACAGACTATGGAGGTGTTAAGATTTGGAATCTCACGCGCTTTCCAGTGCAATCTCAACTCAACTGCTATATATTAGAAATACTCTCAAAATGGACTACACTACATATGCAGAAAATAGTACTTTGTCCTAAATCGGTATGCAACTCTTTTTTGACCCATTCCTTTTTGCACCAAAGTACATGGAAGTTTTGCCATTGATTTCGGTGGCAGCCAGATCAAGCCCTTTGAGATGAGATTTGTCATTACATGCAAACCCTGCCACAAAGGGTAAGTGCACTTTCATCCTTTGATTGTTGAAAATCCATACTTTATTTGATGATTGTCTTTTAACAAAATCACTTTTCCGAGACCTTGCTGTGATTCATGTACATTTCTAATGTTATTAAGAACCTCAAAGGGCAGGTAAATTGACTGTGTTTTTTCTAAAGCCACTTCCATTTCAATCTAAAACCTGACTGCATTTTGCAATAGAACAGACAGTATAAGCTGACATGAAAAAGATAAGCTTCATAACAGAATAAATTTTTACTCTATACAGAATATAGTAAGAAAAAAAAAAGAAAAGAAATCCAGTATGAATGTATATGAATCTTTCTGAAAAGATAGTAACTTTTCCTGTCTCCCTGGCATTTCCAGCATTTTAAAGGAATGTAATAGCAATGTTATTTTATTTTAAGGATTTCTTTCAAGTACATTTTTGATCTTAGGAAAAAAGAGATAAGCAACTGTGTTATACAAAGTCAATGCAATCACAAATTTGGCTTTTATTAGAAGTCAAAAAAAAATTCAGCTTTAAATTCATGTTTGCAAAATTTGTAACTGATGAATGGTAGAAGGTGAGTGTGTTTGGTAAAAAGTGAAAAAATATATATTTATATACATAGCTACTGCTTGTTTGATCATTGTATTTGTCCTTTTTTCCTTGTCTGGAAACTTCTATAGTATGATCACAATCTGAAACAGTAACTGTAAACATAACCACCAAGCCGATATGTAGAGAGCATTTGAAAGAAATGTTTTGCATAATGACCTTCCATCTTGTGCTCTTCTTCTTCAAATAGGATTTCTAGCAATTATCTTGCTAGATCATTTGCTCATAGTATTTATCAAAATTTTGTTTCTTTTGAAACTCATTTTTAAAAGTACAGTTTTCTTTTACTGTGTTTCCCCCTGCATTTTAATAATAGCCATCGGTAAAGCCAAGTGATATCTCTCAACCCGTAGGTTATTCACTCACTTCTGACTTTTTCCCTTTGTGTAAGTTATTCACAAACAGATGGGGAAATATTGGCATTTATTTGTCCAATTTGCTCATGAAAGTCTTTGACAAGCAATCTTCATCAGGCAATCATTCATGAACTCTTAATAACCTCCATAACTTAAGAAAAAAAAAACTGCCTACTGCCTGCCTTTTCTATCACAGCATGGGACAGCTGAATAGGAAAGGTGGAGTTATATTTTTAAGATATTATTTCAATACTAAAATAACTCTGAGCACACTATTTGGGAAGGATGGAACATCCCATGGTGCTGACACAATGCAGCATTTTGTGGCTATTCCTGTCCCTGGCCAATACTCCTTCGTGCCTTCCGGAGCCTCTTGACAGCCCGTCTGTACGTAGCGGTGTTGGGCTTAGACTTCACACCCCCACACGTCCACCACTGCCCTCCAGCCGGAGGTTGCAACCCTCGCAGATCTGCTGCTGGAAGCTATGGTATGAGCACTTCCAAATTCGTCTCAGGCAGTGTCATCTAGGCTAGCTCATACTCAAACTTAATTGTAAATTAAGCTAACCCTGACTGATTTTGCCTGGAATAGATTGGGGAGCCCTCATATGATTCCTTCTTTGCTAGCAATGGATGGAGGAGGATAACCTGTGATGGAGGTCAGAGGCAATCAGCTAAGGAGCAGTAACATTTTCAGCTGGCAAACTATTTGGAAAATGAACATCTGCCTGTGGCTTTACAGACACTGTGTGAGCATTTGGATCAGCAGTGGGAGGACCTCAGAGAACAATTGTTGACAAACAAGTGCAAAATTAAACCCAGTACAAAAGAGATCGTGAAGTACTCTAACTTTTTGTAAGGTATTATATGCCTGTGGAGTATCCCATAGAGGACATTAAATAGTACTTAGGCCATAAATCTCTTTGTACTCATTCAACAAAATAATAGTGCATTCACAGAGACAGAACAGGGGATTTTGAATACACTGAAATGTCTGTAACTGTGGGATTCTTTTCACACATGCCTTGCACTAGGTGGTGGAAGAATTTGATACTTGCTCTTAATAATCCACCATGCTCTATCTTTCATTCTAAAAGCTGAAAAATGTTTCTTTTGTAGGTCAGAATACAGAAATGGCCAAGCTATTCCCATGTGATTTCCCATATAAACAAACACTCTATACTAAATTCATCTCTGGGAGTATTCTCACTGTGCTGAAATGAAGCTGAGCAACATTTACATCATGTGCATTTGAATGCATGCATTTGAATTACATTATGAATGCAATCTGCAGTGTGCACATTATAACAATAATAATCTCCCACTCCATTCTGGTTTCACTGCAAAATGAATATGAATACAAGATTATAAACTTGCTTAATTTTCAGAGAAATCTGTAACAATTTATAATTTCGTTTTGAAACACAGATTTTTTTGTCTTATCAAGACAAGCTGGATAGTTTCAGCTCTGCTTCTCTTTCAGCTTTTTTTCTGCCCTGATTCTGCAAATTCAAAATAATAGAAGTCAAAAAAACACATTTGGCAAATGCTGTGGCGGATATGCAAACAGGCCCATACAAGCTTTCTGCAAACGGTGTCACTTTTTCCTGATCAAAATACACTAGGAAAATTGAGCAGTTTTCAGATTTGTTTTTGACTGGACAGTTAGTGTTTAGATGTTTAACTATGCTCTCAGAACCTTTCTAAGCACATCACTAGCTTGACTTGACCTGCTGGTAATAAAGTATTTTACCAGAATCTATTAAACCTCAGCAAGCATTTCACAAATAGCAGATAGCACTGCCTTTGAAAAAAAAATCCATAATCCCTGCAGTCTGTGTGCTATGATATTTTGCTATGAACTAGACAAATATTTACTGTTTTATCATTTAAACTTTGCCATCTGCTTAAAAAATTGGCACATTAAGTCCATTATTGCTTTAGGGCTACCTTGAACCTTTCTTAAATTATTTAACCAGCTAGTAAAAACACTCAGAAGCCCTGACCGACACCCTGCTGAATCTACTTCTACCATTAAAACAGGTGACATTAGCAGCTGTGTAGGATTTCCCTACAGTTTGGCACATAAATTAACCGGATAACTCACAATCTGCCTGAAGGGATCAATAACATGAAGAAAAGAACAAACAAACAAACAAAAAAAAAAGTCAGATCCAAACACAGCTGATTTCTGGGGAAGCTACATATTAAACCTTCATGTTCTGAAATAATCTCATGGTCACAGACTGCTTTACAAATGCTGATTGTTTTTCAGGTTGCTGCAGACATATCTTGGATACATTATAGCTTACAGGAACCAATAAAAACACATTTGAGCCAGCACATCCTGAAATTGCATTATGTCGCTTGAAGGCCGGGGGAGGGGAGCAGCACACAGTCTTCCGTTGCTTCTAAATCATTTCCATGGAGCCACGAATAAGACTAGCCAACCTGAATCAAAGAACTTCGGTATATTTCTTAGCTCCCCCTAAATCTTTTTGCAGTTGCAGTACAGCTAATGACAGTGTGACGCATGGAATTGTGTAATCTATTGCATAGCAATGTATAGTTTGTTATAGACCTCTCTTTTACAGGTTATGTTCAGGTTAATATTCTAAGCTGGAACTCGAAAATAAGCAATGCAGGTTGTTCCACTTTTGAAAGACTACTGTACACTTCAGTGATATAGTCTGAAATGAAACTGCATCTCAAGGAAAGAAAGAAGACAATGTACTGCATCAGAAGGAACAGTATATAATGTAGCACTTTGACAGCCTTGAAGGTGACTTTTTCCAACCCATTGAATTTCAGGTGCATGCCCTGAAATGAAGTTCAGTGAGATTCATTACAGTTCCTTCTGTCGCTAGAGTATTAAAACCCAAAATGCATCATTAACTCACAAGTGGGCTTTACCGTTTTGGCAATAAGAGATCGACATGACTCCAGCAACAAAACCATCTGCAAGAATACTATGGACTTTTGCTGCATGAAGAAATAATTGCTTTTGTATTAGAGATAAAAGAACTCATTTTGCTACAGTTAGTAGTCCTTGTACGTTTTGCAATGAAAAAAAGAACTTCCTGCACAGAGGACCTTGCCTGGACTTAGGGAACAGAAGACATGCTGCACTTAGAAGTTTTAAAAGGTGGTCTGTAACATAGGAACGCATAAGAGTACCCACTCTTGCCAACAGAAGTATATATCTTGAATGTAAAGTATCCCAAAGCGTAGAGATGTTGACCAACATTCACCCTACCTTTCAGATATTTATCTGGAAGAGAGATGAAATATTCTAGTACAGTGAGGCAATTACACCCAGAATATCCTTGGCTGTAGTGATCCTTACAGTAAGTTATCCAAACTCCAAAGTAACATTAGAGCACCATCAAATGTCTCCAAGCTGTTAATTCTGCGGTTAACAGGCAAGAGGATTGTGGAAGGTCTTGACGATTGGCAAGATGATCCCCCCTTCCCAGCCTCTCCAATATATCTGACCTCATTACCTGATGACTTACAGAGTGGTTATTTGATTTTGTTTTTGAAGGGAACCTGGGAGGTCACTTTAGTTCATCAGGATGTTGTCTTTGTTGGTAGAGACTTGCAAGCATACTTTTGACAACCTCTGTAGAAGGGCTGAGGACTCAAAAGCTTTTCGTCTTTAATAATCTTGTTTCTGGCACACTTACACCACTGCCAAAGCAGTGAGCAGAGGCCAGGGCAGATCCCTGCGGGACAGCACTGAAGACCAAAGGCCTCAGTGGTTCAAATGGTACTACTCCCCCCCTGCTACTTCCCCAGGACAGCCCATTTGCTTTCCCACTCTGCTGTTAGGATCCATAACTCACAGTCCTTGGCATGTAGCACTTCTGCTCTGTCCCATCACCTTGTGGAGAACATGAAGCATTGCTGTTATCTGAGAGAAAGGAGAAGGGAAGCAGAAGCTCCCTCCAGGACCTCCTCCTGCCCTTTTGCTGAAGCAGAGAAAATAAACCAAGTCAGCCGGGGAAGGAGAGGGGAGGATGCCAGGGAGGGTGGGAGCTTGGTCAGGCTGGTTTGGGTCAGGGAGCAAAACCCAGCTGCCATGTGGTGCTTAGCAGTTGTGGAAACTTAGGAACATTTCTAAAGTTGTGGTATGTATTATTGTTTCACTAATTAAATGTGATATTCCAAATACAGAATTTTATAAGAGGATTTTGGTTCGTAGTGTTCAGGTAAACACATTCATGTAAAATGCCTCTTCCTAATAGTGAATCAGAAAAAGAATACAGTACAGTTGCCTAATAAATAGATCTCATAAAGCTGAAGGATACTTGCACAGATGAGCAGTTTTGGTGGAACCTCCTTCTGGTGTAAGGAAAAGGGCTGGACTTTGCCCCTCTGGCTTCCTGGACTGTATTCATCTTGCTTCAGGATCAAGCAAAAATATGGTAAGTGAACAGTGGCTATTTCTGGTAGTGGGTTTTTAATGGAAATCAGAGCATAGTAGAGAGTTTATTTTCCAACGTCAGATGACTAGAAAACTTTCTGACAGCCTCAACAGAAATGCATGCACTCAGCTAGGCCCAACAACCCTTCTGCCCACTGGCAGGGTCTCTCTAGCTGTCAAGGCCATGGCAATGAGAAAACTTCCTGGAGATGTGTGGGTTGCGCTGTGCGATAAAAGGAGAACATACAAATTTAGCACCATTCATTTGTCTACTGTATTGTTATGGATACCATAACAACCACAGCATCAGTAGCAATTGTGACACCTTTATTTTATTACATTGTTTAGGCACACCAGTTACAGGCCAGGATCCCATTGCTCCAGGCACTTTACAAATAAAGAACAAAGCAGTGATGGTACTTCAAGGACTTTACAATCCAAGTGGAAAACTAAGAGCAAAAGATGAAAATAGCAGACGGGAGCAGAGAGAGAGCAGCAAGACAGTATTGATCAGAGGACTCAGCACAGCAGCAGCCTAAATTGTTGTCAAACTGAATAATTTAAATCAGAATACTGATCACAGAGGAGCTGATTCTCTTGCCCGTTGCACTGTCTTTGAGCTCTGTAAGTGTTCAGAGACACTGGTACAACAATAGAATCAATCCTACTGTGTGAATGGATGTGAAACTTCAACACATTGATAAACCAACCTAGGTTATTATGCCCCATGCAGTACTCACTCAACAGCTGGAAGGGAGGAAGATTAACAGTGATACTTCAGATCATCTACTCCTCTATTCTTTAGAGAGTCATCTCCCCTTTAAAAGATGTGATCTGCCTGGAACGTGTTGATTCACAAAAATATTCACCTAATTCATGGGTAACATTAATATTGTTTCCAGTTTTTATACAGTCCTGAGTGCTCAAGGCTAGTGGAAGAGGAATATAACATAAACACACAGATAAAAATATAATAGTGCAAACTGGAGAAGTATTACCTTCCCCATGTGGTCTTGAGACAAAAGGGACAGCCACAATACATAAGCCCCCATCCCTGAGTCATCCCAGTCCTCCTTCTGGTTCCTCTTGGTTGTCTCCTGGTTCATTTGCATGCAGCTTAGAACAATAGAGCATCTTTTTCAGGGGGAGCATTTCTCAAGGGGAACTGAGCACCTTTCATACATAAGGGCACAGCAATGTCATTCTTCAGAAGCTACAACTTCCAGCAGCTTGTTTAGGCAATGGGAGTACTGCCTGAGCTGTAAATTCAGAGATGTGCACCTGGAAGACAATGTTGCATTTGTTTTGACAGCTTTGCTTTCATATTTGATTTGTAGAAGTGCTCTGCTATATCAAAGGGCACCTGGAATATATTTTTCTTTTGCAAAAATGTTACACATTTAGCAGTAACTAGCTTAATTATCAGCTATTACATTGTCCCTGTGGAATTCTACTCTAATATAGCCATGCTTTTGCAAAAAGGCTCTGATGATATTTCTTTTAAAGTCTTCTCAGAGACAATGTTTTTGTTGTTGTTTTCAAGAAAGTTTATGGGATTCAGAAAGATAATTAGTTCCTGCCTTTCCACAATCAGCTGTTTTTTTTTTTTTCTTAGACAGTATAATTTATAACTTTTAAGAAAAAAAATCTAAGAGCTGTGAGTCAAAGAGAACAGGTATGAGGTAAGAGAACTTCAGGTTTTACTACAGGTAGGAGAAATGCAGCCTGTTTTTTTATTATTAATCATCTGTTCATTTTTCTATTTATTCAGTCTCCTTTGCTTGTTCTAGTCTTTCTCACTCGCCTTGTCCTGTAGTAGGCTCTTTTAATTTTCCTTCAATACAAGAAAAGGAATGAAAAGACACTGTTTATAGTGCCTTTCATCATCTCCTTCCACATTTTGATATAGCTTTGTCTTTGTTCTCCTCTACTTTTCTTCCCTTCCTTAATTTGAAAAAAAAAAAAAAAAATCAATCTGTAGTACCCAGCCACCTCTTGACTTCAGAGCACTTGAAATGAGTCTTTCTGAAATCAAGGAAGGTGAGAACTCAATAGTCAGAAAGTCAGAAGTCAATAAGAAAGTATGTGTTGTGCTTTTTAGTCTTTGATATATCTGAAAAATCTGCAGTGAGAGAACTGTTGATGTGTCCATTTCCTATATGTTATTGAAATGCAGCTCATTAGGAAGGGAAGGTTTTAAGGCAGTATTTTCAATAGTGGTCTTTCTCCATGGTCTCCTTTATCTGTGTTTGAATATCTAGCCAACTGGTCTCATAAAACACTAGCAATTTGCAATAAACCAATAAAAATATATTAAAAAGAAACACTCACAGTGTTGCTGTGTGCTCAGAATGATGGCATTTAAATAGACACCCAAGGTATGAATTTAGACCAGGCATTAGTCTTTCTTTCTTTTTTTTTTTTTTTTTTTTAAAGAAGACAATAGAAACAAATTTTGTCTTTAATATATATGCTATTCTGGGAGGCATAACTAGGACCAGACTCTTGTGTGTATAATATGTGATGGAAATGTTTACTCAGAACTTATAAAACATTTAAAATAATATTTTTCTATTTATAAAATTCTGACAGTTCAGAAGAAATCAATGTGATGAAGACTCGCAGTTTGCCTGTGAATGTCAGTGCTGCAGGCGTACCAAGGCATGGGTAAAGGGACCCCCATTTGGACCCTGCCCCATTTAAGGACATGGAAATAAATAGCTGGGACCACTGGCAGAAATGTATCTGATAGAATAACAAATAATAAAAATTGCACAGCTTATTTAGGTAATGCTTACAGCCAAATAAGTCCAATCAAAATGTATGTGTAAAGATTTGCACTGTTCACCCTAGAAATAAAGAGAAACAAAAGCTGCACATGCATTTGACAGCTGCATGGCGAAGTTTTTTTTTAACCTAGGATCCGGAGAAAAAAGCCTCTTAAAGCACTATGAAAATGCTTGATAATGACCACAAATAAAGGTGAATGTCAGGCTTTCACAGTGGAAGGATATCAGTCCTTCTTTGCGCATTTAACACACACAATAAAAAGACTCAGCTGTCAGAAAAAATAAAAAAAAAAAGAATGTGCAGATGCTTAAGGCCCTGGGAAGGGTCATTCTGTGTGCAAGAGCACAGTGAAGCCAGAGCTTGGAGAATACGAGTCATCCTACTTGAGCGAGCATAGCTCAGGAGACGAAATTGTATTAAAAAATACAAAGACTGAATTTAATTTCTTCACATTCTTCTGCTCCTTACAGGGGTGAAGTGTGCCTGAAGCAGCCACCAGTTACAGAAGCGCTGACAGTCTGGGTCTGGGCGCAGGTGCTCTTTTCATGGCTAGGCTTGAGCTGCTTCTCTCAGCTTAGCCCAGGGCTTAAGCAACATTAGCTGCCTTGCACAGTGGTACTGCCTAGCCCCAAGACTAAGACTTCTATGGACACTTCTCATTGTCTTTAGTGTAAAATGAGCCGACTTTAAGTGGGCTCTATAGTTTGCTTTATGAAGCAGAGTAGAATTGGGGAGAAATAACCCCAATTTTAGCCTTGAAAATATTTTCCTATCTCTAGCCACAGGTTTTTAATTCAATGAGAGCCTGCAGATATTATTGTGTTCTTCTACCTGAGCAGTCTTTCTGTAGTGAGCAAGAATATTTCATTCTTTTGCGTCCCAGAGTCTAAGAACTTGCAAATTCTATATCTGAAGAAAAAAAGAAATAAAAGATGCAGTATCTAAAGCAGCAATATATTGTGTCTTCTGCTCTTCACATGTTGAATGTTGAGTAAGTTGAGTTCAGGATGCCACTTCTGTCACAGCAGTGCCTGACAGGCTGCATTGATAGCAAAAACTAGTAGTACTGCAAAGGATATAAGAAATCATTGATTTTGCTGTACACACTTCACCTCCTGTTCTGTATCTTCCTTTGCACATGCAGTCCTGTGCTGAAATGAGGGTAATACTCAAGAGCAAGTTTCACAGAATAGGATCCTTGTCTGAACACAAAAAATGACTGAATAATTAAAGATCACTGAACTGAAGCTGCTGCAAAGGTAGATGATTTGAATTAGCGTGGAATATAGTCCTGCTCTGACCACTTCCTGGGCATATGACTGACTCAAAGGGGTCTGATTCTCCCCACTTATGAAGGGATAATGATGATAGAGAGACACCTTCATGGAACTATTATCAGTGAGAGGAAAATTAGCTATCAATTTTCAATAGACCTTGATGCTGGAATAATGAAAAAGAAAGAATCTATCCCCAAAGGTTCGTCTCAGGTTTTATTCTGTACATAATTGATAGTTGGACAAAGCTGAAAAACCTAATTTTGCCTGTGGTCTATCCTTGAGACTGTGGTAAATGTGTTGAGAAATGGGGGCACAATCGATAGCGTGGATTCAAAGAACCAGCAGTAAGGTGAAGGCACACTAGCAGCTTACAGGCTTATGGTCTTTACAGGGTTAAGCAACCATAGTTGGATCAATACTTGGTAGCATAATTATCATGACACAATTGTACTGCTTTCTTCTGTTGAGATTTTTTCAGTGTTATAAATAGTGACTATAACTACAGCGATGCAACTGTACAGATACTTAGTCCAAAGACACTGTACCGTAAATCATGGATTGTTTCATGGATTCATGGATTGTTCTGAATCCATACTTTCACATACTGTAGGGTTCTGGGGAGAAATGGACTGGGAAATCAGGGTTTTGACTGATGAGATGATGGGCAGTTGCTGTATAAGGTACGCATTTCATTCTCTTTGAGAACCATCTGATGTTTATTATTGTTTATTATTTTGCTTCTAAGAGACAGTGATGAGTAACTAACTATCCACTTTTGACCTGGAGGAAACAGAAGAAGCAGCTCTGTAACAGCTGGTACCCCAGAACTGTTCATTACTCAGTCTGGGACAGCAGAATCCTTGCTTGGCACAGCAGTCATATACGTTGACAAGGTAAATAGGGCTGCACTATGAGCCACCGGCACTGAGAAACATTCTTGCAATACTCCTGCAAGTTGTGAAGAAATGGGATTGCCAAGATATGTCTGGCACAGTGGAAGTGACATAGCTTGCACCGTTAGCTGTCATCTGCAAACATTTCAAGTTGACATATCAAATAAGAAAGGATGCTACTCTGCAGATCCTACTTCAACTGCACTGGATAGGTTCTTCATGCCAGACTGATCTGGAAATACCTGTTTATCTGAGCATGTGTAGTATTGTAGTCAATAACATGTGACATTAGGCAACACAGATTTCCTTCTGCTGTTCTCTTTCAGGAAGGCTTACAACAATTTTCACTTACAGGAAGTTTAGCTACCTGCTGAGTAAATGCAATACAATAATTCAATAATCTGACAAAAGCAAGATGGTGTTAGACATTGATTTATTTCATTTTTAGTGCCATCAGTTATGTGATGTGTTTTCTGATATATATGAAGATAATTAGGAATAATTTTAGGATTGTCTAAGTTGCATATGATGGTATTTTGTAATCGGCTTCTGAAAAGCACCAATACATTTCTTATATTAACTGTTAGAATCACAGAATCATAGAATCAGTAAGGCTGGAAGGGACCTCTGGAGATCATCTAGTCCAACCTCCCTGCTCAGCAGGGTCACCTAGAGCACGTTAGACAGGGCTGCCTCCAGGCGGGCCTTGAATATCTCCAGAGAAAGAGACTCCAGAACCTCTCTGGGCAACCTGGTCCAGTGCTCTGTCACTCTCACAGGGAAGAAATTCCCCCTCACATTCAGGCGGAACTTCCTGTGGTTCAGTTTCTGCCTGTTGCCTCTTGTCCTGTCACATACGAGAACTGAAAAGAGTTTGTCCCCGTCCCCTTGACACCCTCCCTTCAGGTACTTAATGCACATTGATAAGATCCCCCCTCAGTCTTCTCTTCCCCAGGCTGAAGAGGCCCAGCTCTCGCAGCCGTTCCTCATAGGGCAGGTGCTCCAGCCCTCTGATCATCTTCGTAGCCCTACGCTGGACTCTCTCCAGTAGCTCCATGTCTCTCTTGTAGTGGGGAGCCCAGAACTGGACACAGTACTCGAGATGAGGCCTGTTAAATATTTACTGTGACAAAGACCTGAAAAAATGCTTCAGTGACAGCCTTTTCAACCAATATGGCAACTCTGATGAATTTATTAAAGTTATTAAACAGGTCATTGTAGTGTTCATCAATGCATTTAAAAAATAATGATTCCTTTTCCCTTTGAGATAACAAAAATAGTTTGGCAGCTAAAAATTTGGACAAAGCACAAAAGCTTGTAACACATTTTAAATAAACATAAAACAGACAAACATTCTACCCTTCTCCTAAAAAAGAAATGCAACTCATTACTGTGTTTGTTCTTTTTACTGCACATTTGCTCAGGTAAAAGTGGAGCTGGAGTGAAGTAGAGCATGTCTTCACGACTGCCTCTTTCCAGCCTTTTAGGGCAAATGTTGAGAGACACAAGACTAAGGAGCTTGCACGGAGAAGCAAGGGAAGATTTACAATGCTAGTTCTTGCTATTGGCTCTGATGCCTTTTTCTGCTGCAGATATTAGCAGTTTTCAAGGAGGACTAACCCAGAATCAGCTTTTTACTGCAAAACTTAATTGTTGCTTCTTTGTTTGAAAGTCTGTGAGCATAAAGCATATTAACAGCAAGACCTGAAAAGCGGTTAAATCAGTAGTGAAAAAACACAACTCTAGAGGCCTGCCAAATGAAATGGATGGTGGTTCAGGGGTTTAATATCTGTGAGGATAAATTTACTTTTTTGAGTGCTTCCTTATTTAGTCTTTTCCTGAGCTCGAAGAGCTATTTGAAATCATTTTTTAATTTTTTAATGCAAAACCTATTTTTATTGCTACAAAATCATACAGAAATGCATGGCAAACTGCCTTGAAATCATCATACTCACATGGAACTGGCAAAAGCCCAAATCCTCCCCTTCACTTTGCATGTGAGAATTTCCTCAAAGCTCTCAAACCCAGTTTTCTTCTAAGATAAGGCTTTGTCCCCTGGAGGCCCCTGGGACACTGAAAAATGGGAAAACAGGATTTCTTAGAGGAACGCATTGTAGAATGGAGGAAAAAGAGCATTTCTGATTATCTCCTCTGTTATTACTCTGCTTTGTTTGCTTTACAACTGCAGTGGAATAGGTAAGATAATGCACAGCCTGTGGACGCAATAATCTGGATGGAGCATTGCTGCAGCCTTGGCAGGCAAGGCAGAGCACGAGCCAGCAGTGCGCCCTTGCAGCAAGGAAGGCAAACTCTGCCCTGAGCTGCATCAGCAAGAATACAGTCAGCAGATCAACGGATGTGCTTATTCCAACCTCCTGGGCACTTACTAGGTCACACCTGGAATACATTGTGCAACTTTGCACTCCCCTTTCAAAAGAGATCCTGAGACATTGGAGAGGGTCCAGCGAAGGACCACCAAGATGATTAGAGGACTGGAAAGCTTGACATGTGAAGAAAACTTGAAGGTATTGAGTTTATTCACCTTAGAAAAGAGGATGCTCCAGGAAATATAATCACTGCCCTCCTGTGCCTGAAAAGTAGTTACAGAGAAGACAGAAGTACTCCCTTCACAGAGATGTGTGGTGACAGGACAAGAGGCAGAGGGCACAAGTTGCTTCAGGGCAATTTCATCTGGATATAACAAAAAGTAATCTTCACCATAAGGACGTTGTAATAGGCTGCCCAGAGAAGAGGTGACATCTCCTTTGGTGGCAATATTCAAGTCTTAGCTTGCTAGGGCTCTGGAACACCTACTTTCAACAGGAGATTGAACTAGATACTCTCCAGAGGTCCCTCCCAGGCTAGGCTTTTCCATATTGATTCTATATGAAAAGTATTTGGCTTGCTTGAAGGGAAAGAGAAACAAACACGCAAACAAACAAACCAACCAAATGGCAACAAAACTAAATAACAAAAATAGATCAGACTGTAGAAAGGAAAGATGGAAATGAATAAAGGAGAAATTAGGAAACAAAATAAATATATGTGAACCATTCACATATTAGCATCCCACAAATATTGGCCTTAAGTTACCATAGAGCATGCTGAAGCATCCATTTTGCCACCTCCTCAATTTTTACTCTTGTAGAGTTTTCTTCCTGTTTTCTATCTCCTCTGTCTTAAGAAAAATTGTGGTGTGCTACTGGGCACTGAAGCTTTGTGCCATAAAAATTATTTTGATACTGCAGTTGTACCTAGACTTCACATTGGGATCAAGAAAGCAAGCAGAGATAGTAAGGGAGGAAATATATTTTTGATTAACAAAGACTGTATGAAATGTCATTAAACATAATTATTTTCTAAATACAGATTATTTGAAAAAAACAGTTATAGTAAACTATGCTCAGCTCTCAACATGTGTGCAGCAGTGCTGTTTCCCATTGATCTTAAAAGACAATATTTAACCAATATACATTACTGGTGAGTGAGAAAAAGACAGATTCCTTTCAGAGTTTTTTTTCTAAAATACAAAGAAGATATCTTTGAAAGGCAGGATAAAACTTAGGAGAAGAAAAAATGGTGTATCTGATTTTAAAGCCAAATTAAAACTTATTGCAACATGCAATCTGTCAACCAATTTGTCTGAGTCCCATTCTAGCAAAGACTCATGTCAATAATGGGATTACTCCCGTGCAAAAAAGTAGGAGTATTTAAAACATACCAAGTACATTTGCTTTTCCTTGCTATTTTAAAACCGTGTCCAGGATGCAGCTGACTGTACAACCCCACTCTAGCAGAATAGACAAAGCTTTCCCCACTTCCTAAAATGTCACAGATAATCTCATTGTATCTCCTCACTAATTTCTTCCATACACCTGCTAAATACACAGGCTTACAAATTCCTGGGTTTGTGCAGTACCACAGGCACTTTTTCCTTTCGCAAGCTTAATGCTTTTTGTTGAGGTTTAAAGTCAGTTGCTCCTGGTCCTCTTCAGCCATATCAGTAATTTTGTGCAGAAGAGTGCTAGCTGAGAAGAAATGCTGCTTCCATTTGGTTGCTGCTTCAATCTTCATCACTTTTGTAGTAGTCTGATGTACAGGAGGGACAGAAGTTTGTCTCGTTATTGGCATTTGAGTTTAAGAGATATCAAGTGAAATGCCTGAAAGAGGAAAGTATTTGACATTGCCTGTTTCAGTAATAGTGTCCTGTTGATATTTCCTTCTTTTAAGGTTTAAAGTTTCCTCTGGAAAAAAGAATGTTCAAGTTTATTCATTTGTGACAGATGTTTGGTTTCTAAATGTCTCTATAATTTCAAAGCTTCATACCCTTATTGTGCCAAATGTTTCCAAAAGTATCATACTCCGGGATTTCAAATGAACTGATGTTATGCTAGACATTACTAATTTGTTACCGCATTTTTTTTTTTTTTTACTTTCTGAAACTCCACTAGAACAACTTACTGGTGTACTGTACACAGCCAGATTAGTCTTCCTGAATGTCACGTTTGGCTGAACTGAACCTGACACAGAGTAAGTGACATATATAGTGTGCTTGCCTGGTGCGCTGTCATTTTCTGGGGCCTAGTAGATCAGCTTAGTAACAAGTTTTATCATGATCTTTGGGCATGAATTATCTGGAGGCATTTGATGACTGTGTATTATATGACAAACAGTGGGGCAAATTGTCAACTGATCAACTTAAGAATGGAGTTCATTCATGAGCATTATATCATTTTTGGATCCATCTGGCTGTAGTAGAGCTTAAATTCCTTTTAAGTAATGTTGTTGTAACATAAAGTTGTGTAGTCTGGCTAGCTGTGTGCATTAAAGAAATGCAGCTAGCTATGGAATAATTTTCTTCTATTCTTAGAAGATATCTTTTCATCTACACATGCCTATCCTGGACCAATTGTGGTGAACCATTCCTTGGTTCTAGTTAAAGAAGAGCCTGAAAGGAGCCACTGCTATAGTGTTTCTGTTGAACATGTAATTATAATTTAAAATTATTATTTTTTTAACAATTTTTTGATTTTATCTCTCATTTTCCCTGCAAGCGTGAGAAAAGGGTTGAATCACCACTTGACTAATTTCAAAATTTTTTCAACTAACCTGCATTTATCAATTAAATAGCAATAAGAATAGGTTAGGAAGACAACCCAGTCTCTTGCTCGGTCCACAAAGGTGATCTGTTGCTCTGTGATTACTTTCCTTCCAGCTGAAGATAAAAAAGCTATATTCAGGCAGTTTCTTGAACTGCAGCTTTATCGGGCCTTGAACAGAAGTCAGACACTTTTCTAAAGGGGTTCTTGTAAGCCCCTGAATGCTAACTGTGCCAGTAAACATTGCCTGAAAAGGGCTGAATTTAAATCCCATCACTGTTAATACCAGTTCTGAAGTGAAGAGAATGATGAGAAGACCTCGGAAACACTCCTCAGAGAGTTTCTGGAACTTGAATCCCCTTGATAATCAGTCCTGCTCCACAGCAGTGCTGGGGAACAATTATCAATCACATTTTGAGGAAGTTTCACTGATGCAGTGGTTTAAATAAAGCAAGCTGTTGAAGCCATTTCTCACTGTTGCCACTGCCAACTCAGCAACATTGATAATAGCATGGGTAGGAATCTTTTTTTTCGGAAGACTTTTCTTAGATGGGGCTTATATACAGCTGTAACTTCTTTTGAAACCCTGTAGAAACATAATCACAGTAGCATAGATAAAATCTTATGTTTAAGCATTTGTTTCCATTTTGCCTCATGAAATACTTGCTCTGTTTTAGAGCAGGAAGCCCAGTAATTTGTGCAGTCTGCAAGAAGAGTGTTCATTGCATAAGTATTTAAGAAATAATAATAAAAAAAAAACTTTTAGGAGTTTAATGGATAAACTTTTATAACATTTATGAGTACTATACTAACTTTTTAATGTTCTGTCAGCAGCTCTTTGTTTGGAAACCAAAGTAATCTCAAATAAAAACTCAACACCTTGCTAATCAACTATTTCATGGCCAGGACAGATTCTTCAGGAAAGTTAACATTTATACCTAATGTTTTACCCATATGATTGTCTATGTTTTAACGTAACTACAACTAAATAAAACTATGTTAATTGGTTTTAGTATGCATAGATACGTAGGAATTTAAAGAGGGTTCTTGTTCCCCCAAAATTTTGATATGGAAGAAGGCATTTTCTTGATGATTTATCCTCTGAGACCTGTAACTATATTCTTTCTTCTATAAAGACAAAAATCCCTCCTTAGACTAGTGAGCTCTGGGAACAGAAAACAGAGGAAAATTCTATAATTTAATGAAAATTAATATCAAACAAAATCAGTCTGCTAAGCTGTGTGATGAAATGTGGAGTTACAATCATTTCTAATTATCTCTGAGAAAAACAGCTTTGCCATGAAGTAAAATGGTGCACAAGGTCCACAACTGATTTTAAAAAATCATGCCAAGGATTTGCTAGTGTGTCTCTTTCAAAAGATGGAAAAAATGACACATATGTTGGGTAAGTTATGCCACATGCAGAAAGTAAGGAAAAAAGAGAAGAGCTAGAGAACCTGGCAGGATGACAGACATGAAAGATATCTTTAACTGAAATGTTTAAGCTCTGAAAGCTTATTTTATATAAATATTGCATGAATTTGGAACAGTGTAGTAAAATAACAGTGCTTAGATGACTGACAATATCAAATGTTATTCTTTGGCTTAGTTTTGCTGTGCAGTTTTGGCATTCTCCTTTGCATTTTTTATGAGCTTATCTCTTTCCGTTAAATCTCCCTCAGAGCCTTCAATGTCACCTTTTCTTTGGTCTCATCACCTTCTTAAGTCTTTTCTTTCCATAACACCTGAGAGAAGCATAGACATACAGCTGATTTCCAGACAGATCAACCTCAACACCACGGAAGGATATGCTACTCCAAGCACTCCGATGGGAGAGCTGTAATGCCATTTGAAACATTACAAAGGTCTGCCAGTTTGTTTTTGAGCCTTACACCGTGTTTTTTTTCACTCTGTCTTTTGATTTCTGAACCCCTCTTGCATGCTAGCATGTGGATATGGCAATAGCATTGCTCTGGATCTACGAAGAAAGGCTCTCACTTACATTCAGATGTGAAGTCATATCTCCAAACTGCTGCCTATCGCCTTCTCAGCTACAGGGGCAGCTTCAGCTGGAAGAGGTCACCTTAACTCCCTTCTCAGACTTAGGGGCATGGAGTACATAAGGGCAGCAATAGAACCATTCTGTGATTTCCCTTTCCATTCTTTCTGTCTCTACTGACAGATCCAGTTGGGGGAAATCAAGGGAATGGATGCAAAGGAGCAGCTCTTGCCACTCCCCTTGCCCTCCTGCAAGGACCAACTAGGGTCCTCCTGGGAAAAGGGGAGATCTACTGGCATCTTTGTCTCCCTAACCAATTCTCAGGAAACAGGAGAGGAGCTGGAAGGGAAAATTCGGGAGAAGCTGCTGTCACTGGGAGGCTGGCTGCATGTTTCAATAATCTGTGACTCCCAGCAAAATACAAGTTTGCTGGTGATATTTGTATATGCCGACATTGTTCTGCTGACTAGAGAAGTCCCACCAAAGGACTTCTAAATATTTAGAGTGATACTCAGCTCCTAGGCACTACATAATTAAAGGATAAACACGATATAAATGTGTCACAATGAAGTCTATAGTAAATTATGTATAAGATGCTACTAATTAAAGATGAGATATTAGTGACATCTTTCTCACAAGATGGCTTTTAGACACCACAGCAATATCTGAAACAAGGTAGAGCTTTCCAGGATAATTTTATTAGCAACATTTTCTAACCTCAAATTTTAAGGCACTTGTAGTAGAAATGGGGGATTTTCGCAAATCTCTTTGTTCAGATTGAATGTCTGACTACTAATTACATTCGATAGGTGTGCTTGTTCTTGTGCATCAAATACACGCAGGGAAGCTGTTTTAAATATCTTCTCTCTGAATGGCTCTTTCTGCCTTAAGGTATCATTATGTAGTGATTTCAGGGTACTATGATTTCTATGAATTATCTCTGTAGTTTCTTGCTAAGACATTTTCTATCAGATAAAAGCTTCCATCCTACATGGCTGTTTGTGGCCATTTTTTCACAGCTTCTTTCTTTTTTTTATGAATGTCTTTCAGTAGCTCAGACTTTAAAAACCTTATAACATATGACATTCCCAGGATATGATATACAGCAGTGTATATTGCCTTCCTACAGACCAATAGGAAATTTGCAATCTTACATTGTAAATTATCTTTTTCTGAAGTCATAGCATGGACCACTTGCTTGAATGTCTGAATAGATTTTTCCACTAATCTGTTTATGCAGAGTAAAAAGGAGTGGATGTGAGATGTTTGACATTTTTTTCTTTTGACAAATAGTTGATAGACTTCATACATAGATTAAATTGAGTTTCTTCTATTGCACAAATTTTCCAGGGTCTCCTATTCTTGAAAATTAGCCTTAATAAGTCTATCATCTGAGCAGAAATAAGTTGAATTCATAGAGTCCTTCAGGCCATGTAGGGTAAGCATCCACCACAATCAAATGAACCATAAAAGACTTAGTATATGTCATATGGATTTGCTGCCATTGGGCTATTGAATGCTCACAAGGATGAAATAGAGCATATTAGGGATGCATTATTTGTTTTCCAAGTCCCTTTTTGGTGTATTACTCCTTTTGTTACAAAAATAGATGTTCTAGGATAGAACTTTAATTTTTACAGTTCCAAACTAGTCTTTGTGTAATTTGCAGACTGCATGTGACCTGAATGCATGAAGAATCATTCTAGTTCTACACGTGGTAATGTGCATGTGGCTATTTTTTCCAAGGAAAATTCAAAACTGATATTAATACACCTAAATCTATCCACTGCTGATGCCATTCACCTTAGTCCAGTTGACTTTCATTCACTTTTGTGAAATGATTAATTGTTGTTTACTTGTTTAAATATTCTTAATATTTGTAATTTGTAATACCATGTCTGACAGGGAATATGTGCTTTTATCTCAATTATTTTTAAACTCAAAGAATAAAAAAAAAGCACTCAAGAGCATCGTATTTCTCCATAGTTCTTCTGGCACCATACCTGGCAACCCTATCTTTGGGCTGAAATTCTAAACTCATAGCAGATAATAATCTGGATTTTGTGTAAATTGTTTCCCTTATTTATCAATGATAAGCATACGTGTTTGAATCTTAAAGGATGAGTATGTACTTTCCTTATTTGTTTTAAGATGAATCTTGAGAGATTTGCAAATATTTTGGGGAGATTATCAGGGTGTTATTTATCCTAAGGTTCAGTGACCAATTTATTATTCAACATGCCCATGTACTATACCAAATAGCAGCTGCAGATGGCATCTCAAATACTGATATCTTACTCTGAAGTAAATTGATTTCTATGTGTTCACTGTCACATTTTTCAAACTACCTTTCTAGACTGGCTTGATAAAGTCCATCTTCTAGAAATGCTAATATAAGTTGTACTATTATTCTATGTACGATACTATTCTACGTACTAGTATAGTATGTTAAAATGTATGTGTATGCTGTCCTACTAAAATGAATAGTGGTCAGAACCAAGTCTGGGTTAATCTTAAAACCACCAGAAACATGGACAACTTCATTATATTTTATTACTGGTAGAAAAACTATTCCATTTGTTCCACATAACCATGGTTAAAATTCCTGAGTCCTCTCCTTGCTGAATTCTGCCTTTCTTTATGATTGTTGCAGAAGTGACTGAGAAAATTTGTAAAAAGAAGTGTGGCTTTCTCCTCTCTTTGGATACAATTCTTGTAGTCATATATGAAATTTGGTAATATCATCCTTATTCAAAAGTACAACAAATTTCTAATGGGGATAGAGTTCTCAGAATTGGACAAATACTTGGATTTACCAACTGAATCTCTCCCAGTTGTTCTTTAGGAGGGAACACAAGTCATTTCACAACATAAAGATTTAGCACATGTTGGTTAGAATTTTATACTTTTTTACAATGTGTTAGCACACAAAGAAGGAAGAACTCATATATATGCTTTTGAAAACATTAAGATTTTCTGTAGCTGTACAGTTTTTGTAGTCTGGGATGACATTGCTGTGAAATTATAGAAACAGGAGCCTCCAGTTTCATATTCCTTTTAAAATTTTTCTTCAGTCATCTTTTAAAGGATCTCCAAAATACTCTATTTATTATCCTCTAAATTAAACAATTGCAAAGATGCTGAACTATTCTTCTTGGATTCCATGATGTCATACAAAGTTTATGAATGGAATGACTTCTTCTTGGTCCCAGGTTATTTATTCCAAAGTTTTTGTGATTCTCTTGCAAATTTCCAGCATGTTTAATATAAGTTCATATTGAAAAAGCTGTTCCTTAGGTATAGGTTGCAATCAGGTCTGCCTTAGACAATGATCAGTAAAAAATCATTCATTTTGCATTTGGCACATGGATTAGATCCTTAATGCAACATTCTGTAATTATTTGTAATACCTTTGCAGAACTGAAGTTCCCATTTAATTTCCCTAATCTAGCTATATATTCAGGAATTCTTTCATTTTACTTTTGATTTTACCTGTACAATTTGCTCTGCAATCATTCAAGGGTGTTGTTATAGATGATATTATAGAATTTGTACAATCTTTTTTGTTTGTTTGTTTGATGGTGATGTTAGGCTTCACAACTGGATGTAGTTTTAGCTCCCATTACATCTTGTAAAAGTAGGACCTTTTAATCATCAATTAAATAATTTCTTTTTATACCGTTTCTCAATATAGGCAAGATAATCTTCTACTGAGCATTCAAAATCTATTTTTATGAACTGTGCAGTATGCTAAACTCTTTCCTCTCAATGTACATACAAGGTACTCATGGTAAAATTGGCTAGAAATTAAATGGTGGGGATCTTTTCCTTATTTTATTAGAAATATCAGTTCATCACACCAAATGCATGAAACTGATTGCAAAAATTTTCCTGGGACTGAAAAGGAATTTCTTTTCAGAACAAGAAGTAAAAACTATTGTCTCAGAAGAGCTAATTACCTAGATACGTAAGACATTCTTATGGAAAATGCAGGCTTAAATCTTTGTTTTGCCTAATTTAGACCAGGACCTTCAACCAGCAGTTCCATATTCTAGTGTCATGTTTGGGAGCTCACTTGCTGATTATTTTGAGAGAAAGGACTTCACTCTAGGTTTTATCTGTAATGGTGAAAAAAGAAGGAAAATTATCTCATCGTCTTGATATGAAATAGAAACATTTGAAAATCTTATTTCTTTTTCTGACCAGGGTAAGAAAACTGCTCATCTGTCATTCACAGTGCTGTATGCCTCAGCTTTAGGCTTTGAACGTATGAGTGGATGTAATTGAGATATGCTACCTCAATAAATACTGCTCTTCCATTGAGATGCCACTGCTGACCATAGCATGTTTTAGTGCAGTTTCGTTAAAGTTTCTATCAATTACATTTGATCTATTGCCTGTAGCAGTAGTTTCCCTTTTCCTGTGTCTCTGCACTTTGCTCCCTCACTCTGCTATATTTCTAGAGAAGGACTCCACTATCCTTGCCAATTTTATTGTCTCTTCTGATTAAAATTACAGTTACTGGAAAATTGCACTGACTCATGGGTTACAAAACTCATGCTACCTATATGTCCTCCTGTGTAGCCTGAAGGACCACAGTAGAAAATAAGTTATACCCTCTGCAGAGATCTCAGCTCTTTAACAGGGTACAGAGGTTCTTACCCTCTGCAGCCTGTTTTCAATTATTTTCGCATCTCAACATCATCTTCAGTATGAAGTCTCAGGACTTCAGACCTTCCTTGAAACTCCAGAAAATCACTTTGGTTTCAGGGGCAGCATGACACAGCACTTCCTTTTCCACCCGCAGAGCATAATTTTCAAGTATCCAGAAAGGGGTGAGGGAATGATAAGCACTTTTTTGTAAACTGCATTGCATGTTACATGAAAGAAGAATATCTTTAGTGTACGTTTTCCCAATAAAAGTATTTTATCAGGTCTTCACTAATTTAGCATCTTCCTTTACCTGGGTGAAATAATTTCAAAACCTTTCTTGGCTGTGGAAAAACATATCCCACATAGAAGATTTAATCACTATAGTTATTTCCTCCAAGAGCCTTGGCACTAGTTTTTTGCCCTTCCTGAAGGAACAGAGCAATATTTTTTTCTGTACTAGCCAGTGAAATTTACTTTACAAGTTAACATTAATTTTCAACATGCAGCATTGTATCTTCCTAGGAATTTTCACGACCCTAATAAAGTACTTAATGGGTTTGGCCAAAAGTATTTCTTGAAGTTTGCCTTATCCTCTTTTTTAGCATTAGCAGCCACTAGCCCTACAAACAATCTGCCTACACATAGTAATATGATGATGAGCACAGTAATAGTCTCCTTCACAACCTGTCTCTTGCCCTTGACATTCCTTCTCCTCTGGCTTGTCTACTTCTGTTTTAGAGCTAAATGATTAATTGCCCTGTCAGTGGATTTCTTTCACACCTTGTATTTATTCCCTACCCCCCGATCACATTTTTCTGCTGTTTGCACAGATTCCCAATGTCTTGACAGTTCTCAGAACCTGGAACTTGCCATATATTTAGTGGCTGAGAGGAGAACTTTCCACACAGAAATAGACAATTAAGCTTAAAATTAAGCTTAAAAGCTAATAATAGATAATCCGCAAAAAAATGTAAAAAGGAACTTGCCTTCTGCCACTCCATAGGTAAGATACAAAGTACTATGTCAGCTCTTGTTATGTTGTCAGATCAGGTCCAGACTCAATTCCTCATGCTTCGTATAGAGTTTTCCCTAAAATTATTTTACTGTTAATTAAAATCCTGCAATGTGGGCCGGAACCTGAAATGATGCAACAAACTAAACTAAAATTAGTTTGAAAAGACTAATACATGACAGATACTTACTGTAATACGGGGATCAGACTTAATTATAGATTTGAAATTTAAGTTCAAAACTACAGATGGTGTATGTTATTATCAAAAAATCAATTAGCATTTTAAAAGCTCTCCCCATGTTAGCAATCAACCCACAAGTTAAAATGCACTTGGACTTGTATAATAAGCTCTAGTTCTTCCAATAATCTGGTGCTCAGCCAGTTTCCCAACTGTGCCTATAATAGTGCATTAACAGCCATCCAGTCTGTTCCCCAAACACAATATTGGATCTGTCACTGCAACAAATTGCAGATCAGTGACCTCAGCGGTAGATGTTTAGTATTGTCTTTGGCCTGAGTGTTGCATTTTTGATCCAAAACAAAGGCTGAGATTCAAGATAAACACCAGTGTTCTCTGTATGCTTACACTCACACCTCGTGTTTTAGAATTAAAGTGACACAGCAGAAACTGCATTTTATACAGTAAGAAGGGAAGCTGTTTCCTCCTTCTTCACCATTTCTCTTTTTGGTGGAATGTTCACCTGGGGAAAGCTTCAACAGAAAAAAACCTAGGAAGAAAAACAATAAATAACAGCTTTCCGCTTTCTGAAAGCAAACATAGAGAAGCAGTGTCCTTCCTGAAGCAAAGACAATGTCAAAGCAACTAGGTTGGGGCAAGGGAACTAGATCAGCTGTACAAGTTACTTCTAAACTAGCAAGTGGTGTGACATGCTAGAGGGAGTCTGGAGAGTGATGCTGAGTGAATCAATCAGTGCTCAGGACCTAATGCACACATTTTATCCATTTGTTGGCAGGGTTAATTTGAACTATTTCTCATCCAGATATGAAGACTGAGTGCCTATCCACTATTAGAGTGGATAAGGTGTGTACCTGGAACATCTCTTCTGATCTAGGGGCATCCCAAGGCAATCTAATTTGGATGCTCCTGAGCTATTCTGCACTGTGGACCAAAACACAGTAAATAGGGCTGATCAGAAATCGTACCTCAAAAAAGCATTTCTAGTTGAAACAATATGGGAATATAGATGACATAGAGTTGTGTTTAGGGTGTGAAATAATAATTCTTTTGCTTCTATTGTGATGTCAAGAGGCATGGATAACTAATATCTATGAAGCATTTTGATATTCTTGGCTATAAAATGCTATATCAGTTTAAAATGTTGTCACCATTCTATTGCCATGCACTTACCAGCCTTGGTGCTTCTAATAAATTATAGTGTGACCTATAGATACTGGTTCCTAGAAGAAGATGACATCTCAGTAATGCTTAAATCAAGAAATGTGCAGGCATCCTGAAGCTTAGTTTTAAAAACAAACGTGGAAACAACTTTTTACATTATAATGCAAACCCAGTGCCCTCACTAGCTGCCTAGATAGCTGCCCCTTTGTTCTGCTTTGGGGATAGATGTAATGGCATTGCCCTAAGGGTTTTGAGTCCTTTGTGAGTCCAGGGGAATACTGCTGCATCTCAGAATCAGGACACAATTGTTCTGCCTTCTGCCTCCAACAGTAAAAGCCGTGCTGTGACCTCCACAGTTTATATCACATGCAAAAGACTGTGGATGTACAATTAATATAGGCTCTAACAAGTAGAACAGCTGAAACTGTGTTCTGATCAGGGGCAAATGATCTTGTTCATGACAAGCTTGTTTCAATGTCCTTGAAGTTAGGCAGAGTGATTCTCTAAGGGGCCCCCAAGTTGATAACTTTGATAACTAAAACCAAGGCCTGGTTCTTCAAATCACATTATTATATATGAAGTTCAACTTTCTTTTTGTGAAAAATAAATACAGCTATTTTTATCATTCAGTTATGTAAAGAAGCTGTAAGTCTCTGTAGTCTATAAACTACATATAAACCTACGTAACCATTTTGGCAATAGGTGGAAATTACTCATCATAATAAAAGTAAATCTCAGTGTAATGTCTCCAGAAACAGTGCAGTACTCCCATGGTCTGGTCACATCATCCCGCCAGAAGGCTGTGTGAGTGATAAAAGACAAACACATGGCATCTCTGCCCCACTAATACCGATGTGGAAACTTACCCGTGGAAGTATGTGCCTTCCCGTACAGGTACTGCTCCCTTTGCTGTCTTAGGAGAAAAAGTGATCTCCAAGTTTCTATGCACCAAACCGTGCACAGAATTGTGATTTCTCATGGATGAGACGCAATCTGATAATGTACTTGTTAGGACCTCAGAATACATTTAGTGTATATCCACTGTTCCTTACAACCAGATGTCATGAAAGAAACTTCTGAACATTAAACTTTTTTCATACACCATAGACAGAGCGTCAACTGTAATAGCATCCGCAAATTCCCTGTACATTTTTATCTTCAGCTTCCATTTGTAGCTATTGTCAAATGCATTATTTCAACAAAAATGGAAGTCTCTAAGATTAAATATATTGTATGTACTTCTTTGATTATTTTAGTTCAATTTCAGGCTAGAAACTCATAATCAAAAGCAAGTGCCTAAAAGCAGATTTATCAATTTGTGCTTGAAGATGCTGGAAAAATAAGATTAGATCCAAAAGAATTTGACAACTTTGAATCTTGTCTTCTAACATTTAGTGAAACTGAGGATATACAGGTTGTCAGGCACACTTGCAAAATTTTACTTCAGTCTGAGATGAAGATGGTCCAATCAGCAGAAATCCATCTCAAAATTTATCTCTACATTCCTTCTATATTGGCTCTATGTTTATCAATCCTTGTAGTTTAGAGATGTATTGTTAATTAATCTAATATCTTTATTCAACTGAGAATGGGCTCCATGCTTCTGTGCAGTGATAAAATCTACCCTGAAAGTGGAATTACAAAAACAATAGTTGCAAATTTAACATATTAATTGTCTTCTGCTTAATTTTATCTCCTTCTTAATTAAAAAAAAGTATGGTACCTTTTCACTTCAAGAGCATATTCATAACTAGTAGTTTTCTACTCTTTTGCTTTGTGGCTTTTCTATTAGTTTTCTACCTATTTGCTTTTTATTTATCTACCCTTAGCATCCATCAAAACATCTTCTCATGGTTTTCCTGCTGCCATCCAGACCATCATTTCAGCATCTCTATTGATATTTTGATACACAAATGTTTTCTACATCCCCTTCTCTGCTTTTAAGTTTTCTATCAAATGTACACTCGCAAGCATCTTACACAAAATATCAATCTCATGGAAATCAATGGGGTTTAGATATAATCTAGAGGTTCCTTAAACATTTCTCTGCAATGGTAAATGTATTTCTCTATACTTATCCTGCAATAGGCAGGACAAAATTATGCCACCTATTTGTAAAATAAGACATCACTGTGGTGAATAAAGCAGTTGTAATGCATATTACATTTATTCTCCCACAGTGTTATGGACTACAGGGGAGCTCGATCTCATTCTAGGTATAAGTCAACTTGATGCAGCGTAGCCACAATTATAAAATCCTGAATTGAGTTTATATGTTCCAGGCTTCATCAGAGCAACTATCACATTTTCAGTTCAGAACTGACCTGCAGGCTGGCTGTAGTGTATGCCAATACGTAATTATACATAAAAATAACCCAGATTACGAATGTCCTGCAATCCAGCCTCCTTTCTATTCAGATGTTTCTTAGTGTGAGGACAGCTATTGCTCAAAGATTAACCATTGTCTAAAGTACAGATTTCCTGTTTACCTCAAGGCCTAAATTCCTCTAAAGTATTTATATTCTAACCTCCTATGAAAAATATCACCTCAGTAACTATAAGGAACCTAAACACCCTTGAAGATTGCAAGCTAAGTCTCCAGGGTTTGATTCTCATTTTGTCTAAACCAGTATAAACCCAGCAAGGCTGTTGCTTGTTGGTCAAATTCTACACTCAGAGACAAGTTTTACAGCATTGATTTTACTGGAATACATTCTATTTATTACTATGGCTGCAAGTCTAGAATTATCAAGGTTTAAAATGTGACAATTAAGTTCTTATGTTAATATTCTTTAAGGAATGAATGGGCAAAGATCATGTCTCGGATGATGCTGTAATTTTTCTGGTGTGATATTAGCTCAGTCAGATAGTTGTGCTCTGTGTAAAACAGTGAGAGCTAATTTGAAGTTCAGGAAAAGCTATAAAAAAAGTTATACTTTCAATTCCAAATCACAAGGAAAATGAAATGTGACTCATTATTTGCTTATTAAGTGGAAATGTCTTTGCTAATTGTGATACACACATGCAGTGCAGAAGATCTGAAATGTTATGAGTAGATCACGTCTTGAGTTTCATTTTGGAATTTCTCATCTTGGTTATCCAAAACCTAAGCCAGAGGTGGGGTAGTTTCAGCTCCTGTATTAGCTATTCTGATCGCAGATTTTGGATTTGGCCCATCTCTAAGTAGAACCCTTTTTGTAAACATAGGTAGGAATTAACTCAGAAAATTTTACTGAGAAGACTTGCAATACTTTAGTCTACAACACTAGCTTTAACTCTCATGTCAAAAAATTCTCACAGTCCCTGTGGTCCTCTAATTCTTTCCTCTAATAAAACGTTTCATGAATCTTATGTCTCCCAAACAGCTTGCACAGCATTTGTTCAGAGTTCAGATTCTGAAAAGATAAAGCCATGCTCCAAATATAAATCATATAGTAGCACAATAGTTTAAAATAATCCCTTAAACAATATTTCAACACAGAAACACTAGCTACTATTTAGCCCCATATGAATTACAGAGATGTGCAAGTGGTGGCCAGTTTTAAGTTCAGCATATTGTCAGAAAAGCTTCACTGATCCAAATTATTATGACTTATAGATTTGAAGGCAAGGATCTCTGGAATGTACTTAGAAACCCCTTTTCATTGCTGTTCTTGGAAAAAAAAAAGAAAGAAAGAAGGAACAGCTAGCTTTTAAAAGGCCATCGGGTGTTAATAGCTACTTGTCTCATAGAGGCTTCTTCTATTGCAGTGCTGGCTGCTGCTTGTACCAATTGCTGCCTTTAGCAATTAGATATATCCTCCTCATGCTTGGCATTTCTCCAGGAGAAATCCTGTAATAGGTATAGTTCTCCTACTGCCAGCCCTACTCAGATCTATTTCCACTGGCTGTCCCATCCCCTGCAGTGGATTTTATATTGCAGCTGTTCAGTGCCCATAATGTGAATACCCTTTAGGTAGTCACTGAAATCTTTTGGCTCAATATGTTATTTGACTGTATTACCAACACCATAGAACAGGTGAGAATATCGACTGATATTCTCTAAGAATACTTTCTGGAGAAATGTATAAATTATAAGAGTTACAATTCAAATCAGGCTAAAAGAGATTGCTTCAAAAATGAGTTTTTTTTTTTTTTTTTTTTTTTTTTTTTTTTTTTTTGGAACTGATTGAAATTGGTTTAAATAGGTTAGAATGCTCTTTTTCCTATTCAACAGAAAAGTGAGCAAGGAGTAATTTTTCTCTGGGGTGTACCCATGGAACCCCAATGAAGATAAAGGATTTGCATAAAGAGAGGGAAATAGAATTTTGTTAATAATGTTCTTTGGTTCTCCTGATAGGCTACTGAGCCCATCATTCAAGCTGAAATACATATCGTAATATGTGCATCCTATGTAATAGGATGGAAGACAAAATACCTGAACTTTTAAATATTCTAGCCAGTATCTTAAGTTTTGTAAAAATTATTAATATTTTTATATTAATCTTCTGCTGCATTAAGATATTTTTAATAAATAAGATACGTGAACTTATATATGGATAGCAATTAATTTTCAGTTTTCCACACAATATGTTCCTCTGCATATTACATATATATATGCATTAATTTAAATGTCCAGTATACCTAATCACGAGTTTCATTATCTTGCATATTTATACAGTAGAGATACCACAGTAAAAAAAGGAACTAAGGTTGACAGTGTTCATCAATAATTTAAGATAAAATGCATAACAAGGAGTCTGTAATTATCACCCAAATCCAAATGCTATAAATGAGGAAACTCAGGGTTAAAATTAAATTTTAAGGAAATATTCACCCTTTAAACTATAAAAATGTTTTAAGATGGATACCCAAATAAATATAATTGGACCCAAAGTTACATAGTATAATAGTGTAATAACTTTAAGGTATTTCTAACATTTTGGGTTTACATTGACCTTTACTTTCTTCTGCCATTAAGGAATTTTGTCCTGGGTGCTACACAATGCCACAGTGTCACATCGGGGCAGGCGCAGAAGCCAAGACTGCTCCTCTCCTCCCACCCCACCATGATTCTTAGAAACCGAAGTGAGAAAAAAATATGCTCAAAAGTTAATTTTGGGAAGAGTATACAAATGTCTGTGTTGTAGTGATATTTGTGTTAGAAGTAGAATTAAAATTGTTAACAATGCTCTATCTCTCTAGAGAGATCTCTGTGAGTCTGTTTTATAAATGATTATGTATCATCAGTGCGTTTAATTGTTTTCTGAGTAGATACTGATCAACATATATAGTTAGCTATGATGTTTGATAAAACTGCAGAGAGGCTGATAAATTTGATTTTATAACTCCTGCATCAATTGATTATAACCTTGAGGAACATAAAAAGACTAGACAATCTCATGACATCAGCTAGCTGCATGTTATTTTCCATTCCTATTATTATTTTTATCTTGACAAGGGACACAATTTGTGTCATTTTCCAATTTATTTACATTCGTTACCCTGAAAACGTACTAATGGTATCACCAATTTTTCTGTGCATCAGATACATTCTAAATAACAAGGTAATGAGCTGACACAGCAATGTGGGGGTGACCTGGTTTCCAGATTTTAATAACAAGGTTACACTGAAAGCAAAGACATCTGCAGAAATAAATATATTCTTAAAAGCAGATTTGCAGTGAGGACAGCAGATATAAAAACAAAATGTATCCACTCTTAGGACATATTTACTATGGGAAATATCTGCTAGCATAGCAAAAGTAGTGCAATTGTCAGTAATTGCCATTCCTGTCTATTCTCAGTAAAAAGACTACAATTTGTGTATGTGTGTGTGAGGGGGAGCATATAAAAGAAAATGTACCCTCTTATATATAGAGGTGGTTTCTCCAGGAACTGATGAATGTTAGAAGGATAGCATGTAAAATTTGAACAGAATCTAACTGGTCTGGTGATAAAGACAGGTCTTTCTCTCAGATTAGAAATAGTTCATGAACAAACTGTTCCCTTGAAATGAGATGGGAAATTGTATTCCTTCATAAATATTCTATAAAGAAAAGACTGAAAAGAGGCTTTCGGTGAAACACTATTTCTTATTTATGCTGTGGATGTGTATATAAGATTGTGGATCTATAGGCTTATTTTTCCTTTGGATAGTAACTATCCCACTGAGCAGTTCATTGCCTGCAAAGAGCTACGTCAAGGCAGAGGCTGAGCAGAAGTCACTAGTGACGGATGAACAGACTGATTTTCAGAGTCAGATGGCAGTTCAATTGAGGGCTCCGTTATTTAAAAGTATCTGGGTTCTCTAATATATAATGGTCTGTGGCAGATATAACCCAGATATACCTTTTTACTTGTTATTTGTGGTCTGCAATTCATGAACTATATGAACTACAGACAATTTAGTATTGGCAATAGCAGTAAAGAGTTTGTTGAATGGCAGTAATTTATATGTACTTAGGAAGATTACATAACATTATTAATAATTGCCAAAACAACCAGTTGATGTAGTCCTTGGGTACTGATGTTCAGCATGTGCCAACTTAAATACTCCTCAATCAAATGAGGGAATATGGTAGGTACTGGAATACATTGCATTATGGTCACACTGTCTAACAATGTTAAAAAAGAAAAAAAAAAGACTTTGTAGAAGTTCTTGGCTAATGTCTAGGTTTTTAAAAATCATACACACCCTATGTATCTCATGAGGTACATAAAAGTAACCGTCATTATGAACAAGACAGAGAAAAGAGGGCAAAGTGTGTTCTAGCTGCCTCCCCATTGCAGCCTGGTGGCTGAGGTATGGACGTGTGGTCTCTTAGCCCCAGGACAGTTACGAATGGGATCTGACTGAGCATTTACCACACAGAAACAAAAGGGTGACCCCTTCTTGCTGATGTTCACTTAATCAGGTGCAGGGGCAGTAAAATACAGCTAGGTTAGACAAAAAGTATGAAATTTTTATCCAGATCCCATGAGGCAATACATATATACAACAACAGCAAGGTCAGATCCCAATGGAGTAAAGAAGTGTTGGTTGTCTGGATAGTTGATTTAGCTAAGAACATTTCCTCTTTTAACAAGTAAAATATGCTCTAATTTTCACCAAGGCTTGCAGGCATAATCACAGTATTATAAACTAAACAGAAGACAATTTTTATTTCTACGTCCAGAAAATAAAACCCACAAACATAAATATGTGTTTGTAGAGAATGCACATCTTCAGCAAATATCAAATACTAGTGTTGAGTACAAGATTGCCTGGGGAAGAAGAAAATGAGAGCTGACTTTTTTGTTCCATTATCTCTTTTCATCTCATTATCTTCATTTCATTATACCTTCCTCCAAAAGCAACAATAAATAAATATAAGATGACAATCATTCCTGCTCAATAGATCAGAAGCACAACACTTATGATTTAATATTTCAGTCAGTTCACTTCTATCACAGTAGATAGACCATTAAAAATGATGATCTTTAGTCAAAAAATTGTTTGTTTCAGACTTCTCCAATCCTTGCAGTTGCCAAGAACTTCTGCACAGCATCTTGGGCTGATTTTTGTGCAAACCTCACTGGGAAGGCTGTCAATCCACAGGAATACTTCTGAAAGATTAAGGATACACAGAATATATTTTAAAATTCATTTTAACTTTTTAAAACAACAGCAAAAAAGATTTTATCATTATCTGACAATGCTAAGGATCTGATAACATATCTGAAAAAATCATGGGTCAGTGAGGTTTAGCAACAAGATTGAGGAAACAAAGTTTCTGGCCAATTACAGATCTGTTATGCTCTGCATATACTATTTTTTCTTCCAATAAAGATATTCTATATGCCTCTTTCCAACACAGGCAGAATGCCTCCAGGCATTTTAAGTTGCACACTAATTCCCCTCTCAGCATTTATACCTTGCTTGACATCAGATAGACTAATATAATCATTTATGTGGCTAACTATAACACCTCCAAACTACAGCTGTCTGAAATAGTCACATCAGGCCTCAGGCAAAAGCGCACAGAGGTATGAGCATTTGATCTGAATACAGACCTCAGCCAAAACGTAGCGAGGGTTTCTGGGATTTTGGGGAAGAGGCGCACGGCTGAATTACTGTGGCATTACCTTCCACTTTTTCACCAAAGGCTGCTTCTTACAGATCCTTGAAGTGGGTCAAAGAAAAAATATGTAGAACACCTACTTGTGCATGGGAAGTTCAGAAGACCAAATCTGCACTCCTTATGCACAGTGAAGGAGCTCTCCAGCTTCAGTGTTGGAATTCATGAAAAGTGTTTAATTACAGGATGGACAGGTGGGTTTTGCTGGACCAGTATGTATCTCATCTACAGAGGATAGTTGAATTAATTCTGATTTCAGCTAAAAACAAGGTAGATGAAGAGCAACCAATATATGTGTTTCAAAAATGCACTAAAATCACAATGTTCTTTATAAAAGTTCATATTCCGTTCTAATCCAATTCTGGAATTTGAATCAGAAGAGTCATTTTGCATGAATGTGGCCATAAAATCAATATAAATATTGGCTAGAAGAGACCTATGGAGGTTACTTAGTCAAACTTCCTGCTCACAGCAGGGCCGTGACTAACACTAGATCAGGCTTGATTTTTTTCATAACTTTTTCTAGCTGAATCTTGAAAATGCTAACCCTAGGGAGATTCCACAAACTCTCCGGTTTCCAATGCTGCAATACCCTCCTGGTGAAAAAGTTTTTTTTTTTTTTTTTTTTTAACATTCAAACTAAACTTCCCAAGGTGCAATTTTAGTACCTTGTCTGCCATTATTGAGAAGATCTCAGCTCTGCTCTGTGCAGCTGTATTTCAGGCAACTGAAGGCTACTGTTAAACTACTCCTTAGCCACTCTTCACTACTCTAAACAAGCCCAGATCCCTTAACATCTTCTCTCCTTACAGACCATGTGTTGTAGGCCTTGATCTTCTTAAGAGCCCTGTGATCAACCCTCTTTAGTCTTTCAAAATTCTTCTTGAGCTGGGCTGGACAGAACTAGACATGTTATTCCAGCTGTGGCTTCACTAGAGCCAGATAGAAAGGAATAATAAATTCAGTCTACTGGCCATACTCCTAATGTAGCCTAGTATGTGGTTTGCTTTATTTTTTAGCTCATATTAAGCCTGATGTTCAATGTTGTCCAAGCCCAGTGTTTCTGCTTAGTCATTTGCGTCGCAAGCTGTACCTGTTCCTGGGCTCATCCTGGTCCAGGTACACAGATTTGCACTTCCCTCCTTGTTGAACCAAATGAAGTGTCTCATGGTCCAGTCCATAGGTTTATTAAGGTTGTTTTGGACCGATGCTCTGTCATTTATTATGTCAGTCATTTCCCCTAGTTTAACATCATCCATCATTTCACCTAGTTTAGCATCATCCAATAATTTGCTGAGGTTTCTCTCTAGTGTTATCATCTAGTTTGCTGATGAAAACATTGACCAGTATGGTCCCAAGGGTCAGTCTCAAAATATATTGCTTGTAACTGGCTGCTAGAAGAATGCTGAGCCGTTGGTCCCTTCAGTCTTAGTGGTCCAGCCAATTCTAACCACTATTCTAACCAGCTTCATCAAACATGGTTTTCCCCTGGTAAATGTGTGCCATGCCCAGTGACCTATTCCTCATGTACTTGGAAATAGATTCCAAGAGAAGGTACTTTATGATCTTTCCAGGGACTGAGATGAGGCTGGCTGACCTGTAGTTCCCTGCATCCTCCTTTTTTTCTTTCTTAGTATGGGTGAAACTTAGCTTCTTTCCAGATTTCAGGGACATTCTTCATTTACTCTATGATTTTCTGTAATTAGTAGTGGTCTTGCAGTCACAGCAACTCTGTAAGAACCCTTTGTGGAATCCCTTCTAGCTCTATGGGTTTTATTATATCCAGCTTCTCTAAATGTTTCCTAACCTGTTCCTTCCCCACTTTTGCCTGCTCTTTACATCTCACACTATGCTGGTGCACAACAGATCTGAGAGAAAGCTTTGCTTTTGAAGATGGAGTTCTGAGCTTCATAGCCAGTGAAGGTACATGTGATTTATCTTGGGAACCAAAAAGTTTGTGCAGAATGCCTCTGAGAATAGTCAAGTTGTACTAGTGCCTCCCTCAGCACCTAAACCCTTCTTTGGCATTGCATAGAGCGGTAAAGCCATTGATATGGTTAACAAAAATATGTTCAAACCACAGCTGTCTGAAATACACTCAGCTGAGTAGAGTTTGAAGAGTATGTGAACAGTAATCTTGGCCACAGCTAGTGAAGGCTTTTTAAGTCCTTAGGGGAAGGGAGTTTACAGTTGTGAAATTATGAACTGGGTCTGCCTAATTTCCATCTTTTGGCTATTTCTTTCATGTCCACTTTCTGGTCATTCTGTCAGTTCTGGTGACTTCCAGAATGGGTTTGACTAGTGGATAAAACCATTCTTTCAGTTTTAAAGTTGGTTCTTTTAATCTGTGTTGACCAATCAGACTCTAGCTGGTTTTCAGCATCTTCTCTGTATAAGAGATTGCAGAGCTTCTAAAGAACAAAACTTGTCATTTGCTTTCATTCTCTAACTGTGAATCATAAAAAAGACTCCATGAATTTTAAATGTTGATGAATAATGAGAAAATATTTGTCATGATGCAGGAAGTAGATTTGTGTTAATGGTTTTGGAGGGTGTTATGTAATGACATATTCCCTTTAGTATTTAATTGCAAATTATGAGGAAAGCATTTTCTCGTATAAACTCATGCAGCTGGGCATTATGTGACTCTAGTTCTATTGAAAGTCGTACTATCTGACCCCATCATCTCTAGGTGTATCCTACTTGCCTTATGTGGTTTTGAGGAAGGGCTCAGATGCTCTTCCCTTCCAAGGAGCTGAGTGACTCTAATGCCAAAAGAAATGTCTTCAGTTCTGATCCAGTAAAACTCTGCAATGGGCAATAAAAATATTCTGGAATCGTTTTTAAATGGTGGCTTTTCATCCAAGCCTAAAATGAAAAAAATTCAGCTGACACTTAAGATCTCATTCAACTTTTTCTGTTGTCTAAGCTACTTCAGAAATTAGATAAGCTGTAAGAAAAAGTACATTCTTATGCACTGGTTATGTTAAATTAAATTTCTTGAATATGTGGAAAAATAATGTGTTGCTCTCTGGTCTCTGGCTCAATCATTGTCATGTTGAGCCAGAGATGTGCAGAAATGTGCCCACAATATCTCTAATTGCAACAGCTGTTACTGCCCTGTTCTGCTTAACATCTGCTTCAAAGCAATAATCCTATTGATGCCTCTGCTGTATCTGCCAGCTGTTTCTAATAAACCAGGAAAGTTACAATCCTTTTAAGTGACAATCATTCAAGATGATCCATAATTGCATAACTGCATAGAAGAATGAGGCTCTCCCTGAACATGATCAACTGAATATTTTGACTATTTGTGTAGAAGGCTATTATTTGTGGGTGACTACTCTAGAGAGGCAAAAAGCAACAGAATAAAAAACATATTGTACAGCAGTTTATCATACTATCTGAATGAAATCGTGATGAAGACTTAAAGAAATCACTGTACTATAAAAACAACTGGAAATTTCAAAGATTTATAAAGATTGGACCTGAACTGAGCATTCATCTGGCAATTTATACTAAAGTCAAAAGGTAATTTTGATCTTCATCAAAATTGGTTAAATATACAGTAAAGGATTAAAAATGGAAGAATAATGAAATAGGAAATATTCTGAATTATTATTTTTAGAAATATTTCTCACTAGAAAATTTCACTTTGAATAATGTTTGGTGAAATACTCTCTCATAACCAATCTGTGTTTCAACTGTCTTTATGCCCAGCGCCTTGTTACAAAAGCTGAACAACTCCAATTACTTCAGAGAAAAAGTACTATATTTACACAGGAAAAGACCAACTCATACCATTATAGATGCCATATCTGGCTCCAAGGAAAGGTCTTATTTGGCATTTCCCTGCCGTACGTTAGAGAAATAAAATACTACTGTGCTCATTTCTTGATGTCATATTTAAAGTTCTGGGGTTTCCTGTCAAAGCTAAATGTGCTGGATGCCTGGATTTGGCAAGTTTCAGGATGTTGGTCATATATTTTGATCAGACTATATCCTAAAACATTAAGAAACTGCTCTGTGAGTCCCAGCTACAGTAGTGCATGGGATCATGCCTCCCAAAATCATGGATGTCTTAAAGAACACCACAAATTGTGTAAGATATGTGCTTTCAGGGAAACTAAGCTAAAAGGAGATGGCACACCAAAAGAGAGTTGGGATCTAACCAGGAATGCACCCATGCTTGGAAGTCTGGAAGTACTCCTTGGCCTTCAAGTTTAGATGTAATATAAATGCCCTATCCACAGTATCTGCACTGTGATGTGTTTGTAGACTATCAGATTATAAGTGTCATTCTGGATACTTGGGTATTTATACTCTGAACTGGCAACTGAACATTTCTGGGGCACTGAGGGAATGTCCCTCTATCACACAGCAGTCTGCCTCCTCACAGCGGCATTTACACAAATGTGACTGCCTATGGGGTCAGACCATCTGGAAAATCAGCTCATGAGTGAAAAAAGTTAGCCACTTTGGCTATCAAACTGTGGTCTGTAGACTACAGGCAGTATGTAAAACTCAGAAAAGAAAAAGAAGACTATTGTCAGCAACCATATATTTTTATTAGGCAGTAAAAGCTAGATCTCAATAGATCTAGAGATGCTCAGAAGAACAAGTGTTTAAAGCCATTATTTTGTCATTATCTTCTTAAAATCAGTTAGGTGTAGTCAAAGAACAGCTGTCACTTGGAAGAAGTCTCCAGCTTGGCGCAAATACCTGTTCAGAATCGGCAAGGCAATTTTTTCCATAAGAGTCATTGTTATCTGATTTCTAATAAAGTGAATTCTGTCTCAGCCTTGGTCCTGTTCTTGTTTCCTAATAAACAAAAAATGCAGCAATGTAGAAAACATAACATGTGGTTGGCCATATCTGCTGTCTATGTGAAAAAAGGAATAGTTGTTTTGTTTGAGATATGAGTACATGAAGTACATGAAAATGAGGCCAATGTAAAGCAGCCAGAAAAGAGAAAAATATTTCTAAAATATAGAGGGCTGCAGCTCAACCCCATTTTATCTTAGCAATCCTGCTGAGAACTGAGAGTGGAAACAACAGCTCCACAGCTCTATGATAGTCTTAGGAGTGGATAAAAAAGAAAGAGACTCAAAAAAATCTGTTTATGCACAGTGGGAACGGAGGCTCTGGAGGATTTGTAGTGTAGCCAACAGAAAATGGCTGAAGTCATAGCAATGTTTAGGAAATACTGTAATGCTAAAAAATATTGTGTTTGAGTGCTAGCCATTCTGCTTTCATTTCATATCTAGATAGAAAAGGAGCATTTTATAGATCTGAAGCAAAAAGCTATAGCCAGCATTTATTGCAATACTGAAGAAAACATGACCAGAGACATTTGGTGTTTAATGTTGATGATACAGAACTGAAATAAAGGTTGCAAAGGGAGTCTGGTTTTTGGCTTGCTGGAAAGCAATAGACATTTGCTTCAAAAGCAAAGATAATCTCCATGCCAGAGACTGACAAATTTGTAGAAGATCTGAGCAAAATAAGTTTAACAGCAGTGCAGACAGAAAGACTGTCCATGCCTGTTCTGTGACAGTGCACGCTCACCTGAGGTCTGAAAGCCTGGAGGATAATGAGTCAAAGATGTGGAAAAATGAAATGTTATTATTACACGTACAGAGTGAACAAGTCTATCCAACAAAACAAAGTCACACATTACTTGTTGAACTCACACATGAGTAATTTGGGCAGTATCACAGAGTAATATCACAGTATAACAGAAATTACCTATTGCAATCATCAAAGTCCTCACAATCCATATGCCATCAAAAAGTTCAAATTCAGTGCTGGAGTTGAAGCAAATATTTTACTATATGACTTTTGAAACAGAAAGGAAATTCCACCCAAATTTTGCGCTTGTAGTATATGGAGAGCCAAAACAAATGGGAAGATGTCACTCTGTGAAGTTAATTTATATCAATAGAGGTTTCCAGAAAAACATCTGTAATTTTACTATCAGGCAGAAGAACTGTGTATAGCACTATGCCAATGTGTGGAAGAGACACAACACATACAAAAGCACATTGTACTAAAACAGCATTACTGGCTCAGTACCTGGAAGCATCCACAGACGCATAAAAATTCCAAGCAAAGCACTGTAATAAAGGTGCCATCTACCATATATGGCTACAGCAACGTAACTATCAGAACTGGAACTAAGCTTGAACTTGAGGCTGACTACCACCTAGGTGAATGTTTTGGCCAAATCTGAAGAGATAAATATTAGAATTTGAGTTATCTACATCCAGAGACCTAAACAAGGCTATATTTAGATGACTTAGAGGTATTTCAAAGTGACTAGCTGATGAAAACATGTTGATTGTTCTAGATGAGAAAAAAAATACTGGCAAATAAGATGAGAGGAGGATGTTTTGAGAGAGTGCATAATCCACTGTGCAGAAAAACAAAATTTCTCACTTTGGAATTACATCAGCCTGTAAAATATTTAACAGTACAAAGTAGGAAAAGATCATCCAGATAGCAAGTCATACTATGATTAAAACAGCAGCGATCTGAAAAGAAAAATAAAGACAAGGACTCATGTCAAATTATCAATAAAATCTCAATTGTTGTTAAAAGTAGTAAATTACACAAAATTCATATTCCTATCAAGAATCCCACCAAATGACAAAATCAAGCCAAATGACAAAATCTGAGGCCACAACCAACAAATGGCCCTTACCAGTCCGTGAAAGGATTACAAGAAGGTCCTGGGAAATGCATGGTATGGCAAAAGAGGATCTTTCCAGCTCTGAGAAGAGGTGAGATACTGTCTGTTTCTGTGGCAGAAGGACATACCTGACTGAGATATGCTCAAGGAAGAAGATCTTTTGACATAGCATGAGACTCTTGCAATGGGAAAATATAATTTGAAAGAGGGCAAAAGACCGTGACAGGGAACAACAACAAATAAATACTCTCCAGCACTGGAATTTCCCAGAGTGGTGGAGTGGCTCAAGAGTGGTGGTACCAGATTTCTTAGGGGTTTGTTTGGTACAAGGCAGTGGCCATGTCTCATTAACACCTAACCCCTGACTGATAACAGCATCAGGGAGAGAGTTCTGCTTCAAGCTTTCTTTGCCAGTTCACACCGTAGATTTTTCATGTATGGAAGATACAGAATTAGAAAAAAAAGAAAGTAGGATCTATACTGAGGATGAGGTCCTAAAGGTTTAAACACATAACCAGATGTTTAAATAAGACAGAGTTGTAGATCTATTAAAATTTGACTTTTGAAATAGAAAAAAATAAAATCTGACAAATTTCTTTATGATATGCTGCAGTAAATCAATTTAGCACAATCACATGGGCTCTGTCAGATCTTCCTCCTGTAGCTGGCAACATCACAACTGCTTCTCAGCAGAAATCATCCTCACACATTCACCACCAGATGGAAAGAGACAATTTCTTGTTTAGAAATTTCAAATGAGAAACGTTTTAAGGGTATCATGTGAATGCACTCTTGAGATGTATTTACAGATGCGGCATATCTGAACAAAGTCCCTTGGAGAGGACCAGCATAAGGACTAACATAAATTCATGAGAAAGGAGGGGAAAAAAACCTCATTAAATAGTTAATATGTTGTTTTGATGTTCTCTCCTAATATAAAGTTTTCTTCTGTTACCTTTGTTCCAGCATGCCGTTATTTTCAGTATCTCTTGAGTTCTTATCCCAAAATACATAGTAAATTTCCAAACAATATATTGGGCTGGGTTATAAGCCCAATTTCACCCCGTTTTGTGCATGTAATGACTATATCAAAAAAGAGAAAGCTGTGTAAGTTTCTTCAGCAAGCAGGTCTTCAGGAGGAACTTGCTTGTTCATAACCTTAGCACACTTCATTCTTCTTTTTTTTGTCTTTTTCAGTGAACCCTCAGCTCTTCAGGTCGTTCCTCTGCTGGCTAGCAGTATGTAACTAAGCAGAGTAAAAAATATCAGCCATGGATTCACATTGCCCCATGACTATCATTTTTATTCTATGCTCGCTGTTAACATCATCCAATAAGAACCATCTTTACAAGAACAACATTACTAGAGGCTGCCAACTTGGGAAAACCAACCATTCAACCATGCATTCAACGTAACAGGCAACTACCCTTTCTTCCATTTCAGATCCTCCCTATGCAAAGATGTAATTTCATTTCTTAAGGATGAAAAAAATAAATTTATTACACCTGCAGTCCATGTTTACATTCAAAACAGTGTTCCTATCTGGCACCGTCTCTAGGTCCTCAGATACACTTCCAAAGCTCCCATGAGTCTGGTTCGAGTTATACGTATCTGAATAGACAATTTGTATGAATATACTGTCATCAGTCTTTCCTTAGCTACAGATAGGACCAGAAATCTTTAGGCTCAGAAGAACACTATCTGTTGAATAATTTCAATGTATTATCGTGTACTATTTACATTTCAATGTGTTATCCTGTACTATTTAGAAAAATGGCAAAGAAAGAAATTGTGTTGGTTTCCTCGTTGTAAGTGATAGTTTAAGTAAACGCTTGACAAGATCTTAAGGCTGAATTCCAATTTTAAAACACTACGTTTTTAAATTTAAAGCACTACGTGCCTTTACAGAGCAAATAGATTGAAAGTAAAATACAGATCACCTCTGTCAAATTTGTCTCAACACCCACTTTGTCATATCGGCAACATTCTTCCTCACTATTGACTTTCCATTGCAACACGTTAGTAAAATGTATTAATGTTTTTGTTTGTGAAACAAAAAGTGAAATGATTAATAAAAAGCATTTCTCATGCTGTGGCACTGAAAGCAAACAAAATAGTATGATTTTAGAAAATGGAAGATTACCAGTGCTGAGAGACTGTGTGTTTCTGCAAAAGCATGAATTAAATTCCTTCTTTATTTTTTCCCACAAACCTAGTCAAATGTTCCCACTGAAACAAAAATAGACTAACTTAAGACCTGCAAGGTATTCAAATTTCAATCAGTGTGATTCTTTAACAACAATTATAAATCAGGATATAATGTTATTCTCAGTCCCTAAGCAATGAAATTCACATTTACACTTAGGATTATGTTTTCGTAAGGGCAGCTTCTCCTTTGTGCATTCAATTTACACCCATAGTTGAACTGCAACTATGAAACCAGACTAACAATATGAATATTTGATTGCAGGAAAGAAGCGGGTACTTAGAAATGTGAATAATCAGCTCTTCATTTAACTCATACTTCAAATGCAAAAAGGATTTCAAGATTCGACCCTTCGAATTTTTTTCTATGTACGTGATTTTTCATAAAAGTGAATTTCAGCTAAAATTCATTCTTCTGCTTAAGTAATGGTAAGTCTGATCTCCCACTAGCATGAGATCCCTTGATCTCCCAGGAGTTATACAGATTTACAAGTCATGCACAGGTTCCCATTATGTGGTAATAGCAGAGTTCTTTGTTCAGCGTTGCCTATCACCACTGTACCATTCCACATGTACGTTAAAGCTTGTTTGATGACTGTTCTACTGAACTGTGCTGTTAATATGGACAAAATACTAGCTAAAAGAGAGAAGGAGTATAGGATATCATTTTGGCACAGTCACTGCTATAGCAAATCCTTGTCTGAGCAGCTTGCAGTACAGAAAAAGGCTGAATAGTGGGTGCACCTGCAATGAGTGCATATCAGATGCTTTTCCTGTAGTTTCAAGGTTTGCTCAGCCTACAAAATTTCTGTTAGAAATGCAGTCAATGTTGGTGCCCGAAATGATTGCCTGGCTGGAGATGAGTCTTGCTCATCAGCATTCTGCACTATGGCCACAGGTTGAAGGAGCTGAAGGAGAGAAAGAGAAGGGAAAAACTTTCAAAAACCAGATACACAAAAAGGAGAAGTGATTAAAGAAGATCACTGAAGTGGAAAATAAGGACAGTGCCAAGTTGTTTAGAAATAGAATTTCACATACTCTAAAAGTGGTACAGTCTAGTAAAGCATTTGTCCTCCTGGTTCTTTGTATGTTTCCCTAGGAACTGAACGTTGTAGCAATGAATAATTCGGTGGGGCTGAGGGAAGAAGAGTAGAGGATGCGGTAGAAATTAATGTCGGGCCAGTATGTAAAGCTGGTACTGACGCAAAAGCAGATAATATGTCCACACAGCTGAATGAAGGAATGGGATGAACAATACATTATAAAAAAGAAGCTGTCTTTTTGCCTCTTGCTCTATTTAAAATCATCTGGTCCATGGTAATTTGTTATTTGTATTTATTTTCTTTAAAATTTACCATTTCTCAGTTTGAAATCTGAATTTTGTCCTTTACAATGACCAAATTCCTTAGCCTCAAACCTGACCTCATCTGACTTCTCTGAAAGGAAACATTCTTTCCAGTAAATATGACTGTTTTTGTAAGAGACAAATACTCTGCAGGTTTCATTGACCCATGGACACCCGTGTTAAAAGTCAAAAACCTATCTGTTTGTGGAAAAGGGAGTTAAAAACTCATTCACTACATTTGTTATTAGCAATAAGTAGGATTTTATGTGATGATGTTCATCTGTAGAATACAAAGAATTACCCTTGAATACTCCTATGTTTACATTGGCTAAATGGGAAACAAAGAGTGCTAAATTTTATATGCTGTGATTTACAGTTGTTAGATGCCCAGAGCAGTCAAAAGTTCTCATGATGAAGAACTGAAAAAGGTAGGCCTTTCATTTGTTTTCATAGGGAAAATTTAAGACCAGAGTGGTTGGACAATTGAATTTGAATGGTACATCAACAGAAACCCTGGAAAGAAGTCACAGCCCTCTCTCCTCCTCCAGATGCCATGTCTATTGTAAAAGACTACTCAATAGTATGATCTGGGGATGAGAAGAGAGTGGTTCTGGTTCTTAAAAGTTGTATCACCTCTCTGATACTGAATGTCAGTTCTATGTCCTGTGTCAGAAGATGAATCTACATCAGTGTTTCAGTTCAGAACAGGAATTAATTTTTGAGGCAAACCTCCCATTTACCTCCACTTACTAAATTTTGATTTGTGTCCCAGAGCACTGTCAGAACTCACAAATTGCATTATTTTCAGATGAAAATAAGCCAGAAGATACACTCCTGGAGTCCACTTCATGTGCTCCCTTGGGCACTTAATCCACAAGGACAGCACAATCCGGAGAGTACTTCCTCCCACAGCAACCTACCCCACCATGCTGATGTGTAAGTAAGGACGTCCAGTCTTCAAAATCATCTTTTTTCACTATCTACATCTGCTCTTATTGCACTGCTCTTGTTGCTAATGTAGACACAGCCTGAAAAATCCCCATTTCAAAGTTAGATTGTCCAGTTCCTTGAAAGTATGCTGGCTCCCTAATTGTGCCTCCAGAATCAGCCCTACTGTCAGACAAAGCTACAAGTTAAAGCAAACTACTTAGTGCCACCAAAATATGGAAAAAAAATGCATACTATAAAATTTATCAAACAAAATTCAAACTGGAAAAACAAATCAATACGTTGTTTACACTGGTGGAGGTGTTAGCGCTCTCAGTTCCAGAACCTGCAAGCTTTTTTTATTAAACTTCTCCAGAAACCTGCACTTATAATAGAGACTCTGGAGACTTTCCCACTGTTCCAGAAGCATGACATTTATGTTTTGCAGTAACCCAAACCAGAATGTGCCACCTACGGCAATGGGCCAAATCCCAGATAATCCCATTCTGTGCAGCAGTTGTTTTCTCAGAACAGATGCCCTGAGTTCATATGAGATTCCTGTGAATGAAACAATCTGCATATCCTTTCCTAGGATTTCTCCTTTTTTTTTTCAGCTTAAGCATGTCTTTCAAGAACGTTTCCCATACCAATCCAAAGAGGTATCCTGATACCAACACATATCAGCAAAACTGTATGTTTCCTCTTCTGACATGGAATAAGTTTTGATACCTCCTTAGTATAATGCGCATGTAAGTAACTTCTGCGGAATGATCTTTTATAGTCACTTACTAAATTCAGCTTTTCAGATGTAATATCTGGTTTACTTTCATAGCAAAAAACCCTGAAAGTTACCCATATGACCAGATTACCTTATACTAGTTGTTTTGTATTCTGCAATATAAAGAATCTAAGCACAACACAGCAAGAAATAGATTTACGGGGAGCCAGTCAGGATCACCTCTCAGTGTCAGTTTCAGAGGGCATCAGCGCTGTCACGGCTTCCTTTTGATCAGGGAGAGTATGGGGAGTTATTTATATGCATCCTCATAAAAGTGAAGAGGACAAGACCTGGCATGGTGATTAGTCCCAGTAAATTCTCTTATTGTTTGTTTCAATATTTATTTTATTTTACAGAGGGTGATATGTGTTTCTATCCCCACATAACAGCTCTGGTGAATGCGAGCTTTCGTATTTTGAGACCGTTTGATTCACTGCCCTTCGTTAAAATGACAATCTCGATTCCTACTTGACTCCAAAATATAAATAAACAAACCAAGTAGAATATAAATGAACAAACAAAGTATTTATATTTCCACTGCTTTGTTTTTGTTTTTGTCTTTTTTTTTCTTTGAAACCAGCAAACTCTGACGCAGTTAGTGGCAAACTTTAGTGCAATATTTAGTTCTTTGGTGTTTTATGTTTCTGGCTCTTTTTTTTGATCATCTACCATGATGTTGGACAGATAATTCTATTATACTCTTTCACATGATAGAAAGATATTAAAATCATAAATAAGTCCCACCCAGCAAATATTTAACTTTCAACTGCTTCAAGCATGAAAGTGGTGTGGAACTGTTTGTGTATTTAAAATCAAAATATTTATAAGCATTAGAGAGATCTAGATTCTAGCTGATATAACAGCTGTATGTGACCTTTGACCATCTATGATATGCCTTTCCAAGTGAAACATGGCTACAGTTAGATTAGTGTAGAAATTTAATTAAGTCCTTTCCAAGGAATAGTTTTAAAAGTATTTGTAAACATAAAATAATGATAGTAAAAAGATGCTTATCTAGAAATGTGTTCAGACTATCTATTTTCATGTTTACTCTGAAAAATGAAAATCAAGAAACATAGCAAAGCAAACCCTTGGATTTATGTATCATTCATGAAACAGAAGATATACCATTATCCCCAGAATGGCAAGTATCAGTTTTGATGTAAGATTTCTGAATGAGCTTCAGCATCACCTCTTGCAGTACACACCAGATTTTGGGAAGATATGACCCAGATTTTAAACAGACTCAGTGTCATTGAGTTCATTAGAGAAGATGGGCTTGCATCTGAACACAAGTTGACTAGAGGTCGTACCTGAAGAAATAACTCTTAATTACAAGAATTAAAACAATTTATTACACAAACGTCTTTATGAGTTTCTTTTCTTTTATAAGACCATGTGTAATGAATATAGAATTTCTAGGTAAAAAGATAACAGTTTTAAAAAATTGCCACATGTTCAATGAAGGTTTATCAAACTCTTCAATGGCCACACAAAAATTCTTTGTCACAGAGGGTTATGAGTCATTAAATTTCTGTATATTTTCTTTGTAGTTCAATCGCACAAAGACCTTAATATAATATATATTGTAATGTTCGCAAGTGTTGTTTTAAATAGTTTCATCTTGTAAATGTTAAGCCACAATGTGGAATATTATTGATCATTAGGATAAGATGCTACGGGCTGAATCCTCAAAATATCTTGCTTGAGTGCTTTGTTCTCTGCCTTCTTTTTGGTTTCAGGCTGGTATAATTCCACTGACCTTGGGAAGGAGACGTTAACATTGCTCTGAGAAGTTTCATGTTCTAATGGACCATGATGTCATGTGCAAAGAAAAGCTTATGTTCAAACCAGGGCCATTAACAACAAGGCATTAAAATCTTATGTAACTGCATATAGATTTCATCGGTACTCAGCAATGCATATTAATATGGCAGTGAATCACTTCAGCCTGCTACTGTAAGCAATACCATTTTAACGGGAGGCACTTGGAATAAATCTTGACAGTATATGAAAAAATGTTTCCATTTTTCTTTGCTTTAAATTGCTAATCAACCGCTTTCTCTTGATTGCTGTTTCTCAGTTATTTCAAGAAATAACTACGTGTTCAAATATACAAGCATCGTTCAAATCAAAATAAACAGAATCAATGTGCCTTTAAAGCTGTTTATGATTGTGTGTGGATGACACATTAGCAATGCTTCACAATAGATGCATTGTGGGGGGCTTTCTTTGTAAGAGGAAAATACTTTTTGCTGAATAGATTACCTGCTGGGAACTGAGCAGGCTGCATACATCCTTACCTATATGCAGGTGGCTTCCAGTTGAAGGTATTTCATGTAATTAAAGGTAGAGTTATGGCCTGACTGACATAATATTTTCTGGCTATTAAAAATGCAACTCTTCTTGTCCTGCACAAGCTGTCAGTACTCACCTAGCTGAGGCGAGGAAGTGTATATCTCAGCAGAGATGCTGCCTCTACGCATTATCATTCTACTTGTTTTATCATCATGTCTATTGTTCATAGACATAATGATATCCTGCCTTACAATGGGATTTTGACAGTTCAAAGAAACTTCATTTCCATACTTTGACCCTTGCATTTGGATAGGTCAGAAAATGAGACATTACTCACAACTGTTGCAGAGATAACTCAATTCTCTATTCTCCTGGTGACTCCCAAATAAAAGCCAATAACATCACACCAAGACCTGACAAGCCACAGTGCACTGAGGTGGTTTAATGCATACTAAAGCATTTTATTAACCTCAGCTTAAGAACTTTAGGGATATTTTTGAGTATTGTCAGTTGGTATCTTACTAGGTAATTATGTAAAAAGAATTTTGTTTTATAGATAAAGTATCTCGCTGACTTATAGCCAGGGAAGAACGGAGCAGAGGGAGTTCTTTCACTATGCTAGCCAACATAGGAAGAACACATATTTGGGAGGAACATCTGAGCAGTGCTAGGGATAGCCTTGTTAAAATTTATTTTCTTTAAAAATATTAGGGACCCACAGGAAAGATTTTTTTTTCCTAAGACTCCCAGTCTTGCAGCAATGCAAGAGTGAAGTACCACTTCACTCTTGGTGAAAACAAAGTTGAGGCTAAGACCTCAGGGATGGACCTTGCACATACTGTAGAGCCCATGTTCTTTGCTCCCAGAAACTTGGTGACAAAGTTATTTAAGAAATTTCAGTAGGCAATTGCATAGGCTGGACTACATTAATGGGAGCTGGTCTGCCTGTATTCCTTCCAAATATTTGCATAAGGCCTAATCTAGTTAGTGTGTATGTGATTTCAAAAAGCTGCAGTGAATGCTGTATACATGAAAATTGCACATCATTCTGCATTTCACATTATGGAATAAACTGTGTCGTTAGGATCTTTCAAAAAGTAGTAGAAAGCAAACAACTTTTCCATATGTTATCAGAAAACATTCCTAAACTTGTTACAATGTTTAACTGCTAAAATCATAAAAAAGAAAAAAAAAAGTAGAAAGTGTTTTTAAAGTCCTTAAAAACTTAAATTTTCATGGTGTAAATGTGCTTTTCAAATGAAGACTAAATTACTAGCAAGATGAACCTTCAATTCAAACCTTGATGAGAGGACAATTAGAGAGAATTCCATCTGATAATTTGGGATCATATGGAAATAGCAATTTTGTAAGCTTTGCAGGCATTTTAGGTGAAAATACTATCAAAAATTATAAGAAGTTGAAATTCTTTCCTAATATCTTTTTATTTAAGCCAGCTTAAATTTCAGTAAAGATTTAATTCTCACATAACAGGTAGACATTGTCAACAGAAAGCCCGTATCATTTATTTTTTGTAGATAATTTACACAGAGGAAGCTGTAGGTTAACTAAGTTAACTCCCCTAATGCTATTCAGCTGAGTTAGTTGCTTACAAAACACAGATACTTATTCTTAAGAAAACATCCAAGAATAGCATATTTTAAAATTAATGAGTGCAATAAATTCATGTGTATCAAGGATTATAGCTGAAGAATATTCTGCTCTGTAATGTTTAAGTTTCTTTCTGTCTTCTCATTCATACTAGGTTTGATCCAAGGCCACAGAAATTAATGGGAGTTATTTATAAGGCTATTAATTCAGTAACCTCAAAAAAAAAAAAAAAAAAAAAAAAAAAAAAAAAAAAAAGAAAGAAAGAAAAAGAAAAAAAGGGTAAAGCTGTTAATTTTTCTTTCTTCTAAAAGAAGATAATATTCTTCTTTTGAGTTTTGCAGTATATTTTGAAGAAAAAATATTACTAAGTACAACCTTGTTCAAGTTAAACCTTTCCTATAATTAACATAAAAGTATCAAACGTAGTGCATATATGCATCAATGTGCCTCATTCATTTGACATCTGCTCCTGGAATATCTAGAGGTGCTTTGTGCCCACAAAAGGTGAAAAGTCACTCCTATGCTCTGAATCTTACAGAACAGCACATAAGAATTGTCTCAGTCCAGTCTATATATATATAACCTAACCAACCTTCTTAAACCATTTGGAATAACTCAGGAAAAAACAGACATTGTTACACTCCTGATATTACTGTGGATCTTTAGGGAGTCACTAGAGCTGTGGAATCTTGTTAAAGAGTCTTGAGAATTCACTGAAGTCTACCCATGGCTCGACTGTCTTCTGGCCTCTTCCTGGAACAGGAAAAAATACACCTGATACATCAATAGAGACAGAGGGGAAGGGAAGGAGGGCACACAGATCAGCCACACAGTTTCAGCATCAAGGTTCCCAGATTTCTCCAGTTTTCAGGTCTGAGAATACCAGAAAAAATACTGAAGGAACTGTTGCCCTTTATATGAAAAACATAGCTGAATATCAGAATTGTACTTCAATGGTTTTCAAACAAATAAAAGATTTAATGAAAAAAGCAAGCATAGACAATGGTACAAGTTCCCTAACTCCTCTATACTTGCAAACCAAAACATTCTAAGCTAAGAGACCTTTTTTTTTTTTTTTTTTTTTTGCCCTTTTCAAAGAAGCTATTTGAATAGTCCTTTGAAATAGGTTCTCTCTTTCTTATAAAAATTATTTTTCTATCTAATTAATCAGCAAATTATGTGCCAAACCATCTCTGCTGTTGCTATTCTAGATTGACTTTTCTCTTCAAAAAAAGGACAAAGCTTGGCTGTGCATGACACCCTGACCTCTACTGTACAGAAGAGTTTACTAGCTTTTAGAGATTTTTTTGTAGATTTTAAACACTGGTAATTGTAGGGTTTAATTGTTTTCATCACTGCAGAACTTTTTTTTATAGGTAGCTTTTAAAATCTCCATAATAATCCCCATTACTATATGCAAATTTCTGCCTTACTCAGCCTCTTGGGAGCCTCTTTAGCTATGGAGTAGTAGTTCAGAAAAGCCCTGAAACCCAGATGTGGACTATCGTGTTCCACTGGTGATAAGCAATTATTCCCCTAAGCAAGGACTGAGAGTAATTTGATTATTATGTCTCTCTCGATGTCACTTCTTATAGTAATTTTGCAATTGTGTCTGAGCATTAGCTTTAGCATTCAACTTTGAAGGGGAAGAAGAGTGTCATTCAGAAGAGGGTATTATTTATACAGAACCATTTACTAGATTATGTAAATGTGCACTTAGAACTTTCATCTGGCAGTTAATTGTGCTTCCACGGGTAGAAGAGACTGATTTCACTCAAAAGTAAGATCATGGTTTGAATGGTTTAACTTTTTTCTGGTGTCATTCCATTTTATAGTGTGTGCATCTAGATGTTAATCTGAAAGCACAAAAACTTTCCATCTGAAAAAATACTTTTTGAGCTATTAGTTTGACTGGATCTATGTTTACCACAGCTGTATCAGCCAGATCTACTGACACCACTGAGCCAAAAGATCAATTTACCTTGTAATGCAGTTTGCTGAAAGACGTAGCCACACCATGAGATCACAATATCACACCTACCGGAGAACAATCTTCTGTCCGTTGTTTCTTCCAAGTCCATTGTTTCTTCCATCATGTTTGTTTAGATTTTTCTTTCTGATACAGCAGACATTCGAAAACTGTATTTTTATTATTTCAACATGCTCATTTTGACCATTCAGAAATAAGACCCCTCATATTTCTGGTGTAAATCAGCACATATCTGCTAAATTGTGAATTTGTTTTATGTTAAGAGGTTACAGTTTGTTTTAGTAAACTATTCAAATGTGGTCAATCAAGTTAGGATACAATTCTCCACTGCTGTAACACAGCACAGTTTCACTGTAATCATTGAATGTAGCCAAAAGATAATTACTACACATATAAAACAAAATCTACAAACAAAATGACTTGTTAAAATATAAAAATGATGAGTCCTTCTTACTCATTTTATACATGAATCAGTACAAAGCAACAGGAAAGTGAGGAACAGAAATAGAATAGAAATATTAAATTATAAAGGAATAAATAGAAACAGGTTAAGAACAAGATGTTACACAGTCAGAATGATAGATAGTGCTCTCAGTAGTGAAAGAAATAGGAAATCTAATTTTCTTTAAACCCAAATATAAATTTCAAGACCTGCATTAAAAGCAACCACATTGTTGGAGGATGGATTACAGACTTCACATCTATATTGATCTGTAGCCAACCTAGCTAATCAGAACACATTGTCATCTGAAGGATGTTTGAGGATCTGTGAGAAATAGATGGTCTTCTCGAGTGAATACATAGTCTTTTAAGATTTTTATAGATGCAAGGGATTGAATTGGCACAGAGAACTTACTATCTCTATTGCAAGAGGTGCCATAAGGACAAACAAATTGTGAAAGCTTGTACTGGACTGTTTTGTACCGTAGCTATTTCTGGAAAAAAAGGCTAAATATTTCAGCTCTTGTTAGCAGTGCGTGGATGTCTGGAGTGTGGGACTCCAGGCTCCAGTGCGCAGCAGCTGCATCACTGCACCTTAGCTGAGCTGTTGCCCTTTGTTCATGAATCTGGGCTTGTATTCACATATAGGTAACGTGACAGCTTAATTTTGCTATTGTGGAGTAAATTAAACCACACTGTCTTAAGTATTTAGGGTTCTGAGAGCACTTCATGCTCCCATGAGTACTATGCCTCAGCATAAGTTGTTAAGGGATAGTAAGTGCAGTTACAAGCCTGAGCGCTTTTTTTTTCATTTTCAAGTGGGGTAGATTTGCAAAATGCGTGCCACTCTCCCATTTACATTAACAAACACAGAGATATCCTATAGTTTTCAATTAGCTTGTTCAGGTACTGGTGAACATCTCATTGCAAGAGCTTAGGACACAGCTGAATTCCTCTTTTTCAGACCAAAAATAGTACATAGTATTCTTTTTGTCTTTATTTCACCCATTCTTCATTTTGGCACTTACCTCATATAGTTAAGTCTGAAACTGAGGTCCTTACCTTGGTAAAATATACCATATTCATTACAACTGAGCTGTCTCACTGTGAGAATAAAATCAGTTACTACTTTAATTCCCAAACCTAAGGACTTAAGTCCAAAGACAACAGATTAATGATTTTTTTAATCCACATCAGCATTTTATGAAAGGTTGGTAAGGCAAAGGGAAATAGAACTTCATGATGCTTGTTGCATGTAAATTTAATATTCTTCCCTGTATTACTTAGTACAATCAGTAATATCAAGCGTATACACTCTTTCATAGTGAGCCAGTTTGATATGCAGAGCTCCCTTACCTTTGATGCTTCAGGTAGCTTTTTCTTGATGATAAAAAGGGAAGCTGTCAATGAAAAGTGTACATTCTTTTCCTTTTTGAAAAAATCTACCTCTGAGTTTTCTAGGCCATCATGTCTGATTATATGAAGCAACATCATTGACATGAGCCTGAATTAAAAATGTGAAAAGATATTTTCTGAAGAATTTTTCTTTTTTAAAGACTACACTACGTTTAAATTTGTGGAGATGGTAGAGCCATGAAATTTCAGGTTACCTCTCAGGTCAGGAGCTATGTTTGCATAGAAGCACCCAAATCTCTGTTGAATTGGCTCTCCTATTTTTCTAAGAAAGGCAATATAAACAGAAGATCAAATGCTTGTTGTTTGCTTCTTTAATATGTCAGCACCTTCTGTCTAGAGGGAATGTTGTGCCAGAAAGAATGCTGCATAAATAGTGTAGCAGACAAATTATATTACATCTTTTGGAGTATATTGTGACATACAAGTGCCTTGAAATAACTAAATTATATCTTTTGTCTAAATCTCAGCCACAGCATTGAAAATCAGGTGAAAGAGGCAGTATTAGTCTGTCTGTTCTGTTTAAGTGTGACAAAAAACTCTTCGTCTTATGTGGTATAAAGCAACTACTTTCTGTGAACTAACTATACCTTAATATTTATGTCAATATATTCACAAGCTCAGAAAGGGTATAAATGAGAATATATGACTTTCAAGGTTATTGCCCTTTTAAAAGTCTTTGCATTTTTATGGATTTTCTCAAAGGACTGAATATGTCAGAGCATAGATAACTAGAATAGAATAGTAGATTGGTATTTTTCAGATGAACATTGAGAATTTACCCGAACAATATTATAACGAAAATTCTGGGGAAAAGACATGCAGAAATTTCTTTTCAAGACTATAGATTTTTAATAAAAAAAATAGGGAAAAATCTATTCAAATACTGTCAGCAGGAAATAGCTGAGAAATTGAATTTTGCATATTTGATCTTAGCTGTAGTTTATAAACTACTACAGCTTAAACAGGTCAATAAAATCTAACTCAAGTAAGATCAAAGTTGTCCTTTCTTTATTACTTCCATATGATCTCTGCTCCTCAGACTCATGGAAAATCTTGGTATTAAATTCATCCGATCTATCTTCTTAGGCTTGAATTAACCATCTAAGTTTATATAATAAAAGTAAGTAAGTAGTCGATATTCACAGTTTAACCAGCACAAGGACCAGATTCTATTACTTCTATTCTGATATTCAATGTCAGCATTTTAGGAGGTTTTTAGCTGGATATTCCTTTATTATTGTTTTTACATTCAACTGTATTTTATGTTTATATCTACTGAATGAGAATACTGTAAGTATAAAAAACTTTGGTTAGCAAAAATTATTAAATTGACAGTGTTTCTGATCATTATCTTGTTTTCAACAGTTTGATGGGGGAAAAAACAAAGGTTTATATAATACATTGTGAATTCAAGAATTAAATTCATCATCTTAATTGCACAATTCTTAATCTTTCTGAACAGACAATGAAATCCACAGTTTCATGACTAAGTGCAGAATTTGACAACTTTTTCAATTTAGCACACTAAATTACAATTTCATTAAAACACTGATTTTAGGTTAATTAAAATGCAAGTTACCAGTAAATGGATTATGTAAATAAGATATTGTACAAGTCAATTACTACAATTATAACCTTATAGATTTTCAATATCTTGCACTAAACCTTAATTGTGTAATATATAATTATAGAAAAGATTAAGCATGAAGTGATATGTGAGAGGTTTTGAAAATAAACTGATAAACTGATATCAAATCATTACTTCTCATTCTTTTTCCAATAAACCCTTTGAGGATGCAGAGTTTGATATGGCATATTTTGATAGTAGCTTAACCATTCCCAGCTGTATCCCAGTAGAGTTAGGAGCTTTGCTGCAGACACCACAGAGTTTCTCTTTTTTTTACTTTATATAGTTTCAGAAGAGATCAGAATGCGAGTTCTCCATATTAACCGCTTTATTTTTAAAACTACACAAAAAATAAAGATTATTAAATTAACAGGGATCTGGAAGGAATAAAAGCTCAGAGTCACTACCAGCTTGTTTTCCTAGTTGAGAATTAAGTTCTTCTAAAGTCCGAGGGAATTTTCATATGAGGATGTCTCCAATCTAAATATAAAGAAGACTCAATGGCCTCTCCCACTCCCATTTGCTGCCCAGTTTAGTGGATGTTTCCTTGTAAACTTCACCAGAGTTTCCCAGTGATATAAATAATGAAGGCCAAGGATGTAGCTGTATGATTGCTGGAAAGTCTGAGCAAGATCTAGTGAGTAAACACTGATTTTAAATTAATGATTATGTTTTGAATGTTATTTAATAATAAAATTAGTCCTTAGCATTATTTTGGTTCTGAACACTTAAGTGTTCCTAGCAGTGTCTCATAGATTAAATGCTGCTTTTGCATGAGGACCCCCCAAATTTTTCTCAATTATGAGCTTTCCTAAAATAAGGAATGATCTCATAATGGAAGTAACAATACTGAAACTCTTATGACTGAACTAGGCACAACAACACAAGTAATACACCTAGGTAGGGAAGAAGGAAATAACCATCCCTTTGGTTAATTAGAATTTAATTATTATATCCTTTCATTAAAGATTTTTTAAATGGTTTAATTTTCTTTTTATTGTAACTTCAGGGCATATGAAAAGTATCACCTGTGGTTTGTGCTTCTTAGCCTCCCCGAAGAAACTACTGCAGAACAAACATAGTGGTATGAAAAGCCATAAGGCTGTTGGACTTCACACATTTTACACTACACGTGAAGAGGTAATTGCCAGATAACAGTGGGATTCCGGCTGCTGCAGACTAATAGTTCAGGCAACTAACTGTACCTGGAAAGTACAGCCTAGCCCTGGAAACAGTTTGGAGTTTCTCCATCCAAGAGGAAGCACCAGGAGGGGCTGACCTGGCCAGGCCACCTGAGAGCACATCCTTGAACTGCATGGGCACCAAGGCTTCCCTCGCATCCAGCAGTTGAATCATAGCCACAGCGGCAGCAGCAACTGCAGCTCATCTCTTCTGCTCTTGTTTTAGCATGGGTAACACTTCCAGAGAAGTTATTCATCAACAGTCTCTATGCTCCCTGGAGAACAAAGACAATATTAAACTTACTTTGCTGCTATGTAGTGGTGTAATAAGCAAGAGAGGAAGAGAATGACATTCCTTTGTCCTTATATATATGTGTATGTGTGTAGATATGTATATATATGTATGTATGTATGTATGTATGTATAGCATTCTAAGGCAATATACAGATGGAATTAGAATATTGATTATTTCATTTCTTGTCGATAATAGCTTTTAGTCTGAAATGTGCATTTGCAGACTGGCTTTAAAATAAATATCTATTATATTCACTTTTAGAAGTCCTTTGACGCAAGTACAATTAGTTATACGACATTCAGTTACATTTATTGTGTTCTGAGAGTGTCCACAGAGGACACCTATATGCCACTAAATTCATACCAAGCTTATACCACGTAAACTCAAACACCTAGATGGTTTGTCTGTGACATTAAGTCCATCTAATGAGATCCTGGCTGAAGACAATCGTTACTGCTTGTCCTCACAGTGATAGAGACCCCTTCAGCTAGAAAAGAGCCAAATAAAATTTCAGAAGTCCACATAATCTAAAATCTTCTCTTCCCACATGCTCGTGGCCAGGTTAAAGGAAGAGGTCGATGGACTTCTGGAAAAAGTACTTCTTGCTTTTATCTTCTATACACTTAGATTTCTCTTTTAAAATGGTATGTACATACTACTGTCTCATCTGATATGTTCTTTACCATAGTATCTCAGATAGCAGGAATCAGGGTATAGGGTATAAATCAGGAATCAGAGACAAGATACAAAAATTGTTCTTTTTTAGCATAAACAGAGCATAGACTGCTGAAAGGAAACCAACAAAACATAAGACAAAATAGAAAAGGAAGTGTGAATTGTGGCCCCATTTGGCACAAAGGATCTGAAGAAGGTCTGTGAAGACTCTGTACATTACTGTGTTATGTGGAGGTTTGAGAAGATGCAGGGTATATACACTATCCTGGCAGATCTTGGTTGTGAAACTCTGATTTGAGTGCGCTAAGACAACACTCAGAACAGTCTAAATGGTGGCTTTGAAGAAGATTAGATCTAATGAAAATATTCACATGAATAAGTGTTCCACATCCAGAAGGTGTGCAACACTGGACTGCTTTTTCTCACTTACATGAGAGAAAGTAATTTCAGGCAAAATCTAAGTCTACTGTTTCAGAGAAGAAAACATTTAAATAACATTCCAGAAACCAAATCTACAGCTTAACTTTTAAACTAGCGCATTAACTAAAACTAGTGCATTCAGTAAAGTCTATAATGTACACTTCTTCCATAGCTGGCTTTTTACCTACCACTCAAATGTCTATTGCCAAGCAATTTTAAATCATAAGTTTTGAAATGAACAACGGATTTTCTTTCTCTTTTCTTCTTATTATTAAAAAAACAACCAAACAAAAAAGGCATAAAGAATCCCATTAGGGGACCTGGAATTTATTGACCTTAAAAGGTACCTCAGTGCTGCAAGTGCTCTGAGATGATCCAGTATAAGAACAGTTGGACTGAACATCAGGCAAAAGCTTGCTAACAATGAAATCCAATAGACTGTGGAATGGTCTCTCAAGGGAAATAGCAATGCCTAATGCCTAAAGCTAGGCTAGACAAAGCAACAGCACTGTAATATTGGGTAGCCAAGAAGTGGCTCACTTGTTATTTCTCTTCTCCCCTAAAATCTCTAATTCCATGATATTGTATTGGTTACAGGTAGCGTAACAGCCCTTTTGATAATACCAATTACATAGTGTAACCATGTGATGACTGTGTGAAAAACGAATAGGGATGCTTTGTCACGTTTAATATCAGAATGGAAGGCTTGCAGCAGACTTGAATGGGGCCAGGATTTTTGTCTAGATTTATTTCAAGAGCTAAGGAAGTTCTGAAAACACCAAAGCACATCAAGGCTCAGAAGAACATTAGGCAGAAATAAAAGCCATACCCAAAAGTCAGAGATATCAGAAGACATTATTGTCAATGACAGTTTCAGTTAGATTGCAGCAAAGTTCTCTACTGTTCTCATATATTTCTGTGCCTACATATTCCTGCTAATCTTCTCTTCTTTGAATGGAATATTTCTATCTCCTTTGACTGTTCTTTGGAACTGAAACAATAACATCACCAAAAATACATGTAATATAAAAGATGCAAAGAAATTTCTTGCTTTGAGAACTCAGTGAGAACAAAGTGGTAAAAGACCATGAAAAGAAATAAACTTACAACACAGAATAGCTGGAAGTATCAATTTGCTTTCAACTGAACAGTAAAAGGTGTTTCTTTGCAGGAACAAGAAAATTGCACTGGGACTAAAATAGTACCACTTGGTTTAAGGCTGTCGTTAATGGCTCAAAGGGTAGCTACAAAGCAACATTGATGACAAAAGCACATTTGTTCTGAGTGTTTCAGCTGTCTGTATGACAATATGTTTTCCACATTAATCCAAATAAATAGAAACCTATTTTCTAAGCAAATGGAAATTAGAAGTGAGAAAAAGGGAAATGGTATCTGATCCTGATGCCATTGGGCTAGACAAAAAAATAATTTATCCTTTGTTGCAAATTCTTTTATCATGAGAATCTCTATCAACGGCAACACTGTGTTTGCAGCAATGTCCTGAGGCAATAGTGAAGGAAATTCACTTGGTGCTACAGCAAATGCTCAGCTTCAGATTGTACAGGGGCGATCAATTCAAAGCACAAACAATAACATTTAAAGAAATAATAAAAAATGAACCAAAACAAATTAACTATTTAATTAAAAGGCAATCTCCTGAGAGAAGAAGTGCCTACAGAGGGAGGGAGAGCCCCACTGCAAATCTTCAGCGGGAAGACTTGTGGGAGAAAACGCAACTCAAAGGAAAAATTGCTTTCAGAGGAAAATGGATTTTTTTACAGAACATGTAGAATCAGATTTTAAAAGCTAAGGATCACATAAAATGAGAATGATGGTGAAGACTGATTTGGTAGGTAGCTGAAAGGGATCTTTCAGCTCAGCTTTATGTTCCTGAAACAATGATGCAGAATTAGTTACCAGTGCAATCAAATCTGCCTTCTGCCTACTAGGGATGTCTTTTTAGAAAAAGTATATTAATTTTAACACACGGATCTTTTTGCCGTTGCCCTCAGTGGGCACAGAATAAAGTCCTAGTCTGGCAATCTCAGCAGGGAGATCAGAGGAAGGGCAGCGTAAGGACAGATATTCTTATCTCTAGGGGTGATTCCAGCAGGTCAGGCATGCTCTGTGGAAAGAAATGTACCTGCCTCTGATCTTCAACCATACTTCCAGTCATACAGACACTGTTGCATCTTACCCATTTTTTTTTTTTTTTACTGATTTTTTGGTTCAGCAGAAATCTTTAGGCACCAAAGCTGATTGATCCAATATTTCTCACAAGCACTAAATCATTTGATAATAAGTTCAAGTAAATAACATTCCCCTTAGAAGAAAGGGACTACCCAGCCAATGTGATGTGACAAGGAATTGTCATCTAGGAAAAATATTCTCTTTGAATATTCTTCAAATTTCTTCTCAAATTGTTTTTTGGACCAGAGTAGCTCCATCTTTCTTCTTGTGAAGATCTTAGGAAAGAAATAGCTGTCCAGCTTTTAAAGACTGACATAACATAAAATTGAGATCATCCTAGCTTAATTAGCAATTAATGGAGTATTCAAAATTCTGACACGTACTGAAGAACATCCTAGTCTCTCTTACTGGCTTTTCCAAGGAATGGAGTGTGTTCCATAGTTTAACTTCCACTATATCTTTGTGTCTGTGTTTCAGCAGAACTTTGCTAGCAAAAGTGGCATTGCCTCTTTTCCTGAAGAAGTTAAATCAGTGAAATGTATGATAACTATTTATTCCAGTGCCTTTTTCCTGTCACTTCATGGACAAAAATCAAATATCTTATCAAAATGTAACAAACCAAAACATAGTAAATGAAAACACTATTTCAATTTCAAGCTATGCATTCTGAACTATATACAATTTCCTTGTGTTGCCTGATGGAAACTAACATGGGATTATGTTAATAAAAATAGGAGTTATAATGCATATAAAAGCACAGATTAAGGTTGCATCGGCAATTATGCAGCAGTCATCTCTAAACTTTGAGTGATTTCAGCAAATTTTTGCACATGCAATATCCTGAATGTCAGTGGGTTTTTTTTTTTTTAAGTAAAAAATTGAAAATACTTTGTTTCAATAGCAGTTTCTATTACCATAGAACAGATCACTAATACTTTAGGATTAACCGTTCAAAGCAGTGTCCATGTGACTAAGGACAGGAACATGGAAGCTGTGAGCAAAGCTGGGACTGGAGGTGTCAAAGCAAACCCAGTCCCACTGACACTGATAGCCCCTGGGCATTTCCAATAAAGTCTGCACTGTTTCCCCAGAGAAATAACCTTAAGATGATCACAGTCTGTTCAGTTATTAGTCAGCAGGGTGCCAACTTTCTTATGAACAATAAGGGATGGGAAGTGCAGTCTTCAGCCATGCATATCCAGCAAAAATGGAACAGGGTTTCACAGGACAAAGAAATAGCATTTACTACAGTTTTCCCCTCTGCTAAATTTCAAATGTTTCACATAAATGACAAAGATGTTTGAGGGTTGGGAGTTTTTTATTTATTTTGTCAGTTCATGAATCCTTAATGTTGGAACTCTTAGACAACATAAGTGTGAGGTTCACTACAGCTGTTTTGGCTCATCCCTCGAATGTTCCTTTGAACACTTCAAGTTCAAAGGAAACTCTTGGCTGCTTAGTACTTTTGAAAATAATTACATTTATTCAGAAACGTCACTTTTGCCTTCTATCTTTTTTAAAAGAAAGTATTCAGTCACACACATGTACTTTTACTTTCTCACCTCAAAGCCATTCCTAAAATCCTTTTCCATTTTCATCCTAGCAGGAAATTTTCTTTTCAAAGGAAATAAAGTCAGAGTAAGGATTTCAGGAATGACTTCCACTCTCTATATTCATTTCACTGAGATTCTTTAGATTTGCGGGTGTCATTTTTGTTCTTTCCCTGGCCCATCTCCCTTCAATCTAAACATTTATTTCTCACTAGTTTAATGTTCCAGTCTTCTAAAGAAGTCCATTTTCAGGACAGTTTAAGATACACATTATTACAGTTTTTGATAGCCTAGGGCATACAGTATTTTGCAGAAGAGGAAAAATTATGTGTTTTTGCTGACAGAACAAAAGTAGAGGATTTGAATTTACAGCAGTTTGTCCCCACAGGCAAAGTGTATGGTTGTCTTCAGTCTATTGCTTGGTGCTACAAAGAGTCAATTATTTTGTCCTGCGCTACTATTGGACTTAGATCTCTCTACAGCACTATTAACTAATCGTAGAGCCATTCAGCAGCATTTCCTGAGAAATAGATGAATAATAGCTGTAATTACGTGCTACTGAGTAACTTGACAGTAAGCTTCTTCCTGGCCCATAGCACATGAATCTTAAAGTGGGCTGTAGATTTGCTTTCCCAGTCTGTAAACAAGTGTATTGATGTAAATCTTTAAGAAGCTAACAAACAATCTTGTTTAGAAGTACTTCTGCTGAAAGGATTGACTATCATGTTGCCTTTAGAATTAGTTTAAGCCTTACCCAACCTCATGAGCAAGAGTCTTCCTATTACTTTTCGTATTGCTATCTAGTAGCAATAGAATAAAGCATTCACACTTTTTTTTTGTTGAGTTTATACTTTGTAGATCTCCAAGCACCTGGCAAATTATTGTCAATCCCATTCTGCTCACAGAGAATGAAATAAAGTGCTGAGCACCATACAGTGGGTAAAGGGCAAAGCTAGAAATAGATCCATGAGATTTTCCATATCCCACACTCCATTTACAAAATTGTTTTTCTAAAACATTTTTTTTTAACATTAATGCCATTTCTGGTAAATTCTAATTACAGACTAAAAGATTACTTAAATTTAAGAACCATCTATATTTAAAAAGTATGGATAAGAAGAAAAGACACATGAATCCTGCTCTGATTACTTGAACATCATAAATCTAGTACAATGACAACAACTAAAAGCTTTTGAAAAACAGGCTTTATTGTACTAGATATTTTGAATCATTGCCTGAGAAGATAGCACATCTATTGCTAGAAAGCATGAAAATACTGTGCTGAGATACAGTCCAACAAGCAAATACACCATTTTGTTACATGCTAATCTACCCTGACCATTTTCCAGATTTATGTCCCAATTACCAGAGCTGCAATTGAGAGCAGAGAAGCATTTTATGATCAATTCGGGGAGTGATTGACAAAAGCGTAGGAATGGTATAGAAATAGTTACAAGTGACCTTAGTATAAACTTTAATACTTGATGTATTATTGAAAGCTGTTCCACCAATGTATCTTGATTTTATATAAGGTTGGAGACTTTGGTGCTTTCCAATTATAATGGATTGAGCTTGATGTAAAATACATTTTACTTTAAGACTTCTTGTTCCAAGCATGATCTGAACCTAATAACATGAACATTTAGTCCAGAATTTCTGTCCTAACTTTACTGTCCTTAATGTTTTCAGTTGTTTGTGCTCATCTTAGAGATCTAGAGATCATCTATAGGAATAAGGACAACATAATGCATTGATTCAGACTCTTGAGTTTGAGATTTATCATCATAACTAAGCTCTTGCTGTGTGCAATATTTACCACGATTATGAGCTAAAGATGAAATAGTATGTGAGTAGTCTGAACATTGAGAAATGTACTCCTACAGCAAACATATTCCTTCAGACTGGTACAAACTACAGGTAACAAGCTCTTCCTGGCCTGTAGCAACCTGCACTTTCCCATTTCATTTTGTGTTGTGCCGATCTAACGACTCTGCCCAGTGACATATCTGAATAAAGAATAAACAGATTCTAAAGGTACATTTTTCTACCAATATATCTTATAAACAAAAGCAGGATCAGGTGTGTTCCTGAAACATCTCCATATCTAAGAAATATAAATTCCTATTTTAATATCAATACAAATTTAATTATTTAATCATAACACAATTCATAATTTTACAAATCAGGTTTATGATTTAAGGATCATTTTCTGTTCAGACCATGGATTTTAATATTAATCAAAAGTTTATTTTTTGAACTTTTAACTACAGTCTCTGACCTACACAAGGTTTTATTTCATGTTTCTACTATTGAAGTATCAAAATCTTATTAATATTTATTGTAATTTTCCTACTTCTGTGAAACTTCTAGAGCCATACCTTTATTAACCATTCCTAGACTAGACAGATTCAGGCATATGCTAAGGCCTTGAAAGCTTAGCTATGGCTTTAAGCCTTCTTATCATCATTTGCATGTTTTTCATCTCTTGTGTATACGTGGAATGGAAAATGGCAGTCAGTTATACATGACCTAAGACAGCATATTTCCCAAGACACCAGGATTTCCCACAGCAAAATAGAGAAAACCCTCTAACATCTGTCTTAGCTTCTAGGCTGTATCCCTCAGATATAATCAAAACCAGAAGAACATTGACTATGTGCTGGATTAGCTCCTAAAGCTGCCCTTCAGAAAGTACATTCAAGTCCAGATCCTGATCTCGTATAAAGCCGAGGTAATTCGGTTGAAGTAAATAATGCATGTAACAGCCTTGAATCTATGAAGTTCACCTCAGTTTATAAACTGTCTATATTTACAAGATCTACAAAATAATTACTCAGTCATTTATCTGATGCTTGGTATCTTTCCTATAGTAAAGACAACCTGCATTAAAGAATTAGCACATGAGTTTTATAGCAAGTAATTTTTCTCAAAAAGACAAATCAGGCTTGTACATTTGTTCTTTGAAAAAGCCACACTGTAACTGCAAGATGTTCACTGATGAGTGGAAAAGCCAGGCATGCACTGACATGTTGACTTGCTGCTTTTTCAGTTGCACCTTCTTCAGACTCTAATTATAAGAACCATTATTCACTTCACTTCTATGATTGGCTTTATCTGATTTTAAATGTATATATACAAGATAAAAAGGGGAAGAGTTTAGTGATATTCATGACTGAATGATCCTGGAGCAAGGTTTATTCATTTTAATGAAAAATGTAGTGTCATCTAGCACATCTGAGGACTTCTAATTATGATGCTGAATTAACAGTCAAGTGGCATTGTTTGTTCACTGAAATAACTGGGTCCACTTTTATTTTAATGATTAATGATGCATATTAATCAAGAACAGAGTTTCTGCAGCAAACTGCCAGCATGGGAAATAAAACCAGAAATTAAATTAGCTCTTTGGAGATGTGGGGGTTTTTTTCAAATCATGCACTTCTCTGCTGCAGATAAATGAAAAACAACTTAATTTCTTTGGCTTTGGTGTATAGTGGGAAACTCTAAGGCTTCAAAAGAAATTCAGGCTAGAAATCTGACGTCAGCTGATTTCACAGGTTATATAATAAAGCATATTGCGACGTACATGCATGAAACAGGTCAGAACGTAACCCAGTGCGCACTTGTGTGGGAGGTCTGCTTGCCTTTGCAGGGAGGGTGAGGCACTGAGCTTGCACCACTCACGAGAGCAGCAGCAGTGCCCTCTGCTGCAAAGGAACTTGCACCACCCAGGAGGGTGCAAGACTCGCTTCCTCAAAAGCTAATGTAAATCCCATTTTTGTCCTCTCTTTCCTTAGCAGTCCTTTGCTGAGTGTGAGATTCCCCTCTTCAGCAGAAGACAGGAACACATTCAGATGACTGGTGATTTGTAGGTATCAGAAGATACTGACAGTATCCAAATCTCCAGCTTTTGTATTACAAGCAATTAAATCCCATCCCACAAACACATGTATTTTGCCTCTAAAGATGCCTATCCCTAATTGTAGTTGGTGCTGGCTGGCTGTAAATGAAAGCATTACCCAGAGAAGTAAACAGTCAGCAACAGCAAAATAACCATGGTTTCGCTGACTGCTTTGACTTTGCCAAAACCTTGGTTAGTCTGAGTGGCCACTGCTCTGTCCTTAGCAGTGATGGAGGAACCGAGCAGACTGCTGTGACCAGAGGAAGCTGGGGCTGGCTCCATCAAGGGTGGCATCGTGTAACTCCCGTGTTCCTCCAGCAGCAGCAGGAGCAGTACCGTTGGCTTTCTGGTGTTTTCCCTGAGATTGCTTTTCACCATCATCATTGGTAGCCTCTGTTTGCAGCCATGTTCGGGATAATAAATTTCAATTTTTTCTATATGTAGCTGGCTCTGAAACCTGTGGGATACTGAGTATTTTTCTTAAGGTCCCAGATCCTGGAATTCAATTAGTAGGTTCCTAGAGTTCAGCAAGTCGAACAGACGTTTGCCATATAAAAGATGAGTACATTTCTGATTCTCAACATTTGCAGAAAAGCTTGAAAGCATGGAATGAGGCACCTACAAATGTCTCATAGATCAGATCTGCTTTACTAGATCACATGATTTTAAATCAATTTCATGTCTTATGGGTGTTTCATCTGATCTTTTAACAAATACCTCACGCTTTTCTAGCCTAATTCTTTTAACCTCTCCTGCTAGTTACCACAAGAAGTGAAGACGTTAGCCTTACTAGGGCTTGAAAGACTAGTATAGTCAGCCCTGACCTATATCAAGAATTGATAAATCAGTTGCTAGAGGTTTTTTCTGCCTAAGTGGTTTTAGGATAATAACATGGAAAACAGCACAACATAACCCTTTTATGAAAAGTAGTATCACAGTAGAGAGGAACAATTTCATATTCTGTTTTTATTTCTACACTGTGCTAAAGTTTTCAAAGGATGAAAAGGTCCATTTTCAGAAGATTGTAGCTATTTTCCTTCAAAATTAAAATGAGGAATACAGACCTCTGATCCATAGCCTCCTTGCTTGCAGGAGGCAGCTAAATGCAGCCTCACATGTAGCTACAAAATAAAGGATCCATAAATAAAATAAGAGAGGGGAATGAGTCCCTTTGTGAAATGAGGCCTTTGCATTCAATTTCAAAGGCTAAGCTGGCTTGAGAGAGGCTAAGTCTGATGAGGGACCTGTCTTTCAGGATTTACTTGTGCTGATTCTGTATATGGCACTTATCTCTATGCAGGGCTGGCAAATAAATTCTCTATCAAGCTTTTGGGATATTAGCTCTTCCAGAGATAGAAGTCTCTAAATGAGAAGAACATTTTAGCTGTTTATTGTAATTAAAGAGTTTACACCATTCACACCCTGATGTCCTGGTCAAATTCCAGCTTAGGTAATTTACTTTCTAACTCCCATCGGTTTTACCTGGAAACTATATTATCCATTTTAAATTCTTAATTATAGAGTAATATCATTACCATATAATCTTATCAAAGTTTTTCAGTTTTAACACTGAATGATCCAGCTGTGGAACTAGAAGTTAAAAGCCATTCTGTATGGTTAATGTATAAGCTTAGAAACACTTTTAGGGGGCAAATTATATTCAATACTAGTGAGTTTCAGTTGGTTCTGCACTAGAGATTATACAGTTGTCCATAAGTCAGTAGCAGAAGAACTTCTTCAAACAGTTTGTTGAGCCTTAAACATTCAAAGTTCCCTTCCTCCTCGCAGACACACACACACACACACACACAAACACACACACACACACACACACACACACACGTATTGAGTATTTGTCCTCTCTAGGGTTGCCTGACACTCCATTCTATTTTCTCTGATGAATTTTTTTCAGCTTGCATTTTCAAAGTTGAGCATGTCTGATCATTCACTATGAAACCTATACACAAAGAAAGATTTTTTCCTTCCTCTGTAATTTGTGAAGGGAAATAAAGATTTACTTGACAAGGAACGGTCAAGACATAGGTTTATTGCTTTTTCAATAAAGATAATAAAGTCTTTTCACACTCACAAAGCAAAACATGAAAATCCATAATAGATGAAGGCAACAACATTCTCATTTTTTTCATTTTAATTTATTCAGCTTTACTGCATTTTCCATTCAGCAACAATTTCCTTCAAAGGAGGTGGTTTTCTATGCCATTTTTTTGTTAACTATTCTGCTTTGTTAAAAAACTTCACTAAAAACTCTGCAATTTTGATCATTTCATCTGAAATAATTAGCTTGTAAAATCATTAGTTGAGGCTTTGTTTTTAGCAAGAAACAGAGATAAATGTTGAGATGCATATTAAGTCAGCAGAGTGCTTCCTAAAGAAGGTCCATTCAAAACAGTGGACTAGATTAGAAAGTGATGTGATTGCCTAACATGTTTTCTATATTGCATTTTTTATCACTCTGGAGGGCCTTAAAACTAAACCTGAGCAGTGTTAACATGCCTCAGGAGTTTATGTTTGTATTAGTGAAATTCCTAGGTCACATTTGTTTCCTGCACTCAGCTTCTATCCAGGCATGTAAATGTTGATACTGCCAAGCAGATGATCACCTATGTTATGTCTAGGTTCTTAGATGGGATAGCATGGCCCCTTTTCTGCCAAATGCAAGAGAATTCCTTAGTAGTACATTTGGGCAAAATACAGAAATAATTTTCTTTATGACTTCTCTAAAGCAACATTTTTTTGCTTCACCTCTAATTTTTAACAGCATGAATCTGGAGCAACTCTGTTGTGATCAGTGACATTACTTCTCAACTTAACTGGTTTACTATTTTCCATTGCTGAAAAAAATGTCCAAATTGAATTCCACTTGTATGATAAATTTAAAGGACTTCCATTTTGTCCAACTCTCAGAGCTGAATCCTGATAATCTTTAGTCAGAGATTTTATATTTCAGAGTCCATCCCATTCTTTGTCTTGCCTTGTCACCTTATTTCTGTTGTTAAAGCAATCATAGGATAATCTCAGGCAGATCTTACTGCCAATTTTTCCCCTTTAAATTATTGAACATTTGGTTACAAATCCTTTTTTTCCCCCTTTAAAATATAACCTGATTGCTATGCAGTTAAATTTTCCTACATGACATTTGGTAATAAATTTATGTCTGGAAATTTTGCTAAAGAAATTTAGACTTCAGCAATATTTTAAGTTGTTAACATATTGTTTGTCAAACTACATTTCATTTTGAATTAATTTGAAATTGATGCTTCTCTGCTTAAACTGCTGTGTTGCATCAATCCCTCTTTCTCTTCTATAGCCTGCTTTTACTGGATTGCACTTTTCACTCTTGTTTAGGAATTTTGTTTACGGAAGATAGAATCCACCTGGGGATATTGCTGTATTCATAATATTAAATTACATTTCCTAGGAAACATGATGACAACTCAGGATGATCTTTAACTGACTTGAAATTAAACTTCCCAACTTTTCCAAATACATCTTTTTCTGAAATTTTTGTCTGTGAAAATATTTAATAATATGGAAAATAAATGTTTTAATAGTCAGTATTTTTCTTGGCCAAATTTAATTTTGGATGTGTTTACACATTAACTATATGAACATGATGGGGAATTCTCCTTTGGAACATGAAGAAACATATATTCCTTGTCAGTCCATGGGTTAATCATTGCTTTCTTGCTGTTTCAACACACTTAGTTAACATACCACTCTCATGTTCTAATAAACTTGACTGCCAGAAATGGTGATTTTTTTGGACGAGTTTCATAACAAAACAGAGGAGTTGAACAAGTTTTCTCTGTACACTTGTAGGTCAATAAGTCACCCTTCATGAATGTTTATGACTAGAAATTATGAAAATTTCAAGTCATTGGAAAGTTGATGTTGACGGACATACACATACTGACATACATAAGGGCAGATGTACCCAAACTCACAAAACCATGTATTGGACATGAAAAAAAGGCTTTACATCTAACATAATAATAATTAATCTGTCAAAGTCTTTGATAAGTGATAAAAAATGTTTTTACAATAAAATATGAGACCACTTTCAAAGAAGGAATTATTACCCCTAGCAATTGTTATGACAGACTTTATACTCAGTTCGTCTTTGAATTTGCCTGTGATTAATTCACATGTGTCATTGTGTTTTCCCACTACATTTACTTCCTATAGAGGATTTACCTGTCACATTTGTCTTATAAACACTAATGGATGCTGAGTAGGATTGTTCTACTACTAATAAAGGATATTTAAATGAGATTTTAGATTGGAAACTTCATCTCTTCATGTATGTTCATAAATTTAATCTGCTTGTAGATAATTCTAGTACTTATTGGGGCAGCAGATAGTCATGCCATCAAATGCAGGTGACTAAGTTAAAAAATGAGATTCTAGTGGAGAAAAAGACAATTTTGAGTACTCTGAGTTGTCCTTTGGAGAGCCTAATTCTAACCACTGAGATGTGGAGTGTAAAGAGATTAAACTCAGACATCTAACATTAAAAGCCCTAGGTAATTTTCTTATCCTCATTGAAACAAACTTTGCTTGGGAGGGAAAGTAGAGGTAAGCTTAAAAACAAGTCTTTAATTTATGACTGGCACTGTTCTGAGTCCAGATGAGCCTTTAGAAACTCCATTTTTTTTCTTGTATCTTGTACCAGATAGGTCAATGTGAAACACTGAATATTCATAACCATTTGCTTATGATGAAATTATGGAGAAATCGGAAGCAATCTCAGGAAGCCAACTAGTACATCTGCTGGCAGGAGACCAGCTGTACTAGTCTATGTCACACCTTACAGCTATATGTCTACACTGCTTTCAAAGGACTTCAGTGATGAAAGCCCTCAGTTTCTTAAGCAATCTGTTTCCTTGTTGTAGTGATATTTCCTGTTGTCTGGCTTTGTCTTTTATATTGCAGTTTAAATTCATTATTTCTTGTTCTATTCACAAGGGGTAAGGAGAACCACTGCTTTCTTCTTTGTAGTGGCCCTTTGTGCACATGGAAAAAAATATCATTTCTGTCTTTTAGTCTTCTTATCTTTCAGATAAATTAGCCAAATCTTTTCTCAATGATTTTTTTTTCCTGTCATCCTTAGTCTCTGGTGGGCTCTTTTGAACTGATGAACATCTTTTTAGAAATGTACTGCCCCAAATTGCATGCCTATCTAACTGAAGCCATGGTAAAGCAAAATAAAAAGGTAGGATTCCTCCAGGATTCTTGTAGATAAATTTCTTTTTCATAAGAGCAATACATTTCTGATTCAGCTTACGCTCTTCTCTAGCCCTAGATCATTTTCAGAAATGATCCCTAACAGGTTGTTCCTGTGTTCTTTATTGTGCAACTGATTTTCGTTGCACACTTCCTTACTGATTTTCATCCTGTATTTTCAGCTTATTTCTTGAATTTATCGAGAATTTGCCCTTTTGCATTATAATACTGTCCTCAAATACACTTCAAGTCCCACTCTGATGTCATCTTGAAATTTAACAAGCCTTACCTTCTGTTACACCATGCCCTTCATTAGTGAAAGCATTGAGCAGAAGTGGAAGCAGTCTGATTTTACAGAGCTCTGTCTGTAACTTCCTTCTATTTTAAGAGATAATAATAGGCAACTACCTCTTGCATATGACTGTCCAACTACTCTGCACACATTTCAAGCTGCTTTTTTTTTCAATTGTTTTCCTAGCTTGTTTCTGAGAATGTCAAATGAGATGGAGTCAAAGGCTTACTGAAGTCAGCAAACCCAAAGAAGTCTCCTGCTTCTTTCCCATCAGCAAGATTATTAATTTAACACGGAAGAAAATTATATTATTTGATATGATTCTTCATTACAAATCCATCCTGAGTGTTCTCTCTCTCTCTCTCTCTCTCTCTCTCTTTTTTTTTTCCAGGCTTATGAATAGTTCACTCATTTTTTTTTATATCTTTATGGGAAATGAAATAAAATCCTGTTTTCTCAGGATGGATGCATGGGAAGTGTGAGCTGCCATCTGAGCGATGTGCCCTTTCAGTTCACCTTATTCTAAAATGTGAAAGGAGAAACTCATGGAGTTTATCTTCCTTGGAGGAAAAAGTCCACCTGTCTCTAGTAAAATATCCTTAGGATCCTAAATTTGATCAGCATGTCACTGCTGTATTGAATTGCCAAACTGCAGAGTTTGGATGATAAGGACTATGCAATCACCATAATGGCTGTCACACAGATCTTCACCTATGGCTTCCATTAAAATTTAGTTGTTTTAGAGCTAAATGTCCTTTTCAAAAGAGCAAACCTTTCTCCTAGTGAAATTGGCATCTCTATTTGTTCATACTGCATGCCTGCAAGAGCAAATATTAAATAGTATGTACAGCTACATGACTCTCCTGTACAGAATCATGACAATGGCAAGTCAGTCAACACCCCTTTCCTGTCGTGTACAAATCAGTGCTACGGAATTTAGCCAATATTGCCCCATATCGTCCCATAAATTTTCAAGCATCAGCCATTTCTTTTTGTAGTATCTTTTAATGCATTTTTCTAGATAAATTGCACAAGAATAATGTACAGCAGTTTTACTATGTAGTAATATTAGAGATTTATAGTTTATGAGCTTACTGGTATCTTGTTCCTCACAATTCATGGTTACATATATGAAAGTGCACAGAAATCTAATAATTTTCTGTCTAATTCAATCATTTTGCAAGCCCTTAAAGTAAAATTCAAGAATAACAAATTCATTATTCTTGTATCTATATGTTTTTCTTATAAGATATAGAAATGCTTGGGATTCATTCTAAAAACAAAAAATAACCATTATGAGGAATTTCAGTAAATCTATGCTTTCTAATGGAAAATTCATTCAGCTTTAAACAATTAGTTTTATTAAATAGGTACTTTGGGACAACTTAACTAATGATATCCTTTATCATACTAGAAAAAAATTTAACACAGTGTAACAGTTACTTTCTTAATGCAAACCCAAAAGTAAGCCTGCAAAAAATACATTTATGGACTAGTTTTCTTGTTTATTTATTCATTTCTTGTTCATGTACACAATCACAATAAGTCAGCACTTGCTGGGGGATATATTTGTATGCATGTATATGTACATGCAAATCTAACAAGTGTGAAGAGGCCAAAATTGTCACAAGAGATAGTGATATGAAAAAATAGTTATTAATGGTCTGTGATACAAATTGACAAAAAATCTATGTAAGTCAGAGGAACAAGCTCATCTATTGGAAAATAATAGCTAGCTATAGTACTCACTAAAAGAATCATCTTATTTCATGAGGAAAACTGAGCACACTTCAGTTATGCACAGGGTCCTTACAGGAAAACTATTTCTAGAACAAGACACACTGCTTGGGCTTTCTTTAAGTAAAGGAGGGTAGGAGGGTAGTGCTTCCAGTGTGTCCCTTAGTAATGGGAGATTTACCTCACCTGTAGCTGGAGATATAGTTGTCACAAAAAGTGTAGATGGAGCAGTAAGTTTCTTCCTTGTACCTTCAACATAAGCAGGATAGTCCGTTCTTCTCTCTTTTACTCTGACAGTAAAATATGAAATGATCATTAAGCCCAAAAGTACTTAATAATGAATGTAGAATCAATAAATAAGATTTGGTATGTCAGTGAGCAAATGATTTGCTGAAGGACAGTTTATTGAATTGATGTTTAATACTCATCTAAGGACAAATCAAGTTTTGCAATATAATTAAATGAGCAAAAATGCATAATGACAATCTTATTAATATGTTAACCTTGTAAAAAAATTTTAGTATTGCGGACGTCTAACAAGAGCACTAAGGCAAGTTAATTAGATTTCAAGTGAATTGCTAACCATGCTTATTTTATAAAAATATTAATTAAAAAACAATGTTATAGCTTCAGTGCAGTATCATATATTTTATGCTAGCTCTGCCTTGTAAGTAAACAATGCAATTATAAAAGATTAGAAGAGTGCAACCAAACATTTATTCCTAGTATAGTAAAAACTATAATGCAAATAGTTTATCTTTTATATAGTTATTACATCTCATGAAGGAGTCTTTTTAGCAACCACTTACTACAATTTATGAATTTTCTGTGCAAATTTAAATATAGCTTTGACAAAATAAATACACATTTTTAGGCATTTCCTATCTTCTCATTTCATTCACTGGAGAAAATAAAATTATTGAAGGCAAGAGGTATAGAATATTAAATGCTGAGAAATAATGCACTGAGAAGTATTTTTTCCATTAGCCCCATGTCATAATTTAGCAAAAATAAAGATTCTTCCTAATCTATCAAATTCATATCTCATCAGAGAATCAAGTCCTTTCAAGGGGTTGATGCTATGCTAAGCCCAGCAGCAGTAAATATTCTGCAAATAATTCCATTCATAACTGTAGCATGGAAAAGCCCCACTTAGGGCTAAATACTATTTTACAATATACTTACTCTCTTACCCCATTTTCAGATGGAAAAGATCTAAGGAAATGAGGAAGTCTTCATTGAAATAGAAGTTATCAGTTCCCCTCAGGAAAAGTACAGCTGAGCAACTGCAGCCTTCAAAATTCCCAGCTTGCCTCATGAAACTAAAAATACCTTAATTTATGTCAAGAGTCAGTAAGATCTTGAGTCTGGAGAAGACAGGGAATCCATAGGGTTGAGTCTCTCCTTTATTAAACTGATCAAACTGGTATTTCTTCTGCTTGTAGTGGTGACCTGCAGGCCAGCTGGCCTTCCTAGCTTCCTGTTCCATTCCTAGCTCCGCACTCAGGGTGGCATGAGTCCAGTGCTCCTCTGACTGACCTGACTTCTGCCAGGACCTTCCTGCTGCTTTAAGGGATGCCAGATTTGTTCAGGGTTGTTTTGGTTTGAGGCCTCTCAAACAGAGGTACTTTCCTGGCAAGACTTTCTGAAGGGCATTGCAAACCCTTACTATGTGAGATGGTCCAGTCCATTTTTCAAGTGCTATCATTCTTTTGGCTTGTATTGCAAACCACAACCCACACAGCTCCTTGCTGGTTTATTGACTTTGTTTTAACATGCCTTGCCATAGCAAGCTTAATTTCTAGTAACATTTTTGGTTCTCTGCTATGACCTCAATGTCAAGACATTGTTAAGTTTCAGACTGGAACAGTGAGTTATTGAACTGCTCCATTTTTGCCTTCAGGGTACCATTTTACTCCTGTTCAGCCATCAGTCTGAGCCGCAGAAACTGGCAGATTTGTTTAATTTAATGCTTAAGATGAGCTTTTGCACAATTTAACACAACCTGTCTTTCATTGTTTAGTTTCCTTCAAGTGGGGAGAAGGACAGGAGCAAAATATACCACCCACAGTGCCCTGCCTGTCAGGGCAGGAGCTTATAGCACTTTATGTACCTGAAAATGTTCCCCTTGCACTTACAGATCATTGGACTGCTACCATCAGAATCAACAGTAACTATTATTTCTTCTCCCTTTCTCTCAATTTAACATTTTCGGTTTCCTTTTTTAATCTTAATCTTGCAGCCTGTATATTGCTGTTGTTTGTTAACACTTGAAGGCAGCTCCTGGCTTCCATCCCGCTCCATTACAGTTCTCAGATACTCCACTTTTTCAAAGCTTATGCTGTTGCCTGTTGTAGCACTTCACTACCTCTCCATTTTTTCCTTTACTCCCAACAAAAAACTACTGGTAAATATACCTTCTTCCTCAGTCCCACTGCTCTTGTCCCTCAGTAAAAGAGGCACCCCCAACACTAACCTTGGCTACCCTCAAGTGAGGACCTTCCTGAGACACTTGAGGAGTAGCTCCCATTTTAATCCTCTTTTTGACGTGCTCTTGAGTCCTGCCACCTTTCATGTTCCAGAAACTCTGTCCAGAGTTTCTCATTATGTGAAGGCGGCCATCCCTGAGTAGCACTCCCACTTTGTTGTGGGGCATTCTATTCAGCCTGGAGAAGATGACAATTTCCTGGAGGTACGGGTTGTTCTTCATTCAGCAAATCTGGCTTAAGTCAGTTATGCTTCAATTTGCCTGCTGTTTGCCCATGGCATTGTAACTTTTCAGCATCAAGTTCCACCAATCTGTAAAGCTCATGACATATTGCAGATGATAACTAGGATATAGTTCTAGTGAGTACTATGCAGACAATAACATATAGAATACCCATAGGAAACTGAGGACTTTCCTTTGCTCATGCAGAAGAATTTAATTTCTGTAGTCCCTCCACCATTGCTACATTGTGTGTAGGGCTTTGATTTATTTGACAAATTGTTTATTTTGGTTTATAAAAATATCTATTCAAAGCCTTTTTTTTTTTTTTTTTTACATTTACTAAGAGCACCAACAATTATGACGTATCATAGTCATCAAGTAAATCCTGAGTGTCTTGGTGTCCTTTTATCCAGGCTATATATTTTTATGTGCAATATGGGCATCTGTTAGCACAACATGGGTAATTATACATTCAGTTTGAAATTTACCAGTATTTACTGACATCTCTGCAAGAAATTATTCAGCGGTAAATCCAATAGGAGGTTACAAGTAGCAAGTGTGATTATTTTATTTGTATCTCTCTAAAAAGAAAATCTAAGCAACAATCTAAGGACATTATACCAACACCCAGGAATGTATATTCTGTTTCCCCCTTAAGGGTTGTCAAACTCTCAGAAAGTCATCGGTTCTGTGAGCAGAGAAAACTGAAAAATTAAGAGTTTCTACTGAAAATAACTTGCTTGCAGACCCTTGGTTTTCTACATGACATAAGTCCTGTTCAAATACCTGTATTAAACACTAGAGTATCAATAAGAAAAAGTCACTTTTTAGACAAGCTGGTCTCACCTTTACATTCATGGCAGACAAAACCATCGGCTGAGCAGATTGGTCCTATTCTGTATCAATACCATCTCTACTCTGTGAGGTCCTCTGTTTGAGAGATAAACTATAATAAACTTCATCACCCTAAACATGTACAGGTAGTCTACTGGTAAAGTACATCCCAGTGAGCAGTAAGCTTCACAGCCAAAAGAAACAGCTGCCACCTCCTACATATACCTGGTTGGGGAAAAAAAAATCTGTTTTATATTATCATCTAATGGCAAGTTCTTGTTTACAATCACAGCTTTTGTGACTGGGAGCTTTTACAATTAATAACAGAGATTTTCACAAGTAAGAGAGCATCTGAGAAATCCATCATCTCCCATCTGCCTTTACTTCCTCCAGCCCAACATGACGTTGTTTTGTTTGTCCATACCAAACTTCAGCCATCTGAAGGCTCCCAGCTTCAACTTTAAATCTCTATTTATAGTTTCTAGTTGCAAGTTGAGCTACTTATTCTTGTGTTTTCTCGTTTATGTAACCCTGAAAACAAAGGTGATAGTTGGCCTTGTATATTGCTTCTGTTTTCAAAGAGCATATTCTTTTTATAGTAATATATAGAAATAAGGAATACCAGATAGCTGTCTAACAAGGACAAAGAAGCTTTCAAAAGGCTGGTCAATATTACTCACTTGCCTCTGACTTATTTTTACCAGCAGAAAATAGTCAGCCTGAAGTATTCTTGTCACAAAGCTGCACCTACAAAATTAGAAGTTTCTTCTAAAATTGAAAGCTTTTGCTTATTCCTTTACAATTTACTTTAGGTCATGACAACTGTTGGTTTCTGTCATTTGAATAATGAACACAAATATTTTATGTCACACATTAGTGCAGTAATTTTCCTCATAAGCCAAATAAGCAAGCACATGAAAGAATGTTGTTATAATATTGCCACATGCAGTGTAGTACAGTGTTCTGAAAACTGAAGTGCAAGAGATTTTATAAATATTAAATGTATCAGATTTTAAAGGTCTTGCCACTCTCATAATACTGTAAAGTTTTAGATTTTATTTAAACAGTTCCAAACGTTAACATTTCAAGGGTCATGCATTCTGAGATCTACATTTGTTTTTGCTTAGACTAGAACTTGATACAAAGTCATTGCTTTGGACTCAAAAACGGTACAGTGACAGCTTACAGACAGTGTTTCTGGCCAGGAAATAGAGGAGAAATAAGAGTCAGAAGGGAGCTTTAGCACAGGGCCCAGCGTACTCCTTGCACATATTGTACCACCAAAGAAGTATAAAAAAGATCTGCTTTCAGTAGTTCTCATTTTTTAATACCAATTTGGAACAAAAAAAATACTGACTGGGGAAAGAGATCATCTAAAATTGTGTTTAAAACACTGAAAAAATAAACAATAACAACAAAATGCAGAATAGTTTGACCTAATTTATAATTTCTAAATACTGGTTTCATTGAAGTTGTTTCATTAGTGTGTAAACCAGGTTCTCTTATCGTTTTTACCCTGCTGCTTCTGCTTTCATAAATCATATATAAAGTTGATAGAGAGAAAGTCAGCTGGCCCTAGGAAAATTCAACAGGTTGTCAGCTATTTCTTATTCAATAATTTATGAGTACAAGACGTCTCCATTACATAAATAATTCCTTTGTATTTCATTCAATTATGCTGTGTTATTTTGGATGTTTATTATTGAGAGAAAGGGTGGCTTTTGAAGGGTAAAGTGGATATTCTGGGCTGAGATATCTGTTGAGCTCCAGAGATTAATGATCTGTTATTAATCACAGAATCACAGAATGGTTGAGGTTGAATGGGACCTTTGGAGATCATCTAGACTAACCCCCCTGCTCAAGCAAGGTCACCTAGAACGCACTGCAGAATCGCATCCAGACTGGTTTTGAATATCTCCAGAGAAGGAGACTCCACAATCTCTCTCTGGGCAACCCCTTCCAGTGCTCTGCCACCAGTAAAGAAGCTTTTTCTTAAGTTCAAGTGGAATTTCCTGTGTTTCAGTTTGTGCCCATTGCCTCTTGACCTGTCACTTGGCTCTACTGAAAAGAGCCTGGCCCCATCCTCTTGACACCCTCCCTTCAGGTATTTGTACACATTGATAAGATCCCCCCTCAGTCCTCTCTTCTCCAGGCTAAACAGGCCCAGCTCTTGCAGCCTTTCCTCATAAGAGAGATGCTCCAGTCCTCTGATCATCTTCGTAGCCCTACGCTGGACTCTCTCCAGTAACTCCATGTCACTCTTGTACTGGAACCCAGAACTGGACACAGTACTCCTGATGCGGCCTCACCTGGGCCAGGGCTGAGGAGAGGGGGAGGACTATCTCCCTCGACCTGCTGGCAACACTCTTCCTAATGCAGCCCAAGATACCATTGGCCTTCTTGGCTACAAGGATGCATTGCTGGCTTATGGTTAACTTGTTGTCCACCAGGTCTCCCAGGTCCTTCTCCACAGAGCTGCTTTCCAGCAGGTCATCACCCAGCCTAAGTTTAGGACCCTGCACTTACCTTCCTGGAACCTCATGAGGTTCCTCTCTGCCCAGCTCTCCTGCCTGTCCAGGTCTCTCTGAATGGCAGCACAGCCCTCAGGTGTGTCAGCCACTCCTCCCAGCTTGGTATCATCAGTAAACCTGCTGAGACGGCACTCTGTCTCTTCATCTAGGTCATTGATGAATAAAATGAACAAGACTGGACCCAGTACTTAAGTTAGGGCACACTGCCAGCTACAGGCATCCAGCTGGACTCTGTACCACTGATGACAACCCTCTGAGCTCTGCCTTTCAGCTAGTTCTCAATCCACCTCACTGTCCAGTCATTTAACCCACACCTCCTGAGCTTGCCTAGGAGGAGGTTATGGGAGACAGTGTCAAAAGCCTTGCAGAAGTCAAGCGAGACAATATCCACTGCTCTGCCCTCATCTACCCAACCAGTCATTCCTTCCTAGAAGGCTATCAGATTTGTTACACATTATTTCTCCTTGGTAAATGCATGCTGAGTAGTTCTGATGACCTTCTTTTCCTCCACATGCTTAGAGATGACATCCAGGATGAGCTGTTCCATCATCTTTCCAGGGATGGAGGTGAAACTGACTGGCCTGTAGTTTCCTGAGTCCTTCTTTTTGCCCTTTTTGAAGACTAGGGTGACATTGGCTTTCTTTCAGTCCTCAGGCACCTCTCCAGTTCTCCAATCACCTTTCAGTGATGATGAAGAGTGGCCTAGAACTAACGTCCACCAGCTCCCTCAGCAGTCGTGGGTGCATCTCATCAGGGCCCATGGATTTGTGGATGTCAGATTTGCCTCAGTGATCTCTAACCTGGTCCTCCTCGACCAACGGAAAGTCTTCCTTTCTCCAGACTTTCTCTTTTGTATCCAGGGTCTGGGATTCATGAGAGCTAGACTTAGTGGTAAATACTGAAGCAAAGAAGGCATTCAGTGACTCTGCCTTCTCTGTATCCTTCATCACCAGGGCACCAATTCATTCAGTAGTGGGCCCACATTTTCCCTAGTCTTCCTTTTGCTACTGATGTATTTGAAGTAGTCCTTCTTGTCGTCTTTGACATCCCTTGCCAGGCTGAGTTCCAGATGGGCACTAGCCTTCCTCATTGCATCCCCGCATAATTTGACAGTGTTCCTATATTCCTCCCAAGTGGTCTGTCCCTTTTTCCACATCCTTGTACTTTCTTCTTCTGAGTTTTGCCAGAAGGTGCTTGCTCATCCATGGAGGTCTCCTGCCCCCTTTGCTGGACTTCTTACTCATAGCGGTGCACCTCTCCTGAGCTTAGAGGAAGTGATGTTTGAATATTAACCAGCTCTCTTGGACCTCCCCTTCCTTCTAGCATCCTAACCCATGGGATTCCTCTAAGTAGGTCCCTGAGGAAGCCAAAGTCTGCTCTCCTGAAATCCAGGGTTGCAACTCTACCTACTGTCTTGCTTGCTCCTTACAGGATCCTGAACTCCACCATCTCATGGTCATTGCATCCAAGGCTGCCCCAAACTTTCATATCTCCAACCAGTCCTTCTTTGTTTGTTAGTACAAGGTCCAGCACAGCTCTCCTTGTTGGCTTTTCCACCATCTGTGTCAAAAAGTTGTCATCAGTGCTCTACAGGAGCTTCCTGGATTGTTTGTGCCTAGCTGTGTTGCCTTTCCAGCAGATATTAGGGTGTTTGAAGTCCCCAATGTGAACCAGAGCCAGTGATAATAACCATCAAAGGTGAACCAGAGCCTGTGATAATAACCATACATAACACAGTATGTCCACATGCAGAAATTAAAAACAATATCTTATTGCCTTGTTGCACAAGATACTGTGCGAACCCAAGAGCTTAGATGTAATTTAGAGCAGGTCAGAAGTTTTACAAATATGTACCTCCCTCCTTAGAAAATAAAGTTTCATTGAATCTCTCACCAGCTATGTGTGTAATCAGAGGACACTGGACCCTCTGAAGCTGCTGAACCTATTTTAAAGTTACCTCTGCTTCCATTTCTCTTGGCAAGGGCAGCTCACAGTTTGGCAATAGGGGTTCCATCCCCGGCAGAACTTATTAAAGCTTGTTAAAATCTTTCTTTGTCATTCTCTGTCATTGATAAGTAGGCAGGCATCAAAGGTTGTACAAGGTATGTGATTGCAAATGTCATGCAGACTAGTTACACTAACAGGTTTCCGTTGGTAATTCATTTTGTTAACACATCAATGCTGTTCAGAGTTCAGGTGATTTTATGCACCCTTTCCAGTAGTCTGTAGTGGGAATTTCACTGACTCTCCCACAGCTTCAGAGACAAGCACATAGTGATTCAGCCCAAGCACAAAAGGGGCAAGATGGGTATAGTTACAAAATCCTTTACAAGATAATGGACATTTTGACTGTTGTACAACATATAACAACTAAATGCTCTCACCTCCTATTATCTTAACAATGATTAATCTATAATGTTGTTTATGCTACACTTCTTTCTTAAACGTCTGTTGAGTTATATGCACGCACACACATGAAAACATACACACACGCACACATGCACACACATGGACTATCACAATGCACCTGTGTTTTTTCTGGTGTGGTTGAGATCCTTACCAACTCCCAGTGTACATTAGAAAACCAGTGTTGTTCACTCTGCAGCTGCTAACTACAAATAGTCCATTGGCTGTACCTTATTTGTGCCTCTGATCACACAGCTACTTAGATAGCTTACAGCTGATGGGGTTGTGCAGCCAGTGATGAAATCTTATGTTTTCCTAGGCTGCCAGAAACCATGCACAGCTGTTGAGTTTTACCTTGATTTGCTTCCCCTTTCAAACATACACAAGATTAATGCAACTCCACCAAAAGTATATGTACAATATGTGTTGCTTTAACAATGGCATTTTTTCTTTCTTTCTGTGATTGTGTGCCCCAGGAGGAAGCAGTTTAGTCATATGTTTCCTATGTTATGCGTAATTTACTGACACAACAAAAATTATCAGAAGAACATCACAGTCCCAGCTTAAAAGAATATATTACTTTAGTAATATTAGTGCATTCTTTGAACTTCATAATTAGATGCAGAATTGAAAAAATAGATTGCATGAAGCTGCAGAGCTATATGAATATTGCAACAGAGATTTTATGAGCTGTAAATATGCTTATAAGCTTCATGAGATGTGAGGGCAGGTAAAGCAAACTCACCTCCGAGACCCGTGCATGCCACCTTGATGACAATCCAAGACGAATTTGATACTTGAAAACTGAGTTTAAAGTTTACGTTAATGGCTTAGTGAAAACATGGGGCCCTTTCGTACTTTTAGACGTGAATCTGGGGCAATTCTCTGACTTACAAGCATTAAGAAAAAACTCATTATCTACTAATAAAATAACAGATCAAAAGTAAGCAAGTAAACAATTCTGATGGTTGCCTGAGTGATTTTTCTACAGCTGTTATAAAATAAGAGAAGGCAGAAACAGAAACAGAGACAGAAAAAAGTGCACAGTTTAGATTTTTTTTTCAAGCATTCCCATATGTACAGCCACTCAACATATTGAAAAGGCAGCTTCAGTAAATCTGCAAGGCATTATGTGAGCAGATTAACAGGAGTTCTGACATACACGGTAATTTTGTCAATGGTACACTGATGAGCACTGTAACTGAACAGGGATCAGATTGAATTACTGTAGTGTGGAGTAAATTAAATTATTGAGCTTGGAGGTACATTTAACAAAAGAATCTCCTCAGGTACATTTTAAAAAAGAATCTCTTACTGAACTGTTACCTAGAAACTTAGTAAGATCCTACTATAAACAAAATGGCAGCATATGACTGGTTGTTGTTTAAATTAAAAATCACAAAGAGTGAAATTCAGGGACAGCAGTGCCTTCCACCCTGGTAGGACCAACCGCGTACCTATGTGAAAGCAGCAAACGCTGGTAGAAAGCTTTCACAGAGAACCCTTTTCCGTATTGCACGTCATAAGTGAACAGTCAGTGCCATTTATAAAGATTAATACTATTAGTTGGATACAGTCTTCCAAATATTTATCGTTTATGTGCCCTCTAACACTTCCAAGAAGCATTCAGGTAGCCTCTGAGGGAAGCACTGCTGCTAGATTCACCTCCCCTGAAATACTGACACTGCTGCTGTCAGACAGCAGTGAGTGTGTCATCCTAGTTGTGCTGTAACGGGTGACCATCTGCCTCCAGCTGTTGACTGTGTCTCCCATCTCAGACTTTCTTGGGAAAATGTCCTGCACAGCCTCTTGTCTGAGACTTGAATATGGCTCCCTAACTTGTGTCCATCTGGAGAATCAACCTCAAATGAGCATGGACTACTGCTTGCAACATCACTGTTGTCTGTAAACCACATTTCCCATCACAGACAGGTATTGCATGATTTTCTGGAAGTGATGAGGCATCACTTGAGACATCAAATCACATAGATTTTCTTCTTATTTTGTTTTCTTCGTTTGTCAAAAGTTCCTGATGATTCTGACATCAGTGCCCAGGAGTGCAGGAATTCTTGTCTTCACTTTTACCTGAAACAAAATGTCAAGGGTACATATCACCTGGGATGTGGTAGAGAATTACTATTCTGCTTTAGCAGTGCTCTGGATTAGAATTTGAATCCAAAGCCTATATCAGTACTCATTTTATGAGGTAGCAATATTTTAAATTTGTACTTTGTTGCAAACTGCTTAGGTCCACTGAATTATTTTCAATATTATGCACAGTAAGTAACCTTAGGAAAAGTAAATATGATACACATAATCATCTGATAAGATTGTTACTTTTTAGCAAGATTATGTAACGGAAATGAAAATCGTTGTTCAGGACAATTTTTCCCAGGTAAAATAAATTAATCTTTCCCACTTTACACCTTAACGATGTAGATACAGGGTTTGTTTCAGGCTGAGAGCTCAGTCACCTGCTGCAACACTTCTGTATTTCTAAGATGGTGTCCCTGTTTCTATAAGTAGTTCTTCTGAGGTAGCAATGTTGTTGCCAATTTCTTTATCTTGACTCAGTTGCTCACAGGCTCCAGCAAAGCAGTGTAATTTTTGCATTGTTTCCCAAATATCCAAAATTGTATTGATTGTAAGTTCAGCTCTTTGGACAGCATTTTCTGGATTCAGTCTCTGAACTTCTTAGATCTCTGTCTCTGTCCTCTTGTACTATTTTGAAATTGTCATTGTATGCAGTGTATCAATTCACTGTCTGTCTTCCCTAAAGTTAGTCTGTGCTAACACACTTCTGCTTAACAAATTCTAATTGCTTCATCAAAGTCCAGCTTTTAGTCTTCTAAGAGTTTCCATCCAAGTTTTGGGTTCAGCTCTCTGCTTAGATCTCTTATCAGAAACTCAGTTCCTTAAAGACTTCCCTTATTTGGATCTAAAAACTCTTCTACATATTCACATCTTCCTGTAGTCTCTGTTTAAAACAAACCACTTATATTTCACTTTCATGTGGTCTCATATACTCTTTCAGAGCCTGTGATACTTGCACAGTCTTTTGCCTGAGTTTAACTTAAAACAATGAAAAAAAACTATTACTTCAGAATGAGCTGTTATGAGATGTACCGTTCTGATTCATTTTGTTTTTTGCTGGAACTCCTTCTTCACCACTCCCAATTAATTCAGTTTCCTTTGTGTTTCTGGAGAATTTAAGTCACAGGAGCTTTTAACTGTTAGTGTTGCACTAAAAATGTTGTTTACTTGACCTTCCTTTAGTTGAGTTGGCATGCGGAGCCAAGCCCTCTAGCGCAATTCTGCTTTACTCATTTCTAAATAGTAGCAGACCTGCTTCGAGCCTCTGTGCTGATTATTCAGCCCAGCTCATGCTAGAGCCTGGTGAAAGAAGCAGCTCCCTTCTGGCTGGACACTTTGGCTTCCAGGTTTGGGATGAGAGAAGGCAGAGAAGGGAGAAGAAGAAGGTGTCTCCTCATCCATTTATTCTTCGTCTAGACATGCCTCATTGTTCTCGGCTTTTAATGGTTAAACTTCAAGCCTGATATTGCCTCATTTTAGTCATTGCTCATGTGAGCATAGATGCTGAGTAAAGCTAAGAGTACAAACCTTGGAAGGCAATGCCATGGCAGGATTGCATGCACAAAAAATCTGCACTTAAGGCAGGGTACGTTATCAGTTATGGGGAAGAGCACAGTCAAGGGATAGAGCTTGTTAGACTGAGATACATTTTGAAAAAAAAATATTATTTAGCAAAAACTGCTAATATTTGATTATTTCTATTAGAAAGGGAAAATTGGTCAGTTTCTTTCTCAGATACTGCATGTGACACCTTTCCGCAAGTGCTGATTCTCTCAGTATTCCTATTTCAGACTTCCCAAGTGACTTTCATCTTTTTTTCTGTTAGTTCTCACTTATAGAAGCATATAAATCAACACAAGCGTCAGAGTAACCGAGTGGCCAAATAACTGGTCTGATTTTCATTGACCACTGAGTATATCAATGTCCTTTTTTTGAAAATCATCTCACTTTTCTAGGCAGTAAAATAAAGATGTAAAACGCAACTATCTTCAGGTGCATAGCACTGCAAATCTTGGATCCAACTCATAATCTATAATTTACCTTAGAATGTGTATAGTTCCTTATAACACCATCACCACTTTAAAATATTTTCAGGTAAACTTAGGGAACAATTTATATGACAAAAGCTGTGAATTTCAATACCTTAGAATTCCATATTCAAAATAACCAAATTCTGTTTCTCTCTCATCCTAATACCTAAGTAAAAACACAAAGAAGCCAGTTAGAAAGTCATTTAAATGCCTATGTTCAATGCATCACATTCAACCTGAAGACATACACGGTTATGACATGGGGTTAAAGGCAAGTCATTTCCGAGAAAAGTCCAAATTGTTTGCAACTCCATCATCCTCTTAGTTATAATAATGTACTGAACATATCAAAATATGCTGTAAGAGCTTGTTTGTTTCTATAGCCATTAGGTAGCAGTGGAACACTTTATGTATAGGTTTCCTGATGGGTTTCTGTACCTTGTAGTTTACATGCTGATTAATATCAAATGGGAGAGGCAGCTTAGAAGAATGATCTGTTTTATTGGTCTATATTGTCAAGGAACATCGTTTCCCATCGAATTCAAGACCTCGAAATATTTAAGCTTCAGAGTAATTTTTTTGAATAGTTATGGCTTATCAAAATATTAATGAGAACAACTGTGTGTACTCTCCACATTTTATTTTACGTATAAACAAAGCAGTGGGATTGATTGTTAAAATTGTTTACTTCTGAAGGGGAACCTCCCCACACACTCAAATGCTGTCTTTTTCCAAGCTGTGAAGTTTTTCCCTCCATAGCACATAAGCCTATCTACAATCTGCCAAAGATACAAACAAAAAATAAGACATGATAATCATTTTTTTATATATATAAAAACTGTGGTGAAACTGAAGAATTCATGTCAATTACGTATAGTTTCCCCTCTCTGTGAAAACATAAAAATGACGCTTTAAATATTGGCCTTCATGACTGTGTTGGCGTATGAACCTGTAACTAGTCACAAGTAAGAAAAGGAAGCCTGCTCAGTTTGAACTGCTTTCTGAACAAACTTTACAGAGCAATAAAACAGAAATTCAGTTTAATAATATATCAGTTATGTTAGATGTGTTGTGCAGGGCCAATAGCCTAAAACATACACTTCTTAACTGAAAACATTGTTATTAAATATAATGCCTGCCAAGAACTGTCCCAGGTGTATGCACAGTCTTTCTTACCACTGTTTTCTCTGCAATAATGGTCTTTCATTTTGATTTACATGTATTTACCTAGCTCCCCAAGGGTCTCCATACTTTTGGACATAAAATAAGCTTGTATTTGGCAAACTCAGAGTATTTAAGTGAGCCAATTTTTAAAAAAATATTTCTTGGTCTAAGCAGTAAAGAGACCAAATATTAAAATACATATTTTGTAGCGCATTACTTACTTACAGGTACTTTAAGTCAGCCCTGTAAATCTTTCTTTAGCCTTGGTTAACTTCTGTCTTTTACGGACCTGAATGACAGCCCAGGGCATAAAGGAGCCATAGATACCATTCATGAGAAGGATATGATTTTCCAGGACATTTTTAGATTACAGTGCTGAGCATAAGGCCAGAGCTCTTCTCAGAAGACAGCTGTGGAAAATGCAATGGAGTAATACATTTAGACAGAGTCGAAGCTTCATCCTGCCTTAGAGGGGTGGTTTTCTTATTAAAACGACTGAGAGGCAGCTCAGCAGAAATCTCACGAATTGCTCTATCTCTAGCATCCCACCTCTCATTAGAAAGTGATCAATCATTCTCCTGGGGCAGCAGAGGTACATGATACTCCACGCATTCATATGCGTGTGGAGGCACAACGAGTACACTTTAAATCCTCTGCAAAGGCAACTCATATTGACAAAGTTATTGGATTCAGTGGAACTGGTCATGTAAGATTTTTTTTATGAAGTTTTTCCCAAAATACAACCCTAAGAGAACATTCTTGTTAGTAGAACTGACAGAATAATTCCACAAATATAAAGATTCTGTAAGCATACAGAAATCTTTGGAACAAAGTATGATCAAGAGATGCTGTGAATTAGAAATGCTTCTTTTCGTCCTACTCTCCTTCTGGGTCTAAAGGCTTCCTATCCAAGAGAAAGGGTGGCAATACTCCTTATGTGACCTCTTGTAATATTTCTATTCCTACTCTTATTTTGTAATATAATTTCAAACCCCTAAAGTCTCTAACTTCAACAGGCTATACTGTGAAAGGTAGTCAGTCTTTTTTTCCTGTACTCAACATCTTAGGCTGAAGATACATCCTGACCTGCAGCTACCTAGAAAACCCCAAACAGAGCTCAGCATTTGAACTCCTCAGTGTAGTATCAGTATCATCATTTTCTGAGAAGGATTCATATCTGTTTTCTGCAGTGACCTCAAGTTCTTCATGTGCTAACAGCTGTTTGCTCTTCTTCTCAGCTGTATCCCAGACAGTGTCTGCTCATCTTCAGACTTAGATTCACCATGTTACCCAGCAGAAAGAAATCAGACACCTGACTTCTTCGGTAATATTTAATAAAACTGCAGCTGAAGCTTATTCAGTTGTTGCTTTTACAGCAATTACATTTTCTAGCTTAGTGGTCCAGTGGATAAAGTAATGAATGGGGAGTCACAATGAAAGCCTATGCGTCTCAAACCTATTATTTCAAATTATCTTATGTTTATTGTGGAGTGGTGGCCACATGGTGTGGAATTCATCTGCTGTAATTAAGTCATCTAGAATCAGATATCTAACTCTGAATGAGACCCTGTAGGTTTCTTTTTCAAGCAACGAAGACACATAAGCACTAATAGGGCAGTTCATTACCTAGTAAAATACATGTCTACAATGGGTCATATGAACTGTGCTCTCTATTATCCAAAGGAATTTACTGTGCCTAGCCTAGACTTAGAAATCCAATTTTTTGAAATCTAAATTTGTGTAAAATGACTATCATACGTGTTAATTCCTTGAATTATAGGAGCTTGTGAAAGTGTCAGTTTTGTGTTTCAGATTCTGCACCACTCTCTTTTGAAAAAAAATGAATAAAGATGTTAAAATTCTACATTATCACTTTGTCCCTGTTACCGTTTTCTCTAGTTTACTAATACAAAATTCCTCTCTGGTTTTGTTGACATGTAGTACTTTGTATTTGCAAAAAGCAACATTTTTAATTTGTCAAATTGCTCACATGGGCAAGAAGTCAAAAGCTAGTGACAACAAAATAAACTGAGGAAAGTCAGGAAGAATTGTTTTATAGAAAGGGTTCTGAACATATGGAACACATAACCAGAGAGTGAGCTGAGGCTGAAAGTGTAAATGAGTTCAAGAGAACCTCAGATTTCCTTCTTGAACACAGAAGGGATCAAGTCATAGAGAAAAAAGATAGGAAAGAAGGATTAAGGTAAACCAAAGAAAGCATGCTGGGCTGGATGACTTTTATTCCTGTTTATAAATTTTATGTTTTCAACAGAAAAAAATGACTACACAGCTGGACTGTGTTACTCCCACAGCCTTTGAACTTCAGTTTCCAAAAATGTCACCTTGTTCTCTATCCTGTTGTGTAGTGTAAAGCATATGCACTGTTTCCCAACATGTTCACATGCATTCTTACTGTCAAGACTGGTCTACCTCATTAGCCATCACCATGGAAAAATGTAGGTAAGAATCGGGATATCCACATTAATATCAAATTCTGCTGCTGAGATCTGTGTGAGAAAAGGCCGCTGATGGCCAGCTCACAGTGTGTCCACACTAACAAGAAATATGGCCCCAAAAGAGTGAATCAGTCAGTGCTGATGCCCTTGTATTTGTGGTCTATTCAGTTCTACAGTTTTATTTTGGACTAGAAAAGAATATTCCCACCACTTGTATGGCTGAAGCTGTCTGAAGATCCATTAGTTTGGACCTGTTAAGGGTCCAGACCTGTTAAGGACTGGACAGCATGTGGTAGAGAGTGGAATATCCAGTTTAGGTTCATCAGGAAGGAATCTACCTAGTACATACCAAAACTAGTCTCACATGGAGAGAACATAGGGACACTATCACAGAGACCTGATATAGAGGATCTGCAGGCTAGTACTCCAGATCAAAACATTTATGGAGATGTAGCCTTTAGCACCGAAGTTAACACTTGATGGACCCTCTTGAGAGTTTGGATGTAGTTCACATTATCGGACACTGTTTCATGTTGGAAACTGCCTTTGGATACTGTCTGGTTTTCACAACATCCTTAAATGAAAGGAATAGAAAGCTTGTGGACAGTATGAGTAATCAATCCTGCAAAGCAATCCCATTTTTGAGTTGAGCTATGCTCCTGATATTCTTCAATTCATGATGAGCACTGGGTCTCACTGCAGCCAGATCTCTCGGAGAAAGCTGTGGGGAATTGATCCAGAATCACTTCTGTGGCATCTCAAGAAAATCACCACCACAGAACAGAGGCCAGATGCGCCATGCACCCCTCCAGTCAAGTGGAATAGATGAGAAGGAAGGATGTTCCTTTTCTGATAGCACAGAATGGAGTAAAGACACAAAATTTATTACTACTAGGGAAAAAACCCTAAATAACAAGAGCTTGCATCAAAACTTATACGACGGGAGATTCCTTCTGATAAGATTGTTTTGCTTCTCTTTCTCACAGTCTCAGCTTTTCCTTTAACCTAAGTCATGGACTGACATACCCCTTATTTTCCGAGACATATACACACCTATGCATGCACACACACACATGCGTGTGTGCGTGAGCGCGCACACACACACACACACACACACACAGAGAGAGCTGGCTGATTAAATGCAGTTTATAGAAAGACTCAGAGGAATTGTGTACTCTGACAATCCCGGTCCTGTGTTCTGGCTGTGTTTGGGGCCCAATTACCTCCTACTAACAGTGCAACACATCCACCCTTGCAGCCTACATCAGTCCATCTTCCAATTGCATGCTCATTCCCTAACTGGAGAAGAAGGCTTGACAATAGGAAGGAGATTTCTTGCTGTTTCTCCAGACAGCAAAGAGTTTTAGCAAAGTTCAGATCCCCACTTCAGTCAGTTACGGGCAAGTGATTAAAGCTCCAGTAACATCCATGGAGAATGAAGACACAGCTCTACCTTTGCTGCTCTCAGCTTAACGTGGGTGGCATGTGCAGAGATAAAAGAGCCTGGAGACATCCGTCACTCCATTTCCTCCACTGCTTTCCTTCCCTGTTGCCCTTTTTATGAAAAAGAAATATTAAAACGTATGTTTATTGTGCTGGAACATGCTTGTCTTCAAAGAAGGTGGTTGAATTGAACACCAGGGAAGTGCAGAGCCTTTTGGTGAGTCTCATTTCCTTAACAGAATGACTTTGGAGCCAGGGGGTGTTCTGTAGCAAAACTTGTATAATGTGAAAGGAGAGTCAGGTCCTGATCATATTACTCTTTTTCACAAAAAGTCCTAAAAATAACAAAGTAATCCAGAGTGAAGGCAGCTCCAACAGTCTATAAACGCTAACCTAATAAAACTTATATGAGGTCAAATATTGCTTTTTTAAAAAAAGCACTGAACTCCATGAAATAAGATTTCACCCATGTTGTAATCCAGCCTCTTTTCATACAATCTCCAGACACTGCGTGCTTTCCTCTTCACTTACAAAATTCAGAATGGATTTTAATCTCAGAGGAACATTAAGCTATGTTAAACTGCCCTTAGGTAACTAAACAGTTAAAATTGTTCTTTCTTTTCTTATAAGTTGTCTCTGCTGGAGTGACCGCTCAGTGCTTGCTAGTGTACCACATGGTGCTCCACCAGATGCTGGTCTGTCAGACAGGGAGGCACAGAGTGGCATCATGAATATTTTCTCCCTTACAGTTTTCTTGTACTCAGACATCAGTATCACCAAGAAGTTGTTTCTGGTGCTGTGGCTTTCTATTTCTTGCCTTCATCTGAGTGCCACTGGGAGTATAAGGGGTTAAGTGACACTGCTCATGTCATGTCTTTTTCAGTGGCAGGGCAGGAGGTTATGCAGCATGGATCTCATAAGAAGGTGAATGCTTCTCTTAATGAGGTGAATCTGATGGCTCTAATGCAGTGGAACAGCTGCAGCAGACTCTTTCCCAGCTTGGAGTCACACTGAGATCAGATTCAGCTTATAGTGACTCTGTTTTCTTCACACACTATAATTATGATTGATTTGCAAAAGACATAAAACTCTTTACCTTTTTATAAGAAGAGCTTTTAGTTTGTGAGGCAGTGGGAGAGGGCATTTTTGGTCATGTTCCAGGGAGGAATATCTCCCTTCCGCCTCCTCAATCTTCTCTTTGGCTGACAAGGTTAGTTTCTCCTTTTGCTGCAGTCTCCTTAAACTGCTGTGAGATTTGGGTGCCAGGAGAGACCAGGAATTCTAGCTTCAAGTTTTCACTATGGTCCAAGCACATTAGCCTACCTTTTTTCCAAATGCAGATGATACATAAAACACAAATATAAGAGGCTCGTGCCTTTTCCGCTTCATTATTAGCAATGCTACCATTGCCGTTGAGTAATGGGCCTATATCATAGTCAGACTATGTGGCAGATTTATGTTTATGATTTGACTGCCTGTGAAATTCTATAATCACTTTCCTCAAAGCTAAAAATTCGATACAAAATGCCTGATCCCCAAAATTCACCAGCTGGCTCTGTCCCGGTTGTGTATATATCACTGTTCAAGCATTTAGATCAGCTATCTCGTCAGCTCGTAGAGGTCAGGAACTATTCAGTATGCACAATTTTGCACTTGTGTGTCCTTAGGGCTTTTGAATTGGTCTGGCTAGCCAGGTGTAATAGGATTTAGCGGTATTTCAATTCAATTTTAGGGTTTCTGGATGAAAGTTGATTAGTATTAGGTCAGCTTGAAGACTGAACAAAAGTACTCAGGACTCTACTGAGTCTATTTCTGTGAGCAGGTTTCCATTGACTAGTACTAGTGACTACTAGTCAGTGGAAACCTGCTCACAGAAAATAATGATTATCTGCTAATCTTTCAGTTTGGGTAGCTCTAGCACCTGATATAGACGAGCTTTGTTTTAAGTGCTTTGATATAAGAGGCTATAGGGCTCTTTTTCTAAAAACAAAAAGAAATCAGTTTTTGCAGGTAATCACATATAAGTTTAGAAGTGCTAGAATAAAAATTTATTTTATGAATGAAATTCTTTCCCCAAATTTTGAATTATTATTCTGTCTTTAGGTGACTATAGCAAGTGCCCAGGATATAGAACAACCAGAGCAGAAAACTGCAAGAAAAGAAATTATGATTTTCTGGCTGGTGTAAAGCAACACATTAGATCAACACCACCACAGGAACCAGGTTCCATTCTCTTCTCTGCCAAAGCATTTCTTCATTTGAACTGCCTAATTTTGGCAGCTTCTAACATTTGCGAATTTAACAGTGCAAGTTGAGTGCTCTCTTAATATAATTTGTATATATATATTATTGCATATAATATATCCTCTGCATAACTATATGAGGTTTAAGATGTAGCAAGGAAGCAAATTTTGCCTTAAAGTCTTAAGATAGAATAATGGCATTGCTGCTATGTTAAAACTGCAGGCAGCATATACCCAACTTATTATGACACGGTTTTGTCAATTGCTAGGCTCAGTAGTGTTTCTAAATATAATGGCAGAGTTCAAAAAATATTGTTAGAAATTTTTGAGGGAGATGATAAATAAATTATAACTAATAATAATATTTTCAGCAAAGTGCTGACACTTAAAAGAATAAAAGCTGTAGTGCCAGCCTGAATCATATGCCTTTTAAAAAAGCAATTGCACAAGTAGAAACTCTATTAGTATCTCTGTATATTATTAGGACAGCAGGATTTGTTCTACAGCTAGATTTATATACTGTATTAGATTAGATTGGGTTGGTCATTATGCACAGAAGCATGCACAGCTGTCCAATATGCACTCTCAAGTCTGTAGAAGCTAAAACAGTATTTTCCCCTATTTTTATTTATATGTGGAGTTTCCTGATATATGCTTTTTCTCTACAGTATTCCTGTTGCTAAAAGCTCATCTTGGAAGAGAGGATTCTGTCCTCCTGGCATCCTCTTCGCATCTTCACAAAGAATCAGAAATGTGCAGTAACAACAGAGGGAATTAAAACTCCATATGCAACTGGAGGCCTAATTCTGTGAGATCGTCACCATCTTTCAACTTTCCTTATGTGTTGGCAACTAAAGTGTAAATTGTCACATAGATAAAACTTTGTTCAATTTGAAATGACACACAAAGGTGACGCTAGCTGTCAAGAGTTCTCCTGAGAGAAGAAGCAGCTGACGCTATTGTATCCCAGCTGCCAAAGACTGGGGTTAGAAGAGGGCTGAGAAAATGTGTATGATATACTGCTACCTAATGCATTAGAAGATTGTAATTGGGGGTATCCCTGGCAAATAGATTTTGTGAGACTTTTATTGCTTTGTGTCAACTGACAGGGAAATAACAGACAACACAGGGGACAGGACTGAGTCCTGAGTTTATCTGAAAATACCACTTTTGTTTTTGTCGTACCTTACATTTTAACTCTCCCTCACATTAAAATGTCTTGATCACCTGTATTATTATTTATTTGATATTGAATGACAAAAAAGTCAATTCATCAGCATTACACTAGTATTTCAGATTGAAAGCCACCATGGGCACATGAGACTCATCAACTGCACAGACAGCTCTCAGAAAATTTACAAGAAAGGTGAACCAAGGCAGTTGGTTCGAGGAAACCAGAGGAAGTACAAAATCCCAAATAATATATAGCACCCTCTTGAGTATGTGCTTTAAAGAAGCCTTTGAATGATGCTTATTTTGCCGTGTCAATAAAAAAATAAAATACGTAGAGAAGGAAAAATCTGCTTATTGTTATAGGTGGCTTTCAAAGCGAATTGAATATGTGCTTTCTAAGGAGCAAAAATAGTTCCTGTAGTTTCTGACAAGAATCAGGAGAATGTAAAGCCATTTTCAATTGTTTTACTGCAATCCTGCTCTAGCACTCTAGAGGTAGTGATGCCAGTCTTTGCACAGAGCTATAGCTATAGCTATAGTTTCAAATTAATTGGACAGAATTCAGTTTTTTTGGATAGCAGATGACTAGTCAAATCTGAATCTAGATTGCCTGTGACTAACTACAAAACAGTCATATTTTGCCTGTATAATGCAAGTTTTATTGAGACTATCCTGGTTACTCACAGAAAACTCTTTATTCCTGGAGCCTATACGGCTATGGAGCCTATTCAGTCAAGCCCAGTCCTCATGGACCTCAGGAGACTGCAGAGAAGAACAGTCAAAGGCTGAAATATAGTCATTCTCAGCCTGGATGAGAATGTTGGAGCAGTACTGCTTTGTTGAGCAGTACAGAGGGATGGGATAGAGTTGGAAAGACAATTCCTTGCTGCTCTAAACATATCTAAAATGCTAAACTCTATTGGTAAATGTATCGCTGATGTGAGCCCAAGAACTTTAGTGGCTGCCATATTTTCACTGTACTAAGATAATATATAACTGTAAAATACAAACAGCAGCTTTTCTTGATTACTCTTGCACTAAAAGAAAACACTCCCTTAGAAACCACAACAGATATGTAAAATGCCTTGGAGGGGGAATAGCAAAGGATTTTTTTATTCACCATCATATCTGCCTTTTCTCTTCTCCTTTTCTATGCTTACGTTTAGTAACATTGTAAGAAAACAGCCTAATCCTATTGATGCAGAAGTCCTCGCTATGCCTTCATTCTGTCTTGGCTAGGCTACTGCAGATACTAGTTTCTCACGAATAACCTCTGCATGCACAATTAAGAGATGATGCAAAACTGCGCTGCTTGATATCTGTTGGCATTGCATAGACAGAGCTCACAGCTCCAGACCTGGCTCAGTTACACTGCTGGTAACTGAACTCATATCAGGTTCAAGGTGTTCTTCTTACATTACGTAAACCTTTCATTTAATTCTCATATCTGACAATTCTTGGAACCTCCTTTTCCATAAATCTCTCCTTTCCCCTAGTCATGCAGTGCTGCCTTCTACTTCTGAGAAAAATGATAACTGACAATTGGTAACTTGTCCTTTAGGCAAGATTTTCTGCACGTACTAATACCTGGGTTTTCACTAACCCTTAGTCTCTTCAGTGAAGGTCTTTGCTGGAAGTTTTATGATGTGAAACAAAGGCAGGACCACTGCCTACATTTTTATACTGATTTGTTACAGTTAATTTAAAACACTGTCAAGAAAACATTGCCAGAAGAAGTCAAGACCACGTTTATTCTTCCAGCCAATGGTTTATTTTCCATCTTTGTCATTGCAAATTACAGCCTTTGAGAGCACTTCGTGATGTGTGGGTGTAACAGATAGGATAGTCAGTATGATTTAGTTGCTGTTAAAAGGGCCTCATTTCGACTTCCTTTTCAAACTACCTAGTTCTACCTTCTATTCCTAGTAGAATTAGGTATTACCAGCAAACATGGAGTTAACAGAAATCTCATGATTTCTCTTAGACTTTCTGCTCATTTACCAGACTAAATTCTGCAGGTACAGATGCAGAAATACTGGAGAAACAGAAAGAGCAAAATAGACAGGAACGGATAAAGAGCAAACAGCTAATCCGAAACCTTGCGGAGATTCTTCCCATCATTAGCATTGCTGCAGGCTTTTTTTCCTAAGGGCAAATAAAGGTCAACACTTAAGACTTTTAGTCTTCTAGTCTAATCTAAGGATTGATAGAAACATATGACTCTCTTCATTGTCTCTAACTGTTACAATAATCAACAGCATGAGACCCAAATTCTGTTGGAGAGAATCCAGGAATTTTCATTTCTTCACTTCTTCATGGGTCTCTTATGATGATAATTTCTTTCTATCTGTTCTTCATTTGCACTGATTACTTCCCTTAAATCAGAGTTGTACTTTTACTGGTTACACGTCAGTTTCTTCACATTTAAGGCTATGAAAAACTTTCAAAAGCAAATGTCTATGCTTTGCTTTGGATTATTTTTGTTGCTAGGTCTGTGGCAGTGAAGCCAGTGGAAGAAGGCCCTTTCCCATGAGTGCAGGGAATCCTGCAACCCTTCTGAGACAAGTCTTCGTTAGCAAGGCTGTGTTAAACACAGGTCCTGAGCTCTGCATAGGCTGACAGAGGCAGGATTCAACAGTAAAGCCCTAATTTTTCAAAGCGTTCAGAAATCCTTAGGTAGTAAGTGCTCTATGTGTGTGTGTACATAAAATGAGCTCATTTTATGTTCCACACACTTTGAACCCATACTTGTCAACGCCTTGAGCTTCCTAGGCAAGCCATGCCAGTTGACTCCCACATTTCTGTTTGTGTTATTGGCACTTTCCATCTTGCTGCTCAGAGAGTTATAATATTCCTGGATCTAGTGTGTGCAGAACAGTGAACTCTGCAGCATATTTGCTACAACAGCACAGTTGTTATTTTCAAACAGAAATTCAACTGGGAATGAATCCCTTAGGCTTTTAATGAGTTTCCAGTATTATCTGGGCCTGCAATAATTCTCTAGGGCTAAAGAACTGAAATAATTATTGACTTCAGTCCATTTCTATTTTTTTTTTAACTCTGATATAATTATTTCCTCAGCTGTCTGCACACAGCTATTCCTGTGGAGATTTAGATTTCCTGACCTTGGTCCAGAAATTATCTCTTACTATGAATAAATTTACTCAGAAAACTTCTCACTAAGGGAGTACCATCACCCCAATTTGTCTTGACTGGCATATGCCTATTGAAAACTTCCAAAATTTACCCTAAAATTAAAGTTAATTTACAGACATTGAAGGAGTTACCATTAGTATTAAGGGAAACTAAGCTAACAAAGGTTAGCATATATATTTTGAGGAATGGTACCCTTTTATTTTGAGGTATTTCAGTGGAGAATATATCAAGGCAGTATGCTAAAAGTGTGTAGAAATATTCAAACCCATTTCTTTGAACCAAGTCTTCTCATGTAACATGTCAGTATACTTCTTTGGTGGGACACATGTCAAGAAGAGTAAGTAATTGAAATTAACAAGTACCACTAAGTTTATGAGCTGGTCAGCGAAAGCATTTGGGTTTGAAGGTCTTGTGGTTTTGAGGTTTAGTTTAGATCACATTTAAGATTTCTCTTGCTGTTTGTACCTTGAGTTGATGAAGCAGAAGATATAAGAAAAGAGCTTGGCACTGGAAAAACGACACAGCTCATTACTAGAAGTAGCATGATGGCCTCATATTTTGCTCTTAGTTCTTTGACTTCAGAAAAAGAACTGAGAATAAGTGTATTTGCTTATATTTGTATATATTTTAAACTAATTTATTTTAATTATATTGGCTGGGCTCAAGATTTTATTGCTTAATCTACAATTCGTGGTTTTCAGTATACTCACATCAGTCTAGTTCTTCTCTGAATCAGCTTTGATTTCTCCATATATTCGCTTCCACTAGATCAATATGATTGCAGCAAAGGTCATTCCCATATCTAAATAAAGGAAAACAACCTTTCTACCTCTGCCCTGTTAAGATCTTGATATGATTTAAGAGATCACAGATGCAAAGATTTCAGTCAATTCATGGAAAGAGTCCCTATGTTCCTTTCTTACTATTACAAAGATCTCATTTGCCCTTTGAACCTCTCCAGTTATAGAGTTAAATTGATTATTCACCATTTCCAACACTTTCTGAGCTACTTACTATTTGTCAAAATACAGTCCTTCATGTTTCAGATGTAATTCTTTGCTGTACATATTGACATTCCTAATAGAGGACTTTGTATCTGATTCTCCAGCTGATCATGAGATTCTGATTTTTTTCATCAGTTTCATCTGTTTTTATAAGTATTTGTCTATATGTCTTCCTCATTATTTGAAAAATGTGAAAGTTTTATTATCTTTTAATATGAGAAAAAGACATTCTGTTGTGCATTAAAAAGTGTAGGGATTGTAACGCTGTTGTAGGTAAGGCAAAAAAGATATTGACCATGAACTAAGAGAAAAAAAACATTTTTTCATTTCCATGGCCAGACTTAAAAAATAATAAAAAAATATATTTAGCTTCTTAACAAAGCAAAATACAGAAACAAATTTATTTAGACATTTGTGGAGTTTCTGTAGGTATTTGTGTCCCTTTTTAAAGGGATCCTTTTAAACCCTTAAAAAAAAAGAGGTTCGTAGTTTAATTCATTTTAACAATGAAACTTTCTTCCAAGTAGAAAATTAAATATTTTAATTTTGTCTATCTTTTTGCAGAAGGAAATATATTCCAAATTTATCACTGAGTCACATATAGTTGCTGTTGAATCAACAAGACAGTTTTTAGCAGCTAAAGAATACCTACCAGATAAGTTGATTCCTTTATACAGGATGTACTTAAGAAAAGAAAATCAGTCTTTTTCCATATTTTTTTTTAATTATTATTATCTTAACTTTCTTTTTCCACATTAGAAATTAAGTTTCTGCCATTGTCTGTGACCACTGCATGTACATACATATCTCTAAATTAGAAAACATCAGGTCAGGTAGGCCCAGAATCTGATTCTGAAGTCACTTATGCTCCTATTTTATTTTAGCGTTTTTTTTCTGTTACTGGGATAAGTAGCAGAAAAGCAGAAACAGTGGTTCAGGGATGGTTACAAAAGTTACGGTGACTGTAACCTATTGATAACAGAAAGAATGTGATGACAAGACACTAATGAAACTGAAATACAGTTTAGTTTAGTATTGGATTATAGTCAGCTATTTACAAAGAGTGTTAGGATAGTTTTTTTTGGTTGGTTGGTTGGGTTTTTTTGCTTAATAGCAATGGCAATTTGTAAACATTTTGAAAGGGAAACTTCTGTTAAATGCATGAACATTTCTTTTGCTTCCACAGACTCATACATTAAATGGCCAAAATGGAGCATGGTGATCACTTAGTCTGACCTCCTGGGTAACACAATGCCTTTCTTGCATTAATACTCTGACATGATTTAAAATTCCAGTTATATCCTAGTATGCAAGCTTAAGGATTCATTATCTTTACTGTTAGAAATGTGCACTTTATTTTTGCTGAACCTTTCTGCTTTCAGCTACCAGTCATTAAATCTTGTCACACCTCTGCCAGCCAGGTGGAAGAACCCTCTGTTATTAGATTTCTGCTCCCTAGACTTTAAGGCGCTTAAAGGTTTGAAGGAAGTCACTCACTCCTTAACCTTCCCTTTGATATGTTAAGACGATGGAGCACCTGGAGACTCTTTCAGATACATTTTTTTCCTCTTCTTTAATCTTCCAGCTTTTTCCTCATTCTCCTCTAACTTACCAGCCCCTTCTGCACTGTAGACATCAGACTGGGATATTGCATACCGCAGGATGGTACATGAGAAGGGGTGATATAATTTCCTCCTCTTGTGATACTCCCTGGTCATGGACTGCATTAGCTCATTGACTATGGTTTTTCATTGGGTGTTTGTGATTAGCTGAGGATGTACTATCAGCCCCACTCACCAAATCTTTTACATCACTGCTGCTTTCAAGTGTATGAGCCCGTCCTGTAATTACAGCTTACATTTCTCATTTCTGTGTGAGACATTGCTTTTCACTTTCTTATAACACTTGGGTTCAGCTTAGCAAGTAGACCATTTTTTATCACTATTTACCATTTCCACCATATCTGTATGATTTATAACCTTTTTAAATAATTATTCTACATTTTATTCAAGATAGCTGATTTAAAAACTAAATGAATGAGGTTCAGGACCGGTGTTTGGATTCCCCAGAAGAAATGCATTCACCTCATTTCATGAGGATTCTTCATCTACAACTGTATTTTAAAGCTGATGGCAAGTTTTCAGTCCATTTAATATGTTGATTACTCGCCTTTTTACATTTTTTAATGAAAAATCTTCTTTGGTATTATGCCCATGGCTTAAAGAACACCAACTGTATTTTATCAATGGTATTACTTTTATCAACCACACTTGTAATTTTAGTTAAACTATTCAAAAGTTTAGCAATCATTCCTTAAACTCTGCCAGTAAAACTGTGGAAAATCAGATTCATATTTATTATATTTCTTCAGGTAAAAGTCAAGATGGATGGAAAAAAACTCAACAGTATATATAAACCTGTCCTTTCAAGCCAGAAAATGCATTAGCTCCTTTTTTTTTTTTTTTTTTTTAACATGGTCTTGGCAGATGATTATTTTTATTCTTGTCATTGGCTGAAGACTGCAAATCCTCTCCATCCTCTTCCATCTAATGGGCCCATTCATCTCTAGCTTAACTAATTGGAAGTGCTCTTTTTCAGAGAGAAATATTCCCTGTTCATATACAGTAAAACTTGTTTTATGATAAGCCTACTTTATGACCATTTTTTGCTATATAGAATGTAATCCACAGACATTAAAAATTTAAGATGAGGTTTAATTCTTCCTCTTAAAAAAGATAATTGCATATTTATTCAACCTCATTACTATCAGGTTCATGATTTGGTTTTAGATGTACCAGAAAATAGTCATTTTATTCATGTACATTAAAAACGATAAAAGATCATTCTCACCTGGAAATATTTTGAGTTAAACTTAAGATTTGCATCTGGCATTTGGTATAAATTGGCTTCTAGTCCATCTCAGTACCTGCTAGACACAGCAGGCCATGATCCATAAATCCAGGGCTTTTTTTCATCATGATCTAAACATATATAACAAAAAGAAATTTGTATAATTTGCTCCAATGGAAAATTCTAGGTGGATGAAAATCCTTGTGCTTATTTACCTATTGCACTCCTTCTTTGGCAACAGTGAGCATAAGAATGTTTGATAAATTCCTATATTCCCTGCATTTGAGGTATAAATATATGTATGTGCTTCTATTTGTGTATTTATATATATTTGTGCGTTTGCACTGTAGCATCCTGGCCCAAGAAATGCATCATTATCGTTGCCAGTAACAGGCCACAGGCTTTGTATTAGCTCTGTACGTCCTTAGAAGTAGGACTTGTCAGTCTTGATTTGTTTTTGCCTGCCTGGATCTTTGTTTTAGCTTGTTTAGCTAACAGCAATTGTAGAGCTACTAGGCAACTGCTGCTTTCTTTATTTAGCTTTAGTTTAGCTTTGTATGACTGTGTGGTGCAATGTCTACTGTTATAACAATTCTGATATAGTTCTATTACTAATAGACAGTAATAACCAGTATTTATTCAGTGCACAAAGAACTACCTCTGACCCTAGAATAATGATATGGTGTAGAGACGTATAGCAGGATCATAGCAGAGTTTTGCAAGTGGATGCACAGGACAAATTCAGAGGCCCCAGGACTATAAATAGTTCATCAATTCTCAATTCTTAATCATCGAAAGATTGAAACCTAGGGAGATGAGTTGAACTTGTTTTAAGAGTAACAAAGAGAATTGAGAACAAGACTCTGATTTGTATAAAACACCCCATATATAGTCAGTTCACATATAACATGGAATTGAGGACCAAAGAAAAGAAGAGTGAAGTGTAGTACATGTTAGCAAATACATAAGAAATAGCAGATCTAGTGTGGAGAGGAAAAAATTCCCCACAATCTACATCATATTTTTGCTGGGGAGGAACTCAGGATCCTGAAAACTCACGAGAATACTTCCTCCCTTCCTTCTTGAGGAAGACAGCCACTGGCTTTCAGACCCAGAGGAACAGTGGCAGGATGAACATCACACCAGAGGAAGAGGTAGAAAGTAGGGAGCGTGTGTGTGTGTGTGTGTGTGTGTGTGTCTAACGATTTTAATGCATTATAAACAAAGCTTTTTTCTATAATCATTAGATAGTCGGACTGTAAGTGTTAATACTGTCACAAGTAGATTAATGAGTATTCATGAATATTAGGAAATCAAGGAAGAAATCAAGAATAATCTAAAAAGATTAACTTTTACTATCTACCATCATCAAAATAAAAAAATGGGTTTTTAGAAGGTATTTGGTGTATTTTCTGACTTAGTCTTATTCGTAAACCATATCAGAGGGTAGAACTTTACATAGCATTACTTTAAATGGCTTTAAACAATCTTTCTCTAAGATAAATGCAACCTTGACACTCAACCTCCACACATTTCCCTAATGTTCTCACATCCCATTATTTTGGAATTTCCCTACAACACCTTCTGATGCTCCTTCACAAGTTCTATGACCAGTTCTAAGGTCAGTTCTCCTGTGCTTACAGATTATCGCGGTCACTTCCATGATTTGTGTTTTGAACTATTTAATATCACGAACTATTAGCACTTTCCCCTCTAAAATAGAACAGTTTGAAGGAGAATAATATCAAGGTTAGTTTAGCACTTGTACCCTTCACTGAAACTGAATGGCCTATTTTTTAAATGGAATAGTAGAACCAAGAACTCCTTTATTTTTAATAATGTCTTTGCCTTTGACTCTTTGCATGACCTTGGGCTGTCTGGAATTCTCTGATCTAGCAAAGCAATGATTATCTCAGGCCTGCAGGAGAAATGGCAAGAACGATTATAACAGACTTTTATTTCCCCTGATCCAAACATTGCCAAGTATCATTCTCTCTCTCAGCATAGAGCAGAGCAGCCTTCATGGCACGCAATGGGATGTCAGTTGCCAACAATTTGTGCTGGCTATTGCAGCAGCCAGGTATGAAAGACACTCTGACGTCCTCGCCTATTCTTTGGCCTGATCAGCAGTGCTTTCAGCTAAGACTAAGCTTTTGGTGTTACATTAAACTTCTTTCATCAAAGTCTCTGCTTATTCTGGCATTTCTACTCTTTGTTACATTACAAAGGCAAATACAAACTGCCATGAGTTAAAGGAAAGTAAACTCAAAGGAATCAACTAAATAATTATTGTCTTTGCTTCCCGGCACAGATTTCCATAAACACTGCCTTCCGCATGATGAATTTCTTTGTTCATCGGTGATCCTGTCGCATTTGCAATGCTGGAGTGACCGCTCACTTAGACTTGTGAGAATTATTGAGACGACTCATTCATCACTCAGATTTCCAGGGAAAGCAGCTAGCTTTTTTCAGCTCCATCTCTCCCGCTCCACTTCTGGCTGTGTGCAACTTGTGCTGAACTAGCAAATTCCCTCCGGGCTGGAGGAGTCCTGCTATACCACTGCAGCTGCCCTGGAGAGAAGCAATGATTGCGTATTGCTCTTTTAGACCTAGTGGCAGGCTGGCCTGGCAGTGGCACAAAGAACCAGTTTTTATAAGGTTCTTTGCTGAGGTTGCAGCTGACTTCAAAAAGAAAATCAGAGAACCACTCCAGCATGTCTGCAAAACTCTCACGGCTGGTGTCTCAGCATGCATTGGGCAGTAGAGCAGGGGAGTGCACACAGGGCAACCTGGGAGCCCAGGCAGCTCGCCCGCTGCAGGAGCTGGCAATAAATTAACATTATCATGTACTAATTTTGCAATATCTATTCAAAATTCTGTGTAATATCTAAGTGAGAGTTGACCAAAACCTCTACCTCCTGATCACTCAGAAGCACACCAATCAGAATTAAAGATTGTGAAAATTCACTATAAGAGAAAGCAGAGGAACAGGATAATGAAGGAAAACACACAAACCAAGAATAAAACCTTCTGATTTTAAAAAATTAACTATGCTTATTTGATATTGCCTTCTCACAGATTCAGAGCTGCAACGACTTTTTCCAAACTTTGCCAGTGGCACTGAGTTATAGAAGCACTACCCACGATCAATCAACAGTTCAACACCTGTTGATTAGAATCTGTTACTGGGTATTTGATATATGGATATATTTTAATCCGACTAGAACAAGAATTATCACAAGAATATTAGCAGTAAATGGATTAATAAAAAAAAAGTTAGATTTGGGCAGTTTGAGAGCAGAAAGTGAAGTCTATATATGCCAAGTAAATTATTTCCTGGAAGTTACACACTAAACTCAATTAATTCATGTTTTTGAGAGGTTTGAAGTGCTATACTATTGTTAAGCAGTTTTAGTACAACTCCTACCCCTTCTCTGACTTGTTTAATTATTTCACAGCCATAAGTACTAACTCTTTAATAATTAAAAATCATTTCTTAATCTGTCTTTTCTGCTCCAAGAAATACCTTGTACCAGAACTCTTTATTTTATTCTACACAAGTTCAAATTTTTCTTTAAAATTTCAATCAATTATCCCACTTTTTATTTCAGATTGGTGGCTAATATAATACATATCAATCTCAAGATCTAAATTATGGGAATCTTTATTACAGTGCTTAGCTCTATGTGCAGTAAATGAAAAAGGGCATTATTGAGGGAAAGTGTTCTTTAAAATTGGCAGAAAATGAAGATGGAGCGTATTAGCCTAGCTACAAAAGAAAAGGGCTGATAAAAGTGTCTAGACTGATAAAAATATCTAAAAAATAGATCCATGCAAAGATGCTTCATAATCTGTGAACCTCATAGACATCAAGGGACATGACTGACTGCATTAAAGTACCCACATCAGAAAAAGTGCACTGCATTAAAATATAATAATTACTTTAGATTTGGCCTTGAGAAATACTGAGAACCTGGTCATCACTGTAATCTTAAATTGGGCCCAGTAACCCCTCTGCAGGTGACCTCTCTCAGGTCCAAGTAACAAGTTTTTTAAGATATCCCAAGCCTTAGAGGAAATATCCCATGGTTTAGAGGAAATAGAGGAAATTAAGAGTCATATATTAATTAAATTTGTTAATTAAAGTTGGAAAGTCCTATGAGTCTTGAAACATCCAGAGGAAGATTTTGTTAGTTGCTGCTCAGGTAATAAATGCTGCTAACAAGGTCATGCAACAGTGAAAGCTATTTCCCAATTCAATCTAAAATAAGCCTAAGGATGGTCGCAATGAAACATCTAATGATCTCATTGAGTTTGGAGGAACATTAGACAAAATGTAGATGTACTGCTTAAGCATTTTATGTTTTTTTCTTACTGAACAAATTTGAAGTTGTAAAAGCAATGAAAGATTATAATAGATTCTTACCTGTTACTTCAAATAACTGGAATTTTCCTACAGGAATCTAAGATTCATTGAAAAAAAACGTGCTTTTCTTGGTTAGCATCAACTTTGACACAGATTTTTCAATTGTTTAAATTTTTTAACAAATTTATTTATTAAGTCTGAACTATAATTTCACTTTGGTTTGGGTCTCAGAAATCAACTTGAATATAAAGTAAAAGAAAATTGAAATTAAGGAAAAATTAACATAAAAATAAAATATACTTCTAAATAACAGTCACAAGCTGTCCTACAATTGCTTGGCTATGAGACCACAATAAAAATCTATGTGTTACATGGGAAAAATAATTATCAAATTTAATTTCTGCTTGCAGGTTACTTTTAACCTTTATTCTGCCTTTCTACTTTTGGCTAAAAGAGTGCCTTCCATATCGATCCAAGAGTTATGGATATCCATCCAAGAGTTGATATTATAGGTGTTTCAAGACTCCTAACGCTATTTAAAAAAATGCTACAGACTCAGCCACACCAACTGAGTTTGAATAACTGAAAGACTTTGAAAAGCAAGCCTGCCTATAATCGCACCATATTTCCCTTAATGGAAACAAAAGGAAAAAAAATCTCATTTTGGCCACTGAAACAGAAACAAAACAAACCACCAAGAGTATTAAAAAGTAGTGATTGTAGATAGGCTTACAGTTACATAAAAAGTTAAAATATGCTGCACTGAAAGTACATTCCTTTCCCTATCAATGACATTATTCTTCTTACATGGCGTACATGAAAAAGCACATGCAAATTTTAGAGCTGTGTTCATCTTTGAGTATGTAGAGTTAGAAAGTAATACCACATTTAGTGGCATACTCCGAACAACAATTGTGTCCGTGAGTATCTAAAGGAACTCTTGGACTGATTTATCTTTATTGCTCTCAAAATCAGGCTAGAATATCTAAAAGTCCATATTTCATTAGTACAACTTAAGTCAAAATAAATCAGATATATTCAAGTATATGACATATTGCATTGGTGAAAGACATACTATGACTTATATTGCTGCAAAAGTCTAAAAGGTCTACCTCCAGAAGCCTGAATATCTGAAATTACTTACAATGATATTTAACTATACTTGAAGAGAGAGAGAGAGAGAAAAATATTCAAAATGAGACATTGACCCCTGTTGAAAGCGTGAAGAAAGAGCTCTCTTCACAGTTTAGTGTTCACTTTCTGTAATAGTGCTCCAGAAGATTAGTGGTGTGTGAGAAACACTACTAAACAACAAAATTAGTACAGAGAGAATAAAGATGCTTGGAGGAGACTGTTCACATCAAGATTAAATTCAAAGGCAAGGCAGATTTAGGGTACAGAGTTCAGTCAAGAATCAAGAATGCCAAAGTTTGGGCCCAAATGAGCTATTCTTGTGAGATTTTTGATCCTGCTAAAAACTCATGATCCTGAGTTGAAGATGCTGCTTCTAGTTTTGAATCTAAATCAGAAAGAAAATCAATCTAAATAAATCTTTCTCTAGAGGTGACTCAATAGACTTACATCAGTGCACATAAAATATTTTATACTCTCTGAGGATATGGCTCAGTATATATTCATGAGGAGTCAGCACTTAGCATATAAAGATGAAGACTGAAATTGCAAACAGGATGTTCACAGAAAGCAACACATTATGAATTACTTCAGAGTATTTCATGAGCCTCTCTATACTTTTCCACTGGCTACAGTCCCAAATGGAAAACTGATGTAAAGATGATTGTTTTAAAATAAAAAATATGAAGTCTTCATTGGCAATAGACTAATGAAATGAGAAGATTTCATTCTTGGAGCAGCCTGGAAAAATTTGTCTCTATTCCACACACATTTTGTTTATGTTACAAGACAGCTATAGTTGAGAGAACCTTTCCTGATTTGTCCTGAAAGTGGATTTTTCTAAATGCCTGCAAGAGACAGCTCAGTATGATAAATCTAGTTCAATGTTGCTAATCTCTAAAGGTATTGAGGCTGCCATTTTCACGTGAGATGTTTAAGAGGTGCTTTAGAAATGCGAAATTATCAAAATGCTCATTTCCTGGTTAGTTTTGCACTATTGCACAGCTGTGCTCAATTAGGCAGACATTTGAAAAACAGCAGGGGGAAAAAAAATGAAAGACAATGCATCCTTCTAGCCACTACATTCTCAATTTTTACAAGCAAAAAGCCTAAAATAGGTCATATCAGTAAACAGACTACCTAAAAACCTGCCTGCAGTTAGCTGTCTTTTCTTGGAGAAAATTCCCAGAAGCTTTTTTATTTGCCTCTTATGTCATTGATTTCTGAGCTATTTAAGTAAACTCAAAGAACCATGAAGAAGGTGGACAGACATCCAAGTGGTATGGTCTCCACGTTGAGGTCTTCACAGTCTGCAACAGATTCATAACAGACGATGAGAGAGACAAAAAGGCTAACAGATAATACTTCCATTAGCCATCCCTTCCTAAAAGATTGAGATAAGACTTAATCTATATTCACTCCAGTCTCAGAAATCAAATTCTTTAGCTCTCACTGATTTTCCCTGGCTCTTGTGTATCTAAATCTATGTATTCTGGACAGAATAAAAGACCATAAGGAAGAATGTAAGACTAAATGTTGCTCGTTGATATGGAATAGCCAATCTCAGAACAGCTTTAGAGTTTAGGGCTGCCCAGTTGCCTTCCTCAGATATTATCAGGCTGGAGTAAAGAAGCTGATCTGATTTTCCTTAAGACAGGAAAAAATAGTATATCATTTTCTATCATCTCATTTATTTTGAGGGATTACAAGCAAATTTCTAGAAACAATCTTTCAGTTAAACGCGATCTACTAGTAAGCTATGTAATGTTGGAATTTTTCTGAAAAGTATTATACATCTGTAAAGTGCAAAGGCACATTTTTACAACTTATGAATTCTAACTAGGACTTGGTCAATGAAACTTTCTTTCCATATGCAATTTTTATGATCTTTAGTTTTAAGAGCGAGACAGCCTAACACGCCTCAGTGACACATCATTGTATCCGTGTCTCATTGCATGAGTCAGTATAGTTCTGGCCTCTTCTGCCTTAGATGCTGGGAATCCTAAAAGTTTTGGAGACAATGGATCATAGCAGAGGAGATCGTTTAATTGCTTCTTCATCTTCATTTCTTCTCGTTTCCTGTACTATGTGTTCACAGCTACAATTACTTGGCAGCTGCTCAGTGCCAGTGAAACAGAAAGATATTACCTCTCCCTATAAACTTTGCCTTGGAGTGAAAAACAAAGCAGGGGAGGGGGTTGATCTACTTCTTCACATGTAGTCTTTTCATTACTGGTATGACACTGTTATCATGCTGTTTCTAAGAAGTGAACAGGAAAACAACTGTCTCATGAAATACATATTTATTAAACCCTTAGTTATCTGAAGCAGTAGTTGTGCAATAATCATCATCCCTTCTATGTAATACTGAATATCTGTCAGACTTTATAAAACACTGCAGCCATTCTCCCTAAATTCTAATTCCAGTATTTTCTGATGATTCATCTCCAAAGACAACAGAGTGGAGGAACAACAGCTCCTGTGAAGATGTGCAGCCTCCCTGTTTAACAAGAAGGGATGAGCACATTTTGCACAGAGTATTGTTTTCTCCCAAATAGAAACTTTTCACAGAAACATATAAGTCTTAATGCAATGGATCCATACATCAAATGAGGGAGAACAGGCACAAATCTCCCCATTTTGCTTAATATGGTGAGGATGTTTATTAGTTACACTTGGAACACAAGGAGCTTTAAGTAGAACAAAAAATATACCTGATTCTAGTCAGGTATGCTCTAGGCTGACAACATGGAGGATAAAAATCTTCTTTCCACAGAAGTAAGCTTTGTCACCAGATAGTTGGGCAATTGATAAGACAGGGAGAAAGCTTGTGTATCGATTTATTTCAACATAGCACTTATCCACAAAACACTCTAGTTCCTATAGTGATCTCATTTTGAATCAGAAGTAGACATACCGGACAGTTTTCAAATCCCACTAGGTTTAGATATAGTTTGTCTGCTACATGTTTCACAAAAAGGATAGAGAAAAGTGAGTCATGAAAAGTGGGAGAGGATGGGAAACAGAATAGCACAAGTTGCAACTCTTTAAGAAGTCTGAGAGCCTTAATTCCTTGTACTGACCTTATCTTAAGTAAACAGCTCCTAAATTTTAATAACGCAATTATTACAGCAAAATAAGATCAGGCCATGTGTTAAAAAATGTTCACATACTCATGTTTCTAGTACCCCCATTGCTAGTCCTTCCCATTGAACTTGAAGATTTGCATCTGTGACTTCAAGAAATACAGTGTGGATCTTCTTATTATACTGCTTACTAAGGTAGGGACAGCTAGGGAAGGAGGGGATCCATCTGACAAAGTGGCTCAAGAGCATCTTTGCTCATAGGCTTGCTAATCTGGTGGTGAGAGCCTCAGTCAAAGTTCTGTGGGAAACGGTACCCAAAGCCTGAAGAGAAGTGGATGCATAGGTACAGTGAAGAAGTGCTTGATATGGGGATAGGGGAGGCAACAATATCCTGGGGTGCATTAGCAAGAGTGTTGCCAGCAAGTTCTGGGAAGTGACTCTTCCTCTCTATAAAGCGCTTGTCCAACTGCATCTGGAGTACTGTGTCCAGTTTTGGACTCTTCACTACCAGAAAGACATTGACATACTGGAGTTAGTTTGGCAGAGGGCTGCCAGCATAATTAGGTAGCAGAAGCACATGATGTATGAGGACCAGCTGAAAGAACTGAGTGTGTTCAGTCTGCAGGAAAAAAGGTTGAGGGGACAGCTGAGCTGTCTTCAACTACATAAAGGGAGAGTTAAACAAAACATTCAAACTATTTGGAGCTGCACAGTGATGGGAAGAAAAGGAAAGTTCTGATTACATATAAAGAATTCTTTTTCATCATGAGGGTGATAACATGTTGCAACAGGTTGCCCAAAGATGTTGTGGAATATCCTTCCCTGGAAATATTAAGAACCAGACTAGACAAGTCAACTTGCTCTAAACTAGCACTGCTTTGCATGGGGGTTTGGGTCAGATGGTGACATCTAGCAGTCCCTTTGTACCTAAATTGTTCTATGATTCTATGAATTATTTCTAAGACCTTCAGAGGGTCAATGAGAAATGAAATAGTTAAATATTTGTTGCAGCTGCAGAACAAGTTGTTCCTTTGATGTCTTATCTGGTTTTCTATATCATGATGTATTAGTTCTGATGCCTTCACCTCTCTCAGTAAGAAAATTTGCAGTTTGCCTAATCATATTCCAAGTGCCTGAATACAAACCTTAATCACTCAGCAGGCCTGACCATAAACAGTTTCTCAAGAACTTCCCTTTGGGAGTTGTGAGTAATGACAGATTCAGGGATTCAAAAAGTATTTTTAAAACAAAATATTGTTTAATCTTAACAGTAGGAAGAAGGTAGAGCAAAAGATATTTTTACAAAACAGCAACAATGTGTATAGGTGAGATTCACTTAATGAGATGTGAATGTCCATATTGTTTATATCTAAGATAATCTATCCAGGATCTTTTTATAATTACAGGAAGCAATTTCAAACCAAAGTAGAAGTGTAAGACAGGTCATATGTATTGCACTCTAAAAGTGCCTACAACTCTCCATTGATTATATGCAAAGAAATGCAGCCAAAGGTGGCTGTCTCAGACACAGACACTGACATTGTAAATGTCTACGTTACATCAGATATATCTCAAATTATGGCTCTAGCTTATCTCTGGAGTCTGGATTCCAGTCTACATCCCAAAACATGCCCTTAACCCTTTGTCATTGTAGGCTGATGCTTTTATTTCAATCCAAGTTTTCTTTTTTTCTGCTCTGTTTCCTGATCCTGTTTGAACCAAGTGAGTCAGCTTGCAGGAATAGCAGAAGTTCTCCCCTGAACTGGCGGAGCTACAATATTCTGTTGTGTTTCTAAGAAATGAATATCAGGATTATAATATACGCTGTTTACAGAGACTATTTCTTGACAAACATACTATAGATTCATAAAGCAAGCATCACAACAATCCTCTTAAGCCACAGCATTCATAAAGTATTTATCAGCAGCTTCAGAGTTGTCTCAATAGTGTAAATAGTTAAAGTAGTGTCACTGGTATCTTGAAATCATTTGTTAGTTAGCACCGAGGCTTATTATTTCAAACTCTCTGCAAACACTGCCAGGTATCTTCAGCAGCATTTGACACTTTTCTGCATAACCGTTATGCTTGATAAAAGGTGTATTTTCTTCCTTAAGCAGAAGTGAAAAATAAGACGTCTGAAAACAAACCTCTGTAAAAATCAGTCCCCTGTTAAGTTGTGCAAAAGAGTGTTGTTTACTTAGAATATTTTACACAAAATCAGGTAGTGTTGTTTTAACACAATTTTTAACAATTTTTATACATCCTCCCTATGGAAAATGAAGGAAGGGAGGACACCAAAAAAGCTCAGGCATGTTTTTTTTGAAGGAGCAAATGGAGATTTGTATTTACAATATTGGAACATGACAATTGGGACAGTGAATGAAGCCCAAACTACAAATCCTGTGAGAGAGGAGGAAAAAACTCAAAGAATTGAGAAATGCAATTATAGTCTAATCCTATTCCAGGTCTAATTTTGATTTTATGAGACCTAGATTTATTATTCTGTTTATTTAAACTTTCCAGCATTCATCATTCAGGGGTGGGGGTCATTCAAGTAATGAAGTTCAATGAAGATCTTAAGTACCACTGAGCACTTCTTTCATCTCTAACACGTCTTCACAGATAGGCAAGTGCAGAGGGTACAGCTTCATATCTCAAATCTATTTTCAAAGAAAAAGAAAATACATGAAAAATCCTCAAAAATTGTTCAAATCTGTCAGTATATAGTGTAAACATCCCATCCAAAGTATACCCTGAGCTCTTCAAAAACTTATCCTTGGTTTCTCTGCATTAGTTCTCAAACAGAATTTTATTTCTAGGGGTAGAACCCTATAACACCATGATACACACATGCCCTGAAGGGATGAAGTCTCAAGTCACAACTGTAGGCTTCAGCTGAGTCCTCTATGATTTGAACACAAAGAGCTCTAGAAATGTAAAACATGAAAACACAGCACATTCCCTTCTCTTCATGCTTCATCTTCATCATTTCTCCGCAAGCACATCAGTCACTATCATTTTCTTGTCTCGTTTCCATTTCTTTCCCCTGGAAGATCTAATGAAAGTTAATTCCCAAAGGTTTGGCAGCCTACCCAGAAACCTGTTTATTAGCTTTAAAGTCTTTGATCAGACCCAGCAGTTTATATCTCCTCTTTCTAACACAAGTACTTGTACTGATGACAGCTCTAAGTCAGAGCCAAGCCCCGTAAATCATTGAAGGATTTTGTTTTAATGTGACCATTTATTTTTCTTGGCCTGTTACTTGTTCCTTATATTTAGAAAGGATCTATAGAAGCCTATAGAGGGCAAGACCCAACAAAAATTTTAATCTTAATATGCAAAAGTCTACTACTTTTCCATAAAACAAAGACTCTGTACAACAAGAAATTAATTTGCAAAGCTTTCATTCACGATACTAGCCTTTTATATTGAAGAAAAAAAAAAGAAACATGTGTAAATGACCAAGCAATTTCAATAAATTGAATCTGAAAATAAATGTGTCACTTTTATTCCTCTTGCACTCTTATCCTCATTTCCAAGTGATACATCTGTTGCATAGTTAGAAAGTCAATTAATGCACTTACAAAAGTGTCTTATACACTTCAGAGAAATGTTGTTTCAGTGAAAAAGAGAACTTTAAAGGTATATCATGCAAATGTGATAAAAATTCTAAGAAAGACATGGAATAAGCAGCTGATGCCTGAAGTCTGCTCTTTCACTGGGTATTATTAGTACTGTTCTACTGTCAAGAGTAGAACCACACTCAGCGGCTCTCTCTTCAAATATTGAGAAATCTGTAGAACCTTGAGCTTTACACTAGCTTTTTAAACCAACAGAAGGAAAGGAAAAAATAACAGAGGGATAGTATAGTGGTTATCCCATTAGTTTTACATGCTGAAGGTCCTGGGTTCAAGCTCCTGTGGAACCAGCAGCAGCAAATCTCTGGGAGGTTGGACTAGATGATCTCCAGAGGTCCCTTCCAACCCTGCTGATTCTGTTCTGTGAAAGCTTTATTTTACTATTGCAAGACTCTCTCTCTCTCTTTTTTTTTTTTCTTTTTCAAAATAGATTTTCAACTGAGTGCATAAACATTGAACTTACTTTTATTCCACCAGAGAGAAGGAAAGCTATTACAGGAAGAATAGAAATCCATTGTTTGTGATGCTTTTGAAGTCTTCCACTTACCATTAGCAGCAAGCACATGAGGTAAAAAAGAAAGGGGGGGAGTTGTAAATAGTATTTTAGCTGCTATGCTTTTCCTCTCGTCAGATTCATTGCAATGACTTTGAGTAGTACAGTTAGTGTAAAATTCAAGGGCAAACCTACAGGGATAAACATGCAACTCCTCAAAATGTGTGGAAACTTATATAGAAAGATGCTCTAAAATCTGGCAGAGCCAAAGTCCGTCACAGCAAGTAAGAATCATTTTATTTTATTTCAACTGCTTTTGCATCAGACTCAGCTCAGTTTTCAACACCAAACTTTCTTCACCTTGTCTCTCAGTTCTCTCAGTTCCATGGAACAACATAACAAAGATATTTAAAAAAAAAAAAAAAAAAGATAGTTCATTTTAATGGTGAAACACCCATATATTAGTTATTTAATTTTCATATAATTTGGATGGAGTTATTCAAAACTTGAGTAAATACAAATTAGACGGCCACAGCTCTTATATGAGTCAAAAAACCCCAAACAAATATTTCAACATGTTAACAATTCTGTCCTCAGAAAAAGTAATAAATTACAGATACAAACAACCCATAAAATTAATTTGTTTAAGTTTTCATAAGCATTTGCACAAAGCAGCTTGTAAAATGGGATCAGTCTTGATACAAACCTCAAACTCCAGCAAAGTAGTAATAGCAACCCATAACTGTGCATCAGTCAGTTCTTGCAGGAAAAAATCCTTGTGGATTCTTATGTAGAATGTTACAGAATTGACAAGGTTGCTTGTTTATTTTTCCAGTCCAACACAGGTAATTCCTGGAGGCAGTGTATAATGCCAGAAAAACTTTTTGCTCTTGCTAAAGATGCAGATTTTTGAACACTCTACATTGCCTACCATTTCATAAACAATCATGGTCCTCTTTTTCTATCATAGTGAATGGCCGGTGAATTTTCTCCGTTATACCTTTTCCCTCCTTCATATTTCCTCTGAGATAGATTTAAGCTTTTGTTATTGTTGTGGTACTATATTTACATAGGCTTTAGTTTGCAATGCAGCTGGCAACTGATTTAGTGCTAAGAATTTTTATTTCTATATATAAGTTTTTATGTCCACCATAAGTGATACAACAAATGACTTAGAAAAATTAGGGCTATGTTATACTTAAAAGAAAAAATGCAAAATAGCGTTTTCTTCCTTGGAGTGAAAGGTGGGGGGAATCTAAACTACCTAGTGTCATGGACATAATGAGGTATGCCTTAAACCACAAACTGGGAAGCGGCGGGAAACGGCGAGTCTTGCATAGGCAGGGCACTGATGCCTCCTGCATTGACTTCCCCATTCCAACTGGAGACTGAGGGTGTGTGTCCATGGAAAGGTCATACTGCAGTCACAACAGTGGAGGGGACAAGCCAACCACCAGGACCCTCTATGCTCCCAGACCAATTTCGAAAACTTTCTGAATGATGCAGTAGGCATGCGCAATGAATCTCTGCCCATTTCAGGAATCTTGCGATGAAAATCTGCCTGATGGGAAGGCCTCAGAGTATGAGAAACTATAAAAGGTGCAGGATAAGGCAGATAGCTGCTAGCCCACCATCCAGGAACCTTGAGTCAGAGACTATGCAGGAGGAGACATCGCTGGAAGCTAGGGTGGTTGTTTCTCTCTCCCCGTCTCTCTGTCCCCCTCTCTCTCTCCCTCTCTTTCCTATTGCCTCTATTTCTCTTCCTTTCCTTTTTCCCTTTTCTCTTCTTCAATCTTCTCTAACCCACTGTTAGCATAGTGTAGAGAAAGTTCCATTTTGTTGGTGTAGCATAACAGAAAAAGTTCTGTTTTGGTTGTGTAGTCAACCAAAGGTTCAATTGGATTAATCTGGTGCTTGTTGACATCACCTTTATTTGTCCAGGGAGTATCGTGAAATCTAGTGCAATCTGTTTTGAGACCCAGGGTCGGCAATTCAGATTGCGACACAAAGTCATGCTGAAACAGAGATTAATTCTAATTTGGGCTCAGAGAAGGTGACAAACATTGACAGATGGCTTCCATCTCCCCTTCTTGTCATGTTTTGCTTTTAGTTGAAAAAACTGCTTGGGTTGCACCAGAACTTCATTATTTAATGTAGGAAAGGAAAGAACATAGTCACAGGCAAAGCAACTAAGTAATTGTCAGCACTAAAAGATGATTCAAAAATCTTGTCCTTTCAGGCGGGAAGGTTTCAAATGAGACTCAGGATATTTCTTGTTACAAATTGTCTGTGAGTTTGGCTGCCTGTGAAGTGTCTATTCTCTTTCAAGCATCGAAACAGAAATTCTTGTACACAAACACCTCACTCCCTCACACTGTGGATTGTGAGCTAATCTGAATCAGTGCTGTGTTATCTTTCAAGACTCTTCATTATCTGTTACTCCAAAATTGATAATCTGTTGGATAAGGAAAATACTCAAATTGTGATGTCTCAGCTGCCCTCGAGTGGCATCCAAATATGAGTACTGCTACCTGTGGATTTAGCATACAGCCAGAAGTTACCACCTTGCAAGCAAAATATAAAGGATGATGATGACAACAATGACAAGCTGTGGCTATATGAAACACACTTCTTTTTGGCTGCTTCTTTCAATGAGCAGTTATCACTGTCCTGGTAATTTTTGAAAAAGAAGGTTAGAAACACCTGCCATAGTATCCAATTCAATCCCCAGGTAAACTAATCAAGTGCTTAGACCTTCTGTTGTCCCCCCTACTAATGGAATTCCAGGCTTCTCAGCAAAGTCTGACATATTTTCAGTGGACAAATGCACAAAGTTTTCTTTGTTCTTGCTACAGAATGAAAAAACAAGATAGTGGATGACTCAGAACAATAATATGTTTCATTGCTCATTTTAATAACTTTTTAAATGCTTAGTGGGACACAGGGTGACCCCCTGACATGGCTTTGGTGAAACAGAAACTACCTGTCAAATTACACACCTCCACTCTTGAATTTTGAAGTGAGTTCATACTGTAGGCAAAGTTAATATTCCTGCCTGTAGGAATTTTTCCTCCTTGTCTTTCTGGAAACAAATAAAATGAGCAGCACTATATCAAGTAAAGGACAAGTTGTTTCACAGAGCTCCCATGGCCCAAGCCAGGAATTCAAAGGATTTCCTGTAAAGTCCATGTCTATGCAAGGTAAACCACAAGAAGTCCATTCTTCTTTGTCTCCAAATGGAACAAGGTTCCCACATATAAGAGCTAAGGACCCATTGAACCTCCTCTTGGACATAGTGTAAATTAAAACCAAAATTAAAAGTGAGGAGGACTGTAAATCCACAAGTCACATACACACTAGTGTTTGGTTTTGAGCTCCTCTGTGAACAAAACTGCGAAGTTGCACATATGGAGGATGTATATGTAACACATGGTATTCTTGATCTTCTGGAGAGCAGCTCTGCAGAGAAGGACCTGGGAGTGCTGGTGGATGACAAGTTGACCATGAGCCAGCAATATGCCCTTGTGGCCAAGAAGGCCAATGGTCTCCCGGGCTGCATTAGGAAGAGTGTTGCCAGCAAGTCGAGGGAGGTGATCCTGCCTCTCTACTCAGCCCTGCTGAGGCCTCATCTCGAGTACTGTGTCAGTTCTGGGCTCCCCACTACAAGAGAGACATGGAGCTACTGGAGAGAGTCCAGCGTAGGGCTACGAGGATGATCAGAAGGCAGGAGCATCTGCCCTATGAGGAACGGCTGCGAGAGCTGGGCCTCTTCAGCCTGGGGAGGAGAAGGCTGAGGGGCGATCTTGTCCATGTGTACAAGTACCTGAAGGGAGGGTGTCAAGGGGACAGGGACAAACTCTTTTCAGTTGTCCTGTGTGACAGGACAAGAGGCAATGGGCAGAAATTGAAATACAGGAAGTTCTGCCTGAACGTGAGGGGGGAATTTCTTCCCTGTGAGAGTGACGGAGCACTGGACCAGGTTGCCCAGAGAGGTTGTGGAGTCTCCTTCTCGAGAGATGTTCAAGGGTCACCTGGATGCAACCCTGTCTAACATGCTGTAGGTGACCCTGCTTGAGCAGGGAGATTGGACTAGATGATCTCCAGAGGTCCCTTCCAACCTTACTGATTCTATTATTCTATTCTATGATTCTACTGTTACTTAAAAACACCTGTCTGAAGACAGGACTGCAAAAAAATTAGTTAAAAAAAAAAAAAAAAAAAAAAAAAAAAAAAAAGGAAAGACATTCACTTTAGGGCAGCATCATATCAGTATTAGGAGAGAAGATCTAGCCAGCAGCAAATATCCAGAACCTGCAATTCTTTCAAGGCCTCTTTGCTCCATCGCTATGAGCAGCAGATTGGTATTCTGGCAAGGACACTTTATTTTAGCATTTATTTTAGCATATCAGCAAATTCAGAGTTTCCACTGAAATTTCCTGCTAGAGAATCCAAAACAGAGACATCAGTCTAATTCTGGTCAACAAGCAAGTCTGTACCACAGTTATTTCCTTGATGTTACAATGTGGGTCCTAGAAATCTCACTTATATCAAATCAAATCTCATTAATAACAAAATAGGGTTTGGGTAAATAAAGTGAAAACAGCTTGTGCCGTGCAGCTACACTCTCCTCATGCTGGCAAGACTGCAAATGTTCAGATTCTGTGGCCTTTTCATACGATGGCTTCATTGTATTCTGCCGCAGGATGTGACTGGTGAGCTCAGGTGCTTGCCTGGCCTGAGCTGTGTTGCTACATGCCTGACCAGGTATCTCACCAGCACGAATCCTGACCTAGAGACCCAGCTTCCCAGCTTGGTCTCAGACCTGCCTGTGGGACAGGACCCGCATCAGCAGCCTTGCTGTTACCCTTGGCACCTGTCTCCTTAGCCTTGTGGAGCAACTGGCATGCGCTGTGCCTGGGTCTCTGCTTAAGGGTGAGATTCAAAATGCTAGGAAAGTTCCATTATAGCACTTTAAAATTCAAACACTGTAGCCAGGATGAAACGAAGTCCTGTCAACGAGAAAAATCAAAAGAAAGGGTACCTTTCCCTACCTCAGGAAAAACACCAACAAAAGTTTAGGACACTACCTGCAGCATGAGATGCTAAAGTTTATGTCCCCAGTCATTCACAGCAAGGTCCTTGGCTTTAGCTTAACACTTCCAAAGCTAATAGTTAAGCATGGTTTCATTCACTCTTCTGGTCTCGTTGACATATGGTTTCTTACTGATGCTGTATCTCCTTTTCAAAAAATGTCTAAACTATACGTGTTTAGGAAGAAAAGTTTTAAGTCTGAAGAATAAAACTTTCTCTGTGACAAAGACATTTAATCTGAACATTCCTGTCTGGCTCTTATGTCAGGCAAGACATCAAAAGAATTTATTTTAAATGTCTGTAATCAGTTCTTTTAATGATATGAGGTAGCTTTATAAATAGCTTTTTAGGTTTTCAGTGGATTATTATTTTTGATGGTTGATTTTAGTACTAACCCATTTCATCCTCCTTAATTGAGAGTGATTAGTTTAGAGAAGAGAAGACTCAGAGCATGGACTTCAAATGCTTTAAAAGCTCCTGCAAGGAGCTGGTAATAATCTGTTCTTCATAGATAAAACAAGAAGTAATGTTCTTAAATTGCACCAAGAAAAGTCCAGGTTAGTCATTATTAAAGACTTCCTAAATGGTAAAGGGGTGGTGAAAACCTGAAATAGACTGCCTAGAAGAAGTGTGGTAACTTGATTATTACAGGTCTTTAGAAATGGGCTAGATAAGTCAAGATCTGTCAAGAAAAGAGTCGATAACGCTGATGCTGCTTTGGAGTAAAAGGGTGAAATGGTTGTCTTCAACTCCCTTCTGTTAACATCTATTGCTATTAACAAAACTATTAACACCTAACCAGAACCAAAGGGATAAATGAAAATGAAAAGGACATTTCTCAAAAGGTTTTTATTAGAATCACCTTGTGTATGTGAGAGCTTTTGAATATTGAAAAATTCAGTGTTGCATTCTGCCCTGTCTAGAACTGAAAGAAGGCTTGCTAGGCAGCTCTTCCCACACTGTTGCTACAGAAAACATGATTAAATCACATATATCAAACTTGGTTGCTCAGTTCCATAATTATTCAATTAGTTTCTACCATTTTATGATTTCTTTCTCTTCTTTATATTTTGTTTTTAAGTTTGGATTTCAGTTTTACAGTGTGTCTGCTACATTCGTGTCTCCTGTGTACCATTAACCTTATTCTTAAGATCAGCAAGTTTTAGGCACGTATTTAAAGTTGAACAAGCACTTTCTTGAATTTGGGCCTTGCTAGATACATTATCATAAAGGCTCTTTAAAAAAGAAATTGAAATCTCAAATTAGAGTACCTTGTAATGGATTGTAAGATGAAGGAAATAGAGAAAAAAAAATGAGGCCTGAACAAATCTTTTTTTTTTATGATTCTGTTAAGAAGTCCCAGAGCTGGAATAGTGTAAAAATAAAATTAGCAACAAATATCAAGGTCCCACAGTATTCAGGTCATGCAGACAAAGAGAGGAAACATCAGCCCTGCCTGAAAGCATTTGCAATCTAAATGAATACCTCTTTATATGCTTCAACCTTTATATACAATAGATATACATAGATAAAGCCCTGCTTTGCCCAGACTCCTTTGACTGGGCAAAAAGACTGAATGGGAGTTCTTACTCAGCCCCATTATGACTTACCTTAACACTATTTAGGTATTTAGTGGAGTTAAAAATACTCAAAAAAGCTTCCTGCTAGAATGATTGGTACCTGTTGGAACCCTCAAAAAATGTCAGTATGCAGAAGGAGATGTCTTTTCACTTCAGTATGAGACCCTCTCAAGATAGCCTTCTATAGACTGAGAGTGTCTGGACCTTAAACATCCTGAAATAAGCAAAATGGAGTAGTCTATCCACTCACATGTTTCTAAAGATATTTTTGGAATCACCATTTTGTGAATTCATTGTATGGGCAGACTTCATTTTACTTCTATCTGAAGAAATTAATGGGAATTCTCACAATAGAATAGAAGAGGAAATTTTTATGTCCTCTTAAATTAGGTAGGGACCTACAGAGAAAGAAGCAGCACTTCCCATCATCTCTTGTAATCAGAGTACAATAAAATCAAATAACAAAAGATGGCTAAAACACTAATCCTGCTGCTAATCCTGTAGCTGCGACTGTTCATTGCCAGAGTTTTCATTTCAAAGGCTGAAGGATTTCTAGTCTGAATGCCAATTGTATCTTCCTGCTTGCTTTATAAAATTCTAACTACTAGTTACAAAATTTATCTCCTTTTCAGTTTTGTTTAACTACAGAACTAGAACTAACTTGTGAATAGAACTAAGCCTCAAATTCAGCCATCATCACAATACAGGCAAGCACAAATTGTATTCAAACCTAGTAAAATTGTCCTCTGCCATCACGCAAACAGGCATGAAAATGATGAATCAGTTGATCCGTATTCTGCTTCATAAGTATAGCTGCAACCTTTTACATATACTTTCATATTTGTATGTAGCGTGTTCTAGTGAGTGACAAAATAATTTCCACAGAGGAGTATTGCATTATTTGTTGATTCTCAATAATTACTATTGTCCCATAATGTATTTAATTTTTTCTTACTAAATAATAGAAAAAAAAATCCCTTTATATTATATATTCACACATATTCTACTGAAATTAATACTGTAAAGGTGCTATTCCTCTGTAGGATTACTATAAACCACTGACCATCAGTACTCATTAACATGGTAATTACCCCTAGGACAATACTTTCAAAACTGTAATATAATTCCTCTCCCTGGTCTTGTACCCAAGAAACACTTCACAGCCCAAATTAAGCCCTTCATCTGTTTCTGGCACCCAGAATAGGAAGGGCTTTTGTAGCTGTATTCATCTGCAACAATGTAAAAGGTTCTGTTGATGATGCATAGGAAGAAAAATGGATCAACTCAGGCTTTTCTTGGCTGCATTGGCTCTGCAATGCTAACTGGAATAAACAGCACTAGATTTATCACTGTCCCTTATGACTTGAAAGTACACAGGAACAGAGCTGCTCACTTGAAAGTGCCATTTAAACAGTCATTTCTCAAAGTAGAGCCATGTTTAGGGAGACAGTGTTTTTAGCTGTTGAAGTTCAACTTTTCTAAGACATTTTCAATTACCTTCTTAGGCATAGAGGTATAGTCACCGTAGAAGTGACATTTTCATTGGTTTTATTTGTCCTAAAAACTAAATCAGAAGACTCAGGGCAAAGAAAATAAATTCTTTGCTTTTTCTGGATTCCTCCCACACAGAAACATATGCTATTTAATATGACATTGCCTACACCTTAGTTCAGGTAGATGGTCATGAGCAAGTTGAATTTCAGAAGAATGTTTAACTATCATTGAGATAGATGGAATTCAAGTCACATTTAAAGTTAGACTTATCCAAAGCTACTGCTTTGGATAGGGCCAGTTCAATGGGAAAGTAGGGTTGTTTGATAATAAATACAAAGATTCAGATGATCCAGTTATTTTGGATGACTGTGAAACACAGTGCTCCTTATCCTTTTACCTTCGTCCAATTAAGGAGTCTATCCACACCTAATTAGAAAAGCTAGATTGTGGTTTACAGAAGGATTTCAGTGATTTTATGTATTCATAGCAAATCCTCTCCCCTAGAGTTCTCCTTTAATCTCAAAGAAAGGTATAAAATTAATTGCATTTAGTAATGAATCAATATTTGAAAATATTTTGCCCATTTCATTCAAGATACTGAAGTAAATTAAAGTGGTTGCTAGTATACTTAGAAACTGCTGGACAAATAGGTTTTGCATTTTATAACGCTTTCGGTTTCACCATCTGTTTTGAGGAAAAGAAAAACCAACAAAAAAAAGTCTTTTTTCAAAGTTTTTCCACTTAAGATGCAAAGAAGCAGTAAGTAGAATAGTAAAAGCCTGTGAGACGGTGCACAAGAGGACCTTTTGAAGAAGCTAGTCCCCTCATGATTAGTTCCTTTATGATTCATCATGATGTCTTTCCCGTCCTCTTTGGTGTCCTCCAGCTAGTACAATAAAGGTTGTTTGTGTCTTCTCATTTTTGTTGGAACTGAGGTTTTCCTATTAAAAATTTCTGGTTACAAACATTTACAAATCCTGAGTAAAATGATTTTCAGTGGATAAATTTGCAATGAACTGTACTTTTGGTATCATTTCCTCCAACTGCTCATCATTTCTTTTTTCCTAACTTTTTCAGTAAGACTTACAGAATAATTTCTTTTCTGCTTACTGCAGATAGTCTCAGTTTATGAATCTACAAAATCAGTGGGATAAACATTAATAGAATTTATTTACAGAAATAAGATGGCATCTCCCTCATAAAAGATGAAATAATATTTTCCCATTTATTTAAATAATCTGAAGCAACATAAACAGCGGTGCTTATTTTCAGGTTGTTACACTTTCGAAACCAAGCTAGCATATGAAATCACTGCATTTTCACTTTTGTAGATATGTCCTTAAAAGAGTTTCAGGATGAGGTATGACTATCTACTGAATGTTGGATTTGGCAAAGCACTGTTTGGTTACAAGCAACATCTAACATTCTATGTACTTCAAAATACATTTATGATTATGTAATTGTGATATTTTTGATTCAGTATAGATATTCTTGCATTGTTCAATTATTTATCTACTCAAAATCTATCAGGGCTATTTCTATTAAACAGAACTCTGCTTTGGAGATATGATAATCCAAAAGAGCACTAAGTAAATCTTTGAAGAAAGGAGTTAAAGGCACTCCATCCATGAACATCTCACACATTTTTTCTGAGATTCTTCTGAAAAATTCTAGCACTAGATTAAAAAAATGGCTTTTAAAGTTTCAGGTGAATATGCTTGGTTTTGTTGGAGATAAGGGCAGGTGTAGCAATGTTGGTTATTTCCAGTCACTAGGTTTGAAGAATTGGCACTATCCCTCCAAATGCACACTGTGATACTGCACGCTGAGTCAACAGTTCAAAACGGAGAGCCTCTGGTTTGTATGGAAGACCTCAGGAGTAAGTACCGTGGGATCTTTTATTATACAGGAAGCTTTTCAAAAGGACAAAGTTTGGCTCAGGGATTGAACTAGCTGATAGTAAAGAAATAGACGCAAAAGAGACATTTTCATCATGGAAATTTATTTCAAATATATTCAATGAATGCAGGCAATCTGTCCTGTTCCTGCATGTAGGACATAAAGCATTATTTACTATTGCTTCAGGTATCAAAGAGAAACACTGAACACACAAACCGCTCCCTCAGGATTTTCCAGCATTCACAAGCTCCTTGTTTATATACAGATAAAAGGCATCTGCAGCTGTATTTCATTAGAAGAAAAAAATGACCTTCAGTGACCAATAAGGCTAATCAAAGAAAATTTTATCCCGAAGGACATACCACTACCCATGTTTCCCTTCAGAAGCAGTCATGATTTAGGTAATAGAAGCGTGTTCAGCTTTCCTCATACTTTCTCTGTTAATTAAAGTGCATTGTGTATATTGTATCTGTGCTTGTGTACAGTAGGATGCAAATGAAAAGAAATTACGAGAGTATTTTTTAAAAGTAAACAATACTGTTAGTGGAGCACTCAGTGTAAGCTAAGCTGTGATAACGCAGAGTCTCAGAAAAAAATGTTCGTGATGGGAGCTAAGCAATGTACCCATTGCTGGATTAGAGTAGCAGCTCTTCAAGTAAGACAGCATGCTTTTTGAAGAAAGATGATATGTTTTGCTCTCACTTAAGTGAGCCACTTCTGCCATAGGAAACTCTTCTAAAATCTGCCTTACTCAGACTTGATCTTATTGACATTGTTTACCATAGATAGCATCTCACAATAACTAGTGACAATCAGTAGTCCCTTACTCCACAGTAGTCTATGAAGCTTGATAATAAACTTTCTATATGCCTGATTAGAACAGAATGAAGGGTTCTTTTTCTCACACTTGGATCTGTGAGTTGTAGAAATCTAATATTTATCACTGTAGTATCAAGATCAAATATTCCTACGTTTGGCCCATCAAATTTTCTTGGACAATACTACATTTTGATTTATTCTAAATTTGGTTTGTACAGCTTCCTTTTCTAAAAAACATCTGAAAGACAACATTTCCATAGTGCTTAGGTTTTGCATTTACTTTGATGAATGTTAAAAACCGCTTGATATCAGAGTACTCCTGATGAGAGGAATTAGTCAGGAGAGGCAATCAGAGGTACATGATTAACACACCTATCCAAAGTACTTATATGTCTCCTGTTTTCAAAGTACTGAACACCACACACTCTTTATTTACCCTCATAAGATGTTTGAAAAGTAGGAAAGCACTATTATCTCTATGTATATAACTCAGATACACTTAAGCAGGCAATCCGTAAAATCTCTAACAAAGCAGAGACTGGAGCAAAATCCCTAACTTAGGTTTTTGTTAGACCTCACCTCTATAACTCTGAGGTTTATCTAGCTAATGAATATATTTCCAAAACATGTTGTGTATCTCTCCATCTACTGTAAGAACTGTCAGAGAAAGAAGAAAATGTGGAGATTCTGAAAATTTGAAGATGAATGGAAGTAAGAAATTTAAGCAAACTTAACGAAGTTGACAGGGACAAGAGAGAAGGCAGAAATAACTCAGTTCATAGAGTTACAGTTTCCTATATTTCTTCAGCTGCACATCTTGATCAAAAGGGATAAACACATATATACCCCAAACTGATTTTAAATAGCATAGGTGTATTTTATAAAACAGAAAAAAAAAATCCCCAGCAAAAAGCTGTTTTTTCAATGAAGTAAATTGAAAATGTACCATCTCAGACTATTCACTTTCCTGATCTAGATTGCTCAATCTCTTTTTCTCTCTCTCATTTCACATACACACACACTTTCCCTTACTACTTCATTTTCTCTTACTTATGTTAAAGAATCACTGCCCTTCTACTCTAAAAGCTCCCTGATGTTAAAGGAAAGATTCACAGAGTGAACTGTTTCAGTTTCTTTGATGAATGATTGCACAGGAACCAGAAGATTCAAAAAAAAAAAAAAAGAAAAAAAAAAGAAAAAAGTGCTAACCGATATACAGAAATGCTTTACTGGCTTCATCAACGTAGATTGCTCTTGTTTTGAGCACACCCAAAGACTGTGAACAGAAATCCAGCCTCTCAGCATAGTGTGTTAGAAAGATGGAGCACTATGGGACGTCTATACATATAGACTCTTCTATACATAGTTCAAACTCACTACCAGTCTTTAAATTCTTTAAATTTAGATCTTACACAGCCATGGCTGTGTATTATACAGCCAGTGGTGCTAAGGCACCTCTCTCTGAAAATGATCCTTTCCCCCCAGGCTTGCGGTCCCAGTGGCTTGAGACCCTCTCCAACCTGAATTGTCCACAGGCACCTTCCATAGCACTTACCTCTGTCTTCTCTGGGCCTCAAGTAGCACCCAAGAGCTCTAGTACATCACTATGAGCTTTTTATGTTTTTTCGGTTCAAAGTGCCTGCACTTTGTAGCCATTTGGGGGGAGGTTACAGCATGATGCTGATGGTATCCATTATAAATTCTGGGTAGTGGCATTAGGGGTCAGGGTTGTGGTGGGCATGGATTCAGGAGGAGCTGAGGGCACAAGGCCCTCTCGAGTAATGCTGGAGGACTATTCAGGATGCAAAGAGCCAGATCTGGCTGTATTATTCATATTGCGTAAAGTGAGAAACCCCTGATACAAACTATCTACAGATTTACACTATATCCATCTTACAGTAGATGGAGAGATACATGACATGTTTTGGAAATATATTCATTAGCTAGATTTTTACCTTGAATTAAACTAGTCAGTTTTCTTCTAGAGAGAACTTGAAATACATGCAGTGCATATGGGACCCAGGGATACATCAGGGAGGTAAGTTATTTGATAGAATAGATATATCTTTTAAATCTTTATATCTATTCAGCTTTCAATTGGTTTGTCAGTGATTGCAGGGAATTACTCTAAGTTAATATAAATAACAAGCATTGGTTATCTAATGTCAAACATCATGGCTTCAATGGTATTATGGTAATTTCAGCTTCCTTGAATCAGGCATCTTTCAGCTGCTGCCATTGCACTTCAGCCTCCAGCCTGAGTCCTCCTGTAGTGAAGGGTGTTTTACAGGGGCCTTGTCTGTCTAGTTCTTACGTCAGTCTTTTCATGCTGGTGCATAAGGAGCCATGGGGGACCATGGCTACAGTCTGAGCCCAATTCTCACTTCTCTGGAAGGCAGTGAGCAAGAGCTGTTTTGTTATGGTAAGAGAGGAGGGGGATTTAGCTCAAAGTTTTGCATGAACTAGGGTAGTCGGAATTTTAGTGGGAAGTCTAGTGGGAATAGCTCTTTCATTTCTTGATGTTGTGCTTATTGTGGTGAGTGGCTGAAATAGCCAGAGGAGGGATTTCTGTGGGGAGAACTGGGTACAGTTCTCTGTTCAACTTTGCTAGTGCACTTCATTCTTTAGCTGAAAGGTCTTCATTGGGGTCCTAACGGGCCTTTCCTGGGTGTTTTGTGCCTATCTTGATGGATTGCATCATGCATTTTGTAAGACAATTAAATAGAAGCCAGAAATACATAGGTCTCACAACAGAGCTGAGAACTCAAAGAGAGTGCTTCTTTTCTCACCACTCTGTATTAATTGTCAAATTCAGACACATAATCTGTAATACACATACCACTAAAAGTAACAGAAGGCTCGGAGACAATTTATTGTCTTTTCCTTTTCAATTAAATTTCTTCTGCCAAATAAAACATATTTTTTACGTCAGTGGCTATTAGAATTTAAATAATTGAATTGTCCTTATTTACATTCTTAAGGGATTCTGTCAGTAACAGTGTATTAAAAAATTTACACCTTTGGCACCCTCATTCTGTTTCTAATTAAGCCTCAATCACAAGGCATGACCCTCTGGTCATGTTTAAGTCCCTTTCCCAAATGCATAACTTTGGATTTACAGTCACTCTTTGTAATAGGTAATTAGTTTAAAATCAATATTTTAGTCAAAGGAAAAACACTGAAAATAATTGAATTCAAGAATTCCCATGCAACCAATGTAGCTATTTTGAAATGAACTGACCACTGTGGAATACCCACTCCAGCTGCATTGCACTAGTCAGAGGCATCTCTTGACTGGACTCATTCCAAATATCTCTCCCTGCCTTTTCTGGGATTTTACAATAGACATGTTCTCCCTCCCATGTTGTGATAATTGATAAAACCTGGGCTGTAGGTCCCACCTACAGATACAGCCCATGATGAGACTGCGGACTATCAGGTTGCAGACACAGTCTGACAAAGCCGTAAGACCATACTTGTACTGTAAGATTTAGAGCGTGTGCCTAAGCAGCTGATATTGGTGGACCCTTTCCACATGCCTACCTCTACCTGCAAGAGTATCTCAGAGGAATGTTTTGCAGGCTAAATAGGCTATGAGGGTAGTGATGAGAGGTAGATGACACAATCTAGAGAGAACCAGCTCACTGTATCTGGGCGCTCAGCTGAACCCCCAGAGGGAAGCGAGGCACCTGAATTAGTCATCTCTAAAAATATGAATTCCCTTCCCCTTCTCCTTTTGCCCCCTGCAGTCATTACACCTAAGAATGTCAGTAACAAGAGACTGAATATATACTTTTATCTAAAATCCATGGTTAATAGGCTAGATGTAGCATCATGAGTCACAGGCTTTTGCCTGTTCAGGTGACATTAGGTCATCACAACAGCTTTCTCCAACCTTGTGACTTCAGGGCACCAGGTTGACTGATGATGTCTTTGTACTGGGCACACTGTGCATTGCACAGACACTGAGTACACCAGAGACTTACAGTCCAAGTAAACAAAACAGCTCAAAGGTAGGAAAAGGAAAACAAAGCATCGCTCCTAAGTCTTAAACACTGCTGTTTCTCTCATTTTAGCCTAGCATTAAAAAAATTAATAATATTTATTTTTTTAATTCTTTTTCCTTTTTTTTTTCTTTTTGTGAGCTGCTAGTTTTCACTGGTATCCTACAACCCCTATTTTTGTAAAATCGCCTTTCTAAAGAAGTGATACGATGAATGAACCACCGAAATAAGACCCTGTGAACAGTGGGAAGAGCAGGAAAAAGGAATGTCTGCAGGGTAATGAAGTGGGCAGCCTCACTCCATTACTTTCAGTGCAATTGATTCTGATGTATCCATTATATCACCCTCACTCAGAAACAATGAGGTGATTTCTTTTTCTCTCTCCCATAATGGCTAAGAATATAAACTCCTTTTCAATATGTGTGTGCTCCCTGAAGCAAGTATGTGGTGTCCAGCTTGTCAGCAGCTGAGACGTGATCACGTATGCCAAATTATAGTACCTCTTCAGAAGGCTCTTTCTATTCTTGTCATACACAGAAAGCACATAATGGTTTATAAGAAAATTTATGTTAATTTTCTGCATTTTCCTGAAAAAGACAGAAAAGTTAATAGGGCTTATAAAGCAGTACCTCTGCTGTTATCAGAAACCTTTGTGTTCCACTAGAGTCTTAAATGTATGTTTTAGCTTCCACTGAGGTCAAATGCAAAACTAAGACTCAAACTGGCCCAGAGTGAAGTTTCATGTTGTCTTGGACATTGGCTGAAAATTAGGATAGCTGTTACAGTAGTTATGCAGCTGGAAGTGTTTAAGGAAAACAGCAGGCAACTCAAAAGATTATCCGGAAGAAGCAATTCCAGATTAACTCTTCTGAGGCGTTAAAACGTGCTACACTGCCCTTGTTCTGACCTGGACGAAGGTCAGACATTTTTAAAAAAGGAGAAAATAATATATCTTTCATTAATAAAATATATTTTCTGCAGCTGATGTGTTACGGTAAGCTATATTGTAAGGGTGAACAGTAACAACAGGCACATGAAAATCTCTGTAAATTTTTCTTATGTCTGTCTTTTTTGAGAATTGTATGCTGCCTTAAGCCATGTTCCACACATAAATACTTACTGAGAACATAGTACAACCCACTGCAGACAAAGTACTGAAAAAGTAATAACATGAAAATTACTTCAACACAGAGTCTATGCTCCATGGAAGTCCCACCTGAGCCCTGAAAATAAGGTTTTAATTGTAACATAAGTGTTTCTGCTCTGTGGAGAGAGAAATTTCACCCAAGGAGACCTGCTGGTCTGCACAGTTAACATCCAAATGTATCAAGTGAAAGGAAACATTTGAACTCTGGCATACATCTTCCCTATAATTTGCAATGCACTTGTAATCCACTGCTTAAGAAACATTAATCATTTGCTAGAGCAGCTCTCTGTTGTGCAAAATCCGCTCACTTTTGCAAGACCTGGAAAATGGGTTTAATCTGAATGAATTTACTACTGGAATTTACCAAGTCCCCTAATTTATCATATTTGTTTTCTTTTCTTTTTTCTGGTTATAATTTAAAATAATTTGCTCTAGTCGCCTTTGGCTCTTCATTTTTGAGTGCTGCTAAGCATAAATCTCTCACGAACTTGCTTCCTTATTTTAATGTCTTTATATTTCTACTAAAAGAAAGGGAAAAAAAAAAGGTTACAAGACTGAACTTTATTCTTCTGGACAGTGGTTGATTCCAATCATTTCAGGCTCAGGGAGACTGAATGGATCCCAAGTTTTGTGCCCCACCCTTGAGTGTATCACAAGGAAAACCGTTCAAGTGACATTCTGCAATGTTTTTAACATCTGGACTACAAGGCCCAAGGTCTTTTCTTTCAAATTGTCTATTACGATTTCACGAGGCAGCAATATATATTTATTTTTACAATCTCAAGTTCCCTGCTGGAACGATTTCCTCTGACAAAATTTCAACACTTCCTCATTGAATTTTTACTGCTATAGTGAACAGTGCCAACGGCTTTACCCTATATAACCTTGTAAGCATCTTCCCACTCATAGCTTCACAGTGTTAAGATTAAGAGTAGACTTTTCAACTTAAATGATTTCCAAGTTTACACTCATTTTCTTGAAAAAAAATATGGTTGCATTATAAATTCAGGAAACAATAGTGTTATGTCTAATTTGCTCTCTCAAGAGAGAAGCATATTTCCACCAGCCAGCTCAAATACTAACAGCTATCTAGCTACAGTAATATGGATTGCAGATTTGCAAGGTAGTCTAAAAATGTTTTTGTCCATGATTAAACTGTTACTAGTACATGAAACTAGAACTATCACTTAAGTGCTGCTGAAAATTTTAGGCAGCCTGTTATGAACTTTGCACTTGGGTACTGGAGTTCCTTTTACTGATAGTAAATGGCACTGTGCTCTACATATCCCTGCCTTCGGTTATTGGAAAATCAAGGTGAAAATCAGCTTTAACCTTACCACTAACACATGCATGCTTTTGTTTTCCATTCTTCAGCATTTATTTCCTTTCTCTAAGAAGTTCCCCAGCCTCTCATAGCCTTGCTCCCTCTCTCTCAGCACTTTCCTTGCTCTTGGTTCTCTTCTTGTTCACTTTCCTAACATGGACTTCTTTCAGAAGTTAGCAGTCTCACTTCTCACTCTCTCCCTTGCAGCATAGTCCACTTACTTCCTCAAATCTTTCTCCTCTTCTTATCCCCTTCTCTCCATACAGCTTGCTAACATGTAAATATTAAATATTTTTGCCAAAAATAATTCCAGCAACGAGCAGGCTAATGGAAAGTTTGGTTCATTTATATAGAATACATGGGCCAGCAGGAAATTCTGCAATATATATTTGTTTTCTGAGGGGGATAAAAATAATCAAAGCTATAATTGAAATACCAGCAAGTGCTTAGACACACAGCAGTATCATCCCACTGGAAGAAGCTTTAAGCAAAAATGTTTCGCCTTGCCATCCCTGGTAGAAACACATACACAGACTGTCATCACAACACAACTGATCTGGTAAAGTCACAGTAATTCAGCTGAATATCAGAGCAATTAAAATGTCTTCCTTTCTTTCTCCTGCATCTTTCTCATCTCCTACACACACTCTTGACAAAGAGATGTTGAACATATACCTTAATTCAAAATCCCATGACTTCTCAGCCAAGATCTGGCAAAAAATAACAGTGTCACATATGTTGATTATAGCAGAGCTTCAAAGCCCCAGCCAGGTCCATGTACATTGCGCCAAACTCCTAGGAACTGGAAAGGATCACGTGCTCCCTGAGGTATTTCAGAAGGGACAGAGGAAGGGACAAAGGAGCAGAGACCAGTGAAGTGCCTGAAGTCAAGCTATAGGGGCACTGCCAGAAATAGACCTCAGATCTCCAGGATTGTAGCTCAGCACTTAATACAGTCAGAGGCCATGTGAAGAAGATGCTCATAATAAATAGGTTTGTAATTTAGCTCAGAAGCCAGCATCACATCCTAGGTAGGAAATCATGTCAGGGAAAAGGAGTGTTCATCTTCCTCTTGACCAAACACAGCTTAGCACCTGCTTTGGTAATACCTTAGGATATTCATAAACACTGGTTTAATATGCGTTCTCAGGCAGGTCGTTTGGCATTCCTCTGAATGCTCACAATACCTCACTTTCCTCCAGTAGACTGATCCCCAGAAGTGTTACCCCAGTCAGCCACAATTCTGATATTTTGGAGGAGGTACTGATTACCCAGAAAATATTCCATTTCACCAGCAGTTCTCTTCCTCACTCCATGTTGTCATCTTCTTGTCACCAGCCTCTATGCTCCCTCTCTAAAGAAAACCATTTTCTCTGCCTGAGGCAATTTAAACTATCAACCTATTGTTTTTAACAGGCTCTTTAAAAAATCACTTCTGTTCCTAACAGTCCTTAGTGTTACCTTCTATTTGGCTCAAATGTGTACCACCTGCCACAGACTCTCTCCTGCCCTAGGTTCTTTCATTTCTCAGATTTCAGCCAGGTATGGCCAGGGACATAGTTCATGGCAGGAATAGTGTCCCTTGTTGAGACAGGCACACAAAGCAGCAATAGTGGTCTGCTGGGAAGCAATCTGGAGTTAAATGAGGATATAACAAAAGAGATAAATGCAGACACAGAGTAAAATCCCCATCCACAAGGTAGACTAACGCTGGGCAGACAGTACCTCCAGTCAGAAGCAGAGTATCTGAGGATTTGTTTCTCTTTTACAGTCTGGCACGGCTTTACATAGCTCATCATGCCAACAAAGTATTTGATTTGAATTCTATCAGGCACTGCAGGCTGACACAATTAAATCTAATTAGCAAATCCCTCTGCTTCTGAGCATCCTTTCCAGAAATATTTTACCTCCAAGCCTTAAAAATAACTATCGGAGCTCAAGATTTTTCAGCCAGTGCAGCTTTGATAGCACCTAGAAATATTTACACAAGTTTGTTTTACACTATTTCAAGCACATTTTCAAGAAGCACCAGTCTAGCATCTCATGCAGATTTTGTGAGACCCAAATAAATCGTGGACCATCAAATAGTTATGCCAGAAACGGTCAGAAAGTGTCAGACCCAAGTTCTGCCAAAGATGTAGATCTCTTCTTCAGCCAGAGACATTCTGCCAGGGCACTTTTTGGCTTCTCAGGGGGCTGATTACGACTACTAAGTGTGAAGAGGGCTTCACGGAGCAAATAGCAAACCTTAGACCTTTGGGGGGAAGAGATACAGCCACCAATGCACCCAGAAGAGCTGGGAAGAGGCCAAGAAATGACAGGGCAGATTCTGGTTTTCATATTTTGTTCTTATTTTGTTAAATTACACTGCTTGAAAATCACAAAAATTACATTGGTCGTGGAGTCAATAACTGGAAGCAAATGAATTTACAAAAGAGATTTTTATTAAATATTTGTATAGAATATCTTGGTATATATTATAAATATTCATTTATATTTATTTAAAACCAACCAAGGTTTCAATTTTATCTTTATTTTGTAAACAACAGCAATGAACACAATACTCACACTATCTGCACAAAGGCAGCAAATCATATATCTACCATTTCTTCTTATGGTTTCTTCTTCACAAAAAATTAATCTTGTTTTATCTGAATTGAGTTGTAGCCATGTAATTTATATCCATCTATAACTAGATCTAAGTTAAGTAGCTCAGCATCACTGCTTGGTAGGATAAAAGAAGACACATAATTATAGCAAATCGGTGATATAATACATTCTATACCATTACTAGTACAAGCACATCTACTTAATAATCACTTGAGTTAGCAGTTATTTTAATTAAATATTAAAACAAATGTTAAGGCTCTGGAATATGAGAACAAAAAGCACCATACAAATCTGATCAAGACCACACCTTTGTAAGCACATACTGGGCAGCAAAAGAAACACGAATTAATTCATTAAAATCATAATTTAAAAGATGGATAGATATCTCTCCTTGATCATCAAGATGAATAAATTCCTGACTTGACTATATTAAAAAATTGAAATAAGAAGTCACAAATAAAAGCTTTAAAAATTTTATTTGTATGACACTGACCATGTATTCAGTATACAAAACACAGAAATTAAGTTCCTGCACTAAATATTTTACAAGATAAATTCTTTACTGATGCAACTGATTACAAATGCAGTGTATTAATTTCCAGAGCTGAGTCCTAACTAGAATACTGAGTGTTAAAACAAAAGTTTTTTTTTTTTTAATTTGACCATGAATTTCATGATAGTCTGTTACTGACTTATTTGTTTGATATGTAGTAAGCTCAAAATGCTTTTAAAGAAGAGCTTCAAAGATAGATAAAGAATATTTTATGGAAACTATAGCCACAAGAAATTTATACTTTTTCCTAATATTTTCACAAAAATGAAAAAGAACAGCATAATCCTTTCCCCTCTTCTTGTTATAGCTTTTGTCCTAAGACTGCAACACCAGCTCATAATGCCTATAATAGTATGAAGATTATTGTTTTATATGCTGTAAAGATTTAACCTTGAAGTATTATAACACATCACTGGCTAGCAAAAATTTATTATTCTTCTCTTGTGTAATGCTGAAGTTGTAAAGCAAAAAAAGTTTAAAACCCAGCAAACCAGAACTGACATCTACTCTTGCTTTTTTGTATAGAGAAGTAATTTTCAAAAGTTTATGATTTGTGGGTCCCTAAAAATTCTAGTAAAGAGGCAGAATTTACACAGTGAATATAGAATTACTGACACTGAATATAGAATTACTGACACTTGTTTTGCTTCTCTTAGTTTACCTTTTACAGTTCTTTCAGAAGTAGTCAACGAACACTCAAGGATTCGTGAGTTACAGACTGGAAACCATTATTGAATATGGAACAGAGGGAATTAAAATAATCTCGTATCAACACAGTAGTCAGATAAGAAAAAAAGATTATCATATATATTTCTCAAAATCCACAAGTATTAAGGGATATAAATGCATTTTTCAATTAACAAAGTGTTCGTTCTTACTCTCAAATGACAGTTCCTCAAGTCCAACCTCCACCAACTCCTGCCAGGACTAAATGTAATTTTGCAATTGCCTGCAATGCAATGTCAGGAAAGACTTCTTAATTCCCAAATAATATTTCTGGTCAAGATGAAAGATAGGCAGACCTCTCCCAACTCATGTTATGCCAATGAGTCAAACCTGCATTTAGACCTCTGCACTGACCTTCAACCTGTTTCTCCATTGGTCCAGGTAAGTACCATGATCACTGAGATATTCTAGCTGAAAGGATCTTCACATGGGACCCAGAAATTACCACGTTTATGTGTACATCTGTGTGTGAGCAATATATGTTTATTCCCTAAACATACATTGAAGTGGAAGTGCCCCCACATTCCAACTCTTTGGCAGAGCAGGATGAGTGGATACGTTGCAGGGTATGACTGACCTCCTCACTGTCCAGTCACAACCTTCACTTTCAGATTTTTTTGAATATGTGGTCTTTTAAATGTGGCTAAGTTCTTAAGAATTGGAAAACCAATCACTGTATCTATGTGTATTTCATAACCTGTAACATTTGCAATTCCTTTTTTGTTGGCATTTCTTCCTGGCACAGCAGTATTAGTAAGTCTTTTCCCATTCTTCATACCCTAGCACAATAAGTCTTGGTACTATGACACCAGAAGAGAGAAAACAGGGGCAGGGACTGAGGCTTGTTACCATAAATTATAACATACTTCCTTCCCCTGAAGTCTCAATTAAAATCTGTAAAAGGTACTAAAGAAAAAAAAAAGACTGAAAAAATATCAGAGGAAATATTTAAAGTTGATCTTTCTCTTTCGTCTTGCTATCCTATTCCCAGAGTTGCTACAGATTTCAAAGAAATTCTGCTGTCTAATTTTGCTGGAGAATATTTTTACAAACATTTATATTTTACCTAATTCCCTCCTTTTTTTTACCTCTTCCCATCCCATACAACTGGAATAGTATGTTCTTTTGTTTGTAATTTTTTTTTCCTACAGAATACATTTGTAAAACATATCTAGGAAACAGATTCAATGGCACAGATCACAGATAAACCATTTTGTGAGACAGTGATTTGGAATGTGCTCATGGGATTTTCTTTTTCAGCATCTCCAAGATACTGGGGGTGGGGGAGGAAGTGTCTCTCATATCTAATCTCTTAGCTCATGGCTGAACTTGTGAAACATCTTTTCAAACTTACTCTGTCCACACTCATTGAAATCAACACTACAAAGATTATTTTTCTACTCTCGTAGGCCTTAAAACTGTCCCTCTGCCCTTCTGGTTGAGTGTTTTGATCATAGGAGATATTTTTAATTGCAAGACTCTCAGTAACTATGCTAATAGTGTCAATCCTGACCCAGGAGACCCAGAATCTAAATGCTTGTCCTCCCTATGCTTTTACTGAATGGCAAGATATAATTTTGGATGTACACTAATTCTGTGATTTGTTTACGTCAGTCTCCCTTTGCATTTTTCCATTTGTTTCTATTTTCCATTCCACCAAACTTCATGCCTATTGGAACCCACTCACTATGAAATACCAGCCTCCGCGTCCATTCCTCCAAAGGCACCATCCTGTCTTGTTCACTTATTAAGTTTCCACACTATCAGCCTCATGCTACTCCTACGTTTCCCCTTAGTTGCAGGAGGAACTATCTGTACATAACTCTGAAATCTTCTTTCAATATTTAAAAATATCTCTTCATATAATGTTTATACAAATATTGGCAACTGTTAAACCTCACAAATGCTAGCGAAGCTAGTGGTCTATTACACCAAATACCTACTTGTTGGTTCCTTTTGTTGTCCGTATACTACGGCTATATCTACTTGATCTTTAAACCATAAATTTTATTTGCTATTTATGAAGAATTTACCATGAAAGATTTGTTTTTCTGACTTGGGACTAAACTTGAAAAAGTTTGTTAGCTTTTAAAAAATATCTCTGTAAGCTAGCCTTTAAAAATGATCTCTGGAAACAGAATATCACCTAAAGCAGATATTTTTGGAATCATTGTTGAAGGTTAGAACTAAGGAATGGGAGTAAAAATCTATCTTTAAATGGCATGAAAACTGTTCTAAATTTTCTGGTCTGGAACAGAGGGCCACCTGATTGAAACATATGGCCAATATTCAGACAAAAGCTAAGTCCAAATGTAACTCAATCTGAGGCATTAATGGCTTTTTTGTCCTTGTCGATTCTGCGTTCTGACTACGTGAATGATTTCTTTTCATGACTAAAATTGGCTGAAGATATGAGTGGGATCGTGTTGGACTTAAGCCTATGTTATTTCTCGTTAGTTCAAGGGGAACTTTGCCTGACTAAGGAAAAGAGGCTGTTCTGTTTAGTTTTACTTTTAATTTAATTTTGTCAAGGTCATCTTCCTGTCTGGGAAGGCATTATTTTCTTTTCTCTCAATATTTACTACACACTAGTAGCTGAGTTAGTATACTATAATAGGTATCTACAATAATCATGAATTGCTTTTGGCAAAAAGTTGACCTTCTACAACATACAGTATAATTATATTCCCAGAAAAATACAAGAGACTCCAACATCATCTAAAATTCTACTGCCAACCAGGTTATGGTATACAAAAATGTCACATACCTAGATTGAATCTCTGTCCCCTAAATCTCTTTTGACTAGATATTAATCCTAAAGAAAGCCAATGATCTCTGCAGACCTCTATATCTCAGGCAGTTTACTACGCTAATTATGTTTCAAAATAGCCTTACAGTATTTTTGAGTAATGAGGTGGGCTCTCTAAAATAAAAACAACAATAATAATATTTCTCAATTTCTAAATCTTCAAGCACCACAAATTCCTTCCTCTGTCTCACATTTTATAGCCTTTATTAAAACTACTGACAGGAACAGAAATCTACAAAATACAGTATAAACTCAACAAACTTTTAGCAAAAGAGACTTTTCAAACAAATAAAAGAAGAACATTAGAATTAAGGAGAAGTCATTAGTTGTGCCTCTCTTGGAGGTGAACCAATTATCTGACTGAGTATGAATATAATCTATCCAATTTATAAATAAATTTGAAGATGCTGTTTCTACTATCTCTGCCTAATAACAATATTAGGATGCACAGCAGATCTATTTCTTGGGTTTCAGTCTTCTTCCAAACATGGCTGTAGCGCTACTCTTTCATTATACAGCCATTATGCTAGCACTGCTTTTAATGTGATTTTCTCTTTTTCTTGCTTTGTGAGTGGGTCTAAAGATTTGCTGAGATCACTGTTTGTGCTTCCCTCACTTCTGCTTTCAATGCAATTAATTAAATGTGGTTAATAAAAACAACCAATAGTCAACGTATTTTTCCCAAATAATTCTGTGTTACCTAGTTTTTCCTTCTAATTCACCTGCTGTTCCCAAATGCTAGTGACCATTAACATCTTTCTTGGTTGTATAACTGCTTACTGTGGAAGTTTTTAATATTTTGGCAGTGCTTGCTGAAAAAACTCTTCTGACTTTTCCTATCCATGCAGCTTTGTTTTGTAATGATTTGTGAGATGAGACAGTAACAAAGATTCTTTCAGAGATACTATTTCTTTCATCCTTTTGCCTCTGGGATTCTGTGAGAATAAGGTCCACATGACAAATAGCTCACGTATCACTAGCTGTCACATGTTCTTTTCAATCTGTCTCTGCTGCATTGTAGAGTGAAACTTTCACCATTTCTTCCATAAAATGGTCCAGTGAATGAAGACTTTTTGTCCATCTTTTTTGTGTATTCACATAGGATAGTTTCTTTTGCATTTCTTGTATGCTTGTTTTCTCCAAGCTTGTAATCTCTATGATTATTGCCCTCGTTTTCTAAGATGTAACATAGACAGCTTCCTCTAGTTCAAACTGGGATATTCTACAATTCAGTTCTCACAGTTTTGCACTCCCTACAGGCCATGAGGGGGTAGGGGCTAGTAGGTTTTTGTGCTATTCTCCAGTGCTGTTAGGTGAGAATATCCATATCAAGGATGATCAGACTTTGCCAGCTCTATGAATGAGAACTTGGCTTTAGCGCCCTTCCTCTCTGCCTCTCTCTTCCCAGCCCAGGGATCCAGTCCTTTTATGGGACACAACAGATTCACCTCTCATTGCTTCCCTGCACACAGCAGTCACTGGTTTATAAATCAAAGCCAGAAGAGGAACCACTTTTGTTCAACCCAGAAAGATAGGCTATTGTTTCAGCAAAGAAGAGAGATGTGTCCCGGTGTCTTTGGTGAAAATCACAGTCACATTTATCTCATAGGTTCAGTAGGTACTCAACACATGCCAGAATTTCTTAGGGCTATGATTGCTCTCAGTTCCTCCATTACCATTTTCACATATTTTAGACTCAGTCATCCCCTATACTGATATATTTTAAGATGAAACTGCTGATTCCTTTGGGAAAGCAACAAGTGTCAAATAATGCAAGCAGGTCATATAAATCTTCCTTACTCATTTAAGTAAGCTTACCAAGAGCAACCTCTACATTGCAGTTTATCTCAGCATTTTTGGCTAATATGCATTGAAAGCTGAGCAGTTGTTTGCATTGCTAACTGCTTTTTTCCTGTCTCATGTGTCCCACCTACTCTGGTTCTCTACAATATTTCATGTTTCACATACATACAAGTGACATTTTTTTTACTTTATTCTATAAGAAAGATAAAGTTAGGGGGGAAAGAACCGATGTTTGTAATGTCTCTGTTTAGACTTTGCAGAATTGAAGTTCCACATTGGATAGACAAAATGAATCATAGAATCATAGAACTGTAGAATCAGTAAGATTGGAAGGGGCCTCTGGAGATCATCTAGTCCATACCCCCTGCTCAGCAGGGTCACCTACAGCATGGTAGGCAGGGTGGCATCCAGGCAGGCTTTGAAGATCTCCAGAGAAGGAGACTCCACAACCTCTCTGAGCAACCTGTGCCAGTGCTCTGTCACTCTCACAGGGAAGAAATTCCCCCTCACGGTCAGGCGAAATTTCCTGTATTTTAGTTTGTGCCCATTGCCTCTTGTCTCATCACTTGGGATCACTGAAAAGAGTTTGTCCCCATCCCCTTGACACCCTCCCTTCAGGTATTTGTAGGCGTTGATACGATCCCCCTCAGTCTTCCTTTCTCCAGGCTAAAGAACAGAAACAAAAAACAGATACCTCTCCTAACAAAACTTTGAAAGACACTGCTTTCATCAGCTTAGCTCAATATGCAAAGATCAGTGGTAATTCAGGTTCATTTCCTGTTAAATAAATTCAAGTATATAATCTAGATTCATGTCTATGAATGAATATGACTATTGTTATTTAGCATATGAATACAATACACACATCAAAATCAATAGCCATCAAAAAAATCCAAGATAATCCATTATAAAATCCATGGATTAGAATATCAGTTGTATTTTGCTCTATGATGTTCCCCAAGGTCTTTCCCATAACATACTCAAAGGGATGAACAATTTTCCATTATCCCTCACTCAGCTGACATCTTTCATTATAACAATCTATAACTCAGACTTCAGGGGTTCTCAAATGATTTCTCACTAGCTTTCCTTGAGTTCTTCTCTTGAATGCAACCAATATGAATCGTGTCTGACACTTATTATTAATGGAGTTCAGTGAAATGAGAAAGAAAAGGATTTAAAGCAGGATAACATCTGCTGTATTCTACATTTTAGAAATCTATTTATCTGTGGGGAGATACCAAGTGTTTGCAAACAAATGAAGTTTTGGAAAAGAAGGCATTTCTCAATGATTCAGGTACACATCAGGAGATGAAAGTAAACCAGGTATTGGATAGTACGAGACAACTCCAGAGAGCTGGGGGGGGGGGGGGGGGAGGGGAGGGAGAAAGTGCTAAAACTTTTTTTTTTCTTGTAAAAGATGTTCAAAGCTCTAGGATACAGCTGGAGAAGAAGTTTGCTTTTGTTGTTTGGGTTGCTCTTCTGCAATTGCTGATATTTCTTTAGAGTAGGTTTCTAAATTGTACAAACTTCTTATGTGTCTTTTTAAAACAGTCTTATAGTTTTAGAGAAAGGCATAGTCTGGTTTCATTTGCAGTCTAGATGGAGAAAAATGGGGAATGAGATACTCTATCATTCATAATTATACTTGCTCTAAAGAGCCAGAAAATTCCCCTCTGCTTTGTTCTTGGGAAGTGCTGTTCTCCCCAGTGAGGAAGCAGGAAACTTGGCAAAACCTTGCACTCAGTTGTCCTTGGTTTCTGACCCCAGTCTGGGCTCTGTGCTGAGCTCCCACCTTTTCTACAATTGTCTTAGTAGACAAAAACATACTAAACAACTGAAAGAAAAGAGATTAACTTCACAACATCTGGCATTAGGCAATAATTAAAAAAAAGGATTATTTTTTATATGTCTGTGCTTAATAGCTCCTTACGAAACAGCAGGAAAGATAAAAACAACAAAACATGAAGGGAACAGTTTTAGGATCAGGTTTGCTATGACTTTGGCAAAACTTTTCCCCTCCCCCTCCTTTTATTTTGAATGAACTAACAAACAAAAAGCTGCCTGATGATTTTTAGCTTCCCAAGTTCACCAGTAAGTAAATAAAAGACAAAATGTATCTTATATCAAAATATACAATGGCCAGTAGCTCCTTCTAAGATGCCTTAAGAACACTAGAAAAGCATATTCTGGGGATGGGCAACTTTGCCATGATTTTGTTACACAAATGAATCATGAGGATATTTGCTAGTAGACTAAGTGTATGAATGCAAGAATTGATAAGTGAAGCCCAGAAGACCCTGGGCAGGACTCATTATGGCAAGCGCTTACAGACAAGCAGACTGTGCATTTAGACAGATGCCGAAGGTAGATATTTCAGATATAACTATTTTTTTCTCCTGAGGTATGTTTACCACTACTGGGACATGAGCTAAGGTGTTTTCAAGACATAATCCTGTGTTGAATTTTTTTTTTTTTTTTTTTGAATTGAGGCAGCATGGTTTAATACACTTACACATCTTTGATCTGTTTTAGTCATACTAGGCATTTTAATGCATATGTAACATGTGAAAGTCCTTATTGTCATGTATAAAACTTACTTAAGCCATACAAGGAACTACTTGAAACACTTAAGGTAAGTAAATCCCGTTCTCCTCTCCTTGTTATATTCCTGTGATTGTCTAGGTTAGATCAGCTCTTTAACTTCTAAGTTTGGGGGAGAAACTCAGGTTTCTGAGGAAAAGATTCCTGTGATATCTGCATTGTTGAGGAAGTAATCTGCAGGAAAAAGATGACTTTTATACACTCCTTGGCTAGCTTCTGTGTTATTTAGTAATCACTCAGAGCATCTGACGGAGCTTTGGTGTCTGAGTTTTCTATGACACAAAGCTCCAAATCAAACACAGACCTCCTGACTGATGCAAACCAGACCCTCTTAAACACATACTTCTGTAACACTTCACTCAGACTAATTCATCAAGTATACTGCACAGCAACACCTAGGATTCATAAGCAACAATACTCACGACCATGTTTAGACCCTCATGGCAAACAGATCTTCTCCCAAATAAGTGATTGCCATGCTCTCTGTTCAGTAATCAAGATTTGTTTCAAACACTATAAAAAAAAGACTTTCCTGCTCACATATTGAGCACTTTTAACCTGAGCTGTAGCTTAAAGAATTTTTTTCCTTTTCAAGCTGAGTACTTCCACATAACTGATTTAAGTAGAATTTTCCTGTCCTCTCACTGTAAGTACATAAGCTGTTAGACCTCATAAGTCATATGGATTTCCCTTAGCTTTTACTCACTTTTATCCCTGCTATGGGAATGACACCTGCTCTTCTTTCAACAGCTGTTTCTTTTCTCCAAACTCACTCACCAGGATACAGTATATGAGGGATCAGTATACATGCTGTAGGGATGGTTTGGATTTCGTGTCAAAAGTCTCATCCGAGAATCCTTTGTCAGGAAACCCTTTGTCAGGCTGGCCTCCTAAACCTACGCTGCCTTCTGTTGTTTGTCAAGAGGACCACAATCTCTACAACTATAGGAAGTCTACTAGTCCAAAACCAAACCCAGTTCTGTTGGGCAATGGCAGTACCTCATTTACTCTAGTTTTATACCATTTACCAAAATGCAAAAGTTCCTCTGTGCAGCTAAGCTAGCCAAATCCTTGAATAAAAAGGTTTGAGGTTCCTTATCAGGTTTACTTTCATTGAGTGGCTTCAGCTGCTCATAGCCAGTCATTTCTCATTGAAAGCCCCCAAAAGAGATTAGTAGAATATAGACAAGCCTTAATTTAATAGGAATCATAGGTGTTTTTTCACCTCATTGTGCTGAGCCCAGCTTGACCCAGCAGGTTGCTGTGAGAGGCTGCACCCACTAAGCAGCTCTTCTCCTGGTCCACAAGAAGCCGCTATCTATCTGATGCGGGTGCTGTGCTATGGGCACTGCACCAAATCTGGCAGGATTCATAGAGTCCATATAGGTACAGCTGTTTATATATAATTATATTGGTCTGGCCATCCAGCATTTGGCAGGCTCTTTTAAGCACTCAGAAGTTGCTGGTCCTGGTCTAACTTTTCCTTCTCAGTATCTCTTCACTAACTGCCTTTCTGTTAATAGCTCTTCCCATTTTAAACCTCTACTCTTTGTTATATAACTCTCCACCCTTGTAATCTGCCCTGGATTTGCAATCAGACCTGCTAAAATTGCATTTCCTTCTGAGGCCCTGATTGTGCTCGACAGCAGCAGAGGAGATAAATTTTTCATTAAAAAAAAAAAAAAACATAATTGCATTTCTCAAGTTTGCAAAGCTGTGGGGAGGAACTCTTCCACCACATAAATAAAAATAGAGCACGTGGGCAGGAGCCTCCCATCCCTTCTCCCTGTGATTAGGACATGTGAAGGCCACTGGCCAGGCCCTGAGACCATCCCCCGCACTCCAGGGGGTTTGGCTGCTGGGCTCAGGGCCAACTTTGAAAGAGCACAGCTGGCAGCCTTGAAGGAATCTGTGATGAAGAGAAAGCTAGAAAAATCCCCAGCAAAGGCTGTCTCCCCCTTCTCTTGGGAGCAGCTTGAAGTGGAGGCTCTCGCCCTTAGTTCCTGCCTGAGCTGCAATGCAGCTGCGTTGCAACCCAGCCGCACACCCTGATGACCTAGACCTAGACCCGACCCACAGACCGACTTCTCAGCCTGGCCTTGGACCTGCCTTGTCCCCACACACTCATTGGCCAACCCTAGCTGTCACCCCCCCCCCCGCCCTGATGCCCCGTGACTACACACGTCTCCCCCTCTCTAGCACTGCCACTACCTTGCCGCTTCCTGCCAGCTATCCTCAGCACAAGTATGCAAAAGAGTACGGGAGAAGCAAGAAGGGAATTTATGCTAGGTTTATGAAGTATAACATATTTAAAACCAAGAAAATAATTAACAGCCTCTGATGTGCTGAACGCTTTGTTGCTGGCCAAAACCGCTGAATGGTCTTATTTATGGATCCAGTGAAAACATTTTTTATACCCAGATATTTCTGGTGATAAAATCAGCAGCAACATGCACACGCAATTCTCATGAATGTCACTGTAGCCCCATGTGTTCTCAGGTGCGACATAAATTAGTGCTAGGAGTCATCTGGCTGCTCATAACCAGTTATGACCAAGAAGGTTATAGGCACACAGACCTATGTCTGGACTTAGGTAAAATTTATAAATATACAATCCAAATGTGCATTCCTAACTTTACATTCAGATGTCCTTCTTCTGTACAGGCATCTCAACCTCCTCTAAGGGCTCTCTAGAAGCCCAGAGCTCAGTTCCTGGGCATATAGGTCTCTCTGAACAGTATGTAATTGCTCACCATCTCCTTCCCAGCCAGACTGGGATCCCAAAGCTTGCCATTCTCCTGCTTGGCACTCTTGGGGCTTAATCTAGAAAATATTCTCAGAGGATACTTCATACATACTGACATAATCAAACGTAATTCCTGTAAAGACAGATATCCATAATCGGGTAAAACACATCTGGGTTGCTATTTCTCACCATTTCACTCTTTTATAATAGCTTTATACTCACTAACTAGAAAAAGAAAGGCAGATAGGCAGGCTAATGATGTGCAAACACGTCATGTAAGTGTTTAAATCAAAAGGCCAGAGGCCTTTCCTGCTCCCCTCATGCAAGCTTAGGTGGGAAAGAGAAAGGAATCACCAGTGCCGTGAGCAGAGCAGCTAGCTTGGAGGGATGACCCTGGATTTTACTCTTGCTGCCAACACTGCAATCACAACTTGAAGTCTGTAGCCTACTGGACTCATGCTGTTCTATACTGCAAGTACCTCATTAAATGCTGTTTTGAACTCTATTATCTGCAGGTCCTTTTGGGAGGATATTCTCAATCATATTGACAGGGTCAGAGTGCCTTCTTTTCTCTGTAAATTTCAGTATGTACTGGTGACTTCCTATTCTTTTCATATTTTAATTGATTTGTCAAAAATAGTAATTCAGGATCTTTTATAAAACTGAGTATTTGACTGAAGTCCCAAACATGACCTCTTCTGCAAGATTGACTTTTATCCTTACATCACTTAAACACTTGTATGCTTCACCTTTCTTCATGTCTCTGGATGATTGCATGGATATTGCTCATGTTCTGTTTCACCTAAGGAGTAAAAGGAAAGGTCAGAGTCTCAATCTGTATATCTCAACCTTTTACAAAAATAGAATTTCAAACCAAAGTGTATTTTTAACTGAATAGATTTTTGCAAGGGTGAATGAGAACCAGCTAGTGCACTGATCCTTTTCCTTTTGTTTCAGAGATTTGATTTCAAATTATTCATTCTGCCACCACTGTATCTAGACCCTGTCAAAATTAATGAAGCTGAATATAGAAAACTTTGAGATTATTAACTTTGTACTGTGCACGGATCAAGTGCGCAGTCCCACACCAGACCTCACCTTCTGCACTAATGATGGTAATTTATCTCTAGATTTTCATTATTTAAAAATAGTTTGCTACACAAAACTTTTTAGTGAATTTGACTGGAAGAGTTGACTATAAGCGAGTGTGTGTAACAAGCAATGTTTCAAGGAAATAAAGGATAACTTTCCCACAGTTCTTAAGGAAATTTGTTTAGTCATTTGTATTTGCAGTATTTGATGTTTTGTGGGATCATTGCTTCAGTACATATTTTTAGTTGTGCATATGATTTTTAGTGGATGTGAATATCAGGTTATTAGGGAAGATTATTAAAATCAGTTTTGGTCTACCCTGATAGAGCCTACCAAAGTGCACTTTTCTTCCAAGTCAGAGTAGCGGACAACGGCAACTGTTCACCATTTCTTGAAAATAACCTTTGGCTTTAGTCTTCCTGCTTCATTCAATAAACCAAATTTTCTGCCCTCTGCATTTAGTTATCTTATTATACATGATGTATTTGCATCTCCAAGTTCATTAAATCTACCTTAACCGGGGAAAAAAATCCTGACCTCTCCAGACCATGTGATCCACCATGATTATACTGCAAAACTCCAGTTCATATACCATTTTTCATTAACCAAACTTGGAAGATATCTGTATGCTCTTTCCCCTGAAAGCAAATGCAAAATATCTCATTAAAGCTTTTTAATATAATACTACGTGTTCCAAAACTGCAAGGTACTCAGCAAGGTTTATTATTTAAATGACTAAAGTCACAGGGACGTTAGTGTGTGTGACTATGGAAACATTAATGACTGCACAAGACCATGAAATGAAAGCAAGATTGCCTCTTTAACCAACCCATTTATAGCAAAGTACAGTGTAGAAAACATCCCAGAGCACATGTCTCATGTAGAGTCACAAAGCAGGCCAGCCTCTTTTACCTTGCCTAAATAAAGAAACCTTAGAGCTTGCAGGTAGGTTTAGCAAACACTTCCAGGTCTTTGCTCTTGCACATCCAGAGAAATGGCAGCACCTGTATCCAACATCTCTGTGCCTAGGGCTGCACAGCTCTTTGGCTTTAGAGCGCTTTTGATTTTGCCCTTCCACCTCCCAGGCAGATGCTCAGCCCCGTGCAGGATGGGTGTTGGGTCAGGAGCCTGGGGTGCTTCGTTCAAGGCTCTGTTGATGCTCAGAGTTGGTTCTGAGAAGCCACTAGTGAGCTTTTCCGTTCATTGTAGCAATATTTTTAAAGGTTTTCCTCTGTGTCTGCAGTCATATTTAGCTTTCTTGAATGTTAATCTTTTCCCTGAGTTTTGATAAACAGTTACTTGTACTTCAAGGATAAGAAGCAGACTGCCTTGATGCCATTTCTTCTTCGTCCTTTAACATCACTGACTATGTCATCCCCCACTAGCACCACACCAGTAGCTAAAATCCTCCTACCTCTTTTCCTAATGTACACCTCTGAGATTTTAATATCCTTTTTGATTCTGCATTCTAGTCTGAGAAGAGTAAACTTTACTAGCATACCTTAGTCAGCCACTGGTATTTGCCAGTTGCTAGCTTCCTCCTGCCATTCTACAATATCACCTTATCTTTGCTATTTTTTTAACTCCCTGTGGTTTTCCTGCCTGTGATTTAATTTCAAGTAGCCTAACTAGAATAATATCAAACAAAAATGGAGGGACTACTGATGCTTATTAGGAAAACATGAGCATTTCATTTATTATCCTCAAAATACCCTTATCACTTTTCTGAAAGTACAGTAGATACTCATGTGAAAGCTCAGGTCAGTTCTACTGCAAGTACAGTCTGATTTAGTTACTTAATATAAGGTCTTAATGGTTACCATTCCCCATGCTTTGCATGCCGAAGAGTTTCATGCACCCAATAACAATTTCCATTTTCACTTAGTTCCCCCTCTCCTTTTTTTTTTTTTTTTTTTAAAAATGACTGGCTTGTGTTTTTGACAGCTACCAAACAATTCATCTCCACCAGGGCAGGTACCTGACTCCCATGAGCCATAAGGCACTTCTGTGAAGCAACTGCCATGAAAGCAATTTATTGTTGTTTTGAGTCCAAGACATAAACACACTGTGTTCCATACATGCATATTCTGAGTTATACTTTAAACGTCATATAATTTAAGCTTCAAATATCGCTGGAATGTTTCTTTCTGCAGCTTCTACTTTTGCATTATGTATTTATGTAAAATGCATTTAGCCGTGAGAAATCCTTTGAAATTCTCATCTTTATTCCACAGGGGAAAATTATGGACTGGCTTTTACTTACACAAATCCAGAAATATTTGTCTGAGTTACTATATAATTTAATTCCTTAATTTGAATCTAAACCGAATGTTGCTCTCTTTCTTTGTCTAAGGTTTGATTGACTGGCATAAAATCATTCTGTAACTATTGTCTTTGGTTAATACTTTTAGAGAAGTTATTTCCATTTTGTCTTTTCGTAATTGTTTTCTGAATACGCTATCTATGATAATTTTAATCTTAGGGTTTTTTTACAAGATGATATAGAATGATTTTGTCTTCACAGTCTTATCCTCTTCAACTTCATCTCTAGCTCTTTGAATGTCCAACAGTTGTGTAAGTTGCAACAATTCCTCCTTTATAATGATGTATTTTTCTCCCCAGGAAATGCTTTCCTGATTTTAGCACTTATTCAATCTTTATAAATCATGCAGTATGTATGTACTTCACATTACTAGTCCATTTCTATACCTCATTAACTAACATGTCAAACTTGTATACAAACATAAGAAAAACAAAACATAGGTTTCATGTTACAAAAAGAAAACTTTTTTACAGACTGGTAACTAATTATTGTTATATCTAACCCCCATTGGACAAGGTGATCTTCTGATTTTTCTGTGCAGCCAATTTTCAGCGGATTTACACTTTCTGACAAAAGTATCTTGGTAAAAAGATACATGCCACTCCCCTCCCCCTATTTCCTATTCACCTTTGAGGGCCTTTCCAAAACTAGGCCCAAATATTCACAACAGTCCTGTAGGAAATGCAGACTATAGCCAGGATAAGTGAAAACTGCCCTTTAATCTCATGGCTTGACTAAATAGAACTGAAACTCAAAGAGGAGTCGGATAATCTAGTTCTCCGCATGTCATTGCTATGTTTTGCCCTCCAGCCTTTCCATCCCACCTTATTCCTTGTTTATGCATGTATCCAATACTATCCATATACACTACTTCACTCATATTAGCTCAAGAGAATTGCACTACCATAGAAAAATTCCACATAACAGTACTCACTTTTGGTCCCAAATCGGACTGAAAAACTGGAATAATATAAAGGGGAAAAATAAAAGGAAACCTGACAAAGCATTTATTTCAACGTTCTTGTTCCAAACATACTATTTCAGTGTTACTCTTTTTTTTCAGTTACTGCTTCATCTCACTGGACTACATCTACAGCGGCTCTGTGGTGCCCTACACTCATGTTCTGGCCTGCAGCTTGGGCCCCTCTGGGCCCGGTCTCAAAGGATGCACTCGTCTACATAGCTATTACTGTGTTGTTTGCAGTGGACCACCAGGAGTTCGTTTCAACCCAAAAAGTGGAGACGGAACAACCCAGAACTGTAAGCAGTACTCTGAATTTCCATGGTGTATTTCTGTCAATGATTATTACACTGAAAATGTAACAGCTCCTGATAAGAGGAGGCTAACTCACCATTTCCACCAATAGTTTGTATAGCTTGTTGATTTAATTTTGCCACAGGCGATTATTGTATTTCATTATAGAACTGGTCAAACACAAAAACAAAACCAAAACAAAACACCCTGCCAAAAATAGCTTTGGAGAAATGCTATCCCAATAGAGACAGAAACTAAAAAGGCTTTCAACAGATCCCCTCGCACCTTCACAGTTTCAGAGATTTGGAAAGTAAAAGGTCAGTTAGACCATCTTGCCTGACCTTCTTATCACAGGCATTAAACATGCTATCTAGTTACTAGCATGTTCTTGAAGGTTACCAGTATCAGATAACACACATGCTTTACTTTTATTTCAGCCTTACTGATACCGAGTCAGGAGTAGGCCTTTGATGGCACACACGACGAGAACAGTGTGGGATGGTCTGGTCTGAGTTATGGCACACATGTATCTGTTTCCCATAAGCTGTAATGATTAAATGTTATAGTGAAGGCAGTCCTACAATTACTATAACCAAACCCAACCAGTGGGAAATAAAATGCCATTGAACAAACTGTCATGTTAGCAATGCCCTACAATATTGTCTCTTCAAATCGCTGGTCTTTTTTCCATCCTCCACTCAGTGATCTGTAGGAATGTCCGAGTCATATTCCTCTGTCTCCCCAGGGACTCAGCAAGCGTGACCTCAAAGCCTGTCGTGCCTACTGACAGTCAATTTAAGCAGTGTGTAGGTGGCAGCAGCATTTGCTTTTTTCTCCAGCTGTCCTTCAGATATTTTTGCGGATTTAGAGAGTAGAAATAGACATATCAAAGGTTGGGGGCTGCAGTACAGCTAAATAAAATAAAGCATCTAAAACACATCAGGCTCAGGAGAATAGAACAGATGAGAACGTTGAAGAGTATTCAACACTGCTTTAAAAATTGATGGCCCTTTGGCCAAGGGTTGCTCCCCTGCACAAATGCTCTTTTTGGTTTCAGAGAGTCCCTAATCTTTCCCTCTACAATAAGTATCAATGACAGTTCCTAAGAACTGCTATTATGGCCCTGAAAGGTACTGTCCCCTGAGGATCTTCTCTTGCTTCCAAGAAGAAGTGAACTATTTAATTTTCGCTTATGGCTTTGGGCAGCTTTTCAACATAATCAGCTCAGGAATTAGGGGGAAGGTGACCTATTGTATCCAAGTCTGTATCCTAAAATCACTGCTAACCAACCCCGTGGTCTTTTTTACCCCAAACTTATCTTTCCACAGAAAAGCACAGCAATAGCTCTGAACAAGAGTTTTTGTATCAAACTGTGAGGTCGATTAGAAGTTAGAAAATAAATATAAATATCTCAGTTTTAAAAACTCCTTCAGATGCTAAGGTCTATGGTCATACAGTCTTGAGGACTTACTTGGTGGAACAGAAGGTTTCCTATAAATTCATAAAATACAGCACTTCATGTGTAAAAATACAAAACCTTGAACAAATTAGATCCTTCTATATCTTCCATCCATATAAGCTACAAAACAATGCTTATTTCCATTTACTAAATGAATATTGCTATGTGAATTCTTTTTGAAATGGTACATGGTTTGTTTTTATGTTATCGACGTGAGAAGTAGGTGTAATTTAATTGAAATTAAAACAGCAGTGACTTGCTATCTAGCAAAACAAATTGTGCAGCCCATTCCTTGCATACTGCTTATTAGTTTCCTTGGTAACTTGTAATCATTTGCCTTCTGAAAACAGATGAGATGTCAACAAATATGTACTGTAGTAGTGGCTTGATACATCAAAAAGAAAAGTGCTGTAATGACAGCATAATAAATCTTAACATGAAAACTTAATGACCACATTAGTGACATACTAACCATAGTCTCAGATTCATGCTGTTCACATTACGTACTTTTATGGTTGTGACATGCAGTAGTATATGAAGCACCTTCCAGCACCCATTCTGAAATTAACTCCAGACTAAACATTTAAAAGCTGTTGTTTTATGTACTAATAAAAATCTCACAAATAAATGATGACAACTTTCCCTTAAAATGATGCTACCAATTAGATAAATCTTATTTTTCCTGAAACAGTAAGTTTTGATTCCCTTTAGCCATACACATTATGTCAACAAAAGATAAAAATCTTTATTTGCTGACATAGATGTATTCCCAAAGTCTGGCAAAGAGTTCATTAATGGCTATACACATTTTTGACATGATTTATTTTCAGGGAAGTAGGTTTGGAAAAAACAAAACAAAACAAACAAAAAAAGAGCATGAGGACAAACCAGGGTTTCTCAGCCAGAAATAGAAAAAGCGAATGGAGTGTCATCTCACTGTGGCAGGAGACACAGGTCAATGATTTCCAGAGCCAGAGAACATAGATTTCTACTGGCTGTCTGCATGACCTAAAGTATCTGTCATTCAGCAGCTAAATACCCCCCAAAAAAGAGCATATAAGAACTTAAAGTGAGGATAGACTTCCCCAAAACACAAAAGCATGGCCTGATCATGAAGGAGCAAAATCAGGAAGGCCAAAATTGGAGCTGAAACTGGAAAGAGATGTGAAGGGCAACATGAAAAGTTTCTGCAGGTATATCAGCAGAATAAGACTGACCAGGGAAAATGCTAGTCCACTGTTGAAGAAAACAGGGCAATCTAGCGAAATCCTGAGGTACTCTGACTACTTTGTAAGATCTGACTTCAGGTGTCACAGATCTCTGAGCCTAGCAGCAGAGTTCGAACAGAGAAGGGCACTACCCATGGTAGAGGAGGACTTAGGAATTACTGAAATAAACTAGGAACACACATGTCCATGGGAATGGACAGGGTGCATCTCAGAGGGCCAAAAAACTGGCCGATGGCTGGGAAAAGCCAAATGTTACATCCATCTCTGAGAAAGGGAAAAAGAAGGATCAGAGAAACAACAGATGTGTCATCTCAGACACCAGGAAAATTATGGAGTATGAGAGCTATTTTCAGGCTCACTCAAAAAAAGAAGGGATTTGGGAACAGCCAGTATAAGCTTATCCAGAATAAATTCTACTTGATCAACCAGATTACCTTTCAGGATAAAGTAACTGGCTCTGTGAACAAGGAGATATTCTTTACCTCCTTTGGGGAGGCTTTAGACACAGTTTCCGATATGATACTTTTAGTCAAACTGGATAGAAGTAGTTGGGATAGGTGGGCTACCAAGTAGGTGAAAAACTGGCTGGACTGTCGTGCCCAGAACCGGTGGTTCAAAATCTAGGTGGCAGCCTGTTAGGGACAGTGGTTTTTTTTGGAGTTGATACTGAGACTAATACTGTTTATTGTCACACATTTTCTCCAAGAAAGATGACATTAGTCTGCATTTTGTAAGTGATGACAAGCAAGACATTTTTGTCAGGGCAGACTGATTCTATCACTACAAAACAAGTTTAGATAAGGAAGTTTCCTGCAACACAGCTAAACTATGGAAAGAAAAGGAGAAAAAAAGAAATTGGGAGGAAAGGAATCTAGAAAATTTTATTAATGCCAGGAAGACCACCACCAGTGTCTGATGTGCTCAGGACAGATCAATACTGAGCAGGAACTCATTAATTTATATAACTGGGAAACAGCAAGGCTAACCTTCACCCACTACTACATTTGTGTTTCCTTGAGTTTGTTTAATCCATATCAAACTATTTGTTATCTTGCCTGTCTGTATTTTAAAGTGTATCTAACTGCTTCTGTTGAATTAAAGTGATTTGTGAGCCAAGTGGGTTCTCCAATCTTATGTTTGCGGTGACAGAGACTAACATAGCAGGCTCTCTAGGCCCATTTTTGAACACCCTTGGAAAGAAGCTCTGTGATATCTCATGCTGCTATCACCTCTTCTGTTCTCTAATACTCCATGAAGAGCACCGTGTGTCTCCCTGTCCAGACCTTCAAAGACTTTAGCAGCTAGGCCATAACAGTCAAATCGGAAGAGGATCTAAATATCTAACATGAGTCTTGAGGAGCATTTTGGAAATCTTAACAAAAAAAATTTGATCCAGAAAATTCCTGCTCCCTAGCTTAAGAAGTTGTACACACGCCTGCATTTTCCCCTGCTGTAGAGCTTCTTTATTAGGCTCAGTAACACAAAATTGACTTGAGCATAACAAAGTTGACACCTAATCCTAAAGCTAATAACAGCCTATGCCTAATGCTTTTCTAGATTTTAAAATGACTGTTTGAAGGAATATAGGCTCAGCATGGTATAAAATGCTTAAATCGGAGAGTGTAGAAGCTGTATCTGTGTACTCTACTGACCCACTCCAGGGCACCTCCTAACATTGCCACATGTACTTTAGACTGCCTTTTGCACAGTAGTCTGGTGATTTTGGGACCCTTGCCTGGGGCAGCCACCAGCCTGGCCATTTACTGGACAAGGACAAGGGTGTTTAGCACATCTACAGCATGGGTATTATAACATCCAAGTCTTGGAGTCCAGTGTCTTTCTTGGGAAGCTGTGTGTTCCAAATGACATCATCTAGATAGGAACAGAGAGGTTGCATTTTTCTCTGGGCATGCTCTTAACTGTGCACTGCCTGCCCCCAAATAAATCTTTCCCTCCTTATGTCCTACATCTGTCTTCAAAATAAGGAAAATATTAGCAATGGAATTCATCCAAGGCCGCATTGTCATTGTCAGCATGGACTCATTAGCCCTCTGATTCTGGGAGATGAGCAAGGAGGCCAGGGATGGTTGGAGGAGTCAGAAGACTGAGATAAATTCTTTATTGGGAAGGGAGGTAAGTGATTATAAATGTACCAACCTCTTTCCATAACATACCATTTCCTTTTCTTCCATGACTTAAAAAAACAAGCAAACAAAATAAACTGTAGTGGAGAAAGCAACAAGGTGAAGGTAAGAGTGCTGTTAGATGCTAATTTTTCAGCTCTTTGATGGCAGCAAGAGATATGTAATGCTACTAGAATAATTTCTTGCACTGTAAAACTAGGACATAAAAGTTTGGGCTTTGGCCACATGAAGGCATTTAGGCTGTTAGTAATATCTATAGGTGGCTCTGAATGGGACAACTTTTATCCATTGTACCTCAACCGAGGGAAAACCTGAGACCACCAGGACAAACTGTTTCTATAAGATAGTAGATAATTTATAGTTTTTGTCAGAACAACACATAACTGTCAACAGTTAAATTATCTTGATGCTTAAAAAAATGGCAAGAGTTGTTCTCATGGAACATTTTCACAGCTGTGGTCTCTCTGGTAAAACAGAGCTATCTGCTGTGGAATATAAAGAATTTTGAACGGGGGTCATCTCCCTGATTATGCCTTGACAATAACACTTTTGTTCCAAAATATGTGCTAGATCTCACCCACTGAAAATTCCTTTAGACCTAGGAAAAATAATACAGCGCTGCTGATTTAGACCATCTAAGAAGCTAGCTTTGAACTTTTAAACATATTATCTTCAGCCTTTATAAAAGGAACCCTTCCGTATAACATAAACACTTTTTATTTCCATGTAACAACCACTTCAGGCAGTGAAGGGAAACACCTGACTTCTGATAAAGTGCTAAGTAATTGTAGTTTCCCAACTCAGGAATTTTTTTAAGAGGCTAATGAATAGGGTGAACTATGCTTTCCAAGGTGGATTATTAGTGGTTTAGGGAGTAAGCAAGGCATAGTACTGTTCTCACAAAACTTTTACATGCAAATATTATTTACACTTAAGAAGATTTATTGCTCTTGTGCACAATGAGTTTCTGTGTTCACTGCACAGAATTCAGCTACTTTGATTTAGCACTAGGATCCCACGCTAAAAATACCTGAGGTTTACTGACATGATAGTAAGAGGGAGAAGGACTTGTTTTCCATTGCTCTGTTCTTCCTTATCATCTTCCACAAAACTCAGTGCCTTGGTTTGAATTCTGCCCTGTGACACCCTTTTAGTCCTTTAGACACCTTCTTCTAGAGTCAAAATCACCTCTTGTACTTTTTACAAAGTATGTGGTAACATTGGCAGGGCCCATGATGTCCCAAAAGGCTCTACAGCCTCATCCTTCCTTCCCAGGGTTTTGGCTGCTAGGGCTCAAGGCCAGCCCTGATAGAGCATGACAGTATAATCTGGGATTGGACTGAAATGCAGATGACTAAGGTGTAAGAGAAATAGCTGAAGGAACACCTTGTCGGGGGCTTCTGTCCCTTGGCTTGGGAGCTGTATTGAGACTCCAGCCCTTGCCCTTGGTCCATGCCCTTGGAGGTTGGACTAGATGATCTCCAGAGGTCCCTTCCAACCTTACTGATTCTATGCCTGAGTTATACTGTAGGTATATATTTGGCCTGGGACAAATCTTGGCTAACTGGTTACTGTCACTAGACCCGCTCTTCTCACCCCACTCACTGTGGGACAAATACTTTTTTGGTGAGGGCACTGGCCTGTCTATCTCACTATCAACCTTGGTTCTCCTTCCTGTTCTCCTCCCCTCGCACTCTTGCTACTTTCTGAAAAATACAATAGTTCCCTGGAGATCTTCCAACATGTCAATTTTTGCTTTTAAAAAAGAACAGAAAAAGAAATCTAATTCAAAGCTGTTATGGTAATGTGTTTGATGTAGGAAAGTCTTCACTGGGGAAAGCTTTCCGGTTCTGTGATTGAAACAAAATTACTAAGCAGGATTTCATATACTCATTCTACACATGGGAGATTCATTTTCATGTACTTGCTCTGCCACATTTCCTACTTCACCTTGGCTATCCTGCAACTTAAACTGAAGAGTCACTCAGATTCAAGTAATCTTAGATCTTTAATATTTACTTAACTTGCAATGCCAATTCAAGACAAGTATAGCATAGGCATCTTCATATCATTCATCAACCAGAGCTAGACTTCTAGAAGAGGCCATCTGAATCAAGTCTTAAAAGCAGCATTTTGTGTAAAAGAGGTCTGGGTGACTATCTGAGGTGTAGCCATCTACACTACTTTACATAGGTAGGTGTGCCGATTCCTTCATTATTATCTAATATAAAAACTGTTTAGTTATAGTGGGAGGGCTCTGATTTCCTAGGTCAGTGTCTTACTTGGGTCCTTACCTTACCTAGATCTTAACACACATTCAGGTTTCCAGACAAAATCAGAACAAATAGATAAACTTGAATCTCATATCACAGACTATCAGCCTAGTGGCTGTTCTTTTCTCATGAAAAAATGCAAAAGCTTCTTGGTCTAAACTGGGTTGTAATGAAAACAACTTTTAAGACCTCTCTATTTTACCATAAAATGAAATTCTTATTTTATGCCCACATTTAGAGCCTGCAGGCACTGTTACAGCACAAATAAATAAAAAATGGTCAGGGTATAGTAAAATGACAAAATTATCAACCATGCTCTGCATAACTCTGAAATACATACTTCCATTAACAGATGGCATAAGCTATGAAGATTTTGAATTTAACTGCTCTCATATTCAGGATGCTCAAATTAAAGATAAGACAATGTACAAAATAACGGCAGATCTACAAATGCTGCAATATTTGTTTGATGAGAAGCTTAGCCTAAACTGTATTTAACATTAATTAAGAAGCCAGAAATTAAAATTGTTTTGGCCTCAGATGTAAGGCAAACAGAAGGCTTCCTTTTTTAGGCAAGACATTTTGGATTATGTTTTTATGCTGTAGTCACACAAAGCTTTTAATTCTGTGAAATGTTTTGGAACACACTTCATATGGAAAACTATTCCAAATCAACTAATAAGCATACTGAATATACCGTTGAGCTTTGACTCACAGTTTTTGGTGTGTCCTCCCTCCCCTTCTGATTAATAGCAAAATATAGGATTAAACAGAAAACAGAAAAGCAGTCACAATATGCCAAAGCATAAAGCTTGCATCCAGTCTCTCCTGAATGAATTGATTCTATGACTTTTGAAAGGATAAGAATTTTAAAAATAAAGATGAGCAAATGTCAAGCGGCAATTTATTTACCTAAGTATTATCTAAAGCCTGAACTGAATGCTAAAGGATAAGATGCAGATATAATGTAATCAGTTCAGGAACTGGAATAAGCCCTCTATTTTACTGCTTAAGTTTTAGGAACTCCACAGCTTATTTGAATGAGTCCTTAACCATGTGGCCTCACGGTACAGTGTACAGGCAGTAGCGCACCGAAGAATGCAATTCACAAGATTCAGTAACCTGAATGAGGAGTCTGCGAAACCAGGGAGGAGATAAGGACTTGCAATTTGATTTCAGCTGCTTATTGTGTTACAAGGTCTATGTTGCTGGTCTCTATCTCTCTTTGGGATGTCTAGCCATAGAGTCCCAAAATATCTTGCCCAAGATAATCAATATTTAAGAAGCTTAGCTGTAACTAGAGATTTATTCTTTTGCTTTCGCTACTGTTAAATATTTTCACTTATCTGTCTGAATTTTTAAAAGCATGAACTATGCTTATCAACTGAGCATGATAGATGTATTTTGACACTAGATTGTCTAAGAAAACTATACTGAATCCTATTTCAGCAGGAATGTGACAGACTGTTCCAGCTGACACATAATGTCCAAAAAAAACACCACTATACATACACACCTTCGTTTGTATTTAGAACACTTGATTTTCTGCCTAAATATTATTAGTTCGTCATCTTAGCATGATTATGAGTAGCATGTATATGATCAACAACATAGACCTTGGGCAAAATTCAAAAAGACCTTTTCTAATGAAATGTAAACTTCTGTACTTATATTTCTCTCCTTGACTCATCAAGTCATAAAGAAAAGTCACTGACATCTTTTGGAGAGATGCACCTTCGTATGCTCATGGAGCAAAAGCAACACAGAACTGCTAACTGGTGTACTGTGTTTGGTCACCTACTGTTACGGCAAATATAGCACAGAGATCCATTCCTAAGCTGAATGGAGTCCCTCTGAAGAACAGGTCATTTTTTTTCTTCCCACTGTACCTACTTGGATTTCCTTTTTGACTACTTCAGTGTTCTAACAGTAAGAAACATCTTGTAATTTCTAGCCAATTTGTGCTGGCAAGTTTGTAGACAATTATTCATGCACTTCTAGTTATTCAAGTATGAGCTTTTTAACTTGGATATCTTTCTTCTCCTCCTGATGGTTATATTTCTTCTCATCTACTAGGTTCTATACTTCCAGGCAACTCTTTTCTAAATCTTTTCTAGGAAGACTTAATTGTTCTAGATCATGACTTATCAAAATTGTCACTACATGAAGTTTTTATTTGTGATGGTATAAAGGAGAATATATCCCAACATATTTGCCCTTTTTTATCAGCTATATCAAATTTACGGCTCATTGCTGCCAATAGTAAAAAAATCTATTTTTTTTCTTCTTCAGCTATTTCTAGCTTCTGAGTTCTTAGAGCTACTTGTCATTAGTTTCAAAATACATGATTATCCCTCTCTTCCCTATTGAGTTTCAGCTTCTTTCTATTACAATAGGTCTCAAGGTCATTCTAGTCTTTTTGGAAAATAGATAGTTCCTAGCTTTTGTTATCAGAAAATTTCAAGAGGACATGTTCTTTTCCATGAATGTGTAAAATCACCGGTGAAACCAAATACAACCCAAATTTGTTTCAGAGAAACAGCCTTCTACCTGCTCTTCCTACATTAATAACTCTCCTTACACTATAATCCATGTAGCCTTCACTTTAGTTAGTTTCTTTCAAAATTGTTTTCTGAATCCTCATAGTGACAATTCAATTATTTTATGAGGTAGTATCTTAAATACTTAGTCTGGTCTAGACCAAGTAACCTATCCTTGCCTAATAAAAAAATAACCAAAATAGTAATAATTTGTCTGACCTAACATACCTTTGAGAAGATACAGCCATTTTCTGGCACATATTGCTCTTTCCATGTGGTTGATTACTCTGACCTTTAAAAAAGACTTCAGACAGGCTATTGGGGGAGTTTAAATAGCAAAGTTATAATAACCCCCTACCCCATCACCTCCCCCTGCCCATATTTAATTAGAGATACTGTATTGACTATTTGTGAGTCAAAATGACCATTACAAACTGCCAGACCATGAGACATTATTGTTAGACTTATAAAAATGTCATTGAAATTTCCAATGTTTCTGAAGTGTGAATGGATCAGGGCCAATTTCTGTAAAGCCTTCAGTACTCTCAGTACCTGTTAATTTGAATGTGCATTGTATTACTCTTTGGAGGACTTGTGCTGATTACCTGTGAGGCCTAGGAAAAAAAGATTTCTCCATCCTGATGAATAATTTGGCTTCAGGTTTGGGGCCTTCTGTTGCAGTGTTGGAGCTCATCCATAGTTCGAGACATAACACTCAATGATGCTTACAGACTTCTCCAGTTCCTGATTGCTGTATTATATTCATCGGGGTTAAGCTCATTCCCACACCTGGGTTCAGAGCAAACTTCCACTTATTAAATTGCCAGGAGCCATTACCCTGTATTACCCTCTTATTAGCACAGATATTGGACTCATTTGGATGTTTTCCTAACTGTTCTTTGATATCTCACCGTGTTAGGACACTGGTGATGCTCTTGATGTCCCCTACTTTCAGTGGTCCATTGTAGGCTTTGGGGCTTCGAGGTTTCTTTATTAAAATTTACAGTTTATAGTGTGTGTTTCACATATAGCAAATGATTTGCAGATTGCTCCAGATTAAATAGCTATTGCATGGAATAGTGATCCATCATGTGTTGTCTGATAGAGCAGAACTGAAAATCTTTGCATGTATTTACTGCTGCTCCAAAGTTCCTGACACTTAACTGGAACATAGATATCAATAAAATATGAAAGGCCGGTTTCTTTTTCCCTACTATTTTCAAGGCTTTGCAAAGGAGAAGAAAATACTCTAGCTTTTCTTCCAAGGATTTGCCTGCCCTACAAAATGCCTCCAAAGTGAACAGAGAATCTTTTCCAGATGGAGAGAAGGCTTCACTGCAATGCAGTCAAGGACATTGCTTTCCACAGCCACCACTTAGCGCAGCCAACCCTGTAGCAAGGGGCTGAAAGCAGAACTGGGAACTGGCTCCAAAGGCCATACATTCCTGCCTGTTTTCCAGTCTCACTGAGAGCACAAGACTCCAGCCATGTGTTTCGTTAGATTATATTACTGAAGAGAACAAAGGAGTGCTTTATTATATACGTATACATATATGTGTGTGTTGGGGGGAGAGGTTCTTCCTTTTAATGCTCCTCGTACTGTACCATCCTTCTGAGGGATTCAAAAAGGTGATTTGGGAGAGCAATGGGAAGGAAACAACTGCGGAGTACACAGAAAGACGAAGTATGTATACAGACATTTGTCCAGCTGGTTAAATGGAGATTTTAGGGTGCAAATCACTGGATGAACACCTACAGCTGTTTCCATCTCCTTGCAAAACCATGAAAAATAGTAGGAGAAAGAAACTGACCATTATGTTTGATTGACACCTACGTTTCAGCTACGTGGTAGGATCTAGGCAATCACAAAAAACAAGAAGAAGTCACTGGATATGAGACTTATTACATTTTTTGTTTTTTCTCAGGTATTCCTTAGCTTCATGGTAAGTCTTAGCACCCATGGTTAGTTTTTCATGGACCAAAGAGATTCAAGCAGAGATTTGACTGACAATAGCATCACAGGCAAGATTACAGTGAAAATTACTATGAAAAAAAGATTACACTTTAGGGTCTGGTATTGTCTTCCAAACTGAGGTACTTGCTGTGGAATAGAGGGAATTCCTAAAATCAGGATTTTTTTTTTTTTTTTCCCAAACCATCCTCTTCTGTGTTATAAATCCCTTAGAATGACGCATCAGGAATGTGCAGTGAAGGAAAGGAAGCTCAGCTGGTGAGTTTTCTCAGCAGGTTCTCCCTCCCCCCCCCAAGCCACCAGGCAGTTTTTGGACAAGATGTTGTAAAGTCATAGTTTTGCCTATACACTATCATTTCCCATTTTTCAGTGCCTCAAAAGAATATCTGCACTTGGCAGACCATGTTTTGCACAGAAAATTTTAACCTGATAAACGTTTCAGTGAGAACCATTCCCACGGCAAATGCCAGCCATCAGCTAACTGCAAGCAGAGGAAGGTCTGAATTGTTAATAAACACTGTGGCATTTGTAGTGAGAAAATGGTTTATGATTTTTATCCTTTTTCCTATTGCCTTTGCTCTCAAAAACAGCATAGCTATTTTACTGAATACCATAAAAAATAAAATTTATCTTTAATTAAAGCTTAGAAGAATCCCCAAAGATGAACATTTCAGGAAACTGTGAAAGATTAAAGACCTGACTGTGTCATAAAAACCCTATTAGATTAGGTGAAGAGCACTGTAGTAAACATGTGCTTTCTGTTGACAATGTATTACTATTACTACAGCACTACTGCTTTAAATTTTTTATCTAATTTATTCACTCCGATTTAATGATCCATCATTGGACTTAGAATCATAGAAACATAGAATCAGTAAGGTTGGATGAGACCTCTGGAGATCATCTAGTCCAACCCCCCTGCTCAGCAGTGTCTCCTAGAGCACGTTAGACAGGGTTGCATCCAGGCAGGCCTTGAATATCTCCAGAGAAGGAGACTCCACAGCCTCTCTGGGCAACCTGTGCCAGTGCTCCGTCACTCCCACAGGGAAGAAATTCCCCCTCACGGTCAGGCAGAACTTCCTGTGGTTCAATTTCTGCCCATTGCCTCTTGTCCTGTCACACGGGACAACTGAAAAGAGGTTGTCCCCATGCCCCTGACACCCTCCCTTCAGGTACTCGTACACATTGATAAGATCCCCCCTCAGTCTTTTCTTCCCCAGGCTGAAGAGGCCCAGCTCTCGCAGCCGTTCCTCATAGGGCAGGTGCTCCAGCCCTCTGATCATCTTCGTAGCCCTACAGACTTGATGTGTACTAGCTTGTTAAATGTATATTTAAACTTCTGTATTCTGTTCAGTCTTATGAGGGATGAAAATATGAATAAAGAAAGATCATGGAAGAAAAGTCAATCAGTAATGAAAACAAAAACTATGGACTTCCTTTCTGGAGACCAATCTGTTCATGACATGTAATGATATCTTGCCTGGTAGGAACAGACAAGAATGCAGTGATTTCAAAGGAAAAGTCTTCTCTCCTGCAATTGAGTATCAAATATTTGTATAATGAATTTTAATATGTATATTTGTTTCTATTTATGGGGATCAAATATTCAATTTCTGTTGTGAACAAGCACAAATGTCAGTGTGCTGACAGTAGGAGTAATGTGAAAAACATTGCCAAAAAGTAATTGAAGTATGGGTTCTTACTTATAAATAAATGAATTATTTTTAAAGTTAAGCTCTCACGACGTTCAAGGGCCATATGTTTTACCCAGGATGTCGCAGCTTGTTGATGTCTCACAAGTCCCATATAACAACATTGCACACACACACACAAAAAAATCAGTTTATTTTCCCAAGTTCTTTACCTTGAGTCCTTTGACTCCTCTGACTTCTCCACCATTCAAGCATCACCCCAGCACGAAGCTGATCACAGAAGCTAGGCAGCCACTAAGTTACATCTCAGTCTCAGCCAAGTTTATTTATCAGTACTGAATAATACCTGATTGCAGTACACAGCATGACTGCAAAAGGCTGCAGACACTGAGGGCAAAAAAATGCCTCTACTGAAATAACAAAGCTTTGTGACTGCTTTCAGGAATCCTTGGGTTAAGAACACTACGGTTTTCATAGTATTCTTAATTTGGAGCACAGATTCTTTCACCCCCTGACATTTCAGTTCAGGCTGTGTAATAATGATCCTCCAGATAGTTACATTTACTCTTAAATATCCTGAATTTTAATAAACCTGTAGATGTGAGGGGCCATAAAGCTCTTGTCCTTGGTTAAACTCTTGTGTTTGAGATTTCAACTAGTTTAAAGTAGAATTTATCAGTAGTACACTATGTCTTTCAGTCATGCAACAAATCTCAGCACAGAAGCTTCTGTGATGTTTTTGCACTGCAGTAGCGGTGCTTACGGAAACAGGGCAGGGACGCGTGTGATATAAAACAATTATGTGAGAGAATAGGGTAACATTTTCAAATTCATCTAACTAGAAACTCTACTGTTGTCTTCCTGTGGGCTGCAGGTGCTTAGATTCCTGAAGCCTGAACTGTGCAGAAGTCACTTTTGAAAGTGGAAGCTTAGCCAACTATTTTAATAGAAAGTATATATCCTTAATAAAGCATTTTAGGCTTTTGACTCCACCTGACTTGTAAGGATTTTAGGCAGCCAAACAATTTATGCCTCTGTGCCTCAGACCTATCAACAAGAATCTTGCCACTCCTAAGAAAGTTTGCAAATCTGTAATAAAGTATCTTGCTTTTCAATTTTAGTTTTATGTCCAGAACTGACATATTCATTTTTGCAAAAATCAAAGATATAAAGACAGAAATTTTTCAGACAGAAATTTTTCGGGATGCTTTAAAGAGAGCCTGAAAACTATGTATTTACAGGGAGCAGAAGGCAGAAGCTCCTAAGAGGAAGTTATTTTAACTTTCAGGGAATGTTGGGCCAATATCCTATGGTATCTTTGGGGACAGAAGTAGAAGCAACTTCAGGCAAATCCATTTAGTTATGGTGTTCCTGGTATAACTAAAAACTAATGTGTATGAGACATTAAATTTACCCACAGCCCTCTTGCAATGATTCAGCATCTAAAAAGTCTTTTGATGTTTTAAAATACAGAGCCAATTGTGGTATTCCACTAATAAAATGATAGATGTAATTATTCTAGTTATATTAACTTTATTTAGCTATTTTAAATTATATATAACTTTATTTTAAAATAAAGATATATACTTTTCAAATACAATATTCCTTGACACGGCCAGTTTATTTTCTTTTCTTCCAGTTCATTTCAGATCATATTTATACCATTTGCTTACTGACCTCTGAAAGTCAGCTTTTATAGCAGCTTTCAAGAAGGTAACTAATCTTATGGTTCAGAGCAATGATGAACCTTCAGAACAAAGGTTTAAAGCCAAAGATAGCTGGAAAATGCAGATAGCAGAAATATATATATATATATAATACCCCTCCCACAAAAATACCATGTATTTGGGTTCGAACAGTCAATCTTTAACACTTTGTATAGAATTAAAGAAAACATCCCTGAACCTATTCACTTTTCTGAGTTCATACCCCCCCCCCTTACCCTGCCATCTTTTTCCACATCATTATTCCAGTGAGTGACTGTGTTCTGGATGAAATGATCTGGTTCCTTGTACTTTAGGTTTCCTCTTGGTCTTGGAGCGTTCCTGCAATATGAAATATGATGATACATTTTTGTTTTACAGTGCTTTCTGCATTGGTGCATTGACAGGTAGGTGTAAAGTGTCTTCTGTTTGCTAGCTCCTTTTTCAGCTGCAGTGGCCATACCTGTGACTGGAAGCTCCCCTTGCCCAATTAGACTACTCTGCCAGTATTTTCCTTTATATGTATGTATGTATATACATATATACACATACACATGCATGTGCACATATACATATGTACATATACGTGTGTGTGTGTGCAAATATACATACACATGTATGTATATACAGATATATATAAAACTGTTGTGCTAACATCCCGACTATGTCGATTTGTCACCAACAGAGGGTGGAACAGCAAGGCACAGAAAATCCACTATACATTCTAACATTTAGGCTTTATCCTTTATTAGGTAGTGAGTAAGAGACATAAAAAGAATCGAGTTTGTTGTTTACAGCTGAAATTTAAGAGACTTGTGTGAACAAAAACTTGTTCCATAGAGCACTGTGACAAAAGAGGTCCAAGAAAACTGAAAGTGTCATTGCGAATTAGCTGATGTAAGTATTGGAATGACACTCTTGTTTCTAGCAACACTTGCATTAACTCTGCCCTTAGTACTGTGCCTCCATACATGCCACAGGCCACAATGTTTTGGCAAGGATCAGCCTGTTGATTTTAATGGCATCTCGACAACATGGCAGGATGCAGAGCAGGTACCCGTGTACCAAAAGGCCATGCTTAAGAGCCTACAGTCTCTTCTTTTCCAGTCTGTGTATTATTTCTTGGGAGAAAATCTCTCCCCAGCCCATCTCCCTTCCCAGAACACCAGTCCTCCTCGGCTTGTTCAGCAAACTGTTAATTCCATGGACTATTACAAAAGGCTCTGGAGACAACCGGCGGTTCACGGAGCACAGCTAGAAACCAGTGCCCTGTTCAAGGAGGAATTCACACACAGCTGGCAATGGCATTACAACTTCTGCAAAAAGAAGGAAGGTTGAAAGTAGGCTTAAAAACACCCAAGGCCAAGACTTTGCAAAGAGGAGTTTAACGTTACTGTGATATATTCAGGTACCCAAGTAAGTGGAAACATTTTCTAAATACTGAACGGTAGGCCCAGGTTTTGAAGGCTGGCCTGTCTACTGCCTCTTTACTGGGAGCTAGAGAGTATGGAGCCCTTTTAAATGTCAGCCCCTAATAATTTAGGTGCCTAAACTTGGCTTCAGGAACTTACCCATACTCTTCTCTTTTTGGAAACTGGGCCAAAGCAATCCAGCTAGTAATCAGCCCTGAAATCACCATCACACTTGTTCTATGTCTGCATTGGAGTCAATTAAATATAACCAAAAGCCCATTTGATTTCAAGGCACAAACGTTGCAAATAAACTGGATGAAATACATATACATAATATAGAACTTATTTTAATACTTGTAGATAAATAAATGCATCTCTTTGGAATTCTTTGGACACAGACATCCATGGAACCTCTTCTTTCTCTCTTTTTATATATATTTTTTATAAAATCTATATGCAGAGAGGTTTAAAAAATGGCAAATACCAATGGAAGTCTCACTGATGAACTGCAAGTCAAAGTGCTGTATATTCCCATCCTCTAGATCTCCCAACTGTCCATATTAACCATAGGCAGTATTAGATAGCAACCACATGGTCAATATTTTGCATTACATCATTTTAATAAAATCTTTTAAATTATCTCCCCATCTAAACTTAAATTATGTTTTTAATTTTTATTCCTCCTAAATGTATGGTAGGCATTTCACTTAGCTACACATCAGAGTGGTTGCATGTGACTCAGCAGCACACTCCAAAATACTAATAGATACTTTTCAGCTCCCTATGGGAAAAAGCAGGCAGTAAGAATCAGATTCAAGACATGTCTATTTTTTCTCTGTTGTTTGATACTTACCACTTAATGACCCACATGTGAAAGTCAATGGTTATATAATTATTTTATATAGTAGATTTTCTGTTATAAGTTATTTTTCTTACTCTAACATATATACAATATATCTATATATACCCCTGATAAATCTTACTTTAAAGGGACACTGTCAACCCCTTTAAGCCTCACAGTAAATATATAAGGCTTTAAGCTGTCCATACATAAAGGTCAGCTAGAGAATTCAAGGGTCCCTTCAAATCCTAAAGGTTGTATTTGCTCCAAACCCACAATGTGCAGTTATCTCATAATATGTATCTCATGTGTTGCTGTTTACATTTTATATGTATATTAAAACATTTTATATCACATCAGCAGGAAATGAAACAAGAGAATAGATCTGTTTCTAAGACTAAGCCTATAGCAAAAATATGATACCTGTATCTACAGACACTCCCACTGGTATGATATAAAAAGAGTATGTGCCATTCTTGGGATAAAATTCTGGCTACATTGCAGTCAGGGGGAACCTTATATTGACTTAAATGAGGCCAGGATTTCTTTCTTGGTTTTCATTTGCTAGTTATGACTATGTGTAACCCATTTGTGTCTTCTCTCTGCTCAACACTGAAGTGTCATGCCTGTTTCATGAAAAGAGTATATTTTTTGCTGTCCACTGGCATGCCTTAAACAGTAATCAATCCTGTATGTATTACACCTTTTGAATATACACACACTGTACACATACGTTCTCAGCTAGATAAAAGTTTGCCCTATTCTGTGTACAGCATATGATTTAACTTCTTTTTTCATTAAATCTTCTTTACCATTTACTTCGTCCTAACTATAGATTATCTTCATGCCCATTCTTCTGCAGGTGAGGAAAATCATTTTTGCTCACCAGGAACAGCTCCACATTACTGTCATCATTTTTGACTACTTACCAAAGTGACATAATTTGTTCATTTTATCTTTTGAAACTCAGTTAGAAACCTAGTGGCATAGATAGAGACACAATACTACTGTTTTACAAGACATCTATTGTAACTACTTTTGTTCAGATAAATACCCAGTAACTGCTGATTTGGCAGGAGGATTGGTAAGGGTACTACTATTCACAGTGTTTCTTTTTTTTCCTTCTTCTTTAATCTACAGAATAAAGTATTTTATGTACATTGGAACCAGTTAATGCCCTTTAGACAAATTTGTAAGTTGTTTCATAAAGCAGGAAAGACATTGCAGGGAAATATGTGCCAAAAAGCACAGTCAAAAGGCTTTGCAAGTTTTATATGTCACTACAAGTCAATGCTGGAGATCAGTTCTAAAACGATCAATACTCGGGAGGAATGCTCTCATCTGGAGAAAATACTGCCCATTCCCCCTTTTAGAATTTGTTCAGTTCTCTATCAAAAGTCCTGGCTCTTCATATATACTTTAAACTATAAATAAACACTGCATAGTTCAATGTTCTTGATTTTCTTTTTTGTTTCTTTTGATTTGAAAAATTATTGCAGTACAATTAATTCCTGTGTGGAGTTCAGTAAGGAGCGAACAGCACAGGAGTATGGGTGGTCCGTATAGGCCCCGGAGCTGGTCGTAGGAGTGCTGGAGGAAGTGCTGAAGTCTGGAAAAGGGTAGCTGCTGGGGCTGTTCGAAGACTGAAAGGGGAATTCACAGCCACAGCAGCAGCTGCTGCTGCAGCTGCTAGCGGATTTGGTAAGATTCGCGGAGCCATTGGCTTTGAAGGTTCCTTTGAAAATACTAATTTTACCTGTGGGGAAGAGAGAAAACAAACAAACAGAGAGAGATAATTTGTTCATATTAGCTACAGGATGGAAAGCTTGACTTAGACTGTAAGTGGAAAATCAGGAGAGCGGCCTTGCACCAGTTACTGACTCTACAAGCTGCAGGTTTGCAACAGGAGATACAATCTCCCACACATCGAATGAGAGAGTGGGATTTGGTAGGGGATAAAGAGTTTCAATATTCAGCTGGTTGTGGGCTCATGCCTTATCACTGAGACTTATAATTTAATACGAGATGAGAAATCAAAGCAAACCTAAAGAGGGGCTGGGTGATCAGCATCAAAGTAAAGCTGCACATATCCTGCAAGAATTAAATAAGAAAAAATTAGCCATCAACTGGAGACCTCCATCAGGACTGCTTCATGATAAAGACCAGAGCAGAATGAAAACATATCCTATTCCCTAGTATGACTGAGAAAATACTTCTGCTTTTATTATTGTTAGGATGCAAGTTCTGCTTAAAATCTCCAGTTAGCTGCTTTTTATTAGCTTGTTTTTACTCTAATTACAAGTATTAGAGTAATAACAAGTACATTTTACTGTACATTTTGTTTGTTATTACTCTAATAACAAGTAAATCAAAAAAAGCTTAACTTGCACAAGTTATGAAAATCTCCAAACTTTTCATGCGTTCAAATAGGTGATGAAATCTATGGGTGCTGCCCTACATCATCTTGCTCTGTCTTCAGAAGCTTTTTTCCATATAGATACTGCTCATTCATACAAAGACTGAAAAAGTCTCAGATGTTTTTAAAATATTACCATGAAATACTTTTATCTATATCACCTAACAAAAGGCAAAATCATGATACTGTAAGTAATCACTTTTATAACATGGGCCTTGTGCAATACCAAATACAATTTAGAAAATCCTTCATTTATGGTTTCCAAAGAGAAAAAAAAAATCTCAAGCATCACTGTTTATTATTTCTAAGACTAATTAAAAATGCTCACAGAGGTTCATTATTATTTGTGTATAGAGCATTTATATTTTGTATGCACATAAAGGAACACCAGAGTAGTCTACACAGATTTCTGCAGACTTCAATGGGATTTTAATTTTCTAATTAGAAGCCAGGAGCCTGAATACGTTTGCTGTTCTGGTTTTATAATTCTAAGATAAGGATATAGACCTCACCCAATGATAAAGAACAATTCCCACTGGCTCTGTCAGACCTTAGGTGGGGTCCCTGCCCTGGGAGGAGCTGTTGTCCTTTACCAAGAACATATATATGGTATGGTACATCTCAGTCTCAGTATGGACACTTCTCACTCACTGGGAAAGATCAATTTCTCATCCTTGAAATTGAAAAGGGTTTTCAAATAATTATCTTGCACCACATCAGTCTGATATTTTCCACTCAACAGGAGTTTGCTGAGTGAGTAGTCAGAAAGGAAGGACAGGAACTGCATGGCAAGTTTCATCACTATATTATCACTGTATTCCAAAAATGTTCTGTTTCTTTACCAGTCAAATGGGTACTGGCAACTCTGTAGGCCTCAAGATCCTGTAAAACTCTGGAGGAGATATTCAAAGGGGACCAAATTCTATACTTCTCTTAATGGAGGACATAATGGGTGTTAGATACAAGTCTCCTCATTGCACATACAAAAATCAATGAACTTATCTTTTTCTTGATCAATACTAGACCTACTGAATCAAGCCATCTTTCTTCCCTTTCTGAATATTTTACTTTTTCCTCTTTTCTTACTATTTATTTACTAAATAGTTTTTTCAGCTTTATTTAGAATAGACAGTGAAAAGCCCTCAAAAACAAAGAAAAAAACCCTGCAAAAATACAAAAAACCCACCCTCTAATGGGGTTCTTACTGTGGTCTGCGATGTTTTCCGTCAGGGTCATTTTACTATAGAAAAACGTGGATTTGTAAAATGATCAAATGCCAGATAACTTTTTTTCTCTTTGGTCTGGTATTTTATATATACTGGAAAATTGTGGCTTCATGTATCAAATAAATAACAACATTACAAGATTTCTTAAACCATGAAATTGTATCATGGGAATTCATAAAGCTTTTTCCTATGAAAGAAAAAAAATGTACAAAACATGAAACTGGAAAGCTGTTGTTCTAGAGAAACTATGAAAAGGTAGTATGTTCTTTTTCTAACTTCTGCAGAAAAAAACTTTGCTGAGGCTGATGCATTTTTGTCATGAAGAGCAAAGATCTTAGGTGACTGTTTATATAAAAAGGCTAAGACAACCTTGCAGCTCTTAAAGGAATCATAAACTTCTAATGAAGTTAGATAGCCTTTTAGTTCATTTATCAAAATGTTTCTATTCTCCTTTCAAGACAGTTGCAACAACAATAATATTTATCATATACAGAACAATGTGTCTTAATTTCAAATCTCTCTGCAAGTACTATACAACAGGTCAGCATGAAGAGTTAAGTAGGCATCACTCGCTTCATTTACAGTGGAGTGAACGAAGGGACAATAAGGGACTTGAAAAATTAGTGGGGAGTTAAGGAAGTTAGAAAGTCTATAGTTCATCAAAACCATTTAGATTCAAAGTAAAATTAGCATATCTTTGGCTTGTTACTATGCTATTTGCATTTGAAGTGCCAGCAGTTTTGGTATTCTTCCTGTTCAAAAATAAAACAAAAGAAAACAAAAAAAAATGGAGAGCTGCTCTTACCCTTCTGCTGTGTAGCCTCTATTCTACTACAGAGATCTGTTGGTTTATTGCTAACTCATTCTTTCTCCTTTAAATCTCTTTTGCCTCTTTGCTCACCTCCTGCTTGACTTGTGGACAGTGTGGATTGTGCGAGTGGGAGAGCAGGAGAAGGACACGTCGCCTGTGTTATTTGTCTATGCAGCAACTGAATGGCCTTGACTGGAGTTCTCAGAAATCACCACTACATAAATAAGTGAGTAGATGACTATGCACAGTCACAGCAACAGTAATGAAATAGTTATTTCCATCTTTTGGGAAACAACGAATTTCCTAAAGGAATAATAATCCTGTCAGTGAGGCTTTAGCTGTTCCATACCCTGCCTTCCTAATTATATATTTTCTATTCCTTTCAGTATAGTTTATAACTGTCAGAGACCTTGGCCTCCCTGGAGTATTACTGACAAACCCTATGGGGCCATTTCCTCACCAGCGGGTCTGCCAGAATAGTGCAGTACAGTATGTTATGACATCTGGGAAAGCGCCTACACAACTGAATGATGCATAAATATACCACACATTAGGCCTGTCCCAAAAAGGACAAATTTTCTGTTGCCAGGAAAAGAGTGTTAGTTCAACCAGAAGAGAACTGGGCTTTCACAGAAAAGAGCTCCAAATTCTGCCTCTCTTAAAGAAGATGGACAATGAGTGAGTGGATGATTTGTATGAGGCCAATGAGTCAACACCCTCCCCCTGCCAAAACCCTCTATAAACCCTTACAAAACCACATGTCACACAAAAAATATCACACAGTTTATCTGATGGAGATAAATGCCACAAGCTTCACTCTCCAGTCCACAGTATAAGCTGTTTCTTGACTAATGGCGGAATCCTAACAGGGTTTTTATTAAAAAGTAAACTTTCTTTTTTTTTTCATCCTTTGAAGTTGAGAGAACTGTGCTTCAGAAAGCTTATCCTGGCAGTTGGGAATGTGACCAGAACCATGCTGGAACTGAGTGGAATGAACTGCAAGATGGATTTCTTTTTAAATATTTCAATTGTTATCGGAGTAGTCTTCTAAATTAGGTTAGAATTAAAGATTTTATGTTTAGAGTTTTACTTAGTCATTTCATCAGTCTTGTCTTGGGTGAAAACTGGAATGATCCTGTTTAGTGTCTGGATATTTCTTTCCATTCTTGCTGTCTAATAACCTTTGAAACAAGGCTCTTTTCTGAGGTCATTCAGTGCAGTTACAAAACGAGCATGTACTGATTGCAGTCCAGCACCCATCAAAGTAAATAAAAAGTCTCTCATAGGCATCCATGGGCTCATTCAGACACTCTACCCCTCTCATATTAAACGTTTTTCCACTCACATTTTCTAAAAGGCTTTTGTGAATAAGAAGGTGATTGGCTTACCCCTAGAGGATGTGTTCCCTTTTGGAGTTTGTTGTAAGGGCTGTATTTAGGTTTAGGTGGTTTCCCAGCAGCTCTGTCTTTGTGCCTTCTACTGCTTATGTGCTGTTAAAAAAACATATTGGAAAAAAAATTAATGAGCATTACTTCCTTAACAGACCACTTCAGCTTCTGCTTCAGACAAGGGTGCTCCAATATTGAAGGCTACTGCTCTCCACTTTGAATAATTCAGTAATGAATGGGAAATTGGTTTGTTCCAATCTGAACAACTTCTTTGTGAACCATGTATCAGGACTGTGATTTTCAGAAGTGCTCCGTTCAACTCCGCCTCCACTGCAGTCAATGAATTTCCCACCTTTGTTAACTTCAAGAGGACCTGAATTAGGCCAAAGTTAGAAGCCTTTGAAAAATTCATCCCTATCTTTGTAAAGCACCTATCAAACTCAAACCACTGCTGATAGAAAGTTTTGGACAAATGTTAGAAATGGTGTGTCCCCTATTCACACAATAAATAAATAAATAAATAAATCCCTAAGAAGCTTAGAGATACTTCTAAGATTTCAGCTGAAAGATGGTTAAATATCAAATTAAATGATAGTGAAATAAAATCACAAAATCCATTATCTTCTTCATAAAATCTATTAGATTTTACAAGAGTCCTTCCACACAGAATTTATTGCAGTATTAGATGTAAAGGACTTTTTCCAGAACAAATCTTTTTACTTTGATTTTCATTCTCAAAAGAGTTCGTACAAAACGAACAAAGACAGAAGAAATAACTGGATATTTTTTCCCTGAAAACATAAGACAAGTATTGCTATTGTCCATTACAGAATTTATCTTCATTCTTGTAAAGTTCCTTAACAAGTATTTAATTCCAAAAGGCATATGGAATTAAACTAAGTGTTTTACAGAACAAAGACTTTGTTCATCTGAAGAATGACTGAATATGACTTAGTGTAATTGCAGTTTGGAGGTCATGCTTCTCAGTTACAGAGCAACACTGATAAAAAAAAATAGAAATCCTATCCATTCCACATTTCTAAGCAGGTTATTCAGAGTTCTGTGAAAATACTCGTTGCACCCACATCCACATCTTTGTCAAGGCAGATATTGTGCAGCATACTTAACGGCAGGGTTTATCAGCTCACGACAATTATAGTAGCCTAAAGACAGTTGCAACATGTTGCAGCTCAGGAATTCTATAACTCCTTTTTAAAAAAGATATAATCAAGAGCTTTAGAGAAAATGCATTCAGTGCAAGGGAAAAATCATACTAAAACCAAAACACACAGCACAAAGATCAAGTACAAAGGACAAAATCCCAAGCTCCATTTAGATGTGACCGGTCAGACTGAAACATGCTGATTCTGTTGGTACTTTATCACCATGAAAACAAAGAATAGCCAAGGATTCACACTCTGCAAGCTAGCTGAGTACCTGTTTCAGTTGTGTCTCAGAGTTTACGTGCACATCACATATTTCACAGTGAAATGTTTTGTTCTGAAGGCCTGTGTTTCCTTTATTCACAGGTCCCTTGCCTTTTACGCCTGCCCGGGGAAACGCTTTTATGGTTCCACTTCCATTCCGAGCTTCCAGCATAGTTTTGTGCTTAGTCCCTGGAGACATTAGAAATGGGAAACAGAAAAAACTTTGGCAATTTGGTTGCATTCATTGTCTTTTTCTTTTTTCCCTAAAAAAAAAAAAAAATTTATATAAACCTCAGCTTGGTGCTATGTGTTATCCTTGGAATACGACTGTGTTTGCCTGTATTGGATTCATACTAATGTAATAATATTTCACATTTGATATTTATTTATTATATTACTCATCTGTAGGTAACACACTAGAACAAAGCAGCCACACCAGCAAGTAGTGGCACAGTCAGGTATCCTGATGTGAAGTTAAATGGGTGTGACATTTCTCATTAATTCCTGCTGCTAATAAGACCCAAATTGTAGTTGCAAAGAAAGAGTAATTTACCTATTAAAGGTATAGTTGGCTTTGATTTGTAGTCCTCCTGAATGGATTGATAAACACTATGCATTAGGTAGCTTACACTTAAATCTGTAATTAACTAATTAGTTCCCAAATCACAAAGGGACAGGGGTTCCTGGCAGCAACTTATGGATCTTAATGGCCTGGACAGAAACCAAAACCTGTGAGAACTATGCACTTTGCTTGCATTTTTGATTAAAATAAATGTTGGATGGAAAACAATAGTGTCCAGCTGCCATACCTTTATTCAGACTTTCTTGCACTATTGACTTCCACACAGGTAGTCTTTGATGATAATGGACTGCTACTACACAGAGAATTAGTGCCCCAGTAATAATCACTACATGCATCCACATGTATGTGTCTCCAAGCACGCAGGCATGTGAGCATATACACAGTTTATAAGCACAGAAGGCTAAAGTTGGACGAGTTTTGACTAAATATTCAGAACAATATTTAGGCTCTCATCTTGACCAGAAGAATGTTTTAGGATGTAGTCTTCATATAAAGTTTAATAGTTTAAATGAGTGCAGCTCTATTAACTTCAGTTTCTACCAGTTGAAGATCTGACATACAGCAAACACAGCATTTAAAACTGATTAGGCTTTGTTTCTCATGAATACCAACAAATTATCATTTCCTTTTTAAATTTCAATGGATTCTACAGCCATGCCAAAGTTATTTCTTTTTTTATTACACCAGAAGACCATTCCTCATTTTGGTGCAGGTATATCATCTCTTTCTTGGTATTTCAGAGCTGAGGATATCTTTCTATCTCTTACTTCTGTTTACTATGCTCTCGGATAATCCCTGACACCCAAAATAAGGGACTGTTGTAGGATTATCACAGATAGTCACTGCTACCATATGAAATTCCAAGATCTTTTAACCCTGCTCACCACAAACCCAATGAATAAGATGTTTAAAACAGTGACTGCAAATGATGCCTCTCTACCACTAGAACTTATTAATGCTGCTCTCTCTGCTACTTAGAAAAAGTTTAAAATTTAAGAAAGACAAAAGTAAACTGCCCATTCAACTCTCAAACATTAATCTCTATCAGCCAATTATAACAAAGGAAAAATATATATAATTTTCAGAAGTTACTGGCAGACAATATGCACCTAAGTATTCTAACTCTCATCATTGAACTCTGACTGACTGATGCTCCCTGTTTCAGCCTTAGTTTGTTAGATTTCACACAGCTCTAAAGGCATTCATAGGCAGTTTGCTAGATGGCATAAACAAAAGTATGCAAACTCCAAACATCAAAGGTAACGAAGCATGAGCTGTCACTTAGCTCTATAAGGTCTGGAAGCTGCAAAAGCTAAAATGGAAGAAAATGGGTAACTTGCAAGCAATGAAATTCCTTTCTTCCCCCTTTATGAAAGACTCTTGGCTTGTCATTTTTATTCTTTAATAGTTAATGAATTCCATGTAATTGCCAGTTTTCTGCCACCTCTTTGTCCCCTGCTGCAAGAGATCTAATCTATTCAGGGGAAGATAATTGCAGAGCTCTTGAGAAAGAAGGAAAAAAAGGAAGAAAGCAAGCACTGCTCCATCTCACCACTGTTGTGCGCCTCCAGCTGCGAGGCAGAGTTGACAGCGACTTTGCATAGTGAACAGTACAGCAGTCTTTTTGCTTTTTCTTCCTCCGTCTCCACGGAAGGGCATGTGGTGCTGCTAGTGGCTGTCGTGGGGATTTTCTCCACTTTAGAGGTGATCTCCGTGGTCATAACACTGCTCTTCCGGATTTCCACGGTTGTCGTTGTTGATATTGCTGGTGTCCCTGTGGCAACGTCTGTGGGCAAAGGGAGGAGATGGAGGGAAACAAAATAGAAGGTGGTGACCCTTGGTATTTGCATGTTTGCATCCCAATGCCGTAACCGCACAGAAAGCCAGACCATGCTAGTGAAACGACTAATAGTAATGAACTAAATCTGACTTCTTCTTTGTATTTTTTATGTTTACAAAGTACAGTACTCCCATGTATCAAAATGCCATGTATTCTGCTTCCGTCATTCTGCTAACACTCAGTAAATACAGAATTATAAACTGTGAAGACAGGTCATTAAGACTGTGCTGTACAACTGAAGGATAATTCACTAAAAGAGATCATATAAATTACCAGTACAATAGGAAATTAACATTTATTTACAGCCCTTCAGGCACATAAACTGCCATAGTCCTGCATAATACTTACTCTGATTAAGTAGTCAATTTAAAGTTTTAACATTCTGTACTCACAAAATTGAAATTAAAATAATAATATGTTCTTGATATCAGATAAAACATTGACACTTCACTTGATCTTAGTCAAAACTAGTATTGAATGAACAGTAATTATTAATATATACTATATATATATATTTACACACACACATACATACAAATAATATATAATAATGATATTGATTAAATACACAACAGTCTATATTTGAGATCCACCTAGACACTAAAAAGACTTTTGTTCTGTGCATCAATTTTATGTTAGGAAAAACTCTAAGCATGTTATATACCTAAAACTATTTGGAAATTTAGCGCCTGGATCTAAGAACAAACGGTTTTTGTGTAGTTTTTGAACCCAAGAGAGAGAAAATACACAATAATATTATGGTCTGAATAATGTATAAATAGTATTTTGTATGACTGAGTTCTAAGTATTAGTGCTCAATAGTGCCAGTTAACCCAGCAAGCTCAGTAAACTCAATTCAAGCCTCCAGATGAGTTTTTTTTCCATCAGGTAAGTAAGTACTGGGAGGGCCTACATCTCTGCCAAGGACATGCCATCCAAGTCCTGACTGCAACAAGGAGCTGACAGCTTAAACTCCTACAGGGTTCCCACAGATCTCTCCTCATCCCATTTTGGAGTCTGAATGCCCTGGACTCAGATTTTCCCTCCAGAGAGCATGGTATCCTCACCTCTTAGATTCTTCCATTGAAGTTCACTTATTTCCTGTTAAACATCTCCGCAGTGCCAGAGAAAGAGAAAATTATATGACAGTACAATCTAGCAGATAAGTTCCTATCAAGGTAAAGGACTAAGATCCTGCACTGATGTGGCAGGGAAGAAGATAGGAAATAAGTGACAATAGAAGGGAATAAGGGACAGGCATAGTCCTGTCTTTTCTGAGAGAAAAAGCTTTGCAGTGCTATACTTTGTCATTCTAAACATACTGAACAGGAGCTTCTCCTACAAGAAATATTAGTTGCTTTACTGAGATTACTCTTGGAATTAGGTAGTTTCCAATGTAAACAGCTCAGTTTGGTTTCATGTGTCTCTTGCCGTTAGTGTGTTCTACCTGCAATGTGCTTTATCTATTGTCATCTATTAGAATAGGCAAAATAAGTATTCTTTAGCTTGCAGATCACAGTATGTGTTGCGATGCTAGAGAGACACATTAAATGATGCCTGCAGAGGTATGGCTCAGACTAATCCTGTTCAACAATTTCATTAATGAAGAACATGCCTATTAACTTAGCAGACAACAGCAAACTGGGAGCAAAAGAAAACACACAGGGGTCTCCCTGTGACTTGCTTCAAAACAATAATAACACATTGGAGAAACAATCTATAGAAAATAAGATGCTTTTTTATGAAGACAATTGCAGGAATCCACGCTCAGTAAGATTAATCTGATGTATTAAAATAGGATGAAGAACAGCCCCACTAGTGGGTTTTTCAGAAAAAGTTGTCAGTAGTGGAAAACAAGATGAACACAGCAAGCTATACCACACGAATATTATGGAAAAGGTCCCCATCATACTGGTAGTGTAAAGTGAAAGATTTATAAACTATTTTTTGTCCTCTAATCAGCACTGGAGGTCCTGTGTCCAGTCTAGGAACTGAAAACTTCAAATTAGCAATGACTTGCACTGCTGGTAATTCAGCAACAATACCGCAAACGCAAACCAACCAGAGAGGGACCTGGGAAGGGGCTGCAAGGTAGGAAGCTGAAATGAATTAATGGTTTAGAAAACATGGCCAGGGGAAAAAAATGCTGCAAGAATATGCTGAAAGAAATGCTGCAAGAATTGGTACTGTCATTTAAGAATATGGAAGATGAAGGGTAAACATGGATAACAGCTTTTAAATCTATAGAATGTAGCTAAAAATAAGAGAATAGACTCTTCTGCCTGATCCCTCTGAACAGGGTGAGGACTATTAGATTACAGCAAGAGAGACTCTGATTAGACATCAGGAAATTCTTTCTAATATTAAATCTTGTAAAGCCTTAGAATAACCTACCTACAGAGATCATGAAATATTGCCTGTTGAAGGACTTGGAACTGGCTGGACAAACATTTGCAGGAGAAACATAGCTATTTCAGTTAGTGGGGATAATTAAGTTACCTTTGAGGTCCCCTCTAGCTCTGTGTATTTCTATGATATATGTATTTTGTTATGTTTGTACATATTCTCCAAAAGAGTTTTTGAAAACTGTTATTCATAAAACCAAAAAGCTGTGTTTATGAAATGAATATTCTACATACTGTCAGGCATTAAAGCGTACAGAAAAGGTATGGTCCCATTCAAGGTCTAATCAAAGTTTTTTTTTTTTTTTCTCCCCTGAAAGTGATTCTGGAGGTGGCTATATCCTGAATGTACTGAGAACATCAAACACTGCTGCAGAATGAATGATACTTTCTTGCTGAACATTCTGTTCTTATCTCTTATTTTTTACTGATCAACAATAATGTTTCAAAAGAAAAATACTATTTTGAAACATTCAGCCTTGTGTTGGGAAACCGATGAGTAAATGAAGCCTTTCTAGCTCTGTCCACAAAATTACACATTTAACTAGTCATTCCTTTCCCATCCCAGAAAAGCCATGTTGATGTTGGCTTTCTTCAGTTCAATGTTGCTGCAGCAAAATTATTTTCATTAAAAGTCCACTCCCAGCAGCACTTTAAAACTTCAGTTTCTTCATCCCTAGGCTATTATACAGTAGCAGAGCTACCCAATGCATTTTCATTGTGTAAAGGAAGGCACAGCGCAGATAGCATCAGGGAAAGGGAAGGAAAAGAGAAAAACATTAGCATTCTCTAAGGACTGATGGCAAGGTTGGTACTCATCCTAATCTTGTAGGAAATTAGATCCGTACATCAATGACCATTACCAGCTTTGCAGTGCAAAGGTCAGTATGCCTTAAGCAAAGTATAGATCATCTTTTCTTTATGTTCCACACATAGGAAAGCCTGAGGCAATGAACAATAAAAAGCTTAAATAATTGCAGATTTTATTCTGCTTCAGATATCTGACTTCCTATCTGGACGGTGATCTTGTATTTCACCATGCAAATATCTTAAAGTGAAAAGAAAATACGGTCAATTATGTTAGTCATTTTGAGGGCATTTTAATATACATGCATGAGATCAGCATTGTACATAAAAATTAAACTAAAAATGGTAAATGTCACCAGCACTCTTCAACTAATTCTTCAACCAACCAAAATGTCAGTATTCACAGCACATATTCTGCTCATATATCTTTCAAAATATGCCCTATTTTAATACATCATGTATTCCACTAATGCAAATGCACTAATGGCATCAGAACATGCAAGAAAATAATCCAGAATCCAAGTTCACAATGGAAAAGTCATGACATACTTAAAGATGCAAAGCTGCTCTCCCTCATATAAATGTTGAAAACATTCACAGGAATTAAGGTGGAAACATTCTAAAGGCTGTTAGTTAAGTAAGTTCACAAAAAGAGAATTCAAATCCTCTTCTCATCAGTCCTTCTAAACTAACCAGAATGTGTCTCTTTAAATATTATACAGTGTTCCTCTCTGCCCAGAGTTTGGTGTCCTAAATATCATTAAAGGTATAAGGGATTAAAAATCCAAAAAGCAGTAGGAAGACATAGGAACTGATGCCTTGAAGACTGAATCATCATTTCTTAACTTTATATTATGACAAAGTCTTAAGAACTATTTCAGCAATAAATGATCTAAAATCAAGCCTGGAAATTCAGTCACAGTCAAATGGAAGATTTGTTCCTGGTGACGCAGGCTTGCAGCACTGTGCTATTTTCATACCAGTGGCCTGCAGCAAATATTCATTATTGCAACTGTCACTGTTTGGCTTTGACATAGAAGCAGATTGCTAATATTGTATGGATCTGGACTCCAGCAGCAAAAAAGGGACCACTTCAGGATTCACAATAATCCATTTGTCTTAATCCTGGTCTTAATATAGCAATAGCATAAACACTAAAAATGGAAAAAAAAAAATCACCTCCAATCTTACTCACTGGCAAAATCAAGGTTTTATTTTAAGAAGAAAACAAAACCAACAGATCCAGATGAAAAAAAATCAGTGAGAAGTGACTCCATTGGGTACTACAGACACCACAGTTCAAGTGGAAAACTGCAAGTGTGTAATTAAGGTCCTCCTACCTAAGCAGGATTAATTTTATATCCCAGCTACAAGACTCATGAATTTTCTTTAGACTGAAGATGCAGAAAATTACAGTCAACTCATGCTTTTCTTCTCTCTGAGTATGTGAAAGTCTCACTCATCAGTTATTCCTACTAAGCATAAGAATTTCTTATCCTGAAACTATAAATAGACCTACAGAGAGAAAAGTCTTTGACTTCAAACAGATCACAACTATTTATGAGCTTATTTTTCTTTCCGCAATCTCAAGTGGCATTCATTTAAAAATATCTGATTTAGCACATGCCCGTGTATTCTGGTCTCATTTAAATCAAACTTTGCCACTGACATCAAAGGATTGAGCATTTGGCCCATGAGGCTATCCGGGGCGGGGGGGGGAGGGACAGAGGGAAGTATATTCTTTCTTATGCCAAAGAGAACTTGATACAAAATATTTCACTATACTGTAAGACCTCTGAGTACTGTAAAAACCTTTTAACTGGCTTGCTCGTAGAAAGCCTGCATCAAGTAACAGACAGCGCCATTATAGATGGTTGATGCAATCATGTTCAAAGAAGTCTCAAATTATCAGAGTCACAAACCTGCTAGAAACTGGGTGCCCAGTTCCCTTGGGCTGCTTAAAAAATCCCACCATTCATATCCTCTGTGGTAATTATATTTGAAGACAAGATATCATTTCTTCTGAATCTATAAATATAACAGTGGAGTATATTATAAATAACACACTGTCTCAAAAATAACTGTGTAACTGGCTTTTTTGTGCTTGGCTGACTTTCTGTACTCATATGCTTAAACATAAGCATGTGTGTTAGTACAATGTTGGATCTGGCTCTTAAACAAAACATTTTGGGGAACTCTGACTCAAATGCATCAGCTCCTCTGCCTTTATATGTGCAGAACACAAACTTGCATACTTGTGGTTCATTGATATTTGGCCCATTAAAATATACTGCACAGAAAATCCTTTTAGTATCATATTATGAAAACTTGAGTCATTTTGTTTTACATTTAAAACCTGGATTCAATCTATTTTTATACACATATCCTGCCTCAAATGGATATATTTTTCTTGGAGAGTCAAAAGTATATTTTTAGAATGTAGAAGGATCCATGCAATTTCTCTGTAAGATAAAATTAATTACACCTGCATAGTTTAAAGAATTAAGTATTCTACATCATAATTTTTTTCATAGAAAAGATCTAAATGGTTGAATGAATGTTGTGTATTTCATTATGATAAAACCTCCTTCAATGAAGCAACACTAAATATTGAATGTCATGGTATCTACCTAATGTTGTACAGGACGGATACTAATGCACATACCATAATGGAAGGGTTGAAGGCTCTGAAAAAATAAACAAAGTTTTGTATGATCAAACAGAATCAGAATTGGAAAATTTTTGATGAGGTGACCCTTGTGATCTTGTTTTTAAACATCAGCTCTTCACCTATTTTTGTCTTTCTTTTCCTTTCACTGCCCTGGCTTGTTAGTCATGTTCTTGATAAAGCTCCATTTTGTTTCACTTTGTCTAGGTCTCCATTGTCACTGCTTTTTGATATCTAGAAAGTGAAAGGACAGTTGTTTCTAACATATCCCCTAAGTCTTTCCTCGAATGTAGAGAACAAGCACAGCTGAGAAAGAGAATGACTGCAACTTTCCCAGGACCAGCATGAAAGCCAAATACCAGGAATTTTCTTGGTGTGTAACTGGAGAAGCAATGACCTCACTATTTTGACCAGCTTCTGTTTTTTTAATACTTAAATAAATCACACTATACACAGTGTTCATTGCTCAGAAACAAAGGATGAAGATAGAAATGGTTCTACTTCAGCCTCTTTTCACTGCTGCTTCTACTTCCTGCTTCCTGGTGACATGTCTTGGTGGTGACCAAGAAAAGAGATCTCCACGGAGAGAGGGACAATGAGAAGTGCACATAATTGTCCGTGGATTTTTCTTCTCTAGTTAGACTTGATTCTACTGAGTCCTAAAAAGACCTTCTTCAATAATTAGTAGTACACAATTTTCTAACAAAATTATACCTCAGTTTTATCAGCAGTTCCCTCAGTTTAAAGCACAGTTCATTAATCATGAACAGGATTAACCGTGGAAGGTTGACTGCATTCCTGTTGAGGTGAATGAATGGAGCTGGCAGCTACAGCAACAGCTAGGGGTAAAAGGCCTCTGGAAAGGAAAGGAGTAAGGTAGGGAAATGCCATGCTGTGTCTGAATTTTGGACCTTTCTGGTAAATGTGCTTGACAAAAAATGACTGGAAGAAAAGGAGATGATGAAGAGAAACCACTTGTTTTCAAGCTATTTTAAGTAGCTCATGGTTACGACTAGATTTGGGAGCTGTCCTTTCAGGCCTATCACATAGATCTCTCCTCAGCTAGGCAGAAGAAAAATGGCTTTCACAAACTATGAATGAAAGGGTCCTTGTGCAAGGAGCTTTAGGGGAAAAAATGTGTTGCTTCGAGTGTTGCCATTTAATTAATGAAACTTGCTCAGTGAAAAATTCAATTTAAAACCAGCATAAAGAGTTTGTTTAAAGGGTGGAGCTTACGGCCAAGTGCAAAGAGGATTTTGCAGATCGTGGTCTCAGCTGCCCTGCTGAAATAATATATTTTATATATGGACTCTAAATTGAAAGTTAAGCATAAAGTTGAGTGCTAGATTTCACTGCTATAGTTACATAGTTATTTTGGAGACTGCCATGTGAGATTAACCATGTAAAACATTGCTTTTAAGATAAGAAATAAAACATGCACATGGTAGTTTGATCACATATTTAATAAGAAAGCTATATTTTCCTATATGTAGGTCCCTCACGCTTGGCAACATCAAAGACTACACTGGCAAACTGCCACCAATTTTACTTCAGCACATGCTTTCAATATGCATTTTAAATGCACTTTTAAATAAAAGCAAGCACAAGCAAAAATATATTTGTAGTTCATCTTCCTTAACACATGAGTTGAAATTGTGATTAGTTGAGTTCACCACCAGAAAAAAAAAAGACAAGGAATTGAAAACAAGGTGTCCTAAGAAGCTAAAAGCACGCTAAAAAAGTAAGTTCTGTGTGATGTAGTACTGAAGATGTACCATATCTCTATAGTAATGCCTCGAATGTACCTTTCTGCAGCATGGAGGCCAACAGATGCACAGCAATCCCCATCCACATTACTAAACTCTCTTATCCTCCACAACAGCATGGCTGCATACAAATTGCCTTGGCTCACACTGAACTCCAGACTCTGCCCAGGGATATTTGGGAGAGTTAGCCTTGGCCAGAAGTCATCCAGAGTCAGCTGTAGCAATGGAAATGAAGGGATGGTTGAGTTCCCGTGTCCAAGAACATCCCCTGGCACTGTCTGAATCACTAGTGTAGATAACAGTCTGAAATGCTTTTTAAAAATAGGTCACGTCTCACCATCAAGGTCTAGCTGATACGAATTAGACCTAGTCAATACTGGAGGCAGTACTTCCCCAAGGGGAACTCAGGGAGAAAAAGTAATCTGTGCCACTGACAGCAATGGCTGAGAAGTGTTACCCCCATGCCCAAAGAGACGGTAGGGCTTTAACTCAAGCCACTTACATGGAACAACAAATCGTCGCCACTGAGGCCAGTAGGTAATTATGATTCAGTTAAAGTGAATGTCTCCTATTGTCCCAAAATGCCTACTCCTCATACATGGGGAAGGAAGCAGTGACCAAGCCATCTTCTTTCACCTTGCACTATCAACTATAGTGATGGAAACAAACTTTGAAAGGAGTATCTCCTAAATTATTCCCCTCCTTAACAGAGACACAGACAGACACAGACCAGGCTATACGCTGCTGCAGAGCTGAGGAGCACTTTTCATAAAACAATCAGCTGGCAAAGCCCTTTTAAAACTCAGTTTCAGAAAGAATCTGCTGTGGAATCTCTCCCCCAACAATCTGCTACCAAAGAAAAAAAACAAAACAAAACAAAACAAACAAAAAAAAAAAAAAAAAAAAAAAAGGAGAAGAAGAAAAAAAAAGAAAAGAAAGAAAAAGCGCAGAGAAGTATTAATCACTGGTAGAAGGAGAGAAAGTGCACTGCTTTCATTAATCAAAATGGAAGAAGGAAAGAAACAGTGAACTGCATTGCAGTTTGCATAGGATTGTGCTCCATCTAAGGCAATTGATTTTTTTGTATTTTAACCAAGTTGAATGTCCTCTCCTAAATCCCCTATCTCAACTTTGAGTTTTGAAACAGATTTATAGTCCTATAACCTGAAGTAAATTAAAATAACTGGAATCCAACCTAGAATTTCTGAGAACTCTAACTTCTTACTGCCCTCTTAAGTGTAATACCTTATGGCATTCTCCTGTCTTGAATCCAGGAATAATTAAAGCTATTCCCCTTACAGCAGCTTACTTCCTTTACTGGAGAGCATTGAGCTAGTAAATCTGGTTTTGGCAACAAACTAATGTTGTGTCTAATATAAGAATTGTCAGAAGCTATATAAGCATCTGTTGTAACTGTATAATTTTTTCACTAGAATAATGGCAGGGAGAGCAATGAGAAGAAATGCATTCTTTCAAACATCTGTCTTGGAATGTGCTTAAAGTAAAGCCTGTAGCAGATGTGTTCTATGGACTGATCAGCAATGGCTTGCTTAAAACCATGTGCTTTTCTGTAAGTATTTGAGATATCAAATTCCCAAATTTTGGAGGAACAAATTTCTCACGGAATTGCCGAGGGACCAAAACAGGAGATGCAAGTGTTAATTTCCTGCATCACTGGAGTAAATAAATATTTTGTTTTTCATGCTATCCTATTTAGATTTTTGATTGTCCTCTTTGATTCGATACTGCTACAAGGAAATTTTCCTTTGGCTGAACTTGTTACTGTTACCATGTTACTGCTGATAACAAGTTCCATACATTGTCAAGTGCATCCCAGGTACAGTGCTGGGATTTACCTTGCAAAGACAAGAGAAACTTGCTTCCTTCAGTAATCTAGTGAGCTCCTTCATCGAATCCTCTCCTTGGCAGAGGGGTCTGAAACAATACTTTTCCTCTCTTCGAGCAGCTTCCACACATACTGAGCAGAGATTTTATCAGTGCTTGATTTTTGGGATGTATATCTATTTTTCAGCAGACAAAATCTCCATAGAAGCAGAATGGAGATTTATGAAAGAAGAAATAAATGCCTTTCTAGACCAAAAGTGTACACCCAGTGAATTATCTAAAGTCTTTTGCACACAAGAGAAACAAAGAAAATCATAAATATATTATATAATTCATAAATATCATTTTCAGCTTCATATACTTACAGAAAATAATATACTATTTGATTTAACCGATTACAGATAAAACTAGGACAGGTTTGTATTTTAGGACACTAAGGTAACAGAACCGACCTTAAGAAGAAAATGACAGCTCTTAGTTAGCTGTGGCAGAGCAAGCGAGCAGCTGCATATTAACGAAAATTATCTTCAAAATGGCAGCTCAATTTTTCTCCACATTTAAAGACTAGCTTCAGAAAACATTTGCTGGATCTCATCTGAGGCATTTAATTCTTGCTATACTTTGTTTTTCTCCTTTGCTTGCTCTTGCAAGGCTGAAATTAAAACCCTGCATTATCCAAAAAACTCAAAAGGACATAGGAGGTTAATTTGTTGGACGATTTTGTCCAATACTTGCAAAGACAAAGACCCTGTCACACTGTGCACAGGTAGATATGTTGTAAGTGGTGTGATTCTTTGATGATTAGTTATAGGCTGAGTGAAAGCTTCAATCTGCTTAGAAGAAATGTCAGAGAAGGATACTGGAAGCAAATAGCCCTATGGAACGAGAGCAATGTCCCCAATAATTGCAAATCCTTTGTGTTGGCTCTGTAACAGTCGGTCTTTTCACATTTTGTTTTCTGGTAGGGGAGGATACTAAGGAGCATAATTACATTTTTTTTTTAATTAATAACTTTGGTAAGCACAAATTGTCATTCTCTACACGTGCCACATTTTCCTTATAACTGGTTCTTTCCCTAACAACATAACACAGTAGCAACAAAAGTGTTTTCAGCTTTCCTTGTAAATGTGGCTGCAAATACTACATCACTTACAAGATCATACCCTCGCTCGCTCTGTTAAAATTTTTTTTTCCTTTCTTGTACATGACAGTTATTCAGACGTCACCAGATCTGACATCAGATTCAGCACTAGTTCTCAGAAAAGAGGGAAAATTACAAGATTTCTTTAGGCGCTTTATACACCCTACTGCTTGTTCCTTAGTTTTCACTCTGTCATCTCTCCTCTCATGTGCACTATAACAGAGTAAAATATATGAGGAAGGGTCCAAGAAAGCACCAGTACAAGCCCAAATATTGGAAAATTACACTCATTTTAAGAACATGAAATTGCAGCTCTTTTATGAATAACTACATATATTTTTAAACATGCATGTTTAACACAGTGTCTAGGAAAGCAGGCACAATTTGCTTGCCTCAAGAGCCTTTCAGCCATATAATTATCTCCTAATGAACACGTAAGTTCAAAGTATCACATATCTCCAACAATCAGATCACCATTCTAGTCACACTTTCACCCAGCTTAGTCTCAGTGACCCACCCTTTCCCTTCATAAATAATGCTTCAGGCATTTCTATCATGCCATCTTACATCTTACATCTTGTGTTGATGTAGATCTTACATCAACAATTCCAAACCAAAGACCCACTGAGGAGCAGAATATACAGGAAATGAAGAAAAACAGTAGCACCTGAAAACAACAGTTAAAAACAAGGACCCTGAACAAATCTGTTTAGCATCTGGGTGATTGCTGGAGAAGCTGGGTGCTGATTCTTTTCTTTTTCTTTCTTTCTTTCTTTCTTTCTTTTTTTTTTTTTTTTTTTTTTTTTTTTGTTTAAGAAGATTGTACTTTACCTCCTCTGGCTTAATTTTCCTTAATACCTAGCAGGTGCTCAGAAGAGTTAAGAATAAGTTTATCAGACTTATCAGGGAAAAAACTGCTGCAATAAAAAAGAAATTATATGAATGATTTGGATGAAAAACATGGAATTAAGAGTCTAATTCTGTGTACTAGCCTTTAAAAATCTTGGACAGTACTTGTAGTATAACAGCGTTAGTAGAGTAACAGCAGCTACAACAACAAACTTATGAACACCTCTCAGCTTCTGCAGCATCCAGTACAGGGACATGAAAAAGACACAATATTACTTCCTTACTCTCAAAGCCTCTGCACTTCAGTAGGACTCTCAGTTCACGACCATGAGAAAAAACACATACACTTGTATTAGTATAAGGTTTTTTGATCAAACGGAAAAGGAGAAGGTGGGGAAAAATGCCCCAAGTGACAAGTCTAGGCTTCAGCTACCATGACACTGCTAACAAAAACCTAGCTGCTTCTCTCCTCCTCTCAGCTGTACACACATTTAATTCCCTTCCCTCACAAATAAAAAATTGTGAAAATAGCATGAAAATTCTGTAAAAAAATCTGCAATTCTATAATAAATTAAATCAAAACAGAATTCACATGAAAGAAAAACTGAATCTTCACTCCTTCCATTCTTTGTTTATACTTGTTAGTAAGGTGTAGCACACATGATATTCCAGTTGTTCAAATGCTATAATGCGCAGCAGAAAATTAAGCTTTGGGATGATGAAAGTATTCTTAGAAATACAGCACAAAGAAGACCATACTTCCCAATTCTACATAGCGAGGCAAAAAATTCACTGAGGTACTCTGGAGCTAGTCTAAGCTATTAGAGTGAAGATCTGGCTGATCTGTTAATATAAGCATACCTCAAGGATATAACTGCTTCTTGAGTTTATTTATCCTTTTAGCACTACATTTTAAAATATTGTTTTAAGTTGCTGAACATCCTTAGCTCTTATAAAGGCAACTTAAAAACAAGTTAGAGTAGCAAATTTAAAATTAATATCTTGAAAGTAGGTTAACAGAACGATTTCTTATTTACTTCTTCTTTGCAATTGTGGACAATTTTTTTTTAATTTTTATTTTTTATAGAGAAATAATAGATTCTAGTGGTTGGGTTTTTATATTTATATATATTTTATGTGCCCTTTTGGTTATTGTCCTCTCTACTTTTCTACGTATGGGTAAAGCAAATATAAAATCTAGTATCATATGAAAGCAATCAACCATTTGAAATCAGCTTATTGCCCATTTCTACACATAGTATACCCCATTGTCTTCATCAGGCGGTAGCTTCTTGCACTCCACCGACAGCAAGACTTAGCTGTGCCAAGAAAGATGATCTGGATTAAAATGCCTTCTACTCCTTGCTCTTTGAGATCTAAAGACAAAGTCCACAATAACTGACATTCCAGACCCATGTTAGCTAAGATTGTGACTGCACAAATGATTTCTTTTAACATGTTGTCTTAGGCAGAATCTCAGAGAACCTGCCCAGTTTTGGAAAAATGTTCTGTACTGATTTTAACCTTCTAATTTCTGGTATTGTATCTTTTGCATCATAGTTTGCATTTCTAGCTTCATTGCAGCCATGTAAGCAAGGCTTGAGAACATATCCTTTCCCTCTGTAGAAAGAATCATCATTTTAAATTATTCAGCATATGAACCTCAGAACTAGCAAGCAGGTTTTTCTAGTGCTATAACCACAGCTTAGTCAACTGATAAATGCTCTTCTCAGCAGACTTAACTTTTTAACTATTTCTACAAAAATAAATATGACAGGATGCGAAAGCATCCATATTTGGTAACATCTTTCTTACTGTCACTTCAGGCTGTAACAGCTGTTTCAAATGTCAGCAGATAGGGCAGCATTTAAAAGGATAAATAATATGGACAGAGAAAATGCAGATCTAATCTGTCTGTACGTAATGCCAAGAAATATACAGATGGATAGAGAATTATCAATTCTTTTATCTAAAGTTATTAATATTTTTAATGAGTCCAAACCTGCAGCTGCCACAGTGCCAAATAGGATGAGTTTAATAAAATTTCTATTTTGCTCTACAGGGATCCTGAAAAAATGTCACATAGCAACTTGCAGCTCAGAAAAAATAAGTTTTAGTAACATTCTGGGATGGTCAGTTGTTTTGAAGATAATTCTCCTAGGTTTTGTAGAAAAATCTCATCTAGCACACCTCTGTTATAGTATATAAATAAAAAGCAGGTTCCTCACTCCATTGCATATAGGTGAAAATCCTTTGCGAGCTGATTACATCATTTCTCTGACTGCCATGTTATCCTCAGAATGCATGTCATGACCTAAAACAGTCACTAATTCTTAAAAACTGATGAAGGACTTGCTGCGATCACACTTTTTAGGGCCTCTTGCCCTGTCGCTTGGCGCCACTGAAAAGAGGAGATATCGTTTCACATTTTCTTCTATGTCAGATTATAATTACTGGAACTAACCAATTGAATTTCAAGGGAGGATGACAGTATCTTTAGGTCTAAATTGTAACCTACTTTTCTTAAAAATAATTTCTCATACCTGTTGGCAAAGTCCATGTAGTTCTTTATATGTGTTTTTTTTCCAAAACAAATGCTTCAATGATGTTTTTTCTAAAAAAAGAAAATAAATAATGCCAGCATCCATACAATAACAAACCAATCTGCATGCACGATGGAGGGGAACAAATGGTAAATATTTTTTGGCTGTTTCAAGCTTCCAAGAGGTAATGTTGGCATCAGCAACAGTAAATCAAATGAGTTTGGAAATTACAAAAAATACCTTTGCAATATATATTTAACTCAAAAGTTTACCTACTTATATTTCTTCCCCTTTGAATTTTAAAGCCTTTAATGCTTTGTTCTTTCAGATTCTACTCTTGCTTTCCTGTCTAATAGCTCAGTATTTCACAGGCTGCTGCTTTATGACCAATGTCTTGTACTGCACTGGCTTGTATCACTAGTATCAGCAGCTGCTGTTAAATCACCTGTCAAATTTGCAAAATTCTCACTCAATTTACCCTGAATGTCAGGCTTGCACTTTTTTCTGTCCATGTTTCTGTTCATGTTTTTTTACACAAGTGTTCTGCTGGGACCAATGGACGACTAGCTTGAGCTTCACGCACAGATGATCCTTTAATACCAACTGTCTCTCCACTAGCAAACGGAGAACAGAGCAAAATTCAAATGCATGTTGATATTTTATGTTCTGGATTGCATGAGGCATTGATTCATGTATGAAGTAGACAGCTTTGCATCTGGAATATCTTACTGGAAAGCTAACATCACAATCTATTATGTAGATACATTACAAAATCTTAGTGTGTAATATGCGCTGTTACAGCAACAATTTTATCACTTTGCATATGTGGAACATAAATCAGCTTGCACATGCAATGTGCCAATTTCTATGAAAATTCACTAATCAGTGTAGCTTAGATGATAATACCAAAATCTTGTGATTTGTGCTTGCAGAATTTCAGCCAAAATGATGGCCTTTAATGCAACATCTACTTCGGACCAAAATGTTTAGAGTCAGTTAGAACTATTCTCATCAGTTACTCGTTATACATGTTCCAATTTTGGAACAGATCTCTGCAACAAGAGAGGTACAGGGACATGCAGGATGCTTAGGGCCAGAACTTTTTGCAGTCCCAGTGCAAGAGAAGAACTGCCTAATCACACCTGTATCACATAACCAAAATGTTCCTCTTGGATGGCATGGTGCTAACGGGGGAATGAAGACTCTTTCGCATTTTCTCCATTCTAGCTCCCCTTCTCTGCATATATTACTCAGTTGAAATCTGTTTTCAAGGTCAAATGCCCCAGGTTTGTTCACTATTACTACTATGATTTACAAAATAAATCTTATGGAGAACTTCACAGAAAAAATTTGATTTGCTAAGATATCTCTTCAGTAAATCGCTATGTCCAGTAAGAGCTTTATATGTCTGTAATATCAATTCATTTGTTTTCAGAATGCCCACTCCAGTTGCACAGTTCAGGATGCTGCATTATTTCATACACAGTTAACAACATTCACTCACAAACACACAAAAGACACTGTTTTCATATCACAAAAGCTTTACTGCCCAATAGTTTGTTGTGCAGGGTTTCAGTCACTGACAATGACTTTCATCTCCTGTTAAGGTATATTTTTAGCATTTAGAACATGTACTGTGTTGATGGAAAAAACCTCTGTAATAAAATGTGATGCTAAGTAGCATACAGCTGCTCCATTTATGAATCAGTCTGTCAAGGACACACCTCACTGCTTACCCTGTGAAATATTAAGTTGTTTATCTGCACGAAGAAAATGCCATTTGTTGGTGTTTTAAATGACTGATTTTTTTATATCTATTTTAATGCATGAGTTTGCCTATTTTCCTCTTTAAATCACTGTCTTGCTTTGAACCCTGCTGTCCAAGTGTTTTTTAACCCATCTATGTTGGAGTACCTTTGATTTTTTAATCACGTTTAGGACAAAGTCACAAACAGCCATAATGTTATTAGTTGTAATAACCACAATATTATACTTCCTGAAATTTCACACTGAAACATTGACCATTATACTATAAACCACTCTTCTGGACAAAAATAATGCAGAGACATGTTGCTGTTTGGAACATCAGCCTCTTTTTCTCTACCAGCTATTGAACAAGAGGTGAGGATTCATGCCTGGAGAAGGCAGCTGTAGCTACAACCTTCCTAATTCCCCCAGACTCCTGCTAAGAAATGGGTTTTAATTTTTTTTTCCAGTGCTCCAGAGAAGGTGAGGCCACTTCAGCACTAGATGATAGAGTGCTGCCTTGCTCATTATGAGGGACATATTTATTGAGATCTCATTTTCCTGAAAGAAATAAGCCAAACCTACTTTCTGTGAGCTCTTTTTTGGTTTGGCTGTTGGGGAGGTTTGGTGTAATGGGAGGGTTTCTCCTGCAGACAGTCCAAGGTCTGACTTCTGTTGCTGTACTTACACCAAATAGTATAAAGTCTGAATAAACACTACGTCTAAAGCTCAGAAAGGCAGCTTTTAAACTCAGAGACATTCTTCATGTGCATGTGTAACACAGAGTGATTAAAATACTAATATTTCTCATATCTATGTATGTGTCCGTAACATCACGGAAAACGAAAAGAAACCATTGTTCTAACAGGTTTAGACCTTAATTTATACAACATAGTCTATGCTACCACATACGTGTACAAATCTCTGTAGGACTGTGGTCTGAGAATCTTAGGAAAATGTGAAAGTAGGTTTGTTGTAGGAGAACAGAGGAAAAATCTGGAGGGCTACAAAAGAAAATCAGACTTTTTGGAGAGATTTTAAGAAAAGGATATAGAGGTTATCTAGCACATGTAAAGAAGCAGCTGTTTCAAGAATAGAAGTCAAATAAAAAAGCAGAAGCCAAAATGGCATAGAACAAGACAAAGAAATCTCCTAGAAAGGAATCTGCACACAAGCTTCTGTGAGTGTTCAACAGGCAAAGAAACAAAGACTAAGGAAGTTTTCTTTCTATTTTTGATGGAAAGCTTTTGATCGTAGACTTAAAAAATGCATACATTTACATGAAAGAAGACTTTTGAGTAACATGTTTATCTTCACCGTTCAGAAAAGGAATATTGCGCAGTGGCAGAGCCAACAACGCTGCTCAGCACTGTGCCCCCGACAAATATAAACTATAAGAACTCAATTTTGAAAAATTAATTTTCATTAACCAAAGAAAGAAAACCTTCCTCTGCATTCATGAGTTTCAAACACAGATAGCATCATCAGGCACGTTTCCACTTCCTTTTCGAACAGTATTCAGCTAGCTATGATGTACTGAGGATATTCTTGGAGGATTCCAGATCTACATGTATTCCATGTAGTAACAGGAGGATCTATTTGACCAAGAAGGTATCAATATCATTAAACATCTTCACCTACAAATATACAGACATTTCTCCAAACAGTATTTTCACTGATAAGATCAAAAATTTTGGTAACTATATAATACTGAGCATCAGGCACAGCATGATAATTCGTTTCTACAATTCAAAGATCAGGTACACCTTTCTTTGCAAATTCACACAGAAACATACCTCTCATTTTTGCACACAATGTTTTAGTCAGCTCTCAGATGACTATTTAAATAACTTATTAAGACAAAATAGTAGGTGCTTCAAGCAATAACTGAGCAAAACATTTTCTGCAAGATAATTAACATGCTGTAAACTGAATTTGGAATTAATCTACCACAGCTTTAGAAAATTCTGTCCTGTAACGGTACTAAAAAGAAGAAGAAGAAGAAGAAGAAGAAGAAGAAGAAGAAGAAGGAAAAAAAGCTAGGAGGTGGTTTAATAGTCTGTAAATACATTTCTTAGGTTTCTGAAGGTAGATTAAAAACCAGACATTAATAGATCATTAAAAAACAGAGATTCTTTGATGGTAGCAACTGTCTGAAACAATTTCCTTGAGATTACACTTCTTCCTCACTGAATATATCGATATTAGAGAGCAAATTTGGCTTTAATTACCAATTCTCATCTCAAGCACTGATTTGCCAGTTTTAAAAAAATGTACTCATTTTTTTCACCAAGAAGCAACCCAGCAAACTGAATGTGATGCAGATTTAATGCACAGAAACTTCCTGACTAGAAAAGGATTTTCTTCTAGAAAGAAAATTTAAAATGTTTTGGAATGAGACACAAAATATTTTAAAAGTATCTTAATTATCAGCAAACTGAAAAGATGGAACTATTTACATAGTTACAGTTCATCGGTATTTTATGAAATCAAAACTAGCTGACAAATTTTGCTAATTTAATCAAACAATTAGAATTTAGTAATCCAGGGAAACAGGCAATTCGGTTTTCAAATTAGATGAGAATCAAAAGTGAAGATTTTCATTCTAATCCCTAATTTTGCTCCTGTACACCTCCATGTAAATTAAACTTTCAAATCTGCTTAAGTACAAGAAATTGTAGGAGCTTTCCTAAAGAAAGACTATCATAATGCTAAGATAGTATTTTAGTAAGGGAAATTAACATATTTTAGCACAAAACTCAAAGTATCATTGTGATAAAGCAATGATAGCAGGTCTTTTAATCTAGCAACAAGTTATATTTACCTTAGGAAAGAAAAGATTAAAAGTAATTCACAAGCATTCAGAAAAAAATGAATTTTTATTTAAAATCTCCAAATATGAAACTATATTTTGCGTATCACCTTTCATAATTTAATTCTTTTCTTGGCTGTGCTTCATAGTATAATCTTTGCCATCTTCAAGGGCTAGATGTCACTAAATCTTTAAAAAGCATAGAGAAATACAAAAAAAGTATTCAGAAAAAATACACAAGGAGTTTGTAAACAAATCCAAGCTTTCTTTTTCTTTTCTTTTTTTTTCCCCCAGTTTCCTCTGCTTTCAGGGTAGGTATTTCAGGGATCATCTGAGAACACTACAAAACGACTAGCATGTGCTGACTATTCCGTACTGAATATGTTTAAAAGGCCTACGAACAGTAGCCTTTTCACTCTAATACCATTTACATAAACCATACGTTGAGGTTCATTACAGTACTGTGAACATCTGGACAGGAGGACATACACTAACCAATGTTCAAGGAGACTTCATGCATTCCTCAATAAAGAACATGCCTAAAACATACTTAGAGTACATGTGTTTTGCTGGAGGCAACAGGATCTGACAAGGATACCATCTTGTTCGTTATATTAGAAGGATTTCCAGCTTCTTTTACCTCCTGGCAATGTGATTTTAACTTGGGAAGCACTTGACAGTATTTCAAGCTTTCTGCATTACTGATTGCCTGAAGTGACCAAACAAACTCCCAATATTAAAAACTTGCTCTCATCTAATCTCCAAATTATGTGATGTTACGTGGCCTACATTACCCACACGTGTGTTTCAACCTCTCAGAGAGTGGTAAAGATACGAGTTCAGCCTGTGCACTTTGGAGAGAGAGACAGCGGTCAAATATTTCACCGAACCACAAGAACTGCCAGGGGGTCTACAGTGAAACTGGATCAAGTTAAAAATATTTAACTCCTTCCTGTGTATTAAAATATGGCCTGTTGGGCAGAGGCTTTTCACGGTGGATGTAGGAATCAGCGTATTAACATGACACACATGCAGCAATGTTCTTATGCTGGAAGTGTTTGCTTAAACGTTGCATTTTCCAGAAATCATTGTGGATAACTGACTTAGAGGGAGAGCTGTATAGGCAACGTGAACTAGCTTCACTTCATCAGACCCCTTTTTTTAATGGATTGTAACTGCATATTATAGGCCAAAGAGGCTGAAATTCAGAAGCTAAAATAGGTTATATATGCTTCTAATATGTTAATATGGTTTATATAACACAATAAAAATGATAAAAATAAAGATGTTCATATATTAAGAAAATTTCTTATAAAAATACATTTTTAAAAAATACGCCAGTTTCCTATAGAAGCCTGGGAGATTTAGCAGTAAAGAGCTTTGTTCCTTGTAAAATGTTTGTTTTTGTTTCCTGCCCATACCATGCCTATTCTTATATTAATACACACAGTATTGCAGAACTGGTTCTATTTATTTTGAAACTACAGTCTTTTAATTGTACAAGAGACTGTAGTACTTGTCCTGGGACTCAAATGAGACAGTCTCAGTAAGCATGTCAAATATGAACTATTAATATAAACTATTTAAGACTATGTCTTAAACCTTTTGCGGTAATGTTGTGTTACCCGAAAGAATTACACAGTTCTAATATTGGTTTATCTCATATTCCAGGGGGACATGTGTCCCAACAGGAGGATCAGTCTCAAATGCTCCATTGCTTTTAAATAAATTTTTTCTACATTTAGGGTCTGAGGTGAGAAATAGGCCCTAATATAAATAACTAAAGAGAAGGTTAAAAGTACATATTTTTAATGAAAATACTGAAATACTTATTTTGCTGCAAAGAAAGATTACACTGAGCATGTTACAGGTACCTATTCAAACAAAAATAAAACCAAATCTGAAATATAATAAAAACAAATCTATATAATATATATATAGATTGGTAATTTAATCATGCAGCAGCAGTTTCAACAGATTGAAATAATTAAAGGAGCACAATGAAAAGAATGGTTTACCTCATTATTGAAACTACATTATTTTATGGAAGAATTGGCATTAATTCCAATGAACTTTTCCTTGTACAGTTCACTATTATTTTGCCAAAATCACATCTACCAGATTATTTCTTTTCCATAACCCCCCAAAAATAAAAAAAACAGCACTCAGATAGCTTTCAGACATGTTTGAAGGGTTATTTTTTAAATTCTAATTTGCTGGATGTGCATTCTACATTAAACAGCAATAGCAGATAGTTTTCAAGCAATTGAGATGATATATACACTTGCTTCACTTTACCTGTTGCTAAAGACGTATGGAAGCTACCCACTGCATATGAAATTTGCTCTCCACCCAAAGGTGCAAAGGAAAGATATTTTCAAGCCCGATGGAGGACAAAGAGTCAGAAGGGAAAAGTGGTCAGCACGTAAACCCTTTCTTGACAAACCGGTTCAAAATTTCCTTTCGTACTGTTTCTGACTGCCAGCATTGGCTGGCAGTCAGCCTGTTATGACAAATAAGTCTTCATCAATTTAAACTATTTGGCAATGAGCTTAAAGGTAAATCCTATCCCACAATAATGCATTAATGCTTACAGTAAGTAGCAGGCTGCCACGCAAGAATAATTTCCTATGGCCTTTCTGTTAAATGGCAGTACAAGAGGCCCCTAAAACGCAGTCAGAATCCGGGGATTTTGGAGTCCTCTGGAGATATGGAAGGATGTACGGTGCAGCGAACCACCGCTCTTCAGTACCGGTCCTCTCCTAACACTGAGCGGTCGACCTTTGCTTTTCACTCAAGCGCCTAAGTGAGAATTCAGCCATACATGTTTTCTGTCGAGAAAAACAGCGCTCCCAAACACAACCATATTGACAGGGGAAAGGCTTTGAGAGCCCCTCTCAAATACTTATTAAGATATTTTTGTTTGTTTGTTTTTAATACCTGCAGCTTGCCATTCCTAATTTTTCAAAGCCATCGCTTATTTTCTGAGCATGATGTTAGTACTGTAAAAATTGTGTTTTGAGCATGTTGGACTGCTAAATCTTTGGATTACTGGTGACACTAATACAATTATTTCACTACTGATAATTTATTATTGGTATGCTTATTGGTGCACTTTAGCTACAAAATACTGTACAGCTGAAACATATAATTAAAAAAAAAAAAACTTTCAACCTGAGTATGATTTAAATTGTTTTGAAAGCACTGAACAATTGTAGTCAAGTCATTTCTTGTTGGATAATTGTGTCTTCCTTTATGTCTGATTATATCACGGATTTTTAGTTTCTGATTAAAACTGAAATAGAATTATATACTTAGCAATATTATTAATTGAACAATATCCAATACATTGCAAAACAATACCTAACAATTTTTTTACGAGTGGGAAAAAAGTAGGCATTCATTTGAAACACCTTGAAAACATACATACACTAAAAATAACTGTATAAAATAAAAGGAAGTGTCAAGTTATGTTTCCTCCTCAAAATTAGAGGATGTAAACCAAGTATGTAAGTGGGTCAGAAAAAAGGTAGATTAGAAAGAAGAGATACAACAGAGGGCTGAGTACTGTAAATGAATAGAAATAAAAATGACTCTGTCTGGAACAGGAAAATCTCTTTGAATGTCTAAATAATAACAAAATGGTCACAGAATTCTTCCCTACATTTAAAATTCTTTTAGGATCTTCTGATATCACTTCCTTCCACCCTATTTCAGCTATTGCTGCTTTGTTCCATTATTTCCTAAAGTAAGAAAAATTTCCAGCAATTTCCTAAAAATTTTTGAATTGTGAATACTGAGTAAGAGCAGAGTGTGGCTGACTGGCTGTCTCTTCTAATTCCCGACACGATGAGCTCCCAGCTCTGTGTGCATGTCTGGATGGTCTTGGTGAAGTGGTGAAAATGCTGATCACAGAATTACATGCAAAATGGGGCCCGAGTACTGAATTTACAGTTAAAATACACTTTGAGCATCAAAACAATCAAACCACAGAAATCACAGCTTTTCCCTGAGCAACCTAAACCAGAGCAACTGGTAAAGTTATTTAGGAGAAAGAAATTCTTGTACTCTACACACAACGTGGGGTTTCCTGCTATTGTGGTGAGTCCATTTCCCACTCACAGCTAAATTCATGAATTTAGCATTCCCATCTTAAAATATTCACTTTGAGAGTCTGAGGAAATGCACATGGTTGGAACAGGCCTCACACACGCCAACACCTTGGATAAAAATGATCACTTTCTTTCAAAACCTCAGCCAATTTAAGAAGAGGTTCCCATGTCAAGGTCCCTTTGTGGTATCAGCAAAAATTCCTAGTCTGGACGCATATTTCCTGTAAGAAGTTAGTTACATCATCTCCACCTCTCCTCACATACATATCTGTTAAAGTTATTCCTTTATCCACATAAACTAACAACACAGACTGGTATTATTATAAACTCTTCATTACGGTGACTGTAGCCAACCATGCAGGCACTTAACCTACTGAATAATTACGATAACCTCAACTGCAGTCATCTTCAGCTTTTTATGAAAAACATAAATAATAAGATATACTTTTATAAACATACATGCATACATATGTGTAAAAAATATGCATGATTTCTAAGTTTTGACACTCTTCAGACCATTTTTCCTACCAAAATAGGGCAAAAAATCATGCAACATTACAGATGTAATATTCTTCACGAAATAAGTTGGAATCTAAGTTTCATTCATTTACCATGTTTACCACTATGTATCATATTCTGACAGTATATATTGTTTCATTATATCTGAACATTCATCATCTAGACTTTAACCCTTTTACCGCAACCATACCTCTAGGCTTAATGTGCATTAAGCCTCACTATCTACAGCATCTTGGAAAGCTGAAACAAATTTGCATAAACAGCTTTCTAAGTTCAGTCTCAGTTCTGCCAGGTTTTCTGCATATGTGAACCCTTTGAACCTTATTCATTCTAGCTTGCCTTTTTGTGAACCTTTTATAGCTTTCCACGTCTTTTTTTAAGGTCTCAGATTATGTGCTGAAAATTGGATACAGCTGTCCAAACAAAACTTAAAAGCCCCTTGGAGCTCTAAAATAATTTTCTCTGTGTTACACTTTATCCTCTTCTTAAAACACTATCAGTGCTCTGTTTGTTTTTTTTTTTTTTTTTTTTTTTTTTCCTTCACTTGTGCGTGATATTGAGTTTAACTCCTGGATTGTCTACTGTCATATGCAGATATTACTCCTCATCGGTGTTTGACAGGATGAGCCTGTTTAACTTACATTCTGTCTATTTCAAATCTACTGGTTCACTGATTCTCAATAATCTACTTGAACACACATATTACATTTGCCCATGACAGTTTCATAATCACATGCCTCTTCAAAATTAAATTTCTTTCTTCTATATTAAAGGACTGACAGAAATTCTTTTAAAATGAAAGAAGGTCTTTCTTTGATGTCATGTGGTTGCCCATACCTACCTGGTTTCATTCATTTGCATGTTAAGTGATCATGCAAATCAAAGACGTGATTTTGGTGCACAACTAACTTCAACAAGTACCTTCTTAGAGAAGGTAACTGATTCATTCCCTCTTGCTTCAAATATTATTTTAGGCTATATTATTGACCTGAGATGCACATATGCAATGAGCTCAATCATTCAGTACAATGATGGCTCAAATAAACATTTTTATTTTTTTCCTAAGGTGTAACTAATTATTTAATGTTTCTCCTAAAGAGGCAGATGAGGGGCATAGTAATGACTAGAGGTTAGTTTGCAAAACCACTATGGGATTTAATTTTGGTGACAATGACACTGGGAAGCTAAATAGGCCTGATAATTTCACTTGGGGAATGAAATTTCTGGTACTTAAAAAGCTACTGTGCAACATATTAGCAATGCTCATTTAAAAAACTGCATGCTATGATACAAAGCTTCATTTTATGATCTGTTCAGTTTAAAAAGAAGAGTTGAAAAAAATATGAATGACAAATATTGCCTCCTGTTAGGCTGAGCAATGTACCTGTGTTCGCATGAAAACACAGAATGAATTACAGAACCATAGAAATAATTGCCTGAAAGGGCATATTATATCAGGTAGTCCATTCCTCTTTCTGAGTACAATTGCTTCCTACTTCATAATTATAAATGTGGAGAAGTTCATTCTTATTTTGATCTTATTTGAAAGATTACTTTTAACGAGAAGAAGCCAAAATCTAAGTGACATACATAAAATAACAGACACTTTATGAAACTTTAATTTGCTATCTGGATTCAGGTTTCTAGAGGATTATGGATGACCACTGTGGATTTTAATTTGTGTCTTAAAATAATAAATAGGTTTCCAGATTTTCTATACTTAGCTCTTTTTAAATTTCATTTGTAACAACATAGAATTAATGCAATGTTGCCGTCCAAAGAGATCTGTCTCTGACTGACAGATTGAGGCCAGGAAGAATAGGGATTGGCAGCAGCAGAAAAACATAGACCTGCAGCAGAGAAGGCAAAATTAGAGTAAGATGTAGTAACACAGATGCATGAGAAGATAGAAGAGCAGAATAAAATTATCAGAAATTCTGATAGAAATCTTCTCTATAGCATTCCTACGATACTTCTGCCCAGAAACATCTTCAGAAGTTGGAGAAGCTGTCTTCATTGCCCTCTTATAGCTGAAAGCAATGGATCCACTATCATCAAGATTTTTCTCCGGAAAGGACTTTGACTAGCTATAGCTAATGAAACTATTGTGATGCAAATGAGATCATAAGCAGTATCATTGTCTCATCAATTCTCTACAAACAAGAGAGAAAAAAGGAAAATGAGAAAGTGGAGAGCTGGAAGATCTGAGCAGCCTTTGCTTCTGTTTGTACCCAAGTCGATAGACTAAAAAATGGGAGAGAAAAAAATATTTTTTTTTTCTTGTTAGATTACTTTAGCTTAGCTGCTGATAAATTACAGGAATCATACTAGCTTTTTTAATCATTTGTTGCTTTTCAAAACTAATTGCAAGGACCTGTTGACTTACCCTTTGGGCTTTACATCCCTGTGTGGTATGTATCCATCTTAAGAGGACTTAATTTATTCCATTCAAATTATTTGATCAAGAGTTACAAAGATTTTACTCTCTAAGAACTTTGCTCTCTACTATCTCAGCAGAAATTTAAGAGATGATATATTGATAAAGACATCCAAATCTGCAGCTTTCACTAAAAAAAAAATCTCAAAGGACTAGTACAATACTGTCCCAGTGAAACAATATCCAATTTAAAATCAGCTAGCTTCAGAGATAATAGTAGACATAATATTGACACAGATGATGTAAAATACTGTCCAGAATTCTAACCTTAATAGTAAACTTTTATTTCATTGAAAGAGGCAACAAAATCTAGAAATTAGCTTTGCTGGTTGCAGTTCTTTTAAAGACTCTCCTTTGTCTGTGCAGATTTAACTTCAGGATCCAGTGATTTATTTGTCTCTTTCAATGTGATGATGATTAGCTTCTTTGCTAAAGCAAATTGAAACGAATATTATTACACTACTTAAGCTGTAGGTCTGCCAGGATCCTTGATTTTACTTTGTAAAGGCTTCAACAAATGAGTCAGCTGAGATATCTTGCTGACACAGTTCACCACAGACACCACTATCAGCTAAAATGTTGCAGTTTGTGCAGTCATGAGGACTTCCTGGAAGAGGTCCTTGTGTGAGATTCCTTCATCAAGAATCCCCAAAGGTAGGAAGACAAAATTTGTGTTTAGTATCTTTGGGCTGCCTTCATTCCTGTAGTATGGGTAAGATATACTGTTCTTAGGAGAAAATCTGAAATAATAATTTATGAACAATTAATTAAAGAGGAAAATAACATGATTTTTTTCTGCAAAGTGATCTCATTGTTTCCTTAGATAGATGGTATACAGGTGACATGCTTGAAATACATAAAACAGCAAATTGATATTGGAATTTAAATATCTACCTCTAATAATGATCCTCTGACACTTTAAAAGTCTAAAGACTATCTCTAAATCTTATTCATAGCACAGTTGTTTCAGATTTTTTCCTAGAGTGATCATAACTTTCCTTTCATACTTCATATTAATCAGTAAACCATAATCTGCTAAATGATTAGAGACCTCTGAAGAATTGCTGTTATTTTTGCTTGTTGTTTTTTTCTCCATATAAGTTTAAACATCATTAAAAGTTTTCCTCCTGTGGCCTAAAACCTACATGGTAAATTCCCCCTCAGACACCTTAGTCCTGGTAGAATTAGCAAAATAACTTATTCTTGGCAATATTTACATGACCTTCTGAGGAACTTTCAGCATGAAAACCATAGAGACAGAAGAATAATCAATTAGTACTTGTTCGGATTGTGCTTTCTCCCTTGGCAAATACATCAAAGCTGTATCATTATTTGACCATATTCTAAATGCTATATTTACCAAATGCAAATGTGCAGAGAGAATGCATTCAATTTATCAAGTCATTTTTCATCCATTTTAGGGGGAAAAAAGCATTATGAATGTCATAACTATTCATTACTGTTGACATTTTGAATTGTAGTGTTCTTTGAATGAGCAGTAATAGTTCAGAATGTTACAGCCAATATAAGCCAGGATGAAACAAATTTCAAATGGAAAAGGAGAGACATCATGTTAATACACCTTGAGAAGAAAAATAAACCAGAAAAGCTACAGATCAATGATAGATATTTTTCTTTCAGAGGACTCAGTTACAAGAATACTGGAATCAGAAGTGTTTCCAGTCAGAGATCAACATTGCTATTGTGATGTGCATATAGATAGGTGATAATCTGAAATGGATAAACTCTTATTTCTATCTTTTTCTGTATTCCTTTACATTGACTCTATGTATAAATAGGAAGCAACAGTAATCTGCATGAAATTCTCTTCCACTGAGCCCCCTTTACTCCCTCTTAACTCAAAATAATTGTCAGGTGGCTCATTTTAATTTATTTTCTTAAAATACGCAACCAAAAGTACTCAGGAAACATAAGAACATAGAACGCATTGTTAAAATAAGTTAAGGACACTCATGACAAGAAAATCAAAATCAAAACTACAATAGCTAGGAAAGAAGTGTATATACAAGGAACCAAGAACTGATGGGCAGGTCTTTAACACAGAAGTGTTACAACATTCACAATTCCCACAGAACAACTCGAAGAGAAAAAAAATTGACAGGAGTTTCAGGAGTCATTACTTACACATTTTCGAGTAAAAACTGACTTTCTGGTGTCAAATTATATACTAGAGTAACTTCTTTATTCCTGAAATCAACAAAATTATGCTGCAAAGAGTGAGAGCAGCCATAATAGTTTTCCTTGTAAATAATGTATGATTGAGTCCAACTAATGCATACGCAAGTTTTCAGTAAGGCAATTAAGTTAATTTGAGTTCTCAGGAAATTGTCGCCTTCACTTGTGTACGTCCACAAACACACAACAAAAATGAACGTTCTGCCTATGTGTTTTTCTTCAATTCTTCTTTTTGTTTTTCCACATAAAAGCACGTATAGTGAAAGTCATCAATTTGTTGGCCCTGAGCACCCTTCTCGAAGCCCTTACCAACGAACAAAGCAATCGCTGCTTTCCATTTATAACTTTTTAAGCCACCAAATGGTAAGTAAGAACCTAAATACGAATAGGATTAAGAGTCTAATAGTTCCTGCAGTTATTCAAGGATTACTCTTCTCCAGAGTACACATGAAAAACTGTTGCTTTTGGCTTAGCTGAGAGTTCCCTGTGTTACTTATGTCAACCTAAAGATAAAATATAAAAATATTGCAAATGTACATGAGCAGCTTGAGAGGGGAACAGATGCTTTAAATTGGCCTCTGCAAAGCCCTGGGAGTGTAGATGGGGAATATGCTATAAAAATATGGCCATTACACTACTTTAATTTCAGTCTGAAGGAAACAGAGGCCAGTTAATGACTACCTTGTCTGGAGATTCATTCAGGGCAACCATTAGCACACCTTTTGTTAACAAACATGTCTATAGTGCATCCCATAGTAAGGTATTATGCAGCAAGCTGGAAATACCATATTACAGTTGTGAAGCGTGAAAGGCATAGTAGAGCCAGAACCTGATGTCGTGACTGACGTTTCTATTTTAAGAAATATGTTCTTTTCACAAAAGCTACCAACAAGAAGAAGGTGGATAAATTTTAAGTTAGTTGTCTATTTCAGAAATAAGAAAGTGGTGGAGATCATAAAGATAGAAGCTCAAATTCTGCTCATTGGTACCTCAACATAAAGTTACATGGTTACAGAAGCCGTGATAACAGTGTAGAGTAGATTTAAACTGGCAAACAAAAGTGTTACAATGTAGTAATGTTTCTTGAAGTTTTTTTTTTTTTTTTTTTTTTTTTTTTTTTTTTTTTTTAAGCGATCTGGCTTTTTAGGGCAAGATATATCTAGAGGAACTCTAGATGTCTATACCTGAGCTATTCTCCCTTAGCTTTTGGAGAGAGATTTGTCTAATCTATTTTGGACAAGTACATTAGAGTGAGATCTATTGTTCTCTAAAAGAGTTGATTTCTTTCCACTGACTATAAAAGATATCTTTCCATAAAGAAAGCTCAAATTGCCTAATGCTAGGAGAGATGAATTCAAATCTGACTGTAAAATGGCATATACCAATTAACTTCATTTATTTGTGCATTCATTTTTTTCCTCCTCCTTCATTTTTTTTTCTGAAAAGTAGATAATTAAGTTGCTATATGGGACTTAAGGGAGCATTAGACATTTAAATTTCAACTCGGATGTTAGATGACCAGGATATCAACTACTGTGTTTTGACCATTGTTTGTCCTTCATTCCTCCTCCCGTCTCAACCTAATTCATATAGCTACAATTTAGGAAGCTTATCAAGCACATCTCTCACTCCAATTATAAATTCTGTTCAGACAAAAAGAGCATCATCATCTTTTCTGATTTAAAGGAATACTAAACTCACTCACTTTCAGTGAAAATTCTCTGAGTACTTGATGACCTGTTGGGCAAAGAGCAGTCTAAAAAGATTTTGAAGTCTAAGAACACCAAAAAGCTGTGTAAAAACTCTCCTACTTTGCTGTTGAAAATCATGGAGTTCTTACCAACAGTTAGATAACACTATTTAAAAGTTACGAGAGAATGAAATCTTACCTAGGAGATTCTGAACTGTTTTTTTTTTTTTTTTTTTTTTTTTTTTCACAATTTTTTCCTTGGTCTTCCTCAGAGCAATAAGAAATACAGCATACACACCTACCCCTTGAAAATCTTGACATATTCATCTCCTTCTTTTACATTCTGTTCCCTAAAAGCTCTTGAAAACTATTTAAAAGAAGTATCTCCAGCAACTATAACTACATATTTGCAAGGCTGAATTCTCATCATTTTATTAACTTCCCTTTAAAACTGGAAAATCTAAAAAGTTGTGGGAAGTACAGTAAAAATATGAAATCCCAACTTGACTGGAATCAGTAGGTTTTCTACAGGAATTAAAGATTTCTTTCTGAATCTTTTCATCATCTGACAGATAGTTCTCTTGATATCCAGCTGTCTGCATACGTAGCATGACTTTCTGTATGTAAAATGTACACTGTGCTCATGTGAGATGCTCACAGCCTCTTTGCCTCACTTATAGTTATTTCCTCAACAAATTTCCTCTTCATATCCCTAATTATGTTGAAGGTTTATCTTTCATAAAGGACTGAAATATGCAAACAGCCTCTTATTGAAATCTTCAATTTTTCTGAATCAGAAACTCCCAGAACTCTGGGATTTTCAAAAACTGGATCAAAACAGGCAGCCAAAATAAAAGTTTATGCATTTTATTTTTGATGTAGTGGGGTAATTTTTGTACCCATTTCTTAACTTGTCTAAATCATCACAGATGGCTGAACGGAAGATAGGTGTTTTGATGTGTGAACGAGGACTTGAGAACCGTGTAGAAAATACCGCACTGTTGATAAGTTGAGTGCACAGACTGTAAACTCATTTTCATGAATATGACTTTTAATTTAGAGCTAGACACATGAGCAAAGCACTTGAAAACTCATATCAATGCTCAGCAGCTTGCAGACAACTACCAAGTGGCCTAATTTTTTGTTAACATTATAGGAAGAAATTGATTTACAGTGGAAGACTACTTTGCTGTAGCAGCTAATACTACTTTTACATGCCTCTATAATTTACTTCACTTATGGCTGTCTCTTATATTAATATTCATTATAAAAGTCCTCTTCTAATATTGCTTGATTTGACAGGAATGCATTAGCTATGACAAATGCTTTATAATGTGCTCAGACAATATTAATACAAGCAGAACCTCTGATAATTGCTGTTACTTAAAAATGAAGATTTTCTTTTTTATACTTGAATTTACCCTTTCCTCTCTTCTTCCAACTCTTCACTAATGTAAGTTTTGATAAAAAGTATACACCAGTCAAAATCATCTCTATGTTCAGCTAGACTTCATGAGACACTGAAACCACTACAGACCTTTCAGAAACATAAAATACAGACATTGTTAAAGTAATTGTTTCAAATTTTCAGAGGGATGTTTCAAGTAGAAGTAAATCACTTGATCTCTGTTTTATGTTGCAGTAAACAATTTTTCCTCCTTAGGAAATGTCTTGTTCAGAAATGTTCCTTATCAGTATATAATCTGAGATCACAGTCATAATTTTTACAGCTGTAAAACAGCATAAGCCTGGCTCTGTCAGGTTAACAACAACTCTCCTTAGTTGTAGTAAGACTTGCCTGGAGAAATAGCTTCTTAAATTCCAGAGGAGTTCCACTGAGTGCTAATCTCACTGTTGTGTCTCAAAATTATTCCTGCTTTTTTTCTTCGCCTTTCATACTTCCACCACCAATCAACATATCAGTTAGATGAGCCACTTGAATCAAAATTGGATTGCCCCTTTTTTGAGGTTGGAAGTTATCTATCTATTTAACTTGTAATACTGTATAAAACTGTAAATAGGGATTTATAAAATGGGCACTTGGGGAAAATCTCCTTAAATCTCACTCACTGGTTCTTTGCAAAATTACACTAATAATAGTCCCAAACTTTGGATGGACTTAAACATACTAACAATTCAGTAACTCTAGATGAAATAAATTTCTGAAGTCTCTTGGGTGACTAAGAAGTCTTTAAAGATTCTTCTTCAGAGTACACATTTTTTATACTTACAAAAACTTCATGAACAGTCTATAAATAATGCTGCTACAACACAAAGAGGTTTAGTGCTTCTTTTAAATCTGGTAACTGTGTGTGTGTCTGACATCCCTCAGTATGTCTGATTAGTACAATGGACAAGTTTGGCAGTCATTAAAATGGGAAAACAGCAAAGGCCATACAAGATTGTACTGCCTATAAAGTCCTGTGCTTCTCTATCAAAATGATTCATTTCCTTAGAAACCCAAGTGAGGAATCTTGTACATATTGCACTGTTGCTTCATTAGCTCCTGGCCAAGACAGGTTAAGGAAACATTCTGAATAATGAATGTTATTTGAGTGTTACTTATATGAAATATTTCCTTCTGAAGAAAAATGAAGTACAGATCTTTTACAAGTAGACATGTTTTTTTTTTCATATACAAGAGAAAAATTTAGGATAGCAGTTTCACTAGTCTGACAGCATTTAACCATTTAGTACTATGGAAATACATCTTCAGTCCACATCTACTATGTACAACTTCAAATTAGTTACAGTTCCTGGAAACACAGTCTCTTGTGTAATAATCACATCTGAAATTAAATTAAATTAAGAAATGTCTTAAACTGGCTGTGAAATGATCAAATATTTCAGTCATTTAAAGTTTCTTTTGATCATTTAATGAACTTTACTGCCAATGTAGTACAAATAGACATTCAGGTTGGGTAGTAAAAAAAAGAAAGAAAAAAAAAATCTTCAACCAGGACTTGAAACAATTAGCAATATATTAGCTTAACTATTACTGTGAAGCACAACTACATATCTTTGTTCACTTCACATAATCAGGGATACATTTAAAAAAAGTAATAAAGAAAAAAAGAAAGGTATCACAGTGTCTACTTTGATAAACTATGAAATTTTGTCTCTCCCCTCAAAGACCGCCCAAGTGTGTAGTAATGACCTTGAAAAAGATAAATATGTTCTTCAAACCAGTACTAAAAGATGCACTAGCTAGAAGGGCCAACTCAGCCACTGGAAAGCACTCCCTGCCAACCGTAAAGCGAGCAAGCACACAGTACCATTGCTCAGAACATGGTAACACACTACCAAAAGAAGATAAATGCACTCCCACGTATGTAGGGCTGGAAATGTCAGCAATATATCTCATGAGTTCTATAATGACAACCTTCTTGATTAGATACAGTGTCCACAGTAATTTGAGGCGGTGAAAAAGACCAATTTTAGAGTAGCACATCTCCAAATGAGCGTAGAAAAGGGAGAGAAGGGTTTTTTCAAACTTTCTGTTCCTTTCTTTTCTTTAAAGAGCAGCAGGTAACCAATTGAATCAAAATAGTATAGGTAGCCATATAATGGCCTATACCTGATGAGCTAGATTAGTACCCACAATATCTGTTTTTTTTTCTGCATTGTTGTTTTTCAACAACAATGTTTTTCAGTCTCATTTCAAAGATTTATTTTGAAGTGTTCTGGAAAGTAAAGTTATGCATTTTTAAAAATCTCTTTAAAGTACCAGAAATGGTATCACCTAAAGAAAGGAATGAGACACAGAATTCCAGTCATAAATGGTTCTTCTAGACTGTTATTGTCAGACAAAAAAAGTAGCACAAAATGTGTATACAACAACAATTTTAATCAGCTAATAGAAGTAGGTTAATTCAGATTTCCACTAGTTTTCTTCCTTTATTTAAAGCCTGCTAGAAATTGTTAAAATCTTACAAAACAAAATGACAGAGGTAGGAAGTCATGAAGTAAGCTTCACAAGTGTGACAGAGTGCCACTACAAACTTTGATTTGGAGCTAGAAAAACTACTGGATAATTTAAAATGCTACCTAATAAAATTTCACCATTTGTGAGCCACTATTGCAGTGGACAGCTTGAAGAACCCCCTGACTTAGGAAAAAGCAAACTATAGAGAGAATCTCAAGTTTTTGTACAGTCAAAACACGTTTGTAACTTTCTCAAGAATATCAACAACAAATGTGATGGTTAAAGTTTACAGTAGTAGACTGGGTAATTTTCCTTTAAATTTACCCAAACACACTAGTTGTTAAGTACAGTTAAGTAGCCTGAATGCTCAGACGGATTGCTGTTTAGCTTTTAAATAATTCAGTGAGTCCTCTGATGGGCCCCTTGACTTCGACTCAAGAAGGCATTCAGATCTCTGCCAAAAATGTGACAAGGAGACGCAGCTGCTATGCAAGCGAGGGCTGGCCCCCCAGCTCTGGCTCCTCACCATGGGCATATTTTTCACCTTCTCACTCGCTGTTGATCGGAGTGTGGAGCTGGGGAGCAGATATGATGCCACGTGCACCACAGGTTGGCACACTACCATGAGATAATTTCAGGAAAAATGGAACCCCTTGTTCCCTTCTTCATCTTGGTAAACCCATGACTGAGTATCAAGGCATACAGGTAATAAGCTCTTGCATAAAGGTGCACCAATTTAGCTATATTTGTATAAAAATACTTGACCTTTGTGTTTCCAGGAAAAAATTCTTGTAGAGGGTTTAACATGGATGGGTTTTCATGAAGAAAGTGTCAGTCATAAGTTTACTGCAAACAGTTATTGGGTTAAAAGCTCCCAAATCTTAGTACTTTGAAAAAAGACATCTGATTCACGTTATGAGATACTGCCATTCCCTGCCACCGCTCATGTATGAAAGCCTTTTCCGAGCAGCATGCTCCTAGCTGCTGTGACCATTATCATTCCCATGGACACACTAAAGGCTTCCCCACGTGTAATCTATTGAATTGTGCTACCAAAGCTCACTTACATTATTAATACCGTGTAGTGAAACGGGACGGCACAGAGACAGCACCCACCTCCAAACGACCCAAACCTTCACCCTACCCTGTGTCCAGCAGAGAAATAAAGAACCAGCAGTGTCACGAGGAACTGGCAGGAATCACATGCAGGAAAAGAGTGACAAAGTTGTTTGGCAAGATTTGCCACATATTTCAAGCTGCCTGTGTATAGCCATCAATGGTTGCTGACATTTCCATATACTTAAAAACAAGAAAAAAAAGGGGGGTAATGTTCCCTGTTGGGAAATGTCAGCTTACTAAGGGCAAATATTGCAAGTGAATTTGACTGCATGACTGAAGCGGGCAATCTAATGATGTAACTTTCAGATGGATCTGCTAAGACGATGCTAGGAACTTGCAGCTATTAAACCAGCAGAGCAGAAAATGAACCAGAAATAGTAAAAAGTGAAATGTAGCAAAGTAAGGGATTAAAACTGTATGGTAGCTGTCTCAGGACTCCCATGATAAGGTGAATGAACTGAAGAGCTCATTTGAATGTTCTAATGTAAAAAAATGGCCATTTGAAGCAGAACTGAGATAATATGAAATGTGTGATAAAAAAGTCTGATTTTTAAATTTTTGCATGCTCTAGTATTCAGCTGCAAACATTAAAAGTGTAGGCTATTTGCCTCTGGGCAGATCTCTGGGTAGGTCTACTAGATTAAATTAGGAGATCTTCTGAATCTCCTAAAAAGCTTATTACATGGCTTAAAACTAATGACAGGTGGAACAAGGAAGGTAAAAAGTACTAAATTCTGACTGAAAGAAGGAGATAATGCTTATAAATATATGACTTGGGAAATTGCAACATGAGTCTTAGTTGTCTCACAAATCAAATTCTAATAATGACAGAAAAATAAAATATTAAAGCTAGCATGAAAAAAAGAATTATTCTTCCATACAAGTAAAATATCTTTAATTATCTGAAGACAATTTTGGACATAATTAAGGGCACTAAGATAGGATGCAGACAGCTTTGCACCATAAGGGCTTTGTCTATCCAGACAGATCTATAGCAACAATTATAATTTGCTAAGCCACTATTCCTATGTCCAGTCCTGCAAGAAACATAGAAAAAGTTATGATCTGGGGATGATATACTTCAATAATCAATTCCTCAGCTCTGACAATCCATGTTGTTTGACAGAAGTCAAATGAACTAATGATAGAAGTCTCATGTTTAAACACTAGCACATTTGCCACATGAAGGAATTACCACAGATTATTTAAAATGTTTAATATAGCAGGTGAAAATAAAAGTCTTTAGGTAGAAAAGTTGTTTTTTTTTCTGGAAGGAGTCAGGAAGATAAATTCTATACTGGAAGCCAGAAAATATAGATATTTTCAAGCCAGAAGAAAACTCTTATGTCCACTCTTTTCTCTGACCTACACATTGCATTGCCCTGAGGACATTCAATAACTAATTCCCGAGTCAAATCTACTAGCTTTGATCAAATGGCTGGATGAGAATGTCACATGATATTTTTTAAGTATAATAATCCTTTTTACAGCAAAAAAATATAGTGTCTTGCTTGTGGAATGAACCTGACCACTTTCAACTTGCCGTTTTTGGGTATTACCACACTTCTAATATATTGGAAGTGTTTTATTATTAGACTGCTTATTTTATGTAAGTTATAGACTGTAATTAAAATACTGCTCAACATTCCCTTTGACAAAGTAAATATGGAAGCTGAATGCATCTACCTTATTCTGTTCTTAAATCATTGTTAGATCTTCCCTGAGATTTCACTGAATTTAATGATATTATTTGCAATAATAGATAAAATAATTTATTTACAGTAATAAAAGAAACAAAAATCTTTTTATTCCTCCAACACGCTCAACAATGTATTTCATAAGGCTTTCTGGAAACATCACTAAACATCAGCTACACATGAACCATTAGTTTATCATGTAATCTAACTCTTTTTCTTCCTTATGTAAAATCCTTCAAATTTTAAATACTTCCTTTATCCTTCTTTCCTGACAACATGATATTACATTCTGTTCTATTAAAAACATTTGATTGACTGAATCTCCAGCTTGATTATACTTGCATTCATTATGTACCCAAACCCGTTTTTTGTGCCATTTGCAAACTGTATATATTTTTTACTACCCTGCAGCTAGCTGATGATGTAAAATTAGACTGGAGTTAAGAACAAATTCCAAAAGGATTTCACTATAATCTTTCTACACCAACTTGCAGCTCATAATTGCATTCCAAGGCCTATAATTAGCAAGCTTAAATTCATTTAATATGTTCTACATTCATTCTGTATCATTCCAATATCTTAGATAACTTTTAACCTCTGCACTTTTCTGCACTATGTGCAGTACAAGCACATAGCATCAGCACACTTATCCCTTATCGAGCCGATATTTAATCTTATAAAAACAATTTTAGGTATGAAAGACTGATTTTCTATGATTTCATATTCATTGTCATTAATTAATTGATCTCTTTTATTTTATTATTCAAGTCTCCTGTCAGCTGTTGCTTTATTTTTTCCAGAACTGATGTCAAGCTGATAGACCTATAATTACTTGAGTCATCCTGTTTACCTTTTGCGAAGACTGAAACAACATTCACTTTCTTCCAATCTTCTCCTTCCACAGTGCCTACAATGTACTGCAAACAATAATGATTTATACAGAAAGCTCTATATTTAACTCTTTTAAAGCTTTCAGATGCAGCTTATCCTGCTCTGTTGCGTAATTTAGTACTTGTGGCTAAATACACTTAATGCTACCATTAGCACAAAAATCTAATCAATCAATCATCACATCATCATCAAATTGATACGAATAAGAAAACTGTAAGTAAACTGTTCTTCTCCTTCCCAAACTGGAACTATCAAATATAGTTCTTTGGTTACTGCTATTCTTAAAAGGATCTTTTTACTTCTCTTGATGATCCTATATTTATTCTCATATCCATTTGTTTCCTGTAACAATATTCCGTAGTTCTTAATTTCTAATTTATCATAATTGTTCTAGCTCCTTTGGTATTAATTTGGCTATGGAAGTGCCATAAAGCAAGAGTTTTAATACTAGGAGACTGCTTTTTGAGTTGTCAAAGGGGAGTACAGAATGCACAAAGGTGAAATGAGAAATTCCCGATCATTCTTCGAGATGTTTGAAACACTACACGAATTTTGAGAATACGAGACTCTCAGTATACCTATCCTGAAGTTAAAGGTATGAGTGGCCAGCCCGAGCTACCTAGAAGTAAGCTGCTTTATACATCGAACACTAGAGTGTAAGTGCAAGTAATACAGAGTTTAGCTGCATGAAGACCAGCTACACATTTACTTTCCTCCTCAGATGTTGCAGGCCCAGCTTTGCATTGTCTCAACACTACTCGATGTTTATTGGTACTGAAGATACCTCACTGAATCACTACCACAACTTAGCTTAGGCCTATTTATGTGATCTATAACTGTAGTGCCAGCAAACCTTAGAAGAATGAGATGTATTTTTGCAATTTGCCATGTATTCAATACTTCAAAACACAATCCTTTCCAAAATATAAAGTTTTTATTTCTTCTTTTCTTTTTGTAGGGGGGAGGGACAGGGAACGGTAGGAACTGAAGCAAGTGTTTGGTCCTGCCTAATATATTAATTTGCTTTATCTTTGTTTGGTTAGGACTAAAGATAAAAGGAATACTTTCAAAGTGTAACTCCACTAATATATTAAGTGGAAGGTATATTTTAACAAAGGAATAATAGCAATGTATAACAATTTCACTTATTAGACTTCTTCAGCTGAGGTAGATAGCAAAGAAATCAGTGATTTCCCAGTACTTTAAATATGTTATGGAAAGATATGGAATTGTTGTTGCAAAATATCTTAATGTCTTCAGATGGATCTGAAGATGTCTTAACACTCTTACAGTTGTTTTGAATATTGCTATGTTTATTAATACATCTGCTCCAGCTCAGGCTGTATTTACATGGGTGCAAAGGTTGTTCTAAAAGCCCTCATACAGCAGTGCTCCAAATATCTAGCATAATACTTCTATTCATATTCGTAAATATACTCTCCTCCTTCCTTTGATTTAGACATTGCAGGAATATGACATGCAAAAATAAATAAATAAATAATGAAGTAAACTCTAAAGCGTCTTTGGAGATGAGGGTCCCTTAGCCTTAGAAATGTCACATATAAAACAAAAGCAGTCCTCAAACACATAGCGAACAAGTACTTTCTAATTCTACATCGCACAGTCAATCTGATTTCAGCTTGAAGAAAAGGGATCACTTATATAAAGACCTACCTATTCTTCAATTGCCCTCAAAGCAGAGCCTTCTCATTTGAAAAATTACAGAATCTAAAAAAATGACCTCCTATCTGACAGTATAAGAGCAAGAGATTTCATCTCTGCTCCAAATTAGTCCATAAACTGACAAAATAAACAATTACAAAGTAGTAACAGGCTGCTAAATCTGCAGTTTTACAGTAAAAACTTGAGAGAGGGTCATGGAAATACTGCAACACCATGATTTCTCCTGAAATCCCAAAAGGTAGAATTTTGAAGCCCTTCCGTCCCATCCTATTCCCAAGATTTGTAGTAGTTACAACCACAGGCATGCAGGAAACACACTCATATTTACCTTAGACACTATGAAAGATCCAATTTAATAATTCAATTCAAAATGATTTTCAGACTTATGAAACTATTGTTAGTCCATGGTACTGGACTTTCATTCTGATTCAATAGGCTGATACAGATGTGACTGACAGAATTTTCTATCTGCAGGATTATTCAAGCATAAAATTGTTGTCAGGGCAATCCCAATCAAAAGCAGCTGGGTCCAGAGAAAACACATGGTGTTCATATGACGAAATTCTCAGTGTAGATGCAAGCAAAGCAGGATTTTATTGCACATTAATGATCAATTGAGGTGCACATAAATTACTACAATTTTTATATCGCCATTTAGCTACACTCAGAAAGAAAGAAAAAGCCCTAGTTCTACATAAAGATCAAAAGAGAACCTATTGTCCTCCAAATTACCATTAAACTCTAATGCAAAATTGGTACAACAGTCTGTGGAATGCTGATAACATTTTGTGCTGCAGTTAGCTACAGATTGTTTAAGTATGGAAAAGTCAAAGCATAGGTGATTTAAAATGAGAAATGTAGCACATCTGAATTTGACTACTTTGGGTTGAATTTTCCAAGCACGTGATCAAAAGAACTGATAACCACGTATCAGTAATCTCTAATTTCCAAGCAAATGACAACAGGATCTCAGATATATTATGAGAATTATCTTTCAGAGAAAAGTTGCCTTTAAAGATTTTTCCTTCAAATACAATTGAAAGAGAAAGAGAGGGATTTTCAGAATTAGGGGATTAGGAGGTGGGCAATGAAGTCCTACAGCTGGCTTGAAATCCACCTGTGTTGTGTCAATCACCAGGCAATTACTCCTCATTTATTATTTCACACTCACAACTTTGGAAGCCCCTACCCAAAATACCTCAAGAAATGAGTTAGTATGAATTAAAAATCCTTACAGATGAAAGCTTCAAGGTTATTGGAATATTTTGATCTGTATCAAAACATTTGTAAAGGAAATCAATTTATATCCATAATCTCACAAGTCTAAATGCAGAATTAACCTGCTAATCCTGCTATACCCTAAGCAAAGCTGAAATGATCTAAAGAAATTACACGTCCAAATGAGAGTACACTTCATGACATACTGAAGCATAGGAGAAGAAAACAAAAACTAAGTTTTACAGACAAACTTCACCAAAGTGTCCTCTTAGATTTAAGATCTTTAATGTAATAATTACATTTATGAGGGTATTCATAGTCTAAGATGTGTACCAGCAACCTGTACAGTGGGATCATACAGTAAATTGTTTCTGCATCTGCTAATAGATTTTGATTAGTATTAAATATTATTCTAAATTTTGAATACAAGTAGTATTTGTATCACCACTAGAAACAGAATTTCCTTGAATTACAAAAGATCATAAGAAAACCATCTATCTATTTAAATGTTAATAAACAGGCACTTTTAATTAAATATATGCTAATATCATACATACAGCAGTTTGTCTTCTTCAACTTTCCTTAAGGAAGGAAAACTTAGTGTCGTTTGCCATTAAAAATAAAGGATTAAACACTAACTCAAAGGGTAAATAATAAGATAGGGTTGCTGTGCCAAACAACATTGGAAACAATTCAATAATTCCTAGTATATGGAAACCTTCATAAACTATAAAGCTTAGCCATTATTGATGTTTATAATAAAAAGGAAAATAAGCTCAAAAGCTAAATTTAAGGGAAATAAAATGAAAGCGGAGATAAAACGAAGGCAGAGATAAGAGGAAACTGATTTTCATTTTCAAATGGAAATTCCTTTCCTGGTCCTGAAATTGAACCAGGAACTACACGAAGATATCTACATACATAGCTAGAATATACGTGGATTTGACCAAATCGCAGCAGAAAGGAGGCAAGGTGTGTCAATATTGGAGGAAACAACAGTCAATCACTGTCTCAAACAGAAAAGGGCAAATATTGCAAATATACAAACATACTTCACAAATACACATACATTCACGTAGATACAATCAAGGAATATTTGTTCATGTGATTAAAGAAAACTGTTGTTGTACTAATCAGTTGTATTTGCTTCCCTGTTATGAAGATTTATTTTTATTTGCATTAAGTTTGAAAACTTTTGCCTACAATTCACAGTAGAAGCTGTGATTTTTAAATAAAGCATTACAAGCCGACTAATTAAGTAGAGTCTTTTGCATCCTTTCTAGAGAGCTAAAGGAGATACAAACAATGTTGTAACAGTGGATGGACACTTATGTTTGAGCTTACTAAAAGAAAGATGAAATTAGTATTTTAATAGTAAACAATATATACTTTGGAAGCCTAATTTTATTAGAAAATAAGTTTTTCTGCAATACCACAAAAATTAGAACAGAAAAATGTTCATGTTTTTCAAAAGAATCAAGAGACTCTTTTCATCAATGGATAATTCAAAAGCTAAGTTTATTACAAATTTTCACTTAATAGTCAGAAACAGTATAATCTGATATATGACCATTCAGAATTACCTAATACAATTCAAATTTTGTATGACAAATGTGAAATTCATAAAGGGAAATTCATGATCCAGTAAAAAAAGATCAGAATCTATGAAAAAAAAAATGGACACACTGAAAGAAAGGACAATTTGGTCACTGAGGCTGGAATTTGTCTCTTCTAACTTTAAGTATCCACAGCGTAGCAGTCTACACCTGACCTTGTCAGCAGTCTTTCTTGATAATCAAGTGACGAGATATACTCTTTCTTTGGCGCTGCTTCATTCACTTGATCTATTTTAGATAGATATTTTAGACTGAGATGAATTGGCCCTAGACTCCTCTCACAATCTCACAATAAAGGGTAGTATATATGTCTACCAAAAGTCAAAAAAAAAAAAAAAAAAAAATCCAGACAGGATCTCATTGAATATCATATTTAATCATCACTGCCCTCCTCTCCTTTATATATTCAAAAAACCCCAAAACCTCAAAAAACAAAAGGACAGATGAACAATTTAAGCAATTCAGTAAACTTCATTCTGTTAAAACTCATTTTGCATTTGATGCTGAGTTTTCTATTTCAGTACTGGCATTAGGTATGCCGCATATTGAGCAACTTAGTATCTCCGCTCCCTGGTGTCTGCAGACCCACTTTAGCTTCATGTGAGCTCCAGTAAGGCAATGGATCCCCTTTAGATTTTACCCCCAGTATCTAGAGACTGTTGAGTCATCTCCCAGAAGCACACTTAAAGGTTGTATGTGTGATAAAATGCACTATAAAATTATTAAAAGGCACAATATGAAAAGACAATGGAGGATATAACAGAGTATGAAGTAATTGTAAAAGGAGTAAAATGGTTCTGAAAATAAAGCTGAATTTGTCAAGTATTTTTGTAGTGAAACATAAAGAAACAATTTAAAATGCAAGAGGAAGAGCTTTGCACTTCAGTCTGGTCCCATCAATGATCTTTTTCATATTTTAATTGCATGTAAAGTACATTTTATGACAGTAATGCATATTACATAAATTCAGTGTGATTTGCCTGATGGGAACCAGTGCAAACCTATTAAAGCCACGCATTAGCAGAATGTAGAGATGTAGATATGTCTTACTCATTTCTATTTTAGTTCCCTTATTTTCTTAGAGTTTTTTCCTTTTTTTTAAATAGCTTCTTATTTCTCATTTTTACAAAACACCAAAGAATAATAGAAAAAAATGGCTGGATGAACTGCTGTGCTCAAAGGGTTTTGATCAATGGCCCAAAGTCCAGTTGGAGGTCAGTCATTAGTGGTGTCCCCAAGGGGTTGATACCGGGGCGAGCACTGTTTAAACTCTCCTTTAATGACCTGGATGAGGGGCAGAGTGCACTCTCAACAGGCCTGAAGATGATAAAAACCTGGGAGAAGTGGCTGATACGCCGGAGGGATGTGCTGCCATTCAGAGGGATCTCAACAGGCTGGAGAAATGGGCAGAGAGGAGCCTCATGAAGTTCAATAGAGGGAAATGCAAAGTCCCGCACCTGGGGAGAAATAACCCCAAGCACCAGCATAGGCTGCAGACTGACCGTCTGGAAAGCAGCTTTGCAGAAAAGGATCTGAGGGTCCTGCTGGACAAGTTAAACGTGATCCAGGAACGTGTGTTTGCAGCAAAGAAGGCTGACAGTATCCTGGGCTACATTAGGAAGGGCATTGCCAGCAGGCGGAGGTAGGCAATCCTTCACCTCTACTTAGCCCTGATGAGGCCATATTTGGAGTGCTGTGTCTGGTGCTGGCATTCCCAGGACACGGACATACTGGAGCAAGTCCAGCAAAGGGCTACTAAGATAAATAAGGGATTGGAGCATCTGACATATCAGGAGAGGCTGAAAGAGCGGGTGATGTTCAGCCTGGAGAAGAGAAGGCTTGGGGAGATCTTATCAATGTGTACAAATACCTCATTAGAGAGTAAAGAACCAGACTGTTCTCAATAGTGCCCAGAGAAGGGACAAGATGCAATAGGCATAAGCTGAAATACAGGAAATTACACTTAAACCTAAGAAAAAATTTTTTACTCTAAGGATGGTCAAATGCTGGAATAGGCTGCCCAAAGGGGTTGTGAAGATACTCAAAACATGGACAAGGTCCTGAGAATCCATTTAAGAATTATCACACCTGGACTGAAATAATTTGTTATTTCAGGAGTAAATTCCTTCTGCTGACCATCAATATCCCCAAAATCTTAGGGCCTCTTGATGCCTTTCATGCTATATAATACTTTCCTATCTTCTTCCAGAATCTAGTTTTTCACTTTAGATCGTGACATAAATTTGAGTTTTTCCTTTCAGTACATCCAAGCCCAAAAACCTAAGTACCAGACTTCTCCTGCTCTAATTTCTCTGAGGAGTGTTATAGCAGAGAATAATTTTCAAATGTGCCAGTGAAAGGCAAGCAGGATAACTTTATGCTTTATCTCATACTGTTGCACACACATACTTTCAATATCTGGAAAAAAAACCCTCCTCTTTCACCTTCCAATCCATCCGTCAGGGTTTTCATTTCCTGTGATGCCTTTATCACCTGAACATGGTTATGCTACTGCTCTTTTAAAACACCATTCTCTCCCCCTAAATTGTCTCTCATCTTGTGTGGAGATTGTAAGCTCTTTAGGATAGTGGTTAACATTTCGTTTTCTCTCAGCAGATGGGCCTCTTAGACATTAAGACTGTACTAACTATAACTAGCCTCTGTGCCTCGGTATACACTTTCGTTCATTACGTTCTTCTCTGTTTTTAAGAACCGTTCATTACATTTAAGAACAAAGAATTTAAGACGTACTGTATAACGTTTAAAAGTAACATTACAGACTTTGCCCTAGAGATGTCTGCCAATGACTTTTTCCCACCTTTAGTCTATTCGTTCTTCTTCATTGACAACAAATGATGATCTAATGTATGTTGAATTCTCTGCTGAATCTTCAAGATCAAATCCACAATAATGTAATGTGCTTAGGAAAAGTCCTTTTTAGCTCCAAACAGCTTCTGAGAAGATCAATATTTAGGCAAATACAATAACTATGTGTATATATATATATCTTACATGGATATGCGTCTTGGACACTCTAACCCAGAAAAATCTAAGTGTAGAACAATGCACTTAGCTGACTTTAGTGGATAGGACATAGAGTTAGTGTGGCAGAAAACGGTTTATCTAAATATATTTCGAAAGGCATCTAAAGCATCTGTCTTTACAGGCAAAGTTAAGTTTCAAAGCATCTTTATAAAGAAAATATACCTTGGATAAAGGTGACCCAATTCTAGCAAAGCTACTAAAGCTACCTTTAACAATTTCATATCAGGAAATGAGTATGCAGGTATGTTACTATATGGTGAAAATACACATTTTTGTTAACACTCTGAACTGGAGAAGCAAGAAATACTGAAAGCTGGCTTGTATACTTCTTTTGGAATGGCCATTCATCCTTTTTTCTGTCCTGAGTGACTACAGCTATCACACAGAAATGACAAATACAGATGAAAAGAGAATGCTAAATAAACCAACCAGTAGCAAAGTTCCAACGTGTTGAGAATGATATCTTCCATTCTGCGACAGCCATTATAACTCCTCACAATACCTCATTTCTCCAAAGATTTCTTAAGGCAATTAGTTCAAGCCTTTTAATGATTTTAAAGGTTGTTTAGGGGGTAAAAAAAATAAATAGTGACCTTCACAGAATGAGCAAAATGACCTCATATTTCTCATTTTCTCCTTAACACATACAGTTTAACCACCAGGAATCATTTATCCAAGGCTTTAAGGAGCTTGACTACACTGAGGGTTGCATAGTCTCCATTACTAATTGCAATAACAAATGCAGGCACAACGACTAGCACAATACTTTCAGAATAAGCAACATAATAAATTGATGCTTTAGCTCTAGCATCAAGTTGTGTATTGGGTGGTCTTCTTCATAATCTTTATTACATGGCACTACAGATTTCCTGACGACATTTTTGTTTTCTGGAGCTGCTAAGGGTACGCAGAACCACTGAGCTGAAATCCTGCCCAATGTGCTGTGACTGGCATGTAATCCAGCATTTAACCACCGTTGTACGTAACATATTGGAGGTGATATGAACGGGACCCCATTCTCAGCCTTGCTGGAATCACGTATTAATCTTCAGCTCACAGCTTGCTTCTTTCCAAATGATCACGTGTTCAGAAAATTAGTAACAGAACTTATTTCTGAATAGTTAATTAATCAATTATATTCATTAGTACAGCTTCTTGCTCAGAACAACGTATTTCTACCAGAATATTTTACTTTTATGGCAATCATTTCCATAAAACCACAGAGAGTGCAGTATATTTTGATGTTATTCTGATTTTCAGAAAACATTTTGTTTTTAAAAGTTCTAGCAAATATATGTAATATAGAGAATAACTGAACAGTAAAGGAAAAAACTTGATTTATGAGGATTTTAACTTGTCAGCTTTGGCAGATAATTTCAGCCTTTTGGCTACCTAAATTTTTTTTGCTCATCTTTTTAGTGGGTTGGTTTTTTCCAGTATATAAAGATGCTTGCTTCTACGAAAGATATTTTACACAGAGGATGCTATTTTATTGCCAGTCACATCAATGCTGACCTGCAATAACTGTATTTGTGTTTGGACAGAACTAGCTGTCTTTCTTTGAATGCCATCAGTAGAATAGAGCTCTTAGTATTCTGGGAAACTGTCAGAATTTTGGCTATTTATCAAGTAAGTTTAATGTTTCTTGGAGCACTCCCCTCCCTTTTTTTTTTGAGGATGAGGTGGGTATCAGGACCATAATAAAATCCCTGTGAAAGACAGTCTCTCTCAGCAGAGAAAAAAATTATAAAATGTCATTCAGGTGAGTATTTATAACATTGAATACATACATATATGTAAATATGCACATTATATATGTATGTATATATATATAATATATTCATACATTACATATATATATATATATACACACACATACAAACGTACATACATACACATGCATGCAGACATTTTATAAAATTCAGCCAGTAAACTGTAAGCCATGTGTAAAGCTGAGGAAACTCCTGCAGAGGCCACTGCTTTTACAGGTAACTACTTTTTTGATGTTTTCTTACTTACGTTGATATACATATTGATTTGTATTGCTGATCTTAGACACACGACAGTTCATGTATCTTGTCAGGGATCTAATTCAAAGCCTGATGGAAAGACTTAGACAAGTTTTAAGGCATTTTATATCATCCTCTAAAACTATACAGTGTGAGAAAAAAGCTTTTTAATAATACATTTTAAAGCTTAAAAATATCTCCTTCTTTTCTTAAGTTATCTTCTCTTGCCAGTAGACTATAATTTTACAAACAATAACTCACTCTTCCACACAACATCCCTCTCATTGCTGTGAACATGTCAACAGGGAGCAGGAGAAACTGTTAAAAGTATTCACATGTTCATAGATGTATATATTTTTATAAATAACTATTGACATTTCTCATCCCTCTTCCCATTTTCCCATGCTTCATTTCTTTCACCATCAGAAATAAAAGCATGTGGAGTATTTTCAGGAGTATTTTTTTGTAACAAATACAAAAATGTTGTAACAATTGATGGCTTTTTAAAGCAATCCTATTTTCGTTAGGATCTAAATCTCCACAAGAACAAATGTTGTCTGTAATAAAGGCCTAGAACAGATTCGATAGAAAGAGACATATATTTATCTGCCTATAAGAAAGATAGCAAAAATGTGTTTTAAAGAAAGTACTACACATATCTGTAAGGTTCTTTTTTGCTACACTGTAATTAGTAATTGCAATTCGATTTACAGTACTAAACTTACTGAAGAAGAACTGGTTCCAAAAGAGCAGCTTGCAGGATCAGTAGAAAGGTCTCTGCTTTTTCACACCTTTAGCTTTTGTGCTGTTGCTGGTTTTGGCTTGTTTAGGGGAGGTAGGGGTGATTATGACTAAATATGCAGGCTCTATATCATCATACAGAGTATCACAAAAGCAATCACATCTTGTGAGTTACTACATCTTTCTATGAACTTTCAACCTTCATCTGAAATTTCTTGTATAATAGCCACACATTTAAAACGACAGGTTAATCAAATCTATTGACTTCACCAAATACTCATATAGATTTTATTTGCAAAGAAATACCCTTTACCCACACAATAATTTAAAGGATATGATTTCAGTCTGAAGACTCATTTAAGCAGTACAATTGGCATTGATAACACTTACCTGAGTTTGTGGAGTACAGGATATACAGCTATTTTCCAGCTCAAAACCATGCGATCGCCATTTTAAAAAAATAATGCAATGCTTGAAATTTATGAGAATTATGTTTTTACTGACAATGCTTTTGTAAGAGGCTTCTACAAATAATTAGTGCAACTTGCTGCATTGTTTGTGGTTAAAAGAAATGTGCCATGTGTAATTATTTATACAGAGATGCTGCATATAGACTACAAGGTTTAGATCAGCTGGTACTTAATAGTTCAGCTGCTTTAAAAATTAACCAAGTCACAAGTATTGCATTCTATCCTAAAAGAATAACAAGCCTCTTTTCACATAGAGAAATCGGTTACATAACTCTCTTACTCTCACCAGCATATTGAAAGGAATTAAAAAAAAAACAATATCGCACAGAAAGATGGATCAAGCATGAATCAATGTGGCAAGCACATAGCCAAACAGACATGGAGTTAAACAAGAAAAAAAAAAAAAAAAAAAAGTTTATCGCTTAACCTGTTTTGTCAGAGCTGGTATTGATGGTATTGGTAGTGATGGAAGTGAAGGTAGTCTTTGCGCTGTCCTTGGTAGTAACAGATTTCTGCTTATTTTTCATGGCTTCCAGTGCTTTGAGCTTCTTGGCATGTTTAGTGCCTTTGTAGTGGGCCGCAGCCTGGCTCTACAAAGGAGAACAAAATGAACCATGCAATCAGGCTCATTTCTAAACTGGCATTCTCTGTATTAGTACAAATACAGACTACCTTTCAATAATGGGTACCATTCACATTATCCAAGTAGTGACCAAACTGAAAATAATATTTAGAATGATGCTTAGAAAACAATGGAAAAATAATCAAGCAACCCCAATTTGAGAGATACAGTATATCACTGTAGAACAGTATATTACGCTCAGACCAAAATAATGTTGCTTTATTCTACCACGCTTAAAATATATTTCTTTAATAGCTCTTTATTAAGAACTTTTTCACTTTTGCATTAAAAAAAAAAATCTCAGGCAACAAGGAGGAAAGCACTCTCCTCCCAGTATTTCTGAAGTTATCCAGTTTCTATTACTAATCATAGATTTTGTCAAAGTTTCCTTCAAAGGAATGATTTCCTTCAGCGATGATATCAAGAACTTCTCAGACGGTAAGCAAAGACTGACAGTAAAAACAAAACAAAACATAACAAACAACTCCCAGAGTCACCTAAATTCAAACAAAAAAAAAAAAAGCAAAACATAAAACAAGTCCCTAAAAGCCCATCACCAAAAATATAACTGAATTGAGAGGCAGACATGCAATCTGGCTTTTAGAAAAAGGATTACTGTAGTCCCCCTCCTACAAAAGATGGTGTTTGAAATTCAAAGCAAGGAGCATCCTTTCAAAGGAGAAGACTCAAACAAATCCTGTCATGGTACCAAACGTATTTTGACTACTTGACACAGTTAAGCTAAAATAGATATGTGTGTTGCTACTGAGATTTTTGTACTACACTGAAAATATCTTTATTATTCTAAGAGTTCATAGCAACATTTCTTCATTTAATTTATGTTGCAAGTATATTTTAAGAATGATATCTGAAGTATAAGATTACACTTTATACAAATAATCTAGAATCAATATGGATATTCAGAGGTTAGTTTCTCCAACTATTTAAGCTCTTATGTGGAAGACAGTCTTCCATTTAATAAATGAATAACTTGATATATTCCTTATATTTCTATTGTTGAACTGGAAACTTTATTGAAATCACCTCTTTTCTTACTCAGGAAAGATTATCGTGTCTCTAAGAAAATACTCAGAATTTAACTATTAGAGAACTGGACAAATAAAAGAGGAACTATGCTGGGCCAGCCCAAGAATCCATCCAGGTCAGGATTTTGTTTCTGGCATGAGACAACAGCACACTGTTACAGAGAACATACAAGGTAAGTACTTTCTATCGTGGGATCAGAAGAAGAAACACACACATAAGGAATTTAGTGGCTACTGACTCAAAGGATCAGAAGGAAAAATGACCGAGTCACTTGATTCATTAAGCCACCTGTGCAGGTAGAAGACTCCTGTATATTCTAGCATCTGTTAGTCATCAGACCTGTATTTAATGTTGCCCTGTGCTGGATATTGGGGAGAACATCTAGGAAATACCACAGTAAGAGTGTATATTAATTCATCTCGAGATTCATGACTTTCAGCATTCAAGAAAAAGTCAGGACTCCCTCCAAATGCCTAAGATTTGAGAAGCTCAAGGTGAGGAGAAGTGGGAGACTTTATTTGAATAAATAAATATATAGATGTATATGTGTATACCTGAACAGATATATACACACACTCTTGTTATATATTTAGATGCATCATTCAGTTTGATTGAAAAGCCAGTTTCTATGTGCGTAAAATAATATAAATGTTGTAGTTGGTACCCTTATTGAAAGAACACTGGACAGTGAAGATTTTAATTAGAAACAACTTGAACAGAAACAGCACAATCATGCACCTTTTACAATTCCCAACACATAACATCAAGAAACATACAGTAAGCCAAATACAAACAGTCAAGAGATGTTAATTATTGTTAAACTGAAAGACCAGTGCCAAGTTACAATGACGCATTAAAAATGACATTATACAGTAAATTCTTACATTACGGTCATGTCAATGCTATTTTTACAGTTTATAGTCAAATTTAATTATCAGTCAGCTCCAGATTCTGACTGCACTTGCTTTCCCTAATTAATAGTGTCACTCCTCAGATATAAAAAAGGTAGCCAGAATATGGTCCTTAACACTGAATTATTAATGTTGGCATTAGTTTGATATACAATAAACTTTCTTCAAAGATTTCTCAGAAGATCACCCCAGATTTACATCTCTGGCATCCACAGTTCTCTTGCCTCCAAATTCTCATGGTTACAGCTCCACAAACCTCGATTCAAGCAGTGCAGATGCACAAGGAATACACAATGAGGCTCTATGTAAAAATCTGTGACCTTTTCAGTGTTCTGAAATATATAAATTAAATTGCCTCAAAGTAGAAACACATTGCTTAAATTTACAGTGGCTGCTATGTAGAGTTGTCCATTACCCTCTTCCCACAGAGTGCTGCCAGTTTATTCAGTCTCTACTTAGAGAAATTCTTTATGCCTTTGTTATTTCAGAATTTAAATCTCTGTTCTCTGTGGGAATATTTAGCCATCTGAGCTTGTTTCAAGACAATGGTTTATGCAGGTTAACAGTAGTTCTATGTGGGAGCAGACAGATTGCTTCTAAGCATTTAATCAGCATTACACTGAACTTTTACAATTGAACCGGAACTCAAAAAAAAATTTTGCTGTTAATTGTCATTGTCTTTCCTTGCAAAAATAGGATGGAGGAAGTGGAAAAATATTTATAAGCACCTTTTCAGCATGGCAACAGAAAGTATGATAGTATCACCTCACTGAATCATATCCAGCCCTAAGAAAACCAAAATAAGACTCACTATTTAAATGGCATTTACTTGCAGCTTAAATAAAAACTAAGACCATAAAATGCAATTATTTCTGATTTTCATGCAGAATTGCAAGAAAAAGAGAGAGGAAGAGCAAAAGAGATGTTAGACCTAGCTTTTGGTGGAAACCATGATGCAGACCGTGTGAAGAGACTGCATCCTTTCACAGAGGTAGGAAAGGGTCTCCTTCTGGAATACTTTTTAGTTAAACAGTTATGAAAAACAAAGATGTGTGTATATATCTTGCATATATCTTATCAAGCTGTGCTAAAAATGCCCAAGCTATGAGCTACTGGATCTGCTGAAGCCAATGGGAATCAAGAAGATCGTCCTTTCCATGTGTTGTGAAGGACTATGGACTTTTATAATTGCTCATTTCTATGGAAGCCAGGCTTCTTTGAGAAACAACCATTCCACCTAAAATCAGATGTTATATCAAATGGAAGAGATTCAGAACAATCCTACAGTGCAACATTCCCTATTAGTGGAGAATACTTTGTAACTATAGTCAACCAGTTATTCTAAAAACCCTCTAATATTAAATTTTGTTTCTTTTTATCATCATAAAGAACACCCTAAACGAATACCATAAGAAAGAGAGCACTTTCTTTTTTCATCATAATTTCCAAGTATTCTTCTCATATCAATAGTTTCCAGCATTATCCTAGTGCTGTAAAGCTGAGCCACTGTAAATTAACACGTGTGACCCAGTCAGTGATGAAGCATGAGACAGATGTCAAATATTGCTAGTGCAACATTATCGTGAACTTCAAGAAATTACATCCATTCTTTAAAAATATATCTAACGAGAAAAAAGAAAAAAAAAAGTGAGATACCTTGTATCTGAAGTTAAAAACCCACACATTCTTAATTAAACTTTGAAGGCTCTGATTCTTCAAATTACATGCAGATAAACTGACTATCTATTAGATTTACTTCAAGACCAGGGAAATTGCAAGATGTCTAAAGGGAAAATCATTTTCTACTGTTACTTGTAAAAACATTCTACCTATTTCAGCAGTGCAGGTCAGTTTAAGCAACTCCTTTACAAAATAAGTAATTTCTCCTGCTTCTATGTATTTGTCTTGATTAATTAGAAACTTTCCTATTCACTATATTTTCTAAACTTGACCAAATTGACACTATATTTGTGTGTGTGTGTGTGTGTGTGTGTGTGTGTGTATTTGCCTATATAAACATTTTTAATAAAGACATACACGTACATATAAGAGAAAAAAATAAGTCTTTACGCAGTTTATATAGTTACTCCAGAGAGCATTCAGAAACAACAGCCGTAGTGTCAAAGCTGTATTTTGTTTGCTTAAGAAGTGTAATATTGTACCACAATTACCATAAGGACATCACATTACCAGGCAGACTGCAATGTGTAAAATATGACAGGAAAGCTATGAAGTATTTTAAACAATTCAGATACCATATTCCCTTACAATTATAGTCATCATATCTATATGGCAGTCTTCCAAAGAAGTATGTCACCCTACATGAAGGTACTTCAGTGAATCATATGTCTTCTCACTTATGTTCCTCAGGCATTGGTCCAACAAAAACTTCATATTTAATTTTGTGCACTGAGACAAAAAATAAGTATCCTCCTATTCTCAGAGTCTCTCTACCTCACCAGAACTTCATCTTCTATCCTTTTTAGCTCCCTCTTGGTTCATCCAACATTATCAGTCTTCTCAGAGATTGTTCTCCCTCCTTATTTGTTCCTTGCAGGCAATCCCTTCCTAATGAAAGGAAACTCAAAGAAAATAAATTTCTAAGAAGTGTAGTCAATATGTTCCACTAATTCTTTCTCAAAAAAAGTTCAGTCCACTTGTTCTGCAAGTGTTCCACCTGTTCTGTATATTTCTCATCTCAAAACAAATTTTGAAAGCCCTCCATTATGCGGTGATCTCTTTCCATATTGTCATCTGACCAATTAGTATTAAGGTTGCTTCCTCAGAATGCCCCAAACTAAGGCTGAAAGACTTGAAGTCTTTTTTGTTGTTCTGAGACTCCGGAACCCCTTGTCCTGTTGCTGTTTTCACCTTCTACTGGATGCTACCACCACCTCTGCTGTCACTCGCAGCACAATGGTAGCAATTTTGGCTCATACATCAGCAACTGATGTCAGGATCCTCCAGGGTAAAAAGTATATGCTAGAGCTATCAAAGAAAAAAGAAAAAAAAAAAAAAAAAAAAAAAAAGTTTCCCAGTTCAAACTAATACCATCAATGAACTGGGAACACAGGGGAAGCAATAACAGACAACTGCATGAGACAAGAGGGACTACTGTCCTTTGGTGTAATGAGGGAAAATCGCTTAAGATATGCTTGTGCCACCTGTTGTTTTAACTTCTGAGTGTGTATTATCTTCCTGAAGTTGGGCTACATGCCAATAAGTATTTCAAATACAACCTTATAGGTATTCTGAGTATACAAGAAACCGATTAAAATCAGAAAACCTCTCATTTTTGGAAGAAATCATATTAAGTTTTTCTGTAATGACTTCAAAGTGGCCAGTCTAGATTGACAGCTGTTGACTGAAAACCATTCAGTGATAACTGCACAGAGCTCAGGGAAGGCTGCAATAGGCTCCAGTTGAGACACATGCACAGCAGCAGTGCATCCTATATACATAGCATATGCAGGTATTTTCTTAGATTGAAGCTCATTTGGTTCTTCAGTTCCAATAGTACCAAATTCTGTATGGCTTCCAGAGTTTTACTGCTTAGTGCAGTCCATGAGAATGATAATAGAATAATATAAATTACATATACATATAATATATAAATAAATACAATATAAATATATAATATGAAATATAGTTAATGCATACAATTTATATATTCTATAATAATTCATATAATAACAAAAAATAAATGCTTTAAATACCTATAGTAGTAACTGTGAAATGGATGATATCATCCCAGAGTAGAAAAATCTTTTTACTATTTTTGCCTTCTGCAGGACCTAAGCAACAGGGTTTGCAGGGCCAACAAAGTCAGTGGGCTTTGAGCCGAACCATGTATCGTTGCTGCATCAAGATTTCCATCTTCCTCTGATATCTTAAGGCTCTATTCCCAATGAAGCCTGGAGAAGACTAAACAGTTGTTTTTTGTGTAGGACAGGTCTTTTACCATGAGCCATACCTGAGATAACAGGAGAAGGGCTGTACAGTCTTTTTCATTGAGATGTGTTTATTCTAGTAAGTAGGTATATCTTTATTTGGGGCTATTTTAAAATTTCAAGTACAATTTGTCTTACAATTCCTACTGTTTTGTTTAACCAGTGACTGCATACAGGAAATTCAGGATTACACCAGTCATGATGCTCATTTTCTAGAAAACAGAGGAACTCCATGGACTTCAGTAGAACTGACAGACTCTCAGCAACAGAGTCAAAAAAGCTAAGTACTTGTGCCAGCCTTTAAAGAATAGGATATTAAGTCAAGATATGTAATGTAATTTTTAAAGGTGATGTTAACACTATGAAATGCTTATATTGAACAAGAGTAGCATGATTTCTACCTGATATATATATAAAATTAATCTGCAGTCAATGTTAATGCAGATAAATGTTGCCTGCCATCATTTCTTCCTTCTGCTAAGCTTACTTTTTATCTTTTGTATTTTGTCACTTCTGCTTTTTTGTGCACTATGTTGTCAACATCAGTCTGTAATATGGAGCCAGAGATCTAATTACATTACAGACTCAGATGTATCTGTGACATAAAACACCAAGGATTTGTGTGATATAACTCTTTGGGCTCTGAGAAGACTTTTGCCTCCTGAACTATACAACTAATCAATTTACACCTTTCCCTGGAGTCAAATATAACAGCAATAGCAAAAAGGACCTTTCTATAAAAAGGAACATATTTCTCCGTTATCATCATAGAATAAAATAAATTTCTCAGCAAGTTAATTCCCAGATATACAATTTCCTCTCTCTGTAAAGAAAAATTTTCTGTTCCTTCTTCTCTTTCATACAGCATTAATTCAATATACTCTGTAACACACCCTGAGACTCAAGGACCAGAGAGGAAGAGTGACTTTGGAGCTTGCTAGTTCCTGTGCATGACCAAAGGCACTCCCTCCTATCTCCTGTGCTTAGGCTCCTGCAAGAGCCATTTATGCAATGGTGAGAGGCTGCACCTGCATGGCATGCACTGAATTGTCTGCATCACATTTTGAAAGATTGCCTTTGACCGCATTCCTATGCTAAAATCATCCATTCTATCATTATGGAAAGGAAATTAAAAACTTTGCTGCAGATCTTTGGATTTAGAGATTTGTTGAAGGAGGAAAATATTTTTATTGTCTGCCATGAAAACCTACTTTGTTTTGGTCAGATATAGAAGAACAAAATCCCTGAATTCATATCTACTGTCCCATAGCACAGTATCTCTAAGACCATGCATCTTCTTGTACTGCAGCCTGCCACAGAGTGTGGTGTTACCTGAAACTACCTAGGCCACGTACAAAAGAAATATAATAGATATAATACACTTCAAACTGCATTCTAAGGAGACATATGCAGCATCAAAACGTACATGCTGAAGGGAAGATAGTTCGGATAACTTATCTCATCACATATCTGCCATTTTTCTGTTAAGGACAATACTTATTCATCTAGAATAACTGAAGTTCATTGCTTCCCAAAGTCCAATAAACAGGCTACTTGCTTTACCATCTATTTTACCTTTTTTACTGTAAGCAGATCATATTTAAACACATTTTGACAAGGTTTTGAAGTCTAAGTCTCTAGAAGCTTTTACATATTTTCATAGTTATTATGGTTGCTCTGGGGGGATCTTTTGGAGAGGAGATACAATATTCTCTTTTGAAAACTGTTATAGTCAATAAAATTAACATTTAATCTGATCACTAATGTATTAATTGACAGGCATTCAAGCATCATCTATTTTCCCTATGGTAAATCTTACTGTAATCAGAGTTTCAAGAGAAAATTAAACTTGTTTGATTTTTCACTCAGATTAACCAAGTGATTAATCTCAGTTTAATTTTAGAATGAGATGGAAGAAAGTTAATCTATATGCACTGCTATGTGCAACTCATGATAAATTAAGACATGTCTTTATTCAGTTTAGTAAATATAAAATGCATCCTTTGAGTTTTGAATTTGGAACTGACATACTTGGAACTGAGAACTTAAGCAAAGCACACATGCCATTATATTTTTGTAGGAATGTACCCCAGATTCTCTCCTCCAGCAGTAAAGACACCCACACATCTTTTATTCATTGTGTTAATAAACATCTTTCAAATGATAAGTCAGTAATGGAAAATATAAAAGCTGACATACAATCTATCTATGAAATAACAGAGAAAAAGCTCACCATGATACAATATGGTTGTGATTTACTTAATTCTGTAAAAATAACTTTAATAATGTAAAAGTAATTCAGCATCCAGGGTTATACACAAATCATATTTACTTAAAAACAAGGGATGCTGTTCAATTTAAAATAACTGCTTTAGAGACAGTAATTTTCTGAACAGTATTCAAAAGGTCAGTAAGTCTTTTCTGATGTCAGCTGAGAAGGAATAACAACAATGGATATATAGCCAAGGCCTTTTTGAATCTCTGTCACAGTTCACATGGGAAAAGGAGAACTGAGACTGCACATGCGCACCTGCCTGCCTACAGCCTCAGTTCATTTGGAAACTTCACATTGACTGGGCATAGGACACTTGAATCCCTGTGTATTTACCTTGTGAACTGATAACTAATGAAACCTGAGTGGGTGCGTTTATTGTAGCTCATTTAAGTGTTTCCACCTGATTTCTGTTGCTAAGGAAACCCCTTCATTGTCTGTATACATTCACAATAGCAATCTCATTGAATTCTGGGTTTCAGATTTTTTTTGACTGAATCAAAGCATCAGGGGAGAATAATGTTGAGATACAAAAATGATATAAAAAATTACATAAAGACCACAGAAGCTTAAAAAGTGCATATTTAAATTCCTATTAATTTGACAATGTTTGAAGTTGAATGTATGAAAAGGCAAAATAGAGTACATGGAGATATTTTCACTGTGCTATTATGCACAATCTTCATACTTTTATTGGAATTACATTATTAGTATTGTAGTTCATTGCATTTTTTTAAATTTCATGTTTGACTATCTTCAGAAAAACATTCAATTTTCCGAATTTTTTCACTCAGATATAGCTAAATGAACTTTATATTTTGCACTTTCAATTTCTGTAATTATTTTAATATCAGTTTTTGTCTGTGTACTTTAGATCAGCTCCTTCCCATAAGTAGAAATTCACAACCCACAAACAGAAACCATAAATGACTGTGTCTCCTAATTCCAGCACCATTTTATGTGGATTTGGCTGTAGCGGGGTGCTTCTCAGCTTAAAGCTAGAGCCTTCTTGTACAATGCCATAAGTATATGTAAAATACTTTATGAACTTGTCCACTGTGAAAACTTTACACAGTTTTGCCAAGATTGATAATTTAAGGCTATAACTAAGACTGAAGAGTTTACAGAATTTACAGATTCTTTCATTCTACTCATAGTCTAAGCCTTCCAGCTGCAGAAACCTCCACGGATTAGCAATGTATTTTCTTGGAATAAAAGAACTGTAGTCCACCAGTTTCTGGCTCATTTAGACCAATACTGTATCTACATAAGTGACCTTCACCAGTGGTTTCCTGAAGAAAATTCTAATTTAGGTTTATCCACAGGACCTCTCTTTGGAGAGAAATCAAAGGAATATACAGTACATAAAAAAGAGAGGAAAGAACAAAGTTAAATGAATAAATATTATTTCTTACTTAAAAGTGAAGATAGTAAATCACAGTTTATATAATAAATTAATATTCATGGAAAAAATGTCTAACTCGTGATAAAAACTAATGGCATACTAAGGAAACGAGTTTTTTAGCTAAACAATTAGCAGAGATGAAAATACTTTCAGAAAAAACATCAAAATATTCATAAAGAACAAAAGCTTGCAAGACATAGGAAAACTTCAAGATCAGTCAGTCTGCAACACAGCTGTATTTACTTCCGTACATAATTCCGTTATTTCTGCCTTGTTTTTCATCATTGTTGGGTGGACCTGTGAAAACATTCAGAGCCTCAGGGAAGTCAGGGAGATGCTGTGTACGCATACAAGGTTTGCCAGCACACAAGGTCGACTGACTACCGCAGGATCAGAGCCTTAGTACTTTGAACAATCTCCTTTAGATATAGACAGTACACATAGATGTACCCATTATCTGCCACACAAATTATTTATAAAGTAAATTATTTCCTCTTAATGTAATACATGTGCGGACAGATTAAGTTCTTGCAAAAGGCTGCTTTTCAAAAAGATCTGAGATACCCCAATAAAAAGTTGCATAGACTGAAAAATGCGGTGTATTTACTAACACAAATAGCCTAGTTTACTAATATCAATACAAAATAGACAAAAATATCTTCCAGTACAGACAAAGCCTATAGTTTGCCATGTTTTTGTCCTTCAAGCTATCTGTAAGGCTCTCGATAGGAAGCCATGGTTAGGGATTCAAAACAGTATGCAAAACACAATGAGAATGTGCTGGCATTACTTACTGTTTACACTACAGTTATATTTTATCTCCTTCCTACACAACGTTGTTCCATCTACCTCGTCTTATGCTGAAATCTGAAAATCTATTTTTTCCATTGACAAAAAAATAAATGTATCTAATGAAGGTACAAGAAAATGGCTGCAATTCTCCAAACAGTTACCTTACTGGATAAGAGTAACGCCTCTGAAATCGATAAGGCATTTTATATGCTGAAGTGTTTTATGATCAGTGCATCAGAAATGCTCTGTATTTTAGGTACAATCACATAGGCTTTGATGTTTCTTGTCTCATTTAGTCAAACACAGTCTCAAAACTGAAATAACTAGATGAAATTATATGGCCTGTCATATAAAAAAGGTCAAACTAGAAAGATATAAGAGCCCTTTCTGATTTTAAAACCTAAGACATATCACTTCCTATTTTATAAATGTTGTTAGGGCAGAGATTATCAAAGAAGTGAAATTTCCAAACAGTACTAAAATTTAATGCTGAGACTCCAAACTCTTTGGAGCATGAAACTTTCCATTATAGCTATTCACAATATTTATGAACATATTGGTGCTTGTTTATTGCTTATTATAGTTCTTTCACTGTTCTACCTTTTGTTATCTCTCAGTACTAATTCCCATCAATCCATGGTAAGTGTAGCTCAGATGAAAATGAAGAAAGACTTCCTGCTTCTCAGAACAGAAGCATTACAAAGATCTGATATATGTAAATTAATACAATGAAGTCAGTAACATTTAATAGTTTTTCATCCACATCCACCAAACAATAGTAACGGAATGTTCCTAAAGTGATAAAGAAGATAAGAAAAGGTTAATTTAACCTTGCACACATGATCTTTCCACCCAAAGAAATGCTGACATAATTCATACAACACTTGTGTGGAATAAAAGACTTTTTTTTTGTTTCCCTTTTATAAAATTTTAGCCATGGATGCTTGATGGCATGACTAATCAAGAAGAGATCACTCTATCAGAATTAATGAAGTATTACAACACATCAATGCATAATGGAGGATTTTTAAATCTCCTCCTTCTATCATTTTAAAAAAGAATTAATTTAACAGTTGCCATTTCCACAAACAGGTGTATAAACATTCTTAAAAAACAGAGTGAAATCCTTTTCAACTTTTAAGTTTTGTATTGAGACATGGGCTTAGAACGAAGTACTGTTCTCTGGACTTTTCTTCCAAGAAAATAATGAAAAAAAAATTTAGAGAAGAAACACTGCAAGTTTGCACACAGTATGTGTGGACTTAGTAAAAAGTTGGCACATAGGACAGGCTAATCAAATCTGGCACATAGACCAAGTAGGGCTAAGGAAAAGTTAACATGTCTACCCTGTTCCCCATATAATTACTTCTGGAAGAAATGGTTTCCGTAGAAAGTTGCAGAGATTCCCAAATCCTGTTTTTATTTTGAATACAGAGAAAATAAGAATCTTAAGTTTCATCTCAAAAGAAGAACTGACCTTTGTGAAAGTCTCAGTTTCCCTTTCTGACCTCCCATTGCTCTGATAATTTTCAGTATGCCTCACAGTTACAAGCCAGAACTAACCATGATGGGGGAGGTTCTGCTGAAAACTTCCACCAAGAAGTTTCTTTAGCAAGAATTCTGCCTCTATTTGGCTAGGTTTCTAAGCTGGTGTTGCACATCTGGGGTATATGGACATGTAGCCCATGCTTTAGGTAAACACAACTTCAGTATGCTTTCTAAAATTCAGTCATTGTTAAGTACAGGTGAAGTAAAAGTATGGGACAGCTACATTTTTTATGTTCACACCCTTACGACTTTTAAAATTGAATCCTAAACAATTTTCCTTTAATATATTATGTTTAACGTTACTATTAAATTGCATAAACCAGCAAGTACTTTTTCCCTTGGGCATGTATTAACAATTTACTTTTTGCAGACAAGTGCACAAATATGATTAGCTTTTGCAAATTGCTCCTTATTCTGTTACTGGTAAGTAATTTTTATATTATTACAGTGTAAACAGATGCTATTTTCCACTACATATTCAGCAGTAATGAGCTAATTCAATGTGTTAAAAACAACAAAAGATCTTCCAGAATGAGCCATTTGCTTCAATAGTCCAAGCTCCATTGAAATCTATGTTGAAATCAACCATGATAGGAAGTTAGCAAATTACTCTAGAAGCCCTATTGCAAAATAAGAACTTTCTTTAGTCCATTTATTAAAATGCAGAATGTGTTATTTACCCTCTTCACACGCATAACATTGACCAATTTCTTGCATATTGATTTGGAAGTTATTTTTTGAGCATAGCTATACTTCATTGCTTTTTCTCATAGAAAAAGGACACTCTGGCAAACATTTACAGGAGCTTTACAACTGTTTCAATATTCACTCCTATGAATTCATTACACACCAAAATCTACAAACAATGAACCATGCTGTTTTCATTGCCCTTTGCAAATTGCAAGGACCAGCTTGTCAAGAGAAAAACAAAAAAACAGCAAGCATGTTAATTTTAGATTGTGTGGCTCCACACAATCTAAAAATCCTGGCTCCACCGAAGTCAAGAGGTATTTCTGACACTTATTTCACCCTGGCCTGGCTATTGAAAGCAATATTGCGATTCTCCACCTGTATCATTTTATCCTTATGAAAAGAATTTAAAGAAGGACAGACAACCTTAGACTAGGCCAACCAACCAAATTTTACAGCGTCATAGAAACACATCAATTGAGCAAAAAGCCATGTCGTCACTACAAAAACTTGTTATATGTTAACTTGGATTATGCTACTTAGATACTCTTACTACAACATTTGTTTGGGTAGCTCTACATCCTACTGTTTGGTGCGGCACACTCAAATGCAGCTGCTACTAGGATGGCATGCATACACACAGTCTACAAAATAGGGACAAAATGAAACTTGAGAACACCTACACCAATTTCACTCAGATGGAGTGGCTTGGTTTTATTTCTGTGCTCTTCCTCTGCCAGTTCCTACTTACACAACTGGAGACAACCACATCATTTGAATAATCTGCAGGAGAGTGTTTTTTATATTACAGCAAATCTGCATATGCATATATATATATATATATATGTATATATATGTATGTATACAGGTGTGTGTGGATATACACACACATGGATATACACACACCATAAGCAAACTGTTGTCTCATCATAAATATCTTAATAGATGGACAGGTTTCCAATGTTGGGCACATTTAATACATATATATATACCCAGCAGACATCCAGCTATAAAGCTAACAAAGATTCTCATGGTTTTGTCACAGAGACAATCTGTTGTCTGTTTTACTGGGTTACTAATAACCTATGTAGCAGTTTATGGACAGATATAAGGACACATAAGAAACACTACATAATGATATCAAGGGAATAAAATACCTTTGCAGCTACCATTCTGTTTTAGAGTATAATTCCTGCTTTTCATCCCGGAGTCAAATTAAATCTTAGTCCTTCCCATAATCAAAATATAAACAAAACGTAATAAAAATAAATAGAATATCTCAATTTATCTCCAAAATAGAGTTCTTTACACCACACATCATTTCAAGAATGTCAATTATTCCAACACGAATGCACCTTAGACAGACCAGAAAACCCAAAGACTCTACCTAAAAAGAACATTAAGGCTGCAAGATCAAACAGATATGGAATAGTTACAGCAAACAATAAGTATTAGCAGGCGCAGGTTGCTATAATCTGTGGTATCATGACATATATTGCCAGTGGGTCACATAACTCTTTATGATACAATAGAAGAACCGTAACATTTCCAGGGTTTTTCCCTGAGAATCAAAGTTCAGGGTGGCCTAGAAGCTTGTCTGACACTTCCAGACCACATCATGTCCCCGCATGTATGGGACATTCTCATCAGAACCACATACACCCCCCCGAAATGTCCTTAGGTGCCACCTATTCTGTCAGCCAAATCATAAAATCATCCGAGAAATCATTATCATCTGAGGATTTACCAAATAATAAAAAACCTGAACAGTACAGCACTGTGACTGTACCCTAAAGAAGGGGTGAAAATAAGATGTCAGGTACCAGGCAGGGCACTGCTCTATTGCTGATAGTGAACTTCGAGAGGTCACACTCTCTAAACAAGATCCTAAAGGCAGACAGGACAGACGCATGAATGCCATGTGAAGTATATAGCATTTGACAGCTTGCAAGATTATTTCAAAGCCATTTACAGAGTAGCAGGACAAATAGGACAAGCTAAGGACACCCAAAGTCCTACCAAGTTCAGACAAGATTTAACTTCTCCTAATTCTTTCTAACACCTTCTGTTCATAGAGGATTGAGGCTTTAATCTTTAATTCAGTGCTTCTTCAGTTCCACCTTACAAGTGCAATTACAGCCTCAGTGTTTTTGCCCTTCAGTCTCCTAAAAAATAAACTGCAGTGAGTGCATTCCAAATACAAACCAGACATTTACTTCCAGCTCCGAGTTTTAAGATGTATTAGCACCTTGAGGCTTATACATGGTAAATCTAATAGGTTTCTTCAGGCAGACAAATGGCCAGGAGTATAACTGAGAGCATTCAGGCTAAGCCAGCAGGCTTATTGGTCTGAATATGGTAGCAGGACAAGTAGTTGTCTGCTAAGGACACAATAAATCCACAGCTAAACAGTTGATTCTGTTGAATGTCCTTTCAGTCAAATTTGGGTCTAACTCAAATTTTGGGTCTAACCAAAATGTTTTCTAGGACAGAACTCCTACCTTCTTTATCTCACTAGACAGACCACAGCAAAGGCCCCAACAGTCTTTTGATTTTACAGCTTATTATTGCAGGAACCAGCAAGAGAATTTATTGTCTATGGGAATCTGTTCCAGCTGTGAACATACTTGTAATAAAGTCGTAAGTGCTAGAGCGCACAGGCTAAACTTGATGGGAATTTGCACACTAGAGTAATTATCTGGGCAGCCTCCACCTTCAAAAAGTTAGTCAGGCATCTGCTTCACTGACCTCCCACCTGGAAGCACTGTTCAGCATGGGAGGTTTCCAGTGTCATATGACATAGTCACATGGTTGTACTCATCCTCGCTCCCTCTTCCTCATTTTAACTAGTCACATCTCTGTTCATTAAACAAATAGAAAATAAAGATGGCCTTGTTGCACAACTAGTCTGGCAGACTCCAAATTGGCTGCTTGAACTGAGTAAGTAGGCTTGAATATGTGTATACATAGAATGCAAGAATCTGAGAAAATGACTCAAGATTTGGTGTTAATGACAGAATCATCATGCTGTAGATTTATCTTGCGTGATGCTGATAAAAGAGAATTATGAGAAGATTCTCTGTTCTCCCCAGCCAAAGGGCATCAAGAGCCAACCCATTACTCATCAGTTAAAAAATGTTCTTTTGCACATACTAGAAGAGCTTGCAGTGAAACACTAAAGGCCATCTTTCTCCTGCAGGCAATTCATGCTTCTATTCACAGCACGCTGAAATGCAGTGAGCCTCTGTAAGCCCCCATCCTCAACCCCCACCCCGCCCCAGCTTCACAAACTCCTGGCTTATTAGCTGTAATTTAAAGCCACCAGTTTGTCCGGAATAAGAGTGTTCAATTTATAATTCATAACACCTAACCATTTAGTGATTGGTGGGACCTCTTTCTTTTTGTAAGAGAAAAGAACCACACCTGCAAAATACACAGATTCTTGTGACTTTAACAACAAATAATTTCAAGATTTGAATTCAAACTCATAGCCCAGTTGTAAATGGCTGTATCTTCTCATTCTAATCATTTTTTATTACTCCGTTACTTGTTCCATGTCAGATCAATATTTTCTGACTTTATCTCCCACTCATGGAATACTGAAATCAGTATCTTTCTGATATAAGTAGAATTTCTGAAGAGAGTGAAAACATGTTATCTGTGTTAATTTTAAAACCCAAATTTAAAGCAGCCACCCATTGTGCTTCTGTCATCGCTTATCACAGATACTAGAAAACAACTGACTGCAGCCATCTTTACTTTCATACAGGATTAAGTAGGGTAGGACAAAACAAATATTTAGAAGGGTGACTTCTGAGAAGATTCTGAATCCTAAGTAACTCCAGAGAGAGGAAGTCTAGATGACAAAGCTCCTCAGTTGCCAAACAAGCCTTGCGCTGGCCAGGCTACTGTATTTCAGGATTCTGTCTCCAAGCCTTTCCGTTCCTTTGTACTTGGACACACTCTCTTTGGGACTTCAGCTTCTCCTTTGCTTTCAACAATTATCTTCATGATCATACAGCATGAATAGCTCCTGGATGGCTCCAACCTTCCTCCTTCAGTTGACTCTGCCACCTAAAATTCATCATTTCCCAAACCAAATCTTTTCTGTCTGTATTGACAATCCATACTATAGCCCAAATTTTAATCATGAACTATGACAGTTCTTTCCACATACTGATCTCCTGCTCTGCATCATCATGTCTGTCATTCAATATTGCTTATTTGTCTCTTCTCTTGGATAGCCTCTTTTCACTCTCTCATGCCTTAGAACATCCTGCCTACCCCAACCACCTATTGCCTAGGCTACAAATCTTGATAGTGCACTTACTCTCATGTACTCCTAGTTGTCTTTCAGATTTGACTTCAAATCTTCCAGCATGCAGCCTGATAACTTGAATCATTTTGCTACAGGTTGTTCAAATCTTCTCTCTTTCAAGAAATCTCTCTAAAATGGTTTTCAGAAAGTATTTCTCAATCCATTCATTTGCTGATCCCCCACTGTTCTCCCCACCTTACATTCCTGTTTCATTTCTGGTTTATTAGAATATAAGTTCTCTGGGGAAAAAAAATCTCATTTTAAACATCTGTAAACCACTGTACATTGTATGGATATTCAGCTCTAGGCTCCTTGCATAAATAAGACATAGTATTTTGCAGGTTCTAAGTAAATTACTGATTAAAACACTAAGAACTGTTGTAGAATAATTCAGAGCATATGACTAACATGTTTTCTGGGCAATGATTTCCACCGTATCTTGTGACTAATGGTTGTTTATCTACATCAATGAATATTCAGCAAGAACTAAGACAAAAATGCTGAGCTCATTTTCTCTTGGGACCTTTGGTTCTGTCTGAAGTATTATGGAACTAAACAGTCATCGCAGCCACAGCTGAATATTCATCCTCAGCATAGTCAAGAGTGATGGAAAAATCACTTAAGAGTCACTGGAGAAAGTACCTACTTTTTCTTAGTGCTAGCTTTCTGAAAAAATCATTTACCCTTGATTAACTTCACTCATTTGTTATTGAACTGTGAGAGATAATAAACTAGTTAAAGATTGGCTATAGTTCAGGCAAGATCCTCCTTATCAGGGAATTTTGCTTTTGACAATTAGGTTGCCAGTTATGCCAATTCAAAAGCTGAGCAGCACAGATTCTCATCACCAGAAACTACACCTCTTCTCCACTGCTAAAAATACACATTTTCACACACAGCAGTGAAAAACCTAGCTTGACTTTCTTATATCTTGGGGGTCTGAAAAGTCACCTTTAGTATCCTCTTAGCTGGGACAATATAGTAATGCAATTCTCTCTCCCGTGAAATGCACATCCTCCATTTTGCATGAACTCTTCCTCCTTTATAGTTCCTTATCATAGAATCACAGAATCAGTAGGGTTGGAAGGGACCTCTGGAGATCATCTAGTCCAACCCCCCTGCTCAGCAGGGTCACCTAGAGCATGTTAGACAGGGTTGCATCCAGGCAGGCCTTGAGTATCTCCAGAGAAGGAGACTCCACAACCTCTTTGGGCACCTTATGTTAGGGCAGAGCCTGCATAAAGCAAATCTGGATCCTTCTTGGAAGGATGACAAAGCTCATGGCTTGTGTTGGCAGGTAGGTTTGAATTGCTGAATCTCTGCAATCACCCTACATGAGAGATGAATAGGTGGTGACAATTACTACAACCCAATCTATTTTAGTTAAGGCTCAGTACCAGTACCTTGTGTTTCTCAACATAGTCCCCACTCCTTGTGATCTCTGCTGCTGAATTGTTACTTATTGCTGCTTCTCAGAATGTTTACTATTAGAATTGACTTAATGGTAACTGTTTATCACTACTTAAGTAGAGTCTGATAAAAAATTATGTTAGTGAATAAATTGACAAGTAATGACAAGTAACTTTTGGTTGGCTATATGACTGGAATTATACTAGTGAAGACCCATCAAATATTTCTATTCAATGAGAAAAGAAAAATTTATGTTACATCATTATAATAAGTGGTGAGACTTTGAAAAAATAATGTAGATTGAGATACCCTGTGAAATAAAAATGCTGCAAGATGCTCATATTAATTTTTAAACCACAAAACCGGGATGTCACTTTGGAAGAAGAAATTCCACACAAGTGATGAAATTTCTACGTTTGGCAAACGAGGTATTCAAGTAGGCAGAGCATAAAAAGTGAGTCTGAGTGATTATTTGATTTGCAACTTAGTGCTTTTATCATCAGTTTAAAAAGAAAGAAAAAAAGCATCTGAATGAACATCTCATAGTTTTTAAACTACTGTATATATCATTGGCCTATTAAGTTATGACATTTGGACATATTTTGTATCACTGTGTAGACTGAGGTGAGAGATAATAATACTGAAGTATCTGCATCTAATGAAAACATAACACCTTCTATTTGTTGGCATGGCTCAGTGCAAAAGAGCAATTTATCACTGTCCTGAAATTGGCTAGCAGGAACAGAAAATGAACTACTGCTAATTAAACCTTTATATGAAAACACAATCGGTAACCAAATCTTATTATCCCACACTCTCATGTTTTTCTCTCTTTTTCATTTACACTTTGTCCTGTGGTCCTTGAAGTATCAGGTTTACAGGCTTCTTTTATATAGCTTTTTTTGATATTGTAAAAGTATGAACTTGTGACAATGATAATTAAAAAGGATGCCTACAACAAGAAAAGTAGCTGTGGGAGGAAAAAAAATGGTCCAATTAAAATACATCTGTTTTTTCTGATAGCTAATTAAAAGTCATATTTAAGTTATTAGCAAAATATAAAGTATTTACTCAAGCTGAAGTTTCATCATATTCATGACAGATGAATAACACCCTTATTACAAGCAAGGAAATATGTCTGGCTTTAAATACACAGAATACATTTATTTACAGAAGTGTTGCATTCAGTAACGTTTACAACCATAGAAACCATATTTGCTTTAAAGAAATGAAAGATAACTTTAATTTTTAATGACTTCATTACTATGAATTTTGTTACTCAACCACTTCAAATAAATTGAATGCTACAGCTAAATATTACCCTAGCAAAGTGTTGTATTAAAAGCTAAAATAGAAAAATAGCTTCTGTACAAATTCTAGGCTAGCATATACTAAGTTACTTTTCATGAAGTACCATATAACTATTTAATTTTTAATTTACATAATGATAATTACCGTAGTATTTGTACACTGAAGTAAAAAAGTTACAACATAAGATATTATTTGAAACAGAAAAGCATTCTTTTTCTTCTAATCATCTAGGCAAAGATCAACTGAACTTATTAGTTTTGTCAAAGATATTACAAAATCAAAGCAAGCACTGACAATTGTAACAAGACTCCAAATGTAAATTAAAATACTTCAGACAAAAGGCTTGCAGGCAAGTGATTCTCCCATCGAGGGATGATTTTCACTTGTCCCCAGGTGTAACATTATGTGCACTGATGGGCTGATCAACAGAACAGAACTTCTCCCCAAATGTAATCAGGAGTGATTGATGGTTGGGACAAAAAACTTGATTATCATGACAAGTCCACTGATGCGGAGAAAATAGTCTGTGCTGGGGAAAGGATAAAACCTGTTCAGAGACTACCTTCTAAAATCTCCTTTATAAAGAATAAAAGAAACATTTATGCCCATCCAAAAAGATCTATAAATGAACTCAGTGAATTTACTATGCATCTGTATCTGCAGTTATTCTGCTGTCACACAATGAAACCTATATAAACACCAAACAGAATAAATCCTTATATTTTTAAATTATATTTTTAAGATCAACCCCTCAGACAATTATATATATGAAAGCACCTGTAACAGTAGAGCATTGCCTCAGTTTCAATGCATGTTTTGAATTCATAATCACGCTTTTAAAGGCCATGAGGGAGTGAGGTGTAAGTGCCATATTGGATTCTTTCCTGAAAAGAAGTCTGTCCCCTTTGGCCATTTTAAACCTTTAAAGACTTCATTTTCAATTCAGATCAAAAACATGCACATGAGTGGAGGCAATACACCCTCAAAGGTATAGTTCAAATATCTGCCTTTTTATTCCATTGTAAAGCTTTTAAAAGCAGATGTTGGGTTCCATTCCTTCACAGGATCAGACTCCCAACTGAGTTAGGAGTTACACATGAATAGCAGTATCTCCAGAGACTCTAAAAGACATGCAAGGAGTGAAAATAGAACCAAGAAGCTGAAAAAAAGTCAGACTTAGAGGTTCTGAAATAGAATTTGTTTATACTGGGTACAGTTAAGTTTCCTCTCACAAAAGGAAATATTCTAATTGCTACAAGAGGTGGCTACACACATACAGTAAGAAGAATATGTCATGGGTACCCCAGGGAGTGCGATTTTACTGACTACAAAGGAAAAAAAAAAGTCCAGATTTACTGTAAGATTATCTGTAAAGATTTTATAGATATTAGAATGGGTATAATCAACCAAAACCAAGTCCAGGAGCAACTTTACTTTACTTTTCCTGTGGTAGTGGCATCCCCCAGGGCTCAGTACTGGGTCCCATCCTCTTCAACTTTTTCATCAATGACCTGGATGAGGGGACAGAGTGCCTCCTCAGCAAGTTTGCGGATGATACCAAGCTGGGAGGAGTGGCTGAGACACCTGAGGGCTGTGCTGCCATTCAGAGAGACCTGGACAGGCTGGAGAGTTGGGCAGAGAGGAACCTCATGAGGTTCAACAAGGGCAAGTGCAGGGTCCTGCACCTAGGGAGAAATAACCCCAGGCACCAGTACAAGCTGGGGACTGACCTTCTGGAGAGTAGCTCTGCAGAGAAGGACCTGGGAGTGCTGGTGGATGACAAGTTGACTGTGAGCCAGCAATGTGCCTTTGTGGCCAGGAAGGCCAATGGCTGGGCTGCATTAGGAAGACTGTTGCCTGCAGGTCAAGGGAGGTGATCCTGCCCCTCTACTCAGCCCTGGGGAGGCCTCATCTGGAGTGCTGTGTCCAGTTCTGGGCTCCCCAATACAAGAGAGACATGGAGCTACTGGAGAGAGTCCAGCGTAGGGCTACGAGGATGATCAGAGGGCTGCAGCATCTGCCCTATGAGGAACGGCTGCAAGAGCTGGGCCTCTTCAGCCTGGGGAAGAGAAGACTGAGGGGGGATCTTATCAATGTGTACAAGTACCTGAAGGGAGGGTGTCAAGGGGATGAGGACAAACTCTTTTCAGTTCTCGTATGTGACAGGACAAGAGGCAACGGGCAGAAATTGAAGCACAGGAAGTTCCGCCTGACCGTGAGGAGGAATTTCTTCCCTGTGAGAGTGACAGAGCACTGGAACAGGTTGCCCAGAGAGGTTGTGGAGTCTCCTTCTCTGGAGATCAAGGCCCACCTGGATGCAACTCTGTCTAACGTACTCTAGGTGACCCTGCTGAGCGGGGAGTTGGACTAGATGATCTCCAGAGGTCCCTTCCAACCTTACTGATTCTATGATTCTATGATTCTAACATATTTTTAAGAAATTAGGATATTGTCTGAAAAAAAAAAAAGACATCAGTTAACTCATTTTGATGGAGATCTTTTTACATCATACACAACTTCATATTTTCTTCACTATGTGCTCCTTCTGTGGACCAAAATCTAATATGTGACCTTGCTTGTTCCAGTTCTCTCAGTTCTTCTTCATGCATTTATCAGTGCCTCAGAAAGTGAGTAGAGTCTAACTGGAACATTTCACTGATAAATGACTGAAAGCAGACAACATTGTTATTTTTATTGCGAAATTTGTTACCTGCACTCATTATTAATAACTCAGATTCTCTATTTTATAAATTTCTAGTGTTTTAGATAAGTCTATGAGGTTACAAATTACAACAGATTGAACAAAGCTAAGTGAAGTAGGCACAGTAAAGAGTTTACAATTCAACTTTCTTTTTAGGTAATGACTAGCTTATTGTAAGTATTTTTTTCCCATCACAGTTGTTCCCAAGTTTCAGTTGTTGTTTGTTAAAGTTGACTGATTTGGACTGAGGAAGCTCTCAGGAAAAAAAAATATCTCAAATATATATAAGGGTAGAGCAACAAGTGATAAAGCAGAGGATTCTCTCTTTGCAGTTGCAACAGGCAGACTTTTCTGTAAATGCAACACGTGAGAGAATTGGCAGAGAGGCAGAGAAGCTCTTTCTTGCCCTTTTATAGTTTAATCTGTCTATATCAAATTCCTTCATGTATATAATGCTATTTTCCAAAGTAAGTTGAAGCATACTAAAACACTATCTTCATTCCCACAGTTCCAGCCAAAGACATCCTAAGAAAATCCAGTTAGCCACTACTTGCCCAACATTAGCATTTGGATTTCAGTTCCATTATGTCCCCCACCAGGCATAAAATCTTCCTGGCACTATTGTACTGCAAAGAATGTAGATACAGAATCCAATTCATTAAAAACACTGGAAATAGATATATTATTTGCCTGGAAGTCATCTTAGTGACCGCCAGAGAGTCAACATTAAGCATTTTCCTGACATTGAAAGCAGAGATTGTGGAAATTCTACAGCCCTTCAGACTCTGATTCAGCTCTGCATTTTTTTTTCAATTTCATATTTTCTCATTCATTCCTGTGTTCTAATTTAATCAGTTCAGAGAGAAGGGAAACTTTTGACAGTAACAAGCATGGATATGTTCAAACATAGGAAGGAGGTTGCTTTTATTTCAGACTTACTTTCTTTTTAAATCCTCTCACCTTAGCCTTTCTCTCTTCCTTTTGCTGCTCTTTGCAGTTCTGAGATCATTTGAGGCCAGCCATAAGTTAAAAGTTGGCCCCAAAGGGCAGATACTACAACCATTCATTTCAGTGCTAGAAGCAGAAACCTTTTAAATCATTTTGTCTCCATATTCCACAGTTAGAATACTGGTCATTAATCTTTTGTAAATTATAAACAAGACTATCAAAGAGAAGCTTTGCCTATTCACAGATTGCTTTTAGCAAAGTCAAATGATTTACAGGAGATATCAAACCTTTTGCACAACTCACTTGCTTTATCAAGAAAGTGAGTGTTTATAAAATGAAATAAGCTGGTAGAGTAAGAAGAGGTAAGAAGCACGAGTTGTAAAATGCTAGTAAAGAAAAGTAACTGTGTTATATCATCTTTAAGTCCTAATACAGCAACAGCTGTTGATCATAATGTTTTAATTTCTCCAGGATCATGTTCATATGCTGACTCTGACTGATGTTGAGCAGGTCTGGATTTTGGTCATGTCTCCTTAGCCCCTTCACAGGGACTAAGCCCACCAGCAATAGATCAGCTGACATTCAAAGCATACTTTTTTTTAAAAAAATAAATAACTTAAACCTTTCCCTCCTCCCTATTGCCTTCTTGTACTCAAGCAATGCTTATGAGCCTGATACCCCAGGGCTAGTCCATGTCCTGCAACAGCCAGAGATTCCCTATGTGGAGCAGACCGCTTTCTCTATAAGAGAGGTGATACCTGCCAGGATTAGTGAAGAATTAGTGCACAGAGCTCCACGGCTTATGGGCCACTGAGAAACCACTGACAGCACTTACTGAGCTGACTCCAAAATCTTCAACTTGTATACAGTACTTAAGAGATAAGGGAATTTTGTTATCCTTAGGATAGCACTTAGGGGACTCAGTTCAACGCCTCCAAAAGTACTCAGAAGCTAAACAGGAAGATATATTAGATATGGATAATTTCTGCTTCTAGATTGTATACATACTTAAGAATACTGTATAGAAGGTGAAAAATATATAATAAATACTTTATACAACAAAAGGAAATTACTTATATGTTCTGTTAAACATTCTGAAAATGTTTCAGGAAAGTATCTGGCATGTGAAAATTAGTAAATACTCTTCTGGATTTCTTAATTTCTAAATTAAGTTATATATTTTCTACCTGAAAAAAAGTTCCCCACAACCATCTCAGAACAACACCAAAGAGAAAAGCCAATTTAAGTCAAAAACATGAAATTATTTTCTTTCAAAATACAGGGCACAGTCAAAAATAAAAGTTCCAGTTCTCCAATATCAGAAGGAGGTGCACAGGTCTTGACTGTAATTTATATTGCTGTTCTAGGAAAGAGATGGTAATGCTTCTAAAATGTGCTGCCTATGCCTATAAAAACAGAAGCCACTGAATTTCCAACTAGGCAGAAAAAAACTGCTTGGTTGTTCTCAAATTTGTCATGTATGCAATGTAACTGCAAAATATTCTGTTCTATTTGTTTTAGAATGCACAAAATCACATATCTTGAGCAATTTTTTTTAGCAATTCCTTACATTTTCCATAATGTACTGATGTAAATGCCAGACATCCCTCAGAAATATCTGCACTAATCACTTTCTGTGATTATTTACTACTTTTTCCAAAGAATACTATAAACCAGCATCTCTGGAAAAGAGTTGACCTATGAGTATATTTCCATTCTGACTCACATTCTGATCTCAAATGAATGGCATGTGCAATTCCACATTTGAAATCGGTATTTGTTTCTTCTAACATTGAACTCCATAGTACAGGAAAGATAGTGCATCACTAGAAAGAAGTAGTATATATTGAAGACATTAAGTCTGGAACAAGATTTATTATTGGAGAAATAAAAGTTAATGCTATAACCTCATAGAGTAACACTAGCTTCAAAGGGATGCTAAGAATCCGTAAGTACTTGCATAGAAGAGTCCTCTTACAGAAGCAGGATGATGACTCCAGAGAACACAGATTTATCAGTTTAGAAAGGCCAGAAGAAAAATTGGCCTGAGATAATAAATAAAGATGCTTGATGGCTAGCAATACTTGCAGTAGTAGAGTAAGGAAGGTGTGTGTTTTTACTCAAGCAGAAACTGTTGCTTTTATACCAAACCAGGATTCTAAACCTATTACATTAATTCTAAATCTAAATCCAGAATAGGAGACACAGTTAAAACATGCACATAATACAAACAGGTGGTTATAACCACAACAAGAACAGTGACTGAGGCAAAGAGTACAAATGGACTGAAACACCAAATACCACAGCAAATTAAGTCTCTACTACTGCTTCAAAATCACACAAACATTTTTGAAGTTAGTCAAGCAGGAGGTCAGCTAGTCCACATTGCAGCTCCAGGATAGCACTGAGTGTATCTTGACAATCCTCAGAGCAGGGTGTCTAACTTGTTAAGACCCTCCACTGACAGGGAGTCTAACCATCTCCACATATTTCATTCCAAAATTTCATTACTCTTTTTTTTGTTTCACTGAATATCCCAACAAAATATTTCCTGATGCAAATTAAGCTATTTCTCCCACTGAAACCAAAGCATACAAAGACCAGTTGCTCACTGTGCTCTTAATAACCCCCTTTCACATATAGCAAACTCACTATATTTTCCTTGTCTTTTCCACTTCATAACCATCTTGTCTTTCTGCTTTACTAAACTGAGTGATGTTTTTAAATGTCTTGTCATTCTTGTTGATCTCTTCTGAAGTTTGCCATTTGATTATGTTTTTGTTAAAGTGTGATGACCACTACTGTAAATAATTCCTCATCTAAGGCACTGCTAATTTCAAATACTGCAGAATACTTACCTACCTCTTGGTAAATGTAACTCTCTTGGGGGAAAAGAATCATAGGATTAGTTGGGCTTTGTTTTATTTATTTATTTCCCCCCCCCCCCATTAGCATTTGTTGACTCATATTCAAATAATGATTTATTATTTCTCTTTGCCCATTAAGCCACACATTTCTCATTTTACTACTTATGTTTTTAATTTTTCCAGACTAGGCACAGCAGTTTGTGTTTCTATTTACTGCATTTGTCTGAATTCCAGATTATTTTCTTCAACTGATAAAGATCACTTTGCATCGCAGTCCTGTACTTTGAAATACTTGCCACACTCCACCTTGCTGGTATCCACAAGTCTGGTATTCTTGATTCTGCCACATACATTGTTAACGATAATTCAGAGTAGTACCAGACACGGAAGAGACTCCTGCAGATCCTGACTTGTAGTAATCTTTTGTTTTGACAGCAGAGCACGAGAAGCTGCTCTGAGCACAATTTTTTCAATCTATTGTGCAACCAGCTCTTAACAATTTCATCTAGACCATATTTCCCTACTTACTTTATAAGGCTGTCACATAGGACTGTATCAGCCCTTATTACAGCCAAAATATATCACACCCACTTATTCCCCATTATCCATTAGGCCAATTATCCTGTCAAAGGAGAAGATTAGATTGGTTTGACATGATTTGTTCTTGACAAATTCATGTTGGCTGTTTCTTATCACCTTATTATCCCCCAGGTGCTTACAAACTGATACTCTAATCATTTGTTCTAGATACCAAGCATAACCTAAACAGCCTCTAAGTCCTCTGGTCTTGCTACTTTCCCCAAGAAATTTAGCAATGTAGTACAATACTGTGTAGCTATGTTGCATCCTTACACTTCATAAAACCTTGAATATTCCTTAAGCAGCACAGAAGCTTTTGAATCCTTATGACCCTATGCTGCTGACTTATGTATCAATTCAGAGGTCATATTTGCTTTATAAGGGCAGAGAGAAACAAAGTGAAAAACAATGAATAAGGACTCTCCCAGGAGCATTCATCTCATGGTTTTCAGAACTTTGCTACTGTTGCTGTTTAAATCAAACAATTATTGCTGCTAACATATTTGGAAATACTTTCACAGTGCATCAGAGTGGAATTCAAGTCCTGTGAGCTCATCAAAACCCTGCCCAACCTTTCAGGAAAGGTAAGCTGCATTACCACTCACACATCTGCATTCAACAAGGAGGAAAAGAAGGAGAGAACCCCTTTGCAAGAACTGACTTGGCTAACAGACACTGTTGCTATCTAGATGAAATGATGAAATTAGAAATGCTGGCAAGGTCAAGACAGGCAAATATAAAAAAAAAATTTACTCTTTTTTTTTTCCAAGTCAGAGGGTTATGTTTTTTTCAGTGAATTTTAGCAGTGACTTTACTCATAGAACTACCTGTACGCACATGAGTTGTCCTCCTGACGTCAGTTGGACTTCATTCTGCAGGGTGCTTTAACAGACGTTTCATATTATCTACAAAGCATATATTTAACAGCTCTTTTGGATTGGTGCAGTAGCACTTAGCAGCTGGCAAAATCTAAATGGCAACTCACAAGCTTGCAGCTAAGCACATACTTAAGTATTTTGCTGTATTGGATGCATAATATGAATGGAAATGCTGTACACTGATCTCTCTCAATACAAAATAAATATAAAATAAGGAAAAAACACTGCTTGAAACAGACTCCATAGAACCTACCTCTGCTGTTCTAATGTTTTTTTTTGTCAGCATGGATAGACTTGGTAACTTGCTCATTCCGCCCTTCCCTTGTATGAGAAGATTTATTTTAAAAAGAAACACTGAACACACAGCTGTCACAAAGATTTACAGATAACCCCTTTAGAAAGAAGCTAAACGATTTTAGACTATTGTACTGCCTTTTCTCATTTTTCTTTGAAACATAATTTTGATACTGTGTAACCAGAAAAAAAGCTCTTCTGCACTGCAAGAAATCTGTATCAAAGGGGAGAAAATTCTGTATTCTCTACAAAAATGAAAAAACTTGGAAACTAGTTTTATTGTAAACATTTTCATAATACTGTCATGCAGTAGGTAAATGGAATTTCTTTTCATTGTATCTGATAAATCCTATCTCTGGTATGTAAAAATAAGGATGCATCAGTAGAACATCCACAAAGCTGTAGGTTTCTGAGCAGAAAAGCTGTTTATTGTTCTTACAGCTTTAAATAATTTTCAACAAAATGTAGTGGAAATGAAAGGTAGGAATATTAAGTAAATGAAAACTTTCTCATAAAAATTGAAACAAAATTTACAATGTGTGTGAGCTTGCTATTCACACAGTAAAGTTATCAAAAATTGATAACTACTAACTATTTTTCTTCAGAATTACCTTTCTGTCATGTCTTAACACTTCCCCCCCCCCTTTTTTTTGCTACAGAAGTTGGTGGAGGTTCAGAATTACCCACGACGCTGTGGAACTTAGCTCTGTCTATTCTATTCACGTTGCAGACAAGCATTTCCAAAATTGCAGTGAAACACTGACGACTTATTATGGAATGCCTTTCTTGAAAAGCCTCAGGAGAACACAGTGGGAGTAACTCTATGCACTGGAGTGAGAAGAGACGTCCACGAATCTCTTTTGGTTAGAAAAGAATAGAGGAAGAGACGCTGTCCCAAGTAAATCATTAGGCAACACTTAGAAACTAATCGTTCTACCAATCAGAAACACTGAGGATGCTTTAAAAATTAGTGGAAAATTAGAAGGAGAAAGTGAAAGATATTCAGCAAAAAAGAAGGTCTCCCTAGTGTTATTGAGCTGCTTTGAGAGGACTGTTCCACTGAACAGTGTTGGTGAATTGGAGTTCAAGCCTCTAGCACTTCAAGGTGTGAAGGAATGACTAAATATCTGCTTAGCAGATTTTCTTCCAGGAGTTTGGTGTGAACAATCTAAACGAGCAGATTCTGTCTGTGACAAACTTATCTCAAATTGTAGGCAATTCTGAAAATGGTCATTCTTTCTTCCATTTTCTTGTTTGGATTTCTTTCCACCAGCAGCAGGATAGGAAGATTATATGGCACAGCAGTCATTTGAGTTAGCTCTGTCAGTGTCCAGTGATACATTGTTTGCTTCTGTATAGAATTTTTTTTTTTTTTTTTTTTTTTTTTTTTTTTTGCAAACATTCCCCTCTGGAAAATGCCTAGCTCCCATCAGCCAGAAAATTTTCCACTCTGTGTATCAATCATCTCAGTTGTGTAACTGTTAATGACAAAGTCAGTTTAATGATGTGTTCAACCTCTCTTTTGTCTGAATCTTTTTGCAGACTATTAAATTATATTCCCACTTTGAAAAGAGGTGTTTCACTTTTGTATGTAATACCAAGATGTTTGCTATCTCTTGCAGATATATTCCATATTTGATTGAGCATGACATGCTTTTTCCTTAGATGAACTTGAAAATTCTGAAAGACCTGCCAGGCTGCAACAGATGCAGATCGTCAGAACCCCCTCCTGTGAGAGGCTTAGCATCCATAGTCATAATTCTAGTATCTAGTTTCTTGCCAGAAGAGCCTAATTTGATCAGACTGTCCCATTTTCATCCATGGGAGACTTGACAGCTCCAAGTGATATACTATCCTTCTTAGCATCACTATTTGATAATCATGTCAATGTCGTAAAAGGAAGGTGTCCATTCAGTCCATGAACTAGAAAACCTAGGGTTCCCAGGGAAAGTTAGTACTTGATGCTGACTGGTCTGGAAATCATGACTGGACTCTTGGAAAAATTCTTTCTAAGCAATAAAAAGCTGATGGAGATGAGGAGCATTATTTTAATTCTGAGGTGGCCAATCCTTTACAGAAGGCATCAGGAATAATTTTTGGTTTCTGACAAGTTCATGATTTCAGTAAGTAACTGATAAACTAAAATCAGGTTTATTAACAGTTCATAAATAGCTGCCCACAAAGAAGCAGTAGCAAACAAGACTTCTTTCACTTCTTCATATGACTAACACCAGGAAGGAACTTTGTGGACATCTCTGGGTTGGACCTCGCACTACATTCAAATATTTTTGTTTTTCCATATAAAAGTTTGTGAAACAGGTAATAACTGAAAGACATTTGGAAGAGGTAAATACTTTCCATTAGAGAGACATACATCACGAAACTTCCTGGACAGATGAGCAGAAGTTAATATGTCGCACTGGGTCAAATTTTGCATGCACAGATAATGCTGCCAGAAAAGGAAATAAAAGAGTGAAACTCTGAGAGGCTTTTCTAAGACAGAACACGTATTCCTTGGCAAGGAGCAGCACAGCACATCTTTCTTCTGTAGCTACTGAGTGTGGGGTCTCCTCTCTATATTAGAGACCATTTCTCCAGTTCAGTTTGCTCTATTTAATGGTTGGAGTAAAAGGTGCAAGGTAAGAGACAACTGGCAAAAATCAGCTGCTTATTTATTTATTTATTTATTTTCTACAGTTCTGGCTAGGCAGAAATATTGTCGAAAGGGTAGAGAAAAGGAGGGCAGTTCCACAAGGACTATAAGCACATCTGAACAACTCACAGTATATATAGGAAGAGAAGGAAGGCAAACATAACCAGAACTGGTACAGAAATTAGGACCCAGTCAATATTTTATCCTAAAAAGGATATGTAGTATGGATGAATCCATTTTCCCATTCACTCTCTGTGCAGCATAACTGAAGTTGATGACCTTACAGGAATATCTGGAGAGAAAATCTGGCCTGGTGTATAAAAACTACCAAATAATTCTGTTTATTTGCAGCATCTTAAAGCCTCTTCATCTCCTGAGCCACAAGCTTGAATTATGATGTTTCATTTAGGTTCAATTCATGCAAATTATTGCACATCCTAGAAGATAAGTACACGTTTCTAATCTGATATGAAATGATTGACTTACATCAGAGTTAAATCTCAGCTGGCAAATGTTGCATGATATGATTTGCTTTCTTCGATGAGGAAGAGGAACACCAAATGTATGATTTATTACAGCTTTTTGAATTGGGTCCATCTGTAAAGAGAGGAGAAAAGAGAGAAATAAAAGCATTTGCTGTTCCATTGTATGCTGTCTATGTAATGTATAATATCAAGAGATTCTGCATCATGTCATACCATGTTCCATTCTAGAGCAAAGTACTATTTTCTCTAAAAAAATAGTATTTCTTTATGCTTTTTTACAAAAAAGTAATGTAAAAAGGAACAAAGAAAAGCGTCTTTAGCTATCTTTAGATGCATAGCCTCAGTTCAGTTCTACATGTACCAATCTCTTTTTATTGAAGAAACTAAAAGCTGTAGGCACTGAATAAGTTTACCCATAAAAACACTAATTTATATTTTTAAGTCATACAAGAGCAAAATCTTCTAAATGAAGTAGGGACATTTTAAATAAAACACCTAAGAAAAGGATCATTTCTTTTGAAAAGAATTGATTGATTATTATATACAAATAACATCAGAATAACACACAAGAGCCCCATATTATGAAAAAATTGATCATATCCCAGGATTCAATAAACAATTTCTTTTTCTATAAAACAACTTTTACATAACCTAAGAAAAATCTAAATCCTCCACCAGTATCTAGAAATTACTTTCATGGCCATCTAGAAGCAGCTATATATTCTTAATAAATCTTAGTTTAAAGATTAATTTCAACTTTCGTGAAAAACATTATTTTAAACAAACCTCAACTGAGCTGATCTGTAAGTGTCTGCTAGTCAGAGTCTTGTAAGAAGCACATCATTTTTGGTACAAAATTTCACAAAAGCTACCCAAGAGATTTCACTGGGAAGATTGAAATCTGCTTCCTCAGATCTACTGGTCAGAAGGATTTATATTTCTTTCTTACGATGGGTTTATATTTCTTTTTTACCGTGAGCATTTGACAGCTATTTTTTTAAATCTAATAACAGCTTTAGAATAACTTGGTTAAGTCACTGATGGTTTTTATCTTTGAAGTGTATTGTTAAAAATTCAGAGAATTTGATGAAGCAAATACAACTAATCATTTAGCTCTGATGGTAACTAGCATTCAGACAACATAATTTGTACATGTCTGGAGAAAAAATATTTTTATGCTCATATCCCAATTCATTTTTTTCTAATCAGTTAGCAAAGGGTTATTTGACAAATAAAGATTCAGAGCTTTTCCACAGAATAATCAATGATTCAGGGAAGCTGTAATGGTGGATAGTCATGGTCTCCTACACCAGTGCATCCAGAAAACCTCACCACAGAAATATTGCATCACCTGGCAGCTGTTCAGTGTCAGATGTGAAATAGATCATGATCGTAAACTAATTTCTTCTAAACAAATTCAGATCAGTAAGAAAAAAGGAACATACAATATGGCAGAGCTTTTCTGAAACGATTTGAAGAAATGTTCAAGTTTGAACATCCTCTTCAATTTTGCTGCAAAAGTCAAATACCTTATACATTTGTACGATCACCAGCACAAAAGAGCACCAATCCCAGCTAGAAGGGATGCCACTGAAATATAGCTAAAGAATAACACTGATGGCTAAAGCCAGAGAACATCAAGCTCTGAAATACAGCAGCATGCTGAGTAAGACAATACGAAGACTTTCTGCTGTGATCAAACCGTATGCTCGGGGTAGTCTTTTTTTCCCTCTGTAACATAATCTTGAAAAAGCCCACGGTACAAAAGTACTATTGCATAGACCAGGAAGAGGAAAACCACACCGGAAAAGTAAATAGATCTTAATAGCTCTTCTTTTTTCCACTGTTCAACCACCCATGTTTTTTGGACATAACAGGTCCACATCTTCTCTTGGCCCAGGTTTTTAATTCCTGCATTCTCCTCCTTTCTCCAGAGCTGCTCTCTCCTGCCATTCTTCTTCTGCTAAGGCACTGACCCTTTCATTATGTACAACAGAAAAGGGTGATATCCCCCACAACCAGATAATCTAGAACCGCTTACCATAGTTCTTGTGCTTATGTAATGAATGATGGCTTACATCAACATGCTGGGGTTATTAGCAAGGTGCTGCCCTGTTCATTTAAAATCAGGCTGCCAATACAGAAATCCCTGAAGTGCTAGAGAAAATGTACTGTGGGCTGGAGCAACTACTTTTTCAGGGTTGCATTCACCTGTCTTCACAGTAAGGATCCCACTTCCAAACAGTTGGGTTTCTGGTGGAACTGATGCTCCACCAGAATTTTAAAAAATTCTGAATATGGGGAATAGTTTATCTATTTTGCACTTAATTTTTTTTGGTCTCATGTAAAATATCAGGTTTCTTTCTAGATCTTTTTACAGATTTTCTCTTGTTTATCTGCTGATACAGAGATCCATTTGCACATTTTCCTTTCCCTTTTTAAAGATGCAGACTTCTGGACATATAGCTACAGATCATGGCCTTATAGTGAACCCGATAATTTGTGTTTTCGGCTTTAAAAGAAAAAGTCTTCCAGAGAGCCTTCAAGTTAATTAAGAAAAGCTGTTTCAAATGTAAAAAAAAAAAAAACTGTAAGAATCAAAATCTAGGCTATAAACCCAGATTCTAATAAAGTTGAGGCAGGAAGGCGAGTAAGAACGCTAGAGTGGTACTTGGCATTATTATTTTTCCTAGAGATTTCATTTAGGAAAAAAGGTACCAATCCATAAATTTCAAATAAATATCCGAAAGCACCAGATAAGCCTCCAGAGGTTTTATGCCGGAAATTAGAGAGGCAACAGGATACCTATGTGCAGCATGATAAGCACTCAGATCTCACAGACATGGGAAAACGGAGGGGAGCCCTGCTGAGTGTCAGAGGAACAAAGAGAAAAAGCTGATTACCAGGGAAATAAAGAGCAAGGATGGCACCGAAGTATAAAAAGGGGAATAATATCATATAACTGAGATAATCAGTGAACACAGAGATACTTCAGAATCTCCAAGTACTTTTAGGCTCACTGAATGTTGCTAATTACATATATAAACAGTATTTCAAATTAGGTAAAAGGTATTTTCTTTCAAAATACGAATGATCTTGACAAATTAATAAAATCTGTTTTTTGCTTGTTATTACGTCTACATTACAATACCTGGGTTTTTATTTTATTTCTTAGATGTAACTGATTTAATTTACTCCCATTTACAGTGAAGAAAAGAGGGGTTTGCAATTCATGTGAAACACGATTCAGCTGTCAAAGCTGTGCAGAAGCAGAAGGGCAAAGTTTGAAAGATTTCAAAAAGGGCAGAGATTGCCCTTTTACTCCCTTATGCCAGCTCATTTGCACTGCAAGTTACAACACAGAGCAGACCAGCTGCCCCTGCGTCTGATATGCTCACTACCTTTTGCCTTCCTACCATCCAGCACTTGGCATTTACTCCATGCACAAGGAGTTTGTAGAGCATGCTGTGTCATGCTTTTCCTTGTGGCCAGACCAGGAACAGCCCATTGCTCAAGGTTTACTGCAAATACCAAAATTGAGTACTGAAGCTAAATGAGAAAGTTTCACATTTCATTTAGTTCCAATTTTGTTTTCAATACATAAAATACATGGCAATAATTTTGTGTATTTTTTAATTATTCAAATTGAAACTCATGGCAACATGATACAATTTGCTTCTTTTGATCAAGTATCATACTCCCTTCCCAAGATCTTCAGGTTAAACCTGCAACACTTCACTAGATCCCACACTTAAACCGAGGGCATGGCCGCATTATTTCATTTTCTTAATTTAAACACCAGCACTTCCATTTGTTTTTGCTTGTTTGTTTTAAATTCGGCATTGTAAGTCCAGTCAGCTAAAGTGCATTCTTCTTTTTTTCTTGAGCATATCATTGAGAATAAGAGTTCTGTATTTTGTGGATTGCAAATGAATGATGTGGCTACCGTATGAATACTTCTGAATGAAACGTCTTCTACAAAATCGCTGAGAACTTTGCCCAGGGAATCCCATGTTATCCCATTTGTGTAACCTACTCCAAATCACCATAGCTGCTATCTTTGAAGGCCTTCTGGAGTCAGGTCTACCTACAGAGAAACCTGATTCTTAAGAAAAGTAAATTTTACATCATTTCTACAAATAATTACCAAGTGTGATTCTTTATGTCAATAATCCTTTTTTTTTTTAATGAAACTGAAAGTCAAATACCTAGATCTTCCTGAATTTCAACAACTTTTTAAATATATATTTTTATTAGTCTTTTTTATATAGCTTCTGTTCCTGGAGGCAAGGCAGAGGAGTATGCCTGAGTTAAAACAACAGCAAGAACAGATAACAAAGGAAAGTATGCAAATTTGATCCATAAAGGCCCAACTCCCAAAAGGACAGGGGAAAAAAAGGGGGGGGGAGGGGAGAAATTTTCTTCCTTTGAAAGATGTTGTGTATTAAGGCCAAAGGCCATGATGTGTGGTTTCATACGCTTGAGCTTGCCAGTATATTATCTGAATTGCACTAACCTCTATAGATAAAAGTTAACTAACTGACTTCTATTGACAAAAGTTAAAAGATGAAGATAACGTAGACCCCCAAAGCCTGTCCAGGGTATACGCTAGGTCTAAAACAGGTAAGTAAGAATGTATTTTTACCACAAAGACAAAGAAATTAGCCGCAAAAAATTTAATCCAATCACTATGGTCCAATACTAAGTGAGTGGAAATAAAAGTCAGGTCATTGAAGCTCTCAAGAAATTTTTGCTACAGATTGTTTTAGTGGTAATCCACAACTGCATGATGAAACAATTACAAACAGCAGGCCTGACCTCCATTACTGCAATAGGAAAGTGAATTCAGTGACAGAGCTATCAACATCTCTTAGAACTTCCTGAAAGCCAGATGCTAATGGAATACAATCACACAGTGAAAATAATCTTAAAGGAATGATCTGAACATGTTTTTCCTGTATGTCTACAGTTCTATATACACATTTAACTGCAAACACAAAAGTTAAGTCCTGCAGCTACCCTGTAATATTGCACTTGCAGGTAAGATACTAATATCTCCACATATAAGTTGACTCCTATGTATAGATCTTAATTATAAAAATTGTAGGAAATAAAGACAACTCAGTGGGGGCTCCTTTCATGCATTCTCTTACATTCCCCAAACAGCGAAACTAAGATAGAAACTGCGTAAATCCTGTGCCAAACATATATACAATGCCTTGCCAAGTAAAAGAATAAAATATTAATAGATTTTCCAACATTTATGCTTACTGGTGAACTTAATCTACTCTTAAAAACTGTATGATTGATAACACTGAAGAATTAAAACATAAAACTGCCCATTGCATTATAGTTATGACTTACTAAAAGAAGCAAAGAAGAGCAGTTACTAAAGCTATAGCCAGGCTCCTCAATCATGTAAAATCAGTATTATTGATAGCTGGGGGAAGGGAATGTTGATTCAGAAAGTTTCTCTGTGCAGAATTTGAGTATTTCCAGTCGAGAGGCATCTCATGAGAACTGAGCAATACCTCTCTCATCACAGTAAAATCAAGAATTCACAGTAATTCCCCCTGCAACAATGCTGGTTAAATGTACTGTTGCAGGATTATTATATTATATTGTTATATTATTACTTATATTGTAACTGATGTTTTGGAGAACCGCTAGACATTCAGCACAGATATTACAGGCACTGTGCACCTGAGCGGTAGGTCCGTCTGTTCCAGTAGATGCTAAATATTTACTACAACCACAGATATAAGCAGGACAAAATGTGTGTGACAGGTCTAAAACTTCCAGGAAGTATTGGACCTTCTGGGTGTTACATATTGCAGTTGATTTCTGTGTGTGCGCATGCATCTCAAACCTCTTTGAAGTCTTCATTCACTGTGCATGTTTGAAATGTGCAACACATAACAGACACGATGCTTATTAGGCCTCTAGCTTACAATCTACATGTACTGTATTTTATTTATAATATACTGGTTTGTATTTATAATGAATTCATAATATGACTGTATTTATAATATACTGGTATCCTAGATGGAAGTACGACAATCCAACAACACCTCAATAATTTGAAAATAAGTATATTTGACATTCTGTATTTCCATGAGAAATGCATCCCATAGTTAGGGCTAGCTGCCTAAGTCTTTTTCCAACAACGCAATAATCTGTGAATAAGAAATTTATAAACTAACCAGAGAATACAATCCCAAAGGAATGATAGGACTAGCTTCATAAACAAAATAAAATACAATGAAGATGCTCCAATATCTTGCTGCTGTGATTTTTGTGCAAGTAAAACAATATGATGTCAAATGGTTAAAATATATGTTCTGGATGTGTTACCATGCATGGTTCATCTACTTAAAGCTAATTTATTCAGTTTTGCCCTAGTAATTATCATCAATAATTATGCAGTGAATTGAACTTAGCATTATGCATTTCCTAGTGTCTACCATCTCTGCTCCTACCAATGAAACAGGGTAACACTAAGCTGGCACTTTTCAGGTACATAAAAGAGAGACACTATTAAACCTTGTTAAATATAAGCCAAATCATAAGAAACACCTGAAAAACTACAGTTATCTGCAATGTCTGTAGAAGAATGACTTTTCAAAAATAAAAAACTATCAAAAACAAAACTGTAGTCATTTTCCCAACAATGTAACTTGTTTATGTAATTTGAATAATACTTCAGAATGAATTCTCAAAGTTGTCCTTCTATTCTCTTGCTGAAACCTAATAAAAGTATAAGGGGTTTTCCATAATTTTTTTGGATGAAACTATTTAATTTCAGCATCTTGACTAGTTGTCTTGCTGATGTGACTCTAGCATTGCCTTCTTCCTTTCTTTTTTTGCTATTTTTTTCTTGTAGTCTTTTCTACTTGGTACTGAGATGTTGAGGCAGCAGCCTTTCTGACAAACTGCTTCAATATACAGAAACCAGTTAGAGCAAAAGGATTTACATTCACAGTAGCATTGTAGAGACATACAGTAACCACATGGAGATTATGCAAATCCTTACACCCTGATTGTCTAATAATGGTTGTCAGTCAGAAGACAAGAATTTGCATATGCTTAGACCAGTGAGAAATAATCACACAGTGATTATGCTAATCAAACTCACTAACCAACATGTAAGGACTGTCAAACTGGAACAAATCTGCATACGTACGTGTATGCATGCTAAATACAGAAACACACAACAACAACAACAAAAAAAGAACAGTAAGGTTACGAGCCTTTAAAAGATAGGAGTTGGCTACAGGCCTTAATTTAACACCTTTATGAATGTACATTTTCAACATATGTTCATATATTTTTCCTGAAATGTTTTGCTTTATTCTGGCCTCAAGATGGACAATGTTCACTTCATAAGCAACTGTTCAACGTTTTGTTTTCTCCACCTGGTTCAGTGAATAGCCCTAGACCTCACTGACAGAATTATCAGTCTATTCATTAGCTCTTCTACAGTCTTCATTGACACAGGATGTGAGTACTTCACAAGAGTAATTAATCTATTTTCAAAACTTCTTTGTTAGATAAGAGATGATACTCTTTTCTTAAAAAAGAAATGGAGAGCTGTGGCACAAGGATGAAGGACAAAGGTGTGCATTAATTTCTGTTACTCAATTTAAAACACCTTCTAGTACTTACTATTATATTGCCTTTTTATGTTCGTCACACAGTTCCTGACTTCAGATGCATCCATGAAGGTGCTACACAATCTAAATGCAGCCTTATAATTGTAAGTTAATTGCACAATCCATAAACTCATCTGTAAAAAGTTTGGGTTAAGTGACTTGCCTCACATCACATAAAAACTCAGAACAACTCTCCAGGGTGGTATTCAGCTAGTATTCTGACATGGGATGGCCTTTCTTTTTCTTCAGTCCCATCTCATTCAAAACATGTTTTCCATTTTCTCAAGCAAACAGTGCAAGCATACCAGGAATGATAATTTTCTGAATTACAAAACCATGATTGTTCCCTAGAGCTGATGCAAAGGATATACAAAATTCTGCCAAGCCAAGAGCATTCTCCCAAAGGAGAGAAGATGAAGGAGACCCAAATATAGCATGTTTGTCATGCTGCTCAGTTATCCAGTAGACAATGTTCAATATTATGATTGCAGCATAAGAATAGACTACGAGGAAACAGATCATCTTGAAAGTGGGAGAAAAATTCCATTTCTGCTAAGCATTACAAAAGTGATATGGCAAGAAAAGGTGTGTTGTTTATTTTCAAATACTAACTTAAATAAGCAGTGGGAGAGAGAAAAAACATTATTAAATACATAACAGCTTCTTAAAACACGATGAGAAAAGGTTATACTCTACACATACCATAAAGTTAAAAAACTAAGTTTCACAAACGTCACTAGCTTGCTCAGTTTCAACTAGGAACAAAGCAAAAACAAACTCATAAGAAAAAGAATGCATTAAAAAACCTAAGGGCATTTTTACGTGTGGTGTTTAAGAAAAGAGCTCAGAACAAAAGGTTGGCAGGCATATTGAGGGTTACACAACAAATTCCCAATAGGATCATTCATATGTGAATGAATTTTAGAAAACTGGACCAAATGTTACCACTGGTATTTAATAACAGTGTGTCTTTTTAATCACAACAAAAACAAAAGCAGGATGTGTGCCAGGCAGAGAACTGGCAGAGAGGAACTTGATTCACTCCTATAAAATTGAGCCCTGAAAGGAGAATTCCTCAGAAAAACATGAGAGATCAAAGTGGCCACCACAATCTACTACTTGTTTTTCTGAGAAATGAGTGCATAATGATGTGTTTAAGGAGAGAAAAGTAATTCTGCAGTTCAACCTTCCTAATCTTGCTGCTATGCTTATTTAGGCTGTTTTAAATATAATTATTTACCATGCTTGTTCCAGTGACTCCCAAGAAAACATTAAAAGCTAATGAGTAGGGTGTAATTTGATTTGGAACCTATACTTTCTCACCTGAAAAAGCCCAGCTCCAGACAAAGATGCTTCAGACATCATTACTCTATCACATCTATACTTGCACAAAATTTCAATACATTTTAAAATCTGTCTCTGTAACTGAGTTAAAATTTATCTCTGGGAGAAGTTACAATGAACAAACAGTTGCAGAACTATAGAACACGAAACTAAAAGAGACCCTGAGATAAAATTTAATCCATGCCTCTCACCATACAAAGTAAAAAATATAAAGGGACAGAATCACTTTATACTTGGGGGCGAGAGGAGGTAAAGGGCTATTTATATTGAGCAAATATATTCATAAAGCAAAGGCTAAAATACAGCATCTGATTACTGAAGACATGCCAAACTGTCACATTATCATAGTTGTTTCAGAGGAAACACTTTTAACATTTCCATTGCAACATTTAAAAGCTGCTGCTCTGCTGGCTTAGCTGTTAGGTCTCAGATCACTCTTGCATTTCAGTAAGGTAAAAATATGACCAATTTGATTTCTGCTTTAGACTCTTCAGGATGAAAAAAAAAGTAGTAGAATAGAAAAAAGAAAGAATTCAATACAAAGGGAGATGCTAACGTTAGTGTCCCAACTTCCCACTCCTCTGATAGAGTGGGAAGTTTGCTGGATAGAACCAACTTACTCCTGTATTGGCTATCCACACTGTGTTTCTACTTTTTGAGTAATTCTCTGCCAGCCATTGAGGTTTTTTTCTCTGTCTCCTGTCAGTCTTGGTGACTGCAGTATGCTCCTAAGGGCACTGAACAGCTGTGGAAAATACAGTTATGGCTTATTCATTTTTAAAGTACTTTAATCCTTTCCTACCTAACTCAGAAAGGTGATGTATTAAATAATTCTCAGCATGTTTTCACGTCATTTGGTAAAAGATTGAGAAATAATAGGGTACATTGTCATGTAGTTTTTTTCTTTGAAGGACATAACAGGTTTATCTGAACGAAATGTCAAAATCAAAACTTAGAAAAAAGTGTTGCCAGGGCAGTTCCATTCTGACCCTGGCTTCTGAGCCTTTTGTAAACCAAACCAGAGCTAACAGAAGCAGAGGAAGAAAAGGAAACCTGTTGTTACATACACACATTCAAAAACACTAGCCCAAAAGTTCAGGAAATTCATGCAGGCATAAAATAGTAATTTCCACTCCTTCTAAGAGTCCATAAATAGAGGCCTTCAGTTGCTAGCACTACTTGAGTTACTTTTGTTGTATTGCGTAAGGACAACCATCATTAGAATTCGCAGGAGGAAATTTAGTCACATCTTCACCATCATGACAGATAGTGACGTAGTTTATTTCTACACGAGCAATTCGGCTTGGACATATTTCTTTTTTTTACTTTAATTCTCTAATTGCCCAATCCTCATACTCATTTTAGTCTCTGAGTGATTATAGGTTAAGAAAACTAAAACTGGATGCCGTTACCTGAACCAGGTCCAACTATATATATATGGACAGTGATATATGACAACTATAATGTATGGACAGTGAAAGACAGAAGGTAATCGAAGGTTCATTAACCGGGTAAGGAGTGTGGTGCAACCTACATTCCACTGCTGAAGAAGGGAACACTTTGTGTCCATCCAGGGTGAAATGCTGATGAGCTAATACGTAGGTATGAGAACCAGAATTCTGGCAGAAAGGAAGGGATGAAGCACAGAGACGTTGAGCTACTGCAGGCAAGTAGGCTCCAGGGTTCTTTGATCTCCTCAGCCTACCTGAACCTGAGCACAAGGCAATGCAACTCCTCCTTACCCTTAGCATATAGCGAAGCTAGGGTGTCACTGAGGATTGTGAATTAATCAAGATGAAAAGGATGTCATGTATACTATGAACTTAAACACAATAGGAAGTCTCATCTGAGTGTCTCATAGTGCTTTACAAAGATCTTTTGCAGGTAGGTAATTACATATCAAAACTGAGCTGTACTAAAACTTTTGGTAAACCCACTTATGTTCTCATTCATACAGCCTAGCCTTACGCCTTAGCACTAGACAGCGCAGGCATAACTGATCCAAAATCATCTATGTCTGGAGTACATCACAAAAGTGCCTATGCATGTGAGGACAGAAAATTTATTACCTTTAAACTTTCAAGTTGCTACCCGCAAGTCAAGTACTTGAATGACATCTGCACGACTAGTGTATCTTTACAGAAAGGGAACTCCAGGGTGTGTGAATGGCCCTGCTCTAGCTATTTCGAGGGATTCATTTTTTATATATAATTCGATGAATACTGATACCGTTGCCTTGTCTTTGCTTTTATAATAAAAGCCTGCCACAGAGCTAGATGCAGCACAGAATAGGTAAGAGGGACCTGATAAGATGGCAGCAACTGATCAAAGAATTTTGAAAAAACAAGAAAGAAACTGAAAGTGCGGTTATTCCCCAACATTCTTCTTTTCTATTTGCTTAGATACCTGTAGGGCTCTCAGTACTGTTTTTATTTCTTACTCATTGAATTATCTGTGATTATAAAAACATCACCAATGAAAATGTTACCTTTCCTCTTGCTACTTCTAGCTTTATACTGAAATTGTATTCAGGATGAACCCCACCCACCAGCACTTATTTCTGCTTATCTCAAAACTCTGATGGAATGACTTCAAAACTAGACGTGACCTTGGATCTCCCCTTTGACAACTATGTCCAGATCTAATACTTATGTAACATGTGCCAGGATTAATCATTAATGACCAGGATCTTTATGACACACTTAAAAGGCCAGGAAATATTATCCCTGTTTTACAGATGGGAATGGAGAGTACGTCATGGTTCAAGGACACGGAGGAGGGCTGTGCCTGGACATGGAGTGGAACTGAGCACTTCCTCCACCAACCCTTTCTTCGGAGCTCAGGGCAGGCCACTTGGCTATCTGCTCATGACCATCCACAGCGAGGTCTTACCCTGGAAGCTCTTAGGATCAGCCAGAGGCACAAACAGCTCAACTGTGGGACAGGATAACTAAAATTACATGTGCACGTTCGCTCGCACGCACACCCACATGCACATGCACACACTCACACTGCAAACTTCAGTGCTCCAAACCTTCCTTTCCCTTGCCTTGCCTTGACTTGCCTTGCCTTGCTTTGCCTTGCCTTCCTCCTTTCCCTTTCCCATCTCCCCCTTTCCTACTTCCCTATTTCTTTTCCTTTCCCTTCCTTTTTCCTTCCCTTTTTCTTCGCTTCTCTTGCATTTTTCTTCCCTTGCCTTCCCTAAAGTGGCACAAACTTCTCAGGCACTACTGAAAAAAATGTACTTACTGTTACCTCCTTGCAGCTGTGCAGAAAATTGCATGTGAAATGGTTGTGCCTACAGACTGAAGAAAAAGCCAGGAAATTCAAATGCAAAATTAAAAGCAATAGTGCAGTTTGTTATTTTGAAATGGACATGTAGTTGCTCAGATCCTTCCACGTATGAGAAATTATGAGCTAGATAGAGAAATCTGGGCTATCACTGATTTGAATTAATCACTAGAGAGCTTTTCTCCTTATTTACCCCGTCAGAAAATGTTCAGTTCTCACTCTGTGCAAGGAGCCACACAGCATTTTTGCAGCATGTAGGTATTGACTGATCCTGAAAGAGCCAGGAACTGCACTGTACATTCTTGAGAACCAGCCTTTAGCACCTTACCTATTAAGTGTTTACATATTGCATTTCTGAAACTTCACCTTTCAGGTAACTGCTTTTACTTTTACTTCAGATTTCTGCTTAAAAAAATGGCATAACCAATCTAGCATGTAAATAGGATTATGCACTTACCAGAGTGGGGGTCTATCACACTAATAAGACATTACATACACCAAAGCCACACAATCAGTGTAGGGTTATATCATATTTTGCTGACCAGAATCAAAGAAAAACACGGCAAAACACACACCTGGCAAAACCTTTTAGGATACCTGGCAGCTCAGTTAACCCAACTGCTGTTAGTGTTAAATGTGAACTCAGGTAGAAGATGCCATTTTTTGGCTGATCACTACAAGACCAGCAATCAAATCTGCTCTAATCTGAGGCTAGTATCTGAATTGGTGTTCTTGTTTCATCCAATATACTCAATTGTTTATCAGCTTTCTAACCAGGGCATCTGTGATGACTGTAACATCAAAATCACAATGACATCTCCTGGCAGTGAATTTCTCCTCTGTGGAGCCTCCACCAGAAATCAAACATAGACTACGTGTGCTTTTGTTAATACTCCTTGAGCAGAATGAACACGTTGCTAATGGTGGTCAATTACTATGCAAATCTCCAGTAATTGCACCAGTCAAAAGCAAAACATGTTATGCAGGGAACTTTTTAGAAAAAAACAAGTAAATGCAGTAATGAGAAATGACTAGTACAAGGCACGAGTTAATTATGAAGAAAGGGAGAAAAAACGTTTCCCAGTCTAAGCTCTCAAAACCTATGTTGTTTACAATGATGTAAGTATAAAGGAGCAAAGCTACAACTTTAAACTGGCACATTGCAAGTCCTATGTTTCTATAATTATGCTTTTACTGTCTAAGATTAATCATGCTAGTTAATGATGCAAAAAATTACATTTATAATCCAGCCTGAATACAGCTGTACTGCAAGCTAAGATCTAAGTGCTATTAAGGTAAATGGAATTAATGGGCTGTCCCTGGCAATCTTTATATCTATCAGTTACTAATTAACATTCTTCTGTAAAGAATAATTTATGGAGGAAAAAGCACATACAGAAGCAATAATGTTAAAACTTGCAACACGCAGTGCGGTCACAGGGTAGCCGTGCAGCTGTAGCAGACAATGTGTTGTGCTCATTTCAACAGAGAACAAGAAAGTGCCAACTGGCACTGCAATCAGTAAAATCTTTTATGTTAAGTCATTTATTTTATATGGCAGCAAATTATTACTACCAAGGATGAACTTTTGTGGGAAATGTCGACTTCAGCTAATAATGGAAGGACTGAGCAGGAGAAGCAATAAAAACCTGGTAGTTAAATTAGCTACAAAGAAAAATGAACACAGTGTGTTATCTTTGTGGATAATGTAGCACATTTGCTACTTTCAACATATGACTCCCAACTTGATTACTGCTTTTACGCATTCAGTACCTGCATTATTTTTTAAAATGTTCCTGCCAAACCTTCACCACAATCTTAATTTGGCTCTTTTCTGGTTTTGCCTTTACGACACAAAAAGAGATGAATTATTCTTCAGGGCCCTTTTTCAAATCCTCCTTATCTTCTTGCCTGTGAATTTATGCACCATCACTTCACATACCAAGAGCTTTCAGCAGAGAATAATTCAGATAATGAACACCAGAGCTTCCCTTTTCTGGACAGATTACATGCCTCACTTATTTTGGAAAAAAACCCACATACAAATACTCACACACATAAGTGAGTTCTGGCATGAACCAAAATCAGACAGTGACTGTTGCATTTGAAAGCTATTTCCCCCAATAGAAGTAGAAGTAATTAGTAGTTTTAAATAAATATTGAGACACTTAGGTTTATTAAAGTATTAGAAGAAAAATGTTAATCGTGTTCAACTTATACTAAAAACGCCAGCCTAGAGTTAATACTGCAGATCATTGGTAACAACATTATCCCAATAAATCATCACAGAATGAGGATGATTTTAATTTTCTCAGACTCTGCCCAGAAAATGGTATATAACTACTAATTGGTATATAACAACTAAACAGTATATAACTAGCAAAAATGGCAGTAATACTATCACTGGTGTTTATATAAGTCAGACTGATTGAATACTAAAGGCATTCCATCCATTTTCAGACTTTTTCCTGATGTCAGTCTATCGCAATGAATTTTAAGTTTATAACATAGACATGACAACTGACACTAACCACCACTTATAGCTTTCTAATTAAAATTGTCAAGCAAAATTTTAGTATGTTAGTGCATTTTTGTGAGTTAGGCAGTAAGATGCCAATGATTAAAAAATCCTAGCTTTAGAATTTACATGAATAACTATTTTGCACACACTGTAGATAATTAACAGATAAGACTTTTAATTAACTCACAAAAACTTAGCATAATTTACCACATAGGGAAAAAAGCCCATGACCTCTTGAGAAAGTTAATTATACAGCTATGAAAATATGTTGTAAATTGGTAAGAGTTCCATTCAAGTGCTTTAGGAATAAGCAAGTACTCTAATATACTGTACTGTAAATCTCATTTCCTCCCTTTGTCACTCCACTCTGACCTCCCAAAAGAAAATACAGTCACATACAGCATTACCTGTCTGGACAGAAGAATTTTAAGCAAGAGGACAGGAGAAGTTTGATAGAGATAAATACCAATTTACAAATGTTGATAAGCTTACAGTGAGGAGAAGAAAGAGACCACAAACCTAATACCAAAGATACGACCACCCTAGTGCATTTTCTTCTATGAGAGCCTGAAGAGAAATACATAATTTCATTTTTCTGAGGGAATTGAATGAGATAACAGATAAACCCTGTCAGCATGGATCTAACTGCAATTCAGTAAATGCTAAAATAGGTGTACAATTTTTTCGTTTTACTGTATTATACATTGGCAAGATAGCTAGAAATATCACACGTATGATTTATATTGAAATCAATGCTTTATTTTTTATCTTTTATTTCTATCTTTATTTTTTGATGCTTCTGATTATTACACATATTCACTTACAAACAAAAACACTTTACAGCTTTTCACTGCTGCTTTCCATGCTAGTACATCAGATATACATTATTGCAGGGTCCAGTAGTGCTATACTGAGGGCTTTGGCAGGCCTTCCCACTCTGACCCCTCTGTTCAGGAATTTATAACCATCTGGAACAATTTGCTTTTGCTCTTAATTGTACAGAAAGAAAAATAAATTCTTTACTAGGAAGGGCATTTATTTACCTAAAATCAAAAGCAAATGGAAACAGCGTGTAAAGGTATCTTTAAACTCCATGTTGAAGATAAATCTCTTTTTGTAACGCAAAAGGAAGCAAGCAAGAAAATGGTATGATAATATGGATTAACCTCTCTGGTTATTTGCTTTTAAAAATGAAAATTATTTTAGTGAGAGAGCTGAACTGACAATTCTGCACAGTGGAGTTCTGTGTTTTAGTCATCGTAATACATAAGCAATGTGCTACGTTCACCAGAAGTTGCTGGAAACAGGTCATTGTGCATGCCTTTGATGTGCAAATTCATGCTTAAATGCTTTGAAGAATTAGGGCCTAAAGTTCATACTGGATTCACAGCAGTGTAAAAACCTATCTCTTGGCGCTTTATCTGAGCACTGTTCTCTTACAGAGAACTCTATCCAGAGCTGGACAAAGCGATGTCGATCCTGCAATATGTTCAATGTTACAAAAATTTTTTAGGTTGTGGATATGCTCTTTGCCATCCTTACCTATATTATCTATTTATTGCTACACTGGTCTGCTTATAAATATCCACTGTCCTTTTTACGTAGTACATAAGCCACTTTTTAACCCATTTGAAACAGTCAGAGTATGGTGCTTCCAAAGGTTTCACGGTCCTAAAAATTTTGTCATAAACATTCGATTTTTAAACACATGAATCGTAAGTAAGACATTATCAATTTCCAAACTATCCTTTGATAAAGTGCCATTTTAAAGCTTGCCTACATTTGTCAAAATAAACAAAGTTCATTGTATGATGTTACAAAAATATACTGTTGCAAAAGCTGTAAGATTCCGCTTAGATTTAGTATTTCAGTAATGAACTGGTTCAATAAATGACTTTATAATAAATTAGATCAGTAACTCAAGACTGTTGAAGCTAACCACAGGACTACATGGGTGAAAGGATTCTCTCATCAGGAATGGTTAAAAGCACCAAACAAAATTCTTTAAAGAAAGCACATCCTCAAATGATACGAGAGGTTTAATCGTGGACCATTGCTGATTTACAGCACACTCTTGTTGTGACGCTTCCCTGTCTTTGCTTTGGTTGTTCCCCTCCAAAAGAGCAGGATAGAAATTGTCATACAGAAGCACTATGAGAGTGGTAAGTGATATGAAGCTTCTACTATTTTAATTTTGTCCCCCCAAAGTATTTCTGCTATATACATGTTAATGACCAACGTGGAAGTGCAAGGATAAGCTGCATGCCTGTGATCTCTCTCCCCTGGTCTCTTATATGAGCAATTCTTACAAGACGCAGAGCTCCCCATTTTCTGCAGTTCCCTCCACCTCAGACCCACTACAACACCCATCGCCTCACTCATTGCCCAGGCTCAGAGTCTCAACTGCCCCCTCTCGCAGATGCACCTCCAAGGTGACGAGCTTCTCATTTTGCACCTCTCTCTAGGTGGACCTATTCCTTTGGTAATCCTACATCTGTATAATATTCATAATTATGAATATGTGTTAAAATAATACAACTTCTTCACAGCCATGTGTGAAAAACTTGTTCCAAAGCATGCATGATCGATTTCAGGTGGTTCTTTTACGAAGCAGAGTAGTTGATAAACGATCACATTTAAGTGACAACAGACAAACTTCATTTGCTGATACCACTGTGTCAGTGAAGAGTTACGCGGAGAGATGCGAAAACAGTATACTGTCCACCGTAATTTAAATCTGTTTTAAATAGTCACAATCCCTGCTGACACTTGCTCTATTTTGCTGTACAGTGTGTACACTGCTGAATGACAGAAGCCCAGTTCTGCTACCATGGGAGACCAATCGTTCCTACAGGAATCAAGGGAAGTGCTTCTCTTCTTCAGCAGCAGGTAGCCCGTTAAGCCATTGATTCACCGGAATAGTGTGACTGGAAAGGTCCACGGTATGTCAGTGCAAACACACGGCGCAGTTCTGAGGATGCAGAGCTCTTCCCATCTCTTCTAACTCCCCACCCCTAACAACTTGAAACTCAGTCTTGGGATTCATCTCTCTCCCTGCTGTTTCTCAAAAGAGGAAGCCAAACTCAGGCAGGATTCAGAGGGTTTTACACATCCTGAACTTGTCCCTGCTGGATACAGAACTTTAATCACACAGAGAGTGGGACAGGGTGGTTGTCACATCATTGACACTGCTGATAAGGAATCTTATCACTAGGAATTAAGATGACCCAGGAGGAACTGAATGATGGCATGTAATGACATATTGGTAGAGTTAGTAAGAGAGAAAATTGACACTCTGCTATGAGATTTACAGACACGAAGACATAACATACAGCTTATGAACTACTGGAGGAATACATGGGAAACCACTAGCTCAGAGGTGCAATACCTCATATATACAATAACAAATGCATAGAAGGATACAAAAAACTTCAGTTTTTATTTTTAACATTCTCAGAGGAAGTGGAACAATTGCCTGAGGCTGAGAACTGCCAGTTCCTTCATTCTTTCTGCCTGCAATTCTCTAAACAGTTTCTTGCAGTTCACTCCTTTTTCCAAAGAGGCTTTCATCACCATCACCTTGTCTAGCTTATTCCTAATAAAAAATTTAAAAGACATACTTTATCCTTTCTTGCTTAGGTGACCTGATTAGGAAGGAGAAATCTCAGTGATAACATATTTTGCATGTTCTTTTGTCATCCAGCAATGTCTGCATTTATTTCTACAGGAAGGAAGTGGAGGGAATTTTTAAAAGTCAAGTGGATATAAAACAAATCAACCCACCTTAGATCAGAATTCATTCCACATGAGCTGCTGGACAACATGTCTGAATTAAGGTCAGGAGATCATCGAACTTTTTGGCTCTGATACGTCTATGTTCCAACTCCTGTTCTCTAAGAATAGCAGATATATTCAGCCAATATATATTACAAAGAAGATACGGTCCTTGCCTCAAGGACTTGCATACTAAATCATAGTTCAAATACAAAATACTTGCTGAAGTCCCATTTCAAAATATCTATTTTAAAATATCTATTTTATTACTTTTTAATACTAATAATTAAAGAATTTTCTTGTAATGTGTGTTTTATCAAAGGGTTTAGTTTAAGATTCAGCTAGAATGACTGGCTAAGTGATGATAAGCTAAACCTAAACTCCAAAAATATTTTGGAGTGGGGAAGGTGAACACATTCTTATAGAATTTATTAGCTATCTTTAGGAGGAAAAATGGATTTATAAATAATATTATTTTTTTCCTTTATCTATTCTTGCTCAACATAACCATTAAAAGCATTTTACAAAGCTTTATTTTAGAAAAGACATGTATCTTCTATTTGAGGCAACAGCAATACTAAGAAGTTACAACTGGTACATATGGAAATCCTGTAATGTTAAAGCTAACACAGATTCTTGTAAATAATTTCAGTGAAATACCCTACCATACTTTCCTGTCATCCCCTCCATATGAGAGTACTCACAAATAAACAATTTGTAAAAAGATTCTGCTATTTTTTTAAAACTAAAATACATCAAGCAGAAATCCAACTAATTACATCCAACGTTAATATTTGGAAATGCCTCAGAAAGACAGAGTTCATGTATCTAAACCATTAAGTCACAACTGAGCTACATAAGAAAATTTAGTGTCCCTGAGCAATGGAGATAGCCAGTTTAATTCAGCTAAGATAATAGGTACTAAATTTGAGGCTCTGACAATGTCCTCTTTTCAGAGCTCTGCTTCACATCACTGTCCTGTGCAGAAAAGGGAATGGCAGCTACGTCATCCCTCTGCTGGGGCTCTGCAACAGGGTGATACTACAGAGTTTAGAATTAAAGTCAATCTCTTACTTATCCACTAGTAGGACCTCAAGTAAATATCAGTGTCTTTGCACCTCAATTAATGCTCTAAAAAGAAAACGAATATACATAGGCACACAGGATGCCGAGGAATAAAATCACTGAAGACTGTGAGTTGTTCAGAAACTAGGACTTTTGTTCGCAACAAGCTAGTCTTGTAGACCAGCATGGAGAAGTTGGCCAGTTTACCCCCATCTCTTTGTGGCAACTAATATTCTGAGTATGTGATTATCCTGTAGTCCTTGTCATATTTTTAACAGTACTGTACTTAGAGAGGAATCAAATGGAAAGTCAATATCTCAACTATAAACCTATAAAAGGACCAAACACAGCTTATTCCTTGAATTTATGGCCATATGAAACTCACATCATAGTAAATTGTAAACCTAATATGTGCGTGGATATCTGAAAAAGCAGGATCTAAGCAGTGCCCGCTGCAGTGGTGTCTGCCCTTGCACATTAGTCTTTGAGCAACTCAGTGCTGGGTACTGGGAGGACTGGTTTGGTTAGCACTTTACAATGAGTAGGTAACACTGTCAGACTGGAATAGACTGTGACTGATCACAAGGTCACATCCTGATTTTCCTACTGAAAAAAATAATAACAGTGCAAACACATATACAAACATACAAGCCAAATCTCCTAAATTTTAATAGTAATGCCATTAAATGGCATGAAAAATTTAATCAAAGGGATTTCATTTCATGCAATGTCAGAAGAACACAGAGTTTTGCTGCAGATATTTTGGCAAGCAGAATGTAGACCAAACTCTAAGCTCTAATTGTGAGCTTCTCCCTCACAGTGTGAATTTTCCAAATTGAACATTGCACTGTCTAATTGAAGCACTCAAACAGCATATGTTCTGCTCAAAGAACTGTGTGAAGTTTGAAATACTGTATATAAGCACTATTAATGTCTTTTGCTTTCAAGGCACCAAATACTTGGAAATGACTACTGCTTAATTGGAAGCTGACATAAAACTTCAATGTATTAAAAAGTTGCCTCCTCTTGATGAAAAGACAATTTGTAAAATCCAGTAGAGAATGATGTCACAGTTTAATTAAAAACAACAATTTCCATCTGCACTTCAGTACTTCTTTTGTTATAACATCATACAGACACTGACAGGTTTTGCATAGGCTTAATAACTAAGCCCCACATACATCTAGTCTAATTCAAAGCTCTGGACAGAATCTAGTCACTGTTTCTAGATCTCGGCCTAAGACTCAAAACTTTATCTGATAACCATTCTTTGGACAGGAGGCATTACAGTAAGTCATAGATTAACTCCTATGTTTGGTACCTTCCTTTACCCCCTGCTCCTTATCCTCCCACATTCATTTATACACAGTTAGCCAGAGTTCCTCTGAAACTATGAGCACTAGAGACCTTAAGCTCTCCATAGTAAAACTGTAGGAATGCATGGATCACAGGCTTAGCAAAATCACTTCTTAACCACTGATTTGTCTTATAACATCATATAATATTTTTCTTATACCTTCTCTACTTCTAATTTCATTCTTTACCCCTTCTGTTTGATTCCTGTATTCTACTAAAGCATGAAGTAAGAAAAAGCAAACAAAACAAAACAAACAAACCAAAAAACTCATGCACTTCAAATCCTGCTGATGTAACACTTTTCTTTACTAATCTTTCTTCACTTGAGCTGCAATATTCAGTAGCATTTCAAGCTGGACAGAATTCCTCCTGCTTTGTTTCTTCACCAAACCCCTGTCATTGTCTCTTATCTCCTCTAAACACAATAGTCTTAGCCTCTCTGCTTTATTGTAAGCCTTTAGAATTTGCAGAATAATTTGGGTTGTACTTCTGGATGTCATCTGCTCCAATTTCACACATCTATGTGCAGCAACAACGCAGTCTTGGCCAGGCTTTTGCACTCAGGGCTTTCTCCAGTGCACTTCTGCGTATCTCCAGGGATAGACATTCCACCACTTCTCCAAGCAAACCATTCTAGTGTTTTGACTATGCTCACTGTGAAAAAAATGCTCCTAATATTTTACATGGAATTTCCTGTGTAAGTTGGATACCTAAGATAGCACTTTAAGACAGCATAGGAAGTATAGGATTTAATGAAATCTAAAACACAGATGCCTTAGCTAATCGTTCAGGTTTTTACTATAGTTAATGGAGATAAGTACCTCCAGATGATGATTAATGCCATCTCAGCTAAGTGTCTAAGACGCATGCTTTCAGGACCTACCTGTCCTTCTACATTGACTCGAGAAGGAGTCAAACGGTTAGTTCTTAGCTTTTAGACCTATATTTAGATCAGAGGTATCTCATCCACATTAATCTAAATTTCTACAAAAAAGGGCATAATATCATTCAGTTATATCCTCCTACACTAGGGGTTTACCTAGACACATGCTTGAATTGGAATGGCAGAGGCAAGAGAACACAACACCAGGCTTTTTATATTGGGATGGCATGAATTAGGTATCTTAGGGCATACTAATACAGTTAAATCAATTTTCAGCACTGATTTTTTTCACTGGCATTATCAGTATAGTGAATAAGTCCACTTAATGATCATAAGTTTCTAACTTAATGAAAATGATGATAATTAATTTCAACATTTATCTTCCTCCTCTCTGTACCAAATCTCTTTCCCTATTTTTTACAACCATAAGCCTGGAGAGTCTACAGTACTGTAATTGCCAGTTCTTTCTACCATAAAGTTTAAGTTATACAGAAATGTAGCTTTAAACCACCACCTTCCTTTTTCAAATTACATGCATGTGAACATGAGTCCTAATCTAAAAGGCAAAATTGGATTAGGTCATTTATCTTCATAGATCAAATATACTTATGAACATTCTTTGATGTTTAAATCACTCCCTGAAGATGGATTAGACAGACATATCTGAACATATTCAAAATAGTTCCTTTAATTAACCATTTAAGTAAGGAAGAGCCAGCAGAAAGTGATGGCAACAAAAATCAGATATGAATAGTAACTAAGTTAAGAAAAGCTCAGTAGTTAGAGACATGTACTTCTGAGAAAACAGTGTAATAGAGAGAGGTATACAGAAGGGGAAAACTAATCAACTTTATCAGGAAGAGCCACAGATTGTTGCAGTAAATCATTCCAGATAAACTTTTGCAGCAATCTAAACAATTTTAAATGTATCCAACATTTTCAAGTCCTTATCTAGAGATGGTCCAGTGAGGTAGTCCCCTGTATAGATTAAGTTTAAGCAATAACAATAACAATAGGACTCAACTCTAATTGTATATTTTTATCTAGATAGATCAAATCAAAAAAATGAATGGCCTGAAGCATGATGAATGGCTTTGTGATAGATATACACATGAAACCGTAAATTATGTGATGATTAGATTATCTAGCACTCATCATTGATAGACTCTGATAACCCAACACTGATAAATATTTTGCAGAGTTTAGGAGTGGGTGTGGACACAAGGGGTTGTAACTGAAATACATCTATTGTAGAAGAATAAAATACTTTCACAGGGTAGATGTCTGTAACCCTTTATAACTTGTAGGATTCTCAAGACACATTACACTTTCCAGGCTTTCTGTAAATATCAGTCTGCTTTCAAAACACCAAACAGAGAAGGAAAATACAGCCTCCAGGTCATGAATGCAGTATAATTCCCCTGTACAGGAAAGGGAAGTAAAACAAAGCACTAAAAGAGAGACATTTTTTCCCAAAAGCAGAAGAAGCTTGACTATGCCCCAAGAACTGCCATTAAATAATGGGGATGAACAATCTGCAGAACTAGTAAAGAGTCATTTTGCTGAAGTTACTGGTTTTGGCCAACCTCCTTAGGTTGTCCATGGCAAAAGGTCCACTAGTATGTTGGACTTGCTCCAGATAAGGGACTCAATTGAAGATTAAATAAATGACCAATAGCCACAGACCTGGTCTGCAATCAGTTTAGAATTACAATTAGAGAGGTTACTGGATCACAGCTGTGATCTAAACACATTTTCCATGTACCATTTGACCTTGGGAATAGATAAATTATCTATCAATAATTTAGCAGTACTTATTTTATAAAATTCTTCAATAGTATTTAAAAGGAAGCTCCATCTAGCGATTATTTGAATGAACAAAAATGAGAGAAAGGCTGGTTAGTGATTAAACTGTGTGCCAAAATAGACGGACTGTGAGGCCAAATTAAAGTTACTCAGAATTGAGATCTCTCGTGTACAGTTAATGATGGATAAATGAGATGAAACAAAAAAAGGTCTAAGCATGGGTTTTAAAGACTATAATTTCAACCTGAACCTTTGAGATTCAGAATCATTAGACAAACTTGAACAGATTTTCTTTTATTCTACATGCTTCAGCATTATTGGCTTGAGGAAGAAATACATCAAAAAGGCTTTTTATGCAGATAAAATGAGGAGAAAAAGAAAACACTGCAAATTTCCAAGTCATATACATATTAAATGTATGGCTAGCTTATCATCTAAATATCTAGGTTGAATATAAACAGCATCCCAGTTAAATTTCCAAGCTTGCAACAAGTCTCACAAGCTCCTATTGCCATAGAGAACTTCCCTGAGCTCAGTAAGTCCCTAAAAAGTGCATTTATAAGACTGGTAACAATTATCCAACAAAATTTCCAAAACCTTTAAGAAATGTATCTATTAGCAAGAATATGCTTCCTCAACTCAATTTTGTTAAAAATCTGGGGTCTCTCACTTTCTCTCATTCTACACCATGAACAGCCAGAAACAACTTAACTGTATTCAATCATTTTTGCTACTATTGTGTGATAAAAGCCTAGCAAAACAATCATTTCTTAGCTTACAGCTCAGAAGTCTGGAGAAATGCATGCTTATCACTATTTATAGCAGTCTGAAAAATCTGCTGGTTATATAATCATCTTAAATCCCTGAGTACGCTGAAGACTTAAAACATTGTTAAGGATAACTGAAGACCAAACCAGATGACTGTTAATCCTCCTTTTAAATAAGAGATGTTATGCACTAAATAATACATTATTGTAATATCAAGTGGCTTTTTGCAGTACTGACTAATCTTGGGCTTACTGAAAAGCTTAACAAAATTTTAAGATGTTTAATTACTGAACTTGAGGCTGTTCTTCACAGCCTTTCTCCTGGTGTGTGCTAGTCCACAGAAATGCTGTTTTAAGAAATGTAGATAAAATATTACAGTATTTCTCCGTGAGTCCAGTTAGTATGCATATGTAAAAATGAGAGGTCTAATACATTTTATATATTGTGTGTTCTGTATTTTTGAGTTCTGAGTTGGTTAGGCTCTACCATTTTCACATGAAACTACAAGACGAGAAAGTTTTAATTTGACCAAAATTAACAGTTTTTCCTCTTACACTTTTTTTTTTTAACATTTGAAGTCAGTACTTCCATTGTATTAGTAAAAATGTCATTAACCACTGAATCTTGCTTCTCTGTATTTTCACCTGAGCTGCTCAAGGGACACCTCTAAATTTAGCATCTCACAGAAAGAACTATTTACCCTCAGGGTCAGCCTCAATTTATGTGACAAATCTCTTCCCATATCAGTGAGGTTTCTAAAAGAAACTGAAGGACTTTTCAAAATATTGCAATGGTTTGTGAAGAAAGAGCTAAAGGAAATAACTCCAAATAAAATACGTTTCCTAATCAATTGAGTGTTGCTGTCCTAGAAAAAGAGTGCTAATCATCAGTTCCATTTTCAGTTTGATGTCCTTTGAAATAGAAACTCTCTGCATTCTAGAAACTCAGCCAATTTGATCTTTTCACTGTACTATAGAGGAGATACATACACACATATGTGCATTTGCAGAGGAAGATTTTCCTTTTATTTATTGCTTTCTTTAATAGAAAAAAAAAGGCACTTAAACCCCAAAATGTATGCTCTCCCCTTTGTGCACAGAAATTTAAGAACAATCTCCATTCATAAATGAATCCTTATTGAAGCAGATACTGAACAGCTGTGCAGCTATGACATTTTATAGTATCTGAAGGTTTGCTCATAGAAAAATATTTTCCCTAATTTCAAAAGCAGGCACACTTTTTAATTTCATGCTTGTTTTAGTTCTGTTTGAGACATATTTTCAGTAAGCACTGAGTTAATTTCTCTCTCTTTTCTTTCAAATTTAGAATGAGGAACAGAATTAAGTTTCAATCAGATATAGCTCCAGTAAAGCAAGAATAAATAAGACAGACTTTGAGGGAATACACTTGCTTCAAACTGTATCAGATCTTAATTTCCTGGTAAAAGCATACAACCAAAAAAGAAAGGAAGTGTTCCTGACTGGAACAAGCAGCTATGGACTGTTTAACTAGCTATTTAACTTCATTTACAATGTTTCTACCATTATATTTTTGTTTGTTTTGGGGGCTTTTGTTTGTTCGTTTTGCAAGGCAAGTGCATTTTTCAAATACCTGTTCTGAGCACTTGAGATATTCCTAAGTGTCTCTTCTTGGCAACCTTCTCCTCTTCCTCCCAACTCTCTTCCAGGTCCAATACCATATATCTCCTATTTTCCAAACATTTAGCTGGCAGTCTCAACATTGCTGCTCCTCTCCCAGATAGCAATCTCTCATAATACTTTCTAATACAACAATAACTTGTGCTACTTCCAGGGCTAATACAGCAGCCTGGGAAGGCATTGCTATATTTAACTAACTCTGGCATCACCGCTTTGATGTATCTTTTGTCATCTGAGTCCTAGCAGCACCAATAATGCAATGCACTCGATCTATTAGCAGATCAGTAAATTTCAAATACAAAATATGAGTGATGGATATTTCTTCATCCATTTCCACCTGTCAGAAGCATGTCACCTTAGACATCATCCTTAGACTTCTCCTATCAATAGCAAATCACAGTTCATATACTCCCACCTTTCACTGCTTCTCAGGTTGCTTAAGGAAATTTTCCTTCATATCTCCCTGCCTGTATGTAACAGCAATCATCTAGAGATGGGAATGAGGAAACTCAGGTTACCTCATTAGTAATTACAACTAATAAACTTTTTCCTGATGGTTCAAACAGGTTCAGTCTGTTATCTCGTGGAAGGCCATCACATGCCAAGACAACGCATTTGGCTCAAGAACTTCCTAAAAAATCACGCACTGGAGGCACAGTCTGGAAAATACCACAATGTGTTCTCTATTCTTCTGTTCTTCGTTAAGTTGTCAGAGGGAAGATATAGGGACAGATAAAGCTTTAGCCTGGTCCTGTTTTCTGTTCTGTTGTTATAATCTCATTGCATCACTCTCAGGTATCATTAGCTGCCATAGCTGTTGAAACTAAAGGTTTATAGGTCCATCACATCAACTATTCAACATTGCTGATAGTGGAGGAGTATTTGGCTCAAATCCAGAAAATAATCAGGCTATACTGATACTGAAATATCAGGGTCTGATAATTTGACTGTACTGTTTTCAGGATCTCCAGTTATGTCTTTGTACAGTGAACAGTTATCTGTATTTTTAATATAACATGGCCATCATGGACTATAGATAAACCCAGTGATAACTGTGCAAGAACAGAAGAAGTTAAGGCTGCAGCCTTGTACCTTTCCTGGCTTCTAGACAAATGTCCCAGCAATAACTTAACATAATCTCAGTCTCCTAAAGTCTTCTTCAAGTATACCCTTTACGGGGTTACTTTGTGCAACTGCAGAAACTCTTGCCACAGCCTCCTGTTGTTTAGGATCTCCATTTCTGCCATCCTGCAAATTTCACAGTAGTAAAGTACAGAAAGAAACTTCCACTAGTCAGCTTTTCAGCAGGCTTTGCAGAACATCCAGCTGTAACTAAAATGTATCTTTCTTACATACCTTTCCTATATATCTTATATACCTAAAATAGCTTTTACAATTCAGTTCTAAACATGATGGTTTTTGTTATGTATGGAAATAACAAAATTTATTTAAAATTTTGATCCTTTATGATAGAAAATAATATGGAAATGTACTTTGTCATCTAAAACTTTTAACTCGACATCACAAAACATTTAATGCAGGACAAAATATATTGTTTGGATGACAACTCCATTGATTTGTAGTCTTTCAAATACTAAGAATTTGATATTAATCTGCTATATGAAAAAGTACTTAAAGGAGAAACACTGAGTTCCTGAGAGATATGGGCATTTGTACTATTATTTTTGAATTATTTTGATTATAAATTTAATATATCCAGACATTTACACAGTATTACTTTAAGTAGTCAGTGGAGCCAAAGGACAGATGCCAGGAAAAACAGTAGTTGCATGAGAATCTGGAGTTCTAAATCCCAATTCTACTGTTCAAGTTCAACATATAACCTTTGGGGTTTTCTTTCCTTATCAAAAATATGTTAGGATAAAATAAATTAGACAGACTATGGACATTACAGAAATATTGCATCAGAGAGTACATCTGACTCCAGATAAACGAATTCTTCAGCATGTGCCATTTATCAGCCAAAACTACTGTAACTGAAAATAGCGAGAAGAAAAAAAGGGTCTCAAATACTTTATTTACCATAAAAGATACAAGTGGGTGTGTTTTAGGACAAATTCTTGAATACTAGAAACAAGGTAACAACACTGCATGGTAAGAATATGTAATTAAAGAGGTAATCGTGCTTAGGAATGTGGGGATTTTGTGTATAAAATTACCTGTTGTGCAAACTCACGCTTTTTACAATATGTATCTTTGATAGTTTTTCCTAAGCAGAACAAACTGCAGGTTGTAAACAAATTCAGTAAATAGTTATTTATCTAGGTTAGCAACACAAACATGCCTAAGGTTAGAAAAGATTCATCCCTTACTTTCAATCTCTCTGAGTGTCTGTCTCACAAACAGGAATAATAATGATTTAAGAATTTTATCACTCCTTTTCTTCCTCAGAGTATACTAATCAAATGACTTCTTTAAGCAATTCCTTTTCACTTTAATTGCAGCTTTGTAGAAACAGGTTAATAACCATCCATATTTAAACTGTGGATTTTATGAGTTATACTTATTATGGAACCCATTAAAGTTTTATAGTCTTTGCAGAATAAAATAATCATTGATCTTTTTCATCTAAGTGCTATTAAGACAAAGGGTATAAACATCAACTGATCAAAATATTATTTAAAATGCTTTATTAAAATTTAGACTTAAGTAACTCCACTCATCAAGACTTGAAAAATCTGAAGAGCACTTCATTTAATTTCCTTTACAAGAATGTTCTGCACACAAAGTAAAAGCCTGAGGGACCCTTAGTCCCCAACACAGGCTGTGCTATTGCCATTGCCTAGGATGCTACGACTCCCCGACAGCAAGTCATATGTCAGCCCACCGTGCAGTGACCTCTAGCAAACATGTAAGGCAGGATGAGATAACTCAGAAAAGCTTTATTCTTTCACTATTATTTATCATCTGTTAAACAAAAAAGCATGTGAGATATTGAGATCCTATTAACTGTTTTAACAATATAAAATTTTTACTTTAACGACTAAAAAAACTCTTCAGTAAATCAAAAGATACACAAGAAATGAAGCTTGTTGTGTGTCACTTTTAGGAACTGATAGTGGGATACACAGACCTTCACCTTGAGATTATTTCCTGCAACACTGCTCTCGAAAAGCCCTTCAAGTTTATACTCCATAATCCATTTTCTGATAGTGTAGATAAGAGTTTATACAACCAATGTGCTTCTGCATGAGGCATTTTCAGTTACAAATACTAGAATTGATGGAGACTAGTTAAAAGTCCACCCACCTTCACACAACAAAAAGGAGTAGCACAAACACACGTTCTTAAGCCGCAAGATGATGAGTGACTGGAGAGAGAAACACTGCCAGCAAAACCCTAGCGAAGCTGTGAGCCACCGAGCAGAGGGTGGAACGGCTCGTGCTCCTCCAGCATTGAGAACAGTGCTCTGCCCGCCTGGACAGAGCTGCCTGCCTGGACACAAGCAGCAGATTGCAACTGTTGAATGAGCACCGTCAGTCTTGAGACATCAGTCTCAAGACCTTGAAGGAGGTCACAGAGCTAATTGCCAGAAGAGCTGATAGCTGGAGAAGGCCAAACACAGGTGAGACTACCATATGCATACTGGAAAAAAGTCATCTTTAAGCTCTAAGGAGACAGATTTACCAAAGGTACATGTAACACGCCAAAAAGCTGGACAGCAAACAGGAAATAGATATGTTCCAAGGATTTGCATCCAGATTACAATTAAAGGAGTTGAATTCAAGGATAGGTATTACAACATTCAGCAAGGTGAAATGATACAAACACAGGACATTTTAAGGTTATCTCAAAATTTGCCTCCCCAGGAGAATGCATCCTAGAAACCTGAATTTCCACTGAAAGCAATCACAGAAGGTTGGAGGACATTTGATAGGAATTTAATTTAAATAAAAATAAAACTTTTTAATGGATTTTTTAAGATCTGTTTGTACCCATGAGCAAAACCCTCTAAGCTCTTGAGACTGCTGTGATCTATGTGGCAACAGATGACAGCTGCTCATCATGAGCATAGGATGCTGCTAATTCTCTAATTGGAACATTGTCCTAAACCAGCTCAAATAAGCTGTCGGAAAAGGCAAGTAATTCCAAAATGGAGCCAGGAGTGTCCTGAAACATAAGGTAACATTCAGAAAAAGATAACAAGAAAACCATTGTTGGGGTCTGGGCTGAAACTTGCAGGAATCCCAGCTGTCAGTTGCAAGCAGGGGCCAAAAGTTTTAGAGGAGACTGCAAAAGGATTAAGGTTAGATTTGGTAGGATGTTCCTTACCCCTGCACCAAGTTCAAAGACATTAAAAGGAATCACACTGGAGACAACTGTTGGGAGGCTTAGATGCTGCTCCCCAGCCACTCTGCAGTGCAATGGAAAATAAGGCCCCTGCCATCCCAGGCTACCATGGGAAGGTTACCCAAGGGCAGCAGGAACACCCATTTATACAGAGCCAGAACATCAGCATCGTTCCAGGCCCACGACACCAGGCACAAGAGCAGACAGATACAGTATTCCTGGAGATCTGGATCTACCCTAAACTGACTTAAAACTGGAAAAAAACTAAGAATTTAATTTCCCTATGTTTCCTGAGGCGCAGACTTTTCTTTCACAGCAGAGAACCAGAACTGTAGTATTGTTTCGGACAGAGACCAGGGCATAGATTAAAGATTTAAATATATAGCAAATAAATCTGGCTAATTCAAATAACTGAATATATCATACTGATGTTGATTCCTCCCTGTTTTGCAGTACTAAACAAAAATATCTGAATTGCCTGCTTTTTGTCGTTTGCTCATTCCCCGATCCCCCTTCTTCCTCTGCTGACTTCTTAATTAAATGGCCTGGCCAGAAATTAAATGTTAATATAACAAAAGCATTTCTGAACCCAGTCATTATTTTTACACTCATCTTAATACCTTTTCTTAACATTTTGACAAATATTCAGTTTAACAGCAATAGAAGCATAGGCTAAAAAGAAGAGTATAGATAGCTTACAGCTCAATTGCAGTGCTATCAAAAGGAAAAGAGTAAGCCAAAAACCCTGTTTCTAGAGAGGGTTTAGGTAAATGAGCAGCCAAGCTAGGAATATCTCCAGAAACAATAATCTCCTCCATTTATCTGAAAAATTAACGATTTGGTGCAGTACAGGTCTTTATCTGATAAAGGTCCTTCTCATGGCAATAACATTAAAAATCAGCAGCAGTGCAGACCGCATTCTTACTGCCAAGTTCTTCTATAGAGACCGTATTATGTTTTGATTCACATTAAACCGAGACGATCACATTGTCATCCGCCCCGACTGTCCTCTTCTGGAAACAAAGCCTGCTGACAGCATGCCGTCACTACTGCACTTCGGAGTATTTTATAGGCTGAAGAAAAATAGTCTCATTATGCTCCCTCTGCTCAACTAGCTCAAAAAACATAAAACAAAGCCATTATTTAGTCTTACAAAAAACTTGAATTTATTTTTCAAATTTCATGCTGCTAATGTTCAGAAAACTGCACATGTATTTCAGATTCCTCCTCTATCCTTTGCTATCAAAAGCTGTATTTTATCCACAATATCCAGAAATCTGGCACATCATCTCTGACACACATCTCTCTCCTAGATAAAAAAATATCCAGGACAACAGCCTCAGGAAAAGATTTCAAAAATGTCCTCTGGCAGCTTTTGGACAGGTCTTCTCCGCACTTCCAGGCCTAACCCCTCCCAGAAATACTTCAATCAGTGTGCAGCTTTCCTACACTGTCCATTTCTGCCAGTTGTCTGGCCACCACAGAAAAGACTGCATTTCCCTAGGAGCTCTGTACCAGCCAACTCAGCGGTTAACAGCAAACTGGAGAGAGCCTGACAGCAAGACCAAAGGGGAGAAAAAAGCAATTCCCAGTGAAACAAGCCAGCCATGACTGCTCCCTACCTACTACTCCCTATCAACTAATACAAGCTTCACCTCTATGAAGAGAGAGGTTAGCCTTTGTGCTTCCCTGCAAGCTGCTACCACATTGCTCAGGCTGGTTTTCAGGAAGCAAGGAGCACCATCACCCCTAATCTATGGGCAATGCCCATAGTTTCCTTCTCCTCCCCTCCCAATTGGCAAATTCTACCAGGGAAGGTGAGACATGACTTGAAAGTAGCTCCTGAGACTACTGGTATGAAAAAAAAAAAAAAAAACAAGAAAAATCAGGGCACTGAACAAGGATGTACAAGGAACTACATGTAGATCAAGAGAAAGAGACATCCATGGAATGATAGTTCATCTTCAGCCATATTTAGCACAGTTCTGGCACTGTTACTTCTCTTTCAATCATAAGTTGCGAATCAAAAGTGCCATCATGTTTCTTTTCAAAGGATGCTTCCCTGGGAAGCTCTCCATTGGCATCAAAGGGAGATCCGTCTTTAGTTTGGCGGTAGGATGCAACTTCTCAAGCAATATCCCTACTTCTGCTAACAAACATTTATACAGGTCTTCTGCTTTGCAGACCTCCTCCACTATCTATTATGTCCATACAACAGTCTGCAAAGTGCAATATAATACTTCCAGAATTTTTTCAGGACAATGGTTATTATGTCCTTCAAAAAATAAATGAACAAAGACTGCAACGCATTGTCTAGTTTCCCATTTAGTAACAGCAAATGTCTGGATTTGTAGACTTCAAATTCTGTCTCTCAAGATATTGAAATAAATAATTCTGAGAACTCCAGAAATGAGTAAAACCTAGTTTCTGATCTGCTTTGAAGACGCTGGACTTTGGAGACGACGAAAAAACCTGAAACTGAGGCCTTTTTCTTTGATAGGGTCTACTAGACAGGGCTCTCACTGATGTCTAAAAAGGTAAGTCTTTCCTCTTAGTCCAGGCACTCTTATCAATATTCTCCCACAAGATTAACTTTTGATTGACTTGATTAACTTTTAGTTAGAATTTAAGTTAGAACTCCTACAAGAACTTAATTAATTGTTAGACTTCAATGCTTTGTGAAATTTCTTTGCAAACAAGCATTGTCTCATGAGCCAAAAAAACTACACCTTCACATTCACACATACACACAAGCATATATAAATATAACTTACAGCAATACTTAGCAGTACAAGAGTATAGCAGTATAGCAGTAGCAGAGAACGAGTTGTTGGAAGCATAGAGACTTAAAGCTTCTCATTCTGCAACTGAAACAGCAGAAGTATACCAAATTTTGGCTAAACAATCTCAAACACTTTTCAGAGTAGACTAATTATTCTTCTATTCCTCTGATGTTCTTCTAAACACATTTTAAAAGGTTCAGAAGCATTGTTTATAGTCACAGATTCTTTCATTCATAAAATCTATGCATTTACATCCAGATCACTTAATTCATCTTTTTATGCCAGATAAACTTGCAATGAACTTGTGATTCTCCAGGGTCTGCAAAGCAGTGTGCTGTCTTCAATTTAAACAGCTGTGTTCTTAAAGTCTCTTTTTACATACAACTTGAGGGTACCCATTTGCTTCACAATTAGTACATAGCATCTACTAATGTTCAGCCAACCAGATTGTTAATTGGTATGTTTGGTTTATGCTTTGTTATATAAATAGAAAATGTCACTCATGAAAACTGAATGCTTCAAAGGCTCATAGGTTATCTTCCTTGCATTTCTCAGGTTACTTGCTTTCCACATTTCCCTTTCCTCAGTGCCCCAGCGACACTTTCCAGAAGTTTGTCTATCCCACCTAACTCCTCTGTTCTCTGCCCTGATGCAAGCTTCTGCCTTCACAGAGATCAGCACTGAATGTTTCCCTCAGAGGTAGCTATCAGTAACAGAACTAATTTTAGACCAAAATCATCAGTAACAAATAAAATCTTCAGTTTGTAATTAACTTAAATAGAAAAATGTTATACAACACAACTCCTTAATATCATTACAACTCCTTAATATCATTATCTGTGGTATTCTACTTAAGTTCAGTATTCATTTTTGTTAGTTCTTGTGTACATGTCTAAGAGAGTCTCCATCAGTGTGTATGATGAAGACACATCCATCAGTCCAGCAAGTAAATTATTTTTACCTTTACCTCTCATAATACTAACAGCCAGTTCATCTGAATACTCACATTCCCTTAAGATTGTCTTTAGATATAACAAAAACTAGTGCAATTTCTTGATAAATAGGAGCATTTCTGTGTAAAGATATAATACAATGTCAGTACTTCTGTCCTCTGATTTCTGAGTAGAATTTAATATATCACCCTAGAGTAACTTATGACCTGTCTCTTAATGCAGGATTCATCCAACCAAATGTAGATACATCTAAGCCAGTCCCTCATTATAGTCAGAAGAGATGAATGGGAACTTGTAGGGTTCACTTCACCTTATTCCAAGTAGACATATAAAGCAGATGAGCTACACCCTATTTTTGTGCATTTTCCTCCACTGGAAAAAATGGAGGAATTGCTTATTTTTCTCCATTCTCTTTTGCAAAGAAACAAAGGGCAACTAACTTAGACATAAATATCTATTATATCTTAGCTCTCAAGTTAGGTTATGAGTGCCACAACCAGACACCACTTCTTTTCTCTGAAACATGGCTGCATTTTTACTGAAATTTCGCCTTGATTATTGCTTTTTTCAAAGGAAGGCTGTAGAAAAGTGGCCTGTAAATGGCCACAACTCCTGACTTTCATCTAGCCTTTTGGGAAGTACTCCAGATCTGCTGCCAAACTCATTAGTTTCTGTGGACTTGTGGGAGGGTAAAGGCCCTTAGAAATCCCTTTCCTAAGGCATAGTTTCTGATCTTGATGCCAATTTATCCACAATACAAAAAAGAAAATCCAGTTCAGGTGCTTGCTGTCCCAGGTCTTTTACCAATTTTCTGCTTAACCTTGACTTAGTCAGAGGCTGTAAGTGCTTCTCTGCTGACACTGTGCAGGTTGTCACTTTAGTATGAAACCCCTGAATATGAAACCCCTGAATATGAAGCACTATCAACAGCTACAATCATACATGGGCATGGATATTTAGGAAGAATATTTTTTGCTCAAAAACTCTGTTTTCTGTCTCACACTTACATACTTAAAGCCCTTGTCAAATATCCTGTTCAAAGTCAAATTTGGCTTGTAGGTTACCTTCTCCTTAGGCTGATAATGCTCAGCAGCAGCTGATATGTCCCCAGAGATTTGTCAGCCTGGAAAAAATTTCTAGAAATACGTAGAACTTCCCAGCTAGCCTACATGTCTGGAGGATGCCATTAACCAGCTCTGGCATATGAGCTAAACATAGCAGTGTTCAATAATGGATTGTTTAGAAGGAAAACGGGAACAGTGAGGATGCTGCTGCATGTTAGCAAGCACATGGCGAGAAGGCAAAGGTCATTTTGCAAGGCAAACAGTGTGAGAGGCAAGGCTGATAACAAGCTCTGATGACTACATGCTCACACTCAGGACTGTCACAGTCAGTAAAGGTAGATTTGGCAGATGGCAACACATCGCAAGAAGCAGTATGTTGCATGAAAATGAACTTCCAAGTATGGTTTAAAAGGACTCTTACCCTCGAAAATGTACTGAAAGACTGAAAAAGCAAAGTGTCTCTAAAGAAAGTGTCTCTATAGAAAATCCTGAACGAATGAAAATTATAACAGACAAGTTACAAAAATTCAGCTGGGAAATTGCATTAAGTATAATCAGTGATCACAGAGAAAAACTAGTAAGAAAAAAATGTAAAATATAATAGCCTTAAATCTTATAGTCATATCTTTCATAACACATTATTAGTAGTTTATTTTTAAAATGTATTTTGTAAAGCTTTTTTTAGGTACCTATATACCTTTTTAAATTTGAGAATGTTTCTTTGACATGTTGCTTCTGAGGATTTTAAGACTTGCAGCTATAGCTCCTCTGATCTTCATTAAAGCAGTCAATTACTTGCATTTAAGATTGCATAAATAAATATTTTTGACAATTAGTACATTTTAATTACTTTAAAGCAAAATGAACATCCATAAAAGGTAAATAAATTAACATTTAATTATGGAAATTTGCTATTGATTACTACAAATTGCTTCTAGAATGGGCATGTTCTTCTATTACTCTTAATTATTGCAATTAAGATTTTTACATGTTAATTAGAATTGTTTTGGCATGGAAATTTCCATGCCCCTCTCACTCTCTCAAAGTAGGTATGTACACATACTCTCAATTTTTTTTTATATGCAGTATATATAAATAAGGAAAAGGACAAGGTAGAGTACTTTGAAATAGAGGCATAATTTTATAAAGTAAAAATGATCTTAAAATTAATTTACATTTTTTTTTTCTTTTACAGCATTAAATATCTCAGCCAGAAACAGGAAAACAGAAACATTCAGGCCATATCTCAGAAAAATAATGAAAATATCTAAGAAGTAATATGCAGATTCCTGAAATCATAGATAAAGAAATTATTAAGAAATTATTAAAGATAAATAGCCCAGATTTTAACTTGAGGTGTGAAAAACAGAATACTTTAATGCGATGAGAATTCCCTAGTTTGTTTTCCATGAATAGTTCTGTACTTATGCCAACTACTGCTGTTCTATTGTTGCTTTAACTGCCCCTACAGTTTTATCTTTTGTAGCCACTCCAATGTGTAAATCTTTAAATATTTCTCAGGAAGCTTGTTAGAGGCTGGATGTCAAATTCCATCACTGTGAGAGTTTCACTCTTACAACAAACTGCAGGTTAGTAAGATTCTTCTCTTCTTAAATTACAGTGGCGAACTCGCAAGCCTGGAGACTGAATAAGGCCTGCAACTTTATTTCATGTCACTTGGGATCATATCATTTTTTCCTTCTACATTACTTCTGGCTAACGCTTAGCTACGCTTTAATTTATGGCCTACCAGTGTGTCTGAAAGAGCTATTTGGCCCTCAGTAAGGGAAAGGATATTCCAGGTTTAATTGAGTACATAAAATTTTATTTTGTGCCCTCCTGAGTCTTCTATGGAAACTGTGGCTCATTGAAGTGGACAGTAACTATTAGGAGTGCACTTACTGCATTGAAGTTGGGGAAGAGATTGACTGCTGCTGCAGTGTCCAGAGGAAATGGAAGAAATGGTTTAATATCCAGCGATGGCTGCAAAGGTGGAGCAGGAGGACGCACGAGGGCTGGAAGAGCAGGGCTCTGGCATGTACCACCTACATACAGAAATGAACAGAAGACATTCAGAAATAATACGATTACAAATAATCCTCCCCCCCAAATCACAGTATAAAGCCACTACTGGGTTAATACACGTTTTGATCTGCCCACAAACTATTGCATTATTGAAAAAGAGTGCAGCTGACTCAACAACTCTTGGTTATAGCTCTTTGCCAGTAACTGTTTCATTATTTAGCTAATAAACCATTTCTCTCCAGGGATTAGCTGGAATGACAGTTCAGCCTACATCTGACTCCCCTTTACAACTTCAGCTAGTCTCATTCCGTTGCAGCTCCAGTGTTGTACCCCAGCCCTGTTACTCAGATTCCTTGGGCAAACTTTATTCCAAGAGAATGAAAACAAACAAAAAAACCCAATTGCAACACACCCCGCTGTTCTGCCCAGCAAAAGTCATGCCACTTGCAGACTTCTCACTTTTGAGTGAATTGCTCCCTTACTGAGCTCACAGTTTCAGAGTCGACCTAAACCTAGCGAATACAACGTACCTTCCTGCCCCAGCAGTCGATCAACACCAATCTATTGCAAACACACTATTGAAACCAAGAGCTTTGGCAGCCACCGAGACTCTGTTCATCCCTGCACTTCCAAGGGACCCGAATAACGCTCTCCGCTGTTGCAGGAGGTGGAGTTGATTCTCGTAAAGCAGAAAGCTCCTCCCTCCTAACGCCACCAACCACCCGTTCTGTGGGAATATTATGCAAACAAAGAAACCCCCTTGCACACTAATAAGCAGCTACCTGTTTGCAGTGGACTGTGTTTTACTTATTTGTTTGCCCTCCCTGCCAGAGACAGCTGAAAGCTGGAAGGATTCAAGCCCATTCTCTGCTTCCAGTGTCTCCCAAGTTTTGGTTACATTCCAAAACATCAATTCCCCGTTAATTAAAGACTATTTGGATCCAAGGAAACTGTTAAAATATGCCAGTGTTCTTCTAATCTGAGAGGCAGGCAGCAGACTGTAAAAACCTGCTGGTAAGAGTCCAAAAAGCATTTAAAAAACGTAAAGGGAGTTTTACCCCACTCATTGAGCAAAGAGACGGGCAGACAGACCAACAGAGGGAGAGATCAGAAATCTGTTCCTTTCTTCCTCTCACATATACAGACGCTTCATTAGCCGAATAGCATACATTTTTAAGAGCTCAAATATTAAGTGGTCAGAATGATACAGGGAATCTCTCCATGTTTGGCTAGCAAATCTGCTAACCAGGGTTGCAATTTAATGCTTCTAACTGAGGGCTAACAGCACAGGATTTAATTAACCAGTTGTAACAGACCATCAGTAGTTCTGCTTCTAGGTATAAAATCAGCTGGAGCCAACTTTTCAAAGACATTTTTTTTGCCAACTTTCAGTTCCACTGTGAAGCATTTCACTAAGTATCATTGAAAGGAAAGCATTATCTACTAGTAAACCAAAGGTATTAGCTTTGGGTTCATCCCAATCTCATACTAGTTTTTGCCTCGGAGCAACTGTTTCATCGTTGGAGTATTTTCCACATTTGCCTCAGTGTACAAGTGTACCAAATCAGACTCTTAGAATGAAGCAGCTAAGGACACAGGCAAGAGAAAAATTGAAAGTAAAATGTTTTCCTTTCCATAGCTCAATAAAACCATCAACTATTTAAGGATAATGTATCATTGAATTTTAAGTCAACTGTAAGTGGGCTGTAAAAGCCATTGGTTTACCAATTACTATGTTCCCACAGAATTAATACTGAAAAAGTATAAAAATAAACTCTCAGAATTATGATAAGGTAGTGTCAGCAGGCCACTCTTACTCCTCCTGAACAGGAAAGGCCTATGAAGATAACTATCAGATGCTGAAATTACTTAATTTCTCTCATTTAAAGCTTTTACAGATCATGAAAAGAAGACACTCCTAGTGATAAACACATTATTAGAAAGTCTCTAGGTTGCACCTGAGATTGCATAGAAGCATACAGAAATGTCATGGTGAGCAATGCCAGTCATGCTGTTTGGCAACAGCAAAAAAAAATAAACCTGATTAAATATCCTCCATCTCACAGAGGTAAATATAAAGTAGGCTCAGAAATATTGCATGTACTTGGCTGTTAGCAAGGAGCTGCATCTTCTAGTGTATTATCTCAGTGCTATGGAGGAAATGTTCAGCCTCACAGGTTCTGACTACCTATAGCAGGGGCATTATTGTCCCATATGCTTGCAGTATATCATGCTATGCAGGATGAAATAGTTCTTGCTGTGATCCTTGTTGCATGACTAGGCACTCACCCACCTGCTTCTGCCAGCCAGTGCTGCACAAAGTCATCTGGGGACAAGAACACACTTTAAAAGGAAAAATTCAGCCAGCTCTGCAGGACATTGGCTGGGACTCAGAGGCTCTGGAACAGAGTTTAAAATCTACCACAGTCCTGGCTATGGTGGCACAGAAAATGAATATATTCAGGAGTACAGCTGTGCTGTTTTTGCAATAGTGTCAGATACTTCCCTTAATGATGGAACATGTGATATCATGAAATTTGAGCTTTCACTTGAAGGAAAAGTTTCTAATTTTTATGGCTGTAAAAAATAGTTCTTTTTTTTTCCATTTGACAAGTGTAGAGTTGTACTCTACAATCAGCAATAGAAACTATGAAGCAATGGCAAACACTTTTGTGACTTAGCTGAACTGAAAAGCCTTTAGACATTATTTGGGAATGTCAGCATTAACTACTTCCATTTTGATCCATTAGCAGAGGCATTGGGTAGAAGCCCACAGCAGAGAGTTCTTGCAGAGAACTTGTAGAGAAATTCTTTTTGTAAAGAAGAAAATATCAAGGACAGAAATGACAACAAGAAAGGATCACAAGAGAACACAGAAAGCCAAATGGAAGAGAAAAAGAGAGATGCAGTAAAACTCATAAGGCAGAGTTCCCTTTGTATCTAAGTGACGTCATGTATGACAACAGCACACTTAGAAAATAGCACTGATACTTGTTTGATTTTATAGCAATACTTAGAGAGGTACTTCTAGTTACCCAGAGCTACTGAACTGTCGTCCATTAAGATTTCCTCATGATTTTTTTGCTGTTCTGGCACTTTCTATGCCATAAATTTTTGCATAAAGATCTCCATAGCTTTCCCTGTGCAGTGCAACACTGCTGTCGGCAGAGCAATCCTGCTCTGTGAGGAGGCTGCCTAAGTCACATGTTAAAATATTTGTGTCCTGCTGTAGATCTTTTCCTTAATCACCACTCAGAGGAGATGGCTCATTGCCATTCTCTTTACAAACTTCCTGTTGGCATTGGTTTGAGTTCCACTTTGATGAATAAAGTGATGATATTCAGCATTAACTTCTCAACCCTCAGACGGGGCTTTTCCGTAGCTTGTGTTTGATGCTCTGTATTATTACCTGAAGTTCAGCTAAATGTCACTGGCAAAACCTAGCTGAATGCCTGGCATGACGTAAGAGACAACAGTCTCTCACATTAAAAGCAATACAGGCCTAAAGTTACATTCGATGAGTAGTGTTCCGCCATTCCTTAAAATAGGAAGAAACATCTTATTTACTAACTCCAGTTTTACAAGTTTGCGATATTATGCAACAAGCACCTTTAAAAAGTACTTTTTAAAGAGCGAGAGTCTTTCAGAACATCCAGATCCTGAACTGGAGATGCTTGTTCATTTCAGAAACCCACGTCAATACTTTGAACTTAATTTTCTTTCATAAGAAGTACAGGAATAATACAACTTAGCTCAGCAATTAACCAAGTTTGAAGTAATCATTTGTTCCTTTAATTTTCACACAATTTACAACACAGGCAAGATAATCTCTTAGCCAGAGGCACTGGCAATACATCCAAGGTAAACATGAGCAAACAAGTTTGAAGAACTTGTCATGAACCTCTGCCCATTCCTGTACCTCACTGAGACAGTTGTTGAGATTCTGAGAAGTTCAAATAACTCCTTCAGTCTCAATAAAAGTGAGTATTTTTACCAACGGATGCAATTTTATGTCTCTAGTGGAGACTAGATGCTTTGCTCTACCACTAGGTAATCTGTTTTGCAAGACTTTTACATGAAGTCCAGCAGCCTGGACTATATGTGCTCAGGAGCATTTTGTCCTGAGCACATATAGCCTCCCTGTTGTAGAGCCACGTGTGCCCCATGAAGCCCATGCTCTCTATGGCACATCCTACTCAAGTAGCTCTCATTCTGAAGCTGCTGATGGTTTGAATGCCATAACTGCAACACCTTTCTTGCCTGTACCCTTAACTAAGAGGAAAAGATAGTAGCATTCAGATGAAGACAAGGTTCTTGTGGGTTCAGTCTCAAACCATCCATTCCATACAGAATTGACACATTGGTTTTGTTTTGAGTATAAATGCTGTCTTTTCCTCCAATTTTGACTTAAGATACCATGCTTCACTATGAATTAAAAACAAATTTAAAATGAAAAGTCATTCCAAAATGAAGAAACAAGATTTCTTACTTTCTTTTTTTTACTGTATTTTCCTGCCACTTCTTTACAAAAAATTAACACCTTCATGTCGAAAATTTCACTTGCAATGAAATAGTATTTTCTGATAAGGAAGTGTCCCATGAATCTTTTTTCTTTTTTTTTTTACCCAGTTAACCTGAGAAATCCCTCGTTTCACTGTTAGATAAAAAGTATAAACATCTGTAAGTACTGCCCCTAATTATCTTGATTAAAACAAGCACAAAGACTAAATGTGTACCAGGGAAATAAAATAAAATAATCTTAAGAGTGAAGGCATAGTAGGGTGGGGTTTTTTCTATATATTGAATAACAAATTACAAGATTTCCTCCAGGTTTCTGGAGAAGTTGACACCCTTATCTTTCAAGTTCTCTACCATATTGCTTAACAATTTGGCAACCATATATTGCTGCATTCTGGGATTTGGCTATAAAGAAAGATCAGCTACATCTTCCCCTGCATAATCTTTCCTCATGCACAATCCTTTAACTTAAGGTTCTATTCCAGAAAAAGAATCACTAGATTTCTTATCAAATAGCCTGTCCTAATGAAATAGCCAGTTCAAATTTTGCAGACACAAATAGTTTACATAATTTTTGCAATGCATTTTGGAACTTGGAGGTGCTATGCAAACTGGATAGGAGTTCTAAACTAACACCCCATTAATCTAAATCTTTTGCAATTCTTCCATCACTAACGATTAGCACCATAAACACTGAGTGAAAAAGCAAATCTCCGCAGCATTCTATTTTTATTGCTTCATTACTTTGCATTTTTTTCCTTCTGGCCACGTGTATGGCTTGGGCCCCTAATTCCACTTTCAATACATCAGAGACACCCTGAACTAATGTTCAATTTCCCTTCCACCCTGGAGTCTGAATTTTTCAGTAACATAATTTGATTTTTTCCAGATACGAATATTCCTAGGTATTCCATCCTGTCCCGCTTCTCCTAATATTTACATAATAGCATATTCTGGGCCAAAATAATACACATTTCTTTTCTCTGCCTTGGCAGAAGCTCAAGGAACCTTTCAGCTGGTCTGATTCAGTGACAGTAACTGAGAATACGACTGGATTCCATAAAGGTAACTTAAAAAGTTAACTTCAAAAAGGAATCTTGAATTTTTATATAGAATCCTAATATCTGCCAGCTCACATCCAGTAAGGATTAAAATATATCCTACAGAGCCTGAGCCAAAAGAGGATTTTTTGCCCAGAAAATTTTCAAGAAAACTAACTCTGACTGTCTTCGGTATAAAAGTGAAGGGGTGGGAGCTCATCTTATAAATGCTAAGAAACTTATGTTTGAATAGCTAAAGAACAGTTAGAACTTTACATTTATTACAAATTTTGAAAGGATTTTCTTCATAAACAAAATAAAGATAGAAGCAATTAAGAACAGCAGGCTAGCCATGATGGATGATAAATTTTCATTTATAAAAAATAGCAGATACAACATTTAGGGCTTCAGAAAATCTGAAAAAATGAGAAATTTAAAGACATCCAAGACAAAAAATAAACTTCTTTGGTATACAACATCGATAGTGGGATATGAATTGTAGATCTGGCTCTCAAAAATATTCTAGGTTAATATAATTTGTCAAGACATACAACTGCTAGATGACTCTCTCTTACCCTTCACTTTTGCAACAGTTTCTTTTTTTAGAAAGTGCTGAATTGATACTTTAAAGATAAGTTTAATTCTATAATAAATAGGATCAGTGATCTAACCTGAAATGGCAAAATAGGCTTCACAAAATCACAAAACATCATTTTTATCACTACTACTACTTTAGTAGTATTACCTAAGTAGCTAAAATATGCACCATCTAGATAACACAAAATGCTGGTTAACATGCAGACTGAACGTTTTATGCACTTAAATGTGTATGCTTTTTAATCTTAAATATTTAATTTTAATAGGCTACATTTGTCCCCCATAGTATTCCCTATGGCCTGAAAGGAAGTTCCACGGGATCAAGTAATGGGATGCCTGTTGGGGACTTATTGTTCAGTAAATCTCATTTTTGATCATTTATAGTGTTAGAACTATAGAACTAGGTTCCTTTTGAATTTGTTTTTTTTTTTCTTTCTTTTTTTCTTCATTTTTTTTGTTTTGCTTTGTTTAGGAGAAAGCAGAATGAGGAGCTTAAGGCTAAGTGCTTTTGACTCCTATATTGTTCACTGACTTTTTTCTGGAGAGAGTTTTCATTAGATAATAATCTCAGAAATATTTTGAAAATGAGGATATTCACATATAAACACAATACTATTTCATACCATCCCTCGTAGTTTCAGAAAAATGAAAAACAAAAAAATCAAAAAAAGTACTAGATATTTGACATTCACTAAAAAGAACAATCTCTCAGAACTGGATTCCAACCACACCAGCTTCTCTCCTGTGGACTCTCCGAGACAACTCGAGGTTCAAGTACATTATGTGGCAATACAAGCTTTTCTTTCATTGGTTTTGCTGTTAGCAATGTTAACAGTTGCTAGTTACTTTGAAGAGGATGAATGCAACAGTGTCTCAGCTGCGGAGCTCTGTGAGTAATCGATTTTTCAGTTCACTGGCCAAACCAAAAAATAAAAACAATTAGGGAAAAAATCATTGTGTCAGCTGAAACATTTCTTTCACCCCAACTGAAATTCTTTATTTTGCCCAGGGAGACTCAATCCTTTTAATTATTTAAATTTTGGCAAACTTCAAACATCAAAACCAAACAGGCAACTCAAACTACTCATTACAAAATATTTTCACATTTTCTTATTTCTCCTGATTCCTGCCCCCCCCCCCCTTTTTTTAACTAAAACTCTTCCAAATCAGTACCCACTATTCTTTTACAGAATGCTTTTTTCAGCACATCTACTGTTCATCTGGAACATTTGATTCAGCTCTGGTCACTTGCTGCTATTCAAAGCATTATTTTGTCTAGAGACTATATTTATTCTGTGATTCTTGCAAAGAGATTTAGTTTAGAAAAAGTTTTAATTCTTTTTATATTATTAGTATTAGTTTTAACAGCCTGTGGCTATGCATCATATCCTTTTTTAAACTCTTCTTTCACATTTACAGCATTTTGAAAAATGCAAAACTGTATGTTCTAATACAACTATTTTGAGTGAAAAATGTACTGCTTTTCATGCTAAAGGAGTACATCTTTTTCAGTTGTGTGGAATCCTATAAAACTATTGTTATGATGCACGGTTGGGAAAACACAAAGACAAATTTGCATGAATACACTGTATGATGTGTATAATCTGTTATCTCTTTTCAGGATTTTCCCTACTTTTGATAAACAAGTTCAGGCTCCCTCTTCCAGTTACTGCCTTCTTTTCTCCTATTTTCCTGCCATTATCCATCTGCATTAGTAAAAAGATGGGCCTGAGTTATAGGTGATAAAGTCCAGCCAGTCTGAATAGGATTGAGGAGCATAGCAGTGTACAGACCTTTCTCTGCTCACCTTGTAAGGAAACTAATGTAGCCTTCATGAACCCCATGATGTATTATCTCCTCCTCCCCTACCTTATCTACCATATGTTACGGCCCACAGGAAACACTTTATCAATAACAAGCATTTTTAATTAAGTAAAATCTATTGAAAAAAATGATCTGAAACTCACTACTTAACACTGTCTAACCATGAATTCCACTAACTCACTACAGACAACATCTTCCATGGACTATAAATTGCACAAGGGGAACAGCTAAGCTTTTTATTTTAGCAATGGGGACATGATTTTCCAGATGAGCTCTTCAGAATTCTTTGAGGCTTTATTACAGTTGGTCAGACAAATTTGGATGATTATTTCCCTACTGGAAGCTGATGGATTAATGAAAATGAAATTATCCAGCGCAAACGTTCCATCTTCTGTAAAGCGGCTGTCTCCATGATGGGAGATCGGCCAGTTTGGCCAGCTTGCATCTTAGATAAGCTGACATCATCAAGTATCAACCACACCAGCTACCAGGGAATCAAAAACCCTAAGACCACTTTCCTCATGGCTTAGAAGAAAACCAGCAAACAAAATGCTCATGAGAAATATGTGCATGCTCAGGTTCTCTACGGTTTTCAGCAAATGAAGTTCTCCCATACTGCTAGACTGATTCCAACACTATTGATTAGTGCACTCAGGATCTCTCCTAACCAGCAGATCACCGTGCATGGTTGGTTTCTTCTGATAGAGAACAGCTAGACCTTATTGGAACTAACCAATAAGAGGCCCCGCAAAAATGTTATAAACTAAGTGGATCTAAGTATTGAATCACAGGGACTTAGCTGTTGAAAGGCATTGAGAGTTATTCCACAGTGTCCTCCTCTGCGGTCACGCTCTCCCAAAAGATCCTAACCACAAGACTTAAAAATAACCCATAAATAAATAAATAAAGTAAAAATGCAAGCATCAGCCAAGTATTATGAAAATCACATTTACTCCAAAGCTTTACACTTTTTGACATTTACAAAATCTTTGATCTGGCATATTCTGTGGTTGGATTTTTCTGATGTTTTTAAAAAGGTCATGTTTATGGTATAATGAGCACAGATTTGCAAGGGTTATTAATCAGAAGAACACTGTATTGCAAACAGATTTTCAAATATTTTTTTTTTCATTTTTACGATGCACATATTAGCTATTTTAAAAGCCCCATTTTTCAAGAGCATGCTAAAAAAAAAGATTAACTTCTCATGTCTTTATCTTAAATGAAACAACAGAGACAAATACATGATTAATACCATGAAATGGATACAATCCACTAGCACACTCTGACTGTAGCAGTAGCAGTACTGTGCAGCAATGCTCCTTCCATTTAGTAACAAGAGAGCTTGATACTAACAAGTTTATTAATTATCCACTAAAAGTAGTTTTTACACATTTTTAGCTACATAGTGCAAGGGCAGTGAAAACTTAATGCCCTTAATTATCGCATGCTTCCAGAGCAAAACTTTGCTCTTGTGCTAGCAGTCCAACTTCTGTCATTTTATTGAATAATGGGTAGATATATTGGGGAAGTTAGGAAAAGGATGGCAGAGTTCAAGTCAAGGGAATGAAGTCTACTCAGGTCAATGCCAGCTGCAAGAAGAGAGAGGAAGACAAAGAGAAAACATTGATGGAAAGTCTGGGTTTATGCAGATGGGTTTGGCTGTTGCTCTTACTGTAAGACATTGGTAGCACACAAGATATGTGACAGTTGTCCTGTAAAGCTATGGCAGTGTTGCATGGACTGGGGCAAGATTCCCCCTGTTTTAACATCACAGAGTTTTTGTAAGGCTCAAGCCCAGTCCATGTGTACATACATAACAAAAACATACAGAACACATATTGATATAAAGCAGTATTTTTCATTATTCTTTTTCATGTATAAAGACATAAATGTTCATATAATACTTTATTACAGTCTCAGAATTTTGATTCACAGAAAACATGATCCATCTATAAATCTAAACTTAGTATGTTTATATCTACTCTAGTAGGCAAAAGAACAAATGGTATCATTTACTGAACTTTAATAGAAAGAAAAAGTGAAGTGGAAGAAAAAGCATTGAGATTTACAAACAGATAATGAGATACAGCCACAGATACATCAGACAGCACTGAGATTTAAAGAACAAAGTACCATAGGCTCTTGGGCATAAAGTACTATTCAGTTTATAGTGGCTTGAAGATACTCTTGTTAAGATAAATTATACATTATTCCATCATTTGTTCCTACACACATTCCTAAATTTAAAACATTTCAGGCTATTTGACTGAAGAACTTTTCCCATCAATATGCACTCTGAATGATGTATCCAGAGTAAAAAGAAAGTAATCCAAATCAGTAAACATGAATATCTTTCATACTATCCTGTCTCAGCATTTAAGACCAGAAGAAATAATTAGATAATATGGTCTGATCATCTCTAAGCCCCAACCTATTATTTTTCAAAAACCCTTGACTATACTTCAATGAAACTAAACCAGTTCAGTCCACAGGAGATAGAGCTGTCTGTGAAAAAATCCAAGTGCCTGAGGCTCTATGTATGACCAAGACTTTCTGGAAAGAAAGCAGTGAAATGAATTTTTCCTAGCAGGCAATTTATGCTTTGTATTAAGAAGGAAGGCAAAGAAAAATAGATCGGCAGTCTGCTGTCCCCACAGAGATGGGGGAAAAACGGGATGAAATGTTTAGTTAATTGGTAAGCTTGACCCTTAATAAAACAGAGTTTTGCACCACCTCAAAGCACTCCTGCACTATTTGCAGCAATGACTGATCTCTGGACTTTCATCAGAAGGCAATACAGAAATAAAAAAAAAAGTGCCAACTGCACTTTGGGGAAAGAAAAGCCTTCCTAACTCTTGCTAAGCACCACCTGAAAACCAGAAGATTAGATTAAGGCCATTATCTTCAGCATTAGGCAGTTCAGGCCAGCGTACATCACACTGTCTTACTGAGACATGATGGGAGAGGTTGCTTTGTTGCCCCACTGCCCATAGCAGAAGGTTAACTACAGCTACTGCAAGGTAACAAGTTGGGCATGCACGTAAGATAAAAGCACACATACTGACACGACAGCAGTCCTTTAGCGTGACAAAGTCAGTCATTTAATCCACCAAAACCTGCTATTTTTTCACCAATTTCCTTAAGATCTTTGCTTTTCCATACTGATCAACGCATCTGTCATTCTTCATTTGTCTGATGAAGACTGGGGATGCAAATGATTAGCAGCTTCTGCATTGTGGTACTGAGTTTTGAGTTCAGCAAGGGAACAAGCATGAAAGGACAGCAGGTGCTGATAAACCATAAAACCCTCAAGAATTTAAGGGCAAGCTGTTTGCATTAAGTTTGGAGGGGGAAAATGGAGAGGAGAGAAAGAGAAGCTAAGTGGAAGTGAGAAGGCAACAGGGAGAGCCAGAATGGAAATAAAAGAATGGGATGATGGAAATCAACAGAACAAATTTGAACCCTGGCTGGAATCAATTTAAACAGGTGTTTTACGAAAATTCTATATCCAGCCACAGATTTAGCCCTAATAAAGTTTAAGTAGGACACATTAAAGTAGAAGACTTAATGAAGAAAGTAAGAAGACTTAAAGAAAAAATCATTAACTCTTAATAGCTTTTTTTCATTTTAAAAAATTTCTATTTTTAGCAGCTTTTGAACACAGCAATAGAAGTATTGTATCTAGAAAATACTAATATCATTGGCAAAATTATTTATTGCAATCACACACAGCTCCTGTGCAGTTCAAACATAAAGGATGCCTTTTTTTTAACATACAGAGATAAACATGTGCCATATTACATGCTAGAAAATAGATTCTAGGTTTTAATTCACAGTAGAACCCTATGAATAAATGCTTATTTTTCCTTTCAAAAAGTGTGGAAGTGTGCCTCTGTACACTGAGCTACCATCAAGAAAATAGCTACTCCATAAAGCAGTAAATTTCTGTATTCAAAACATATAAGCAAAAAAAATCCACCGATACAATTTAATAGATAAAGATATGTAGGAAAGGTTTTTTTTATGAACAGTGAAGAAAACATTGGTTTTCCTAACTGATGGAGATCAAAGGTGAGCATATTTTACACAGTGCTCTGTAAGAGCATCATTCTATATATGCTAATGCAGTAGAGGTGGAATCAAATCCAACTTCGAGTTGGATGACCCTACAAATCAGACCAGAGGAATAGAAAAGAAAGTGAAAGCTGTTGAAGACACCAGTGTGAGGTGTTCCTTAAAATGTTAGGCATCAATGAGTTCCCCCTGATTTGTACAGTGTCCAACTTGAGCATCAGAGCTCAGAGACGGCACTTTGAAATTTGATTCTCGGTCAGATTCCATAAACATCTACATTTGAGTTATCCATTAGCTGCCAGAAAAAAGAAAGAAAGAAAGAAAGAAAGAAGTATAAATTCCAAAGGCACAAACCTCACATCCTGATGATGTGAAACTGCACAAGCAGGGTACCTTCATTCTCACTAGTGGACCCGAGCCATCACCCTTATGCAGAAGGGAACAACAAAACAAATTTGACTATTCTGAATTCACTTTTATAAAGCTGTGTCTGCTTTCCCACTCATAGAGAAGCACTCTGAAACCATGCCAGTAAGAAACAAGAATCCTATCTTCCTTGTATGAGGCTTTGGTGTTTGCAGGATGCCTTTGCAATCACAGAGCTATGGATTACTAATCCTAACTATTTCTCACATCATTTTGGCTGATATTTGCTTCAAGACATCATTTCTAGTGATTAGGAGAGGGAGAGAGAACATTGTCAAATTGAAGTTTTTTTCTGTGTTGCAAATTTCCATCACAACTTGATTCTGTGTCCTCTGTACATCTACATGCATAGCTAGAACTCATGTCTAATTACTATGGAAGCAAATTCTGTGTTTAAGAGTTTAAAAAATTGGTGGTGAAAATTGAGATAATAGATCTTAATAAAAAATCTGAATAAACTAAATAAGCTTAATAAAAATTCAAAAGAAGAAAAAGAAAAATCTTAGCAAAAACTAAGATATGTATGGTTATCAAAGGCCCACATTTAAGTCTGCTCTGTAACTCTCTACAGCCTCATGGAAATGTCCTAGCACTTAGGCTGCTGACTAACTGGGGATACTCACACAATAGTATCTTTTTAGAGTCTTTTAGGTTTGGGTAAATACATTTTCACTTCATGAAGGAATTTAGCTTGGGTTTCTAGCATTCCACAAAAATCCCCTAATCATGTGGCTGGTATCTTTCTGGGAAAGTGAATATATATATATATATATATATAAATATATTTAAGTGGCAATGGTCTAACAAAATTATTAATTGTAAAGAAGAGATACAGAAATTTTGGCAGGTCTACACCTGACTGAGCTTCAGATTGAGGTACACTGTCCCTCTCTTGTCATCTGTGGAAATGCTGGAATGTCCTGTTTTTACATCTGTGCGTAAAACACACCCGCAATTCCCAAAAAGTTTACGAAGCAAAGAAAATTACCTCCCATCATTCTTTATAGGTGGGGAGAAAGCATCATGGGTTTTGCAGACAAGGCACAAAGGACAAAAGAAAAATTTCCAAAAGCACAAGCACATCAGGCTCAATCTATCTAATCCATAACATGTTGGATGCTCCAGGCTGCATCCGGGGATGTAGCCTAGATAAAGGCATGTCCTCCACAGATAGAATGAATGGGAATCCCTGCCCCTGGCTAATATAAATTGTGTTTGTTGGTGGGTAATTCTATTGATTACAGTCCAGTTACATTTACAAACACACACACATGTAACAGTTTTCAGTAAAGTACCTTAAACTATAGACATCCCAATAATGTACTCACAGAGCTATAAGCTATGTGTTAGCTATGATTTTTTGGCTTTCTTGTATCATATCCAGATCTTTTTAACTAGTGGCATAAAAATATTCTGTGGTGAGTTATTGCGATGAATGTTATTATTCATACCATTTAGATCTTTTTCCTCACTCAGTAAAGCACAAGCAATTTTAATAGACTCTGACACAGATTTTGTCATAAGGTTCTCTGAGTTGACCACACACCCCGCAGTTGTAAAGAACAGGCTGAAATCCAGTAGCTCGTGTATCTTTGGTTACCCTTTTTGCAGGGCAGAAGGTGGCAAGGCATGGCCCTGTTCTATGCTCAGCATACTGGTGTGCAGAATTCACTGATAGCTGGAGATGACAAAGCATGGTGGAAAGGATAGATATTATTTATCTGCATTTTTATACTGGCCAGGAACAGTCTAAAGCATTCTCTGAAGAAGGTGTATGACAAGAACTCAAGTAATAATACCTTTCCGGTCCTGCTCTTGAGCCATCCTAGCTATGTTCTAGTCCTCCATCAAGGCATCCTGTAGTGTTACAATCTTTGTTCCAGGAAGTAAACAAAGGAATGATACATACAATTTTTAATTAGTCATTTCAGAGGGCTCCACTTTTGCTCATACAATCACACTATTCAGAATATTTATTTATAGCCCTATATAGCTTTGAGAAGTTCACTCTGGGAGTATTGAAAACTCAAGTTAGACATTCACTGATTGTTCCTTGGGAGCTATTCAAGGACTAGAATCCAGTAGAATTAAAGAAATTCAAATTTCTTGAACTAATTATAAATAAACCATATCTAGAAATGGTTTATTTATAAATAAACCTCCTCCTCCTCCCCCCAAAATTTAAATTCATTCTATTCAAAGACTATCTTTCACCTATTTCCTTATTAAGGTGCTACAAAAATCAAGTCTAAGGCATAACATACTAAAACTGTCACTCCACAGCGAAATGAAAGTCTCAGCTGACATTTTTTATTTTATTTTTAAGTCTTGCTCTGCTAGAAAGACAAAAAAGAACAGAAGAACTAACCTTGGTTCTGTTAGGTAGAAGTTATTTAAGAGATACTGAGATTAATGCTTCTACTTGGAAGGCATTATAACCAGGCCTTGTAACCACAATACAATAGAATACAGTACCAAGAAAGAGGAGGGAAAAAAAACTGACACAGACTTTTCTGATAATCCATGTAGACCACAAGGATCAGAATCATGTACTTTTATAATACTAAGTCTAGCTATTGTAATTCCAGATGATATTGAGTATGTTATATAAAGAAGCATTTGCTCTGATCCTTTAAATTTACTGTATTTCTTTCTTTGAGTATTTGGAATGAAGCTGGAATAATCATTTGACGTTTGCCTCGCATTATTTTATATGTTCTCAATATATTTTTTTTCAAATTACAATAGAAAAGTAATCCACTCAAATTAGGCAACATTCATTTAATTGAATTGTAGATCAAACAGTTCAAGTGATTACTCGGTATGTTTTTATTACTGGATATGAACAAGTTACCCCCCCTCCAAACCCTCGCATCTTTTAATTTTAATAAATTGGAAACAATAATCTGATCAGAAGACCCTAATAATATCTGAGAAGGCAGGGCAAACACAAATAGCCTTCAATGAAGCTCTATTAAGAAGTTGCATCTCTCCCCTCATCCTTCTATTTCTACTGCTAAGGAATGAAGGGAGCCTAAAACACTTTAATCATCTTTCTGTAAGAAAGAGGTAATCTTACAATACATTTCCAAGAAAATGAAATTAAATTAAATCAGTGAAGTGAGCCAACCAATTGTCAGATTGCTATAAAAATGCAAGGATTTGATAAGCCACAGACAAACCTCAATCTTGCAAATACTTCTGCATATATTTAACTATTCTAAACCCTGTCATCAATAGAATGACTTGTATTAAAAAAGTTAATTCTTAATTAATTAATTAATGGAGAATTAGGGTCTACATCTTATTTGCATGACTTCATCTGACTGAATATTATAAAAGTTCCATAAAAATGAGTTTTAAACAAAAAGAACCGCCATCCTACTAAAAAGGAATTAAATCTTTATCAAGGTACTCAATTTGAAGGGTGATTCAAAAACCAAATACTTAACCTGCATTGCCATGTGTAGAAGAGAACTGAATTATGATTATTTGCATTTGGCAAGATTTTCTTTCTTTAAAAAACAGAAAAATAAAACACCAAGATGCACCACCTAGGAAGTAAAACTTGGGGTGAAACTTTAAATATAAAATGAAAATAAAGGTTCTCTGAACATATTGCCACAGAAAGTGAGAATTTTTTCTTTCCACTATTGTATCTTTAAAAAAAGAAGGGAATTATTCCAGAGACAAGAACATATTTCTTAGATCCAGGAATGGCATTAAAAAATAAAAATAAACTTACTGAAAAAGACACTATCTTGAGGAAAAGAAGCCAGTCCCTCCCATAGTATTAATTCCAGTGACTTAAAGAGAGTTACACTAAGGAATTTATTGGAGCTGTAACATTAAAGGATAAGCATTGCAGCATACTGAATCTGTTTAATTACAGGTATCAATTTGTGCAATGAGGAAATTTTACACGTAAGCCTTTAAGAAACCTGAAGCCAAACAGAACTTGCCTGCACAGGGCTGCACTCTGCAGCTTAGACTCAGGCCGGGTTTACAAATCAGGAGTTGCACATGAACATAAATCATGTGATTCACAGTTGCATTTGGGTGTGTTAACCTGAAACTCAGCAAATTTTAGCAGGTGTGGGCCAAGCCATGACAAAGGTTCAGTTAGGCTTTGCACACCTTTTTTCAGCCCTAAGGCACTGAAGCTGGCACAGTTGCAGGGTCAACAGGGTGTCTGAGTTAGGCTGGTACCTTCCATGCTCCCAGACACCAGCTACTTGTAGCTTCAAAGCAGAGGTTGTGTTCACTTTTATGCTACAGTGAGATTTGATTTAATGTCTACAAAAGGACTCTACAAACCTGTATTTCTGGCTTTTCTGTTTGGTGTGTACTTTGGCAGAATAATCTTGTCTGCAGAAAGATAGAATTTAGTGGGGAGTGTCAGGTTTTCTTTATTATACTCTTTAGACAGCTAAATTATACTTAATATGGATTAAGAAGACCTAGAGCATACACAGCTGTTGAGTGTTGCTACGCAGATTCCGTTGCTACCACACACACACACACACACAAATCTGCATTTTATTTCTTGCTCAATCTATTATTTAAGTTCACAGAAAGCAATCAAATGACTAAGGTCTTCAGGTATATTTGTATATGCAGAAGTGGCAGAGGTTAAATGGATCTCTAGGTCTGGCGTCAAGGATCAATAGTAGTAACAGAGTTGTTATGAAGAGCTTACAAAGTTACACGTAAAATAGTATTGCAGTGGGGAGACAAAGTAATGCAGAGTTAACATTTAGGTTACCCTAGTGCATTGCTTGACACTGATTTTTGTATAGCATTACCAAGGCTAAATCCAAGTCATGCTACCAAATCTGTAATCTCAGAGTACCAAGGTGGTGGAGACCCTAGAACAGGAAAAATAGGTTAAAAAACAGCATAGAAGTAATAATAATTCAGAGAACTGAGTGTCACATGGTTTGAAGCATACAGGCCACTTGCTCTTGAGAACTTGGTGCCCATCGGAACATCTCCTTCACACATAAATGAAAGTCTTCAATGTTTCCCTACAATTTCCTCTGCAGAGATGAGCAAGTTGTGATAGCTCTCCTGTCCCAGAATGGCTCCCCTCATTCTTCAGTAGCAAGTGTGACCAGTAGGTAGAGCCAGAATTGAATAATACAAGGATAATATTTAATGCAAAAAACAATTACGTGACTGTAAACTGGATACTACAATGCATAGCCTTTAGGTGACTGACTCCAAACTACAAATTATGGGAAAAAAGCTCTCTATACAGTGTCAGATAAGAAGTGTTCAACAAGAATGAACTAAAATACTCTAGAAATCTGTCTTATGTTAACCTAATAAAAACGCTCCCATCTATTTTTTGAAATTGTCATCCTCACTTTGGGCATCTGGAAGGCACCTCCAGATGCAAAGGGACCAGAATCTAAAATCTTCTCTTTGCACCTCTCTCTATATATTTATAAAAAAGGAGAGTGGGGGGAGATCAGAGTTCCTTCTTTTCTTTGGATATATAAACATATTGCATATCAATAACATCAGTATAGATGTACTCTCACATGTAAGAATGTTAACAGAAAAACCTCTCTCTAGGAGAATATAGGACAAAAGTTCCATACCTACATCCCTCATCACTCTTCTGCTAGGGTTTGATACAAGCACTTTTCTTTAAATACCACTCTTTATTTATTGCTCTGCAAAATGCCATTACCAAAAGAGAAAGCCAAATTCACAAATTTAAAAGTTTCCTTGTCATTATAATTTATTATCCATATATATTTTAATATATGTCCATTCAGCAGCTTTCCAGCATTGGAAATGTTAAAAACCTGGAGACTAAAACTTCACTGAAATGCAGCATTTTCTGGCTGAGCTACAGTCCCCTGGAAATGATAGCCTGGTATGATCTGTGGTCATAAACTTCAACAGAGTTCAACGAGGTGATGCTATAAGAAAAATGTTAAGCTCTTTTTGGAGCTTACAGGAAAAAAAAATATATCTAAGGAATGAATCTCAGCTTTCCTTTACTGCTGCAGTTCTGCTTAACGGGTATAGAGTCTGTCACTGGAAAAAAATCACCATAAACTTCTAAACTATTCATTGAATTGTCCTGGTCTCTCTAATGATATTGCCAATAACATGTCTTAGTGAGACAAAAAAGGGGTTTCAGACCAACAGATCACTTGAGAGGTTGCCTCCTTGAGGCTAAACAGAATTAAAACAGGACATTGCTAATGTGAATTAAGAGATACGATATAACTTGTTCCTAATCAGGCAAACACACAAGCCCTCATCCTATCCACATACATGAACCTTTTTCAAATGTAAAACTGAAAAAGACAATCATGATAGCTTTCAGTTTTTTAAAGAAAGGAATTTGATATGAACTTAGGGTAGTATACCAGTAAATCAGTCAACTGACTTAAGATGACTGATTAATAGCGTCATCCTCGGTTTTGGAGACTTGGCAATGGAAATTAGTAATAATAATAATGAATATACTTTGTAGCTGAGAGGTGCTTGTTGGCTCCCGTTAAAGAGCTTGGTGCTTTCACATTATTTCCTCAAAACAAAAATCAGCATAGCTTTCATTAGCTGCTCTTCCCCAAGCCTTTACGTGGAAGCAAGAAAAGCCCAGATGGGTCCTGGAGTGGATGGAGTCTCCCCTAAAGGTCTGCAGAGCTTCTCCAGCAAGTGCACACCGGCAGAACACCTGCTGCCAGGAGGCATCTTCTCCTCCACGAGGCTCCCCATTGCTAGGCCACCACCATTCGGATTGCCCAACTGTCCACGCTCCCCTTTCCAGTACCTTCACTGCCTCTGCTCGTGAACCGGCAGGCAACAGCTGTCTGAGCAGGAATTGCCACCAAAGGGGTAAATCCCAGCCTCGTACTTCCAGCCTGGTGCAGGGCGGGGAGGAGGCACATGGCGGGCGACGCTGCTGACAGTGCCGGGGTGCTCCGCTCCCACGGCTGCCGCCCGGGCGGCTACCGGGGTTTGACCACGCTGCTGATAATCACTTTAAGACTTTTAAAGAGCCTTTAACTCACATTTTAAATTACTGAAGCTATTAAACACAACTGTCAAAAATTATTTGACAGTTACCTTAATTAGACTAGGTCTCATTTAGTATTTCCAGCACAGTTAAAACTCTTACTTTTCTGGGGGCCATGGAAGTTTCTCAGCACACTAGGTCCACCAACTAAAATTGAGTTCAAGCAAATCTATTAACACACTCTAACACATTCCACAGTTCATTACAAATAATAATTACTTTTGAAACTTTCTCCTTCACTGTGAAGAACAGATCTGTCTAAGTAAAATCTTTCAGGTCAAGTTTTGCTGAAAGATTCCTGAACTTTTAAGAGCTCTCTTTGTAACTGCTAGCAGTTGCCACATATATATTAGATCAACAAATTTCACAAAATGCCCAGCTTCTTTCAGACAAACTGGCAATATTACCTCAGTCTGTACACTATTAAAACAGTTCCATACATTATTCATTATACGGATTGAAGTTGCCTGCACAGCTAAAGAAAAACCTACAAGTCTGCCTATCAGAGGCAACTTGGGAAGATTTTTTTTTTAAGATTAACTAATCTACTACTGTAAACATTCTGTAGCAACATTGGACTAATAATTTAGAATGAACATTATTCCTTCTTATCTTTGCAATTTTGCAGATATTAGCTCAGCTGCCATTTCTCAAATAGGTATTTAATAAAAAAAAAATCAAAATTCATTTTACTATACAGTGAAGTCAGATGGCACTACTTCTGTTTCCACACAGAAGAAATCTAAACTGAACTTCCCATTGCTGAAAATGTGCAAGAGTAGTTTTTTACATTAAAAAATCCTTTAAATAATTTCATGATACTTGATTGTAACTTGATATTTTTGTTAACATTCCTCTGAAGAAATCTTCCTACTAGAAACACAAAAAAAAAGCATATACAAATCACATGAACATAGGCAGAACAAACTGCAGAACATTTTAGGAGTATTACTTGTTAATGCTCCCTGAATGCTAAGTATTAACAAATATTGCCTACCAAAGGTAGTTCTGTGCTTATTTTCCTCAGTATATTGATTATTTTGGATGTATTTAACATAAAAAAAAAAATCAGAATGCAGGAGTATAACCAATAAAACTGTTTTTTTAATATATATATCTGTATTTTCTTCTTAAAATCACAGAGTTTCTGGGTGTCCATAGTGATGCGTAGTGTCATTGTTCATTGCCTTCACAAGGTTAATTCCAGGCCATTTAAATAAATTTTCTTCCCTACATGCTGATGCTGGCATGTGATGTCAACTTTGCTTCAAGTTAGTCATTAAGAGCAAAATGGAGGTGTTTTGTTTGGTGCTTGTGCAGGATGGCACTGCCAGCAATTTTGCTGCAGAACCAGCCTGCCACAGGGCTGTGAAAGCACAGTCTATATATGTTTCACATTAGATAATGCTTTCCAGAATCACATTCTCATTGCATTTATATTGTTAAAAAGATGTCAAATGTTGCTTTCATTTTTATGTATTTTCAATCATTTATTCATGCATATGCATGCATCTGTATATGCTATATATGTGCAGCAAGTGTCTCATTTTAAAATCACTGATTCTTCTTACTTTGAAAACCTTAGTGTACTGGGAAGGTGCACATACTGTTAAGAGTGCATAGAGCAAAGTGCTGGAACACTAGTGTGATGGGTAGTCATGTATGTATGGATCTGACCACAGATAGCCATTTCCACAAGGCACTGTACTTTCTTTATGGCAAATCCAAAGAGATGCCATGTATCCTGCTGCTATCAAACTCAGAGGAGCCGAAGTAGTGGGCCACTGATTGAGTAGTTTTGTCAGCTATACCTATGCAAGAAGATCTCCAATGTTCTACAAAACCACTCCAAAAGATAATAAAAAAAAGAGAGAAAATTGGAAACTTATGGAAAATGTTGATTTCAACTCAGTTGAAAGGAAAAAGAGTTAATTCAGAACCTTTCTCAGTAATGAAAGAAAGGGGAGAGAAATCACACAGTGTGGGTCAACAAGATTTGCAGGTACTCACTGTCACTAAGAGTCGAGCCAACAGAAATTAAACATATTATTATGGCGAGTGCAATAGAGGACTAAACACTCCACATTACAAGGGAGACAGGCTATGGTCAGGATGGGCGAGACAAATGTTTGTAAATGATTACGGCCTGTCCTGGCTGCTGCGAGCATATAAAGATACTAGAAAAAATGCACTAAAATGGCTTTACAGCACACGCATTCATGTGCTGTCAGGCCCTCAGTCAGAGAGGGACACAAAAAGAGAAAGGGAGTTCTTCATGCACACACACAGGTACAGTATCTTACAGTCTATTTGACTGCATGAATTTGTCCTTTACAAACACAGGAACTGCAAAGTCAGGCGGGAGGTTTGGTGAGCTTTTGCATATGCACGTCTGTGTGTTCTTCTTAAAGATGTAAAAATGGCTACCAAAAATAACAGATGCTGCATGAAGGGTTGAAGCAAAGGCATTATTTTTTTTTCCATACTACCTAGAAGCAGACAAGCTCATGTGACTTCCACTGTTGAAAAATTTGCTGCTTACAGCAGCACCACTTACCAGTAATAACAGAAAAGCAAAGGCCCAGTGCGCTTGCTGTGTAACAGTCACATATCTGGCAGACTAAATGCTCCTGATACGTGGCTGGTTTTGACGGGAGGTGAGTGGATTTGCTTTCACAGGTAAATACCAGCAAACAAAAACTAATTTGCTAAACATTGCACTATAGAGACAATAGAGCCCCAGGTCACTACTGAAAAATGACTTCGCTTAGCAAGAAGAGCACTGATATTACTTGCAGTGCCAAGATTGGCTTCCTCCCCACCTCCTCCTTCCTTGTGCATTTACAATTGCAGATCTTGCCAATGTACCACGCTTTTATGCCCTTTTTTTTTTTAATATTGATTCCTAACACAGTGATGGGTAACAATATTGGAAAACACAGCCATTATCTCCCTCTGTCTTCATAACTTACTATACTCCATAGTAAACAAGGTATGAGTAAACAAGGTCAACAAGAACAAAAGCTGAGAAAATTTTCATGGCTTTCATTTGAATGAACTGAATTCTCCATCTACCTTTTCAATTATAGTACAAAGGTAAATAAACAAAAGAACCACTGTGAAGTTATAATCAAAGAGTTACTTTTTTTCAGTGTTCTCATGAAAGCAGTTTTATTATTCAGAGATGTTTCTCTAACATAAACCGACTTTTTAGGCTTTATCTTGTTTTCTGAAGGAAAGAAATGGTGACAAGATTGCAAGTTTTCTTTTTAATAAACAGAACACATTAACAATATACGATATAAAAATTACCAGTATGAGCCAAAGCCCTTTAAGATCTTGAGCATATGCCAAAATTTCAACTGGCCATACTCAGAGTTAGCAGACGTTATTAGTTAATCTCATTTTTGTATCTCCTGTAACTGCTTCAGAGATGAAGATACTATATGTTACCAAATCCCAGGAGCTTTTCAAGTTTTACTTGAAAAGCAAGTGGTATATTATGGTTTTAAATTCTGAAATCAGCAGAGACTATAAAACACAGTAAATTAGTTGGCTGAGTAACACAGCCAGGATCTGATCCCATAGTGATGAAAGTTTCCCATGATTTCCAAACCACTGGTTCAGTCAGCTCTCTGAGTTATTAAAAAAAAAATAGATTGATCTAACCCCAACATTTTAAAATAGTTGTGACCTTTGCCAAAGCAGAAATAGAAAAATAAAAGAGAACAAATGCTTTTGTTTAAATGCTCTAGATAAGGTCTCAAGACATCTATCTTTTTTTGAAAAACTAAAGAATTTTTAAAGACGCTTAAGCATAAAAGAGACAGAACTGCATTGTCTGAAATGTTAACATAAGGTAAGGCCATTTAAAAGCTTCACTTATCATTCTAATTTCAAATTACAGTTGCATTTTCTTATTTCACATTAGATCCAGATTCTTGCCAACTTCTTTAATTTTTTTCATACCGCGCTCATGACTATAGCAAAAAATTTTTTCTTTGAATACATCATGTTCATGAGCATCAGACTGATGAACTGGAAGAGGTGGTAAACAAAAAGGGCAAGGAGGTTTAAAGACGAGAGCATACCAATAATACATCTTCACGTATTAGATTTTTTCCATCCCCAAGCAGTTTTCAGAGAAATGACTTGCTAAAATCACTGAGAATACTGGCTGACCTACAGTATATGGCATTGCTATATAATGACTTAGTATTACAACAGAGCAAAGCTTCTTCCTACTTTCAAAGCTAGCAATTTGATTCAAGTACAATCTCAAACACTTCAGGCTTTGATATTTCCAGTCAACCTCTTTTGCTGCATTTTCTCTGAATGTTACCAATCAGCTACGCAATTTCAGCTGCAAAATTAATCTTTGCAGTCTAGTGTATTTAATAACTACCTTTTAAAACTAAAGCCCTTATGACCTTTATTGTATTTTAAGAACTTTTCGTGATCTAATATCAAACTGAAGTATTTCCCTTAGCAAGTCCAAATAGATTTCTTCTTTTTCAAGTACCACCATTTTCTTTTCTCTAATGAGATGCAAAAATTCTGAAGGGATTCTTGTAACCTGATTAATATTTTATGTAATTGCAAGAATTTCTAGGATTGCCACCAGATTATGAAACAAAATCAAAATAGTATGTGAGGATATTTGCACACAGGCACGGAGAAGTGGAAGTCATATGACTCAGATATAATTTTGCACTCAAATGTTGTATTAAAATATTTTAAAATATTTTATGAAAATAATTTACATAAATTGTCATTTAGGTAGAAAACACAAAAAGGACACAGACCTGACACTAAAAAAAATTAAAAGATCTGTTTTCTACATAGTATTTTACCTCCTAACAGACATAAGACATTTGTTAAGGAGATATGAAAGATTAGATCTCACATGCCAGTTAAAACTGCACAGACACACATTCACACATACATGTGCACACACACACACGCACACACACACACTTTTTCCTGTTAAAGGACCTTCAGCTGATGCAACTGTGACCTAATCCTCTCTAATGGAGCAAGAAGCCATTAATTCTGATTTTGGCTTTGGAGTGATTATGCCACCCACAAAAAAAGGTAACATAGGGAATCACTTATCTTTTGTCAAACAGTGAAATTACCTTGTATTTATGGCAACATACTGGACATATTAACAGGTATTTTAAAGGAACAGTTTCTGAAACAGAATCTAAAAGGATATAATCCAGCATACAGCAATTTCGGTAAGTTTCAATAGGATTTTAAATTATTATTATGTGTACATATATTAAGGATTATTCACTGTTTCAGAAAAAGAAGTTCACTGCCCAGGAGGCTGTAAGGCTCCAAGTATAAACATGAGGCTTCTTTGGATTTCAAGCCTCTCTACCTTGGCTTGCTCAACTAAATTCTTCTGTCACATTCAGCATCCATTACATTTTAACTGTACTTTTTTATCGCAGATGGCTGGTGATAAAATAGAGTACAGTGCATAATCCACTATCTGTGTTTCTCAAAACATTTTAAAAGCATAGTCTTATCATCATTGATTCATCCTCCCTTAAATGAAGATAAACAGAAATGCTGAGAAAGGCCTCTGCAGTCTCTAACCTAGAAAAAAAAAATAACCTCTTTAAACAAGAATCTAGTGAGAACTAAAATGTTTTCACTGAAACTGCTGAAACAGGTTTTCTTTGTTTTGTTTGTTTGTACAATATTTGTTTTCTTTAAAGAGTTGGGGAGGCTGGGGGGGGGGTATTTTTTCTTCCATGACTCATCCAGCATGAATCTCTCCTACAAGAAAGTGTTCCAGAAATAAAAAGTGATACTCAAAATAGTAGTATGTATGTAGATGAATTACTACACTCTACAGCACTGATGGGGAAAAAAGCACTAAAACTGCAAATATCCAACTTGCAAACAGAAATGTGACGGCATTTTCAGGCAAAATTCCTGTTTCTCCCTCAAGATTTCTACGATTTTGCTCCATAAAATACTCATTTCCACCCCAATATATTAGGTTACCTTTTCAAAGCGAATGGAATCACTGAGCGGAGAAGTTACTTAAGTCGGCACTCGGTCCGCTGGGGGGTAGCGGGGTAGGGGGCCGGAGCAGGAGGTGCTGGGATCTCACGGCATCGTACCAGGTTCCAACCTCTCCTGTTTATCTGTTTTTTCTGTGCGTGGGCTAAACGCTCATTTTGCTTCTTTCGTCTCGGCTGCGTCTCTTCAGTAAGAGGGAGGCTTTTCCGTGTGTTTTATCTGGGGGTGAAGCCGCCCGAGCAGCCTGCGGACGCGGCACGAGGCCCGCACGGCGGGCGGGCGAAGGCAGCAGGAGCAGCTGGTGCGGGCCGGCCCCGGCCCTCGGCCCCGGCCCTCGGGCTCGCGCGCCGAGCAGGACTTCGAGCGAGGCAGCTGGCGGAGCTCGGCCCCCGTTAGCACGTCGCGGCACCAGGGCTGGGGCGCCGGCAGCCGCCCGCCGCTTCTCCTCCCTGATGCGCCGGGCGGCTTCGCAACCGGCTTTCGTCTTACGCTGAATTACTAACGTGATGATAACTGCAAGCAAGGGGGGGGGGGTGAGCATGTGTGTGCACACGCACACCTCAAATCAACAGTGTAAAACATCTACTTGTTAAAAAACTTAGCAAATATTTATCATTTTCACTGGCTTTTGGCTTATTCTGTCTACAAACACTTCACATCATTTTGTAGCGCTTTTCTTCTTCCTCCTCCTCGTTTCTGCTCAACTCAAAATGATGAATGTATAGCCAATAGAGTAAGTAACGAATGCATCCAGGGTGACCAAGCAAACTCCAGACCACAGCAGTCTAAGTGAAAAACAATTCATTTTTGAAACCACTCTATCAAAATTCCAGCGGAACGTAAAAACAAACAAAAAAAGGCTTATGTAATTGGGAGGGTTGTAATGTAATGTAATTGGGTTAATGATGTGAAGGCTCATCTTATATATCTCAACTCATAATCTTCGATCAACTCATAATCTTGGCGGCCACAGGTTTAAAGAGAGCAACAAACACTGTAACAAATTTCTGACTTTAGTAACTCTTGTCTCTGGTGGCAAAGGAACCCACTTCACTATTTAGATACTTACTATATAAAAATAATACTTTCAGAGGGCTTCTCAGGGTAATTATTTCAGTATTTGTTTGGACAGTAACATTGCATGTGTTTTACCACTATACTACCCTACGTTGGCACCAATTACACAAGAAGGCCAAGAAAAACAACTAAGCTGTATGAAACCATACGTAAATTTGTATGCTTTTTTTTTCCTTCTCTGCCTATTCTTTAGGTGGACTTGTAGAACAAGAGCATGCATAAAGAAAGAAATAACCACAGATTTTTTAACAATATTGAAAGATAATTAATTTTTTTCCCAGAAAACAGAAAAATAAAATATGCTGATATTATTCACATGATGGATACGCAAGTTTTAAGACAAAGTGGCTGGATGCACGCTGCCTAGCTTTCATTTGGATTCGTGCAGTACAAATCTGCTCTGTGTAATACCGTTACAGTGCGGACAGGTGAGATTACAGACGTTCTGGCTTCTCACAGACTGAGCAGAAAAACACCGAGAACAGCCACAGGTAAACATTATCCCCACTGGATCATGCTTCATGACGCAAAAGATAGAAAAGAGGACATTCATTTAAAACTTAAAATTCAAGGAAGTTTCTGACTGAACAAAACACACCGAAAAGCTGTCTAATCAGAACTTTTAGCTGTGCTCTCAAAAGTAAAATTTCCTACAAAGCAGAGAGAAGTCACAGTCTACTTTGTTCCAATTAAAAACTTGCGTTGCCCAAGCAATCCGATAAACATGTGAAACAGTCAAGTGGTTTGTATTTTTTGAAAGAACATTCAAATAGTTTGATCACTATTACGTGTTTCTGCAAGTCATATGAAAATATATAACATGTCAAAATTAAGTACCATACAGCTCACGTAATTCCTAATACCTTAACCTTTACAACTTCAGGGAACCATAACCTCTAATCCTAGTCACACAGGCAATTGTTGCAAAACTGACTGCAAAAAAAAATCCTACCTAGCACTTACACTGATATTAAAAGAAGCAAGCCCCAGAAATAAGCCCAAAATTAACTTAATGCCACTTTTAATGCTGAAGAAATATAACTTAAACCATATAAATCACCCAAAGCTAAAAATTAAAATGCTTGGCCATTCCTTAGGAGTCATCTACTCTCACTCTTTGGAAAATGTAGTAATTCTAAAATGTTGAAAATTAATCTGTGAACAGGTCTCTAAACAACTCTGAGAACTCAGCCAATTTATATATGTTCTATTAGGATAGTTTACAGTAAAGTCAATTTCTTTTCAAAAGTGATGGGTTTCACTGTTAAAGACTTGCCCTCCCCAACATTTTTAGTTTTAAAGAAAATAAGAAAATAATAGCTAACACATTATAGAGCACATCACTTGTATGACACGACTCCGTCAGAATATTAAAGAAGTGCTGCTCTTAAAGCTTAAAGTGAACCTACGATTCAATATTTAATGAACCTGAGAAAGCCCAGAAATCCTCCAACTCTCTGCTCTGTGATCTTTCTAAATATTATGCAGCTATAAATTAACACAGAGGCTAGATGAGATTTCAAGTAGCCAAGAATAGCATTTCAATCATCACTCCACAAAAATTCTCAGGGTTTTGTGTCTGTTTGTTAGGGTTTTGGGTTTTTTGGTGAGATTTTTTTTTTTTTTTTTTTTGCTATTTAGCAGCACTAACTTATTATTGCATTATATTGCAATCATACATCCCAGCCCAGTACTGCAGCACTACATTGCTTAAGCATAGCTATGCTCCAGCATGTTTTTAGGGTATGCAGCCAAATCCGCTGTAAACCTAAGGAAGATTTCCATCGAGTAACAAAACTAAACTCTGCACAAATATTTAACAGCTCTGAGACCTCTAAAGGCTTAAAATAATATGCATTTCGTGACATGCTAAGAGCCAACCCCACACCAGCAATCTGCATAATGCAGAGTACTCGGCAAACACGCCACTGCAAATAAAGCATTGTTTCTCCTTCGTATCTTTGAATTCTTCAGAATAAAAGCTGAATGAAATACTAAGACTCACTGTGGCTGCTCACTATACACAATGCAGTAGTAGCTCTTACATTTCATTAAGTTTCTCTAAAACTTCCCATGCCTCACAACAATTTCCCAACCCCTCACAGGAGATGAAACACAAGTTCATTTAAAACAAACGTAGGATGAGTTCACCACATTTATCTCATTTTTCAAGCTGCTAAAACTAAGCAGTAACCCATTCAAACAGAAAATTTCCCAGACAATAGAATCCTTTCAAACTGCACAACCAATGTGATTTTCTAGTTGTCAGTTTTAGGTGTGTGCCAGCATGAAATGTTCTTGAATCTGAAATTTATAATAATCACCTCTATTGATAACGTGAGCAGAAGCAGAATTACATCACAGTTAACACTTACCAAAATACATTATGTTTCTCATTAATCATGCAGTCAGAATCCCACCGCTGTGTATTCAGCATTAGCTCCCGCACAGGGCTGACATGCAAAACAGAGCTCTTTCATTCTACATTATGTGGAAATTTCCCAGCGTAAGACCCGCGAGTGAGCAGTGTGCCTCCTCAGGATGAGCGCTTTGCAGGCAGTCTTATCCCTGATACAATCCCTGTCTGATTTAGCATTTACTCTGGCTGCATGCTGCACTGCCCATTCTTACTGTAATCTGACTCCTCCTTCTGATGTCCTTGCTGTGCCTGTGACATCAGTACTAAGAGTACTACAAACAGATCTTTTCTTTACCGGGCTCCCAATGAGGTGCTCTAATATCCTGGTTAACCTAACCCTGATTTGGAGGGGAAAAAAAAAAAAAAAAAAGGCCCCTTTAAAATCGTATACTTTTTTTTTTTTTTTTTTTTTTTTTTTTTTTTTTGGCAGCAAATGCATTCAGTGACATAACGTGCTCAGTTACATAATAGGTGGAAAAGACAAAGCGTATATTATTAACGTATTTTTCTCATGAAGGGCAGGCTCCAGGAGGAGCCCTGAGTATCCTGATTCCCCACCTTCAGTGGATGATAAAGGTGCTTAGCACTTTGCAAGATCATGTCTCCTAAGACTGTGTTTTCTTTTTTTTTTTTTTTTTGTAAATCAATAGTTCCACTCCAATAAATGATTTAAATCCAAATGTTGGATGAAGGCCAGCCTGTTCTGGCTTTAAAAAAGCAACTGATAAATATGTACTTCAACTCCAGTTGAGCTCAACTGATTTTTGAAGCTATGATTTCTTCCCATGAACAACAAAGCACGAGGAACAGGAGCTAGATGACAGAGAAGATTTGTAATGGAGTTTACAACCTTTCACCCTCTGGGTCTCCGGTTCCTCTCCAGCCTAGGTTGATAGTGATAAGTCATTAGCAGCTGATGGCTATTTTATTGTTCTGTGACAAATGAGGTGGTCCTAAGTTCTTACTGAATAGGTCCCTACACAGTCCCTGCCGCAATAAGAACTACTATCTTAGCTGGCAGCTTCAGAGCAAGAAAGACCAAAGATGCCAGTACCAAAATACTCTCTGCTATCTAAACAAGATGCCTCAGGATAGATCTGATGCACACTGGCAGAACAGTGTGAGGAAGACTAGATGGCCAACATTTATGCATGTGTTTTATCTGTTCTGTGAATCAGTAGAGGACATTGGTTTCCTGCTGTCAGCTTGGCATATATCACTGATAATACACTTAAACTAAATAAAGTTAAAAATAATGGACAGTATGCTGAAGTGTTTATTTCATTATAATAGGATCTAATGGGATAAATGCTTTCATTCCACAGGAAAGAGGATGACAGGTATAATTCATTTAAAGCTCCACTTCTTATTTGTAAAAGCTCCACACAGTAACACCAGCACAGTAACTACAATTTCATGAGGTCCAATCACTTAGGGCAAAATTATCCCACTAACACAGCAGCTGACAAATGCTCCAATTGCAGCAAAATAGCTAAAGAGTTCTGGTGTACATCACAGCTACACATCCACTGGCAAGAGCACGCCACATCATTGCTTTCACTAGGTTTTATGCTATCTGCATGAAAGTCACTGGGATTATACACTGAGGGGGAGGGAGGAGGAAGAAGACGATAGAGAAACTGGGGCATGAATTTAAGTCATGTCAGTTAGCGGTAATTTTGCAGCTTTCTGTCTTAAATCCATGCCCCAGTTTCTTATTCCAAGCGTCCATAAGAAGAAACACACCTAAAAGGAGAGAGAGAGATGCTCCACAGATAATCTCCAAATTAAGCTTTGCTTCACCACTATGAAGAACATTGTGCATGAGTCCAATATGAGGCCACAGTGCATGAGGTAGAAAGTTCAAGACTTCTTGCATGGTTCATACTGACAAATGACAACTTAAATTGAGTCAATCCTAAATAACAATGGAGACATACACTGAAGAAACACTATCTAGAAACCCATGGAAAACATTGCATAGAAACCAGGACCTCCATTTTTACTAGAGGGATTAGGCCACAGATAATGGTGGGTATTGAAAATACCATCCCTTCCTTTATCTCACCATTATAAAGCTCATTCACTTCTAATTTACAAGAAAGGTCATTTCACTATGTGATAAAACACCACACGCAAAGTCTGGTTTAAAATATCTCAGCCGAGGCACTCTAATGTTGTCTAAGAGGTAGGTGTAAGCTACTAGAAGGAGCCTTCTGTAGCACAAGTGTTTCTTTCCCTCCCTTCACTAAGGATAAAAGCTCAGCGAATCAATTCACTGCAAAATCCTTCAGCTCTCTCACGGCTCTGAAGCACTTTTGCAGAGGGCTGCACCATGTCCTTTAGGACTTTTGCACAGACAGGCAGGAATAGCATTTGCCTGTGATCTTGTGTTTTCCTTATTGCAGGAAGGTTAAGGCTCCTTCTAACTTGAGTCTGACCCTATAATATCTCAGCTACGTCTAGCCTCAATGTTCTTCCAAGCTGATATGCCTTCCTGATTAATGCTATCAGTTGGCCAGCTGAGGACCTGGGTAGAAAAAACTCATGTTTGTGTGGAGATACCATTAGCAATTAGGTAGCAACCATACTGCCTTTATGTGCAAGTTGCTCTGATACTGTTAGGCATCAATTCAGTGATGCCTAATAGTAGGGCAAGATCCTCAGGAAGCTTAAAGCAGAAAAGCACCACACAGAGCAATCCGCAGCTCGTTCTGAAACACCTCTTAAATATACTCTACAGCAGGCAGCTCAAAATGCTACCTCCACTTTGGTTTTATACTTTAAGATGTGCAACAAGACCATCCTCCACTTTACCATACTCCATCTTACTTCTGTTATCACAATAAGCATATAATCAAAGTAGCCAAAGAGAAACTAAAACAAGATTTGTTTAATGAATTTCTTTGCATTTGAATTATGGAACAAATGCAAATGAGGAGGGAAAATCATTGCTGGTCTTTCCTGGAAAGCTTTCACAGTCCAAATCCACATTCTCCAGGCAAAACTTTGTTTTCACTTACACAAATAAAATGCCAATATGTGTAAGAAGCTTTAGAGTTCCAAGCAAGAGACATAGAATAAGTTCTACTCCCAGACTGGGATATTGTCACTGTCAGTGAAAACAAGGATCAGCTTAGTAAATGCAACCCAAAAGGACTGATATTTTAACTCCAGCATTGAGGACTCTGCTGCACACAACTGCGGAGAACCACAGTGAGGAGCAGCAAACACTTGTGTGCATTTGGAGATATGAGCAGACTCGGTCTGGGCATGCAAAATCATGCAGACTGAATGAGTAAATCAGCCCATGATGTCAACCTGTGGTGCAAACTTGCAATCATCAACAAGCCAGCATAGGCTAACTTGCATTTAGCTTTGCTGCAAACATAGAACAACTGCAAATTATCATGTTTCCATGAACAAAACAGCTACAAAAACAAAAGCTAAAAAATCTTGCAATTCAAGAATGGGGTACATGTAACACAGGAGAAAATGCAGCCTCCTAAAATAGCTCCCTTACCCTTATTTCTTGTACGCTGCTTCCCCTCCCTGAAAGCCCATCCTCTTCCCTAACAGCCTTTTTCCTAATAGCATCTCTGTCCATGACTTCCCCTTCTGCCCTTCCTCACCTTGACACTTTTGTAAAGGGTTCTCCGTAAAGGGCAGATTTTCAGAAATGCAGACTACCCACTGGACATTATTTTATTTCATTTATTTGTATACTATGCATTTTATTTATTCCCTGGAACAAGTAACAAACAAGGTGAACGAGTGCACACATCCCAGAAGCATAATGTATACCTTACATTTCTCCTAAGATGGTAAACCTGCAGATTACCTTACACGCATGACTTGGCCTAGAGCCAGGAGGCAATTTTTGTGAATTACCCCACTATCTACACATTCCACTGATTTCTACTTTCCTACTGATTTACACAGTGCCCCCGATGTAAGTATTAAAACCAATTTCAGGCCTCTCTATTGCAAAGACCAATAAATATTTAATACTAATGCACCCAGTTAATTCCCTAGGATTCCTGGAAAACTCTTCCAATCTTGAATTCTCCCAGGGCCTAGACAATACTAAATTTATACCTAGATTCTAACCAATTAGCTTTCATGAATTTCAATTAGTGAGGCTGATCACAAGCATTTTCTTGCAAATGCGGAAGCATATCCAGGGACACTTTGATGGCAGAAATACAATACTAGGCAACTAGACACTAGCAACACAACATGATCAGTTTGTACGTCTTGTATAGTAAGTTAAAAGATCTCATACACCTAAGAGGTTTCCAGATTTTCCTAACACTTTTCATCTACTATACATAGACAGCTATTAAGAATAAAAATGTATCGTGCAACTATTTTTTCCCTAAAAATAGAATGGAAGAAGCCAACCAAATCTTATTGGATTTCTCAACTTACAAAAAAGTCCTTAAACTAAAAGTCTTGAATGTAAATTAGGGCTAGAACTTCTGTAAATTTTCAAAATTTATGTATGGCAGATTTCATTCTTATTAATGCTACAGTAACGACAGTGTAGAAGTAACAACAACAACAACTACCAAGTCAGTTCTGTAGGGCCACAAAAGCAACTGGAAGTGTTCCCAAGAGCATAACTTTGTGCCTCAATTCAAATATACTAAGGGCATTGGTTAGAAATTTGGTTTGTTTTTATTTTGAAGCCATCTGGAGCACTTCAAGACATACTATAAAATAACACAGATTTTGTGAGTCGTTACTAATTTCTTGAGGTTACAGCAAAGGGCAAGAAGGGAAGGAATGAGTTACATTTGTATATTTTAACTAGCCATAGCGGCTTATCTTCGGTTTTGGACTTTTTCCACTGGATAAAACTACCAAATGCGTTTTTCACTCCTGACTCAAAAGTGTCACTTCTGGAAAACTGCAATATTTGTCACCATGAATACCATTTAACTGCAGCAGTACCCAAAGGAACTCTGTACAGCCACACGTGAATTCGACTGGAGGAACTTAATTAATCTTCCTGTCACTTCCATGATGCTTTTCATTAGTTTAGCTGCTATCTGATCAACTGCTCCATTCTCTATTGGAAATGGCTAACCAGAACCTCTTATAAAAGCATTTTCCAGAGGTAAACAAAGACTCACCTTTGATTCCAAAAGCCTTTACAAATCTTACCCATGCAGACTTTATCAGTTCAATAACAGTGCTTTCAGCAGCGTTATTTTTAAGTAGCTGGGATTTTCTACATGTGAGGCTTAAGAATTATAAATAGCATTAATCTGCATTTTTGTAGGCTTTCAGCTAATACTTACAGTACTTTACAGTTTGAGCACAGATGACATACGGCAAATGAAAGGTCATATTTTTCTGAATTTCCTTTTAATGAATATGGATAGTCATTACAGTGCTTAAAACAAACAAACAAACAAATAAAACTGCCAATACAAAACCACGCTGACATTTCAGGAACTGTCCCTGCTTCCTGTCTTATCAAATGACCATTTTTGTCATCTTTTGCTCTCAGTATTTGACAAGATTTAAGACAATGAATATGAATGAATATACAACCAGTACAGAAGCTTCTTTAACTATGTATATGGATGGTAATTTTAAAGAGAAACATTGTCTTAAAAGAAAATAAATGGTTACAAGACAGAGGCTTGTCTGAGTCCACATCAAAGGTATTTTTCACAGTAAAATCTATGATTATTTCAGTCAAAGACTGAAAACTGGAACTAGTGGTAACATCAACTCCAATATGCACAGTCCTTCCTTTCTCCCTCTCTGCCTTCTCATGTTATAATAAAACAATAAAATTTGTCTAATTAATGTGTGTTTTTAAATATATCTCATGTAGACAATCCATCACTTTCTTTGGTGACGTATACAAATAATCAGTCGATCTCCAAGTTTTACTTTGTCTGTGCCCGATTTATTTCACTAAATTAAACAGTAATTCAGTATTTCATAATTTCACCCATGAAAAAAATCCATTAGGAATATCAAATCACTTCTCCATTTTCATTTCTCGTAAGTCTGCTATATTTGATAAGATTACTTTCTTTACTTTTCCTACACTTTCTCTAAATCACAGATGATTTTCTGTTCACCTTTTCCATACTCCCTCCAATTTTGCAATATACCATTTAAGGCTGATCCACCAAAACCTAGGCATTGTACTCTCACCATTTAAAATACATGAGTTTAAATTTACAGGTCTAGATATTGCATTGAAAAATTCTGTACACCTTTCAGTCTCCAGATTCTTTTTAGACCTCATTTTCCAGGATACAGACCATCTACGGGTCTGACCTACATTTTGCACCCCTGACTGTCCCAACCTGAATTAGTTAAATTTGGTATGCAGAGGAGCTGTCAATTAACCACTTCATAATCAGATGGGTCTTGTCCTTATGCTCGTATATTGTGTTTGTTTAAAAGAAAAGAGAGTGGCCAAACACATTCATGAGTCTATCATTTCTAAAATTATCAATCAAATGTGAAGTCTCCAGTAAGAAAAAAAATCTGACATAATAAAATGTTTATATTGTTAAACTAAAATAACTAAAATTAATTATGTTTTATTTAGAGCACATTTCTTTTTGCTCAAAAATTAGAGCAACATGAATATTGCATAGATACCGATTACATTTCTGAATGCTGGCACATCGTTAGCACTCGTCTAGTCTCCTGTGGTTTCATATTTTTTTCAGAAAGCATACCAATGAAACTGGGATCTCCTCAGACAGATCTTATAGGATTAATATATAAAAATTATCCTGGCCTACTGATTTTAAAAGTCCAAGTAGGTGCTGCTTGACATTCTTCTTTTTTGCTTCCAGGCATTTTGGAAAGTACTTCAGCATCCTCATGATATGAGGACCATATCAAGCATTTCTCAAAATCCAGAATAAAAATAAAATAATTAACACTTATGGCTCTTTCAAAACAGTTTTAACAATCTTACTATCTCCATCTAGTGGCTTATATTACTAGGATATTTGTTCTTAATATACTCTAAAAACTCCTTATTGTCCTTAGCGTTGCCAACCATGGATTTTTCATTTTATGTTTTTGGATTTCCTTATAAATTTTCCATACTTCTATCTTCTAATTTATATTGATTACTATCCATTTCCCCATTTACCATTCGGTTCAGAGTTGCTTTTTATTTCTAGTTGCTGACCTTATTTTGCTGCTGAACCAGAGCAGGACTTTAGCCAAATTCTTCTATTTGCTGAACATGAAATAATTTTTGTAGTAATCTAATACCTCTAATTATTTAAAGAGGTGTCAATTTTCATTCCAAGTTATTCTATTTTTTTTCTTCCCAAACAATTCGTCTCCTAATTTTCCTTTAAGAAATAAAGGATCTTGAAGTACCTACTATATAAAAGATTTTATCTGTATTCTGTTTGCTCATACAGAATACAATCAAATATATTTCCACATCCTAAAATCCCTAGATGGAAACCGTTTCAAAATATGAGCCTGAAACATTACTCTTTCATTTTCTTGATGATGAATAGCGCTGTTCAAAAATGAAGAAAAGAAGTACCAATGTAATACGATTTCAGGTTCCCAAGCAGTTATGAAGGCGTTGAGCAGGAATCTCAATATACAGCTGCAACAAAAAGACTGAAGGCAGCTGCAGTCCCAGTGGGAACGGGGGCAGAGCAACTTGTTCTATATATTGGGTGAAATGATGGGAGCAAGGCTGCAGTGTGGATCTACAGCCAGGAAGAGGCTGAGACACTTTGCTTCAGCACCTGAAGGGTCTGCAAGTTGCCAATACAGTGGTTAGGCCTGGGAACAAGCAGGATCTGAAGGCATGTCCAGCTTTAACAACCTAAAAGGGAGATGTCGTGTTTAAAGCAGTGCTTTAGGTGGTTGAATGCCCCTAGGGCACCTTATCCCATTGCAAAATTGTAGAACAGGCCTCTCTCCGCAGGTTCTTCTCTCCTTCCATTGGCTCATTAAGGGGTATCAGCATTTAACTCTGGTTAGACGTTGTGCTTTTAGCCTGCTAACACTGGATAAGATAAATTTTATCTCCAAAGACTATAAACCATTCTAACTAATCTCAGAAAAACATATGTGGATTCAAAACATCATGTTTAATATCCAAAGAAAAACTATTTTGGCCACTACATCGGTGGTATCAAAGGTGATGCTAGTTATGGGTGAGTAGGCCACAATACAGCAGAAGCTGCTATGCAGAGGAGAAGGACAAAATAGCAGCTGACAAGACAGTAATTTAAGGATGTAAACAGATGCAAGTTACAGTATACTATTCAGCTTTTCATGAAAGATTTAGCCAATTTATAGTGTTTTTTTTCACACCAGTCCTGACTTTATTATTACATCCATATGCAAGTATTTTGCAGTCCTACACATATGAACTTCATGATAAAGTGTGAAAAATGAATTGGCATACAGTGCCAATCAGTGCACATCAGTGATACATATTTTTTTTCATAGTCGATCTTATGGTACACTGGTTTTGACTCACAGACTGGCACCTGATTTTTTTTTACATGTGTATGGAGCTGCCTATCTGTCAGCTGGATGTCCAGCTTCCCATCATAGTCAATGGAGATCAAATCAATGCAGTGAATGAAGTCAGGAGAGTTATTTATCTCATCTTAAAGTAGACACTTATATTTGGTCACCTTAGTAGCTCTCTAAGCTCCACTAACTATACTGACTAGAAATCCACCAATCAAAAGAAGAGCTTAGACATATAATTACAATTCACATTTAGACATCTATATACAGGCACCTAACTTTACATTCTCTGAAATGTGAGCTGATTCCCAGCCAAGGCTTCCAGACCTCTCCTAAGAATCAGGACCCCTGCAGATCACTCATAGCCATTGAAATTCAGTGCCATCTGGGATCATCACAGCAACTACCAACTGTGCTCAGCAATGCTAAGCAGCAATTTAGAACAGGACATGAAGAACATCCGCAAGTGAAACCAGCATGAAATTTATACGGGAAGAACTGAATTACCTATTAACAATTTGGAATTAACTATAACATTAGCTTCCCCAGTGCTAGAATAAAAATCCTGAGATCTTAAGTGATCACACAGTGCCTCAATATTTCATCCTATGAAAAATCCAAAGATTAAAAATGGCTTTCTTTCTGCAGAGAGAAGTGTCACTCTTGAATGGCCTAGTTGGCATCCTACAATAAATAAGTGTTCCACTGAAATCCCTGTTGATTATCTTATGCTACTCATGCTTATCTTTAAGAAAAATAAAAAATGGAATCATGCCACAAAATGGCTGTTAGATGATGTAGCCTTTTAGTCTGAATAAGAAAGACAAAGATTTTTAAATCATGTAGAAACAACTGATCTCTTTTAAATACGGAAGCTCTGTTTTTCTTCTCCCAGAAGAAAGGGGGGGGGGAAATAACTGCTTTTTAGCACACTGCCTATAATGTTCAAATACATTTCTATCTGGTTTATATTAATTAACAGTAAAAGGACAGTTTCATCTTTGTTCCCACCTTTTGATCTTATTGACAGAGCCTTCTGTCATTCTAATTCAGTAAGACATTTACAGCAAAAAACTCCTGTATCTGTTCCTGACTTTCTTGTTACATCTTTTTCTGTATGGCTTCCTTTTGATCTGCCATACCTCTGCATTTAATTATCAGGTTTGAAAACACCTTGCCATTATAGCAGCCTATAAGCAATTGTGGCTATTTCCCACAGCCAAGTGAAAAGGCTGTATCCCACAGCCAAGCTCTCTCTCTCTCCAGGATGCACTTTTATAGCCCATTTCATTACAATATTTCTCAAACACATTTCATGTCAAAATAATTAGGATAATTATTTTCAAATATGACTGTGTAAATAGCATACCACTTCTATTTTTATATAGTTCAGTGACTTGATTTTTAGTCAGTTTGCAGCTCAATAACTCTAAAAATAGGAACATTTACTCTAGGTGCCTAAATATGGATTTAGAGACAGAAAACACTGGCCTGAGTCCTTAGTTCACAGAGATTATAGCTTAATTTCATATTCCCAATAAAGCATTAAATACTGAAAGAATTTCAGATAGGTCTGGAAGCCCCAGCCATATCTCTGTAGACTCTGCATGTACAAGACAACTGCTCCAAACATACTGATTGTCCATGAATTCATCTCATATATGAGGCCTGCACCAACGCATCTCAGCTCTGAAGCGGGGTTAGAGCAGAAAAGGCCAGCTGTAGATCTGCAGAGGTCTGCATCTCTGCCCAGAGCTGAGGAAGGAGCTGCAGATAACAGAATAGAAGGGGACTTTTCCATGAAGATGCAAGATAGTATGTGTGTTGCTATGCTTTGCCCCAGTGCCACCTTCATCTACATAACCTGTGCTTTCTCTTAACATAAAGAAAGTGATCTTTGTTTTACGAGCACTTAGGCTCTGACTGCTCATGTAAAGTTAACTGCAATGTAAAAGTGACTTATAGCTCATCTCTGGGTCGCAGTGATTTGGCAGTTTAGGTTTGTGTAATAGAAAGCAGTACCACTGACAGAAAAGCTTTCATGGAAAATGGTGTAAGAAATAGAAGGCCTCAATAAAATCATTTCACCCCAAAGTCTGCAGCACCTATTTTATCCCACTAAAGATAATTTATCATGTTCTATAAACTGGTGATACTTTTTATGCTAGAACCCTTTTTCATTACTTATCTACTACTTCCTTCCTTGATCACTGTCCACCAGAGCATTTCATCAAGTAATTGTTTTTACTAAGAGTAACTGCCTACACACTTAAATCCACTATGCCATGTTTCATCATCATTTACACCCTGTAAAACCAATAGCTTTAAGAAAAAATTCAGCAAGCACTGTGCACAAGTAATGCAGTATTATCTAAAGCACGTACACACACATATATACACACATAGAGTCAGACATATGCATACACACATATATACAGTATAAGTTGACAATGCTAGGTGCTGAGCATTATAACAACACAAAAATTCACTTTCTAACCATAACTAAGATGTTTTTGCATTGAGAAAAAAAATAACCATTTAAAAACTTCACTAAGGTTCCAAAATCATTGTTAATGTGATTAGAGGTGACTTAAGGCAAATGCTGTATATTACTCAAGACACCACAAAACAAAGTCTTAATTATTAATGACAATAGGAATAACTGGAATACAATCAGAATAACTGGAATACAACTGTCAACAGGTATCTGAATTAGAGCTATAACATGCTGAAACATGAAAAGGCTCTTCTTTATCAAGTAACTTAAAAGCAGCATTACCTTCTACATCAGCAAGTCTCAACAGCATGAGAACAGTTATTGCATAAGTGAATGAGCAGGAGAAAAAAAAAAAAAAAAACAATCCCCCCCCCCCACAAAACACACACACACATCTAAAAATCTAAGGATTTTAGACCTCAGTTAGCAACTGCTGCTGTATATCATGTCATTAGCAAACAGGACCAGCCATGTATCTGAAGGGTCAGATACCCAGCATTCCTGTACAGCCGAAGGGCTGGGATAACCAACCGAGTGGGGAAGGACAGAGTACCCAGCAACACAACCTGCCGTGTGAGCGGGGGCAGCATGTTGCTGCATCACACCTAACCCATACCTCAGGGTCCTCAGCCTCCTTATGCCAAAACTCAAAATTACCAATTCTTTCCTCTCAGGGCTCCCAATTTCTTGTCAGGCTGGAGCTTTCCTCTCCCTCTCTCAAACCCTCCCACTTGTGACCTCCTCCTGTGAAATCCAGGCTCCCACCCCTAATCTTCTCCAGATCCCTTCTCCTCTAGGTTCCCAGGTCCCTTGATCCATGACCTTAACACTGGAGTACATATGCCTGCAAGTTGCTTAAAAATACCTTTTCGCATCACCTGCTTCAGCTGCCTTCTGCTCTCCCATTAGCCAGTCTGAACTGCTCACCCACTTCACCTACCTTCTCCAGAATAGAGGCAGATTTAAAGGACCATGGGCCTGGGAAGGAATTATTAAAAATATACCAGTACAGAATCACTTGAAGGGAGAAAAAGGATGTGCCTGGGGAAAACAAACAGATAAGTAAGACAGCTTTACAAACAGAGAACTGAATATACTGCAAAACCTTAAACTGTTCTTACTTAGGATGTTAATCAATGGCAAATCTGTTTATGTGTCTGAGATTACAACCCTGTCATCATGGCTTCCACTAGTGCAGATCAAACTGTTGCATTACATTAATCATAATAAGGGAAATATAAAACTCTTAAACATACAAAACAACAAAAAAATAAATAAAAATAAAAATAAAGTAGAGGGAACAAATCCCTCCTGATATAACCACTGCTTCTACCTTCTGACTGTGGCAATAATGTAGAGTCAGAATGGGGAAGGAAGATCTTGGAATACCACTTTCCAAAATTTCTGGAAGGCATCCTTGTCAGTGTGGAGGTTGCCTGTTTCTTGTCTACGTGCCTGGCCTAGCCAGTGAAAACTTCTGTATTCTCAGATGTATAATCAATTTGCTGCGTAAGTAAATAGCCACATTAGGGATCGTGTTTTTTCTTCCTTCTCTCACTCCTGCTCAGGTAATCTTTTTCCTCACTAGACATGAGGCCGATCACAAATTTTAAAATTAGGAACAGCAAAATTTGTGAATTATTTTATCAGTTTTTACTTTCTATTGAGTACTAGGGATATTTGATCAGAATGAGGAAGGGATTAAATCATAATGGTAATAATTTTCACGGGTTACAGTACAATTAGTGTTAAGAATGTCTTTAGCAAAGTCCCACTGGACTGCTGCTCATTGCTGCTGGGCACAAAAATTTACCATAACACCTCTATCCTTCACTCAGCTTCTGGAGGCCATATCTGTTCTGGTCAGGATAGAAACCTTTGCCTCCCTCATCTTTGTTGAATATCCAATGTATAGGAGAAAACTAGGAACAAAACATGATTTTACTCATAGTCTTTGGAGAGGATCTTCCACTCCACCTGCTAGGTAAAAGTCTATAGGAGCCAGCTGCAAGCTGGACAGTTGCTCCTGAAAGTTAAACACAATTCAGTCAGACCTCAGCAATCCTGCAGGCCACTCAAGGCAAGAAGAGTCGATATCCACAGCTTCACCTCCCATCCTCTCTCTCTATCTGCTCACTACAGGAACTTGGACTTCCACCTCCTAGATATCTGACAGGTAGTCTAATAATCTTGATATTGATATTAGTAACCTCTATCTGTGGTATGAATATTTAGATCTATGTATAAAGACTCCACTAGGACAAATAAAGACAGACCATCTTAAGATGATGCCAGCAGGTCACTAGGGATAGGGAATACTGAAGGGGTAGGCTTCGGGCTGAATCAAGAAAGATAAGGAATTAAAACTGTCCTCAATATCCAAGTAAGTAGCCTCTTTACTAAATTACTGTTCCTATAGCCCCACCCCCATTGCCCCAGATAAAAGTCAAGCACACTGTTAAAATACCATCCCTGACTGAGAAACATTTACTCTAAAACTGATGGATATATTCCTGTTAATAGGCATTTTTTTTAATACTGGGGGGGGGGGGGGAAGTAGGAGGATGGCAGGGAGGCTGGGCATGTGGAATAGAAGTCAATCAAAGGAAAAGGGTTTACATCATAAAATACAAACACTTCGATAAATAATTGTGGAGTTAGTAAATGTGGAACGAACAAATTGTGGAATAACCTTTCAGAATGGAGATGCTTTTAATCCTAAGTAAAGTTTTACATCTAAAGGCTTTCAGATATTGCTTTGCTATAATAGTCTTCAGTAACCCTGAAATTTAGGCTGCTTTTGAAACTACGGTAGAAAATAGAGTTTGGAACAACAATGCGGGGAGGCAAAATACATTATTCCTTTTTTTAATTTTAATTGGAGTAGATAATTTTTAATTTTATAACAGCAAATTCAGAAGATTCACATACATTTAAAACAACAAAGAACCATAGAAGTGCATTGTTTAGAGATTTCTTTTTTTTAATCAGGTGGTGTTTTATAATAAGTACTTTCAGGCTTTTCAAAGGAAAATTAAATACTACTTAGCAATATACAAACAGCAAACTTAAACAGATTGTTCCATATATGTAATATCGTGTAATTATTTAATCTGATTTTCTAGTTGAGAAGCAAATGAACCAGTGGTTTGGTTCTGCTTTTGCACATCTTAGCTATTTCATAATTTTCCTGCTGCAGTCATTTTGCCCTTTTGTAAAGGGTAATTTTATACTCTTCATAGAATATTTTCTGAGGGAAGGTCAGATCTGAGAGGCTACTAATGGATTAGCCTTTGATCTCTTTTCCTTGACTTACATGCATTCAAGTCTGCAAGAAGAGTTTGTAAAATGGCAAATGCAAGAGTGATTTACTGAACAGGAAAGAGCTATTACTTTAAAGGGGGAGATTGCAGGAGACAGAACAGCTTTTACCTAAAAATTACAAAATACTTAATTTGTGGAACTTTAAGAAAGGTACATGTTAAGCACAATCATTACATATATGTACATATTTTTAAACATAGACACACCAAATAGTGAGATAATAAAGGCATATTACATAAGTTATTTAGGTATGTACACTCTGAGAAAAGCATAGTCACTTCTGATGACAGGCTAAATATTATAAAAACCATTTTGCTGTCACTCACAGGCCATGCCATGAAGTTTTTAAAGAACAGATAAATCCTTTTAGAGGGTCAGTTTGATTTTAAAGCTTCTCCAATATGCAGAACTACTCTCCAAACAGTTCTTCCATTTTTTATCCTAGTTAAAGACCCTTTTAACTGAGCTTAATGACCCTCACTCAGCAACAACAAATTATCAAGACATTTTGAGATGTTCCCTACCAGTGACAAGAAATGCTCCACAGAATTAAGCTTTCTGTTTCTTGTCCTTAATGATAAAGTCTTAATTCACAAGAGTCGAGGTGCTCATAATTCTAAAGGATCAAAGGACTTTAGTGTTGAAGATACAGTCTTTAATATTTTTGTGAGTGCTGTTGCATTTTAAACTACCCAACTTTGCAGAATGGGAAACAGCATTCTCTCCATTTTGCAGCTGAAATATGAGTTTAACATATTTTGATCAAGATGAGCTTAGTTCAGAGAGAAAAAAAGACTGAATCTCTGGAGGTCTAAACTCTAGAGGGCCGCTCAGATCACAGTCCCTTACGTATCGACAATAAAGCCAACCTACGAGAAGGCACTCTACATAAAGCCTGTAGCTGTCTCACACACTGCAGGAGGAATGTAAGCACAGCAGATGACCACATTGCCAGAAAGCACAGCTTCACATCTTTTTGTACCAACCTTCATTTGCATGCTTGTTCTCTAAAGGACAACAAGGGTAATTTTCTCCTGCTACAGCTCCAGTGAGCCCACGGAAGTCACACTGGAGTGAGCTTGACCCACGTTGCAAGGTTTTTTGTTGTTTTTGTGGGGTTTGCTGGTGCTGGCTAGTAATGGAGCAGGTCTTCTCACAGTTGCTACTGAGTAGCTTTCAAAAGAATGCTTGCAAACAATTGTTGTCAGCTTTCAGACATAATTTTATAATGCTCCTGTGGCCTTCAAACATGCTACATTTTCATCCTTATCACCACATTAAATCACACCTCCAGTAATGTCTTTGGGAAGAATTTGAATTCTTCAGGCTTGAATTTAATTACATTATGTAAACTAGAAAATGTCTTCAGTATGCTTTAAGGGAACAGCTTATCTTGGCAATTGTTAAACTCTGTTTTGTTTAAAATATTTGCATTTTGATAACTTCATTCTGCTGCATACAGCATTTATTGATCTTTGTCAGGAATCCATTTTCAATATAGTGCAATGTATTTATTTTGCGTAAACAATCATCTGGAGCATAGTCATTCAAGGAATAAAAAAAAATTAACAGGTTTTCAAGAGCATCAATACTTTGTTTTATAGCAATTATAAGATAAAAAAAATGCATTCCTATGCATTTTTTTCTCTAGACATAGTGCTTTAGCAGACACCCTGGAATACGGAAATATCACCTCAGTTACATTTTTTCACAGCAGCATATAGTTATATGGCCTATGCATATATCGAATTCTTTTTTTCTGTATCATGACTTATTCATTTACCACCTAATTTGACTTATTCAGTGTATATATAAATAGTGTGTGTGTATATATATATATTTCATGTATGTGTATATATATATATGATACATACATCAGAAAATACTTTTTATATATTATATATACATATAAATACTTTACATAAATATATATAAATATATGAAGTATTTTCTGATGCTCTCCTTTCCTTCTCCCTCATCCCATGATTTTTCTCTCTCCTTCTGAATCTGCTCCCCATCCCTCTCCCTTCTCTCACACACATGTACTTATATGGCAGTGGTAACTGAATTTTGATTCAGATACAATCAAAGGATGTTTTCTCTTACATATTTATTTCACAGGACAAATCTAAATGTGGAAGCATTTTGCAGTCAATCAGGCCAAGCCTCCTTCCACCTGCACTTGAATGAAGCTCTTGAAATGCATGAAAGAACAACTCCAACTAGAACAACTCCAACAAGTAAATATTATATTTACTTTCATCATCTTTATAATGAAAAAAATATACACATCTAAAAAAGTATGTAGATTTTCTCATCCTTTCTAATTCTTAAACTTTAAGAAATCAGAACAGAATGTGAAAAATCTCATATCACAGCTTAATGCTAGCAAACGAGTAAGAATTTTTATAGCATGCAGTATCCATAGCCAAGCATTCTGTAAACATTCAGTGACCCTAAGCAAAACATTGCCATGAAAAGTGTTCTTTAATAATATCAAGGTCTGGCTTGTAAGTGTATTTTTGCAAGTAACAGCATCCTACTAATATGTCAGTTATTCTTCTGAAGATAATAAATCTTCTCCACTTCAATACCCAGGCTAAATCCTCTTATCAGATCCTCTAGTATGGTGGATCTCAGATAAACAAAAGAAATTAAGGATTACTGCAGTGTGAAAATTTTGATCTGCTGGATATTCCCATGCTGTAAATCGTGTTCAGCTGCACACCACCACATCTGCTTTGGCACAAACATGTCCAGAAAGGGATATTGGTTTGGCTAAAAGGGGCATTTCTGTATGATTTTAGATTCTGCTACACTTCCAACAGTTAAAGGATAGGCCAGGCAGTTTTGGAAGGTTTCTTGGATGTGGAGCATAAAGATGACTACATACAGTATGTTCATAAACAGATCCCATTGCAAATATTAACATTTAAAAATTCTGTATGTACTGGGATTTTAGTTTTTCAATTAAATGTTTGATAATTTGAGAGAAAATGTCCTCCTGCAGGTTTCAGTCAATTTAAGGGAAAATTGTATCTTTGACCACTGTCTTCACTTTCCAAATCATAGAAAACAAGTCCTGCAAAAGAAGTTCAAAAAATAAAAATAATTTCCCAGCAGTTTTTGAAATTTCATACTTTTCAGGCTATAAAATCGTGGTGATTTTATAACTCGGTTACTGTACTAGGTCATCTAATAAGCATGCAGTAGAGTAAGCAATTGGAAGAGCTATTATTTGAGAAAGACAAGAATTTCATGGTTTGCTGTCAAGATGAAAAGAGAAATATGCCACAGGCCTGCTTTTAGGCAACTGTCTGTAGAAAAGTTTTACCAACAAAAAGCAGGGGTAGATCACTTTAAGACTATATAAAATGTAAGTGCATGAAAGACTGTAGCTCCTATTTTCTTCAAAACTCAGCCACTTAATTCTTGTTAATAGCAGCAAAAAATGTCCAGATGGCTTATCTCACTGGATAACCAAATCTAAATAACCATCTGTATAACCAAAATATTCATCTAAATAATCAAAATATTATTTGGCACTGTGGGGTTAGGTCCTTAATTTCAACCCTTAGAAAAAGGGAGCCAACGGCAAACATAACATGACATGCAACATGTAACTTACAGGTTATTTAATTCTGTTGAATACCTCACATATTTGAAAAGTAGACCTTCTGTATGTAGGTATGATTCAAATAACTTCAGTAAAATATTTTGTATAGATCTGGATCACTGACAGAACTTTCAGTAGAACATCTGCTGCCTCTGTTGAATCTACCTCATGTCAGGTGCTAGAAACCCACCACCAATGGTGAGGACTCAGGCAGACAGGATTAGCTCAAGAAGATATAGGAAAATTAGTTTCTAAGAAACTTTTTTAAATTGAAAAAAAAATCCTTCAAAGAAAAAAAAAATCCACACTTGGAACAAAAACACTATACAGTAATATTTTTTGTTTGTGACTCACATTACCAATAAAACAACAATCCACAAAAAGGACAGAGTTGTCAACAGCGCATAAAGCTTTCTTTCAAAGCAATACAATCATTTCATTTGCCTGAAGTACACCTTACACGTCAACTTAGGAAAGGCTACACCTGTAGGTCTGTGAGCTCCAAAGAGCGTATTAGAGTATTAATACCCAGTCTTATACGTTTACAATGTCTACATCTGAGCTAGCTCCCTAAACTTCCCTTATAGCCAATGGAGACGGTAGGCATTCATGCAATGCACTGCATCCTAAAGCAGACTCTAAAACCGGTCAGATGAATCTCTCTTCAGAAGTGTCTTGTTTGAATTCTACTTTTTTTTTTTTCCTCCTTCCCTATTGATGTTAAAGAAGGACTAAAAATCTAGTTCAGATGTATTTCTGAAAGTTAGATGTCTAAAATTACTTACAAGTCATCTTACTCCTTGACTAAACAGATTAAAGTCACCAATTTCTTGAAACTTGAATGAATCTCAATATTGGACCAACATATTAAAATCAATCTTACAAGCCAAATTTACACAAAAAAGCACTTCACTTAATCATGCTCAAATGCACAAATCACCCAGACTCCTAGTGAATTCTTTTCTGGTCTACTCTCTCTAGCTATCTCTATGGACAATCATTTTCCCATCCTCTATCAAAAAGGGAACCAAAAATGGAAAGATTATCCATTTCCAAAATCTTCTCTGCTGTTGGACATTTAAGTTCTCTGAAAACCGGCAGCTTATACATTTTTATTACACTCCTCATAGTGATAAGAAAAATATGGAGAGCTTGCTGCCCTTTTAAACTTCCTGGAGAACAGCTGAAGCCATTGCATAACCTCTGCCTCTACATCACAAGCGCTCTCTTTGAACTTGGTATAAAAATAATTTAAGACAACAAAGAACAGAAAGGAGCATAAACTATAGCCAAGAACTTCTCAGAAATAATTGCTCAAAGAATTCAAGAAAGTTCACATAAATGGCTTTTATCCTGATTCTCTCCAAAGACAAGAGTTGATTAATTTGGGCTTAGTGTAGTAGTTCACATATCAAGTAGATATAAATTTGCTGTTAGCACTAGAAAGTCATTTGCCATGTGGAAAATCTTACATGATAAGCTGTACAATATGGATCCAAATTCAGTGTACTTAAAAGTGAAAGCAGTAATTGCAAGACATATCTGTTTAGACATAGCCACAGAATAGGATTCATGGCTACCTCTCTGTCTTCTGCACAGCACTGGGAGCTAAGAGAGCAACCCACAGACCTGCCTTATCATAGGATGCAGGCAAGAAAAAAAACAAACAAAATAAAACATCACAAAACTCTTTAAATATTGTTTTAGAAGAGGCAGAGGAGACAATTATTTATTGAATACAAACACATGAGACAGCCACCATAGACCAGATTTATAGTAATTATTACCTCTTCAGGCACTTTCTTGCCTTTAACAGTTTGAAGAAAAGGATGTGGGAAAAGGTCATGTACAAGAACACATCTGTCATCCTAAAGGCTTTCCTCCATTTCTGTGATGGAATAATTTCTCTTATGATATATTGCAAAGCAATGGACTTTGTATTATGCTCTGTTTACATGAGTCATTCTGGAAAGGCGCAGTCTCATTTTCCCCCATTTCAGGTCAGTAACCATTCTTCCTTCAAACCTTTCGTTTATGTGATTTTTTTTGTTTTGTGTCCACGTGGGAAATATTTTTTATATATATTTATTATATTAATATATATAAACCCAATTACCTGGGGCCAAGTGAGTGAAATAACATATGGAAAAAAATGAACAACAGCTTCTTTCTCTTATGCTTATCTCCTATTCTCAAGTTATTTCGTAGGATCTAGTCTAGGACTGTACTAGCCATTTCCTGCTATTGGTGCTGAATTTTTTCTGGCCTTTATTCTTCTGCCTAAGGGAAGGTGTCTCCCAAGAGAAGTGTCTCAAAATATTTTCATGTTCAACATACTATGCACAAGTTACACTCAGGTAGACAAATGCCACATTCACCCTAAGAAGCCAATTTAAAATTTCCTGTTTTGACTTCCCACTCCCAATGCAACAGTAATGCTGCTGTTAAATCAGATTTTACTGTGCTAGATTCAGCTCTTGAAAGGATATTCATTTTAAATTGGCAAAGACAAAAGGATTAATACAGTATTGATTGCGAAGAAGTCTGCATGTAGAGATTTGCCAAGCCATTGGTTGCCATACCTTATCAACAGCCAGCTGGCTGACAGATTCATTTGATGCCTCATACCCATAAGCTACCTCATACATTCTTAAACAAGATTTAACATATATTCTTTAGACAGAACAAGCTACTGAGGATAAAATATGTGGCCATCAAAAGAAATAACTTTTTCCCTAGGTTGGAATTTTCCATGTAAACATATAATCACTTCTATTTTGCCTACATGAATGCACATTGTGAGTTCATTAATTTTATATATAGTATTCCCTGACTTCTATCCATAAAACCATGCAAGAGTTTAATACAAACACATTTTGTATATAGCTCTCTAAGCCACCTTTAACTCATCTTTAATTTAGTTTAGTAAACAAAATAGTCCCTGATAAATAACTAATCGCCTCATAAAACTAATTCGGATTTAGAAGACACCTTTGTATTCCTCTGTGATGTTGCCAGACTCTGTAAGCCATTTTCCAGCAGCCTTAGGAATGGCTGACATTCCAACTTGTGATTATGAATCAAGAATATAATCCAAAGTGGATGGTGTATCATGAACCATCCTTATTTCTGGCAACTCTTCTGTTGCTGCTTATAAGCAATCATCATTTTAAACATGCCCTTTCTTTAGGAGGAGGTGGTCAAAATGGGCTAAAAATGAATGCTTTGGAATAAGGGCATTGACTCAAATGCTCTTGTTGAATTTCAGTTCCAGTTTCAGCCCCAGACAGATTTAGTGCCTTAACCTAAGAAGGGAGCACTGTCCTTTTCTCTGTTGAAAATCAGATTTGGGGACCCAGATTTGAAGAAAAATTTCAAGGCCATTTGCTCTATCTGTGAGATGGAAAAGCCATTCCAGAAATAATTTGACTGACATGCATAGACCAAAAATATAGATTATAGGAAAGTCTCAGAGAATACATTTTTCCTCCAGCAGATGTTATAGACCTCACTATGGATTTATCAGCATTTAGCTGGCAATCTATATGTTTGTACAGGTGCTTATCAGCCTGCCATAAGAATGCTATTATTTAGTAGAGTTTGGGTATTAACAGCTAGCAGTTCTTTAGAGTAGTAGTAGTAATTTTTTTTTTTTTTTAATCAGTAAAGACAAAAAGTATCACTGGTAGTGCAAATTTATCAAGTATAAAGTGGCCATTAAATTCCCTCAGATCAGTTTTCCAGAGAATGTCAATTCCTACCAACAAAATTTCCCCTGTTTTTGTTTCCTATCTAGTATAAGCACAGTGATCAATATAAGGTTTCAAGCAAAAGACATGCAGAGCTAAAACAACATTAATAGATTTCTTAGTGCATAATTTCAGCCACATGTAAGCATTTCTTATAAAGTAATTATTAATCAATGCTGCTGATGATATATTAATATCAGACACCAGAGATAAATATCAATTTCCACTCAGAATGTCGTGAGTTTCTTTGGAGAACAGAAAAAAGATTAATTTGAAGCCATATGAGAAATTCTCAAAGTGCTGTGCATCTTTTAGTCCTGTGACTCCTATTATTAATACCTGTTGGTATGCAGTTGAGTTCTTACAGATCAACCTACAGAGGCATAAGGCTCTGGCAAGACCCAGATTTCTGCTTCTTCATGCCATTTTTTCACAATTCTGTCTCCACTGGTATTCATCTCTACTGGGGTTAACTGGGTTGTTTTAGGGCGGGGGGGGGTATTTGGGCTTTTAGGGGGAGGGTGTGCGTGTGTTTGAGTGTATTTTATACAAGGACGCAAGAAACAGTGCCTGCCCATTAGACACATTTTAATTCTCTACTTTTGCCAAATATTTTAAAATCATATATACACTTTCAGTCAGTTTATCATCTCAGAATCAAGCTAATTTGGCACACTAGTGAAAAAAACCCAAACCCCAACCACCTCTAAAATGCCTCCTATTGTGCAGTAGGAGTGTTCTGGAACAGAACTGCACTAGATGTGACAGAATAATAAAGCTATTTATATCTTTGGTGCTTGGTAATTCATAAAACTAAGTTATATCTAAGTAATTTTTCGGGCATTAAAGCTTTTCAGTGTCTGTAGAATAAAAGTATGCTAATGAACTAAACAATTTTTTGTATATATAAATGAACGTTATCTTTCAAACCAGAACCAAATTCCCCAGCTAAATCTCTGAATATAATTTCCTGAGCTTGCACGAAGTACTCCTTTATGTATGATTATTATTTTAGTAGCTCTGCTAAAAAAGTAAATCTCTTACATTCATTAAAAACTAATAGTTGCCTTTTAAGCACATTAGTACAAATATATTTATCCCTATCGCACGGAATCAGGCTATGCTTCGCTGACTTTCGTTATCAGAAAATAGTCTCATTTGTCTTTTTTCAGATTAAGTTTTGTTTACTTAGTTATTTTTAAGAATTAAAGCAAAGAGTAACTGTGAAATGTAAATTAAACTCTATGTACCAATGGATCTACAACATGCAAAGATTTTAACCAAGTTTTGTATTTATTATTAGTTTTTATATACAAATGTTGTGGTTATTTAGAACAAATACACATTGCTTATATCTGAATGTTTACAGAATTAGATAATAAATACTCTAATGGCCAGCATCTAGACAAATTTCCTTTTTGACTTCTACTTTTCTAAGCTTTCTGGTGTTTAGCAATAGTCCTGAAACCTAAATGCTTCAAAAACATCTGGGAACATTTTTAAAAGACCACCAGGAGACAGAAAAATAAATCAAGCAGAAAATTTAAGATCTTCAAGCAATATGGAGCTTTAGGTCTGTGTTAGTACTCTGGAAATACTGCTCAAGTATCATTCCCAAACAGGCCTATCTATGCAAACTATCTAAAATTTTACAGGCAGAGTTAGAAATAGAAACCCACAATTCTCAGATCATGATCTATTCCCCCAATACAGCAGGTATTTCACATATGAACAGACAGAAAACCACATAACATAAACGAACTGCTGAAAATGTCTAGGTATATGAGAGAATCAGCTTGAAGAGTATGTATTTGGAAACACTGATTCTCTGGGAAGCAGCATGGTAAGGAGTTACTGTAACTGGATAAGAGTTCCACTTCAAAGTGGTACATTTCAGACATTCAGGCCATTTTCTTTAGATATTATCACTTATGAATTCTGAAAGTTGACAATTTTTTATGTCTATATAAAAAAAAGTCAGAGATTTTTTAAAAGTAAATTCTGCCACGTTACCCAAGTCTGAACCCTGTAAACAGTCCCATTGCCTGAGGTTGGCCGTCATGATTAAAAGACATCATGCAAGGTGATTAACAGCATTGGTGATTCTACGATTGGAATAGGCCCATTAGGTTAGGTTTCATTCAAGAAACATGAACATTTCATAGAGCATATGCAGGCATGATGGCAAGAATGCCTAAAACTAACAGAAGTTACAGAGTTAAAACTCATAGTTAATGCCAGGTTCAGCGTCTGCATTATTTTTGTCCTGCACAATCTTTGTGAAAAGTTCTGCACATTGTAGAGACCACAATATTAAGAGAATTGTTTGTACAATCAATACTTTTATTGATTTCAGAAGACTGATAGCAATCTTGGAAAAACTAACAAGAGGGAAGCTACCAAAGCCAGAAGAATGGGCTAATGAAACCGTAATTTGAGAGAAGACAGGGGAAAGGAAGAGCTGTTCTTCTACTGACCAGCAGTATGAGACAGATAAGACTACCAAGAGGTAAGGGCACGAAGATTGCTGTCTTGCATAAATGGCAAGAGAATTCCCACCTCAACTACAGCTCGGAAAAGTCTGGGACAAGGGGATTACTCCCCTTCTTCAACTAGCTTCAGGATCCTACCATGATATTTGGCACCCAATAAAGGGCTGTCTGTAAGCTGAACTGCTCCCTTGGCCTAAGGTCAAGATTTACCTCAACAATCTCAAGCAAATACAGAGGAAATTTACTTCACTTTTGACAAACTCCTAACACTAGACCATTTATTATATCTCCTCATGTTACAGCATTTTTTTTCCTAATTCCATTTTTTCAAGAATGTAAAAATTCCATTTTTTCAAGAATTCTGCTCTGCCTGAATTTATGATGCCTATTTTTCCTAACCTATAAAACTTGTTTAATGGGAAATAGGAATTCTGCTATGCTGGCAAATGCAAGGTATGTTGACCAGGTACATTGTTTCCTGAAAAGTAAAGTGGTATGGACAGATAAACCCACATGGAACCTACAAACATGTCTGAAAGCTGCAGAAACTGTGATATGCTTCCTGTTATGCCGCAAGAATTAATTTGAGGATGGATTTATCAAGCCCTGAGTAGAGTCTTCCCTATCAGGCATGTCCATCCCCTCCATCTCTTTGATGAAAATTAGGTGAAGCAGACAAGCTGCATAGAAAACTTTCAAGGGTAGGACCTGTAACAGAGCTACTGTACTTTCATTGCTCAGAAAGGAAGAGATACGGAATTTGCTATCACTCCCTCTCACATATAAAAATATTGGATTTCCTGTCCCAGCTAATCCCTTCTCATCTCCCTTTCTGCTCTTCCCTAAACTCCAAGTTCAAGGTAAAGTTCCCTAAATTGTTAAGTTCAAGTACTGGACAAGCTGTGCTTTGCCTTTGCCTCTAGCTTTGATAAGAACTGGAAAAATCTACAATGATTCAAGGCATGGCGAAAGGGAATTTACTTACCTTCTCACTCTCAGGTTTCCAGTTAGCCACTTCACAGAGAAGAAATTGCTGGTTCCAGACAGCAGCACTGGGAACCTCAGACACAGGGTAACATTCAATAGCTTAAATAGGTCTTTTTTGTTTGTTTAATTCTCATCTTCGTGACTGTCATGAGATTTCAGTAAAATCCAGACGGTAAGAATTTTGGAGAACAAATACACATTTAATCTGTGCTGGAAATCATCAGCTGTCATCTAGCTGATGTAAGGTTTGAAAGGAGGTCCACAATACGTGACCTGCAGTCTTTGAAACCAGTGACAGAAACTCCCCTTAATGCTCTTTTAGGACAAATTAACGGAGTAGCAAGAGAAAAATCGCCTGAAGCCTTCTTACATCTTTGTACTTCTCAGCATTTTGGGAAGGCTTCCTAGGAAATTTAAGGCTAAGTATAAGTCAAAATAAATTTCTAGCATCTTTAAGGTATCTGAAATCTGGATCTAAATTGATCTGCTGGAGCCCCTCAGTAAATAACACCAGGAAAAATCTATAAACTCATGACTACTTTATTTGGAATAGGGAATCAGCTGTTTTAAATTATGAATATTAGCTGTCAATCTTTTTTATGAATTTTTTGAACAGCCTGAATTACTGAGATTGGTATAATCAAGTCACATGCTCATCTCATAAATGGCAGCGGTGAGAAAGGCAACTGGAAGCACAGGCAACAATACAGTTATTTGTTTGGAAGATTCAGTTACCACTTCTACACAGAACTTGATTCACTACCATTTCTAGTAACACTCTTTCTTATTGTCGTGGCTTAAAATTTACAGGAAGGAGCTTTCACTTTTCTCTAAATGGATCCAAACTGGTAGACTTCCTGCCACTTCAAAAGCATACAAAGTCAATGTTTAAGCAACAGACACTTTCAAATAAATAATGCAAAGCACTCAAAGCGTAGCTGGCGGAAACAATGTACTGTCTATACATCCTGTTTGGTTTGATTCAGAGAACATACTAGACTTTGCATTCTGTACAGACTCAAAGCAAGAAGGAATTACAATCATACTTCATGAAAGTTATTCTTACAGAAACATATTTATAATATTTTACATTATTCATCCCTTGGGTAGTTACATCCATTAGAGAGCACCTCATTTAACAAGGAGGGCAAAATAAAGCTAACACTGAATTAGTGAAACTGGTATCAGTGATCAGTTAAGTCGATATCACTGCCTCCTTCCAGATTGTCCTCTAAGACAATCACAAGTCTCCCTAACCAAAACATCACCTCTAAAACAAATTTGTTGTTCTAGCTTTCAGGTATTGCATCAAGTGCAAAGATAACCAAAAATAAACTACTGCTATTTAGTTTATCATCTCAGACTATAAAGTAAGAACAGCTTACTTTACTGGAAGGCCTGAATAAACTTAATAACTAAAGAAAAATCAGTGAATATTGCTCCCCAAAATGGTCATTATTAGAAGGCTATTTTCATAATATCCTGGAAAAAAAACAGCTTGGCACTTATTAACTAATTAAGAAAATACAGCAGACTGTTCAATTAGTATTTCTCACACTGAATTTTTTATCTACTATCCTACCAGAGAGACAGATTGTACATTTAACATGGAACCTCCACATTCCTCCCTTCTTCTTGCCTGCAAATACTGCCCGTAAAAATTCATTAAAACTCACTTGTGCTTTCAATCTTGCATCTTTTTGTTCACAATACTAAACAAATGCATCTGCAGTATGCAAGTACAAAATAATGCAGTTAACATACAGACTGCAGCTTTGTGCCAGTGTAGATAATCTAAAATACAAAGTATTACTCATATCTTCATCATTTAAAAGTGATGAGTAAAAATAAGTAACATCTAACCACAAAGTTTTCTGCCTGTGGTCAATTCAAGTTTAAGTCAGATTAATTTATATCCTTACAGATCCAATGTGATTTGCCCTGTCGTAAGCTCTGTGACTGAAATGTGGAAGGAAAAACAAAACCAGAAGAAAGCAGAAGACTAGTTAAGCAACAATGGAGTGACAGACTAGAACTGTAAGTAGCATGCAAATTATTCAAGATCAAAAACGTACATTTAGAAGAAGTTGACATAACATTCTGCTAATTCCCTGGGAGGCATAAGTTGCAATTTTCTCTAGACAATACATAATTTTGGTTGAGTTAACAAAAGTTGTGCACACAGGATAACATTTAAATTTAGATTTCTTGCTTCATAATTGAAAAATGAAGAGGAATAGTCATTCATTTGCCCATAGCCGTATTTTCCTTCTACATTTCTAACCCTTGTGAGGCTCAGAAATGTCCCTCTGGATATCACAGACAAGAGTTCCTCTACCACTAATTAAAGTAAACATAAGGGAAGAATATGTCTGTGTAGGAACGGAAGCAGAGGGTGAATAAGTGTATTTTTGCAGTTGTGGCTTTCTCAGCATCTAACTGTGATCATGGCATGGATGTAGGATCAGATGATCACAACAGACATTTTATAGGACTGGAATCACACCACAGGGCATAACATTCACAGGACTAAAATCCCCTTCCTTGAAGTCAAGTGTGGAGAGTGAGAATTAGCTACAGATCCTATGCCACAGTTTTCCTAAAGGCAGGAAAAACTGCCTTTTCACTTTGCTGATATTTGTGTCATAGCCGAATAGAGTAATTACTTCTCTGCAAACATAGCTAGGAGAGAGAAGTCTAATCTAATCTAATGAAATATATTTCCTGTGAAACTTGGGCATACTTCTGGCATTAGTAGTTAATCCATCCCCCATAACCTTTTATCACTAAGATGTTCAGACAGATCAGAGGAAAGGCATATTGCCATACAGGGAAGCCTAAACAGAAAATATCACAATTCTATGCGGAGATGCCTTACCTTTACTATCTTAATATGTAGAAGTATGCAAAGGAACAAAATTGAACTGAATTGAGAACACTTGGTATATGATTCAACTGCTCCTATTGACTGTGACAGAACATAGATTTCAATGAGCATGAAAATACAACCATATTATAATAAAAGTGAATTATGATCATACTTTTTTTTTTTTTTTTTTTTTTTTTTTTTTTTTTTAAACAGATGCCACAATTCATATTATTGCCTGCAACAGAAGCAAGTGAGCTTACCTCATTCTCATTGAAATGTAGGCTGCCTCTGGGTAAGAGCACGTGCTTGAAGTTACTGCTGACTTCCCTACCAGAGGATGGAATAAAGACCTCCTGAGGTCCCTTCCAACACGAATTATCCTATGATCCTTAAAAATGTATAGATACAATGGATTTATTTTTTCAATTAAATACCAGCACCATCTATATTATTTATTCTGGAATCAGAAAATAATTAAAAATGAATAGACATAGACATAGAATCGTTAAGGTTGGAAGGGACCTCTGGAGATCATCTAGTCCAACCCCCTGCTCAAGCAGGGTCACCTAGAGCATGTTAGACAGGGTTGCAGCAACAAGGACCCCAATTGCTGAAGCCCAGGCTTGGACCTTTAGCTCTTCAGTCTAATGCTCTCCCAGCTGAGCTACTTTGGGCCCTTAACTCAGATGTTTTTGGAAATTAAATGCTTTTTCTTTTTTTTTTCCTCAGATGAAAGAGAATCATTAAGGCAGTGACAACAGCTCTTTCTACTCATTATTCTCCTCATGTCTTGCCTTAAATTACTGTAATTGCCTGGTGGAAAATTTGTCCAAGTACGCGCATGTAAGTCACATCTCAGTCAGAAACTGCTCTGCTCAGCAGATGAATATTCAACTTATGAAGACATTATTCACAAATATTTGTTTCCCAGAGAGAGTTTCAAAATTTCCCCACCTATTACAGTTATGAAACATCTCTGAACCAAGACCTGTTTGTATTGGTTATGAAGCTCGTCAGGACTTGCCTACATATAGGAGCTATTGCAGAATAATCTGTTATGCACACTGAAGGGAATAACTCTTCTGTAGCAACACTGTCCCACATGGAAAATGTCTGTCTGCAGTTTTTCTTTGCCTGCTTCTGAAGTGACTGTGCTAGCAAGGCACCCTTAGGAGATGATCCTGATGTTTAACGAGGCCCTTCTTCCCACCTAAGCTCTAAAGCTAACTCGTGCACCACTCAGGCCCTCCACTCGGCCACTGTGGCTCTGCCAGGAGACTCTGAGAACGTGACCCTGAGGCATGTCCTGCCAAGTGAAACTGAGCTCCTGTCCACATGCAAAGTAGGAGACCCAAGTACACGCACACTTCTTTGTAGTGCAAAGTCAAACCAGCTAGACTAAAACACGCATAGGAGACTAGATGCTTAAGGAATTGCTTAACAGCACATGCAAGCTGCTGCTCCTTCCACTCAGCCATAATGGCTGTTCAGTTATTAATTCAGGCTTGAAAATAATGAATCAGGAAGTTCAGCAAAGCAAGATCTTTGTCCAGGTTCTCACAAGGCAGGAATATCTGAAAGTGTTCTCCATAAAAAAGTAGTAATACCACGATTGAAAGTTATTTTTTGAATAAGAAGGTCACGGGACAGGTTCAATGGATAGAACATAAATGATCAAGCATCCTCCTTTACAAAACTATGAACAATGTGAAATTCTGTCTCTGTTCACAGAAACACTCTCAAGTCTCCCTTTCTTGTTAGCACAGACCACTCTGCATTACCTGACGCCCATTAAATCTATTCTAATTCTTCATGGACTTTGGTTTAATAGTTCGATAATTATATTGCAGGTGAAATGATAAGGGGGTTTCACATCAGCTCACTCAAGAGCAAAAATTAAAGCCTTTGCAAAGGAATAGGAGTTACTGCACAGTGAAATGTTAGCCTAGTGACACAGAAAAATAAATAATTGATTTCACGTTACACATTTAATCTATGATGAGGCAATATAATAGCAGCAAGATGGGAGAAAACATATTTGTGTCATAAACATTATATATCATTCTGTCTTATGTAAGCCATTTATACATGTACATTATTCACAGCTGTTCCTCTCCATGCATTTTTAATTGTTTTATTTATGTGATAAGATATGACTTTCAGCTGGAACTAAGAAAAGTAAATCTTGATATAAGCTATAGTTAAAATGAGAAAAATATGTGGCAATGACAGCTATCAGTGAAAGGTAATGATCCAGAGAAAAATCAATCAGGTTAAAAATTAACATGCTATTAAGAAGAAACAACTTAGCATTATTCATAACCAATACTTAGCATTATTGGTAGATTGAAAGTTGCAGCTGAAGTTTTCTTAGGAACCTGACACAGAGTAAATAGAACACTTTTATGTACCATTCATCAAAGCTGACTCCTGTTGTTTTGATGTCTTCTCCCTGGCTACCATGTTCAGTGCCAATCCTCGGTGACTCACTTCGACAAAGTGATTATGATTTTAACAATATGAATAGTAAAACTAAATATTAATAAAAAGGACAACTCCAGACCTTGTCCAGACAGCATTCTACATTCACCCACCAGTACAGCAGTCTAAAGAAAAATGATGACTAGCTATTAGGACCTCACTAATTACCATAATATAGTTTCTTCTCTAAGCACAGAGCAAAGCGTGGTTTCTGTACCGAAAACCTTTGATTTTTTCAAGGCAAGCCTTCAGCCTTGGTATTGAACTATCGCCTGAGCTCTGATGATTTCTTCCCATTCACAGGAGAAGAAAGTGTATCTATATTCATGAAAGCTGTCTGGAAATTTTCTAAGCAATTTTCCAGTGGAAAAAAGCTATTTCTGCAGAACCATCTTTTTTCTGAAGGATAACTCTCATTTCATGATGGGAGAAATTTAAGTTACAATTCCTTCCTACCTAGCTAGAAGGCTCTTGTCAATGCAGTAAATGTACTATCTGGAGAGAAAGAATTTACATCTTCTAGGCAAGTTAGCAAGGAGCTTTAACTGAGATGGGGTTAATAAGGAAGCAAGTTGTCCCAGCACTTTTTTCACTTGTTTTTCCACTATATGTGAAACAAACTTATGTGCGGGCCAGAAAATCAGAGAAATAATACAGGAATTGGCAAAGATGGAAAACTTGCACATACACACACACAGATATATGTACATGCACACAAACATATACATGCATATACACCATGTATGTGTGTGTACACATATATACACACACACATATATATAAAAATATAGTAATTAATAAGTAAAAAAATTAGCATGAGTTTTATAAGAAAAATGACCATTTCATTATTTTTTTCTGGCGATCTTTTTATGTAGGAGAAACATATTTGGCCTATTTTGATAAATTTGCAAAAGAAAATAAAAACTTTTAATTGAGATGGTTTTATTCTCTAGTTAGTGCCAATACTCATATTACAAGATCTTTCTACTGCATTTAACAACAAGAGTCACAGATTCTCGTCCAAAAATGACCACATAGGTCTTTTCACTCGCATGAAACCCGGAAGGTTAACATGGGCACTTCTCCACCCCTGCAGCTGTCAACTGAGAGGCAGTACAAAGTTCAGTTCTCTCCTTCATTATTCAGCCTCTAGCATAAGCTGTTGAAAAACCTGTTGAGACAACATGGACTGGAATATCAGCAGAATACAGATAACGCCCAGCCTTATCCACTATATGGAAAGAATTTACTCAGTGTCTAGCAAGATCAGTAGTTCAAGGAGGCTTAAAGTAAGCAAAAATAAGCTGTTACTAGAAGAAAGGGAATCACTTCAAAGTACTTTCCTCCTTTCAGGGCATCCCCCACCAACAGGCAGAATTTCCTCTCAGAATAGTAAGACAGTCTTAGGATTTTTTCATATTTTGTTGTTGTAGTTTTTGTTCCCATAAACACTGCTATTGGTTTGGCACATAATTACAGGTCGAACAAATTTCTGTTTCTGTCTGATCAGATTGTTATGTCCCCTTTTATAAAACTGGAATTGGCAAGTAATGCTGGCAATCATGACTTTCAGATGTAATTATTGCAACTCATCAAGGACTGCAGCCACAGAGGTTGAAAATGTTCCAACTGGTACAAAACCCTGTCTGCTTAGCAACAGGGATACTATCAGCTGCATCAGCTCTCTGCTCAGCTAAGAATCCAGGCTGCTCGCACATGCCAAGCCTCCCAGGGGATTATACCTGCCACAGCAGCTGGACCTCTGCAATTCTTTTTTGCAAGACATAAAAGCTCCTTAAGAATTCATCACCACCTCCAGATAATATTAAGTTATTTGAACTAGCCTTCAGTAAGTACTTTATTCACATACACAGAAAACGTCCACCTATAAATCAACAAGCAGGTAAACATGTACAAGCAAAAATCTGCAAATTATGATAGCATGAAACTGCTTTTACTATAGGCTAAAAGAAAATAAAACATTTTTGTTATAAAGTATTCAATGCAAAGAAGGCACGGATACACAAATGTATGTGTATGCATATGTATATGATATATATATATGTATATATATGTTGATAAGGTCATATGATGGTCTACATAGACAAAATGACATCTTAGTCAAATTAAAGAGATAAAACTGCTTACCACTTTTGTTTTATTCTGTATCCTACAATTTCTTCTATTGCTTACCATAGACAGTAATTTGTTTGCCTTTATTTAACATGAAAAGTTTGCTTGATTTGCATATAGCTATCTCATAGATTTTCTTGGAAGATGTGCAATACTGTAATAAAGCATTAGGCTTCTTGGTATCAGTCAGTATCTGATTACAACAAGGTATGAAACTACTGTAATCAATTGTGATATACTTATATCACTTTAATCCACACCTTGCTCCCTTCCCCAAAAAGCTCTCTGCAAGCCAATTAAGAGTAATTAGCTCATCAAGGCAAGATTAGGGTTTTTCCTGATTCTCCAAGTATTTAATTCAGCTGTATAACTCTTATTTCCTCTTTGCACCTGCTGCCAACCTAGTTTTAAATTTCAAGGGAAATACCAAAGAAAAATTCACCAAATACTGTTTAGCACCATTCAGATGATGAGTGCTTTTGAACTGCTATTTGTCTTTGTATGTGGGTAAGCATTCTGTACAATAAAACTTAATATAACACCTTCATCTGATGGACAACTTCTAACTATGACTAAAAAAATCTTCTGCCTTATTCAGCAGGCAAATAGGATCACAGGGCAATAATTTGAGATGAGAAAGTAGATCTGTGAAGGCTATTTCTTGTTGCCTAACAGTGAAGTCCTAACTAGCAAAGCTACTATGAAGCAAAGGACCAGAAGAGATTCTATGGGGTTTCAGGTACCAACTCAAAACCATAACTGAGAGTGTGAGAGGAGACAGCAAATTACTACCACACAAGCCAGTTCTTTCTAACTTGAAGTCATTTCCTAGCCTGTTCCTCTGAAAATTCTCCTATTCTGCTATTTTAAAGATTCTAAAAGCCTATGTGTTCTTTTACTTGATACATTTTCCTATTTTCAGTAGTCAGTTCTTGGCCAGTTCTAGCTGCCATGTGAACAACAAGAAAAAAAAACTTACAAAAGAAACAAAGGAATTAATATAGTGACCATAGCCTTAGGGTAGCGACTACTTAGAACAGGTGCTTTAATCAAGGCAGAAAATAGTAAATCTAATATTCATTCTCTTCTCTGTGGCATACCCAAACATTATCAGTCCCCATATAACATCCTCCCCAAGATTTTTTTTTTTTTTGACTAATCTTGCCTTAGTATACTTTTCTTTAGTATGGACCTACAATACTTTCAACACCTTACCTTCACTGTTTGTTTTGAACAACTGCAAAAGCACACAGCTGATGCTAATCCAGGCAGAATGACTGTGGAAGGTTTATTCATCCCAGCATGGGATCCACATCAACTTATCATTTTTGTGAAATGAAAATAATTGTGGGAGGAGAAATAAAAGGCACCCAAGGACCTCAGATTAGAAACTGAATTGCCTTCCTAAATCACTTTTGTTCTCTAGTTGACAAATATCTATCAAAATCCTGAGCTCCCAATAATTTGTTCCCAAATTATTAAATAGTTACTGCTAACATTGGGATTGCCTGAAATTCTTCATAAAAAAGCACTTTTCAGGTACGTTTGAAGATATGTTTCTGAGCCTTAAATAAAATTCCAGCACTGTCACAACCTTGTTTAAATTTCAGGTCAAGAAAGCTGTTCAACTTTAACTCAACATCTCTCTGAACGATGTCAAGAACATCACAAAGTGCCAAACCAACTAAAGCTGCATGAAGCTGATAAGAGAGAGATATGACATATATACAAAAATCACGCTGGAAATCAATAAGGGAGCCTGGATTTAAACTGAAAGTCATTTTTATACCTTGGCTGTTAATTTCAGTGGGAGCCTGAAGCTTACTGCCATGTGCTGACTTGGGATAAGCTCTAAAACTCTTCTTGTATGCCTTCACCTCCTCCTGGCTGGCACTCAACAGTGGAGATTATAACTAATTGTTTGTTGTGGACATGTGACCAAGTTCTCCCCCACACCTATGGTCACTTTGCTTTAGCTGAAGGCATCAGTCAAAACATCAATAGCTTTGGCAGCAGCAAAGTGTAAATTCCCCAGACATGAAAGAATGGGAGAGCCCCTTCTCCCAACATGAGCCGGCTACAGCATCCAGCAAATGACGACTGACTCAGCAGATACTGGGCACGATTCTTTAAGTATCTTGATTTTCATTACACTAGTCAGTAACGAACTCCATTATTTCACCAGCTCTTTGAAAGACACCACCTTGAATTTAGAAACAGATTGCAGATAACTTAAAACTTCTTAGCTCAGGGTTTTAATGAAATAGTTGGGTGCTTATTTAAGCACGTCTGATGCTTGGGGCAGTTTCAACATTTGGCTCAAGGACACTCACTTCTACAAAATTTTCATAGCTTTACTATGTTTGCAGTTTCTAACAAACCAGCAAAGGCTATCTCACAGCATGAAAGAAGTAGTATCTCTCTCTTTGTATCAACATAGGTGATTAGCAAATTCTTTCATAGCTATGCACTCACATATCACATATTCCACTAAAATTGTAATGATTTTACAGGTGCACAACAATTATTAATTCAATTACAGTTTCCAACAAATTGGCAATGTTTTGGGTTTTTTGTGCAGATCTTTAGTGTTATTATGTATACATTTTCTTTTAAAGAAATAAATGCACTCTTAGGGATTCAAGAGAAGGGATGCATAAATTTATTCAACCAGCTTGAAGTACTTTCTACATGCTCCAATTTATTACTTCCAATGGAATTGAATCTTACTTGGGCACTAATTAATAAGCATTTTAAAATAGGATGTCCCTTTTATTTATTTTTTTTTTTTCAGGTAAATAAGGCACAAGATACATATCCTATACGTCAGAGCATCCTGGAAGATGGTCCATCCATCATAAATAAATACAATGGTCTCATAGTCTGCCTATACTCCATCTCCACAGAATCTACACATCTGTTGTAGAATCATTTGTATGCAAAGATAATTATAACTATCTTAAAAAGAACTGTTAATAAAATTTTGAATTATTTCTAAAAATATAAACAAGGAAAAAAAGATACAGATACATGTTGTCATAAATTCTCCTGCTCCATTCCTATATTTTGTACATTGACTCTGTCAGTATGCAGTTTATTTTAATAAATTCCTGTCCTTCTGCAAAACGTATTCCATGTCTTCGCTAGAGATCAAGTCAAGCGTTGCTCTATAAAGATGAATTTTCGGCTCAAGGAGATCAGTTTGCACAGTCAATAACAATATCCCAGAAGTGAACCAGAAAACTCAATGTGTGAAACCAAATTCAATAACAGTATCAGAACAGAAAGCTCCATAACCACAGATGGCTTGCTTTCTAAAGAGTATACTACTAAATGCAAATGAAGCAAATAATACCTATACATGATCAAAAGCAGATTATCTCACTATGTGGTACAAAGTTGCAAGAGAAATCATACAGTCTCTTCAGTCCCCTAAGGGACACTGTTGCTTAGGTTTACTGAAAGTTAATTTATGTTAATAGATTGAACAGAGCTGTACATCAAACCTGGGGTGAACCTGTCATTCTTTTATGCAGTCATTAAATTATTAAAATACCTAATGATGAATGGCTCAAAAAAATGCAATTTTAGCTGAGCAGTTGCATTGCATTGCATCCCAATTTTCATTGAATGGCATGTTTACTTCTCTCACAGTAACATACGACAGCCATCTCGGCAAATCATAAAGTAGAAAGTAAATGATAAAAGGTGACTAGTTAAATCAGAGCTATGCTATAACATAGAGTGTGAACCCCGTTCTGGGACTTGAGGTTTTTCTCCACTCCAAATAAAGGCTTAAGGTGCCTAGAAGTAAGATCATTTCCCAGAACTATAAAACTGCAAAACAAAGTTAAGTAGCTGTTGACATTAAGTTGACTTAAACAACAATCAGGTTAGGAATTAGAACAAAAAGACCAGTTTCATCAATATTATTTTAGCTATTTTTATTACAGCAGCGTTTAAAGATGACACACAGGAGCAGGCAGTGGATAAAACACACAGTTCGTAACGTGGGACCGACAGTGCTAAGGTTCACCGTTACTTTAAAAATTGCCTGGATGTTTACATTAAGTAGCTGAAACTGTTTGGAGGAAGATGACATGACACGAGAGGAGGATGAAATACTGTATTTTTTTATCTGAGTAATGAACTGACTGAGAAGTGAACTAGTCATATGTTACTGCTGATGATATGGGAGATTTGAGTTACTTGCCTAATGCCACCTGGGAAACCCACACTAGATTCAGAAACATGTACCAGGCCATTATACACAAAAGAATATTTTATTATGTTGTTTATAAAAATGGTTAATTTCTACTAAGGGAAAAGTAAAATCTCTCTCACTGCACAGATAAACTTCACACAGCTGTGCCTAAGATTTAATCTCTTTTTCATAATGTACGCTACCTGCTTGTTCTTAGCATTTCTTTCAGTCTGATAAGGAAAACACATTAGCAAACCAATTAATGTTTTTTCCCCCCTTTCATTTTCCAGTTCTCAAGTATTCACACAATATTTGAACAGTTGAGTTACAGAACAGTAGAGCAATGCATGAATCTAAAGTAGCCCCTGTCTTATTTCTGCATTTTCCCAGCTTCTTTAAAAATAAATTTTAAAATAACCCTAAAACTTTGTGCTTGATATAGTACTTACTTATTTTTCAATAATCATATTACAGCATCACACCATTTCTGTTAGTTGTTACACTTTTCACTATTTTAAGCCTGAGAATTAACTGCAAACCCAAATAGTACTTATCTGGGCTGTGTCTTAGCTGCCGGCAAGTATGTGAGTTAAAACGCTCGTGCTCCTGAGTCACCCACAGGAGGTGCACGCCTGAGGCATCCTTCTGGGGCAGGTGCGGGGATCTCCTTCCCGCGGGAGCCAGGGCACGGGGAAGGGACACGGACGTGTGCCCGTGCCGCAGTCTGTGGGCAGATGCAAGACAGCCCGTGCCCACAGCTGGACCCAAGAGCCGGCAGCGCGTCTGGCTCTTCCTGAGCTTTCACAGCCTGTGAGACCACTTGCTCAAACGGACAGTTTTTACAGCTAAGGGTTTCCATGATCAGGGCTCAAGACTCTTTGCGCCCTTTCTCCTCAGCACTTCGGCGTGACCACCTTGAAACGAATTATTTCTTCTCTCTCAAACACATGGCAAATATGTGCAAGTCTATGTTCTTTAAATTTTCATCACAAAGATCCTTCAAGATTTTACTTCTACAACACACACCCCGCTTCCTATTTTGGGTCCATCAGGAGAGTGTGGTCTCCGTTGCTTACGTATGCCTATGTGCGTGTTAATAAGAATTAATAATTTGGGGCTTTATACTGCCTTTAATGTATTGCCAAGGCAAATAAATCTTATTATCCCAATTTAGAAATGTGGAAAAGGAGACAGAGTGGTAATGTGATTTATTTAAAATGTGATTGCAGACCCAAAAATAGAACCCATGTCTGTTTACCATATTATGTACGGATTGGACAAGCAGGGGATTAGAAAGTAGGTTTAAATAAAACCAACAATTTTTTAGGCATTTTGACCTAAACATGATCTTCACACTACCTGAATATTACTTTCCCCTATCCTCTGACTGTTAATGTTTACAGAATGGAATGACAGAAAGGATACACGAGATAAAGAAGTGTTGGAAATTTCACCAAAAAAATCTGTTTCTCTTTTCTTTTCTGGGATTGAAAGCTAAATTGCTCAGTCCAGAAAAAAAAAAGATTAAATGATAGTTATCATTCAAATAATCTTTATTGAACTGGAAAATTTGAAATCTGTTTTGATTAGCCAATTTCTAGCTATGTGGCAGGCAAAGATGATCACATGTAATTGTGCCAATGTAAGTACTGATGCTATATACTTATGTATATGTGTGTTGACATATTTATGTATCTTTTTGTTATTTAGAAGCCTGTCATATCTATCTAGCAGATTCTTGCTCTGTCTCTGGTAATATATCTTGCATTAATTAATCAGTATAATTTACAAAATAGAAAAGCCAAATTAGCATTGAATAAATTTTTCTTGGAAGATTTCTGGAAATTGGTGCTATGATCACTCTGATATATTTTATATATATATGTATATATATATAAAATCTGCACTATTCTTGTCCTACATTGAATGACTGGCACACTTGAGTAGAAAATATTAGATATTTAAACGTTAAAATGACATTCAGATCAGTTATGCTGATCTGCCGTTACAGCACCTAGACAAATCTCAGTCATTTGTTTTTGTTTGATTTTTTTCTTTTTTGTGTTATTCTTTAATTATAAATGTGCTAGTCAAATCATTAATAATATATTTGCAAATATAATAATATTTGCTTGAGTTCTTAATTTTTTTTTTCTACTACACTGTTCTTACCAGTTTAAAAAATCTGGCAAACATTGTGCTGTGCCATCTACAATCAGAGAACAGGAATGTGCTTTTCAGATGTTCTGAAGGTTTTTCCACTCCTCCCTTACCCTCCTCCCCTCTCCAAAGACATTTCTGTCATTCCGGGATTTCTGCTTTCAAGCTTCAAAGCAGCTCTGTGTTCTCTCTAAGCCAGTTATAAAAATATCCCCATTCATTTTGAGGGGATCAGCACCAAATATTTCTTTAATGTAAAACCTCCACAATAAAATATTAACTGATCTAACTGATGATCTGATTAATCTAACTATAGATTAGTAGTACAGTTCAACAGAATACTAAATAAAAATAGTTAAATCCCATTAGATTAACTCTGCCAATACAAGCAAGTTTATGTTGTTTCAAACCAAAAAAGCATTCAAGTGGACATGAAACAAGGGGGGAGGATTTGGGGGCTTTTTTTTTAAGTAGTATTTAACAAAATACTGTAATGAACAGCATGAATATGATGCATTATCAATAGCTGAATATAAAAATATTTAATGTTTAATAAATTAATGCAAGTTTTAATTTTGTCTTTTCTATGAAAATTGGTCCAGATCAGCCATTATGTTAATGCATAAAAAAGTTCACTGCATTTTTCTGACAGAATATATTCAGAAGGCAAAATAGAGAGAAAGAACCTCCAGAGTACAGAAAACTGAATCCTTTAAACAATTCGACTGAATTGCAACATGCAGTACTGAACACAGGGAAAACACTTCTCCAAAATATAAGTAAATTTACATGAACACGGTGTGAAATAAATAGATATATAAAAACATTTAAAGAGAACTTTTTCTTCATCCAGTAAAAAATCTGAACCTAAAATTTTGGAGCATCTTAAATTATGAATTAAGTGCAATGTCCGTGGAAAAACTTACTGTAATGGAATTTAACAGCTAAAAAAACTATTTCAAGCTGAAGTCCTTTCTTTGAACAGTAATCTTGACAACAGCAAGACACAATTTCTCTAGCTCCTTTCTGACTTCACTAGGAAATCTTGTATACATGCTATAGAAAAGCTAGGATTTCTTCATACCTTTGGGAGTTTTTTTCCCCTGACCTGCTACCAACATTTCACAGGAAAAAGTTCAGCTTTAAGCAATCAATATGTCTTGCTCTGGACAACATTACAGGTGGGCTTCTATTCCAGTGTGGGATTTCTTTTCCTATCTGTCCCCAAAGTTACCCTCTCTAAAGATCCAGAGAAGTAAAGGATCCCAGTTCTCTTCCCACTGCAATGAAAGGGAGCTTTCCACTAAGGAAATTACAGATCTTCAAGAACTGCAGCTTTCAAAATCAAGGCATATTAAATCCAATCCACAGAGTCCTATTACACAAGACATGGAGTGATGACTTTTGAGTAACAAGGACTAAAATATCAAACATACACATATGAGCTTAATAACGCGGGTAAACAGGAACATTAATATCACACTTCCTTCTTCTGTTTAGCACATCTTTTTATCTATCTCTAAAAGATTTTTGAAAAGTGCAAATATTACTTATTTAACATACTGCCCAGCATCATAATTTATATGGCCCATAACTATCTGTATTTATGTATATATTCAAGTTCACATATAATTTATATAAGTATGTGTGTAGTGTGTGTGTGTGTGTGTGTGTGTGTGTGTGTGTAGTGTGCGTGTATAATTATATATATTTATATATATATAATCTATATATGTATATAATCAATAGAAAAAATATACATACATATATATATATATATACACACACACATATACATATATAAAATCAATAGAAAGCAATCCCTATCTGAAAGGTTTTCCAGTTGTTTGTACTTTTCCCCTACAGTGTTTCAGATAATTAATATTTTGAGTAATTTGGATGGGAAAATACAGTCCATTCCATTTCACCTTTGTGTAAAAGCAGAATAAGGTCCTTTTCCAAAGTAATTCTGAGAGTAATATGATTACTTTTCCATCAAGAGGTAACTTGGATTGCCACTCACACATTTTTCTTAACATTCCTATGATCCCTATCTAAAATGAAGTATCACTTATAGGCTCAATTCAAGTATAAGATTAAATACTCACATGGCTGTGGAACTGGTTGACAACCTGCCCATGTTTATAGGACACATTTGAGTTAAAGAGCATGAACATATAAGGCTAGTGCTTTAGCCTGCTTGCTGGTCCTGCTTAGTTTAATAATATATTTAATTATATTGTCATAGCCTCAGATGCTGAATGATTACAGAAAAAAGAAGGAGGATTTCTTTTATTAAAGGCATTGCAGAACTCTGTGGCCACTTTCACTACTTCATATTAATACAGCTAATAGGGAGACACTGAAGCAGAAGTCTCAAACCTTCCATTTATACATTCACTTTTTGCAATAGAAGTTGCATTCCGTTTTGTAACTCTACCTCAGAAGATTACATAGTTATCCTGAAATAACTCTTCCAACCACGGAGCTGACAGTTCAAAGATTAAAAAATAAATAATTATTATTTCCTGTTGGGCCTAATCATTAAATAAGATATGATTCTTTAATAAAAATTAATCTTAAAGCGCATCAAATATCTTCTGATCTTGCTTTATGCTTTTTAGTATTTTCCCATAGCACATAATCATTTCCAATCCAGTAAGGTTACTCATGTGAAACCTGTATGCTGATCTGAACAATACAACACAGCTACATACCTACTGTTTGGTTAACTTTGGGGAAAACTAATTTCTAGGCACTGGCTTTCTTTGACTGGAAAAAGTTGTTAGCTGAAATAGAAATTACCTGTATGTAATGAAAAATAAGTGTGCAGAGATTTAAGCTGTGTCTGTCAGTCATACTTTTAGCACAAAGATACTACTTCTTGTGTAATGGACTATAATAAGCCTAATTACTTTGATATGTCATGAACTCAGATGTAAAAGCCCCAAAGATGCTGTATCTAATACCAGTGCTATTATTTTCTTCTTTTTTATTTTAAAAAGTCTTTTTTTTTTCAGCTAGAAAACTCACTACCTAATGGACAGATTCCTTACTAAGCAAATGTAAGTTTGTATGGTATTGCTGTCATGTTCTAACAAAATGCAATGAACAAAGCTCCAGGTGCCACATCAGAGTTTTATGCCTATCTCTAACTGCCATTTAAAGCACATATGTCCATTAAAAAGACAGGTGAATGACCCAGAGCACAGAACATCATGCTCATATCAAGTAACTGAACAGGAAGAAACAAAAATATTCTATATATATAAAATTACATAGCACTCTTATGCAGGGAAAAATGTGAAAATCTGTGATAACAATTAGGAAGATTTTTTTTTCTGAGATGCAAAATCTTTGCTAATTCTTCTAGCTCAGATAAGTGTTAGTGGTTAAAGCACATGTCCAAGATTCAGGTCTACTGGGTGATAATCCTGGCTCAGCTACAAATTTAGCAGATTTGTGCCTCAGTTTATCATCTCCACAATGGTTGTACAATATGGTATTTGTTATCTGCCTCACAGCAGTGTGCTAGGGATTAATTAGTCAGTGTTTTTAAATTACTTCAATGCTGAAAATCCCTACTGAGTGAGAGTGGCAAATACAACTACTAATTATCCTTGCAAACATGCACTGATTTAACTGTTCACCTGAAAATGGCTCATCTTCAGCAGGCTGACAGGTTTTCCTTTTCCGGAAAATATATTTTGATAAATCTGTATACATATATATGTAGATATAGATGCATGTGTGTGTGTGTGTGTGTGTACACATACACAGTTATAATGAAAGAAAGGATAAAGGTGATCTTCTAACATCAGAATACATTTTAGTCAGTGTATATATTTCACTGTCAAATTTATAAGGTATATCTAATGCTGAGGAGGATGATAAAATTCTCCAATACACAATAACTATGTCTACCTTAAATCCTCAAAGAAACAAAGAAAACCTGAACTTTATTTTAAAGAGTGATCAAATTGAAACTGGAAACTTACTATATTTTACTTTTGGAAGAAGCAAAGTACATAGAGGGTTTTTCTCCAACAATATTTCAGATTTAAATTTAAAAAGGATTTTTTTTTTTTTTGGGGGGGGGGGGGGGTTCTAGGCATTCCAAAGATCTCCCTGCCCCAAGACAGCAAAAATCTCGAGAACTCTGTTGATCTCACAATCTTATCATGAATTCATGAAACTATGGCACAAGTAAATGCCATGCCAGACCTTGACAGCAAACAGAATCCAAAATGAGACATGAGCCACTGTGTTATCATTTCAGTTTATAACTGCTTGAAAAATATTAAGGCATTTCTCAAGAGAAAACAACTTTACTAAAGTGAAGATAATCCCTTGGAAATGCTAAAGATAATACTGATCCTCAAAGTGAGCCAGTTGCCCAGAAATATATTTTTGCATAAATTATTTCTGTAAAGGTCAGAATTTATACTTTTTGTATATGCCAGATTTTTACTAAAATGTGTTACCTGTGTATTGTCTTGGGGGGGTCACGTTTGCACAGCTACATATTTAAATATGTAACACCTGATGGATACAAGAAATATGTATCTTATGATGTGCTAAGCTTCTTTGGGTAGAGGGTCTTAATATTGCAAAACTCTTCCCTTTTCTGCCTCTCAAATAAGATGTCCGAATACATAAAAATATACCTGTATAGTAAAGAGACACTTAACTATAAGAGATACTTAAAGATAAGCCTCCCAAAAGAGCACAAACCTGCAACACAGAATACAGATTTGGCAGGCATTCGATTGTGCTTCTTGCAAGCACAATTTGCTCATTGCCTGTGCCATTTCTGTGTTTCTATGATGGGGAAAAAAAGAGGGAGAACAACGCAAATCTTATTAGGAAATAATTTTACTCACTGACTGGAAGATTTAGAACGTCAGAGGCTGTCTCTACACTACGGGCATGTTTACCTGTATGTTTGATGAGCCTGCCTTTAACTAGGGTAGCAAGTAGAACTGGCTGATCTTGCAAAGTCTATACATATCAATAGCACACCTAAGTAATAACTTAAGACTATTCAATTAATTGCAGTTTTGCAAAAGTGTGTTTGCTATTCACAAGCATAAGTAATGCAAATTTACCTGAAACGGAGTAAGAAGATTGAGTGTCAATTACTTCTATGTTTTTGGATGTATCATATTTTTGCCTTGTTCTTTAGCCAAATATTCTGTATTTATCTCTTTTAACTATACTTTATAATGAACAAATTCCTTATCTGAATCTCTTATTTCCCTCTCACCTATTTATTAATGGATTATTAATGAAAACTAGAATTCTCAAAGTGAAGTTGAATAGTCCCAGGTAAAAATCCAGTACCTTGGTTCAGCAAGGCAAAGTGTGTTACCACCTTGCTTTACTACGTGGATCTTATCATGTCAGTTCTTTTTCACTTAAATATTTCTGGAAACAGTGGTTTGTGCTCACGGTTTTGTGCCTCTTAATAAATTTTGAATACATTCATAGTTTTCAACCAACCTTTACATCGACTAGATGTCTTCAAGAAAATTATATTCCTCCCCATACACACCTTCAGACCTTTCAGTCTTAGTTAAAATATTTTTCAGGTTTTTCTCTCACAGAATAGATTATTGTAATCATTTTCCTCTTGCATTTCTCTTTTTTTCATTAACTGCATTTCTCAGTTTTCATGCCACTTCAGTGTTTAGTCATACAAATAAAGTTGATTCAGTCTACTTGTGGCAGATCTACCATGATCTCATGTTTAAATCAATATGAATAATGCAAGAGAAAGTAATACAAATTTAAAGCTGAAAGAGTCAGCTCTTTCATATTTGCAAAGCATTTGTTCACTTCTTTCAGTGTATTCAAAGTTTTAGATCTTTCTGTAAGAGTTTTTCCATTGTTTTACTAGGCACTGGATTTTACTCTTGATGTCAGTAACCTGTGGAAGAGGTTAATCTAAGAATCCTATGCTATTTTACTGCTCTAGGAGCAGGAAAAAATACTACGCATTGCTAAGCTTTCAAAGTCTAGAGCTTAAGAAAAAGCATTTTTAAAAGAAAATAGTTATCTACTTGCAACTTCTACTTACATTTGTATAAACAATAAAAATAGCCCATCAACTCTATCAAGTCTCTCTACCTGAAAGCTCACAGGTTCAGAGTGAATAAACCGCAACACAGCGACTGTAGAATTTGCCACAGAGAGACAAAGACATTTTACTTTACAAATGACTTATCTGGCTCCTGAAGGAAACAAGCTTTGTAATAGGGAAGGAAACAGGAACAGCCTCTATTACATTAAAAACTACATAAGAGTTTTGGCATACACATTCCATATTACCAAAAAGAAAAATGGTATTTAGCAGAAAAAGATAGCCTAAACAGCACCTCAGCAATCTGCCCAGAAAAAAATACATTCCCATTAGTACAGTAACATATGGAGTTTTGCAGCATATGTGGAGGCTGCACCTGGAGCATTGAGTCTCTCAGCTTGGAGTCTGGAAGCTTTTCCGACTTCCTTCTGCGTAGCTATAGGTGCTGACCCTACTGCTGGAAGACAGATAAGCAAAATGTTTTAATCTGTAGGTTAATTATTGAAATTGGTACTGCAAACAAATACTTTAGGGAACAAAGTTATTCCAAACAGATTCCTTTCTCTGCCTTCAATCCCCCGTTACACTATCTGAAGCAGAGTGTAATTGGACAATGTTTCTACTGCAAGGGAACTTTTTAAGGTGAAGTTCATGCATTATGTACAGGTTACTACAGTGGGACACTGCATAGTCACACTTCATGGACTAGTGAGATGGGAGAATTATTCCACAGAGTTGCAAAATAGAAATGCAAACTTTTATTTTTGCTAAAATGATACTTGTAAATGATGGTTAATGCATCTGTATGTGATATGTATCTGCATCTTCTCTTGCCATTCCCCAAGGGAAATTGGGGAGAAAATGATAAAAGAAAGTAAGATGGTAGTAGCGAGAAATATGTTAAATGGACACTGTAACTATTAGTGGTGGCCAGAAGAGCTCTCAATGACAGGCCTATACTCCAAGTGTTTTTTAATATACATATACCTCTACATAAACTATTGTATTGCAATGTGAAAAAGAGATAATAGCTTTTCATGGGCCAAAGAAAAGGTTTTAAAGTTTCTCAGTGTAAGTGATAAGGAAGATGCTTACAAATCAAAGAGATCTTGAATCTCTTAACTCTCTAATCTTCAAAGAATATCAAGTGAAGATAAAATACTCCTGAAGATGAATTTCCTGGCTATTGAGATAGCTTCTCTTTACATTTGCTCTTTTACAAACCTATTCCCAGGTAAAATGTTTAAAAAATAATTTTAAAAAACTTCATGGGGTGTATATACCGTCTTAAGCATTACTGAAAACAAAGAGACAGCAGCAAAAGAGGTATGGTCACTGCCATGTTTCTATAGGAAAAGGCTACCCTTTACTTTAGTTATACAAGCAGCAACGGCACTGATGTCCAAATGTTTGCACCAATTTAAAAGGTGTGAAAAGAGTAAAAAAATGGTCTTGTGGTCTTACTTGAAATATGAAGAGGTTAGAAATACGTCCTCTCAGTGCCATTAACCCCCCTCTTCAGATGACGTACTTAATCTCTCCGTTGGTGTGCAATGTCTCCACAACCCTAGTGTGCCCAGGTCACTGTGTTCCAGATCTCCATCTCTTCTGATTCCTATGTAGTCATGTGAGGTAATATTTACTCCAGCATTTGATGGTTCTCCATTGACATCTTTCCTCGCTGCCTGGCTCTGTTCCAGAGCTTTATTACATCTCTGCTCCTTTCTTTCCCTTTTCCAGTTGGTCAAGCTCCAGCTCCTGATCCAACACAACTCAGCAACTGATTTCTGCCACTGTTTCTCCCCCCCTGGGTGGGCATGTTCCAATACTTCATCTGTCCTTCTGTACGTACCAAGGATTAAGGGCTTGGATTGCCTCTCATTTTCACCAGAGGACATTACTAATAATACCACTGGAAGCATACCAGCATAAATGAGATCAGAATTCGACCCTACTTCTCAAGAACGGATAGTACAATGTAAGTATCAGACTCTGGCAATTATTTAGTTGTAAGAGGGTGTTTCTGTCTTGGGAAAACTCCTGTCTATTTAACTACCATGTAAACAAAATGTTAGCTTACAAGACCCCCTGTGGCAGGTTGTAGACTGTAATTTATATTTAACAAATACCAATTTCAGCAGTATAGAGTTCATACATGGGAAAGGAGTGGTAACTAAAATGTACTGCTAATCCTGAAATTTATTAAAAATATCCAAAGCAGCTACAGGAGTTTATACAGTCAACTCAACATGACAGTGATCATGAGCAAAAAGTTTGTGTGTGTGTGGGGGGGGGAATTTGTTTGTCAATAAGCAAAAGATATCAAAATCCAAAGCTTGCCAAGATCTTGGGAGTTAAAATAGCAGAAAACAAATGTTACCAATAAAAAACAGAGAAATCAGAGATCCGTGACATAAGTTAGAAGACAAGACTTCTTTTGCTTGTAATTCACTTTCCAATGCTTCTGTGTTCCATTTTGTTCCCATCCCCCATGAAAAAACATGCTTGATAACACATTCTGTAACACTGTACTACATATTTCCACTATCAGATCCTTGTAGCATTGCTGGCTAAAAAGAGAAGAGAATGTAGTAATTTCAGACATCCTGCATGTATGGTATCCTGACAGGAAAAACACATTACTCACTCGGAATTGCAAGGTAATGGTATACGATCTATTCATACACATACCTAACAAAGGCAAGGAAAAGCAATTCTCTTCTCCATTCTTCCATATTCTATTATTATGCAGTGTTTAAAAATTGCAGCTTGTAGGACTGCTTTTTCAAGAACTCTTTGCCAAAAGAATAATTCAGCCCAGAAACAGAATTCTTTTTCATTCTTATCTGAACCAACTTCAGAATAGCTAATCAGACCAAAGTCCTTCATGTTTAAATTTCCAAGCCAAACAAGAGCTTAAAGAGAAAGCAAAACACAGTTTGAATATTCTCATGCCTATTAAAAAGAGAAAATCATTAATGTTGCAAGCTCCTATATGAGTTATAGGACGTAGAAGGTAAAATTAATTAAAACTGCATTGCGATATGAGGTTCCTGTAGCTCCTTCCTGGTTTAGCACTTGCCACTGTACAAGGAGAATGTGATCCATCTGTTGGATAGGTACTTAAGGCAAATGACTCCTTGCAAGAATCAGAAACTATTTGTGGCAGTGGTATTTAAGGTCCTACAGCATTCTCTGGGTATACTGATACAAGATGACGTTACAAAGGAGTAAGACCAAATCAGCAGGAGTTACACACAAAAAAAGAAAATATATTTTATCTTTTTACATCTATTTCAGTAAGCACTGGGAAAAAAACAGTTATTTTTAGTACCTCTTATGTGATGCATAACAATGAAGGAAGCAGATTTATATAAACTCGTAAGGATGAGATTAAGGCAACAGAAAGAGATTATCCCATTTAATTTAAGGATTATTTTACCAGGGCTAGCAGATAAGTTTATTTCTACAGGGATGAGAGGCAGTGTAAAACATAGTAATGTGCACAGATAGCTTCAGACATCCTTCATCAGTCCCATTCTAAAATAAGCTCCACCACTTTAAAATACATCAGCAACAAAATAGATTTTGAATATCATGTTTTCTTATCTGCAAGAACCTACAAATGCCATCACACACCGTAAAATCCTAAATTGCTTTAGCATATGTACAGTAGGTGAGTACTCCTTCCCAAGAAGCAGATCATTTATAGTTCATGATAGCCCATTCAGACAGTTTACCAAATTTGTTTATAATATGCAAAGTAATTTATTCCTTTAATTAGATAGAATTAGCTGCAAGAAGCTCAAAGTGATCTTATAAACCTATCCTCATTTCTCTTTTAAAATAATGATTTCTAAGCCTTTTAAAAAGCTTCTCTCTCTCATTTCCCCACCTGAAAAACATCAACAGCTTCCCATCTTCCACCCTGTGTCCTGTCTATGTAGCTCTGAACTTGCAAGGATTTAAGTACATGTTCAAGCTGTGTTCACAGGGAGCAGCTCCCCTGAGCTCCAGGCTCACTTCCATGAAATGCTTTGTATGGTACCTGGCTTTAAAATGTCCTCCATCTTGCATATGAATCCTTGAACAGAAACTTAATTAATCAATATTATTAAAACAAACATGGCGCATTATAAAACAGGAAGATAACTGCATTTTTAATGAAGCATTTTAAATGCACAACAGCCATACAGGTTTGTTTATTTTATTATCCATTGTGGGCAAAGGAAAATATTGATTTATGCCAGTCTTTACCTTATTAATTTAGTAAGAATATAATGTGAATACAAAAGAGACACTCCTCTTTCGAAGATATTTCAAAAGGTATTTTTTCTTCACAATACTTAAGGAAAACTGAATCTAACTATCTGAAGTGCTATGTAATCTCCGATAAACATGCTCAAAATCTTCCAAAATCAAACCATTATTAGTCTCCTGTTACAAATCTATGCAGCAGTACAAGTTTAAATTTTTAAAAAGTAATTAGAAGGAAAGCAGATCAGAGATTTTCTGGTATAACAGAGACCTAACGCGTTTGAAGGAAGCTGATCCAAAGTTGGTGTCTCCTATCTAGGACATCAGGAGAAAATTAGTCTTTTTAGTGACTTCAATGGAAGTTGAATTATATGGTTAAAAAAGTACATTCTTAAACTTTCAGTTGACCCTTGCTCTTGTTCATCTTTTCCCATACAGCACATCTGCTCGTCTGCATACCAGATCTCCAGAAATCTCATCAGTCCTTCCTTACTCCCCTTTACATCCCTCCCACTCTCTACCACATTTATGTAGCAAGGCAAATCAAATCTGCTTTCCTCACCATCCTTATAACCACATATTTATTTATCTGCAGGCCTCTTGACTAGGTTTCTCCCTTAGACAAACATAAAAGCATTCCTGGGTGCAACCAGTTCTCCCAGGTTACTCTTTAGACTGAGCCAGAAATAGCTCTGAAGTTTCCTCTACAGACACTTGCTCTTTACTCCCCATAACTAGTACATAAGTTTAAATACATGGCTAACAACACAAAACGCACTGGGGTGAATGCATGCTAATTGCAGCAACTAACAGAATGCTCGCATCCATTTAATATGTGTGTGTTTGTGTGTGTGTACACACATATATATATATATATACATTTGATACTTCCCCTGTAAAGGCAGTAGTACCACAAACAGCTCAGGAATGGTTCAATTCCACCAACATCTAAAGCAGTTCAGATATTATGCTGCTGAAGAAACACAAAACCTGCCAGGTTTTGCATCTTAACATATTCCATACTGCTTTTAAATCTACCTTTTTGATTAATTTGACAGAGCTCCCTGCAGAAACAGAAATCTAACTGTACAAATGCTCTGACCATATCTGATTACAGATATGCATTATTGGTTTTGGCAATTTATCATACAGACACTGATGGCAGTTTCATATTTAAGGTCATGCTCAAGCTTATATATATATTCCTGTTTCACATTCTGAAGACTCAATTTTGTTTTAATACTTAATATATTCAGAGCACAAATTGATCTTTTACAGTACTTCTTTATTAAGGTGTTTCCTTTCATACTTAAGAAAGGCAAATATACCTTTTTAAACATTTTCGTTAAAATGTCAATGTTTATCTTTGTGTCACTAGCTAGTGAACCTTAGTCCACAAATTCCAGACAGCCATACAAACATTTTCAAGCAGAGGGCTCTTGCAAATTTTAAACACAAAGTGTTTCATTTTCTAAAGAGAACCTGAAAAAATAGCTATTATTTCTATTACTTGATGTTGCCTTCTTAGCTTAAAACCAACAATGGTTTCTGACCTAAGATGCTTTTCTGTCCTCTGCTTACCCAGATCTCAGCAGTGTTTCTCAGGATGAACCAGCAAAGCAATGTAAAAAATATGCCAGGGAGAAGGCTGCTAAGTAGCAGAGCTGGGCAGAAGATTCCCTACTCCTCTTTGGTTCCTCCATTCACCTCACTCTTCTGCTGCTTCTTAATTCTGCAGGTTCCTAATTAGAGTTTTCTATCCACTCCTGACTACTTATTTCCACATTAAATGTTTCTGTTAAAACATCAGCAGTTCTTCTTGGAATAGGAGATGGCTGGAAAGATTCTTTAAAGCTCTTAAAGATGAAGGGAAAACTAAGAAACTGCATTAGGCTAGCAACATGTCACCTTGAACAACTTCTGCCCAGACATACTCCTCCGCTATCAGGGCCTGAAGGAGCCCGTGAATCAAACTTCTGTCATCCCCTCATAACACTCCAGCCTGTCATGCTGCCAAGCAGTGAAAGATGTCAGAGTTAAAAGGGGCGAATGAGGGATTGTGAATGGAAGATGGTGATGAAAGAAAAGACATGGAGGGGAAACATCGGTAACTAGAGTAGAATAGATTTTCCAGACAGTGAGATTTCTGGCAGAAAATGGTGACTTGGAAGAATCATAGAATTACTCAATAGCAGTGCACGAATGTAAGCAATGCAGGAAGGGTATGCAGCTGATCCATCATGGCCAGGAAAGCTGGGGAAGGAAGAGCGATGTATCTGTGGGACAGAGTTACTATAATAGCAATTATAATACACAAAAGTGCTCACAGAGGAAATGCTATTATTTAAACTTCAGTAGCAAAAGCCAGGCTGGCCTTTACTTGCCTTGGTCTCTTTCTCCTAACACCTCCACATTTAGCAAACTCTCTGGCTTCTCAGGTAACTCCCAGTTCCAAAATGTGAGCCATCCCCCACCAAAATAACACCCAAATGAATACCCAGAGTTTCCACCTTCCCGTTTACTGAATCACCTTCACATCACTTCCTTTGTATTGAGACATTACCTCTATTTCTACTGCAAACTAAGGTACAAGCATACAATTCTTTTTAATAGTTTGTCATTACCTCCACTGAAAAGACAAACACTAAAGAACCACCCATGTGTTCTTTGCTAAAGAACATATCATCACTCAACACTAATAATCTTTCCAATTGCAGACCTGATTACCATTTTATGGTTGTTCAAGTACAGAAAATGCTCATTTTCAAAGCTTGGAAGTAGCTGCAAAGCCATCTCTACTGTTAATATTATACTCTCTCTGCATCCCAAATATTGCATGCAATTTTGTAATGAGATTCACAACATAAGAACAAGTAAAAAACAAACTTATAATTGCTGAACATTCTCTCTTGGTCAGAATAGTGAAAGTCAGTCTTGGGAAGGACTGTCCCTGTGCAGTTTTCCAAATCTGCAGAAGGCAGATGCAAAGCCATCCCCATCAGTTGCCTCTCAACCCCAGTATCTCTGCTGAAGCAAGCACAGCTCCAGAGGCAGCTGGAGGGGTGGGGAACTGGCAACTCCCTGCCTGGCAGGGTATTGGGGAGAGAGCTGCTGACACTACCTTCTTGCAATTTCAGAGAAAAAGTACTGCAGTATGGCTTTTCCCTTGCCTGGTAAATGTTGGGTAAGCATATTTACAGGCCAAAGGGAGAAGTAAAGAAAAACCAAAACAAAAAATCCAGATCTAATGTCTGCCCTGTGTATGTTGTAGATAACTCAATACTGTAGAATCTGTAAAACTTAATACACTATACCTCAGCAAAAATATTCTTTTTTTTTTTTTTTTTTTTTTCCAATAAAGAGTGAACATGTCTTTTATTGCACTTCCTTGGTCTAAGAAACCTGCAGAGCAGAGGATAAGAAAATCCTCAGCTCACCACACATTTCTGGCAAGTCTTCCAAGGTTGTGTTCAGAATTCGTTTCTTTCTACTACCTTAAATTAAAGAACACCACATGAATGCAATTAATTTTTTTCTGTGTTTTGACTCTTTTGACCCCCCAATATTAAATGTATATTATGAGCTTGGTCCCTTCATTTTGCCAACAAATGAAACATTAGGTCCACTTTAACAATTCAGTATATCTGTTTGGAGTGCCAACATGATGAACCTGTCAAAGCGGTTGGTCTAGAACTTTCTGTAGAGTATTAAGCAAACGTTATTGCTCCTTCCACATACCAAAAAGTACTAAAAGCCTTATGTAGAGCTCTTAAAAGTATTTGTCCAGGTTTAGAATCAATACTTAAAAGAGATCTTGTGAAATATATTATCACAGCAATGCCAGGATCAAGTTGCAGGATACCAGCATGCCAGGAAACACCGTGGCTACCAAAGCTGCACCGCCATCTGAAAGGGAGATATGATTCATGACCCAAAGCCGCACGGCAAACCCGGAGAGAGGTCAAGATGTTCTACTAATGGCACAAAGTGACTGCAGTCCATTTGGAGAACGTCCGCTAATACTGAAGCTTTGATCTGCTAGACGTTGATTCGGTAGAACTTCCTTTTATCCTGCCTTGACAGCAGAAAGCCTAACGACTGCATCAGCAAGCCGTGCTATCACAGCTCATTACATGTGATATGTATGAGGAAGGCAGAAGTGCTGAATGGCTTTTATCAGCATTAGTTTAGGATAACAATCTTCTTGTGTCTCATAGCTAACTGCTGAATATATACTGTGACATTTGATGAGAAATTTCAGTATCCTGCACCATAAGCATACTTAAGCTAAGAAAATAAAGTTTACATGCTAATTACATGAGATAAGGACAAAATATGACAAATGAAATTGCACTGAAAGGCTAATTACCAGTGTATGACAGCCAGATGCATATCTTGAAGCAGTTCCCACTGGGAAACTTGAACAAGGGAATAAGGAAATACACACATTAAAAATGTGGACAACTTCAGGTAAGCCCTCTTGCAGGACAGCTATGCGAAGGATAAGGATAAACCTCCAAATAATTCTGGCAAATCAAAGTGATGTTCCAAAATCAATACAGCATTCAGTAAAGATACGATTGTGGAGAGTAACAATTCTGAAGAAATCAATAGCACACATACAAAAGTGAGGGAAAATTCAGTTATCATTGGTACAATAGGAGAGAACATCAGTTCCACAGCGAGCAATATCTGAATGCAAATCAGTAATGCAACGCAGCTTCAAAAAAGGCAGATTTTATTCTTGAATTTATTAACAGGAGTGCATAAGGTCTGTCAACTTAGTTTGCTGCTGATAGGCTTCTCCATCAGCACCGCGTTAAGATTTGAACAGAACACCTTAAGAAAACCTGCCGAGAGAGGAACATTCATTGTCTCTTCATAAAAGTATGTAACTAAAAAAAAAAGTCATCTGCTGTTTCCCCATGTCAGTCTGTGGAGATAAAATAATAATCATTTTAGTTTCTGGCAAAAAGATGTAGGTTTAATACCAGGAAAATCCTTCTAATGATTATGGTAATGAAACACTGAAGCACGACAAACTATAGGAGTCTATTCAACTACGGGTTCTCAAAAGCAGGCGACGAGCTCCAAACTAGACAAAGATCTAGTTACACTTGCATCAGCCTGAGTACAAGCGGTTAAGCTAGACGCTCTCCGTGCCCCTTCCAGTCTGGCCTCTCCGTCAGTCAGGCAAAGGGCCCACGGACATGCCTGAGGTCGGGCAAATTCCTGAGGGTCTTTTAGTGCTTCAGACACACACACACACACACAGGATGACAAGTAGTTTCCTGTAAGATCACACCAGTTTTATAGCTGCCTAACAATAGTCATGCATTTGCTGATTAGGAATAACAAAACGCTTAGCAAAATTCTTGTACCATGCCAACACTAATTTTTTTTCCTGAATGTACACACACAGTATATGAAAAGATACACGTAAGTAAAGTTCACACTTTGTGTGTGTGTGTGATATGTCTAGGATGCAGACTTTATTGAAACAAGTACGCATGAGCCTCGCTCCTTCTATCTTAAGCAACATGTTCCAAAAAATAAATGGGATGTGTAGGTCTGGTTATTTTCAATCAGCTACTATAATCTTTTTTTATTTGTTTGTTTAGAAAAAAGTAAATATAAAGTAACATAGTAAACTCTAATATAAAAAGGTAACCATCACACTCTTCAAACACAGCATAAAATCCAATCTCACAATGTCAAAAAAACCCAGCTTTTGCCTGCCAAACAGCTCTTACCTGTCACATCGCTTTTACCCTTCAAATAAAAGAACAAGAGACTATACCAGTTAGCTTCTGTGTAATCCTTTCTACTATCATTCCTAACTGCATTTACAAATACCTTTAATATACTGTGATAACTGTGCTGCCAGGTTTTCTATTCTGTCTGGGAAATACTCTCCTTTCTTTCTTTTTTATTTCTTTTTACATACAAATATATATGAGTTTCAAAACATGTCAAACCTTCAGATTTGGCTCATCAGAAGTGACACTAACAAGACAGTCATCTGATGAGATAATTTGCCCCTTACCAGATTAAAAAAAAAATATATATTAAAAAAAATCCCATTTTGCTGTCTGCCAAGCCCTATCAATTCAATGAATACAGTCCTCTTGACACTGAATAGTTTATTTTCATAAATTATTTCTTCCTAAGTGTAGAGTTATCTAAGTGACAGAATGTATACTCATGAGAAGACACAAGGGATCAATTTATTGCCATCTTTGTGATTATATTGCTGGCTCTCTGCTACATTTGCAGCTGTCACCGTCTTTGCATTTAATACAGCTGTTTTGCCATGAAAACTCTGTCTTAACACAGTACACCAAAGCTGAAAGGGGGAGGAAACTGCTTTTTATTCTTATTTACTCCTTACTCGATACTGGAGAACGTTGACTAGTTAGTCAATGCTGTTCATTGTTATTGCTACTATAATGAACGAGTTAACATTATATAGCCATTATTATATCCTCAGATCATCTTTCTAGTCCTTTTTCTATAATTTGGAGCTGTAATGATGGGATGATTCTCCAACTGTGCTGTTGACTAACTTTTTTTTTTTTTAAAAAAAGAAAAGACACTGTTTTGCAGTGAGAAAGTTTCAGATGTACAAACCAGTGCAAAAACTGACTGCAGTAGGCACATCAAGTAGCATCAAATCTCTCAAATTCATTAATAATACTTTAAAACATATATTAAAAAAGGAAATTCTACAAGATCAAAAATTATGCACAGATTATCAGCTTTGCCAAGAAGTCACACGTAATCCATTTAAGTGTTTATAATGCTTAAACTTTCTAATAAGAACATTTATTGAATTTTTGATGTTTGAAATTTAATTCATTATCAGTATCTCCTTATTTATTCAGAAGTGCATGCCTCTATCAATCTGCAGAATTCTAGACAGGAATTTTTCTGATATGTAAAGTAAGCCTAAGAACTAGACATGAGGAATGAGAGTAGAATAATAGATAGCTAGTTGGCTATCTATTGTAATAGTTTCGTTTGTTTATTTCTTTACTGAACTTATATCAGTCATGTCAGGGAGCTGTACACAATTTTCTGTTAACAATTATCTTCATTAAAAGGTAATTCTGAAAACCTCATTGGAGGTAACTTGGAAATGACTGATGGATTCTTCATCTCCTACCATATTAAAGGAATGACAACAGAACACACTACGTATCATCAGCAGATTAGGCTGTAAGTAGATAAGGAAGACTTCTTAATCCATATCATTAGATTTATGTCATTGATTTGATGGAATTCTTTCAGGAAAGACATACTGTTATTTTTGTCTAATGGCATGACACGGTGTTATGGGAAAAGATATTAAATTACTTTTATATTCTCTGATGCTTCTTAATGCAGATACATTTTTTGCATTTTAGATATGAGGTATCTTGTGGTCTTCCTCCTCCTTCTCACACTTGTCACATTTCTTCATTTTGTTGCTGCTGAGGTAGACTGAATGCACTAGCACATGCAGTCTCCCAACAGCTCCAAAGAGTCACTGCCTATGACACAGAAGGACTTTTCTCAGATGGTGTCTTATTTTTGCTGCTGTTGGTTCAACTACCCCAATATCAACACCACCCCACCGGCCATAGGAGCTTGGGAACTATGACACCCCACCTACACCTGTGCATGTAAAGGGACCTGATAGCTACACCACTGCTGACTGATGGCACTCCAGTTTTCTGGTGTCTACTTTTAATAGAGTAGATCTGAGGGACTAATGGGAGATTTGAAGAAAGAACGCTTAGACTAAAGAAAGCCACCAAAGTTTAACTGTGTGGGCAGTCTGAAAATACAATGAAACTACATAAAACGATGTTGTTCTTTGCAGCAGAGTAAGTCACGTGATTCTTAAAAGCATACAGTTTGAGCTGTTCACAGTCAAAAGAGCTCAAATATGTTTTTATGTTGTTTCAGTTTTGGTGAAACTTTTTCAATTTTGCAGGTTTGCTACAAATAGACCATTACTGCAGTAAACGTAGACTCACTTTAGCTTCAATTGCTTTCGTTCTTTTGAATAAATGCTGAGAAAAAAAAAAAAGTAGTTTTTCTATATAAAAACTATATCCCTTTTTCACTTTCTGTACTCGTCCTCTCTGCTCTGGCTCTAGGCAAAAAAATCCAACAAAAGCTTACATTCTGCAAAAAGAGGTAATCTCACTCCCACATTTCCTAACCTCCTCAACTTGGTCTAGTGGGACTCAGATCAGCAAGTGCTGTAATGCAAATGACGTTTCCAAACCAAGTAGACATTATAAAAATTTCGTAAAACCAAATCCTTAATCCTAGTTAGCCTAGGAAGGAAGGAAGGGTGGGGGTTACTTCAAATATCAGGAAATCTTACTAACGTTATTCTAAAAAGCTGAAATCAGACTATGATTATATGACATGATAAATGCTTTATGGTAGCCACACAATTATGCCACACGCTAAATTATCAATTCCACCACTTTCTAGCTGAGATCCTAGCAGTGTTACTCAGACTAAATAACACAAGTAAACTACAAAACATGTCTCCGCTCTCTAGGGAAATACCTCTACCACCCAGCTGCAGAGCTGTCAAGATGTAAATAACATTCTGAGGGAATCTGTGGACAACAGACTGGGATTTTCTTCTGTCCTCCTTGTTCTGCATCAGTTCTGTAGGGCACTGATTACAGCAAGCTGCAGAATTCCTCTTTGGGGTCCAAAGCATGAAATGGTACCCATGGCCATGATGCAGGACTAAGAATTTCAGTGATAATTAAGAATTCTACTGCTTCTGTGTTCCTTTAGTGGTCTTTGGTGCTTTTGATGAAGACTGCAGGAAGTACAGTTTTGATTAAAAAGTGGCAAACGAATAAATACTTGTAAACGTGGAGAAAGACACTATCAGTCTGCTAATAAGCAAGCCTCACGGCTGTCATTTAAACCCTTCAAAAGCTCACATGCTTAAAAGTTTCTATTATCTTATTTTTATTTTGAAATAGCTTTATTGCTGATAACTATACAATATCTTAATTTTACTTTTTAATTTGCTGGCTTTCCTTACTTAAAATAAAAAGCTGTATTCATTCCCTTTATATTATGTTTACTCCATCATCACAAAGTACAGTTCATATAACTTCCTAAATCTCTAATTAACATTGTTTACATTTTGTTTAATCATCTAGATATCAAAGCCACAGTCATTTCTTGCCATTTAATAAGGCAAACATGTAAATAACAGTTGGCTTTTTAAAGGATTCAAAATCTATAAAAATAGTTCAGTGATAGTCATTAAAATATGTCCTGCAGATGGCTGCATAATTTGGATTTCCATTTTGTTTCTTTGTTACATAGCCTCCGATTTGTTTACCTTTATTCCTTTTGCAATTTAAAACCAAATCAGCACATTTTCGATACAACTTTAAATAGATGTATTTTTATGTTATTTAATGTTTTATATTCTTAGCAACAGTTCCGTGAAAAGACTTCAACACGTTTACAAACAGTAATTTAGCCCAATCTGTGAACTAGATAGGTATTTATTTATAATAAAATAACTTTTGCCAAAATCAGACACAGAGTTACGACGTGCCCAGTTATGGTTCACTCATACAGCCAGGAGCAAAACCAAAGAACCTTTCCAGCTTGATTTCAAGAAAATTTCCTGTCATTTACAAAGTTTACTCAATAATTTCAGGCCATTTAGATGTCCTCCCTAACAAATCCCTGCATTCTCTTCTTTTTCAAATTTCTCTTCCAGATTTGCTTGCTGCAACTTACTACCTATCACAGGAACTAAGCAAAGGCCATGACTGGTGATATTTTAAAATGAACAATATGCTCAAATCATAAGAATTAATTTATGGACTTTCTGTAACTATGGACTTTCCAAATATCTTTAAAAAGTCTCAAAAATACATTGGGCTCAAGTCTGCATGCCCCCTACAAAGGGCTGTAATTCTCATTGAACCAAAAGCTTTCATGGAGATATTGATTGATTCTGTCAGGTGCAACATCCAGTGTTCAGGAAATTCTACCTTATGAAAAAAAGAAAAAAGAAGTCTCTTATATTCAGCAGTGCAGAAAACTAGACCTCAAAATTGAGTGGGACTTATAAAATCACTATCACGCAAACGAGTGAATTTTGAAAAACACGTTCTTCTTTCTTTAGCTGTGTAGCCAAACTCAACCTTGGTTAATCTGTGCCCAAGTATAAATGAATGGATTGTTAGAATATTAGGTTATTAGGCTTAGGTTATTAGCTATACTTTTAAAATGAGTTTTTTGTTGATTTCTTTTGTTTTGTTTTAATTTGAGATACCTCCTTTGAACGTGCTCTATAAAGACAAGGAGACAGAAGTGTGCTTTGATGTGCTCCAGCCTGCTCCTACTCATCAGAAATTTCCAGAAGACAGGCTGGCGTTAACATCTAGCTATACATACAATTTATGAGATTACATTAGGTATATTTCAAATACTAAATTCATAATTTCTGCTATGCTTCATTTTTGTCTGAACAGCATGGGCTTAAGGGAGGATGATTCAGCCACTGGTGCAACAACTAAACAGTGGAGGTCATCTGTTCCTACCAGCCTCCTGGTTTTGTTTGCTTGTGACAACTGGCCAAAGAAAGAAAAAAAAAAAAAAAAAAAAAAAAAAAAGAAAGAAAAAAAGGTCTTTAATTCCAAAATGAAGACCATCTGAAATAAGCCATTTTCTTTTTAGGTGTTCTAGCTGAAAGGCTGCACCTGTTTGGGACTGTAGCTTATTGCAACAGCTTGGGCTACAAATAAGTTTCCCACATTTCTAGTTGTAAGCATCCAACACTGTTTTTTCAAATGCTCCGAGTATACTTGCAATATAGAACAGAAGAATGAAACACAAAACTATGTTGAGCACAGGGGAGGGATATCTTTCCTATTTAAACCTTCTTATCTTCAAAGAAGGTCTGAGACCAGCAAAAAATGACTGGGGCTAAAAGAAAGCTCTAATAGTCCACAGATAAAAAGCCATCGAAGAAAACGTTGATCTTTTGCAATATTTAAAAGGAATAACAGTTTCCTAAGAATTTGTCAATTCTAAAGACAAACATCGAAGTGAATCTGTTCTTTTTAAATAGGACAGAACTTTGAATCCAGCCTTTCTATTCAAGTGACTCACCTGACAGCAGGTTTTTACTGTGATCTTGCGGTATAGTGATGCTCAATTTCTACATACATCTTCAGTTGAATCTGATATCCTTCCTTGCTTTTCTTTCAGCTTTTCTAACCTTTGGCAGTATTAGCTCTTTCTATTTTTTTAATCTTCCTTCCCACTCAGAAAACAAAAGCTCAATCTTGCAGCACATGAAAAGCTGTGCAAAGAATATTGTGTGTTTGGGGGGGGGGGGAGGTTATTTTGTCTTAAGACACCACATGCATTAGAAATAGGTTTTTGTTATCGATTTTCTTTTAAATGGTGTGGGCAATTTTCGCTTGCTCTACCCAAAAAGTCATTCTAGAAAATAGAGAAAGATTACATTTTTTATTCAGATTTCTGGAGAGAGAGAGAGAGATGGTAATTAGCTCAATCAAGAGAAAGCTCTTGAATTCCCAGTTCACGGTCAAGGTTGCAGAGATCCCTCTCCTAAACCTCTTGCCTCAAAAATGCTGGGTTTTTTGGTCTTATTTCTTGCTCTTTCTCTGTCTTAAAGTGAATCATTTTCTGGCTGTACTCTTTGAAATGGAGCAGAAATCTATGCAGAATTTTAGATATGAGAGGGGCTTTTCCTACTTCAGGATGCAGGAACTGGGACTTGACAGAGGAAGCAGACAGAAAGAGATAAAAAAGAAAAATAGAAGCTTGTATTGGTATAACAACCAACCATCACGCAAGGGAGGAGCTGAGGAATACAAGACCATTCATTCCCACAGGAAACATGTAACTTCTAATCACTACCTAGCAGTTATAAGGAGCAAAGGAAGAAAGGACTTTGAAGACAGAAAACTGACTTACCCCTCAAAAGGCTGAATATATGAAGCGATCACTTGTTTATATGGTTGTCGTCAGTTATTTGCCTATGTCTTGTCCAGAAGCGGAAATTTTAAGAGCTACATCAAACACAGGCATCTCACCTTGTCTAACGTGACAATCTGGAATTGCCCCTCCTCTCCTGACTGAAGACAAAACACTGATCTCTTCCCTACACAGCCAGAACACCGTTTCCTGCTCAGCATCTGCTTTTTCTGATCTTGTCCATTTCTTCGATCAGCTAATCATCTTTTGACAAACTACTTGTGAAGCCAACATAAAAACAATTTTGAACGTACTGCTAATAGTCATGTTAGTGAAGGTGTTCTATGTATCTACTAAAGAAGGAAGGCTAAAAACGCTATTAAGATTGAGTAGTAACACAGACTTTCTTTAACAAAAGAAACAATTTTTTAGAGCTATAAATCACCAGCAGCATTAGGCAGATTTAACTTGTGATTTTTCACAGCATGAGAAGATGCAGAGATTATGACCAAAATATGTAGGTTACTGGATTAAGCTGGATGAGGACTCTGGAATTACAACTTTTGTTACAGACTTTCTTCTCCTTCATGACTTACTTTCCCTACCTGGTCCTAAAGAAAAAGATCTTTATGTCTGAGAAATGTCTGTATCAAAAGAACACTACAGAAGCCAGATTTATTTATTTCATTTTAAATTTCACTGAAGAGCCCTTCTAAGGACAAGTGTATCTGACAGAAAGTCAGAAGCTGTTTAAAAATGGCACTTCTTCACGCTTAAAGCACATTCTAGGCTGTAAAACTTAAAATTGCACACATGAAAAATACAAAACCAAAACACCCCTCTCAAACTAATATCTACTTGGAAACCAATTAAATATTCAGAAACTCTCCATGTCAATATTTATACTAATTTCAGTTGTATTTAATTGACTCACAGCTTATTTGTCTTTATCTGCTATTTTGCCATTTTTCTTCAAAAGATTTTTATTTAAAAAGTTGCAGGTAGTTCACCTTAGGTTTTTTTTTCAGAACAAACCATTAAGGGTGAACTAAATGATTTACCTACGACTTGTCAGAATGAACTCTTCAAGACCAAAATCCTCAGAGATTTGACAGTATTCAATGATCACTTCAAAAATGCACTTATCTCTGTCCTCAGTTCAGAATGGCTTTACAGGATATTTTTTTTCCTCTTTAATCTCTTCAATACATTAAGTTCTATCTTCATTTTCATTGAATTTGCTTTGCTACACTATACTTTGTATAAACACAGGTTTTCTGGAAGCATATTCACAAAAAAATACAACAGGCAGGCTAACAAGGTTATGCTGCATATACGCAAAGATAACAAACTCAGAACATTTCATTTCAATTACCATGATTAGAAATGGATATCAAAAAAATAAAGTAGAAATATAACATATTTGAACAAAAATACTCAAAAATTGGATACAAAATTAGCTTTTCTGCTATAAATTACTGTTAGTGTCTATGGTCTCCTTGCTATAAGCAAGGATATTGTAGGCTGTCTCAAGCTGTCCAAAAATAATTATTAAGAAATAACCAGTGATTGTAGAAACTTAAACCTTTCCTTGAGTTATGAAATTAACTTTTAAAGTATCTATTGTGATAAATATAGGTCATTGCATGTTTTATTTTCTGACCTAATTCAACCACTTGAAGCAGAACTGCTTGTCAAAGTCAATCTACGTTCTCAAAATGTGTGCCTAGTATGTTGAGTGAACACTGTTTGCAACTCAGCCATTTCCCCAAGCCTCAGTTCAGCAGAATTATCTGCAAAAAGAATTGAGTAAAAGTAACAGATGCAACTTCAATATGACCCCACATCATCTTCTAATTTATATTATAAGAGGAGATGCTTATGTTTCTTCATCCACCAAAGTCTTTGTGATACAAGATCTCATTTCATCATGTCATCTGAATTATGGCATTATCTCTCCCCACTGGGCCTCTTGTGTGAAATAACAATGTCAGCATGAACTCTTTACTGAATTTAGCTTTCTAGTCATGTTATCATAAATTGGTTTGAGTACACAGGCTGCAAAAATGGAGAATGACAAATCAAATAATCCGCAAGGGAGAAGAAATCTTTAATAGCTTCTTGCCTGTCAACTCGTTATTACAAAATGATGACAAACAGCATTGCACTGGTAACTTTTCTAGACATTTGAACCTTGCCTTATAACATAGTAACTTGAAATCATATTTAAAAGGTCAGAGGCCTCAAAAAATGAAAAATCATACTAGCAACTCCCTCTAGATTAGCAGAATATTATTGCTTTTATAAAAAAAAGACATACAAAATAAACATGTTAAGCTGAAGACTATGCAAAACATGGAGCTACATTCATCTAGTGGTGTGTTGATTTATTTGTTCCAGTGTTATAAACTAAGAAAATAATTAATTTCTGACAAAGTATGTCTTTTTGGAAAAACTTCCCAACGCAGGTAGTTCTGTTTTTCCGACCTCTCACCTTTCATTTCCACATTATATTAAAAAAAAAAAAAAAAAGTACTTCAGAAATTCTGTATACATGTAAAGTCAGCAGCAGTAAAAATATGTTACATTGTAAAAGTCCAAATTACATAATTTTTCTTTTAAAATTACCTTATTTTTATAGCATTCATGGAATATGGGCTCCCTCCAGTGGTAAAATTAACATTCACAAATTTTCACACTTATGTGCTTAATTGTATTGCCTAATCAACAAAGTAACAATCACACACATTGAGGGTTGAGAGTTTAAATCCCTTTTGAGATGAGATTTTCTTTTTTTATTTACAATCACACTGCTTTTAGGTTTAGAGTTTTTTCGGTTTTGTTTTTTTTTTATTATGCCAGATGTAGACACTATTTTTAATCACTTTATTCCTTGTCACATAAAATTTCAACATTTTAAGTTTCAAATCAAACTACCTCTCTAAAGACAAGCTAGACCTTTATAATAGGAAAATACATGCTTCTGTAAGTTTATGTACCACACACTTCACCCCTTACTTACAAAAGAAGAGAAAAAAAAGAAAGAAAAAGGTAGTGTCAAAACCGACAGAGGCCATACATATAAGTATGGTACACTACATACTTATATAATGGGGCTTATAGAGAAGAACAAGGAATAGTATCTTCCAGCTCTGGCCTACCTTTGCTCTGTTCCTTCCCATTGCAGGATGCAAGATTCTACTTCAGTCTTAGGATCGTATCAATTGAAGACACTGCCATTAATGTACGGGAATATTGTTGGCTTTGGCTAACACCAGAGACAGTGGAGTTTTTTGGAAAGCTGCTAACTTTGTTACAGGTAGTTTTAAATGTCGCTAGATGTTCTTTGCAAAATGTGAGAAAAAATAAACATATTCTTGCCTTTTACCTCCTGATTTGCTCACCATGAAATACTTATATTTACCAGTTCCACATACAGTACATTACAGTATACTGTGCCTATTATGAAGCAAAATGTTGATTTAGGTATCAGCATTTTAGATTAAAGGATCTGAAATGATTTAGTGGAATGAGCAATTACATTTAATCACAGTTTTTCTTGTAAAAACAATCAGCAACATATTTTTAACTTTGCTGCAAAAATGGGAAAAAAAAAGCAATTTCTTTCTCCATCAAATCACTATCCAAAAAAAAAAAAAAAAAAAAAAAAAAAGAAAAAAAAGTGTATAGTGGCATGGTACAATATTTGCACATGAAATTAGTAAGAAAACAGTAAACAAAGATAGCCAAGTTAAGCAGGATCAAAGGAGAGCTAACCTGGCCCAAATCTCAGGAATCACAAATGTGTGCACAGGAACTTAGGGGGGCAGGTTTAGCTCAGTTGGTTAGAGCGTGGTGCTACTAATGCCAAGGTTGTGGGCTCAGTCCCTGTATGGGGTAGGCTGAGGGTTGAACTAGATGATCTCCAGAGGTCCCTTCCAAGCTTACCATTCTATGATTCCTTGAGTGTATAACATCACCTTGTGACTTGCTTTATTGCAGTGTTTGAAATAGTTAAGCTATTTTCTAAGGGAGAAGACATAAACTGGCATTTGCAGCTCAGAAAAAAAAAAAAGTATGTGCATCTCATTTGTGCAGTTGCCCTGATTCTATAAATAGGGAACAATGGAACAAGGAAACAATGTAAACACTATCATATATCAGTATAACTTAATATACTATTTGTCTGATCTATCAACACACATTTTGATCTAGAACAGAACCTCTCATTTATTTATGACACTCATATTCTGAAACCTTCAGAAGCATTTCCCCCATCACTTGCAGAAAGAAGTTGTTCTTCCCTAATATTCAAATATGGAAAATGACTCAAGAAGATGAATTCAAGGCCATCCTAACAGAGAACGCAAAAATACCCATGGATGGGAGGGATCTCAGAGGCCACGTAACCACCATTCCATTGACTTTGAATTGGTATGTGTCACTTGGAAGTGTTAGCAATCTGCTAATAGGCATTTGAGGCACAGAAACAGCTGTCTTAAGCTATCCACATGAATTGAATTAATGTATTAAGCGACCAGCAGAAACCTCTTTTATGCCCCTCTCTTTCACTAGGACTTCTTCTTGGCCTTTGCTCATCAGAGCATATCTAGAAACCAGCTCATCACTCTTTGAGGTCAACACTAAAATTCCACTGACTTTAACAAGAATCAAACTGAGCCTGAGAAACAAGCCAAGATATGAGAGCTGGCATTTTATTGGAACATCCTCCTGAATTTTGTCATAAAGATAGAACTGACCCCAGATACCAAAAGCTGCAAATATAATGGTTGTATAATCCCTTCCCATATACAGTCAGCCTTCATAATGTTCTTAATAGAATGCTCCAAGTTACCAGCTGTTTGACATACAACCAAGCAAGGATAAAGGTCCTCAGAAACTCTGGGAATTTGACTAAGATAAGCTACTAGGATTGCAGATTCTTCTTCACCTGATCTGAGATCCAGAAGCAGGTGGAAATTTCTGCGAGCCCCAGGGAGGGGAAAAAAACAAAACAAAAAAACAAAAAACAAACAAACAAAAAAAAAACCATGGTATCAGGAACTGACAGAAAATACACAGCGACGTTCCTCCTGAATGTCACAGGCAAGGCACAGGAGATTAAAGCGTAGCAAGGGTCCCAAAGAGAACAAGCACAAGATAACAGCAGAACTCTGGAGAATAAAGGCACAGGATGACACTGGAGGCCCTTAGCCTCTAAGCACAAATCACAAATGATCAGTTATGGATCAGTGAAGGAATGTGACCCTGACAGCTGTACAGAACCAGTTTTAGGACAGAACAAAGCGTTTGCATCTGACATATTTCATATGTTCCACACACTGTGAAAATACAAGATACAATATACACAAAGGTATAAAAGACAATCACAGACACTACCAAAATGGGGACAAAGAACAAATAAAAGGGAGGAATCACTCCAACCATGTCTCCCCTGGTAAGAATACTACACTTGATTCACCTGTGCAGGTCTTCCTTCACCTTCAGCAAAGAACATGCTCTAATTTTTCCATTTGCCATTCACCACACTTCAGTTTGTGGTCATTTTTAAAGTATTACTTTTGCTAAGCATTGAGTTAAATAAATTAGAATTTTAAAAAGCAGTGCCTATGCATGTGTGTATTTTACTTCAGCCTTCCCACATGACAAGGAGACTGATTCCACTGCCCCAAGTCAGAGTAAACTTCAGAATAACAACAGATTTAATTATGACACAACTGTGTTAACTCACTTGCAAATTATGTGGTGATAGCTTTAGAGTTTTCCTTGCTTCCTTAGTTTCCCTTGCCAGGGGAAAGAACATCCATCACTTCAAATCTTAATCCAGTGCTGGAACTCTATTAACATTCCCATGAGAGAAGGGCTGGTGTAAACAGGACTTCTATTTAGGAAATAACTTCCTGCAAGTCCACTTTCAATTTCTTTGAAACATGCCTTGACTGCTTAATGCTTTATGGGCTCAGGACAAGGAGTGCTGCAATGAGATTGTATTTCCTGTAGCTTTCTATTACTTTCCTGTAGCTTAACCAGGAAGAAAGCAATGACGGTACGCAGCTTTAGCAGTGACCAGTTCCTGTGATCAGAAAAAAAAAAATCATTGTTTCTTAGGGCAAGGTGTGGGAGCAAAACAGTTTGAGGTGTACCTACCTGCAGAAGTCACGGCCACAGAACATCAGCAAGTCAGATAATGTAGTCAAATTTTAAAAGGCTAAAATGCTTCATGGTCTGTAACACCATTTGTTACATGTGCTGAAATAACATTAAAAATGCACAATCTATGATTCTGAACCAAACATGTGATTTCATCTGCACAGATCCTACACTGGCTTCTGGTAACTAGGGGATTGGGGGAGGGGGTGGAATGAAGGAACTCTGTACCAAAATTCAGATTCACCTGTATGAAATATGTTCATCAATTTAGATTGAATTCTTGACTAGTTTCAGCTACCCCCCAAAAAACAGTGGGCAAGAACTGAAATATCCAGTCATTGCTTATCATCCTTATGGTTCAAGAACTCATCTAAATGGAAAACCCTATTTTATTTTTTCCTCCTTAATAGGAGCACAGTACAAAAAAGCAACTAACCAGAAAAATGCTCAAGCCAAAAATATGCTTTTGTGTAGCTTACGGTTACTAATTGATTATGTAATTGCAAAGAACAGGAAATTGAGAGAAAAGAGAGATGCTCATTCATAAGTTGCAATTCAAAATTATCAACTCTCCTCCTATTTCACAGAAACCCTCAGAGAAGTCCAAAGTACTTAAAACTATAGTTATCTTTGGCTGTTTGAGTAAAATTTTTAAAGTTTAAATTCATAATTGCACTATTTCCTTCAAATTAACACAACAGAAATACTGCATTAATTCAGCACTTGTTAGATCAGAGAGACTAGGATTCCTTACATACCTGTGATTATGGTTAGCAGCTGAGAAAAATCTGATTAAAGTCAAATGAGAATTTAAGCATCGTATGCATAGTGGTTTGGTTGTAGAACGGGGGTTACAGGTGCTCCATTGCAAGAGAACTCTATACTCAAGGATTATCATACACCTGTAGATTTAAGTCCTTACAGAGATAACAAGAATTTCAAGATAAGTTTCCCAGCTTGGGTGAATGATCCAACTTTGGGGTTAACAAGTAACTTAAACCAGCCTGTTGTTCAGAAGTCAAACAATAGCATGCATTTCTAACAACACATAAAACTCATCAGGCCTTGCAAGGGTAATAATAGCAGAGAACTCTTAGATGGTGAATTCTCACTGTATGTAGGTACCTACCTATTTTGTGACTTCAGATACATAGGAAACAGTATGGGAGAAATCACACACACAAATTTATTCTGCCTGTGCTCTGTCTAGCCAGAGGCTACATGGCTGCATTAGCACCTGATTCAGTACACCCTTCTGATTACCTTGGGCTTTTGTGCTATGTGAACTACAGCTACGTGACTTCTGACTGACTCAGAACAGGCAGAACAAATTTCCCTCTGCCTTCAGAAACAACCCCCTGGCATACTGCTCAGGCACCCAAGGCTTTGAGGACTCAGCACTTCATGCAAGGAGGTCAGTGACTCTTAGTCTCATTGCAGGCAGGAGCCTGACAACATGATGAAACCTCACTGTCTTTCAGGATACGACACAGAATAAATCTTCATTAACATTAATGTCACAGCCTATGCTTGAAGAGTTAGATGATCTGTAGGGATAGCATTTAAAAAAAAGAATATTGGTCAATAATCTTACTATGCTTTTACCATTTCACAGGTATTATCTCATGACTAGTTAGTATGTAAAGTTTTAGAGCTCACAGAAGTATTATGAATTAAATGCTCATTATTTTCCTGTGATATAGTTCTACTGACCAAAAGATGTACAATTCTGAATAGACAAGAAACATTATGAAATACAATTAATATTAGGTTCTGTAGGTTCAAGTAATTCAAATAATTAATGCAATGCTCCTATCTTTCTTAATTTGAAATCTTTTAATATTGAAATTCCAGAAAAGTAATCAGTCCTAATACATACTGGAGGATACATTTTGCTAAATTTAGGCTCTACATAATGAGACAGTAACTGTATCACATTCTCCCTCTTTGAATGTAAACCAGTAAGTGTTTATATTTTTCATTTAAGAAAAATACAAAGCACATTGGTATTCCATTCCATGCTTATCAGTCCAATTAAAACCTCACGTATTTTGCTTTCTGCACAGAGATGAGAACTCTTACTTCATGGGGATTTGTAATTCAAGTTTTCTTTCTTTGATCATGATGTAAGTTCATTGTAGACTCATACCTCATAACGATCCATCTGTTGAGATTTTCTCCTCAGTAGCTGTTAAAATTAGAAGAGGACTTGCTGGTAGGTTATTTTTATTCACAACCACATTAACGCAAGTCCTAAACTAATCAATTTGCATTATGTAGCCTTTCATGCGGTTTGCACAGATTTACAGCTTGGTTGCTTGATCTAGTCTCATGCCTGTGAGACAGCTGTTAGGCATTTAGCTAATATAATTCTAAGCCTCGGGGGGGGGGGGGGGTTCTGGTGTGTCCATTCAAAGGCAGAGGTATGGATCACAGTTTACCAGGCAAACTATCTTAAATCACTCTTCGTTTTTTTTCTTCATAATTCTAGCTCCAGAATTTCTTGGTAAGGTTCATTATAGCTGCCTGAATTATCAGAGTATTAGTTACTGCTATTGGTTACAGTTTGATTATAATTTTTTGTTGGGTGTGTTTAATGTCTCATATCTTTTAAGGCTATCACAATGAATTCAAGGGTTAGTAAGTAAAGATTCTTAATATACTTAATCTACATAAAGCTGTAACACATTTTCTGCACAGCAGTTTTGTTTTATTCTACCACTTAAATTTTTTCTATCTTTTTTTAAGATACTTAAAGAAATAAAGGGAAAAGAGGAGATTAAACATTTCCTTTTTTGACTGTGTCCCTGCCAACAGATCATATCTGCAGAAGACCATTCAGCTTTCTCATTAAAATTCACAGTCCCTAGACAACTAAACTTAATTGGCAAGAAGTCAAGAAACATAATTGTTTAAATTATGAACATTTCTATAAACAGTGCATTATGATGAAAGTCATTATTTATATTGTGCTATTTCGTTATGATTGGGCTTTCAACAGAAATGGATATTTTATCTTGCTGTTAAAAAAAGGTAGTAAAGTGAAAACCTGTCAAAAATGAAACAGCTTGATCTGCTAAATACAATTTTCAAAGCAAATTTATTTTCACGTAGAAAGCGAACTTAGATTTTCAAAATTTAAATGCATTTTTTTTCTAATGCTATTTATATACTTGAGTGCAGGATAGCTTGTCAGATAATAAACAAGCTTGTATTTAAACAACAGGCCATGATAAAGTGCTAGCTGCATTATAATCAATAAAAATGCTACCTCTGAGCTTCAACAAACAGCTCACTTTAATAATGAGATCACAAAGTATAGATGATAAAGATTACAGGCCAACAGAAGCCTTTTGCTCCCCCTTAAATTAATGGCAAAACCGCCCAGACCATCTCTTGCCCCCATCTAGCTAGCCCTCAAATCACACTGCTATGAAATAGCAGGCTTGAACTGACCTCGTACGTCTTTGCTTTGCAATCTAATGCCTCTCCTGAAGGCTGGGATTACACCGGATGAGCGAGAGACTATACGCTCTTGCTAAGACTTGTTCACCCCCAGGCATGGATTTACCTGTCAGTAGGGAAAAGGAGGGAAGGCAATTTTAACACCTTTGTGCCATCAGTATAGGCTAGTGAATCATCTCCGTTATCGGGGCACAAGACTGTGTATCTACTGGTGCCCGGTTAAGCGGGGGCCGCGTGCATCTGCGCTGATCTGGCCCTCGGAGAAAGGTTAACAAGACTCGGAAAACAGGAACTGAACCAGGCGTTAGAAGTACCACCTTCCTTCCCCACCTTCCTGCAGAGGTATGTTTTCGCATGTTTTCAGTTCCACTTTTCCAGGGAAGCAGACGCCTGGATGCTAAGGGCAGCAGTAACCTAGGACAAAGTATGCCTTAGGGTCTAACCCCCATTAGTTCTTGTACCACGCCAGGCAAAGCTTTCCTGCTTTCTATATACGGACCCGAAGAAGAATTGACTTTGAGTTAGGCAACAGTCTGACTGCATACGTATCCACGTGTACCAGCTTCAGAGATCTGTTTCTGCTTTGAGCAGGATGGCTAAGTCTTCTTAGATCTGTCTTCACTATTAATGGGAATTTCTCACATCTACGGAGAATGTCACTGTTCCTGAGAAACTGGATCTATGCATCCCTGGACCGTGCCAGTCTAATGTGTTTCCTGGCAAGATACAGGGCCAGCAAAGGAACATATGTTCATTCTGTCCTGCTAGTATTTGCTAACCAGATGGTATTCAAAGAATGCAAGTCAGAGAAGTTTTCTGTTCATCCATCTGTCCAGAAATTCTCACAGCTGAAAATGTATACACTTGCTATCTCTAAACATTATGATTCAGTGAAATACAAAGTGGCTGTAGTATAATAACAGTAAGGTCAGCTATATGCTCCAAAAGCAAAAACTCACACAAAAAATAAAGCTTCCCATTCTACTCTTAATTCATTTCCCTGCAATTTGCAGTATATTTGTTATGCAGCATTATTAGCGTTCTGAGATCAACCGGATATTGTTTGTACTAGTTTGTTATTTGCAATTTTACTCTGCTGTGTTTATTTAGGCAAAGAATAAATGAAGTAAAACCACCAAAATTACTTTCAAAGTAGGCTACCATGATTGTTTTTTCAACCATTTAAAACACTTCATATTAGTTTTAATCTCTCATTTTTTACTGATTAGAAATTTAAATTAGAAAAGACACGGTGAAATCAATGCAAAACATTGAACCGCGTTTACAAAAATAGACGCATGGATGCCACTCACCTGTGCTTTACTCTCTGACCTTTAAATCTGTTAAATAGCATGGAAAACATGTCCTGCTCCAAGGATAGATAATATTTTCCACAAAAAAAAAGGTTAGGTGATTCAGATTCATAATTAAATTATTCAGTGGTATTGTTTATAATTAAAATTATTTCAATCAATCAAATGTATAAATCAAGAGCAAAGTAAGGTAGAGATCTCTGTAGAAGAGCTGACTGATTAACTGCTTCCACTTTGCAATAGTAACAGTTCCTGACAGCTAGCTGAGTTACTGTCCTATCTTGTCTTTGCAGATCTTGGATTTTCAAATAATTTGAACGAAAAGAAGGACTTGCTCAATTTCCTCCTTCAAAGCTTACATTTATCTTCTTTTTCCTTATTCCTGCCTGGAATCTCAATCCTATCCCTGGATCTCAAACAGATCTATGGGAAGAGAAACTAATATATAAATCTTACTGTTAAAATATTGCCTGAAAAATAGAAGAGCTTTTTTTTGGATCTTCATTTTTACCGATTCCAATTCAAAACAAAAAAAACTTACCAAATAAACTGATTTTCCCTAAATTTTAAAATATTACTCATTCTCTAAGCCAACCAAATTTCAATGGACAAAGCAAATTAAATATCTAAATCTTTATTTGATTATGCTAAAACATGTCTGTTTCAGTGCTTTTTACTTCCTTCAGCGCTATAAAGAGGAAGAAAAAATTTTTTGCTTTTTTTCCCCTTTATTTGGGAAGATGTGGCATATACTCTCCCCTAAGCACAGGATTCATATCAGTTTATCAGTCTGCGTAACACAACCTCAGAAAAATAATTTTAGGAAGAACAATTGAAGTAACTGATCTGATTTTTCCTGAGCCTGAACAGTTAGTTTGTATTATCTAATGTAGGTATGAAAATTCAGTGACAGTAAGGCCAGGATTTCTTTCTTCCAAGATGTCAGATGGACAAGGAAAGATTTCACCAAATCTCTCTCAATCTAGATTTTAAATCAAATGTCTTTTAAAAGTTATTATATCTGTAAATATATAAAATATTCCTAATTCTTATGCTGTTTTATAAGTCATTATCTATTCCTTGTTTACTTTCTCCCATTACGTCTAACTACACTCCCAAAGGTAGTTTGCTAGTTCTCAACTTTATCTTTTGACTTAACAAATAACAAAGAAAGAAAAGACCTAAGAAAATTTATTTTCACACCAATAAGATGTCCCATTCTATCCCCTCTCTCTCTGTGACAGGTGATCTGGTAGTCCATAAGAACTTGCACATGGATAAGAGTATTATAGAAAAATAATTTCATTATAATTTATAATTATTCATTAGTAATTATACAATTTCTAGATTTCATGTTTTACAAATTGCAAACTGATGTATTTTGTTTCTTCTTGAAAAGGAGTGTTTATCTTGAAAAAGAGTAGGAAGTAATATTACAGCCCTTAGTTAGCAATTCTGCTCCTATAAAAATTAAATATATATATATTTTTTTAATGTGATTAAATTTTTACTAACAAGTTTGTTACAAATGAAAATTACTATTACAAGTCTGTTACCCAGACCATTACAACATATCTTTGCTATCTAGTTACTGTTCAGTATTTAATAGGAAAATAATTTGATAGCTTTAGTTTAGTATTGGACAAGCATCCATATTATCTATAAAATGGTTTATCAAAAAACAACTTTCTGTAGATGGCAGTAACCAGGAAATATTAAGAGATGAAGACTATGTAGTTCACATCTCCTGCAACAGTTTCACTTGCTCTATAAAAGCCGTTCTCCTGCAGTATCGACAATTAGTACAGATAATTTCAAACCCAAAATTCATTAAAACCTCTATATGCACAAAGACAGTTCAACTGCAGATGACACTGCACTTGGAGTATGCTGGTGTACGCTCAGTGTGCAGCGAAGGGAATACAATTTTCCAGGCAGTTCAATGACTAGAGCTGGCAGCAGCTTTGCAGAGAAATTAGCAGGTCTCACAGTGTTTCCAAACTGGGAGAGTGAAAGCAAAATTCTTAAAAACACATTTAACAAGTGCTTGAAAATGCAGATAAATGCCTTACATAATTAACAAAAGGAGCTAAGTTAGAGGCCTCATGCAAACTGAAAGGCAATATTTCCTTCCATAACTGTCAAAGAAGCTAGGGGTCCTTCAGAAAGCCCAGGCAGCTACTTGTATCTCTAGGTTTCAAAATAGTTCTCTAAACCTGGCTCTCAGTATCTGGTACTCTTTCAAAAAATAAGGAAGTATGTACTTTTGAAAATGTTCCTCCTAGTCTTTGGCTTGTGTAATATGAAATTGTCCTAATTTTGAGAACTTTAATTCCTTGGGTACCTTTTTCCTCTGTTGCTGATTTCTTTTCCAAAGGACAACCTTGTCCAAAAGATATTTATGTGCCCAGGGTACATTCAGCTTTGACCCTTTTGTACCCTGCTCTCACAACAAGGACAGTATGTAAGTTCAAAAAGTCAGGCACTAATATAAAATTTGGCTTATTTACACGATAAAGAAGTAGTAAGCTATTCTGATCTTTAAATGAGGTGGCTCTATCTTTGGAACCCTCTACAGGTAGGTAACAACCAGGTATCACAGGTATATGTGCACAGTAAGTATGTATGTTCCAGCGTCATTTCTAGCAGTGCTTCTGGCATACAGTGACGTATCTGTGCTGAAAAAGAGAGATAAATACTTCTCTCTAAAATGTTCAGTGCAGGCACAACCTATGGTACTCTATTTTAAGCCAAATGCTTTGGCCTGAACTGAATGAAGTATGATCTATAGCTAGCATTTATTGTACTTGACAGTTTAGTAAATTCACTTTTTGGTCACATAAGAAAACCAATAGCATTTTTTTTTTCACCCACCAGGATCTGAAGAAAAAGGGTTACTCACTAGTGGTTAACATTAACCCTTAGGAGGTGCTGCCAGACATTTTAGAGTGCTCTAAATGCACCTGGGGGGTTCAGATACAACCGTTCCAGAAACTCTAACCACCAATGATCACACCTTGATCAGGAAGGTGAGGGAAAGGGATTCAAGAACAATTTAAATCAGATAGGTTTTAGATGAGCAATCTGCAAATCTATTTCAAGGTCATATATGAGACCCTCCATGTATTTGCATTTGAAATAAAAATAATTCAGTGATGCAATTGGTTTACATGATTACCTACAGCATATGCAAAATGCACAGTCCTAGCTGAGAGTAAAAAATAAGCTGGAAAATATCAACAAGGCAGCCTCTAACATACAATGGTAGGTCTGTTGCTTAACTAGCAGAACGCAAAATTCAAGTATTAAAATTACAGTAAATCATATGCTTTCAAATTTGTAAGCTATTTAAGTTTTTCTATCATGACAAATGTTAAGGGAACATTATTTAATTGGCTCTCTCTCTCTATATATATAGGTACTATTAATGACAAGAAATATTAGCTACCTATTTCAATATTAAATAAAAATATGAAAGCATAAGTTATTTTTTCAATGAAAAGACATTATTATCCATGAAAAGACACTATGCTGTTTTCTACGATAAAAAATGATTTTTTTGTGGAATTCTAATGAAGAACATTTCTAAAGATTATAAATAAATAATATGTTATTCTACAAAACAGAGAAATTTGATTGTGAGAATCAATTTTTTCAGACTACTCTAAATTAGAAACACTTTTTTTCTTCCATAAATGAACATCAATCTCATAAAGCCGACATCAAATTTTATGTGAATATTGAATTTTAAGTTTATGAAATTCAAAGGTGTAAGAACTGTTTGATCACAATAATAACAGTTCTACAAATATGACTTTTCATTATTTTTATAATATATAATATGTAATATTACATATGATAAGATTTTGATTCTATAGGTAGTATATCATGCACATACATAATATACAATTTGTATTATATAACAGATATATATTCTGATACTATACGTTTATTTATTGGAGTAGAGGAAGTGCCAAAGCTGATGTACATTCAGAAAAAGATGCAGGGAAATGTCTAAGTTTCATGTCATGTTCCATAGAAATAGAATATCTAAGGGCAAGACACTCTCCACACTAAGTTGGTACAGAGTTCTTCTAGTCAAGTTGAGAAACTACAGATTTAAAGGGGTTTTTTGAAGACAGGAAAAAAACACCAAAAAAATGTTTGTTTCATAGGAGGATTTTCCTAAGCTTCCACAATTTTAACAGTGACTAGTTCTTGGTATTTTTAAGCTTTACAATTTATTACCTTTTTCTTGAACAGAATAATAGGATGATTTCTACAAGCTGAAAGGATGATCTTAACATAAAGGGCAACATAAGCAGATCAACTGAAAAGGTGACACAAGACTCAGTGATTCACATCCTAAGAAAAACATTACAGCTGTTCCAGGCCTGGGTGTCCTTATTGCAGCTATAAAAAGGGGATTTCAATTCTTAATACTTTACTCAGAAGGTAGTGGGATTTTTTTTTTTTTATTCAGAGCAGTCTGGCCCACGTTTTGACAAGCTGATAATCAATTACAGTATTGTGAAAACTCATGTATCGAGGCTGTTACTTTTCATCAACAGCATCTGATAATGCCATGTCCTGAATGACTAAAATATGTCACTGCTTTCCAGTTTTATAGTTTGCACCACAGAACGCAGTCAACAGCTCTATGATGAAGAAGGTATATTTTGTAAGACACTTTAGCACCTTCCCAGCTGTGCCAAGACTGAATCAATCAAAAATAGTCACACTCTTTGCTGTTTGGGTAAGAATTTACTTCTGCAAGAATAAAAATACGCTCATGAAGCATGCTATGAAAAATACAAGTCAATGCCATGTACAGAGTTATTGAATTAAGTTAGCTACTCCCCCCACAATAAAGCAAAAATCTGCAAGCAACCTAATTAAACCAAGTTATACTCTATTAAAATTAAGGTTTAAGGCATGTAACCTGCTAAATCAATCAGAAACCAAATTGTGATGCTATTTTTTTAAAAAGATCTGTGTACCAAAACAGTTCTGCTTATGTTTTCAGTACTATCCCATAATTAACAGTAGGAGAGTTCCCACTGAGAGCGATTTAGGTATCACTTTACCCCTACACACTGTATAGGGATATATGCTTTATGTATGAGCTTACTAAACCTGCATATGTCTATTTATAAGAAAAGTCCTGCGGAAATCAGTGGGATCATTCACATAAGTAATAGTTCCTACTCAGTACCAGAATTTTAAAATAGGTGTTCTGTTGTTTTCTTTAATCTATAATTGATTTTGTAAAACTCTAGCTTAAAGTATTACTTCTATATGCATTGTGTAAAATTGATTATAATCAACTTTAATAAGAAAAGCAGTATCATAAATACATTTCACAACTTGTAGGTCTGTTTTAAATTGTCTGAAAGGTTAGGGGTAGTATTAAAGCCTTAGATCACTTCAATTACTTGTTGTATAGTCCGTCATCATTACAAAGATCAACAATACTTAAATAATGATCTAAAAGTTCACTGTTATCTGTAACCTGTGTGTACTCCAAGTAGTAATTAGGACCAGTATCTGAAAGAAAATCAGTTGCTAATGGTGGATATTTGATCAAATCCCATGACTCTGAAAGGCAGGTTCAGACTGACAATTTTGGCAGCAAATTTGCAATGCAAGTAACGGATCAGGTATGCAAAGCAAACGGGTCTACTCAGACTGTAGTAGAACTTACAGTGCTGAGATAGGGAAAAAAAACTACTTATGGCCAAAACTTCATCTAAACTGGTAGAAGAATTATCACTGTGCAAGGTAAAAGAGACAGAAAGACATACTTTACAGCTGTATTCATAATAAAAAAGACTAGATAGCTTAGAAAAATGTCAAATGGAAACTTGTTTTTTTTTTCTTTCTATAGATTGAGAACGAAATAAGATGCATGACAGAAAAGTCAGGCACAGAAAGATAACGTTACTGTGTAGTTTAGGAGCTGATAGGTGATTTAAGAAGAGATGACTTTGTCTGAGTTTTATTTCCAGGAATTGTAGTATTCAATTCTAAGATTATCTATCAATAAATTAATCTTTGCAAGGGCATAGAGTTCTCCTCAGATTCCACTACTGCATTTGGATTGCAAAACAATATCTGATCCATTTTCTACAGAAAATGGAACAGTAAGTATTTAAATGCAAGTTTTAATACTTAGGTAAGTGACTTTTTTCTGAATTTATCAAAACTGTGCTTTTTATCATACTTTTGCAGGCACAGAATTTAAAGCTTTCTGAAGTAAAGAGGATTTTGTCATATGAAAAGTAGTAAAATTAGTAGTGCTGAATTCTCTGTAATCAATTAAAAAAAAAGAAAAGAAAAAAGAAATCTATCAATCCCAGAAGTGAAGATTTAAAAAATTCTAAATGTTAGGAGCATCTGAAGAATTACTGAGGAAAGCCGTATGTGGACCTCTGTGCATGGCAGAAGCCAAGGAGATTCATGAATCCTGCAAAAGAAGAATAAAGACAGAACTTAGAGTATCTAAAAATCATTGTTAGACACCCTAAAATTTTTCACCTGCCCTGACACACTAGTCTAACAGTATTGGTATGTTTCAGATGACTTTACACTGAAGAAATAGTCCTCAAAATATAATGTAATACGATGACACAGATCAGAACTAAAGTGTTTAGAAAAATCAAGATACAATAAGCATCTATGATACAGAACACCTTCAATCAGAGTTTTGTCATCTGTTCTTAATATTTTCTATTTTTGACCTTCAAAATACAATACTACAGATATTTATTTATTGTGCTACTGTAATTGAGTTCACCTACAAATCTATTTGACATAATAATAACAACTTGTTTGAGTTCTGCACTTGGGATGTTTTTCCAGATTTTTTTTAAAACAGAGCAAACACTGTCATTCCCAGATATAATCTATTAAATGAAAGATGACTGAAGTCATTGACAGCATAAAGCATCAAAAATGATGGTAGATTTCACCATATTAAATTGTTGTTCACATTATTATTCATCCTTTTTCAATCTTTTTAATCAAGTCTTACTTATACTGCCACAAAATAGTCCCCAAAATGGTGTCTCACGTTTTACAAAAAACTTTAGAGAGCATTAAATATGTTTTTGTATTTTTGTGCAGTGTACATAGCATTGAGTAATCAGCTCTTCAGAAAATACATTAGGATACTCAGGGGGAGAATTTTTGCTCCTCTTAATCTGAAGAGCCTGCCCTGTGGCAGACGACAGGATCTAGTCCAAATAGATCCCCAGCGCGCACAGTCCCCACTAGTCTTGTCAGGTCACACCTGAGACCTGACCCAACGAGCTTGGGCAGCAATTTCTGTGCCAAGAAAAAGGAAGGCTCCAAACCCTTAAAGGAACACTTTTGCTTTTTTCTGCCTGTGAGTCTGGATATTTACAAAAACTGGCTGTGGGCTAAACTCATGCTGGCTCAAAAGAGACAACTCATTAGGTTTGTCTCTACTGGCTGGAGGGAGAAGGGAGGAGAACAGTCTTTTTACAATACCCGTCAAGGGACAAAATGGTGTTGGGCTTATTTGTGCCTGCGCTACAAAGTATAAGCACTGTGATTCGGAAATGTTAACCTGGGCTAGAAGATGTGGTTTTGTGTGGAAAAGCCACAAAAAGAGTTCTGGAGGGTGCAGCACAGTGCCCCTGAAAATTAAAGGTCCAGAACAAGACTATAGGTGCTATTACCTATTCATCCATCCAACAGTCACAGAATCACAGAATGGCTGAGGTTGGAAAGGACTACTGGAGATCATCTAGTCCAACCCCCTGCTTAGGCAGGGTCACCTAGACAATGTTGCCCAGGATTGTGTCCGGACGGCTTTTGAATATCTCCACGGATGGATACTCTACAACTTCTCTGGGCAACTTGTTCCAGTGCTCAGTCTCCCTCAAGGTAAAGAAGCATTTTCTTATGTTCAGGTGGAATTTCCTGTGTTTCAGTTTGTACCTGCTGCCTCCTGTAGGCATTGGGCATCACTGAGAAGAGTCTGGCCCTGTCCTTTTACACTCTCCCATGAGCTATTTACATGTATTGCTAAAAGATCCCCTCTAAGTCTTCTCTTCTCCAGGCTGAACAGTCCTCACTCTCTTAGCCTTCCCTTATACGACAGATGCTCCAGTCCTATATCATCTTTGTAGCCCTATGCAGGACTTGCTCCACTAACTCCGTATCTCTCTTATAAGATGGAGCCCAGAACTGGATACAGTACTCCACATGCAGACTCACTATGGCTGTGGAGAGGGGAGGACTGCCTCCCTTGACCTGCTGGCAACACGCTTCTTAATGCACCCCAGGATACCATTGGCCTTCTTGGCCACAAGGGCATGTTGCTGGCTCATGGTCAGCTTGTTCTTCACCAGAACTCCCAGGTCCTTCACCGCAGAGCTGCTTGCCAGCCAATCAGCCCCGAGCATGTACTGGTACATGGGGGTTATTTCTCCCCAGGTGAACAACTTTGCACTTCCCTTTATTGAACTTCATGAGGTTCCCCTCTGCCCAGATCTCCAGCCTGTCGTCCTTCTGAATAGCAGCACAGCCCTTGGGTGTATCAGCAACTCCTCCCAGCTTTGCATCATCAGCAAACTTGCTGAAGGTGCCTTCAATCCCTTCATCCAAGTCATTAATGAATACAATCTTGAACAAGATTGAAACCAGTATTGGGGCCCTAAAGCATATAGCTAGCTATAGGCCTCTGACTGGACTTTATACCACTGATGACAACCCTCTAAGCTCTGCAGTTCAGCCAGTTCTCAGTCCACCTCACCATCCACTCATCTAGCCTGCATTTCCACAGCTTGCCTATGAGGATGTTATGGGAGACAGTGCCAAAAGCCTAACTGAAGTCAAGAAAGACAACATCCACTGCTCTCCCCTTATCTACCCAGGCAGTCATCCCATCATAGAAGGCTATGAGGTTGGTTAAGCAGGATTTCCTCTTTGTGAATCCATGCTGACTACTCCTTATCACCTTCCTAGCCTTCACATGCTTAGAGATGGCATCCACAATGAGCTGTGCCATCACCTTTCCAGAGAACAAGGTGAGGCTGACTGGCCTGTAGTTCTCTGGGTCCTTCTTCTTGCCCTTTTTGAGGACTGGAGTGACATTTGCTTTCTTCTAGGTGTCAGGCACCTTTCCTGATTGCCATAATGTGTCACTCTGTTCATCATTCCAGGAATGCAGAAGACTCTAGATCTGGCTGTGGCAGCAAACTTTCTTTCCAAGGCAAGTGTCCAATATCCTTGCAGGGCCACCTTGTATATGAGCGTACTGAGTATCCTGCTTCAGCTAGTGAATTTTTTGAAATGGCATGGTTGATGTGAAGATTTGAGGATGATTGGGAATGTCATGAGGATATCAAGGTCATAGCCTTTGCTACGATTTAACAGCACTCCATGGCACCACAAGCAGGATGGGCAAGGAATTTTGCCTCAGAAACAGGGACCAATCTTTAGTACTGTAGGCATGATCTACAAGTCTTGTGTCTAGATCTGAAATGATTATCAGGGAACAAGTTTGTCCTGAGAGGACCTAGGCAAGTGTAAGGATTTTAGCTAAGGTTATTAATTCAAAAGGAATTGGAAATGAATTAGTCATTAGGTTCTGAGAGATGAAATGCTGCAGGCAATCAAGATGAATAAAAGGTTGTGGGTAAGGAGCAAGCCTGAGAGAGTTGGTTCATGGTTGCTCTAATACTTCAGCCACTTCTATCTGCAGTAGCCACACCCTTATTAAATACTTACTTATCAAACAGAGCTTTCTGATTTCATCAACACAGAATTAAGGAACCACAGAAGAATGTGTTGAGATCTTGAAATTTCTGATCTCCCCAAGAGGGTGAACTTCGCTCATCACCGTTCCTTCTTGACACTTCCTCCGATGGAGAAATGAGCTCTACAACTAACCCTTTCCATTCTGATTCTTCCAAGAATGTTACAAGATGCAGGATTTAAGAAGCACACAAACTGTGCAGGCTCTCCTATATTAAAGAGCTCCTATTAGATGCAGCTATTCAGCTGCATTTAATCCCTATGTGATTCTAACCCAATCCTAAACATAATAAAAAACTACCAGTTCTTATGAAGGCCAAGAGACTTGAAAGAAAAGGTTTTTTTGATTTAGAGTAGGTAAAAGCCAAAAATAAAAATTAACATTTCATGCTTCCTGAACACCTTTTCTGGTTTTCTATCAGTTTTGTTTTGTTTTGTTTTGTTTAAGCAAGTCTATCAGAGAAGGGGAAGTTTCAGTACAATGACTGGCAAATTCAAAGGGATGCCAAATAGATATCTATGAGATCTGGCCTTATATGATTAGAAACATCAATTTGTTAACATGAAAACGTTCCAGAAGAACACATCAGCTACAGCATTAGTACTGGAAACCTGTCTGGCTTCTTATAAACTTATTCCCTTCATGCTTCCACAGTGAACCACTGCAAGGGTTATGAGAGGTCTCCCTGAGCTAGCAAGTGTCTATTTTCCCATAACAACTCTTCTCTAGCTCCCGTCTGCACAGATGCCTGACTCCAAACTTACTCCAAAACATTTTGATTCGGAAAACCACAAAGCATTACAATCATATTACATGCATAATGCATAATTACAAGCAAAAATGCATAATTATGCATTTTTGTTTATAAAAAGTGATATTTATACAACATACATGTTTAGCAATAAAAGCTTTTCATTTTAATCTAAGTTGGAAATATAACAGAGTAATATCCAGTTTTATGGCCAGTTCTGAAACCTAGCTTCTGCAAAGAGACAAAAATGTGAGGTTTGTCACTTTTCATACTACTTATACAGAGTTGCAATACATAATGTCATGTGTATATGCTGTCTAAGACACAACAGCTGTAAGGTTGTGTTTTTGTAAAGGTGATCCTTTATATTTCCCTTGATTTTGTGGCATCCTTACTGAAATCGAAAGAGTAGGCTCAAACACAGTAAATTTTGAGTTTGACTGCTCCTCAAAAAAATAGTTTCACACAGCAGATCTTGGGTTTTAACTGCTCTCAGAAGCAAAATATCACGTATTTTTCCAACGATAGCAGTACTTTCTGTGCAGTATTAGACTACTGGGAAAAGTGCAAGAACTTTGAAGAATCTTAGATGCTTTGATTCAGCCCTTGGAAATTCATAAAAATATGTACACACATGCACACAAACTTATGCAGTTCCTAGAAGAAAAAGAATCAAAAGTCTTATAATTTTACAAGTTACAATAAAATACAAAATTTTCATGACTTCACAACTATGCAGCTTTTAACCTAATGTAGCAGAAGACTGGAATCCTGCTTTCTACTTTTAAGTATTAGCGCATTTAAAGGATCAGGATAAGTTACACTAGGGAAAAAAGCTATACTTAAAGATTATGAGAACAAAACATGTCAATATGGATATTAAAAAAAGACTTCATGTTTTTTCTACTTGACATAACAGAATTTGCAGAGGGAGGTGGGAAGAGGCGTATTTTTTTTCACATTGCAATGGAGCGTAAGAATTGTGGTCAGCAATTTATTCCTTGTTGTGGTGAATATTGCATAAATCACAGAGAAAAAGTAGTCTTTTTTTCAAAGAGTTTATAATCCAAGAATCTTTTTCTTCATAGGGTTATATACTGAACAAGATATATCAATTTTTCCAACTTTGAGAACTTTATGACACTACACCCAATAATACATACTATAAAACTGTTTTTGGAATAAGGGTCTTCTTTTGAGACTGACAAATACACTCACAAAAATGAAACAGGCAGCACGTGGCAATCCTACTTCAGACCTAATAATGTCTGCAAATACTCAAAAAGTAAACAGATATGAAGTGATAAATTGTTATTCTCCAAGCAGCTGTGAATAGGTAAGTCCTAATATGTAAGAGAAAAAATGGGAAGCAGAACTTCTGACCAGTGTACAATTTGATTCTTAGGTAGGTATTCCACAAAATAAATAGACTAGCACTTCTTGTCTTTTGTGCAGAGAATCACAAAGCCAAGTAAATATATTCTTCTTCTATACCTTTTTATCCCAAACAAAATGAACTCAACTATTTACAACTTCTAGATAGGACAAGTAGGTCAACCTAGATATTTAGGTCAAAAACACATAGAGGATTACAAATAAATTCCCAAGCCTGATACAAAATATGAATAAAATATTACTCAGACACCTGAAAAACGAGAACATTTTTGAAAAATGCTCCCAACAGCTAAGTAGACTGTCAAAAGTCTGCAAAAATCCACGAGAAGGACCACATTATTTACTGGCAACAACTGCATCCTGATAAAATTCTCAAGAGACAGAAAAATAATCAGTTATTTATTGGAAAGCTGGAAAGTTAAAAAGGGAAGGGGAAAATTACTCCTGCCTATACTCTAAAAAAGGTATGAAAACCTATGGACTTATTTGTGGATACACAAACCCTTCCACATCCACTACTATATTAAGTTCTTGTTTATATATGTGTATAAACTGATAAACACTAATGGATCTGAGCTTTGCAAGTACATACGCTTCTATAACACAGAGACAGTACCAGAGGTAAGCACATTACAAATCTTGCAAAAATAGTCATAGTATATAAAGACCATTAGTTACTACACAGAAACAAGTAGCAGAAATACCAGTTCTGCCAGTCAATGGCTGTGTTGGTCACAATGAATTGAGGTGAAAAGCAGAAGGATGCTCTGTCCTAGGGCTAGCACACATCTAGACTTTTCTACACACAGGCTCCTTTCTTCCTGAATTATTGATCCTAGATTATTTTGAAGACTTACATTTGTCCAGAATTTCCAAACTTTAGTTAGCCCTAACAAACTGATCTGGGTACTGCATGACAAAAAGTCTTGGACATGACCACAGCACACATGACCAGGACCTTAAGGTATAAGACAAACCTGTTAGAAATACTACACATGTACTTTTGTTGCATACACGTTAATGATGATGCCAGTAGTTTCAGATCTGCCTGGAACACCAGACAGAAATATGGGAGCCATTCTCAGAGCAATAAAGTTGGTAATAAATCTGCAGACTGTTTGGTGCAATATATCCAGAGTTCTCCCAGTTTATGAGCTGGGTGAGTAACTGTTGCCATTCTCTACTGATATGCATTGGCTCTGCATAAACAAAGACTTTGTAGCTTTTCTTTTCTACTCCTAAATTTCCCCTCTGAATTTCTTTGTTTAGATCTGAAGCAGAGTCCTCTTAAGACCACAGAGAGTGTTCAGGACTTTTTGTAATTTCTACTTTCCTCTCACCCCCACTTTTAAATGTCAGGACAGATGTTGATGAGACCATCTGATACAAATTTTGTTAGCAGGGCTTTGACCAACAGTAAATGCAGCGGCTCCATGTCAGTTAAAAGAGTAACTGCGGAACTTCTCTTTGAGATCACTGATTCTGAGGATGCTTGAGAAACTGTCTTAGCAATGTATCTCGCTCAGGGTGTAGTCAGAGAGGATTGAAATATTTTTTTCTGTTATGATCTGAAATACTCGCATTTGGAATGATACTGTAACTAAGCCTCAGGAAATAACTTAATCAGATGTCTTTTTGTTACTAAATCAAACTAACAAAGGATGAGATTGATTAAATTTTAGAAACTTGTATGGAAACTGTATTGGACACAGACCTCTTGAGATAGCAAATGTCCGTTTAAGAGAATTTGCAGTTGCTAGGAGACTTTAACCATAAGATGTCTATGTAGTAAAAGTACATCTGATATTTCTAAAAGAAAATGGCTTGATTAAAGAATAAATGAATGCTAATTAATACACTTAACATCTAATAAAAAACAGATTAATTCAAGAACAGTAGTACTGCTAGAAACCTGGCCGGATGGCAAGCTAGCTGTTGCCTTAGTTTCTTCTGAAGCAAATTCTGCAGCTCTCACTCCTACCCCAAGTAACCTACCACTTGCTCATATAAACTGGAGACTGTCCTCTTCTTCCTCGTCAAGAAAGTTCTTATATTTTCGTTTTCAAAGTAAAAAAAGAAATACAAGAAGGAAAACAAAGAAATTCTTTTCTCTTTTGTTACTGCTGCAAGATGTTTTTGAGCTTTATCCGTTTCATAACTGTTAGAAGGTAACAGTTTAAAGCCTTCCCTTTGACACACAAGAGGCCTCAGCCTCTGTAGCCTTGAGTATCTTGCAGAATAAGATAGTTTGATGGAAAACAAAAGATCCTTTCCCAGAACAGGTCATTAGTTAAAACAAAAGCAGCATACTGTAAGAAAGATTCAACACCTTGACTCTGACCTGCAATCCAGATCCCACAATCAGATGCCTACTCTGCTTTATGGGAAGGTGGGTGCTTAAGATAGGAGATAAAAGAGAATTCCCTTTCACCCTTGTCTGAATTCATCAATGTTGTTTAAGATGCTAAATTTTAGCTTACTTCTTAGGTAAGGACATACTCATCACAATTTACTAAAGCTCATCTAATAGGAATGCTAGCACTTTCAATCACCTGTCCATACCTTAGATACTTTTTCAGATCAGCTATCTGCACAGCCTATCATGATGCAAAGAATTTGTAATACTTCAAGAGCAGGTGAATTATTTTTTTTTTTTTGTGCTGAAAAATCAGTAAGAAGAGACTAGTGAAAACTAGCTAATATGTATATTAAAGACAGGAATTGCGACAGAGGTTTGTTAACCACTTGACTGGTCATAGACACTTGCTAACCTCATGAACAGAACTATGCACAAGTGATTTCAGCACATTAATCCTTATTCATTCATTGTTATTGATTTAACAAGTACTTCTACATAGGTTATGGATTTATACAGCTATTTCATGTAAGAGGTACTGATCCAAGCCAGTCTAATGACTGAAGTGACGTTGTGTTAATGTATACCATTCCAGTTCTGTGTTTGAGAAGAACTGTAAAACTCTATATAATGACATGAAAGATGGTCTTGGAAAAAAAGTATGAAACATATGAACAGAAATATAGAAAAATAGTATGAACAGAAAAAAAAAATACCCCTTCAGGAAGCTAGCTTGTGGAAACTTCCCAAAAGGGCATTTTATTGCACTGCTGTTGGTCTGGATAAGTAAAAGTAGCACAGATTATACAATTCTACTGTATTATCTTCTTCACAGTAAGAAAACTAGTCAATGAACCACTGATCAAGCCTGAACAACATAAATCTGCTGAGTTCAACAGAGCACTTGTCAAAGATGCCTGAATAGGATAAATGACTTAGATACAGATTCTCCGGCTGGTCACCAAGGACCTCTCGTATCAGGAGCAATACAGACTTACCACAGATAAATGTCTTGCTAAAATCTTTCAGGTAAGCCTGTGAGAGTAGTGCCTGTTGATCTGGGAACGGAACTAGAGCTGTAATGCAACTCAAGGTAATATTGCTTCGAATTAAAGTTCTTAACTATCCCCAGGCAACCAACTATCAAGACTTGTCAAACCCAGCTCTGTTGTTTTGTACAAAAAAAAAAAGTTCTCTGCAGAAATTTATTCACATGAGAACAGTTACTCTTAGCCAGCTGGCAACTGCTTCTTGGTAGTGTGCATCTAAAATACAGATCGATCGACTGATCTATCTATCTATCTACATCTCATGTAAAGGACTCAGGTTTGTGAGGGATATGCATTCCAGATTTCATTTGGCTGCTAGTTAGTATTTTCTTCTTTTTAACCATTTGCTAATCTCTTTACATTCTCACTTTTATTTGCACTGTTTCTTTCTTGAAGCTTAGCAAACATAAGGAAAGTCTCTTCTCTCATATTAAGTCTACGTCTTTAAGTTATTTTTGTAGAGGGGGAGAAAGTGCAATAAGACAAGTGCTCCTATATGCAGTTCTAAGGTAAGGAAAAGAAGGCATGGATAACTGCCTGGAGATTCTGAGGAAGCATCAAGAAAGAAGGACAGAGAAGCAGAAAGAGATAAGCAGAATATATGTAGAAAGAGCAATCTCCAGCTGGACTTCAAGATAAATCCTAGCAAACACAGGCCTGTTAATAACAGCATTATTGCTCTTTGTCTTAATCTACTGCTAGGTATAGGCCAGAAGAAGCTCCTAAACAGCAGCCTCAGTGTCGACCAACAGCTGATTAAGTTATTAGTGAGAAGGGTTGAAGTTATGTAAACAGAAGCTGTACAAAGAACTTTCTTACTCCTACAGATGAAGTTAGCATCACAACAACATGCGGGAGGAATTCCATTCTTTGCAGCATTCCCTTCTAACCACAGCAGTGCAAAATGCTCCCAAAAGTAAATGAATACTCTAGATGGAATTCCTTTCTCTTCAATAAAGTACTGTGCAACTCAAGAGGCCCCACGGCTATAACTCCTTCAATCATAGAGTTTTCCACTATATACCCCTCACACAGTGTGGAAAACATATTCCTTGATTAAACTTCTCTTTATATACCATATATGTGAGCTTTCATTCACATATCTGACACCTCCAATGATAGTGAAAAACAGTTTCTCTTATGTTCATTAAACCTCTGCTTTTTGATTTTTCTTATCCTAGCAAATATTGGTTTTGAACAATGCAAATAAACTGTACCGGAATTAGCATTCCTTCTCAGTATCCTACCTACCTTTCAGCAACCCGTATGTTGTCTGTTTATGGACAGAGCAATCACCCAATCACCATTTACTATCTTCTCTACCTTACAAGACAATTCCCTAATTGAATTATGCCTGTCAAGGACAGCTCTTACAAGAGTATCCAGTAAGATGGGTAGATAAATTCTGACAGAAGTAAGTTTGAAATTTGAGTATGCTTATGTTGTAGCCAAAAAATTTAAAGGCTCTGTCTTAACTGTGATTCCTTTTAATATAAGACAAACAAGATTTACTCCTAGAGCTCATATGAATATTGGTATGAAATAACAAATCTCACTTTTATCTGAAAATACCTTCTTTACACAAATGGAATTTATCTAGAAACTTACAAAGATGTTTACTCAAATTTCATGTGAAAGCACTCTAATACAGTATGTTTCTCTTCCATAGTCTAGCAACCTAGAGAGTTTTGTCTGCAGTTGTTTCATAGAAACACCACAGTGCACAATGGATGTCCTTGGTGATGCAGGGAAAGTCTATCCTCTGCCCTTTCTTCAAGTTGGCTGATGTCCAAGCAACGCCAGCCTGTGCTGCCAAACTGTCATGGTGAGACATAAAAAAAAAATCACTTGGCCACGGCACACAATAATATAGGTACATTCTTTTCAGTCTAAACACCCCCTTGTAATATCCTGTATCTCAAACAGAATGTTTGAGATTGGAAGGGACAGCTGGAGATCATCTAGTCCAACCCCTTACTCAAGCAGGGTCACCTAGGGCACATTGGCCAGGATTGTCTCCAGACAGCTTTTGTATATCTCCAAGGAAGGAGACTCCACAACCTCTCTGGGCAACCTGTTCCCATGCTTGGTCACGCTATAATGGCACAGATGATACTGCAGATGCCTTCTATACCTTCAGATGATGCTATGCTTTCCCAACCTGCAAACCACAACATAAAACATTCTCTTGGGCTTCAGTACAATAGCTTTTCATAAAATGGACCCAGTCCCTTTCCCTTTCAAAATATTTGGATTCCTAGCTTCATTCCAGTTCCTTCTGAGCCAGACCCTGCCTCTGCCAGACCCACTGCAACCCTTCATCTCTTTGGAGAGCCTCTCTAACACACCACCTTCTCCTTTGGGCTATCATCTTGCAACTCTTCCCCCATTATTAAGGGATTGCACAGCATCTTCAATGTCTGAGCCAAAATTCAGGCAAGCTTTCCAGACCAGAAAGTCTTCTTCAGTCTTTCATACTTCTTTGACTTGGTTCAAAACTTTTCAGCCTTTTCTCTTGCGATATACTATGGTACATACAGGTTTCCTCATTCTCTCTCTGGGAGTTTCTGTGGCCCTTTAACTATCTTCTCCAAGCTCCCTGTTCCCTTGGGAGTCACTTGATTAACACAAGGAACATTAGGAACTCTTTCCCAAGCTACTTGCCAATTTCTTGATCATTCTTTTCCTTAAAAGGTGTCATACCATAAGACAAGATAGTTAGGTCTTGCTTCATCGTGCTATAATGAGTACCACGTTATACGTAGAGGAAAAATCGCATACACGTATTTTAAAAATTGATCATAGGATTCAATAGCAGCTATAGCATCAGGAATTAATTTAGACTGATGTTAACCAAAGTTAAATCTCTTTTAATCACTTGAAGAGAGGCAGTGAAGCAGGAATATTTCATCATTTGTTATGTAAAATTAAGAGTTTATCCAGTGCAAAGCAGCCTGGAGCCATACTGTCAAAATAACAAATAGCTCTAAAATAGTAGATGTCATCTTTTTGGCACCCAAATACTGCCATGAGAGCTTAAACTTCTTCTGTGTATAAAAATTAGATTTTTAATTCCCCTATGAAAATATAGCCTAAAAGATTTTCTTTGAATAAGCTAACCCTATTCAGCATTCCTTACTTGTTCCTTTAATAATGAAAATGCCCATTGAACTCAACTGGTGTTTGAGTGAACAAAGAATGCTAATCAGAGTACTTGCGACTGTTAAAAATAGTCTGTACAAAAAATATTACAAGTTATATTCTGCTGAAAGGCTATATGAAATATTTTTCCTATAATTATAAAATATAAATAAATGTATGTTGCAAAAGAAACATATATTTAACATATAAATAAATCTATGTTAAAAAAGAGGGAAAAACACACAGAATTTTTTACAGCAACAGAAATACATCTGTCACATTTATTAGTTTACCAGGCATTGTTGAGGTATTGCATTTAAGTTAACTGCTTTACAAAACATTTGCACACTTCTGTAAGATGCAGCTTCAAAACTTCTAGCTTAGATTACTGTAGTAATTCTCACTTCTTCTACCTTCCACATTACACTTGGAGTATTGCACAAAGATAATACAGTGATAAACTAGCTGAACTCAAGTGCCAGAAATTTGATATTGACTTTAGTGATGACAGATTTTTATCCCACATTTTCCATAATTAAATTAGATCAACACATATTAAAAGCAAAATAAGTGGAAGAAGAAAAACATTTCAGTAGCTGAGTCCTCTAATGCACATTTCGCATGGAGAACTACTGATAAAGCATACTAAATTTCAAAAAATGTGTTCATTTGTCGTTTGCATATATGTCTGCACATTTTATTCAAAATATATGATTATGTCAGTAAACAAAATCTTGGCACTATCTGACAGAATTTAGTCAGTTAACTGTGACCGCCCCTGCAACAGAACTGAACTGACCTTCAGAGTTAGTAAGAAGTTCATTTTTTCCAAACTGTTGCTGAACCATTGTGTCTAGCAAAAATAAAACAGCAGGGTCAATTATGGAAAGAAAGATAGTTTCAGAATAAAAAATAAAGAATTACACCTTAAAAAGTTATAGCAAATTCCACCTAAGACCTAAATGCTTCTGTATGAAAATGAACTACCTCATTTTTGTGAAGAAAAGCACCCTGAAATAAACACAACACACTAATTTACTTTCCTATACAACTGCTTATGAGTAAGGGCTACTTTTAGGCTATGATCTAGGCAAGTTTCCACTGAATCATGTCTCTGCCTTATTAAATGATACAAATAGAATACAAGCAAACCATCAACCAGCTACTATAGTTTTCTGATGGCTAAACAACTGTGACTGACATGTTCTAGTCATGTGCACGCAAACAAAAATAAAACATTGAGCATAATTTGTTTCCTGATTAATGATATCACATACTGGCAATGCTCCAAGCTACAGTTCTTGGGCAACTGAGCTTCAAAAGAGCAGAGCTGCTGACAAGTGTGGCTGGAGGTAATGTGATTTCTATAAATAAGAAATAGTGGTGAGTTACATCTTTCAGTACTTATCTCTGCTTGAATATTTCGAAATGGCAAAGAGCATACCAATAACTGTCCGGAAAAAACAATAAAACTTGTCATTTAAAAATAAAACGCCATCTGTATACATTTCACTAAGAAATTGCTTTATAAATCTTGAACTACCGGTCCATAAGGCACAGAGTGGTTGTTTTGCCTACCCTCTTTAAAATGACGATACCTACAGAATTGTTTCTGCTGAGTTATCAGCATTTTTCCTAACATCCTTACATCCCAGCAGAGGAGTTTAACTGTATGCCGGGGGACAAAAGAAAATAAACACAAATATGCATAATACACTAGAGAATAAAATTATTAAAGATTAGATTTGCTGCTGATGGGCAGCTTGATTAAAAAATTCATAGATGTAGCATCCAGTAATCCTTTAATGATTTAACACTTACTGTCAGGTTCATTCCTCTTAACGCACACATGTCCTGCTTTAGCATCCTCCATCAACCCATTAGATATAAATTTAAACTTCTATCATTTACTCTCTAAAAGCACTACTTGCTAAAGCTAATTCATATTTATTATCTATTCAGCAACGTGCATAGGGAATTTTTTAAGATTTTGGGAAAGAGACAGCAATAGCGATAATATAGTATTAATTAAAAAAAAGCTGTCCTGTGTATATATAGTATAGATTTACACATAAACTAAAACAATACATAAAACTAAGTATTGAAGTCCCTGTATCTTAGAGTCAAATTTAAATTAGCTGTGATGCAAATAGCTATTGTACTAAGCAAAGCACAATTGTATATTCAAAACTTCTGGGTTTTCTCAATAAATGTGTGCAGTTTTCATTCAAATAATCAGAAAGAAACACAAAGTAAATACAATTAACAGTAATTTAAGTATAGAAGGTTAATGCAATGTAGTGGTCAAAGTAAGGTAAAGATTGATGCATTTTGTTGCATACAGAAATACAAAGAAAATGTTAAATATTGTTACATTCTATGACAGGAAGTAGGATTATATTGAAAATTCAGTCAATCAAGTTTCTTTGTCAGTATAATAACAAGAATTTTAACATGCTTCTGCCAAAAACAAGTGAAGTATAGTATTGCATTCAATAAACAGACTAAAGCTAGCTTCTAATTCTTGGTCTGATTCAGAATAACTGAAAATATCTCAATTGTTACACATTATTTTTCTCTGCATCTCCTACAGAATAAATAAAGAAAAATAAGATTAAAAATGGATTAATGAGAAACTATATACTTTTTTCAAATTCCTGTGCTTTTCTTTTTATAGCTTCACACATTAACTTACCCAACAGCATTGCACTCACTGCTAATGAAAAGAAAGCAAGCAGTACAAATCTTCTTAAGCCTCCCGTGGCAAGAAAACTATTACAGAAATGAATAGAAGAAAGTCTCTGGAGCCCTTCCCTTGCCTGCTTGTTTTACAAAAGGCAGTTAGGATCACACTGAGAAGTGTCAAAGCCGAATAAACCTCTAGCAATTGGGTTTATACCCTTTGGGTAGTTAGTCCTTCACAGATGATGATTCGACTTTGTCCAAAAACCAATATGTGAGAAACAACGCAGAATCTACCAGAGGCTGCAGCCAAGCTTAAAACTGTAGACAAAGAAACAGTTTGCTTCTAAAGGTTTGCAAGGGAGGGCTTGTCACAGGACATTAATTCAAGCAAGCTGATGTTACATCAAACCAGTGCATCTAAATACAGTTAATCTGCAGCTTTTCACGTTGCAATCTAAGAGCTGTTCAGCTCTTTGTGTACCGTGTACCGGAGCCCCTGGGTTTAGCGTCGCTTGAGAACAGGAGAGCTCTCTGCTCTTCTCTTTCACATGGAAATGCATGTGGCAAATGGTGTTTTCCCCGAGCTTCGCTGTGAGCCACAATCGGTATATAAGATTGCGTATTTGATTAAAATTACTCTCCAGCCTGTGCTCTACTTATACTTACATATAATGGAGCTTTAGAATGATAAAATATAGAGGATTCGTTTCTGAAGCTCTCACAAACAGTAAGGGGGAAACCTGGCAATAACTAAGGAGCATTCAATTTTAACAGCTACTTCAGGACATCAGTAGAAGGAATGGTGTTAAACCTGTGTGTCTTTTTTTTCCCCCATAACCTTGCATCCTCGATAGTTGAGTAAAAAACCGAAATATGGAATTCACAACTATCTTTGGCGTTCTGATGTACAGAAACATTGGACATTTTATGTTCTCATCAACTTCATACTTAAACAATGAAAACTTTTTAAAAAGATTATTTTAAACATTAGCTGCAGAGCATGAGGATTTTCTCCATTAATAACAGGATTCTGTTCTTCGAAATATAGGCTCTGTGTACTCAAAAATGAAGTAAATATTAAAAACTATGAAAATTAATGAGTGTACAGCCTATGTACATAGTCTCAGCTTGCTGAAAATTAATCCTATTCCATCCACTAACTTTTGTTTTTTCAAAGGTACTTATAATTTCGCTGTATTTTAACTTCTGAGCCCATCTATTAGCAATGAGGAGTTGTAATCTTCCTACTGCAAATAATTTTGCAGTGTCAGGTATACAGAGCATATAGAAACTTGGCTAACATAAATGGATCTGAGCCAAAGATAATATTCACAAGAATAGTCCAGTCTATTTTCCGATCTATCATATAATACAGTAAAAAAATTTCCTAGCCTTAGTCTGGACGCTTCCTAGCATTACCCTGGACATTATCCCTTCCTATTCACGCTCCCCTGTCCTGCTGTGCCTGGCTGTAAGCTATTCCTGTAATACTGACACTCCTTTGTGTTGATACTAATTGAATTCATCTGTGTGAATATTCATGGCACTATTCATAATTTCCATTCCTGTTCATTCTCAGCCATTTCAATAGACCAGGCTCGTGCCTTTACCTGCAATACTGACTCACTCAGGTCTTACGACTATTTAGAAAAGGAGCAGGAGTAGGAATTGGTAACACAAAGAAAATATTTTTCTGACTTATTCCTGATCTCTCTATGGGGATCTTAAGTACCCTCTTGCAAAATTTTGATGTCATTCCTGAATTTTTCCTTTTCCGTCAATTATGACATATGACATAACTCAGAGACAAATGACAGTTTCTCCAAACTCTAAAGGCAACTGCGTTACCTACCTGCTACCAAGGTGAAAAGGGGGCACCCAGGAATTCTGTGCCAAGTAAGGAGAAGCAGCAGTAAACGCTTTCCCAAACATTGGTCGAAACATCAATTAGCTGAGGAACATTTTATGTTGACATCTATGGGATTACATAAAGGAAAACCTTCCGTCATGAATCACACCTCTATGAGTGCCAGTCAAACCGTAATTAAGTCTCAGTCACTGTTTGACGTCTCCGTAACATCGCGTGAGCGGCAGAGCTCACTGCAAAGGAAGGTGCGCTGTGCTACGCTACAGCGTAACGCGCGCCGGAACAGATTCCAGTGCCTTTGGGCTGTTAAAGTAGCAATTTACTCTGCGCTGTCCTGGTCACTAAAAGGTTTTAAAGTCAGTAGTTTGCAACCATACTTCTACGGAGCTGCAATAAAACAATTTGCCCTTTGCGTTACAGTCTACATTTTTCCTCACGGTGAATAATCTATCTACAGAAGACGTACTCACCAGTGACTCTGCTAATAAAGAGGCTGAAGGGAATATAGAAAAGAAGTCCATTAAGCTAGCCTGATATGATAAATGTAATTAAATCTACAACACCTTGTACTCCAAATGGTTTTAAGGGAATAAAACCATTAATCTAAGATACACAGAAAGAACATTTAAAAAAACAAACTCTGCTTGTCTCCAAGTTATCCACTGAACTGGAGTCACCTGGATGCATTTGGGGTTTGTAAATGAAAGAGGTTTTAGAATTTATTCTTCCTGCTGGTGTAATCAACAGTATGGGACATACCTCTAAGAGCTGTGGATTCCTTCTGAGAATACAGCACCTAACGGAACAAGGCTTGAAAGAAAAATCTGCAGAAACCTTTCAGGTTTTCTCCTCTGGAGTGTTCCCAGAAACAACAGAGAATGTTTTTACCAGGACTACAAGAAAATGCTAGGAATTACAAGTTTTCTAACACAACCTAAAGACAGCCTGATAAAAGGATAAACTAATTCATACAGCTTTTTTTGCACATTCTCCCTGTATTTGACTCCTTATGGTTACAGTTTCCTGAAAGTAACATGGTGAATCTCGATAAAGTCTCAGTCTTCCAAACCAACATCTCAATGTGCCTAGGGCTCATGCTACTTTCTCTAACTTTTTGCAATAGAAGATTTAGAATCAGCAGTGATCATTACTTCTAAACTACAACTATTTTACTGCTTGCTGCTTGGGAAAAAGGAGATGCAGCCCCTAGGACCCTTAAAAAAAAAAAAAAAAAAAAAAAGGAAAGGAAAGGAAAAGGACAAGAACAAGAAATAGTACAAAACAGACCATTTGCCTTCTTGGCTACAATATTTTGTATTCTTCTTTCAAACCTTTTCTTTGCACACTTGAGATTTGAACTTTACTTTTTCAATATTGTTTCAGTTGTGATTAAAAGGTAATATAGCCAGAATACAGCAGCTGGAGCTTAGCACAGATAGTACACTTAGTAAGACTCACAGTCTTACTACTGTGTAAAAGGGACCTTCAGGTTTTAGGCACTTGACATACACTAAATTTCTTGGAGTGGCAAACATTGTGCCAACAAATTCTCTGCTGAATTATGAATAAAGCCAGAACCCTTATTTTGCAAGATGTCTACGGTATGGGGAAGGTAACGGTTAACTACCAACTGCAGGAGTCTTCTACATTTATGAACATTATTTTATTATAAACAGGCAGAATTTATTTCACTTAAATCTGTATTTTGAAAATTCAGGATTCCAGTCAAAAGACTACCATACGCACTGGAGGAGCATATATAGACTTACTTTTTAGATCCTTGAACTTTGAGACTAATTATGGAACTGAGATATCTGCAACACTAAGCAGAAGAACAACTTTTGCATTACATTCAAAATTGGAATCACGTTTCTGGAGCATAAACATTGAAACAGTTTTGTCCCACGCAAGACCCCACAAGGATATTATTTCCAGCAGCTACATCTGGCACAGCGCAAGACATATTTGGAATACTGCGTTTATTAACATGGTGAAATACACTGCCTTTGTTCTACATTCCAGGAGGTCTCCGTTATTCACCCATTGCTTCTTAAATATTCAGCTTTTGGCTGAATTTTCCATTAGACCAGTATACTTGAAAACAAAAAGTTAAACAAAATCATCAAATGGAAAGCCAAAGAGGGCCAGACGTTCAGCTGATGATTACAGGTAGAGAGCATCAAACTGGTAAAGCTGCTGCTCTTTGAGCCCATTTAACCAAAGTAAAGCCAAAACCAAAAAGCCCTTCACAACAAGCACCACTTAATGAGACGCTGACATGGCCTAAAAAGTTGGCCTCTCCTGCTGTAAAAATCAAATGATTTACCAGCACTTTTAGCTAGAAGATTAGTTTTCCAAAATAAACCTCACAGCACATTAATTAAATAAACACTCCGTATGCACACAGCAGTTAGTATTTTCATTTTCAGTATTTATATAACAAGATTAAAGAAGAGTCTAACCAAGAAAATTACAAAGTTTATAGGATAAACCAGCCTTAGTTCTCAAGGGTGCATTTCAATCTTAGAAAATTAATTCACTACAATTATTTTTCACAACACTCAAGTTCATATCTTACATAAACCTTGAAAAACACTCCATATACATTTGTCCCTAGTAAATACATATATATCCTTTTTCTGAATGACAACTGTTATTTCTGGGTAGATTTTCCATTTTTCTCTGAAAAATATCAGTGCTTTTCAGGTTTTTTTCAGTATTACACAAGAGACTAAAATTTGTTTTTCAAAATATGCTTTGACAATTTATCTTCAGAATAGAATATAATTTCAGGGAAATACTGAATGATGTCTTTTTGCAGTTCTAAATTACCTTCAAAGTGACAAAACACAAGACGAGTAAACACAGTTTATCCTCAACACCTAAGCTGGTATTAACAACCTTCAAACTACACAAGTTTGCCATATGGATCTGAGAATCCAGTCACTAATCAAACTTTTCTCATCCCTCAGATTCCGGAGAAAAATAGCTTGCCTTCCAGTAATAGACCAGATAATTACAGTTCCCCTGGTTTTTAGCAAACGGGAACTATTCTAGAGCAGCTGCTCGGGGATCAAAGGGCACAGCTTCCTTGATCTTATTCACACACCACCCATGAATGAAAGCAGCTAAACCAAATGAACCTCTGAAATACTCGCACATGGCCTAGCTGCTCTTATTGTAGCAACTTATGCTATAGCTACTTGGATTTTTTGTCCCACTTATAATTCCAGGGGGAGGAAAAAAAAAAATCAAAGGGTGAAGCCAGATGAAGGAACACAGAGACAACAGGAAATGGTTTCTTCACTGTGAAAACACATCAGCACAAAATGTAACATCAAAGCCCTCCAGTGTACGTCTTGGACTTAACAGCCAAACTAAAACCTTCACTTCTTCAAAACAGCCAGACAGGTGGATCTGGTAGAGAAGCCATACCTTTTTCTCACTCCTCAAATCCCTTGTGTATAATTAGGCTGGACATTTACCCTGAACTTCTCCCTGCTTTCGCAGTACCACAGGGTGATATATTTTTTTAAAAGTTTCAGAAATGATGCATCAATTACTTACGATCACAAAGGCTGTTATATTACTGCTATAATCCTACTATCCTCCTGCAAAACCCATCCAGTACCTTGCATGGTGATTGACTATAGATGTCTGATGTGCACGAGTTAATTTTGAGATAACTGCATAATGTGCCATTCCCTTTACTGTGATTGCCTGAAACCTATCATTAGCCAAATAACAAGAACCTGTGTAATCACTCCGCAATATTCTTCAGTTTCTGCTCTGTGAATATGTAATTTTCCTCCACTATGCAGACTGCACAAACATATTCCTAATGCTCTGATTGGATCCTTTGCTCAGAATTTAAAAGCTCTTGTCCATAATGGCATCCAGTTTCTTATTCCCCCAAAATTTGTAAGTTCTACAGCATGAAAAAAAGGGACACACACAAAAAAAATGCCCCCACATTAAAAGAGGGTTTCCGTTTTGAAACATTAGAAGAATTTCTGGGCTATCTCAGGCTCTCAGTTACAAGTGTAACGACCATGACCTGCACAACAGTCTTTGCTGGACCTGAAGGAACAGATTGGAGCTTACCCCTCTCTAACGCTGGTTCTCTTAACAGGAACAAAAAAATAAGCATATAATTCACTGTCTCCTACCACAACAAAGCAGACCCCTTACCATTCAAATTGAGCATGTCTACTGAGTAAGAAAATGTCATTTTAAAATCTCTTTTCATAGAGAAACATACTTAAAAAAAAAAAAAGAGGTATCCTTCAGGTCTCAAATGCATGTAGGTTTTACCAATGACTAACAGAAAGAGAACGATGTCTTTTCTTTTACTTCTTTTATTCTCTGGAAATCACAACCTAACTGCCCCAGAGCACCTGTCAAACTATGTTGACTTACTATACCTGTTTCACAGAATATGTAAGACCGTGCAGTACCAATTTATTTGTTATTTCTAATAAAAAAGAATATTTCTAATGCTGTTCAGTCAGCTGTGACAAGTAATTGCCATGAACACAGACATCAACTGGAAGTAAGTTAAAAGCAGTATTGTTTTTTTTTTGGGGGGGGTGACTATATGAATCTGACAAACTCTAAAGTTATCCTGAGTCCAAATAATTTATCAAACCACAAATGACATTACATACTTATATAGTGTGCTTAGTTTGACCTTATCCTAAATATGTATTTCAACCATTAGACAGGTTGTTTGAGGAATGATGGAAGAACTAGGTGAGAAATCCTGAATACTAATGCTAGTGCTGATGTCCTCTGTCTGACAGCAAGCTGATAAGACATTTGGATTAACAACTCCAGACCTCTGGGGAGTATTACAACCAGTTCCTAATATGCACAGTGACAAACAGAATACTAACTAAAACAGTTGAAAATGTGCAAAAGTAAGCATTTTCTATATTGAATCATGAACATTCGGAGCACTGTATATAGGGAAAAGCCTTGGCAACATTCAGTACTACACTAACTGTTTCCATACACTGCACACATGGTAACTGTGTTATTTAATAGGGAGCGTATGAGAATTTACAAAATGGAAGCAAAATAAATAATATTAGTTTTAAGATAAAATTAATGGAAAACATTTCCAGTTGTATGAGATACTCTGCTTTCATATCTACTACGAACAAGCACAATCTGCTATTCTCTAGAGATGTGAACACTGACAGAGAAGGTTGCAAGAGCTTTCGAGCTTACTGTCACTCATGCTGAAGAGTAAGCTGAGGTTGAAATACCAAACACAACCCTCAGCCTTGTCTAATTTGAGAAGAAAATGGCTGAGCTTAAGTTCAAAGTATTCTGAATATAAACTCAGAGCTCAAACTCACACATCGGCCTTGTCCTAAATACATGTCCTGTTGGGAGAAGAGAGATGAGCCCAGGGGCATATTATGATGGGCAGGTAGGTAGATTTTTTTTCCAAAACAACTCTTCACAGGATTCTTCACTCACAAGAAGCTTTAAGACATTTGAAAGGTCATTAACAGAATTTAAATAACCACCCCCCACATCCTTTCAAACCCAAGGCAGAAGGGTCTGACCTACATGCAGAGCGGAACAGCCAAAAGCCAAGCTCGAACACTACGTTCAGAAGGTACTTGTGTTGCTTTCATAGGTGAGTCTCTCTGCTCTCACGGAAGTATTACCAAAGCTCCTGCCTGGAGCAGAAAGAATGCTCATCTATTTTCCAAGGAATTTAAAGATTTTAAACTGCAACTTCATTTTAACAAATTGCAAAATCCTTACATTCTGAATTTTTCTATGAAAGGTCTGATTTTTATCCAGCTCTCATATGGCCCTGCCCATCTTGTGGACTGTCCAAAGTAAGACGGTTTGTAATGGAGGAATGATGAGTCTGAAAGTTAAGCATAGCTGGCAATCACATCACTTAAGTACTTACCTTTTTATCTTGCTAAAATAATTAAGTACTAATTTAGGTTAAAAATGCAAAAAAGATATTTTTATGATTTTTTTCCCAGGAAATCCATTCAGCAGCTTCACTATACACTAGTTATAACTTGTCATGTCTTAAGTTTTGCTGTGATAAGTTAAGTTCCCCAGAAAGGAATTATTTACCATGCTTGCTTACACTTACAACAGGACTTCTGCAGAGTTCCTGCAAGATACAATGCATTTCACACTTGGGCACAGTGTCATTTTCCTTACACCACCAATGTAATGTTGTATTTCAAGTGAAATAATTTCAGAGAAGACAAAAAAAGTCTCTTCTGTTTATGCAGACAGCAGTTACACACACTGTAAATAGCAAAAAAAAAAAAAAAATACAAATAAAGAAACATTCTTACAAATACCTAGATAAAAATATGAAATGGGACTCCAGCTGAAAAATATTGTCTCAGCCTTGGTATATATACTATGTTTAACAATCTTATTCTATCCCAAATATTTCTATCACAAACTTTCTGAAAAGATTTCCATATTGAAAATATGAATCTGTCAAATCTGTGGGGTAACCTTTACGATTTATTATTTTGGGTGCGTGCTGTGAAATACAGGAACGTCAGGCTCCCTAGTTTCTCCCTGCAATCACAAGAAATTACTTTAAATGAACACAAAGGCTTCTAGAACCATTTTTATTGCTCCAAAGTATCATCCAGCTGCTGCATCAGACGGATACAGGTCTCCTGTAGGTCCTGTGCATGTCTCCAAGCCCTGTGAGGACACTGCAGCTAACCAAGGACACCTCCAAAATAGCAGAAGGCTCCTATGTTACTATGTTGGTAGTGAAATTGCTCTAAAGGGTTGCAAATTCTAGCAAAAAAAATATGCTGCTGGTGCTGTTGGTATGCTACATGGTACATGACAAAGTAGTGGTCAGAGACATCTTCACTTCTGTACCTAAGTACATGAAAGAGTTATTTTTTCCTCCCAGGCAGTGCAAATAGAAGATTCCTGAGTTACAGGACAGACTATATGATAGTACCTAAAGCAAGAATAAAAGTTAAATATAGACCAAATGCAAATAAAATTGAATTAAAATAGAATATGGAGAATTCTTTTCCCTGGTAGGCAACTGATGCCAGGAATAAGGCGGGGAAGGTGATACAAGATGACCTCCTGTCCTGGCAATAAAAACAGAATTATAACAGAGGTCTTCTCCTTTCGATTATCTGTGGTCATGAGTGTTGTTTCATAAACCTCATCTGGTCTACTGAGGTTAAGGGCAGTCTAAGTCATCTTACTGTGTCCTCCAGCCAGATACAGCTGGAACTTGACTTCGCACTGTGTAAAATTACTTCTATGTTTTCAATATGAATGGGAAAGCGATTTCTGGAAAATAGATATGGTCTCGAACTTGAATATTAAACATAAGAAACTAGGAATCTTGACAATAACAACCTCACAACATTTAAGCATATAATAAGGAAATGGAAACATTATGCTTCCTTGCATTTTTATCTCCTCCACTAGAAAATGCTTATGTATAAAACACATAATTTCATATTTGCTATGGTTTTATGTTATGATTATGCAACTCCTACTCAGACAAAATAACAGAGTCCTCCAAAAGAGTGTGTCAGTACAGCCTCATAGATTTGAAAACTATTATATCCTGAAGAACATTTAAGTACTAACAGTATTGAGGACTCTTTCCTTCCAAAAAAGGGTCTTAATATTCCCCAAGATAGCAAAAATATGATACAAATTTAGTGTTGAAAATTTATCATAAATTAATGTGCTTTTCTTCTTCTAGCAACACTACATTGCTTTTACTGTTCTTGCTACAATAACAATAAGTACCTCTTCCCTTTCTGGCTAGGCTTTTGTCATTTCTTGTGATGAAATCTGTCAAACTACTAAACAGGAATATGTTTTTTTCCTTTTGCTGCCACTAACATCAGGAAAAAATATGTTTAGTTAGAACATTACAAATGACATTTGTATTATCTAATGAAAACATTTCCAGATTTTTATCTTTTCATGCTCAGTTCTAATTCAAAATGACTCCCAGAGGGTAAGTATTGGAGCATCAATAAGATGCACTGTAATCCACCACCCCACACCACACTGTAATTCTTTTGGGTACATATGCCATTTAAAGATTATTCTCTCGCAACATTCATTGCAGTATTTGTTTTAAAGGTAATTATTATTCCCCACTATGAGTGCCACAAGAATTCTAACACCTCTTATGCAAAAATCAAGCAAGCATCTATCTCAGGAGTCCAACAGGCTGCAGAAAGTTGGTACTCTTGAGAGACCGAATCTGTAATGATCTAGAAAGGAAAAGTGCAAAAGATGTGGCTGTGCAGTAAATCCTTCCCTCTAAGAAGCTCTGTGAGGACCCTTACTTTCACTGCAGTTATCACCTAATTTGCTGCACCATCCAACATCTTCAGTCAAGTCTGTGGGTCTCCTAGGAATGAGCCTGTGAACAGAGACACTCTCTGCCCTAAGAATGCTCTACCCAGAGACACACTATCAACAAGGCAGGGAGGGGGGAAGGCATGGCCGCATGGCAGCGGGGAGAACCAGGCTAACCGTGATCACGTAGCACAATAACATCACATACCTGATCCTGCTGACGGCTCACAATTACTTGAACGTTCAACTGCTCTTTTTAAAATAAGTTTTGTTATAAATAAACCTATCTCCAATAGACTGTTCAATTTAGGCATCCTGTTTGTAGCTGACTTCTTTTATTAATCCACAAGGTGTTGAAAAGAGAAGTGGACAAAATAAGTATTTTACAGCACAGCACTGAGATGACATTTCAAGCTGAAGTAATTCATGTAATAACGTGCAGATATAACTTTAAAAGAGACAGAGGTATCCAAGATGAACAGAACTTATGCAAATAAATGGGTAATAGAGATAACAGTGGTAACAGAGATAACAGCAAATACCAAATAAATACATGTAATTAGAAAGGACCTAGAAAATGAAGACAAATAGCTTAAACAAGGAGAAAAACAGGAAGGAAGTTTGAAGTTTGAGGATTAAAATAGGGGATGGCATGCATCAGCTGAAGGCAGGGATATGAATATCTGTAACTGGGGATGAAAAGAGTTGTAATACTGAACCGGGAAAGAGTTGTAATACTGAACCAGAAGATAACAAGGAACACATGTAGAGACAGAAACAAAGGTCAGGAGTTAGAAACTTTACAGAGCTGGAAACCCTGCAGAGACAGAAGTCAAAGAATTCATGGTAAATAGAAAAGTAGCGGGGAGAAGGTTTTTTCTAAGCAGCATATAGGTTCTCACTGTGCAGTTCCATTGGAGAGACAATTCAGGCTCAAAATAGTGTAAAAATACATAAAAAGGGCAACTGTTCAATGCATTTCTCACGAATTTATGAACCATGTAAAAATTTCCCATTTAACCTCTGCCTGAAACACACCAGTGTTATCTCTATTCAAACAACAGGATGCAATGTGTTTGCAGTAGGACCCTGCTTTCTCCCACAATACTTACTACAATAAAACTGGCCTCCGAGCTCTTTTAAAACACCCCTTCCTCCTCCCGATCCTACCTAATGCACTGCAGTGTCTCAAGAGACAGTAAAAGCTTTGAAACAGAGGGGGCCTGGTGGGCACATGTTAGCGTCTTTATCTTCTGTACTCCTCAGCCCTTTTGGAAATGCTCATTTTGACAAGTAATATCTTTGTAACAAGCTAATACCTTCTCACATCACACAGTGGTGGTCCATTGCAGATGCTATCACATGCAAACAAGAAAGTTCCTAAGCGTCTGCTGATTTTTGCAAGTTCTGATTTTGACAGGAACTTGGAAACTTTTAAGCCATTTAGTGCCTCTGTCTAGCATGGCAACACTGTTTGTTTTTATCTTAATTAACATCTGTGTGCGTGTGTATATATGTATGTGTGTATTTAACATCGCAAATGTCTGTGCCCTAACCTTAGGAAGCACGCTGAAATTTGCCAGATGTCTTCAGGGAAAAATAAATCACTGAAAGAAATACAAGATAAACCCGAGTCTTTCCTTCAAAGCAGTATGTCACTCCTAATGTCATCAAATCATCTAACAAATAGTTTTATTTGGTGGACTGGACTTAGAATATTAATTAGTCAATCTAGGCAAACAGACTATGAAGGACTTGATGACCAAGACCCATGATACTGATAGATTTACTAAATTCCAATAGTGTTGTATTATTACAAATTTCAATTAAAAATATAAAACAATCTTAGGTAATTATGGAAATTTAAGTATATTCTGTGTTATAAATTATAATAAAGGACACTTCTTCAGTTCTTCGTGCCTGTGTGTCCACAGTAGATATGGACCTTTCTATATAAGCTTATTAGGCAAAACAAAATTCACAGGGAAAGAGCACATTAGAGTTTACAACAGTTTATTATCTGTTATCAGATCAATAGTTGGAAAACCTCATTCAACACTGCAGGATGTAAGATTCCAGCCTTCTGTAAACGACAGCATTGAGTTTTGCCAAAGACTATGGCAAATCAATCTCTAATTATATCAAAAGCACAGGAAATACAACTAAAAACTGCACTATATGATTCATTACACGAGTCAGACTTAACCACCTTTAACTTTCAAAACTGTGGAAGCAATTCACTCCTCAAGAGTCAATTTTGTTGGGTGAAAATGTCCATAACCTATGACAATTTTAAGCATCCATATTAGAATAAAATGTCAGCAGCCTCCTTTACATAGTTTAAATCACCAGACTTTGGACAAACTATTTTAAAACTATTTTATTCTTTTTCAAATGACAGATACAGTATTTCATTTCTGAGCACAGGCATATTAAGGTTTTAAATTATTGCATGCTTTGTAGTTAACTTTTTTTGAAGGAAGGATAACATGCCTTTCTTTTATGATCATGTAACGAGATTTCCTTTGCCTGCCATCCTCAAAGTCTGTATGATTTGACGCTGTATAAGACTACAAACATCAACATTTTTATAATGTTTCAAAGAAAATTAATTAATTCTATATTTTTGTAAGAAATTATTTCTAAGCCTTCAAAAAATGTAAACTACTGCATACTTTAGCTATTGATTTTTGTAGATGAATAATTCTGTCATCCTAGTTACAATAAATATTAGTTTTCATTCACCATGAAGTGACAGTAAAAATGACTATAACAATTCCAACGGAAAGACTTAGGCTTGGCTTTACAATTTAATTGTCAATATTGCGATCATATTATACTGCCACAAGTCCTGATACAGTCAAGAATCATGAGTAGAGCACGACTAGCCCATAGCCCAGGCCACTAAGTAGCTTTGAACATTTGTTGTTGTGCAGTGAACATGGTTTTATTTGAACATGTGTTGTTGTTGTTAATCTGCAAGTTTCTCACATCTTTGGTGGCTTTTTTTCTCTTGCTACATTCTTCTAGCAATGCTGACCTGCCCCATTACTGAAAATGCATTTGCATTACTAATTTTCTGCTCAAAAAAAAAAAAAAAAAAAAAAAAAAGTTATCATTTGCAATTTTTAGTATATTAAGGCTGAAATTATTATAAGACTTATTTAAACTCTTTTTTTTTGTATTAACTAGGTTGTACCTTGTCAAACAAAACCATCCCAGCTTTCCAAATACTCCTGCTACCATGTCTAAAGCTTTCCCTGAACAAGAATTGCCAAGGATGTTTAATCTCTACTTTTACTCTTTTCCTATCTTCCTTTCACATTATCCCCTTATTTTTCTAAACCTGGGCTGCGAACATTTCAATGGGATTAAACCACAACCTCCTAAATCAAGAGGCAGAGTGAAAAAAATAGTATGTGATATTCTGTGTCAAGCAGCTGAAAAGCACAGTAGCTTAAAGAACCTTTTCAGAGTTTTACCACAATTCAATGACAAATTAGGAGCTCTTTCAGATTCTTTCTAAAAATAAATAATGCATTTATTCTACTCTCTCAACTCAGTTCTCCCCTTCCATCATACAGCTGAGATTTTTTTTTTTTGTTACACAACTTAAAAAACAAATGGATTGCATTACACTTCTTAATCAGTGCAGAGCTGCAGTAATTACGTGGTGTTGATGACAAGAAAACACCCTTTAGTTTCTGTGAATTATAATGACAGTAATCTTATTTTATGCATTAAAAAATGTAAAAGAAAAAAAATGATCTCTATGTTACAGTGTAAAAGAATTACTTCTGAATATCAACTAGCTAGAGAAAATGTTTGGTGAACAACGCATCAACTTGCTTCTACAAAATCTCTTCAACTTAAAAATCCTTCATTAGCTATAAGCAAAATTCTAGCTTCTTGGTACAACCCTGATGGTTCACTCAGCTCAGGTATCAGAAGGTATGTTACTGAACCCACCTCAAAAATACATTAAAAAAAACTATAGCCAAACTTCAACCAACATGCATAACACGGCTGCTCCCATCTATTCTCATCCTGAGATCATCATAATTAAGTTTACCTTCCATGAGAACTTATTTTTTACCATATCCAAACGTGCTCCAATGTGGTGCCAGCTTCAAATGCAAGCTCATTGAATTCTTGTGAAAATATCTTCCTGTTATCTTCTGTGTTATGTATAGATTAGTAATAGTTATGAAAAAAGCCTAAAAGTGACCTCAGCAGCTGCGAAGCAAATTATTTTCCTAAGATTTGGGATCATATTATTATATAACATAAATTCAGAAGAATTGCAAAATCATTTGATTATGCAAATGATCTTGAATCTTTGACTCATTCACTCAAAGCCACCTTCTGCTCCATGTCTTTTGGGAACAGTTCTAGTGTTTCATATTTTTGAAAGGTTACGAAAACGCTCCAAAATGTATCTGTCAATCAACTTCCAAATTGGACTGGCTTCCAGAGCAAGGCTTAAACATGGATCAGTCATGGTTTTCAGACCCAATACCTTGCTACACTTCTTGGCTAATTGGTAGTTTTTACATTTAATTACTTGTAATTTTCCATTATCTCCAAGATCTGGACAGAAAGCCAAGGCAGAGCTCCCTTAAAGTACACAAAGACGCTCAGGACAGGACAAATTGTATTTTTCTCTTCCCTTTTCCTACAGAAAGCACAGTATCTCACAGCACTATGTTGTCTGTGGTGCTCATTTGCTTTGACCAAATATCTAACTGAACTTTTTCTCATGACTCTGCCTGATTTCTTGCCAGTAAACCTCCATATTATGCTTATCGTGTGCCCTATAGCAAGTCAAATACATGTAATGTTGACATATAATTTTAATTCAAACAAACTACTCTTTAAAACAACACATTTTTATTAGTGCTTCAAGTATATATTACAATTTCATTTTTTGTAGCGTGCTCTGTCCTTTTCTGGACCTGTATAGGTATTTTAAGAGGTTGTCATAGTAACCTGTGAACATATTTTATTATTTTTTTTAATGAGAAATATAAATCACAATAGCCCTTATTACATTATACAGGAATATGGTTTCAAGTTTTTCATTTTAAAAAATATAAATTGAAAACATGGCCACATACATGCATGTAAACATACAGAGAAAAATAAAAGCATATGCCAAAATAAGTAGATATATCACATTTATCTATCTACTTTTGTACCAATAGTATTTACATCCACATCATACCACAGTTACTATGGACCATCAGTCTATTAAAATTGTAGAAAATATACACATTTACATATATCGGTTAGTGTGACAACTTCTAAAACATATTTGGCAATATGATCAAAAAAACACAAAATGCCCTATAGAAAGAGCTATTCTCTTTGACATTTTGCATATCTAAATTGGACATCTACAAATATTTTTGCATACCTAACTATGGAAGTCTCTCTGAGGGAGTACTTACAACACAATAAACATCTGAAATACAGTAAAAGTTATAAAATAGTAATAATTCTTTAACCTAAGGATAGTTCTTTAATTTTTCCTTTAGATACCTTTTAAAAAATATTATGCAAACTTTCACTAGAAACAAAACCAAAATAAATTAAAATCTAGGAATAACTGAGCACAAGCCTTGATTGAGGTTAGCATAATGGTAGAAGTATGAATCCCAAAGTAGCAGTATGAGCATTAATTAATAGTGTGGAGAAAAAACATCTCCTTCTGTCTTTTTCCCCATCCTGCTTTTACCCATGAGAAGTACCCTCAATGGCACATCACCATATTCCACAGCTTGTTTGTTTGCCTAAGCACGTCCACTCCGACGAGACTGCTGCATGCTTAACCATAAATCTATGCATATGGGTCATTCTGAACTGCAGGTAACGATGCTTTCCTCATGTCCAGCTCAAAAACAGGAATACAAAGCTTAATAAAAGGATCCTTCTCGGGACCTTATTTAAGCAAATTACTTAACTTAAAGCAAGAATTCAAACACTATTCGGATAAAATCAAAGCCATTTAATTCTGTCAATTTTTAGTCTTTGAGTGCTTCATTTCACAATTTCAGCAGTAGCCTTTCATTATATACCTGTGTGTGTAATATTCCTTATGCTAAGTCTGCAGAGCTGCAAATCGTCTTATCTCCACTGATGCCAACGGAGGCAGATTGATCTGTACCTGCCAGGTACCTGGCCTTTTGCCTTTGGGGATAAGAAGCTCTACTAAGACACTGTTTTTTCTGTCCCTGGCAGTCCCAGACATAGATAGGAGAGAAGAAAGCAAGTTAAAAATGTGCTCCCTGGACACAGTACAGATGAGGTAGGTTTCAGAAACGGAGTAACTTGTTTTTTACAAGATGGCAGCTATTTCTAGCAAATCAGACTTTTCTAAGATGAAAATATTTGTCCTGAAGGAGGAGGAAAAAAAAAAAACTCTACAAAAGGGAGGGAGAAAGGAAATATGTTGAATAGAGTATTTCTGTTCCCAGCTCACATTCAGAAAGACTTTGTCTCTAGTGCAGCCATGATACTTTGTTTTCCACAAGTTTCAGCAGTGAATCACATTTAAATTGTTCCCAGGAGCATACTAAATTATTTTTCAAGATTTGATTTATTCTCACTTGTAACTGCTATAATTTATGATAGGTTCCATTCTGTCTTTCTATGCTTATAAAACAAGCAAGTGTAAGCAGAAGGCATCTAACAAGACAGAGCATTGCAGTGGCAAAACAATTCTGAAAATGTAGTTATTTTATAATGATTAAACTCTGTGAAGGAACAAATGAAACAATACTAGAAGAAGAAAAAAAGAGATGTAAGTATCTCAGTTAATATTCAACTCCTCATTTTCATCTTACTGTCCTATACTCTGGTAACATCAGCTGTGGAAATGTTCTTCAATTCAAAAGCCCAAATTGCTTCCAAAAGGCAACAAAAGGTCTCCCTTAAAGACCTGTAGCCCATTCCGGCCATTCTCATGCAGGCCCAAAACATCTCACTTTCTTAAAGTAGTTGTCATATCACATTGCTGTAGCCTGTGGATGAGAGATACTGTTCGTATCATGCCGAGTTACTCCCTACTTCAATCCCAGTACACTGCAGCAAATTAACAGTAGGATATAACCGGGTAATTACAACAGCTGAAAAATCCCAATAGTGAGATGGGTTTGTGATGAATTATTGTTATGTACTCCTAAAGACAGCGAATGGCATTTCTGGCAGCATGCATCTCCAAAAGCAGAAAACGGGAAAAGGAGATCAATTGCATTTCCTTTTTGACACTGAAAGACTATTGGTTTACAAAGGTAAAAGATAAGGCAGGAAATAGTAATGTCAGCGCAAGACGGACAACTGCAGAATTATAATCCTTAGAAGATTTTTTTTAACCCTTCTAGATTCTAGAAGTGGTTTTTTTTTTTTTTTTTCTTTTTTTTTCTTTTCTTTTAAGATCTAGGCTTTTCTGTAACCGAGACACTGAATCTTTTACATCGAAGATGAAGCCTGGGTGCACTGCAGAGGAATTGCAAGCTATAGGCTTCAGGTTATGCCCAGATTTAAAAGAGGAGGTTGTTGAGCTCTTGCTGTTTTGCACTACCCAGATAAGATTTTTGTTGTTGTTTATTAAGCAGCTCAAAAGAGAAAAGCCAGTGTTTGTTAGAGTTGTAATTTTTCAATTCTAAACCAGTTCATTTTTTGTCTAGGTTCCTGTAGTTCTGTTCTTTCAGCTGACATAATCTAAACTTTTTAGTATAGATTTTAATTTGGCTGTTGAGGACACTGTTAGCCTTTCTTGTACATACACAACCAGCTATTTTCATAGAGGATGAAAAATGCTTTGCCATAGAAGAAAAGAAAAACAAAAAAAGAAAAATCAAACTGAAAGTTCTAACTAACATGTCTAGAAGCAGTCTGACAATAATCATTCTGTGCAGCACATAATCTATAGTGCTTGATAGTAGGATCAGCATTGCTAGATAGGCTGCCTCAACATCTGTTTCCCTTTCTTCTGCCTCCTAAAATAATACTAATAATCATTGCAGAATTTAGATAAGTGCCATTTCCATCCCTGTGAGCACAGTGGATAACGGCTAAAGGAGTAGGAGAAAGTAAGTTACCTACTTACTGTGCCAGACTTTAGAAGAGCAACTCTGTTCCTGATCTCCTCCAGGAAATACAACTCTAAGTCCACTTTCAATTCTGACTTATTAGGGAACTGAAAAACCAAACGAATGAGGCCTTAAGAGCAGCACCAAAAGACGCAAGAAAAACGGTGTTAGAATGTAATCTCACCACTGCGTCCCTGGATGGCAGAGAAAAGGTGAGAGCAAAGCCAACTGCACAAGCTGATCTGTCCCTGAATGAAAGCCTCCTTATCTACAAAAAACAGTTAGCACACTGTCCAATACTAAGGTCAAAACAACAGGTTACTTCTCCAGTTTCTAAGATAGTAGAGGACAAAGTCCCCTGCACAGAAAATTTCCCCAATGTAGGCAGAGGAATTTCAATGCATGAAACGGATGAAAGCCACACTTTTCCACACTTTCTTTCGTGAGTACCAGCTGAACTCCTCAGCCATCCAGAAAAGCTATTTCAAGTCTTGGCACTTCTTTCTGTTCTGCATCAGAAAGGAACCATGATCTCAGAAGAAGGAAAAGCAAGAAAGAAAAGGGGCAATCAGAAAAGGGAAATCATCTGGGATATAGGTCCATGATTTAATGCTTCAAACATTTTTAAATAGTTTCAGCCTCCTTCTGCCTTCTTAAAATGATTTCTCTTGTAGAAACATTCACCGTTCGTAAGCCAGAGAGAGATCGCCTAGTCTATCTCTAGTGGTCCAAGCACTGTTTTTTCATTGTATCCTGTGCATCACCAATGACCCACAGGTAAAAAGGTCAGTCACGTGAGCTCGCTTTCTTTTAAACTTTAAAACAAACAAACAGTCCTTGCTTTTTAAGAGGATAAAGGCTAGATGGACCCTTCAGCTTGTATGCAGGTATAGATGCCAGCTCTGATTCAGAGAAGATAACCAGACTTCTGCCTCTTTCCTCAACTTCATAGCAGGAAATACAAAAAGTTTCCTGACAGTAGCATGCATTTGGCTATTCAGAGTGGAAAACAGGCATCTAGAAAAGAGAAAGTCATTTGCATATGCACAGGCTATCTCTCAAATACAGACAAAGAAATAATAGTTTTAAATTGTTTTGTGCCTAAAAGAATACAGAGGAAAAGGTTTTTAATATTTTGACACATACACTGCCAGACCACTTGATGGGCTGTAAAAAGCACTGTACTATCAACTAGCGATGTTGAAGCCTGGTACTAGAGATCCCACTGCAAGCAAGCACTTAAGCTGCATGGAATAAGTTAAGCTGCATGCCATTCCTTCCCGAGGCCTGTTTTGCCATTAGAAAGTACTTTGAACAAAACTTTGACTGTAAATAAAACACTAAAACTATCCCTAAAGAAGTATTTTCAGAAGCACACTTACATGACAAGTTGCACTTATTTCATGGTACTTGTTAGAATTTATTCTCATTTGTTGCTGTACCAGTTATCATTGACAGTGTTGTCAGAGGAAGGACATAGGTGAAGACATTTGTGTATTTCAAATTCTTTGACATATATTTGAGCGATCATAAGCTGTTTTATTGTAAGCAAGAATTTTTCCTTGGTGTTTTTCTCTTTTTTTTTCCTACTCTGCTTTTAAGATTCTGCTTTTGCTCAACTGTATTTTATTACACTGAAAATAAAATAGTAGGTACTTCTGAAACACCATCAGCACCTTTTCAACAAGAAACCATGCAAATGGATTTCCAGCACTATCAACTTTATCCTGTCCTCTCCTAAGAATTTAGAGTGACTTACTAGTAGGAATTTTGGAAAGAGTAACTTGTAACATCTTAAGGAGAAAAAATACCTGGAATACGTCAGTAGTTCTACTTTAGAAACAAGAAAAACAATAAAATTAACAAGGAGAGGCCCTGGGGAGTCATTCATGAACCTGCAAAACAGATACGGTGATCCAGGAAGGATGGGATACTTATCCGCACAAAAGAGAAGGCCAGGTAAAACCTAATGCACTGTTGTGCATTTTTTCAGTAACATTTATACCACTAACGCTACTACAGTTAAATAATTGACATAAATGGTGAAAAAAAATCCCAAATGTGTTTGTTGTTATTGACCAGAGTTGATCAGAATACATATTTTTTAAGTTATCTGGCAAAAGGAAAGTTTCAGTTCATATTAGCCCAGAATAGGGCTAACACAAATCCCACAGGATTTGTGACAGATACTTTGAAAACTGCATGACCAGCTTTTTCCTAGTACTTTTTCATTGGCTGCTAGCTTGGGAAAGAACAGTAATGGCCCACTTTGATTTGCACTTTACTTTTTAAAGTAAAATGATTCACAAAAAATTAGTTTGTGAAGAAATAGAATAAAAAATAATTATGCATGTGAATGCACATGACTCGACTTTTAATCATTTTTCTATCAAGTCATTGATAAACTGCATGCCAAAGATGGAACAATCCGCAACAAAAGCAACACACAGATTACGCTTCCAAGGACATTATATTCAATACTCAAGGAGGACTGAAATAAAATCAATGTGCTATAGCAACCGTAACGCCAAGAGCTGACAAAATGAAAATTTATTTATTCACACTGCTGGCATGATTCATCTTTTCAAATATATGAAGTTTCAAGTGTTCTATAAAATAAACTAATGCATTGTTATAAACACAGAAAGCTTTGAACAGCGTCATACAGCAGAGTATTCCAGGGCCATCAGCTTCCTGAGCATTCTAGACTTTTATGAGCACATTCCCATCGTATTACATGTACCTTAAAACTGTGTGTGTGTATATATTACATAATATACTTAATATGCTCACAATTTATTTGTATATCAAGAAAAAAAAAGTTAATTGCTATGAGTCTGATACAACTATGTACAAAGTAAAACCAAAGTGGTTTGCACATTGTAAAATATACTGTTTAGATCCCAATGGCCCTGTATATCAGTCAAATCAAAGCATTTTAGATTTTCTTAATCCTTCTACAATTTGCTTACTATTTTCTTCTGATGAAAGCCACTCAAGACCAATCACTGCCAATGCTATAAAACCTCACTGATTTATCTCCCTGCTGGGAAAGTCAATAAAACAACTTATGACTGACATCCAGCACATCATTCAGCCAACAAATCAAAATCTTGACAAATTCTCAATTCAGTCCTGAATGTCTTCATGTCTAGAGATAGCTGCTATAAGACACTGTGCTTCTGGACTTCTTATTGCATTCAAAAAAAATAAAATATGAAGAAATGAAAGACAGTATTTTTTAATATATATAAAATGAATAGTGCAGGTATTAATAAAATTTAGATTCTAATGTTTACATCCTAGCTAGTCCTCTTCAAATCTAATGATCCTTCTGGTCATATACAGTAGTTAAGAGCATTTGTTTTCATTCTCTGTAATGTCTGTCAAATTCAACCTAAGGTCTGGGTAAAATGAGTATGTTCATTTTTAGAACTCAGTTGAAATCAGGTCACACAAATTGTGGCTTGTCTGTCCATACTTACTGCAGTTTATCTGATAAAATATTCCTTAATTTTTGAAAGATGGAAACCTGTGCAGAACAAGGCTGTGCAGTTAGGTGGAGATGTCTGATTTATGAATTTATGCATTTTACCTGACCAGTATTCAGTAATTCATTTTCTATTTTGGGATCTATATTTTTAATAAGCACAAATACCTGTGAAATTTATGCTTGAGATCTCAAACAGAAATTAAATAAGAATAGTAGTTTAATTTGCAGTGGGCTCCATTTCAACTTAACAGCAAACTGTTAGCAATAAAAATAGTATTTGATAACATATGATAACATATTTATAAAGTAATGTGCTCATTATGTGACAGACAGAAGACTAACCATGGATACACATTTATCTGAAAAACAAACATCAATAGAGCACAGCTTTACTGGGGCACAGTATATGTCATTCTAAAAATGTACAAACTCAAATGTGTTGTATCTTTGCTGCAGGGAAAGATGAGAGCTCAGGATCCAAATCTCCTGAGAAGGTCACATGCGAATTTTCAGAGAGACAGCAATTATTTCCGTTGTTCTCTATGAGCTTCTGGCCAAGGCTAGGATTACCTCTAACCAACATTATCAGTCTATCCATTGTAATCATGTTTATCTATGTATTGTCTGTTATCCATATAATCTAATATCTAGGTAATTAGTCTATCCATCATACAACCTGTAACTTACATTAATCTCCTTTAACCAGCCACTTGCATTCAATATACTCAAACATACCAGTCTTCCTGCAATTGTACTGATCTCATCTTCCTCCTACTTTTCCAAATCATTCACTTGCGTTTTTTTTAAGACATTCTCCCCAATATTTCCCTCAATTTTCTGAATACAGATCTCTGTCACTGGCCCCACAGGATCTTATCTCTAAGTAATTTCATCCACAAACATAAGCTATTTGATGACATATGTATGGATAAAGCACAGATCTAGTTCTGTAGTCCCTATTTGCCAAAAAGTAAAACCTCAGCCTTTCCCTAGGTGCTTTTAAAGCAAGCACTAACAATCAATTCAAGATGAATTTTGAAAAAAACAGAACTTGCAGTCTTTTCTTTCAGATGTTTCCTAATTGGTCCTTTGCTTTGGTCATAAAATTTACAGCTGAAAACCAGCCACCATCTTCAACATTAAATTTCATCACTCTTCCTAAACAAGTAATGTCTAAATTTTAAAGATTTTATCTGTAAGACATCCATGCCAACCATACAGCAAAAACTATTCTTCACAGTCATGTATCTGTCATTAATAAGTCAGTGTGGACTGAACTAAACAGCAGGAGAAAAAAAAAAAAGATTGTTTTGAGTCAATGTAGAGCAGTGGAATTTTTTCAGTGAAATTAAAAGTTAAAATAAAATTGTTTCTGGTTACATTATATACTTTTTTTTCCAAATTAAAATAGCATTTTTTCCCCTTTTCTTCAGGTAACTAAATTTAAGAGCTGAGGGAAAGCTTTCTTCTCCTAATGAAATATTTAACCTTTATAACTTCAAAAATACTATTTAAAATACAAAAATAAATTGTTAACTCTTTTCCAGTCAGACGTATTTGCCAAATTCCACTAAAATTTGCAAACGCATTTGTAAATCTGCAACAGTATCTTTTGGCAACTAAGTTTTTTGCTAAAAAATTAAACTGTTGGCCGTAGTCTTGATTATTGCAGCAATGTTTCCTCCACAAATCTCTTGCTGTTATCTCTTCAGATACCATAAAGATAATTTCTTTTAGGTTTTTTTTTGATCATCACAGACCCATTTTATAGCTTCCTTTTGTCCTTTTCTTCTATGGCATTAAACAATGTTTTTTGTTTGTTTGTTTTTTAATCCCTACAGCTTTTCATATTTGATCATTTCTCATTTAGTGCTGCAGGACTGATTCCTGCTCCTCACCAGCCACCTACTGCTTTAAACTACAAACATGACAAAACTACTCTGCTGACCTTCTTGAGCTCTGCTTTAATACCCAGTAAGGAAAATGACTTGATCATGCAGACTGCGAATTATCGTCTTTCCTTATTTTCCCTTCTGAGGAGGATCTTGCCTTGTTTTGCAAGGATGCCACAACTCCCCTTTGCAGCTCAGCACGCGGCGCACGGTGCTGTTAAGACGGTCCTCCAGGAGCATCCTGCGCCCGGCTGCGTTGCACTGAGACCCCTTGTGACTCCGTCTGCGCAGGCAGTCACAACTCGGAGGCTGAAAGCAGCTGACTTCTGACAAATGGTTTTGATCAGACTGCTCTGATGCATTATAACGAAATGAAGAAAATATTCAAAGTACAAGAATATGTTTACTTATATTCTATATTGCATGTAGGCATACACAGAGAACTGTTAACATTTCTGACACTGCTTAAGCAGCAGAAAAGTGAAGGTCAAGTAACTTGAAACTGGATTTACTCCGCATTGACTAACAGTTGGAACCAGCTAGGAGGCAGCCTTGTTTTTGAATAGCTGGTTTTGAAACTTTTGATAGTTTAAATAGTTCTCTGTTCAACTCAGCTGGAGGAACCTAACCGTGACACTGTAAGAATGTACTTTGAATGCAGGAGTACTAAAATAACATAAAAATAAAAAAGGTCATAAAAATGGTATGTTTGGAAGTGGAAATCACAAAAAGAAGGTGAAACACAGAATAGACTTTGTGTGACAGAAAATCCAATTTTGCAATTTTTCACAGCTGAGTTCCTAATTATATACATTAAATGGTGAGTGGCACTAGGGATAACACATCAGAAAAGACCACAGAAAGACCCAGAAAAAGACATTAGAACTCGTCAAATACAGAAGGTCAAATACCCCACATTAAACAACTGGGAGCAGAAAGTAGACTGCGATACGGAAGTGAGAAAGACAGATATGGAGGCCAAAATACTTCTAGAACAGAAAGCTGGCAAAACAGTCACTTAAAACTCCAAGTTAGGATCCACTCGGTGAAGCTGCCCGTGCTGTGGAAAATAGTATCAGCCAAAACAATTCCTGATATTTTGAAAAAGAGATGAAAACTTCATTGGATTATATCACCTCCTAAGAATTTGTGGACAAAGAAGATGACAACAGCACCATACGTGCCAAGAAATTTCTCATAGAAACAATGAAAAATACTGTAATAACAGACAGATAGTGCTACCAGACTAGAAGCAATTAATGTTATTTTTTTAAGTTGGTCACAGGTATTCTTAACAATGTGGTGCTGGAAACAGATATTAAATACAGGAAAACTACAGAGACTAGAAGGCAAACTGATATTTTTCCGTAGCAAAGGCAGAGGCCAACTAAGCATATGGTTAATAATGAATATAGAAGCATAATTTGTCAGGCAGAGAAAATATCTCCTTTTTAGGCAAAAGTGTGCTAAATCAGGTATATCAGAAGGAACTTACAATACCTCTGAGGAAGAATCCAGAGATGATCTTATAATACCTGGGTTATCTATCTTATTTACAGTGTCACAGTCCCATTCCATTCTACAGATTTCAATCTGTAAGGTCCTGCCTCAGCTTTGTCTAAGTGTTGAATTCAGAATACAACTGACAGCCTGATGCCCTACCATTCATGAACCTAGAGAAGAAGAGAAGGATGTCAGGCTCATTTCTCTAGACTTCATAGAACAACAGCAGTATGTGACATATGCTGATAGCAGGTAAACACAGAGCTTTTCAGATCAAAAAAAAAAAAAAAAAAAGAGAGAAAGAAAGAAAGAAAAGAAAACGGTGGTACATATAGTTTCTGGTTTGCATTTGCAGAAAAATAAAGCACACATTATTATACAATCTACACCAATAGAAAGGTAATATTTTTTCAGACTCACCTTGGGGCCAGAAATAACCCCCAGAAAAACAAAGATGAGAAAATGAAGAGACTTTTTTGAGGTTGCACAGGTTTAAGGTCTAAAGAAATCTTCATTTTTGCTCGGGAAAAGACACTGGCACCGTGCAGACACATGCTTAAGTAGTTTTGGTAAGAATTAGAGATGCTGATAAAAGTGCACATTAAAAAAGGTAATTTCTGTATTAGAGAACATATCTGGGGAAGATATTATAATAGTAAGATAGAGGTAGATTACAGCAAGACTGCAAACAGCACCAAAAATGGAATATAAAGATACTTTGCAATGGTAAATGTATATAGACATAACCTTGATTTTGCCGATGAAAAAAAGGCATTTTCAATACAGTATTATACACAGACATCCAGTGGCTTGGAGTTCATGATCTTCAGTATTACAGCAAAGAGCACAAAACAAGCATCTCCAGGGATATTTTTGGTATAAACTTCTTTTAAAACATCTTAGACAAACCTAGAGACACCATAGAACAAGTGCCTAGAAAAACTTAATGTAAAAATGCTTCTATAAAGGAAGCAGCTTCATTCTATTCAAACCTTTTGAATGAAGCAGTTCCATGTCTTTATTTACAGGAGGCCCAGGGTAGATGAAACTGAATATGAATCAACTGCCGTAGCCAAATGGGGTCAGGCAAGCAATATTTCCTCATTATTTCCAACTACTAAGTTAGCTCACAGAATTTATGCTGGTGGCACCACAAAAAAAATGGCTTTTGCAGCAAAATGAATGGATTTTATTTGTGTAGCTTCCTACTCTACTGCTCTCCCTGACCTAAGATTGTCTTACTAAATGGCAATAGAGGACAAAATTTTCTGTTTGTTTTGCACAAGTTTCACCTAACTTTAGACATCCAAAATGTATACATACACGGCAGTCACCAGAGATTTCTTCTACAGTGAATGGATAATCTTATCTCTACAGGTTATTAATCTGATTTATTTTAGACAGACTTCTGGAAGAGGCAAACGATGCCCTTGACTCTGTTGACTGTATTAACCAGGGCTCCAGTACCATTAGAAGGGAGATGGAGCTCAGTGACAGATTTCTTCACTGTATATTCAGCCAGGTGAATCCCATCACACATATCTGACAGTGATTTCCAACCATGAGCCACTTCTTAGTAAGCAAGCATAGGCTTAAATGAGAGAGAAGTATACTTTTAGACACAAGGGCCCCTTTATCTCACCAGAAGAGATTGCTAGTAAATGGTATTAGGATATTAAAATGACTATAAAAAGAGTATGTAGTCAGACCCTGATCGCTCAGCATTATTAAGCTGCAGATTGTTGCCAACAGCACCCCCATGCATCTTCTGGCACTTTTTCTTAAATCAAATAATACTACCAGAACTATCACCAAGATTTGTTATTATAAGGAGAGACAGATAGAACAAAACAGCTACCCGCTCCTGTCCAGTAAATTATTTGGAGGATCTACTACCCTTTATTAAATGGTTATGTAAATGCAGTATCAATATCACTGCTGCTGACACTAATACTTATGGAGACATCAGCTATCAGTGTAATACATGCCAGAAAAGAGAGGCTTGAAGGGCTGCATTTTGAAATTGTTTGTCTGTCCAAATGTAACAACTGTAATTAATAAAATGATATGGAAAAATATCCCTTTCATAAGCCAGTTAAAATCAGTTATGCTATGTAATATGGGCCTCTGCAATGTTTAACTGAGCAGATCACTTAATCCTCAGTGATGGCAAGCAGCAGCCCTTTTAGTTTACGCAAGGATATGACAATGCAGGTCTTGAGAAGTCCAGCCTTTCTCTATCTTCTGAGATTTCAGTGAATAATGTGTTTCTTTAAGTTCATTTCACACTTTTCCATAAGCTTTTCTGGGCAAAGACTAACATGGTCCACAGCTATGGTCTCTAGCTGCTGTGACAGTACTAATCATCGACTGGGGATATCCTCTGCACGCTAGAGATCCTGGGCTCTGTCTGGAAGTCTTCTTCCGAGAGCTGAGAGAACACAAGAGACAAGTTCTGATGGCAGGTGACTTAGAATAAGGTGACTTAGAATAAGTGATGAGCCTACCAACGATATTTAAAAGATGATATTGAATTACAGCTGTAATTAAAACCCTGTTCAATTTTTCTGTTTGTCTCATGCAAGCAGGATAATATGCTGGATTCAAAGCAGACTGCAAGAGGGCAAGCAACGTATACCAACTGCTCTTGCAAACTTCAGTTCAACTCACTGTACTATTAAATAGGGTAGAGCGTAGGAAAGGTAACTGTGATCTAAATGAATTTTCACATCTTTAAATCTCAGGTGAGACCAGAGAGATTTTTCAGACCAGCTGCCCCAAGGGAAGAAGAAAAATGATGGAGGAGTGACTAAACATTATTGAGCTACCACTTGTTACTAAAATAATTATCAGTCTTGGCAGATGACACAGGGAAATCTGTTGCAGTGAGTCACCATCAGCAAAAGAAAGTGTGGCAGAATACAGGGATCGACAATCCTGATGGAAGTAGAAATGTCACTGAGATACCCCAGGGAAGAAACAGAGAAGAAAATACTTGTAATAATTCCATATTCCAGTGAAAGAGGTCATGAGTAATATTTGCAGCATGCTACAAGGAGTCCTTTTCTAACAAAGCTTGCTTTTTTCTAATGAACGTATATTCTTCTTCACAGCATTGTTTGGCTTTCTCTTTCTTCCTTTCTTAGAAGCCTTCTCAGAAGCACTGCAGGAGTCAACATGGGAGTCTACTTAAAATGAACTCTGGTCTTGCAAACTTTTTTTTAACAGAGTATTCATTGTCAGAACAGACCGTTTAGTGAACAAGTAACAAACCCCTACAACTCCTTCCTAAAAAAAAATGGGTTAACCTGAACTTGCTCTGGAGGGGTTTACAATATTCTTTGGTCACAATCAGTTATAATGTTGCCTGGTATTCCTGAAAATATTTAGGAAGCCCAAGACACAAATAACTACTGCTTTTACCACTGCTTCTAAATCATTTCATGCTATCCCAAAAATATTTCAGTTGTCTTAAGACCAATGAAATAATTTTTGAATAAGCTGTGTACAATGAAAGAGAAGAGCTTGCTAACAAACCCTCATCTAATACTATTTTTTTCAGAAAATCTGATGAATTAATATAAGAAATAAATATTAAGAATTTAAAGAAATACCTATATGTGCAAGATTCATAAATGAAAATATCTGAAGACCTAATAGAACAAGTCTATATACAAAGGTATACATGTACTGGCTATTTGTAACAGACATAAATACAGTCAGATTTAAATTTTAGTAGCAAACAATAACAACTACAGGGGCTAACACAAACTATCAGCTATCAACAAATTATCAACAAACAGTAACAATTAGTATAAGTCAATATCCTACCAGTAAAAAACAAATTGGTTTAATTCAGTAGAAAGATGGGTTAAGGATTTGGAATGAGGATTTGGCCTTCATCAAAGGAAATCTAGCTTTTAGCGCAAGCAATTACCTCAAGCTCAATAGCTTTATTATCCAATTACTGTATAGTGAATTTTTCTACACCTTTCCAAATAAGCAGCAGATGTTCTAGCAGCAGAAATTGCGTACACTGGTAATGAAACACAGTTCATGACATATTGTACCCAAGGGTATAGAAGGCTTTTGATTAAGCAACCATTTTCATAGCAGCTGTACTACAGGCCGACTAAAAGAATCATCACCAAGTCACATAAAATATCCTAATTTATCATAGTTTGAAGGAAATTATTGACCTAATAATAAACTAAATTTCAAGGAAGCACATTATCTGAAGTTGTTATGAAGCAAAAATATCTACTAGTTTAGCAACAGAGTAAAATCGGTTGTTAGGGAAAACCTTAGAAGAGTTCATATTTCAAAAAATATTCTAGAAATTCTCTAACTATAATCAATAATTTATTTGGAATGAGACTCCAATTTACTCGTATGAACAAATAGCTTTGTTAATCCCGTGAGGTTTTCAGCTGTATCATTTTGAAATGGGTAAGGAGAACTTTCAAATCCAGCTCCTAGTTAAAAAGTATATGAACATAAGTATTTACTTTTATTCACCAATGAAGAATAGTGTTACTCCGAACAACCTAAATGCCATGTTATACACCTTAGTTCTGCATGTGCTATTAGTTTCAGTTAATCTGATTAAAATAGAGATTGCTAGTTCCAAAATTATACCCAGGCCACAGCCGCAAGTGTTTCTTTCAGGCTGCAAGAATTCCTAATGATAATTAAAAAATTAAACAGAAAGCCTGTGCTCTGACATTTCCTGCTCACTAAAGCTGTTTATTTTTCACATATACCTTCCAAAATTAATATTTAAAAAGGTTTTACTGGAGTGAACTAGACCACATGCAGTCACCATATTCATATTAATAGCAGTGAGGGAGAAACCAGAAGCCCAGAAAACAAAGTAGCCATCAATGCAAGGAAATCTAGAGCATAGAGCACTAAACCCAAGTCACATATACAGTTTTCCATCAAGATCAATGATGCTCATAATGCAAAATATTCCATCCCCATTTAGCATCCTTATAACCGTAACATCTATCAAAGCAATAAATGCATTATGGAAACAAACACTGTGCCTAACGTGACTCTAAAGATGAATCTTTGTGCAGTGAATTACTCTTACGATGTTTTTCCTTTCCAATTTACTCTGGTAGAAGCTGTTAAAGTAATGGCAGATGAGTCGACATATAAAGGGACTCTTGGCAAGGAAGAATGTACAAGCTTCAAGCTTTTTGTATTTATAATATTTCCTCTTGCACTTATATGATCATTTTAATATTTATCTCATTGCTTCCTTTTATGTTTAGAGACATTAATACCACTCTGTCAATGCTTTAAAATAAAACAAATGGCATTCAATAACTTCTGTAAACAATCTTTAATAAAGGTCTAGAGATCAAACGGATAGTAAGAAGGTAATAAAATGCCTAATACCACTTATAGGTCACATAATATAACAGTTTATTTTAGGTCTGCTGAGCAATGGTACAGGACAGCTAATACCATTCCCTGTCTCCTTAGTCATAGTTTTAGAATTTGTAACATTGCCAAAGTTGTTCTTCATATCTTCCTCAAAGACTATCTAGGACTGAACTGTCTTTCTAACTGTCCTTCTCTGTATACATGAAACTCAAACAAGCCTTCCAGGTTTAGGAAATTGGTTGTAAATTAAAAATCAGGTGTAACCATAAATAGGTATTTCAGTTTTTCAAAGGACTTTAAAGGCTGCTAGCATAGCATTACATGTTTGAGCCACACAGAGGAAAATGAGAAAAAACACGGGGCTTGAATATCTCCAAATAACCTTCTTTGAATTGTGTATATCCCATACTCAGAGGGCATACTAGCAAACAGAGTGAAATATTGGGTAGTTAACATGCTTTTCAGCAGAAGCTTCTCTAGGCTACTAAGAATCACACTGATCTTAGAAAGTACACAACTATGTTGTGGGCTGTATTACCCAGGACAGGTAAAACACCTTTCAAACTCTTAGTTTTGACAGTATGAAAAGCAGTCCAGAGGATATCACAGGTTGCCTGAGCCTCGCTGGTACCTTTCAGAGAGAAGAGTAATCACGACTTAGGACAAAAAAGATGTTTACCAGAAGAGCTGAAAGAGGAAGCATTATATCAGTTGAAATAGTTTCACTTAAGCAATTCAGTTCAGCTGATCAGTTGATAGACCTCGCTGAAAGATTTGCCCTGAAGAGCCAACATTGTGTTACATTCTGCAGCCTTGTCTGCAAATCTGCTGAATCTTAAAAAGAAAAGAATAAACTTCAAATTAACAGAACTTCCACAAATCTGCTGAAAGCTCTAATTCACATTTTGTTCAAGGAATAAGCAAAAGTTTTGGCTGATCCAGCTAACCTTGAAGCAGTATGTCACACATCTGCATATCTGCAGTCCTTCTAGTATATAATTCCACATTGTGAACAGCTCTGAGATATACTGAAGAGGAAAACTACAATTTTCAAGAACAGTTAGTGATCTGAGTTACTTCAGCTTCTAGGTGCTCCACCTGTCAGTCACTAAAAGACTGGTTTTCAGAAAGTTGTGGCACATATCTCCAGAGCACCCTACCACTTCAAAGCATCTCAAGAAGGATGACCAAAGTTGAAAATATTTTTTCAAAATTTAGAGATGTCTAGAAGCAATGTTTATTGAACTCATCAACTTAACAAAATAAAATTATTTTTAGAATACCTAAGTTTTTCTGTTGTTTTGGAGATGAACTTCAAATACATTGGAGATTCTGCATCTTGGTCATTACTGAAGAAAGAAAAAGTAGTAGTTGTAGTTAGAGTTCTTCAAATAGGGCTAGAAAATTTTCCTTCAATAAATAATTTACATCAGAATAAATCAGATATGGTTTGTTAAACAGTTTGATGAATACAAAAGGAAACATTAATATATAGAATGTCAACGGACTCATTTCACTTTATCCAAAACAAGGTATTCCAACGTTCCAACATTAGATTTATAAGAGGACTTTGCTGCAAATCACAAAAAAATAGGGGAAAAGAAATAATGCCTGTAACCTGGTGCTCAGTCACAACTCTGAAAGTTGTGACACCGTTTGAGAATGTCAGACACTTTGCTTCAAACAAATCCTGAAGTTGGTTTGTCAATTAAGATTGCATGTAGAGCTCCATAATCACTGAATTATAGTTCACTTTGGAAGAGGCATTCCTCTCAGCCCAGACTCTTAAAACAGTCTTGTTAAAATGGCTATACAGCGATTATAACGTGGGTGTGATGGGGCTAGAGAGTTATTCGCACTTGTTCTCTGCACAAGCAAAATATTAAAGTGAGATTAAAAAAAGGAAGAGTGTAATAGACAACCTGGAATCTAACTGTAAACGTACCTTTCTATGATTTAGAAATCAGGACAAATAAGGTATATATGACATATGAATCCTAATGTCCTCAAAAGAAGAAATCAATTACATGATGCAGCTGGGGCTGAACAATTTGATTTTCTACATAGCACCCATTTTGGATTTACTTAGGCACAAAACTAAATGTGTTGTTTGCGTTGATCTCTGAAAGATTTTTAGAAACTTGTTTTGAATTGATAGCAGGTTTTTCTCCTGTCTTTCACATCAGCAAATGAACTGAAATTAGACAAAATATTTCAATATTGCTTGGTGCTTTATTCTCGTTCTGCAGCATTATAGGTAGCTGAGCAAAGATTTGAAACTTGACTTTACGAACCTTAAAAACAAAAAAATCCTGGCCTGTAATGGACTGCAAAAGCTGCTTTCAGAACACAATATCCTGTCCCATAGCTATGCAGCATTTAACGTGGTGTTCACCAGAGAAAGCCCTGGTCAATTCTTGCTCCTAAGAAAGGCAACAAGAACTTTCACAAGTTCAGGTTGGTTGACTATGGCACAAAGATGTTGTACCGAATCATCAGCCTGGAAATTCAACTGTAATGTCCTTACACACTGTTGAAAAATTAATATTAAATGACAGTCATGGACCTCAACAGAGAGTGTGGTTGACATTTTCTTTCAGCAGCATATTCTGACAAATTACAGAAACTGAACTTGAAGGACCAGTCACTGAGGCTGAAATGCCTTAGAGGAAGAAAAGAAAAGCAGTCATGTTATAGTTGTCAGAGGAAAATATCTTCTGATTTTTATGGCTTTAGACTACCCAAGACCAAGGACGCCACTAAATATCTAATGCTACCGACACATGTAGAGAATTAAAGTAGTTCAAATACAGTTAACTGCTGTGTTTCTCAACGGTTTAGCATTTATTAGAAACTGTAACTATCCTGTTCTCTTTGCAAACATATATACTAAAAAGAATTAGACTATTTCCTAATTATGCCTTTCTCTGAAATTCTTAGTGTACCCTTTGATTTCTATGATAAGAGTATCCTTGCATACATGCAGAAGTGCTCATTCTACAAATTTAAACTGCTCTGGATCATAGTTAATGGGCTGGCTTCTATATTCCTTCTCTAATCTCTCCATCAGAGATGTCTTTTCTCATCTCAGAAAATCAATACATTTCACCAATCCTCTAAACTATATTGTCACCATTTTGGGCATAAACATTGAAATTCCTTTATTTTCAAATCTCACTTTTCAGATTATTGTAAACTACTTACCTTTTCACAACAGCAAATGGAAACTGTACTTGCAGTTCTTTTCAGGAGTAGGTGACCAACAGTGACACAATAACGTAGAACAGACTTCTTAAAATACAGTATCATACAAAAAAAAATATTGGTCACAGACATAACATAAAAGGAAACAGCTTTAGAAAGAAAAAAAAATGTCTATCTTATTAGAAGTTCTAGACAGACCCATTCTATCTAGCACTTGTAACACCTGAGGACCCGAATTCTATGCCACCTCCCCTTCTCTTTTTTTTTTTTTTTCTTTTAAATATCTCATTTCATTGTCTTCCATCTTTCATTTTTGGAATTGCTCTTTTAATCCAGCATAACCTTTGTTTGTTTGTTTGTTTGTTTGTTTTTTAACTTGGACAGCTTCTATCTGTTGCATAAAACAGGCAAGCACACTCTACAGGAGAGGTTCAAATGAAACTTCTCCAATCCAACTGATACGTGAACTTGAAACAGTCTCTTAATAAAATGGTTATCTCATCCCGAGACATTATTTTATTTTCTTGGCTATGTTCTCCCCAGTAGTTTTCTACTGTCTCCAAAAAGTTCCACCATACCACCATAAACTTCCCCTCAACAAATCTTTCACACAGCAGGATCATCAGCAATACAATTCTTACCATTCCACGTATGCTGTGGAATACACACAGCGGAAGAGCAGAGCTCCTCTCTGCTTTTTTGTACAATTTTAGTTCCTTCCCTAACCTTTTACTGCCTCAGGCATTTGAGTGCTTTGTAAGCATCATTCTCTTAGTTTCTACTGTGTTAGGATGTCCTGAATCAATCCTCTTGTAGCTAGCACCCAAATAAAACACCTAAGTGAACCACATGTATCCAAATGAATCCATGTGTGATCCAAATAATCATTTTAGTAAGGTGCCAAAGCGAAGAATCTGGAACATTCAGGCTACTGTTCCTGACAGATTATTTCCTCATTATTCCTTCCTTGGAAATTCTCAGCGTGTCTTATAATTTCTGTGTCACCAGTGTCCTTGCCTACATGAGGAAGTGAGTCCTGGATTCATTCTATCCAGAGTAGCTGATTACCTATGCAAGCAGAAACAGGTTTTTTGAACCTCTTATACACGAAATTTACTTATTTGGTATAACGTGATTTTCAAAACATCTATAAAATAGTCAAATTTCAGGCAAAATTACTCAAATATGATCTCTCCAGTAAGTGCTATTTTGGCCTTGTAACAATTCTATGAGCCAAAAATATAATAGTTTCTGCAAGGCTCTTATAACAGTGCATTTTTTAAAATAGCCTATTTATTGCTTTTCTACTCAGAATAGAAATCAGATGAGCCACTTATGTTTAAAATACTCACTTGCTTCAGAAACAAAACTCAACTTTTGACATTGGAAGATGAAACGAAAAATACACAAGCAATTGTAAAACAAAATTATCATACGATTTTAATTACTTGTTACTGTTGCTTCTTCTAAATTGAGTGTCTAATTATTACATCTTCTAAAGAACATAAGTGACTTAGGAGCCTAAGTCATTGTGAACATAGGAAAAAAAGGCAATAAACATACAATTGGGTGTAATGATTACCTAAGAAATAGGACATATACTAGGTACACTATTCTGGAAAAAAGTATGTCCTTTTTGGACTAGTGGAAGACATAAATTAATCACAGAATTTGGTTCAGATTAAAATAATATAAATTACATATTAACAGAATATCTACTACGAAGGGGATATCTTTATCCTCACTTCAATATGCAGAGCTGGATTATCTAGTTTTCATTTAAATCAATAAAATGTTACAACATACTTTATAAGAATTGGACAGATTTTTAAGGAAACTCTTAAAAGGACCCACAGAATTTTTATTATAAAAGTAGCTCACAGGCACTGCAGAATATATACCAGACTGAATCTCATTTAAATTGAAGTACAAAAGTTTTTGTTTGATTACAGCAGCTTGAATCTGATTCGCTCCTGATGTTATTTTACTTGTAGCAACAGATTTAAGCCAGGAAATAGCTTTTTTTTTTTTGGGGGGGGGGGGGGGGCAGTTCTTATAATAGTAGGACACATCAAGCTATAGCAACACCAGCCTCCTCTCCTATCAGAGACAGATAGAAAAATCAAATAAGTACAACCACTTTCTACTGTGCTTTTGGTGGGATTTCAAGTCTGAAATGGATTATTTCATGTGCATTGTTCCCAAGATGCTATTCCCTGACTAGCTGTTCCTGCTCCCTGCCTAATGACATTGATCTCTCTCTATCACTGAACAGCTAGGAAGAAATAGGGGGGGCTGTGGCTCCCAATACGGAGTGATTCCCTGGCCTGAAGTAACACCAAATGTACTTACCGCAGAGCACACGCAGCACATTCCTGCCTCCCCTGCGGAGAGTGTCCTGGAGCCTCCAACTCCTGCTCTTCATGCTCACTGCAGCTTCTTGTGTGAGGCTGCATAGTGAGTCAGGCTTCAAATACAGAAAAGATGGAAAAGTGCAAGCAAGTATTGCGCCTAAGTGCTCCTAATCCATTGCAGAGCATGGATGCTGCTTCAGGCATCCTGGAGGTACCCTGAGAAAGCAGTCCTGAGGGCTACAAACACACAACTCAGCTTCGAGCTCAATTTGATGTGTGTTGTAAATATAAAAGTCAACAAAACCTTTCTTTACATCCAAAAGGAAGGATGGTCCTCTGCTTAGCACGCTTGGCTCACGTTCTAGAGCTGAGTATTCACTTTCTGCTGTAGCACAGAATTCCTGGTCAACTTTGAGCAAGACACTTAATAGAGGATTTTTAAGACAGACAATATATGGACAAACAAAATAGGAAGATCACAGAATTAGGCATTTGGGTGCTTTCAAAAATCCTATTAAATATTTATGTGTATCTTTAGTGATCTGAAAATCTGAGACACAGTCTCACTGTGCTCTATTTAATAACATCCTAATTCTGAGAGATATTGTGAGGAGATCTATACTTACAAGGCATTGGGATATTTAGATGTCTTGCCATCCCAGTACCCAAGATGCAATTTACAGCACAGTATGAGGAAGGTTTTTCCTTCCTAAAATAGAGTGCTAGAAGTTTGACGCTTCACTGCTCCTTCCAACACAAGTACTAGTGGGCATCAAAGGAGGCATGCAACAAAATTAAATGAAAGGAAATGATTCTTCACATAATACATAGTTAAGCTGTGAAATTCCTGGCCACAAAAATGTTGTGGATGCTTAAAGATTACCTGTGTTCAAAGACAGGCTGAGTAGAGTAAAAAAATAAAACAAACAAACAAACAAACACTCCTGAAAGGTGTTGAACACACAGAACCCACCTCTGAAAATCAGAGTTGCAAAGTGTTAGAAGGAGGATGAGTATATTTGCTATGCTTTCACATGCTCTTATTCTTCTCACAGGATCTTATGTATCGTATGTACTTTGATCTTATGTACCAAGGCAGTTCCTATGTTCCCACACAAGGTGTTTAACAAAATACCTAACATACCTTACTAATCTTTTCCAGTTAGCAAAACTAGTCTTCTCTTTTAAATTGCTATTTCTATATGTCAAAAAAATGTTTATGGATTCTATTTATTATTCTGATAAACCCAAGTGCTGTGACATCCATTTTTTTTAGCATGGCTATGATAAACACACTAAAAATTAGGATACCACATAAAATTAAGCACTTGGCAATGGAAGTTGGATTATCTCAGCACAGAATTCATTGCCAGTAATGGACGCAGCAGGAAAAAACAGTGTGAAAGGATTGCAATTGAGTTTACAAAAGTACAAACAGCTGTCTTCACACAGGGCATCTTCTGTTGTGTCTCACAAAAAAAGGCAGTAGTGTACTTTCGGTTTGGCAGTATACAAATAAGCAAAGTAACTGATGAAAGGAGAAGTATTTGGAAAAAAAGTATTTGGACTAACATCTGTATAATAAACTACAGCCATGAGAAGGGTTCAAACTGAATCTCATGGCAGTGTTCAGGGGTTCTGCATTAAATGACTTTCAAGCTGACTGTTTCTATCCTCTTGCTTACATAAAATAAAAAATAATTCTTCAAGAAATATATAGCAAGCCCTAAGTAAAATAACTGCTTCCAAAAAATGAGCGTGGCAGCTGAAAGAAAGCCAAAGCTGATAATGATTGTACAAGTACTTATTTCCACATCTCTCATCTGTAGGCTCCATTAATGTCAGAAAACTTTCGTATTTTCATCTGGTTCTTGGTACTTCTTTTAAGAGAAATCAGCAATCTAACGCTATTAGTGAGGTACCCTCCTAAGTATGTCACCTAGTGTGATGCCAATTTAGAGACTCGATTGCTTGGAGGGAAGTTGAAAAGAAAGTGTTCTGAAGCTGTGGGAAACTGTGTGCTATCCTGACCACGCTGCTTTTCAGTTTGATGCTGATTTGAGGCTCAGGGGAACATTTGTAGGCTAAGGTAAACCCTGTGTGGCACTAAGCAGTAACTGGAAAGCGGCACAGTCTGGATTCACCTCCTGAACTGTTTCAGACTGTTTTTGTTCTTTTCAACAGCTCAGACTTACAGCACTTAAGCTTTGAAAAGAGCATTAAACTAGAAAGCTGCTCAGTGATGTTGCAGAGCTCAGCACAGTCCAGGGCAAGATGACCCAAGTATGTGCAAGGGAAAGAGATACTTTTAGAGAATTTGGAAAGCACTGAATAAATCTAGAGATATTTAAGGTCCAGTTAAATTTAGATTCTTCCCTCTAGATTTTGAGATCTCTTCACCAAAACATTCAAAAAAATGAATTCTATTTAACATATAACTACACTCCAGGGTAAAATATGGCCTATGACACTAGCTACACAAATTTCAGGACACTTCAAGAATTCAAGCCCTGGCCAGGCAAACACAAGGCAGGGATGACATGAAGTCAGAGAAACTGCATATGCTTATTGCTGCATTTTAGCAATGTGCTGGGTTTGCTGTTTGCATGTATTCCACAAATCAAAAGGTCACTTCCAAGTGTTCATCTCAAACGTAACTCTCCTTTCCTCAGGACACAAATCTACTGTATCACAGATAACTGCTGTCAATCTATATTACTGAAAAGCAATTCTTCAATGATTTTAAATGCTAGTATTTGCATAATAGCTACCTAGAGATCACAGCTGGGTCAAGGTGCCTTTGCACAAAAAATATACACACACAAACCAAAATGCAGTGATTCAAAGAACAGACTGTCTAAATGACAAACCTACCAGGTAAAAATGTGACAGTGCAGGAAAATTTTAAAAGATAGGCTACCACCTCAGGATAATGTGAATAGCCCCTATATGGGAACACGGATTGGAGTAATTTGAATTTTTTTACTTGTGATGTTGGAAATGTCACTCACTATTTTGCATAAAAACGCTCACCAATCAAGTACTGGAATTAATCTCAAGGAGACAAAAATAAAGGACTCACAAAATAGATTTTGACATGATTTTCTAAGGTTAATGCACAGGATGAACCAGGCTGTACTTTGGAAAGATGGGACAAAATGCCAGCTCGACTGATTTGCTCTAACTTGTTCGTGCAGGCAGCTCAGAGTACCCCTCCATCATGTAAAAGTAAAGTTCTAAGCAGATTTTGGTGATGCCCACCAACACTGGGATTCCTTACCTACTAATAGTCAGTTTGACTGATTAATGTATTTATTGTGAGCAGACTGTGTCTGGGGACATTTGAAAATTACATGTTTTTTCCATTGTTGTTTTTTAGCTCTTTAGGTCGTACACTATTTGGATACTTTTTTTTTAAATGTAGCTTATTCACCTTCCTCCGTATAAAGCCCTTGAGAACCATTCCTTTCTACCAAATGCATTTGAGTGCGATCAACAAATACAACTATAAAATCCCGAAAGCATTATGATGGTGGCTCTCAGTAGCTACTCAGAGACTTTTTAGGTATTATTGACATACTCATCAATGTGTTTGCCACATATATAGTTTAAACCTGAATACTGAAAATGCTGATGCTATTATTTTTAATATTTTGTCCAGGGACTTTGATAGTCTTGGGAGAGCGACTTTCTCAATAGAAAGAAGTGTGTTGTTGTTTTCCATCAGATTTCTGAAAGCATCAGTAACATGTCTTAGGCCATTTTAAAACCTAGTGCTCCAACATAGTAGCTGTTTTCCATTCGGCATTCTGTTATCACAGATATGGTATAAATAGATAGCAGGATAATGACAATCTGTGCTCATGGGACAAGGCAGCCTGTCTCTGAACAGGAAACGGAAGCAATTCCAAACAACGCAGGAGTCTGGGAATCTCTGACACCCTGAGCTCTCACGATTGCACCTCAGCCGGCACTAGTGTACACAGAAGCAACGTGTGCTCCTGTTTTAAGATTACATTCCTGAATGCTGCTACGTGGCTTCAGCACTCTGTGCCCTTGTGGCACTCTCAGAAGCAATTTGCATTCTCACGGCCTCCTGTCTCCTGGAATCGTAGAAAGGGAGAAGAGCTATAAAACACTTTGCAGAGTTGACTGGAATCTCCCAGGCAGATGCATCTGCCGAGAAGGATCATTGCCATCCAGAAAAAAAAACTACTGAGGCTATTGGACTGCTCCTGCCTATTTTGGCTTCTGATGCTTCTGCCAACAATAAAGAGTAAAGGAATACCCACCATGGTAGGCCCAGGTCCTCATACGCGGAAAGAGGAAGGGACTATAGAGTGCTTTCTCCTGGATGTGCACGACACGTTTCCTGAGGAGAACGTGACTTGTGCATAACCAGATCAAAAGCAGTGCAGTTAATCACAGGATGGAAAGGAGCCATGACCATACGAGTGAGGTCAATGGCTAAGCAAGGAAGAAAATCAATGTACTGCTGAACAACTAAAGGAGAAAGCAAGAAATTCTGGAGCTGGACAAGCCCTCAGCAAGCATCTGAGCTCTCCGGTGACTGTAAGGAACGCCATTTTTCAGGTCTGCTCTCTTGTTGGCATCTTGTTTTTTATTCCTGTTTAATTATTTTGTTCAACTTTCTGATTTATCCCTCACTCATGTAGTGTTCAAATAACCTTAACTTTTTTAATGAAATAAGTTTTGACTTGTACATGAATATAAAAAGACACAGTTTGCCTGACCTTGGAACTAGAGACAACATTCCTTGAAAAAATGCTCCCCTCTTACATTACGTAATAAGGGATATTTGGTTACAGTTCAGTGACACAAGAGGGTTTCAGCATCCATTTTCCTGTTTCCTGGAATATCAGGGGCCAAATTATCCACTGGCATAATTTCAGCTAAACCAAGCAGATGATTCCAACAGAGAATTAAGCCATGTATACTACAAGCCAAGTTCTTTCCATCAGTGAGCCATAAAACTGTGCAGATCATTATGCAGCTTTCCAAAGTTTCTATCCGACTAATTCAGATTTTAAAACAAAAAAATATTTCTAATATAACCAGTTCTTCAGTGGCTCTTCTGTTCCATGTACCAGGAGACAAGGCATTCATTTCCTTGGACAGAGAAGATGCTTTGTGATTTCTAACATGTTTTTGCACATATCATTTGTTAGCAGCCTTTGAGAGTTCTGCTTTACTAACAGGGCAATAATTAGTGATCATTATTTCAAGTGAATATAGGAAAATCATCCTCCTCAGAGAATACATACGACATACAATGGAAAAGTGTGAAAAGAGAGAAGCTTTGTTTGTAAACAACAGTTTAAACATAATGAGATTACTCCTGAGGTCTCCAAATTTAAAAAACATCAAAGCATACTTAAAGGAACTGAAAATCGATAGCAACATGCTCAGCGAGGATGGGTCTAAATATATACTGGAGTGACAATGTAGTTACCTTGTAATTTATAAACAAAGCAGTATGCAAGTCACCTGTTCTCTGACATCTGAGTAGCCCTGAGAGAAAGCTCACAGCTCTGCCAAAACTATGAACAGCCTTTGAAAGCTGCTTGTTAAAGAAAGGGCATAAGGACATTTGCAAATAAATCTTCATAGACAGCCTTCTTCAGACAGCCATGTACAACTGCTGTAACGTATTTATAGAAGGTTGCTTCACGGTCACAGAAATACTCAGTATATTAACCACTGGCAATGCATTGCCCTGATGCATAAGTCAAATGAACTGTCAAAGAAGGGTCTCCAAAAACTGTCTTTAGCAAAAAACTATCATTTTGGTTACTATGAAGAAAAAAAAATACTGCTTAAAAGAGGAGGATGGATTATGAAAGACCTTCTTTCTCCCTCCTCCCCTAGCACAAAACACTTGCACTAGACCTACTATTAAGGCTTTCCTTTTTGCCTTTGTCTCTGAGAAAGATGAGACAAAATAAAAACTTTAAAAGTTCCCCAGAAGAACAGTAAGTCAGGGAAATAGGTCAGGATTTGGAAGACTGAGGTTTGCATCAGTAGTCTACTATGGACTTTAAGCTACTTATGGCCAGTTTCAGAAACATATTTAAGTGCCTAATTTCCTGTGAAATCAGTGGGACACCACTGAGGATCTAGTTCTTAATTTCTTCGTGTCTCACTCCACTACCTGTAGAACAGAGGAGACTTTTCCTACTTCTACTTTCCTACTTCACTCACATGCTCGGAGACAATATTTGAAAGACTATAAGGAGTTCAGATGCACTATATCAGATAACCATGACAGAGGAGCTAATGAGCTAACTCAGATCTCTCACTTTTCACATAGAAAATAAAACTGTACTTAATCAAGAGAAATCATTACTTAGGCAGATAGCACACAAAACATCAACTATAACTGAATAACAACACTGTGCAGAAGTGAAAGGCTTATTATGGTGTTCTCCTTCAAAAGCTCATCCACATAACTGGTAAAACTACACTGCTTTTTTGGTTCAGACACCGAAAGATCTTACTTTTGATCTCTTAGGTTATAAAACCTAAATTATCCTCCACTATTTCTAAAAGAGGAAGGTAAAATTTATAGTTTTCTGAAATCCATCTTGCTTGTAAGACTTCCTTCTGTAACCAAAGCGGTAACGTTTGGGCTTCTCCAGTGCTATACTTAACCAGTCTCAACACTCAGAGATACTAAAGCTTCCGATTGCCTTTTCCTGGAATTATGGAATTCTGGAATACACTGAAACCAGCACATAAGCCCTCGGCCCACAGGCATAAAAGTGAGCAGGCAAACCAAGCGCACTACTGAGTGCCAGCTATTTCTTTGCTTTCCTGGCAGTTCAAGGTAATCTCCACTGCCATCATGCTTGCATTGTTTTTTCCCCAAAACATTTGCAGCATTCACCTAAAACTAAAGCTACATAAAGCAAATTGAAATTGCAAGAGAGGTAGTGTGCTGAGAGTTGTACCAATTTAACAGTAGAACATGAAGAAAAGAATATTCATTGAGCCACTTCAGATTGCTTCTCCTCAGCAAGGGTACTATCTCTGACAAATTTACTTTTCTACTTGCAGATGCTCTTACAATGGAGCCATTAAAGTCTCAACAGTTATTTTTCTCTCCTGTTGTGCTCCCAGAATGGCTCACAAATTCTTTCTCAGGCAGTGATCAAAGGAAATTTCTATCTGAAATTTATTTATATATAATTCTAATAGGCTTCAAGTAATACTCTAACAATTTCGGTACTATAATATGAAGATACAGTCTACTGCTTGATATTGTTAAACTAAAAAAAGAAGTGAAAATAACAGGTAGTCTGATTGTCTTCAAACTACAAACTATTCAATTGTATCTAATCATTCAAGTTTGAATTCAACTAATAATCTTGCATTCAGTCTTGCACTTGTATTCAATTATGACTAGCAATAATTTGATATATTCAATACAAAATACATGAAGAATGCATTTTGTATTATTCTTTTCTTTCATTTTATACCATCATCTCTCATATTTGCATATAAAAGAGCAAATGTGTTTAGTCTCTTGTGGAATTAGAAAGGCTGTACAAATATTCAGCATCCTGCTGGCTGTTTTCTACCCAAGCTGTGCTAATGCCGACAGACCCTTTGAAGTTGCTACAGTTCTGGGAGAAGCAGCCAGTCTTTATAGAAAAGCCAGTATTTCTGGAAAATTAAAAAAAAAAAAAAAAAAAAAAAAAAAAAAGATGTTTTTTCTTTGATTACAGCCAAATTACAAAGCTAATTTCCGATTTAAATCTGCTGCTTCTTTTCCATTTCCCCAAACATCATTTTTTTAGTCCAGACAACCCGTGGGCAGTTCCACAGTGCTAGCAAATCTAAGGCTGAAATCTTAAGGATGCTGGAATGTGCTTTATCAGACTCTTAAGTAGGAATTAGTATTCATTTAAAATCCAACTGAGAAAAAGCAAAATTAAATTTAATATAAAACTTTCTTTAATGAAGGTAGAGCTAATAAATAATAAAGTTCACATTATCTACACATCTCAGTCATTCATGGTTAAAAGTACAATCTTAAAGGTTCCTCTGAACTTCTTTCAAACCTTAGCTGCTCGGGTAATATCAGAGAGAGAAACATCTCCTCCTTCAGTTTTGTGTATTACCCTGCTTAGATCTGATGGGATAGAAAACTCTAAGCCGTTGTTCAAATCCAAAAGCACAGCAGCAGGTTCCTCACAGTCACAGGGTGCTCAAAGTGCAATGCATGGTCCAGACATTTTCTCATCACCCATTGAAAACAGTCCTCACCTACAATAACTTTGATGGATCAGAAGCCAGCTTACATCAAAGATTGTTCCCATAATCACTTTGTATCACATTCAGAGTCTGTCATGCTATTCAAGATGAAAATATAGCTAACAAGGCATGCACAAAACTGGAGCTCAAGAGCCTGAGCTAAAAGCATCCTGAAGTCACTAGAATACATAAAATTAAGTCAAATATTCTAGGCCAAAATTGGTAACACTTTTCTGTCATTAAAGAAACTGAAATGTTAAAAATATACTAGCACAAGAAAGAGGTTACAAACACTCTCTCACACCTACACATCCAAATTCTCACATTTATTCTTAAATTCCTGGCAAGCAAAGGAAAGGCTGCAGTGAGCCATCTACACTGGAATTTTGTCATGCTCTTCACACTACCAAGCTCAGAAGTGTCAGGCTGTACAGAAAAACAATAGGCTTGTTCAGTCTCCCATCCATTCTCCCCTTTCGTCCTAAAATTTAAAGATATTACATGAGAAGTCCTACCAGAAGCAAAACATTAAAGAACTTGAATGATCCATTTCTCCAGTGACTTGGGGAAGATGGCATGGGTTGGCAAGCAAGGTACAGCTAACGCCTAGTCTTTTATTCAGCTTCAGAGTACACCAATTATGTGCACAAGAATAATCCAGGGGCTCTTTCATCACAGGACTTCAACATTTTCCATGTAGCTATGCCTTCTCTGACATATGCAATGCATGATTTTGTTAACCTTTGCAGAAAAAACAAGGGTTTACTCACCTGAAGATGAAGTTACAGCCCTATATTTTGCAATGACTCCCACTAGATTCAGTTTTTAGGCAGCAAGATAAATTTTGAATTTCAGTTGTCAGAAGTGTTCTCATTTGATAGATAAATACCATTTCAGAGTTGCCAGTCTGGCACATCTTGCCAACCTTTTATCTGTTTTTTAGGAAATATGTAACAAATGTAATGTGATCAGGTATTAAATTGGGCATCCAGATTTTTGGCTCCTGCCTTTCACAGGCTATAGCTGGTCATGAAACCACAATTTTAACCCTTAAGTCTCAAATGACATTAGCCTTATGGACATATGAATAACGAGGTCTGAAGTGCAGTACCCTATACTGTTAAATACTAGTCTAATCCTAAAAGTTACATTTATTTTTTTTATGTTCCTTAACAAGTTGAAAATGTAACCCATGGGAAATTGTGTAAATATTAGTCTTCTTGCAAAATGCTTGAGATTTATTTCTGAAAATCCAAGAATTATTTTGCATGACGTTTTAACTTTTTTAAGACCTGGTTGGTCTGCCTCTCTTATTTGTGCCCCACAGTGCAGAAGTCTCACGCTTTAAAAGTCCATGTTGAGATACAGGATAGAGAAGCATAAAGTTTCCCATAGGAGGGAAGGAGACATTTGTGATTCCAAAAGATTTTATATGTATTTTTCTCTCTAGATTCTAGCTCTTCTTTAAGATCATTGTAGTTCAATAGAGGATGTCCTATTAATAGGACTGGAGTTGGTAGCCAGTAAATATGCAGGAGGGTAGAACAAAAGTGATGTCAAAACTAAGAGAACAGTCAGCTGAGACTGGTAACGAACATGAATCTGAATACAGCCTTCTCAGCTGTCTAGGAAAGTTTCTCTCAGTAGCTTACTGGGGCTTCTTCCCTGGAAGTGTTTGGGCAGGAAGAATCAATCGAAGCTTTCAGCTCCTACGACCACTTCTACTGCCACAAAGAAACACAGTAGGAGTGCAGTGTGCATGGATATGCTCTATTAAACCCATTCTGATTCCTCCTGATGCCTTCCATCTGCTCCTCAAGAAAATTCAGCTGTAAATCATCTCTTGCTTTGTCAACTGCAAGCACAAATTGCGCCAACACTTCGCAAAGTCAACAGAAGGATATCTGGTGCACAGTCAAGCCCATTATGTTTTCCTCATAACATCTTTAATTACTAAGCTGGATCTGGGTCTTAGTTAACACTGAAATCAAGCTTTGTTGACCCAGTGCATCATAACAGCTGAAAAATCACTACATCGAAGATCCACTTAATATTCTTATACTGCAAATTGAACACAGTGAAATGTAATGGGTCTTTCGGAAGCTAACACAATGAACTATGTCCAGAATTTATAACTGATTTCTTCATTTTTACTGTAAGCTCCCAGATAAAAAATAAATTATGATACATGTTAAAGCAAGTTAAAGGTGAAAAACAGAGGTGTTTTGATCATGATGTTGTCATTAAGTTTGGACTTTAAAAATGCCTGTTCTATATTACTAAAGGTGTAAATTTTACAATATTGTAACATAAAAGGCCAAAAACAGTAACAGCTTTTAGTTTCTTTTCAAATCTGAGCATCATTAATACTATTGCACTGAACAAGGCAAAGCCCTGTGGGAAAACAAAACAAAATACGAGCTCATGAAACTCGAGGTAGTGTCATATGGGTATCATGCCATGAGGCAGAGGACAAATTGTCAGCAGCTGGCCTTTATGAACTTTTAAAGTTAACTTTGTGACCTAGAAATTCATACATGCTGCAAATCTATTACTTTACAGCGTGTCAACACCTTAAAAACAATCAGAGCTTTAAATTCTGCCAAGCACTTTTGCTGCAATGATAGCGTGAGGCAGTACAGAGAATGCCTGCTTTAGGTTGCTTCCGAGCCAGCCTGCACATGTTCACCTTCTAGTCCTTTTGACTGGATTTAAGTCTCTCTTTTTACACCAAGGCTCCTAGTAATACTGAGTAATTACTACTTTTGCAGCACTTGTTGCAAGCTACTCCTTTTTCCCACTCTTGCATGAGCCCAGAACGATCATATAAATTAAATTAAAACTAATCAACATATTGAGAGACATTTTTACAATAGATTAGTTGCAATGATTTTATACTGATTAAAAACTTCAGGGACCCCTGGGTTTTTACATCATTAGTAAGCTTCAATTAGTTTTTATGGACAAGCATATATTAAGTCACTAAGAAATACCAGAATCAAAATTAGACTTCAAAGAATTTATGTCTGACTTCAGCTGATCATTGTTTCTGGTATTACAGTTAAGTGGAGAGCTTGTTATGCTCTGGCATGTCATTATAAGCAATAAAGGCAGGCTTCAAACAAAGAATCTTATGTACAGTTATTAAGAGGGAAAAAATGTAGCCTGCTTTCTCTTACGGACTTATTATGGATATCATTGGTCAGAGAATGTACAAAAGTCTGAAGTATTATTTATAAAGTATTCCTAATCCTTTAACTAAATTACACAATTTCAACTTTGTAAACCAAGATTGATAACCAAATGCCTTGTAAATTGACAATTTATTCATGAAGACTGTCACTTACTCCATCTACCACAAAATATTTTAATACTCTACAGAGGGGCTTCATAGAATCATCAATGGTCATAACCACCGTGTCTGTAACAACAATGGAAAGTCACAGAGCAACTTCAAAACAGATGAATTCATAATTTTCCTCACATAAGATCATCCATGGCAAAGATGTCTGTCACTGTAATCATTTAATAAGCAATAATGTTGCAGTAGATTACAAAAATATTTGATATCAACATTTCTTTTTAGTATCAATTCTGTACCTTTTCAAAAGAGAGGCAAATGCTGAGATACCCTTCTCTGAGGGTTCCCATAAGGCTTCCCATTCAAGAATACCTTTAGCATCAAAATGAAAGGCATTTGTGTGCCCACAAATAAGAATTTAAGATTTTGTTGAAATGATTCTTATTTATGCCGATATTTGGCTGTAATTGTCTTTCCTAGTTGCACTCCCCTTGGCAAATGTTGATGTAAAGATCATGAAACAGAGTCAAATAAACTAAATATACCATCAATTTTATCCTTGAAAATTAATTAAGGAATATTTTATTTCTAGTGTCTCCAAAGAAACTTCCGCAAAAAAGCAAGGTGGCTGTGTTAACTCTACTCTCTGGAGCTTCTTTAAAGAGTGCACTGCCAGGGAACTTATCCAAGTCAATTCAGCTGCCCTCTCTTAACTAGGAGATTTAATGCTTTAGTCCTCTATGTTATTTTGGCTGTTGGAATCATCATCAGATGACAACATGCATTCAGCACTCACAGCACACCTCACTTGCCCTGGAAAGCTGATGGCTTCACTTCTGCCAGCCCTCCAGCAGGCTGAGCTTGCTGTTGCAGCTCAATCCCATGGCTCTGTGAGACATCATACAGCACAGAAGTGCAGAAGCCAAACAGTGGCATTGCAGTGGATGTGGAATACAATCACATAGTATAGCAAATAATTGTGTTGAATCCACATGTTAATATCATAAATCATGACACAAAACTAGAGGTGAAGTCAGAGTGCATGCTGACCACTACGAGCTTAACTTCCTCCCACCTCCTAGTAGGAATCAAAAGGAAATTTATTTCATTTGAATAAAAAGAGCTTTTAAAACTTAACACAAAGAAGAAACACCATTATTCTTCACACTTAGGAAACCAAGCAATTTGATAAAGCAATGATGAGAAAACCAATACATCAAATTACTCTGTAGTATTTCTGTGGGAAAATTATTTTCTCAATCATTTGGCTAGAGAATGAAGAAAGGGAAAGGTGAAAGTATTTGTCAGTTGTACTAAGAAATCCCTAAGCTTAAATAAATGTTTATCACAAAAAAGCTGTATTACTGTGTTTAATTTGTAGATATGCAGTAGGCACCCTGAAGCCTTCTTTAAATACAAAAATCTACATATCTAATGTAGAAATAGAACAGTTACTAAAAGGACAAAATCATACTGGATTATACTAGAGTAGAAAATATGAGGATCATATAGGACAGGAAGGGGTGAAGAAGGTTGATCGAAGAATAGCCTATTCTACATTTAGTTCTTCACCGTATGTGAAAGGAACCCCTTGCACACCCTGTCACTGGCATAACTCAGCAAGTCTGAACTATGTCATAGATGGAAAGTACCTTCTGAAGTGGGACTCAGGAACTGTGAGATCTCCAGTCTTCTGACTGCAAGAAACTCTCACCCACTGGAATCAAATCTTCTCTGTTTGCAGGAGTCACCATAAACCATCCAGATTCCCCTACACTTCACATGTAGCCAAAATATATTGAGTATAATAACAATTAGGTGACAACTATGGACTTTACAATTGTTGAGAAAGAAAGTGTGGTTTTCAACATATGAAATACATAAACATTCTAAATTTGGCAGAATTTGGGGTCAACATTTACACTCTAAGTAATCAAACTAGACTATTTTTCAAAGATGCAACAAATTTACAAATCTCTCCCAAAGCTAATGAGAACAAAGGGGTTTTGCTGGCATCTGTAAAAATAATATGCTTATCCAGTTTAGATGTGGGTGTAGCACCACAATTTGAATAACTGAAGTGAGATTTCAATTAATAGAGACATGATTTTATCTCTAGGCTTTTCATTTTCATCAAAATCTTCACAAAGCCTTTTAACTAGGGGAAATTATTGGTTTCATTATATAGCTGAAATGATACTAAATCCAGGAACTTATTTTATAAATAAATCCTAAAGGTCAGTTGAAATAGAGAGGTATCCAGCAGGCCAGGACAGAGGAACTAAATTATTTGTGTGAAACAAATTGTTATACAATATTTTCAGCTCAATCAACTGGAAGTAGACATGTGAACTCCTTTGTGTATGGTAGCATGATTCAGAGACCCTGTAACTATAGACAAAATTGTTTCTAAAACAGGAACTGAAGCAACAGTTTCTAAAGCAGCTACCAGGCTCCAGGTACAGTTAACAGTTTATACTAATTTTAAAAATATAGATGACTTTGGGTATTGTACAAGAATCTTGATGGAAGGCAAAGATGTGACCTTCTGCATAACATCCTTTTTTGAAAACCTAACTGCTTCCACAGACATGGTGTGAAGTGCTACTAGTCACGATCTTGGTTTCAACACCATACCATAGATTCCCAATGTCTCATTAGGGACACTCAGTCCAATTTCTTTTAACCAGAATAAAGTAATTCTGGCATTAAATCCCTTCATGCTTAAAACAAGCAAACACACACATACATACGTAAAACATCCTTCACTTATTTTTTCTGTCTGGCAAATACTGCTAAGCTATGTGGCTCTACACATGACTTGTCAACAGGCTGCTCTTCAGTTCTGCAGACAAGTTAGACAAAATGATCCATGAAGAGTATTACAAACATTATGAGCAATTCATCCTACATCCCTCCATTAAAATTGCCTAATTACTGGTATATTGGAACCTCTAACTTTGTAGAATGGCTTCATTCTACTCCACTTTCTTAAGCTGTATTACATATAGTCTTAAACCATATTATACACCAAAGCCTTCAGCATTATTTTTTTAATTTGTGAACTGTGGAACTGCAATCATCTCATCTTTCCCTTTAAAAGATTCTTTAATATGCCCAAACATCTCAAAGAATAAGGCATCAAATGCAAAGGACATCTAAAGATATCTTGCCTGATTTACTGAATTTCTCACAGAAATGTCTGATTTGCTGAAGCTCATCAAATTCCCATGGAAATTCACCAGCTTTCCTGAGAACATTTTGCTATAATTTCAAAAGCCCTCCAGCAGCACTGGCAGAATGACTCTTGAGTATCCCCCTCCACAGAGGCATACGGCCAGCAATACAGAAATCCAGTTCTTACTAGATTTCTGCCAGTCATGGTCAACTGCTCCTCCATATTTGCTATAGAGTAACAGCTCATAGAAATCAAAAGGAAAACTAATTCGGGGACTCTAGAAAGAAACAAAAATAAACACCCCCCAACCTCCCCAGCCCTCATTAAATGAGAACTAGCATTAAGAAAGATGAAACAAAAAGAGTAAGTTTAAACCTACAAGAAGGTAACGGAATAAATCCCTCAGCAAGCCAGTGCTGCAAGGCCCAAAACTCTTGTGCTCCTCCAGCAGCTCCCACACGAGCTCCCATCACCCAGACTGGGCAAACAGCTGCGGAGCATCTCAGCACCCTTCTGGTCGCAGGGAACGTGGGCAGCCCTCAGCCTGCGGGGTCCCCAGCCGTGGGGGAAACATCGTACCATGGGGAAATGCAACCATCCGGCCCTAGTCGCTCCCTATGGGATAACAAATTCCAATTCCAAATCAGCGCGCGAACCTCCTCCCACTGGCGCATCTTAGATGGCTTTGAAACACACTGTGAATCGGCAGTATTCAGGGCCTTCTAGAACAATAGTTCTGGAAAAATACATTTGCTAGCAACATTTAATATAAATTAGCTATTTTATAAGAAGAAATACCTATCATATTACACTGAGGTGCAGTAACAGAGTATTTTAGACTTTTCAGATGATCACTTGAAATACTCCCCTGTTAGCCTCAATTAATACAATTACATAGAGAAAATTAAACAGATGTCTAGGTGCACTGCGGAAATGGCATTAGAGTGGCATTGCACACTACAAAAGCAGATACTGCATTTCACCTCTTCAAAGGCTATTAAATGATCCCTGTACTTTCATGACAGAAGTTTACTCAGTCTGCAAAAGGACTGTGAGTCTGATGGTACCAATAAGGTATTTTTATTAAAGTCAGACTAAATGGAATAATAACACAATTTTCAATATTTTCACACAGATTTCAACTTCATACTACAGGGCATAGTTGAATGTGTAAAATTACAGGTCTACAAGATTTATAAAAACCACTCAATAAAAGCCATCCAAAACACTATGGCCAATTCTCCAACAATTCAGCATCTGCAATATCTTTCTAACTGAATTGTGAATTTCCTTTTAGACAGTAAGAGCTCAGATCTATCTTCAAACTTTAAAAATCCATTACAGTTCTCCTATGATAAATTGGAAATTGAAACAGGTGAAAGAGTTGGGCTGGTGCACAAATAAGACTCTGATACTAGATATCATCCCAACTCTCAAAAACTCGGAAGTCTTTAAGCTTCAGCACTTTAACATTTTCTCTGGGGAACTGATACAGGAAATCCACAGGAAAAAAAATGGTCCTGGCTTCAACTGCTCCTCAGCAGAACCCTTTCAAGCTCCCCCACCCCAAGCTATGAAGATGGCTTACGCCTTGTGGGGGGCATGCTATTAGGCTTAATTTGCCCATAGAGGAAAACTGCTTCTGCAACTGCTACTAGAATTTAAACTTCTGGGGTCACATTTTTAGCTTCTGCTTTTTAACACCATTGCCCTGGATTCAAGAAGAACAAGGTAGGGTTAAAGTCACTGTTTTATTTAGCCTATTAATGAGCTAGAAAAAAAAAGAAAAGAAAAGAAAGAAAGAAAGGTATTTGATACATTCTTTTGACTTCTTTCATTCCAATAAATGTAAATTTTCTCCTAAACTTGACATTTTTGATGATGAGCCGGTTATATATGTGCCTGAATATAGATTTAAGTGTCCAGTAATACAAAAGAGGCAGTATTTCAGTTTTATTGTTTTCTTTTATTAATCACTGTATAGTCTGTATTAACATTAAATGCCTGAAGTCTCTGCATACTTAGACTTGTTCATATTTGTAAAGAAATAAAAATAGTTTGCTTTGGTTTGGGAATGAAATAGCGTAAGATACTTTGCAGCTTTATCTTCAGCTATCTTAAAGCTATGCTTCTTTAAAGATACATTTTTCTTTTTAGTCTCTCCAGTCATATCAACATCAGTAGTATGTGCTACAGTGCCCTCTCACGGATACCAAATAATTAACAGGAGAAAAAGTGGTACTATCAAACCTGTGAGACTATATCATTTCCACCAAGATCTAATGGTTAATTAAAAAGCCGTGACATGGGGGGATTTCATAAAAGCAGCCAGCTGCCAACTAAGACTATTAATTACAATAAGTGTTCAACTCTGCATCCACATTATTACTGAACCCACAGATTTTTAGGAGAAGGTAGTGTTTGAAAACTATTCTGGAGGTGGGCATCAGTGGCCAAATCTTCCCTCAGATACTTCAGTATGAAAGTCATCTCCACTACTCTCTCAAACCATCTTACCACCTTCCAGGAGCACCAAGTCAAGTCTCAGCTATTCCACACTCTCCTCCTTTTCTTACCCATGGTTACCACAACACAACGCAGCACAATCAGGCTGTGTTCTTTGCTTCAGTTACTCGTCCAGAAATAAGCTACATAGCTGCAATTGCTTTAGAGAAATCAATAAATTTCTCTTCTTTAAATTCAGCTTCTCGAAGTATTACAGGGAATAACAAATCAATAGCAAAACAGAATGTATTTATCAGAACTGTGCAAATGGTTATGATGGTTAAGTAATCTATCCAAGTGTTTAAACATTCATTATATTTCTATCCACAAAAGAAAAGCTAGAAGTATAGCTTTTTAAAACCATGTATGACAAAAATAAGCTACAAATGATCGAGCATAGTCAAAACATAAATGTAAAGGCTAAATGCCTTTGAATAAAATTTAAGGCTTAATAATAATTCTAAAGTAAGGTACAAAACACAGTTGTATTTATATAAAAGATTGTAAATTTAGAGTAAGTAGAAGACAAATACTGTTTTAGTCCCTTCACTAGATCGTATAGTATGTACCTGTCACAAACCACCAGAAGTAGTGCAGAATGAGATCACTTTTTATAAGCATCAGGTAAAAACACTCAATTGCAGTTTTGCCTCTTGCAGAAGAGCACATTTGTTAAAAGACAGATAGACACTGTAAGAGTTTGGAAGTAGTTTTTACTGAACGACATTGGAAAGAAAAAGTATGAAAGTACTGAGCCATTTAACAAAACAAAAGTAAAATCACCGTTAAGAACATGACATTATAATTACTGCAATGCACTGAAATTAAATTAAAATGTTTTATGAACCAACATTTAAATATTGTGATCAAAGCAATAAATCATCCTTAGAGTTACAAATGATAAAGCATTTTCCAGTATATTAGAAAAACACGAATAACTGGGTGGCACTACAGGTAGAAAAAAGTGATATGTTCTTCAGTCACAAGACAATTTTATTGTCAATCCAGAACATTAAAGCAACTCTCAGATACCATGCAGATTTGGAAATATTTTTAAAACTGCTTTGGAAATTAAAGTTTCTAACACGACAGAAATAGATCTAATTATGCCATTGTTCAAAGAGAGAACATCTGGGCTGGACTGACTCATTTTAAGCCATTTGTGTAGGCTGTGTAATGACTAACAGCTGCAAAGGTACAGGATATTTTGATCATAACTTAGATACCGCGAGCATGTCACAACTGCAGATTTAGGAACAGTTATTCAGTGTGCTAATTTTCTTGTTCCATTTTGGCATAATCCACAGTTGGGGCACTGTGCACATGTATATATATACACACATATGTATGTATATATGTGTGTGTATAGAGATATACACGCATTACACATTCATATAAATATAAACATATATAAAATGTGAAATTCTGCATTTCACAAAATTTGTCAAAATGCAGGATACAGTATTAACTGTAATACTAAGAATGACAGCTTTGACCAAAAAGTCGATTATCTCAGTTTGTAGAATAATCTAAAACAGAAAAAAAGAGTTGTCAAATTCAGCAGAAATATTTCTAACTCACAGAAAACGTAAGATCTGCACATAATTTTCTGCATACACAGGCTTCCAAAAAAAAAAATCTAATCAAGAATTTCTCATTGATATATAAAGAATTTCAAAAATTCATAGCAAATTATGTAAAGTGCTACAGACTAAACCAATTTCCAATTTCCATATAAAAAAAATTACTCAGTGATTTGATCTAAGCATCTTCTATTCGCGCTTCAAAAATAATTCAAAAATCCCCAATGAACTGCATGAGGAATTCTATCCACTTTTAAAGACTGGAAATGGGGAGGGAGGAAGGCAGAGTTAGAAAATTATGAAAGGGAAGGAGGAAACATATTAGTCCCAAGGAAGTTTGAATTCTGTACTTTGAAAATCTGCCTCTTAAAGCATTTACTCAGGGACAGCATTTACAAAGAGACTAATCTTTTGTCCTTTCAGAAATGGAAATCAGATTTCTAGCACTGGACAACAGATTGCAGCCTACTGCAGATGTTGAAGCTCAGCTGGTTCTCCATAAGACAACAATTCCTAACGAAAACATTTCCCACAAAGAGACAGGAAACCATATGAGACATCAAACGTGTCTCATAAGTGACATGTGGGTTTGCTGTGTGGGAACAGAGTGTTGAAATTATTACTCAGTCTTGCACCTGCATTTAATTAAATTTGGAGTTGCAGCTAAAAGGAACGGTAACATTTACTTCAAACTTTGGTGAATCTGCATTTATTAAGTGCTGAACTTAGTTGAGAAACACAAGTGAACATTCAGTTCTAGTTTATAAACAATATTATAATCAAGAAGGCTATCAGGAGACTGCAAACAATTCGGGCAACTCTTCAGATTTAATTCTGATTCCTTTACTGATTTCTTGAAGTCATTTCAAAACTGAATTTCACAGAAAAATGTATTTGCCTAAAATGAATGTCTTCATTACCTACTAGCAGCACCCATGATAGATGTTATTCTGTGGCATAAACAGCAACACTGAAAACACCTTCAAATGCACAGAGCAAGTGATAATCTAGTAAAACCTTTCAAGTGTTCCCAGGAAAGAAAGCACTAAGTGATTTCTTGTAAATCATGACATAGCTTGTACATGGTTGTCCTACTGAAAATGTTAGGAAAAACAAACCAAGCAAACCAGTTTGGCAAGGAGTTCCTCTCAGCTTTCAAAATTATACTTTTGAGTTCAATTTTTTAGCCTGCTTTTTTTTGCATAATGTATCAAATATATACTGCTGTGACAGAGTAAGAAATATTCTGGGAACGTTTGCAGATAACCATTTTAACTCAAAATCAGGAGGTTTTGTTCATTTGTTTTTCAACTAAGTGCTACTTTTGAGAATGCTGACATACAATTCTGTTAGCTACACAAAAAAATTAGTTCTTGCATACATATATTTTGATCCCCCAAATATGTTAACAGGATTTTCACAGCATAGCAAACATGTAAATGTAGCCTATTTCATAAAATTCTTTTCTTAAAGCCATTATGAGATAAGAATTTCAATAGAAGGTTAGAAGCATGTTACAGGAACAGCAAACTATGAGTCCTGCCAGGAAATTAAAATATGACTACAGAAAGAGAAATTCTGTATTTGTTTATACATCTATTTCCACAATCCTTAGAGCAGGTATTACATAAAAGTCATTTCTAGTGAACAAAATAGAACACTTGACCAGGCTACTGTAATTGCAATATTAAATCTTATGTCATCCTTGAAATTTGGTGAGGCAAGTAGTAACATCATATTCACAAAAATGTATTATGAATAAAATAACCCAAGGTAGATTTTTGTGGATGGGTGCAAGAACATGTGGACTCACATGAACTTGTCCACTCAGAACTACTGATAAGAGATCTTTGTTAAAACAAGATGACAATTTTTTCCAGAAAAGGTTATCAGATTCCTTTGTCATCAAGAATAGTAATGTCCAGAAATTATTAGCATATGGGACTTCAAAGATTCTCTTTCTGGGAGGCTTAGCATTTTAGCTCCACAAAGTTAGAACAGAGCCAAGATATCACTTCCAAGCTGTTACCTTTTCCTCTGGGAATGCATCTACTCTTCCATAATTAGACTGCTGCTGCAAGTATTGCAGCAAATTAAATCTGTTTTTGTTTTATTTACATTAATAAATAGCTATCAATTACATAAGCATGTTTAAATTCAAATAACAAAACTTCCACATTTGCTTCTATACTGTAAGAATTATGGACTTTTTCCCTCCTGTTTTGTCATAGGTTAGTTGGCTGTAGGTGACATGTAAACAGATTATCCTTAAAACAACATAGTGCTAAGTTTCAGACTATCAAACTTCTTTTGATCCTTTCAAATAATAGGACTAAAAGACAGAACGGTTAAGCACTTCAGCTGTCAAAAACTAGCTTGACTTGTTTTTCATTTTAATGTAGTCTGGCTGGTACCTTAATATAATACATCTGTAAATCCCCAAGACATTCAGCTCAATCCCCCAAGTCATTCGTTCTCCTAGAAAAAGCACTACAGGCTAATGTCTAACAAACAACAGTATAAGGCGTATTTAGGATAAACAAGCAATTCTTGCTACTCTGTGATTGTTCACTAGTTGTAATTATGATTACGGCAAGAAAAATCACGGTATCTGGTGATGCATTCAAGGAGGTTTCTAGCCGCAGTAGCTGGTTCTCCGAGAGAAACAAGTTCTCCTGTGATGACCACAGCCAACATAACTTCAGAGGAACTTGCATTCTCTTCTCTCTGATCTAGCAATCAAAATTTGTTAAGTAAGTACTAAATGCAGAATCTTTCTTACCAATGGCAAGAGAAAAGCAGCAGGGACTGCTTCCTCAGCTGAAGCAGAACAACGCCTGTCACAGGTACGGCTGTGTCCTGCAAAAACGGCTGTAAAATCCGGCCTTCTCTCCCTCCCCAAACTTGTTTGTAATGCTGCCATTTAAAGTTATTTAGCAGAATATGCAGCCCAGAGTATTCATTTTGGAAATTACTGACCTACATATAAATGTCTTGCCTGCTTGTTTTCTATGGGTTTGTACATCCACATCGCTAATACTGATTTAGGGCTAGTCTTACCCAGTGATAAAGCTGAAGGTAACAGAAAATCATAGAACAAAAATCCAGCTGTCAAGATAACAGACAAGCCTATAATGGAAAATAAATCCTTTGCAATGCCATTATCACATATGTTTTTCAGAGAATAAATATACTCAGGTGTTACATTGTGCTCACTAAACAGAATCACCATTAAAGGTTTCATATACTAAAAAGAGAGATTATCTCTAAATATATGGCTTGTCTTAGATCACAGGCTAGAGGTTGCACAGTCCTATGCTAAAACCATCTTCGTAAAGCCTACTCAGAAAGCGATCTGGTTGTTCGATTTTTTTTTTTTTTTTTTTTTTGCCTTCCAGAGTAGACTTTTCAAAGCAGTGAACTATGTATTAATTCCTCAATGTCAGAAGGAAAAAAAACACTATGAACATTAGATGATCTGTAAATAATTGTCTGGCCAAGCAGTGAGACACAAAGGCAAAAAGATAAACAGACTGACTTGCAGACCTTCCAAACCAGCTCACAGAGAGAGAGAAAAGCCTGGATTTACTGTATTTCGTATTACTAAGCGCTTCACTCATGAATCAATTTGGAAGACCAAGATCTTAGTCAGCCTCTGTAATTATCCAATTTATTAATTTTTTGATTAACTTGTGCATTATTCCTTAATATAATGTAAATAGAAAATATATCGATAAAACTATCTCCAAATCTTAGGGTGTTTTTTTTTAAAAAAAAGGACAGAAAACTCTGTATTTACTACTATTTGTAATGACAACCAACCAACACCTTTTGAAGTCTATTAGATTAAGCAAATGTTGTTTCAGTTAGAGGAAACAAAAGAAACCCTGGCTATAGAATCAGTGTCACTGCTGAAAAGATTTTAATTTGCAGAGAACTTTTACTTTTCCTTGTGCCCTGTACTTGTCAACACTGCAGTAAAATCTGTTTTTCTTTTGTGGATTCCTATATCAGCATAAAAATTCACTGACACCACTGTACCCTAAATGCCTAGCCAACCAAAGATTTGAAAGAAAACTACAACATCATTCTAAAAAGTAATGGAGTCAAATACACTCTATTAGTCCAAACACTATATAGAAGCAGCATCATAATTTTCAGTTAACTGTTTCTATAAAGGTCATGGACTTTTGCTGCTTTCTCACATACATATCCCAAGCTTTAAAAACATTAATTTATTTCCTGCATAACAGGAGACAAATTCAAATTGGGGGAAAAAAAATCCTTTTCCTCTTCATATAAATATATCATCCATAGCAATAATCTTTAATCATCGAATGCTAGGTAGGTTTAAAATTTGTATAAGCTATATTTATTTAACCATAAATCTTTTCTGCTACTGAGGTATAAATATCACATATCAAGTTATAGTCAAGGCGTGAAGACACTATATAACTGTTGACAGAACAATGATAAAACAGAACAGTATTTCTAAATCTTTCAATAAAGTACAGAGTACAACTTTTTCAATAATTTTTTTTTAATTTGTCAAAAGTGAAGAGCACACTTGCATATAATTAAAAGAAAACAAGGGAGATTTCAGATATATACTATGTAAACTTTTAATAAGCTACTGCCAGAAATACCATTAAACTAAAAACTCTGTGATGTTTTTAAATAAATGACATGGAGTGCATACTAAGTATTTTAAGTTCTAATATCTCATTGGATATTTTGAAAAGCCTTTCTTAAAATTACACTCAACAACAACAAAAAAGAAATGGTACTGTAAAATTAGATACAAAAGAAGTAAATGAAAAAGTGCTTTGCTCAAGCAGCTGTTATCAGTTGCTTATGGAAATACATATACTGAAGAATGATATTAATAGTAGCTGCAGATGGTTTATTAAATCCTTCCATTTATTACAGTTAGATGGGCTAGACAAAAGTGAAGACATGAAAAAAAAAAAATACTGCTAGTCACAGACACTTATGTGAAACATCAAAAGATTCTCACCAGAAATCAGTGTAACTGATGGAAGAAATGAATGGAACTACTACTTCTTCATATGAGCTGAGTACCTGAGCAAAACTTTTCGGCATATATGCTTCAGTATTTAATGAACTCAACTATACTTCACATGAGCAGAATAATTTATGATTTTGCCTGGTGCTGAAAGGTTGCACAATTTCCAGTTCATAACCTTCTCTTTACATGTAATAAATTAAGTATCATGAAGAAAGCTGAAGCTGTAAATTTCCATCCTTGTTCTCTGTGGAGCTATTTTAAGGTATTTGGATTTCAAGTTGTTTTGATGAGGATTCAAATGATTCTTTTTCCCCATCTAAAACCCCCTCCTTAAGTTTATTCTTCACAAATTAGTAAGAAAATCAAAACTCAAATGACCTCTAAGTGAAATCTACAGAAAAATAAAGTTCAGCGGACATGCACATATCTTCACAAACGACAACTGTGGAGAGGTTTGGCAAAAAAAAAGCGTAGTCGAGTTTCCCATTTGCAATGTTAGAAATAAATCAATTTAAGAACAGTTCTCTTCAGGATTTGATGACAGCAGATCTGATACAAAGATGAAGTTTTAGACAATATATATTACAACAAAGAATCAGAAATTATTAGCAGAGAGAATTGATTAAAGAATAAAGATTCTCCGAACAAATTAAGTTTTGCAATATTGCTTTTGAAAAAATGAGAACAAGTAAGTATTTCCTTCTGGTCAGAGATCCATGGGTAGAAAAAGAGATGCACCACACTTTTTCTAAAGAGGACTTCAATTCTTTACTCTGATGGATCTGAAAAAAGTTTCAAAGCAAAATATTTCAGGTGATGCTATTATTACTATTACAACGCAATTACAGAAATATTCAGCAAGGCATTGGTTTTGTCCGTATGCAGTGAGGCTACTCTGAAGTAAAACTGATGGATAAAATAGTCATTTAGATTCACAGCTGCTTTACAGAATTTTTTGGTATCGAAGTTTTCAAAGCATGCCGATAGCAAACTGAAACAATAAAGAGCTCTTCTCAGTATAACCAACTAAGCTATTGAAGTAAAATACCAATAGCATTTGATGGATTAATATTGGAAATATAAATGGAGGACTGAATGCATATATCCATACATCCATATATACATATATATCTCCACATCATTCCCACCATAGTGATATAAATTAGTTTCTCAATCAACTATTGACAGCTCTTGCATTGCATATGTACTCCAGCAGTGTTTAAGTGAGTATCTGAAGAGAGATTGATACTGGAATTACTTGTCAGATTTGGACTATAAAAGTCAGAAGAAAGGTAAGCCGCAATAACTGGAATGTGAAGCCGATATCCTTTATTGCAGTTCTGGCTGCCAGCAGCTCACGGCATGATTTTCAGCAAGTCAGGAAAGAGCAGTGCCTCATATTCCACACCTGCATCTGAACTGGCCAAGAAGCGCTGTTCAGCCGCTAAAGTTTACCAACTTTATTAGAATCAGGTTGAAGTATCTGCCAGATTATCAGATAATTTTCCAGTTTAGAAATTGATGTAAAATAATTCATGCAGCAACATACTGAGTACTCACCGTCCCTACTGTTATAGTGGTTTCTTGCCATGAAAGGGGATGAACAAACAATTCATAAGCAAACAAATTAAAGGTGTATATAAGTTTGTAAGTGATTTGATTCTAATCATCGGTGTATGAGAAATGTCAAGACAGCTATAAATTCCCTGTAATTAACCGTCAAGATAAGACTCATTTAAATGAACTTATTAAATGTTAGGAAAATTAATTAAGCTCAAATGCCGAATACTAAAACTTACATTTGTAAGTGACAAAGAGAAACTTGCATTTCAATGTATACGCTTTCAAATAACAGTGACAGAACTCAGTTTTTCAGAAGGAACTGGAGCATCTCTCATACAAGGAGAGGCTGAAGGAACGAGGACTCTTCAGCCTGCAGAAAAGAAGACATAGAGGGGATCTTAACAATGCATATAAATATTTCATGGAAGGGTATGAAAAGGACAAGGGCCAGGCTCTTCTCAGTGATGCCCAGTGCCAGGACAAGAGGCAGCACGTACAAACTGAAACACAGGAAATTCCACCTGAACATAAGAGAATATTTCTTTACTGTGAGGGTGGGTTGAACACTGAAACAGGTTGGTCAGAGAAGCTATGTAGTCTCCTTCCTTGGAAGATATTCAAAACCCAGCTAAACACAATCCTGGGCAATCTGTTCTAGATGACTCTGCTTGAGCAGGGGGTTAGACCAGAAGACCTCCAGCAGTCCCTTCCAACCCCAACGATTCTATCACTCTGTGATTCAAATCCTGAGAATTATGGTTATTTCTGGATTTCTTAAATTTATTTTGAAAACATTAAAATATACTGTAACTTTAGGGGTCCTAAAAAAATAAGAAAAATTCAACACAGCACACTTGGACAAGTTGGGGAGGAGAAACTTCTGGTCCACCAAGTGATCATGAATATAAAATACCTGCCATTAGAAAGAGTATTATCCCTCAGGATAAATTTCTCTGACTTGCAAGTCAAATTTTATTTCAAATATGTTTCTTTTACAAGCATATCCTTACTGCTCTGGTCAATTCTGCAGTGCTACCGCTAAGAACTATAAATAGTTATCATGGCAACATACAGTCCGTAGCAAACAGGAACTCTGTGTGACCAAAAAACTCACTGTTTTTGAAGATAAATCATTACCTTTTATGAAATAATAGCTTTCTCAGTTTGGAAAACTCACAGTTCAAGTTTATCCTATATATTTTTATGATTTTTTTTTTCAGGATTTTTTTTAATTGTGCCTTGAACATTTTTTTTTTTTAATCTTAGGAATCTGAAGTACAAGAATAGGTTGCTGCACACAAGCCAATATAACAATGTCTGGATTAAGTAACTGAATAAATACTGTGATCTTAAGTAATACCCTCCTGGCTACACAAACACTATACGTTTTCTTTTACATGTTTGCTTAACTTAGTAGGGAAATAGAGTTACACAACCCCATGATGTATAAATTTCCTGGATCAGGGACACATCCAGAACTGCTAACCAGAGCTTTGATCTCTTAAGGATGGAAAATAAATACATAAATAAAAAGCACATTAACAGGCTTACTGCTATTCTTTTTCTAGCACCAGAGAGTTTTAAGTGAATTTGCTCAAGCAGTCATTTACTAAGTATCTGGATAACACTCAAGTATGTTATATTAGGATCAGGTTAAGACATGCACATCAGTAAAATAAAAACTACCACTTTTAGTAAAAATTATGCCTGAAGACCTAACCCAACAAAACGGCAACCATAAACAATTCTCCTTTGATCTAATCCAACACTGAGTCAAACCTTAAACTCATACAAGTCAGCAACTCCTCTCCATTTCCCTGTTCGTGCTATTGCTACGGGCAAGACATTAACTAAAATCCATCTCTTCCTTTTAGAGATCTCATTGGCCCCAGTTCATTAAACTAAATGGAAGGAGGTAAGCAGCGTGTCACAGGATTTGACCTGAATTTTCTTCCTAATCTCCACCTATCTATAAGTTTACTCATGCTATAAATAATCATCTGAGTTAAACCTTCCCAGCACTGGAAAAGAGGGCCTAACAACCATCATGTTTTAATTAGCCAATTTATTTTTACTTAGAGTTGCACACAAGACAGACATGCAATTAAAAAAATACAAAAAAACCCTCTTCTACTGAACAATTCATCCCCATTCTATATGTACACTAGTAAGAATATTTTCAAAGGTAACATTTTAAGTTAAGCACATTCATCAAGAACCAATCAACATCTTTACTCAGAAATATTTATACTGCTATCATAGATAGAAAGTATATATAAATCTTGCCATTATTGACAGAATACTATTTAGTAGTATAAAGAAGCACGGTTTTAAGACTACAGCAGTTCAAATCAACAAAGCAAAGATGATTTAGCAAAGAACTTTCTGAAGATAGAGTGAATGGAAAGCGGAAAGATGTGTAACATGGGAAAGGGCTCACAGAATGGAGACAGAAAAGAATAACAGTATAGAGCATGATTTCTACAAGGAAAATAGGATGGGAAGGAAAAATCAGAAAGGTTAAAAAATGATCATTTAAAGGATTTATGTTCACTAGCAATAGCACACATTTTTCTGGATACCATTTAAGATATTTTTCAAATTCAAGTCATTTTTATAGGCTGAAAATGTACAACTAAAACTCTCTTCACCACAGTTTCTTCTACTCTCCTTCACTTATCTTCCCTCAGTATTCTGTTAATGAAACAGAAATAAATTCCTAGACACACAGAAGAAAAGATGGTGGAAGGTCAAAATATAGCTGTGCCGTAACTACTTAAAAAAACACTGTTTTTTCTGTTTCATTTCACACAATAATATTAATACAATATTAAATTTCTCTTGCAATGAGTGGGCTACTTAGCATATTATCTGGGAAGTACCTGCTAATTAATGAGAAAACATGCCACTGAGTTATTGTGAAATTACCAGACATAGGGAAGTTATAAACATTTACATCCCCTAGGAATATGGCCTACGATTTCTGTTAGGAATAGGAAAAAAGTGGTGGTGGCATTTGACAAAAATCCACAAGATGTTTCACATCCTCACATCTTATGCTGCACTTAACTATGTCTCATCAGAAGTCTGAAAAGTTTGGCACATGTACGTCTTCTCCATAAAGCTAGAACAGACCTACTGTCGATCCTTCATCCTTCCATCTGCCCCCAGATAACTGCTATTTTTAATAATCTCTTTGATGATGGTAAATAGCAACTGAACTACATTCAGCTAAAGCTGAAATGGAAGCCAAATATGATCGGACTTGATTGTTTTTTCCAGCTCATCCAGAATTCCTGTGATAGAGCCCATTAGGAGTACATGAAAGCAGACAGCTCAGAGCCCACACAGTTATTCCTAGATTTAAAGACAGATTGGAAATGAATGTCCTGTGGATAAATGCCTGTGAAAAACCTAGAGGAGAATAAGTGCTTGGGGGATTAAGAGATTTACTGTAACCTCTGTGAAAGCTGAACATTAAAGGGCAGGAATTCTTCATTTTTCAATCAGCAAATTTAAAAGGGCAGAGATTTATACATTATCTCAGTAACTAATTAAAAGCGTTCTCTGTATGTGTGCTTGTGGATGTATATACATATACATATTTGTAAATCAGCAGATGTGTATTATTAATAGATTATACAACCATTTAATTTGTTCAATAAAATAAATACAATCGTTAGATGTCTGAATTTTTCAAAACGGCACTTTGTCTCGTTCTCTGCACTTACTGCTCAAGATCTCCCACTGAACTGAGGGCAAAGAGCTCCTATTTGTTACAATACGTGCTCAGTGAAGGGGACTTCACACACAACCTGCCCCCTCCTGTTTGCTCTACCATCTAAACATTTTATGACCCAGGGAAATACAAACCTAGGTGTACTGAGGAACAACAAACCTGCCAGATTTCACTTACGCTCTTTTTGCCCAGTGCCTCCCCTTTAAGGCAGGAGAATTGGAAGAACACAGAAGTTTTCCTGTCTACAAACAGCAAACAGCCGTCCCCTACCAAAGACAGCGGGCACAGTCTGGAAGGTCGTGCTCTCCAAATAAGCCCCTGCCTTACACGAACAGCAACATATATTGAGTCCATCCATTGCGTGACTAATCCCACTAACGGCCCACACTGCCATTTCTGAAGCGATTAAGATTCAGGAATTCTAATTCACAATCAAACCTTTGAAATGGAAATCTTACAACAGATTTTGGCATATTTTGCCTTTCTCGTGCCGAACTTGCTCAAGTACTATGTAACAGAAAAGGTATCCCGAACTATCAGACTTTCACCTTTCTCTGCAAGAGCCATCACTTTGCCTACCCTTCATCGGTCCCTCTCTCATCTTGTTCCCTTTCAAGTTGTAGCTGAGGGCAATATGTTCATAAATGTCTCTGATTCAGCAAATCCCTAAGGATTCTACCAATGGGATTCATATAAAAAATAAACACTATCACACTCCTACACATCTGATCTCACCTCCCAGAGGCACTTCAAAAATCACAGATCAACTCCCAAAACATTTACTCAGGACAAACTCTTACTGCTGGCAGTAACAGCTTCAGGCACCAATGAACTGTCATAAATGAAATTTCCATCAGTGTTTTTCTTTTTTTATTTCTCTAACTGTAAAATGCCAGTGATGCTAGGATCTAACAAGCATGTGGGAATACTAGATCTTACATGATAACAGCTGTTAAGTAATAAAAATTGTTTTATCTCTACAAAGAAAAGAAAGAAGCTATGAACTTCTGAGTAATTCTGTAAACATCAGAATGAAAAACATCATGAAATTACAGCTGCCAAAACTTTCTGTATTAATGGGGGGAAAGGATGGGGGAGAGGGATTAGAATGAAGCTGAAAGGGAGTTTGTGAGGAATTTGTTTCCTGTTGATTCAAAGTCTTCGCAGCAAATATTTACCAATAAAGAAAAGGAAAGAGGAAAAGTGACTGAACATGACCCATAGGTATTTTTTATTATTTCATATTATTATTATAGTACAAACTAAAGCTACCAATATTGCTATTCATTTATGGAAAAGCACAGCTGGAATATAAAGATCCTATGACTTTTGCTTGAAGCATGTGTTCTCTGCAAGGAAAAAAGGAAAAAGTTTGATGTACTTTCTTCCTTCCATGGTAACTATTTAATATTTGGGTTTGAAACAGCAGGACACTTTGGAAACATGGGCTAACAGCTGCAGAAGGTGTAAGAGTACTTCACAGTTCAGTTAGTGGTTTTGGAAGATAAAGCATATACCATTATTGACCTTCTGTTAATAATGTCAAGATTTATTCTTTCTTTTTAATCTATAATATTGGATATACTTCAAAAATTAGCAGCATAAGTGTCACTAAACAAAGATGTTGATTGGTTTTGGTAAACGTGCTTAAGATGCTTGTTAATGCCAGAATATGATTCTCCTAAATAAAACCTGAATGCCGCCATGCCACATATTCAGCACTACTGTTATTATGGGGACATGTCTGAGATAAAGGTAGAAATGAGAGCACAGGGAATTCCACACAGAGAAGGAGAAAAGGAGGGAGAGAAACTCAAGGCCATTCCAGGGACGCATTAAATTTAACTTCTGCAAAAACTTCTTCAAGATGTTGTGGTATTTTTTTTTCCTTGCTTCCTTTTCTGGAGGTAACACATTCCGCACTCCCAACATGAATTTAGACAAGATAAAACATTTCATTATAATTTTTATATTTCATTTTTATGCTGCCAAGGTTTTATGCTATTTATAGTATTATTCTATAGTCTTCACACCCCTTTTGCCTTACCTTGTAATAAAGATAAGAGTCCCCACCCTGAAGACTGCCAACATGGCAGATCTAATACTGCCATGCAGTATTAGATAATTCCACAGATACTATGATCTAATTAAACTGGCTGTAGAAGAACAATTGGTGCAACTGCGAGATGACATAAATGTTATGGGTCATTTCACTCTCCAAAAGAGGTTTTCTTCTAGAAGGGTACAAATTGGGTATACTGTGTCAGGTTTTCAATTACTTTGATGTAAGAGATAAGCAATTTCCCTTCCCATCCCACAGCCTCCACAACTGTTTACTCTATCTAATAATTTTATCTATTCATATTTACCTCTGTGAGTTAATCCAGTCCTATAAAAAAAAAAAGAACTTTCATGCCTGATTTTGACACCCAATCATGAAAAAAAGACTGACCTGACCTGTTTGAATCCTATCAGTCCCTCCTTAGTCAGTCAGCTCTTACCAACCTCACCATCGATCCCCTTTCACCCTGCATAAAAGTAACCCGGGTTCAGGGGTTAGTTCCATGTTCACAGAGCGTTGTAAAGCACATTTCACTACCAAAGAGAGATTTTCTGCATGGGAAGCAAGGCTTTCTAAAGTTTTCTGTACTATTAAACAGTATAAGTCTAATCCTCACATATTACTATAGTAAAATGGGCTAGCAGAAAGCTGTTCTTGGCCTGATTACTGCCCTTAGTGTTGGTAATATCCTGTCTTTGCCTAAGGGCTTCTCTGAGTCACAGTGTGTGGTTTCCAATCTTACAAAACGTCAAGTGAAAAGGAGCCTTAGGCACCTCGCTTGGTATACAAACAAATTGAACACATTTCAAAATCTATGCTGTGCTTCGCTTAAGTACATCTGTCTGCTTTGGTCTGGGGAATATTGTGAAATGCTTTAATATCAAAGGAATATAAAAGATGAAGAAGATAGTTGGCTTTTTCCAGTCTTTCAAAACTGCGTTGGAAGCTCACCACTCCTGCCATTTTGCATTTGCACATGCTGCCTCAGCCCCCACATTTTAATGGCCTCTCGTCTGCAGCAGGAGCTCTAGGAGCCTGCAAAGCCCTGTCAGAACAGATTACGTAGACATGCGCTGTGTGTCTAGAAATGGTAAGTTATGGTGACAACTCTGTTCCTGGGTAACTTTAGGGATCAGCCAAACATGATTACTCAGGTTCTCTATGACGAAATTTATTATGATACCCGTAGTTTGCCAGTAAAAAGAATAAAGTATGAAGATTGTTCTTCAAAGTAAGTCAGAAGCGGATAGGAAGGGATATATGTTTCTACGAAAATATTCCAGGGATATTTTAATAACACTGAACAGTAGTTAGACCACTCCACATTCCCACTGACAAAATCATTGCTGTGTGAAGATATCATTTGTTTAAATAATCCTATCACCAACTAACACACAGAGATTTACAAAAAGTAAACGCAAGAATGCTATTCCAATAATGGTAAGACTCCAAGAGCAATGTAATACTTAAACTTGTAAAGTAATGGTTTACATCAGTCATAATATGAAAAATTAGTGTGAGGAGTTTCTTGAATGTATTGAATAAAGAGGTGAAGGAAAATATTATACCATAAAAAAGCAGGTTCTCTGGACTATGAAATTTGCATTGCAACAACTCAGTTTTCTAGATTCATTAAAGAATGGGGAAGCTTTATCCCAATTGTCATTCATTTGGCAAATAATAGCAGTATGATTTGTTTTACAAAATAAACACATATTTATGATTGCTTGGAAAACTCATTTCTCAAATAAATTAGCCCTTCAGCAGAAATCAGTTCACAGCTTTTTTTAAAAACAGTTAAAACTAGCTAGTTTCTGACTACCATACAGGACTGACTAAGCAACTAGGCAGAGAATATATACGTGTGCTCTCTGAAAAGCACAGCCCTAGAGCCTTCTAAGAGCCTTATTACTGTGGTCAACGGGCTGTGAGCCATACCAGAGAATTCGAAACAGGGTCAAATGATTTTCCCCACAACAGATTTCCAGGTGTATAGCAGACTAAACTAATTTACATCCACATTTTCAGCCTGTACCAAAAAAAGGCAACTAATTTATAAATACTTGTACAAAAATTCATTTTTATAGAGATAAAAATAGAAAGTGAATCTACTAAATAAAATCTTTTGGCTTATAAAAAAGTGTTGGTAAATCAAAATACAGCAGAATAGTACTGAGACTTATATGCCAGCTATAAACTTATTTAACTGTTCTTTGTTTAGCTATAGAAATAAGCAGCAAGGCTTGCTATCTGAAGCTACACAACCTTAATTTGCAATGTTCGTAAGACCAGAGAGGCTTGCTGCTGTTCTTGACATAATTTATTTCAGAGTAATAGGTTTTTAAATGCCAGCTCTGCAAGTCTGGAAAATATATATTTTTCAAAACTTGGCAGTTCCAGTTTCTTTTCTTTGGCTTTCTCCAGCATATTTCATCTCCTTGCAACAAGGTTCACCAGCATCAAGAGTCATTGATAAAATCAAATACAGTGCTGTAAATGATTATGCCATGCTTTATTCTCTAACATTTCAAGATTTTGACTTTAAAATATTGGGGTTACTTTGGTATTGCTGTGTGGTACTTTTGTCATTAGACTGGAACAACATTTCTAAATGGATAGCTATACTTTTCCCTCAGTATTAAAAAAAAAAAAAAAAAAGGCAGACAAACTCAGTATCAGTTATGGACCTATTTTTAAAGGAGTTGTTTCATCACTCCAGTGATTACTTGGCAGAGTCTATGCTGATATATTCCAAGGTTTGCATAAGAAGTTAATATACTTTAAGAAAAATAATTTTGAACGGCTATTATTATTAGCCTACCATGAAGACTCAAGTTCGTCTTAATATAACATTGAACAACAAAGTATATACTGTTATTTACTGCATCTGTTCATCCCTCTGTCACCACTAATGACAGAAAAATAAAGATCTAAAGACTAGGTCTATATATACTGGCAGCTTTGTTCCTAGTTTCAATCTTTTTGAGGACATGAGCTTTATTCAGATAATTTTTTAGCTAGATAGACTGTGACATACATCAACAGCAGATCTGACTATGTGCTAGAGGCAATTTGAAGATAAATAAAAATACTGAAAAATACTTCAAAAGTTTGTTTTACATCTCAAAGTGTTTCTAATAATACAGATTTTATTTTTATTTGTTATGCTTCTGTCAAATAGCAGCAATGACTTTACATTCAGAGTGGAGTTCTCTGCATGGTTTTTTTTTTTTTTTTTTTTTTTGTTTTGTTTTTAAACACATATTTAAGAAAAATCCCTTTGGCCGTATATCTTGCTTCTGATATAAATTAAGCAATTAAATTAAAACTGAAGTTTTCCCAGTGCATTTTCTATAGAACCATAGAATAATTTGGTTGCAAAGGGATTTCTGAAGTTCATCTGACCCAACTCACTGTTCAAAGCAGAACTAAATTCAAGGTTATATCAGATTGAGTTTTCAAAATCTCCATGGAACAATTTCCACAGCCTCTCTAAGCAACTCATTCTAGTGCTTAACTTTTCTTATCATGAAGTTCTGGTTTTTTTCATATATCTAATCAGAACTTCCCTTGCTGCAATTTGCGACTCTTGTCTATGGTCCTTCCCTCAAAGAAAAGTCTTAGTCTATTTTCACTCTAATATCCCTATGGAAAGTTGAAGACTTCCCTTAGCCCTTCGCTTCTACAGACTAAACAAACCCAGTTTCCTCATCCTCTCTTCATGTGCCATATGCTCCAACACCCTCACTAGATTTACTAGAAATACTCCCCCAGTCTTGACCCGAGACTCTAAGGGTATGAAATCAGATTACCCAAAAAAGGTCTGTTGCTACTTTAAAGAGCTCTGATTCTTAACACATCATATGGCAATGATGCCTCAAGAGTATCAGATCTCCATGGAGTTGGGAGGACATTCCTACTAGTATCTCAGTTTGAACTTGTCTACATCTGTCTTTGGTCCTTGTCACTACTACCTTTGGTAACAAGAATACTGTCATCTTATCAGTTGTGCTGCCTCTTCTAGGAAAAAAAAAACACTAAAGATACTGCTTCTATAATGGAAAAAAGAGAAAATGGGAGAAATGAAAAAGAAAGTTTATTAAAAATCACCAGGTATTCATGTTCAGCTATACAAAAGTTTTATGACTCTAAGCCAATGAGAAGCGACATTAAGGACAGTAAGAACTAGAACTGTGTAATGAGTTGGTTTTCTTCAGCTTAATGAGCAAACTGAAAATTAATAACAGAAAAAAAATCCTAGGAGCAGAGGAGCATGAAAAAGAAAATTCTACTGTCTTCTGCCATTAGAAAGGACATGATTCAAGTAGCTAAATTTCAAGCTCCTGTTTAATTTGAGGACAGTTACAGAAGTGGAAGGAAGAAGCTTTCTCCACTTTTTTTCCTATGAATAATTAAGCATGGAACAGATTCAACAGAAAAAAATTAATAAAACTCTATTTGTGAATAATCTGTGACAAAATTGCTAATGAACTGCACTCAAAAATGCCAAAGTGAGCCCTTTTGACACTTCTAGTCCTGCTTTCACTCTGCTTATCGAGTGAATTCGCTGCAAGCTTGCAAAATGTTTGAGTGCCAAATTATTTCTCATCAAAACTGTATTTTCCTCTTTAACATCCTATATGATCCAGCCCAGAGGGAGACTATTTCTTGGGAGCTGAGTCATATAGTCATTATGCTGCTAACGCTTCCAAAAAGAAACATTCAAAACTACTTTTAAAGTCAAAAAAGCTACATTCTCACATTATATTCCATATAATGGTTATATATTATTCCCTACTAGCATGAGTTACATTTAAAGATGTATTACTTTGAAATAAAGTGTCTAGAAAAGAGTTTTAACCCTCTGAAGTCTGATTACAGGGCAAATGATTAGTTTAGTAAGTGATGATTACATAGTCAAATTAGCTGCTACTCTCTGTTGCCTACAATTAGCATATATTTCCAGCTCTCTAATGTCATATATGAAAAACTAAGAGACAAGTCTAGATGACATCTATATATGTGTGATGTTGCCTGCAAAGGGATTCCAGCAGACAACCAATAAACACTAAAGTAATACATATAATAATAAGGAAAAAAAAAAAGAAAATACAGATTAAATTGTTCCCATAATAGCAGTGTGAACTGCAGATTAGAATTAGTGGTTCCTCAGTGATGCAAACTGAACTGGCATAAATATGTGCTAACATCAAATTCCTCAGAGTATCTCATTTTTCTTGAAATGAAAGGCAATTGGTAATTCACTTCATTGGAGCCGGCCTTAAAACTCTGCTCTTAGATACATTTTCCTCTACTGTGAAAAATGTGAGGATTAAAAAAAATTAACTAATGAAGAATTCAGTGATGTGACTATGAGAAACAGACTATATTTTGAATTAAAAGAATAAAAGGACACAAATAAGAAAAAGTCAACATTAATGAAATTTATGTCACATTTAATGTTTTTTTTTGTTTGTTTTTCTTCTACCCACATTAGATAAATCTCCAAATAGAGCTTAAATTCTGTGATACCCTAAAAATTACAAAATGAATGCCATATGAGAGGTACAAAAATATACTTTCACAGTGTCACTGGGGAATATAAACCTGTATCTGTAGTGAGAAAAATAACTGAATATGGGAAAAGATAGCTCTGGGGAAATTAATACCAGGAAACATTGGTAAGTTTAGTGTGCTGCCATGACTCACAGAAGATTTGTTGCCTACCAGATGCCAGAGTAGGAAAAAAAAACCCATCATATTAAAAGACAAGTTACTGAGAAGGTCTGGAAGGAAGCCATAGGCATCATAATCTATATTGGACCCGGTGATATAAGCAGAACTAAATGGAGGTCCTGCAAACTAGGTTTCAACAATTCAGAAGCTGAACAAGCATGTAGAGATCAAATGCTGGCGTTCTCAGAAATGAGATTGGTGCCACACTCAGGGAGAACTGAAGAACGGCAGACAAGGAATCTCAGCATAGTTTAGAAGCAACACATGGAGCAGGGATATCACTCCTGGAGTAACTAAGTGTTATACAGCTAATTTAATAGTGGTTATTAGTATTCCTGCTGCAACATAAAAGAAACTAAGACAGCACTTCCCAAAACAGCATTGATTCTACACCAGGTGGACAAATCAGTTTACACAAATATGGGGCATGGCAGGATCTACCCTAAAGTCATACAGAAAAAATTAAAAAAAATAAAGAAAGAGAAAAGACAAAAGAAAGCGTATTTGTGCTAAAGAGAGATACAATGGGATCAAGACAATAGTCAACTTTCTGGCTTTTGAACTCCTTATGGTAAACATGCATTTTAAATGTAGATTCCAGGACAAAAACAGCAGTTATTTCCAGCACAGAGGAAGTGTTGAACATACAGGCACACGGTAAAGTCATGAAGATAATGGCGTCATAAATACACAAAAAGAATGAAAGAACTGTAAGATAAAAAAAAAATGTGCAAGATATAGAGTAGAAACTGCAAGTATGGAAGAGGATTCAACACAGCAAACAGTTACACAAGGAGTGAAGAAGAGTCTCCAGATTTTTCACCCTCTAACCTGCCTATAACAGTAATCTTTGTGCGCTGTTGAAGATGCCTTTAAGTACCTCAGCCACTCACAACCTCAGCATAGCGATCAGAAGCCCTACCTGGGTTTGCCAGAAGGCAGCAAAGTAATGCACTATTTCAGAACTTGCCTAAGCTACCAGACACTGGAGCAGAAAGTTACGACTGGGAAGAGGTCTCGGGAGGTGAGCAGGTGTTCCAACTCAACCAGTGAAAGAAGGAGCTGTGTGATGCATACCAAAGACTAGTGGAAAGGAGCCACTCTTCACAATTCAGAGGTTCTGTCCTTCTTTGGTTTGGAGGGAGGGGAGGGAACGGAGAATTTTGCATCCTGAGTGAAGACAAAAGCACAGAAATTCACAGTTTTCCAGACATGACTTAGATCTTGAGACATATTACAAAAAAATGTGAGCTTAATAGCGCAGGGAGCTGAGAAAGCCTGGGAAACTAGATAAGTAACTTTTCTGTTGGCCTAAAAGTGCCCAACATCTGGCCTCACTGAAGGAGGCTCAAAGCTCTCAATCCCATCTCCTTGGCAATCCACTAGATTTCTCATAGACAATCCAGTAAATGGTCCTACAGATGGAGACAATTTGCTAAACATGTTGCTTCGGAGACAGTACCCAAAAGTATACAGTTCAAACATTAAGAGAGATTCTATGCAAAGTGGTACTCAGGTAGAAAACAAGGCAAGACAGACCAAAATCACTTTTTTTTTGTGACTTTTTCAATCATCTGCAGTTATAAGCTTGTTCACAGCCTGGGCAGATGTTCTAAATGGTTGAACAATAACCTGTTGACAATAACCTGCACAATGCATGTTTTATTCAGTTGTTCCCTAGGTAAGCAGTAAAATTAGCCATTTGAGATCACACTTCAACAAAAGACATAGGCGTGTCTTTAAGTGTACTTGACGAACAATACGGAACTTCAAAAAAAATCTTGTAAACAAATACAGCAATAGATTTCCACTTTTTCCTCAGCTGTTAAAGAATTTTTAGATAAGCATAATAAACCATATTTAATAATTATGGTTTTGACGTTTTGAAGGCCTCTATTTTTTTTCTTTTTTTCATTCTGTCATGATACTCATTGCATCAGTTGCTGCATACACTAGCCATCTACATGAAGAATTCCTTAACTACCACAAATTTTCCTCTGCAAATTCAAAAATACGTTTTCAGAATTGCTAAAATGTATGTTACCTTTGTGCCTGCCTGGCATTACCAAAGTTATTGCAGCTACAGTGGTGAAACTTTTCTCTCTCTAGTCTCTCCACAACTTGCTACCACTCTAGGATTTACCTATGATCTGTCTGTTTTAAAATTTAGGAAAGCAAGCTGTTGAACTAGGTGCCTACATTAAAGAAAACACAGAAAGGCTGCATTTTAACTGAATATCAAGATTTAGAAAAAAGAATTCACAATAAAAGTCATGTCCAATGTGCCATTCTGAGATGACTAATAAATCAGGAACACAAGGAATTACTTCCTACATTCATAAGTCTCTCAGTATCTATTTCTAAAAGTCAGCAGTTAGCTAACTGTAGTTTGTCCGCATCAGAGATTTCAGATGCAGAGAGATTGTCCACAATTACCACTCATGACTCTCTTGATCTTCACAAAGCCAAGTGAATCTTAACACTTTTGACACAGGAAATACAACACCATATATGAGCTGGCTCTTTCTTAAGCTGAATTAATTCAATGATACATCAGCTACTCAGTGATAAACTGTGATGTCATACATGGTGGTCTGGCTCATTACTGAAATCCTCAAGCAAAAAAAGGAAAAAAAAAAGAAAAAAAAGAAATTCTGCAAACAGAGATATCAAGCATATCTTGCTTGAAAAAGTGTTTTTAAAAGCAGAAAATATGCTAATATTTCAGCAGCTAGTAAAACACTATGATGGAAGTGGACAAGCGCATTAGAATAAAAAGAAAAATTAGCATCTAGGAGCAGAGAAAGTGATAATGCACTGCCCTCAGCCAATCCTACTTATCCAGACATTTCTAGCTTTGACATTTGGGAGGCATTACAGAATACCCAAGAGAAGCCTGCTGTGCTTCTTTACAAAACACTGGCAGCTTTATGACCCACAAACTAGAGGCTTAAAACCAGAGCATAAGTCACACCAGATTTACTGTTGACTGGTCATGAGGCTCTGCATGAGAACATGGCATTAAAAAAAAACAGTTTCCAACAATAAAACAGTAAAATAACTGCTTGATGCTTGGTTCTTCTTGAGAGTCACCTATTACAGGTCACTGCTAGAAACACGGCTTCCAATGACATCTTAGGTTGATCTGACAATACGTTTCTTTTCCCCAAGAAACTAGCAGAAAATATCCTTCTCTGAAGGAGCATAAACTTTGTATGAAGATCTCCTCCATTACTCCCTACTCTACCCAATCTTCTTCTTGCTCTGAAAAGAGGACTAACACAATAAAAAGAGGGGGTGACATCACTCGACTGAAGATCATATCTTGGTAGCTTATCTTAACACTTAACAAAGCAAGACTGTCTGTCCAAAAGCTGCCAGTCTTCAGGATCTGAAGTGACAGAAAGGGCTGTAAAGGGTAGAAGCAGGAAAGAACGAGAAAAATGCTGTCAACAGAAAAGTGCTAGAAGAGACTTGACAAGTGGGTATAGGTGAGCCTTATGGATTTTCTAGCTGCAAGCCTGCAGAAAGACAAGATTTGGATACAAGAAAAGGTAAAAGTTTTGAAAGATTAAATATTTAATTTGCCCAATGTGCAAGTATTTACTGATTAGATGCTATGGAATTATCACCTGAAGAGTTGCTGGGCAAAATAGCATGCAACTACTGGAATGTGAAATCGATTTTACTCATTATAGCATGCATTTCAGTATAACTATAATAAATTGCTATCCATTCTGAAGTCATATTTAGTGCTGAATCAAGAGACCCAATTTTTACAATTAGCAAGGGGTAACAACTGGATATTTAATACTCATATTTTCCCTTTGTCTTTTTTTCCAAGCATTCAGTGTCCTCATTCACAGCACAATAAAATTCTACTAAGATGCAATTTCACATTTCACTGAAAAAAACTGCAGAGAGATTTAGTTTAAAAGACAGTAAATACACCTTGCTAAACTACATAACATGGCAAAGAAACTACTGCCAAATACATCACTGAGGTAAAGAGCTTCTATTTATCAAAAGAACAGTATTTCAGGTATCAATTTTTATAATGAGAGGAATTCCATGAATTTTGTAACATTCCTCAGATTTTACATTTCATTATTTTTCCATTCATTATTTAAACTTTTGCAGAAAATATTACATGGGAAAGTGGTTTTTGTTCTAAACATGCCTTATTCAAACATGATGATTCAGCAATTTACACTGCAGGAATTACAGGGCAATTTCTGGTTTATAATAAATTTTAATAATATCAGCTGTCTCATCGGTACTATTATACACTTGCATCCACAGTCAGTTTTCCATCCCATAAGTAAAAACTTGAGTTTTACTCCTGTTAGTCAGGAAAAAACACTTCCCCAAAACGTTTACCTCCTCTCCCCATACCCATGCTGATCTTGTGAGAAGTGGTACAGATTCAGCAGACCAGACTGGAAATGCATTTTGCCCTCTTTTAACCCCCAAACCTACCTGAAATCTGAGTTGTTTATTGCCTTGCTACAGTGAGGAGGAGAGCAAATAGGCAAAAATTCACCAGAAAGAGGAATATATTATGGCCTGTAATGGAGAAAGTGCTAGAAAACCTTTTAAATGACGTAACAGGAAATTATTAAAGAGGAAAGATGGAAAATTAAGTTACTCCTAGCACATACAGTTCCCTAACAAAAGTGCTGATATCTCACCATGCCCTGACTCAGATCGTCATGTAGCAATGGTTTCCCACCCCCGGGCCGCACAGCGTTTGAGACTCGGCACAACGTGCTGTGCCGAGGCCACACTGCGTCTGGACATCGAGCAGTATCATACCCAGAAGCTGCCAAGCTGACAGGTAAGACCTTAAAAAAAATTCTTTTTTTTTTTTTTTTTTTTTTTTTTTGGGGGGGGGGGTGTGAATCTTGAAGTTTTTCAAATTCAGTACACATACCAGCAGGAATAGAGGTATCTGTACTGAATATGGTACAGCAGTAAAGAGAGGCTGCTTTTACCCCCCACGATGCACACTTTTATCTATTTTTAATTGTATACTTGCAGAGGTTAATAGGCTTTGTGCTTAAGCAATTTACCTTAGGAAATTACACAGAGATATTCCAGTATAGAAACATGTTCTGTTATTTATGTACAGGAAATAAAAGCTGCTTCACACAGTTTGCGGATGATGACTGCAGCATGATAGCTTTAATTACACAGTCAAATGCAAATACAGCTGAATCCTACCTCTGTTCAGCAATCCCTTGAGAATTGTTTAGGAACAAGACATGGACTGTTGCTTCATGTAAATCAATCCTCCATTTCTATTATCTCTCATGTTATAAAACCCGTATTTGCCTTGCTTTGCAGAAATAAATCAGAGATGACATAAAACAAGGAGCAATCACACTTCAACATTTTTCCCAACCTTTCCACAGTACATTAGCTTCAGAAAAGCACACAACTTTGCAAAGGCATCCACAATCCATAGTAAGATCCATGAATCACTGAACTTGAAATGGGGTTTTCTAGAGTACACTGCAAGCACTTCACTCAACATGAGATATAACAAGTAACTACTGATGACCAAGCTTCAGAAGACATTCTCATAAAGCAAAGGCTTTACTTAATTTTAATTTACAGTAGAATTTGGTCTATTAAGAATGATTAGACAATCAACCCGGGCATTCAGCATAAGAGCTGTCTTCTGTGACAATTAGACTTCTACAGGAGAAATAGCATTCTCATAAATAGAGCAGCCTACTCACATGTATTGAAGAAAGAGTACTTTAGTAGTTACTTCAGCTACACCACTGACCTTCAGAAAGCTTCATTTGCATGCACATGACAAACTGAATGGGTCTTCATTTTTTTTTCAGTCAGGGTCATACATCACTAGAGCTTACTGGAGTCTCATCAACAAAACAACCATTTCTCTGAAAAACATTGCTTCAAATTTCAAATGTATTAGTTTTGAAAAAGCTTTACCATGGAAAGTCTGTCAGGTCCTGCTTTCTACTTAATTTAAAACAAATATCTCAAACACTGTGTGTCTATTCATGGGGTGGACAATTACTCAAACATTCAGCTCTCATTACAATTTTTAGCAGAGAAATAAATATATATTATTACTCTCAATTTCATTTATAATGTTTGATTAAAAAAAAAAAAAGAATCTGAAAGTTTAATAGCATGACAACATCACTTCCTTACGTTCTTCCCTATGCTCTTCACTCAGAGTAAGTGGAGTGCCACTGTTGGGTGATGCTCTTTAGATTTCCCATATTTGCAAAGCTTCATATTTTGGGATCCCCCCCCCCCCGCCTCCAAAATAATTGCAGTTTGAAACAAAGATCTAGATAGTAAATCAATTATATTCTGATTACTAATGGATGCAGCTACACATGAAGTAGGGATACTTTAAGGAGGAAGTAGGAAAGAGGCTGTTACTTTGATACCCTGTAGAAAATAAATGTTGAAGCCTACAACTGAAGAGAACTGAAACTCATTTCAGTATTGCTTAATTACTAATTCTTTTGTTGACACAGGATAAAGCAGAAAGATGAACATAGAAAAGCAACACTTTATATCATTACCAAAACTGTTGTGCTAATGATAAGACTAATCCAATTTTACCCTACTTGAACTTAAGGCTGTCTTTGTTTGGTGTTTGGAATCAATGCATTTGTGGATAACCACATGCCACCTTTAATCGTTTGGGAAATCAATAATCGATCTTTCTTTATGCAAATTCACAGCCCTCATTACTGCTAGTGGTATTCTTCTTAAGCCTGGACTAAGAACGGTGCCAAACATTATATTCTATAGTCCAGTCCTGCCATTTCATATCAAGATGACTTGGTTTTGGTTCATGTATTTTACCTTCTTTAAAGAAAATAAGGAACAGCTTGTACACAGCTAAACATCCATCCAACACACTTCGGCAACACATTCGTATTATTTCCAGCAAACTCCCATGTTCCCCAAGCCAAGGCAAAGTGCAGCCAATATTAAAATACCTTCTAAATCCTGAGGATTAACATTCTGCATATGCTGCTAGTGCTCCCAGAGATAGGGAAGGGATCAATTCATGGTACAAAACTTTAAGTAATATGTGAAGTCTGGAGAAAGAAAGTCTCTAAGTCCTATTAGGTTACAGCCCTCAATTCTCTGACATGGTGCATAAAAATTGACATGCCAACAAAGAGACCACTATATTTCACTATAACTCTATGCATACTACAGCAGAATTGGGTATTATCAATTATGAAATTGAGAACTACAATTATAATATACCAGTATCTGATTTTTCCCATCACAGACCAGGTTTTTCCATCTGATCTAGTTCTATATATAAAGTCTGCAGAATGACCGTTTTTTGAGACAAAGAATTCACTCTGATAATAGAAAAACATGAATTTACTACAAAACACTTTACCAATTTTCCAGGTCAGAGATGACCTCCAAGTACTCTCAAGTCACTGAGAGTCTTTGCATTAATTTCAAAGGACTTGGCTGAGTATAAAAATGCTTAGATTCATATGTATTGACATTACTGCACATTGCTGCATTTCTCAGATCAACATCTGTAACAGTTTTTATTGACGATACAATACACAGCGAATCAAGGTTCTTAGTATTACAAGATCACAAAGGCACTAAATGAGGTTCTTCATGTTTCTTTGAAAACTGTTGTAAAAATAAAGAATGCTAGAAAGATTTATTAGGAGCCCATCTAAGCCACTAAAAACTTAATATTTAAGAGTTAGTACTACATGCACAGACCATCAGTTTTCTTGCTTCTAATCTATTTCTTATTGCTCCAGGAACTGAAATAGGTGGCTATATACCACTGAATAATATTCAGACTGTGGATGTTTTTCAACTGACATTTATCAGCACAAAGTTAATTTTGCAAAAAGTCAACATTTTTACTCAGCTCTGTTTGAACTAAAAAGACAAAAGTATACAGCCTGCACAAGTCAAAAGATATATATTTTTTAATGCTTACCAGTATCACTTTTGAGAGTTCCATTACTGAGCTGTTTTAATCTCTTCTGATGGGACTTGCCATTATAGTGGATTTGTGCCTGAGCTGCAGAGTTCAGCTGAATGTTACAAACATTGCACAAAGTGAAATTATTGTGTTTTTTTTCTCTCTCCTTCTTTTCCTCAGTGCCATCAGGTGCTAAATCTTTCTCATTTTCTCTGTCTGGGATGGATGTAAAATCTGAATTGTACGAGTGATTATCAACTGGTAAGTCAGGGGTCCAGGGCTTCTTCATATTTTCTGGGGGGAAAAAAAAGAGTAAGAAAAATTCATGAGTATGTCAAAGTAATATACATAGAGTTCCTACATCTACAAACTACAGAAAGGCTGAAATTAGTTCTTTATATTTTCATATTTATACACTACATTTCTTCCTGCATATTTTGCTTTCTGTTCATGTTTTTAGTTAAACTTCACAGTTACTCAAATATCTTTATATATCTATCTAAATTTTTTAGTGCTACTATTAAATGTCACTGGAACTAAGCTCTCAAAGTGATTTTTTTCTAATTGTTCCTCTCTTATCTCTTGATTGTTTTGCTATTCTTAAGAAATAATTGATGGAAAAAATCAACCTTATATGTGCAAAATACAAAGCAGTTGCATGGCCAAACGGTCTTTAATGTAAGGGTGGGACAGTTTAGAATAGATCCGCAATGGTGGAATGTTCCCGTTACACAGAAATAATCATTGTTGTCTTAGCAGCTAAATTACACAACTAGAAAAGAAAAACAACTTTAGTTATGTAAGATTTGGGCAATTAGCAGTAGTTGTTCTGTGTCTCTTAGGCAGGAATTCATGGCAAGAGAAAAGAATGGAGCACAAGAATGATGCTTACACGTATTGAAAAGATGAGAGCTAAATAGTCCAAAACACCACTGAGGTGAGTGGAAAAAATACATTTCTGTGTTAAGCAAATCACAAACCATGGATCTTTTTAGTAAGTTCTTTTATTAAGATAAAAGAGTTTATCAAATAATAAAAAAAAGTTATTGGGTTATTTCTCAGACCTGGCACCTTCTAAACATTCTTCTCTTATTTAGCTAAATTCCCAGCTGTCCAGCGTGTTTTCTTCTGATACTGTGCTGGAGAAAACCAGTTTTCCCTAAGTGGCTCAAATTTGAGAGTCTCCAATAAGTAAAAAATTTCACACTTTCTTTAACCAGAGGAGACAGTCAGCTACTTCCTCAGCAGACTCTAAATGAGCCTTCTGACATCTTAAATGCAATCTTCAGTGGGAAGCTATTGTAGCAAAAATGTAATTTATATTCCTCTCTACAATTAAATCTTCAGACATATTTTGGGTTTTATATATAAACTACATGTAGGTCAGTTAAACCTCCTACAGAGGAGGATCTCTTGTTATATTGCATTATAGATATACATTCAAATACTGCAGTTGATTAATCAGTATAGATGCTTAGTTGTTTTAGCATGGAAAAATGCAAGATGCATTCTTCATGTTACAGAAAGATACAGGGCAAAGCTAGGCTCTGCTTCCCATATTTATACATTCTGGTGTGTTGCAATAACATAAGAAAAGAAAAAAATAGACTTTAGTGATCTAAGCTTAGCTGCAGAGGCATCACTCTTGAGTTTACTAATTACTTTAGGTGTTAGTGATCTCTGCTCATCCACTCTCCACTTCCTTCAAATATTTTTGAACCGAAGTCTGATCATATCATAAAACCAAGAACAAAAATGAGAACTCTGATCTGTCTGATTTTATTTAGATGATACCATTTTTATATTTATCTGGTTCAAAATAGTCCAAGGACAAACAGTAAACAGGCTCTACTCGTTGCTTATCTTAACCTTCCAGGAAACTCAGATCAGAAAATGTCAAACTGAAGTATCTATAGAAATGAAAAGAAAATCCCACTCACAGAACTTCAAGTGAAACCAATGTAAATATGAGTTTGAATGGTTAAAGGTCAGTAGAAAACACATAGGTCAAGAAGTGCTGTATGCACTACGAGACTAATTTACATTTCAAAGAGTACACAATGGTATACTAACATCTTGATGAGCCCTTTATATAGCATATAAATCTTTAAACTGGTTGTTCTTCCAGACTTAATGAAGAACTAGCCAAAGAATTTAATATGTACTTTCAGCAACAAAATTACTGCAACCATAAATATAATGATACTATTTGTCTCCAATTAACAGATCAGTCAAATTACAGATGAAAAGATTATCGCACAGCACAAGAAAAGTGGCTATATACACCTTTAATCACAGACTTAGCTGAGATTTATCTAAAGTAAGTCAAAACAAGCCCTCAGATTTGGATCTGATTACACCAAAGTGTAATCCTTCTTGAGAAGTCTTCAAATACTTTTAGTAATTAATTACTCTTTATAAATACTTTTAGTATTTAACTGATTACTTACCATCTAAAGGTTTTCCCCACCCAGGAGTTAAAATACATTTACTGAATTGGAATCAAATCATAGACAAATTCATCTAAAAAATGTAAATCTAAACTCTGATATTCAAAACAGTTTCAGTCTGAGTTTTCAGATTTACTTACTATCTAATTAGCATTGTGGCCTTTTATGCAAACTAAAGCCTATTTAATTTAGAAAATGCTAGTTATATATACATAAAGCATGGACCCAGTTTTGAGAGGAGCTGTGCACTCACAGTAGACAACCACATGCTCTATCCACCACTTCACTCATTATTATTACTTCTGTTTTCGTATATAGTCTACTCTTATCTAGGATGTTAGCAATCTAAAGCAAAAGATGAAAAAAACAGGCTAAAAAACTCATGCTAAAGCAAAATTAAAGGGAAAAAATGAACAACAGAAAAGCAGTTATTTACTAAATCAAACATAATACTAACAGTGATGATAGTATCTTTTATAGCCAAACCACAACCATGAAGCTAGGAGAATGGAGAAAACCCCAGATTTTTCTCTAGCTTATCTTGAATATTTTCTAATAGAAGGACAAGGTGTCTCCTGAGGAAACAGCAGCAATCTATCATTCTCAAAGCCTTCTGGAGTTAGCTGGAGATATTGCTCACTTCAAAGAGCAGAGTGGATTCATCCATCTAAAATTATTTTAAATTAAGAAAATCAGTCTTTAATCAGAGTGTTAAAAAGAAGAGTAAAATGCTAACATGATAGGTCTAATTTTATGGAATTGCTCTAGATAACAGTAACTACAAATTCCAGCTTATATATATGCTGTACATTAATAATATGTTATCTTTTGCATTGAAAGCTTTCCCCACTAGAGAGCAGTACGAATTTAAAATTACAAGCACAATACATCTCTAGTATACACTACTCTATACCTGTACTGCTAGTCACATGGGCATGAGACTAGTATAAGAAAACAGATATTCTAACCCAGATGTAAAACTTTGTAATGAAATATATTGTAGTAAACTAAGCATACACAGTTCACTATGTACACATACATCTAATTCCCTTTGTAACATTTACACAAATAAGCAGGCAGCCTATTAAGTCATATTAGCATGCTATAACTTCACTCTGATATTCCCATGAACTCTGTCTAGTCTATGAGAGTCTTACCTTCAGCATATAGAACACTTCTATCTGACAGTCTAATCTCATTTTAGAAAAAGAAATTATAAAATGCACACTGGATAGAGGCACAGTAAAACAACAAGGGGAATTACTCCTTGGAAATAAATGATTCAAGCACCTATAATTTGATTTGTGTTTGCATTAGGAACACAAATGTGATGGTATTACAGCTGTAATACATTTTTGACTACTGCCACCTCTCAAATTTGGAGAAGGAAGAAGAATATTTACAACTACAGAACAGGTAACAGGAAAACAAAAGCATCAGGACTACATTCTGTCACTATTTCCTTTACACATATACAGTGATTTCTGAAAATGTAAGGACACTGCTGAAGGTTGAAGTGGAAATATCATAAACTGGTGCAGACAACTTCAGTTAATATTCTTTAATGGACAAAGAGGTAAAGACAGAGAAGGCTAAGGGAGGAGTGGGGGGATACCAACTGTGTATAACTTGCTGAGATACATTTAAAATACAATTTTATCACTCAATTCAATTTTTAAAAAGAAAAAAAGAATCCACAAGTTAGCAAAAGCTTGTCAGGCTGATCCCACCAGTATTCCAACAAATGCAGACTAATTCTCACTAAGTAGCACACAAGCATTCACTTCTTGCCTGCATATGTATGTTCATCATTACATACCTTTATTTCCTAGAGTGATATTTTCAGACAGTAATTTTGATTGTTTGTACAAATAATGCTTAATTTATTCTGTCTGCTCACACAGAAAATAGAAAATCATGCAGAAAATAAATAGAAAATCACACAGAAAATAGAAAAATTAGAAAAAGACATCATTTCTATTAGAAATAGAAAAAGACATCAACATCTTAATTTTTAAACTATTTTTAATTGCTATTTATTATCCATTGGTTTAAACTGTCTGTCCTACATAGGGCAGGAGTTAAATGAAAATCTTCCTTTCCTACCACTGTATTCCACAGTTCATCTTGACTGTCAGAGGTTACATATCATATAAATAGCCATCATTTTTGCAGATAACTTCCTCAACCTTTAGGCACCTTAGGAAGAGCAGCAGTGAACTAGAAACGAATTAGTAAGATAACCAAGAATTCAAAATTTCAAGCCAATTTAAACAGCACTGCAGATAAACGCTTGGGTCTATTTTCCCTGGAGCATCAAACTCAATTTTGGCTCAATGATGTTTACCAGTAAAATGAACTTTGCATGACATTATAGCTCTGTGAAGTAGAAAACTGGCCCACGTGGAAAACTAACATGACAACAATTTGTGGTGTTTGCTGGCTCAGCTAAAATAGCTACTGCCTGGGGATTAGTCTTCTGAAATGTGCTTGAATGTGAAGGATTAGAAATTATGTCCTTGCCATGAAACAATCATTACATTCCTCAGCATAACACAAAAACACACTTTCTATATAGGAACACAAAAAGGAAATGCTGCTCATTTGTATTACAGCTAATTATTTTGTCTGCAGACTGTCCTGTCAACGTAGAATTATCAGAGTCACTTTGACCGTAAATGTGTACGCAATAGCCAGTTTAGGAGGCTTCGGGAGTACATGGATTTCTGAACAAGAACGTTCTCAAATGAGGGACCGCTGTGCAGACCAGCCAGTTATACTGAGCAGTAACCACTTGCTATTGATGAATGACACAGTATAACCTAAAGAATCTCTCCCTGGCTTCTTCCCAATAGGTTACTATGATAAAACACATCATAGCCCGATAAATACATCGTTGCCTGAAACGGATGAAGCATAGAAAATATAGGTAGGACATTAACAGAAAAGCCCGTAAGCTGAAATATCGAGAGATGTCTAATATTTCATGCCAGAACTGTGAAAGCAGCAAAGATACTTAGGTGGCACTCATCTAAAGATCAGGTTCTTACACCTCCATCAGTCACCTCTAGAGCCTGTAGTCCCTGTAAATCCAGTCAACAGAGTCTGCAGGAAACTTCATCTCATTCTGAAGCAGACTCTGAAGTAAATCAGGTTCCACTCCTAGAAATACTTATTCATCTCCTTCTGTAGATGTCTACACTGTAGGTATCTGAAGTTAGATGGGATGAATCTTACTCTGTCTGCCACAATAGCCTCTTCAAAATTTAAAAAGACTTAAATTTTGAAGGTAATAAGAAAATAAGGTTAATTCAGCCAGATTACAGAAGGTAGCAATTCTATTTTAAGTTTTAGAATATCATGCAGATAAAGTTAGTTAGATTTACCTCTTTGGTTAAATCACCGATTCTCTGCAAGATAGTTTACATGAAGTGCTCTCTATCAAAATGTCAGTTAATTTTATTTGCTGAAGTCTTGGAGGTATTGAGGGATGTCTCATCCTAACCTTTATGCCATCCATACATTGTCCTCGATTATGAAATCTATTTGAGAGACACTGAGTCCCTTGCAAGAGAAGATCATCAACAACACAAGAGATATCAGCTGCTTTCAGGGAAACTGTTAGAACAATGACCAAAAAAAAAAAAAAAAAAAAAAAAAAGCTTAAAAAAGAAAATCACTGATCGAGATCTCTTCTCTATCAGCTTGTCAGTTTTACAGTTTTACTGCTTCGGGGAAAAGTTTCCAGCAAGCTACGGAAAAAACACTCTGGGAGTAGCTATAATCTTCAAATCTTCTCAAACATCATAAATTTGATGCTAGATCTTTCAGGTGATAGGCTCTTACTGTTTGATGATGGTCACAGTAGCAGGGTGACCTTTGAGTTAGATAGTTTCATCTGTTTAAAAATCTCTCCTGTACTGTGAGTCAATCTTCGCGATGGGACCACTCCTAAACTGGATCTGTAGGCTGCAGCCTTCCTATTTACCAGCTACATTACTCAAAATCCCTGCTGCACCTGGTACCTCTAACACCTTTACCAAAAGCCATGACAGTTAATTTGCCTTTCCTACCTCTAGGCTGAGCACACGGAATAAAATGTTGGCTGAAAATGTCTGAACAGCTCTAAAAATTTGTTCCTGGGAAAAGCTTAAAATGAAAGTATTGCCATCTGTTTTATACAAGCATGGATGGAGAAGGGAAGGACAGTCTGGGTGAAGGATGAGGAATAAGAAGTAAAGTAGCTTTTGCCTCTTTCACCCCATTATCACTAGATGATGTGGTTGTGAATCTGTAGCCTTCTGATTTAGATCAGGGTTGCCCTTGCTCCTGGTTTTGAGCCTGAAGTGATTTAGGTCATGAATGGTCTATTTTATACATTGCTGCAGCAGCAGTTACAAATATACAGTGAGGGGGATGAATGGGGAGATGGTGCAAGGGCACTCAGAGCAAGAGCTCTACAGAGTGAGAGATCTGCAGCACAGCTCCCTCCCAAATGACCCGAGTAACCTTCAGGATACGCTGCAGGACTCATCTGTTTTCTCTGGATGAATGAACGTCATTTCAGTGGAAGAGCTACTGGGGAATGGGAACCTACTGGGATTGGAAAGGATTTTTTTTTTTATTGATTTTTCAGGACCTCCTTTGTTCTGAGTCTTTTAGACTCTGCTGCTATCTTTCAGATAAAAAATTAAATATAAAATAATATATAATACAGAAATATCTGATGTGAAAAACTGGAAAATACATGCATTAAGTAATTCAACACCATTGGTAGGCTTTTCTACTAAGAGTTTTAGGACTTTGAAAACAACCATTACTTGTTTCTACAAAGCAAGGAGTTTGTTAGGTCGTACACTCAAGAGCTAAATTACCAGTCAGTGACAAAATTGCAAATGGAAGTCAGTATTCCTCAGTGCTGTCTATCTCATATAACTCACATCACTTCTAAAGCCACTGTTTACTATATTTTCTCCTTTAAAAACCCACAAAAACATTAAGGGGTATCTTGGGGGGGGGGAGGGGGAAGTGTGTAAGGAGACAAACATCTTTCTTTGCCTGTTTATTGTTTTTCTATATCCCTCCTGCTCATCTCAGCCTTATACGCTGCTTCTAGCTGTTATATCATTTCAATCATCCATGTGAATAATGAGAAAATCCTAATCATCATCATCTCAGGTGACTTTTGGCAAGTTTAAGAGGAAAAGAATCTCAGGCAAAAATTGCATCAAGTAAAAGAAATAAAGACAGTTTTTCCTTGCATGTTTATTACTGGAGGCAGGGGAAAGGCAGGTGGGAGGAGAAAAAGGTTATTTGGGGCTTGGAGGACTTTATAACTTAATGTCTATGTCTTGGGACTTCTCCGAAGAAACACATCTTTGCAAACTGAACCCTGTAAGAGTGGATTTTTATCCATCTGAAATAGGTTCACTGTATATTGGTATATCTTGAGCAACAGAAGCACAGAAGACATAAGCCGGGGCTTTTGTTTTGTTTTGCCGGGAGAACACTTAAATCTTTCAAGAAAGGCTGCACAAATGAACAGACTCCAGCCTATCTGCAGTCACAGCCCGTAACACTAGGAGTTCCAAAAAGAACTTACAGATGAACTAACCAGAAAAAGTTCATCATTTCTTGGTTCAGCAGTTCTCTCCTGCCAGAAGCAACCAACAGACATCTCATAGTCTCAAAATATACTGCAGTTATTTTTTAAATTGAGTTCTATAAAAAGAGCTAAGCACTAATCAACACCGTATGTTATTCAATTAGCTAGTAATACATATCTATTTCTCAAGCCCATGCTAATATAATGGAGCACTTTGAGAGGTTTGGAACCAGTTAAAGGCCAAGTAATTAATTTGCAAAGATCAGCTTCTAAAATCTGAGAAGCACTACTGCTGTGACTTAAATCTCCACTGCCAGAGCCAAGCCACGAAATTCACTCATGTAATTTTTATCCAGTCCTTACACAGAGATGGTCCTTGTGAAGACTGTGATCTCTGCCCGAGATAGGGAGACACGAAGGTGCAGGATCAGCCACCTATCTGCAAGTCTGGCAACAACAGGATTCGGTCCCCTCGCTGGCATCGTCTCATCTCTCTGTCCTGCATGGTATCTCGGGTATGTACTCTGTATAGGAAGCACTACTTAAAACGGCAAAACGTGTATTCAGCAAAGCTGCAAAGACTCCATCTAACGAGAAAATCTGCTGTTGCTATGCATCTTGGATTGTAGTGTTCTTTCCATGTTCTTGATTTCCATGTCTGGGAAGACTCAAAGCTCCTGTCAGCGGCTGGGCTCAAAAAGAAAGGACAAAAGGGTCCCTATCAGTTCGCAATTCCACCTGCCTCTACTGGATAAAAGTTTAGTTTTGGTATTATTTCTGAGAATAGGTAGTCAGTATGGAATTTAGAGTTCAGGAAAAAAAAAGATTTTTTAAATAATTACCTGTGAGCAACATGTAAATTAGACCATTTAGCAGGATCCAGAGACAGGTACGAGAAAAAAAATAATGTGCAAAGGGAAAAGATACAAAATTTGCATAGGATAAAGGCTAGAAAGGTATTGGAGCTACTTTTGATTTCAAAGATAAAAATCACTTCTTTCAGCCTCTCTGGATCAACTCCCTGATGTGGAATCACACTAGATTCTAGAGCGTCATCCAGATACCCTGTAAGTGCTATATTCTTATAGATATTCTCAGTTTTTCTAGTAGCAAAACATTCAGTCAAACAGTCATACCTCAAAAGAAAGCAAGAGCATGCACAGTTATTTAGACATAAGCAGCTCACTGTTCCCTGTGTGTAAATTCTCTTCTTAACACCGCATCACAGCCCCTAACTACCCTCAAGAGATAACACAGCTGTAAGTTCCAGTTAATGTTTGGTTTTGATAAGTTCTCTCTTTAGGAACACAAGTCAGTTTTTTTTCTCCTTCCTCTTTTTTGGTTATTTCAGTAATATCTTGGTAAAAAGAATATATCAAAAAAAAAAAAAAAAAAACACACAATAAAAAAAGGCAGTTCAGACATGAATTGCTCCGTGGACATTTTGTTTAAGAAAAAAAAAATGCAGAATAAAGAACGACAGGTTCGAAATAGATAGTTCATCCCCTACTGTCTTCCTTATGCATAGAAAATGCAGCCAGAAACTGAATAAAATAAAATGAATAATAATAAAAATAATAATAATAAAAGTAGATATGATAGGGAACAGGAAATTAAAGATTGCCAGCAAAAGATTATTAAAATTCGTAATTTGCTTGTTTGTTTTTTTCCTGTTTAATTGAGCAGGAGGAAGATCAGAAGTTTATTTTTTCATTTGTTTTTACATAAGCAATTTCAGAAACTATTATTTTAGTTTAGTTTGCAAAATAAGTTCTCAAGATTTCCAGAGTTCTATAGTTCTATATTTTGAATTCTCAAACACTTCCATGCCCTCTGAAATTTGAGCCTTTAACAAATATAAAAACAGCCAAAAGTTTGAAGAATATCTCCCTTCCTTTTTTTTTTTTTTTTTTGTCAAACATTTGTTTTAGGGAGCTGTTTGTAGGGTTTTGTTTTTTTTTAATAAAAGACTTTTTAAACAAAAGAACCATATAAAAGCTAAAGAATAACTTTTCTCCTTTAACCAGCTAACCTTTGGAAGAGATTTCCAGATTAAACTGAGTACCATATGTGTGGCCTTTCTGTAAATACATCTTTTCATCTATCAATGTTAATAAATGCTGTGTAATTGGGGCTTCCATTTGAATATTATCATTTATACTTTCACATAAGTAATTGTTTTTAAGATTATCTGCAAGTTATAAAATATTCAGGTAGATCTGGCAGCATATACAAGTGTAGTTTTTCTTTTTCTTTTTTTTCTTTTTTTTTTTTCTTTTTTTTTTTTTTTTTTTTTTAATGCTTCATTACACCCACTGGGCCATTTAATGTTGAATTTAATGGAGAGCAAATCATTTTCCAAGCAATGCAAACACATCAAGGAGAAAGCCTGTTGTGTTTGGAAAGGGTAGCAGATGCTTTTGCAACTGCACCTGAAATGTGATGTCATTTATCTTGCTCTTATGCGTCTGGATAACTGGGGCTTTAACAAACAGAATGTGTTTAGTTCAGTGTTCAGGGAAATTAGGAACGCAATTCCTGCTAGTTCACAGCGCGTGTTTTGGGAGGTAGACTTTGTGCAGTTTTAGTTGAGAAGCATAGGCATGCTATATATAACTTAAAAGGTATATCTGGCTTTTTGTAGCGTCTTGACAGCCGATGTCATCTTTACTTTATTCTTGGCTAATATAAAGTTCTTCCACATCAACTACACAGTTAACTCAACCTTTTCATTGATATTAAGGTTTTAAAGACAAATGCCTAGCACACTAGGCTATTCTAGGCATACTAGGAACAAACCTAAGAACAAATTGGGGGAATTCGGATCTTTTTATATTTCCTCGAGATGACGCAACGTGCCCTACAGAAGCAGCTATCGCCTTTCCTTACAGTCACACTAGGCCAACGCAGGACTTCGCATGTGCAGCTGGCAAATTATTTAACACAGCACCAATTAGTCTGTGTCACATTTCTAACAACCTTTTCACCACAGTACCCAGATGTCATGCATTTATAAACATGCTTATGCATCAAAAGTAAAATACGAAAAGAGGAATGTAACTACAGAAAAGAGAATGTGGATGATTTATTTTTGATTTGGGATAAATTCAGGTAACTATTAGTGAATGCAAATGTATTTTCAAGGTATGATTGATATAATATCATAGGTTGCTCTAAGTTTAACAGCATTCCTCTAGGAAAACATATTATATCATGTGTACTGGGCAATGAGACAATGAGGTAAATTTTTCCTTGAATTACTGTCTTGTGAGTAACGCACTCCACATTAGATCACATGTAGAAAATGAGGGAATGGGATTTTGGGGAGGATTTGTTTGTATTTTTTCAACTTACACACACAAAAATAGCTTTTATGGGAAACAGGGGAGGAAGTATTGAAATTATTTCTGCAACTTTTTCATTGATCCCAAATCTCTGAAACATGTCATCGGTTTGCAATTTATACATATGCAACTCAATAATAAAACTATGGATAGTTTTTTAAATCTGGAAAAATAGAGATAAATGAGAAAGTTCAAGCCAGTATCTCCCTCCAGTGCATGGACCATTGTCTCTTTTGTTTCACTTTCCATACTAATATCAGCCTCTGTTTGAAATTGTCAATTTTACCAGACAATCAGCAGTGTCTTCCAACATCTGGAAAACTACTGGAGAGCACCAAGAGCATACCAAACACAGTAATGAAAGACAGGACTATCATATTATTGCTAAAATAGAAAATAAAAAGCAAGTGTCAAAAAAGAGGAAATGTTTGGAAACGTTTTTTTCAGTTTGGAGAGTTCTTTTTTAATCTTTTCTATGTAGAGCTGTCTTGGACCTCTGCCCTCCACTATAACTTGCTTCTTTTCTGTTTCTCTTTTTTGCTTTGTTCTCCTAGGCTTTATATTTTGTCAGCATGAGTGGCTAATCATTAAAAGACATCAGTGCTTACCTCTAATACAACTGCACACAATTGGAAGTCATTTTTTATCCTAAAAAAAAAAAAAAAAAAAAAAAAAAAAAAAAAAAAAAAAAAAAACTCATGCTATTGAGAAAGAACCACAGGAAGTATGGGTATAACCTAACACAAATACATACATTGAAAGTAAGAGAGCTGATGCTTTCTAGCCTTCCCTGGGAGACCTTTGCAGTAATACTTCTCCCACAGCAATACGCCGTGAATGTTCACAGCATAGACTGGTGTGGGAGGTTTGGTTTGGTTTGGTTTTTTTTTTGGTTTTTTTTTTTTTTTTTTTTGCATTGAAGGTCACTTAAGACTACTGAATAAAAAACATAGTATTATGAAAAAAACTTTAGATGATTTTACAAAATGTTAGAAATGTTTCAATATTTTAAAGCTCTTTATCTCAGAATTACTTTGCCTGATGAACCTCATCACGTAAAAATTTGCATCTCACTGGATATGCACAGGAGGTCAATCTGAATGAAGCTTTTAGGAAAAGTTGGAGAGAAATATTAAAGAAGAGGAAACAAGAGAGAACTGGTAACCTCTAGCTTCTAACAGAACTCCACAATATGGTGCACTTTCCACTAAAAACCAGTCACCTAACTATATGCACTTTCCTGGGATTGCAAGGGGAACTATACTCCTATACAGGTATAAGTCAGGGTAAATTCCACTGCAGCCAGGGGCATTACATCAGCATAAAAAGAAGAAAAGCAGAATCTGCAAGAAAAGCAGAATCTGATCCTCCCTTTTTTTTCTCTACCTAGAAGTTCATACTGTTATTTCAACATCTCCACAGTCACCATATTTCTGCTGTACTTGTTATGCATTATAGAAACTGTCATTTTTTTAATTTATTACATCTTTTATAGCTTCGGTTAAAGAACATTTAAAGCACTTTCAGTGTTTGATATACCTCTACTCTAGAAGAATAGAAATGAGCCTCCTTTATTAAGTTAGGTGCAGACTATTCACACTAGTAGTCTCGAAGAATTTTAATGGGATTACTTCCATGAGTAAGAACTTCTTATATTGCAAAGTCTTTGCAGGACTGGGTTCTAACCAGAACGGGAAAATATTTAATGATGAAAAGATATGAACACTACAATAGCTAAGACTTTAGTGTACGGTTCACAAGAATGTAATACATTTACTATTTATTTTAATGAGTATCTGACCAATGAGCTATTTTTAGTTTTCTTAGAAGCTCTGTAAGGTAACAAAAATCTAAACTATACCAAATTATTGCTTTCATAATAAACCTTGATACTGCCAGGTTTGTTTCTTCCCTAGGCAAATGCTTTCTTTAATGCAAGAAAAAATCATTAATACATATGCAACAGAGACAAAAACACATCCCTCAATACATATTCATTCACTTTTGTGTCTCATTAATGCCAGTTCTTTTGAAATCTCTCTCACAATTCCATTTTGTTTGTAAGAAAGGCATATAAGTAGTAAACACTGCATGCAGGCAAAGCCATCAAAAACATAGCTTAAAAGTAAATAACTGAATAAGTGACCTTCCTCTAAGCCACTGCACATAAGAGACTGCTCCATTCTACCTCTCATTTCCCTAGTTTAGAAAAGAATCATTATTCATCTACCTACAACTATTTAAATCAGGCCCAATAATGTCATCTGCAATCAACATTTACCATCAGAAAGCAAATGTGAACGGCTTACCTTGTGGTATAGCAACGCTACCCACTTCAGCAAGCCTTGCTCCTACAGTACACATGTGGAACCAATACACAGTCACTGTCATCAACTGCTTTTCACAAATCACTTCATTATTGATCACTACACTTATTTCTCTTCATTGACTGAACCTCATTTCACATTACTGCTCTCCTGCTACTTCAGCAAATTCTGAAATTTCTACATACAAACCTAGGCAGTTATTCTTTACACTGGATGCTTTTTACCCTATCAAGAATTTTTGCAGTGATTTGAATTTGTTCAAGGAGAAAAAGATCATTTGTTCATTATAGCTCCAAATTCTTTCCCCAGAGGGGAAAAGATTTCCCCCTTACAGTAGATGTGTATTTTTCCATACTGAAGAACTGAGAGATCTAAAATATATGAATAACTGTCTTCAGGAATACATCCTCAAAAAGTTTTGTTTGGGAATGGATAATAACCATTCAAGGATAATATGTTTTGTAATACAATCCACAGCTTACAGTCTTTTCTTTCTGTCCTCACAACTAAACTTCAACCTTTGTTTGGGATAGATAACTTCAAGATGATAGAGTAGTTTCACTTACTATATGCACATGTATTTATATTTAAGGCATTCTGAAAGCTACTGATAGGGTCAATTAAGGTAGCTAGATCTGCGTCAAAACCACTGGATATTTTCTCTGTAAAACCTCTCAGAGGAAAGGAGATTCTTCACTACACACGCAAGCACTTTCTTTAAAGAGGAATGGTCATATTTAGAAATATTCATGACTTTCTAAATCTTTTACTATCATGAAAGGCACAGGTTAGAAATAAAAAAAAAAAGAGCACAAAATCTAGAACTGCATTATCATGAAGGCTGAAGATCTTTACTGCCTCACAAAATGCTTGATTTGCCCCATATACATTGAAGGAAATGTGGTAGTCAAAAAAAGAAAATGAGTTGGAGAGAGTGTAACAGAAAGAACTTTTCTGTATTCACAAATATTGAAGGATCTTTAGATTAAACGCATTCTTAGAATATAAGACTGAGATGCAGAAAACATTATTAAGTATTGTAGTATTTTAGCATTAGAGATCTCAGTGGAGTTGGGAAGGACAGATGCACGCGTTAATGTATTTTCTTCATTATTTGTAGTACCCCGAGAAAAACACCTTAGAGGACAACACACAGTGCTGCCAGCAATGACATTATTGAAACTCTTTCATCTTATGTAGATGTTGTACAATTTCTGTCTCCATCAGGAAGAAAACGCTTCAGTCAGTCATTCGATTGTCAAGTGCAGCTGGGGAAATATGAATACCTGCTTTCCAGCCATAGAGCAGCTTCCTGTGCTAATGAACAACTTGTCTCCTTTCTTTTCAATCCCCCTGTTCTTCCCTTCCCAACTCTATTTTTCAAAGAAAGATTATTGTACTTTTAAAGAAAAGAGACAACTAACTTTTCTTGTTTGAATGCCAGAATATTTTTTGTTAGCATGACACTACGCATTACAGAAGTGGATGTTCAGTAGTATATTACATCACCTCCTTTTCCCTTTCTGTTTCCTATTTCAAGGAAAAAAAATGTTAGAAAACTCTTCAATTGTATCCTAACTGGACATTCAATTAAAAAAAAAAAGAAATAAGTACTGCAAATATCCCAGTTAAATGGCAGGTTACCCTATGATCATTGCAAACTGGTGGCTGCTATCCAACAAGAACTACAAACCCTAAGAACATCCAAAACCCTAAAGGTATATGTTAGATACAGATAGATGTCTGAAATCTGAATACCATATTTTTAAAACAGAAAGTAAGTAATATGGAGAAATTCTTCTGCCTGAAAAGAAGACCTATTCCTCAATTCCAGTGATCTTCCCCAAGAAACTGTGAATAACTGCTTTGACTAGTATTATTCAGCATAGTGTTTATATTATAGTTTGACAGTTTTAAGGATAATTGCAATTTTTGCACTATGTTCCTTTCTTAGAAAAATTCTTCTGATGCCAAAATTGAGCCTAAACACCAAAAATATTGGAAGTGATTGTTTTAGTCTAATTTATATGGGTATTTCTCCAACTTCTTAAAAAGCAATCACTACATCATAATTAAAACTCCTATTTAATCATAAAGTTTACTACGTCATTACATAAAAAGAAGCCTGAAAATACATCAATGTATTGATACGGATTTAAAAAAAATATATATCACATTATATTTGGCCATTATGGGAGATAAAACTTGAGTCATTATGAATGCATAGATATCGGATTAAGACACTTATCCAAATGCATTCATTAGACAACAGTACAGTGTGTCTCCTAAATCTGCTAAAGAGATTTGGAATCTATTTATTGCTTCTGCAATGTGCACCAAGCACATTCTTCTGCATTGCTGAAGAATACTTTGTTCTTTAATTTAATCGATTAATTAGCTAGTATTTGTTGAGTACTTTGACCATGTAACATCCTCCAGAACAGCTATTACCAAAACCATATGGAACAGACTTTGGTGGACTGGGTGTAGATGTTTCTTTAGAAACATTTAAAAACACTACCAAACAACTGTGAAACTAGTGACAGGTGAGTAATAAAGTATAGGTACTTGAGAGGAAGTATTTTTCCATGAGAATTATGGAACAAAATTATCCACTTGTTCTTCCCCCCTCAAATTTTCTTCCACATTATTTCTATGTTTTTTATTATATTGGCTAAATTCGGCAAAATATTGTATCAACTCTTTTGAATCCACTTCTGAATTCTGGCAACCTGCCTCTAAAGCTAACTGAGGGACAACAGTACCCTTCTTTTCCAAGTGCAGAAGTAGAAAAACTAAGTGGCCTTCACAAGGTCATCCAGCGGCAGAGTTATAAATTGGATTTTGTTGGCTCAGGGAGTCCTAATAAGAAAGCATTTTTTTATCCTTATTATTTATTTGAAAAGTGCATGCAGGGACTGTAAGCGAAACTGCTGCTGGAACAGAGAGGTGACTAGCTCGACAGAAGGATTAGCAATCCAGCATGCCCATGCATTTCACTCCTTCCCCAGCATGCACCACAGTTGCCTCAGGGTACACAGCTAAGAGTGGATGGGTTTGCAGATGAATCATTCCCCAACCTCCTCTCAGTCATTTCCATCATAAACTAAACTCAGCTCACAGTTCTGCCAATAGCATCTACCAAAGACCAAACCAATCGCCCCCCCCAAACTAACAACCCCTTTCCCAGGAGGAACAACAGAGTCAGGAGCTTCCCTGAATTCAGTTACATTAGGCATTCAATGGAAAGAAAATAATTGCTACAAATGCTTGTTTATTGTTTCTACGCTAGTGAAGAATTTGAATTAGGCTTATCTTAATATGCATTATTTCCAGTATGTGTTCTAAACTCTGCATACATCAACACCACCACTGCGATTAGCATCATCTTCTGCAGAAATAGCAACTCTGCTCCTAGAGAGACTGTTCCAAATCTCTGTTACTTGACAGAAAAAGACAATATGCAGGTTTCCCTACACAGACATCAAGTCCAAATCTCTCGGGGGAGGGTGGCAGGCAAGGAACAGAGAGACACACAGATCTAAATCATCAGTAATTAATCTGGAAAACCAGCTTTCTAACTCCTGGGTTTTTTCAGACTCAAGACAGAGATCAGAAACAAGGCCTGCAGAGTACTGTACTTTTCTAATGGCTCACTCTCTATACAAGGTTATTTGGTTCTTCATGTGGAATTCTGCACTCAAAATTTATACAGAAGTCTCCAAAACAATGAGGAAAAAATCCCCAAAACTGATGAACACTATCCATCTCCAAAAATTGAAAATTAGCAGTTCAGAGTTTACAAGGCTCCAGCATACATTTAGCTTCAATTTATATGCGTTCACATCTTCAGAGTTTTGGTTCGAGTTCCAAATTCTTTTCAAATCAAAACCATAAAAGATAACAACAGGGAGAGTATATTAAATTCAGTCCTGATTCAGACCTTGACATACCCAGGCTTATTTTGTTTCATATTGAAACACAACTAACTTGGTTTAACATTTCATTGTAAAAGTCTTTAATGAACTTGCTCTGAATACAGAGATCTTATTTTAAATATATTAAATCTACATTAGAGGCTGACAAAAAGGATAAAAAATAGAAATTATTTATATTTTAGAGATGCCCAAAATATCTCAGGAAACATCAGTTCTTCAGTGTCAGCAATTACAGTAATCGTAATAGTTGTTCTATGCATCTTACTGACTACACAGAATAGCCTATTAGGAAGTTTTGAGGACAGAGATTTCATTCTTTGCCTCAACATTTATAGATTTTAATATCCCAAGCAGCAAAGGGTGCTTTTCTGCTTTTTGAGAAGACATTTCCACTGAGTATTCCCAAGCAATCCAAAAATCAAGCAGGATCCTTCCCTTAATCCAAAAATTCCGAACATATCATATTAAATCAGAAAGAGAAACTGTAAAAATCACAAAGAAATGACTTTTTTAAGCTACATTTAGCTACACACCATAGTATAAATCTGCATATACAGATGTGATACAAATTCCCTTGTAATCACAAGTTTGGCCAATTGTTTCATTCTTTAGATTCCTTCTCATTCTACTAAAAATAATATGTGAGACGTGGGTCTCAGTTGCACTGTTCACCCCTTCGGCAACCATTTTTTGTTCTTCCACTTTTTGAGGGATTTTGAAGTGATCTTATAGTGGGAATAGTGACCCAAAGACTCATGTTGCCATAAAATTTAGTCACATAGTGTTTGTACAATACCTTCTTAAGTGCGTTACACTCCGTACCTGTTTGGCAAAAACAGTGATTATATAAAACATTTAATTAAAGATCCACTCTACTGTAAAATAGCAATTTCTCTTCAATTTTCCACTTGGTAATTCAAAAACTTTTGAATGTCAACTGCTGACAACTTTTTTGCTGGCTACAATTTGGTCAGAATAAAAATTATTAGCATGTTAATAACTCAGTCTCTCTAACAGGTAGTTAATTGATCTTACACCTAGAGAAAAAAAGCTTCCTTTTCAATCCTACTCTTAATTACAACATGATTACAATCTACCTTAATTTCCTAGTTTCTTTCATTTCAATGTGCAGAGAAAGATTTCTCTGTGGACAGGGTGCACTTCTGTCACAGGTCCGATGAGAGCAGCTCACCGAGAAATTTTCATATTCATTAAGATGTAGAAAGGAGACACAAGAACTTACAGTCCTAAACAAAACTGTAGGAGGAAGTTATGTAGGCAAAATATGATTACCTGTATTAAAATACAGAGAAGTATCTGGGAATAGCTTTTTACACTTTAAAATGTATTAAAACCAAAGCAGTTTATACATCAGATTTCATACTGATTCAAAAAGAACAATTTAAAAAAATTCAGATTTTTTCTTCTAGTTGTGGATTTAGAGAAGTTATTTAGTTCTTAAGATAAAGATAAATAAAGCCTTCTAACAATGTAGGATCATTTCTCCTTTAATTTAAGTAATTAAATAATAATTTAAATAATAAATAATAATTTAAATAACTTAAATGATTTAAGATATAAACAGAAAAATGTTTACATCTTTACTATCATTCATATACACAACATTATACATGCTACTTGCCAACAGGAAAGAAGGAGGCATATTTATAGTTAAGGTTTTGTTATTGCTTGCTTTTGTTATTTATGCTGTTAAGAAATTGATCACAAAATGGTATCTAAAAGATGAAAGCAGACATCAAGGAGAGAGTGTGATTTCCACATCTATTGTTTTAATGAACAACATATAAAGGAATAATTTTGGATGAAAGACTATCTAACAGAATCACAGAATGGTTGAGGTTGGAAGGAACTACTGGAGATCACCTAGGCCAACCCCCTGCTCAAGCAAGGTCACCTCGAGCACGTTGCCCAGGTTTGTGTACAGATGGTTTTTGAGTATCTCCACGGATGGAGACTCCACATCTTCTCTGGACAACCTGTTCCAGTGCTCAGCCATGCTCATAGTAAAAGAGGTTATTCTTGTTTAGATGGAACTTCCTGTGTTTCAGGCTTGTGCCTGTTGTCTCTCATCCTGTCACTGGGCACTGCTGAAAAGAGTCGGGCCCCATCTTCTCTATACCTACCCTTAAGATACTCATACACATTGATAAGTCTTCTCCCAGTCTTCTTTTCTCCAGGCTGAACAGTCCTCGCTGTCTCAGCTCTTCCTCATGTGAGAGATGCTGCAGTTCATTACTCATCTTAGTAGTCTTTTGCTGGACTCTCTCCAGTAGCTCCATGTCTCTCTTGTATTGAGGAGCCCAGAACTGGACACAGTACTCCAGATATGTCCTCACTAGGCCTGAAGAGGTAGGCCGGATTATCTCTCTTGACTGGCAATGCTCTTCCTAATGCAGCCAAGGATACCATTGGCCTTCTTGGCCACAAGGGCACATTGGTAGCTCGTGACCAACTTGTTGTCCCCAGCTCTCCAGCCTGTCAAGGTCCCTCTGAATGGCAGCACAGCCCTCTGCTGTATCAGCCACTCCTCCCAGTTGTGTATCCTCAGCAAACTTGCTGAGGGTGCACTCCGTCCCTTCATCCAGGCCACTGATGAATAACAAGGTAGATTTTTATTTGTACACTGTTTCTTTTTTTTTTTTCAAATATTAGAAAGGAGGTTAGCAATCTGCAGGTCTACTGCATCCACATCCAGAAGGACTTAATATTGCTCTAGACATGTTTGGGATTGAAGTGAGAGATTCACAGGGAAATATTTCAGAGGCATAGACAACGGTCAACCTGTAATATTGCTATACATATAAAGCAGTATAGTGCAACTGTTTCAGCAGAATATTCGTGAAGTCGACCAATAATATTTGGAGTTGAAAACACTTTGATCTTCACCATTGTGGCCCACACTATTACACAGCCTTGACTTGGGGCACATTACATGTCATTTGCTTGGTTTATCTAACGAATAGCCAAATCATGGAGTCTTGGCTCATCTTAGTATCTCATCTTTACCTTACAGGAAACTGAAGGGTTTCTTGTGTACCCTTCACATAACAAAGAAAAAAAGCTAAATACTAAGTTTAAATGTATACTATCTTTTGTGAAAATTGATATAAACAGTACTGAAGAAAAGAATTAGAAAGGAAGGGAAGAATTATGATCATCAGACACTGACAGAACCACCCCAGTAAAGTAGATGCTCTGCTCATTTGCATTAACAATTGACCTCATTCACATGGCAAAATTAACAACTGAAATAAAAAGTAATAACCTAAGATACTTTACAACTTGAATTTCAAATATCCTTTCTATAGTGGGACATTCTAATATGGACTTTGGAAATACCACAGAGCTTGTCCCAGGAGCATTTTGTTAGCTGTGAGCTGTTTATAAAGTTGTGAGGGCACAGGGCTTTGTAAAACAGGTTTTCTCTGGACTGAAGCAAGAAACCATTTCCAGTTGTCTAACGCCAGTCCACGCACAGCAAAAACTACAGGTATGCAGTGCAGAGGTGCCCAGATAACCAGTAGTGATCTCCTTATAGCATTTATATCACTTATTCCCGGCCTTAAGAGATTCAGTACTCAAAGGATCTATGGAGCTGAGCCAAGTATCTACCTTGCCTGGGAAGACCTTCAACACACCCCTGCACCAGTAGACGAGGTAGAGAGGCTTGAAATGAATTAATATCTGTGGGGTGTTCTTCACAGTGATATGCATTGCTCTCCATCACCTGGGCAGCACAAATAAGCGTTAATCAGTCTCAGTCTACACAGAGCAAATATTTACATAGTGAAAATACAATGGGTAATGCTCATAACTGTAAGTATCTTGACTGCCTTGCCTTGAGAACTCATATTTTGAGTACAACAAAATGTTCCTTCATTCTACTGAATTATGACTGAATTTTCAGAAGCTAAGTTCCTGCAGTAAACTTGCCTATATACAATTACCTCTATTTATCACCAATACCAGTTAATTAACTCTTACTTACATGGAAATAAAAGTCTGCAGCTTCATTTAAATTATTTGCTAGTATCTCCATCATGAACAGTGAATAAAATATTGGGATTCATGATAAATTCAACAAATTTACAAAGCTGTGAGAGTAGAATTGTCATGAGACTATTGTCTGCCTGCTATGAGGTGGCAAAGTAGCTCTGGAATGGTTAAAAAAAAATCTGAGTTGCTGCTTTTCTTTGAGAATTCAAAAAAGGGTAGCTAAAGTGGCAGAAATCTAGAAAAGGGCAAATGTAGTCTGTCTATTCAAAGTGGGAAGGAGGAAAAGATGAAAAACTGAAGAGTTACAGAAAATCCAGCTTAATTTCAATCCATAGAAAACTACGGGAGAAAATAATCAAATTTAACATCTAAATATTATAAAGGTCCTGAGTAATAGCCAATATGGAAGTGTCAAAAACAATTACGTCAAAATAATCTCAACTCCTCTTCTGGCAATGTAAAGGACCTTGAGGAAAAAAGGAGAAGCAGACATACAAGTCTTGACTTGAAGAAATCTTTTGACACCAATTCCCATATTTGAAACAAAACAGTCCAGATGAAGTATCTATGAGATATCTATGACATGATTGCTAAAGCTGTGACGAAACAGTAAGCAAGCTGTAATTGTCAATGGTTTCTTCAAATTAGAAAGATGTATTACCAGAATCTGTTAGGATGTGTTCTCTGTTCAATATTCTTCAATATTTTCATGAACAACCGGATGATAGAATGCAGTATACAATTATTAAACTGGCAGATAATATCAAGCAAGAAAGGATGGAAGACACAACAGAGGCCAAGATTAAATGCAAAATTCAATTGACAAATTGGAGAAAAGTCCTATTTAGAAGAAGATCCCATAAAACATGAATAGAAATAATCACTTACATAAATACAAGAGAGGAAAAAAATGGTTAGGCTGCAGTTTTAGAGTAAAGGCTATGAAAGTTAGAATAGATCATGAGCTGAACATATAATTGGCACATAAACCTTCAATGAATGGTACTGTCTGAAAGACTATCATTCTAAGATGACAGGCTAAACCATAGTCAAGCAACATACATTTTTTTTCAGCATCTGATAAGAAGCATTTTACCCTTCTCTGGGGGACTTCTAGGAATTCCTTACATCATAATTCAGGAGCTTTTTCATCCCTTTCTGTTCCAGCTCAGGGTCACTTATGTCTCCTTTCTTTATACTTCTGTCAAAGATCACTAGGAACTAGGCTGTATTATGGGCTATGTCTTGAATATACACATTGCTGTGAATGCTTCCTGCCATACTACTTGAACAGTGCATTCATTCTCAAGATTTCTGTAATAGATTCCTCTCCCTTTTATCTTGGCATTCAGTCACCAGCCAGCTATACATTATTTATCAAAATTCTTCATTTTTTCCGTAGGATGTTTTTGCAGATAATGAGTTTGGCTTTGTGCTGAAAACAGACAGAGAATCTGGAAAACAAGAACCCACTCCGAGCATACAGAAATTAAGTCTCTCCCAACACCCACCTCCAGCTTAGAACTGTGACACTAAAATATATTCCTGAAGGAAGACACATTTGACAGTTAGGTTAAATACTAAAAAATAAAAAAAAAATTAAAAAAAAAAGATAATTGCTAATAAGGTATTTCTTTTTGTGTAATGTTCCTGTCTTTCTAAGGGTTTGCCCCAGCAAGGAAGCCACAACTTTGCCAGGTATCTTAATAGCACATGCTTTCACCACAGCCAGATAAAGAAATTATACAGACATTCAGCAGTGATAAGGGTATGGGAAAGTATGAGGCTTCAGTATGACACAGCTCCAACAAAAGGATGGGGTGAAAAACACCAACAAAAAGAACTAACAAAAACAAATGATGCAAGTGTGACAGAGTGGGCCACTGCACACCAGCCATGGAGCATTCCCTTTCCTATACTGCATGTTTTACTGTAAAGAGTTAAAGAATGTGTGTTATGATACTCTCTATGAGAAGTAGCACTTCTGAACTATACATCAGGATGTAGAAGTGTGAACAGGGGAATATATTTAAATTTAACAACTGAGTTAAATTTTAAAATGCAGTAAATCCGTTTAACATCCCTGTTTGTATGTATTTTTAGATTTTGTCTCATATCCTTCTTTTAGTGATTATACTTCATGCCCAAAGCATAGTTAACACAAAATAAAAAAAGAACAAAGAAGGAAAAGAGAAAACAAGGCAATTTGGGATTTTGGTTAATTAAGGTCAGACTTGTAGAAGAATTTATGCCCCATTGGAAAGGAAAAAAAATTTCAAAATTACTTTATTTTGAATCTGAGAAGGAAAACTGCAAAAACAAAGCTTCCTTTTCACAGGAATGAATTAGTAAGAGTTTTGTACATACGTATTGTACATATCCCATCCTGTTCAACTTCTTCATCAATGACCTGGATGAGGGAATAGAGTGCCTCCTCAGCAAGTTTGATGATGATACCAAGCTGGGAGGAGTGGCTGACACACCAGAGGGCTGTGCTGCCATTCAGAGAGACCTGGACAGGCAGGAGAGCTGGGCAGAGAGGAATCTCTTGAGGTTCAACAAGGGCAAGTGCAGGGTCCTGCACCCAGGGAGAAATCACCCTAGGCACCAGTACAAGCTGGGGGCTGACCTGCTGGAGAGCAGCTCTGCAGAGAAGGACCTGGGAGTGCTAGTGGATGACAAATTGACCATGAGCCAGCAATGTGCCCTTGTGGCCAAGAAGGCCAATGGTCTCCTGGTGTGCATTGGGAAGACTGTTGCCTGCAGGTCAAAGGAGGTGATCCTGCCCCTCTACTCAGCCCTGCTGAGGCCTCATCTCGAGTATTGTGTCCAGTTCTGGGCTCCCCACTACAAGAGAGACATGGAGCTACTGGAGAAAGTCCAGCGTAGGGCTATGAAGACGATCAGAGGGTTGGAGCACCTGCCCTACGAGGAACGGCTGCGAGAGCTGGGCCTCTTCAGCCTGGGGAAGAGAAGGCTGAGGGGGGATCTTATCAATGTGTATAAGTACCTGAAGGGAGGGTGTCAAGGGGACGAGGACAAACTCCTTTCAGTTGTCCCCTGTGACAGGACAAGAGGCAATGGGCAGAAACTGAAGCACAGGCAGTTCCGCCTGACCGTGAGGGGGAATTTCTTCCCTGTGAGAGTGACAGAGCACTGGACCAGGTTGCCCAGAGAGGTTGTGGAGTCTCCTTCTCTGGAGATATTCAAGGCCCGCCTGAATTCAACCCTGTCTACCATGCTGCAGGTGACCCTAGATGATCTCCAGAGGTCCCTTCCAACCTTACTGATTCTATGATTCTATATGCATGCTGGAGATTATCTAGTCCCATTAACAGAGTCATAGCACCTATACTCTAGGTTCTGTGCATCGAAGTTGCACTGGACATAATTCACACATGCTATACAGCAGAAATGTGAATGCCAAGGTAATCTGACAGAAGAACTTGCTGCATATGAATAAATCAACTGCTCATGACCTGAGTAGCGAATCCAGTATGAGTGGGACTCAACATAAATGATATCCAAGGCTAGCTTTTACAGGTATTTGATCTTGAGTTTGTTTAGTCAGCAACAACTTTGATCAGCCACCTGACATACAGGATTCATGGACAAATGGTGAAGGAGTGATAGATTATTTCTAACAAAAGACAGACTATTGCAAAAAAAACTATCATTGGCAGGTATGCATTTCTTATTAACTTATGTGAGGGAACAGTAGCAAAGCAGTGCTTGGATGAAGTTAAAAATACTAGCTTCAAAGCAATTTCCTTTATCTCATAATTCATGATGTGCTTACCACGGTATACAAACAGTAACAATTAGGGGTTTGGTTGCTGACAGATTCTCTAAACCAAGAACCCTATTTCTCTGTGTCTGTGGGATTGATTACACTGTCTGCAAAAAGACTGAGGAGTCATCACGCATAAATGCACTGGTTGAAGGCTGAAGTTTCTCCCAATGAAGTTTCATTGAATCCAAACAGAAGCAAGAATTATGACTCTAGAGCACTACAAAGTTTGCACTCATCAGCTTTTGCTATTCGTTTTTTAAAGAAATCCACACCATGACCTTTCTTACCCTTCCTCTCCCTCAACTTCCAACATTCACCAGTATTTGTGAAGATAATTCCTAGAAACTACTCCAGGTGTTTCAGCTATTGGTAAAAGTAGGTATGTACCCTTTACATGAAAGAAATGTCAGCTTTATTACTGCTTTTGTTTCCTGTATGGATGAGTACTAAGTTTAGGAGAATGGGCTTCTGATGAAGAGGCAGTACAAACTTGAATTGCACTTGATCACCTCAGAAATAATTGGTAAGAAACCTTTCTCTTAGGTATTGCTTTTTTTTTTTTGGTTGCTTCAATTTTTTTTTACTCATTGAATGTGACATAATGAACCTCAATAGGAAAAGGATAGGGCTATGACTGATCTGGCAGTTTAAAGAGGTGCCCATCATAGGAATATTCAGCATCATTCACATAAATATAACAGCAACACAGCTAGTGTTCTTGAAATGACTTAGAGCTGAACCTCTGGCAGGTGGACAGCTCCTCAGAATTTGTCCGTTAAAGCAATTTCAATACTTTTACCTATGTATTGTCACTATTCAATGATCCACCATTAAAAGATATCAGCTGTTGATACTTGTCAGCTCAGGATTCAGATTTACATGATGCATCTCATACGAGATTTTCAAATATATCCATCAAGATTTCCATGTAATACTAATATACTAAAATGTCTTTTTTAAAAAAAAAAAGCATCTTAAGGCATTTCACAACTTCCATGCTCTTTCTATGCTCTTTTAATCTGCTTTTTTATGCCCACCTGTAATACTTAATGCAGTCTCTGCAAAATTTTCAATAAATTCTTCAGACTATTATCAAACAACGTTGTTTTCAAAAAAAAAAAAAAAGGAGCGAATCTTTGGAACAGACAACAGAAGTCAGTAGCTAACTTGAAAACTAGCAAAATAAGCTGAGATAGGGCAACAAAGAATAGGAAACAAGAACCAAGTTCTTGTTTGGTATCAAACTCTCCTAAGAAAAGGACAGACATTGCACAACAAGGGGAAAAATCTATTCCCACAGCAAGGCATTGCAAAGCTCAGAGAAAACAGAAGAGTAATGTAAGTATAAGGTAAGTGGCAGTCAGTGCACAAAGAGGCGAACCCAAAACAACAAAGAAGAGAAGCCTTGGGGGGATCTTGTCAGCACCTATAAATACTTGAGAAGGGGGATAAGCAAGATGGAGCCAGACTTCTCAGTGATGTCCAGTGAGGACAAGAGGCAATGGCACAAACTGAAATACATGAAATTCCATTTAAATGTAATTCCATAAACATTTTTTTGTTTGTTTGTTTGTTTGTTTGTTTTTAATGTGAGGGTGGATAAACACTGGAACAGGCTGCACAGTGAATTTCTGGGGTCTACACCCTTGGAGATACAACAAACCCAACTGGGCACAGTCCTGAGCAACCTGCTCTAACCTGCTTTGAGCAGGGGACTGGACAAAAGATCCCCAAAGATCCCTTCCAAACTCAACAATCTGTGAATTACAGGTCACTTTGCAGATCTATAGTGGTTTGTTCGATTATCAGGATTCAAACCAATATAACTGAAACATGTATGGTGTTTTAAAGAATTTAATTCTGCTACCCCTCTGCTTTTACAAAGAACTTATCACAGAGATATGACTGACAGAAGAAAATTACGAAATAACTTATGTAGGAAATGGAGTAAAATGCCCTTTCAAAGCTGGTTTTAGACACCGGTACATTTTAATATATCATATTACTTTGCAGAAGACGTATAGAATACGTAATTCTTCTATATTAAAGTTTGATGCAGTAATTAGAAGTATTAAGGCCATCCACAAGAATCCCCTTGTAGTGACATTTTCACAGGGAAGTTTAGTGAGTTTAAGACATCTTTTAAAATGAGAATGCTGAACAACTATGGAGTTGGAATTCCTGTCAAAATACTTCTCTGAGCAACAGGATCAATTTAAATTAAGACTGCCTAAAGCAATAATTCTAATCGTGATTAAATGAACAAAGTAAGGAAATACATTGAAAGTATTTAATTTAGCCTTGTTTTACATTTGCACTTTTTTTTTTTTTTTAAGAAAGACCAATATTGATTGGTTTGTATTGACTAAAACATTGCTTTAGAGCTAAACAAAGCTATTACATTATATCTTAAATTTCTGTCAGGAACATGCAATAAATCTATCATTTTCCTCAAGAAGGATGTAATTTTTCACATGCATTTCGATTCTCAATTCATACATTTTATATTAGGAAATGTTGACTATTGCCATTTTTTCATTAGAGGATTATTATTAAGACTGCTGTCACCCTCCAATTCTATGGAAATTAGATGTAATGGAAAAAGATTATTATATGAAAATAGCTTTTAACATTATGAAATAATTTTAAATGTAATATGTAGATAAAATAAAAAAGTAGATCCATGGACTAAATAAACGAAATCAGTTCTAAAATTTTCAAGATCTACTAGATCTCATCCTCAAAAATGTATCTATCCATTCTTTTTCCTATTCCCAAATAGACACTTAAAAAAACAGCTTGAGAAAAGAAGTAGCTGTATAACTGGAAGAAGAATGTGTGTTCTCCAATGCAACAGCTCGAGTGATCACTGTCACGCTGAACCATTTCCCAACTTTGCCTTTTTTTAAGTGAATTATTTTACTAGTTAACAAGTTTAGAGAAAATTACAAGCTTTCACAATTCTTTACAGCTTCACTTAACAAATCTGCTTTTTACTTTCTCTTTGCTGTTTATACGCCAAAGCATCTGGTGTCTATCATTTCCTCGAGGAAGCACAAAGAAAAGAGAATAAGAAGGAAAAAAAACCTAAGAATTCATTTTCAATGAGGTCTCCCCACACATGCATTCATAAATATTTCACTTACATAGACTACTCCCCTACTATGTGAACTCCATCTAAACTCAGAACCCAAATCTTTTTCATCCTGATATTTACAGCTACTCTTCCCAAGTCTCCCAATTCCTCAAAGCACCCAGCTTCTCACTACTTCTGCCTATTTTCAAAAAAACACTAACACTGCTTTTAGATTTCCTTATGCAATGCTCTGATTAGACTTGAAGATTCAATGTTAGCCCCATAAGCCACTACACCATTTGCTGGCTACTACGCCCAGCCAAAACCATCCCACTTGTTTGGCTCCCTTTCCTCTACTCACAAATACAAACAAAGAAAATAATCCAGAAATCTCTGTACCTTATTTCTTCAGTGAGTTCAAAGAAAAAAAATATATTGAAACCATCAAAAATTCCCTTCAAGAACTGAAGAGGTAGGAGAGAGGAGAAAAAAAAATCTGAGAAAAATAGGTCAATGTTAACCCCGCAAGTATACAGAAGCATGCACACTGCTTGCCACTTCTGAATACAGGCTCCAACTTGGTGAATAATATATGCAGGCTAAATAGTTAAAGTATGTGGTCTCTTCTAGTAGATAAGCATCAAAACCTGTCCCAAATATTTTCACTTTTATATAAAACACCAAATAGGTCATTAAAAGAGTGAGCACTGGTCACATCCCTTTAGGAAATGCGAAAGAAGCCAACCATTGCTTTTGGAAAACATCTTAATTACAATAGTAGAAGAGCCTAGAAAAAACAAGTACACAGATTTATGAGAAAGATAACATAGCCTCCATGGTATCATCCAATTTCATGCATTTTTAGTTGAAATAATGAGTAAAAGAAGGCCGAATTATTTATGAATTCCCAGAGATGCACAAATGAGAGTAGTATAGATAAACATACGAAAAAATCAGTGTGTCTGAGGCTTGGGTTTGAGGGTTTTTTTGTTTGTTTGCTTTGATTTTTTTGCTTTTTAAGAAAAAGGAAGAAGTAAAAGTTTTCAATTTGGTAGCCAGATGTCATAAGCTCATAACAAGATTTTAGTCCAATACTGTGTTCATGGTATGCTGATCTAATATTATGTTCACAGAGAAAAATAAAAATAAAAACTAACAAGATGCAGTAAATCAATATATCCGAGGATCAGGCCCAGTCTTTCAGGGCTTAATCTTTCTAATTATTTCTGTTCAAGGAAGGCTGAATTGCTTTGGGGTTTGGGGTTTTTTTGTTTTGCAACATAACGACTTGCAAGAACAGCATATGTTAACCAAAGCCTGACTCTTTCACTCTTTCTCTGGCCAACCTCTCAAATTTATTTCTATCTTACAAAATATCAATAGCTTCAGATATTCAGCACGGAAGTATTTTCACACAAATATGTATTGTCACGTCAAAGGATTAGCTTGCGTTGAGTATACCAAAACAGATATACCATTAGTTTCAGTATGCAAACAATGGGAACATCTAAATATGACTCTAGCAAATAAAAACGAATCATATCAAATCTTTTTTCATCTTAGTGAATAATCATTAAAATTTAATTTTAAGATAAATTATTGAGCACCTATTTTCACAGAAGCACCTCGGAATTGAGTAAGTTTCCAATAGACTTTTTTCCTTCAAAAATCTGCAGCCTCAGAAATAAAGAATGTATGTAAGCAAGCTCACAACACTAGCGAGAATGGTACAACCGGAAATAAAAGTGATTAATTTTCCATTTATTTATTAACAATGTGAAAAATATAACTGTATTTGAAAATGCATCCATACTAAAAGGAATTTTACCTATTCACCCTTCCCCCCCCGGCAGGACCTGAGTGATACAGGGTGGTAAAGCACATCTCAAAGCAGGCTACCATACCTAGTGAACAAATAGGTCAGCTGTATTATCCCACAGCTGTATCTGTTCCAGGCCAACCCAATGGCACCTACGCTTTTTAACCTAAAAGATACTAACAGGAGGAGAGGGTTAGATGATGAAAAAGAACTAGTTTTTTAAAGCAGCATCACTATTATCTGTCTAAATAATACAGTCACTCAATTTGGCTGAGTTTTCAATACAATTTTAAAATCACCTTTGCATCTGAGCAAAATGATGTATCTATTTCTTTTCTTCAGCATAGAACTGACAACTGTGGTCATGCAACAGCTACAAATTACAGTTCTGAGGCTAAACCAAAATTACTAGAACAGAGTAACAGAAAAAGATAAATACTTCTCAGACACAATGTTATCTCATGCTTCATTTATCTTATTTTAAGAACTGAGCAACAGAAATTGATGCAGTTTTCAGCTTGACCTTTCACTTCATCTTCTTAATCCTATTTCAAATAATACTTTTTCAAAGACCCAAAATGACTATGGAATTCTTCACTGGTCAATGACCCCAAAGCTGGTTCCTCGAGAAGAAACCAGTCCAGATGTAAAGTGTAGCTGCATCAAAGGCTCCTCCACTGGACCAATCTCCCCTAAAATATGTCTATCTATAAATGTCCCCATCATCATTTGGCAATAAGACCAATATTTCTAAATATATATTTATCATTGTCTAATATATTATTACTATTAATTTCAAAAAAAATAAATAAAAAAGAAAATCTGTTACTCCAGAGAGGAAAGAGAGTGAAAAGAGAGAACACACATAAATGAAAAATTAAATTTTAACCGTTATGTATTTTAAACTATACTCTCTGCCTCATATTTTCTTCCTTTTTCTAAACCACACACTATCCATTACACACAGAAGAATAAGATTTTCTAACGTAGCTGTTACTGCAATATCTTAATTTCAGAAAGGACCAGGTATTTATCTCTCCTTTAAAGCAAATTAATCTTTGGAAAATCACAGCCTGGATATCCAGAAATCAATGCACCTAGAAATCTTCCACCTTCCGCAATATTCACTGAAGTGAGATATCACCTCTCAAGAGAAAGAGCATCGAATACAGTATTTAAAATAAATAAATAAATACAGAAATACAGAAATACACAGATCTCTTCATCTGGATAATCATGAATCTGGTCCATCAGTTCTTATTAAGTGATATACCCAAATCTCTCAAAGAAATTATAAGCATCTGCTAAAAGACTATACACACTGTTTAAGGATCTCCCATGTGCCATTAGCTTCCTACCTATTGCTTCTCACGAAGTGGCTCATAAACACAGAGAGAGCTTTAAATCTAAAAACATTGTTGCTACTTCTGAAACTTTCAACAGAAGACACATACCATCCCTTTCCCTCTATCAAAATTGGCAAAGACATAACAAAAAACATATTAAATGGAAAATATGGAAATGGAAAAGCAAAATTTACCAAATATCCAATATTCAGGTGACGCTAGTGTAAAACCTGAATCACCTGCCCGCCATTCACTAACACAGCAACTTCCGGATAAAAAAAAATCATAAGATATACAAGCATTACAAATGACAAAATATACAAAGAGAATAAAAAAAGGACAGAATTATTGAGACCTTTAACATGATATGAAAATAAAGAAATACACATTATTCTATAGGAACAGTGGGAGAAGTAAGTGGTTTTATTTTCCATCCTTATATGACAAGCCGAACTTCAATAACGCAACTATGGGGGATATGGCAAACAGAAATTTGCACAAGGTTCAAACCAAAAAACAAAAACACACACCCACGCAAGAAGTTAGACTGTATTACTGCTGAGCTATAAAAATCAAGGCATCACTGAAGAAGCTCAGTGTTCATGGATGGGTATCCACCACAACTGCAACTCCCACAACTGCAAAAACATGAAATATATTGCAATCTCAGAAGAGCCAGAGTATGGGAAAATTCCCAGAGGAGGCAGTAGCCAGCAATGGTTTTCCAGAAATCTCTGTCTCTGCACCATGGAATGGCAAACGCACTTGAGTCAAGCCAACCTGCTGGACAGCCGGCTCTCCTACTCCCTCACGCAGAGATTTGTGGACAAGACCCCCTCCAACAGCAGTTTGCCTGCTGCCATGTGACAGAGCCCCAACACTTAAACTGCTCACAAGCTACATAGAGAAACTCAGAGCCTATAGATTAGTCACACATGATTTAAGAAATAAGCAATAAATTTGTATGCCTGTATGAAAAATTAACAATGTAGTAATAAAATTATCATTGTATCATTTTCAAAACAATTTTTAACAAAAAATTCTGACAAAAAGAGTATGTCGTCAAAACATAAAATAAACTGTAGGCCCATGCAGTTACATGCTCAAGAAGTCTTTTTTGAGATGCCATTAAGAATTTTCAAGATTAGAAGGCAGCAAATTTGCAAATGATCCAAATTGTTAGCTAACCAAATTAAAATCTACGAAATGCTCAATAAATCTAACTTAGCAAAGATAATTGGCTGGTAATTGTATTGCAAAAGTTAATGTAGAAGGAAATGCTACTGTTACACTTTTCTGTATTCTACAATAATAACTGTTCACTAAACAAACTTGAACAGAAACAACCAGAAATTAGAACTGCTGTTCAATGCTAAAGACCTGAAATTTAAAAATAGTTTTAATGAACAATTCGTATATGAGATTTTTATTTAAAGCAATGATATCATTATAATGTTATTATTTTTATAACAGTACAACGAGGACAGTAACTTTATTTTCTTCTGCACTGAGTTTATTTTCCTGCATTCATGTCAGACTATTAAACCATCTTTCTAGTTTTGTAATAAACAGTATAAAAAATATCTATTTTGATCCTAATAATTTTCTGATTGTCCTTTCAGAAAAAAAGGTTAAACACAAATTCCATGAAGGCTTGAACCTGACCTTTATTTGTTATTGTTAATCTGTAATACTCAGGGCAAACAATACAGATGTAGCAGAAGAGCTTATAGTAGTAATAGGCAAAGCATGGCAGAAAACTACGATCAGACCTGCATTTTGCTACAAATTCAAGCAGCATGGCATATGAGCTCATTATTGCTCTATGTTTTAAAAATGAAAGATACTTCTCACTTTAGTATAGCAAATTCAAAATAACTTGATATTCACTACAATCAGCTTCACTATTTACAGTCAACAGAATGAATATCTAACTCAGCCATACTACGTTTCTGACATCTAAAATTTCACTATCAGAAAATGCCTATTTGTATTTAAATGAGCTTATCTAGTATACAATGGATTTGATACACATCATACTCTACCTTACAAAAACAGAAGGTGAAAAGGGTACTTAATTTTAAGCTGCTTGGTCCTACTGCATTAGTTGGACATGTTTGCAGAGCTACTCTGAGGGATTTTGTTACAGCTTGTAAAAGGGGATTACCAAACTGTTCTTTCCAACCCATGTGAAAAACACTCCACTGCATACCAACATCAATCAGCATGATAAACTCCGACTCTGAGACACATCAGGCCAATTCATGATTGAAACTGACACAAAGAACCACTTTAATCAACTAATCACCACTCTAAATTACCTCCAGGAAAATCCCTGTAGCTTCAGGATTTAGATTAAGTGTCAAGGCTTGGCCTGAACTTCTTACAAAGAAAGCAGCTTCACTTGCAACAAATCTCTGTTAAGTTGACAGAGTTAAGGCACCTGGCGGCTCCTCAACACGCAGCAGGTCTAGGCACAGAACGCTGATGACATTAGAGCTGTGTGTGACCAACGGAGGTTATGGCTAAGGTGAGAGAACTCTCTAATGACTCACTTCTGCAAATTTTTAAAAGAACTCACTCGCTGGATAAAATCTTGCAGCCCAAGGGGGGAATTTCCTTAGAGGATGTTCAATGCAACTCATTTGGTTTGTTTTGACATGCATGGAAACCTCATTATAGACAGCATTAATCAGCAGGTACTGGACTATTTTTCCAAAGGTTTCATAAATAGGTAACTCCTATTTACGAGCGAAAACACAAAATTTTATGAAACAGAAAATTTTACATCAATTTAATCCAGGGCTCAACCAAACTGATTATCCATGGGAATTTGCAAAATCGTATTTAACTGAGCAAACTTTCACTTCAATCGTATACACACATACCTAGAGAGGTACCCATAAGCCCCAAAAATGCAAAGAGCAGAACAACAAAGTATGCCTAGTTTCAAAGAAGAAACCAAAACACTGCTTGCAAGGTGACCTGGAGAAGCCTGCAGCGATACCATCTTGAAGCAGAAGACTGAGCTAAATGCTGCTGGGGTAGGGCTAAACTGTGCAATTCATGCCACACTTGTGAGTATATATTGTAACAATTCACATGTGGATATTTACTGAATGCCTGCCAATCTTTTCCTCAGCCACTGGCTGAAAGACTTGCTATCACCAGCACTAAAGGATATTTCTGTCTGGCAGGTGCTGTCCTTAGAATGACATTCTTGCTTTGAGGCTACACCGCGTCCTCTGCCTATTGTAGAATGGATTAATGAAATAAAACAAACAAAGCATCTCAGAGTGCAAATACTCCACGTTTCTTGCATTTAATGCAGTTGTGTTTTCATTTTAGCCAAATAAATAAAAACAAGAATTATACTTCAACATAATGAAAGAAGGATCTGTTATTCCTGCAGTCACTCACTTTGTGCTGATTACATTGTCTTTCCAAAGAATTTACAATGTTCTGAGAAAAAAAATGCATATGTAAATAAGTATCTTACTGAACCTGCACAATTCCCTCAAACAATCTCAGTATAGACAAACTGTATTTCCAAGACTTCATCGTAAATTTGGCTAAAAAGAGACATACAGATTCTCACTTTAGTAGTACCATACTCTCCTGTTATTACAGATAATCTGGCATAACTTCTGGTTTGGATCCAACTAAATTAACAGAGCATTTGTGTGTTAATGTAAAAAATAATGTTGCCATGCCACCTGCAAAACTGTTACTGGAACAACAGCCCCACTGTGAGCAGCGGAATACCTATACTAGGATTATTTTACAATTCTACAAAGGTGAGCTATGTCAAGTCAAAACATGCCCTGGAGGGAGAACAAAATTGCTTCATTCTGCTTGGTTTGCGCTGAAGGTCTGATGATTGGTGCTCCCTCAGTCAGGACTCCTGCACAATTTTAGTCCCTGAAACTTCCCGCAGGTAGGTTAAAAAATCCCTTGAGGAAAGAGAGGGATTTGGGACTGAAGGGAATTAGTTTCATACCATATTTGTTATGCTGACATTACATTGAAGTAATGCTGGGGAAATTATAACACAATTCCAATCTAAGCAAAATTCAAGGCTGTATGTGACACAGGCAACTGTCCAACCACAGAAAAGAACAGAGTGTTTAACGTGACACAAGTGCTTACAGAGGGTATCAAAAACAGTATTATAGCTCAACTAAGGAAGGGGACAAGTTATGATAGTTGTGAGAATCATTATTCTGAATTTCCTGACTTTTGTGTGCGTAAATTTCAGCCATAATAACACATTAATGCAGTTCTTTGCATTTAACACACTCATATTTATAAAAAAAAAATGTCACCACAATGACAAATCATTCTGAGACACACTCTGGGTAAGTAAATGTCAAGCTGCAGGAGAGATTTAAGTAACACAATATCACAGATGTGCACTATAAGCAAAAACATTTTCTGCTTTGTACCTTGTAGAAGTCTTTTGGGAAGGAATTGGTTGGTCTTTTTTGTAGTAAAGATGATTTCTATGTATATAGATCAATCTGTAAATCTATAAATAACTGAAAAGCAAAAGTGGGACCCACTAACAAATTTTTGTTTTAAAATACAAGGAAATACTGTTCTTCAAAATCACATTGCTGGTTTAGACAAACTGTTTCAATAAATCCTGCACGATGCTGAGCTTTTCAGGCAAAATACTCGATGGCTTTATGTCCTTTTATTCAGTAGAAGGTGATCAGGTGACTGTGTCTTTACAGAATACACCATGCCGCTTACCTGACAAATAGACCTTGCACTGGATCTACGCAAGGAAGTCGGTTTCAATGACCCTGTGTGTTGTGTTGCTTATACCTCCACCTTTGCGGGACATCCAGAATGAATTTCTGACCATTTCCTTTAAGACAACATCAATGGTATCTTCAAGGTGTCCTCCCTACATGATTGTATGTTTGGGGAAAAGGGAAGGGAACTGAAGGGAATGGCGTCCTTTTTCCCCAGTAACAATATAACTGTAGGCAGAGCATGTTATCAAAGAAGGTAATGCTCATTGAGTATCAATTATCATCAGCGTAAAACTGTTCCACCAAATGTCGCTTATATGTAGAGGTTATACAAAGGGAATAGATGGAACCACTCTTGCTCCCAAAAAGCATACACAGAAAAATATATTTAAAAGAATATATCTTCAGATTTAAAGCTTTGGCTCCAAATATGTGTGTGTGAGGGGGGGTTACACAAACGCACACTTATATATATATATATATATATGCGCGCGCGCACACACACAAAAAAACCCTTAAAGCCATAAAATCAGCACAAAACAGGCTTCAGAATTCATAAAATATGCATAATTTTCATATGAGTAACAGGAATTTTATCACAGCTAGAAGGGCAGAATTGGCATACTAGCATCTTACCATTTTAAATTGAACTGCATGAAAGATCTGCTACTTGGTTGTGATGGGTTTTTTTAAAGGTATCTCCAGACACCAGACATATACAAACACTTCACGAATATGAAGTATTATTTTATCTGCTGATCTGCCGTTAGATGGAATATGAGAGAATACAGGCCAAATCAGAGGTCCAGCTAGCATGTCTCCAGCATACAGTTCTTTGTTTGCTTTAAGCCTGCTACTTGCTAGTTTCATCTGTTTCCTCTTGTTCTTTCCTTAGAGGAGACAATGAGCATTTCTTCCCTAGTAATTTACTCCACGCCACTTACAATTTTACAGACTTCTAAAATAAGCTCCCCCTTTCTCAGGATAAAGGCTTCTAGCCAATTTAGTCTTTCTTCTGACAGAAGTCATTGCCTACCCTTGCTCATACTTGCTGTCCTTTTTAGGATCTACTCCATTTCTATTGCATATTTTTTGAGAAATGGAGACCAGAACTGGCCTCAATACTGAACATGCAGGCCTACTTCAATGGTACAAGATGTTCGCTTTTGTTTCTCTTCCTTTCCTAATAATTCCTAACTTTGGACTGCCTTTTTTAACCAACACTGCGCATTCAGGTCCAAAATGACAAGGGGATATTTGTTCTGAAACTCTAAGAATGCCTCTAGAACCACAAAGGCACATTCTTGTGAAGATACTAAAATTTGGCAGCTGATTGTCACTTTCTTGTGTAGTAACGTATGTCAAATATCCCCTTTTCTCACTTACGTGAATAATCTTGATTAATTTTGCAACGATACTTGTGAGCAAGACACAGGATTTATTTTTATTTGCTGAATTTCAGGGAATAATGCAATAAATACTACTAATGCACAGGTTGTAAGAGATGTTCCATACAAAGACAATACACAAACATCCCAAAGCTGTATTTTTTGCAAACTGTAATGATTAATGATTTGAGACATAGTAAAGAAATTCTTCCCGTAAGCATTAATGGAAGATGGAGAGATATGCTGGCAGAGAACCATACACCACAACATAACTGAAGAGATAAAATCTCTCCAATTCACATCCCAGTAACACTAACTAAACATGCAAAATTCCAATAGCACGAATGTAAAACAAAGACAAGAAGACATTGCTTTGCAGTCATCCAAAAAGAGAAGTTCCATGCACTTCTACTAGTGTCAGTGATACATAAATAATGTATTATGAAATACTAAAAATATTGCACTGTAGATTCTCAACAGTTATTTTAGTACTATACTCAGGGAAGTTTTCAGAAGAATGGTGAAGAATAGAACAATGGGGTAAGGATGACAGCAAAACATTAAATACAGTGACGGCACTTGAAATTGATGGTGAGGGATAGTAAGATGCTACCATATCATGTAGGAACATGAGAGTGCCAAGTTCCAAATATGATTTCTATAATCAGTATGTGCTCAGCTCAACTTTATGAACAAACATGTTTCCTAAAACAAATTTTATTTCTAGTCTGCAGGCTGCAGCTCTCATCATTCTCAAAATGTTCTGCATCATTCTCAATCCTAGCTTTTACTCACAGAATTAAAATGTTTTACATTTATTTGATAAATAACTACAAAGGAAAGGTATCTTTTCATTGTATAACTGATTTAATAACTAGTATTTTTCCCGGATGTAGCACTCAAAGATTTTTTTAAAAAAGGCACTGGACCAATCTTAGGGCCAGTCTCAAGGAAATCAAGTCATTGCAAAGATGAGGAGAGGGAGAAAATTATTCTTTTTGTTGTTCAAATAACAATAATTTTGTTGTCCATAAAAATGTTGTCCAAAAGTTCTCTCAAGGTGAAAAGGCTAAAATAGTAACCATCAAATTCATTCTAAAAGTGTTTTACTGCTTTCTGATGTTCTGTCCAAAGTAATTTAAAGTCTACCTTGTTTTTTAGGCATAGACCTCTTAAATACATACCTATACATATAGAACCTAACAACTTCTAAAATACGTATGTAAAAGTAAGAAAACTCTGTTGTTAGATGGCCCAAATGCTTGTGTGCAGAGGCCAAGGCTTTGCAGAGGGTCTTGTGAACTACTGTTCCACAGGAGTATGGATCAGAAAGGCCTCAGCTACAAACAAAAAAAAAAAAAAAAAAAAGCCCTAAGTAAATATAAGCTATTTTCCCCTTTGGAAGACCTCAAGAGTCCTATATGGACTTTTACAAGATTTTGTTTTTACGAAACACACGAAGATTTTGATAGGACAGAGAATATTAATAACAATGATGATGCACATTTTTCAAGACAGCACTCCTGGAAGTATCTACATGGGTAAGACAACTTTACTGGGAAGCAAACTTAAATCTTATCACACGGCAGAAGCTATAGTCTCCAGAACAAACTAGTCAGAATTTTCTAATTACATTATTTTTTTTTCCATTTATCCCCACAATACATGATTTTTATTCTGGCTTTGCACTGAAGATAATATTTTTCTCAGAGAGGAGGACACAAAAAAACAAACAGAAAACATACTGCTTCATATAGATGCTTATTGGTTGTAATTCTCACCACATTTCTTTGCAGGGCACAAATCAAAACTTCAAACGTGAAGTATTTTCACCTCTATTTTTTTTTTAATGCAACCCTCTGCAAGAATTAATGAAGATTTTGAAGAATATATTTACACAAAAGAAAAAAAAAGCCAAAATGATTTTTCCTCTAATTCTGTCAAAGTAGATGCAGCCTACAATTCATTATTTTACACTAACTCCATGATATAGCTCTTAGTTTCTTTGAATTTACTCAGAACCAGATCTCACACTAACTGGATACTTTGACTAGGCACAAAGATAGTCCCTGAATTTTTTTTTTCCCCCTGTATGCATTTACCATCCTGTTATGATACATAACTATTCCATCTAGCATCGGGGAAAAAAAAGTCATTGCTCCTCTCTTAAATTTTTATCTACCTTTCTTTCCTTATAAACACTGCCATCATTTATAGCATTTTATCATCACTTCATCATTTTTACCTTTTCTTTTATGGAATTTGTTTTTAAAGATTCATTTATATTTACCCTCCTCCATTTTCTCTCTCTCCTACATACGGCTTTTTTTTTTTTGCAGATAAAACTCAAAGGCAATTGGAGCTCCATGTTTACACAAAACCTGCTCACAGGGAAATAAAATATATCCCAAAAGCAAATAGCCACCAAAATAGCCCAAATGTTCACCTTGTGTGGAGCATGCTAACTTTTTAGTAATTCAACTAGTAATGGCTTGTCACTTCAACCATGATTGATCATTAAATCTGGAACCTACAGTGTATGTCGAGTTTAAATACATCAGGTTATTTCAGGTTTCAATATTTCAGGCACATAAAATGTATATTTCATTAACACTTTATTAATATAGTAAATCTGACATTTAAAATTACTTATCTAGAAGCTCCAAATCAGAAATGAAGGCCAAACTGCCCAAGATACTGTCCATGAACAGTACTAAGGACTGGCTACCCTCCAGGGAGCAGACTGTGTGAACATATGCATGCACTTTAAAAATAATTCAATCACTTTTACTAAAAGAATCAGATTTTTTTTAAAACAGCATTATTCAGGATGCCTGAGAAATAAGAAAATTATTAGCACAAAAATGAATATCATAGAGCTACAGAGAAAAACACTGGTAGCAGTTCTAGGCACACATGTACTCAAATAGAGAAAAATCTACAAGTTTGGAAAAAAAAATCACAAACTTTTTTAAAAAAAAATGCTTATGAAAGCCAAAAGAAGCTTTTTCCATTCAAATATCAGGAAAGTAAAAACCCATTTAATAAAACGATCACAATGAAATTTGGAGATAACTAGCAGGGGAGTTATTCAATGAAATTACTAGTAAATTCCAAGTAGTATCCCAATGGCATCTTCATGAAATGTGTTTAAAAATAACCAAAATCTCAACTGCCCAGAGCTCATGTTGGAGCAGGAAATTGCTGAAATATTTAGAGTAAGTAGATCTTTACTGCAATGATCCTGGCTCAAGCCACAGTTCAAGAACCTTGAAGAGACAAGAGGAAACATGTTATTCCAGCAACACTCTCCCTCTTCCCAGAGGAGAAACATAGAGAGGTCTCCGGAAACCAACGTTCTCCGTCACCTCTCATTTTCAATCTCCAGCTTTTATCACACCCAAATTTATCTCCTGCAGCATGTATCACAGCAGAGCAGAGCAAGTAATAGGCTGCAGGCAGGTATGAGGGGTTATATGAAGGGGAGGGCCAAGAAAGTCAGCAGCAGCTTGGAGCAAACCTCCAGAGGACTGACCTGGCAGCTCCTGCAGTCTCTCCCCAAGCCAATAACGGCTGGTAGAGCCCAGACAGCAGCGGACTGGCAGTCCCAGCTAGATAAAAGCCATTTCATGAGAGTCCTTTCCCATGTGAACGTAACTAGCCAGCTCGGTTGCTAGATTTCCATGCTTTTATCTCATTTGGAAGAATTCACCCAGTCTGATATAGGCTGAGGGACTCCATCTACAGTAGGAGCTACACAGCTAAGCAGGGTCAGGCAATTGCAGGATCATTTTGTGGGCTGCCCTGAACACCTATGGATCCATTAAAGTGAGCAAGCTGTACAGCTAGCAGACCTTATCCCACATGACAAAATCCTCGTGGCAGGCCTAAACAGTTTTTCAGTTTTTTCCAATTAGAACTAAATCATACTGAATCTGCTATTTAACCATGATCATATATACCTGACTTAGGCAAAGGCAAAGGCCAAAAAAAAAATAAAAAAATAAAAAAAATAAAAGCAGACAAATATTTGAACCTGAACCTGTCAGAAGTTTCCAAGGTGATTATTTGGAAATATATGGCAAATATAGAAAGCTAAATAAAGCTAAATCCCTGCATTTATCAATGATCTAAATCCATAAAATATTACTAATTACTCTGCCATCATCTGAAATCAATCACTGGACCTAAAAGTTTGAAGTACTAATATTTTCCTTTCTTCTTCTGGTGGTGGGGTGACTGATCTGACATAGATTTAAAGTGCAGACTTGACCTCGTTCCAGTTTCACTGTTTATGTGGATATGAAAGACAGGAAAAAAAAAATCAGCAAATTAGTCTAAGAAATTAGCCCCTCATCTTTTAAACAGTGGCCTTCACAAGATGACAGAACAGAAATGAAGAGCAGAAGCAGTTTACAATTCACTTAAAGGTGCTAAATCAAGAGGTGATATATGAAAATCTGTTTTCAGTAAAAACAAAAAAATTCTGTAGGAAGATACAGTAAAGCAGAACCCCACAGAGAGATAAACTTATAAAGTTCTGCTGGAATCAGACAATCTCTCAACTTGCAATATACTCAAAACAGTACCTTAAGTAAGATATTAAAAACTTGCAGTTCTGTTTCTACATGTGAAGTAGAAAGTTACTATTTGACAATATCTATAAAAAGGGCAAGGCTGTTTAGAATAATATATCTCATTTTTTGCAATCTACCTTAACCCCAGAGTTTGAACCTTTTCTAAAAGTCAAGCAAACTGAAAAATCAGTCCACCAGCATACAGTTTGATGAACCTAGCCCTTGGATGGCAAGGCATGCAGAAGTTGAACAGACGAAACTCTCCAAACAGAGAATGCAGTGACGCAGCCACGTAACAGTTCACCACTCCACACATTACAGTCACTACTCATGGAACAGGCCGTGATAAATGACACCAACTTTCTGTACCTCTATGGGCTGGTGATGGCTTTTGAAGAGTTGCATCCACTTAGTCCCCACTTCAGCCTAGGTGCAGACAGCTTACCAAAGCCCAGAAAAAGAAGAAAAAATTTAAAAGCCAGGTTTGAAGGTCTTAATGTCTCTGGTGCAATTCAAAATTAATGCTACAGCAATATTATTTACTACATGTAAAATCTAATACATTTTATTTGCTCCAATTATGAAATCATTCTAGGACACAGGAAGGCATGTAATTGATTAGATGCTTTCTCCTAGATAATGAACTTTAGAAACATGGTGACCCAGTAACTTGCCATTAAAAAAAAAAAGACAAAAAGTTTTAGCCCACAAATTAAAGTCAATCTTAGAAGACAGACTGAGCTTCAGGATGTTAAACGGTTACAAATCAAGATGCAATCAAAACATCTAAAATAGTAAATTCCAGGTATTCTCTTGTACAAGGAAACCTTTATCAGTATCCAGTATCATTTAGCCATGATAAGGAACAGCCAATTTCAGTTCCTGATGGCTTTTGCTAAAGATCAGACCAATGTGGCCAAAATATTTCAATTCTGTGGTGGCACAACATCAGCAAGTCCACATTTCCTAATCAGTGACTGCATGCAGCCTCATTAACAGAGGAGGAGAACTGAGTGAATTGTTTTTCCCTTATACTGTGGGAAGATTAAGTTGTCTACGTTTTTCTAACAGAGAAAGTAATTCGCTTGCCCCACACCTACCAAGTACCATGGCTGAGGGGCGAAGGAATGATGAACCAGATCTCAGGCTCCCCCAGTTCCTCCCTATATGGCTGCCTTCCTCTCCAGAAGAGGAAAGCTCCAGGTCTTCTCCTCCGTGTTGAGGATCTTGATCTGAGGATGATCAAGCTCTCTTACTCCCCAGCCAGGAGTCCTTTAAAAAGGCAGATCAGTTCCCAATTAAAATTCAGCCAATTAAAAGAATGCTTCAGTCACCACCAAGAGCAAGTGCTTGAACTGTGCTGTGCTTCCACTTTCCACCGTCTCACAGTAAAACGTCCGCTCTTTTAAGAAATCCCCAATAGCTTTTTGAGGTCTGCCAGCTTGCTAATAGGCCATCATAGTATGATTGCAGCTGAATGCAACTGTATCTATTTTAACAGTAAATGTTAATAATTTAATTATGAACTGTGAATCAAAACTCAGGGCTAGATTCAAATTGAAGTTGGAGAAGGAAGCTCCACAGAACTACCATTCCACTCATACAAGCTTGCTAAAGAGTAGGTAGTATCTGCCTCACGATGAACAATTCCAAATAAATACTTAAAAAAAACATTCAACTTGGCAGCATTTAGAACCTCATTTTCCCTCAATTGTCACTGTAAACAGATTCAGTTTGCTGCTGATTCAGTTTGTTAAAAATAAGCAAATAAATATTAAGAGCCCCCAGTGTAGTTTCTTCTGAACAGAACTTAAAAAGTTTTAACACAAAAATTACAGAAATAATATTCTACATCTAAGTTTCAAATAGCACCAATATGAAACAGTTATCAAAGGAAGCATTTATAATGAATGTCACTCTTCTTTTCATCTGTTTTACCTTATATTGCCTGAGAAAGATAAAAGCAGTCTCATCACATCTCCGAAAGGAAAATGGAATGGCCAATGCTGCATACTCAGGTACCCAAGAAAAAAAATAAAAAAGAGTAATTCTCCTCAGAAAGCTCATTTACACTAAAACTAAGCAGTGTACAAAATATTCATATATATCTTGCTTCAAATTCAAGAGCTGTTCGCTCGGGCATGACAGACAGCATGACTGCAGACAAGGAAGGAGATGATGGAACCTATAATGTTCCCGAACCTACTCGGAATAAACGTGGAGCTGCCTGCAGAACACGGCCATATAGAACTTTGTAATTAATCCCAGGAAAGCCATTATCAATCCATTTTCTGTTTAAATAGAAGGAATTTCATTTTGAGAAAATTATCACTGACAGCTGCTTCAGGCAGAAATTCCTGCAGCTTTAGATTGGGCTATGTAATGAACTCTCCGGTTTTCAAGTAGCTCTGTCAAGATGCACTTCACAAATCAATAAAAGCCCCAGCTACCTTTCTATTAAGTGATGTACATTTTTCTACCATTATGACCAAGCTCCTCTGAAAAGGTTATCTACCTGTTCAAACTTTACTTGACTCGAACATTTTTCTAGAGGACCTGCCTGAGCCCAGAGCATCATGCTGCCTCTGTCCTGGCCCATGAGCACCATAATCACTAAAACTTCAAGTATCAAAAAGGAAAAGACACTTCTGGAAGATTTTTCCATATATCTCTTTCTTCACTGAGAAGTATAACAGGCTGAGACTTTTTTTTTTCCTCCTCACCACAAAAATATAGTTAGTCCATCCATTTATGTGCAGTCACTCTGATAATGGAGACTCAACGACATGCTAAAGAATTAGCCTGGGGGAAAAAGAAATTCTTCTCCAGATTGCTGAGAGCTAAAGAACTGCAAAAGGACAACCATTCCCCCACGAGACTGCTGGGACAGGAGCCCTGGCCTGTACCCTGAGATCAGCAGCTTGTGCTAGAGAGGCAAATCCTATTGCTGAAACAGGAACAAAGGTGACTTGGAACCGCTTCACAGTTTGTCCTCAGACTGTGCCACATACAAGGGAGCATTTAGTGGGCCAGTATCTATTGCAGGAGGGCACAGGGACATCGATGCACCTGAACAGAAACCAAGATGTGCTGAGGAGAACATCCAGGTGACCACAATAGTTTCAGCAGCACTCAGTACTGATTATGCAGTATGTATTCCCACCTTGGGGTCTCTGCAGCTTCTACCGTAGCAGCCAATGACTAACGGGTACTCTTAGATCAGGCATCAGAAGTAGGCTATAAACATTTGGCACCCCCAGGTTTAATTTCTGCCCTGCCCTCAGAGAACTAAGCTTTACAGCTCTAGCTAACCCAAAGGAATCTTCTTCCCTTCGTTCTCAATCCACCTGTTTAAATAAAGCCTGCTAGGTTTGTTTTAATGCTGCTTTTTAATTTCTTTTTCTTTTTAGCCTGAAAGCTAAATACAAATGAGAAATGACCATACAGCAAAAACTATAACATGCTATATTGAGGGATTGCTTGTCAGGCAGCAAAATAGGTCTGTCAGTAAAAGGTGCACAAGGAAAGCAACCTTGTACTATTCCTTTTAGTACATACTCTGGGGTCAATGTTGGCTCCTGAAGGACTGTGATGCAGGGACAATGGGAAAAGCACTGCAATATTGATACAATCAGTAGGTGTTACTGTAAGTGCCTCCTTGGAGGAGCCACACCACAAAGATGTAAAAATAAAATAAGAGCAATACAGTAAACTAGGAACAGAACTTAATATTCAGTGAGTTCAGTTAAAGATAGTTATACTAAAAAAAACACAGTTTGGTTTGCCCTAAGCAATGTGTTGCCCTAAGGTATGTAATAAACTTGAATTCAGATTCAAACTCGATGGCTTCTACAATTTGTATAAATGTTATTCTTTGCTTGTCAGTACAAACATTTTCAGGATTTGCTGCAGTCACACTGCATACATCTCTCCAGTGCATTTCTGCCTGATGATGAAGGGTCTGGAGTATTATCAACAGGCCAGCAAGGGAACCCATGAGAGAGGGGTGACCTACGGGGGCCACATCTCACACAGTCCCTAGGAGCCCTCCCAGTCATTTTCATCTCACTCAGAAGCACACAGGTTCAAAGAATAAGCACAGCTGAGCACAAAGAATACAGCTCGCATCACTGTTTTATGAACCTCCAGTGAAGTTTGCTTCCAGTTCAACTACTAACATTGTGTTTTAAAATTATATAAAACTAATTCACAAATATTGGTAAGTAATTAATTGATTTTTTTTGAATATAGTGAATGAAAGAGAAGACAATGAATTCATCACCAACATTAGTTTTCATTTAACCACAGGCTGCATTCAAACAGATATTCATGAAGCGTCAGTTTTGTCCACTATACTTCTGGTCACATTCTTCCACATAGACTTCACTGTATATGTTCAATTATTAAAAAAAAAAATGCATTCATAATCACAGAGTGCCTTTCACATAAAAATGCAGTATCTTTCATGAAATATTATTAAATATTGCATGCAGCTTATTTATATTTTATTTTTATTTAAAGGCTTCTGATAATGCTAACAGTTGAAATAACACAAATATACCATCCTCTCAGAGCTTGCTTCCTTTTAGCATTCCCATATACCCTCTAAGTAAGAATAATCTACAAGAGTCAAGTTGTATGTTAATTTACTTTGCAGCTTGGGATTGTGCTAAATAATTACTAACAAAAATGTATTATTTAGCTCCAGGCTATCTTGCTGCTTAAGAATTAAATGGTAACTATTTGCTGTTTCAGTGGTGGTAGGAACCATTGGGCTGATGTCAGCATCATTTTGAACGCTATTATCACAATCTCTGCAGGAAGTTTATAGCCAGACCATGTTCGTTAGAAGATGCAGGCAGACTTATTTACAACACAGTGAAAGTCTCAAACTACTCTGAGCATGACACCACAGGAAAAGTCTTTCTTATGCTAACATATTTTCAATTACCAGGAGCATATTAGGCTCATCAGAAGCTAGCCATTATTAAAAAGACTGACGTGACACTCCCATCTCTCAGGGAAAACTTCCTATGACTTACCATTGAGCCAAGGGGCACAACAGAAGAGCCAAAGACCCATTTGACTCATGCCCAGAGCTAATGTTAAGGTAGAAAGGGGGAAGACAAAATATTTGTTTTTTGCAGAAATGCCAATGAAAGAGTAACAAGAGACCGCACAAGTCAGAATCACAGCTGTTACACTCTTTGGACAGATAGCAGAAGAGTTAGCACCCTACACTTTAACTCACACTCAGAAGAGGCTGAAAAAAATATGAGGACTGAACCACAGGGTTGTTTATTTTTCATGGTTAGTGACACTGTAGCTGAAAGGTACAGGACTTAGACACTGCACGCATTACCAAATCATACTAGGAATATTCTCTCTCTATCTTTCCTTCCAAGGACGGGCTGTCTGCAGCCTTGGCCATTTGGTTAGAGTCTTTCTACAATATTCTACTCCATCTGCGAGTATTGATGCCATAATTCAGCCCTAAGTGAATAGTTTCTAGGACCATTTGAGCATATATAAAGACACTCTTCCTTTTTTCTGTCTTACTGATGTCATCTTTTTCTCTATCTATGTCAATGGCAGTATTTTAGATGGAAATATTTTAACCACATATTGAAAACATTGCAAACTACATATTCATGAATTTAAACAAAGAGTCCTTACAGGATATCCTCCTATGGGTTCATGGCAAAGCTTTCTTTCTTATTTTTAATAACTATATTAAGAAAAAGCATTAATATTAACAGAAAAAGGACACAAGACAGCCAGCAAATGTTTCTCTGAGAAAAGAAACAGTCCTACTGCTTCAAATAGCAACGTCTATTCAACAACGTAAAAAAAAAAGAAAAAAAAGGGAAAAAAAAAAAAGCCCTATACCACTGGTGACAGTATTTCACATACTGCCACTTTCTCAATAACACATTTCATGAACTGCATGAAGTAAAACCAAAACATTTTAAAACAATTATGGTGGTACTGATTACCCACAGCTTCCAGCGCCATCAACCACAGATCTTCCAGAAATAACATCTTCCATAGTCAGAATATGTAAAACAAATACAAAAGGAAAATCCTACTGAGAGCCCAAAGAGAACAGAAAGAATCAGCTGAGCAGTGAGGATATAGTTTTCTCACATTGACTAGGTAAAGGAGCTCAGCGAGCAGGAGGGATACAAGTTCAACGACAGCCTGTAACAGTAAGTCACATAGCATCTGCTTCTGAGCATCCTCTCCTTTCTGGTTCTCTTGGAGACATTGCATCTGCTTCAAACTTAATGCTGAATCAGACTGATGCTAATAAGCAGATCCTCCTATCTCCCCACCCTCAAAAAAGGTTGTAACTTAAAGTCACAAGTCCAAAATATATGTCACATTTGATTTTCTTAAGTGATTAGTATATTACTAATCAAATTGAGAAGCTGATTAGCAAATTGAATATCTGATTAGCTCCTTCCATGATGCAACAAATTAGATATTAATCAAAGCTTGTAGAAGATAAGCATCACTATCCTCACACTCAAACCAAGCACCTGCATTTCACAAGGGGAAAAATAACGATTATTAAAACCAATGAATTGGAGCTCTTTGATTAGTTCCAGGCACTTTTTTCCCCCCTCATCTAATCAAGGTAATTATACAATAAATCTTTGCAACTGCACACTGTATTTAACAAAGCAGGCCTGATACATTTATGCTCAGTAAAAAATCTCCAGCTAGATAATATCTTATTCTGTAAGATGATCTACAGCTACAAAGCCTGGTTCCTTTCCAACAGCTGCCAAATATGTCAGTGATATTGCTCCGTCTTACCAACACTTTATCTAACCAACTCTGAGTTTGATCCACAGACTGGAGCAGATTGTTCATAGGTTCTCTGTGGCTTAAAATATTTTAAAAAAGAAGAGGTCAGGAGAGAAGAGAAAGAAAAGAAAGCATCTGCTGGTGTCAAGACAATTTCTTGGCAGAACTCAGCAAAAGGACAGCTTTCAGCTGATTATCTCTGTCCTCATTATTAAAGGCATCACAGTCAGTGGGAATTACCTCAAGCTGTTTCACGAGTTAGAATCATCAATAGAAAACTTGTATTATATTTTACTCAGAGGACTCCCAGTGGCAAAATCATTTCCATCTTTACAGAAAAAAAAAGAAAGATGATTCACTGGAGAATGTTTAGCTACTACCATAAAACAAGTCACTGTATTTATATGAAATTGTGACAGTAACATCGACAACTGAACACAAATCTTCTGATTTGCAAACAATATAATATATAGTCTTGAGGATTATGTTTAATATACAACTTCATACACTGGGAAGATTTAAAATTTCAGTCACAATTACTGTCAAATTATCTGAACAGTGACCTGCATAGAGTTTGGATATTTCATTAGGCATCAAATTGCTACACTTTGCTTTGGAAAGAGAAAGAAAAGTTTGAATGCTTGTTGCTATGAAAAGGACACAGTGCTGTCCAAAAGGTGTCTATCGCTTTGTAAACATATTACTTATGTGATATCAAAATCTGAAGCTAGCTATATACAATCTGAGCAGTGACTCAAGAGATAGAAGCTAGGATTTTCAGCACCAAAATACAGAATTCTTTGCTACTAAAACAGAACAAATAGCTCATCATCCACTATTAGGATTAGGACTAGGAAGAAGAGGAACGCATACGTTCAATTAATTTATTTATCACAGAAATTATACTGTGGTATAGGCATATAAATCTGGAACCCTTCAAATAGTTACTTCCGCATACATACTGGAAATATTGCTACAGTATGTAACCAAGCTTTAACAGCTTTTATACTTTGCATTCTGAAATTTGCCTGGATTAATTTTATTCCTAAAGCAAAATGCTGTGGAAGCGTTGCACATAAGAATTCTGAAGCAAACTGGAACACTTGGTGAGATACCACAATTTAAATTGACTAGAGGCATAAAAGCAGCACATGGGAAGCCATAAATGCAAGACTTTTACTATCTTGTGCTTTTACATAACAGTCAAATAGCATTTCAGTGTCTGCACTCATAAACCACAAGAACATCTCCACTTGGTGCCCACAGCAGTAAACTCCACACAGCAGAGAACATGTTGCTCTCTAAGAGGGTCCTCAGCAGGTTACACATTTACTGATGCCTCCCCAAACACTTAATGACTTGGCCGGGCTTTGATGCAGTTCTTCCCAGATATCCTGTTAAAACTGTGAACTTCTGCATCCTTAAAGCAGTTGCCCCTGCTGTGTAAAGTAGCCTAAATATGGTCCTCATTCAAAAGTGTTTCTTTTTTTTTGCTGTTGAACAGACTTCTGTGTATTATACAGCTTGCACCACGTTGAGATGAAGGATGCTCAGGTAACACTGGATGACTCGTATCCCACTGGGGCTCTCAGGAAAACAAGTCTTCCACCTCAGGAGGCAATTCCTTAGAGAAGTTTTTAAGTAAATACACCTCAAAATTATTTCACATTTGTGCTAGTACCTCAACTCTAGGAACAAATTCAAAAATCAGCGCAGGCTTGTAAGAGTAAAAGGGTTGTTAGCCAACTATGCTATAAAAAGCAGTCTTCTGCTGTACTCTCCTCCTGTTTCCAGAGTTTAAACAATTACTACTACACATTTAAAAGTCTTTCAGGTGCCTTGGTTTATCCTATTTTAAGCTACTATAAGAACATTTTAACAAGACAATAAAAAAAGGATTAGTATGCCTCCTGAGAGGAATCTGAACTTTGTAGAGCTTCTTCTTGATAATCTTGAACATTGCACTAAGGCACGTGTGCGTACACGCACACACACGCCAATGAGGAGAGCAACACACCAGAGGGAGGAGATGCTGCTCCTATTTTTTCATTCTTCTCCCTTAATAAACAAAAGTTGTTAAACTTGTAGCAATTGGACAGCCAACCTGGACACCTTTTAAGCTATAGGATACAAGCCCTAGGGCTGATGGGCACCAAAGCATCAAATCATCTTCCTAAATACTTCACTTCACAAAGAGATGCAGATGACACAGAGGAAAAAATAACAGTTGATTAGAGTATCATTAACTCTTCTATTTTCCTCTGTCAGTGAAAAACAGCAGCTGAAAGGATATTATGACCTTTTCCTTTAGGCCTTCAATAGAGCATTTTACATCCATCTCTATTTACAGTATGATATCTCTCTGCCTTTCCTGCCAGAGATTGAAAGGTGCAGTGCTATCTTTTCCCATAGTTGCTTTCAGCTTCAATATAATGTGAAGTTATTCTGAACAGCTGGTCACCATAAACAGATCTGTTTCCCTTCGAAGAATTAGGCATTGTAGGCATTTATGCATTTATACGATAGCAGAGGTCTTTGAAGAAAACTACTTCATGCAAGATTTGCCCTAGAGCTACCCCCAAACATAAATATTTATTTTTGTTTCTATTTAACTGGGAAAAAACATGTTTTTTCCAAAGTGTTTTTTTCAGTATGTGTTTGGGCCAGACTTAGTTCCACCATTTATCACCTGTTACAATCATGTTACAAAACTGAGGTCTGGGGAAGGGGCCTCACCATCAACTGTTCCATGGCTTAAAGGCCAGGTAAAAACCAGCATGCTACACAAATTGAAGGTTAGATCTTTCTGTTGCACAAAAAGGTTGTAAAAAAAATAATCCAGCTAACCACTGGACTGGGGTTAACGACAAATGCTTGCCTTCCACTCAGTTTTTATTTCAGGTCAAACAAATGAACTTCCGCATTGGCACAGGCGAGCACTGGTCTCATACAAGAGGCTGCAGGCCCTGGCAAACATCTTTTGCTGGCTCAGACTAGATCCAGCTGTACTGTGAATTTCTCTTCCTTTATGTTCCAGTTCAAGGGCAAACAAACAGGTTTAACCTAAGTCACGGAAAAATTAAGTTAGCCTGCTCTGTTTTCCACTGAAAAACAGTGAGATGTACGCAGACAGACAGCCATAGTTTCAGTTGCAAGACAGCAATTAAGCACATGGAGGAAATCCAGTGCCTCCCACCTCTTATTGAAAAAGATGTTCGAGGCACTGCAGTGAAAGGTCGTTTGATTTGCTGAGCCACAGGAGGGGAAAAAAAAAGCAAAAAGAAAAAAAATCTGTAAAAGATAACAACTGCGTATATAAAGCCTGGAAGCTGGACAACAGCTCAGTCATATGCCCCGTGTATGATGTTGTACTTCGCTGAGACCTTGAACTTGCTTCACTACCTAATCCTCACCTCTCTGCTTCCTTTTTATTCATCTATTTATTTATTTAAGAAAATAAAAGCAGTTTTTTAGCCCTCAATGCTTGGAAGTAAAACTGTAAAACAAAGCAAGTACAACTCATGGCAAGGCAGTCCTCTGAGCATTTGAAAAGCCGAAAGCCTGGTATAAGCTGCTTCAGTCTTTTCAATATCTTACAAAATCTAAGACCTAAAACTAACAATGTAAATGTCAGCACTGTTAACTTTAACTGCCAATCATTTCTGCAGCAACATCTAGCTAACAGGCTTATTCTAACACTCTCAGAGTGCTTCCAACAGTCCCCAGGTGCCAGAAACCCCAACTGTTTTCTTCCAAAAGCCTCCAAGTTTACTAACAGTGTCTTTAACGCAGTTAAGTCAAAAGAAAGACCTTCGATAAATCAAAACCTGGGAAGTAACGGGGAACATAAAATAGACTTTAATATTAAAATAAGTAACAATTAATAATTGGCTTTATTCTTCTTTTCCTCATTTAGTTAAGAGCCACCATTTAATAAATTTAAATAAACCTGCTGCAACATAATTTCCGCTCTCTCAAGCAGTCTGTCCTACATCTGAAAATTCTACCACAAAACTTTGATTCAGATTGCTCACGTTCATGAATTTTCAGCTACCTCAAGAGAACTGGGCTACCAAACAATCAAAATGAATGTTTGTTGCATTTCTGATGTAATTTAGCAAGAAAACTAATACCTGCACAGAAGAAAATCCTCACTGGAGCCTCCACTGAGGAAACTTTGCAGAGCGACCCCAGCTGTTGTCTAGTCTGCTGGTGTGATGGCCAGGGTCCTGAGGGTACCCTCACAGGCCATAACTGCCATGAAGAGCCTCACCTACACCTCCACCTGCCCCCAGTGGCCCCATCCATGCCCCCAGAGGCTCCATATATGCTCAGGCTCAACAGCCAGACCTGGACATATGGAGAATGACAGGCCAGGTCTCAAGTTCACAGCAGGGAGCCGGTATGGCAGGGGAGGGTCAGGCAGGAACCCTGGAGACCCAATCTAGGGGAAGTCAGGCCTCGTTACCTCCGCTGGTCACGGAACAATTTCCTTTTCTCCGTTTCAACAACAAAGATGAAGTAATTCACTACTACTTTCCTCAGCAGAGCAGACCTCAGAGGTCTGGTGGTACCACCTGCCTTGCACAGAGACTTCTTTCTTCTAGGGCAAGGACTTGACACCCTGATGTATGTGCCTAGATGTCCTGGAGAAGTAGGCAGTCCAGAAATCTAACAGTATCCATCTCCATAATGCTGCAAACTTTTTGGGTACAGAATTCCCAGCTTCAGGATGAAGATAACTCTAGCAAAGTAGTATACAGCACAGTCAAGGAGTTAGAAAGCCTCTCAAATATAAAATAAGTCTGTGAACAAATTTAAGTTCTTCAGCAGTTTCTGTAGCCATGAAATCAAGGAGTAAAGCAATAATGGTTTCTCCCCACCCCACTTTAATTATCTGGGCAAGCAGAGGGTTGTATTTTCAAAATACATCATACACAACAACAAGATATACAATTACATACGTATAAATATTAGCACTTTGCTTACAAGCTCCTACAATATATTTTCTATAGGTACAGATACATATGTGTTTAGATGTGTTATGATTTGAAAACTCTGACCCTATTGTATACTAAAGATTCATATTGATACATCAAGATCATTGCATCAGGAAAAGCCAAGATAATGTCTAAACCCACATGCACTTCCTGTATATCAGTATATAATAAAATCCTCAGTTTTCAATTGAATTTTGTATCAGCAAAATGCATAATAGGGAAATGCACAGTATTGAAAATGGGAGTTCTGAATAGTTTTAGATTGCTTTTCATGCCACTTTGACCAACAACATGTCTACATGCTGAGATAGAGAGCAAAGGCAATGGATAAGGGAATGGCCAAAAATGTTTTTACTCCCTACCAAAAGGGCTGAGTATTAAAGATGCATAAATGGTTCCAGAAAAGAATCCTAAAAGCTTGGAGGCCATATGTTATCATCAGAGCTCACTATGGAACAGAAATGTGACTTTATTTGTATGTTTACAGGAGTAGCAGCTGACTCCACACCTAATTAAGGATTTATTAGCATTTTCTCATGCTATAAAATCTGTCTGAAGATACATTCTTATCTCTTGCAAGCCTAGGCTTCCCAACAAAAATGGTAATAGTATTTCTCCACATCCATATATCCTTGCCAATCACCTGCATGATTATAAATATATATACATCTACCATTTCCCATACAAAGTTCAAATTGCATCTTAAGTGTCTCTCAATTTGAAACTACAATGCTCAAGACAAAGAAAGCCCAAGTATTCTCTCCACAAGATTAACCCCTCACTGTTAGCCAGCAAACTATTAATTCATTCCAGAACTCAATCAGCTGAAAGAAAAGACAGAAAGAAAGAATGAAAAGGAGGGAAACGACTTCAATGAGAGAATAAACCCCAGCTACCTTCTGTTCAACTATCAGCTTTATTTCAGTTTTCATTTTGACAATCTATCAACATACTTTAACATTGCTAATAAAGAGGGAAAATTTCAGATTGTGCACAAAATAAAATTAATTGTATTTGCCTACATATGCATCACAAAGAATCTCCAGTCCTTATTTTGTATTCAATACACTCAAACTACACACACTCACAGATAAATTAAAATAAATAAATAAATAGATAAAGACAGTAGACATCTGCCTGCCCATTTAGGGGAAGAAAATTGCTGTGAGTTATGAAGTTGCTGGCTCTGCTGCAAGTTCTGCAGTATTTAAGATCTCTCTTCATCAGGCTGTTGTCTTAAGAGCACTGATATTTACAACTCTTGGGTAAAATAGTTTAAAGGTTCCCATATCATCTGGACACAACTGGAAGCGTAGCTTTGCTCAGAAATCTTGAAGTTTGAGATGAAGAGAATTGGCCTTATCTTATGTTACCCAAGATGATGGTTGTTTTACTGTTCATACGCTTTGTTACATGTTACCAGAAATTCTGGGGTTATTTATTAAGTTAATGAATAAAATAAAGCTTATTAAGATGTTATTAACTAAAAAATGTGTTTGAGAATGAAAGACGATACGAGTTGGTTCTTGCTCAAGTAACTGTCACGCCCAAAGGGCGCTGAGAAATTCCCACCACCTCACCAGTGGCTGTACCACCAATACCTTCTTGTAAAGGACGCTCCTATGCGCCAACAGACACCCAGCAGCCGAGGAGGTCAGCACGCCCGCCGGCAGCAGTGTGCACAGGGATCTCAACCTGAAGCAAAAGCCTACTGGATGAAGTAGCGCAAATAGCTATGCGACAACCACTGAAAGCTAAAATTTTCCAATGATTTTAGTTAGGATCCACTGAAAATCTGCAGTGCAGATGCTACACTGTAACAGACTGCCAGTGAAACTGGCCTGGGATGAGAGAGAATGAGAAGAAAACGAAGAGAAAGAGCGTGCTCTAAATTTTTGTTAGAAGATGCCTACAAAATAAAAGAAAAATATTCACTGTTCCAACAGAAAATCACGAGACAAAATTATCCATTACGATAAAAGACAGGGCACTAGGTAAACCTCTTCATCTTTCTCAAGGATTACAGGATGTCTTGAGATCAGAGCAGCGCTACCCTAAGAGAAAACAAGTGCTGAGACACGTTCACATCATGCACCCCCAGCAGGCCATGTCCCACAGAGAGGCAACACTGCACACACATGCACACGCACACGTCAGGAGAGGAGAAGAAGAGAGGAGGAAGAGTAGACACGTTCAGTCCACAATTACCTAGCGCAGAAACTTGGCCTATGTTCAATTTTCTCTATGCGTGGAAATGAAAGGCAATTGCTCCCCCTCCTCTTCCTCGGTCCATAGCATAGCCACAGGGACACAAGTGCCCTTAATTAGTCTTCCAGTTTGCACAGCATTTAAAAATAATTTTAAAGTTTGCAAATGTTTCATAAGAAAACATCTGACTTAATAAACCAAATAAAGCATGGTTATTAAATCAAGGTTACATTACATAATTAATTAGTCTTTACTGTGACAATAAATTTGAGTACTTATCTAAGTAATGTTTCCATTTGTGTTTTACTCTGAGAATGCTAACAGAAAATAGGAGTATGACAGAACGCTACAGTACTGGAAGCAGGTGACGGGGGGCAGTGCAAGTTGCTCAGATAATTGACTTGAAAAACATTTCAGAAGAGCTGAGTGTGCACTGTATTCACTTCTAGGCTTCTCTTCAGAGCTGATTCAAAGCCTATTATACCAAGGGAATTTTTCTTTTGACTCCAGCGATCATTATATCTGGTTACTTTTTACCGCTCATTCACACACTATGAAAAGACTACGGAAATCATTTGACTTTTGAGTGTGAACAAGTTATCCTTGATTACTTTCGGTAATCAATAAAAAAATCAATTTCTCTAATCATTTATTAATACATTATCATTATACAGCTATTTGCAAATTTGTACAGAACAGAGGAAGACAATAACTACAAATGTAAAGAAAAAAACAGGCTCACAAAGAGATGCTGAAAGCAACAACTTCTTTAGGCCAAAAAAATGGCATGGGTTTTAACAAAGAGCAAGTTTCATGGGCCACGATGCCATCTTAGTGGACTAGGTTATCTTCATTCTTATAACCACTTGCCAAGGAATATACTTGCAAAATCAGAGCTGCGGATCGTTCAGCGCAGCCTTAGTAACTGTGAAAGTAACTAAATTTCAAGTAAATATATGGTCAACTGCCCAGTTACCACAAAACGCTTTTATGCACAGTGTTGGATTTTAATAAATTTAAACCCAGCTATGTTCAGTAAAGAGGCACTGTCACTAAGCTAACCCCTCTCCAGTGCGTTTGTTGGGTTCATAAAAATAGTTTATCTTGCTGAGCCTTCCTAGGGGAGGTGAATAAATAACAAACATAAATAGAGGACAGTTTAAGAGAATCACATACTAAGCTATTTATGGACACTGTATCTCAACCATGATTATTTTCTAGTATATTCAAACTAAAAGTTATGACTAGTGATAGACTATCACCAACTGATTATTTTTTATTGCAGTGAAAGAGTAGAATTTAGACCATGGATTTAAATGTCCTCTGGCCACCAAGAACTTCTATAAAATAACAGTAATTCAAAGTACAGCATCTATTGCTCTGGCATATAAGAAAACTGGATAAACAAGGATATTTTGTGACAAGATTTTAATTTCTTCCAAATTAGATATGAAATGAGAACAGTTTTCCAATACAAATGTACTCATATAAAATAACAGATTACAGCAGGGAGAGGGCAGAGGTATGCTGAACACAGACAATATTAATAACCTAGTATTAAATTGTAGAGCCACGGGAAATAGAATTTCTGATCCTGCGTTCTGTCGATTTCCAAGCACAACAGCTCAGGCAGACTATATTTTCAGAGGTTTCTAAAAGGTTATCTGTTAAAAACAGCTGAAGAAATTTATCAGTTAAATGTTTTCCACCTCTTACCACGGGCACAACTAATTTTGCAACTTACTTTTAAATTACACAGATTTCTAGGTGGGATTAAATTCACTGATTAACTTCTATATAGTATGGACCTGATAAAAGTTGCACAGAGCATGCACAGAATATATTACCACACGTGGTGTTTGGAGGCCAAATTCTATATTTTTTTTCTATTGAAATTCTTTTGAAATGCATAGGAATCTACTATAGTAGATTCACCACTGTATGTAGTTAAGATATATTAGTTAGCAAAGAGTGTAACTTTTTTATGAAAACCTTAGAATTTCTAATACTATTTCTAATATTAACTATAATTCCCACTGCCTCTGACACCTCTATGGATAAACTCACATTATTAGGGAAGGAAACAAGCCTAGAAATAGAATAATCTATAACTAAAATATCTTGAATCTCTGCAGCATTTCAAAAAGCACTTTTATTCTGGAACATACAAAGCATAAAGTACTCATAACTTCATGACACAAGAAGTTTGCTGGCACCTACTTATGTTAGTATACAAAATACAATCTGATCCTACTACTTGCAAGTGAGGGAATAATCCCAGAAATATACTAGTATTTCTGCTGACCTATGGATCACTATTCCATTGCATGTTCTCAAAATAATATACATAAATTCTTTTACAGTTTTGCTTAAAAGACTCATAGTTTAAAATATATAAAAAAAAGCTTATTTAGTCATTTATATGTGTCTACATGTAAAAGAAAAGAAAATCAACAAGAAACAGCTAGACCACCCTATTAACTCTAAAATAAATAATAAAAAAATTCTAATGTAATTTTTCAATTTGCTTTGAAGATATTTAGGAAGAACTTAATAGAGACCAATGATGTCATATATAATTTGATCAAATGCTTGTCTGGATGCTGTAGTTCTCCTCAATGTGCTTATCTACTACAGTTTTAGCTTTGTTACTACAAGAAAGCACCTTCTAACAACAGAGAAAACAGTTCTAGTTTTTTTTTCAGATTGACAACTTAAATACACAGCAGTTTTCAGAGTTGTTAACATATTGATATACAGTGTGGAAAGTTCAGCAGTCAGTAAATATTAATATGTGAAATATATCTTAAAATAATCAAGACAAAGTTAGTTCAAACCTCCACTACAGAAATGTAGATGTAGTATGGTTTTGGAACAAATACGTAAGTCTCAAGTGTAGTTAAGTGTACCCTTTTTTCATCCAAAATTACTAGTCAGCTACATAAAGCAAACAATATTGGTACATTAAGTTCATCGAAACAGCATATTAATAGGAGTCAGACACAAAATGTAACTAATTCAGACAGCAAAATTGCTATTTTTATCATTTTGTTCTGTATGCCTATTGTCAAATATCACTGCCCTAATCATAGGTTCCCGACAGTAATTACTAATACAGTCTCTAGTCATTTCCTTTATATACTTAAATTGCCTCACCTGAGTAGCAGCACTGAAATCAGGGGGCCTTTCCCTGATTTTACTTCTGGCAAGGAATCAGGCCTTGATTATACCCTGGCGCTCTCTGCAAAACCACTGCTTCCAACTCAAGTTATTTTTGGAGGGAAAAGTGGGAAAATGAATTAGATGAATTAGATGACAGGGTTAAAGATCAGTTTTTCTTCTACTTTGTTCCTGTTTTCTTACAGTAGGATACGTAACAAAATACCCTAATTATCTTCTGCTGGTGCCTCTCTCTCTCCATCTACCAGAGAGGCAGCTCAGTGAGCCAGTCTGGCCCACGTGCTGAACTTTACCCGCATCAACGGTCGGTGAAATGAACCTCTCCCTAATTCATCTGTCTTCACGACCTTCAAAAACTCAGATACACCAATTACTGAAGAGGCAAGACAAGGACAGGCAATAAGAGCACATCTAAAAACAGTTGAAGTAGCACTTGCAGTGATAGTATCTTTCATTAAATCAGCAGACACATAGATGTTGAGGGAAACACGAGCTTTTTGACACTCAAATGCTTTACCAGACTTGAAAAAATACAGCAAACGTCAAGCTTAGGAAAAAATGTGAAAACAATTGGTTAATGTAATTAGGTTGTTTCCAGAATAATTAGACAAGCTTAAGAAAAGTGTAATTAGCATCTGTACAGCAGTAGAGGGTTTTGGCAGGACATGAAGCAGTAACTTATTATTTATTTCTCAGGCAGGAAGAATAAAGAGTTAGCATCTGGAGAATAGCTAGGAGTCAGTAAGAGGTGTTAAAAAAGCTTATCTGCCGTAATACCAGTATCTCTACTGCACTTGGTATCTAATAAGATTTTACCATTAGCTACCACGTTAGTTTTCATGATTTTTTGCTCTCCGTCTTGAAGACCAAGAGTAAGAAATCAAGGATTGTTTTTTAGTATCTATACACATAGTGTTCTCTTCCCTGGTTATTTAGTCCACTACCGATTGACTGTGCAAGTTCATTTTGGTGTGCAGTACTAACAATATTCAATTACTCCCACACCAGTGGCACTCGATGCACTGAACAAAGCACATCGTATGCTGAAACCAGCATTTGTAGACTCCTTGCTTTTGATGGTTCTGTTGTAAGAGTGTTTACGGCTGCAGCTGCAGAGTGGTCTTAGGGCTGCTCGTCCAAAGGAGGTTTGCTTCTTGGGAGGCATTTCAAGAAGCAGGGAACATGAGGCTGACTGAAGACTAATGGAGATAAAGTGAGGAAAGGGAAGTCAGGAAACATCCTTCACAGTACAACCTGCCCTACTAGAAGACTAATCTATTATATAACTTTTGTATGACACAGTATATAACAATATCTTAAAAAAAAAAAAAAAAAAAAAAGAAAGAAAAAGTGTCTGGCTTCTTTCTTGTAACCAGATTTACCAGGTTACTCTTTCAAAGAAACGTCCTTTGTTTGCTGAGGGTCATCTTTAGACCAGTGAGGTAAGTTTTATGTCTCCTCAGATGAATACAGATAAATTTGAGAGCCTTAGCTTTCTAATAGCCCGTATCTGTGTAATTAAATAATAAAATGCAACTGCTACAGGAGCCCTTAAAACTAAGTCCAAAATGCAGCATCGCATTTTGTGGGATGCTATGCTATGCACATGCTTGAACAAGTTTGGTAGCAAATGTCATGTAAAATGCCATTGAAAAGTGACTATTGCTATCTATTCATATATACCAAAAACGCTGGATGTCAAGCATGCAGTACAAATAAAACTGAGACAATAAACTACAATACTGAGATTGTAGTTTATATTTTCCCTCTATATAGAGATTAGAATTTCAGTAACACTTTATACAGAAAAATATGATTACTATTGTCAGCAATCTAGAAAAATAATAAATTGGCAAGAGAAAAGACATTATCTTGCATTACTTTAACCCTATCATTTTGATTTTTGACATCCTCCATTAATGCTATAAAGTCCTTCTATTCAATTACTGTAGAAAATATTACACTACTTTTCCTTAATAAAACATATGAGTGTTTCGGTACTTATTTGTTATTTTCATGAGGATGACTGCACAGTTTCATTGTTGAGGAGCTCTTTGGGTAAAACATACATCTAACATGCTAATCTCATGAAAGCAAAAACCTTGTCCAACCATGGATTCTCCAAAAACACGTAAGTAGTATGTGACATCCAACATCAATTAAATTAGTACAGGGGAGGTACAAGGCATAAAATTTAGAATACCTAAGCATTTTACAGAACGCAATGAAATCAATTCCCCTCTCAAAGAATCTTAACTCAGAAATTCTTTGCATCAGCATTTCCAATTAAATGAAATAAGCTGGTATTTCTCAAATAAACGGGTGGCATTTATTGCAGGGAAGATATAAAAGTAAAGGCTGTGGACTTACAATCTTTTCTTGGAGTTTCACATTGAATGGCCTCTTCTTGTGACTGACAGCTCTGATGGACTCTGCTGAGGGCTCCAATTTTAATGAAACCCCATTTTCCAAAGGGAAATTATTGTGCTAGGATTTTTTTGTCGTAATCATAACTTTCAATATGAATGGGTGCCTTCCTTTCTCTTCTATCCTCGATTAAATTTTAAATTGAAATACCAAGTTCTTTTTTACTCAATTTGGACTACTGATTTTCACTAACCTTTATAAAAAGATATTTTCTTCAGCTTACATAAAGACAGAATGATAGCTCATTTTGAATGAAATAGGCTTTGGACAATTCATATAATAGCATCCTCTGTTCAGATGAACAGGATATGTCAGTCACAAGTCCTGTTCTCTACTCAGTACACAGCATCCAAAGAACACACTGAAATCCCAGTAGATCCAAGTTTTCATCTTTAAAGTTTCAGAATATGACTGTTTACAAAAAGAAAAACACACTAAAAATCTTTTAAAGTCTGTTCTAAGTGTTAACCGATACATTTCTGCATATACAGACAGCAAATTGAATCAATGCTACTGAGCTCACGCAGAAATATTAAAAGTATCAGCATCAGCTAGTTCAGTCTTGAGCTTTTTAGCAGATGACACGGCTGTGGTAGAATTTTATCAAGATTTACATGAAAAACAAATGAAGAGCTGTGTATCTGGAGTCAGCAAACCGGATGTGTATCCTTACTGAAATCCCAGATCAAAAAGACTGAGAGATTAGTGTCAACTGCCAGAAATTTAAGTGCATATGCAACATAGGCAGCGGTTCCAGTTGCTTAGGCTTTATGCTGCCTTTGCTCATCGAGAAATGATCTCGGTCCCAGTCCTGAAATGACTATTTCAGCAATATGGCAAATAATATATTAAAATGCAGCAAAGGAAGAATAAGGGCATTAAGTGTGCTCCAGTTTCAGGTAAATGAGTATGCTGCTTACGCATCAAAAAGAATCTTGGAGAAGTCCATGAGGAAAGGCAATTATCTGTTTTTTAAGATAAAAGATATTTCTGATGTCAGTGAAACACCACGGCAAAGATAGATGATTAAGATTTACGAACTGATTCTTTAGGAAGCTTTGCTTCTTCATCTGCTGTTCGTCAAACACCCATTCTCTGAAGTTAACCATTTCCTCCAAAAATTTTCAAAATTCAGTAGTGCAAATTCACATCTGTCAGCGCACTAATCCGGCAGGATGAAATTTTACGGCAGGATTGCAAAACTGTGAGTCACAGCCGCAGATTGGGCAGAAGCTGCAGGGACAAGGCCAAGGGGACCACAGCCCTGGGTGACCTATGCCAGGGCCAGGGCATTAAGAAACAGCGCAGCAGGAAAACCAGTAAGGAACAGCAAAAACACCCCTGCGCACGTGACCCCAACCTGCTGTGCCACTCTTCACCTCAGACTGAGCCTTGGGCTGAGTCTCACTCAGTAAAAATACAGGAAGGTGGGACTAGGAAGGGGGAAGAGGGGTGTTTGGCTTAAGTTTAGCCTGAGGAAGGGGGAAGAAAGGTGTTGTTCATGGAATGGGGGCTGTTTCCCCCTCAATACCCAAATCTGTGATCAGCAGCTCGTGTTAACTGGCAATGAACGAAGTAAAAATTCTTTGCATCAAGACTGCTTTGCCCACACCAAGCTGCAGTAGCAAGGTGACTAAGAGATTACTTCCTTAGGCTTCAGCAGCAGTTCATGCTAAGTAGAAAAATGATAGGCTTTAGCATTTTTGTCTCAGTACTAGAAACAAGAAACATCATTGGTATAATAATGACAGAAGCATATTCAATAGCTCGGGGAAATGAAAACAGACTGCAGCAACATCCAGTTAGGTCATCCTTTAACATATGTCTGAGCTAAACAGAGTTGAAAGAAAGTTCATCGAAATACATTTCTCCAGACTGACCAGAATTAGGTCCGTATTGTTACGGTGCTTGGGAAACACTGACATTCTAATTACTTCAGGCACCCATCTGGCACAAATCACAGCATCACGATTTTGTTTCATTTCAGATGGTCTCGGATATTAGCTTTGTTTATCCTCTCAGCTGCCTCCAGCTCAGTGCCATGAGTATGTGAATCCTGTCATTTGCAATAGGAAAGTGTACAGCAACAATTCCTACCTCACGATCCTGAAAAGCCCTGGTAATGGCTAATGTCGGGAGATTAAGGTTCAAATCCGCTTTCAACTGATGGTGAACTGAACCTCTTATTCTGTGTTTTCTGTTCAGTGACCTAATTCTAGCTCATAGATGTTTCATATTAATTGGTAACAACTGACAAATTCCCTGCTAGCTGTGAAATACTGACAGAATTAAGTCTGAAGGATTTTTAGTTCTTATTTTCCTAAATATATCAGAGATCCAAAACAGTTTAATGCATTTAACTTTTTAACATTTTCAAGTTTTCCAAAAGATAATTATAATCCTTCAATTTATTATTTTGAAGGATTGAACACAATAAAATAAAATAAAATAACCTAAAAGGTTAATTCTTGCATTCAGGAATCTGTGAGGAAAACGTTTCTTTTTGAATTCAAAATTCAAGCCATGTTGATCTTAATCAGACATAGATCACATCTGTTCATTAACTAAAGCATTAAACCTAGCAAAGTCAGCTGTAATGCACAAATACGCAAGGTTACCGTTAAAATTCAGAGAAAAATAATTTTAATATAATTTTTACTCAGAGGTGCTAATTTATTACAATTCATGACAGTAAACCTAAACACTAGTTTTCCCAAAAAGCAAGCAGTTATCACATGTTCATTTAAAATTTTAAACTGTAATTTTACTTTTACAACTTAATCTCACTCTCTCTCTCTCTCACACACACACTCACACACACACACACACACACACATCAAATGCATGGCAAAAAATACAAGAAGAGTATAAAAGGTAATTCCTGTTGGACAAAAACTGACCCAGTTTGTATATCAGGTATCTACAAGAGTCTTTGTACCATCATTCAAGAGATCCTGTAACCACATAAAGCCTTTTTTGCACAGGACAGCATAGTGCCCAAATGAAATTCTGAGACTTGGGAACGTACTGAAGTCCTTAGCATGGCCATCAACTAGTAATCTCAGTTTCTCACAACTTGCATCATCTTAACCAACAAGCATTCCAGTCTTGATCATCATTCATGCAATCAGGTAGTTTGTTTTTTGGCTGTCAGGCAACTTTTTTTTTTTTTTTTTTTTTTTTTTTTTTTTTTTTAATGAGCTAGGTAACAGCTATAGGAACAACAGTGAAATTTGTGAGAGGTAAGAATAAAAAAAGTTTATTCTCCTGCTGTTTTCTTAGAACAACTCCATCAGTCATTAATATTTTACAGCTTGTTTGATACTTGGCAAAATTAACAATGTAAATCTGTGACCATCCCTGCTAGAGTAACTCATGACTGAACCTCTTTGGGGAAAAGTCTTTATCTGAAATGAGTTTCAGTGATATCCCATCAACATGAGAGCTGCTTATTAACTTTGTGCAATGTGTGGTCATTGTCATTTGGAAACTCACCACTTGCTGTTGACATGCAGCTAAACTAGTTTTCTGCTGTTAGATCAATTCCCTTAGCTGATCTCACAGAGGCAAGAACTACCTGCTTAAGGTTTCTGGTTTTGCTGGAACACTAACAGGACTCATTAGCCTGCTCCATGAACTTCTGATGCCAAGAACAGAAAGGAGGTCTTCCCCAGGGTACCTCACAGCCTGGATGGATACTGTGCATCAGTATTAACAGGAAGAGACCAGTGTGGTCATTTAGGCCAGACTCTGGAAACCCAGCTCTGTTTATTCCCAAGAAAAAGAACAAGTTACCTGTAAAACTGAAGCAGCTAGTAACTTGTAAGTCTGAAAGCAAATTGGAGGTGACAAGGCTGGATGCTTGTGAGCCACATCTACTTCTGTCATACATACTTGCTGTGTTTTGCTCATCCTCAGTGCAGTTACATTCGAGATCCCCCTTCATGACTGGGAAGCAAAGTTAAGGAGCTTTTACAGATGCTACAAATAATCAGGAAGCATGTTTATAGAAGGTGGTCCAGATGGTAGGTAAAACTGGGTCAGAGCTGCATCATATGCGCCCAGCTGGAAGCCAGAGTATAGAAGAGGTGAAAAGAATCTACTGTAAATAAAGAAATGTAGGCACTGTCTTTGCATAAATAAGTTCTTAGAGATTTTTTTATTAAGAGGAACCCACATTTCAGTGAGATTGACAACAAAATTTAAAAGCCCAATAGAAGTGTGACAGAACATGCCTAAAGTGCTGAGTGCTCGTCAATAGATTACAAATCCTGAACGTAAAGGACAGAAACCATTCTCCCTTCCACAGGGTATGCAATGCTGCAAGATGGATGTGACAGTTCAACGGTCTCTAACTGGCCTCCTGTCCTCAATGCAGAGTGCAATACCTAGTTTTCTCGGGATGTTCATTACGAACAAGAGTCTCTTGAAGAGTTGTTTAATTCTGCTTTGGCCCAGCTGCCCTTCCTGCATAACCATACTTTTTCCAGATATTTCCTTCTGCTGCTCTGCCTTTTTGGCCTTCTGCTGCCATTTACCAAGACCAAACAACACATCATCTCTGGCTTCTTTCAGTCCTTTTAGAGATGTCTCAGATCCTCAGCAGCTATTAAGATTTTTCTCTCATACCAGCTCCTTAAAGGTAAGGAAACTCTACATAAAGCTATTATCTCAATACAAGTCTCCATACCAGTATCAGTAAATTGTATGTAGGCACATGCATGTCTGTTTTTTTCCTCCCTTTGGGTAGTGTAATGACATTCCTACCTGATCTTTCCAGCATTTGGGTAACAGAAATCTTTTCTTAGAGTCTCTGCATTGAAAGAGCAAGCAATAAAGAGTCAGAAATAAAACATACAGCTCCACTGACTATCAGCGTGTTACCCTGAGGCATGCCTTCAAGAGACTTAAAGCACAAACAAGTACAAAAAGGCAATATAGAAAAAAATGAAAACATGGCAAAAATACTGCCTAGTGTGGTTGTTCCATTTCCAACTACAAGAAAGTAATTTCTAACTGCTTACTGCCAGTCCTGCATTTTCTACCCAACCGTGTATTCCCACTCCTTCCCTGACATGCATCTGACCGTGGGCTGAACCATTTCAACCTGGAAAAAGGAAACATTACTTGCTAAAACAGCTTCTCCATCTGCAACTTCTGCTATTCTCTATTCAGCTTTCATAAGAAATCTCTAACATCAGGGTGGTCACAAGGCTCACCTTGGTGCCTATTTTCAGTTTTATTTTCAGTTATCTTTCCACCTGCTCCAAACCTTATAAATTATCCGAGCCCAGGATATGGTTTTGGTCCTCTCTGGAAAACTACCTTCCAGATTTTTATTGCAAATACTTTAAAATTGCATAGTGAGCACAGCCTGAACCTGTCAAAGTCATGTAGCTTCCAAAATTTTTGGAGGCAAGTCTGTTCTTGAGCCTAGGCTTCAGCTAAACTCTGAGATATGATAGAGAACAAATTCTAAACTTACTCTCCCCTCCATGTTTGGGCACTAGTGATGCTAGATCACCCCATCATCTTTATAAGAATGCCTTGCTGCACTGTCATGGCAACAACACACAACTGATAAGTTTGAGCTCCTTCCAGTGGCATATCCAATGACAGGCAATGAAAAGAGAAGATGCTTGGCCTAAGTCTTCCTAAGGAACACAATTGTGTTGAGTTAAGACTTGTTGCATCTAAACCGCAGATGTTTCAGAGCACAAGGGGCATGGAGCATTCATCAGTTTGGTCTGCTTTCAGCTCTGCACTTCAAACAGCATACTCAGTCCCTGGGGAAACTGGGGGAAGCACCAGCAGAAATCCCATCATTGATCCTTGTATTCCTACAGCCCTCCCAAACCAATTTCTTTGCTTGATTACATGTTTGTTTTGAAGCAGCCCTAGTCCTTGTTCTGCATTTCTCTATTTGCTCTGCCAGATATGTCACACTTTTTCTTTTCTTTTTCTTTTCAGTATTCACACACATCTCCCCACTCAGAAGGGAGTCCAGGACCTGGAACTAGAAGCAAACCTAGGTAATGCAGAAGTAACAGAGCATAGCGATTTAATAATTGTGTGGCTCCAGTTGCATTAACTTCACATGAATTGTAATAGCAAGGGGGCAAACCTGGCTGCGTGCCAGCATTTAAATGCTGAAATGACACCAGCAGAAATAAAGTGCATGCAGACAGACAAACTAATTCTGATGTAAAGCTATTGTGGGAGACAGCAAGAAGACTACCTGGAGTGGGAGAGATGTTTTGGCACACAAACCTTTGGTTGAAAAAAAGAACTATTTCCAGAACAGTTATTTCACTCCTAGTAAGGATTAATTTTAAATAAAAAGACAAATGTAACTATATATACATATGTATGTGTGTGTGTACATATATATATGTATACACATGTGTATATATATGTACACACACACACGTGTGTACACACACACACTTTGTGTATAGACTTGAAATAGTTTATCCACTAGACCAAAAGTTATTCAGAGAAAACCTATTTGTTTAAAGATCTTAAGAAAATTGAGCTCACTCAGTTAAAGACAGAGGTCCAAAGAAGACCATAAAATTTGCCTGCTTAAATTCACTGCTAAATTTCCCTGGAGCTCTTTCTTCTTACTCAAGCACAATAAAAACTAAATTTACTCAGTGTCAAAAAGGAAGCTTTTGTTCCCTTTTTTGCTCCCCATGCTCATGTGTTGTACCTACAATCTTTTTTTTTTTCAAATAATACAACATAATTTAATTTTTAAAAAGTAATACTACATAACATATATACAAACATATGGAAAAAGCCCACAAAGCACTATCAAATAAACAATTCAAACTACATTTAAAAAAATGCATTAAATTTTTTAGTCATGGTATCCTTTACTGCTGCATATAAGAACATTAGGTAACAGTGTCTGAAGTGTATTTTTAACTTCCTTCTACCTTTTTAACTCTCTTTCTTCCTGATGACTACTATTACTCTCTTTCTGAGGTTTGAGTGCTACACATAATTTGTTCTTTCAATTTTTTGGCAATTTTTTCCAGTCAATGTACGTGTGAAAAACTGTAATTACAGGGAGAGCTGATAGAACTTCTTATTAACGGTGCTGTCATTTGCTATCATGAAGACCCTTTTTTCAGTTGCTTAGAACTTTGGTGAAGTTTAATTGTTTGTGACGAAAATTTTCGTTGTTCATTGTCTGCCTCAGATGGAATTTTGGGGTGAAAGATGGCTAAAGTTGTACAGCATTTTCTGAAAACTAGGCTATGGGAAGCATATTGTTTGCCCAAGAATCTGGGAGGGAGGGAAAAGGAAATACAGGGAGTAACTAAAAGAAAAGCATTAAGGAACCTGGAACTGTCTGGAGAAGAAAGCTTGAACTTGGAACAAGGAAAAGCAGAACCAAAAACTGGAGCATAAGCATAAGAGACTGGAATGAGGAGACAGACGGGAGGTTTTTTAAAAATTAATAGCCAAAGTTAGGGAGATTGAGAAAGGCATTGCTAGCCAGAGGAGTGACTAAGATTAGCCAGTCAAGAAGGAGCTGGGTACCAGGCTGAGGAATTTAGATTAAGCAGGCAGGTAAACCGCAGCCAAGGATGAAAAAGCAACAGATTATGGTTCTAGAAGGGCCACACATGAGAGAAAACAGGCAAGTTTATTAGCATGGCCTCCCCTGTTAGCTGTTAGCCATCTCATTCTTTTCCACTCCTGTCCTAAAGCTAAAGCTGCCTTGCATGACTGCAGCATGAAGAACCCAGAATCTGTCGCCAGGACATTTATATGAGTGTTCCTAGTTGGTCACCCAGATCTATATGCAGACCTCTATATGAATACTCAACAAGTCCCTGGTTTTACTAGCTGTTTCCCTTAACTCCTTCTGTTTGTTGCCAGTTGTAGAGCAGGTAGCAGCACGGACTGCAAAAGGCAGGCAGTAATAAAGGAGTCAGTTCCTCTAACCCCTTGCCAGGCCCTGTGCTCTAATACCACCCAGTTTTGGGGCAATCCAATGCAGTTGCACACTATCAGCTTGGGATTTCATAGAATCATAGGATGGTAAGGTTGGAAGGGACCTCCAGAGGTCATCTAGTCCAACTCCCGGCATAGCACATATGGGGACTGAACCCGTGACCTTGGCATTAGCACCATCACGCTCTAACCAATTGAGCTAAACCTGCCCATTGGCCATCAGTCTCCTGGCTAGCTCTGCTACCAGTTTTACAGTGCTGCAGCTTCCCATGTCTCTGGAGACTCTGCTACTAAACACCATGTTCCACAGCGGTTACATCAGTGGCTGTTTTGAGATTCTCAAGAAGTATCACAGTATAGCTATGGTTGCTCTGTTTCCACAATGTTTTAGGCCCACTGACTTCCTTAGGATTTCCTTTCATCTTTCTTTGCTTTCCCAGCCGTTCTCATGCCACTCTGTCACTCTGACAAATGCTAGCTTCCCTTTCATCCTTTGATTTAGGGATCTTCCTGAAGGACACTAGTTTTCAAAGAGAAAGACAACACAGGAGACTCACTTTATTATTATTATTATTTTTAATTTATATCTAGCTTAACACACACTGCCTACAGAGTTGCCAGTTAGATATTGCAGTGACAGAAGTGACTCATCCAACTTTCCTTTTCCTTGCAATAAGAATATTATTGGTGACAACCCTGACATCTAAGAATCCTCCTAGTTCCTGGTCCAGTTTTTCCCCCAAAAGATCACAAAATACAGACTAACTCCAGAGACTCTCTTATTTAGCGATGCCTTCTAGCAGATATAACAGAGTTGTATGTGCAGCTCAACTAATTCAGTGTGCTAGAATCATTTTCTTGGGTTTACAGGCACAAAACTTTTGCCCTGAAATGATCAGTTACTACATTCTTAATCTTTGGTGAGACTACCACTATCAAGTAAGTCACTGTCTGCTCCCTACAAGGGCTGTGTCTTTTGAAAGATACAGTTCTTAGAAGATGTTCTCTCCTCTGATGAGAGCTATTAAAACAAGTAGCTTATCTGGTAATTCTAATAGCTTATCTAGTATTTTGATCTTTACCTGGGATGGCTGCCTTCACTATTTTCTTCTGGTTAAACACAGTTTAGATAAATTTCACAGAGAAAAAAACACAGATACTAGACAACTTTCAGTTAAGGGTTTTCTCTTTCTTCCTGGTTTCAATTAAGAAAAAATTTAAACAGCAGCTCTCTGCAGTTACATTCTGTCTGTGATCAGTATATTTGTCAAATACTTTTATCAGCTGTTGCACTGACTGGGCATTACTTCTGACCACTATATAATCATATTCCTCTTTTGTTTTTTTCCTCATCAGTCAGATCTTTTATACATATATTTCTGTAAATCTCCCATGCTCACCTTTGTCTTTGTAGAGTGCACTTTGTCTGGAAACAGAACCTTCTCAGTGAGGTTTTACTGTCCTATTTCTACTGTTTTGTCTCCATCTTAATCTTTGCTATGGCCCTGCTGTAATTTTTCGTATTTCTCAATTTGAAAATATTCCACACTTATAAAATTAAATTAGTTGTTTACTCAAGAAACTACTGATCAGGAATTCTGCAAAGTGTCACTAATAAACAAGGTTTCTGCACACAGACTAGCTGGACACCACCTCTCCTCAGTATACGCGTTTCTCGCCACACTCAAAGACTTCTAAAAATGCTACAGTATATTTCTTGGATATCTGTTCCCCAACCACCAGTGGTTGCAGACAACCACTGTGCAGATACTGCCTACACATGCCTGCATCTCCAAGCCATTATATCCAGCTCGTGACTCATTTCCAGGAGACCATCTATAACTTCATATGTAGTTTCAGATATTTTTATCCACAAGCATCCTATTCTTATATATAAATAATTCATATACATATATTATATACTTTTCACAATTTGATAGGAAATTGCATTGTTTTTCAGTAATAATCTCTCCAAAAGTCTCAGGCAATTCAATTCCAGTGGATACAGTCTTCTCCATCTTTCACCTAAAATTATGAAATTTCTAATTCTGAGCTAGTTATAACTCACACACTGGCACAAACAGTGATGGTTGCTACTTATGTCTGAATGTTGAATTATTCATAATTTGCTCCTTTTTGGTGAACTGTATTTCAACTTTATCTTCTGGTCATGCAGACTGCAACTCCCTCCTACCAGGAGGTTATTCTGACTCACAGTCAGCTGGACACTATCAAATTCTGTTAGGACCAGCTCAGTTCAAGTATTCACCTTTGGTGAGTGCCATCTGTGTTCTTTTCCTCCTACTTCACACAACTTGGCCATCAAGGCATGTAAAATTAATTCCAAGAGCAAGAGAAAAAAAAAAAAATCTGCTGTCTGAAGTTAAAAAGCTTGCCAAAGGGAAAAGCAGCATTAATAAGAAAATTGTAATGCTTATTTACTGCTGGGAACTTTTAAGTATCTTTTTCTAAGTTCTGTAATAACATATTTAGTGAGAAAAAAAGAAATGTAAGATGGATGAAGATGCAACAGTCAGAAACACTGACCCAGCAAAAAGGGATGTTTACCTTCTGCAAGGATATCAGAGCCACTATTCAGGCTGTGTCCTGTTCTCACTCAGAGCAGGAGTTCAAAGTCAAGAGCTTATGGGTAAAGATCAAAGGGCAGACTAACATGGGGGACACTGTTGTGGGTGTCTACTACAGGCCACCTGACCAGGAAGAGAAAGTTGGTGAGGCCTCCAACAGACAGCTGGAAGTAGCCTCACGATCACAGGCTCTGGTTCTCATGGGGGACTTCAACCACCCTGACATCTGCTGGAAGGACTACACAGCAAGGCACAAACAGTCCAGGAGGCTCCTGCAATGCACTGATGATAACTTCTTGTCACAAATGGTGGAGGAGCCTACGAGGAAGGGTGTCCTGCTGGACCTTGTCCTTACCAAAAGAGAGGGACTGGTTACAGATGTGAAGGTTGGGGGCAGCCCTGGCTGCAGTGACCATGAGATGGTGGAGTTCAGGATCCTGCAGGAAAGAAGCAAGGCAACAAGCAGGATTGCAACCCTGGACTTCAGGAGAGCAGACTTCAGGCTCTTCAGAGACCTAATTGGAATAATCTCATGGGTTAAGGCCCTAGAAGAAAGGAGGGTCCAGGAGAGCTGGTTAGTATTCAAACATCACTTCCTCCAAGCTCAAGAGTGGTGCATCCTTATGAGTAAGAAGTGCAGCAAAAGGGGCAGGAGACCTGGATGGGTGAGCAAGGAGCTCTTGGCCAAAATCAGACAGAAGAAGAAAAAACACAGAATGTGGAAGAGGGGACAGGCTACTTGGGAGAATTATAGGAATGCAGGCAGAGTACGTAGAGATGTGGTGAGGAAAGCTGAGGCCCATTTGGAATTGAGTCTGGCAAGGGATGTTAAGGACAACAGGAAGGGCTTCTTCACATACATCAGCAGCAAGAGGAGGACTAGGGAAAATGTGGGCCCACTACTGAATGGGCAGGGGCCCTGGTGACAAGGGATACAGAGAAGGCAGAACTACTGAATGCCTTCTTTGCTTCAGTCTTCACTGCTAAGGGCAGCCCCCAGGAATCCTGCAGCCTGGACGTGAGGGGGAAAGTCTGGAGACTTTCTTTGGCTGAGCAGGATAGGATTAGAGACCTTCTGGGCTGGCTAGACATCCACAAATCCACAGGCCCAGATGGGATGCACCCATGGGTACTGAGGGAGCTGGTGGATGTTGTTGCCAGGTCGCTCTCCATCATCTTTGAAAGGTCCTGGAGAACTGGAGAAGTGCCTAAGGACGGGAAGAAAGCCAATGTCACTCCAGTCTTCAAAAAGGGCAAGAAGGAGAACCCAGGCAACTAAAGGCCGGTCAGTCACACCTCTATCCCTGGAAAGGTGACGGAACAGCTCATTCTGGATGGCATCTCCAAGCATGTGGAAGAAAAGCAGGTGATCAGGAGTAGCCAGCACGAATTCACCAAGGGGAAATCCTGCTTAACCAATCTGATAGCCTTCTAGGATGGAATGACTGGCCAGGTAGACGAGGGGAGAACATTGGACATTGTGTACCTTGACTTCATCAAGGCTTATGATACTGTCTCCCATAACATCCTCTTAGAGAAGCTCAGGAAGTGTGGGTTAGACAAGTGGACAGTGAGGCGGATTGAGAACTGGCTGAAAGGCAGACCTCAGAGGGTCGTAATCACTGACATGGAGTCTAGTTGGAGGCCTGTGACTAGTGGAGTTCCCCAGAGCTCAGTACTGGGTCCCATCCTCTTCAACTTTTTCATCAATGACCTGGATGAGGGGACAGAGTGCCTCCTCAGCAAGTTTGCTGATGATACCAAGCTGGGAGGAGTGGCTGACACACCAGAGGGCTGTGCTGCCATTCAGAGAGACCTGGACAGGCAGGAGAGCTGGGCAGAGAAGAATCTCTTGAGGTTCAACAAGGGCAAGTGCAGGGTCCTGCACCCAGGGAGAAATCACCCTAGGCACCAGTACAAGCTGGGGGCTGACCTGCTGGAGAGCAGCTCTGCAGAGAAGGACCTGGGAGTGCTGGTGGATGACAAGTTGACCATGAGCCAGCAATGTGCCCTTGTGGCCAGGAAGGCCAATGTATCCTGGTGTGCATTAGGAAGAGTGTTGCCTGCAGGTCGAGGGAGGTGATCCTGCCCCTCTACTCAGCCCTGCTGAGGCCTCATCTGGAGTGCTGTGTCCAGTTCTGGGCTCCCCACTACAAGAGAGACATGGAGCTACTGGAGAGAGTCCAGCGTAGGGCTACAAATATGATCAGAGGGCTGGAGCACCTGCCCTATGAGGAACGGCTGCGAGAGCTGGGCCTCTTCAGCCTGGGGAAGAGAAGGCTGAGGGGGGATCTTATCAATGTGTGTAAGTACCTGAAGGGAGGGTGTCAAGGGGATGGGGACAAACTCTTTTCAGTTGTCCCGTGTGACAGGACAAGAGGCAATGGGCAGAAATTGAAGCACAGGAAGTTCCGCCTGAACGTGAGGGGGAATTTCTTCCCTGTGAGAGTGACGGAGCACTGGCACAGGTTGCCCAGAGAGGTTGTGGAGTCTCCTTCTCTGGAGATATTCAAGGCCTGCCCGGATGCAACCCTGTCTAACATGCTCTAGGTGACCCTGCTTGAGCAGGGAGGTTGGACTAGATGATCTCCAGAGGTCCCTTCCAACCTTACAATTCTATGAAAGTAATTCTTGCCAGAACTTCCTCTCCAACAGCACTGATTTTCCACACCGGGCACAAGCAGCAATACCCTCCTTTACTACCATCACACAGTCTGCTTTCAGCTTGCAAATCAGATTCTTGCTTTCCGTCCAAAATTTCTTAAAAAAAAAAAAAAAAAATCTAGTAGGCATGTGTATTTAAAAGTGATAAAAGGACTATTTACCCCAAAATATGTCAGTGAAAATAGCAGCTTCAAAAGAAAATGCTCATTATTAGCAATTAGCTCTATATCATGCAATTCAAGTCTCGTTTTGATTTACATAGCTAGGGGGCAGCTCACTCAGAAGAATTCTCTTATCGCTGAAGTTCTACCAATAAAGTTTACTAAGTTTGAGGAATAAGAATTGGTCTTCCTAGAGTTATTGGCATAAATCCAACAAAAAGTAGAGAAAATTTACATAAATAAAAATTACACTGCCATGATATAGATATACCTAACAACTATACAGGAAACAGCTCAAGAATTTTGGGCCCATCAAGCTGGCAATTTGAACCCTGTTACAATAATGAGAGAACTTGAAAAAATACCCATACAAAAAACAAACGTCTGCAAATTTCTTTATGAAAATCAAGTTTAGGGCTATACCGTAACAAAGGATAATTTACATTAATCTAAGAAGAAAAGGTGTTAGTCTGTAGTACTCCAGACAGAAACTTGGGATAGGTAGGTGGTAGGAAGGCTAAATGCTCTAAAAGATAGGCAGGAGATGGGGAGGGATGGGGCACCACATTTTTATTCTTGCCTTGAACAGAGATGCTCTCATTTAACTGTAAGTTGTGGGACTAAACTAAGGTGAAGATTTTTGGAACAGCAAAGAAGTGGTAAATAGTATTTCACAAAAAGAAGAGAGAGAGAAAGAGAGAATATAAGGTAGGCTATTGAAAGTCTTTTTCCTCCCATGATTGGTAACAGCAAGATCTGTGGCAGATAGAATACAGTGGGATAATGCCAAAATGACAAAGATGATAAAAATGAAAGTATGGGGGGGACACAGTAAGGAAAAAATATTGGAGTCATATATAAAGAAAAACTATTACATGGAAAGACTGATAACACCTTACAGCTTGGACACCATTGTTTTATTCCTCAGGCTCAGGTTCTTGGGTATATGCTTAACTTGGCGCATATATTTTGAACGTACGTTTTGAACAGAATTACAGTATAATAAATCATGAAAAAGGTTAAGCCTTAAAATTACCCAGACAATGGCTTAGAAAGCAAAGTTCCAATTTGATGGGAAGCAAGTAGAAGTGGTGCAGCTAACATCTCATGTACTGAAAACACTGCAAAAAGCATGAACAGACTTTAACTAAATATAGCAATGAAACATGTATTTTCATTCATTTAACTGTAAAGTCTATATTGACAATTAAAGGCACTCAGGAATGGCTTTATTCAGAAATCAGAATGATTATGTACATGTCAAATATCTATTATTTCAGGTCTTACTTGGAAACAGCATGTTCTCAGCCTCTGGGGAAACAGAACAATTAATCACATTGACATAAAAATCACTTTCCAAAACACTGAGAACCAACTCAAGAAATAAGCAAGGATCTTGCCTTTTCTAGTAAAAAGCTCACCTTACGAACACTTGAAAATGGCCTGAAACTAGGCAGGTTTAATGTCATTCACACTTAGCAAATAAATGTTTGCTTTACCAGAGGAGTAGGAAGAGAAATGACAGTCGTATCTTGTTACAGATTTTCACATCAAGATAGTTACAGTCATTCCGTCACTGTCAGATCTGATTATAAACCAGGAATCAGAAAGCTGGAGACTAAAGACTCATCTGAGAAGATGGAACAAGTGACATTGATGAAAACTGCCCATACTGTGTCAGTTTTACAGAAATAGTCATTCAGATCGACAGACTACGGGAATTACAGATAGGAATGTTCTTCCTCTGTCTTTGAAATGTAAATGAAAGACACTGGATTTGTGGAACAGCAATATATTGTGGGAGTCTCCTCATGCTAACAGGCTTTGCGAAGCACAGGATCAGTATTATATTAAACAGAGATCCTTACTAATCCATGGGTTTTCTCTATTATTGGAGAAATCATTTGTATGTCCATTATATACATCCAATTTTTATTCTATAAGAAAAGGAAGTAGTTACTGCTGTGCAGTGTTATGCATGCAGTTCAGGTGCTGCAAGGTCACTCAAACATGTAGATACATGTTCATACCTGAAGTTGCTCCAGAGAAGCTACAGCCCAAAGCAAGTGGTCAACTCTAAAAGGACAAATCCTAGAAAGGAAGGAGGCTTGTTTGCATGGTCTCTACTAGATGCATGGTAGAGGAGTTAAAGAGTTAGCTCTTACTGCTCAAAGGAAAAAGTCACCTTTTAAAATCATCTTTCCCACCACCATGTTACTGAACAAATAAATGGCATTCTGCTCTTTCCTAGTTGTCATGTGTGATTTACATTTGCCATTTACTTTCTACGAATTTTACAGTTTAGCACCTGAATGTTTTGAATGTAAGATGATGCAGGCTAAAAATGGGTATGCTTCAGTTGCCTGATGCTCTTCTAAAACTACAGCCTTTCTGAGCAAATGTTTATATTATAGAAACAGCAGGTGGTCTCAGTCTTATAAGCAAACCACACAGCAACACGTTCTAAGTCCATTCCAAGAACAACAGCTCAAAGAAGAGGCAGATGTGCACACACCGCACTTCACAGAGTACTTAATTCTAATTTGGGAGTTATGTGGGCCCAAATCCATATCTGTTCCTTCACGCAGAAAAGAGTATGCAACCACATGCAGGGCACTATCTCCTGTAAGATCCAACAAAGAGTCTCTCCTTGAAATGTGCTAGGAGCAGGAGTAGTGGCTCATCAGGACAGAGCAAGTTTAATTTCATTCTCTGTGAACTGCAAATGCAATTTCTCTTGTCATATCCTGGGAAAAGTACAGCAGTAAAACTATCCTCCCACTGCAGATTTACTAAAGTGATTTTTTTAAAAATGAATGGAAACAAGAGAGTAGGAACTCCATCGCAGAATTAAACTCTATCACTTACAGATTTCTTTTTCAGTTGCACTGTCTAATCTAGAAGTTTCAGTCTGGCATTTCACAAGAATTTCTTTTCTTTCAGCCATCACTAAAGATAAAAAAGAAAAAAAAAAACTTTGAAAAACAAAAGTCATTACACAAAAAAAACAAAATAATCATATTCCCTGTCCTGCCACAACATTTTCCTTTATGGGATTTTCTGCTTTCACTGCCTACATTCTTCACCTGAAGTCAAACCCTCTCTCTGTTTATAGCATCACAGAGGTTACTGTGGAGATGATTATGATGTACAAAGCCAAAAGTCATAAGTTCAAATTTGGAATGAGCACCCAGTATCTGATGAAATCCTTCTAGAGTAGTATTAGAACAACAACAAAAAAAAAAAAAAAAAAAAAAAAAGAAGAAGAGAGAGAGAGAGTATGTACATTGAAAATAATAAAAGTGACTGTTTCCTATCCAATTTCATTATCATAGATGTTTTTAGATATGTAGCTATAATGGTAGTGGAGACTAAGTGCTAAACCATACATATGGAAACCAGCATAACATGAACAGACAGTGCTAACACAGATGGCAGCAGAGTTCCTAACCACGCTCTTCGGCAGTGCCTGCTGTGATTGCTATCTTCTTCTGTAGCAAAAACATGCAAACAATGAAATATGGTATCCCAGATACGCACTAGGCAGTGCTGCTCAGAATATGAAAGCACTTAACGTCACCCTTCATGCAGCACATTTCTCTGTATCAGATTTGATATTTAGTTATGACCAGAGAACACAGTATCTTGAAATAGCTATTAATTCATTATAATTCCTTCTGCTACAAGACTTGCTCTCATCCACACACATTCTCACACATACACACATCTAAAAATACAACCGTTCAAGTATAGGTACTAATCTCAACAAAGATGTTAAGTATTTTAAATAGGAGCAATCTGGCTTGCTGTTTGCATCACAGAAAGTCAGACTTGCCAAACTTTAGCCACCTTGGAAGTAGATACAGTCCTTAACTTTTCCCTGCGTTAGGAAAAATACAAATCATTTAAAGTAGCTGAATTAGTTTCTAAACACATTGCCCTGATCTCGACACCTGAAGAATTGCTACATGTACTGGGGCTATAACCCTTTGTATTCTCAATATCCACCTGTGAAGAAATATTAGTATCAAGAACATAAATTAGAGAAATCAAAAAGCTACATATACTCTTTCTCCCACCCCCCCTTTGAAATACAGTTTAGTAGGAGGAGAAGTGGTTCCAAGTTAACCAAAATCTAGGTCCAAGGAAAACTGTGGATAAAGATTCCTGAATCAGAACAGTACAAATATATAAGCTTATTCCTCTATTTGAAAAAAAGAAAAATCTGCAAAAAGCAGGGTAGAAAAAGGTAGAGTCAGATATTAGACTAAAAAAACCCACACACAGTCACAATACGAGTGAACAGATTTTTCATAAGTGAGATTTTACTGATCAAAAACTCAAGGAAAACTGTAAAATATTAAGTATGGGAAGTAATCCTCTAAATATTCAGCATGAGTGCTTTGAGGGTACCTGTGGCCCAATATATCCTATGTATGATTGCAGAAGTGTTAACAAACCAACTATACTAAACAGCTGAATTTATAATATGAGACAATGACTGCTAATAGCAAATATTATGAAGTGTCTGCTTGGAGAGGAACACAATACTTTTCTATTCCAGGAAAATATAATAGCAGCATGGCCATACTACTGGATATTTGCTGCATTGCTTGACAGTTTCTCACATAACATTATCATCTGGAAAGCAATGAAATTCACTGGTGGATTTGTCCATAAGATGATGACCACGATGAGATGGAACTGCAGTTTTTTCAGTGAACATCTTTAGACTTTCTCCTGTTGCACAATGAAGAAAACCAGTGGTAAGTTCTTTCTTGCTTTGTTAGAACCTGCCTTGGTAGGCCAAATGCTTGAAGTAATTTAGACTGCATATAGCTGCATTATTAACATAAACAATTGACCATCCCCCAGGCTTCTTCAGTGCTAACTGAAATCAATACTTGGACTGGGAGCAGCCAGCCATATACAACCTATGGAAGTCTAATGTCATCCAAATTAGGAAAGGAGAAGACCATGCTTTGTCTTCCTAAAGCAGTTCCTATATTCTAAAGACCACTGTTGTCCAGTTCTAAGGGGGATTTGCAGAACCGAGTATCTCTTGGAATTCCAAATAGCTGTGACAGCCAAAAATTCAGACCTTTAAAACTTGAGGATTGCATTCTCACCCTGTTTAACTCAGGCTTGAATATTATAAGCCATATAGTAATGATATCAAGACTCAATTATCTGAACATCTTAAATTTAAAAATGATGGAGGATTCTTGGGAAAACATTCTGCCCAGTACAGAACACAGTGATTCATCTCTGTTGCGATTCTGGTTGCTGTGAATACATCACAAGGATGCCTTCATCTCTCTGCATATAGTTTCTGGTTACCACACCTCCTTTTGCTTACCTCCTAAAAAAATATATTACTCATATCCATTTCTTGTTCAGCAACAACTATGACCCACAGTGACTATCAGACACAAAGAGGAAGATGGTGAAGACGCCTAGTTACACAATGTGTGAATGAACTCAATCCAACTGCTGGAGAAAGAGCGTAAGTGGTCTCTACTTCCCATTCCTCCTACTCACTACAAATGCCAGCTGTTTAGAGCACTCAGTAGTTTCAGAGTTTCACAGTAGTAGATACTGAGCTAGATACCAGAGTGGTTTATACAGCAGAGCTCAATTCACTCACTGACAGTAACAAGTCTTTGCTCTCACTTCTTCACATAGGACTTAAGGTCGTTGTTGCAAACAGTTCTACTTAAATCCGCCTTCAGGAGAAGGTTCCATTCACTGATTCCTGTGCCACATTTCTACTTTTTAATGCTTTCTACAAGGGTATGGCACCTTTTCATGAAAATTGGCCATCTATAGCACATAAAAAATATTCTTAAACACATCACCCAAGACAATATCTTTACACTTTAATTTAATGCTTCAATATTTTGATCACCACTAATTTAAAAATACATCAATGAAACGCAACATATCAAACTGAACCTACACTATCAGTATTCCTGGCTTAACTGTTATAGACATGTATTACAAATCTGCTATGACTTCATATAATTACAAAGTTGAACCTTAACAGAATAAAGATATTCCAGGTTTTATGATGGTTTATCCTTCTGTTGCTCAGAACAACACTGGGTAAAGTCCAGCCCAAACACATATGGGAAAGCAGTCGGAGTTGCCAGGGTTCCAATCAACTATTATGGCGACATGATGAAACAAATTCAGTGCATAAACAGACATTCCAAGTTCAGTTAATGGACAAGATGATTCATTGTTATAACATGGCAAGGCTAAATGGAAAGACAAAGACAGGGACAGAAAACTGAATACCCAGACTGGAAACTTCCAGATGTGAGTATAAAATGCCCCTGAGCCATGGTTACTCGAAATATAAAATACTTCATCAGAATATACTAAAATGAGATAGTTTCTATAGTTCTGTCAGAGTAATCATTTCACATAGTTTCACAAAAAAAAAAAAAAAAGATCAAACAGCAAAAGCCATATAATGAAGAAAGATTTTTTTTCTATCTTTAAAACACACCTTGCATTTACCAGCAGTGATTTGTGACCTCTGATTAAAACTCTCCAAATCTTCTTTAATTTTTTCAATTTTTTTTAAGCTTCTTATAGGATGCAGAGAAAGTCTTTGGTTTCTTCATTATAATTCTGTGCAGAAATTAGATTCAAATGAATATCATAAAACTGTATTTCCAGTCCACTATTGAGTTCTAGATGGTAGGTTTGCCATTCTATTGTAAATTCAGATTTAGAATAATCTATGGCTTTGTGGGTCTGACTATTTATTTCTAATTAAATCTAAGCAAGTTGTAATGCTAGGGTTGTATCAGCATCATAAATAACCTCTTTGATGAAAAAGGAGGACAAAAAAAAGAAAAACAAGAAAAAAAAAGCATGTTCAGCCATGTAATAAGAATTTATGGGTTTTACCATGTACATTTCTGGCCAAGAAGAGTATTGCCTTTTTTCTTTTTTTTTTTTTTTAAGTAATAACATTATGAACTAAATTGAAAAATATTGCTGAAGCCAAGCATTCAGATTTTTCAGACATCAAAAAAATTAGAGACTGTAAAGCATCATTATCAAGGGTTTGAGTTAGTGATGGCTCTAAGCTCCAGCAAAAAAAGTCAATGGAACTTTCAAATCACACAAGCTCTTTATGAATTTGTATAACATATTTACTCTGATTAAGCCGAGTAAAGAAGTATCAGCTGATGCTTACATCAAGGAAAAGGTTAAGTTAGTTAAAACTTGCTGGGTAAACCAATCATTCTTGCTCTCCAGGTCAAACCCTTTACCCATCTGCTTGCTTAGATTGACAAATTTTCACAACAAGATCATCACACTGTACGTGGCAAACCCACACTCACTGCCTATACTAAGAGGGCCTCAACTTCAGCTGTGGCTTTGAAGTGATACTACAGTAGAAAGTAACACCAACATTCAAACAGTATGAACCTACAGCTTACAAAAATGTTATATGATCTAAAATCTATGTGCAGATTAAACAAGTTGATCAAAGAAAGCGAGTTTACTTGCTTCAAGAAGAAAACTTCTGTTACGGTATTTTGATCAGACATATATAACACCCTACATGAATTTCAGACGTTTACTTTTACAAATACAATAATAAGCCACATGTAAAAATTGAGGTGTAGAGAACTGTACCTCCAGCATAACAAAAGATTTGGTTATGATACCTGAATATGACAAAGGATATTACTTCCAGGAGATGAAGGAGGAAAAAAAAATGAACAAGCCAGCAGAAAACACTAGAGTGCACACTTGAATATTTCATTAAGAAATGTGTGAAGATAAGAACATCTGAAATTGGAAAGCTCAAGCACAATTTATAGGTGTCTTCATTTCTCTACTGTTAATTCTAGAATTAGTCCAGTCCAGTAGTACCCAAAAGTTGTTAGCATACATGCACACATCTAAGCATATACATGATGCAAACGATAGACAAGTTTGTACATTCTTTTCTGCCTCTACATTCTTTAATTAGTTCAATACAGTTAAATAAATCTAGCTCTACATAGCACTAACTCACTGACTACTACTTTTACCTCCCTACAACCTTTCTTTTAATCTCAGAAAGAACAACATTCAAACCAAATTGAGACAATAGTTTTAGTGTTGTTCAGAGACCACTCTAGATAGGTTAAGCCTAAAATTAGTCAGTAGGTCCAAGTAAAAGAAAAAGCTCTGTGCTGCTATAGCTCACAGCTATTCAGCCTACCTGGGCGTGATCCAACATATTGGCATGATACCAACCAATTTCATTGGGCTGGATGAGGCAATAGGGAGGACTTCCATTCCCTAGTCTAAAACTGGCACGTTACGCAAGCACTAAAAATCAAATAATTTAAGTAGCAATAATTTTGCATTTAAAATATCATCTATGTGCATGCACGTATACACACACACTCCTACATATATATCCCACATTATTTAGGTACGCTACTTTCCTCTAGTAATTGTTTTAATACTAAAGATGCAGAGCTACTTTTTACTACCAAGCTTTCACATAGCTTTAAAAATGCATATGAAATATTACTTTCTTTCCAGAAGTTATTTTTGGTGGTGACAAGTAATTTGAACATTTTTCTGATTCACAGCTTCTAGTCACAAACCTTCCTGCTCCTACAGTGACACAACAACAATCTTTTTTCAACACATGAAAATACTTAGAAGTTTTCTTAAGTATTACTGTAAAACATTACTTGACTTACAGTGTGGCTTCTATTATGGTACTCTATAACATCTTCTACCTGGACAGTATTTGTAAAAGAAATCTGGCTGTAGCCATCCATCTAGATTTTCAAGCTCTTGTGGAAATTTTAGATTTAAGGTGCCAATGTTAATCCAATATTAAATTGTTCAAAAACAAGCTTTTTACAAGAGCACCAATATTCATCATCTTACCAGGATCCTGAACTTTTTGCCAAAGTCTGGACTAAGACTAAGCCTACTGTCTAAATCAGAATGGGTGAAAATGCTAGCCCTGTTTTATATTGTCCTAATTCCGATTTTCTGTATTTTCATGCAGTGTGAACCAAGAATTTTTGTACATGAATCATAGGAAAAATTTTGTGCTGTAAAATACATGAAAAGTATAGGAGAGTCAAGTCACTATCCCATAAGTATATGGTTCGATTATGAACAAAGCATTCATTTCTTTACTTAAAACTGGTATTTTTTTAATTAAAATGGTAAAGACTGCTTGAACAAACTTGATATGAAATAGCCCCGTGGAAAAATAAAATGACAGCTATATTTACCTATATAAAATGTTAGAATGCCAAAGGTGGAAAAGAGCTGCAACTCAGTTCTGCTAACTAGCAGGTTTACTCAGTGCTAACAAATGCATTTGTAACCACAAGTGCTCACAACTTAGTACTCATGCAGCTCCCAGAAACATTATATCCTTAAAGGGATGATTGGATAAAGATTTTTTAATCCAAACATACATCATAACATGTGCTTGGTTCTCAGTTGATGTCAATCATAATAGTACCACTGAGATCCACAGAGCTATGCTACTTTACACCAAGAGAGGCTCACAGCTAATTAAAATAGCTTTGCTGCAAAAACAGAACAGGAAAGAACAGCATTATTTCCCCAAATTTAAATTATTTCATATTTCTGATATCTCCCAGTTCTGTTATGGGATGTGAATAGTTCTTGCTTCATTTCGGTAATTGCATGCATGCATGCATGCAAACCTGTAAATCTGTTTGCCACTTAAAAAAAATGCTGACAGCTCATATATCACAATTTTATTTTTAGGCGCATCTTACTTATAACCCCTATAACTTTAATTTACCAATGACTCCACTGTGGAAAATAAAGTGTTTCCATAAATTGAAAATTTAAGCGTACAAAAATGCTATTGCTGCCCTCATCTCCCCCCCCCCTTTTTTTCCCCTTTCTCTCTCTTTTTTTTTTTTTTTTGTTTTGTTTTGTTTTGTTTTGTTTTAAACAGACTTCACTGTAGCATACAATTAGCATTAGGGACATACAAATTAGGTCTACCTTATATTTGGGGTTGCTAATGGATAGTAACCTTGTAAGTCCAGTGCACCTTGGAAAGGCAGCTCAGCAAAAAGGGATTATCCTTAAAGTATAGATGAAAATTAAGATGCAACATGCACCAGTGTAATTTAATGTTTCATGTTGTTAAAGCAATTACTTAAATGAAACTTCATGAAACACAAGTAACCACAATGCTGACTGAAGAACAACACTACACCTTTCTGTTAATTCCAATCAGAACCAAATTTTAAAATATCTCCTTAATTTAACTAGTTTATGATATAGTTATTTTGGTACTATTTTAATAAATTTTGCCATAATTGCATGACTAGTTCAGTCAAAGGTTTTCAACCTGGCCTCACTCCTTATACTGGCTCTTCTCAGGTCAGTGGCAGAATTCCCACAAACTTCACTGCGTCCAGGATTTTAGTCAAAGTGCCTTCCACGAACAACGGGTCTTGGAACTTAAAGAGAACGTACCAACTCTCTTTTTTATTCTCGTGTTTCCCCACTGCTAGCGTTACATGCAGAATTAATAGGAAAAATAATTACTACTTTTTCTTAAGTCATATTTTTATTCTGTAACTGCGTAACACTTCCTTTCCCGCAAAGCCATTTTTTCTAGAGTTTTAGGTTTTTGATACCCACTGACAAACCCTTCACTCAGACTGTTAGTCTGCTTCCCCCTTGCCTCCTGAGAAAAGGCACAAACAAGCGAACGACAGAAAAGGAGGCATGCCTCTAAAATCAGTGTAACCCAGAAATATTCAGATGATGGTCGGTACCAGAAATAACAACTACTTTTTTTTTTTTTTTTTTTAATTTTAGATCTGCACTGGGTGGCATTACTTTAACAGCAAGCACCTTCTTCGGAATGAAACTGCTCAGGACTCCAGGCTCCCTGTCAGCACACCGCTTTTGCCGTCAAGATTACTGCGTGTATTACAGCGCTGCATGTATTTCTGAAGGAGTACTTTCTGAGAGTTTGCCAAATTATTTCCTTCGCAAACGGCACAAAGTTACTTTGCAGGCTGACATACCCAGCAACTAACAGCACAAATCACAGCAGAACTCCAACATAATTTTAAGAGTTCCTTTTGGCATTGGGGGTTAGGTCAGAGACTCGTGCAACGACACTTACCCAAACAGTGGTCTTAAAACCCACAGAGAACGAAGTGCTAAAAGAAATTCTAGTGAGATCTCCAGACACTCTGACCCGTATCCGTGAACAGTTGGGTTTGTTCATCAAAGCAGACAACAGTGACAGCCAAGTGGTACAGTAAGGAAACTACACATGACAGATTTGGCTCCGGGTGACCAAATTCACCACTCCCCACACAACAGGTCATGAACCTAAACGCTTAATAGTTCATATATCACCATTTCCAGCTATATTCTCAAAGTCCGAATCTGGTTTTGGAAGAACTGCTCGTGCACACTTTAGCCTTAGAAAAAAGCATCTATCTCCCCGAACAAGTAACGAGTGAAAAGAGCACAGGGGTAAGTATTTTTAACACTGCTTCCCAAGCGTTGGAGACCTGACATACACCAGCCAAGAAGATTTCGAGGGCTCTTCCCGGATGTATTGGCGTCTGACAGCCTGAAAACGCTTTCTGCAACAACCAAAGAGCCTCCAGCAAAGCAAGATGCCACAGCCCAGGCGAACGCTGCTCCTCTCTCCCCCCTGGCCCCGGCAGGTGGTAAACACGAGGCATGCGGAGTCCGGGCGCAGGCGACCGCGGCAGCGCGACCGCTGCGGCGACGGAAGAGATCCCACCCCCCAAAACGGGACAAGCGGGCGAAGCAACTCGCAAATAAGTTGGCCGCGGCTGCGCCCGGCGCAGACCTCGAGGCTGCGAGCGACCTCGGGGCGGCAGAGCCGCGGGAAGAGCCCGCGCAGCGCCGCGCCGCGCCGCGCCCGCCGGGAGGGAGCGGGGCGCCGCTACGCCCTTACCGTGCCGCGGCTGGGGCTTGCCTCCCGGCGGCTTCTCCCTCCTGCCGCCCGCCGCGCTCCTCATCCTCCAGGACGCTGCTCCCCTGCCCAGCGCGCCGGCCATGCCGCGGGCGGGCGGGCGGGCGGCCCCGCTCCCAGGCTGGCGGGCGGCGCGCTCGCAGCGCCGGCGCGGGGGGAGGACCCGCGGCACGGCACGGCACGGCACGGCACGGCGCGGCGCGGCGCGGGCAGGGGGCGGGGGCGGAGCCGGCGCGGGGCCCCGCTGCCCGTTTGCGGGCGGACCCGCCCCGCAGCCGCCCCGCCCGCGCGGTGTCAATCAGCGCCGGGCGGCCGCGGCGGGGGCAGCGCGGCGCCCGCCCCGCGCAGCGCCCCCGCTCCCGCGCAGCGCCCCGGCTCCCGCGCAGCGCCTCCGCTCCCGCGCAGCGCCCCCGCCCCGCGCAGCGCCCCGGCTCCCGCGCAGCGCCTCCGCCCGCCCGCCCGCAGCGGCGTTTCGGCCGCCACCGCGGCTGGCGGAGAGGCGCGCCGAGGCAGCGCGGCGTGTTTGGCTCGAGTACGGCGAGCATCGCATGGGGCTATGGGTGGCTTCCAGGAGCGGAGCACTTCCGCGCTTGGCAAGCGAGAGTTCTCGGCATCAGCCTCCTTCTCCCAGCTCACAAGTCCTCCTACAACACCTTGACTGCAAAACATGTGTAAATTATCTTTTGCCGTCAAAATCGTTGGTTCTGCACACTCCTGACTCCAAAACGATGAGTAACTCAACCTGAGATTCCCGCTTCCCACACGCCACACCACCACGCACAGTGATACAGCAACCTGCCTGACCTCCGCAGAGTGCCTGCAAGGCTTCTGGGGACCACCAGGGCAAACCTGCTCCTCGCCAGGCTCTTTGCCCGGGCCTTCGGCATTTTTTTGTAAAACAGTACGTGCAGTGTAAGGAATGAAATATTCACTGCTGTTTTCTGTCTACTTAAAATCAGATGTACTGATTAAAAAGTTTCAGGCACAGAAATGGAGTATTAGCAACTTTCAAGCAAGAAAACATAGTTTAAAATGCAGTTGCAGTCCTGAGGATTTGGCAGAGCAGTATGTCTCATAAGTACAAGTATGTGTAAGGTTTTTTTTTTTTTTTTTTTTTTTTTTGGTAATCTTGATAATAAATCCACTTGTGTGTCAAATTACAGCAATGACTGCAGCAACTCTGAAAAGACATTCCACTGTTGATGTTTAATTTTGTATATTCATATTTATCTGCATATCCTCAGCACCTCCACCAGGCATATCATTCTTTCTATCTGGACACTTTGAGATGCAGAGAAAATGCATGCAGGATTCCCACTGATTTTTCTATTGAAAGAAAAATAAAACCTCCTTTCTGTGCCACTGCATTCCGTCGGTGTTACCTTGACTTCAAGAAGCTTGTGGAGAAAGATAATTAGGATACATCGATATCATAACTTTAAAACTTTTTTGTTGGAGATGGACTCAGAAACTAGCTTTTAATTTGTTGGTGGTGGTGGTGTAGAGAGCCCCTCTTTGGTGCTGAAACTCAAGCAGCCAAGGTGTAAAGAAGACATAGCCTAGGATGCAACAGCGTTGTCTTGTCCTTTGGTTTAAAATTACCCACTTTTTTCGATGGTGATCTCCTACCATGGCCTCTGCTAATCATGTCATCCTCCTCGCCTTAATTTCCCCCACTATTCTGCCTCACCTGTGAATTCTGGCTCATAATATTGAATCAGTCAGATGTTCTGGGCACCAAAACTGATGGTGTTTGAACACTGCATTAGAGAGTGGTTTTCATTAGCACTCAGAATGATTCATGGGAACAAAGATCACCGACCTTGACCTGACATGTACAGCTATACCCTGTGGTGATGGATGTAATAGAAAAAACAGTTAGATATAACTGCTTATTCCCTCTTAGAGTGTTGCTCTTACCCAGTTCCACTGGATTATAATATAAATAATGACTCATTTGCTTACCCTAGTAATATCACATTTGGAAACCTGCTATTCATCTCTACTTGAAGAATCTTGAATAAATATAGCCCCAAAATGATTGATTTAAATCAAATATATTTCTATCACTTTATCCTGTTTCTAATATTATTGATATTGACTACACAAGTGGATGTATGATGTATCATTTCACTGCTGTTCTACATTAGGTTTTTTATAGTGAGTAGTCTTTTGCTAAATGTGTTTTCATAACAGTATTTACACAGGGGAGGAAGAAGAGGAAAAAACAAAAGAAAATATATCTGGAGAAGAGCCCACTCTCCTCATACAAAGAATATGAAACTCTTACAGAAATTATTTGGAATGCAAACAATGAAAAAAAGTATGAAAATGTTTTGTAGAGAGAGTAATATTTTTAAATGATATAAAAGTATATACTATTAAAGACAAGAAGTAAGTAAGGGAAAGGAAAAGTCTGCAGTAGTTGTATGTGGAATTAATATTCTGAAATATGTTTAATAAAGAGAAAAAAAGCAAAGAAAGATACTAATCTTGCATACTTGTATTTGTCTTGTTGAAAGATATTTTTGCAGAAACTTCCACAGCTGAAAAAATAATCAACCTCTTCTTGAAAGATTGATTTTTCTATAATCAACATTTAATAAGATTTTTTCTTGCTTTTTTCTTTTTTTTTCCAAAGAAGTGAAAGACACAAGAGACTAGTATTATTGTACAGTGTGGTGCTTATGATTTAAAGGACTCTCACGCTTATTCATTATATGCAACAAAAGGTGTAATGCAGAATATGAGCAGCCTCTGTTAATAAAAAAGGTACAGATATCATAAAATGATAATACAGAAATGTTATATAATACCTCTATGGATCATACTTTCATTCCCTTAGTGAGGCATTATAAGTCGCAAGCTAATTTTTGTTTATTTTATTTATGATTCTTGCTCATTTAGTGTTGAAGGTGTGCAACTGTTTTCATGTATTAATTTAGGATTGGTTTTCCACTGGCAAGGTAGTATCCAGATGTCACGTCTGCCTGTTAAATGTGGTTTTTGCATAGATTCCTTAAATGAACTGCTGTCTTGAAACAGAATAAACATGGAAATATACGTTCTAAATTTTGCTTATATTGAATTGATTTATTCAGACTTTTACATAGGAGCATTGCCATGCTTGTTTATTTGCTTAAGCATATTTGTTTCACCTAAGAATAATATGGAAGAATTTTTGATAGTACCATTTCTCAGTGCCAAGAATATTACACTCATTTCCTTTGGAAAGCAGCGTACATAGTACCTTCTGCCTTGTTAGTCTGTCTAAGGACATGACCTCAAATTTATAACTGGTAAGGCTTTAGCTCAATCCATGGTAGCAATCCAGCTCAAATCTGGAAATCTCCAGGCAATTCTGTCCTGCTAATCTTCCAGCCCGAAACATTTTGGCAACCTGCTTGTGGTTTGCCATTGACAAGAATTTCCTCTTACTGTCTTTTGCTACGGAAGATGGATATCCTCTCCCATCTCTGACAAATAGAGATGAACTAGCCGAATGATACCAAACCCTTACAAAGCCCCAGTCCACATTCCACGTCTGTGGGAATCTGTGGCAGGCCGGGAAAGGCCTTCAGGTTATAATGCATGATGCACATAGGCTAGTGATTTTTTCCTGGACAGAGCAATGATAAAGCAACTAAACTGGTCCTGTACCCCAGCTTGCTACTTCTCAGCAACCTTAGCTATTCATACATGGCTTTGGGTCAGCCTGCTTACGCTCCTCATATATTTACTTGTGCTAGAGAAATTAGAAAAATGATGCAGATAGCTTCAGTATAAAGCAAGGCAAGCCTCAGAGCAGGAATTAGGCTGGGGTGGCTCTTGTCTTGGGGATAGCAGTGCCCACCCCCAGCAGGACTTTATAATCTCAGTAAACTCTTCCTAAGTCTTATTTCTCTCTTGATCTAAGAGCAGCTGTACACATGCTAGCATCAAGCCCAGTGAAGACAGTGTATCTGCTTGGCAGGCAGCAAGTATCCCCACCTGCTGAAAAGCATGAGAGGCTGTTTGAGGACAACTTCAAGGCTAACCTTAAAGAAGTCATCATCTTCTGCCTCCTATGCTCCTGACTGTTTCATGGTCCTGGGGGTGGGCTTAGAGGACTAGATACTTATCATGCACTTGACTTTTTAAAAGCTTTCTTGTAAGCATAATGTCACTTCTACTCCTGGAAACTAGAGAAGAGTGAACCCAAGTGATAAAATGTTGCATTAAAAAGAGACTTCTCTCTTCTCTAAACCTTGCGTATGTTTCTTTCAATGCATCTCTGCTCCTTCAATTATTATGCGCAATAGAAGAAAATTGTCATTTTCCAGCAAGTGGGAGAGAAAGGATGAGCTTCCAATGGATGGAATGGAACATAACAGTTCATAAACTATGTCTAGCCTTTTCAGGCAACACAGAATTTGATCCAGTTTTCTGTAAAAAGGAATTAAGGGTGTGCCCAAAGAGTCTGAGGGTGCTGGATGGACCACGGTTATGCAGAATTCCAACTTTATGTAAAGGAGGAATAAATATGGCGATTCAGAAAGCTCACAGGATAGGGCTTGGACTTCAGAGCATTTAGTTACTATTCTGGAAAGCTGAGATTGAAATTATCCTGTTCCATGTTGAAACTCCTGCGAAAAGCTGATTTTACTCAGACTTTGATCAAAGAACATGATTTCAGCCTTCAAGGGAACAGCATTCAAAAAAGTATACTGGAGTATTGTAATGGGAGCAATGATAGGATTCACTGCAGTGTGTAAACACATACAACCTGATCACAGGGAACTACTTGAATCACAATCCAATCAATCTGTTATCTGTGATACTGTTGTGGGGCAGAGGTGTCTGCACGTTTTTATCTTTTCATCCAGTATACTGAATAACTACAAGATCTATAACCGCAGGTTCATTTATCCTCATACCAATGTTTAAGCTATTTCAAGATCTCACCGCATAATATAGAGCAGGCTGTTGAAACTGCAAGTGCAAGTGCATCACTAACCCAGTGAACAAACATTTAGGGAGACAAGAACATGTATTTCAAGGTACTACCATTCAGTATTTCACAAATAAAATGAGAAGAATCTAAAAAATAATAATTGCAAAAACAAGTGTAGAGAAAAACTGAGTATTTACTGTTCTCTCAGGTCATGTAAGAACTGAAGCTCAAAACTAGTGTAAAAGAAATTTCTGTTTTCAAAACTATTAAATTTTGAGGGGTGCCTCTTAGTCACTCGTACTAGCTAATAAATTGCTCCTCAATGCCTGGATCAGAAGACAAATATTCTCTAGAACACACAAGAGACAGGATCCCAAGAGGATAAATTACTTTCAGGTATTTGGTAGCTCTTCTGCTTTGGATATCCCAGGAATGGGATTTGAGATAAATACAGAGCAAAATTTGCCCTAGGTTCTCTAAGAGAAGAATTAAAAGATAAAGGGCTAAATTCAGCTTATATTTACCCCAGTTGAAGGATTTAAGAAATAAATAGCTATAGCCAGAAACTTAAGACAGTTCTTCCTTTCTACTTTTCCTTTCCATAACTATATGGATTTTCCTTGAAATTCCTGAATCAGTAAGCAAACATCTATTTATTGGTTTGAGAGAAAATTCCTATTTATTCCTTTCTGACATATTTTGTGTGATCTGTAAATCTAACAGATGATTTCCTGTGTTGGTTGCCAGTCTATCTTAGTGTTCTACTTGGTCTCTGTTATAAATAAGTGTTTCCCTGTCACCGTTTCAGAAATGAATTCGCTGTGCTTTATACATACATACATATATATATATATATATATATATATATATAAAAGTAGTGATTTTTTTCTCTAGTACTAGTATTATAGATTGAAATCAATTTAACATAGTAGAACTGACTATAGAATTTGGCAAAGAATTTAATCATTATGAGTGGAAGTGTAAATTTTGTATCCCAACTAGAAGAAACCTATTGCACTGCAGTGGGAGCTCACACTGCTAAAAAAGGGCTAGCTGTTTTTCACCTGTCACCTTCCTGAAGGTTCAGTGAATCAAGCACATTTTTAGTTTCTATTCGCAGCTCTGTAGGAAATTGCAGAAAACCGATTCCAGGGGCTGCAAAAGGAATGTACTGAAAGAAATATTGCCTCACCTGGCTGTGCATTTCTCTGCCAAAGGCTACAACATCTGCATTGTCCCTCTGGCATAAGTTAGGTTGCATCAGCCTGCAGAAAACCTCATATTGACTTTATGGTATTAGTAACTCCAAAAGGTTTGTTTGTCTTTTGTTTCTGTAAAAGATTTTAACTCTCTGTTCCACTGGAGCTATGCTTGAATACGGCCTCTAGGACTGGGCTCTCACTGTAGCAGCTAAAAGCCCATCAGAAACAGCCAATACAACCTCCTTACTGAGTAACACATTAATATAAGTAAATTCCTAAAGTTACTGGGGTCTAATCATCCACTAAATCTACTACAGCTACATTATACAGTTCTCCCCTGGCTTTTAGTCAAAAACAGCCAATTTAGATGTTTTTGGTAAAGAGAACACACTAGTGCGAAGCCACATGGAAAAGATAGATTTGCAGCTTTTAAATATATTCTTAAAATTATATAATTTGGTCTATTTAATTCTCTTTCAATAACAACCTTATTATTGGCAGAGATGTTTTACATATTTTAAAATAAGTATAAAAAGGTGTCTAACAAGAATTCCAGCATAATTTTAAGACAGAACACCACGTACCTCCATATAAAATCAAGGGAGAAAAAGCAACCAAAAATTTCCTGAAAAGAAATATGGAAATTTCTTTGGAAATTAAGTGTATGCAAAATCCATGATCGTCAGTATTTGTTCTTTTTCTTTGGCTAGTACCTCACTAGTCATGATAGCAAAAACATTCTTTAAATCCCCAGTTGTCTCCATCCTTCCTCAAATTTCTCTTGTGTTTCCACTGCTCCCTAGTGGAAACATTTCCATTCAGGGTTTACTTTTTAATCCCTTTTGCTTTTGGACCCACGCAGTGCTCAAGGATCATTTGGTCAAGGACACAGCCAAAGCTGTGTCACATTCGCTATCTGAATTCCAGCAGATTGGCACTGATGATCTGACCATCTAGCAGAGACTACTGACTACTCTTACTCGCTCGTTCCAAAATTATAGCATGACGCCTCTGTCTCACTCCTTCCTCCTTTTTGATGTGCTACAAAAATAACTCTCACAGGACAATGGCACATGGTGCTTAACTTTTCTGAAACCTGTTTGCACTGTGTAATAGAAATTCTGCGGTTTTGCTCTTTTGGCCTCTGCAGGCTTCCGAGAGGGAAGGGTGACATTTAGACCGCCAGCAGGAGGCTTATCGATGTTGCCTTTTCCCTGTGAAAACTTTTCTCTCAACATACAAAACAGAAAAATAATCTCGTCCTGGATGAGAAGCAGATGCTGGTAACGTTCACAGCTGTGATGCACGTCAGGTCATGTGCTGCCGAGTTGGTTGGCGCATCGCACAGCTGGCAGGGAGCAGAGCTGTTTGTGTGAAATGCTACAACAGGGTTGTCGTCAGCACTTCACCGCTGCATCTGCAGCCGCGGGGGCCTGTGGACACCGGTCAGCTCTGAAGGCTGCATTTTGGCCTTACCTGTGGGATTTTTCAGCCTTAGTCAAAACAAGCACTTCCAGGGTACTGCGGGAACAGAAAAAAAAAAAAAAAAAAAAAAAAAGAAAAGAAAACAAGGTCCTATGTTTCCTGAACAGGTGTAGGAAAAAAGGGATAGGAAATAAGAAACAGCTTCTATTTTACCCACTGGACAGCTGAACGGCTGCTCATAAAAGCCAGTGTCATGTTGCCGATCCCAGGGAGGCTGCATTCCTCTCCAGGGTTACTCCAGCGTGTCACAACCAGACTCTGCCTTTCCTATAGACTAGAGATAAAAAACACGATTTATTGGTTAATACCGATTGGTTCCCAGCACATTTCTTTAAGTTGAGCTTTAATAGCCGCAGGTATCAGGGATATGGAAATACCCCAAATGTATCAGATACGTATCCTGGAACCACATGCCTTTTAAAAGGTGGCAAAATGCACAGTTGTGAATTTTGATGCGTGTCTTTCTCTTTTCTCTGCTTAGCTATAATAAAACTAAGAGGCACTATACACACGTGACTCCTCCAAATTTCCCTCTGCTATTTCTATTTCCATCTCATATTTTTGGACTTGAATACACTATATTTTTTAGAATTCCATATTCTTACACCTCCCAGAGGCATTCTCTATATGGTTATAAAGTTGTATACATCAAATGAAAGTTTTAACTTGTTTTGTAAATGATGATATTTCATCTCCATCTCAGTCATTCACTGGCCCATGCTAATATAAAGCAAGGAGGGATTCTTCCCAATAATCAAGAAACTACATATTAGAAGGCAGTTGTTCTTAACGTGGAGTTTTTATGCCCTGGGATGCCAGTGGCATGAGTTTGATTTAATGGCAGAAAATGTAATTCCAGGTCGCTCCAGCCTTCAAACCACAGCACAGAAATAACAAAGCAAGGTAACAATTTCAATAGAAAAACGCCAAAACCAAAGATGTAAAGCATACACAGTAGGCTTTATTTCCAAGTACAAGGCTAAACATTTGTTTTCAGAACTCAAATTCAATACAAATTTGGGCAGAGATGAAGAAAGAAAAAGTAAATATTGGTATTCAGGTCTACATACCCAGAGTCCCACCTCACCTGCAGCAGCACTCTGTGTAGCACTGCTATCATAGACCAGAGACAAAAGGCCTGAATATTAAAAGCCGCAGCAATTCCATATAACAACAACCTTGTTAGACTTGGGTGCATCTGGCACTACAGTCAATCCTTCCCCTTATATTTAACCAGCAATATTAAATATTCATTCACACAGAGGAAATATTTTATTAAAAGTACCTCCTAATTTTGTTCTACAATTACTTAATTTACATTTGTAAATACAATAAAAGCTAAGTGAAGCTCAGCACCTAATAACGCCAATGGAAATATTTGACTTCAAAGGGGCTGGGACTTTAGCCAGGATTTGCAACAATATTTTGGACATATAATATCGAGGCTAGGTTGACATTAGCTGAAAAACTCAGAAATACTGGTCTGAGTCTGAAAAATAATAATCAGATTTTAATCTATTTTTAGTAAGTCTTCCTTTGTGCAGATTGAGCATAAGCAGGTGCTGAATAATGTATAGCTAGAAGTGTTATTTATTCTGATAAAATGGAAGTTCAACAAATTGATAGACAAACATTGAAATTAAATTCAATGAAGACTACCATTTTTTCAGAAAGTAAAATTTTCCTACCATTTATATCTTATGTTTTCTCAAACACATCTGATTAAAATTTTAGGTACTATAACTGTAAAAAGTCTGTTAAGAACATGATAAACCCATGCCACATTAAACATTAGACAATGTTCCCATGCTTTCTAGTACATTACTGTTTTCTATATCTAATATCAAAGGAACACAAAGAAATTCAGTTTGAATCAAAGCTCAGCTTGTGTTGTTTAATCTCCAATCCTGCTTGTCAAGCAGAAACTTACTTACTTCAGTAAAGACAAAGGACAAAATCCAATATATGCCTCAGTCACCTGAAATTAGGCAACACAGTGTCTAAATTCTAAATATTTAGTTCCTGGAAGAGAATCAGCAATCTTGTGCTGTGTATCTATGGAAAGAACTGCCTCAGAGAGGGTTTCAAAGGGAACTCTACAGAGTATTAGAAAACTGGCAGTCCACAAAGCTATCTAGAGACTGCTAAAAGTAAAACACAGATATACTCAGCGTAGTAGAAGGAAAAATTCCTAGACTTCTCCCTAAATGAGTGATGCTGGCTCTTGTTCCCTCTATGACATAAATATGTCAATTATATTCATATAAAAATATGACCTACAATAGCAAAAACGTCGAGAATACACTCCAACCTCAGAATAGCCTGCAGTGCCAAAGGCTAATACACACTCATAAAAGAGTTACAGATTTAATTCTGATACAAGAGAAAGATTTGAACTACAATTTTTTATTTTCTAAGATGTATTCCAATTGCTAGGCCACCATCTAAAAGGGAAATTTTTGTTTTCCTCAAGGGTCTTAAGCAGAGACACTAACTGGATCTGGATCCTGACTGAACTTAGGTACAAGCTAGGTGCCAGGCCTGATGCCTTCATTCTCACTGAAGCCCTTATTCCTCCTGGCTTCCAGTGAAAATGCAGAAAAAAACCTCAGGATTTGCAGCTCAGACCTGTAAGTACTTATTCTTGCAAGTGAGGGATTTGCAGGAATAGTCCCTTAACTTTTTACGTTCCAAGTTCAACATGCCAGAAAAGTTTAATAGACCACTCTGTGGTTTTGAAATCATGCTGAACACAGACTTAGTGCCAGCACAGTTTTAAAATAATTTCCTTCACTATCAGAAACAGTGCAGTGGAAGTACGAATAAAACTTGCATCCTTAATTAAATATTTTTCCCCTGCCATTATGACCCACAACCTACAAAGAAAGCTCTAGAGCATATGCCTGAGCGTGCACATAGTGACATCAACTTCGCTAAGCATAATGAGAAAGCAGAAAGGGAGTGTATGTTTCTGTAACGTTACTCAGAAGGAATGAACAGTGAAATGTTTATTTGGAAAGACATGTGCAAGATACTATCCTGAATCATGTATTTTTTTTCAGCAGATGAGGCTCCTGTTTGCTTGATGGGAAATTCTGGCTCTTCATAGGTGCTAGAATTATTCAAATGACATGTATTCATAGGAAGCCATTGAGGGTCTGAGAAAGCTGAAAGTAAGAAGATCTACATGTTGACCTATAAATAACTTCACATTTACTTTTTTTGCTATTAAAATCCTCTTTGTTATTTGAGAGTATCTGTGATTCCAAAATTTTCATAGATTCATACTGAAATTCAGTAACTATTATTTAAAGTATGACTTTTCATTCACTTTGGGGAGAAAATCAATTATCTGTTTGAGAAATAATATGTCACCTCATGTGTAATCCAATATAATAAACCTCTACCCCTTTCCACAAACTCACACATAGCGAAGTTCTTTATCTAATTGCTCAGAAACCTCAAATGCTGCTGTCAAAGGTAACGAGATGCATGCCCAAATGAGAGAATCAAAAAGAAAATGTTGTAGTTTTGGGTGTTGACATACAGCATTGTACCAGCTTGAAATGCGTAATTATTGCACAGAATATCATTCAAAAGTTCTACGTTCGATCACATTAACAATACAGCTGTGAAGAATCTGAGATTAGCTGCACTTTTCAAAAACATTTGATCTTTTACTTATTGAAAAGACCATAAAAGAGCAAACTGAAAATTCATCTCGTTAGTCTCAATCATTAAGAAACAACAAAAGATCCAATCCCTGTTGCTTTTCGAAAGATTTGGTGCCTGGTCTAAGGACATAATTCTTTTGTTTTCCCCAAAACTAAGCTTGTGGTTTGCACTGCATTACAAAATAGGTTATATATGATTACAAAATAATCGTTTCTATATTATATGACTAGCTGTGGCTAAAACCTTATTTCTCATGATCTGCTCTAGAACTATTTTAAATCAATTATTTTGGTGCGTGCGTCCAAGTGGCTATAAGTGTATATACTGCAGCTAGATGTATAATGAAACATTAGTTAATTAAGACCAATTCTCTTGGAATCAGAGATACTGGAAAAGTAGCTGTTTAGCAAGAGGAAAAATAGTCCTTAGAATTCACTTTAAACAAAATGGTTGTAGTATTTAAACAAGTTTCTTTGAAACATGTCTCTCCTCACCAGTTCACTTGAATTTGGAAATCTTAGACTGTTCCTGCCCATTTTGCCTCAGTGACTCTTTCTAACTAAGCTTTGGGGGTTTTAGTGTTTCTTTTGTGTTCCATAGTATTGTGCCATTTTCATACTACAGATTATATTTTTATTAATAAAATAGGATGTACACACTCATTCAGTCATATAGAATTAACTAGTGCCCCCTCAGATGAACCACTTTATCGAAAAATCTTAAAATAATGTTATATAAAAGAAGGGGAGTATCAAGAAAGCAATTAAATCAGGTTAATTGACATGATTCTGGATACAGAGTGTTTGCTTGGCTCCCAGTCCTACATTTAATGAAGTATTTGTTTGCACAATCCATCTGTGTGTAAGTGCTTGAGAAAAAATAATAAGGGAGAAAGTATAAACAAAGCTTTTAATAGATCCATTAACAAATAGATAAGCCGACATTTATCTTTGATATGTCAACTACAGATGAATCTCATTACTACATTAACACATTTCCCCATAAATTTCCCTTGGCACAAAAGGCATCTTTTATTGCACTTGTCTTAGACCCAACTTGTCATTAAATGTACATATTCCAGACGGGGAAACAGCAGTATGCACAGCTTCTTTTAAGGAAAAAAAATAATAACTCATCCTCTCATATGCATTGATAGGATGTCCCAATGTCATTGCAAAAACTGGTATCCTTTAATATCCATATTGCTGGGAAGGAGCTAATTCCCTTCTTAGCCAAACAGAAGAATGCTTCATCTTTTCAGGCCTAACGCTAATACTCTTTTTGCCTCCGTGTTCATGCACAACCAAGACCTGTAGAATGAAGGAGTAGTGTCCCTGCAGTTTATAAACCAATGTGTGATATGCAAACGGCAGCCAGGAGCGCACATTCAAATGTAAGATGATAAGTCAGGGTTTCTTCTGTGTTTTTTCTTTACTGTCATAGTGCCTCACAGCTGCAGGCTTTTACTAGCACTTTCAATTCCCAAAGTTTTTATTTATCCAATATATCATATCATTTGTGATTCCTGCAGTAGCATGCTCAGGTAGCTGGTGAAAGAATCTAGATAACATTCATCATTCATAAATCTTCTTCTACCATTCTGCATTTTCAGAAATCCCATACCTCTTTGCTTCATTGAAATGCACATACTCAATGCAAAAGGCTACTTTCACACAGTGCTTCTCATATCATTTTCTGGTTGCAGAACTGACTTACACAGTTGTCTCCTGCTTGAAACTAAGAATTTTGCTTTCAGACAGTTAGTCCAAGCATACAATGTTTCAATAATGGTCATTCTTCCGTTGAATTATGCCCTGGAGCTAGGGATTTTGCCATCTTCTTGGTTCATGAGATATGCTAACCAGGTTTTAAAATTTCTTGCAGTGTGATATAATCCAATGTAATACTTCTATTCTTTGCCAAATGCTAGGCATTATCTTGCCTTGCACTGTTTTCCACAGAGACTGTAGCTTAACGAACCGTTTTGTGACTTGGTTGGAGGTCTGCATGCCTTTTCCATTGTAAGTGTGACTCTGTTTTACAGAAGAGTACTGCTCAGTTTCCAAGTATGGCCTTGGTCATTTCCTTTACTTCAGAAATTACAGTCATATTTGCATTGGCTTAATACTTAGTCATCCAGGAATGTGTCCCAGATCCCAGCCAAGATATTTTCCTTATCAGTTGCTCAAGTAACCCTCATCGTAAGTGAGCGTTTCCATCCAAACTCTGTAGCGGATACCATGTGGAAATCATCCATACGTCTGAGCAGTGTGTATGCTTACATCCATCCAACCTGCAACCCACCCAGATCTTTTGGAACCTTCCTTAAATGGCCAAAAAGCCTGGGTAAATAAGCCTATACTTTATTTTTCCTATTGACAAGGTAGTTCTGGTTAGGCCTAACTCAACTGGTTTGATTCTTTGCCATTCTCTTCAAGCCAAAGCATGTTTTTTCAGCAAAGAAAAGCCTGCACTATTGGTGCAGACAGAGAATATATGAATAGATTTAGTGCAATCCCTCTGATTAAAAATGTTAAAGGTTTGCATAAGGCCAATATGTCTTGAATATTTTTCTAAACATACTATATTGCACAATAGTTAGTACACGTGTCTTTCTGCAATTAATAATTTTGCTATAGGATATGGCAATTGTGTATTGGAGATGGATTCTTTCAAAAGCAAATGCGATTTTACACGATTTTTGTAATTTTTCACTATCTACCAATATCCTGTACAGGTAGATCATAAACAGCTGAGCTGAGCTGGCTTTATATACGGTAACCAGCAGCAGTAAGGCATGTGAGACCCAAGCTAGTGTCACTGAGGTGAATCAAAGCTGTAAGTGGCACAGCAGTGCTGTGCAAATGGCTTTTGAGCCAGTAAGTGGGCCAGTAAAATGCTGTACTGTACATCTTTATCAATTCAAATCCACATCAGCTCAAGGAGATGTGCACCAGGTTCCACTGCTCAGAGCTGACATATCCCTTCAAAGCACAGACATAACTTAATCTATTCTCCCACTGCTTGCAAAATATAAGTAAAAGTAATCCTATACACGCAGTACCAAATGTGGGAACAGAGCAAAAGAGGGGTGGGAGGGCAGAGAAAAATGAAAATTGCAACTGCTGATGGAGAACAATCTAAAAGTATTGGCTGTTTAATCAAAATTAATAAACTGTTTAATCAAATCGTAATAAGGACTTTTTCTAAAAGCTTTGTACAAAAATCTATGTCTATCCTATCCTTCCCCAGTGGGTCTTTGCAATTTAGATATTTACTGTTCAGTGTTTTTTTCCCCCATAATGGACTAAAATATTATCCTTTTAAAGTACAATGCCAAAGTACATCACTTAAATATTTGATAATGCATACCATGTATCTTCAAATAACATGGCAATGACCATTACTGCATGCTGAAAGTAAAGCAGAAATAGTAAAAAGCTATCTATTTCTATAAAGAATAATCAGCTTGAAACTACACAAATGAATATATATAATTTCCATTATACAAAAATATGCTGCTGGATGGCACAGAATCCATATGTATACTATATATATATATATATATGTATGGAAATAGCACCTTGAATTATTTTTCTGTTCAAAAGAAGAACGATTAGAAATGCTGACAATTTTCTTACATTCCAGTCTTTTAGTACTTTTTCATTAATGCATCCTAAAGAAATGATCATGATTCGTAAGAATCTCTGTGAGAATTTTTCCCAAGGCTTTTGAAATGGAGTGTGATGCATACCCTTCAGGCTACATTTTCCTTTGAAAATGAAGTTCTATTATACCAAAGTTTTCACTTTAAAACAAGACTGATATGCTCAGATAAATCGCATGTATATTGAAAGACGGTCACTGGCTGCTAGCATTTTTGTTTCAGTATTTTAGACAGCAAACAAGATGTTCAAATTTGCTAACACAATTTTGGCTACAGATTACTAATCTGCTTTAGTTAAACCTTTTCAAAACAAATTTGAAAAGCAGTATCATGCAAATGTTCTTTTTGATTAATTTTTTTTAATTTACAAAATCCTGGTTTTGCTTCATATAGAAAAAAGGGGCCAGATTTATCTGTACTTTCGTTTCACTGAGACCAACGCGAATTACGTTACAGCCGAATTGAGCTCAGACTGATTGAGTCTGTAACACAACATAACATTCATGCACACCTTAATATGCACACTGAAAACTGATTGTTCCACTTCTGTGGAACAGATTATGGATCTGACCCTCCTATAGTCATAAAGCAAAAAACTATAAAATAGAAAATCCGCTGCAGGAATGGGTTTGGAATACATGACCTAATTTAAAGCAGAAATCTCATTGATTTCAGCCTCATGCCCCAAAGGCAAAAGGTCCAGCACTGCTGCCAGTGAAGTCAGTGGCAAAACTCCCACTGGCTACAAAGTGAGTAGATTGGTTTTTATATCAGTCTTACATCAGAAAGACATTGAGCAAAATTTTGGCCCTGTTGGTGTCAAAAGAATTTTTGCCATAGGTTTCAAGAGGACCAAGATTTCATTTCTTAAATTTGCGAAGCTACAGCCAAGTAGCATTACTTCCTCTCTTTCCTCCTGGACCAATACTGCTGGTGTGGCTAGCAACTGACATTTTTTCGGATTTTTTTCTTATTCTTAAAGCTTATGCTGTCTGCCAGTGTTACTGCAACTTATTTTTTACTTAGATTTTCAGTCTTTTTCTTTCTAAATTTTCCTTCTCTCTTTTCCAGCATAACTTCTCTTCTGAACTACTCTTACCCAAACAGCATTTTGCAGTCACATGGAGAATACAGGTATCTTTATAGTTCAGGGGATTTAAGAAGCTGAGTGACTTTGGGAAGTGCTCTCTGTACTTCATTGTTCCAAGGATAAAGCCAAATGAGCAAGCTGTTTAAATATGTCACAGTGGGGAAAAAAAATCACTAATGCTTTTGATAAGAGAAGAAAGTAGAAGTAGTGAGCTACCATTATAAGTAATAATAATAATAATAATAATAATTTTAGCTCCTCTCTAAGTACCTTCTATCCATAGATATCAGTAATCTATTTCCTTAATATCTTATTCATTTCCACAACAGTGATAGAATTAGACCAGAAGCACTTCTAAGGCAGTAGGTGTTAGAGAAGAATAAAAATACAGATGGAATACTGAAGCCAATGTCTACTTCCACAGAAACCAACTATAACTTTAGTATTAAAATCAATGGGATGGCAGTATAGATGACCACATGGAAATAAATTCTGCAGTAACACCAGAAACAAGGAAATTGTACAGACTTGGGAGGATGCTCCAACGTAACATGTATTGATTCATTGGTAATTGTGTAGCATGTTCATAATCTGTCTCTCAAGAATTTTGGTGAAATTTCTTGGATTTTTTTGTTTGCTTTTGTTTAAGGAAATACTTAAAGATTTTGTGTTACTAAAACTTATGGTATTAAAATGACTGATATGATGTCAATTCTCTACTCATTAATATATATTCTTTGATCAATAGGTTAGATTTGTTGGCTCACGATATTTTAATACATTTTTTAATAAAACAGTTCTTAAAGCACAATCAGTCAGGTAGCTCCTCTGCCACAGAGCAAAACACTAATAATAGCAATTTCCATACCTCTTCCTTGTTTCATGTTGACATTCAGGAAGAATGGAAATTACTATTTTCAAGTTTTACAAGGATTTTGAAACTTTTTCTTAAAAGTTCAAATTCACACAGAAGACCAAAACCTAAGTCAAAAAGATTCCATGATACTCTCCCAACTCTAAATATAATTGTAAATATTATAATGAGATTTTTTAAATTGTAATTCCAATTTAACAGTTTTGAAATGATGCAAAAAACATTATTTAAATGGTAAGGTGCTCTTTGCCTGCATGTCATCACTACACACCTCAGATCTATTTAAAGCAACAGAGCATGGGGCAGAATATAATCTGAGTAGAACAGAAACAAATTACAGACAAACAATAAAGGAATATGAAGAAAAGGAAATTTTGAACAGTTCAGGCTCTGTCAGTACTAACTTCATGCTTGTTTCACATCTAAGAAAAGGGAAAGCAGAAGGAGTCCACTGAAAAAGCCTTTCTAGCTGGAGGAAAGGCAAGTGCTAGTACACGAAGCCCAGCTATCAGTCTGGTACTCCAAGCGCTGTTTCCTTCTTGCCAAACCTTAGATAAGCATCTCCTGTGCAATGCATTTCTACAAGCTTAATGGAAACAGCATGATGCTACTTTAAATATTTGAAACAATCTATAATTTTTTTTCCATAGCACACTAAGCAGGTAGGACGAAAAGCTTTAGGGGGATTAACTCTTGCATTGCATATCATGATTCAATTGGACAGACATTTTATGGCCTGTGTTTGGTATTTTTATGATAAATAACACTTGTATTGGAGATGTATATTTTTGTATTAATCTAGCGGACATTTTATATCAGTTTTTTAATATCTTTGCAAAGCAATAAAGCTGGAGATAGAGTGAAGTAATTCTGAAAATGAGTAGACTAGAAAAAAGCAATTTTACTCTAGATCTAGTCCAACTCCTGAGGTCAATGAAAACAATATAGTTTGAATTCTACTCCTAGCCTTGAGTGAAAATAGACAGCTAAATTCATCCCTAATGTAAGTATTGGAAACAGTGGAAGCAGGTTTGCTTAAATTAGAGTTCTTGGGTTTTTTTTTTTAGCTTCTATGCCTTAAAGTATTTATTATCAATTGCATAAAATACACCATTTAAGAACATATGGCTTGGAAAAACCTTACGCTTTTTTTTAATGCTTTTGGACTCTGAGTTTAAACAGTCTTTATAAACTGTTGAAGGAAGAAACTAGGCAATAAATAAAATCACAAGAACAGTTTGAGATGTGAAAACATTCTTGCAAGGGACTTGTTTTTAAAGGCAATCAGAGTCTTCTGAAAGAAAACAGTAATAGAATCAGGAGCAAGTCAGGCATGTATGTACCAGTTAATGTCTATCTGCGTAGCTCACAGCCTTCTGATACAGAATTACTGATTTTTTTTTGCATTGACAAATATTTTTCAGTCTTTGTGATAAAGCTGTCCCTGATTGGACATGTCTCCAATCTCTACTTCACCTTTGCATGAAGGAAAAACACACTTTCATATAAGTTGTTAGGTGGTAGGAAAAAATTTACTCACCTTTTTAAAATTAAATTGTGTGTAAAGAACCTAAATGCCAACCTCTGTTAAAGCAGTTATTTGGTAAGCTTATAGTAAGATTCAGAGGGACAGAAGAAAGGACTCCACCACTAGAAGAATACAATTTAGTGCCTAAAAAGGAACTTAGAAGCAGATTGCAGATATAATTCAGGCTAACGTTTCATTACATTTTAAAAGGGAGTCATTAGAAAATACTTTGAAGCGTAAGAATGTCTGCCCACTGGGCTTCCTGGTTGGCCTAGGAAGGAAAGATCTCAAACAGTTTAATAGAGTGTTATGTAAAGATCCAGACTTCAAGATAAAAATAGACAATGTACTATGCAGAAAATTATCATCATTTTTGGTGCCCTTGAGCTTTGCCCTGCAAGTGCTTACTCATTTAAAATAATCTTGTCTTCAAACCCCACTTACCTTTTAATTAGAGTATTATTACTTACATGAGTAAGCGTTTGCAGGGTAAGTGCTCTTTCAGGCAGTCTGACAGAGGCCAGTAAATGAAAGAGCACTGGAATGGAATTAGCCGTTTAGCTGTCCAAAGTCTGGGTGTATCTGAGCTGTGCCCTACGGGCAGCAAGTTACCTTTCTGTGAGTAAAGAGGACTTGTGGAGCCATCAGCTAAGGACCTTACAGGAGAACTACGTTTGCTAATACAGTTAATGTAGGGCAAAACAAATAATAACAAGTTGTAGGTGTCTGACAGCACTCTGAGGATCAGGAAGTCTCAGGTAGTTAAAAGTAAATCCACTTGTGGCTACAGCTACAGTTTGGATTTGGGGGCTACAGAGAACCCCCATATATAGGACATGGCATGCGTTATATCAAGTGGTGCCATAGATGAGGGAAGGTCTCTTTGCCTTCCCATACGTTCATATCTGCATCCCAAAGTCTTATGCCTTTATTACACTTAAGACTAATATAGACGAAGAGCAGAAAAAGAAAATATCCTCCCTTAGTCGTGAGCATTTTGTTCTCCTGGACCGATCACCAAAAATACAAGAAAAATGAAAATGGCTATTTTAAGATGGGAGAATATACTACTAGAGAGACATATACGCCCTGAGAAAATGAAGAGTAGCAGAAACAACAGAAGATTATATGTTCCAGTGATGTTAAATTTATCAGATGGCCAGTGGAGCTGCGTTTCTCAACAAGAGACATTTTTGGATCAATGCCTATATATAGGCATTGCCATTTGAGACCTCTTATGTCTTATATCAAAGACATCTGCACAGAGCTAGCAAATATGACACAAGACCTGTGGGAGCCCACACTCCCAGGACAAGCAGCTGGAGGCCAGGGGATGCTGCAAAGCATATCAAATGGCACCAGATGTCTATATTTAGGGGACTGAATTAATACATCTATAACCTGAAGTTATTCCATAGCAGCTGCCTGACATACTAACCCCTCTATCACAGATGGGTGTCGCTGTGAATTGGGAAGGTCAAACATGAGGCTTCCCACCTAGCCTTGTTTAAAAATAAGCAAACAGGCACTGGCTACAAAGGAGGCAGCTTCTAGCAAAGTGGAAGAGACAAGTTTTTGCCCTGCACCTTAACATATGCGAGCTGAGGTTTGGTACGTAGGCTGGCAATATTAACTCTGTCTTTTCAAAATACACATCCAAGAGCTGATTGTGTCGGGTTTGGAAGATCCCACTGCATTTCAGCAAATAGAAATCAGCATCTGTTCAGGACTTTGAATGGAAATACAAATTACTTTCATTCCACATGGATTTCAACCCAAAATCATAAAGTCAGGCATTTAAAAATACCCGAAAGTATGTATCTAGCTGGAGAGATTTTTCTCATAATATACAGCTCTATAGATGGTAGATTTTTCAGTAGTATACATTAACTGAAAAGAAAGATTCTGTTATGTTATAAAAATACTGGCATATAAGAAAAAAACAAGAAAGAAAGAAACGAAATTAAAAAAAGAAAGTTGCCTAGTCTATCAGTCTACTAGTTCTAAAACATATATAGGAATTTTCTTAAATGTCAAACCAAAGAAACCTGGAGAAAAAAGTGGATTCTCATGTCCAGAGCAACAAGCAGACATAGAAGAAGCTAAAAAAAGTTATAAAAGAGTTCAACTGGATTCAGATAGGAATAGATTATTTTGTCACTATATTGTCATCTCACAATGAAAGAGTTGTTTCCTCAGTATGGCTATGCTAACTCCATCATTTTGTAACAATTCATGACTAAACTCCCTAAAATAATAGGTCTGCTTTAGATGAACCCTGTTATTGAATTTACTTTTTATTTCTTCACTGTATAACATTAACTAGGACATGCAATTTCACATCTCCTGGAAGCTTCTCAATCATGTCCTTGCTTTTGTATAACACAGGAAATAATTTTTTTTCCCTTTCTGGCACATTGCTAACATATTAAAGAGAATTTAGCTCAAATTCACTTATCTTTTTCTATTAAAGTGGGGAAAGATGATAGTCACATTAATGTTTTTAAGGGGAGTTACTGAACTGATAATGATGGTTATTCTAACCAACATGCAGAAAAGTTCTCCAAGTGCATTGCACTATAATGGGTATCTAGTTTTAGACACAAAACAAGAAATTTCAGAGGCCTGATGCAGGAGCAGGGCAACTTCAAAGAGTTGTTCTGTATTTTGGATATTCAGGTGACTTGTGAATTCAAGCAAATGGTGAGTTGCAGAAAGCAGCTTGTTTTTCCTTTGTAATATAGTTTTCCAGACTTTTTCTACTTCTCATTTCCATATCTTGCATTCTCTCCTCAACTCATATACCTGAAGATACCCTTCTCTTCAGTGTTGTATGATTCATTATCAAATGTTTAATTCAGATGATAGATACCTTTATAATTTTCTAGATCTATTCTTGATGAAGCAGCACATGAGCCATATACGTTCCTATATATACTCTCTCAGGAGCTTATCTCAGTCTTCTTCTGCTATGAAAAGCTCGGAGACATTGATTTTACAGCTGACCAAGGAACTTTCTTTGCTCTCTGTGGAAAATATATGAAATTTCAAACATCTGACCAGCTTTTATTGAGTCTTACTAAAGAAGCTACTCACCAAATGAATCAATACTCATCCTATGGCTTAGTGAGCATCGTTCATAAGGAGCAGGTTGACTAGGAGAGCGTCAGCTAATTGCAAGCTCCCACCGACCCACTAAGGTGAAGAAAAAGACTTACTTCCAGCAGTACCCCAGGCTTCACGTCTGCTGTGACAGCCAGAACTGTCACGCAGTAGAGAAGCAAGGAGGTGTGTGGTGCCCCCTCTTCCCTAGCCATGTAGAGCATACCCAGATCCTGACATCATGCAAGAGAAGCACTCAGGCTCTGCTGCAGGCATCAGTGCTCTGTTCGTCTGACATAACGTGCCTTTCCCTAACCTTCACCTAGGGAAAAGATGCAAGTTCTTACTTCTTTGCTGGGTACAGCCTAATGCCACTGCAAGCTTCAGAGAAGTCTGGAGAGAGAAGAGTGCATACAGAGAGCTAATATTGCTCTCAAAAAGTGAAACTTGCCAAAATGAGACTGCAAGAAAGGCAAGAGCAAAGAAAGATCCACTGGAAATTCTGGAGATAAAAATCGTAACTGGACTCTAAGGTATGCAACCAGATTTCTCATTCAGTGCTGGAAGCAAGTACCACAGCAGCAACGCCTTTCGTCAGAATTTCTTAGCTCATCGTTATTCAGCTCACAGTTATAAGTAAATAGGCACACTTGTTCAAAAAGTATGACTGCTTATCCACTGTGTCAAGCAGAGTGTTTTTATGAGCAGCCAGCAGACTGGCTTTTTTAATAAAATGTGAACCAGAAGACTGGGAGGCATTTTTGAACAAAATTCATGTGATTAACATGCAAAATCCTCTATCAGCTCAGAGAAGTCAATGGATTCAAACTAGATCTGCATTTGTCCCAGTGCTTTCTGTCTTTTGCAGTGCTAATTTACATATTTGCAAGGCTGGCTCCAGTTCTCCAGCTGACATCAATTTTGTCAATAGATTCCTGAGGATTAATTTTCTAAAATAAATTGAAAAATGAAAATACAGTTACCAAAATATAAAGGTGTGCACCTTTATACAGCTTAATATTTTCCAAGATATATGGTGTTTCAGTGTTGTATAACTAACCTACTTTGTTAATCTATGTCACCATACTTAGCTTGCTGCTCAACTAATAGAGATGTAAAAGAACCAAATCTCTATAAATACAGGAGATGCTACAGTTTCAGCTAAGAAAACTGATCTATTTAGAAGGCTTTTTTCAGATGACTTTCAACAGGCCTTGGGGGCTGCTAAGTCTGGCAAAAATGAACATGTCAGGTTTCATTGAAAATCACTGCCTGGCTAAAATGGGATTTTGAAAGATAAGCTACCTGCTTTATTAATAACAACATCACAAGATTTTTTTTTTCTGCTTTGTTTTATAGATGCAAAATTGTGTTCCATAAATCATTTAAAAATGTGAACAAAAGTTTAAAAACAACTAGAGATATTTTTAAGGCTTTTTCCTCTCCCTGTCATCATAAGCCTCATAAATTTAAGACTTTTACAGCAGAGATTTCCCCCTCCTTCTGTTTTGGCTCCAGGGAACATACACAGAAAAATAAAACCAAATCTACAATATGAAGGAATCAAACCACAAAATGTGAACAGCTTTACATGAAGGAATCCTGAAAGACTAGACACAAATCTTACTGGAGGCAAGACAACAGGGACATTAACTTATTTACAGACCATTTTAAAACAGAAAATACAGATCAGAGGCAGGTGGTGGTCCACAGGCTGAAAGGTCGCCATTTTTGAGTATGTTACAACTTGTATCTTATATCCTGGTCCTACAGTCCACTGGAGACTTGGGTTGGCAGTAGGGTACAGTCAGTCACATAAAGGTCTTTGCTATTTTGATATAGCACGTAGCAGGTCTTGTCAATCTGAAATTTCTCTCCTGAACCCCCTAAACACTTTGGTTCTTAATCACCGTGGGAATCAAACATTGCACAGCAAACCTTTTCCCCCCCAGTTCAAAGCAGCTGCCTCTCAAGGGGACTAAAATAGTTGTTTACTACCACGTAGCACCAGTGATAGCTTTGGACTGGAAAAGGGAGGGAAATATCTTGCATTCCACTGAAAGATGGTGCAGGAATTCACAGGCAGTGGCTACAGAGATGACACCAAAAGGATGTTAGGTCAGGAATCTCAGACTAAACCTTCCTGTTCCTATGTTGTATAGTTTTTGAAAAACTGTTGAAAACGGGTTTGGCATCTGTCTGACTGTGACTGTGGTGGCACACTCGTGGCGCAGAGCAGAACAGCTTTCATAAAGAGCACCGGGGGTAACCTTGTTCCTCCAGTTACTGTTTGGATCAATCAGTTTATATGGCTGAGCACAGCTCACAGCAGCGCTCTTGGCCCATTCATGAAATATAAAAAACCATTTCTTTCACTTCTATTTAAAATGTTCTTTTATTATATCTTAATTAAGATAAATTGAGCAAAATAGTATTTCTGTCTTGTTAGAAGGATAGTGGGCTAACAAAGAAATATGTTCTGTTTATGTTTCTCAATCGTATCTTTCAATTTTTAAATCATCAAAAAGACTAATAACTTTATGATATTTTTCTTCATAATTCAGCTATCAATTCTAACAGAAGCAGCAAGACACTTCACCCTTTTTGAATATATAGATACATATGTGCATGCTCACACACACACACACGCATGCATGTATATAAACAGAACTGATGTTAATATTGAAGAAAAAATCCTGATGACAGTAAAAGAGGATTGTGGCTCAAGAAAGAACTATGGGAAAAAGCAGATACAATATAAGATTTTTCCATATTAGTCTGCTTTATTGGCACGGAAATAAGTTGTTTTTGAAAAATTATATCCATTCCTTCATGTACTTTTCAGAATACAGTTATTTATAAGATAACAGAACCTTTATTCTATTTGTCCAAAATAGTCCTCTCAACCTCCGGAGTACATGCAAAATTGTGAATAAGACACAGGAAAGTCATCACCCAGAGTACTGTGTTTTATAAAAAGTAATTTTTTTTGGTTGTGAGGTACCATCAAAATTGATCAAAATGCTCTCAACTAAATTGTCAGTGTTTAGCAGAAGATAAATAATCTCATCATCTCTAGAATGCACTCCAGCAATACATTACAGCAGTTTGGGTTTTCACTTCAGTCAGTCCTGGCTGCCAGCAATAGTACTAATTAATTGAAGTTTAGCAGCATTTTGACTGATAATCAACTTTAGCCTAGTAGAAACTGCATGGATGTAGAATTACTTTCAAAGCTGATATCTGATTAGGGGGAGCAGGTTACTTACCGTTATTTGAAGATTGCCAGTTCATCACAATTACTTTACAAGGGTAGAAACATTCCTGCAAAATCTGTTCAGAGCCTAGGCAAATTTCAGACACCTCCTGGTTGCTTGCAATCTTCCCTGCTTAGCTCACCAGCAGCTGGCTGAAGTGCCTAGGATTTGGGGAAACTCAGGGTCTCCAGCTGGCTGCTTTCAAGATGGTATATTCTGCAGCCAAAACTACTGCTTCTTTCATGAAAATTTTCAAAATTTTGATGAAACTAGACACATAAAGATACTCTTTAGAGAGAATTATATTTCTGCCCTCTGATAGCACAAATTGCTGTAAAATTAAAACCATCCAGCCTTTTAATTACTATTAAGCCCATGTTAATTCTAAAGGTGAAAGCATCTGGGTGATGACTCAGCACAAGTAAGCAACAGATGAGACTGAAACTGAGATCAAAGTTGTCCTCTGTGGTAACTCCCACTCTACACAACAGTGCTGAGATGTGACAAAAAGCATCTTTGCAACACAACCCACTCAAACTGTTTATGATCTTTGCATCCTGCTCCTCTAGTCATTTCTGTCTTAACTGGATTTGTGACTTTGCCTAAGACTCTTGCACCTATCCTGGATTTGCTTCTCATCTCCCAGCTTTAAGTCCTGGTATCTGATGCTGTCTCACATTGTCCAGTCATGATCGATGCTTCCAGCTGGTTTTCCTGGCTGCTCCACCTTTGATTATGATTTCACATTGTGTTATTCCCCTGTCCTACCTCTTTTCCCTGTACAAAGCCCTGAAAAGACTATCTTGTCCCTTTGTCAGCTATTAATATATCTCATAAAATCTCTTGCTATCATTTTATCAAACTTACCAGCTAACATCTTACATATGTTGTGACTTAGTAGTTTAATTCATAGACCATTCACATGATCTGACAATCACAGTTGGGGAATTTTTGTTCTAGATAGTTAACTAAGTTCACGAACAATCACAAAAAAAAAAAAAAAAAAAAAAAACAAAAAAAACCAGAAGCTTACAGTAACCTTCCTTAGTTGACTGATCTCCTAAAGAGGAAATGCTCTTGGAACTACACACTTTTCCATAATTCATCATTCCATCAACAGTGCTAATAGATCACGGGGATTGTTGTTACTCATCCAAAAAAATGGTGTGTTCATAAAGGGAGACTATATCAGAGGAAAAAAAAATATGTATTCCTAGCTCCCTCATTTCAAAGGTTTCTAAAATACAGAAAAATAACCAACCAAAGACACAGAATATACATCTCTCTTCTTTGGCTGACATCTACCTACTCTTATTACTTACACCTGGTATTGTAATGGCTCCCAAGGTTGGTTGTGCTTGCTAATGCATATTTTTCTTTATTTCCTCAAGGACAACATTAATGTTATACTTTTTTCCTGATTTTGGAGAGGGAGGAGTAAAATAGGATTTCCTATTTATTTGCTATGTTCCCTTGGTACTGACTAGACATCTCATATAGACTTAAAAGGTTACAGATATTGTTATTGTTGTTTATTACTGGTCTAGTATGACTACTAAAAATGCAAAAAAGAGGTATATTTTGCAGAGATAATTTTATATAAATCTTACAGTTCAGTCATAACTGTGTAATGTATAAAAAACAGAGCTGAAAGTTAGGACAGAAGATTATTATTCTTCAGCATGTAATTAGAAAGAATTTGCATGAGTTCAGGAAGTATCTTGGACAGGCATAGATGATCATAGGAGGAAAAGGGGTGTAATCAGATGTCATGAGTTTAACAATGCATTTATATGAAGCAAGGCCACAATTTTGTTTTTGGATTTGATGTGAGTACCATCCTTAAATCAAGTGCTCTCACTGTGCATGTGTCTAGCGTTTTAACTGATGACACATTCCACTGTGTTCTCTCTTACTTATCTTTCTTTAATATCTGTCATGAGCAAATCTGACTGTTAGCTATCTGGAAGCTAATCTGGAAGCATTATAGCAAAGACTGATAATTAAAACATGACACAGAGTGTTTGGAGCCCTCTCATTGAATATGTGCTGTGTTGCATTACAGTGGACATAGTATAAAGGACCAGTCAAAGTACTGTCAGATGGAAGCTATTCATAAGTAACTACCTCTGAAAAAATGACTAGTAATGACTGGAAAGAGATTCAGTTGATATAACTTATCCTTTATAAACTGATTCTTCATTTTTTGTCCCTCCTTCACTTGTCTTCTGCATAGTTACTGTGATCTGAAATTGTGAGGCTTTCTAAGCACATCTCACAGAATGCTTATTGCATCCTGTCACCCAAAAAGTAATTAACAACAAGCTATGTTATTTCATTCTTAACAGCAAGCCAGTACATTCAGTTTCTTGGGAAAAATCAGAATAAATGAGAAATGATCTAATCAAAGTGGACGATGATGTGGAGAACACAGACCAGTAAACTCAGGTTTTACCGGTAATGTAATTATTGAAGCTCTGGATCTGTTTTGCCGGTAAACCAACACAGAGTGCTAGTATATAAGTGACAAAAATAAAACAAAAGGAACTTAATTAAAGATAGGAAAATTTTAAATAAGGAATGGTAGCATTAAAAAGGAAAGATATCAAGAATTCTAGCATGAGTTATTTGAATTAGTTTTTTTACCTTCAGGACAGATCTCTTTCTTCCTATTATATTCAAAGACTCCTAAACAAATTTGTCTCACCTTTTACTGTTTCAATGAATTTGATGTTGTTACTTAAAGTGATGGGGAGGAGCTATCTGGCAGCCTAACAGGTGAAACAAACCACATGCACAGTAATTACAGCATCTGGTCACTTCAGAAATATGAAGACAAGGCAGGCAGTCTGTTTCCAAAGCGTTAATTAGGTTCCACATGTGAAAAATGACTCGTGATTGGTTTAAAGACATGTGATGTGGCTGAGAGAGGAATGAGTAGACACACTGTCCAGCTATGGAAAACAGAAAACTAACTGAGATACTCTATATCACCCTTGGGGGAGACTAAAGCTGTGTCACCTTCCTAAAATTACATGACTTTAGGTAGATAGTAACAGTAGTACTTTTAATTTTTCTTTTTTAAAAAGCATGGATTAAAAATGATGACCATTGTATCACATGTTCATATGAAGGAAGACCTAAGCTCCTGCTCTCAGAACATCCCATTGTACTAGTGGAGAAAGGTCACAGTGTGCCACAGTGGATGTTCATCTGGTTCAGACAGCACAGTGCAACTAAGGTCTGTGTAGTGTTAAAAATCAGCGCACAACAATCACGACCCTTCTGTGGAAGCAGAGGAGTGATAACCATCGCTGACAAGTATCACAGTAACACGATCTAAAAATGATAATGAAGGCTGACGTGATGGGATTGCCTCATACAAGTGCATTGTTTTCTCTAAGTCCCATCCCCCGAATAAACATGTCCAAGGAGACCTACAAATGGAGAATTTCAAACAACTGGCTTTGCAGCAACAAAGAGACTGTTAAAAACACACATTCAGTGCACAGAAAAATAACTAATGGCAGACGCCAGAAAAAAGAGATGCTGACGTGGAGTATTATTTTCTTCACTATCCTTTTGCTTCATAAAAATCATTTGTATGATTGGACATTTCTATGATTTCTTGTTCAATGATCTTTTTGCTTTCTTACACATATTCTGAATGCTCTGCTTAGTCGCACATGCATCCTGTTACTCTTTCTATACTTCCTTTGGAATTAACATCAGGAAAGTTTTATTATTCATTCAAAGTTATCTACTGGTATTAACATTACTGTTGAAAATAAAACTATATACATCTAGGCACTGCAAAAAATCCCACTAAATCTCATGTCCCTACTGATCCTGACCTCATGAGGAATTCCTCAGCAATACTTCTCTTTTGGAGTGTAAAAGGTGCTTACAGTGAACTTGATCCTTAACTGCTATTAATACAGCTACACTGAACTCTGTGCCATTTCATCAAATTACGGTTGAGAAAAGCATCATTATGAATACCTGCACAATGGAGTTGTAGCATAATAAATACATCCTACAGAGGACTATATGCAGCTCTGGTAGAAGACAAATATCTCCAAGGTATCTCATAATGGTCTGTAGTCAGGCAAGTTTTTGAAAAATTAGATAGGTAGAAGAACTCTTTTCCTAATTTCAAGACCAACTAAACATAAAAAGTCTTGAGAATGTCCATTTTCTCAGGAGGAAGGATTCTAAACAATAGGCTATATTTTCACAAAGCTAATAGGAGAAAAAACATTTTGCTTCAACTGTCCCAAAACAAATGATTTATGGAATATTTTTGACAAAAATCAATTCCTTGTTTTAAACTTCTATTCAGAACTGCCTCTGCTTGGCAGTTGCTAAACTTGGCATTTATCCAGCTGTCAAATATCACTAAGCCTGATACCTATGGCTTAGTTTTTGCTCCTTATATTAAATAAGTGGTTTAAGATGTAATCAAACTTGCACTGAACCTGTAATAAGGCTTTAGTTGCAAATACAAACACATTAAGGACCAAGTTTTCTTATTATGCTATTGGTCCACTAAGAGAGGAGTAGATTTGGATTAAAATATAAGAGCTCCAGAAGGGTTATGTCCTAGGACATCCTTGCATGGAGAAGGAGTAGTGCCAGAGCATCACTTTGGGGGATGGAACAGCATTTGCTATGAGAGGCAATATGTTGGATGTACTTTCTACAATGGCCCATAAAATCGATCCTTTCTGCACAAGTATTTCATATAACACATGGCCCAATCCTTGCCACCTTCTAGGGCGAAAGAAGAAATATGAAATAATGAAAAAGCAAGGAATAGACCATTTATATTGTTCTAGCACTCATTCCCTACTATTCACTCTCCCAAGGGCCCATCAGCCTCTCACTCAGCCATGCGTCCAGACTCATGGTAATAAAGTACCAGAAACACAGACAACCTCAACATGTGTTAAGTGCTGCTCCACTCATTTCACTGGAAAGAGAATGCATGTTGAATTAGATTATAATGGCTGTGTGGTAAATGCGTCCATAACAGAGGTGCTTTTTGTTGAGTGGCAGAGGAAGGCTGAAGATGTGCATCTCTTGTGTCTCTTGTGTATCTCCATATGATACTGCAGGGTCCCTTTGCATGAAAGGCCAGGGATCTCTGCAGTGCAAGATTCAAGCAGGAATTTGCAGGTGGAATAAAATTCCTTCTACTTGCTTATTTTCTTGCCAGCTAAAGCCTGCTGCTTGATGATAGAACTTTGGAGGAAGTAGTATCTCATTTGCAGTAGATGCATGTTCATCAGTAACAGCATAGTTTAATCTAAGTTAAACCACTAAAATCAGTGGAGTTAGGTTGGATTTATAGCACTCATTTTGCAAACAGAATCTAGTCCTTAGGTTGCTTACTATACTATTTTTATACTGTGACCTATTTAAGTAGTTATCTTTGCACAGAGAGTTTTAAGTAAAGACCATGGAAAATGAATATCTGTGTCACATTTGCATACTTTGCAGACTATTTAATTTATTAAACAATCATAGTTATATATGTATTTAATTAAATATGTATTGTGGAAATTAATAGAAGCATTATCTGAAAATAATTTTAGTTTAAGAAAAAAATGTATTGAGTTATAGCTTGAGCCTTCAGGAATAGTTTGGAGATTTTTCCTCTGTAGTCAGGTTCCAGCTTACACTATCTACAAAACGATCCTCTAACTTAGTCTCTTCTTTCTGTTTTATCCACAAGGTAAGAGGCTCCAGGTTATTTAGGGTATGCATGTTGCTATAAGATATTGCAAACAGCTGTTCACACATATGTCAAAATGTACTGGATAAACCATTAAAGAAAAAAATCTGAATTTGTGTGAAATGAATTACCTGTAGAAAGAGCTGGTTATTATATATAAATCAGAAAAGCTTTGGAAACAATTTAAAAGAAGCTGCAATAATTGCAAAGTTATAAATATTTTAAACAAGAAAGCGTTTTTTAACCACTATGAATGAAGTAAAATAAAATTGAATGCAAAAATGCTTCCAAAATCAACATAATCTTCATAGCCAAAATCCTACTTGATTTTTGTCTCGATTTTGGTTTCTCTGAAAATGCAGATTACCTTCTCACTTTGTGATATGTTACAGAAAAAAATAGTGTGCACACTTCAATCCTATTTTAAACAGGATCTGTGACTAATCTCTGGACTCACCCATCCATATCAGACCTAAATCTTGCCAATTCTTCCAAAATAGCCCAGGCCACACCAGCAAGGTCTCTAGGCCTGTATTTCACATAACAACTACTTAAGTCCAGCTGACTGCTGCAATTTTCCCACTCACAGGGCTATTAACAAGGTTGCTTCTCAGCCCCTAGTTTCAGTCAAGCTACCCTTTACAAAAGAAAATACAAATGAAGATGTCTTGGATTTTTTATACCAGCGCATTTCTCATCTCTTTCCCCTCCATGATCCACTCAAATATCTGATTTTGTCATCGGCCTGTTTGCACCTCACTTGTCCATGCCTCTAATGGACTCTTACCTGTTGGGTTTGCCATACCCTTCCCCAGAAAATTCATACATAAAAGCCTTTTGTCGCTCATATGCTCATTTTGCACATCATTGCATATCATCTCCTAACTAAGATTAAAACATTTATCAGACTTTGTTAGAACCAGCTGTTTTCAATTGGGTTGTGTTTTAGAAATAAGGAACTTGATCCAGATATTATTCTTTTTAGTTGATCTGCTAGTTCCTAAAAGGTTTTAAATATGTATATATATTACGTTTTAAACAGTGCTTTCAGTTTATTCTTCCTTCTCTCAGCATATATATAGGTCAAAGGATGTTTACGATGTGCATACTAGATCTGAAAAGCATCTCATGCTTCATTCTTTGCCTCAGTAAAATGCTCTTATTCATACAATTTTCATGAGTTTGAAGGAGAACTCAATTTTTAATTCTTTTACCCAAACATGTTAAAAGATTATTTAATATGTCTTCTTTCCTTCTGGTAAAACTCATACTAAAAATTGTCATTTTTCCATGCTAAGTAGTTTGTCCATTACAATGAGATATGTACAGTCAGAGTCTATATCTTAGTGTGAAACAATAAAATTAAGGTTTAAAAAATATTGCTCAAGTTACAGGGTTCTATTATTTTTAAAAAGAAGGCAAGGGAAAAAAGCCTGACAAAAAAAAAAAAAAAGATTTTTGCTGTGTAAGGAAAAGAAGAGAGATTTAAATATGCGTATGGTTTCATTTCCGTAAGGCTCCTTTATAGCACAGATAATTGAAAAATATATTTGTCTAAATGAGAATCAAAGATTTTCATCATATTACACATAAGCTTACTTAATGTTTCTGATTGTTGATAAATAAGTAAATGCAGTCAATTAGTGCTATTTCTGACTACCCTTGGTAATGGCTTTTTTGCGGGTGAGACATGATAGATTTGACATATACAACCCAAACATATTTATCTGTTGATATTTTTTTCTCCTTTTGCTGTTATTAAGAATGTTTTGTGAAAAAAGTCTCAGTTTAAAAAACATCTGTGTTGTGTGCGTAATTTAATATTTTTTACTCTAGTTCTCATTGTAAAGAAAAATGTAAGAACTATAGTTCTGATTCAGTCTGATCTCCTGGTAGTGATGACTCCCTAATATTGTTTAATTGCCCATAAAGATGCAAACAGGCTTAAAATCCAGAATAATAAACTTAAGATAACTGAATGAGATTCAGGCAAATCATCTGATACCAGCATTGCTGGTTACTTTCCACAGTAAAAGGAGAACTGATAAAGGATAACAAGTGAATACAGTGGAAAGGAAAGGGGAGTTTTGTTGTTTATTAACAGTTTGTCTTTCCAGCACACCTGCTAGCTTTTTCTGTATGCTACAAGCAGAATATATAAGCTATATTTGTCCATCTATGTTTCGAATTCATATTTGCAAACCAGCTACAAGCCAAAATTTGCAAGGAAAATAAGAAACTTCCAAGACACACACAAAAAAAAAACACAAGGCAAGAACCAAATCTCTCTGCTTGCCTCCCTGCTTCATGTCAGTTAGAAAAAGAAAAAATATGCGGCCTGGAAAGTTTCCCAAATTTGTTTCCAGGATAGTCAATCACTCACAGTTCTGTCTGCATTAAATAGAATTGTTCAAGTGATATCCGTGCATTTTACATCCCCAGCTGCCATTATATTCCAGTTGGTGAATAAGCTAAAACTAAAATACACTACTATTTATCCATTCTCCTGACTAGCCACTTTTTGGAGTTTAAAATCATTACTGCTTTTACATTAGGCCTAGGATTGAATATCAAACCAGTCACTTTCCTGCATGAAAATAGGCCTCGGTGGACATATATACTATGTGGAAATCCACACACCACTCACATGTGGGAGTCTATAAATACAAACTTATCATACACTATGGAAAAACACACTGATGTTAAAAAAAGAAAAAAAAAAAAGGTTAAATAAAGCCTAGACAGTATTGCCTATAGTTCTGGTTAAGAGAAAATGGTTGGACCTCTCTATACTGGTGTATCCCGGGGGAGCTCAGAAAGTTTTCCCTGGAGCTTGTGGTTTGTGCAGAAGAATGATGGAAGAACAGAAAAAGCTAATAAAACAAGAAATAATGGGTATCCTTTTCCCCCTTAGTGGTGTTGTTGCCGACAATAATATTACCTACATGGAGCTGTCGTGTTTCCTACCAAGGCCTTCATTCCAGTCTTGAACAGACTAGCAAAGGTTTCACTTGGCTGCCAAGAAAATAGATGGAAAGAGTAACATAACCAGGCACTCTTGGAAGAACTGTTCTGGAATGTGTATATGTATGTGTGTGTTTATATGCCATTAGATACATACACACATAATGTATATATAATATATATACATAATATTATATATTCAATTTCATTTTAACACCATTGTTTAAAGTTGATACAAAAAAAAACTTTGAGGGGGGGAAACTTTGATCTTTTATACACTGACATTATAAAATGTACTAATCAGCTTGTAACTGTGAAATAAATCATAGCAACCTCTGGCAGTTACGTTTAAAAATTTATTTGTGGCGTAGAGTTGAGACATATTATTAAAACTACTTATGTTCTTTAATAATTTCAGAGAGAAAATTAATTTTATCTCAAGCTCTTTAAATTATTGCAGCTAGATACATTCGTATATGTATACATCAATAGCATACTGTAACATTTTTGTTTGAACAACACAATGACCACAGTGCATATCTGTCTCCTTCACTAAGATAAGTAGAGGGAGGGTACATTTGGAGAAATCAGGAGAATATCTTTTAAAGTAGTAATACCCTTTACTTTTTTTAGAAAGTGTCCTTTAGTTGGAAAGTAGGCAAGTGATATCTGGATGCCATAGCCAGCCTTTTTTCCATTGTTTAAAATTAATTATTTTGTCATTATCCATAAAATTATAGTGTCAAAACTGGTTATTTTGAGGTTAATAGCAAAATTCCCAACACATTAGCAGGGCAGGATTTCACTCATCACTTAAAATATTCATTATTTATATATTACATTATATATATCATTCCTCAACATGAAGAATAAAATGATATGTAACAGTGAAATGCTGTTCAGGTTGAGTCTCTGTCATCTGAAGAAAAGAATGGACTGAATAAACATTATGGAGCTGATTTCCAAAACACTAGAGAAGACTCACAATCAGCTCTTAGTTCTTTTCTGTTTTCTCTTAAGCTAACCATTCAAAAGCAGTGAAACACATACACATTTTCCATTCATCTGACCATTCTGAATCACAACTCAATATGCATCAGCTGGGCTTCTGTCAAAATATTTGACCACAGCATCAGATTTTCAGAAGAACTTAACTTCTGCTTTGCCACCAAAACAAATAAGATTGTCAGAATAGGTTCTGCATACAGGACACTGACTTTGAAAAATCTGTGCAAGTGTCACGGATGGAGCTGCTTGATGCTGGCTTCTTTTGAACATCTGACTTTCACCTAAAGTCAGGGTATCAAAGAAGTACCAAGTCCTTTTCGGAAAGCCTGTTCCTTCCCACCTCTCCTTTCACCCTATAAAATACCAGTCTATTTCATCTGCAGAGGTAGCAGACTAAGATGGGAAATGGAAGAGAAGCTGCATATAGTCCAGTCATTTCACTTTTTAGCAGTTATTCCCATAGGAATGTATATTTTAATTATTAAAGACCAGAAAAGCCAAAGAAGACCTTCTGAGCTAACTTTTCTGTCCCTGTGAATTTCTCAAGATGGACTCAGATGAAGGAAAGAGCTTCCCTAGCTGCTGACATAAATATATAGTTTGATGGGTTTTGTATTGATTTCTGATGTCTCTATGAAAGCATGTCTTTTAGTCTGAAGAAAAGATTTTATAAAATGAGCATCTAGCTCATTTAGCTCTAGACACTGATTTCAGAGTGATGACAAGGAGGGGCCTACATGGTTTTTGTGGCCTTTGGGCTTGTTTGGTTACCACTGTTATGCAAAATACCCTATCATTATATAACAGAAGAAATATAGTACTAGTGAAATCATAACACTTCAAATCATTTCTGTACCTTGAAAGCACTGTGCTGTTCCACCTGTCTTCTCAAATATGTTGCTTGGTTGAGCTTTGCAGAAAGGGAGAGGCTACAACAAAGAAGTAGGTAAGTGCATCTTGTGGAGCCACAGGAAGATGTGTGTCCTTGTAAGGGGTCTTTTCTGCCCACTGAGCAGGAGGGAGAACAGCTGAATTTCTGTGTGTCCCTGTCTCTCCCTTCCGCCCTCCATGAGACGAGCCCTATTACCATTTTCCCAGTGGCTTCTGCAGGTACTCCATCTTCTGTCTGTAAGGAACCATCTAAGCACAGATGTATTAATAAATATGGGATATATTTAAATATCGTTAAGTATTACATAGAGAGGCTTAGTTTATTACTGATTATGAATGACAGGAACACAAAGCCAAAGGGTTTGTGCCCAGAAACAAAGGAAAATTAGAATCTTATCAGTGTCTCTGTAGCCCCAGGAGAAAGGAAGATCTGAGGATTTTGCAGAACCATATCCTCTTTTCAGTTATTATTTTATGGTAGAAAAGAAAAAAATGAATGTGAAAATAAATAACACAAAGACCAAATTACAGGTAGGATAAGTTTAGAGTTTGATGGTAGAAGACTATTCAGAATCACAGAATCATATAATTGGTAAGGTTGGAAGGGACCTCTGGAGATCATCTAGTTCAACCTTTCTGCTCAAGCAGGGTCACCTAGAGCACGTTAGACAGGGTTGCATCCAGGCAGGCCTTGAAGATCTCCAGAGAAGGAGACTCCACAACCTCTCTGGGCAACCTGGTCCAGTGCTCCGTCACTCTCACAGGGAAGAAATTCCCCCTCACAGTCAGGCGGAACTTCCTGTGCTTCAATTTCTGCCCATTGCCTCTTGTCCTGTCACACAGGACAACGGAAAAGAGTTTGTCCCCATCCCCTTGACACCCTCCCTTCAGGTACTTGTACACATTGGTAAGATCCCCCCTCAGTCTTCTCCTCCCCAGGCTGAAGAGGCCCAGCTCTCGCAGCCGTTCCTCATAGGGCAGATGCTCCAGCCCTCTGATCATATTTGTAGCCCTATGCTGGACTCTCTCCAGTAGCTCCATGTCTCTCTTGTAGTGGGGAGCCCAGAACTGGACACAGCACTCCAGATGAGGCCTCAGCAGGGCTGAGTAGAGGGGCAGGATCACCTCCCTCTACCTGCAGGCAACACTCTTCCTAATGCAGCCCAGGAGACCATTGGCCTTCTTGGCCACAAGGGCACATTGCTGGCTCATGGTCAACTTGTCATCCACCAGCACTCCCAGGTCCTTCTCTGCAGAGCTGCTCTCCAGCAGGTCAGCCCCCAGCTTGTACTGGTGCCTAGGGTGATTTCTCCCTGGGTGCAGGACCCTGCACTTGCCCTTGTTGAACCTCAAGAGGTTCCTCTCTGCCCAACTCTCCAGCCTGTCCAGGTCTTTCTGAATGGCAGCACAGCCCTCTGGTGTGTCAGCCACTCCTCCCAGCTTGGTATCATCAGCAAACTTGCTGAGGAGGCACTCTGTCCCCTCATCCAGATCACTGATTAAAAAGTTGAAGAGGATGGGACCCAGTACTGAGCCCTGGGAGACGTCACCAGTCACAGACTTCCAACTAGACTCCACGCCACTGATGACAACCTTCTGAGGTCTGCCTTTCAGCCAGCTCTCAATCCGCCTCACTGTCCACTCTTCTAACCCACGCTTCCTGAGCTTATCTAGGAGGATGTTATGGGAGACAGTATCATAAGCCTTGCTCAAGTCAAGGTACACAACGTCCAATGCTCTCCCCTCACCTACCCAGCCTGTCATTCCATCCTAGAAGGCTATCAGATTGATTAAGCCATGTTTGCTACTCCTGATCACCTGCTTTTCTTCCACATGCTTGGAGATGCCATCCAGAATGAGCTGTTCCATCACCTTTCCAGGGATGGAGGTGAGGCTGACCGGCCTTTAGTTGCCTGGGTTCTCCTTCTTGCCCTTTTTGAAGACTGGAGTGACACTGGCTTTCTTCCAGTTTTTACAAATACCAGAGATCACTGGCACATTAATTTAATATGGTTGTGGCCTCCCTGCATCCATCTCTAGCCATCAGCATGTCCCGATCAATTTAATAATGAGACAAAAAGAAATTGAGATACTATCAGAAAATTCACATGTAAATGAAGCTTGCTGTTGAGATACAATAGACAATTATGCTTCAGTCATACCCAAATGACTAGGTTCAATAAAAGCCAAGTGAACTAAATGTAAGAGGTCAGACAAGGTGGTCTGACCACGGAGATCTCAAAGTCTTGAACATGTAAATTGTAGTTCACTTGTGTGCTAAATTCATTCCAGAGTGGAAGAAGAAAGAAATAGTTAAAGTCAACTGGAAGGTCTACTTGTGAGTCGGTGCACGGATTATTGGTTTCATTTGTTTTCCAAAATACAACCTTCTTTGTTTACAATTAATTATAACTCTGGATGGAAGGCAGTGCATTGCACAGTATAAAGTCAGAGTAACATGTTATACAAGGAAAAAAAGCACCATGGAAGAGGCCTGCAATTTATGATTTCAGTCATTTGCTTTAACATGGTTCAATTGAACTAGATGTGATGGAATACAAATATACACAGTATGTTTTCAGACAACAGGAAGTAGAAGAAAGAAACCTGAAGCAAAAAACAGACATCAACCAAAAACAAACCAGAGACCAAGAAGGAAAAGAGCATAAGGTAACTACTGTGAATATATACTGCAGAGACTAAGAATGTGCAGAATAAAACAGGTGAGAAATTCCTCTCTGTTTGCTTGGATTAGATCACCTTCACTGGAAAATGCAGATGTCAAAAAAAAGAGCTTTAGAGATACAGAGTGCTAAAGGTCGCCATTTTCTGATCCGGTAACAAATAGATTTAATAAGTTTTGAAAGGCTATTCTATTTTCTAAAAAAGACTTGCTTTGATATTTTACATGTTTTAAAATAGTTCAATAAAATCGAAAAAGAATGTGTTATCAATACATATATTAAAAGAAAACATATCATTCAATCTGATATCAACACACCAAAGGGGATGCGGAGCTGCACCAAGATGCCAGCCATGATAACTTTTCTCTTGGGGCCAGAGTGAGTCTGGTGTCAGGGTGCAGCCATGTGCTAAAAAAGGGCTAGGGTTAGGCTTAGGCTTAGGGTTAGGGTTAGGGTTAAGAGATCCATAAAGTCTGGAGCCTAACGTGGAGCAAGGTTACAAAGGGCATGCCAAAGGGGATGCGTAGCTGCACCAAGATGCCAGCCATGACAACTTTTGTCTTGGGGCCACAGTGGGTCTGGTGGGAGGGTGCAGCCATGGCAGGAAATACGGCTAGGGTTAGGGTTAGGGTTAGGATTAGGAGATCCATAAAGTCTGGAGCCTAATGTGGAGCAAGGTTACAAAGGGCATGCCAAAGGGGATGTGTAGCTGCACCAAGATGCCAGCCACGACAACTTCTCTGTTGGGGCCACAGTGGGTCTGGTGGGAGGGTACATCCACGGCAGGAAAGAGGGCTAGGGTTAGGATTAGGGTTAGGATTAGGAGATCCATAAAGTCTGGAGCCTAATGTGGAGTAAGGTTACAAAGGGTATGCCAAAGGGGATGCGTAGCTGCACCAAGATGCCAGCCACGACAACTTTTGTCTTGGGGCCACAGTGGGTCTGGTGTGAGGGTGCAGCCATGCCAGAAAACACGGCTAGGGTTAGGGTTAGGGTTAGGGTTATGGTTAGGAGATCAATAAAGTCTAGAGCCTAATGTGCACTCAGGTTACAAAGAGCGTGCCAAAGGGGATGCATAGCTACACCAAGATGCCAGCCATGACAACTTTTCTCTTGGGGACACAGTGGGTCTGGTGAGAGGGTGCAGCCTCGCCAGAAAGCACGGCTATGGTTAGGGTTAGGGTTATGGTTAGGAGATCCATAAAGTCTGTAGCGTAATGTGCACTCCGGTTACAAAGGACATGCCAAAGGGAATTCGTAGCTGCAGCAAGATGCCAGCCACGACAACTTTTCTCTTAGGGCCACAGTGGGTCTGGTGTGAAGGTGCAGCCACAGCAGGAAAGAGGTTGAGGGCTAGGGTTAGGGTTAGGGTTAGGAGATCCATAAAGTCTGGAGCCTAACATGGAGCAAGGTTAGAAAGGGCATGCCAACGGGGATGCATAGCTTCAGCAAGATGCCAGCCACGACAACTTTTGTCTTGGGGCCACAGTGGGTCTGGCGTGAGAGTGCAGCCACGCCAGAAAATAAGGCTAGGGTTAGGGTTAGGGTTAGGGTTAGGAGTTCCATAAAGTCTGGAGCCTAGTGTGCACTCCGGTAACAAAGGGCATGCCAAAGGGGATGCATAGCTGTAGCAAGATGCCAGCCATGACAACTTTTCTCTTGGGGCCACAGTGGGTCTGGTGGGAGGGTGCAGCCTTGCCAGAAAACACGGCTAGGGTTAGGGTTAGGGTTAGGTTTAGGGTTAGGTTTAGGACATCCATGAAGTCTGGAGCCTAATGTGGAGCAAGGTTACAAAGGGCATGCCAAGGGGGATGCGTAGCTGCCCCAAGATGCCAGCCACGACAACTTTTGTCTTGGGGCCACAGTGGGTGTGGTGGGAGGGTGCAGCCATGGCAGGAAAGAGGGCTAGGGTTAGGGTTAGGGTTAGGGTTAGGGTTTGGAGATCCATGAAGTCTGGAGCCTAATGTGGAGCAAGGTTACAAAGGGCATGCCAAAGGGGATGTGTAGCTGCACCAAGATGCCAGCCATGACAACTTTTCCCTTGGGCTCACAGTGGGTCTGGTGTGAGGGTTCAGCCTCGCCAGAAAACACGGCTAGGGTTAGAGTTAGGGTTAGGTTTAGGGTTAGGGTTAGGAGATCCATGAAGTCTGGAGCCTAATGTGGAGCAAGGTTACAAAGGGCATGCCAAAGGGGATGCGTAGCTGCCCCAAGATGCCAGCCACGACAACTTTTGTCTTGGGGCCACAGTGGGTCTGTTGTCAGGGTGCAGACACAGCAGGAAAGAGGGTTAGTGTTAGTGTGAGGGTTAGGGTTAGGGTTAGGGTTAGGGTTATGAGATCCATGAAGTCTGGAGCCTAATGTGGAGCAAGGTTACAAAGGGCATGCCAAAGGGGATGCGTAGCTGCACCAAGATGCCAGCCACAACAACTTTTCTCATGGGGTCACAGTGGGTCTGATGGGAGGGTACAGCCATGAAAGAAAACACGGCTAGGGTTAGGGTTAGGGTTGGGGTTAGGGTTTGGAGATCCATAAAGTCTGGAGCCTAGTGTGCACTCCGGGTACAACAGGCATGCCAAAGGGGATGCGTAGCTGCACCAAGATGCCAGCCACGACAACTTTTGTCTTGGGGCCACAGTGGGTCTGGTGGGAGGGTGCAGCCTCGGCAAGAAAGAGGGCTAGGGTTAGGGTTAGGGTTAGGGTTAGGGTTAGGAGATCCATAAAGTCTGGAGCCTAATGTGGAGCAAGGTTACAAAGGGCATGCCAAAGGGGATGCGTAGCTGCCCCAAGATGCCAGCCACGACAACTTTTGTCTTGGGGCCACAGTGGGTCTGGTGTGAGGGTGCAGCCTCGCCAGAAAACACGGCTAGGGTTAGGGTTAGGGTTAGGGTTAGGAGATCCATAAAGTCTGGAGCCTAATGTGGAGCAAGATTACAAAGGGCATGCCAAAGGGGATGCGTAGCTGCACCAAGATGCCAGCCACGACAACTTTTGTCTTGGGGACACAGTGGGTCTGGTGGGAGGGTGCAGACACAGCAGGAAAGAGGGTTAGGGTTAGGGTTAGGGTTAGGGTTAGGGTTAGGAGATCCATAAAGTCTGGAGCCCAGTGTGGAGCAAGGTTACAAAGGGCATGCCAAAGGGGATGCGTAGCTGCACCAAGATGCCAGCCACGACAACTTTTCTCTTGGGGCCACAGTGGGTCTGGTGGGAGGGTGCAGCCACGGCAGGAAATACGGCTAGCGTTAAGGTTAGGGTTAGGAGATCCATGAAGTCTGGAGCCTAATGTGGAGTAAGGTTACAAAGGGCATGCCAAAGGGGGATGTGCAGCTGCACCAAGATGCCAGCCACGACAACTTTTGTCTTGGGGCCACAGTGGGTCTGGTGGGAGGGTGCAGCCACGGCAGAAAAGAGGGCTAGGGTTAGAGTTAGGGTTAGGGTTAGGAGATCCATGAAGTCTGGAGCCTAATGTGGAGCAAGGTTACAAAGGGCATGCCAAAGGGCATGTGTAGCTGCACCAATTTGCCAGCCACGACAACTTTTGTCTTGGGGCCACAGTGGGTCTGGTGGGAGGGTACAGCCATGCCACAAAACACGGCTAGGGTTAGGGTTAGGGTTAGGGTTAGGAGATCCATAAAGTCTGGAACCTAACGTGGAGCAAGGTTACAAAGGGCATGCCAAAGGGGATGCGTAGCTGCACCAAGATGCCAGCCACGACAACTTTTGTCTTGGGGCCACAGTGGGTCTGGTGAGAGGGTGCAGCCACGGCAGGAAAGAGGGCTAGGGTTAGGGTTAGGGTTAGGGATAGGGTTAGGAGATCCATGAAGTCTGGAGCCTAATGTGGAGCAAGGTTACAAAGGGCATGCCAAAGGGGTTGCGTAGCTGCACCAAGATGCCTGCCACGACAACTTTTGTCTTGGGGTCACAGTGGGTCTGGTGGGAGGGTGCAGCCACGGCAGGAAAGAGGGCTAGGGTTAGGGTTAGGGTTAGGGTTAGGGTTAGGGTTAGGAGATCCATAAAGTCTGGAACCTAACGTGGAGCAAGGTTACAAAGGGCATGCCAAAGGGGATGCGTAGCTGCACCAAGATGCCAGCCACGACAACTTTTGTCTTGGGGCCACAGTGGGTCTGGTGGGAGGTTACAGCCATGCGAGAAAACACGGCTAGGGTTAGGGTTAGGGTTAGGGTTAGGGTTAGGGTTAGGTTTTGGAGATCCATAAATTCTGGAGCCCAGTGTTTACTCCGGGTACATGAGCATGCCAAAGGGGATGCGTAGCTGCACCAAGATGCCAGCCACGACAACTTTTCTCTTGGGGCCACAGTGGGTGTGTTGGGAGGGTGCAGCCTCGCCAGAAAACACGGCTAGGGTTAGGGTTAGGGTTAGGGCTAGGTTTAGGAGATCCATAAAGTCTGGAGCCTAACGTGGAGCAAGGTTACAAAGGGCATGCCAAAGGGGATGCGTAGCTGCACCAAGATGCCAGCCATGACAACTTTTGTCTTGGGGCCACAGTGGGTCTGGTGGGAGGGTGCAGCCATGGCAGGAAATACGGCTAGGGTTAGGGTTAGGGTTAGGATTAGGAGATCCATAAAGTCTGGAGCCTAATGTGGAGCAAGGTTACAAAGGGCATGCCAAAGGGGATGTGTAGCTGCACCAAGATGCCAGCCACGACAACTTCTCTGTTGGGGCCACAGTGGGTCTGGTGGGAGGGTACATCCACGGCAGGAAAGAGGGCTAGGGTTAGGATTAGGGTTAGGATTAGGAGATCCATAAAGTCTGGAGCCTAATGTGGAGTAAGGTTACAAAGGGTATGCCAAAGGGGATGCGTAGCTGCACCAAGATGCCAGCCACGACAACTTTTGTCTTGGGGCCACAGTGGGTCTGGTGTGAGGGTGCAGCCATGCCAGAAAACACGGCTAGGGTTAGGGTTAGGGTTAGGGTTATGGTTAGGAGATCAATAAAGTCTAGAGCCTAATGTGCACTCAGGTTACAAAGAGCGTGCCAAAGGGGATGCATAGCTACACCAAGATGCCAGCCACCACAACTTTTCTCTTGGGGCCACAGTGGGTCTGGTGAGAGGGTGCAGCCCGGCAGGAAAAAGGGCTAGGACTAGTCTGAGGGTTAGGGTTAGGGATAGCAGATACATAAGGTCTGGAGCCTAATGTGCACTCCGGGTACAAAGGGCATGCCAAAGGGGATGCATAGCTGCCCCAAGATGCCAGCCACGACAACTTTTCTCTTAGGGCCACAGTGGGTCTGTTGTCAGGGTGCAGACACAGCAGGAAAGAGGGTTAGTGTTAGTGTGAGGGTTAGGGTTAGGGTTAGGGTTAGGGTTATGAGATCCATGAAGTCTGGAGCCTAATGTGGAGCAAGGTTACAAAGGGCATGCCAAAGGGGATGCGTAGCTGCACCAAGATGCCAGCCACAACAACTTTTCTCATGGGGTCACAGTGGGTCTGATGGGAGGGTACAGCCATGAAAGAAAACATGGCTAGGGTTAGGGTTAGGGTTGGGGTTAGGGTTTGGAGATCCATAAAGTCTAGAGCCTAGTGTGCACTCCGGGTACAACGGGCATGCCAAAGGGGATGCGTAGCTGCACCAAGATGCCAGCCACGACAACTTTTGTCTTGGGGCCACAGTGGGTCTGGTGGGAGGGTGCAGCCACGGCAAGAAAGAGGGCTAGGGTTAGGGTTAGGGTTAGGGTTAGGGTTAGGAGATCCATAAAGTCTGGAGCCTAATGTGGAGCAAGGTTACAAAGGGCATGCCAAAGGGGATGCGTAGCTGCACCAAGATGCCAGCCACGACAACTTTTGTCTTGGGGCCACAGTGGGTCTGGTGTGAGGGTGCAGCCTCGCCAGAAAACACGGCTAGGGTTAGGGTTAGGGTTAGGGTTAGGAGATCCATAAAGTCTGGAGCCTAATGTGGAGCAAGATTACAAAGGGCATGCCAAAGGGGATGCGTAGCTGCACCAAGATGCCAGCCACGACAACTTTTCTCTTGGGGACACAGTGGGTCTGGTGGGAGGGTGCAGACACAGCAGGAAAGAGGGTTAGGGTTAGGGTTAGGGTTAGGGTTAGGGTTAGGAGATCCATAAAGTCTGGAGCCCAGTGTGGAGCAAGGTTACAAAGGGCATGCCAAAGGGGATGCGTAGCTGCACCAAGATGCCAGCCACAACAACTTTTCTCATGGGGTCACAGTGGGTCTGATGGGAGGGTACAGCCATGAAAGAAAACACGGCTAGGGTTAGGGTTAGGGTTGGGGTTAGGGTTTGGAGATCCATAAAGTCTGGAGCCTAGTGCGCACTCCAAGTACAACGGGCATGCTAAAGGGGATGCGTAGCTGCACCAAGATGCCAGCCACGACAACTTTTGTCTTGGGGCCACAGTGGGTCTGGTGGGAGGGTGCAGCCACGGCAAGAAAGAGGGCTAGGGTTAGGGTTAGGGTTAGGGTTAGGGTTAGGAGATCCATAAAGTCTGGAGCCTAATGTGGAGCAAGGTTACAAAGGGCATGCCAAAGGGGATGCGTAGCTGCCCCAAGATGCCAGCCACGACAACTTTTGTCTTGGGGCCACAGTGGGTCTGGTGTGAGGGTGCAGCCTCGCCAGAAAACACGGCTAGGGTTAGGGTTAGGGTTAGGGTTAGGAGATCCATAAAGTCTGGAGCCTAATGTGGAGCAAGATTACAAAGGGCATGCCAAAGGGGATGCGTAGCTGCACCAAGATGCCAGCCACGACAACTTTTCTCTTGGGGACACAGTGGGTCTGGTGGGAGGGTGCAGACACAGCAGGAAAGAGGGTTAGGGTTAGGGTTAGGGTTAGGGTTAGGGTTAGGAGATCCATAAAGTCTGGAGCCCAGTGTGGAGCAAGGTTACAAAGGGCATGCCAAAGGGGATGTGTAGCTGCACCAAGATGCCAGCCACGACAACTTTTGTCTTGGGGCCACAGTGGGTCTGGTGGGAGGGTGCAGCCACGGCAGAAAAGAGGGCTAGGGTTAGAGTTAGGGTTAGGGTTAGGAGATCCATGAAGTCTGGAGCCTAATGTGGAGCAAGGTTACAAAGGGCATGCCAAAGGGCATGTGTAGCTGCACCAATTTGCCAGCCACGACAACTTTTGTCTTGGGGCCACAGTGGGTCTGGTGGGAGGGTACAGCCATGCCACAAAACACGGCTAGGGTTAGGGTTAGCGTTAGGGTTTGGAGATCCATAAAGTCTGGAGCCCAGTGTGGAGCAAGGTTACAAAGAGCATGCCAAAGGGCATGTGTAGCTGCACCAAGATGCCAGCCACGACAACTTTTGTCTTGGGGTCACAGTGGGTCTGGTGGGAGGGTGTAGCCACGGCAGGAAAGAGGGCTAGGGTTAGGGTTAGGGTTAGGGTTAGGGTTAGGAGATCCATGAAGTCTGGAGCCTAATGTGGAGCAAGGTTACAAAGGGCATGCCAAAGGGGTTGCGTAGCTGCACCAATTTGCCAGCCACGACAACTTTTGTCTTGGGGCCACAGTGGGTCTGGTGGGAGGTTACAGCCATGCGAGAAAACACGGCTAGGGTTAGGGTTAGGGTTAGGGTTAGGGTTAGGGTTAGGTTTTGGAGATCCATAAATTCTGGAGCCCAGTGTTTACTCCGGGTACATGAGCATGCCAAAGGGGATGCGTAGCTGCACCAAGATGCCAGCCACGACAACTTTTCTCTTGGGGCCACAGTGGGTGTGTTGGGAGGGTGCAGCCTCGCCAGAAAACACGGCTAGGGTTAGGGTTAGGGTTAGGGCTAGGTTTAGGAGATCCATAAAGTCTGGAGCCTAACGTGGAGCAAGGTTACAAAGGGCATGCCAAAGGGGATGCGTAGCTGCACCAAGATGCCAGCCATGACAACTTTTGTCTTGGGGCCACAGTGGGTCTGGTGGGAGGGTGCAGCCATGGCAGGAAATACGGCTAGGGTTAGGGTTAGGGTTAGGGTTAGGAGATCCATAAAGTCTGGAGCCTAATGTGGAGCAAGGTTACAAAGGGCATGCCAAAGGGGATGTGTAGCTGCACCAAGATGCCAGCCACGACAACTTCTCTGTTGGGGCCACAGTGGGTCTGGTGGGAGGGTACATCCACGGCAGGAAAGAGGGCTAGGGTTAGGATTAGGGTTAGGATTAGGAGATCCATAAAGTCTGGAGCCTAATGTGGAGTAAGGTTACAAAGGGTATGCCAAAGGGGATGCGTAGCTGCACCAAGATGCCAGCCACGACAACTTTTGTCTTGGGGCCACAGTGGGTCTGGTGTGAGGGTGCAGCCATGCCAGAAAACACGGCTAGGGTTAGGGTTAGGGTTAGGGTTATGGTTAGGAGATCAATAAAGTCTAGAGCCTAATGTGCACTCAGGTTACAAAGAGCGTGCCAAAGGGGATGCATAGCTACACCAAGATGCCAGCCATGACAACTTTTCTCTTGGGGACACAGTGGGTCTGGTGAGAGGGTGCAGCCTCGCCAGAAAGCACGGCTATGGTTAGGGTTAGGGTTATGGTTAGGAGATCCATAAAGTCTGTAGCGTAATGTGCACTCCGGTTACAAAGGACATGCCAAAGGGAATTCGTAGCTGCAGCAAGATGCCAGCCACGACAACTTTTCTCTTAGGGCCACAGTGGGTCTGGTGTGAAGGTGCAGCCACAGCAGGAAAGAGGTTGAGGGCTAGGGTTAGGGTTAGGGTTAGGAGATCCTTAAAGTCTGGAGCCTAACATGGAGCAAGGTTAGAAAGGGCATGCCAACGGGGATGCATAGCTTCAGCAAGATGCCAGCCACGACAACTTTTGCCTTGGGGCCACAGTGGGTCTTGTGTGAGAGTGCAGCCACGCCAGAAAATAAGGCTAGGGTTAGGGTTAGGGTTAGGGTTAGGAGTTCCATAAAGTCTGGAGCCTAGTGTGCACTCCGGTAACAAAGGGCATGCCAAAGGGGATGCATAGCTGTAGCAAGATGCCAGCCATGACAACTTTTCTCTTGGGGCCACAGTGGGTCTGGTGGGAGGGTGCAGCCTTGCCAGAAAACACGGCTAGGGTTAGGGTTAGGGTTAGGTTTAGGGTTAGGTTTAGGACATCCATGAAGTCTGGAGCCTAATGTGGAGCAAGGTTACAAAGGGCATGCCAAAGGGGATGCGTAGCTGCACCAAGATGCCAGCCACGACAGCTTTTCTCTTGTGGTCACGGTCGGTCTGGTGTGAGGGTGCAGCCCGGCAGGAAAAAGGGCTAGGACTAGTCTGAGGGTTAGGATTAGGGTTAGCAGATACATAAGGTCTGGAGCCTAATGTGCACTCCGGTTAAAAAGGGCATGCCAAAGGGGATTCGTAGCTGCAGCAAGATGCCAGCCACGACAACTTTTCTCTTGGGGCCACAGTGGGTCTGGTGTGAGGGTGCAGCCACGGCAGGAAAGAGGGTTAGGGTTAGGGTTAGGGTTAGCAGATCCATAAAGTCTAAACCTAATGTGGAGCAAGGTTACAAAGGGCATGCCAAGGGGGATGCGTAGCTGCACCAAGATGCCAGCCACAACAACTTTTCTCATGGGGTCACAGTGGGTCTGATGGGAGGGTACAGCCATGAAAGAAAACACGGCTAGGGTTAGGGTTAGGGTTGGGGTTAGGGTTTGGAGATCCATAAAGTCTGGAGCCTAGTGTGCACTCCGGGTACAACGGGCATGCCAAAGGGGATGCGTAGCTGCACCAAGATGCCAGCCACGACAACTTCTGTCTTGGGGCCACAGTGAGTCTGGTGGGAGGGTGCAGCCACGGCAAGAAAGAGGGCTAGGGTTAGGGTTAGGGTTAGGGTTAGGGTTAGGAGATCCATAAAGTCTGGAGCCTAATGTGGAGCAAGGTTACAAAGGGCATGCCAAAGGGGATGCGTAGCTGCCCCAAGATGCCAGCCACGACAACTTTTGTCTTGGGGCCACAGTGGGTCTGGTGTGAGGGTGCAGCCTCGCCAGAAAACACGGCTAGGGTTAGGGTTAGGGTTAGGGTTAGGAGATCCATAAAGTCTGGAGCCTAATGTGGAGCAAGATTACAAAGGGCATGCCAAACGGGATGCGTAGCTGCACCAAGATGCCAGCCACGACAACTTTTCTCTTGGGGACACAGTGGGTCTGGTGGGAGGGTGCAGACACAGCAGGAAAGAGGGTTAGGGTTAGGGTTAGGGTTAGGGTTAGGGTTAGGAGATCCATAAAGTCTGGAGCCCAGTGTGGAGCAAGGTTACAAAGGGCATGCCAAAGGGGATGCGTAGCTGCACCAAGATGCCAGCCACGACAACTTTTGTCTTGGGGCCACAGTGGGTCTGGTGGGAGGGTGCAGCCACGGCAGAAAAGAGGGCTAGGGTTAGAGTTAGGGTTAGGGTTAGGAGATCCATGAAGTCTGGAGCCTAATGTGGAGCAAGGTTACAAAGGGCATGCCAAAGGGCATGTGTAGCTGCACCAATTTGCCAGCCACGACAACTTTTGTCTTGGGGCCACAGTGGGTCTGGTGGGAGGGTACAGCCATGCCACAAAACACGGCTAGGGTTAGGGTTAGCGTTAGGGTTTGGAGATCCATAAAGTCTGGAGCCCAGTGTGGAGCAAGGTTACAAAGAGCATGCCAAAGGGCATGTGTAGCTGCACCAAGATGCCAGCCACGACAACTTTTGTCTTGGGGTCACAGTGGGTCTGGTGGGAGGGTGTAGCCACGGCAGGAAAGAGGGCTAGGGTTAGGGTTAGGGTTAGGGTTAGGGTTAGGGTTAGGAGATCCATAAAGTCTGGAACCTAACGTGGAGCAAGGTTACAAAGGGCATGCCAAAGGGGATGCGTAGCTGCACCAAGATGCCAGCCACGACAACTTTTGTCTTGGGGCCACAGTGGGTCTGGTGAGAGGGTGCAGCCACGGCAGGAAAGAGGGCTAGGGTTAGGGTTAGGGTTAGGGATAGGGTTAGGAGATCCATGAAGTCTGGAGCCTAATGTGGAGCAAGGTTACAAAAGGCATGCCAAAGGGGTTGCGTAGCTGCACCAATTTGCCAGCCACGACAACTTTTGTCTTGGGGCCACAGTGGGTCTGGTGGGAGGTTACAGCCATGTGAGAAAACACGGCTAGGGTTAGGGTTAGGGTTAGGGTTAGGGTTAGGGTTAGGTTTTGGAGATCCATAAATTCTGGAGCCCAGTGTTTACTCCGGGTACATGAGCATGCCAAAGGGGATGCGTAGCTGCACCAAGATGCCAGCCACGACAACTTTTCTCTTGGGGCCACAGTGGGTCTGTTGGGAGGGTGCAGCCTCGCCAGAAAACACGGCTAGGGTTAGGGTTAGGGTTAGGGCTAGGTTTAGGAGATCCATAAAGTCTGGAGCCTAACGTGGAGCAAGGTTACAAAGGGCATGCCAAAGGGGATGCGTAGCTGCACCAAGATGCCAGCCACGACAACTTTTCTCTTGGGGCCACAGTGGGTCTGGTGGGAGGGTGCAGCCTCGCCAGAAAACACGGCTAGGGTTAGGGTTAGGGTTAGGGTTAGGAGATCCATAAAGTCTGGAGCCTAATGTGGAGCAAGATTACAACGGGCATGCCAAAGGGGATGCGTAGCTGCACCAAGATGCCAGCCACGACAACTTTTCTCTTGGGGACACAGTGGGTCTGGTGGGAGGGTGCAGACACAGCAGGAAAGAGGGTTAGGGTTAGGGTTAGGGTTAGGGTTAGGGTTAGGAGATCCATAAAGTCTGGAGCCCAGTGTGGAGCAAGGTTACAAAGGGCATGCCAAAGTGGATGCGTAGCTGCACCAAGATGCCAGCCACAACAACTTTTCTCATGGGGTCACAGTGGGTCTGATGGGAGGGTACAGCCATGAAAGAAAACACGGCTAGGGTTAGGGTTAGGGTTGGGGTTAGGGTTTGGAGATCCATAAAGTCTGGAGCCTAGTGTGCACTCCGGGTACAACGGGCATGCCAAAGGGGATGCGTAGCTGCACCAAGATGCCAGCCACGACAACTTCTGTCTTGGGGCCACAGTGGGTCTGGTGGGAGGGTGGAGCCACGGCAAGAAAGAGGGCTAGGGTTAGGGTTAGGGTTAGGGTTAGGGTTAGGAGATCCATAAAGTCTGGAGCCTAATGTGGAGCAAGGTTACAAAGGGCATGCCAAATGGGATGCGTAGCTGCCCCAAGATGCCAGCCACGACAACTTTTGTCTTGGGGCCACAGTGGGTCTGGTGTGAGGGTGCAGCCTCGCCAGAAAACACGGCTAGGGTTAGGGTTAGGGTTAGGGTTAGGAGATCCATAAAGTCTGGAGCCTAATGTGGAGCAAGATTACAAAGGGCATGCCAAACGGGATGCGTAGCTGCACCAAGATGCCAGCCACGACAACTTTTCTCTTGGGGACACAGTGGGTCTGGTGGGAGGGTGCAGACACAGCAGGAAAGAGGGTCAGGGTTAGGGTTAGGGTTAGGGTTAGGGTTAGGGTTAGGAGATCCATAAAGTCTGGAGCCCAGTGTGGAGCAAGGTTACAAAGGGCATGCCAAAGGGGATGCGTAGCTGCACCAAGATGCCAGCCACGACAACTTTTGTCTTGGGGCCACAGTGGGTCTGGTGGGAGGGTGCAGCCACGGCAGAAAAGAGGGCTAGGGTTAGAGTTAGGGTTAGGGTTAGGAGATCCATGAAGTCTGGAGCCTAATGTGGAGCAAGGTTACAAAGGGCATGCCAAAGGGCATGTGTAGCTGCACCAATTTGCCAGCCACGACAACTTTTGTCTTGGGGCCACAGTGGGTCTGGTGGGAGGGTACAGCCATGCCACAAAACACGGCTAGGGTTAGGGTTAGCGTTAGGGTTTGGAGATCCATAAAGTCTGGAGCCCAGTGTGGAGCAAGGTTACAAAGAGCATGCCAAAGGGCATGTGTAGCTGCACCAAGATGCCAGCCACGACAACTTTTGTCTTGGGGTCACAGTGGGTCTGGTGGGAGGGTGTAGCCACGGCAGGAAAGAGGGCTAGGGTTAGGGTTAGGGTTAGGGTTAGGGTTAGGGTTAGGAGATCCATAAAGTCTGGAACCTAACGTGGAGCAAGGTTACAAAGGGCATGCCAAAGGGGATGCGTAGCTGCACCAAGATGCCAGCCACGACAACTTTTGTCTTGGGGCCACAGTGGGTCTGGTGAGAGGGTGCAGCCACGGCAGGAAAGAGGGCTAGGGTTAGGGTTAGGGTTAGGGATAGGGTTAGGAGATCCATGAAGTCTGGAGCCTAATGTGGAGCAAGGTTACAAAGGGCATGCCAAAGGGGTTGCGTAGCTGCACCAATTTGCCAGCCACGACAACTTTTGTCTTGGGGCCACAGTGGGTCTGGTGGGAGGTTACAGCCATGTGAGAAAACACGGCTAGGGTTAGGGTTAGGGTTAGGGTTAGGGTTAGGGTTAGGTTTTGGAGATCCATAAATTCTGGAGCCCAGTGTTTACTCCGGGTACATGAGCATGCCAAAGGGGATGCGTAGCTGCACCAAGATGCCAGCCACGACAACTTTTCTCTTGGGGCCACAGTGGGTCTGTTGGGAGGGTGCAGCCTCGCCAGAAAACACGGCTAGGGTTAGGGTTAGGGTTAGGGCTAGGTTTAGGAGATCCATAAAGTCTGGAGCCTAACGTGGAGCAAGGTTACAAAGGGCATGCCAAAGGGGATGCGTAGCTGCACCAAGATGCCAGCCACGACAACTTTTCTCTTGGGGCCACAGTGGGTCTGGTGGGAGGGTGCAGCCATGGCAGGAAATACGGCTAGGGTTAGGGTTAGGGTTAGGGTTAGGAGATCCATAAAGTCTGGAGCCTAATGTGGAGCAAGGTTACAAAGGGCATGCCAAAGGGGATGTGTAGCTGCACCAAGATGCCAGCCACGACAACTTCTCTGTTGGGGCCACAGTGGGTCTGGTGGGAGGGTACATCCACGGCAGGAAAGAGGGCTAAGGTTAGGATTAGGGTTAGGATTAGGAGATCCATAAAGTCTGGAGCCTAATGTGGAGTAAGGTTACAAAGGGTATGCCAAAGGGGATGCGTAGCTGCACCAAGATGCCAGCCACGACAACTTTTGTCTTGGGGCCACAGTGGGTCTGGTGTGAGGGTGCAGCCATGCCAGAAAACACGGCTAGGGTTAGGGTTAGGGTTAGGGTTATGGTTAGGAGATCAATAAAGTCTAGAGCCTAATGTGCACTCAGGTTACAAAGAGCGTGCCAAAGGGGATGCATAGCTACACCAAGATGCCAGCCATGACAACTTTTCTCTTGGGGACACAGTGGGTCTGGTGAGAGGGTGCAGCCTCGCCAGAAAGCACGGCTATGGTTAGGGTTAGGGTTATGGTTAGGAGATCCATAAAGTCTGTAGCGTAATGTGCACTCCGGTTACAAAGGACATGCCAAAGGGAATTCGTAGCTGCAGCAAGATGCCAGCCACGACAACTTTTCTCTTAGGGCCACAGTGGGTCTGGTGTGAAGGTGCAGCCACAGCAGGAAAGAGGTTGAGGGCTAGGGTTAGGGTTAGGGTTAGGAGATCCTTAAAGTCTGGAGCCTAACATGGAGCAAGGTTAGAAAGGGCATGCCAACGGGGATGCATAGCTTCAGCAAGATGCCAGCCACGACAACTTTTGCCTTGGGGCCACAGTGGGTCTTGTGTGAGAGTGCAGCCACGCCAGAAAATAAGGCTAGGGTTAGGGTTAGGGTTAGGGTTAGGAGTTCCATAAAGTCTGGAGCCTAGTGTGCACTCCGGTAACAAAGGGCATGCCAAAGGGGATGCATAGCTGTAGCAAGATGCCAGCCATGACAACTTTTCTCTTGGGGCCACAGTGGGTCTGGTGGGAGGGTGCAGCCTTGCCAGAAAACACGGCTAGGGTTAGGGTTAGGGTTAGGTTTAGGGTTAGGTTTAGGACATCCATGAAGTCTGGAGCCTAATGTGGAGCAAGGTTACAAAGGGCATGCCAAAGGGGATGCGTAGCTGCACCAAGATGCCAGCCACGACAGCTTTTCTCTTGTGGTCACGGTCGGTCTGGTGTGAGGGTGCAGCCCGGCAGGAAAAAGGGCTAGGACTAGTCTGAGGGTTAGGATTAGGGTTAGCAGATACATAAGGTCTGGAGCCTAATGTGCACTCCGGTTAAAAAGGGCATGCCAAAGGGGATTCGTAGCTGCAGCAAGATGCCAGCCACGACAACTTTTGTCTTGGGGCCACAGTGGGTCTGGTGTGAGAGCAAAGCCACGCCAGAAAACACAGCTAGGATTAGCGTTAGGGTTAGGGTTAGGAGATCCATAAAGTCTGGAGCCTAGTGTGAACTCCGGTAACAAAGGGCATGCCAAAGGGGATGTATAGCTGCACCAAGATGCCAGCCACGACAGCTTTTCTCTTGGAGCCACAGTGGGTCTGGTGTGAGGGTGCAGCCTCGCCAGAAAACACGGCTAGGGTTAGGGTTAGGGTTAGCAGATACATAAGGTCTGGAGCCTAATGTGCACTCCGGGTACAAAGGGCATGCCAAAGGGGATTCGTAGCTGCACCAAGATGCCAGCCACGACAACTTTTCTCTTGGGGCCACAGTGGGTCTGGTGTGAGAGTGCAGCCATGGCAGGAAACACGGCTAGGGTTCAGGTTAGGGTTAGGGTTAGGAGATCCATAAAGTCTGGAGCCTAATGTGGAGCAAGATTACAAAGGGCATGCCAAAGGGGATGCGTAGATGCACCAAGATGCCAGCCACGACAACTTTTGTCTTGGGGCCACAGTGGGTCTGTTGGGAGTGTGCAGCCACGGCAGGAAAGAGGGCTAGGGTTAGGGTTAGGGTTAGGGTTAGGGTTAGGAGATCCATGAAGTCTGGAGCCTAATGTGGAGCAAGGTTACAAAGGGCATGCCAAAGGGCATGTGTAGCTGCACCAAGATGGCAGCCACGACAACTTTTGTCTTGGGGCCACAGTGGATCGGGTGGGAGGGTACAGCCATGCCACAAAACATGGCTAGGGTTAGGGTTAGGGTTAGGGTTAGGAGATCCATGAAGTCTGGAGCCTAATGTGGAGCAAGGTTTCAAAGGGCATGCCAAAGGGGGATGTGCAGCTGCACCAAGATGCCAGCCACGACAACTTTTGTCTTGGGGTCACAGTGGGTCTGGTGAGAGGGTGCAGCCCGGCAGGAAAAAGGGCTAGGACTAGTCTGAGGGTTAGGGTTAGGGTTAGCAGATACATAAGGTCTGGAGCCTAATGTGCACTCCGGGTACAAAGGGCATGCCAAAGGGGATGCATAGCTGCACCAAGATGTCAGCCACGACAACTTTTCTCTTGGGGCCACAGTGGGTCTGGTGTGAGGGTGCAGCCACGGCAGGAAAGAGGGTTAGGGTTAGGGTTAGGGTTAGCAGATCCATAAAGTCTAAACCTAATGTGGAGCAAGGTTACAAAGGGCATGCCAAGGGGGATGCGTAGCTGCCCCAAGATGCCAGCCACGACAACTTTTGACTTGGGGCCACAGTGGGTCTGTTGTCAGGGTGCAGACACAGCAGGAAAGAGGGTTAGTGTTAGTGTGAGGGTTAGGGTTAGGTTTAGGGTTAGGGTTAGGAGATCCATGAAGTCTGGAGCCCAGTGTGGAGCAAGGTTACAAAGGGCATGCCAAAGGGGATGCGTAGCTGCACCAAGATGCCAGCCACAACAACTTTTCTCATGGGGTCACAGTGGGTCTGATGGGAGGGTACAGCCATGAAAGAAAACACGGCTAGGGTTAGGGTTAGGGTTGGGGTTAGGGTTTGGAGATCCATAAAGTCTGGAGCCTAGTGTGCACTCCGGGTACAACGGGCATGCCAAAGGGGATGCGTAGCTGCACCAAGATGCCAGCCACGACAACTTTTGTTTTGGGGCCACAGTGGGTCTGGTGGGAGGGTGCAGCCACGGCAAGAAAGAGGGCTAGGGTTAGGGTTAGGGTTAGGGTTAGGGTTAGGAGATCCATAAAGTCTGGAGCCTAATGTGGAGCAAGGTTACAAAGGGCATGCCAAAGGGGATGCGTAGCTGCACCAAGATGCCAGCCACGACAACTTTTCTCTTGGGGCCACAGTGGGTCTGTTGGGAGGGTGCAGCCTCGCCAGAAAACACGGCTAGGGTTAGGGTTAGGGTTAGGGTTAGGAGATCCATAAAGTCTGGAGCCTAATGTGGAGCAAGATTACAAAGGGCATGCCAAACGGGATGCGTAGCTGCACCAAGATGCCAGCCACGACAACTTTTCTCTTGGGGACACAGTGGGTCTGGTGGGAGGGTGCAGACACAGCAGGAAAGAGGGTTAGGGTTAGGGTTAGGGTTAGGGTTAGGGTTAGGAGATCCATAAAGTCTGGAGCCCAGTGTGGAGCAAGGTTACAAAGGGCATGCCAAAGGGGATGCGTAGCTGCACCAAGATGCCAGCCACGACAACTTTTCTCTTGGGGCCACAGTGGGTCTGGTGGGAGGGTGCAGCCACGGCAGGAAATACGGCTAGCGTTAAGGTTAGGGTTAGCAGATCCATGAAGTCTGGAGCCTAATGTGGAGTAAGGTTACAAAGGGCATGCCAAAGGGGGATGTGCAGCTGCACCAAGATGCCAGCCACGACAACTTTTGTCTTGGGGCCACAGTGGGTCTGGTGGGAGGGTGCAGCCACAGCAGAAAAGAGGGCTAGGGTTAGAATTAGGGTTAGGGTTAGGAGATCCATGAAGTCTGGAGCCTAATGTGGAGCAAGGTTACAAAGGGCATGCCAAAGGGCATGTGTAGCTGCACCAATTTGCCAGCCACGACAACTTTTGTCTTGGGGCCACAGTGGGTCTGGTGGGAGGGTACAGCCATGCCACAAAACACGGCTAGGGTTAGGGTTAGCGTTAGGGTTTGGAGATCCATAAAGTCTGGAGCCCAGTGTGGAGCAAGGTTACAAAGGGCATGCCAAAGGGGATGCGTAGCTGCACCAAGATGCCTGCCACGACAACTTTTGTCTTGGGGTCACAGTGGGTCTGGTGTGAGGGTGTAGCCACGGCAGGAAAGAGGGCTAGGGTTAGGGTTAGGGTTAGGGATAGGGTTAGGAGATCCATGAAGTCTGGAGCCTAATGTGGAGCTAGGTTACAAAGGGCATGCCAAAGGGGTTGCGTAGCTGCACCAAGATGCCAGCCACGACAACTTTTGTCTTGGGGCCACAGTGGGTCTGGTGGGAGATTACAGCCATGCGAGAAAACACGGCTAGGGTTAGGGTTAGGGTTAGGGTTAGGGTTAGGGTTAGGTTTTGGAGATCCATAAATTCTGGAGCCCAGTGTTTACTCCGGGTACATGAGCATGCCAAAGGGGATGCGTAGCTGCACCAAGATGCCAGCCATGACCACTTTTCTCTTGGGGCCACAGTGGGTGTGTTGGGAGGGTGCAGCCTCGCCAGAAAACACGGCTAGGGTTAGGGTTAGGGTTAGGGCTAGGGTTAGGAGATCCATGAAGTCAAGAGCCCAGTGTGGAGCAAGGTTACAAAGGGCATGCAAAAGGGGATGCGTAGCTGCACCAAGATGCCAGCCACAACAACTTTTCTCTTGGGGTCACAGTGGGTCTGGTGGGAGGTTACAGCCACGGCCAGAAAACACAGCTAGGGTTAGGGTTAGGGTTAGGGTTAGGAGATCCACAAAGTCTGGAGCCTAGTGTGCACTCCGGGTAAAACGAGCATGCCAAAGGGGATGCGTAGCTGCACCAAGATGCCAGCCATGACAACTTTTCTCTTGGGGCCACAGTGGGTCTGGTGTGAGGGTGCAGCCTCGCCAGAAAACACGGCTAGGGTTAGGGTTAGGGTTAGGGTTAACAGATCCATGAAGTCTGGAGCCTAATGTGGAGCAAGGTTACAAAGGGCATGCCAAAGGGGATGCGTAACTGCACCAAGATGCCAGCCACGACAACTTTTCTCTTTGGGTCACAGTGGGTCTGGTGTGAGGGTGCAGCCACAGTAGGAAAGAAGGCAAGGGTTAGGGTTAGGGTTAGGAGATCCATGAAGTCTGGAGCCTAATGTGGAGCAAGGTTACAAAGGGCATGCCAAAGGGGATGCGTAGCTGCACCAAGATGCCAGCCACGACAACTTTTCTCTTTGAGTCACAGTGGGTCTGGTGGGATGGTGCAGCCATGGCAGGAAAGAGGGTTAGGGTTAGGGTTAGGGTTAGGGTTAGGGTTTGAAGATCCATAAAGTCTGGAGCCTAATGTGGAGCAAGGTTACAAAGGGCATGCCAAAGGGGATGCGTAGCTGCACCAAGATGCCAGCCACGACAACTTTTCTCTTGGGGCCACAGTGGGTCTGGTGGGAGGGTGCAGCCATGGCAGGAAAGAGGGCTAGGGTTAGGGTTAGGGTTAGGGTTAGGGTTAGGGTTAGGAGATCCATGAAGTCTGGAGCCTAATGTGGAGCAAGGTTACAAAGGGCATGCCAAAGGGCATGTGTAGCTGCACCAACTTGCCAGCCACGACAACTTTTGTCTTGGGGCCACAGTGGGTCTGGTGGGAGGGTACAGCCATGCCACAAAACACGGCTAGGGTTAGGGTTAGCGTTAGGGTTTGGAGATCCATAAAGTCTGGAGCCCAGTGTGGAGCAAGGTTACAAAGGGCATGCCAAAGGGGATGCGTAGCTGCACCAAGATGCCTGCCACGACAACTTTTGTCTTGGGGTCACAGTGGGTCTGGTGTGAGGGTGTAGCCACGGCAGGAAAGAGGGCTAGGGTTAGGGTTAGGGTTAGGGATAGGGTTAGGGTTAGGTTTTGGAGATCCATAAATTCTGGAGCCCAGTATTTACTCCGGGTACATGAGCATGCCAAAGGGGATGCGTAGCTGCACCAAGATGCCAGCCATGACAACTTTTCTCTTGGGGCCACAGTGGGTGTGTTGGGAGGGTGCAGCCTCGCCAGAAAACACGGCTAGGGTTAGGGTTAGGGTTAGGGCTAGGGTTAGGAGATCCATGAAGTCAAGAGCCCAGTGTGGAGCAAGGTTACAAAGGGCATGCCAAAGGGGATGCGTAGCTGCACCAAGATGCCAGCCACAACAACTTTTGTCTTGGGGCCAAAGTGGGTCTGGTGGGAGGGTGCAGCCAAGGCAAGAAAGAGGGCTAGGGTTAGGGTTAGGGTTAGGAGATCCATAAAGTCTGGAGCCTAATGTGGAGCAAGGTTACAATGGGTATGCCAAAGGGGATGCGTAGCTGCACCAAGATGCCAGCCACGACAACTTTTCTCTTGTGGTCACGGTCGGTCTGGGGTGAGGGTGCAGCCCGGCAGGAAAAAGGGCTAGGACTAGTCTGAGGGTTAGGGTTAGGGTTAGCAGATACATAAGGTCTGGAGCCTAATGTGCACTCCGGTTACAAAGGGCATGCCAAAGGGGATGCGTAGCTGCACCAAGATGCCAGCCACGACAGCTTTTCTCTTGGGGCCACAGTGGGTGTGGTGTGAGGGTGCAGCCTCGCCAGAAAACACAGCTATGGTTAGGGTTAGGGTTAGGAGATCCATGAAGTCTGGGCCTAATGTGGAGCAAGGTTACAAAGGGCATGCCAAGGGGGATGCGTAGCTGCCCCAAGATGCCAGCCACGACAACTTTTGTCTTGGGGCCACAGTGGGTCTGGTGGGAGGGTGCAGCCACAGCAGGAAAGAGGGCTAGTTTTAGGGTTAGGGCTAGGGTTAGGGTTTGGAGATTCATGAAGTCTGGAGCCTAATGTGGAGCAAGGTTACAAAGGGCATGCCAAAGGGGATGCGTAGCTGCACCAAGATGCCAGCCACGACAACTTTTCTCTTAGGCTCACAGTGAGTCTGGTGTGAGGGTGCAGCCTCGCCAGAAAACACGGCTAGGGTTAGGGTTAGATTTAGGTTTAGGGTTAGGTTTAGGACATCCATGAAGTCTGGAGCCTAATGTGGATCAAGGTTACAAAGGGCATGCCAAAGGGGATGCGTAGCTGCACCAAGATGCCAGCCACGACAACTTTTCTCTTGGGGCCACAGTGGGTCTGGTGGGAGGGTGCAGACACAGCAGGAAAGAGGGTTAGTGTTAGGGTTAGGTTTAGGGTTAGGAGATCCATAAAGTCTGGAGCCTAATGTGGAGCAAGGTTACAAAGGGCATGCCAAAGGGGATGCGTAGCTGCCCCAAGATGCCAGCCACGACAACTTTTGTCTTGGGGCCACAGTGGGTCTGGTGGGAGGGTACAGCCATGGCAGGAAAGAGGGCTAGGGTTAGGATTAGGGTTAGGGTTAGGAGATCCATGAAGTCTGGAGCCTAATGTGGAGCTACGTTACAAAGGGCATGCCAAAGGGGATGCGTAGCTGCACCAAGATGCCAGCCACGACAACTTTTCTCTTGTGGTCACGGTCGGTCTGGTGTGAGGGTGCAGCCCGGCAGGAAAAAGGGCTAGGACTAGTCTGAGGGTTAGTGTTAGGGTTAGCAGATACATAAGGTCTGGAGCCTAATGTGGAGCAAGGTTACAAAGGGCATGCCAAAGGGGATTCGTAGCTGCACCAAGATGCCAGCCACGACAACTTTTCTCTTGTGGTCACGGTCGGTCTGGTGTGAGGGTGCAGCCACAGCAGGAAAAAGGGCTAGGACTAGTCTGAGGGTTAGGGTTAGGGTTAGCAGATACATAAGGTCTGGAGCCTAATGTTGAGCAAGGTTACAAAGGGCATGCCAAAGGGGATTCGTAGCTGCACCAAGATGCCAGCCACGACAACTTTTCTCTTGGGGCCACAGTGGTTCTGGTGTGAGAGTGCAGCCATGGCAGGAAACACGGCTAGGGTTCGGGTTAGGGTTAGGGTTAGGAGATCCATAAAGTCTGGAGCCTAATGTGGAGCAAGGTTACAAAGGGCATGCCAAAGGGGATGCGTAGCTGCACCAAGATGCCAGCCACGACAACTTTTGTCTTGGGGCCACAGTGGGTCTGGTGGGAGGGTACAGCCATGGCAGGAAATACGGCTAGCGTTAGGGTTAGGGTTAGGAGATCCATGAAGTCTGGAGCCTAATGTGGAGCAAGGTTACAAAGGGCATGCCAAAGGGGGATCTGCAGCTGCACCAAGATGCCAGCCACGACAACTTTTGTCTTGGGGCCACAGTGGGTCTGGTGTGAGGGTGCAGCCACGGCAGGAAAGAGGGCTAGGGTTAGGGTTAGGGTTAGGGTTAGGGTTAGGAGATCCATGAAGTCTGGAGCCCAGTGTGGAGCAAGGTTACAAAGGGCATGCCAAAGGGGATGCGTAGCTGCACCAAGATGCCAGCCACAACAACTTTTGTCTTGGGGCCAAAGTGGGTCTGGTGGGAGGGTGCAGCCAAGGCAAGAAAGAGGGCTAGGGTTAGGGTTAGGGTTAGGAGATCCATAAACTCTGGAGCCTAATGTGGAGCAAGGTTACAATGGGTATGCCAAAGGGGATGCGTAGCTGCACCAAGATGCCAGCCACGACAACTTTTCTCTTGTGGTCACGGTCGGTCTGGGGTGAGGGTGCAGCCCGGCAGGAAAAAGGGCTAGGACTAGTCTGAGGGTTAGGGTTAGGGTTAGCAGATACATAAGGTCTGGAGCCTAATGTGCACTCCGGTTACAAAGGGCATGCCAAAGGGGATGCGTAGCTGCACCAAGATGCCAGCCACGACAGCTTTTCTCTTGGGGCCACAGTGGGTGTGGTGTGAGGGTGCAGCCTCGCCAGAAAACACAGCTATGGTTAGGGTTAGGGTTAGGAGATCCATGAAGTCTGGGCCTAATGTGGAGCAAGGTTACAAAGGGCATGCCAAGGGGGATGCGTAGCTGCCCCAAGATGCCAGCCACGACAACTTTTGTCTTGGGGCCACAGTGGGTCTGGTGGGAGGGTGCAGCCACGGCAGGAAAGAGGGCTAGTTTTAGGGTTAGGGCTAGGGTTAGGGTTTGGAGATTCATGAAGTCTGGAGCCTAATGTGGAGCAAGGTTACAAAGGGCATGCCAAAGGGGATGCGTAGCTGCACCAAGATGCCAGCCACGACAACTTTTCTCTTGGGCTCACAGTGAGTCTGGTGTGAGGGTGCAGCCTCGCCAGAAAACACGGCTAGGGTTAGGGTTAGATTTAGGTTTAGGGTTAGGTTTAGGACATCCATGAAGTCTGGAGCCTAATGTGGATCAAGATTACAAAGGGCATGCCAAAGGGGATGCGTAGCTGCACCAAGATGCCAGCCACGACAACTTTTCTCTTGTGGTCACGGTCGGTCTGGTGTGAGGGTGCAGCCCGGCAGGAAAAAGTGCTAGGACTAGTCTGAGGGTTAGGGTTAGCAGATACATAAGGTCTGGAGCCTAATCTGGAGCAAGGTTACAAAGGGCATGCTAAAGGGGATGCGTAGCTGCACCAAGATGCCAGCCACGACAACTTTTGTCTTGGGGCCACAGTGGGTCTGGTGTGAGAGTGCAGCCATGGCAGGAAACACGGCTAGGTTTCGGTTAGGGTTAGGGTTAGGAGATCCATAAAGTCTGGAGCCTAATGTGGAGCAAGATTACAAAGGGCATGCCAAAGGGGATGTGTAGCTGCACCAAGATGCCAGCCACGACAACTTTTGTCTTGGGGCCACAGTGGGTCTGGTGGGAGGGTGCAGCCACGGCAGGAAATACGGCTAGGGTTAGGGTTAGGGTTAGGTTTAGGGTTAGGTTTAGGATATCCATGAAGTCTGGAGCCTAATGTGGAGCAAGGTTACAAAGGGCATGCCAAAGGGGATGCGTAGCTGCACCAAGATGCCAGCCACGACAACTTTTCTCTTGGGGCCACAGTGGGTCTGGTGGGAGGGTGCAGACACAGTAGGAAAGAGGTTTAGGGTTAGGGTTAGGGTTAGGGTTAGGAGATCCCTAAAGTCTGGAGCCTAATGTGGAGCAAGGTTACAAAGGGCATGCCAAAGGGGATGCGTAGCTGCACCAAGATGCCAGCCACAACAACTTTTGTCTTGGGGCCACAGTGGGTCTGTTGTGAGGGTGCAGACACAGCAGGAAAGAAGGTTAGTGTTAGGGTGAGGGTTAGGGTTAGGGTTAGGGTTAGGAGATCCATAAAGTCTGGAGCCCAGTGTGGAGCAAGGTTACAAAGGGCATGCCAAAAAGGATGCGTAGCTGCACCAAGATGCCAGCCACGACAACTTTTCTCTTGGGGCCACAGTGGGTCTGGTGGGAGGGTGCAGCCACGGCAGGAAATACGGCTAGCGTTAAGGTTAGGGTTAGGAGATCCATGAAGTCTGGAGCCTAATGTGGAGCAAGGTTACAAAGGGCATGCCAAAGGGGGATGTGCAGCTGTACCAAGATGCCAGCCACGACATCTTTTGTCTTGGGGCCACAGTGGGTGTGGTGGGAGGGTGCAGCCACGGCAGGAATGAGGGCTAGGGTTAGGGTTAGGGTTAGGGTTAGGGTTAGGAGATCCATGAAGTCTGGAGCCTAATGTGGAGCAAGCTTACAAAGGGCATGCCAAAGGGCATGTGTAGCTGCACCAAGATGCCAGCCACGACAACTTTTGTCTTGGGGCCACAGTGGGTCTGATGGGAGGGTACAGCCATGCCACAAAACACGGCTAGGGTTAGGGTTAGGGTTAGGGTTAGGAGATCCATGAAGTCTGGAGCCCAGTGTGGAGCAAGGTTACAAAGGGCATGCCAAAGGGCATGTGTAGCTGCACCAAGATGCCTGCCACGACAACTTTTGTCTTGGGGTCACAGTGGGTCTGGTGTGAGGGTGCAGACACGGCAGGAAAGAAGGCTAGGGTTAGGGTTAGGGTTAGGGTTAGGGTTAGGGTTAGGGTTAGGATTAGGAGATCCATAAAGTCTGGAGCCTAACGTGGAGCAAGGTTACAAGGGGCATGCCAAAGGGGATGCGTAGCTGCACCAAGATGCCAGCCACGACAACTTTTGTCTTGGGGCCACAGTGGGTCTGGTGGGAGGTTACAGCCCTGCGAGAAAACACGGCTAGGGTTAGGGTTAGGGTTAGGGTTAGGGTTAGGGTTAGGGTTTGGAGATCCATAAATTCTGGAGCCCAGTGTTTACTCTGGGTACATGAGCATGCCAAAGGGGATGCGTAGCTGCACCAAGATGCCAGCCACGACAACTTTTCTCTTGGGGCCACATTGGGTCTGGTGGGAGGGTGCAGCCTCGCCAGAAAACACGTCTAGGCTTCGGTTAGGGTAAGGTTTATGGTTAGGAGATCCATAAAGTCTGGAGCCAAGTGGGCAGCACGGTTACAAAGGGCATGCCAAAGGGGTTGCGTAGCTGCACGAAGATGCCAGCCACAACAACTTTTCTCTTGGGGCCACAGTGGGTGTGTTGGGAGGGTGCAGCATCGCCAGAAAACACGGCTAGGGTTAGGGTTAGGGTTAGGGTTAGGGTTAGGAGATCCATAAAGTCTGGAGGCTAACGTGGAACAATGTTACAAAGGGCATGCCAAAGTGGATGTGTAGCTGCACCAAGATGCCAGCCACGACAACTTTTGTCTTGGGGCCACAGTGGGTCTGGTGTGAGGGTGAAGCCTCGCCAGAAAACACGGCTAGGGTTAGGGTTAGGGTTAGGGTTAGGAGATCCCTAAAGTCTGGAGCCTAATGTGGAGCAAGGTTACAAAGGGCATGCCAAAGGGGATGCGTAGCTGCACCAAGATGCCAGCCACAACAACTTTTGTCTTGGGGCCACAGTGGGTCTGTTGTGAGGGTGCAGACACAGCAGGAAAGAGGGTTAGTGTTAGGGTGAGGGTTAGGTTTAGGGTTAGGGTTAGGAGATCCATGAAGTCTGGAGCCCAGTGTGGAGCAAGGTTACAAAGGGCATGCCAAAGGGGATGCGTAGCTGCACCAAGATGCCAGCCACGACAACTTTTGTCTTGGGGCCACAGTGGGTCTGGTGGGAGGGTGCAGACACAGCAGGAAAGAGGGCTAGGGTTAGGGTTAGGGTTAGGGTTAGGGTTAGGGTTAGGAGATCCATAAAGTGTGGAGCCCAGTGTGGAGCAAGGTTACAAAGGGCATGCCAAAGGGGATGCGTAGCTGCACCAAGATGCCAGCCACGACAACTTTTCTCTTGGGGCCACAGTGGGTCTGGTGGGAGGGTTCAGCCACGGCAGGAAAGAGGGCTAGGGTTAGGGTTAGGGTTAGGGTTAGCAGATCCATGAAGTCTGGAGCCTAATGTGGAGCAAGGTTACAAAGGGCATGCCAAAGGGCATGTGTAGCTGCACCAAGATGCCAGCCACGACAACTTTTGTCTTGGGGCCACAGTGGGTCTGGTGGGAGGGTACAGCCATGCCACAAAACACGGCTAGGGTTAGGGTTAGGGTTAGGGTTTGGAGATCCATAAAGTCTGGCACCCAGTGTGGAGCAAGGTTACAAAGGGCATGCCAAAGGGCATGTGTAGCTGCACCAAGATGCCTGCCACGACAACTTTTGTCTTGGGGTCACAGTGGGTCTGGTGTGAGGGTGCAGCCACGGCAGGAAAGAGGGCTAGGGTTAGGGTTAGGGTTAGGGTTAGGGTTAGGGTTAGGGTTAGGGTTAGGAGATCCATAAAGTCTGGAGCCTAACGTGGAGCAAGGTTACAAAGGGCATGCCAAAGGGGATGTGTAGCTGCACCAAGATGCCAGCCACGACAACTTTTGTCTTGGGGCCACAGTGGGTCTGGTGAGAGGGTGCAGCCATGGCAGGAAAGAGGGCTAGGGTTAGGGTTAGGGTTAGGGTTAGGGTTAGGAGATCCATGAAGTCTGGAGCCTAATGTGGAGCAAGGTTACAAAGGGCATGCCAAAGGGGATGCGTAGCTGCACGAAGATGCCAGCCACGAAAACTTTTGTCTAGGGGCCACAGTGGGTCTGGTGGGAGGTTACAGCCATGCGAGAAAACATGGCTAGGGTTAGGGTTAGGGTTAGGGTTAGGGTTAGGGTTTGGAGATCCATAAATTCTGGAGCCCAGTGTTTACTCCGGGTACATGAGCATGCCAAAGGGGATGCGTAGCTGCACCAAGATACCAGCCACGACAACTTTTCTCTTGGGGCCACAGTGGGTCTTTTGGGAGGGTGCAGCCTCGCCAGAAATCACGGCTAGGGTTAAGTTAGGGTTAGGGTTAGGGTTAGGGTCAGGAGATCCATGAAGTCTGGAGCCCAGTGTGGAGCAAGGTTACAAAGGGCATGCCAAAGGGCATGTGTAGCTGCACCAAGATGCCAGCCACGACAACTTTTGTCTTGGGGTCACAGTGGGTCTGGTGTGAGGGTGCAGCCACGGCAGGAAAGAGGGCTAGGGTTAGGGTTAGGGTTAGGGTTAGGGTTAGGGATAAGGTTAGGAGATCCATGAAGTCTGGAGCCTAATGTGGAGCAAGGTTACAAAGGGCATGCCAAAGGGGATGCGTAGCTGCACCAAGATGCCAGCCACGACAACTTTTGTCTTGGGGCCACAGTGGGTCTGGTGGGAGGTTACAGCCATGCGAGAAAACACGGCTAGGGTTAGGGTTAGGTTTAGGATTAGGGTTCGCGTTTGGAGATCCATAAATTCTGGAGCCCAGTGTTTACTCCGGGTACATGAGCATGCCAAAGGGGATGCGTAGCTGCACCAAGATGCCAGCCACGACAACTTTTCTCTTGGGGCCACAGTGGGTCTGTTGGGAGGGTGCAGCCTTGCCAGAAAACACGGCTAGGGTTAAGTTAGGGTTAGGGTTAGGGTAAGGGTCAGGAGATCCATGAAGTCTGGAGCCCAGTGTGGAGCAAGGTTACAAAGGGCATGCCAAAGGGGATGCGTAGCTGCACCAAGATGCCAGCCACGACAACTTTTGTCTTGGGGCCACAGTGGGTCTGGTGGGAGGGTGCAGCCACGGCAGGAAATACGGCTAGGGTTAGGGTTAGGGTTAGGGTTAGGGTTAGGAGATCCCTAAAGTCTGGAGCCTAATGTGGAGCAAGGTTACAAAGGGCATGCCAAAGGGGATGCGTAGCTGCACCAAGATGCCAGCCACGACAACTTTTCTCTTGGGCTCACAGTGAGTCTGGTGTGAGGGTGCAGCCTCGCCAGAAAACACGGCTAGGGTTAGGGTTAGATTTAGGTTTAGGGTTAGGTTTAGGACATCCATGAAGTCTGGAGCCTAATGTGGATCAAGATTACAAAGGGCATGCCAAAGGGGATGCGTAGCTGCACCAAGATGCCAGCCACGACAACTTTTCTCTTGTGGTCACTGTCGGTCTGGTGTGAGGGTGCAGCCCGGCAGGAAAAAGTGCTAGGACTAGTCTGAGGGTTAGGGTTAGCAGATACATAAGGTCTGGAGCCTAATCTGGAGCAAGGTTACAAAGGGCATGCTAAAGGGGATGCGTAGCTGCACCAAGATGCCAGCCACGACAACTTTTGTCTTGGGGCCACAGTGGGTCTGGTGTGAGAGTGCAGCCATGGCAGGAAACACGGCTAGGTTTCGGTTAGGGTTAGGGTTAGGAGATCCATAAAGTCTGGAGCCTAATGTGGAGCAAGATTACAAAGGGCATGCCAAAGGGGATGTGTAGCTGCACCAAGATGCCAGCCACGACAACTTTTGTCTTGGGGCCACAGTGGGTCTGGTGGGAGGGTGCAGCCACGGCAGGAAATACGGCTAGGGTTAGGGTTAGGGTTAGGTTTAGGGTTAGGTTTAGGATATCCATGAAGTCTGGAGCCTAATGTGGAGCAAGGTTACAAAGGGCATGCCAAAGGGGATGCGTAGCTGCACCAAGATGCCAGCCACGACAACTTTTCTCTTGGGGCCACAGTGGGTCTGGTGGGAGGGTGCAGACACAGTAGGAAAGAGGTTTAGGGTTAGGGTTAGGGTTAGGAGATCCCTAAAGTCTGGAGCCTAATGTGGAGCAAGGTTACAAAGGGCATGCCAAAGGGGATGCGTAGCTGCACCAAGATGCCAGCCACAACAACTTTTGTCTTGGGGCCACAGTGGGTCTGTTGTGAGGGTGCAGACACAGCAGGAAAGAAGGTTAGTGTTAGGGTGAGGGTTAGGGTTAGGGTTAGGGTTAGGAGATCCATAAAGTCTGGAGCCCAGTGTGGAGCAAGGTTACAAAGGGCATGCCAAAAAGGATGCGTAGCTGCACCAAGATGCCAGCCACGACAACTTTTCTCTTGGGGCCACAGTGGGTCTGGTGGGAGGGTGCAGCCACGGCAGGAAATACGGCTAGCGTTAAGGTTAGGGTTAGGAGATCCATGAAGTCTGGAGCCTAATGTGGAGCAAGGTTACAAAGGGCATGCCAAAGGGGGATGTGCAGCTGTACCAAGATGCCAGCCACGACATCTTTTGTCTTGGGGCCACAGTGGGTGTGGTGGGAGGGTGCAGCCACGGCAGGAATGAGGGCTAGGGTTAGGGTTAGGGTTAGGGTTAGGGTTAGGAGATCCATGAAGTCTGGAGCCTAATGTGGAGCAAGGTTACAAAGGGCATGCCAAAGGGCATGTGTAGCTGCACCAAGATGCCAGCCACGACAACTTTTGTCTTGGGGCCACAGTGGGTCTTGTGGGAGGGTACAGCCATGCCACAAAACACGGCTAGGGTTAGGGTTAGGGTTAGGGTTAGGAGATCCATGAAGTCTGGAGCCCAGTGTGGAGCAAGGTTACAAAGGGCATGCCAAAGGGCATGTGTAGCTGCACCAAGATGCCTGCCACGACAACTTTTGTCTTGGGGTCACAGTGGGTCTGGTGTGAGGGTGCAGACACGGCAGGAAAGAAGGCTAGGGTTAGGGTTAGGGTTAGGGTTAGGGTTAGGGTTAGGATTAGGAGATCCATAAAGTCTGGAACCTAACGTGGAGCAAGGTTACAAGGGGCATGCCAAAGGGGATGCGTAGCTGCACCAAGATGCCAGCCACGACAACTTTTGTCTTGGGGCCACAGTGGGTCTGGTGGGAGGTTACAGCCCTGCGAGAAAACACGGCTAGGGTTAGGGTTAGGGTTAGGGTTAGGGTTAGGGTTAGGGTTTGGAGATCCATAAATTCTGGAGCCCAGTGTTTACTCTGGGTACATGAGCATGCCAAAGGGGATGCGTAGCTGCACCAAGATGCCAGCCACGACAACTTTTCTCTTGGGGCCACATTGGGTCTGGTGGGAGGGTGCAGCCTCGCCAGAAAACACGTCTAGGCTTCGGTTAGGGTAAGGTTTATGGTTAGGAGATCCATAAAGTCTGGAGCCAAGTGGGCAGCACGGTTACAAAGGGCATGCCAAAGGGGTTGCGTAGCTGCACGAAGATGCCAGCCACAACAACTTTTCTCTTGGGGCCACAGTGGGTGTGTTGGGAGGGTGCAGCATCGCCAGAAAACACGGCTAGGGTTAGGGTTAGGGTTAGGGTTAGGGTTAGGAGATCCATAAAGTCTGGAGGCTAACGTGGAACAATGTTACAAAGGGCATGCCAAAGTGGATGTGTAGCTGCACCAAGATGCCAGCCACGACAACTTTTGTCTTGGGGCCACAGTGGGTCTGGTGTGAGGGTGAAGCCTCGCCAGAAAACACGGCTAGGGTTAGGGTTAATGTTAGGGTTAGGAGATCCCTAAAGTCTGGAGCCTAATGTGGAGCAAGGTTACAAAGGGCATGCCAAAGGGGATGCGTAGCTGCACCAAGATGCCAGCCACAACAACTTTTGTCTTGGGGCCACAGTGGGTCTGTTGTGAGGGTGCAGACACAGCAGGAAAGAGGGTTAGTGTTAGGGTGAGGGTTAGGTTTAGGGTTAGGGTTAGGAGATCCATGAAGTCTGGAGCCCAGTGTGGAGCAAGGTTACAAAGGGCATGCCAAAGGGGATGCGTAGCTGCACCAAGATGCCAGCCACGACAACTTTTGTCTTGGGGCCACAGTGGGTCTGGTGGGAGGGTGCAGACACAGCAGGAAAGAGGGCTAGGGTTAGGGTTAGGGTTAGGGTTAGGGTTAGGGTTAGGAGATCCATAAAGTCTGGAGCCCAGTGTGGAGCAAGGTTACAAAGGGCATGCCAAAGGGGATGCGTAGCTGCACCAAGATGCCAGCCACGACAACTTTTCTCTTGGGGCCACAGTGGGTCTGGTGGGAGGGTTCAGCCACGGCAGGAAAGAGGGCTAGGGTTAGGGTTAGGGTTAGGGTTAGGAGATCCATGATGTCTGGAGCCTAATGTGGAGCAAGGTTACAAAGGGCATGCCAAAGGGCATGTGTAGCTGCACCAAGATGCCAGCCACGACAACTTTTGTCTTGGGGCCACAGTGGGTCTGGTGGGAGGGTACAGCCATGCCACAAAACACGGCTAGGGTTAGGGTTAGGGTTAGGGTTTGGAGATCCATAAAGTCTGGCACCCAGTGTGGAGCAAGGTTACAAAGGGCATGCCAAAGGGCATGTGTAGCTGCACCAAGATGCCTGCCACGACAACTTTTGTCTTGGGGTCACAGTGGGTCTGGTGTGAGGGTGCAGCCACGGCAGGAAAGAGGGCTAGGGTTAGGGTTAGGGTTAGGGTTAGGGTTAGGGTTAGGGTTAGGGTTAGGAGATCCATAAAGTCTGGAGCCTAACGTGGAGCAAGGTTACAAAGGGCATGCCAAAGGGGATGTGTAGCTGCACCAAGATGCCAGCCACGACAACTTTTGTCTTGGGGCCACAGTGGGTCTGGTGAGAGGGTGCAGCCATGGCAGGAAAGAGGGCTAGGGTTAGGGTTAGGGTTAGGGTTAGGGTTAGGAGATCCATGAAGTCTGGAGCCTAATGTGGAGCAAGGTTACAAAGGGCATGCCAAAGGGGATGCGTAGCTGCACGAAGATGCCAGCCACGAAAACTTTTGTCTAGGGGCCACAGTGGGTCTGGTGGGAGGTTACAGCCATGCGAGAAAACATGGCTAGGGTTAGGGTTAGGGTTAGGGTTAGGGTTAGGGTTTGGAGATCCATAAATTCTGGAGCCCAGTGTTTACTCCGGGTACATGAGCATGCCAAAGGGGATGCGTAGCTGCACCAAGATGCCAGCCACGACAACTTTTCTCTTGGGGCCACAGTGGGTCTTTTGGGAGGGTGCAGCCTCGCCAGAAATCACGGCTAGGGTTAAGTTAGGGTTAGGGTTAGGGTTAGGGTCAGGAGATCCATGAAGTCTGGAGCCCAGTGTGGAGCAAGGTTACAAAGGGCATGCCAAAGGGCATGTGTAGCTGCACCAAGATGCCAGCCACGACAACTTTTGTCTTGGGGTCACAGTGGGTCTGGTGTGAGGGTGCAGCCACGGCAGGAAAGAGGGCTAGGGTTAGGGTTAGGGTTAGGGTTAGGGTTAGGGATAAGGTTAGGAGATCCATGAAGTCTGGAGCCTAATGTGGAGCAAGGTTACAAAGGGCATGCCAAAGGGGATGCGTAGCTGCACCAAGATGCCAGCCACGACAACTTTTGTCTTGGGGCCACAGTGGGTCTGGTGGGAGGTTACAGCCATGCGAGAAAACACGGCTAGGGTTAGGGTTAGGTTTAGGATTAGGGTTCGCGTTTGGAGATCCATAAATTCTGGAGCCCAGTGTTTACTCCGGGTACATGAGCATGCCAAAGGGGATGCGTAGCTGCACCAAGATGCCAGCCACGACAACTTTTCTCTTGGGGCCACAGTGGGTCTGTTGGGAGGGTGCAGCCTTGCCAGAAAACACGGCTAGGGTTAAGTTAGGGTTAGGGTTAGGGTAAGGGTCAGGAGATCCATGAAGTCTGGAGCCCAGTGTGGAGCAAGGTTACAAAGGGCATGCCAAAGGGGATGCGTAGCTGCACCAAGATGCCAGCCACGACAACTTTTGTCTTGGGGCCACAGTGGGTCTGGTGGGAGGGTGCAGCCACGGCAGGAAATACGGCTAGGGTTAGGGTTAGGGTTAGGGTTAGGGTTAGGAGATCCCTAAAGTCTGGAGCCTAATGTGGAGCAAGGTTACAAAGGGCATGCCAAAGGGGATGCGTACCTGCCCCAAAATGCCAGCCACGACAACTTTTCTCTTGGGGCCACAGTGGTTCTGGTGGGAGGGTGCAGCCACGGCAGGAAAGAGGGTTAGGGTTACGGTTAGTGTTAGGGTGAGGGTTAGGGTTAGGGTTAGGGTTAGGAGATCCATGAAGTCTGGAGCCCAGTGTGGAGCAAGGTTACAAAGGGCATGCCAAAGGGGATGCGTAGCTGCACCAAGATGCCTGCCACGACAACTTTTGTCTTGGGGCCACAGTGGGTCTGGTGGGAGGGTGCAGACACAGCAGTAAAGGGAGCTAGGTTTAGGGTTAGGATCATAGTTATGGGTAGTGTTTGGAGATCCATAAAGTCTGGAGCCAAATGTGGAGCAAAGATACAAAGGGCATGCCAAAGGCGATGCGTAGCTGCACCAAGATGCCAGCCACGACAACTTTTCTCTTGGGGTCACAGTGGGTCTGGTGTGAGGGTGCAGCCACGGCAGGAAATACGGCTAGGGTTAGGGTTAGGGTTAGGGTTAGGAGATCCATGAAGTCTGGAGCCTAATGTGGAGCAAGGTTACAAAGGGCATGCCAAGGGGGATGCGTACCTTCCCCAAGATGCCAGCCACGACAACTTTTGTCTTGGGGCCACAGTGGGTCTGGTGTGAAGGTGCAGCCTCGCCAGAAAACACGGCTAGGGTTAGGGTTAGGGTTAGGGTTAGAGTTAGGAGATCCATGAAGTCTGGAGCCTAATGTGGAGCAAGGTTACAAAGGGCATGCCAAAGGGGATGCGTAGCTGCACCAAGATGCCAGCCACGACAACTTTTCTCTTTGGGTAACAGTGGGTCTGGTGGGATGGTGTAGCTATGGCAGGAAAGAGGGTTAGGGTTAGGGTTAGGGTTAGGGTTAGGGTTTGAAGATCCATAAAGTCTGGAGCCTAATGTGGAGCAAGGTTACAAAGGGCATGCCAAAGGGGATGCGTAGCTGCACCAAGATGCCAGCCACAACAACTTTTCTCTTGGGCCACAGTGGGTCTGTTGGGAGTGTGCAGGTACGGCAGGAAAGAGGGCTAGGGTTAGGGTTAGGGTTAGGGTTAGGGTTAGGAGATCCATGAAGTCTGGAGCCCAGTGTGAAGCAAGGTTACAAAGGGCATGCCAAAGGGTATGCGTAGCTTCACCAAGATGCCAGCCACGACAACTTTTCTCTTGGGGCCACAGTGGGTCTGGTGGGAGGGTGCAGCCATGGCAGGAAAGAGGGCTAGGGTTAGGGTTAGGGTTAGGGTTAGGGTTTGGAGATCCATAAAGTCTGGAGCCTAATGTGGAGCAAGGTTACAAAGGGCATGCCAAAGGGGATGCGTAGCTGCACCAAGATGCCAGCCACGACAACTTTTCTCTTGGGGCCACAGTGGGTCTGGTGGGAGGGTGCAGGCACAGCAGGAAAGAGGGTTAGTGTAAGGGTGAGGGTTAGGGTTAGGAGATCCATAAAGTCTGGAGCCTAATGTGGAGCAAGGTTACAAAGGGCATGCCAAAGGGGATGCGTAGCTGCACCAAGATGCCAGCCACGACAACTTTTGTCTTGGGGCCACAGTGGGTCTGGTGTGAGGGTGCAACCTTGCCAGAAAACACGGCTAGGGTTAGGGTTAGGGTTAGGGTTCGCGTTTGGAGATCCATAAAGTCTGGAGCCTAGTGAGCATTCCAGGTACAACGAGAATGCCAAAGGGGATGCGTAGCTGCACCAAGATGCCAGCCACAACAACTTTTCTCTTTTTGCCACAGTGGGAATGTTGGGAGGGTGCAGCCACGCGAGAAAACACAGCTAGGGTTAGGGTTAGGATTAGTGTTAGGGTTAGGAGATCCATAAAGTCTGGAGCCCAGTGTGGAGCAAGGTTAAAAAGGGCATGCCAAAGGGGATGCGTAGCTGCACCAAGAAGCCTGCCACAACAACTTTTGTCTTGGGGCCACAGTGGGTCTGGTGGGAGGGTGTAGACTCGCCAGAAAACACAGCTAGTGCTAGCGTTAAGGTTAGGGTTAGGGTTAGGAGATCCATGAAGTCTGGAGCCCAGTGTGGAGCAAGGTTACAAAGGGCATGCCAAAGGGGATGCGTAGCTGCACCAAGATGCCAGCCACGACAACTTTTGTCTTGGGGCCACCTTGGGTCTGGTGGAAGGGTGCAGCCACGGCAGAAAACACTGCTAGGTTTAGGGTTAGGGTTAGGGTTAGGAGATCCATAAAGTCTGGAGCCTAATGTGGAGCAAGGTTACAAAGGGCATGCCAAAGGGGATGTGTAGCTGCACCAAGATGCCAGCCACGACAACTTTTCTCTTGGGGCCACAGTGGGTCTGGTTGGAGGGTGCAGCCTCGCCAGAAAACACGGCTAGGGTTCGGGTTAGGGTTAGGGTTAGGAGATCCATAAAGTCTGGAGCATAGTGTGCACTCCGGGTACAACGAGCATGCCAAAGGGGATGCGTATCTGCACCAAGATGCCAGCCACGATAACTTTTGTCTTGGGGCCACAGTGGGTCTGGTGGGAGGGTGCAACATTTGCAGAAAACACGGCTAGGGTTAGGGTTAGGGTTAGGGTTAGGGTTAGGAGATCCATGAAGTCTGGAGCCCAGTGTGCAGAAAGGTTACAAAGGGCATGCCAAAGGCGATGCGTAGCTGCACCAAGATGCCAGCCACGATAACTTTTGTCTTGGGGTCACAGTGGGTCTGGTGGGAGGGTACAGCCATGCCAGAAAACACGGCAAGGGTTAGGGTTAGGGTTAGGGTTAGGGTTAGGGTTAGGGTTAGGGTTAGGGTTTGGAGATCCATAAAGTGTGAACACTAATGTGCACTCCAGGTACAACGAGAATGACAAAGGGGATGCGTAGCTGCACCAAGATGCCAGCCACGACAACTTTTGTCTTGGGGCCACAGTGGGTCTGGTATGAGGGTGCAGACACAGCAGGAAAGAGGGCTAGGGTTAGGGTTAGGGTTAGGGTTAGGGTTAGGGTTAGGGTTAGGAGATCCCTAAAGTCTGGAGCCTAAAATGGAGCAAGGTTACAAAGGGCATGCCAAAGGGGATGCGTAGCTGCACCAAGATGCCAGCCACAACAACTTTTCTCTTGGGGCCACAGTGGGTCTGTTGGGAGTGTGCAGGTACGGTAGGAAAGAGGGCTAGGGTTAGGGTTAGGGTTAAGGTTAGGGTTAGGAGATCCATGAAGTCTGGAGCACAGTGTGAAGCAAGGTTACAAAGGGCATGCCAGAGGGGATGCGTAGCTGCACCAAGATGCCAGCCACGACAACTTTTGTCTTGGGGCCACAGTGGGTCTGGTGGGAGGGTGGAGCCATGGCAGGAAAGAGGGCTAGGGTTAGGGTTAGGGTTAGGGTTAGGGTTAGGGTTTGGAGATCCATAAAGTCTGGAGCCTAATGTGGAGCAAGGTTACAAAGGGCATGCCAAAGGGGATGCGTAGCTGCACCAAGATGCCAGCCACGACAACTTTTGTCTTGGGGCCACAGTGGGTCTGGTGGGAGGGTACAGCCATGGCAGGAAAGAGGGCTAGGGTTAGGATTAGGGTTAGGGTTAGGAGATCCATGAAGTCTGGAGCCTAATGTGGAGCAAGGTTACAAAGGGCATGCCAGAGGGGATGCGTAGCTGCACCAAGATGCCAGCCACGACAACTTTTGTCTTGGGGCCACAGTGGGTCTGGTGGGAGGGTGGAGCCATGGCAGGAAAGAGGGCTAGGGTTAGGGTTAGGGTTAGGGTTAGGGTTAGGGTTTGGAGATCCATAAAGTCTGGAGCCTAATGTGGAGCAAGGTTACAAAGGGCATGCCAAAGGGGATGTGTAGCTGCACCAAGATGCCAGCCATGACAACTTTTCTCTTTTTGCCACAGTGGGAATGTTGGGAGGGTGCAGCCTCGCCAGAAAACACAGCTAGGGTTAGGGTTAGGGTTAGGGTTAGGGTTAGGGTTAGGAGATCCATGAAGTCTGGAGCCCAGTGTGGAGCAAGGTTACAAAGGGCATGCCAAAGGGGATGCGTAGCTGCACCAAGATGCCAGCCACGACAAATTTTGTCTTGGGGCCACAGTGGGCCTGGTGGAAGGGTGCAGCCACGGCAGAAAACACTGCTAGGTTTAGGGTTAGGGTTAGGGTTAGGAGATCCATAAAGTCTGGAGCCTAATGAGGAGCAAGGTTACAAAGGGCATGCCAAAGGGGATGTGTAGCTGCACCAAGATGCCAGCCACGACAACTTTTGTCTTGGGGCCACAGTGGGTCTAGTTGGAGGGTGCAGCCTCGCCAGAAAACACGGCTAGGGTTCTGGTTAGGGTTAGGGTTAGGAGATCCATAAAGTCTGGAGCATAGTGTGCACTCCGGGTACAACGAGCATGCCAAAGGGGATGCGTAGCTGCACCAAGATGCCAGCCACGATAACTTTTGTCTTGGGGCCACAGTGGGTCTGGTGGGAGGGTGCAACATTTGCAGAAAACACGGCTAGGGTTAGGGTTAGGGTTAGGGTTAGGGTTAGGAGATCCATGAAGTCTGGAGCCCAGTGTGCAGAAAGGTTACAAAGGGCATGCTAAAGGCGATGCGTAGCTGCACCAAGATGCCAGCCACGACAACTTTTGTCTTGGGGCCACAGTGGGTCTGGTGGGAGGGTACAGCCATGCCAGAAAACACGGCAAGGGTTAGGGTTAGGGTTAGGGTTAGGGTTAGGGTTTGGAGATCCATAAAGTGTGGAGCCTAGTGTGGAGCAGGGTTACAAAGGGCATGCCAAGGGGGATGCGTAGCTGCACCAAGATGCCAGCCACGACAACTTTTGTCTTGGGGCCACAGTGGGTCTGGTGGGAGGGTGCAGCCTCGCCAGAAAACACGATTAGGGTTAGGGTTATGGTTAGGGTTAGAGTTAGGGTTAGGAGATCCATAAAGTCTAGAGCCCAGTGTGGAGCAAGGTTACAAAGGGCATTCCAAAGGGGATGCGTAGCTGCACCAAGATGCCAGCCTCGGCAACTTTCCTCTTGGGGCCACAGTGGGTCTGGTGGGAGGGTGCAGCCACAGCAGGAAAGAGGGTTAGTGTTAGGGTTAGGGTTAGTTTTAGGGTTAGGAGATCCATGAAGTCTGGAGCCTAATGTTGAGCAAGGTTACAAAGGGCATGCCAAAGGGGATGCGTAGCTGCAATAAGATGCCAGCCACAACAACTTTTTTCTTGGGGCAACAGTGGGTCTGGTGGGAGGGTGTAGACACAGTAGGAAAGAGGGCTAGGGTTAGGGTTAGGGTTAGGGTTAGGAGATCCATAAAGTCTGGAGCCTAATGTGGAGCAATGTTACAAAGGGCATTCCAAAGGGGATGCGTAGCTGCACCAAGATGCCAGCCACGACAACTTTTCTCTTGGGGTCACAGTGGGTCTGGTGTGAGGGTGCAGCCACAGCAGGAAAGATGGCTAGGGTTAGGGTTACGGTTAGGGTTAGGAGATCCATGAACTCTGGAGCCTAATGTGGAGCAAGGTTACAAAGGGCATGCCAAAGGGGATGCGTAGCTGCACCAAGATGCCAGCCACGACAACTTTTGTCTTGGGGCCACAGTGGGTCTGGTGGGAGGGTGCAGCCTTGCCAGAAAATAGAGATAGGGTTAGGGTTAGGGTTAGGGTTAGGGTTAGGGTTAGGGTTAGGGTTAGGAGATCCATAAAGTCTGGAGCCTAATGTGAAGCAAGGTTACAAAGGGCATGCCAAAGGGGATGCGTAGCTGCCCCAAGATGCCAGCCACAACAACTTTTCTCTTGGGGCCACAGTGGGTCTGGTGTGAGGGTGCAGCCACAGCAGGAAAGAGGGTTAGTGTTAGGGTTAGGGTTAGGGTTAGGGTTAGGAGATCCATAAAGTCTGGAGCCTAATGTGAAGCAAGGTTACAAAGGGCATGCCAAAGGGGATGCGTAGCTGCACCAAGATGCCAGCCACGACAACTTTTGTCTTGGGGCCACAGTGGGTCTGGTGGGAGGGTGCAGCCACAGCAGGAAAAATGGCTAGGCTTAGGGTTAGGGTTAGGGTTAGCAGACCCATGAAGTCTGGAGCCTAATGTGGAGCAAGGTTACAAAGGGCATGCCAAAGGGGATGCGTAGCTGCACCAAGATGCCAGCCACGACAACTTTTCTCTTGGGGCCACAGTGGGTATGGTTGAAGGGTGCAGACACAGTAGGAAAGAAGGCAAGGGTTAGGGTTAGGGTTAGGAGATCCATGAACTCTGGAGCCTAATGTGGAGCAAGGTTACAAAGGGCATGCCAAAGGGGATGCGTAGCTGCACCAAGATGCCAGCCACGACAACTTTTGTCTTGGGGCCACAGTGGGTCTGGTGGGAGGGTGCAGCCTTGCCAGAAAACAGAGATAGGGTTAGAGTTAGGGTTAGGGTTAGGGTTAGGGTTAGGAGATCCATAAAGTCTGGAGCCTAATGTGAAGTAAGGTTACAAAGGGCATGCCAAAGGGGATGCGTAGCTGCCCCAAGATGCCAGCCACAACAACTTTTCTCTTGGGGCCACAGTGGGTCTGGTGTGAGGGTGCAGCCACAGCAGGAAAGAGGGTTAGTGTTAGGGTTAGGGTTAGGGTTAGGGTTAGGGTTAGGAGATCCATGAAGTCTGGAGCCTAATGTGGAGCAAGGTTTCAAAGGGCATGCCAAAGGGGATGCGTAGCTGCAGCAAGGAGCCTGCCACGACAACTTTTGTCTTGGGGCCACAGTGGGTCTGGTGTGAGGGTGCAGCCATGGCAGGAAAGAGGGCTAGGGTTAGGGTTAGGGTTAGGGTTAGGAGATCTATGAAGTCTGGAGCCTAGTGTGCACTCAGGGTACAACGAGCATGCCAAAGGGGATGCGTAACTGCACCAAGATGCCAGCCACGACAACTTTTCTCTTGGGGCCACAGTGGGTCTGTTGGGAGGGTGAAGCCTCGCCAGAAAACACGGCTAGGGTTAGGGTTAGGGTTAGGGTTAGGGTTAGGAGATCCATGATGTCTGGAGCCTAATGTGGAGCAAGGTTACGAAGGGCATGCCAAGGTGGATGCGTAGCTCCAGCAAGATGCCAGCCACGACAACTTTTCTCTTGGGGCCACAGTGGGTCTGGTGGGAGGGTGCAGCCTTGCCAGAAAACACAGATAGGGTTAGGGTTAGGGTTAGGGTTAGGGTTAGGAGATCCATGAAGTCTGGAGCCTAATGTGGAGCAAGGTTACAAAGGGCATGCCAAAGGGGATGCGTAGCTGCACCAAGATGCCAGCCACGACAACTTTTCTCTTTGGGTCACAGTGGGTCTGCAGTGAGGGTACAGCCATGGCAGGAAAGAGGGCTAGGGTTAGGGTTAGGGTTAGGGTTAGGGTTAGGAGATCCATAAAGTCTGGAGCCTAATGTGAAGCAAGGTTACAAAGGGCATGCCAAAGGGTCTGTGTAGCTGCACCAAGATGCCAGCCACGACAACTTTTCTCTTGGGTCCACAGTGGGTCTCGTGTGAGGGTGCAGCCACAGCAGGAAAGATGGCTAGGGTTAGGGTTAGGATTAGGGTTAGGGTTAGGAGATCCGTAGAGTCTGGAGCCTAATGTGGAGCAAGGTTACAAAGGGCATGCCAAAGGGGATGCGTAGCTGCACCAAGATGCCAGCCACAACAACTTTTCTCTTGGGGCCACAGTGGGTCTGGTGGGAGGGTGTAGCCATGCCAGAAAACACGGCTAGGGTTAGGGTTACGGTTATGGTTAGCGTTTGGTGATCCTTAAACTCTGGAGCCTAGTGTGCACTCCGGGTACAACGAGCATGCCAAAGGGGATGCGTAGCTGCACCAAGATGCCAGCCACGACAACTTTTGTCTTGGGGCCACAGTGGGTCTGGTGTGAGGGTGAAGCCTCGCCAGAAAAAATGGCTAGGGTTAGGGTTAGGGTTAGGGTTAGGGTTAGGAGATCCATAAAGTCTGGAGCCTAATGTGGAGCAAGGTTACAAAGGGCATGCCAAAGGGGATGCGTAGCTGCACCAAGATGCCAGCCACGACAACTTTTCTCTTGGGGCCACAGTGGGTCTGGTGTGAGGGTGAAGCCTTGCCAGAAAACACAGCTAGGGTTAGGGTTAGGGTTAGGGTTAGGGTTAGGAGATCCATGAAGTCTGGAGCCTAATGTGGAGCAAGGTTTCAAAGGGCATGCCAAAGGGGTGCGTAGCTCCACCAAGATGCCAGCCACGACAACTTTTGTCTTGGGGCCACAGTGGGTCTGGTGGTAGGGTGCAGCCTTGCCAGAAAACACAGATAGGGTTAGGGTTAGGGTTAGGGTTAGGGTTAGGAGATCCATGAAGTCTGGAGCCTAATGTGGAGCAAGGTTACAAAGGGCATGCCAAAGGGGATGCGTAGCTGCACCAAGATGCCAGCCACGACAACTTTTCTCTTTGGGTCACAGTGGGTCTGCAGTGAGGGTACAGCCATGGCAGGAAAGAGGGCTAGGGTTAGGGTTAGGGTTAGGGTTAGGGTTAGGGTTAGGGTTAGGGTTAGGGTTAGGAAATCCATAAAGTCTGGAGCCTAATGTGAAGCAAGGTTACAAAGGGCATGCCAAAGGGTCTGTGTAGCTGCACCAAGATGCCAGCCACGACAACTTTTCTCTTGGGGCCACAGTGGGTCTCGTGTGAGGGTGCAGCCACAGCAGGAAAGATGGCTAGGGTTAGGGTTAGGGTTAGGGTTAGGGTTAGGCTTAGGAGATCCGTAGAGTCTGGAGCCTAATGTGGAGCAAGGTTACAAAGGGCATGCCAAAGGGGATGCGTAGCTGCACCAAGATGCCAGCCACGACAACTTTTGTCTTGGGGCCACAGTGGGTCTGGTGGGAGGGTGTAGCCATGCCAGAAAACACGGCTAGGGTTAGGGTTACGGTTATGGTTAGCGTTTGGTGATCCTTAAACTCTGGAGCCTAGTGTGCACTCCGGGTACAACGAGCATGCCAAAGGGGATGCGTAGCTGCACCAAGATGCCAGCCACGACAACTTTTCTCTTGGGGCCACAGTGGGTCTGGTGTGAGGGTGAAGCCTCGCCAGAAAAAACGGCTAGGGTTAGGGTTAGGGTTAGGGTTAGGGTTAGGAGATCCATAAAGTCTGGAGCCTAATGCGGAGCAAGGTTACAAAGGGCATGCCAAAGGGGATGCGTAGCTGCACCAAGATGCCAGCCACGACAACTTTTCTCTTGGGGCCACAGTGGGTCTGGTGTGAGGGTGAAGCCTTGCCAGAAAACACAGCTAGGGTTAGGGTTAGGGTTAGGGTTAGGGTTAGGAGATCCATGAAGTCTGGAGCCTAATGAGGAGCAAGGTTTCAAAGGGCATGCCAAAGGGGATGCGTAGCTGCAGCAAGGAGCCTGCCACGACAACTTTTCTCTTGGGGCCACAGTGGGTCTGGTGTGAGGGTGCAGCCATGGCAGGAAAGAGGGCTAGGGTTAGGGTTAGGGTTACGGTTAGGGTTAGGAGATCCATAAAGTCTGGAGCCTAATGTGGAACAAGGTTACAAAGGGCATGCCAAAGGGGATGCATAGCTGCACCAAGATGCCAGCCACGACAACTTTTCTCTTGGGGCCACAGTGGGTCTGTTGGGAGGGTGCAGCCTCGCCAGAAAACACGGCTAGGGTTAGGGTTAGGGTTAGGGTTAGGGTTAGGAGATCCATGAAGTCTGGAGCCTAATGTGGAGCAAGGTTACAAAGGGCATGCCAAAGGGGATGCGTAGCTGCACCAAGATGCCAGCCACGACAACTTTTCTCTTTGGGTCACAGTGGGTCTGCAGTGAGGGTACAGCCATGGCAGGAAAGAGGGCTAGGGTTAGGGTTAGGGTTAGGGTTAGGGTTAGGGTTAGGGTTAGGGTTAGGGTTAGGAAATCCATAAAGTCTGGAGCCTAATGTGAAGCAAGGTTACAAAGGGCATGCCAAAAGGGATGCGTAGTTGCACCAAGATGCCAGCCACGACAACTTTTCTCTTTGGGTCACAGTGGGTCTGCAGTGAGGGTACAGCCATGGCAGGAAAGAGGGCTAGGGTTAGGGTTAGGGTTAGGGTTAGGGTTAGGGTTAGGGTTAGGGTTAGGGTTAGGGTTAGGGTTAGGAGATCCATAAAGTCTGGAGCCTAATGTGAAGCAAGGTTACAAAGGGCATGCCAAAGGGGATGCGTAGCTGCACCAAGATGCCAGCCACAACAACTTTTCTCTTGGGGTCACAGTGGGTCTGGTGGGAGGGTGCAGCCTCGCCAGAAAACACAGCTAGGGTTAGGGTTAGGGTTAGGGTTAGGAGATCCACAAAGTCTGGAGCCTAGTTTGCCTTCCGGGTAAAACGAGCATGCCAAAGGTGATGCGTAGCTGCACCAAGATGCCAGCCACGACAACTTTTCTCTTGGGGCCACAGTGGGTCTGTTGGGAGGGTGCAGCCTCGCCAGAAAACACGGCTAGGGTTAGGGTTAGGGTTCGGGTTAGGGTTAGGAGATCCATAAAGTCTGGAGCCTAATGCGGAGCAAGGTTACAAAGGGCATGCCAAAGGGGATGCGTAGCTGCACCAAGATGCCAGCCACGACAACTTTTCTCTTGGGGCCACAGTGGGTCTGGTGTGAGGGTGAAGCCTTGCCAGAAAACACAGCTAGGGTTAGGGTTAGGGTTAGGGTTAGGGTTAGGAGATCCATGAAGTCTGGAGCCTAATGTGGAGCAAGGTTTCAAAGGGCATGCCAAAGGGGATGCGTAGCTGCAGCAAGGAGCCTGCCACGACAACTTTTGTCTTGGGGCCACAGTGGGTCTGGTGTGAGGGTGCAGCCATGGCAGGAAAGAGGGCTAGGGTTAGGGTTAGGGTTACGGTTAGGGTTAGGAGATCCATAAAGTCTGGAGCCTAATGTGGAACAAGGTTACAAAGGGCATGCCAAAGGGGATGCATAGCTGCACCAAGATGCCAGCCACGACAACTTTTCTCTTGGGGCCACAGTGGGTCTGTTGGGAGGGTGCAGCCTCGCCAGAAAACACGGCTAGGGTTAGGGTTAGGGTTAGGGTTAGGGTTAGGAGATCCATGAAGTCTGGAGCCTAATGTGGAGCAAGGTTACAAAGGGCATGCCAAAGGGGATGCGTAGCTGCACCACGATGCCAGCCACGACAACTTTTCTCTTGGGGCCACAGTGGGTCTGGTGGGAGGGTGCAGCCTTGCCAGAAAACACAGATAGGGTTAGGGTTAGGGTTAGGGTTAGGGTTAGGGTTAGGGTTAGGGTTAGGGTTAGGAGATCCATGAAGTCTGGAGCCTAATGTGAAGCAAGGTTACAAAGGGCATGCCAAAGGGGATGCGTAGTTGCACCAAGATGCCAGCCACGACAACTTTTCTCTTTGGGTCACAGTGGGTCTGCAGTGAGGGTACAGCCATGGCAGGAAAGAGGGCTAGGGTTAGGGTTAGGGTTAGGGTTAGGGTTAGGGTTAGGGTTAGGGTTAGGAGATCCATAAAGTCTGGAGCCTAATGTGAAGCAAGGTTACAAAGGGCATGCCAAAGGGGATGCGTAGCTGCACCAAGATGCCAGCCACAACAACTTTTCTCTTGGGGTCACAGTGGGTCTGGTGGGAGGGTGCAGCCACAGCAGGAAAAATGGCTAGGCTTAGGGTTAGGGTTAGGGTTAGCAGACCCATGAAGTCTGGAGCCTAATGTGGAGCAAGGTTACAAAGGGCATGCCAAAGGGGATGCGTAGCTGCACCAAGATGCCAGCCACAACAACTTTTCTCTTGGGGCCACAGTGGGTATGGTTGAAGGGTGCAGACACAGTAGGAAAGAAGGCAAGGGTTAGGGTTAGGGTTAGGAGATCCATGAACTCTGGAGCCTAATGTGGAGCAAGGTTACAAAGGGCATGCCAAAGGGGATGCGTAGCTGCACCAAGATGCCAGCCACGACAACTTTTGTCTTGGGGCCACAGTGGGTCTGGTGGGAGGGTGCAGCCTTGCCAGAAAACAGAGATAGGGTTAGAGTTAGGGTTAGGGTTAGGGTTAGGGTTAGGAGATCCATAAAGTCTGGAGCCTAATGTGAAGTAAGGTTACAAAGGGCATGCCAAAGGGGATGCGTAGCTGCCCCAAGATGCCAGCCACAACAACTTTTCTCTTGGGGCCACAGTGGGTCTGGTGTTAGGGTGCAGCCACAGCAGGAAAGAGGGTTAGTGTTAGGGTTAGGGTTAGGGTTAGGGTTAGGAGATCCATGAAGTCTGGAGCCTAATGTGGAGCAAGGTTTCAAAGGGCATGCCAAAGGGGATGCGTAGCTGCAGCAAGGAGCCTGCCACGACAACTTTTGTCTTGGGGCCACAGTGGGTCTGGTGTGAGGGTGCAGCCATGGCAGGAAAGAGGGCTAGGGTTAGGGTTAGGGTTAGGGTTAGGAGATCTATGAAGTCTGGAGCCTAGTGTGCACTCAGGGTACAACGAGCATGCCAAAGGGGATGCGTAACTGCACCAAGATGCCAGCCACGACAACTTTTCTCTTGGGGCCACAGTGGGTCTGTTGGGAGGGTGAAGCCTCGCCAGAAAACACGGCTAGGGTTAGGGTTAGGGTTAGGGTTAGGGTTAGGAGATCCATGATGTCTGGAGCCTAATGTGGAGCAAGGTTACGAAGGGCATGCCAAGGTGGATGCGTAGCTCCAGCAAGATGCCAGCCACGACAACTTTTCTCTTGGGGCCACAGTGGGTCTGGTGGGAGGGTGCAGCCTTGCCAGAAAACACAGATAGGGTTAGGGTTAGGGTTAGGGTTAGGGTTAGGAGATCCATGAAGTCTGGAGCCTAATGTGGAGCAAGGTTACAAAGGGCATGCCAAAGGGGATGCGTAGCTGCACCAAGATGCCAGCCACGACAACTTTTCTCTTTGGGTCACAGTGGGTCTGCAGTGAGGGTACAGCCATGGCAGGAAAGAGGGCTAGGGTTAGGGTTAGGGTTAGGGTTAGGGTTAGGAGATCCATAAAGTCTGGAGCCTAATGTGAAGCAAGGTTACAAAGGGCATGCCAAAGGGTCTGTGTAGCTGCACCAAGATGCCAGCCACGACAACTTTTCTCTTGGGTCCACAGTGGGTCTCGTGTGAGGGTGCAGCCACAGCAGGAAAGATGGCTAGGGTTAGGGTTAGGATTAGGGTTAGGGTTAGGAGATCCGTAGAGTCTGGAGCCTAATGTGGAGCAAGGTTACAAAGGGCATGCCAAAGGGGATGCGTAGCTGCACCAAGATGCCAGCCACAACAACTTTTCTCTTGGGGCCACAGTGGGTCTGGTGGGAGGGTGTAGCCATGCCAGAAAACACGGCTAGGGTTAGGGTTACGGTTATGGTTAGCGTTTGGTGATCCTTAAACTCTGGAGCCTAGTGTGCACTCCGGGTACAACGAGCATGCCAAAGGGGATGCGTAGCTGCACCAAGATGCCAGCCACGACAACTTTTGTCTTGGGGCCACAGTGGGTCTGGTGTGAGGGTGAAGCCTCGCCAGAAAAAATGGCTAGGGTTAGGGTTAGGGTTAGGGTTAGGGTTAGGAGATCCATAAAGTCTGGAGCCTAATGTGGAGCAAGGTTACAAAGGGCATGCCAAAGGGGATGCGTAGCTGCACCAAGATGCCAGCCACGACAACTTTTCTCTTGGGGCCACAGTGGGTCTGGTGTGAGGGTGAAGCCTTGCCAGAAAACACAGCTAGGGTTAGGGTTAGGGTTAGGGTTAGGGTTAGGAGATCCATGAAGTCTGGAGCCTAATGTGGAGCAAGGTTTCAAAGGGCATGCCAAAGGGGATGCGTAGCTGCAGCAAGGAGCCTGCCACGACAACTTTTGTCTTGGGGCCACAGTGGGTCTGGTGTGAGGGTGCAGCCATGGCAGGAAAGAGGGCTAGGGTTAGGGTTAGGGTTACGGTTAGGGTTAGGAGATCCATAAAGTCTGGAGCCTAATGTGGAACAAGGTTACAAAGGGCATGCCAAAGGGGATGCATAGCTGCACCAAGATGCCAGCCACGACAACTTTTCTCTTTGGGTCACAGTGGGTCTGCAGTGAGGGTACAGCCATGGCAGGAAAGAGGGCTAGGGTTAGGGTTAGGGTTAGGGTTAGGGTTAGGGTTAGGGTTAGGGTTAGGGTTAGGAAATCCATAAAGTCTGGAGCCTAATGTGAAGCAAGGTTACAAAGGGCATGCCAAAGGGTCTGTGTAGCTGCACCAAGATGCCAGCCACGACAACTTTTCTCTTGGGGCCACAGTGGGTCTCGTGTGAGGGTGCAGCCACAGCAGGAAAGATGGCTAGGGTTAGGGTTAGGGTTAGGGTTAGGGTTAGGCTTAGGAGATCCGTAGAGTCTGGAGCCTAATGTGGAGCAAGGTTACAAAGGGCATGCCAAAGGGGATGCGTAGCTGCACCAAGATGCCAGCCACGACAACTTTTGTCTTGGGGCCACAGTGGGTCTGGTGGGAGGGTGTAGCCATGCCAGAAAACACGGCTAGGGTTAGGGTTACGGTTATGGTTAGCGTTTGGTGATCCTTAAACTCTGGAGCCTAGTGTGCACTCCGGGTACAACGAGCATGCCAAAGGGGATGCGTAGCTGCACCAAGATGCCAGCCACGACAACTTTTCTCTTGGGGCCACAGTGGGTCTGGTGTGAGGGTGAAGCCTCGCCAGAAAAAACGGCTAGGGTTAGGGTTAGGGTTAGGGTTAGGGTTAGGAGATCCATAAAGTCTGGAGCCTAATGCGGAGCAAGGTTACAAAGGGCATGCCAAAGGGGATGCGTAGCTGCACCAAGATGCCAGCCACGACAACTTTTCTCTTGGGGCCACAGTGGGTCTGGTGTGAGGGTGAAGCCTTGCCAGAAAACACAGCTAGGGTTAGGGTTAGGGTTAGGGTTAGGGTTAGGAGATCCATGAAGTCTGGAGCCTAATGAGGAGCAAGGTTTCAAAGGGCATGCCAAAGGGGATGCGTAGCTGCAGCAAGGAGCCTGCCACGACAACTTTTGTCTTGGGGCCACAGTGGGTCTGGTGTGAGGGTGCAGCCATGGCAGGAAAGAGGGCTAGGGTTAGGGTTAGGGTTACGGTTAGGGTTAGGAGATCCATAAAGTCTGGAGCCTAATGTGGAACAAGGTTACAAAGGGCATGCCAAAGGGGATGCATAGCTGCACCAAGATGCCAGCCACGACAACTTTTCTCTTGGGGCCACAGTGGGTCTGTTGGGAGGGTGCAGCCTCGCCAGAAAACACGGCTAGGGTTAGGGTTAGGGTTAGGGTTAGGGTTAGGAGATCCATGAAGTCTGGAGCCTAATGTGGAGCAAGGTTACAAAGGGCATGCCAAAGGGGATGCGTAGCTGCACCACGATGCCAGCCACGACAACTTTTCTCTTGGGGCCACAGTGGGTCTGGTGGGAGGGTGCAGCCTTGCCAGAAAACACAGATAGGGTTAGGGTTAGGGTTAGGGTTAGGGTTAGGGTTAGGGTTAGGGTTAGGAGATCCATGAAGTCTGGAGCCTAATGTGAAGCAAGGTTACAAAGGGCATGCCAAAAGGGATGCGTAGTTGCACCAAGATGCCAGCCACGACAACTTTTCTCTTTGGGTCACAGTGGGTCTGCAGTGAGGGTACAGCCATGGCAGGAAAGAGGGCTAGGGTTAGGGTTAGGGTTAGGGTTAGGGTTAGGGTTAGGGTTAGGGTTAGGGTTAGGGTTAGGGTTAGGAGATCCATAAAGTCTGGAGCCTAATGTGAAGCAAGGTTACAAAGGGCATGCCAAAGGGGATGCGTAGCTGCACCAAGATGCCAGCCACAACAACTTTTCTCTTGGGGTCACAGTGGGTCTGGTGGGAGGGTGCAGCCTCGCCAGAAAACACAGCTAGGGTTAGGGTTAGGGTTAGGGTTAGGAGATCCACAAAGTCTGGAGCCTAGTTTGCCTTCCGGGTAAAACGAGCATGCCAAAGGTGATGCGTAGCTGCACCAAGATGCCAGCCACGACAACTTTTCTCTTGGGGCCACAGTGGGTCTGTTGGGAGGGTGCAGCCTCGCCAGAAAACACGGCTAGGGTTAGGGTTAGGGTTCGGGTTAGGGTTAGGAGATCCATAAAGTCTGGAGCCTAATGCGGAGCAAGGTTACAAAGGGCATGCCAAAGGGGATGCGTAGCTGCACCAAGATGCCAGCCACGACAACTTTTCTCTTGGGGCCACAGTGGGTCTGGTGTGAGGGTGAAGCCTTGCCAGAAAACACAGCTAGGGTTAGGGTTAGGGTTAGGGTTAGGGTTAGGAGATCCATGAAGTCTGGAGCCTAATGTGGAGCAAGGTTTCAAAGGGCATGCCAAAGGGGATGCGTAGCTGCAGCAAGGAGCCTGCCACGACAACTTTTGTCTTGGGGCCACAGTGGGTCTGGTGTGAGGGTGCAGCCATGGCAGGAAAGAGGGCTAGGGTTAGGGTTAGGGTTACGGTTAGGGTTAGGAGATCCATAAAGTCTGGAGCCTAATGTGGAACAAGGTTACAAAGGGCATGCCAAAGGGGATGCATAGCTGCACCAAGATGCCAGCCACGACAACTTTTCTCTTGGGGCCACAGTGGGTCTGTTGGGAGGGTGCAGCCTCGCCAGAAAACACGGCTAGGGTTAGGGTTAGGGTTAGGGTTAGGGTTAGGAGATCCATGAAGTCTGGAGCCTAATGTGGAGCAAGGTTACAAAGGGCATGCCAAAGGGGATGCGTAGCTGCACCACGATGCCAGCCACGACAACTTTTCTCTTGGGGCCACAGTGGGTCTGGTGGGAGGGTGCAGCCTTGCCAGAAAACACAGATAGGGTTAGGGTTAGGGTTAGGGTTAGGGTTAGGGTTAGGGTTAGGGTTAGGAGATCCATGAAGTCTGGAGCCTAATGTGAAGCAAGGTTACAAAGGGCATGCCAAAGGGGATGCGTAGTTGCACCAAGATGCCAGCCACGACAACTTTTCTCTTTGGGTCACAGTGGGTCTGCAGTGAGGGTACAGCCATGGCAGGAAAGAGGGCTAGGGTTAGGGTTAGGGTTAGGGTTAGGGTTAGGGTTAGGGTTAGGGTTAGGAGATCCATAAAGTCTGGAGCCTAATGTGAAGCAAGGTTACAAAGGGCATGCCAAAGGGGATGCGTAGCTGCACCAAGATGCCAGCCACAACAACTTTTCTCTTGGGGTCACAGTGGGTCTGGTGGGAGGGTGCAGCCTCGCCAGAAAACACAGCTAGGGTTAGGGTTAGGGTTAGGGTTAGGAGATCCACAAAGTCTGGAGCCTAGTTTGCCTTCCGGGTAAAACGAGCATGCCAAAGGTGATGCGTAGCTGCACCAAGATGCCAGCCACGACAACTTTTCTCTTGGGGCCACAGTGGGTCTGTTGGGAGGGTGCAGCCTCGCCAGAAAACACGGCTAGGGTTAGGGTTAGGGTTCGGGTTAGGGTTAGGAGATCCATGAAGTCTGGAGCCTAATGTGGAGCAAGGTTACAAAGGGCATGCCAAAGGGGATGCGTAGCTGCACCAAGATGCCAGCCACAACAACTTTTCTCTTGGGGTCACAGTGGGTCTGGTGGGAGGGTGCAGCCTCGCCAGAAAACACAGCTAGGGTTAGGGTTAGGGTTAGGGTTAGGAGATCCACAAAGTCTGGAGCCTAGTTTGCCTTCCGGGTAAAACGAGCATGCCAAAGGGGATGCGTAGCTGCACCAAGATGCCAGCCACGACAACTTTTGTCTTGGGGCCACAGTGGGTCTGGTGTGAGGGTGAAGCCTCGCCAGAAAACACGGCTAGGGTTAGGGTTAGGGTTAGGGTTAGGGTTAGGAGATCCATAAAGTCTGGAGCCTAATGTGAAGCAAGCTTACAAAGGGCATGCCAAAGGAGATGCGTAGCTGCAGCAAGATGCCAGCTACGACAACTTTTGTCTTGGGGCCACAGTGGGTCTGGTGGGAGGGTGCAGCCACAGCAGGAAAGATGGCTAGGGTTAGGGTTAGGGTTAGGGTTAGGGTTAGGAGATCCATGAAGTCTGGAGCCTAATGTGGAGCAAGGTTACAAAGGGCATGCCAAAGGGGATGCGTAGCTGCACCAAGATGCCAGCCACGACAACTTTTCTCTTTGGGTCACAGTGGGTCTGGTGGGAGGGTGCAGCCATGGCAGGAAAGAGGGCTAGGGTTAGGGTTAGAGTTAGGGTTAGGGTTAGGGTTAGGAGATCCATAAACTCTGGAGCCTAATGTGGAGCAAGGTTACAAAGGGCATGCCAAAGGGGATGCGTAGCTGCACCAAGATGCCAGCCACGACAACTTTTCTCTTGGGGCCACAGTGGGTCTGGTGTGAGGGTATAGCCTTGCCAGAAAACACAGCTAGGGTTAGGGTTAGGGTTAGGGTTAGGGTTAGGAGATCCTTAAAGTCTGGAGCCTAATGTGGAGCAAGCTTACAAAGGGCATGCCAAAGGGGATGCATAGCTGCACTAAGATGCCAGCCACGACAACTTTTCTCTTGGGCCCACAGTGGGTCTGGTGTGAGGGTATAGCCTTGCCAGAAAACACGGCTAGGGTTAGGGTTAGGGTTAGGGTTAGGGTTAGGAGATCCTTAAAGTCTGGAGCCTAATGTGGAGCAAGCTTACAAAGGGCATGCCAAAGGGGATGCATAGCTGCACTAAGATGCCAGCCATGACAACTTTTGTCTTGGGGCCACAGTGGTTCTGGTGGGAGGGTGAAGCCTCGCCAGAAAACACAGCTACGGTTAGGGTTAGGGTTAGGAGATCCATGATGTCTGGAGCCTAATGTGGAGCAAGGTTACAAAGGGCATGCCAAAGGGGATGCGTAGCTGCACCAAGATGCCAGCCACGGCAACTTTTCTCTTTGGGTCACAGTGGGTCTGGTGGGAGGGTGCAGCCATGGCAGGAAAGAGGGCTAGGGTTAGGGTTAGAGTTAGGGTTAGGGTTAGGGTTAGGAGATCCATAAACTCTGGAGCCTAATGTGGAGCAAGGTTACAAAGGGCATGCCAAAGGGGATGCGTAGCTGCACCAAGATGCCAGCCACGACAACTTTTCTCTTGGGGCCACAGTGGGTCTGGTGTGAGGGTATAGCCTTGCCAGAAAACACAGCTAGGGTTAGGGTTAGGGTTAGGGTTAGGGTTAGGAGATCCTTAAAGTCTGGAGCCTAATGTGGAGCAAGCTTACAAAGGGCATGCCAAAGGGGATGCATAGCTGCACTAAGATGCCAGCCACGACAACTTTTCTCTTGGGCCCACAGTGGGTCTGGTGTGAGGGTATAGCCTTGCCAGAAAACACGGCTAGGGTTAGGGTTAGGGTTAGGGTTAGGGTTAGGAGATCCTTAAAGTCTGGAGCCTAATGTGGAGCAAGCTTACAAAGGGCATGCCAAAGGGGATGCATAGCTGCACTAAGATGCCAGCCACGACAACTTTTGTCTTGGGGCCACAGTGGTTCTGGTGGGAGGGTGAAGCCTCGCCAGAAAACACAGCTACGGTTAGGGTTAGGGTTAGGAGATCCATGATGTCTGGAGCCTAATGTGGAGCAAGGTTACGAAGGGCATGCCAAGGTGGATGCGTAGCTCCACCAAGATGCCAGCCACGACAACTTTTCTCTTTGGGTCACAGTGGGTCTGCAGTGAGGGTACAGCCATGGCAGGAAAGAGGGCTAGGGTTAGGGTTAGGGTTAGGGTTAGGGTTAGGGTTAGAAGATCCATAAAGTCTGGAGCCTAATGTGAAGCAAGGTTACAAAGGGCATGCCAAAGGGTCTGTGTAGCTGCACCAAGATGCCAGCCACGACAACTTTTCTCTTGGGGCCACAGTGGGTCTCGTGTGAGGGTGCAGCCACAGCAGGAAAGATGGCTAGGGTTAGGGTTAGGGTTAGGGTTAGGGTTAGGGTTAGGAGATCCGTAGAGTCTGGAGCCTAATGTGGAGCAAGGTTACAAAGGGCATGCCAAAGGGGATGCGTAGCTGCACCAAGATGCCAGCCACGACAACTTTTGTCTTGGGGCCACAGTGGGTCTGGTGGGAGGGTGTAGCCATGCCAGAAAACACGGCTAGGGTTAGGGTTACGGTTATGGTTAGCGTTTGGTGATCCATAAACTCTGGAGCCTAGTGTGCACTCCGGGTACAACGAGCATGCCAAAGGGGATGCGTAGCTGCACCAAGATGCCAGCCACGACAACTTTTCTCTTGGGGCCACAGTGGGTCTGGTGTGAGGGTGAAGCCTCGCCAGAAAAAACGGCTAGGGTTAGGGTTAGGGTTAGGGTTAGGGTTAGGAGATCCATAAAGTCTGGAGCCTAATGTGGAGCAAGGTTACAAAGGGCATGCCAAAGGAGATGCGTAGCTGCACCAAGATGCCAGCCACGACAACTTTTCTCTTGGGGCCACAGTGGGTCTGCTGGGAGGGTGAAGCCTTGCCAGAAAACACAGCTAGGGTTAGGGTTAGGGTTAGGGTTAGGGTTAGGAGATCCATGAAGTCTGGAGCCTAATGTGGAGCAAGGTTACAAAGGGCATGCCAAAGGGGATGCGTAGCTGCACCAAGATGCCAGCCACGACAACTTTTCTCTTTGGGTCACAGTGGGTCTGCAGTGAGGGTACAGCCATGGCAGGAAAGAGGGCTAGGGTTAGGGTTAGGGTTAGGGTTAGGGTTAGGGTTAGGAGATCCATAAAGTCTGGAGCCTAATGTGAAGCTAGGTTACAAAGGGCATGCCAAAGGGTCTGTGTAGCTGCACCAAGATGCCAGCCACGACAACTTTTCTCTTGGGGCCACAGTGGGTCTCGTGTGAGGGTGCAGCCACAGCAGGAAAGATGGCTAGGGTTAGGGTTAGGGTTAGGGTTAGGGTTAGGAGATCCATGAAGTCTGGAGCCTAATGTGGAGCAAGGTTTGAAAGGGCATGCCAAAGGGGATGCGTAGCTGCACCTAGGAGCCTGCCACGACAACTTTTGTCTTGGGGCCACAGTGGGTCTGGTGTGAGGGTGCAGCCATGGCAGGAAAGAGGGCTAGGGTTAGGGTTAGGGTTACGGTTAGGGTTAGGAGATCCATAAAGTCTGGAGCCTAATGTGGAACAAGGTTACAAAGGGCATGCCAAAGGGGATGCGTAGCTGCACCAAGATGCCAGCCACGACAACTTTTCTCTTGGGGCCACAGTGGGTCTGGTGGGAGGGTGCAGCCTCGCCAGAAAACACAGATAGGGTTAGGGTTAGGGTTAGGGTTAGGGTTAGGAGATCCATGAAGTCTGGAGCCTAATGTGGAGCAAGGTTACAAAGGGCATGCCAAAGGGGATGCGTAGCTGCACCACGATGCCAGCCACGACAACTTTTCTCTTGGGGCCACAGTGGGTCTGGTGGGAGGGTGCAGCCTTGCCAGAAAACACAGATAGGGTTAGGGTTAGGGTTAGGGTTAGGGTTAGGGTTAGGGTTAGGGTTAGGAGATCCATGAAGTCTGGAGCCTAATGTGAAGCAAGGTTACAAAGGGCATGCCAAAGGGGATGCGTAGCTGCACCAAGATGCCAGCCACGACAACTTTTCTCTTTGGGTCACAGTGGGTCTGCAGTGAGGGTACAGCCATGGCAGGAAAGAGGGCTAGGGTTAGGGTTAGGGTTAGGGCTAGGGTTAGGGTTAGGAGATCCATAAAGTCTGGAGCCTAATGTGAAGCAAGGTTACAAAGGGCATGCCAAAGGGTCTGTGTAGCTGCACCAAGATGCCAGCCACGACAACTTTTCTCTTGGGGCCACAGTGGGTCTCGTGTGAGGGTGCAGCCACAGCAGGAAAGATGGCTAGGGTTAGGGTTAGGGTTAGGGTTAGGGTTAGGAGATCCATAAAGTCTGGAGCCTAATGTGAAGCAAGGTTACAAAGGGCATGCCAAAGGGTCTGTGTAGCTGCCCCAAGATGCCAGCCACGACAACTTTTCTCTTGGGGCCACAGTGGGTCTGGTGTGAGGGTACAGCCACAGCAGGAAAGAGGGTTAGTGTTAGGGTTAGGGTTAGGGTTAGGGTTAGGAGATCCATAAAGTCTGGAGCCTAATGTGGAGCAAGGTTACAACGGGCATGCCAAAGGGGATGCGTAGCTGCACCAAGATGCCAGCCACGACAACTTTTGTCTTGGGGCCACAGTGGGTCTGGTGGGAGGGTGCAGCCTTGCCAGAAAACAGAGATAGGGTTAGGGTTAGTGTTAGGGTTAGGGTTAGGGTTAGGAGATCCATAAAGTCTGGAGCCTAATGTGAAGCAAGGTTACAAAGGGCATGCCAAAGGGGATGCGTAGCTGCCCTAAGATGCCAGCCACGACAACTTTTCTCTTGGGGCCACAGTGGGTCTGCTGGGAGGGTGCAGCCACGGCAGGATATACGCCTAGGTTTAGGGTTAGGGTTAGGGTTAGGAGATCCATGAAGTCTGGAGCCTAATGTGGAGCAAGGTTACAAAGGGCATGCCAAAGGGGATGCGTAGCTGCACCAAGATGCCAGCCACGACAACTTTTCTCTTTGGGTCACAGTGGGTCTGCAGTGAGGGTACAGCCATGGCAGGAAATAGGGCTAGGGTTAGGGTTAGGGTTAGGGTTAGGGTTAGGGTTAGGGTTAGGGTTAGGAGATCCATAAAGTCTGGAGCCTAATGTGAAGCTAGGTTACAAAGGGCATGCCAAAGGGTCTGTGTAGCTGCACCAAGATGCCAGCCACGACAACTTTTCTCTTGGGGCCACAGTGGGTCTGTTGGGAGGGTGCAGCCACAGCAGGAAAGATGGCTAGGGTTAGGGTTAGGGTTAGGGTTAGGGTTAGGGTTAGGAGATCCGTAGAGTCTGGAGCCTAATGTGGAGCAAGGTTACAAAGGGCATGCCAAATGGGATGCGTAGCTGCCCCAAGATGCCAGCCACGACAACTTTTCTCTTGGGGCCACAGTGGGTCTGGTGGGAGGGTGTAGCCATGCCAGAAAACACGGCTAGGGTTAGAGTTACGGTTATCGTTAGCGTTTGGTGATCCTTAAACTCTGGAGCCTAGTGTGCACTCCGGGTACAACGAGCATGCCAAAGGGGATGCGTAGCTGCACCAAGATGCCAGCCACGACAACTTTTCTCTTGGGGCCACAGTGGGTCTGGTGTGAGGGTGAAGCCTCGCCAGAAAAAACGGCTAGGGTTAGGTTTAGGGTTAGGGTTAGGGTTAGGAGATCCATGAAGTCTGGAGCCTAATGTGGAGCAAGGTTTCAAAGGGCATGCCAAAGGGGATGCGTAGCTGCACCTAGGAGCCTGCCACGACAACTTTTGTCTTGGGGCCACAGTGGGTCTGGTGTGAGGGTGCAGCCATGGCAGGAAAGAGGGCTAGGGTTAGGGTTAGGGTTAGGGTTAGGGTTAGGGTTAGGAGATCCATAAACTCTGGAGCCTAATGTGGAACAAGGTTACAAAGGGCATGCCAAAGGGGATGCGTAGCTGCACCAAGATGCCAGCCACGACAACTTTTCTCTTGGGGCCACAGTGGGTCTGTTGGGAGGGTGCAGCCTTGCCAGAAAACACGGCTAGGGATAGGGTTAGGGTTAGGGTTAGGGTTAGGAGATCCATGAAGTCTGGAGCCTAATGTGGAGCAAGGTTACAAAGGGCATGCCAAAGGGGATGCGTAGCTGCACCAAGATGCCAGCCACGACAACTTTTCTCTTGGGGCCACAGTGGGTCTGGTGGGAGGGTGCAGCCTTGCCAGAAAACACAGATAGGGTTAGGGTTAGGGTTAGGGTTAGGGTTAGGGTTAGGGTTAGGAGATCCATGAAGTCTGGAGCCTAATGTGAAGCAAGGTTACAAAGGGCATGCCAAAGGGGATGTGTAGCTGCACCAAGATGCCAGCCACGACAACTTTTCTCTTTGGGTCACAGTGGGTCTGCAGTGAGGGTACAGCCATGGCAGGAAAGAGGGCTAGGGTTAGGGTTAGGGTTAGGGTTAGGGTTAGGGTTAGGGTTAGGAGATCCATAAAGTCTGGAGCCTAATGTGAAGCAAGGTTACAAAGGGCATGCCAAAGGGTCTGTGTAGCTGCCCCAAGATGCCAGCCACGACAACTTTTCTCTTGGGGCCACAGTGGGTCTGGTGTGAGGGTACAGCCACAGCAGGAAAGAGGGTTAGTGTTAGGGTTAGGGTTAGGGTTAGGGTTAGGAGATCCATAAAGTCTGGAGCCTAATGTGGAGCAAGGTTACAACGGGCATGCCAAAGGGGATGCGTAGCTGCACCAAGATGCCAGCCACGACAACTTTTGTCTTGGGGCCACAGTGGGTCTGGTGGGAGGGTGCAGCCTTGCCAGAAAACAGAGATAGGGTTAGGGTTATTGTTAGGGTTAGGGTTAGGGTTAGGAGATCCATAAAGTCTGGAGCCTAATGTGAAGCAAGGTTACAAAGGGCATGCCAAAGGGGATGCGTAGCTGCCCCAAGATGCCAGCCACGACAACTTTTCTCTTGGGGCCACAGTGGGTCTGCTGGGAGGGTGCAGCCACGGCAGGATATACGCCTAGGTTTAGGGTTAGGGTTAGGGTTAGGAGATCCATGAAGTCTGGAGCCTAATGTGGAGCAAGGTTACAAAGGGCATGCCAAAGGGGATGCGTAGCTGCACCAAGATGCCAGCCACGACAACTTTTCTCTTTGGGTCACAGTGGGTCTGCAGTGAGGGTACAGCCATGGCAGGAAAGAGGGCTAGGGTTAGGGTTAGGGTTAGGGTTAGGGTTAGGGTTAGGGTTAGGAGATCCATAAAGTCTGGAGCCTAATGTGAAGCTAGGTTACAAAGGGCATGCCAAAGGGTCTGTGTAGCTGCACCAAGATGCCAGCCACGACAACTTTTCTCTTGGGGCCACAGTGGGTCTGTTGGGAGGGTGCAGCCACAGCAGGAAAGATGGCTAGGGTTAGGGTTAGGGTTAGGGTTAGGGTTAGGGTTAGGGTTAGGAGATCCGTAGAGTCTGGAGCCTAATGTGGAGCAAGGTTACAAAGGGCATGCCAAATGGGATGCGTAGCTGCACCAAGATGCCAGCCACGACAACTTTTGTCTTGGGGCCACAGTGGGTCTGGTGGGAGGTTGTAGCCATGCCAGAAAACACGGCTAGGGTTAGGGTTACGGTTATGGTTAGCGTTTGGTGATCCTTAAACTCTGGAGCCTAGTGTGCACTCCGGGTACAACGAGCATGCCAAAGGGGATGCGTAGCTGCACCAAGATGCCAGCCACGACAACTTTTCTCTTGGGGCCACAGTGGGTCTGGTGTGAGGGTGAAGCCTCGCCAGAAAAAACGGCTAGGGTTAGGGTTAGGGTTAGGGTTAGGGTTAGGAGATCCATAAAGTCTGGAGCCTAATGTGGAGCAAGGTTATAAAGGGCATGCCAAAGGGGATGCGTAGCTGCACCAAGATGCCAGCCACGACAACTTTTCTCTTGGGGCCACAGTGGGTCTGGTGTGAGGGTGAAGCCTTGCCAGAAAACACAGCTAGGGTTAGGGTTAGGGTTAGGGTTAGGGTTAGGAGATCCATGAAGTCTGGAGCCTAATGTGGAGCAAGGTTTCAAAGGGCATGCCAAAGGGGATGCGTAGCTGCACCTAGGAGCCTGCCACGACAACTTTTGTCTTGGGGCCACAGTGGGTCTGGTGTGAGGGTGCAGCCATGGCAGGAAAGAGGGCTAGGGTTAGGGTTAGGGTTAGGGTTAGGGTTAGGAGATCCATAAAGTCTGGAGCCTAATGTGGAACAAGGTTACAAAGGGCATGCCAAAGGGGATGCGTAGCTGCACCAAGATGCCAGCCACGACAACTTTTCTCTTGGGGCCACAGTGGGTCTGTTGGGAGGGTGCAGCCTCGCCAGAAAACACGGCTAGAAATAGGGTTAGGGTTAGGGTTAGGGTTAGGAGATCCATGAAGTCTGGAGCCTAATGTGGAGCAAGGTTACAAAGGGCATGCCAAAGGGGATGCGTAGCTGCACCAAGATGCCAGCCACGACAACTTTTCTCTTGGGGCCACAGTGGGTCTGGTGGGAGGGTGCAGCCTTGCCAGAAAACACAGATAGGGTTAGGGTTAGGGTTAGGGTTAGGGTTAGGGTTAGGGTTAGGAGATCCATGAAGTCTGGAGCCTAATGTGAAGCAAGGTTACAAAGGGCATGCCAAAGGGGATGTGTAGCTGCACCAAGATGCCAGCCACGACAACTTTTCTCTTTGGGTCACAGTGGGTCTGCAGTGAGGGTACAGCCATGGCAGGAAAGAGGGCTAGGGTTAGGGTTAGGGTTAGGGTTAGGGTTAGGGTTAGGGTTAGGAGATCCATAAAGTCTGGAGCCTAATGTGAAGCAAGGTTACAAAGGGCATGCCAAAGGGTCTGTGTAGCTGCACCAAGATGCCAGCCACGACAACTTTTCTCTTGGGGCCACAGTGGGTCTCGTGTGAGGGTGCAGCCACAGCAGGAAAGATGGCTAGGGTTAGGGTTAGGGTTAGGGTTAGGGTTAGGAGATCCATAAAGTCTGGAGCCTAATGTGAAGCAAGGTTACAAAGGGCATGCCAAAGGGTCTGTGTAGCTGCCCCAAGATGCCAGCCACGACAACTTTTCTCTTGGGGCCACAGTGGGTCTGGTGTGAGGGTACAGCCACAGCAGGAAAGAGGGTTAGTGTTAGGGTTAGGGTTAGGGTTAGGGTTAGGAGATCCATAAAGTCTGGAGCCTAATGTGGAGCAAGGTTACAACGGGCATGCCAAAGGGGATGCGTAGCTGCACCAAGATGCCAGCAACGACAACTTTTGTCTTGGGGCCACAGTGGGTCTGGTGGGAGGGTGCAGCCTTGCCAGAAAACAGAGATAGGGTTAGGGTTAGTGTTAGGGTTAGGGTTAGGGTTAGGAGATCCATAAAGTCTGGAGCCTAATGTGAAGCAAGGTTACAAAGGGCATGCCAAAGGGGATGCGTAGCTGCCCCAAGATGCCAGCCACGACAACTTTTCTCTTGGGGCCACAGTGGGTCTGGTGTGAGGGTACAGCCACAGCAGGAAAGAGGGTTAGTGTTAGGGTTAGGGTTAGGGTTAGGGTTAGGAGATCCATAAAGTCTGGAGCCTAATGTGGAGCAAGGTTACAACGGGCATGCCAAAGGGGATGCGTAGCTGCACCAAGATGCCAGCAACGACAACTTTTGTCTTGGGGCCACAGTGGGTGTGGTGGGAGGGTGCAGCCTTGCCAGAAAACAGAGATAGGGTTAGGGTTAGTGTTAGGGTTAGGGTTAGGGTTAGGAGATCCATAAAGTCTGGAGCCTAATGTGAAGCAAGGTTACAAAGGGCATGCCAAAGGGGATGCGTAGCTGCCCCAAGATGCCAGCCACGACAACTTTTCTCTTGGGGCCACAGTGGGTCTGGTGGGAGGGTGCAGCCACGGCAGGATATACGCCTAGGTTTAGGGTTAGGGTTAGGGTTAGGAGATCCATGAAGTCTGGAGCCTAATGTGGAGCAAGGTTACAATGGGCATGCCAAAGGGGATGCGTAGCTGCACCAAGATGCCAGCCACGACAACTTTTCTCTTTGGGTCACAGTGGGTCTGCAGTTAGGGTACAGCCATGGCAGGAAAGAGGGCTAGGGTTAGGGTTAGGGTTAGGGTTAGGGTTAGGGTTAGGGTTAGGAGATCCATAAAGTCTGGAGCCTAATGTGAAGCTAGGTTACAAAGGGCATGCCAAAGGGTCTGTGTAGCTGCACCAAGATGCCAGCCACGACAACTTTTCTCTTGGGGCCACAGTGGGTCTGGTGGGAGGGTGTAGCCATGCCAGAAAACACGGCTAGGGTTAGGGTTAGGGTTAGGGTTAGCGTTTGGTGATCCTTAAACTCTGGAGCCTAGTGTGCACTCCTGGTACAACGAGCATGCCAAAGGGGATGCGTAGCTGCACCAAGATGCCAGCCACGACAACTTTTCTCTTGGGGCCACAGTGGGTCTCGTGTGAGGGTGAAGCCTCGCCAGAAAAAACGGCTAGGGTTAGGGTTAGGGTTAGGGTTAGGGTTAGGAGATCCATAAAGTCTGGAGCCTAATGTGGAGCAAGGTTACAAAGGGCATGCCAAAGGGGATGCGTAGCTGCACCAAGATGCCAGCCACGACAACTTTTCTCTTGGGGCCACAGTGGGTCTGGTGTGAGGGTGAAGCCTTGCCAGAAAACACAGCTAGGGTTAGGGTTAGGGTTAGGGTTAGGGTTAGGAGATCCATGAAGTCTGGAGCCTAATGTGGAGCAAGGTTTCAAAGGGCATGCCAAAGGGGATGCGTAGCTGCACCTAGGAGCCTGCCACGACAACTTTTGTCTTGGGGCCACAGTGGGTCTGGTGTGAGGGTGCAGCCATGGCAGGAAAGAGGGCTAGGGTTAGGGTTAGGGTTACGGTTAGGGTTAGGAGATCCATAAAGTCTGGAGCCTAATGTGGAACAAGGTTACAAAGGGCATGCCAAAGGGGATGCGTAGCTGCACCAAGATGCCAGCCACGACAACTTTTCTCTTTGGGTCACAGTGGGTCTGCAGTGAGGGTACAGCCATGGCAGGAAAGAGGGCTAGGGATAGGGTTAGGGTTAGGGTTAGGGTTAGGGTTAGGAGATCCATAAAGTCTGGAGCCTAATGTGAAGCAAGGTTACAAAGGGCATGCCAAAGGGTCTGTGTAGCTGCACCAAGATGCCAGCCACGACAACTTTTCTCTTGGGGCCACAGTGGGTCTCGTGTGAGGGTGCAGCCACAGCAGGAAAGATGGCTAGGGTTAGGGTTAGGGTTAGGGTTAGGGTTAGGAGATCCATAAAGTCTGGAGCCTAATGTGAAGCAAGGTTACAAAGGGCATGCCAAAGGGTTTGTGTAGCTGCCCCAAGATGCCAGCCACGACAACTTTTCTCTTGGGGCCACAGTGGGTCTGGTGTGAGGGTACAGCCACAGCAGGAAAGAGGGTTAGTGTTAGGGTTAGGGTTAGGGTTAGGGTTAGGAGATCCATGACGTCTGGAGCCTAATGTGGAGCAAGGATACAACGGGCATGCCAAAGGGGATGCGTAGCTGCACCAAGATGCCAGCCACGACAACTTTTGTCTTGGGGCCACAGTGGGTCTGGTGGGAGGGTGCAGCCTTGCCAGAAAACAGAGATAGGGTTAGGGTTAGTGTTAGGGTTAGGGTTAGGGTTAGGAGATCCATAAAGTCTGGAGCCTAATGTGAAGCAAGGTTACAAAGGGCATGCCAAAGGGGATGCGTAGCTGCACCAAGATGCCAGCCACGACAACTTTTCTCTTGGGGCCACAGTGGGTCTGCTGGGAGGGTGCAGCCACGGCAGGATATACGCCTAGGTTTAGGGTTAGGGTTAGGTTTAGGAGATCCATAAAGTCTGGAGCCTAATGTGAAGCAAGGTTACAAAGGGCATGCCAAAGGGGATGCGTAGCTGCACCAAGATGCCAGCCACAACAACTTTTCTCTTGGGGTCACAGTGGGTCTGGTGGGAGGGTGCAGCCTCGCCAGAAACCACAGCTAGGGTTAGGGTTAGGGTTAGGGTTAGGGTTAGGAGATCCACAAAGTATGGAGCCTAGTTTGCACTCCGGGTAAAACGAGCATGCCAAAGGGGATGCGTAGCTGCACCGAGATGCCAGCCACGACAACTTTTCTCTTGGGGCCACAGTGGGTCTGGTGTGAGGGTGCAGCCTCGCCAGAAAACACGGGTAGGGTTAGGGTTAGGGTTAGGGTTAGGGTTAGGAGATCCATAAAGTCTGGAGCCCAGTGTGGAGCAAGCTTACAAAGGGCATGCCAAAGGAGATGCGTAGCTGCACCAAGATGCCAGCTACGACAACTTTTGTCTTGGGGCCACAGTGGGTCTGGTGGGAGGGTGCAGACACAGCAGGAAAGATGGCTAGGGTTAGGGTTAGGGTTAGGGTTAGGGTTAGGAGATCCATGAAGTCTGGAGCCTAATGTGGAGCAAGGTTACAAAGGGCATGTCAAAGGGGATGCGTAGCTGCACCAAGATGCCAGCCACGACAACTTTTCTCTTTGGGTCACAGTGGGTCTGGTGGGAGGGTGCAGCCATGGCAGGAAAGAGGGCTAGGGTTAGGGTTAGAGTTAGGGTTAGGGTTAGGGTTAGGAGATCCATAAAGTCTGGAGCCTAATGTGAAGCTAGGTTACAAAGGGCATGCCAAAGGGGATGCGTAGCTGCACCAAGATGCCAGCCACGACAACTTTTCTCTTGGGGCCACAGTGGGTCTCGTGTGAGGGTGCAGCCACAGCAGGAAAGATGGCTAGGGTTAGGGTTAGGGTTAGGGTTAGGGTTAGGAGATCCATAAAGTCTGGAGCCTAATGTGGAGCAAGGTTACAAAGGGCATGCCAAAGGGGATGCGTAGCTGCACCAAGATGCCAGCCACAACAACTTTTCTCTTGGGGCCACAGTGGGTCTGGTGTGAGGGTATAGCCTTGCGAGAAAACACGGCTAGGGTTAGGGTTAGGGTTAGGGTTAGGAGATCCTTAAAGTCTGGAGCCTAATGTGGAGCAAGCTTACAAAGGGCATGTCAAAGGGGATGCATAGCTGCACTAAGATGCCAGCCACGACAACTTTTGTCTTGGGGCCACAGTGGTTCTGGTGGGAGGGTGAAGCCTCGCCAGAAAACACAGCTACGGTTAGGGTTAGGGTTAGGAGATCCATGATGTCTGGAGCCTAATGTGGAGCAAGGTTACGAAGGGCATGCCAAGGTGGATGCGTAGCTCCACCAAGATGCCAGCCACGACAACTTTTGTCTTGGGGCCACAGTGGGTCTGGTGTGAGGGTGCAGCCATGCCAGAAAACACGGCTAGGGTTAGGGTTAGGGTTAGGGTTAGGGTTAGGGTTAGGAGATCCATAAAGTCTGGAGCCTAATGTGAAGCAAGGTTACAAAGGGCATGCCAAAGGGTCTGTGTAGCTGCACCAAGATGCCAGCCACGACAACTTTTCTCTTGGGGCCACAGTGGGTCTCGTGTGAGGGTGCAGCCACAGCAGGAAAGATGGCTAGGGTTAGGGTTAGGGTTAGGGTTAGGGTTAGGAGATCCATAAAGTCTGGAGCCTAATGTGAAGCAAGGTTACAAAGGGCATGCCAAAGGGTCTGTGTAGCTGCCCCAAGATGCCAGCCACGACAACTTTTCTCTTGGGGCCACAGTGGGTCTAGTGTGAGGGTACAGCCACAGCAGGAAAGAGGGTTAGTGTTAGGGTTAGGGTTAGGGTTAGGGTTAGGAGATCCATAAAGTCTGGAGCCTAATGTGGAGCAAGGTTACAACGGGCATGCCAAAGGGGATGCGTAGCTGCACCAAGATGCCAGCCACGACAACTTTTGTCTTGGGGCCACAGTGGGTCTGCCGGGAGGGTGCAGCCACGGCAGTATATACGCCTAGGTTTAGGGTTAGGGTTAGGTTTAGGAGATCCATAAAGTCTGGAGCCTAATGTGAAGCAAGGTTACAAAGGGCATGCCAAAGGGGATGCGTAGCTGCACCAAGATGCCAGCCACAACAACTTTTCTCTTGGGGTCACAGTGGGTCTGGTGTGAGGGTGCAGCCTCGCCAGAAAACACAGCTAGGGTTAGGGTTAGGGTTAGGGTTAGGAGATCCACAAAATCTGGAGCCTAGTTTGCACTCCGGGTAAAACGAGCATGCCAAAGGGGATGCGTAGCTGCACCAAGATGCCAGCCACGACAACTTTTCTCTTGGGGCCACAGTGGGTCTGGTGTGAGGGTGCAGCCTCGCCAGAAAACACGGCTAGGGTTAGGGTTAGGGTTAGGGTTAGGGTTAGGAGATCCATAAAGTCTGGAGCCTAATGTGAAGCAAGGTTACAAATGGCATGCCAAAGGGGATGCGTAGCTGCACCAAGATGCCAGCCACGACAACTTTTCTCTTGGGGCCACAGTGGGTCTCGTGTGAGGGTGCAGCCACAGCAGGAAAGATGGCTAGGGTTAGGGTTAGGGTTACGGTTAGGGTTAGGAGATCCATAAAGTCTGGAGCCTAATGTGGAGCAAGGTTACAAAGGGCATGCCAAAGGGGATGCGTAGCTGCACCAAGATGCCAGCCACGACAACTTTTCTCTTCGGGCCACAGTGGGTCTGGTGTGAGGGTATAGCCTTGCCAGAAAACACGGCTAGGGTTAGGGTTAGGGTTAGGGTTAGGGTTAGGAGATCCTTAAAGTCTGGAGCCTAATGTGGAGCAAGCTTACAAAGGGCATGCCAAAGGGGATGCATAGCTGCACTAAGATGCCAGCCACGACAACTTTTCTCTTGGGGCCACAGTGGTTCTGGTGGGAGGGTGAAGCCTCGCCAGAAAACACAGCTACGGTTAGGGTTAGGGTTAGGAGATCCATGATGTCTGGAGCCTAATGTGGAGCAAGGTTACGAAGGGCATGCCAAGGTGGATGCGTAGCTCCACCAAGATGCCAGCCACGACAACTTTTGTCTTGGGGCCACAGTGGGTCTGGTGTGTGGGTGCAGCCATGCCAGAAAACACGGCTAGGGTTAGGGTTAGGGTTAGGGTTAGGGTTAGGGTTAGGAGATCCATAAAGTCTGGAGCCTAATGTGAAGCAAGGTTACAAAGGGCATGCCAAAGGGTCTGTGTAGCTGCACCAAGATGCCAGCCACGACAACTTTTCTCTTGGGGCCACAGTGGGTCTCGTGTGAGGGTGCAGCCACAGCAGGAAACACAGCTAGGGTTAGGGTTAGGGTTAGGGTTAGGGTTAGGAGATCCGTAGAGTCTGGAGCCTAATGTGGAGCAAGGTTACAAAGGGCAAGCCAAAGGGGATGCGTAGCTGCACCAAGATGCCAGCCACGACAACTTTTCTCTTGGGGCCACAGTGGGTCTGGTGGGAGGGTGTAGCCATGCCAGAAAACACGGCTAGGGTTAGGGTTACGGTTATGGATAGCGTTTGGTGATCCTTAAGCTCTGGAGCCTAGTGTGCACTCTGGGTACAACGAGCATGCCAAAGGGGATGCGTAGCTGCACCAAGGTGCCAGCCACGACAACTTTTCTCTTGGGGCCACAGTGGGTCTGGTGTGAGGGTGAAGCCTTGCCAGAAAACACAGCTAGGGTTAGGGTTAGGGTTAGGGTTAGGGTTAGGAGATCCATGAAGTCTGGAGCCTAATGTGGAGCAAGGTTTCAAAGGGCATGCCAAAGGGGATGCGTAGCTGCACCTAGGAGCCTGCCACGACAACTTTTGTCTTGGGGCCACAGTGGGTCTGGTGTGAGGGTGCAGCCATGGCAGGAAAGAGGGCTAGGGTTAGGGTTAGGGTTAGGGTTAGGGTTAGGAGATCCATAAAGTCTGGAGCCTAATGTGAAGCAAGGTTACAAAGGGCATGCCAAAGGGGATGCGTAGCTGCACCAAGATGCCAGCCACGACAACTTTTCTCTTGGGGCCACAGTGGGTCTGTTCGGAGGGTGCAGCCTCGCCAGAAAACACGGCTAGGGTTAGGGTTAGGGTTAGGGTTAGGGTTAGGGTTAGGAGATCCATGAAGTCTGGAGGCTAATGTGGAGCAAGGTTACAAAGGGCATGCCAAAGGGGATGCGTAGCTGCACCAAGATGCCAGCCACAACAACTTTTCTCTTGGGGCCACAGTTCGTCTCGTGTGAGGGTGCAGAGACAGTAGAAAAGAGGGCTAGGGTTAGGGTTAGGGTTAGGGTTAGGAGATCCATGACGTTTGGAGCCTAATGTGGAGCAAGGTTACAAAGGGCATGCCAAAGGGGATGCGTAGCTGCACCAAGATGCCAGCCACAACAACTTTTCTCTTGGGGCCACAGTGGGTCTGGTGGGAGGGTGCAGCCTTGCCAGAAAACACAGATAGGGTTAGGGTTAGGGTTAGGGTTAGGGTTAGGGTTAGGAGATCCATAAAGTCTGGAGCCTAATGTGGAGCAAGGTTACAAGGGGCATGCCAAACGGGATGCGTAGCTGCACCAAGATGCCAGCCACGACAACTTTTGTCTTGGGGCCACAGTGGGTCTGGTGGGAGGGTGCATACACAGCAGGAAAGACGGCTAGGGTTAGGGTTAGGGTTAGGGTTAGGAGATCCTTAAAGTCTGGAGACTAATGTGGAGCAAGGTTACAAAGGGCATGCCAAAGGGGATGCGTAGCTGCACCAAGATGCCAGCCACGACAACTTTTGTCTTGGGGCCACAGTGGGTCTGGTGGGAGGGTGCAGACACAGTAGGAAAGAGGGCTATGGTTAGGGTTAGGGTTAGGCTTAGGAGATCCATGAAGTCTGGAGCCTAATGTGAAGCAAGGTTACAAAGGGCATGCCAAAGGGGATGCGTAGCTGCACCAAGATGCCAGCCACAACAACTTTTCTCTTGGGGCCACAGTGGGTCTGTTGGGAGGGTGCAGCCTCGCCAGAAAACACAGCTAGGGTTACGGTTAGGGTTAGGGTTAGGGTTAGGAGATCCATGAAGTCTGGAGCCTAATGTGGAGCAAGGTTACAAAGGGCATGCCAAAGGGGATGCGTAGCTGCACCAAGATGCCAGCCACAACAACTTTTCTCTTGGGGTCACAGTGGGTCTCGTGTGAGGGTGCAGAGACAGTAGAAAAGAGGGCTAGGGTTAGGGTTAGGGTTAGGGTTAGGAGATCCATAAAGTCTGGAGCCTAATGTGGAGCAAGGTTACAAAGGGCATGCCAAAGGGGATGCGTAGCTGCACCAAGGTGCCAGCCACGACAACTTTTCTCTTGGGGCCACAGTGGGTCTGGTGGGAGGGTGCAGCCTTGCCAGAAAACACAGATAGGGTTAGGGTTAGGGTTAGGGTTAGCAGATCCATGAAGTCTGGAGCCTAATGTGGAGCAAGGTTACAAAGGCCATGCCAAAGGGGATGCGTAGCTGCACCAAGATGCCAGCCACGACAACTTTTCTCTTTGGGTCACAGTGGGTCTGGTGGGAGGGTGCAGCCATGGCAGGAAAGAGGGCTAGGGTTAGGGTTAGGGTTAGGGTTAGGGTTAGGGTTAGGAGATCCATAAACTCTGGAGCCTAATGTGAAGCAAGGTTACAAAGGGCATGCCAAAGGGGATGCGTAGCTGCACCAAGATGCCAGCCACGACAACTTTTCTCTTGGGGCCACAGTGGGTCTCGTGTGAGGGTGCAGCCACAGCAGGAAAGATGGCTAGGGTTAGGGTTAGGGTTAGGGTTAGGGTTAGGAGATCCATAAAGTCTGGAGCCTAATGTGGAGCAAGGTTACAAAGGCCATGCCAAAGGGGATGCGTAGCTGCACCAAGATGCCAGCCACGACAACTTTTCTCTTGGGGCCACAGTGGGTCTGGTGTGAGGGTATAGCCTTGCCAGAAAACACGGCTAGGGTTAGGGTTAGGGTTAGGGTTAGGGTTAGGAGATCCTTAAAGTCTGGAGCCTAATGTGGAGCAAGCTTACAAAGGGCATGCCAAAGGGGATGCATAGCTGCACTAAGATGCCAGCCACGACAACTTTTCTCTTGGGCCCACAGTGGGTCTGGTGTGAGGGTATAGCCTTGCCAGAAAACACGGCTAGGGTTAGGGTTAGGGTTAGGGTTAGGGTTAGGAGATCCTTAAAGTCTGGAGCCTAATGTGGAGCAAGCTTACAAAGGGCATGCCAAAGGGGATGCATAGCTGCACTAAGATGCCAGCCACGACAACTTTTCTCTTGGGGCCACAGTGTTTCTGGTGGGAGGGTGAAGCCTCGCCAGAAAACACAGCTAGGGTTAGGGTTAGGGTTAGGAGATCCATGATGTCTGGAGCCTAATGTGGAGCAAGGTTACGAAGGGCATGCCAAGGTGGATGCGTAGCTCCACCAAGATGCCAGCCACGACAACTTTTCTCTTGGGGTCACAGTGGGTCTGGTGGGAGGGTATAGCCATGCCAGAAAACACGGCTAGGGTTAGGGTTAGGGTTAGGGTTAGGGTTAGGAGATCCATGAAGTCTGGAGCCTAATGTGGAGCAAGGTTTCGAAGGGCATGCCAAAGGGGATGCGTAGCTGCACCTAGGAGCCTGCCACGACAACTTTTGTCTTGGGGCCACAGTGGGTCTGGTGTGAGGGTGCAGCCATGGCAGGAAAGAGGGCTAGGGTTAGGGTTAGGGTTAGGGTTAGGGTTAGGAGATCCATGAAGTCTGGAGCCTAATGTGGAACAAGGTTAAAAAAGGGCATGCCAAAGGAGATGCGTAGCTGCACCAAGATGCCAGCCACGACAACTTTTGTCTTGGGGCCACAGTGGGTCTGTTGGGAGGGTGCAGCCTCGCCAGAAAACACGGCTAGGGTTAGGGTTAGGGTTAGGGTTAGGGTTAGGAGATCCATGAAGTCTGGAGCCTAATGTGGAGCAAGGTTACAAAGGGCATGCCAAAGGGGATGCGTAGCTGCACCAAGGAGCCTGCCACGACAACTTTTCTCTTGGGGCCACAGTGGGTCTGGTGGGAGGGTGCAGCCACAGCAAGAAAGACGGCTAGGGTTAGGGTTAGGGTTAGGGTTAGGGTTAGCAGATCCATGAAGTCTGGAGCCTAATGTGGAGCAAGGTTACAAAGGGCATGCCAAAGGGGATGCGTAGCTGCACCAAGATGCCAGCCACGACAACTTTTCTCTTTGGGTCACAGTGGGTCTGGTGGGAGGGTGCAGCCATGGCAGGAAAGAGGGCTAGGGTTAGGGTTAGGGTTAGGGTTAGGGTTAGGGTTAGGGTTAGGGTTAGGAGATCCATAAACTCTGGAGCCTAATTTGAAGCAAGGTTACAAAGGGCATGCCAAAGGGGATGCGTAGCTGCACCAAGATGCCAGCCACGACAACTTTTCTCTTGGGGCCACAGTGGGTCTCGTGTGAGGGTGCAGCCACAGCAGGAAAGATGGCTAGGGTTAGGGTTAGGGTTACGGTTAGGGTTAGGAGATCCTTAAAGTCTGGAGCCTAATGTGGAGCAAGGTTTCAAAGGGCATGCCAAAGGGGATGTGTAGCTGCACCAAGATGCCAGCCACGACAACTTTTCTCTTGGGGCCACAGTGTTTCTGGTGGGAGGGTGAAGACTCGCCAGAAAACACAGCTAGGGTTAGGGTTAGGGTTAGGAGATCCATGATGTCTGGAGCCTAATGTGGAGCAAGGTTACGAAGGGCATGCCAAGGTGGATGCGTAGCTCCACCAAGATGCCAGCCACGACAACTTTTGTCTTGGGGCCACAGTGGGTCTGGTGTGAGGGTGCAGCCATGGCAGGAAAGAGGGCTAGGGTTAGGGTTAGGGTTACGGTTAGGGTTAGGAGATCCATAAAGTCTGGAGCCTAATGTGGAACAAGGTTACAAAGGGCATGCCAAAGGGGATGCGTAGCTGCACCAAGATGCCAGCCACGACAACTTTTCTCTTGGGGCCACAGTGGGTCTGTTGGGAGGGTTCAGCCTCGCCAGAAAACACGGCTAGGGTTAGGGTTAGGGTTAGGGTTAGGGTTAGGAGATCCATGAAGTCTGGAGCCTAATGTGGAGCAAGGTTACAAAGGGCATGCCAAAGGGGATGCGTAGCTGCACCAAGATGCCAGCCACAACAACTTTTCTCTTGGGGCCACAGTGGGTCTCGTGTGAGGGTGCAGACACAGTAGGAAAGAAGGCAAGGGTTAGGGTTAGGGTTAGGGTTAGGAGATCCATGAAGTCTGGAGCCTAATGTGGAGCAAGGTTACAAAGGGCATGCCAAAGGGGATGCGTAGCTGCAGCAAGATGCAAGCCACGACAACTTTTCTCTTGGGGCCACAGTGGGTCTGGTGGGAGGGTGCATACACAGTAGGAAAGACGGCTAGGGTTAGGGTTAGGGTTAGGGTTAGGAGATCCTTAAAATCTGGAGACTAATGTGGAGCAAGGTTACAAAGGGCATGCCAAAGGGGATGCGTAGCTGCACCAAGATGCCAGCCATGACAACTTTTGTCTTGGGGCCACAGTGGGTCTGGTGGGAGGGTGCAGACACAGTAGGAAAGAGGGCTATGGTTAGGGTTAGGGTTAGGCTTAGGAGATCCATGAAGTCTGGAGCCTAATGTGAAGCAAGGTTACAAAGGGCATGCCAAAGGGGATGCGTAGCTGCACCAAGATGCCAGCCACAACAACTTTTCTCTTGGGGCCACAGTGGGTCTGGTGGGAGGGTGCAGCCTCGCCAGAAAACACAGCTAGGGTTAGGGTTAGGGTTAGGGTTAGGGTTAGGAGATCCATGAATTCTGGAGCCTAATGTGGAGCAAGGTTACAAAGGGCATGCCAAAGGGGATGCGTAGCTGCACCACGATGCCAGCCACAACAACTTTTCTCTTGGGGCCACAGTGGGTCTGGTGGGAGGGTGCAGCCTTGCCAGAAAACACAGATAGGGTTAGGGTTAGGGTTAGGGTTAGGGTTAGGAGATCTATAAAGTCTGGAGCCTAATGTGGAGCAAGGTTACAAAGGGCATGCCAAAGGGGATGCGTAGCTGCACCAAGATGCCAGCCACGACAACTTTTCTCTTGGGGCCACAGTGGGTCTGGTGCGAGGGTGCAGACACAGTAGGAAGAGGGCTAGGGTTAGGGTTAGGGTTAGGGTTAGGAGATCCATAAAGTCTGGAGCCTAATGTGGAGCAAGGTTACAAAGGGCATGCCAAAGGGGATGCGTAGCTGCACCAAGATGCCAGCCACAACAACTTTTCTCTTTGGGTCACAGTGGGTCTGCAGTGAGGGTGCAGCCACAGCAGGAAAGAGGGCTAGGGTTAGGGTTAGGGTTAGGGTTAGGGTTAGGAGATCCATAAAGTCTGGAGCCTAATGTGAAGCAAGGTTACAAAGGGCATGCCAAAGGGGATGCGTAGCTGCACCAAGATGCCAGCCACGACAACTTTTGTCTTGGGGCCACAGTGGGTCTGGTGGGAGGGTGCAGCCACAGCAGGAAAGATGGATAGGGTTAGGGTTAGAGAAAGGGTTAGGGTTAGGGTTAGGGTTAGGAGATCCATAAAGTCTGGAGCCTAATGTAGTGCAAGGTTACAACGGGCATGCCAAAGGGGATGCGTAGCTGCACCAAGATGCCAGCCACGACAACTTTTGTCTTGGGGCCACAGTGGGTCTGGTGGGAGGGTGCAGGCTTGCCAGAAAACACAGATAGGGTTAGGGTTAGGATTAGGGTTAGGGTTAGGGTTAGGAGATCCATAAAGTCTGGAGCCTAATGTGAAGCAAGGTTACAAAGGTCATGCAAAAGGGGATACGTAGCTGCACCAAGATGCCAGCCACGACAACTTTTGTCTTGGGGCCACAGTGGGTCTGGTGTGAGGGTGCAGCCACAGCAGGAAAGATGGCTAAGGTTAGGGTTAGGGTTAGGGTTAGGGTTAGCAGATCCATGAAGTCTGGAGCCTAATGAGGAGCAAGGTTACAAAGGTCATGCAAAAGGGGATAGGTAGCTGCACCAAGATGCCAGCCACGACAACTTTTGTCTTGGGGCCACAGTGGGTCTGGTGGGAGGGTGCAGCCACAGCAGGAAAAATGGCTAGGCTTAGGGTTAGGGTTAGGAGATCCATGAAGTCTGGAGCCTAATGTGCACTCCGGTTACAAAGGGCATGCCAAAGGGGATGCGTAGCTGCACCAAGATGCCAGCCACGACAACTTTTCTCTTGGGGCCACAGTGGGTCTGGTGGGAGGGTGCAGCCATGGCAGGAAAGAGGGTTAGGGTTAGGATTAGGGTTAGGGTTAGGGTTAGGAGATCCATGAAGTCTGGAGCCTAATGTGGAGCAGGGTTACAAAGGGCATGCCAAGGGGGATGCGTAGCTGCACCAAGATGCCAGCCACGACAACTTTTGTCTTGGGGCCACAGTGGGTCTGGTGGGAGGGTGCAGCCTCGCCAGAAAACACGATTAGGGTTAGGGTTATGTTTAGGGTTAGAGTTAGGGTTAGGAGATCCATAAAGTCTAGAGCCCAGTGTGGAGAAGGTTACAAAGGGCATTCCAAAGGGGATGCGTAGCTGCACCAAGATGCCAGCCTCGGCAACTTTCCTCTTGGGGCCACAGTGGGTCTGGTGGGAGGGTGCAGCCACAGCAGGAAAGAGGGTTAGTGTTAGGGTTAGGGTTAGTTTTAGGGTTAGGAGATTCATGAAGTCTGGAGCCTAATGTGGAGCAAGGTTACAAAGGGCATGCCAAAGGGGATGCGTAGCTGCAATAAGATGCCAGCCACAACAACTTTTGTCTTGGGGCCACAGTGGGTCTGGTGTGAGGGTGCAGCCTCGCCAGAAAACACAGCTAGGGTTAGGGTTAGGGTTAGGGTTAGGAGATCCACAAAGTCTGGAGCCTGGTTTGCACTCCGGGTAAAACGAGCATGCCAAAGGGGATGCGTAGCTGCACCAAGATGCCAGCCACGACAACTTTTCTCTTGGGGCCACAGTGGGTCTGTTGGGAGGGTGCTGCCTCGCCAGAAAACATGGCTAGGGTTAGGGTTAGGGTTAGGGTTAGGGTTAGGAGATCCATAAAGTCTGGAGCCTAATGTGAAGCAAGCTTACAAAGGGCATGCCAAAGGAGATGCGTAGCTGCAGCAAAATGCCAGCTACGACAACTTTTGTCTTGGGGCCACAGTGGGTCTGGTGGGAGGGTGCAGCCACAGCAGGAAAGATGGCTAGGGTTAGGGTTAGGGTTAGGGTTAGGGTTAGGAGATCCATGAAGTCTGGAGCCTAATGTGGAGCAAGGTTACAAAGGGCATGCCAAAGGGGATGCGTAGCTGCACCAAGATGCCAGCCACGACAACTTTTCTCTTTGGGTCACAGTGGGTCTGGTGGGAGGGTGCAGCCATGGCAGGAAAGAGGGCTAGGGTTAGGGTTAGGGATAGGGTTAGGGTTAGGGTTAGGAGATCCATAAAGTCTGGAGCCTAATGTGAAGTAAGGTTACAAAGGGCATGCCAAAGGGGATGCGTAGCTGCACCAAGATGCCAGCCACGACAACTTTTCTCTTGGGGCCACAGTCGGTCTCGTGTGAGAGTGCAGCCACAGCAGGAAAGATGGCTAGGGTTAGGGTTAGGGTTAGGGTTAGGAGATCCATAAAGTCTGGAGCCTAATGTGGAGCAAGGTTACAAAGGGCATGCCAAAGGGGATGCGTAGCTGCACCAAGATGCCAGCCACAACAACTTTTCTCTTGGGCCCACAGTGGGTCTGGTGTGAGGGTATAGCCTTGCCAGAAAACACGGCTAGGGTTAGGGTTAGGGTTAGGGTTAGGAGATCCATAAAGTCTGGAGCTAATGTGGAGCAAGCTTACAAAGGGCATGCCAAAGGGGATGCATAGCTGCACTAAGATGCCAGCCACGACAACTTTTCTCTTGGGCCCACAGTGGGTCTGGTGTGAGGGTATAGCCTTGCCAGAAAACACGGCTAGGGTTAGGGTTAGGGTTAGGGTTAGGGTTAGGAGATCCATGACGTCTGGAGCCTAATGTGGAGCAAGCTTACAAAGGGCATGCCAAAGGGGATGCATAGCTGCACTAAGATGCCAGCCACGACAACTTTTCTCTTGGGGCCACAGTGGTTCTGGTGGGAGGGTGAAGCCTCGCCAGAAAACACAGCTAGGGTTAGGGTTAGGGTTAGGAGATCCATGATGTCTGGAGCCTAATGTGGAGCAAGGTTACGAAGGGCATGCCAAAGGGGATGCGTAGCTGCACCAAGATGCCAGCCACGACAACTTTTCTCTTGGGGTCACAGTGGGTCTGGTGGGAGGGTGCAGCCTTGCCAGAAAACACAGATAGGGTTAGGGTTAGGGTTAGGGTTAGGGTTAGGGTTAGGAGATCCATGAAGTCTGGAGCCTAATGTGGAGCAAGGTTACAAAGGGCATGCCAAAGGGGATGCGTAGCTGCACCAAGATGCCAGCCACGACAACTTTTCTCCTTGGGTCACAGTGGGTCTGCAGTGAGGGTACAGCCATGGCAGGAAAGAGGGCTAGGGTTAGGGTTAGGGTTAGGGTTAGGGTTAGGGTTAGGGTTAGGAGATCCATAAAGTCTGGAGCCTAATGTGAAGCAAGGTTACAAAGGGCATGCCAAAGGGTCTGTGTAGCTGCACCAAGATGCCAGCCACGACAACTTTTCTCTTGGGGCCACAGTGGGTCTCGTGTGAGGGTGCAGCCACAGCAGGAAAGATGGCTAGGGTTAGGGTTAGGGTTAGGGTTAGGGTTAGGGTTAGGAGATCCGTAGAGTCTGGAGCCTAATGTGGAGCAAGGTTTCAAAAGGCATGCCAAAGGGGATGCGAAGCTGCACCAAGATGCCAGCCACGACAACTTTTGTCTTGGGGCCACAGTGGGTCTGGTGGGAGGGTGCAGCCTCGCCAGAAAACACGGCTAGGGTTAGGGTTACGGTTATGGTTAGGGTTAGGAGATCCATAAAGTCTGGAGCCTAATGTGGAGCAAGGTTACAAAGGGCATGCCAAAGGGGATGCGGAGATGCACCAAGATGCCAGCCACGACAACTTTTCTCTTGGGGCCACAGTGGGTCTGGTGTGAGGGCGAAGCCTCGCCAGAAAAAACGGCTAGGGTTAGGGTTAGGGTTAGGGTTAGGGTTAGGAGATCCATAAAGTCTGGAGCCTAATGTGGAGCAAGGTTACAAAGGGCATGCCAAAGGGGATGCGTAGCTGCACCAAGATGCCAGCCACGACAACTTTTATCCTTGGGTCACAGTGGGGCTGCAGTGAGGGTACAGCCATGGCAGGAAAGAGGGCTAGGGTTAGGGTTAGGGTTAGGGTTAGGGTTAGGGTTAGGGTTAGGAGATCCATAAAGTCTGGAGCCTAATGTGAAGCAAGGTTACAAAGGGCATGCCAAAGGGTCTGTGTAGCTGCACCAAGATGCCAGCCACGACAACTTTTCTCTTGGGGCCACAGTGGGTCTCGTGTGAGGGTGCAGCCACAGCAGGAAAGATGGCTAGGGTTAGGGTTAGGGTTAGGGTTAGGGTTAGGGTTAGGGTTAGGAGATCCGTAGAGTCTGGAGCCCAATGTGGAGCAAGGTTAGAAAGGGCATGCCAAAGGGGATGCGTAGCTGCACCAAGATGCCAGCCACGACAACTTTTGTCTTGGGGCCACAGTGGGTCTGGTGGGAGGGTGTAGCCATGCCAGAAAACACGGCTAGGGTTAGGGTTACGGTTATGGTTAGCGTTTGGTGATCCTTAAACTCTGGAGCCTAGTGTGCACTCCGGGTACAACGAGCATGCCAAAGGGGATGCGTAGCTGCACCAAGATGCCAGCCACGACAACTTTTCTCTTGGGGCCACAGTGGGTCTGGTGTGAGGGTGAAGCCTCGCCAGAAAAAACGGCTAGGGTTAGGGTTAGGGTTAGGGTTAGGGTTAGGAGATCCATAAAGTCTGGAGCCTAATGTGGAGCAAGGTTACAAAGGGCATGCCAAAGGGGATGCGTAGCTGCACCAAGATGCCAGCCACGACAACTTTTCTCTTGGGGCCACAGTGGGTCTGGTGTGAGGGTGAAGCCTCGCCTGAAAACATAGCTAGTGTTAGGGTTACGGTTAGGGTTAGGGTTAGGAGATCCATGAAGTCTGGAGCCTAATGTGGAGCAAGGTTTCAAAGGGCATGCCAAAGGGGATGCGTAGCTGCACCTAGGAGCCTGCCACGACAACTTTTGTCTTGGGGCCACAGTGGGTCTGGTGTGAGGGTGCAGCCATGGCAGGAAAGAGGGCTAGGGTTAGGGTTAGGGTTACGGTTAGGGTTAGGAGATCCATGAATTCTGGAGCCTAATGTGGAGCAAGGTTACAAAGGGCATGCCAAAGGGGATGCGTAGCTGCACCACGATGCCAGCCACAACAACTTTTCTCTTGGGGCCACAGTGGGTCTGGTGGGAGGGTGCAGCCTTGCCAGAAAACACAGATAGGGTTAGGGTTAGGGTTAGGGTTAGGGTTAGGAGATCTATAAAGTCTGGAGCCTAATGTGGAGCAAGGTTACAAAGGGCATGCCAAAGGGGATGCGTAGCTGCACCAAGATGCCAGCCACGACAACTTTTCTCTTGGGGCCACAGTGGGTCTCGTGCGAGGGTGCAGACACAGTAGGAAGAGGGCTAGGGTTAGGGTTAGGGTTAGGGTTAGGAGATCCATAAAGTCTGGAGCCTAATGTGGAGCAAGGTTACAAAGGGCATGCCAAAGGGGATGCGTAGCTGCACCAAGATGCCAGCCACAACAACTTTTCTCTTTGGGTCACAGTGGGTCTGCAGTGAGGGTGCAGCCACAGCAGGAAAGAGGGCTAGGGTTAGGGTTAGGGTTAGGGTTAGGGTTAGGAGATCCATAAAGTCTGGAGCCTAATGTGAAGCAAGGTTACAAAGGGCATGCCAAAGGGGATGCGTAGCTGTACGAACATGCCAGCCACGACAACTTTTCTCTTGGGGCCACAGTGGGTCTGGTGGGAGGGTGCAGCCACAGCAGGAAAGATGGATAGGGTTAGGGTTAGAGAAAGGGTTAGGGTTAGGGTTAGGGTTAGGAGATCCATAAAGTCTGGAGCCTAATGTAGAGCAAGGTTACAACGGGCATGCCAAAGGGGATGCGTAGCTGCACCAAGATGCCAGCCACGACAACTTTTGTCTTGGGGCCACAGTGGGTCTGGTGGGAGGGTACAGCCATGGCAGGAAATACGGCTAGCGTTAGGGTTAGGGTTAGGAGATCCATGAAGTCTGGAGCCTAATGTGGAGCAAGGTTACAAAGGGCATGCCAAAGGGGGATCTGCAGCTGCACCAAGATGCCAGCCACGACAACTTTTGTCTTGGGGCCACAGTGGGTCTGGTGTGAGGGTGCAGCCACGGCAGGAAAGAGGGCTAGGGTTAGGGTTAGGGTTAGGGTTAGGGTTAGGAGATCCATGAAGTCTGGAGCCCAGTGTGGAGCAAGGTTACAAAGGGCATGCCAAAGGGGATGCGTAGCTGCACCAAGATGCCAGCCACGACAACTTTTCTCTTGGGGCCACAGTGGGTCTGGTGGGAGGGTGCAGCCATGGCAGGAAAGAGGGTTAGGGTTAGGGTTAGGGTTAGGGTTAGGGTTAGGGTTAGGAGATCCATGAAGTCTGGAGCCTAATGTGGAGCAGGGTTACAAAGGGCATGCCAAGGGGGATGCGTAGCTGCACCAAGATGCCAGCCACGACAACTTTTGTCTTGGGGCCACAGTGGGTCTGGTGGGAGGGTGCAGCCTCGCCAGAAAACACGATTAGGGTTAGGGTTATGTTTAGGGTTAGAGTTAGGGTTAGGAGATCCATAAAGTCTAGAGCCCAGTGTGGAGAAGGTTACAAAGGGCATTCCAAAGGGGATGCGTAGCTGCACCAAGATGCCAGCCTCGGCAACTTTCCTCTTGGGGCCACAGTGGGTCTGGTGGGAGGGTGCAGCCACAGCAGGAAAGAGGGTTAGTGTTAGGGTTAGGGTTAGTTTTAGGGTTAGGAGATCCATGAAATCTGGAGCCTAATGTGGAGCAAGGTTACAAAGGGCATGCCAAAGGGGATGCGTAGCTGCAATAAGATGCCAGCCACAACAACTTTTGTCTTGGGGCCACAGTGGGTCTGGTGTGAGGGTGCAGCCTCGCCAGAAAACACAGCTAGGGTTAGGGTTAGGGTTAGGGTTAGGAGATCCACAAAGTCTGGAGCCTGGTTTGCACTCCGGGTAAAACGAGCATGCCAAAGGGGATGCGTAGCTGCACCAAGATGCCAGCCACGACAACTTTTCTCTTGGGGCCATAGTGGGTCTGGTGTGAGGGTGCAGCCTCGCCAGAAAACATGGCTAGGGTTAGGGTTAGGGTTAGGGTTAGGGTTAGGAGATCCATAAAGTCTGGAGCCTAATGTGAAGCAAGCTTACAAAGGGCATGCCAAAGGGGATGCGTAGCTGCAGCAAGATGCCAGCTACGACAACTTTTGTCTTGGGGCCACAGTGGGTCTGGTGGGAGGGTGCAGCCACAGCAGGAAAGATGGCTAGGGTTAGGGTTAGGGTTAGGGTTAGGGTTAGGAGATCCATGAAGTCTGGAGCCTAATGTGGAGCAAGGTTACAAAGGGCATGCCAAAGGGGATGCGTAGCTGCACCAAGATGCCAGCCACGACAACTTTTGTCTTGGGGCCACAGTGGGTCTGGTGGGAGGGTGCAGCCATGGCAGGAAAGAGGGCTAGGGTTAGGGTTAGGGATAGGGTTAGGGTTAGGGTTAGGAGACCCATAAAGTCTGGAGCCTAATGTGAAGTAAGGTTACAAAGGGCATGCCAAAGGGGATGCGTAGCTGCACCAAGATGCCAGCCACGACAACTTTTCTCTTGGGGCCACAGTCGGTCTCGTGTGAGAGTGCAGCCACAGCAGGAAAGATGGCTAGGGTTAGGGTTAGGGTTAGGGTTAGGAGATCCATAAAGTCTGGAGCCTAATGTGGAGCAAGGTTACAAAGGGCATGCCAAAGGGGATGCGTAGCTGCACCAAGATGCCAGCCACAACAACTTTTCTCTTGGGCCCACAGTGGGTCTGGTGTGAGGGTATAGCCTTGCCAGAAAACACGGCTAGGGTTAGGGTTAGGGTTAGGGTTAGGGTTAGGAGATCCATAAAGTCTGGAGCCTAATGTGGAGCAAGCTTACAAAGGGCATGCCAAAGGGGATGCATAGCTGCACTAAGATGCCAGCCACGACAACTTTTCTCTTGGGCCCACAGTGGGTCTGGTGTGAGGGTATAGCCTTGCCAGAAAACACGGCTAGGGTTAGGGTTAGGGTTAGGGTTAGGGTTAGGAGATCCATGACGTCTGGAGCCTAATGTGGAGCAAGCTTACAAAGGGCATGCCAAAGGGGATGCATAGCTGCACTAAGATGCCAGCCACGACAACTTTTCTCTTGGGGCCACAGTGGTTCTGGTGGGAGGGTGAAGCCTCGCCAGAAAACACAGCTAGGGTTAGGGTTAGGGTTAGGAGATCCATGATGTCTGGAGCCTAATGTGGAGCAAGGTTACGAAGGGCATGCCAAAGGGGATGCGTAGCTGCACCAAGATGCCAGCCACGACAACTTTTCTCTTGGGGTCACAGTGGGTCTGGTGGGAGGGTGCAGCCTTGCCAGAAAACACAGATAGGGTTAGGGTTAGGGTTAGGGTTAGGGTTAGGGTTAGGAGATCCATGAAGTCTGGAGCCTAATGTGGAGCAAGGTTACAAAGGGCATGCCAAAGGGGATGCGTAGCTGCACCAAGATGCCAGCCACGACAACTTTTATCCTTGGGTCACAGTGGGGCTGCAGTGAGGGTACAGCCATGGCAGGAAAGAGGGCTAGGGTTAGGGTTAGGGTTAGGGTTAGGGTTAGGGTTAGGGTTAGGAGATCCATAAAGTCTGGAGCCTAATGTGAAGCAAGGTTACAAAGGGCATGCCAAAGGGTCTGTGTAGCTGCACCAAGATGCCAGCCACGACAACTTTTCTCTTGGGGCCACAGTGGGTCTCGTGTGAGGGTGCAGCCACAGCAGGAAAGATGGCTAGGGTTAGGGTTAGGGTTAGGGTTAGGGTTAGGGTTAGGGTTAGGAGATCCGTAGAGTCTGGAGCCTAATGTGGAGCAAGGTTTCAAAAGGCATGCCAAAGGGGATGCGAAGCTGCACCAAGATGCCAGCCACGACAACTTTTGTCTTGGGGCCACAGTGGGTCTGGTGGGAGGGTGCAGCCTCGCCAGAAAACACGGCTAGGGTTAGGGTTACGGTTATGGTTAGGGTTAGGAGATCCATAAAGTCTGGAGCCTAATGTGGAGCAAGGTTACAAAGGGCATGCCAAAGGGGATGCGTAGCTGCACCAAGATGCCAGCCACGACAACTTTTCTCTTGGGGCCACAGTGGGTCTGGTGTGAGGGTGAAGCCTCGCCAGAAAAAACGGCTAGGGTTAGGGTTAGGGTTAGGGTTAGGGTTAGGAGATCCATAAAGTCTGGAGCCTAATGTGGAGCAAGGTTACAAAGGGCATGCCAAAGGGGATGCGTAGCTGCACCAAGATGCCAGCCACGACAACTTTTATCCTTGGGTCACAGTGGGTCTGCAGTGAGGGTACAGCCATGGCAGGAAAGAGGGCTAGGGTTAGGGTTAGGGTTAGGGTTAGGGTTAGGGTTAGGGTTAGGAGATCCATAAAGTCTGGAGCCTAATGTGAAGCAAGGTTACAAAGGGCATGCCAAAGGGTCTGTGTAGCTGCACCAAGATGCCAGCCACGACAACTTTTCTCTTGGGGCCACAGTGGGTCTCGTGTGAGGGTGCAGCCACAGCAGGAAAGATGGCTAGGGTTAGGGTTAGGGTTAGGGTTAGGGTTAGGGTTAGGGTTAGGGTTAGGAGATCCGTAGAGTCTGGAGCCTAATGTGGAGCAAGGTTAGAAAGGGCATGCCAAAGGGGATGCGTAGCTGCACCAAGATGCCAGCCACGACAACTTTTGTCTTGGGGCCACAGTGGGTCTGGTGGGAGGGTGTAGCCATGCCAGAAAACACGGCTAGGGTTAGGGTTACGGTTATGGTTAGCGTTTGGTGATCCTTAAACTCTGGAGCCTAGTGTGCACTCCGGGTACAACGAGCATGCCAAAGGGGATGCGTAGCTGCACCAAGATGCCAGCCACGACAACTTTTCTCTTGGGGCCACAGTGGGTCTGGTGTGAAGGTGAAGCCTCGCCAGAAAAAACGGCTAGGGTTAGGGTTAGGGTTAGGGTTAGGGTTAGGAGATCCATAAAGTCTGGAGCCTAATGTGGAGCAAGGTTACAAAGGGCATGCCAAAGGGGATGCGTAGTTGCACCAAGATGCCAGCCACGACAACTTTTCTCTTGGGGCCACAGTGGGTCTGGTGTGAGGGTGAAGCCTCGCCTGAAAACATAGCTAGGGTTAGGGTTACGGTTAGGGTTAGGGTTAGGAGATCCATGAAGTCTGGAGCCTAATGTGGAGCAAGGTTTCAAAGGGCATGCCAAAGGGGATGCGTAGCTGCACCTAGGAGCCTGCCACGACAACTTTTGTCTTGGGGCCACAGTGGGTCTGGTGTGAGGGTGCAGCCATGGCAGGAAAGAGGGCTAGGGTTAGGGTTAGGGTTACGGTTAGGGTTAGGAGATCCATAAAGTCTGGAGCCTAATGTGGAACAAGGTTACAAAGGGCATGCCAAAGGGCATGCGTAGCTGCACCAAGATGCCAGCCATGACAACTTTTCTCTTGGGGCCACAGTGGGTCTGTTGGGAGGGTGCAGCCTCGCCAGAAAACACGGCTAGGGTTAGGGTTAGGGTTAGGGTTAGGGTTAGGGTTAGGAGATCCATGAAGTCTGGAGCCTAATGTGGAGCAAGGTTACAAAGGGCATGCCAAAGGGGATGCGTAGCTGCACCAAGATGCCAGCCACAACAACCTTTCTCTTGGGGCCACAGTGGGTCTCGTGTGAGGGTGCAGACACAGTAGAAAAGAGGGCTAGGGTTAGGGTTAGGGTTAGGGTTAGGAGATCCATGACGTTTGGAGCCTAATGTGGAGCAGGGTTACAAAGGGCATGCCAAAGGGGATGCGTAGCTGCACCAAGATGCCAGCCACGACAACTTTTCTCTTGGGGCAACAGTGGGTCTGGTGGGAGGGTGCAGCCTTGCCAGAAAACACAGATAGGGTTAGGGTTAGGGTTAGGGTTAGGGTTAGGGTTAGGAGTTCCATAAAGTCTGGAGCCTAATGTGGAGCAAGGTTACAAGGGGCATGCCAAACGGGATGCGTAGCTGCACCAAGATGCCAGCCACAACAACTTTTGTCTTGGGGCCACAGTGGGTCTGGTGTGAGGGTGCAGCCATGTCCGGAAAGAGGGCTAGGGTTAGGGTTAGGGTTAGGGTTAGGAGATCCATGAAGTCTGGAGCCTAATGTGGAGCAAGGTTACAACGGGCATGCCAAAGGGTCTGCGTAGCTGCACCAAGATGCCAGCCACGACAACTTTTGTCTTGGGGCCACAGTGGGTCTGGTGGGAGGGTGCAGGCTTGCCAGAAAACACAGATAGGGTTAGGGTTAGGATTAGGGTTAGGGTTAGGGTTAGGAGATCCATAAAGTCTGGAGCCTAATGTGAAGCAAGGTTACAAAGGTCATGCAAAAGGGGATACGTAGCTGCACCAAGATGCCAGCCACGACAACTTTTGTCTTGGGGCTACAGTGGGTCTGGTGTGAGGGTGCAGCCACAGCAGGAAAGATGGCTAGGGTTAGGGTTAGGGTTAGGGTTAGGGTTAGGGTTAGGGTTAGGAGATCCGTAGAGTCTGGAGCCTAATGTGGAGCAAGGTTAGAAAGGGCATGCCAAAGGGGATGCGTAGCTGCACCAAGATGCCAGCCACGACAACTTTTGTCTTGGGGCCACAGTGGGTCTGGTGGGAGCGTGTAGCCATGCCAGAAAACACGGCTAGGGTTAGGGTTACGGTTATGGTTAGCGTTTGGTGATCCTTAAACTCTGGAGCCTAGTGTGCACTCCGGGTACAACGAGCATGCCAAAGGGGATGCGTAGCTGCACCAAGATGCCAGCCACGACAACTTTTCTCTTGGGGCCACAGTGGGTCTGGTGTGAGGGTGAAGCCTCGCCTGAAAACATAGCTAGGGTTAGGGTTACGGTTAGGGTTAGGGTTAGGAGATCCATGAAGTCTGGAGCCTAATGTGGAGCAAGGTTTCAAAGGGCATGCCAAAGGGGATGCGTAGCTGCACCTAGGAGCCTGCCACGACAACTTTTGTCTTGGGGCCACAGTGGGTCTGGTGTGAGGGTGCAGCCATGGCAGGAAAGAGGGCTAGGGTTAGGGTTAGGGTTACGGTTAGGGTTAGGAGATCCATAAAGTCTGGAGCCTAATGTGGAACAAGGTTACAAAGGGCATGCCAAAGGGCATGCGTAGCTGCACCAAGATGCCAGCCATGACAACTTTTCTCTTGGGGCCACAGTGGGTCTGTTGGGAGGGTGCAGCCTCGCCAGAAAACACGGCTAGGGTTAGGGTTAGGGTTAGGGTTAGGGTTAGGGTTAGGAGATCCATGAAGTCTGGAGCCTAATGTGGAGCAAGGTTACAAAGGGCATGCCAAAGGGGATGCGTAGCTGCACCAAGACGCCAGCCACAACAACCTTTCTCTTGGGGCCACAGTGGGTCTCGTGTGAGGGTGCAGACACAGTAGAAAAGAGGGCTAGGGTTAGGGTTAGGGTTAGGGTTAGGAGATCCATGACGTTTGGAGCCTAATGTGGAGCAGGGTTACAAAGGGCATGCCAAAGGGGATGCGTAGCTGCACCAAGATGCCAGCCACGACAACTTTTCTCTTGGGGCCACAGTGGGTCTGGTGGGAGGGTGCAGCCTTGCCAGAAAACACAGATAGGGTTAGGGTTAGGGTTAGGGTTAGGGTTAGGGTTAGGAGTTCCATAAAGTCTGGAGCCTAATGTGGAGCAAGGTTACAAGGGGCATGCCAAACGGGATGCGTAGCTGCACCAAGATGCCAGCCACAACAACTTTTCTCTTGGGGCCACAGTGGGTCTGGTGTGAGGGTGCAGCCATGTCCGGAAAGAGGGCTAGGGTTAGGGTTAGGGTTAGGGTTAGGAGATCCATGAAGTCTGGAGCCTAATGTGGAGCAAGGTTACAACGGGCATGCCAAAGGGTCTGCGTAGCTGCACCAAGATGCCAGCCACGACAACTTTTGTCTTGGGGCCACAGTGGGTCTGGTGGGAGGGTGCAGGCTTGCCAGAAAACACAGATAGGGTTAGGGTTAGGATTAGGGTTAGGGTTAGGGTTAGGAGATCCATAAAGTCTGGAGCCTAATGTGAAGCAAGGTTACAAAGGTCATGCAAAAGGGGATACGTAGCTGCACCAAGATGCCAGCCACGACAACTTTTGTCTTGGGGCCACAGTGGGTCTGGTGTGAGGGTGCAGCCACAGCAGGAAAGATGGCTAAGGTTAGGGTTAGGGTTAGGGTTAGGGTTACGGTTAGGAGATCCATAAAGTCTGGAGCCTAATGTGAAGCAAGGTTACAAAGGGCATGCCAAAGGGGATGCGTAGCTGCACCAAGATGCCAGCCACGACAACTTTTCTCTTGGGGTCACAGTGGGTCTCGTGTGAGGGTGCAGCCACAGCAGGAAAGATGGCTAGGGTTAGGGTTAGGGTTAGGGTTAGGGTTTAGAGATCCATAAAGTCTGGAGCCTAGTGTGCACTCTGGGTACAACGAGCATGCCAAAGGGGATGCGTAGCTGCACCAAGATGCCAGCCACGACAACTTTTCTCTTGGGGCCACAGTTGGTCTGGTGTGAGGGTATAGCCTTGCCAGAAAACTCGGCTAGGGTTAGGGTTAGGGTTAGGGTTAGTGTTAGGAGATCCTTAAAGTCTGGAGCCTAATGTGGAGCAAGCTTACAAAGGGCATGCCAAAGGGAATGCGTAGCTGCACCAAGATGCCAGCCACGACAACTTTTCTCTTGGGGCCACAGTGGTTCTGGTGGGAGGGTGCAGCCACGGCAGGATATACGCCTAGGGTTAGGGTTAGGGTTAGGAGATCCATGAAGTCTGGAGCCTAATGTGGAGCAAGGTTACAAAGGGCATGCCAAGGGGGATGTGTAGCTGCACCAAGATGCCAGCCATGACAACTTTTCTCTTGGGGCCACAGTGGGTCTGGTGTTAGGGTGCAGAAACAGTTGGAAAGACGGCTAGGGTTAGGGTTAGGGTTAGGGTTAGCAGATCCATAGAGTCTGGAGCCTAATGTGGAGCAAGGTTACAAAGGGCATGCCAAAGGGGATGCGTAGCTGTACCAAGATGCCAGCCACGACAACTTTTGTCTTGGGGCCACAGTGGGTCTGGTGTGAGGGTGCAGCCATGGCAGGAAAGAGGGCTAGGGTTAGGGTTAGGGTTAGGGTTAGGAGATCCATAAAGTCTGGAGCCTAATGTGGAGCAAGGTTACAAAGGGCATGCCAAAGGGGATGCGTAGCTGCACCAATATGCCAGCCACAACAACTTTTCTCTTTGTGTCACAGTGGGTCTGCAGTGAGGGTGCAGCCATGGCAGGAAAGAGGGCTAGGGTTAGGGTTAGGGTTAGGTTTAGGGTTAGAAGATCCATAAAGTCTGGAGCCTAATGTGAAGCAAGGTTACAAAGGGCATGCCAAAGGGGATGCGTAGCTGCACGAACATGCCAGCCACGACAACTTTTCTCTTGGGGCCACAGTGGGTCTGGTAGGAGGGTGCAGCCACAGCAGGAAAGATGGCTAGGGTTAGGGTTAGGGTTAGGGTTAGGGTTAGGGTTAGGAGATCCATAAAGTCTGGAGCCTAATGTGGAGCAAGGTTACAACGGGCATGCCAAAGGGTCTGTGTAGCTGCACCAAGATGCCAGCCACGATAACTTTTGTCTTGGGGCCACAGTGGGTCTGGTGGGAGGGTGCAGGCTTGCCAGAAAACACAGATAGGGTTAGGGTTAGGATTAGGGTTAGGGTTAGGGTTAGGAGATCCATAAAGTCTGGAGCCTAATGTGGAGCAAGGTTACAAAGGGCATGCCAAAGGGGATGCGTAGCTGCACCAAGATGCCAGCCACGACAACTTTTCTCTTGGGGCCACTGTGGGTCTGGTGGGAGGGTGCAGACACAGTAGGAAAGAGGGCTAGGGTTAGGGTTAGGGTTAGGGTTAGGAGATCCATGAAGTCTGGAGCCTAATGTGCACTCCGGTTACAAAGGGCATGCCAAAGGGGATGCGTAGCTGCACCAAGATGCCAGCCACGACAACTTTTGTCTTGGGGTCACAGTGGGTCTGGTGGGAGGGTGCAGCCATGGCAGGAAAGATGGCTAGGGTTAGGGTTAGGGTTAGGGTTAGGTTTAGGGTTAGGAGATCCATAAAGTCTGGAGCCTAATGTGGAGCAAGGTTACAAAGGGCATGCCAAAGGGGATGTGTAGCTGCACCAAGATGCCAGCCACAACAACTTTTGTCTTGGGGCCACAGTGGGTCTGGTGTGAGGGTACAGCCATGCCAGAAAAAACGGCTAGGGTTAGGGTTACGGTTATGGTTAGGGTTTGGTGATCCTTAAACTCTGGAGCCTAGTGTGCACTCCGGGTGCAACGAGCATGCCAAAGGGGATGCGTAGCTGCACCAAGATGCCAGCCACAACAACTTTTCTCTTGGGGCAACAGTGGGTCTGGTGTGAGGGTGCAGCCACGGCAGGAAGGAGGGCTAGGGTTAGGGTTAGGGTTAGGGTTAGGGTTAGGAGATCCATGAAGTCTGGAGCCTAATGTGGAGCAAGGTTACAAAGGGCATGCCAAAGGGGATGCGTAGCTGCACCAAGATGCCAGCCACGACAACTTTTCTCTTGGGGCCACAGTGGGTCTCGTGTGAGGGTGCAGACACAGTAGGAAAGAGGGCTAGGGTTAGGGTTAGGGTTAGGGTTAGGAGATCCATGAAGTCTGGAGCCTAATGTGGAGCAAGGTTTCAAAGGGCATGCCAAAGGGGATGTGTAGCTGCACCAAGATGCCAGCCACGACAACTTTTCTCTTGGGGCCACAGTGGGTCTGGTGTGAGGGTATAGCCATGCCAGAAAACACGGTTAGTGTTAGGGTTACGGTTAGGGTTAGGGTTAGGGTTAGGAGATCTATGAAGTCTGGAGCCTAATTTGTAGCAAGGTCACAAAGGGCATGCCAAAGGGGATGCGTAACTGCACCAAGATGCCAGCCACAACAACTTTTCTCTTGGGGCACAGTGGGTCTGGTGTCAAGGTGCAGCCTCGAAAGAAAACACGGCTAGGGTTAGGGTTATGATTAGGGTTAGGGTTAGGAGATCCATGAAGTCTGGAGCCTAATGTGAAGCAAGGTTACAAAGGGCATGCCAAAGGGGATGCGTAGCTGCAGCAAGATGCCAGGCACGACAACTTTTGTCTTGGGGCCACAGTGGGTCTGGTGGGAGGGTGCAGACACAGTAGGAAAGACGGCTAGGGTTAGGGTTAGGGTTAGGGTTAGGAGATCCTTAAAGTCTGGAGCCTAATGTGGAGCAAGGTTACAAAGGGCATGCCAAAGCGGATGCGTAGCTGCACCAAGATGCCAGCCACGACAACTTTTCTCTTGGGGCCACAGTGGGTCTGGTGGGAGGGTGCAGACACAGTAGGAAAGAGGGCTACGGTTAGGGTTAGGGTTAGGCTTAGGAGATCCATGAAGTCAGGAGCCTAATGTGGAGCAAGGTTCCAAAGGGCATGCCAAAGGGGATGCGTAGCTGCACCAAGAAGCCTGCCACGACAACTTTTGTCTTGGGGTCACAGTGGGTCTCGTGTGAGGGTGCAGACAGAGTAGGAAAGAAGGCAAGGGTTAGGGTTAGGGTTACGGTTAGGGTTAGGAGATCCATAAAGTCTGGAGCCTAATGTGGAGCAAGGTTACAAAGGGCATGCCAAAGGGGATGCGTAGCTGCACCAAGATGCCAGCCACAACAACTTTTCTCTTGGGGTCACAGTGGGTCTGGTGTGAAGGTATAGCCATGCCAGAAAACACGGCTAGTGTTAGGGTTAGGGTTAGGGTTAGGGTTAGGAGATCCATGAAATCTGGAGCCTAATGTGGAGCAAGGTTACAAAGGGCATGCCAAAGGGGATGCGTAACTGCACCAAGATGCCAGCCACAACAACTTTTCTCTTGGGGCACAGTGGGTCTGGTGTGAAGGTGCAGCCTCGCCAGAAAACACAGCTAGGGTTAGGGTTAGGGTTAGGGTTAGGGTTAGGAGATCCATAAAGTCTGGAGCCTAATGTGGAGCAAGGTTACAAAGGGCATGCCAAAGGGGATGCGTAGCTGCACCAAGATGCCAGCCACGACAACTTTTCTCTTGGGGCCACAGTGGGTCTGGTGGGAGGGTGCAGACACAGTAGGAAAGAGGGCTAGGGTTAGGCTTAGAGTTAGGGTTAGGAGATCCATGAAGTCTGGAGCCTAATGTGGAGCAAGGTTACAAAGGGCATGCCAAAGGGGATGCGTAGCTGCGCCAAGAAGCCTGCCACGACAACTTTTGTCTTGGGGTCACAGTGGGTCTGGTGTGAGGGTGCAGCCATGGCAGGAAAGAGGGCTAGGGTTAGGGTTAGGGTTAGGGTTAGGGTTAGGAGATCCATGAAGTCTGGAGCCTAGTGTGCACTCCGGTTACAAAGGGCATGCCAAAGGGGATGTGTAGCTGCACCAAGATGCCAGCCACGACAACTTTTGTCTTGGAGCCACAGTGGGTCTGGTGGGAGGGTGCTGCCTCGCCAGAAAACACGGCTAGGGTTAGGGTTAGGGTTAGGATTAGGGTTAGGAAATCCATGAAGTCTGGAGCCCAGTGTGGAGGAAGGTTACAAAGGGCATGCCAAAGGGGATGCGTAGCTGCACTAAGATGCCAGCCACGACAACTTTTCTCTTGGGGCCACAGTGGGTCTGGTGGGAGGGTACAGCCATGCCAGAAAACACGGCTAGGGTTAGGGTTACGGTTATGGTTAGGGTTTGGTGATCCTTAAACTCTGGAGCCTAGTGTGCACTCCGGGTTCAACGAGCATGCCAAAGGGGATGCGTAGCTGCACCAAGATGCCAGCCACGACAACTTTTGTCTTGGGGTCACAGTGGGTCTGGTGTGAGGGTATAGCCATGCCAGAAAACACGGCTAGGGTTAGGGTTAGGGTTAGGGTTAGGGTTAGGAGATCCATGAAGTCTGGAGCCCAGTGTGGAGGAAGGTTACAAAGGGCATGCCAAAGGGGATGCGTAACTGCACCAAGATGCCAGCCACAACAACTTTTCTCTTGGGGCCACAGTGGGTCTGGTGTGAAGGTGCAGCCTCACCAGAAAACACAGCTAGGGTTAGGGTTAGGGTTAGGGTTAGGGTTAGGAGATCCATGACGTCTGGAGCCTAAAGTGGAGCAAGGTTACAAAGGGCATGCCAAAGGGGATGCGTAGCTGCACCAAGATGCCAGCCACGACAACTTTTGTCTTGGGGCCACAGTGGGTCTGGTGTGACGGTACAGCCATGCCAGAAAACACGGCTAGGGTTAGGGTTACGGTTATGGTTAGCGTTTGGTGATCCTTAAACTCTGGAGCCTAGTGTGCACTCCGGGTACAACGAGCATGCCAAAGGGGATGCGTAGCTGCACCAAGATGCCAGCCACGACAACTTTTGTCTTGGGGTCACAGTGGGTCTGGTGGGAGGGTGCAGCCATGGCAGGAAAGAGGGCTAGGGTTAGGGTTAGGGTTAGGGTTAGGGTTAGGAGATCCATAAAGTCTGGAGCCTAATGTGCACTCCGGTTACAAAGGGCATGCCAAAGGGGATGCGTAGCTGCACCAAGATGCCAGCCACGACAACTTTTCTCTTGGGGCCACAGTGGGTCTGGTGGGAGGGTACAGACACAGTAGGAAAGAGGGCTAGGGTTAGGGTTAGGGTTAGGGTTAGGAGATCCATGAGTCTGGAGCCTAATGTGCACTTCGGTTACAAAGGGCATGCCAAGGCGGATGCGTAGCTGCACCAAGAAGCCTGCCACTTCAACTTTTGTCTTGGGGCCACAGTGGGTCTGGTGTGAGGGTGCAGCCATGGCAGGAAAGAGGGCTAGGGTTAGCGTTAGGGTTAGGGTTAGGGTTAGGAGATCCATAAAGTCTGGAGCCTAATGTGGAGCAAGGTTACAAAGGGCATGCCAAAGGGGATGCGTAGCTGCACCAAGATGCCAGCCACGACAACTTTTCTCTTGGGGCCACAGTGGGTCTCGTGTGAGGGTGCAGCCATGGCAGGAAAGAGGGCTAGGGTTAGGGTTAGGGTTAGGGTTAGGAGATCCATGAAGTCTGGAGCCTAATGTGGAGCAAGGTTACAAAGGGCATGCCAAAGGGGATGCGTAGCTGCACCAAGATGCCAGCCACGACAACCTTTCTCTTGGGGGCACAGTGGGTCTGGTGTGAGGGTGCAGCCTCGCCAGAAAACACAGCTAGGGTTAGGGTTAGGGTTAGGATTAGGGTTAGGAAATCCATGAAGTCTGGAGCCCAGTGTGGAGGAAGGTTACAAAGGGCATGCCAAAGGGGATGCGTAGCTGCACTAAGATGCCAGCCACGACAACTTTTCTCTTGGGGCCACAGTGGGTCTGGTGGGAGGGTACAGCCATGCCAGAAAACACGGCTAGGGTTAGGGTTACGGTTATGGTTAGGGTTTGGTGATCCTTAAACTCTGGAGCCTAGTGTGCACTCCGGGTTCAACGAGCATGCCAAAGGGGATGCGTAGCTGCACCAAGATGCCAGCCACGACAACTTTTGTCTTGGGGCCACAGTGGGTCTGGTGTGAGGGTACAGCCATGCCAGAAAAAACGGCTAGGGTTAGGGTTACGGTTATGGTTAGGGTTTGGTGATCCTTAAACTCTGGAGCCTAGTGTGCACTCCGGGTGCAACGAGCATGCCAAAGGGGATGCGTAGCTGCACCAAGATGCCAGCCACAACAACTTTTCTCTTGGGGCAACAGTGGGTCTGGTGTGAGGGTGCAGCCACGGCAGGAAGGAGGGCTAGGGTTAGGGTTAGGGTTAGGGTTAGGGTTAGGAGATCCATGAAGTCTGGAGCCTAATGTGGAGCAAGGTTACAAAGGGCATGCCAAAGGGGATGCGTAGCTGCACCAAGATGCCAGCCACGACAACTTTTCTCTTGGGGCCACAGTGGGTCTCGTGTGAGGGTGCAGACACAGTAGGAAAGAGGGCTAGGGTTAGGGTTAGGGTTAGGGTTAGGAGATCCATGAAGTCTGGAGCCTAATGTGGAGCAAGGTTTCAAAGGGCATGCCAAAGGGGATGTGTAGCTGCACCAAGATGCCAGCCACGACAACTTTTCTCTTGGGGCCACAGTGGGTCTGGTGTGAGGGTATAGCCATGCCAGAAAACACGGTTAGTGTTAGGGTTACGGTTAGGGTTAGGGTTAGGGTTAGGAGATCTATGAAGTCTGGAGCCTAATTTGTAGCAAGGTCACAAAGGGCATGCCAAAGGGGATGCGTAACTGCACCAAGATGCCAGCCACAACAACTTTTCTCTTGGGGCACAGTGGGTCTGGTGTCAAGGTGCAGCCTCGAAAGAAAACACGGCTAGGGTTAGGGTTATGATTAGGGTTAGGGTTAGGAGATCCATGAAGTCTGGAGCCTAATGTGAAGCAAGGTTACAAAGGGCATGCCAAAGGGGATGCGTAGCTGCAGCAAGATGCCAGGCACGACAACTTTTGTCTTGGGGCCACAGTGGGTCTGGTGGGAGGGTGCAGACACAGTAGGAAAGACGGCTAGGGTTAGGGTTAGGGTTAGGGTTAGGAGATCCTTAAAGTCTGGAGCCTAATGTGGAGCAAGGTTACAAAGGGCATGCCAAAGCGGATGCGTAGCTGCACCAAGATGCCAGCCACGACAACTTTTCTCTTGGGGCCACAGTGGGTCTGGTGGGAGGGTGCAGACACAGTAGGAAAGAGGGCTACGGTTAGGGTTAGGGTTAGGCTTAGGAGATCCATGAAGTCAGGAGCCTAATGTGGAGCAAGGTTCCAAAGGGCATGCCAAAGGGGATGCGTAGCTGCACCAAGAAGCCTGCCACGACAACTTTTGTCTTGGGGTCACAGTGGGTCTCGTGTGAGGGTGCAGACAGAGTAGGAAAGAAGGCAAGGGTTAGGGTTAGGGTTACGGTTAGGGTTAGGAGATCCATAAAGTCTGGAGCCTAATGTGGAGCAAGGTTACAAAGGGCATGCCAAAGGGGATGCGTAGCTGCACCAAGATGCCAGCCACAACAACTTTTCTCTTGGGGTCACAGTGGGTCTGGTGTGAAGGTATAGCCATGCCAGAAAACACGGCTAGTGTTAGGGTTAGGGTTAGGGTTAGGGTTAGGAGATCCATGAAATCTGGAGCCTAATGTGGAGCAAGGTTACAAAGGGCATGCCAAAGGGGATGCGTAACTGCACCAAGATGCCAGCCACAACAACTTTTCTCTTGGGGCACAGTGGGTCTGGTGTGAAGGTGCAGCCTCGCCAGAAAACACAGCTAGGGTTAGGGTTAGGGTTAGGGTTAGGGTTAGGAGATCCATAAAGTCTGGAGCCTAATGTGGAGCAAGGTTACAAAGGGCATGCCAAAGGGGATGCGTAGCTGCACCAAGATGCCAGCCACGACAACTTTTCTCTTGGGGCCACAGTGGGTCTGGTGGGAGGGTGCAGACACAGTAGGAAAGAGGGCTAGGGTTAGGCTTAGAGTTAGGGTTAGGAGATCCATGAAGTCTGGAGCCTAATGTGGAGCAAGGTTACAAAGGGCATGCCAAAGGGGATGCGTAGCTGCACCAAGAAGCCTGCCACGACAACTTTTGTCTTGGGGTCACAGTGGGTCTGGTGTGAGGGTGCAGCCATGGCAGGAAAGAGGGCTAGGGTTAGGGTTAGGGTTAGGGTTAGGGTTAGGAGATCCATGAAGTCTGGAGCCTAGTGTGCACTCCGGTTACAAAGGGCATGCCAAAGGGGATGTGTAGCTGCACCAAGATGCCAGCCACGACAACTTTTGTCTTGGAGCCACAGTGGGTCTGGTGGGAGGGTGCTGCCTCGCCAGAAAACACGGCTAGGGTTAGGGTTAGGGTTAGGATTAGGGTTAGGAAATCCATGAAGTCTGGAGCCCAGTGTGGAGGAAGGTTACAAAGGGCATGCCAAAGGGGATGCGTAGCTGCACTAAGATGCCAGCCACGACAACTTTTCTCTTGGGGCCACAGTGGGTCTGGTGGGAGGGTACAGCCATGCCAGAAAACACGGCTAGGGTTAGGGTTACGGTTATGGTTAGGGTTTGGTGATCCTTAAACTCTGGAGCCTAGTGTGCACTCCGGGTTCAACGAGCATGCCAAAGGGGATGCGTAGCTGCACCAAGATGCCAGCCACGACAACTTTTGTCTTGGGGTCACAGTGGGTCTGGTGTGAGGGTATAGCCATGCCAGAAAACACGGCTAGGGTTAGGGTTAGGGTTAGGGTTAGGGTTAGGAGATCCATGAAGTCTGGAGCCCAGTGTGGAGGAAGGTTACAAAGGGCATGCCAAAGGGGATGCGTAACTGCACCAAGATGCCAGCCACAACAACTTTTCTCTTGGGGCCACAGTGGGTCTGGTGTGAAGGTGCAGCCTCACCAGAAAACACAGCTAGGGTTAGGGTTAGGGTTAGGGTTAGGGTTAGGAGATCCATGACGTCTGGAGCCTAAAGTGGAGCAAGGTTACAAAGGGCATGCCAAAGGGGATGCGTAGCTGCACCAAGATGCCAGCCACGACAACTTTTGTCTTGGGGCCACAGTGGGTCTGGTGTGACGGTACAGCCATGCCAGAAAACACGGCTAGGGTTAGGGTTACGGTTATGGTTAGCGTTTGGTGATCCTTAAACTCTGGAGCCTAGTGTGCACTCCGGGTACAACGAGCATGCCAAAGGGGATGCGTAGCTGCACCAAGATGCCAGCCACGACAACTTTTGTCTTGGGGTCACAGTGGGTCTGGTGGGAGGGTGCAGCCATGGCAGGAAAGAGGGCTAGGGTTAGGGTTAGGGTTAGGGTTAGGGTTAGGAGATCCATAAAGTCTGGAGCCTAATGTGCACTCCGGTTACAAAGGGCATGCCAAAGGGGATGCGTAGCTGCACCAAGATGCCAGCCACGACAACTTTTCTCTTGGGGCCACAGTGGGTCTGGTGGGAGGGTACAGACACAGTAGGAAAGAGGGCTAGGGTTAGGGTTAGGGTTAGGGTTAGGAGATCCATGAGTCTGGAGCCTAATGTGCACTTCGGTTACAAAGGGCATGCCAAGGCGGATGCGTAGCTGCACCAAGAAGCCTGCCACTTCAACTTTTGTCTTGGGGCCACAGTGGGTCTGGTGTGAGGGTGCAGCCATGGCAGGAAAGAGGGCTAGGGTTAGCGTTAGGGTTAGGGTTAGGGTTAGGAGATCCATAAAGTCTGGAGCCTAATGTGGAGCAAGGTTACAAAGGGCATGCCAAAGGGGATGCGTAGCTGCACCAAGATGCCAGCCACGACAACTTTTCTCTTGGGGCCACAGTGGGTCTCGTGTGAGGGTGCAGCCATGGCAGGAAAGAGGGCTAGGGTTAGGGTTAGGGTTAGGGTTAGGAGATCCATGAAGTCTGGAGCCTAATGTGGAGCAAGGTTACAAAGGGCATGCCAAAGGGGATGCGTAGCTGCACCAAGATGCCAGCCACGACAACCTTTCTCTTGGGGGCACAGTGGGTCTGGTGGGAGGGTGCAGCCTCGCCAGAAAACACAGCTAGGGTTAGGGTTAGGGTTAGGATTAGGGTTAGGAAATCCATGAAGTCTGGAGCCCAGTGTGGAGGAAGGTTACAAAGGGCATGCCAAAGGGGATGCGTAGCTGCACTAAGATGCCAGCCACGACAACTTTTCTCTTGGGGCCACAGTGGGTCTGGTGGGAGGGTACAGCCATGCCAGAAAACACGGCTAGGGTTAGGGTTACGGTTATGGTTAGGGTTTGGTGATCCTTAAACTCTGGAGCCTAGTGTGCACTCCGGGTTCAACGAGCATGCCAAAGGGGATGCGTAGCTGCACCAAGATGCCAGCCACGACAACTTTTGTCTTGGGGTCACAGTGGGCCTGGTGGGAGGGTATAGCCATGCCAGAAAACACGGCTAGGGTTAGGGTTAGGGTTAGGGTTAGGGTTAGGAGATCCATGAAGTCTGGAGCCCAGTGTGGAGGAAGGTTACAAAGGGCATGCCAAAGGGGATGCGTAACTGCACCAAGATGCCAGCCACAACAACTTTTCTCTTGGGGCCACAGTGGGTCTGGTGTGAAGGTGCAGCCTCACCAGAAAACACAGCTAGGGTTAGGGTTAGGGTTAGGGTTAGGGTTAGGAGATCCATGACGTCTGGAGCCTAAAGTGGAGCAAGGTTACAAAGGGCATGCCAAAGGGGATGCGTAGCTGCACCAAGATGCCAGCCACGACAACTTTTGTCTTGGGGCCACAGTGGGTCTGGTGTGACGGTACAGCCATGCCAGAAAACACGGCTAGGGTTAGGGTTACGGTTATGGTTAGCGTTTGATGATCCTTAAACTCTGGAGCCTAGTGTGCACTCCGGGTACAACGAGCATGCCAAAGGGGATGCGTAGCTGCACCAAGATGCCAGCCACGACAACTTTTGTCTTGGGGTCACAGTGGGTCTGGTGGGAGGGTGCAGCCATGGCAGGAAAGAGGGCTAGGGTTAGGGTTAGGGTTAGGGTTAGGGTTAGGAGATCCATAAAGTCTGGAGCCTAATGTGCACTCCGGTTACAAAGGGCATGCCAAAGGGGATGCGTAGCTGCACCAAGATGCCAGCCACGACAACTTTTCTCTTGGGGCCACAGTGGGTCTGGTGGGAGGGTACAGACACAGTAGGAAAGAGGGCTAGGGTTAGGGTTAGGGTTAGGGTTAGGAGATCCATGAGTCTGGAGCCTAATGTGCACTTCGGTTACAAAGGGCATGCCAAGGCGGATGCGTAGCTGCACCAAGAAGCCTGCCACTTCAACTTTTGTCTTGGGGCCACAGTGGGTCTGGTGTGAGGGTGCAGCCATGGCAGGAAGAGGGCTAGGGTTAGCGTTAGGGTTAGGGTTAGGGTTAGGAGATCCATAAAGTCTGGAGCCTAATGTGGAGCAAGGTTACAAAGGGCATGCCAAAGGGGATGCGTAGCTGCACCAAGATGCCAGCCACGACAACTTTTCTCTTGGGGCCACAGTGGGTCTCGTGTGAGGGTGCAGCCATGGCAGGAAAGAGGGCTAGGGTTAGGGTTAGGGTTAGGGTTAGGAGATCCATGAAGTCTGGAGCCTAATGTGGAGCAAGGTTACAAAGGGCATGCCAATGGGGATGCGTAGCTGCACCAAGATGCCAGCCATGACAACTTTTGTCTTGGGGCCACAGTGGGTCTGGTGGGAGGGTGCAGACACAGTAGGAAAGAGGGCTAGGTTTAGGGTTAGGGTTATTGTTAGGAGATTCATGAAGTCTGTAGCCTAATGTGCACTCCGGTTACAAAGGGCATGCCAAAGGGGATGCGTAGCTGCACCAAGAAGCCTGCCACGACAACTTTTGTCTTGGGGCCACAGTGGGTCTGGCGTGATGGTACAGCCATGCCAGAAAACACGGCTAGGGTTAGGGTTACGGTTATGGTTAGGGTTTGGTGATCCTTAAACTCTGGAGTCTAGTGTGCACTCCAGGTACAACGAGCATGCCAAAGGGGATGCGTAGCTGCACCAAGATGCCAGCCACGACAGCTTTTCTCTTGGGGTCACAGTGGGTCTGGTGTGAGGGTATAGCCATGCCAGAAAACACGGCTAGTGTTAGGGTTAGGGTTAGGGTTAGGGTTAGGGTTAGGAGATCCATGAAGTCTGGAGCCTAATTTGTAGCAAGGTTACAAAGGGCATGCCAAAGGGGATGCGTAACTGCACCAAGATGCCAGCCACAACAACTTTTCTCTTGGGGCACAGTGGGTCTGGTGTGAAGGTGCAGCCTCGCCAGAAAACAAAGCTAGGGTTAGGGTTAGGGTTGGGGTTAGGGTTAGGGTTAGGAGATCCATAAAGTCTGGAGCCTAATGTGGAGCAAGGTTACAAAGGGCATGCCAAAGGGGATGCGTAGCTGTACCAAGATGCCAGCCACGACAACTTTTGTCTTGGGGCCACAGTGGGTCTGGTGTGAGGGTACAGCCATGCCAGAAAACACGGCTAGGGTTAGGGTTACGGTTATGGTTAGGGTTTGGTGATCCTTAAACTCTTTAGCCTAGTGTGCACTCCGGGTACAACGAGCATGCCAAAGGGGATGCGTAGCTGCACCAAGATGCCAGCCACGACAACTTTTCTCTTGGGGCCACAGTGGGTCTGGTGTGAGGGTGAAGCCTGGCCAGAAAACACGGCTAGGGTTAGGGTTAGGGTTAGGGTTAGGGTTAGGAGATCCATAAAGTCTGGAGCCTAATGTGGAGCAAGGTTACAAAGGGCATGCCAAAGGGGATGCATAGCTGCACTAAGATGCCAGCCACGACAACTTTTCTCTTGGGGCACAGTGGGTCTGGTGGGAGGGTGCCGACACAGTAGGAAAGAGGGCTACGGTTAGGGTTAGGGTTAGGGTTAGGAGATCCATGAAGTCTGGAGCCTAATGTGCACTCCGGTTACAAAGGGCATGCCAAAGGGGATGCGTAGTTGCACCAAGATGCCAGCCACAACAACTTTTCTCTTGGGGCCGCAGTGGGTCTGGTGGGAGGGTGCTGCCTCGCCAGAAAACACGGCTAGGGTTAGGGTTAGGGTTAGGATTAGGGTTAGGAGATCCATGAAGTCTGGAGCCTAGTGTGGAGCAAGGTTACAAAGGGCATGCCAAAGGGGATGCATAGCTGCACTAAGATGCCAGCCACGACAACTTTTCTCTTGGGGCCACAGTGGGTCTGGTGGGATGGTACAGCCATGCCAGAAAACACAGCTAGGGTTAGGGTTACGGTTATGGTTAGCGTTTGGTGATCCTTAAACTCTGGAGCCTAGTGTGCACTCCGGGTACAACGAGCATGCCAAAGGGGATGCGTAGCTGCACCAAGATGCCAGCCACGAAAACTTTTCTCTTGGGGGCACAGTGGGTCTGGTGTGAGGGTGAAGCCTCGCCAGAAAACACGGCTAGGGTTAGGGTTAGGGTTAGGGTTAGGGTTAGAAGATCCATGACGTCTGGAGCCTAATGTGGAGCAAGGTTACAAATGGCATGCCAAAGGGGATGCGTAGCTGCACCAAGATGCCAGCCACAACAACTTTTCTCTTGGGGCACAGTGGGTCTGGTGGGAGGGTGCCGACACAGTAGGAAAGAGGGCTAGGGTAAGGGTTAGGGTTAGGGTTAGGGTTAGGGTTAGGAGATCCATAAAGTCTGGAGCCTAATGTGGAGCAAGGTTACAAAGGGCATGCCAAAGGGGATGCGTAGCTGCACCAAGATGCCAGCCACGACAACTTTTGTCTTGGGGCCACAGTGGGTCTGGTGGGAGGGTGCAGACACAGTAGGAAAGACGGCTAGGGTTAGGGTTAGGGTTAGGGTTAGCGTTTGGTGATCCTTAAACTCTTTAGCCTAGTGTGCACTCCGGGTACAACGAGCATGCCAAAGGGGATGCGTAGCTGCACCAAGATGCCAGCCACGACAACTTTTCTCTTGGGGCCACAGTGGGTCTGGTGTGAGGGTGAAGCCTCACCAGAAAACACGGCTACGGTTAGGGTTAGGGTTAGGGTTAGGGTTAGGGTTAGGAGATCCATAAAGTCTGGAGCCTAATGTGGAGCAAGGTTACAAAGGGCATGCCAAAGGGGATGCGTAGCTGCACCAAGATGCCAGCCACAACAACTTTTCTCTTGGGGCCACAGTGGGTCTGGTGTGAGGGTGAAACCTCGCCAGAAAACACGGCTAGGGTTAGGGTTAGGGTTAGGGTTAGGGTTAGGAGATCCATGAAGTCTGGAGCCTAATGTGCACTCCGGTTACAAAGGGCATGCCAAAGGGGATGCGTAGCTGCACCAAGAAGCCTGCCACGACAACTTTTGTCTTGGGGTCACAGTGGGTCTGGTGTGAGGGTGCAGCCATGGCAGGAAAGAAGGCTAGGGTTAGGGTTAGGGTTAGGGTTAGGGTTAGGGTTAGGAGATCTATGAAGTCTGGAGCCTAGTGTGCACTCCGGTTACAAAGGGCATGCCAAAGGGGATGCGTAGCTGCACCAAGATGCCAGCCACAACAACTTTTCTCTTGGGGCCACAGTGGGTCTGGTGGGAGGGTGCCGACACAGTAGGAAAGAGGGCTACGGTTAGGGTTAGGGTTAGGGTTAGGAGATCCATGACGTCTGGAGCCTAATGTGGAGCAAGGTTACAAATGGCATGCCAAAGGGGATGCGTAGCTGCACCAAGATGCCAGCCACAACAACTTTTCTCTTGGGGCACAGTGGGTCTGGTGGGAGGGTGCCGACACAGTAGGAAAGAGGGCTACGGTTAGGGTTAGGGTTAGGGTTAGGAGTTCCATGAAATCTGGAGCCTAATGTGGAGCAAGGTTACAAAGAGCATGCCAAAGGGGATGCGTAGCTGCACCAAGAAGCCTGCCACGACAACTTTTCTCTTGGGGGCACAGTGGGTCTGTTGGGAGGGTGCAGACACAGTAGGAAAGAGGGCTAGGGTTAGGGTTAGGGTTAGGGTTAGGAGATCCATGAGTCTGGAGCCTAATGTGCACTTCGGTTACAAAGGGCATGCCAAGGCGGATGTGTAGCTGCACGAAGAAGCCTGCCACGACAACTTTTGTCTTGGGGTCACAGTGGGTCTGGTGTGAGGGTGCAGCCATGGCAGGAAAGAGGGCTAGGGTTAGGGTTAGGGTTAGGGTTAGGAGATCCATGAAGTCTGGAGCCTAATGTGCACTCCGGGTACAAAGGGCATGCCAAAGGGGATGCGTAGCTGCACCAAGAAGCCTGCCACGACAACTTTTGTCTTGGGGTCACAGTGGGTCTGGTGTGAGGGTGCAGCCTTGCCAGAAAACACAGCTAGGGTTAGGGTTAGGGTTAGGGTTAGGGTTAGAGTTAGGAGATCCATAAAGTCTGGAGCCTAAAGTGGAGCAAGGTTACAAAGGGCATGCCAAAGGGGATGCGTAGCTGCACCAAGATGCCAGCCACGACAACTTTTCTCTTGGGGCCACAGTGGGTCTGGTGTGACGGTACAGCCATGCCAGAAAACACAGCTAGGGTTAGGGTTACGGTTATGGTTAGCCTTTGATGATCCTTAAACTCTGGAGCCTAGTGTGCACTCCGGGTACAACGAGCATGCCAAAGGGGATGCGTAGCTGCACCAAGAAGCCTGCCACTTCAACTTTTGTCTTGGGGCCACAGTGGGTCTGGTGTGAGGGTGCAGCCATGGCAGGAAAGAGGGCTAGGGTTAGGGTTAGGGTTAGGGTTAGGGTTAGGGTTAGGAGATCCATAAAGTCTGGAGCCTAATGTGGAGCAAGGTTACAAAGGGCATGCCAAAGGGGATGCGTAGCTGCACCAAGATGCCAGCCACAACAACTTTTCTCTTGGGGCCACAGTGGGTCTGGTGGGAGGGTGCTGCCTCGCCAGAAAACACGGCTAGGGTTAGGGTTAGGGTTAGGATTAGGGTTAGGAGATCCATGAAGTCTGGAGCCCTGTGTGGAGCAAGGTTACAAAGGGCATGCCAAAGGGGATGCATAGCTGCACCAAGATGCCAGCCACGACAACTTTACTCTTGGGGCCACAGTGGGTCTGGTGGGATGGTACAGCCATGCCAGAAAACACAGCTAGGGTTAGGATTACGGTTATGGTTAGGGTTTGGTGATCCTTAAACTCTGGAGCCTAGTGTGCACTCCGGGTACAACGAGCATGCCAAAGGGGATGCGTAGCTGCACCAAGATGCCAGCCACGACAACTTTTGTCTTGGGGTCACAGTGGGTCTGGTGGGAGGGTGCAGCCATGGCAGGAAAGAGGGCTAGGGTTAGGGTTAGGGTTAGGGTTAGGAGATCCATGAAGTCTGGAGGCTAATGTGGAGCAAGGTTACAAAGGGCATGCCAAAGGGGATGCGTAGCTGCACCAAGATGCCAGCCATGACAACTTTTCTCTTGGGGCCACAGTGGGTCTGGTCTGAGGGTACAGCCATGCCAGAAAACACGGCTAGGGTTAGGGTTACGGTTATGGTTAGGGTTTGGTGATCCTTAAACTCTTTAGCCTAGTGTGCACTCCGGGTACAACGAGCATGCCAAAGGGGATGCGTAGCTGCACCAAGATGCCAGCCACGACAACTTTTGTCTTGGGGCCACAGTGGGTCTGGTGGGATGGTACAGCCATGCCAGAAAACACAGCTAGGGTTAGGATTACGGTTATGGTTAGGGTTTGGTGATCCTTAAACTCTGGAGCCTAGTGTGCACTCCGGGTACAACGAGCATGCCAAAGGGGATGCGTAGCTGCACCAAGATGCCAGCCACAACAACTTTTCTCTTGGGGCCACAGTGGGTCTGGTGGGAGGTTGCAGACACAGTAGGAAAGACGGCTAGGGTTAGGGTTAGGGTTAGGGTTAACGTTTGGTGATCCTTAAACTCTTTAGTCTAGTGTGCACTCCGGGTACAACGAGCATGCCAAAGGGGATGCGTAGCTGCACCAAGATGCCAGCCACGACAACTTTTCTCTTGGGGCCACAGTGGGTCTGGTGTGAGGGTGAAGCCTCGCCAGAAAACACGGCTAGGGTTAGGGTTAGGGTTAGGGTTAGGGTTAGGAGATCCATGACGTCTGGAGCCTAATGTGGAGCAAGGTTACAAAGGGCATGCCAAAGGGGATGCGTAGCTGCACCAAGATGCCAGCCACAACAACTTTTCTCTTGGGGCCACAGTGGGTCTGGTGTGAGGGTGAAGCCTCGCCAGAAAACACGGCTAGGGTTAGGGTTAGGGTTAGGGTTAGGGTTAGGAGATCCATGACGTCTGGAGCCTAATGTGGAGCAAGGTTACAAAGGGCATGCCAAAGGGGATGCGTAGCTGCACCAAGATGCCAGCCACGACAACTTTTCTCTTGGGGCCACAGTGGGTCTGGTGGGAGGGTGCAGACACAGTAGGAAAGAGGGCTACGGTTAGGGTTAGGGTTAGGGTTAGGAGATCCATGAAGTCTGGAGCCTAATGTGCACTCCGGTTACAAAGGGCATGCCAAAGGGGATGCGTAGCTGCACCAAGAAGCCTGCCACGACAACTTTTGTCTTGGGGTCACAGTGGGTCTGGTGTGAGGGTGCAGCCATGGCAGGAAAGAGGGCTAGGGTTAGCGTTAGGGTTAGGGTTAGGGTTAGGAGATCTATGAAGTCTGGAGCCTAGTGTGCACTCCGGTTACAAAGGGCATGCCAAAGGGGATGTGTAGCTGCACCAAGATGCCAGCCACAACAACTTTTCTCTTGGGGCCACAGTGGGTCTGGTGGGAGGGTGCTGCCTCGCCAGAAAACACGGCTAGGGTTAGGGTTAGGGTTAGGATTAGGGTTAGGAGATCCATGAAGTCTGGAGCCCTGTGTGGAGCAAGGTTACAAAGGGCATGCCAAAGGGGATGCATAGCTGCACTAAGATGCCAGCCACTTCAACTTTTGTCTTGGGGCCACAGTGGGTCTGGTGGGATGGTACAGCCATGCCAGAAAACACAGCTAGGGTTAGGATTACGGTTATGGTTAGGGTTTGGTGATCCTTAAACTCTGGAGCCTAGTGTGCACTCCGGGTACAACGAGCATGCCAAAGGGGATGCGTAGCTGCACCAAGATGCCAGCCACGAAAACTTTTCTCTTGGGGGCACAGTGGGTCTGGTGTGAGGGTGCAGCCATGGCAGGAAAGAGGGCTAGGGTTAGGGTTAGGGTTAGGGTTAGGAGATCTATGAAGTCTGGAGCCTAATGTGCACTCCGGGTACAAAGGGCATGCCAAAGGGGATGCGTAGCTGCACCAAGAAGCCTGCCACGACAACTTTTGTCTTGGGGTCACAGTGGGTCTGGTGTGAGGGTGCAGCCATGGCAGGAAAGAGGGCTAGGGTTAGGGTTAGGGTTAGGGTTAGGAGATCTATGAAGTCTGGAGGCTAATGTGGAGCAAGGTTACAAAGGGCATGCCAAAGGGGATGCGTAGCTGCACCAAGATGCCAGCCACGACAACTTTTGTCTTGGGGCCACAGTGGGTCTGGTGGGAGGGTGCAGACACAGTAGGAAAGACGGCTAGGGTTAGGGTTAGGGTTAGGGTTAGGAGATCCATGACGTCTGGAGCCTAATGTGGAGCAAGGTTACAAAGGGCATGCCAAAGGGGATGCGTAGCTGCACCAAGATGCCAGCCACGACAACTTTTGTCTTGGGGTCACAGTGGGCCTGGTGGGAGGGTATAGCCATGCCAGAAAACACGGCTAGGGTTAGGGTTAGGGTTAGGGTTAGGGTTAGGAGATCCATGAAGTCTGGAGCCCAGTGTGGAGGAAGGTTACAAAGGGCATGCCAAAGGGGATGCGTAACTGCACCAAGATGCCAGCCACAACAACTTTTCTCTTGGGGCCACAGTGGGTCTGGTGTGAAGGTGCAGCCTCACCAGAAAACACAGCTAGGGTTAGGGTTAGGGTTAGGGTTAGGGTTAGGAGATCCATGACGTCTGGAGCCTAAAGTGGAGCAAGGTTACAAAGGGCATGCCAAAGGGGATGCGTAGCTGCACCAAGATGCCAGCCACGACAACTTTTGTCTTGGGGCCACAGTGGGTCTGGTGTGACGGTACAGCCATGCCAGAAAACACGGCTAGGGTTAGGGTTACGGTTATGGTTAGCGTTTGATGATCCTTAAACTCTGGAGCCTAGTGTGCACTCCGGGTACAACGAGCATGCCAAAGGGGATGCGTAGCTGCACCAAGATGCCAGCCACGACAACTTTTGTCTTGGGGTCACAGTGGGTCTGGTGGGAGGGTGCAGCCATGGCAGGAAAGAGGGCTAGGGTTAGGGTTAGGGTTAGGGTTAGGGTTAGGAGATCCATAAAGTCTGGAGCCTAATGTGCACTCCGGTTACAAAGGGCATGCCAAAGGGGATGCGTAGCTGCACCAAGATGCCAGCCACGACAACTTTTCTCTTGGGGCCACAGTGGGTCTGGTGGGAGGGTACAGACACAGTAGGAAAGAGGGCTAGGGTTAGGGTTAGGGTTAGGGTTAGGAGATCCATGAGTCTGGAGCCTAATGTGCACTTCGGTTACAAAGGGCATGCCAAGGCGGATGCGTAGCTGCACCAAGAAGCCTGCCACTTCAACTTTTGTCTTGGGGCCACAGTGGGTCTGGTGTGAGGGTGCAGCCATGGCAGGAAGAGGGCTAGGGTTAGCGTTAGGGTTAGGGTTAGGGTTAGGAGATCCATAAAGTCTGGAGCCTAATGTGGAGCAAGGTTACAAAGGGCATGCCAAAGGGGATGCGTAGCTGCACCAAGATGCCAGCCACGACAACTTTTCTCTTGGGGCCACAGTGGGTCTCGTGTGAGGGTGCAGCCATGGCAGGAAAGAGGGCTAGGGTTAGGGTTAGGGTTAGGGTTAGGAGATCCATGAAGTCTGGAGCCTAATGTGGAGCAAGGTTACAAAGGGCATGCCAATGGGGATGCGTAGCTGCACCAAGATGCCAGCCATGACAACTTTTGTCTTGGGGCCACAGTGGGTCTGGTGGGAGGGTGCAGACACAGTAGGAAAGAGGGCTAGGTTTAGGGTTAGGGTTATTGTTAGGAGATTCATGAAGTCTGTAGCCTAATGTGCACTCCGGTTACAAAGGGCATGCCAAAGGGGATGCGTAGCTGCACCAAGAAGCCTGCCACGACAACTTTTGTCTTGGGGCCACAGTGGGTCTGGCGTGATGGTACAGCCATGCCAGAAAACACGGCTAGGGTTAGGGTTACGGTTATGGTTAGGGTTTGGTGATCCTTAAACTCTGGAGTCTAGTGTGCACTCCAGGTACAACGAGCATGCCAAAGGGGATGCGTAGCTGCACCAAGATGCCAGCCACGACAGCTTTTCTCTTGGGGTCACAGTGGGTCTGGTGTGAGGGTATAGCCATGCCAGAAAACACGGCTAGTGTTAGGGTTAGGGTTAGGGTTAGGGTTAGGGTTAGGAGATCCATGAAGTCTGGAGCCTAATTTGTAGCAAGGTTACAAAGGGCATGCCAAAGGGGATGCGTAACTGCACCAAGATGCCAGCCACAACAACTTTTCTCTTGGGGCACAGTGGGTCTGGTGTGAAGGTGCAGCCTCGCCAGAAAACAAAGCTAGGGTTAGGGTTAGGGTTGGGGTTAGGGTTAGGGTTAGGAGATCCATAAAGTCTGGAGCCTAATGTGGAGCAAGGTTACAAAGGGCATGCCAAAGGGGATGCGTAGCTGTACCAAGATGCCAGCCACGACAACTTTTGTCTTGGGGCCACAGTGGGTCTGGTGTGAGGGTACAGCCATGCCAGAAAACACGGCTAGGGTTAGGGTTACGGTTATGGTTAGGGTTTGGTGATCCTTAAACTCTTTAGCCTAGTGTGCACTCCGGGTACAACGAGCATGCCAAAGGGGATGCGTAGCTGCACCAAGATGCCAGCCACGACAACTTTTCTCTTGGGGCCACAGTGGGTCTGGTGTGAGGGTGAAGCCTGGCCAGAAAACACGGCTAGGGTTAGGGTTAGGGTTAGGGTTAGGGTTAGGAGATCCATAAAGTCTGGAGCCTAATGTGGAGCAAGGTTACAAAGGGCATGCCAAAGGGGATGCATAGCTGCACTAAGATGCCAGCCACGACAACTTTTCTCTTGGGGCACAGTGGGTCTGGTGGGAGGGTGCCGACACAGTAGGAAAGAGGGCTACGGTTAGGGTTAGGGTTAGGGTTAGGAGATCCATGAAGTCTGGAGCCTAATGTGCACTCCGGTTACAAAGGGCATGCCAAAGGGGATGCGTAGTTGCACCAAGATGCCAGCCACAACAACTTTTCTCTTGGGGCCGCAGTGGGTCTGGTGGGAGGGTGCTGCCTCGCCAGAAAACACGGCTAGGGTTAGGGTTAGGGTTAGGATTAGGGTTAGGAGATCCATGAAGTCTGGAGCCTAGTGTGGAGCAAGGTTACAAAGGGCATGCCAAAGGGGATGCATAGCTGCACTAAGATGCCAGCCACGACAACTTTTCTCTTGGGGCCACAGTGGGTCTGGTGGGATGGTACAGCCATGCCAGAAAACACAGCTAGGGTTAGGGTTACGGTTATGGTTAGCGTTTGGTGATCCTTAAACTCTGGAGCCTAGTGTGCACTCCGGGTACAACGAGCATGCCAAAGGGGATGCGTAGCTGCACCAAGATGCCAGCCACGAAAACTTTTCTCTTGGGGGCACAGTGGGTCTGGTGTGAGGGTGAAGCCTCGCCAGAAAACACGGCTAGGGTTAGGGTTAGGGTTAGGGTTAGGGTTAGAAGATCCATGACGTCTGGAGCCTAATGTGGAGCAAGGTTACAAATGGCATGCCAAAGGGGATGCGTAGCTGCACCAAGATGCCAGCCACAACAACTTTTCTCTTGGGGCACAGTGGGTCTGGTGGGAGGGTGCCGACACAGTAGGAAAGAGGGCTAGGGTAAGGGTTAGGGTTAGGGTTAGGGTTAGGGTTAGGAGATCCATAAAGTCTGGAGCCTAATGTGGAGCAAGGTTACAAAGGGCATGCCAAAGGGGATGCGTAGCTGCACCAAGATGCCAGCCACGACAACTTTTGTCTTGGGGCCACAGTGGGTCTGGTGGGAGGGTGCAGACACAGTAGGAAAGACGGCTAGGGTTAGGGTTAGGGTTAGGGTTAGCGTTTGGTGATCCTTAAACTCTTTAGCCTAGTGTGCACTCCGGGTACAACGAGCATGCCAAAGGGGATGCGTAGCTGCACCAAGATGCCAGCCACGACAACTTTTCTCTTGGGGCCACAGTGGGTCTGGTGTGAGGGTGAAGCCTCACCAGAAAACACGGCTACGGTTAGGGTTAGGGTTAGGGTTAGGGTTAGGGTTAGGAGATCCATAAAGTCTGGAGCCTAATGTGGAGCAAGGTTACAAAGGGCATGCCAAAGGGGATGCGTAGCTGCACCAAGATGCCAGCCACAACAACTTTTCTCTTGGGGCCACAGTGGGTCTGGTGTGAGGGTGAAACCTCGCCAGAAAACACGGCTAGGGTTAGGGTTAGGGTTAGGGTTAGGGTTAGGAGATCCATGAAGTCTGGAGCCTAATGTGCACTCCGGTTACAAAGGGCATGCCAAAGGGGATGCGTAGCTGCACCAAGAAGCCTGCCACGACAACTTTTGTCTTGGGGTCACAGTGGGTCTGGTGTGAGGGTGCAGCCATGGCAGGAAAGAAGGCTAGGGTTAGGGTTAGGGTTAGGGTTAGGGTTAGGGTTAGGAGATCTATGAAGTCTGGAGCCTAGTGTGCACTCCGGTTACAAAGGGCATGCCAAAGGGGATGCGTAGCTGCACCAAGATGCCAGCCACAACAACTTTTCTCTTGGGGCCACAGTGGGTCTGGTGGGAGGGTGCCGACACAGTAGGAAAGAGGGCTACGGTTAGGGTTAGGGTTAGGGTTAGGAGATCCATGACGTCTGGAGCCTAATGTGGAGCAAGGTTACAAATGGCATGCCAAAGGGGATGCGTAGCTGCACCAAGATGCCAGCCACAACAACTTTTCTCTTGGGGCACAGTGGGTCTGGTGGGAGGGTGCCGACACAGTAGGAAAGAGGGCTACGGTTAGGGTTAGGGTTAGGGTTAGGAGTTCCATGAAATCTGGAGCCTAATGTGGAGCAAGGTTACAAAGAGCATGCCAAAGGGGATGCGTAGCTGCACCAAGAAGCCTGCCACGACAACTTTTCTCTTGGGGGCACAGTGGGTCTGTTGGGAGGGTGCAGACACAGTAGGAAAGAGGGCTAGGGTTAGGGTTAGGGTTAGGGTTAGGAGATCCATGAGTCTGGAGCCTAATGTGCACTTCGGTTACAAAGGGCATGCCAAGGCGGATGTGTAGCTGCACGAAGAAGCCTGCCACGACAACTTTTGTCTTGGGGTCACAGTGGGTCTGGTGTGAGGGTGCAGCCATGGCAGGAAAGAGGGCTAGGGTTAGGGTTAGGGTTAGGGTTAGGAGATCCATGAAGTCTGGAGCCTAATGTGCACTCCGGGTACAAAGGGCATGCCAAAGGGGATGCGTAGCTGCACCAAGAAGCCTGCCACGACAACTTTTGTCTTGGGGTCACAGTGGGTCTGGTGTGAGGGTGCAGCCTTGCCAGAAAACACAGCTAGGGTTAGGGTTAGGGTTAGGGTTAGGGTTAGAGTTAGGAGATCCATAAAGTCTGGAGCCTAAAGTGGAGCAAGGTTACAAAGGGCATGCCAAAGGGGATGCGTAGCTGCACCAAGATGCCAGCCACGACAACTTTTCTCTTGGGGCCACAGTGGGTCTGGTGTGACGGTACAGCCATGCCAGAAAACACAGCTAGGGTTAGGGTTACGGTTATGGTTAGCCTTTGATGATCCTTAAACTCTGGAGCCTAGTGTGCACTCCGGGTACAACGAGCATGCCAAAGGGGATGCGTAGCTGCACCAAGAAGCCTGCCACTTCAACTTTTGTCTTGGGGCCACAGTGGGTCTGGTGTGAGGGTGCAGCCATGGCAGGAAAGAGGGCTAGGGTTAGGGTTAGGGTTAGGGTTAGGGTTAGGGTTAGGAGATCCATAAAGTCTGGAGCCTAATGTGGAGCAAGGTTACAAAGGGCATGCCAAAGGGGATGCGTAGCTGCACCAAGATGCCAGCCACAACAACTTTTCTCTTGGGGCCACAGTGGGTCTGGTGGGAGGGTGCTGCCTCGCCAGAAAACACGGCTAGGGTTAGGGTTAGGGTTAGGATTAGGGTTAGGAGATCCATGAAGTCTGGAGCCCTGTGTGGAGCAAGGTTACAAAGGGCATGCCAAAGGGGATGCATAGCTGCACCAAGATGCCAGCCACGACAACTTTACTCTTGGGGCCACAGTGGGTCTGGTGGGATGGTACAGCCATGCCAGAAAACACAGCTAGGGTTAGGATTACGGTTATGGTTAGGGTTTGGTGATCCTTAAACTCTGGAGCCTAGTGTGCACTCCGGGTACAACGAGCATGCCAAAGGGGATGCGTAGCTGCACCAAGATGCCAGCCACGACAACTTTTGTCTTGGGGTCACAGTGGGTCTGGTGGGAGGGTGCAGCCATGGCAGGAAAGAGGGCTAGGGTTAGGGTTAGGGTTAGGGTTAGGAGATCCATGAAGTCTGGAGGCTAATGTGGAGCAAGGTTACAAAGGGCATGCCAAAGGGGATGCGTAGCTGCACCAAGATGCCAGCCATGACAACTTTTCTCTTGGGGCCACAGTGGGTCTGGTCTGAGGGTACAGCCATGCCAGAAAACACGGCTAGGGTTAGGGTTACGGTTATGGTTAGGGTTTGGTGATCCTTAAACTCTTTAGCCTAGTGTGCACTCCGGGTACAACGAGCATGCCAAAGGGGATGCGTAGCTGCACCAAGATGCCAGCCACGACAACTTTTGTCTTGGGGCCACAGTGGGTCTGGTGGGATGGTACAGCCATGCCAGAAAACACAGCTAGGGTTAGGATTACGGTTATGGTTAGGGTTTGGTGATCCTTAAACTCTGGAGCCTAGTGTGCACTCCGGGTACAACGAGCATGCCAAAGGGGATGCGTAGCTGCACCAAGATGCCAGCCACAACAACTTTTCTCTTGGGGCCACAGTGGGTCTGGTGGGAGGTTGCAGACACAGTAGGAAAGACGGCTAGGGTTAGGGTTAGGGTTAGGGTTAACGTTTGGTGATCCTTAAACTCTTTAGTCTAGTGTGCACTCCGGGTACAACGAGCATGCCAAAGGGGATGCGTAGCTGCACCAAGATGCCAGCCACGACAACTTTTCTCTTGGGGCCACAGTGGGTCTGGTGTGAGGGTGAAGCCTCGCCAGAAAACACGGCTAGGGTTAGGGTTAGGGTTAGGGTTAGGGTTAGGAGATCCATGACGTCTGGAGCCTAATGTGGAGCAAGGTTACAAAGGGCATGCCAAAGGGGATGCGTAGCTGCACCAAGATGCCAGCCACAACAACTTTTCTCTTGGGGCCACAGTGGGTCTGGTGTGAGGGTGAAGCCTCGCCAGAAAACACGGCTAGGGTTAGGGTTAGGGTTAGGGTTAGGGTTAGGAGATCCATGACGTCTGGAGCCTAATGTGGAGCAAGGTTACAAAGGGCATGCCAAAGGGGATGCGTAGCTGCACCAAGATGCCAGCCACGACAACTTTTCTCTTGGGGCCACAGTGGGTCTGGTGGGAGGGTGCAGACACAGTAGGAAAGAGGGCTACGGTTAGGGTTAGGGTTAGGGTTAGGAGATCCATGAAGTCTGGAGCCTAATGTGCACTCCGGTTACAAAGGGCATGCCAAAGGGGATGCGTAGCTGCACCAAGAAGCCTGCCACGACAACTTTTGTCTTGGGGTCACAGTGGGTCTGGTGTGAGGGTGCAGCCATGGCAGGAAAGAGGGCTAGGGTTAGCGTTAGGGTTAGGGTTAGGGTTAGGAGATCTATGAAGTCTGGAGCCTAGTGTGCACTCCGGTTACAAAGGGCATGCCAAAGGGGATGTGTAGCTGCACCAAGATGCCAGCCACAACAACTTTTCTCTTGGGGCCACAGTGGGTCTGGTGGGAGGGTGCTGCCTCGCCAGAAAACACGGCTAGGGTTAGGGTTAGGGTTAGGATTAGGGTTAGGAGATCCATGAAGTCTGGAGCCCTGTGTGGAGCAAGGTTACAAAGGGCATGCCAAAGGGGATGCATAGCTGCACTAAGATGCCAGCCACTTCAACTTTTGTCTTGGGGCCACAGTGGGTCTGGTGGGATGGTACAGCCATGCCAGAAAACACAGCTAGGGTTAGGATTACGGTTATGGTTAGGGTTTGGTGATCCTTAAACTCTGGAGCCTAGTGTGCACTCCGGGTACAACGAGCATGCCAAAGGGGATGCGTAGCTGCACCAAGATGCCAGCCACGAAAACTTTTCTCTTGGGGGCACAGTGGGTCTGGTGTGAGGGTGCAGCCATGGCAGGAAAGAGGGCTAGGGTTAGGGTTAGGGTTAGGGTTAGGAGATCTATGAAGTCTGGAGCCTAATGTGCACTCCGGGTACAAAGGGCATGCCAAAGGGGATGCGTAGCTGCACCAAGAAGCCTGCCACGACAACTTTTGTCTTGGGGTCACAGTGGGTCTGGTGTGAGGGTGCAGCCATGGCAGGAAAGAGGGCTAGGGTTAGGGTTAGGGTTAGGGTTAGGAGATCTATGAAGTCTGGAGGCTAATGTGGAGCAAGGTTACAAAGGGCATGCCAAAGGGGATGCGTAGCTGCACCAAGATGCCAGCCACGACAACTTTTGTCTTGGGGCCACAGTGGGTCTGGTGGGAGGGTGCAGACACAGTAGGAAAGACGGCTAGGGTTAGGGTTAGGGTTAGGGTTAGGAGATCCATGACGTCTGGAGCCTAATGTGGAGCAAGGTTACAAAGGGCATGCCAAAGGGGATGCGTAGCTGCACCAAGATGCCAGCCACGACAACTTTTCTCTTGGGGCACAGTGGGTCTGGTGGGAGGGTGCCGACACAGTAGGAAAGAGGGCTACGGTTAGGGTTACGGTTAGGGTAAGAAGATCCATGAAGTCTGGAGCCTAATGTGCACTCCGGTTACAAAGGGCATGCCAAAGGGGATGCGTAGCTGCACCAAGATGCCAGCCACAACAACTTTTCTCTTGGGGCTACAGTGGGTCTGGTGTGAGGGTATAGCCATGCCAGAAAACAGGGCTAGGGTTAGGGTTAGGGTTAGGGTTAGGGTTAGGAGATCCATGAAGTCTGGAGCCCAGTGTGTAGCAAGGTTACAAAGGGCATGCCAAAGGGGATGCGTAACTGCACCAAGATGCCAGCCACAACAACTTTTCTCTTGGGGCACAGTGGGTCTGGTGTGAAGGTGCAGCCTTGCCAGAAAACACAGCTAGGGTTAGGGTTAGGGTTAGGGTTAGAGTTAGGAGATCCATAAAGTCTGGAGCCTAATGTGGAGCAAGGTTACAAAGGGCATGCCAAAGGGGATGCGTAGCTGCACCAAGATGCCAGCCACAACAACTTTTCTCTTGGGGCCACAGTGGGTCTGGTGTGATGGTACAGCCATGCCAGAAAACACGGCTAGGGTTAGGGTTACGGTTATGGTTAGCGTTTGATGATCCTTAAACTCTGGAGCCTAATGTGCACTCCGGGTACAAAGGGCATGCCAAAGGGGATGCGCAGCTGCACCAAAAAGCCTGCCACGACAACTTTTGTCTTGGGGTCACAGTGGGTCTGGTGTGAGGGTACAGCCATGCCAGAAAACACGGCTAGGGTTAGGGTTACGGTTATGGTTAGGGTTTGGTGATCCTTAAACTCTGGAGCCTAATGTGGAGCACGGTTACAAAGGGCATTCCAAAGGGGATGCGTAACTGCACCAAGAAGCCAGCCACAACAACTTTTCTCTTGGGGCACAGTGGGTCTGGTGTGAAGGTGCAGCCTCGCCAGAAAACAAAGCTAGGGTTAGGGTTAGGGTTAGGATTAGGGTTAGGAGATCCATGAAGTCTGGAGCCTAATGTGCAATCCGGTTACAAAGGGCATGCTTAAGGGGATGCGTAGCTGCACCAAGATGCCAGCCACGACAACTTTTCTCTTGGGGCCACAGTGGGTCTGGTGGGAGGGTGCAGACACAGTAGGAAAGACGGCTAGGGTTAGGGTTAGGGTTAGGGTTAGGAGATCCATGACGTCTGGAGCCTAATGTGGAGCAAGGTTACAAAGGGCATGCATAGGGGGATGCGTAGCTGCACCAAGAAGCCTGCCACGACAACTCTTGTCTTGGGGTCACAGTAGGTCTGGTGTCAGGGTACAGCCATGGCAGGAAAGAGGGCTAGGGTTAGGGTTAGGGTTAGGCTTAGGGTTAGGAGATCTATGAAGTCTGGAGCCTACTGTGCACTCCGGTTACAAAGGACATGCCAAAGGGGATGTGTAGCTGCACCAAGATGCCAGCCACAACAACTTTTCTCTTGGGGCCACAGTGGGTCTGGTGTGAGGGTATAGCCATGCCAGAAAACAGGGCTAGGGTTAGGGTTAGGGTTAGGGTTAGGAGATCCATGAAGTCTGGAGCCCAGTGTGGAGCAAGGTTACAAAGGGCATGCCAAAGGGGATGCGTAACTGCACCAAGATGCCAGCCACAACAACTTTTCTCTTGGGGCACAGTGGGTCTGGTGTGAAGGTGCAGCCTTGCCAGAAAACACAGCTAGGGTTAGGGTTAGGGTTAGGGTTAGGGTTAGAGTTAGGAGATCCATAAAGTCTGGAGCCTAAAGTGGAGCAAGGTTACAAAGGGCATGCCAAAGGGGATGCGTAGCTGCACCAAGATGCCAGCCACGACAACTTTTGTCTTGGGGCCACAGTGGGTCTGGTGTGACGGTACAGCCATGCCAGAAAACACAGCTAGGGTTAGAGTTACGGTTATGGTTAGCCTTTGATGATCCTTAAACTCTGGAGCCTAGTGTGCACTCCGGGTACAACGAGCATGCCAAAGGGGATGCGTAGCTGCACCAAGAAGCCTGCCACTTCAACTTTTCTCTTGGGGCCACAGTGGGTCTGGTGTGAGGGTGCAGCCATGGCAGGAAAGAGGGCTAGGGTTAGGGTTAGGGTTAGGGTTAGGGTTAGGGTTAGGAGATCCATAAAGTCTGGAGCCTAATGTGGAGCAAGGTTACAAAGGGCATGCCAAAGGTGATGCGTAGCTGCACCAAGATGCCAGCCATGACAACCTTTCTCTTGAGGGCACAGTGGGTCTGGTGGGAGGGTGCAGCCTCGCCAGAAAACACAGCTAGGGTTAGGGTTAGGTTTAGGGTTTGGGTTAGGGTTAGGGTTAGGAGATCCATGACGTCTGGAGCCTAATGTGAAGCAAGGTTACAAAGGGCATGCCAAAGGGGATGCGTAGCTGCACCAAGATGCCAGCCATGACAACTTTTCTCTTGGGGCCACAGTGGGTCTGGTGGGAGGGTGCAGACACAGTAGGAAAGAGGGCTAGGTTTAGGGTTAGGGTTAGGGTTAGGAGATCCATGAAGTCTGGAGCCTAATGTGCACTCCGGTTACAAAGGGCATGCCAAAGGGGATGCGTAGCTGCACCAAGAAGCCTGCCACGACAACTTTTGTCTTGGGGTCACAGTGGGTCTGGTGGGAGGGTGCAGCCATGGCAGGAAAGAGGGTTAGGGTTAGGGTTAGGGTTAGGTTTAGGAGATCCATAAGGTCTGGAGCCTAATGTGGAGCAAGGTTACAAAGGGCATGCCAAAGAGGATGCGTAGCTGCACTAAGATGCCAGCCACGACAACTTTTCTCTTGGGGTCACAGTGGGTCTGGTGTGAGGGTATAGCCATGCCAGAAAACACGGCTAGTGTTAGGGTTAGGGTTAGGGTTAGGGTTAGGAGATCCATGAAGTCTGGAGCCTAATTTGTAGCAAGGTTACAAAGGGCATGCCAAAGGGGATGCGTAACTGCACCAAGATGCCAGCCACAACAACTTTTCTCTTGGGGCACAGTGGGTCTGGTGTGAAGGTGCAGCCTCGCCAGAAAACAAAGCTAGGGTTAGGGTTAGGGTTGGGGTTAGGGTTAGGGTTAGGAGATCCATAAAGTCTGGAGCCTAATGTGGAGCAAGGTTACAAAGGGCATGCCAAAGGGGATGCGTAGCTGCACCAAGATGCCAGCCACGACAACTTTTGTCTTGGGGCCACAGTGGGTCTGGTGGGACGGTGCAGACACAGTAGGAGAGACGGCTAGGGTTAGGGTTAGGGTTAGGGTTAGGAGATCCATGAAGTCTGGAGCCTAATGTGGAGCAAGGTTACAAAGGGCATGCCAAAGGGGATGCGTAGCTGCACCAAGATGCCAGCCACGACAACTTTTCTCTTGGGGCCACAGTGGGTCTGGTGGGAGGGTGCAGACACAGTAGGAAAAACGGCTAGGGTTAGTGTTAGGGTTAGGGTTAGGAGATCCATGAAGTCTGGAGGCTAATGTGGAGCAAGGTTACAAAGGGCATGCCAAAGGGGATGTGTAGCTGCACCAAGATGCCAGCCACAACAACTTTTCTCTTGGGGCCACAGTGGGTCTGGTGGGAGGGTGCTGCCTCGCCAGAAAACACGGCTAGGGTTAGGGTTAGGGTTAGGATTAGGGTTAGGAGATCCATGAAGTCTGGAGCCCTGTGTGGAGCAAGGTTACAAAGGGCATGCCAAAGGGGATGCATAGCTGCACTAAGATGCCAGCCACGACAACTTTTCTCTTGGGGCCACAGTGGGTCTGGTGGGATGGTACAGCCATGCCAGAAAACACAGCTAGGGTTAGGATTACGGTTATGGTTAGGGTTTGGTGATCCTTAAACTCTGGAGCCTAGTGTGCACTCCGGGTACAACGAGCATGCCAAAGGGGATGCGTAGCTGCACCAAGATGCCAGCCACGAAAACTTTTCTCTTGGGGGCACAGTGGGTCTGGTGTGAGGGTGAAGCCATGTCAGGAAACACGGCTACGGTTAGGGTTAGGGTTAGGGTTAGGAGATCCATGACGTCTGGAGCCTAATGTGCACTCCGGGTACAAAGGGCATGCCAAAGGGGATGCGTAGCTGCACCAAGAAGCCTGCCACAACAACTTTTCTCTTGGGGCACAGTGGGTCTGGTGGGAGGGTGCCGACACAGTAGGAAAGAGGGCTACGGTTAGGGTTAGGGTTAGGGTAAGCAGATCCATGAAGTCTGGAGCCTAATGTGCACTCCGGTTACAAAGGGCATGCCAAAGGGGATGCGTAGCTGCACCAAGAAGCCTGCCACGACAACTTTTGTCTTGGGGTCACAGTGGGTCTGGTGTGAGGGTGCAGCCATGGCAGGAAAGAGGGCTAGGGTTAGGGTTAGGGTTAGGGTTAGGGTTAGGAGATCCATGACGGTTAGAGCCTAATGTGGAGCAAGGTTACAAAGGGCATGCCAAAGGGGATGCGTAGCTGCACCAAGATGCCAGCCACGACAACTTTTCTCTTGGGGCCACAGTGGGTCTGGTGGGAGGGTGCAGACACAGTAGGAAAGAGGGCTACGGTTAGGGTTAGGGTTAGGGTTAGGAGATCCATGAAGTCTGGAGCCTAATGTGCACTCCGGTTACAAAGGGCATGCCAAAGGGGATGCGTAGCTGCACCAAGAAGCCTGCCACGACAACTTTTGTCTTGGGGTCACAGTGGGTCTGGTGTGAGGGTGCAGCCATGGCAGGAAAGAGGGCTAGGGTTAGGGTTAGGGTTAGGGTTAGGGTTAGGAGATCTATGAAGTATGGAGCCCAGTGTGCACTCTGGTTACAAAGGGCATGCCAAAGGGGATGTGTAGCTGCACCAAGATGCCAGCCACAACAACTTTTCTCTTGGGGTCACAGTGGGTCTGGTGGGAGGGTCCTGCCTCGCCAGAAAACACGGCTAGGGTTAGGGTTAGGGTTAGGATTAGGGTTAGGAGATCCATGAAGTCTGGAGCCCTGTGTGGAGCAAGGTTACAAAGGGCATGCCAAAGGGGATGCATAGCTGCACTAAGATGCCAGCCACAACAACTTTTCTCTTGGGGCCACAGTGGGTCTGGTGGGATGGTACAGCCATGCCAGAAAACACAGCTAGGGTTAGGATTACGGTTATGGTTAGGGTTTGGTGATCCTTAAACTCTGGAGCCTAGTGTGCACTCCGGGTACAAAGAGCATGCCAAAGGGGATGCGTAGCTGCACCAAGATGCCAGCCACGAAAACTTTTCTCTTGGGGGCACAGTGGGTCTGGTGTGAGGGTGAAGATTCGCCAGAAAACACGGCTACGGTTAGGGTTAGGGTTAGGGTTAGGGTTAGGGTTAGGAGATCCATGACGTCTGGAGCCTAATGTGGAGCAAGGTTACAAAGGGCATGCCAAAGGGGATGCGTAGCTGCACCAAGATGCCAGCCACAACAACTTTTCTCTTGGGGCACAGTGGGTCTGGTGGGAGGGTGCCGACACAGTAGGAAAGAGGGCTACGGTTAGGGTTAGGGTTAGGGTAAGCAGATCCATGAAGTCTGGAGCCTAATGTGCACTCCTGTTACAAAGGGCATGCCAAAGGGGATGCGTAGCTGCACCAAGAAGCCTGCCACGACAACTTTTGTCTTGGGGTCACAGTGGGTCTGGTGTGAGGGTGCAGCCATGGCAGGAAAGTGGGCTAGGGTTAGGGTTAGGGTTAGGGTTAGGGTTAGGGTTAGGAGATCCCTAAAGTCTGGAGTCTAATGTGGAGCAAGGTTAGAAAGGGCATGCCAAAGGGGATGCGTAGCTGCACCAAGATGCCAGCCACAACAACTTTTCTCTTGGGGCCACAGTGGGTCTGGTGGGAGGGTGCAGACACAGTAGGAAAGACGGCTAGGGTTAGGGTTAGGGTTAGGGTTAACGTTTGGTCATCGTTAAACTCTTTAGTCTAGTGTGCACTCCGGGTACAACGAGCATGCCAAAGGGGATGCGTAGCTGCACCAAGATGCCAGCCACGACAACTTTTCTCTTGGGGCCACAGTGGGTCTGGTGTGAGGGTGAAGCCTCGCCAGAAAACACGGCTAGGGTTAGGGTTAGGGTTAGGTTTAGGGTTAGGAGATCCATGACGTCTGGAGCCTAATGTGGAGCAAGGTTACAAAGGGCATGCCAAAGGGAATGCGTAGCTGCACCAAGATGCCAGCCACAACAACTTTTCTCTTGGGGCACAGTGGGTCTGGTGGGAGGGTGCCGACACAGTAGGAAAGAGGGCTACGGTTAGGGTTAGGGTTAGGGTAAGCAGATCCATGAAGTCTGGAGCCTAATGTGCACTCCGGTTACAAAGGGCATGCCAAAGGGGATGCGTAGCTGCACCAAGAAGCCTGCCACGACAACTTTTGTCTTGGGGTCACAGTGGGTCTGGTGTGAGGGTGCAGCCATGGCAGGAAAGTGGGTTAGGGTTAGGGTTAGGGTTAGGGTTAGGAGATCCCTAAAGTCTGGAGTCTAATGTGGAGCAAGGTTAGAAAGGGCATGCCAAAGGGGATGCGTAGCTGCACCAAGATGCCAGCCACAACAACTTTTCTCTTGGGGCCACAGTGGGTCTGGTGGGAGGGTGCAGACACAGTAGGAAAGACGGCTAGGGTTAGGGTTAGGGTTAGGGTTAACGTTTGGTGATCCTTAAACTCTTTAGTCTAGTGTGCACTCCGGGTACAACGAGCATGCCAAAGGGGATGCGTAGCTGCACCAAGATGCCAGCCACGACAACTTTTCTCTTGGGGCCACAGTGGGTCTGGTGTGAGGGTGAAGCCTCGCCAGAAAACACGGCTAGGGTTAGGGTTAGGGTTAGGGTTAGGGTTAGGAGATCCATGACGTCTGGAGCCTAATGTGGAGCAAGGTTACAAAGGGCATGCCAAAGGGGATGCGTAGCTGCACCAAGATGCCAGCCACAACAACTTTTCTCTTGGGGCACAGTGGGTCTGGTGTGAAGGTGCAGCCTCGCCAGAAAACAAAGCTAGGGTTAGGGTTAGGGTTAGGATTAGGGTTAGGGTTAGGAGATCCATGACGTCTGGAGCCTAATGTGGAGCAAGGTTACAAAGGGCATGCCAAAGGGGATGCGTAGCTGCACCAAGATGCCAGCCACAGCAACTTTTCTCTTGGGGCCACAGTGGGTCTGGTGGGAGGGTGCAGACACAGTAGGAAAGAGGGCTACGGTTAGGGTTAGGGTTAGGGTAAGGAGATCCATGAAGTCTGGAGCCCTGTGTGGAGCAAGGTTACAAAGGGCATGCCAAAGGGGATGCATAGCTGCACTAAGATGCCAGCCACGACAACTTTCCTCTTGGGGCCACAGTGGGTCTGGTGGGATGGTACAGCCATGCCAGAAAAAGCAGCTAGGGTTAGGATTACGGTTATGGTTAGGGTTTGGTGATCCTTAAACTCTGGAGCCTAGTGTGCACTCCGGGTACAACGAGCATGCCAAAGGGGATGCGTAGCTGCACCAAGATGCCAGCCACGAAAACTTTTCTCTTGGGGGCACAGTGGGTCTGGTGGGAGGGTCCTGCCTCGCCAGAAAACACGGCTAGGGTTAGGGTTAGGGTTAGGGTTAGGGTTAGGGTTAGGAGATCCATGACGTCTGGAGCCTAATGTGGAGCAAGGTTACAAAGGGCATGCCAAAGGGGATGCGTAGCTGCACCAAGATGCCAGCCACAACAACTTTTCTCTTGGGGCACAGTGGGTCTGGTGGAAGGGTGCCGACACAGTAGGAAAGAGGGCTACGGTTAGGGTTAGGGTTAGGGTAAGCAGATCCATGAAGTCTGGAGCCTAATGTGCACTCCGGTTACAAAGGGCATGCCAAAGGGGATGCGTAGCTGCACCAAGAAGCCTGCCACGACAACTTTTGTCTTGGGGTCACAGTGGGTCTGGTGTGAGGGTGCAGCCATGGCAGGAAAGAGGGCTAGGGTTAGGGTTAGGGTTAGGGTTAGGGTTAGGAGATCTATGAAGTATGGAGCCCAGTGTGCACTCCGGTTACAAAGGGCATGCCAAAGGGGATGTGTAGCTGCACCAAGATGCCAGCCACAACAACTTTTCTCTTGGGGTCACAGTGGGTCTGGTGGGAGGGTCCTGCCTCGCCAGAAAACACGGCTAGGGTTAGGGTTAGGGTTAGGATTAGGGTTAGGAGATCCATGAAGTCTGGAGCCCTGTGTGGAGCAAGGTTACAAAGGGCATGCCAAAGGGGATGCGTAGCTGCACCAAGAAGCCTGCCACGACAATTTTTTCTTGGGGCTACAGTGGGTCTGGTGGGAGGGTGCAGACACAGTAGGAAAGAGGGCTAGGGTTAGGGTTAGGGTTAGGAGATCCATGAGTCTGGAGCCTAATGTGCACTTCGGTTACAAAGGGCATGCCAAGGCGGATGCGTAGCTGCACGAAGAAGCCTGCCACGACAACTTTTGTCTTGGGGTCACAGTGGGTCTGGTGTGAGGGTGCAACCATGGCAGGAAAGAGGGCTAGGGTTAGGGTTAGGGTTAGGGTTAGGAGATCCATGAAGTCTGGAGGCTAATGTGCACTCCGGTTACAAAGGGCATGCCAAAGGGGATGCGTAGCTGCACCAAGATGCCAGCCACGACAACTTTTGTCTTGGGGTCACAGTAGGTCTGGTGTGAGGGTGCAGCCATGGCAGGAAAGAGGGCTAGGGTTAGGGTTAGGGTTAGCGTTAGGGTTAGGAGATCTATGAAGTCTGGAGGCTAATGTGGAGCAAGGTTACAAAGGGCATGCCAAAGGGGATGCGTAGCTGCACCAAGATGCCAGCCACGACAACTTTTGTCTTGGGGCCACAGTGGGTCTGGTGGGAGGGTGCAGACACAGTAGGAAAGACGGCTAGGGTTAGGGTTAGGGTTAGGGTTAGGAGATCCATGAAGTCTGGAGGCTAATGTGGAGCAAGGTTACAAAGGGCATGCCAAAGGGGATGCGCAGCTGCACCAAGAAGCCTGCCACGACAACTCTTGTCTTGGGGTCACAGTGGGTCTGGTGTGAGGGTGCAGCCATGGCAGGAAAGAGGGCTAGGGTTAGGGTTAGGGTTATGGTTAGGGTTAGGAGATCCATAAAGTCTGGAGCCTAATGTGGAGCAAGGTTACAAAGGGCATGCCAAAGGGGATTCGTGACTGCACCAAGATGCCAGCCACAACAACTTTTCTCTTGGGGCACAGTGGGTCTGGTGTGAAGGTGCAGCCTCGCCAGAAAACAAAGCTAGGGTTAGGGTTAGGGTTAGGAGATTCATGAAGTCTGGAGCCCAGTGTGGAGCAAGGTTACAAATGGCATGCCAAAGGGGATGCATAGCTGCACTAAGATGCCAGCCACGACAACTTTTCTCTTGGGTCCACAGTGGGTCTGGTGGGATGGTACAGCCATGCCAGAAAACACAGCTAGGGTTAGGGTTACGGTTATGGTTAGGGTTTGGTGATCCTTAAACTCTGGAGCCTAGTGTGCACTTCGGGTACAACGAGCATGCCAAAGGGGATGCGTAGCTGCACCAAGATGCCAGCCACGAAAACTTTTCTCTTGGGGGCACAGTGGGTCTGGTGTGAGGGAGAAGCCTCGCCAGAAAACACGGCTAGGGTTAGGGTTAGGGTTAGGGTTAGGGTTAGGAGATCCATGACGTCTGGAGCCTAATGTGGAGCAAGGTTACAAATGGCATGCCAAAGGGGATGCGTAGCTGCACCAAGATGCCAGCCATGACAACTTTTCTCTTGGGGCACAGTGGGTCTGGTGGGAGGGTGCCGACACAGTAGGAAAGAGGGCTACGGTTAGGGTTAGGGTTAGGGTTAGGAGATCCATGAAGTCTGGAGCCTAATGTGGAGCAAGGTTACAAAGGGCATGCCAAAGGGGATGCGCAGCTGCACCAAGAAGCCTGCCACGACAACTTTTGTCTTGGGGTCACAGTGGGTCTGGTGTGAGGGTGCAGCCATGGCAGGAAAGAGGGCTAGGGTTAGGGTTAGGGTTAGGGTTAGGGTTAGGGTTAGGAGATCCATGAAGTCTGGAGGCTAATGTGGAGCAAGGTTACAAAGGGCATGCCAAAGGGGATGCGTAGCTGCACCAAGAAGCCTGCCACGACAACTTTTCTCATGGGGCCACAGTGGGTCTGGTGGGAGGGTGCAGACACAGTAGGAAAGAGGGCTAGGGTTAGGGTTAGGGTTAGGGTTAGGAGATCCATGAGTCTGGAGCCTAATGTGCACTTCGGTTACAAAGGGCATGCCAAGGCGGATGCGTAGCTGCACGAAGAAGCCTGCCACGACAACTTTTGTCTTGGGGTCACAGTGGGTCTGGTGTGAGGGTGCAGCCATGGCAGGAAAGAGGGCTAGGGTTAGGGTTAGGGTTAGGGTTAGGAGATCCATGAAGTCTGGAGCCTAATGTGCACTCCGGTTACAAAGGGCATGCCAAAGGGGATGCGTAGCTGCACCAAGATGCCAGCCACGACAACTTTTGTCTTGGGGTCACAGTAGGTCTGGTGTGAGGGTGCAGCCATGGCAGGAAAGAGGGCTAGGGTTAGGGTTAGGGTTAGCGTTAGGGTTAGGAGATCTATGAAGTCTGGAGGCTAATGTGGAGCAAGGTTACAAAGGGCATGCCAAAGGGGATGCGTAGCTGCACCAAGATGCCAGCCACGACAACTTTTGTCTTGGGGCCACAGTGGGTCTGGTGGGAGGGTGCCGACACAGTAGGAAAGAGGGCTACGGTTAGGGTTAGGGTTAGGGTTAGGAGATCCATGAAGTCTGGAGGCTAATGTGGAGCAAGGTTACAAAGGGCATGCCAAAGGGGATGCGTAGCTGCACCAAGATGCCAGCCACGACAACTTTTCTCTTGGGGCACAGTGGGTCTGGTGGGAGGGTGCCGACACAGTAGGAAAGAGGGCTACGGTTAGGGTTAGGGTTAGGGTAAGGAGATCCATGAAGTCTGGAGCCTAATGTGCACTCCGGTTACAAAGGGCATGCCAAAGGGGATGCGCAGCTGCACCAAGAAGCCAGCCACAACAACTTTTGTCTTGGGGTCACAGTGGGTCTGGTGTGAGGGTGCAGCCATGGCAGGAAAGAGGGCTAGGGTTAGGGTTAGGGTTAGGGTTAGGGTTTGGAGATCCATGACGTCTGGAGCCTAATGTGGAGCAAGGTTACAAAGGGCATGCCAAAGGGGATGCGTAGCTGCACCAAGATGCCAGCCACAACAACTTTTCTCTTGGGGCACAGTGGGTCTGGTGGGAGGGTGCCGACACAGTAGGAAAGAGGGCTATGGTTAGGGTTAGGGTAAGGGTAAGCAGATCCATGAAGTCTGGAGCCTAATGTGCACTCCGGTTACAAAGGGCATGCCAAAGGGGATGCGTAGCTGCACCAAGAAGCCTGCCACGACAGCTTTTGTCTTGGGGTCACAGTGGGTCTGGTGTGAGGGTGCAGCCATGGCAGGAAAGAGGGCTAGGGTTAGGGTTAGGGTTAGGGTTAGGGTTAGGAGATCCATAAAGTCTGGAGCCTAATGTGGAGCAAGGTTACAAAGGGCATGCCAAAGGGGATGCGTAGCTGCACCAAGATGCCAGCCACAACAACTTTTCTCTTGGGGCACAGTGGGTCTGGTGTGAAGGTGCAGCCTCGCCAGAAAACAAAGCTAGGGTTAGGGTTAGGGTTAGGGTTAGGGTTAGGAGATCCATAAAGTCTGGAGCCTAATGTGGAGCAAGGTTACAAAGGGCATGCCAAAGGGGATGCGTAGCTGCACCAAGAAGCCTGCCACGACAACTTTTGTCTTGGGGTCACAGTGGGTCTGGTGTGAGGGTGCAGCCATGGCAGGAAAGAGGGCTAGGGTTAGGGTTAGGGTTAGGGTTAGGTTTAGGAGATCTATGAAGTCTGGAGCCTAGTGTGCACTCCGGTTACAAAGGGCATGCCAAAGGGGATGCGTAGCTGCACCAAGATGCCAGCCACAACAACTTTTCTCTTGGGGCCACAGTGGGTCTGGTGGGAGGGTGCTGCCTCGCCAGAAAACACGGCTAGGGTTAGGGTTAGGGTTAGGATTAGGGGTAGGAGATCCATGAAGTCTGGAGCCCAGTGTGGAGCAAGGTTACAAAGGGCATGCCAAAGAGGATGCGTAGCTGCACCAAGATGCCAGCCACAACAACTTTTCTCTTGGGGCCACAGTGGGTCTGGTGGGAGGGTGCCGAGACAGTAGGAAAGAGGGCTAGGGTTAGGGTTAGGGTTAGGGTTAGGAGATCCATGAAGTCTGGAGCCTAATGTGCACTCCGGTTACAAAGTGCATGCCAAAGGGGATGCGTAGCTGCACCAAGAAGCCTGCCACGACAACTTTTGTCTTGGGGTCACAGTGGGTCTGGTGTGAGGGTGCAGCCATGGCAGGAAAGAGGGCTAGGGTTAGGGTTAGGGTTAGGGTTAGGGTTAGGAGATCCATGAAGTCTGGAGGCTAATGTGGAGCAAGGTTACAAAGGGCATGCCAAAGGGGATGCGTAGCTGCACCAAGAAGCCTGCCACAACAACTTTTGTCTTGGGGCCACAGTGGGTCTGGTGGGAGGGTGCAGACACAGTAGGAAAGAGGGCTAGGGTTAGGGTTAGGGTTAGGAGATCCATGAAGTCTGGAGCCTAATGTGCACTCCGGTTACAAAGTGCATGCCAAAGGGGATGCGTAGCTGCACCAAGAAGCCTGCCACGACAACTTTTGTCTTGGGGTCACAGTGGGTCTGGTGGGAGGGTGCAGCCATGGCAGGAAAGAGGGCTAGGGTTAGGGTTAGGGTTAGGGTTAGGGTTAGGAGATCCATGAAGTCCGGAGGCTAATGTGGAGCAAGGTTACAAAGGGCATGCCAAAGGGGATGCGTAGCTGCACCAAGAAGCCTGCCACAACAACTTTTGTCTTGGGGCCACAGTGGGTCTAGTGGGAGGGTGCAGACACAGTAGGAAAGAGGGCTAGGGTTAGGGTTAGGGTTAGGAGATCCATGAGTCTGGAGCCTAATGTGCACTTCGGTTACAAAGGGCATGCCAAGGCGGATGCGTAGCTGCACGAAGAAGCCTGCCACGACAACTTTTGTCTTGGGGTCACAGTGGGTCTGGTGTGAGGGTGCAACCATGGCAGGAAAGAGGGCTAGGGTTAGAGTTAGGGTTAGGGTTAGGAGATCCATGAAGTCTGGAGCCTAATGTGCACTCCGGTTACAAAGGGCATGCCAAAGGGGATGCGTAGCTGCACCAAGATGCCAGCCACGACAACTTTTGTCTTGGGGTCACAGTAGGTCTGGTGTGAGGGTGCAGCCATGGCAGGAAAGAGGGCTAGGGTTAGGGTTAGGGTTAGCGTTAGGGTTAGGAGATCCATAAAGTCTGGAGCCTAATGTGGAGCAAGGTTACAAAGGGCATGCCAAAGGGGATGCGTAGCTGCACCAAGATGCCAGCCACGACAACTTTTGTCTTGGGGCCACAGTGGGTCTGGTGGGAGGGTGCAGACACAGTAGGAAAGACGGCTAGGGTTAGGGTTAGGGTTAGGGTTAGCGTTTGGTGATCCTTAAACTCTTTAGTCTAGTGTGCACTCCGGGTACAACGAGCATGCCAAAGGGGATGCGTAGCTGCACCAAGATGCCAGCCACGACAACTTTTCTCTTGGGGCCACAGTGGGTCTGGTGTTAGGGTGAAGCCTCGCCAGAAAACACGGCTAGGGTTAGGGTTAGGGTTAGGGTTAGGGTTAGGAGATCCATGACGTCTGGAGCCTAATGTGGAGCAAGGTTACAAAGGGCATGCCAAAGGGGATGCGTAGCTGCACCAAGATGCCAGCCATGACAACTTTTCTCTTGGGGCACAGTGGGTCTGGTGGGAGGGTGCCGACACAGTAGGAAAGAGGGCTAGGGTTAGGGTTAGGGTTAGGGTTAGGAGATCCATGAGTCTGGAGCCTAATGTGCACTTCGGTTAGAAAGGGCATGCCAAGGCGGATGCGTAGCTGCACGAAGAAGCCTGCCACGACAACTTTTGTCTTGGGGTCACAGTGGGTCTGGTGTGAGGGTGCAGCCATGGCAGGAAAGAGGGCTAGGGTTAGGGTTAGGGTTAGGGTTAGGAGATCCATGAAGTCTGGAGCCTAATGTGCACTCCGGTTACAAAGGGCATGCCAAAGGGGATGCGTAGCTGCACCAAGAAGCCTGCCACGACAACTTTTGTCTTGGGGTCACAGTGGGTCTGGTGTGAGGGTGCAGCCATGGCAGGAAAGAGGGCTAGGGTTAGGGTTAGGGTTAGGGTTAGGTTTAGGAGATCTATGAAGTCTGGAGCCTAGTGTGCACTCCGGTTACAAAGGGCATGCCAAAGGGGATGCGTAGCTGCACCAAGATGCCAGCCACAACAACTTTTCTCTTGGGGCCACAGTGGGTCTGGTGGGAGGGTGCTGCCTCGCCAGAAAACACGGCTAGGGTTAGGGTTAGGGTTAGGATTAGGGGTAGGAGATCCATGAAGTCTGGAGCCCAGTGTGGAGCAAGGTTACAAAGGGCATGCCAAAGAGGATGCGTAGCTGCACCAAGATGCCAGCCACAACAACTTTTCTCTTGGGGCCACAGTGGGTCTGGTGGGAGGGTGCCGAGACAGTAGGAAAGAGGGCTAGGGTTAGGGTTAGGGTTAGGGTTAGGAGATCCATGAAGTCTGGAGCCTAATGTGCACTCCGGTTACAAAGTGCATGCCAAAGGGGATGCGTAGCTGCACCAAGAAGCCTGCCACGACAACTTTTGTCTTGGGGTCACAGTGGGTCTGGTGTGAGGGTGCAGCCATGGCAGGAAAGAGGGCTAGGGTTAGGGTTAGGGTTAGGGTTAGGGTTAGGAGATCCATGAAGTCTGGAGGCTAATGTGGAGCAAGGTTACAAAGGGCATGCCAAAGGGGATGCGTAGCTGCACCAAGAAGCCTGCAACAACAACTTTTGTCTTGGGGCCACAGTGGGTCTGGTGGGAGGGTGCAGACACAGTAGGAAAGAGGGCTAGGGTTAGGGTTAGGGTTAGGAGATCCATGAAGTCTGGAGCCTAATGTGCACTCCGGTTACAAAGTGCATGCCAAAGGGGATGCGTAGCTGCACCAAGAAGCCTGCCACGACAACTTTTGTCTTGGGGTCACAGTGGGTCTGGTGTGAGGGTGCAGCCATGGCAGGAAAGAGGGCTAGGGTTAGGGTTAGGGTTAGGGTTAGGGTTAGGAGATCCATGAAGTCCGGAGGCTAATGTGGAGCAAGGTTACAAAGGGCATGCCAAAGGGGATGCGTAGCTGCACCAAGAAGCCTGCCACAACAACTTTTGTCTTGGGGCCACAGTGGGTCTGGTGGGAGGGTGCAGACACAGTAGGAAAGAGGGCTAGGGTTAGGGTTAGGGTTAGGAGATCCATGAGTCTGGAGCCTAATGTGCACTTCGGTTACAAAGGGCATGCCAAGGCGGATGCGTAGCTGCACGAAGAAGCCTGCCACGACAACTTTTGTCTTGGGGTCACAATGGGTCTGGTGTGAGGGTGCAACCATGGCAGGAAAGAGGGCTAGGGTTAGGGTTAGGGTTAGGGTTAGGAGATCCATGAAGTCTGGAGCCTAATGTGCACTCCGGTTACAAAGGGCATGCCAAAGGGGATGCGTAGCTGCACCAAGATGCCAGCCACGACAACTTTTGTCTTGGGGTCACAGTAGGTCTGGTGTGAGGGTGCAGCCATGGCAGGAAAGAGGGCTAGGGTTAGGGTTAGGGTTAGCGTTAGGGTTAGGAGATCTATGAAGTCTGGAGCCTAATGTGGAGCAAGGTTACAAAGGGCATGCCAAAGGGGATGCGCAGCTGCACCAAGATGCCAGCCACGACAACTTTTGTCTTGGGGCCATAGTCGGTCTGGTGGGAGGGTGCCGACACAGTAGGAAAGAGGGCTAGGGTTAGGGTTAGGGTTAGGGTTAGGAGATCCATGAAGTCTGGAGCCTAATGTGCACTCCGGTTACAAAGGGCATGCCAAAGGGGATGCGTAGCTGCACCAAGAAGCCTGCTACGACAACTTTTGTCTTGGGGTCACAGTGGGTCTGGTGGGAGGGTGCAGCCATGGCAGGAAAGAGGGCTAGGGTTAGGGTTAGGGTTAGGGTTAGGGTTAGGAGATCCATGAAGTCTGGAGCCTAATGTGGAGCAAGGTTACAAAGGGCATGCCAAAGGGGATGCGTAGCTGCACCAAGAAGCCTGCCACGACAACTTTTCTCATGGGGCCACAGTGGGTCTGGTGGGAGGGTGCAGACACAGTAGGAAAGAGGGCTAGGGTTAGGGTTAGGGTTAGGGTTAGGAGATCCATGAGTCTGGAGCCTAATGTGCACTTCGGTTACAAAGGGCATGCCAAGGCGGATGCGTAGCTGCACGAAGAAGCCTGCCACGACAACTTTTGTCTTGGGGTCACAGTGGGTCTGGTGTGAGGGTGCAGCCATGGCAGGAAAGAGGGCTAGGGTTAGGGTTAGGGTTAGGGTTAGGAGATCCATGAAGTCTGGAGGCTAATGTGGAGCAAGGTTACAAAGGGCATGCCAAAGGGGATGCGTAGCTGCACCAAGATGCCAGCCACGACAACTTTTCTCTTGGGGCACAGTGGGTCTGGTGTGAAGGTGCAGCCTCGCCAGAAAACAAAGCTAGGGTTAGGGTTAGGGTTAGGAGATCCATGAAGTCTGGAGCCCAGTGTGGAGCAAGGTTACAAAGGGCATGCCAAAGGGGATGCATAGCTGCACTAAGATGCCAGCCACGACAACTTTTCTCTTGGGGCCACAGTGGGTCTGGTGGGATGGTACAGCCATGCCAGAAAACACAGCTAGGGTTAGGGTTACGGTTATGGTTAGGGTTTGGTGATCCTTAAACTCTGGAGCCTAGTGTGCACTTCGGGTACAACGAGCATGCCAAAGGGGATGCGTAGCTGCACCAAGATGCCAGCCACGAAAACTTTTCTCTTGGGGGCACAGTGGGTCTGGTGTGAGGGAGAAGCCTCGCCAGAAAACACGGCTAGGGTTAGGGTTAGGGTTAGGGTTAGGGTTAGGAGATCCATGACGTCTGGAGCCTAATGTGGAGCAAGGTTACAAAGGGCATGCCAAAGGGGATGCGTAGCTGCACCAAGATGCCAGCCACGACAACTTTTGTCTTGGGGCCATAGTGGGTCTGGTGGGAGGGTGCAGACACAGTAGGAAAGACGGCTAGGGTTAGGGTTAGGGTTAGGGTTAGGAGATCCATGAAGTCTGGAGCCTAATGTGCACTCCGGTTACAAAGGGCATGCCAAAGGGGATGCGTAGCTGCACCAAGATGCCAGCCACAACAACTTTTGTCTTGGGGTCACAGTGGGTCTTGTGGGAGGGTGCAGCCATGGCAGGAAAGAGGGCTAGGGTTAGGGTTAGGGTTAGGGTTAGGGTTAGGAGATCTATGAAGTCTGGAGGCTAATGTGGAGCAAGGTTACAAAGGGCATGCCAAAGGGGATGCGTAGCTGCACCAAGATGCCAGCCACGACAACTTTTGTCTTGGGGCCATAGTGGGTCTGGTGGGAGGGTGCAGACACAGTAGGAAAGACGGCTAGGGTTAGGGTCAGGGTTAGGGTTAGGAGATCCATGAAGTCTGGAGGCTAATGTGGAGCAAGGTTACAAAGGGCATGCCAAAGGGGATGCGTAGCTGCACCAAGATGCCAGCCACGACAACTTTTCTCTTGGGGCACAGTGGGTCTGGTGGGAGGGTGCCGACACAGTAGGAAAGAGGGCTACGGTTAGGGTTAGGGTTAGGGTAAGGAGATCCATGAAGTCTGGAGCCTAATGTGCACTCCGGTTACAAAGGGCATGCCAAAGGGGATGCGTAGCTGCACCAAGAAGCCTGCCACGACAACTTTTGTCTTGGGGTCACAGTGGGTCTGGTGGGAGGGTGCAGCCATGGCAGGAAAGAGGGCTAGGGTTAGGGTTAGGGTTAGGGTTAGGGTTAGGAGATCCATGAAGTCTGGAGGCTAATGTGGAGCAAGGTTACAAAGGGCATGCCAAAGGGGATGCGTAGCTGCACCAAGAAGCCTGCCACGACAACTTTTCTCATGGGGCCACAGTGGGTCTGGTGGGAGGGTGCAGACACAGTAGGAAAGAGGGCTAGGGTTAGGGTTAGGGTTAGGGTTAGGAGATCCATGAGTCTGGAGAATAATGTGCACTTCGGTTACAAAGGGCATGCCAAGGCGGATGCGTAGCTGCACGAAGAAGCCTGCCACGACAACTTTTGTCTTGGGGTCACAGTGGGTCTGGTGTGAGGGTGCAGCCATGGCAGGAAAGAGGGCTAGGGTTAGGGTTAGGGTTAGGGTTAGGAGATCCATGAAGTCTGGAGCCTAATGTGCACTCCGGTTACAAAGGGCATGCCAAAGGGGATGCGCAGCTGCACCAAGATGCCAGCCACGACAACTTTTGTCTTGGGGTCACAGTAGGTCTGGTGTGAGGGTGCAGCCATGGCAGGAAAGAGGGCTAGGGTTAGGGTTAGGGTTAGCGTTAGGGTTAGGAGATCTATGAAGTCTGGAGGCTAATGTGGAGCAAGGTTACAAAGGGCATGCCAAAGGGGATGCGTAGCTGCACCAAGATGCCAGCCACGACAACTTTTCTCTTGGGGCCACAGTGGGTCTGGTGGGAGGGTGCAGACACAGTAGGAAAGACGGCTAGGGTTAGGGTTAGGGTTAGGGTTAGGAGATCCATGAAGTCTGGAGCCTAATGTGGAGCAAGGTTACAAAGCGCATGCCAAAGGGGATGCGTAGCTGCACCAAGAAGCCTGCCACGACAACTTTTGTCTTGGGGTCACAGTGGGTCTGGTGTGAGGGTGCAGCCATGTCAGGAAAGAGGGCTAGGGTTAGGGTTAGGGTTAGCGTTAGGAGATCCATGAAGTCTGGAGCCTAATGTGCACTCCGGTTACAAAGGGCATGCCAAAGGGGATGCGTAGCTGCACCAAGATGCCAGCCACGACAACTTTTGTCTTGGGGTCACAGTGGGTCTGGTGGGAGGGTGCAGCCATGGCAGGAAAGAGGGCTAGGGTTAGGGTTAGGGTTAGCGTTAGGGTTAGGAGATCTATGAAGTCTGGAGGCTAATGTGGAGCAAGGTTACAAAGGGCATGCCAAAGGGGATGCGTAGCTGCACCAAGATGCCAGCCACGACAACTTTTCTCTTGGGGCCACAGTGGGTCTGGTGGGAGGGTGCAGACACAGTAGGAAAGACGGCTAGGGTTAGGGTTAGGGTTAGGGTTAGGAGATCCATGAAGTCTGTAGCCTAATGTGCACTCCGGTTACAAAGGGCATGCCAAAGGGGATGCGCAGCTGCACCAAGAAGCCTGCCACGACAACTTTTGTCTTGGGGTCACAGTGGGTCTGGTGTGAGGGTGCAGCCATGGCAGGAAAGAGGGCTAGGGTTAGGGTTAGGGTTAGGGTTAGGGTTAGGAGATCCATAAAGTCTGGAGCCTAATGTGGAGCAAGGTTACAAAGGGCATGCCAAAGGGGATGCATAGCTGCACTAAGATGCCAGCCACGACAACTTTTCTCTTGGGGCCACAGTGGGTCTGGTGGGATGGTACAGCCATGCCAGAAAACACAGCTAGGGTTAGGGTTACGGTTATGGTTAGGGTTTGGTGATCCTTAAACTCTGGAGCCTAGTGTGCACTTCGGGTACAACGAGCATGCCAAAGGGGATGCGTAGCTGCACCAAGATGCCAGCCACGAAAACTTTTCTCTTGGGGGCACAGTTGGTCTGGTGTGAGGGAGAAGCCTCGCCAGAAAACACGGCTAGGGTTAGGGTTAGGGTTAGGGTTAGGGTTAGGAGATCTATGAAGTCTGGAGGCTAATGTGGAGCAAGGTTACAAAGGGCATGCCAAAGGGGATGCGTAGCTGCACCAAGATGCCAGCCACGACAACTTTTGTCTTGGGGCCATAGTGGGTCTGGTGGGAGGGTGCAGACACAGTAGGAAAGACGGCTAGGGTTAGGGTTAGGGTTAGGGTTAGGGTTAGGAGATCCATGAAGTCTGGAGGCTAATGTGGAGCAAGGTTACAAAGGGCATGCCAAAGGGGATGCGTAGCTGCACCAAGATGCCAGCCACGACAACTTTTCTCTTGGGGCACAGTGGGTCTGGTGGGAGGGTGCCGACACAGTAGGAAAGAGGGCTACGGTTAGGGTTAGGGTTAGGGTAAGGAGATCCATGAAGTCTGGAGCCTAATGTGCACTCCGGTTACAAAGGGCATGCCAAAGGGGATGCGCAGCTGCACCAAGAAGCCTGCCACGACAACTTTTGTCTTGGGGTCACAGTGGGTCTGGTGTGAGGGTGCAGCCATGGCAGGAAAGAGGGCTAGGGTTAGGGTTAGGGTTAGGGTTAGGGTTAGGAGATCCATAAAGTCTGGAGGCTAATGTGGAGCAAGGTTACAAAGGGCATGCCAAAGGGGATGCGTAACTGCACCAAGAAGCCAGCCACAACAACTTTTCTCTTGGGGCACAGTGGGTCTGGTGTGAAGGTGCAGCCTCGCCAGAAAACAAAGTTAGGGTTAGGGTTAAGGTTAGGATTAGGGTTAGGAGATCCATAAAGTCTGGAGCCTAATGTGGAGCAAGGTTACAAAGGGCATGCCAAAGGGGATGCGTAGCTGCACCAAGATGCCAGCCACGACAACTTTTGTCTTGGGGTCACAGTGGGTCTGGTGTGAGGGTGCAGCCATGGCAGGAAAGAGGGCTAGGGTTAGGGTTAGGGTTAGGGTTAGGGTTAGGAGATCTATGAAGTATGGAGCCTAGTTTGCACTCCGGATACAAAGGGCATGCCAAAGGGGATGTGTAGCTGCACCAAGATGCCAGCCACAACAACTTTTCTCTTGGGGCCACAGTGGGTCTGGTGGGAGGGTGCAGCCATGGCAGGAAAGAGGGCTACGGTTAGGGTTAGGGTTAGGGTTTGGAGATCCATGAAGTCTGGAGCATAATGTGCACTCCGGTTACAAAGGGCATGCCAAAGGGGATGCGCAGCTGCACCAAGAAGCCTGCCACGACAACTTTTGTCTTGGGGTCACAGTGGGTCTGGTGGGAGGGTGCAGCCATGGCAGGAAAGAGGGCTAGGGTTAGGGTTAGGGTTAGGGTTAGGGTTAGGAGATCCATAAAGTCTGGAGCCTAATGTGGAGCAAGGTTACAAAGGGCATGCCAAAGGGGATTCGTGACTGCACCAAGATGCCAGCCACAACAACTTTTCTCTTGGGGCACAGTGGGTCTGGTGTGAAGGTGCAGCCTCGCCAGAAAACAAAGCTAGGGTTAGGGTTAGGGTTAGGAGATCCATGAAGTCTGGAGCCCAGTGTGGAGCAAGGTTACAAAGGGCATGCCAAAGGGGATGCATAGCTGCACTAAGATGCCAGCCACGACAACTTTTCTCTTGGGGCCACAGTGGGTCTGGTGGGATGGTACAGCCATGCCAGAAAACACAGCTAGGGTTAGGGTTACGGTTATGGTTAGGGTTTGGTGATCCTTAAACTCTGGAGCCTAGTGTGCACTTCGGGTACAACGAGCATGCCAAAGGGGATGCGTAGCTGCACCAAGATGCCAGCCACGAAAACTTTTCTCTTGGGGGCACAGTTGGTCTGGTGTGAGGGAGAAGCCTCGCCAGAAAACACGGCTAGGGTTAGGGTTAGGGTTAGGGTTAGGGTTAGGAGATCCATGACGTCTGGAGCCTAATGTGGAGCAAGGTTACAAAGGGCATGCCAAAGGGGATGCGTAGCTGCACCAAGATGCCAGCCACGACAACTTTTGTCTTGGGGTCACAGTGGGTCTTGTGGGAGGGTGCAGCCATGGCAGGAAAGAGGGCTAGGGTTAGGGTTAGGGTTAGGGTTAGGGTTAGGAGATCTATGAAGTCTGGAGGCTAATGTGGAGCAAGGTTACAAAGGGCATGCCAAAGGGGATGCGTAGCTGCACCAAGATGCCAGCCACAACAACTTTTGTCTTGGGGCCATAGTGGGTCTGGTGGGAGGGTGCAGACACAGTAGGAAAGACGGCTACGGTTAGGCTTAGGGTTAGGGTTAGGGTTAGGAGATCCATGAAGTCTGGAGGCTAATGTGGAGCAAGGTTACAAAGGGCATGCCAAAGGGGATGCGTAGCTGCACCAAGATGCCAGCCACGAAAACTTTTCTCTTGGGGCACAGTGGGTCTCGTGTGAGGGTACAGCCATGCCAGAAAACACGGCTAGGGTTAGGGTTACGGTTATGGTTAGGGTTTGGTGATCCTTAAACTCTTTAGCCTAGTGTGCACTCCGGGTACAACGAGCATGCCAAAGGGGATGCGTAGCTGCACCAAGATGCCAGCCACGACAACTTTTGTCTTGGGGTCACAGTGGGTCTGGTGTGAGGGTGCAGCCATGGCAGGAAAGAGGGCTAGGGTTAGGGTTAGGGTTAGGGTTTGGAGATCCATGAAGTCTGGAGCCTAATGTGCACTCCGGTTACAAAGGGCATGCCAAAGGGGATGCGTAGCTGCACGAAGAAGCCTGCCACGACAACTTTTGTCTTGGGGTCACAGTAGGTCTGGTGTGAGGGTGCAGCCATGGCAGGAAAGAGGGCTAGGGTTAGGGTTAGGGTTAGGGTTAGGGTTAGGAGATCTATGAAGTCTGGAGCCTACTGTGCACTCCGGTTACAAAGGGCATGCCAAAGGGGATGTGTAGCTGCACCAAGATGCCAGCCACAACAACTTTTCTCTTGGGGCTACAGTGGGTCTGGTGTGAGGGCATAGCCATGCCAGAAAACAGGGCTAGGGTTAGGGTTAGGGTTAGGGTTAGGGTTAGGAGATCCACGACGTCTGGAGATAATGTGGAGCAAGGTTACAAAGCGCATGCCAAAGGGGATGCGTAGCTGCACCAAGATGCCAGCCACAACAACTTTTCTCTTGGGGCCACAGTGGGTCTGGTGGGAGGGTGCAGACACAGTAGGAAAGAGGGCTACGGTTAGGGTTAGGGTTAGGGTTAGGAGATCCATGAAGTCTGGAGGCTAATGTGGAGCAAGGTTACAAAGGGCATGCCAAAGGGGATGCGTAGCTGCACCAAGAAGCCTGCCACGACAACTTTTCTCATGGGGCCACAGTGGGTCTGGTGGGAGGGTGCAGACACAGTAGGAAAGAGGGCTAGGGTTAGGGTTAGGGTTAGGGTTAGGAGATCCATGAGTCTGGAGCCTAATGTGCACTTCGGTTACAAAGGGCATGCCAAGGCGGATGCGTAGCTGCACGAAGAAGCCTGCCACGACAACTTTTGTCTTGGGGTCACAGTGGGTCTGGTGTGAGGGTGCAGCCATGTCAGGAAAGAGGGCTAGGGTTAGGGTTAGGGTTAGGGTTAGGAGATCCATGAAGTCTGGAGCCTAATGTGCACTCCGGTTACAAAGGGCATGCCAAAGGGGATGCGTAGCTGCACCAAGATGCCAGCCACGACAACTTTTCTCTTGGGGCCACAGTGGGTCTGGTGGGATGGTGCAGCCATGGCAGGAAAGAGGGCTAGGGTTAGGGTTAGGGTTAGCGTTAGGGTTAGGAGATCTATGAAGTCTGGAGGCTAATGTGGAGCAAGGTTACAAAGGGCATGCCAAAGGGGATGCGTAGCTGCACCAAGATGCCAGCCACGACAACTTTTCTCTTGGGGCCACAGTGGGTCTGGTGGGAGGGTGCAGACACAGTAGGAAAGACGGCTAGGGTTAGGGTTAGGGTTAGGGTTAGGAGATCCATGAAGTCTGGAGGCTAATGTGGAGCAAGGTTACAAAGGGCATGCCAAAGGGGATGCGTAGCTGCACCAAGATGCCAGCCACGACAACTTTTCTCTTGGGGCACAGTGGGTCTGGTGGGAGGGTGCCGACACAGTAGGAAAGAGGGCTACGGTTAGGGTTAGGGTTAGGGTAAGGAGATCCATGAAGTCTGGAGCCTAATGTGCACTCCGGTTACAAAGGGCATGCCAAAGGGGATGCGCAGCTGCACCAAGAAGCCTGCCACGACAACTTTTGTCTTGGGGTCACAGTGGGTCTGGTGTGAGGGTGCAGCCATGGCAGGAAAGAGGGCTAGGGTTAGGGTTAGGGTTAGGGTTAGGGTTAGGAGATCCATGACGTCTGGAGCCTAATGTGGAGCAAGGTTACAAAGGGCATGCCAAAGGGGATGCGTAACTGCACCAAGAAGCCAGCCACAACAACTTTTCTCTTGGGGCACAGTGGGTCTGGTGTGAAGGTGCAGCCTCGCCAGAAAACAAAGTTAGGGTTAGGGTTAAGGTTAGGATTAGGGTTCGGAGATCCATAAAGTCTGGAGCCTAATGTGGAGCAAGGTTACAAAGGGCATGCCAAAGGGGATGCGTAGCTGCACCAAGATGCCAGCCACGACAACTTTTGTCTTGGGGTCACAGTGGGTCTGGTGTGAGGGTGCAGCCATGGCAGGAAAGAGGGCTAGGGTTAGGGTTAGGGTTAGGGTTAGGGTTAGGAGATCTATGAAGTATGGAGCCTAGTTTGCACTCCGGATACAAAGGGCATGCCAAAGGGGATGTGTAGCTGCACCAAGATGCCAGCCACAACAACTTTTCTCTTGGGGCCACAGTGGGTCTGGTGGGAGGGTGCAGCCATGGCAGGAAAGAGGGCTACGGTTAGGGTTAGGGTTAGGGTTTGGAGATCCATGAAGTCTGGAGCCTAATGTGCACTCCGGTTACAAAGGGCATGCCAAAGGGGATGCGCAGCTGCACCAAGAAGCCTGCCACGACAACTTTTGTCTTGGGGTCACAGTGGGTCTGGTGGGAGGGTGCAGCCATGGCAGGAAAGAGGGCTAGGGTTAGGGTTAGGGTTAGGGTTAGGGTTAGGAGATCCATAAAGTCTGGAGCCTAATGTGGAGCAAGGTTACAAAGGGCATGCCAAAGGGGATTCGTGACTGCACCAAGATGCCAGCCACAACAACTTTTCTCTTGGGGCACAGTGGGTCTGGTGTGAAGGTGCAGCCTCGCCAGAAAACAAAGCTAGGGTTAGGGTTAGGGTTAGGAGATCCATGAAGTCTGGAGCCCAGTGTGGAGCAAGGTTACAAAGGGCATGCCAAAGGGGATGCATAGCTGCACTAAGATGCCAGCCACGACAACTTTTCTCTTGGGGCCACAGTGGGTCTGGTGGGATGGTACAGCCATGCCAGAAAACACAGCTATGGTTAGGGTTACGGTTATGGTTAGGGTTTGGTGATCCTTAAACTCTGGAGCCTAGTGTGCACTTCGGGTAGAACGAGCATGCCAAAGGGGATGCGTAGCTGCACCAAGATGCCAGCCACGAAAACTTTTCTCTTGGGGGCACAGTTGGTCTGGTGTGAGGGAGAAGCCTCGCCAGAAAACACGGCTAGGGTTAGGGTTAGGGTTAGGGTTAGGGTTAGGAGATCCATGACGTCTGGAGCCTAATGTGGAGCAAGGTTACAAAGGGCATGCCAAAGGGGATGCGTAGCTGCACCAAGATGCCAGCCACGACAACTTTTGTCTTGGGGTCACAGTGGGTCTTGTGGGAGGGTGCAGCCATGGCAGGAAAGAGGGCTAGGGTTAGGGTTAGGGTTAGGGTTAGGGTTAGGAGATCTATGAAGTCTGGAGGCTAATGTGGAGCAAGGTTACAAAGGGCATGCCAAAGGGGATGCGTAGCTGCACCAAGATGCCAGCCACAACAACTTTTGTCTTGGGGCCATAGTGGGTCTGGTGGGAGGGTGCAGACACAGTAGGAAAGACGGCTACGGTTAGGCTTAGGGTTAGGGTTAGGGTTAGGAGATCCATGAAGTCTGGAGGCTAATGTGGAGCAAGGTTACAAAGGGCATGCCAAAGGGGATGCGTAGCTGCACCAAGATGCCAGCCACGAAAACTTTTCTCTTGGGGCACAGTGGGTCTCGTGTGAGGGTACAGCCATGCCAGAAAACACGGCTAGGGTTAGGGTTACGGTTATGGTTAGGGTTTGGTGATCCTTAAACTCTTTAGCCTAGTGTGCACTCCGGGTACAACGAGCATGCTAAAGGGGATGCGTAGCTGCACCAAGATGCCAGCCACGACAACTTTTGTCTTGGGGTCACAGTGGGTCTGGTGTGAGGGTGCAGCCATGGCAGGAAAGAGGGCTAGGGTTAGGGTTAGGGTTAGGGTTTGGAGATCCATGAAGTCTGGAGCCTAATGTGCACTCCGGTTACAAAGGGCATGCCAAAGGGGATGCGTAGCTGCACGAAGAAGCCTGCCACGACAACTTTTGTCTTGGGGTCACAGTGGGTCTGGTGGGAGGGTGCAGCCATGGCAGGAAAGAGGGCTAGGGTTAGGGTTAGGGTTAGGGTTAGGGTTAGGAGATCCATAAAGTCTGGAGCCTAATGTGGAGCAAGGTTACAAAGGGCATGCCAAAGGGGATTCGTGACTGCACCAAGATGCCAGCCACAACAACTTTTCTCTTGGGGCACAGTGGGTCTGGTGTGAAGGTGCAGCCTCGCCAGAAAACAAAGCTAGGGTTAGGGTTAGGGTTAGGAGATCCATGAAGTCTGGAGCCCAGTGTGGAGCAAGGTTACAAAGGGCATGCCAAAGGGGATGCATAGCTGCACTAAGATGCCAGCCACGACAACTTTTCTCTTGGGGCCACAGTGGGTCTGGTGGGATGGTACAGCCATGCCAGAAAACACAGCTAGGGTTAGGGTTACGGTTATGGTTAGGGTTTGGTGATCCTTAAACTCTGGAGCCTAGTGTGCACTTCGGGTACAACGAGCATGCCAAAGGGGATGCGTAGCTGCACCAAGATGCCAGCCACGAAAACTTTTCTCTTGGGGGCACAGTTGGTCTGGTGTGAGGGAGAAGCCTCGCCAGAAAACACGGCTAGGGTTAGGGTTAGGGTTAGGGTTAGGGTTAGGAGATCCATGACGTCTGGAGCCTAATGTGGAGCAAGGTTACAAAGGGCATGCCAAAGGGGATGCGTAGCTGCACCAAGATGCCAGCCACGACAACTTTTGTCTTGGGGTCACAGTGGGTCTTGTGGGAGGGTGCAGCCATGGCAGGAAAGAGGGCTAGGGTTAGGGTTAGGGTTAGGGTTAGGGTTAGGAGATCTATGAAGTCTGGAGGCTAATGTGGAGCAAGGTTACAAAGGGCATGCCAAAGGGGATGCGTAGCTGCACCAAGATGCCAGCCACAACAACTTTTGTCTTGGGGCCATAGTGGGTCTGGTGGGAGGGTGCAGACACAGTAGGAAAGACGGCTACGGTTAGGCTTAGGGTTAGGGTTAGGGTTAGGAGATCCATGAAGTCTGGAGGCTAATGTGGAGCAAGGTTACAAAGGGCATGCCAAAGGGGATGCGTAGCTGCACCAAGATGCCAGCCACGAAAACTTTTCTCTTGGGGCACAGTGGGTCTCGTGTGAGGGTACAGCCATGCCAGAAAACACGGCTAGGGTTAGGGTTACGGTTATGGTTAGGGTTTGGTGATCCTTAAACTCTTTAGCCTAGTGTGCACTCCGGGTACAACGAGCATGCCAAAGGGGATGCGTAGCTGCACCAAGATGCCAGCCACGACAACTTTTGTCTTGGGGTCACAGTGGGTCTGGTGTGAGGGTGCAGCCATGGCAGGAAAGAGGGCTAGGGTTAGGGTTAGGGTTAGGGTTTGGAGATCCATGAAGTCTGGAGCCTAATGTGCACTCCGGTTACAAAGGGCATGCCAAAGGGGATGCGTAGCTGCACGAAGAAGCCTGCCACGACAACTTTTGTCTTGGGGTCACAGTAGGTCTGGTGTGAGGGTGCAGCCATGGCAGGAAAGAGGGCTAGGGTTAGGGTTAGGGTTAGGGTTAGGGTTAGGAGATCTATGAAGTCTGGAGCCTACTGTGCACTCCGGTTACAAAGGGCATGCCAAAGGGGATGTGTAGCTGCACCAAGATGCCAGCCACAACAACTTTTCTCTTGGGGCTACAGTGGGTCTGGTGTGAGGGCATAGCCATGCCAGAAAACAGGGCTAGGGTTAGGGTTAGGGTTAGGGTTAGGGTTAGGAGATCCACGACGTCTGGAGATAATGTGGAGCAAGGTTACAAAGCGCATGCCAAAGGGGATGCGTAGCTGCACCAAGATGCCAGCCACAACAACTTTTCTCTTGGGGCCACAGTGGGTCTGGTGGGAGGGTGCAGACACAGTAGGAAAGAGGGCTACGGTTAGGGTTAGGGTTAGGGTTAGGAGATCCATGAAGTCTGGAGGCTAATGTGGAGCAAGGTTACAAAGGGCATGCCAAAGGGGATGCGTAGCTGCACCAAGAAGCCAGCCACGACAACTTTTGTCTTGGGGCCACAGCGGGTCTGGTGGGAGGGTGCAGACACAGTAGGAAAGAGGGCTAGGGTTAGGGTTAGGGTTAGGGTTAGGAGATCCATGAGTCTGGAGCCTAATGTGCACTTCGGTTACAAAGGGCATGCCAAGGCGGATGCGTAGCTGCACGAAGAAGCCTGCCACGACAACTTTTGTCTTGGGGTCACAGTGGGTCTGGTGTGAGGGTGCAGCCATGTCAGGAAAGAGGGCTAGGGTTAGGGTTAGGGTTAGGGTTAGGAGATCCATGAAGTCTGGAGCCTAATGTGCACTCCGGTTACAAAGGGCATGCCAAAGGGGATGCGTAGCTGCACCAAGATGCCAGCCACGACAACTTTTCTCTTGGGGCCACAGTGGGTCTGGTGGGATGGTGCAGCCATGGCAGGAAAGAGGGCTAGGGTTAGGGTTAGGGTTAGCGTTAGGGTTAGGAGATCTATGAAGTCTGGAGGCTAATGTGGAGCAAGGTTACAAAGGGCATGCCAAAGGGGATGCGTAGCTGCACCAAGATGCCAGCCACGACAACTTTTCTCTTGGGGCCACAGTGGGTCTGGTGGGAGGGTGCAGACACAGTAGGAAAGACGGCTAGGGTTAGGGTTAGGGTTAGGGTTAGGAGATCCATGAAGTCTGGAGGCTAATGTGGAGCAAGGTTACAAAGGGCATGCCAAAGGGGATGCGTAGCTGCACCAAGATGCCAGCCACGACAACTTTTCTCTTGGGGCACAGTGGGTCTGGTGGGAGGGTGCCGACACAGTAGGAAAGAGGGCTACGGTTAGGGTTAGGGTTAGGGTAAGGAGATCCATGAAGTCTGGAGCCTAATGTGCACTCCGGTTACAAAGGGCATGCCAAAGGGGATGCGCAGCTGCACCAAGAAGCCTGCCACGACAACTTTTGTCTTGGGGTCACAGTGGGTCTGGTGTGAGGGTGCAGCCATGGCAGGAAAGAGGGCTAGGGTTAGGGTTAGGGTTAGGGTTAGGGTTAGGAGATCCATGACGTCTGGAGCCTAATGTGGAGCAAGGTTACAAAGGGCATGCCAAAGGGGATGCGTAACTGCACCAAGAAGCCAGCCACAACAACTTTTCTCTTGGGGCACAGTGGGTCTGGTGTGAAGGTGCAGCCTCGCCAGAAAACAAAGTTAGGGTTAGGGTTAAGGTTAGGGTTAGGGTTCGGAGATCCATAAAGTCTGGAGCCTAATGTGGAGCAAGGTTACAAAGGGCATGCCAAAGGGGATGCGTAGCTGCACCAAGATGCCAGCCACGACAACTTTTGTCTTGGGGTCACAGTGGGTCTGGTGTGAGGGTGCAGCCATGGCAGGAAAGAGGGCTAGGGTTAGGGTTAGGGTTAGGGTTAGGGTTAGGAGATCTATGAAGTATGGAGCCTAGTTTGCACTCCGGATACAAAGGGCATGCCAAAGGGGATGTGTAGCTGCACCAAGATGCCAGCCACAACAACTTTTCTCTTGGGGCCACAGTGGGTCTGGTGTGAGGGTGCAGCCATGGCAGGAAAGAGGGCTACGGTTAGGGTTAGGGTTAGGGTTTGGAGATCCATGAAGTCTGGAGCCTAATGTGCACTCCGGTTACAAAGGGCATGCCAAAGGGGATGCGCAGCTGCACCAAGAAGCCTGCCACGACAACTTTTGTCTTGGGGTCACAGTGGGTCTGGTGGGAGGGTGCAGCCATGGCAGGAAAGAGGGCTAGGGTTAGGGTTAGGGTTAGGGTTAGGGTTAGGAGATCCATAAAGTCTGGAGCCTAATGTGGAGCAAGGTTACAAAGGGCATGCCAAAGGGGATTCGTGACTGCACCAAGATGCCAGCCACAACAACTTTTCTCTTGGGGCACAGTGGGTCTGGTGTGAAGGTGCAGCCTCGCCAGAAAACAAAGCTAGGGTTAGGGTTAGGGTTAGGAGATCCATGAAGTCTGGAGCCCAGTGTGGAGCAAGGTTACAAAGGGCATGCCAAAGGGGATGCATAGCTGCACTAAGATGCCAGCCACGACAACTTTTCTCTTGGGGCCACAGTGGGTCTGGTGGGATGGTACAGCCATGCCAGAAAACACAGCTATGGTTAGGGTTACGGTTATGGTTAGGGTTTGGTGATCCTTAAACTCTGGAGCCTAGTGTGCACTTCGGGTAGAACGAGCATGCCAAAGGGGATGCGTAGCTGCACCAAGATGCCAGCCACGAAAACTTTTCTCTTGGGGGCACAGTTGGTCTGGTGTGAGGGAGAAGCCTCGCCAGAAAACACGGCTAGGGTTAGGGTTAGGGTTAGGGTTAGGGTTAGGAGATCCATGACGTCTGGAGCCTAATGTGGAGCAAGGTTACAAAGGGCATGCCAAAGGGGATGCGTAGCTGCACCAAGATGCCAGCCACGACAACTTTTGTCTTGGGGTCACAGTGGGTCTTGTGGGAGGGTGCAGCCATGGCAGGAAAGAGGGCTAGGGTTAGGGTTAGGGTTAGGGTTAGGGTTAGGAGATCTATGAAGTCTGGAGGCTAATGTGGAGCAAGGTTACAAAGGGCATGCCAAAGGGGATGCGTAGCTGCACCAAGATGCCAGCCACAACAACTTTTGTCTTGGGGCCATAGTGGGTCTGGTGGGAGGGTGCAGACACAGTAGGAAAGACGGCTACGGTTAGGCTTAGGGTTAGGGTTAGGGTTAGGAGATCCATGAAGTCTGGAGGCTAATGTGGAGCAAGGTTACAAAGGGCATGCCAAAGGGGATGCGTAGCTGCACCAAGATGCCAGCCACGAAAACTTTTCTCTTGGGGCACAGTGGGTCTCGTGTGAGGGTACAGCCATGCCAGAAAACACGGCTAGGGTTAGGGTTACGGTTATGGTTAGGGTTTGGTGATCCTTAAACTCTTTAGCCTAGTGTGCACTCCGGGTACAACGAGCATGCTAAAGGGGATGCGTAGCTGCACCAAGATGCCAGCCACGACAACTTTTGTCTTGGGGTCACAGTGGGTCTGGTGTGAGGGTGCAGCCATGGCAGGAAAGAGGGCTAGGGTTAGGGTTAGGGTTAGGGTTTGGAGATCCATGAAGTCTGGAGCCTAATGTGCACTCCGGTTACAAAGGGCATGCCAAAGGGGATGCGTAGCTGCACGAAGAAGCCTGCCACGACAACTTTTGTCTTGGGGTCACAGTAGGTCTGGTGTGAGGGTGCAGCCATGGCAGGAAAGAGGGCTAGGGTTAGGGTTAGGGTTAGGGTTAGGGTTAGGAGATCTATGAAGTCTGGAGCCTACTGTGCACTCCGGTTACAAAGGGCATGCCAAAGGGGATGTGTAGCTGCACCAAGATGCCAGCCACAACAACTTTTCTCTTGGGGCTACAGTGGGTCTGGTGTGAGGGCATAGCCATGCCAGAAAACAGGGCTAGGGTTAGGGTTAGGGTTAGGGTTAGGGTTAGGAGATCCACGACGTCTGGAGATAATGTGGAGCAAGGTTACAAAGCGCATGCCAAAGGGGATGCGTAGCTGCACCAAGATGCCAGCCACAACAACTTTTCTCTTGGGGCCACAGTGGGTCTGGTGGGAGGGTGCAGACACAGTAGGAAAGAGGGCTACGGTTAGGGTTAGGGTTAGGGTTAGGAGATCCATGAAGTCTGGAGGCTAATGTGGAGCAAGGTTACAAAGGGCATGCCAAAGGGGATGCGTAGCTGCACCAAGAAGCCTGCCACGACAACTTTTCTCATGGGGCCACAGTGGGTCTGGTGGGAGGGTGCAGACACAGTAGGAAAGAGGGCTAGGGTTAGGGTTAGGGTTAGGGTTAGGAGATCCATGAGTCTGGAGCCTAATGTGCACTTCGGTTACAAAGGGCATGCCAAGGCGGATGCGTAGCTGCACCAAGAAGCCTGCCACGACAACTTTTGTCTTGGGGTCACAGTGGGTCTGGTGTGAGGGTGCAGCCATGTCAGGAAAGAGGGCTAGGGTTAGGGTTAGGGTTAGGGTTAGGAGATCCATGAAGTCTGGAGCCTAATGTGCACTCCGGTTACAAAGGGCATGCCAAAGGGGATGCGTAGCTGCACCAAGATGCCAGCCACGACAACTTTTCTCTTGGGGCCACAGTGGGTCTGGTGGGATGGTGCAGCCATGGCAGGAAAGAGGGCTAGGGTTAGGGTTAGGGTTAGCGTTAGGGTTAGGAGATCTATGAAGTCTGGAGGCTAATGTGGAGCAAGGTTACAAAGGGCATGCCAAAGGGGATGCGTAGCTGCACCAAGATGCCAGCCACGACAACTTTTCTCTTGGGGCCACAGTGGGTCTGGTGGGAGGGTGCAGACACAGTAGGAAAGACGGCTAGGGTTAGGGTTAGGGTTAGGGTTAGGAGATCCATGAAGTCTGGAGGCTAATGTGGAGCAAGGTTACAAAGGGCATGCCAAAGGGGATGCGTAGCTGCACCAAGATGCCAGCCACGACAACTTTTCTCTTGGGGCACAGTGGGTCTGGTGGGAGGGTGCCGACACAGTAGGAAAGAGGGCTACGGTTAGGGTTAGGGTTAGGGTAAGGAGATCCATGAAGTCTGGAGCCTAATGTGCACTCCGTTTACAAAGGGCATGCCAAAGGGGATGCGCAGCTGCACCAAGGAGCCTGCCACGACAACTTTTGTCTTCGGGTTACAGTGGGTCTGGTCTGAGGGTGCAGCCATGGCAGGAAAGAGGGATAGGGTTAGGGTTAGGGTTAGGGTTAGGGTTAGGGTTCGGGTTAGGGTTAGGGTTAGGGTTAGGGTTAGGGTTATGACATCCATGAAATCTGGACCCTAATGTGGAGCAAGGTTACAAAGGGCATGCCAAAGGGGATGCGTAGCTGCACCAAGATGCCAGCCACGACAATTTTCTCTTGGGGCCACAGTGGGTCTGGTGGGAGGGTGCTGCCGTGTCAGAAAACACGGCTAGTGTTAGGGTTACGGTTATGGTTAGGGTTTGGAGATCGTTAAAGTCTGGAGCCTAGTGTGCACTCCGGGTGCAACGAGCATGCCAAAGGGGATGCGTAGCTGCACCAAGATGCCAGCCATGACAACTTTTCTCTTGGGGCCACAGTGGGTCTGGTGGGAGGGTGCAGCCTCACCAGAAAACACGGCTAAGGTTAGGGTTAGCGTTAGGGTTAGGGTTAGGAGATCCATGAAGTCTGGAGCCTAATGTGGAGCAAGGTTACAAAGGGCATGCCAAAGGGGATGCGTAGCTGCACCAAGATGCCAGCCACGACAACTATTCTCTTGGGGCCACAGTGGGTCTGGTGTGAGGGTGCAGTCTCGCCAGAAAACATAGCGAGGGTTAGGGTTAGGGTTAGGGTTAGGGTTAGGGTTAGGGTTAGGAGATCCATGACGTCTGGAGCCTAATGTGGAGCAAGGTTACAAAGGGCATGCCAAAGGGGATGCGTAGCTGCACCAAGATGCAAGCCACAACAACTTTTCTCTTGGGGCCACAGTGGGTCTTGTGTCAGTCTGCAGCAACTGCAGGAAACACAGCTACGGTTAGGGTTAGGGTTAGGGTTAGGGTTAGGGTTAGGAGGTCCATAAAGTCTGGAGCCTAATGTGGAGCAAGGTTACAAAGGGCATGCCAAAGGGGATGCGTAGCTGCACCAAGATGCCAGCCATGACAACTTTTGTCTTGGGGCCACAGTGGGTCTGGTGGGAGGGTGCAGACACAGTAGGAAAGAGGGCTAGGGTTAGGGTTAGGGTTAGGGTTAGGAGATGCATGAAGTCTGGAGCCTAATGTGCACTCCGGTTACAAAGGGCATGCCAAAGGGAATGCGTATCTGCACCAAGGAGCCTGCCACGACAACTTTTGTCTTGGGGTTACAGTGGGTCTGGTGTGAGGGTGCAGCCATGGCAGGAAAGAGGGATAAGGTTAGGGTTAGGGTTAGGGTAGGGTTAGGGTTAGGGTTAGGGTTAGGGTTAGGAGATCCATGAAGTCTGGAGGCTAATGTGGAGCAAGGTTACAAAGGGCATGCCAAAGGGGATGCGTAGCTGCACCAAGATGCCAACCCTTACAACTTTTCTCTTGGGGCCACAGTGGGTCTGCTGGGAGGGTGCAGCCTCACCAGAAAACACGGCTAGGTTTAGGGTTAGGGTTAGGGTTAGGGTTAGGAGATCCATGAAGTCTGGAGCCTAATGTGGAGCAAGGTTACAAAGGGCATGCCAAAGGGGATGCGTAGCTGCACCAAGATGCCAGCCACGACAACTTTTCTCTTGGGGCCACAGTGGGTCTGGTGGGAGGGTATAGCCATGCCAGAAAACACGGCTAGGGTTAGGGTTAGGGTTAGGGTTAGGGATAGGGTTTGGAGATCCATGAAGTCTGGAGCCTAAAGTGGAGCAAGGTTACAAAGGGCATGCCAAAGGGGATGCGTAGCTGCACCAAGATGCCAGCCACGACAACATTTCTCTTGGGGCCACAGTGGGTCTGGTGTCAGACTGCAGCAACAGCAGGAAACACAGCGACGGTTAGGGTTAGGGTTAGGGTTAGGGTTAGGAGATTCATAAAGTCTGGAGCCTAATGTGGAGCAAGGTTACAAAGGGCATGCCACAGGGGATGCGTAGCTGCACCAAGATGCCAGCCACAACAACTTTTCTCTTGGGGCCACACTGGGTCTGGTGGGAGGGTGCAGCCTCGCCAGAAAGCACGGCTAGGGTTAGGGTTAGGGTTAGGGTTAGGAGATCCATGACATCTGGAGCCTAATGTGGAGCAAGGTTACAAAGGGCATGCCAAAGGGGATGCGTAGCTGCACCAAGATGCCAGCCACGACAACTTTTGTCTTGGGGCCACAGTGGGTCTGGTGGGAGGGTGCAGACGCAGCAGGAAAGAGGGCTAGGGTTAGGGTTAGGGTTAGGGTAAGGAGATCCATGAAGTCTGGAGCCTAATGTGCACTCCGGTTACAAAGGGCATGCCAAAGGGGATGCGTATCTGCACCAAGGAGCCTGCCACGACAACTTTTGTCTTGGGGTCACAGTGGGTCTGGTGTGAGGGTGCAGCCATGACAGGAAAGAGGGATAGGGGTAGGGTTAGGGTTAGGGTTAGGGTTAGGGTTTGGGTTAGGGTTAGGGTTAGGAGATCCATGACGTCTGGAGCCTAATGTGGAGCAAGGTTACAAAGGGCATGCCAAAGCGGATGCGTAGCTCCACCAAGATGCCAGCCACAACAACTTTTCTCTTGGGGTCACAGTGGGCCTGGTGGGAGGGTATAGCCATGCCAGAAAACACGGCTAGGGCTAGGGTTAGGGTTAGGGTTAGGGTTAGGAGATCCATGACGTCTGGATCCTAATGTGGAGGAAGGTTACAAAGGGCATGCCAAAGCGGATGCGTAGCTCCACCAAGATGCCAGCCACAACAACTTTTCTCTTGGGGTCACAGTGGGTCTGCTGGGAGGGTGCAGCCACTGCAGGAAAGAGGGCTAGGTTTAGGGTTAGGGTTAGGGTTATGGTTAGGTTTAGGAGATCCATGAAGTCTGGAGCCTAATGTGGAGCAAGGTTACAAAGGGCATGCCAAAGGGGATGCGTAGCTGCACCAAGATGCCAGCCACAACAACTTTTCTCTTGGGGTCACAGTGGGTCTGGTGGGATGGTATAACCATGCCAGAAAACACGGCTAGGGTTAGGGTTAGTGTTCGGGTTAGGGTTAGGGTTAGGAGATCCATAAAGTCTGGAGCCTAATGTGGAGCAAGGTTACAAAGGGCATGCCAAAGGGGATGCGTAGCTGCACCAAGATGCCAGCCACGACAACTTTTCTCTTGGGGCCACAGTGGGTCTGGTGGGAGGGTATAGCCATGCCAGAAAACACGGCTAGGGTTAGGGTTAGGGTTAGGGTTAGGGATAGGGTTTGGAGATCCATGAAGTCTGGAGCCTAAAGTGGAGCAAGGTTACAAAGGGCATGCCAAGGGGGATGCGTAGCTGCACCAAGATGCCAGCCACAACAACATTTCTCTTGGGGCCACAGTGGGTCTGGTGTCAGACTGCAGCAACAGCAGGAAACACAGCGACGGTTAGGGTTAGGGTTAGGGTTAGGGTTAGGAGATTCATAAAGTCTGGAGCCTAATGTGGAGCAAGGTTACAAAGGGCATGCCACAGGGGATGCGTAGCTGCACCAAGATGCCAGCCACAACAACTTTTCTCTTGGGGCCACACTGGGTCTGGTGGGAGGGTGCAGCCTCGCCAGAAAACACGGCTAGGGTTAGGGTTAGGGTTAGGGTTAGGGTTAGGAGATCCATGACGTCTGGAGCCTAATGTGGAGCAAGGTTACAAAGGGCATGCCAAAGGGGATGCGTAGCTGCACCAAGATGCCAGCCACAACTTTTCTCTTGGGGTCACAGTGGGTCTGGTGGGAGGGTATAGCCATGCCAGAAAACACGGCTAGGGTTAGGGTTAGGGTTCGGGTTAGGGTTAGGGTTAGGAGATCCATGACGTCTGGAGCCTAATGTGGAGCAAGGTTACAAAGGGCATGCCAAAGGGGATGCGTAGCTGCACCAAGATGCCAGCCAGGACAACTTTACTCTTGGGGCCACAGTGCGTCTGGTGGGAGGGTACAGCCATGCCAGAAAACACGGTTAGGTTTAGGGTTAGGGTTAGGGTTAGGGTTAGGGTTAGGAGATCCTTGAAGTCTAGAGCCCAGTGTGGAGCAAGGTTACAAAGGGCATGCCAAGGGGGATGCGTAGCTGCACCAAGATGCCAGCCACAACAACTTTTCTCTTGGGGCCACAGTGGGTCTGGTGGGAGGGTGCAGCCTCGCCAGAAAACACAGCTACGGTTAGGGTTAGGGTTAGGGTTAGGGTTAGGAGATCCATGACGTCTGGAGCCTAATGTGGAGCAAGGTTACAAAGGGCATGCCAAAGGGGATGCGTAGCTGCACCAAGATGCCAGCAACGACAACTTTTCTCTTGGGACCACAGTGGGTCTGGTGTGAGGGTGCAGACACAGCAGGAAAGAGGGCTAGTGGCAGGGTTAGGGTTAGGGTTAGGGTTTGGGGATGCATAAAGTCCGGAGCCTAATGTGCACTCCGGTTAAAAAGGGCATGCCAAAGGGGATGCGTAGCTGCACCAAGATGCCAGCCACAACAACTTTTCTCTTGGGGCCACAGTGGGTCTGGTGGGAGGGTATAGCCATGCCAGAAAACACAGCTAGGGTTAGGGTTAGGGTTAGGGTTAGGGATAGGGTTTGGAGATCCATGAAGTCTGGAGCCTAAAGTGGAGCAAGGTTACAAAGGGCATGCCAAGGGGGATGCGTAGCTGCACCAAGATGCCAGCCACGACAACTTTTCTCTTGGGGCCACAGTGGGTCTGGTGTCAGACTACAGCAACAGCAGGAAACACAGCTACGGTTAGGGTTAGGGTTAGGGTTAGGGTTAGGAGATTCATAAAGTCTGGAGCCTAATGTGGAGCAAGGTTACAAAGGGCATGCCACAGGGGATGCGTAGCTGCACCAAGATGCCAGCCACAACAACTTTTCTCTTGGGGCCACACTGGGTCTGGTGGGAGGGTGCAGCCTCGCCAGAAAGCACGGCTAGGGTTAGGGTTAGGGTTAGGGTTAGGAGATCCATAAAGTCTGGAGCCTAATGTGGAGCAAGGTTACAAAGGGCATGCCAAAGGGGATGCGTAGCTGCACCAAGATGCCAGCCACGACAACTTTTGTCTTGGGGCCACATTGGGTCTGGTGGGAGGGTGCAGACGCAGCAGGAAAGAGGGATAGGGTTAGGGTTAGGGTTAGGGTTAGGAGATCCATGAAGTCTGGAGCCTAATGTGCACTCCGGTTACAAAGGGCATGCCAAAGGGGATGCGTATCTGCACCAAGGAGCCTGCCACGACAACTTTTGTCTTGGGGTCACAGTGGGTCTGGTGTGAGGGTGCAGCCATGGCAGGAAAGAGGGATAGGGGTAGGGTTAGGGTTAGGGTTAGGGTTAGGGTTTGGGTTAGGGTTAGGGTTAGGAGATCCATGACGTCTGGAGCCTAATGTGGAGCAAGGTTACAAAGGGCATGCCAAAGCTGATGCGTAGCTCCACCAAGATGCCAGCCACAACAACTTTTCTCTTGGGGTCACAGTGGGCCTGGTGGGAGGGTATAGCCATGCCAGAAAACACGGCTAGGGCTAGGGTTAGGGTTAGGGTTAGGGTTAGGAGATCCATGACGTCTGGATCCTAATGTGGAGGAAGGTTACAAAGGGCATGCCAAAGCGGATGCGTAGCTCCACCAAGATGCCAGCCACAACAACTTTTCTCTTGGGGTCACAGTGGGTCTGCTGGGAGGGTGCAGCCACTGCAGGAAAGAGGGCTAGGTTTAGGGTTAGGGTTAGGGTTATGGTTAGGTTTAGGAGATCCATGAAGTCTGGAGCCTAATGTGGAGCAAGGTTACAAAGGGCATGCCAAAGGGGATGCGTAGCTGCACCAAGATGCCAGCCACGACAACTTTTCTCTTGGGGTCACAGTGGGTCTGGTGGAATGGTATAGCCATGCCAGAAAACACGGCTAGGGTTAGGGTTAGTGTTCGGGTTAGGGTTAGGGTTAGGAGATCCATAAAGTCTGGAGCCTAATGTGGAGCAAGGTTACAAAGGGCATGCCAAAGGGGATGCGTAGCTGCACCAAGATGCCAGCCACGACAACTTTTCTCTTGGGGTCACAGTGGGTCTGGTGGAATGGTATAGCCATGCCAGAAAACACGGCTAGGTTTAGGGTTAGGGTTAGGGTTAGGGTTAGGGTTAGGAGATCCATGACGTCTGGAGCCTAATGTGGAGCAAGGTTACAAAGGGCATGCCAAAGGGGATGCGTAGCTGCACCAAGATGCCAGCCACAACTTTTCTCTTGGGGTCACAGTGGGTCTGGTGGGAGGGTATAGCCATGCCAGAAAACACGGCTAGGGTTAGGGTTAGGGTTCGGGTTAGGGTTAGGGTTAGGAGATCCATGACGTCTGGAGCCTAATGTGGAGCAAGGTTACAAAGGGCATGCCAAAGGGGATGCGTAGCTGCACCAAGATGCCAGCCAGGACAACTTTACTCTTGGGGCCACAGTGCGTCTGGTGGGAGGGTACAGCCATGCCAGAAAACACGGTTAGGTTTAGGGTTAGGGTTAGGGTTAGGGTTAGGGTTAGGAGATCCTTGAAGTCTAGAGCCCAGTGTGGAGCAAGGTTACAAAGGGCATGCCAAGGGGGATGCGTAGCTGCACCAAGATGCCAGCCACGACAACTTTTCTCTTGGGGCCACAGTGGGTCTGGTGGGAGGGTGCAGCCTCGCCAGAAAACACAGCTACGGTTAGGGTTAGGGTTAGGGTTAGGGTTAGGAGATCCATGACGTCTGGAGCCTAATGTGGAGCAAGGTTACAAAGGGCATGCCAAAGGGGATGCGTAGCTCCACCAAGATGCCAGCAACGACAACTTTTCTCTTGGGACCACAGTGGGTCTGGTGTGAGGGTGCAGACACAGCAGGAAAGAGGGCTAGTGGCAGGGTTAGGGTTAGGGTTAGGGTTTGGGGATGCATAAAGTCCGGAGCCTAATGTGCACTCCGGTTAAAAAGGGCATGCCAAAGGGGATGCGTAGCTGCACCAAGATGCCAGCCACAACAACTTTTCTCTTGGGGCCACAGTGGGTCTGGTGGGAGGGTATAGCCATGCCAGAAAACACAGCTAGGGTTAGGGTTAGGGTTAGGGTTAGGGATAGGGTTTGGAGATCCATGAAGTCTGGAGCCTAAAGTGGAGCAAGGTTACAAAGGGCATGCCAAGGGGGATGCGTAGCTGCACCAAGATGCCAGCCACGACAACTTTTCTCTTGGGGCCACAGTGGGTCTGGTGTCAGACTACAGCAACAGCAGGAAACACAGCTACGGTTAGGGTTAGGGTTAGGGTTAGGGTTAGGAGATTCATAAAGTCTGGAGCCTAATGTGGAGCAAGGTTACAAAGGGCATGCCACAGGGGATGCGTAGCTGCACCAAGATGCCAGCCACAACAACTTTTCTCTTGGGGCCACACTGGGTCTGGTGGGAGGGTGCAGCCTCGCCAGAAAGCACGGCTAGGGTTAGGGTTAGGGTTAGGGTTAGGAGATCCATAAAGTCTGGAGCCTAATGTGGAGCAAGGTTACAAAGGGCATGCCAAAGGGGATGCGTAGCTGCACCAAGATGCCAGCCACGACAACTTTTGTCTTGGGGCCACATTGGGTCTGGTGGGAGGGTGCAGACGCAGCAGGAAAGAGGGATAGGGTTAGGGTTAGGGTTAGGGTTAGGAGATCCATGAAGTCTGGAGCCTAATGTGCACTCCGGTTACAAAGGGCATGCCAAAGGGGATGCGTATCTGCACCAAGGAGCCTGCCACGACAACTTTTGTCTTGGGGTCACAGTGGGTCTGGTGTGAGGGTGCAGCCATGGCAGGAAAGAGGGATAGGGGTAGGGTTAGGGTTAGGGTTAGGGTTAGGGTTTGGGTTAGGGTTAGGGTTAGGAGATCCATGACGTCTGGAGCCTAATGTGGAGCAAGGTTACAAAGGGCATGCCAAAGCTGATGCGTAGCTCCACCAAGATGCCAGCCACAACAACTTTTCTCTTGGGGTCACAGTGGGCCTGGTGGGAGGGTATAGCCATGCCAGAAAACACGGCTAGGGCTAGGGTTAGGGTTAGGGTTAGGGTTAGGAGATCCATGACGTCTGGATCCTAATGTGGAGGAAGGTTACAAAGGGCATGCCAAAGCGGATGCGTAGCTCCACCAAGATGCCAGCCACAACAACTTTTCTCTTGGGGTCACAGTGGGTCTGCTGGGAGGGTGCAGCCACTGCAGGAAAGAGGGCTAGGTTTAGGGTTAGGGTTAGGGTTATGGTTAGGTTTAGGAGATCCATGAAGTCTGGAGCCTAATGTGGAGCAAGGTTACAAAGGGCATGCCAAAGGGGATGCGTAGCTGCACCAAGATGCCAGCCACGACAACTTTTCTCTTGGGGTCACAGTGGGTCTGGTGGAATGGTATAGCCATGCCAGAAAACACGGCTAGGGTTAGGGTTAGTGTTCGGGTTAGGGTTAGGGTTAGGAGATCCATAAAGTCTGGAGCCTAATGTGGAGCAAGGTTACAAAGGGCATGCGAAAGGGGATGCGTAGCTGCACCAAGATGCCAGCCACGACAACTTTTCTCTTGGGGCCACAGTGGGTCTGGTGGGAGGGTATAGCCATGCCAGAAAACACGGCTAGGGTTAGGGTTAGGGTTAGGGTTAGGGATAGGGTTTGGAGATCCATGAAGTCTGGAGCCTAAAGTGGAGCAAGGTTACAAAGGGCATGCCAAGGGGGATGCGTAGCTGCACCAAGATGCCAGCCACAACAACATTTCTCTTGGGGCCACAGTGGGTCTGGTGTCAGACTGCAGCAACAGCAGGAAACACAGCTACGGTTAGGGTTAGGGTTAGGGTTAGGGTTAGGAGATTCATAAAGTCTGGAGCCTAATGTGGAGCAAGGTTACAAAGGGCATGCCACAGGGGATGCGTAGCTGCACCAAGATGCCAGCCACAACAACTTTTCTCTTGGGGCCACACTGGGTCTGGTGGGAGGGTGCAGCCTCGCCAGAAAACACGGCTAGGGTTAGGGTTAGGGTTAGGGTTAGGAGATCCATGACGTCTGGAGCCTAATGTGGAGCAAGGTTACAAAGGGCATGCCAAAGGGGATGCGTAGCTGCACCAAGATGCCAGCCACAACTTTTCTCTTGGGGTCACAGTGGGTCTGGTGGGAGGGTATAGCCATGCCAGAAAACACGGCTAGGGTTAGGGTTAGGGTTCGGGTTAGGGTTAGGGTTAGGAGATCCATAAAGTCTGGAGCCTAATGTGGAGCAAGGTTACAAAGGGCATGCCAAAGGGGATGCGTAGCTGCACCAAGATGCCAGCCAGGACAACTTTACTCTTGGGGCCACAGTGCGTCTGGTGGGAGGGTACAGCCATGCCAGAAAACACGGCTAGGTTTAGGGTTAGGGTTACGGTTAGGGTTAGGGTTAGGAGATCCTTGAAGTCTAGAGCCCAGTGTGGAGCAAGGTTACAAAGGGCATGCCAAAGGGGATGCGTAGCTGCACCAAGATGCCAGCCACAACAACTTTTCTCTTGGGGCCACAGTGGGTCTGGTGGGAGGGTGCAGCCTCGCCAGAAAACACAGCTACGGTTAGGGTTAGGGTTAGGGTTAGGGTTAGGAGATCCATGACGTCTGGAGCCTAATGTGGAGCAAGGTTGCAAAGGGCATGCCAAAGGGGATGCGTAGCTGCACCAAGATGCCAGCAACGACAGCTTTTCTCTTGGGACCACAGTGGGTCTGGTGTGAGGGTGCAGACAGAGCAGGAAAGAGGGCTAGTGGCAGGGTTAGGGTTAGGGTTAGGGTTTGGGGATGCATAAAGTCCGGAGCCTAATGTGCACTCCGGTTAAAAAGGGCATGCCAAAGGGGATGCGTAGCTGCACCAAGATGCCAGCCACAACAACTTTTCTCTTGGGGCCACAGTGGGTCTGGTGGGAGGGTATAGCCATGCCAGAAAACACAGCTAGGGTTAGGGTTAGGGTTAGGGTTAGGGTTAGGGTTAGGGTTAGGAGATCCATGACGTCTGGAGCCTAATGTGGAGCAAGGTTACAAAGGGCATGCCAAAGGGGATGCGTAGCTGCACCAAGATGCCAGCCACGACAACTTTTCTCTTGGGGCCACAGTGGGTCTGGTGGGAGGGTATAGCCATGCCAGAAAACACAGCTAGGGTTAGGGTTAGGGTTAGGGTTAGGGTTAGGAGATCCATGAAGTCTGGAGCCTAATGTGGAGCAAGGTTACAAAGGGCATGCCAAAGGGGATGCGTAGCTGCACCAAGATGCCAGCCACAACAACTTTTCTCTTGGGGCCACAGTGGGTCTGGTGGGAGGGTGCAGACACAGTAGGAAAGAGGGCTACAGTTAGGGTTAGGGTTAGGGTTAGGAGATCCATGAAGTCTGGAGCCTAATGTGCACTCTGGTTACAAAGGGCATGCCAAAGGGGATGCGTAGCTGCACCAAGTAGCCTGCCACGACAACTTTTGTCTTGGGGTCACAGTGGGTCTGGTGTGAGGGTGCAGCCATGGCAGGAAAGAGGGCTAGGGTTAGCGTTAGGGTCAGGGTTAGGGTTAGGAGATCTATGAAGTCTGGAGCCTAGTGTGCACTCCGGTTACAAAGGCCATGCCAAAGGGGATGTGTAGCTGCACCAAGATGCCAGCCACAACAACTTTTGTCTTGGGGCCACAGTGGGTCTGGTGGGAGGGTGCTGCCTCGCCAGAAAACACAGCTAGGGTTAGGGTTAGGGTTAGGATTAGGGTTCGGAGATCCATGAAGTCTGGAGCCCAGTGTGGAGCAAGGTTACAAAGGGCATGCCAAAGGGGATGCGTAACTGCACCAAGAAGCCAGCCACGACAACTTTTCTCTTGGGGCCACAGTGCGTCTGGTGGGAGGGTACAGCCATGCCAGAAAACACGTCTAGGGTTAGGGTTACGGTTATGGTTAGGGTTTGGTGATCCTTAAACTCTGGAGCCTAGTGTGCACTCCGGGTACAACGAGCATGCCAAAGGGGATGCGTAGCTGCACCAAGAAGCCTGCCACGACAACTTTTGTCTTCGGGTTACAGTGGGTCTGGTCTGAGGGTGCAGCCATGGCAGGAAAGAGGGATAGGGTTAGGGTTAGGGTTAGGGTTAGGGTTAGGGTTAGGGTTAGGGTTAGGGTTATGACATCCATGAAGTCTGGACCCTAATGTGGAGCAATGTTACAAAGGGCATGCCAAAGGGGATGAGTAGCTGCACCAGGATGCCAGCCACGACAACTTTTCTCTTCGGGCCACAGTGGGTCTGGTGGGAGGGTGCTGCCTCGTCAGAAAACACGGCTAGGGTTAGGGTTACGGTTATGGTTAGGGTTTGGAGATCGTTAAAGTCTGGAGCCTAGTGTGCACTCCGGGTGCAACGAGCATGCCAAAGGGGATGCGTAGCTGCACCAAGATGCCAGCCACAACAACTTTTCTCTTGGGGCCACAGTGGGTCTGGTGGGAGGGTGCAGCCTCACCAGAAAACACGGCTAGGGTTAGGGTTAGCGTTAGGGTTAGGGTTAGGAGATCCATGAAGTCTGGAGCCTAATGTGGAGCAAGGTTACAAAGGGCATGCCAAAGGGGATGCGTAGCTGCACCAAGATGCCAGCCACGACAACTTTTTCTCTTGGGGCCACAGTGGGTCTGGTGTGAGGGTGCAGTCTCGCCATAAAACATAGCTAGGGTTAGGGTTAGGGTTAGGGTTAGGGTTAGGGTTAGGGTTAGGAGATCCATGACGTCTGGAGCCTAATGTGGAGCAAGGTTACAAAGGGCATGCCAAAGGGGATGCGTAGCTGCACCAAGATGCAAGCCACAACAACTTTTCTCTTGGGGCCACAGTGGGTCTTGTGTCAGTCTGCAGCAACTGCAGGAAACACAGCTACGGTTAGGGTTAGGGTTAGGGTTAGGGTTAGGGTTAGGAGGTCCATAAAGTCTGGAGCCTAATGTGGAGCAAGGTTACAAAGGGCATGCCAAAGGGGATGCGTAGCTGCACCAAGATGCCAGCCATGACAACTTTTGTCTTGGGGCCACAGTGGGTCTGGTGGGAGGGTGCAGCCATGGCAGGAAAGAGGGATAGGGTTAGGGTTAGGGTTAGGGTAGGGTTAGGGTTAGGGTTAGGGTTAGGGTTAGGAGATCCATGAAGTCTGGAGGCTAATGTGGAGCAAGGTTACAAAGGGCATGCCAAAGGGGATGTGTAGCTGCACCAAGATGCCAGCCACAACAACTTTTCTCTTGGGGCCACAGTGGGTCTGGTGTCAGACTGCAGCAACAGCAGGAAACACAGCTACGGTTAGGGTTAGGGTTAGGGTTAGGGTTAGGAGATTCATAAAGTCTGGAGCCTAATGTGGAGCAAGGTTACAAAGGGCATGCCAAAGGGGATGCGTAGCTGCACCAAGATGCCAGCCACAACAACTTTTCTCTTGGGGCCACACTGGGTCTGGTGGGAGGGTGCAGCCTCACCAGAAAACACGGCTAGGTTTAGGTTTAGGGTTAGGGTTAGGGTTAGGGTTAGGAGATCCATGACGTCTGGAGCCTAATGTGGAGCAAGGTTACAAAGGGCATGCCAAAGGGGATGCGTAGCTGCACCAAGATGCCAGCCACGACAACTTTTCTCTTGGGGCCACAGTGGGTCTGGTGGGAGGGTATAGCCATGCCAGAAAACACGGCTAGGGTTAGGGTTAGGGTTAGGGTTAGGGATAGGGTTTGGAGATCCATGAAGTCTGGAGCCTAAAGTGGAGCAAGGTTACAAAGGGCATGCCAAGGGGGATGCGTAGCTGCACCAAGATGCCAGCCACAACAACTTTTCTCTTGGGGCCACAGTGGGTCTGGTGTCAGACTGCAGCAACAGCAGGAAACACAGCTACGGTTAGGGTTAGGGTTAGGGTTAGGGTTAGGAGATTCATAAAGTCTGGAGCCTAATGTGGAGCAAGGTTACAAAGGGCATGCCAAAGGGGATGCGTAGCTGCACCAAGATGCCAGCCACAACAACTTTTCTCTTGGGGCCACACTGGGTCTGGTGGGAGGGTGCAGCCTCGCCAGAAAACACGGCTAGGGTTAGGGTTAGGGTTAGGGTTAGGAGATCCATGACATCTGGAGCCTAATGTGGAGCAAGGTTACAAAGGGCATGCCAAAGGGGATGCGTAGCTGCACCAAGATGCCAGCCACGACAACTTTTCTCTTGGGGCCACATTGGGTCTGGTGGGAGGGTGCAGACGCAGCAGGAAAGAGGGATAGGGTTAGGGTGAGGGTTAGGGTTAGGAGATCCATGAAGTCTGGAGCCTAATGTGCACTCCGGTTACAAAGGGCATGCCAAAGGGGATGCGTATCTGCACCAAGGAGCCTGCCACGACAACTTTTGTCTTGGGGTCACAGTGGGTCTGGTGTGAGGGTGCAGCCATGGCAGGAAAGAGGGATAGGGTTAGGGTTAGGGTTAGGGTTAGGGTTAGGGTTAGGGTTTGGGTTAGGGTTAGGGTTAGGAGATCCATGACGTCTGGAGCCTAATGTGGAGCAAGGTTACAAAGGGCATGCCAAAGCGGATGCGTAGCTCCACCAAGATGCCAGCCACAACAACTTTTCTCTTGGGGTCACAGTGGGTCTGGTGTGAGGGTATAGCCATGCATGAAAACACGGCTAGGGCTAGGGTTAGGGTTAGGGTTAGGGTTAGGAGATCCATGACGTCTGGATCCTAATGTGGAGGAAGGTTACAAAGGGCATGCCAAAGCGGATGCGTAGCTCCACCAAGATGCCAGCCACAACAACTTTTCTCTTGGGGTCACAGTGGGTCTGCTGGGAGGGTGCAGCCACTGCAGGAAAGAGGGCTAGGTTTAGGGTTAGGGTTAGGGTTATGGTTAGGTTTAGGAGATCCATGAAGTCTGGAGCCTAATGTGGAGCAAGGTTACAAAGGGCATGCCAAAGGGGATGCGTAGCCCCACCAAGATGCCAGCCACGACAACTTTTCTCTTGGGGCCACAGTGGGTCTGGTGGGAGGGTGCAGCCTCGACAGAAAACACAGCTAGGGTTAGGGTTAGGGTTAGGGTTAGGGTTAGGGTTAGGGTTAGGAGATCCATGAAGTCTGGAGCCTAATGTGGAGCAAGGTTACAAAGGGCATGCCAAAGGGGATGCGTAGCTGCACCAAGATGCCAGCCACAACAACTTTTCTCTTGGGGTCACAGTGGGTCTGGTGGGATGGTATAGCCATGCCAGAAAACACGGCTAGGGTTAGGGTTAGGGTTCGGGTTAGGGTTAGGGTTAGGAGATCCATAAAGTCTGGAGCCTAATGTGGAGCAAGGTTACAAAGGGCATGCCAAAGGGGATGCGTAGCTGCACCAAGATGCCAGCCACGACAACTTTTCTCTTGGGGCCACAGTGGGTCTGGTGGGAGGGTATAGCCATGCCAGAAAACACGGCTAGGGTTAGGGTTAGGGTTAGGGTTAGGGATAGGGTTTGGAGATCCATGAAGTCTGGAGCCTAAAGTGGAGCAAGGTTACAAAGGGCATGCCAAGGGGGATGCGTAGCTGCACCAAGATGCCAGCCACAACAACTTTTCTCTTGGGGCCACAGTGGGTCTGGTGTCAGACTGCAGCAACAGCAGGAAACACAGCTACGGTTAGGGTTAGGGTTAGGGTTAGGGTTAGGGTTAGGAGATTCATAAAGTCTGGAGCCTAATGTGGAGCAAGGTTACAAAGGGCATGCCACAGGGGATGCGTAGCTGCACCAAGATGCCAGCCACAACAACTTTTCTCTTGGGGCCACACTGGGTCTGGTGGGAGGGTGCAGCCTCGCCAGAAAACACGGCTAGGGTTAGGGTTAGGGTTAGGGTTAGGAGATCCATGACATCTGGAGCCTAATGTGGAGCAAGGTTACAAAGGGCATGCCAAAGGGGATGCGTAGCTGCACCAAGATGCCAGCCACGACAACTTTTGTCTTGGGGCCACATTGGGTCTGGTGGGAGGGTGCAGACGCAGCAGGAAAGAGGGATAGGGGTAGGGTTAGGGTTAGGGTTAGGGTTAGGGTTTGGGTTAGGGTTAGGGTTAGGAGATCCATGACGTCTGGAGCCTAATGTGGAGCAAGGTTACAAAGGGCATGCCAAAGGGGATGCGTAGCTGCACCAAGATGCCAGCCACAACAACTTTTCTCTTGGGGTCACAGTGGGTCTGGTGGGAGGGTATAGCCATGCCAGAAAACACGGCTAGGGTTAGGGTTAGGGTTCGGGTTAGGGTTAGGGTTAGGAGATCCATAAAGTCTGGAGCCTAATGTGGAGCAAGGTTACAAAGGGCATGCCAAAGGGGATGCGTAGCTGCACCAAGATGCCAGCCAGGACAACTTTACTCTTGGGGCCACAGTGCGTCTGGTGGGAGGGTACAGCCATGCAAGAAAACACGGCTAGGGTTAGGGTTAGGGTTAGGGTTAGGGTTAGGAGATCCTTGAAGTCTAGAGCCCAGTGTGGAGCAAGGTTACAAAGGGCATGCCAAAGGGGATGCGTAGCTGCACCAAGATGCCAGCCACAACAACTTTTCTCTTGGGGCCACAGTGGGTCTGGTGGGAGGGTATAGCCATGCCAGAAAACACAGCTAGGGTTACGGTTAGGGTTAGGGTTAGGGTTAGGGTTAGGAGATCCATGACGTCTGGAGCCTAATGTGGAGCAAGGTTACAAAGGGCATGCCAAAGGGGATGCGTAGCCCCACCAAGATGCCAGCCACAACAACTTTTCTCTTGGGGCCACAGTGGATCTGGTGGGAGGGTATAGCCATGCCAGAAAACACAGCTAGGGTTAGGGTTAGGGTTAGGGTTAGGGTTAGGAGATCCATGAAGTCTGGAGCCTAATGTGGAGCAAGGTTACAAAGGGCATGCCAAAGGGGATGCGTAGCTGCACCAAGATGCCAGCCACAACAACTTTTCTCTTGGGGCCACAGTGGGTCTGGTGTCAGCCTGCAGCTACAGCAGGAAACACAGCTAGGGTTAGGGTTAGGGTTAGGGTTAGGGTTAGAAGATCCTTGAAGTCTAGAGCCCAGTGTGGAGCAAGGTTACAAAGGGCATGCCAAAGGGGATGCATAGCTGCACCAAGATGCCAGCCACGACAACTTTTCTCTTGGGGCCACAGTGGGTCTGCTGGGAGGGTGCAGCCTCGCCAGAAAACACAGCTAGGGTTAGGGTTAGGGTTAGGGTTAGGAGATCCATGACGTCTGGAGCCTAATGTGGAGCAAGGTTACAAAGGGCATGCCAAAGGGGATGCGTAGCTGCACCAAGAAGCCTGCCACAACAACTTTTCTCTTGGGGCCACAGTGGGTCTGGTGGGAGGGTGCAGACACAGCAGGAAAGAGGGCTAGTGTCAGGGTTAGGGTTAGTGTTAGGGTTAGGGTTTGGGGATGCATAAAGTCTGGAGCCTAATGTGCACTACGGTTACAAAGGGCATGCCAAAGGGGATGCATAGCTGCACCAAGATGCCAGCCACAACAACTTTTGTCTTGGGTCACAGTGGGTCTCGTGTGAGGGTGCAGCCACGGCAGGAAAGAGGGCTAGTGTCAGGGTTAGGGTTAGGGTTAGGGTTTGGGGATGCATAAAGTCCGGAGAATAATGTGGAGCAAGGTTACAAAGGGCATGCCAAAGGGGATGCGTAGCTGCACCAAGATGCCAGCCACGACAACTTTTCTCTTGGGGCCACAGTGGGTCTGGTGGGAGGGTGCAGCCTCGCCAGAAAACACGGCTAGGGTTAGGGTTAGGGTTAGGGTTAGGAGATCCATGATGTCTGGAGCCTAATGTGGAGCAAGGTTACAAAGGGCATGCCAAAGGGGATGCGTACCTGCACCAAGAAGCCTGCCACAACAACTTTTGTCTTGGGGTCACAGTGGGTCTGGTGGGAGGGTATAGCCATGCCAGAAAACACAGCTAGGGTTAGGGTTAGGGTTAGGGTTAGGGTTAGGGTTAGGGTTAGGGTTAGGAGATCCATGAAGTCTGGAGCCTAATGTAGAGCAAGGTTAAAAAGGGCATGCCAAGGGGGATGCGTAGCTGCACCAAGATGCCAGCCACGACAACTTTTCTCTTGGGGCCACAGTGGGTCTGGTGGGAGGGTGCAGCCAAGGCAGGAAAGAGGGCTAGGGTTAGGGTTAGGGTTAGGTTAGGGTTAGGTTTAGGAGATCCATGAAGTCTGGAGCCTAATGTGGAGCAAGTTTACAAAGGGCATGCCAAAGGGGATGCGTAGCTGCACCAAGATGCCAGCCACGACAACTTTTGTCTTGGGGCCACAGTGGGTCTGCTGGGAGGGTGCAGACACAGCAGGAAAGAGGGCTAGTGTCAGGGTTAGGGTTGGGATTAGGGTTTGGGGATGCATAAAGTCTGGAGCCTAATGTGGAGCAAGGTTACAAAGGGTATGCCAAAGGGGATGCGTAGCTGCACCAAGATCCCAGCCACGACAACTTATCTCTTGGGGCCACAGTGGGTCTGGTGGGAGGGTGCAGACACAGCAGGAAAGAGGGCTAGGGTTAGGGTTAGGGTTAGGCTGCACGTGAGGGTGCAGCCATGGCAGGAAAGAGGGATAATGTTAGGTTTAGGGTTAGGGTTAGGGTTAGGGTTAGGAGATCCATGAAGTCTGGAGCCTAATGTGGAGCAAGGTTTAAAAGGGCATGCCAAGGGGGATGCGTAGCTGCACCAAGATGCCAGCCACGACAACTCTTCTCTTGGGGCCACAGTGGGTCTGGTGGGAGGATGCAGCCTCACCACAAAACACAGCTAGGGTTAGGGTTAGGGTTAGGGTTAGGCTTAGGGTTAGGAGATCCATGACGTCTGGAGCCTAATGTGGAGCAAGGTTACAAAAGGCCTGCCGAAGGGGATGCGTAGCTGCACCAAGAAGCCAGCCACAACAATTTTTGTCTTGGGGCCACAGTGGGTCTGGTGTCAGGCTGCAGCTACAGCAGGAAACACAGCTACGGTTAGGGTTAGGGTTAGGGTTACTTTTCTCTTTTCTCTTGGGGTCACAGTGGGTCTGGTGTGAGGGTGCAGCCATGGCAGGAAAGAGGGATAGGGTTAGGGTTAGGGTTAGGGTTAGGGTTAGGAGATCCATAAAGTCTGGAGCCTAATGTGGAGCAAGGTTACAAAGGGCATGCCAAAGGGGATGCGTAGCTGCACCAAGATGCCAGCCACGACAACTTTTCTCTTGGGGTCACAGTGGGTCTGGTGGGAGGGTATAGCCATGCCAGAAAACACAGCTAGGGTTAGGGTTAGGGTTAGGGTTAGGGTTAGGAGATCCATGACGTCTGGAGCCTAATGTGGAGCAAGGTTACAAAGGGCATGCCAAAGGGGATGCGTAGCTGCACCAAGATGCCAGCCACGACAACTTTTCTCTTGGGGCCACAGTGGGTCTGGTGGGAGGGTGCTGCCTCGTCAGAAAACACGGCTAGGGTTAGGGTTACGGTTATGGTTAGGGTTTGGAGATCGTTAAAGTCTGGAGCCTAGTGTGCACTCCGGGTGCAACGACCATGCCAAAGGGGATGCGTAGCTGCACCAAGATGCCAGCCATGACAACTTTTCTCTTGGGGCCACAGTGGGTCTGGTGGGAGGGTGCAGCCTCACCAGAAAACACGGCTAGGGTTAGGGTTAGCGTTAGGGTTAGGGATAGGGTTTGGAGATCCATGAAGTCTGGAGCCTAATGTGGAGCAAGGTTACAAAGGGCATGCCAAAGGGGATGCGTAGCTGCACCAAGATGCCAGCCACGACAACTATTCTCTTGGGGCCACAGTGGGTCTGGTGTGAGGGTGCAGTCTCGCCAGAAAACATAGCTAGGGTTAGGGTTAGGGTTAGGGTTAGGGTTAGGAGATCCATGACGTCTGGAGCCTAATGTGGAGCAAGGTTACAAAGGGCATGCCAAAGGGGATGCGTAGCTGCACCAAGATGCAAGCCACAACAACTTTTCTCTTGGGGCCACAGTGGGTCTTGTGTCAGTCTGCAGCAACTGCAGGAAACACAGCTACAGTTAGGGTTAGGGTTAGGGTTAGGGTTAGGGTTAGGAGGTCCATAAAGTCTGGAGCCTAATGTGGAGCAAGGTTACAAAGGGCATGCCAAAGGGGATGCGTAGCTGCACCAAGATGCCAGCCATGACAGCTTTTGTCTTGGGGCCACAGTGGGTCTGGTGGGAGGGTGCAGACACAGTAGGAAAGAGGGCTAGGGTTAGGGTTAGGGTTAGGGTTAGGAGATCCATGAAGTCTGGAGCCTAATGTGCACTCCGGTTACAAAGGGCATGCCAAAGGGGATGCGTATCTGCACCAAGGAGCCTGCCACGACAACTTTTGTCTTGGGGTTACAGTGGGTCTGGTGTGAGGGTGCAGCCATGGCAGGAAAGAGGGATAGGGTTAGGGTTACGGTTAGGGTAGGGTTAGGGTTAGGGTTAGGGTTAGGGTTAGGAGATCCATGAAGTCTGGAGGCTAATGTGGAGCAAGGTTACAAAGGGCATGCCAAAGGGGATGTGTAGCTGCACCAAGATGCCAGCCATGACAACTTTTCTCTTGGGGTCACAGTGGGTCTGGTGGGAGGGTGCAGACACAGCAGGAAAGAGGGCTAGGGTTAGGGATAGGGTTAGGCTGCACGTGAGGGTGCAGCCATGGCAGGAAAGAGGGATAAGGTTAGGTTTAGGGTTAGGGTTAGGGTTAGGGTTAGGAGATCCATGAAGTCTGGAGCCTAATGTGGAGCAAGGTTTAAAAGGGCATGCCAAGGGGGATGCGTAGCTGCACCAAGATGCCAGCCACGACAACTCTTCTCTTGGGGCCACAGTGGGTCTGGTGGGAGGATGCAGCCTCACCACAAAACACAGCTAGGGTTAGGGTTAGGGTTAGGGTTAGGCTTAGGGTTAGGAGATCCATGACGTCTGGAGCCTAATGTGGAGCAAGGTTACAAAAGGCCTGCCGAAGGGGATGCGTAGCTGCACCAAGAAGCCAGCCACAACAATTTTTGTCTTGGGGCCACAGTGGGTCTGGTGTCAGGCTGCAGCTACAGCAGGAAACACAGCTACGGTTAGGGTTAGGGTTAGGGTTACTTTTCTCTTTTCTCTTGGGGTCACAGTGGGTCTGGTGTGAGGGTGCAGCCATGGCAGGAAAGAGGGATAGGGTTAGGGTTAGGGTTAGGGTTAGGGTTAGGAGATCCATAAAGTCTGGAGCCTAATGTGGAGCAAGGTTACAAAGGGCATGCCAAAGGGGATGCGTAGCTGCACCAAGATGCCAGCCACGACAACTTTTCTCTTGGGGTCACAGTGGGTCTGGTGGGAGGGTATAGCCATGCCAGAAAACACAGCTAGGGTTAGGGTTAGGGTTAGGGTTAGGGTTAGGAGATCCATGACGTCTGGAGCCTAATGTGGAGCAAGGTTACAAAGGGCATGCCAAAGGGGATGCGTAGCTGCACCAAGATGCCAGCCACGACAACTTTTCTCTTGGGGCCACAGTGGGTCTGGTGGGAGGGTGCTGCCTCGTCAGAAAACACGGCTAGGGTTAGGGTTACGGTTATGGTTAGGGTTTGGAGATCGTTAAAGTCTGGAGCCTAGTGTGCACTCCGGGTGCAACGACCATGCCAAAGGGGATGCGTAGCTGCACCAAGATGCCAGCCATGACAACTTTTCTCTTGGGGCCACAGTGGGTCTGGTGGGAGGGTGCAGCCTCACCAGAAAACACGGCTAGGGTTAGGGTTAGCGTTAGGGTTAGGGATAGGGTTTGGAGATCCATGAAGTCTGGAGCCTAATGTGGAGCAAGGTTACAAAGGGCATGCCAAAGGGGATGCGTAGCTGCACCAAGATGCCAGCCACGACAACTATTCTCTTGGGGCCACAGTGGGTCTGGTGTGAGGGTGCAGTCTCGCCAGAAAACATAGCTAGGGTTAGGGTTAGGGTTAGGGTTAGGGTTAGGAGATCCATGACGTCTGGAGCCTAATGTGGAGCAAGGTTACAAAGGGCATGCCAAAGGGGATGCGTAGCTGCACCAAGATGCAAGCCACAACAACTTTTCTCTTGGGGCCACAGTGGGTCTTGTGTCAGTCTGCAGCAACTGCAGGAAACACAGCTACAGTTAGGGTTAGGGTTAGGGTTAGGGTTAGGGTTAGGAGGTCCATAAAGTCTGGAGCCTAATGTGGAGCAAGGTTACAAAGGGCATGCCAAAGGGGATGCGTAGCTGCACCAAGATGCCAGCCATGACAGCTTTTGTCTTGGGGCCACAGTGGGTCTGGTGGGAGGGTGCAGACACAGTAGGAAAGAGGGCTAGGGTTAGGGTTAGGGTTAGGGTTAGGAGATCCATGAAGTCTGGAGCCTAATGTGCACTCCGGTTACAAAGGGCATGCCAAAGGGGATGCGTATCTGCACCAAGGAGCCTGCCACGACAACTTTTGTCTTGGGGTTACAGTGGGTCTGGTGTGAGGGTGCAGCCATGGCAGGAAAGAGGGATAGGGTTAGGGTTACGGTTAGGGTAGGGTTAGGGTTAGGGTTAGGGTTAGGGTTAGGAGATCCATGAAGTCTGGAGGCTAATGTGGAGCAAGGTTACAAAGGGCATGCCAAAGGGGATGTGTAGCTGCACCAAGATGCCAGCCATGACAACTTTTCTCTTGGGGTCACAGTGGGTCTGGTGGGAGGGTGCAGACACAGCAGGAAAGAGGGCTAGGGTTAGGGATAGGGTTAGGCTGCACGTGAGGGTGCAGCCATGGCAGGAAAGAGGGATAAGGTTAGGTTTAGGGTTAGGGTTAGGGTTAGGGTTAGGAGATCCATGAAGTCTGGAGCCTAATGTGGAGCAAGGTTTAAAAGGGCATGCCAAGGGGGATGCGTAGCTGCACCAAGATGCCAGCCACGACAACTCTTCTCTTGGGGCCACAGTGGGTCTGGTGGGAGGATGCAGCCTCACCACAAAACACAGCTAGGGTTAGGGTTAGGGTTAGGGTTAGGCTTAGGGTTAGGAGATCCATGACGTCTGGAGCCTAATGTGGAGCAAGGTTACAAAAGGCCTGCCAAAGGGGATGCGTAGCTGCACCAAGAAGCCAGCCACAACAATTTTTGTCTTGTGGCCACAGTGGGTCTGGTGTCAGGCTGCAGCTACAGCAGGAAACACAGCTACGGTTAGGGTTAGGGTTAGGGTTACTTTTCTCTTTTCTCTTGGGGTCACAGTGGGTCTGGTGTGAGGGTGCAGCCATGGCAGGAAAGAGGGATAGGGTTAGGGTTAGGGTTAGGGTTAGGGTTAGGAGATCCATAAAGTCTGGAGCCTAATGTGGAGCAAGGTTACAAAGGGCATGCCAAAGGGGATGCGTAGCTGCACCAAGATGCCAGCCACGACAACTTTTCTCTTGGGGTCACAGTGGGTCTGGTGGGAGGGTATAGCCATGCCAGAAAACACAGCTAGGGTTAGGGTTAGGGTTAGGGTTAGGGTTAGGAGATCCATGACGTCTGGAGCCTAATGTGGAGCAAGGTTACAAAGGGCATGCCAAAGGGGATGCGTAGCTGCACCAAGATGCCAGCCACGACAACTTTTCTCTTGGGGCCACAGTGGGTCTGGTGGGAGGGTGCTGCCTCGTCAGAAAACACGGCTAGGGTTAGGGTTACGGTTATGGTTAGGGTTTGGAGATCGTTAAAGTCTGGAGCCTAGTGTGCACTCCGGGTGCAACGACCATGCCAAAGGGGATGCGTAGCTGCACCAAGATGCCAGCCATGACAACTTTTGTCTTGGGGCCACAGTGGGTCTGGTGGGAGGGTGCAGCCTCACCAGAAAACACGGCTAAGGTTAGGGTTAGCGTTAGGGTTAGGGTTAGGGTTAGGAGATCCATGAAGTCTGGAGCCTAATGTGGAGCAAGGTTACAAAGGGCATGCCAAAGGGGATGCGTAGCTGCACCAAGATGCCAGCCACAACAACTATTCTCTTGGGGCCACAGTGGGTCTGGTGTGAGGGTGCAGTCTCGCCAGAAAACATAGCTAGGGTTAGGGTTAGGGTTAGGGTTAGGGTTAGGAGATCCATGACGTCTGGAGCCTAATGTGGAGCAAGGTTACAAAGGGCATGCCAAAGGGGATGCGTAGCTGCACCAAGATGCAAGCCACAACAACTTTTCTCTTGGGGCCACAGTGGGTCTTGTGTCAGTCTGCAGCAACTGCAGGAAACACAGCTACGGTTAGGGTTAGGGTTAGGGTTAGGGTTAGGGTTAGGAGGTCCATAAAGTCTGGAGCCTAATGTGGAGCAAGGTTACAAAGGGCATGCCAAAGGGGATGCGTAGCTGCACCAAGATGCCAGCCATGACAACTTTTGTCTTGGGGCCACAGTGGGTCTGGTGGGAGGGTGCAGACACAGTAGGAAAGAGGGCTAGGGTTAGGGTTAGGGTTAGGGTTAGGAGATCCATGAAGTCTGGAGCCTAATGTGCACTCCGGTTACAAAGGGCATGCCAAAGGGGATGCGTATCTGCACCAAGGAGCCTGCCACGACAACTTTTGTCTTGGGGTTACAGTGGGTCTGGTGTGAGGGTGCAGCCATGGCAGGAAAGAGGGATAGGGTTAGGGTTACGGTTAGGGTAGGGTTAGGGTTAGGGTTAGGGTTAGGGTTAGGAGATCCATGAAGTCTGGAGGCTAATGTGGAGCAAGGTTACAAAGGGCATGCCAAAGGGGATGTGTAGCTGCACCAAGATGCCAGCCATGACAACTTTTCTCTTGGGGTCACAGTGGGTCTGGTGGGAGGGTGCAGCCTCACCAGAAAACACGGCTAGGTTTAGGGTTAGGGTTAGGGTTAGGGTTAGGAGATCCATGAAGTCTGGAGCCTAATGTGAAGCAAGGTTACAAAGGGCATGCCAAAGGGGATGCGTAGCTGCACCAAGATGCCAGCCACGACAACTTTTCTCTTGGGGCCACAGTGGGTCTGGTGGGAGGGTATAGCCAAGCAAGAAAACACGGCTAGGGTTAGGGTTAGGGTTAGGGTTAGGGATAGGGTTTGGAGATCCATGAAGTCTGGAGCCTAAAGTGGAGCAAGGTTACAAAGGGCATGCCAAGGGGGATGCGTAGCTGCACCAAGATGCCAGCCACAACAACTTTTCTCTTGGGGCCACAGTGGGTCTGGTGTCAGACTGCAGCAACAGCAGGAAACACAGCTACGGTTAGGGTTAGGGTTAGGGTTAGGGTTAGGAGATCCATGAAGTCTGGAGCCTAATGTGGAGCAAGGTTACAAAGGGCATGCCAAAGGGGATGCGTAGCTGCACCAAGATGCCAGCCACAACAACTTTTCTCTTGGGGCCACAGTGGGTCTGGTGTCAGCCTGCAGCTACAGCAGGAAACACAGCTAGGGTTAGGGTTAGGGTTAGGGTTAGGGTTAGAAGATCCTTGAAGTCTAGAGCCCAGTGTGGAGCAAGGTTACAAAGGGCATGCCAAAGGGGATGCATAGCTGCACCAAGATGCCAGCCACGACAACTTTTCTCTTGGGGCCACAGTGGGTCTGCTGGGAGGGTGCAGCCTCGCCAGAAAACACAGCTAGGGTTAGGGTTAGGGTTAGGGTTAGGAGATCCATGACGTCTGGAGCCTAATGTGGAGCAAGGTTACAAAGGGCATGCCAAAGGGGATGCGTAGCTGCACCAAGAAGCCTGCCACAACAACTTTTCTCTTGGGGCCACAGTGGGTCTGGTGGGAGGGTGCAGACACAGCAGGAAAGAGGGCTAGTGTCAGGGTTAGGGTTAGTGTTAGGGTTAGGGTTTGGGGATGCATAAAGTCTGGAGCCTAATGTGCACTACGGTTACAAAGGGCATGCCAAAGGGGATGCATAGCTGCACCAAGATGCCAGCCACAACAACTTTTGTCTTGGGTCACAGTGGGTCTCGTGTGAGGGTGCAGCCACGGCAGGAAAGAGGGCTAGTGTCAGGGTTAGGGTTAGGGTTAGGGTTTGGGGATGCATAAAGTCCGGAGAATAATGTGGAGCAAGGTTACAAAGGGCATGCCAAAGGGGATGCGTAGCTGCACCAAGATGCCAGCCACGACAACTTTTCTCTTGGGGTCACAGTGGGTCTGGTGGGAGGGTGCAGCCTCGCCAGAAAACACGGCTAGGGTTAGGGTTAGGGTTAGGGTTAGGAGATCCATGATGTCTGGAGCCTAATGTGGAGCAAGGTTACAAAGGGCATGCCAAAGGGGATGCGTACCTGCACCAAGAAGCCTGCCACAACAACTTTTGTCTTGGGGTCACAGTGGGTCTGGTGGGAGGGTATAGCCATGCCAGAAAACACAGCTAGGGTTAGGGTTAGGGTTAGGGTTAGGGTTAGGGTTAGGGTTAGGGTTAGGGTTAGGAGATCCATGAAGTCTGGAGCCTAATGTAGAGCAAGGTTAAAAAGGGCATGCCAAGGGGGATGCGTAGCTGCACCAAGATGCCAGCCACGACAACTTTTCTCTTGGGGCCACAGTGGGTCTGGTGGGAGGGTGCAGCCAAGGCAGGAAAGAGGGCTAGGGTTAGGGTTAGGGTTAGGTTAGGGTTAGGTTTAGGAGATCCATGAAGTCTGGAGCCTAATGTGGAGCAAGTTTACAAAGGGCATGCCAAAGGGGATGCGTAGCTGCACCAAGATGCCAGCCACGACAACTTTTGTCTTGGGGCCACAGTGGGTCTGCTGGGAGGGTGCAGACACAGCAGGAAAGAGGGCTAGTGTCAGGGTTAGGGTTGGGATTAGGGTTTGGGGATGCATAAAGTCTGGAGCCTAATGTGGAGCAAGGTTACAAAGGGTATGCCAAAGGGGATGCGTAGCTGCACCAAGATCCCAGCCACGACAACTTATCTCTTGGGGCCACAGTGGGTCTGGTGGGAGGGTGCAGACACAGCAGGAAAGAGGGCTAGGGTTAGGGTTAGGGTTAGGCTGCACGTGAGGGTGCAGCCATGGCAGGAAAGAGGGATAATGTTAGGTTTAGGGTTAGGGTTAGGGTTAGGGTTAGGAGATCCATGAAGTCTGGAGCCTAATGTGGAGCAAGGTTTAAAAGGGCATGCCAAGGGGGATGCGTAGCTGCACCAAGATGCCAGCCACGACAACTCTTCTCTTGGGGCCACAGTGGGTCTGGTGGGAGGATGCAGCCTCACCACAAAACACAGCTAGGGTTAGGGTTAGGGTTAGGGTTAGGCTTAGGGTTAGGAGATCCATGACGTCTGGAGCCTAATGTGGAGCAAGGTTACAAAAGGCCTGCCGAAGGGGATGCGTAGCTGCACCAAGAAGCCAGCCACAACAATTTTTGTCTTGGGGCCACAGTGGGTCTGGTGTCAGGCTGCAGCTACAGCAGGAAACACAGCTACGGTTAGGGTTAGGGTTAGGGTTACTTTTCTCTTTTCTCTTGGGGTCACAGTGGGTCTGGTGTGAGGGTGCAGCCATGGCAGGAAAGAGGGATAGGGTTAGGGTTAGGGTTAGGGTTAGGGTTAGGAGATCCATAAAGTCTGGAGCCTAATGTGGAGCAAGGTTACAAAGGGCATGCCAAAGGGGATGCGTAGCTGCACCAAGATGCCAGCCACGACAACTTTTCTCTTGGGGTCACAGTGGGTCTGGTGGGAGGGTATAGCCATGCCAGAAAACACAGCTAGGGTTAGGGTTAGGGTTAGGGTTAGGGTTAGGAGATCCATGACGTCTGGAGCCTAATGTGGAGCAAGGTTACAAAGGGCATGCCAAAGGGGATGCGTAGCTGCACCAAGATGCCAGCCACGACAACTTTTCTCTTGGGGCCACAGTGGGTCTGGTGGGAGGGTGCTGCCTCGTCAGAAAACACGGCTAGGGTTAGGGTTACGGTTATGGTTAGGGTTTGGAGATCGTTAAAGTCTGGAGCCTAGTGTGCACTCCGGGTGCAACGACCATGCCAAAGGGGATGCGTAGCTGCACCAAGATGCCAGCCATGACAACTTTTCTCTTGGGGCCACAGTGGGTCTGGTGGGAGGGTGCAGCCTCACCAGAAAACACGGCTAGGGTTAGGGTTAGCGTTAGGGTTAGGGTTAGGGTTAGGAGATCCATGAAGTCTGGAGCCTAATGTGGAGCAAGGTTACAAAGGGCATGCCAAAGGGGATGCGTAGCTGCACCAAGATGCCAGCCACGACAACTATTCTCTTGGGGCCACAGTGGGTCTGGTGTGAGGGTGCAGTCTCGCCAGAAAACATAGCTAGGGTTAGGGTTAGGGTTAGGGTTAGGGTTAGGAGATCCATGACGTCTGGAGCCTAATGTGGAGCAAGGTTACAAAGGGCATGCCAAAGGGGATGCGTAGCTGCACCAAGATGCAAGCCACAACAACTTTTCTCTTGGGGCCACAGTGGGTCTTGTGTCAGTCTGCAGCAACTGCAGGAAACACAGCTACAGTTAGGGTTAGGGTTAGGGTTAGGGTTAGGGTTAGGAGGTCCATAAAGTCTGGAGCCTAATGTGGAGCAAGGTTACAAAGGGCATGCCAAAGGGGATGCGTAGCTGCACCAAGATGCCAGCCATGACAGCTTTTGTCTTGGGGCCACAGTGGGTCTGGTGGGAGGGTGCAGACACAGTAGGAAAGAGGGCTAGGGTTAGGGTTAGGGTTAGGGTTAGGAGATCCATGAAGTCTGGAGCCTAATGTGCACTCCGGTTACAAAGGGCATGCCAAAGGGGATGCGTATCTGCACCAAGGAGCCTGCCACGACAACTTTTGTCTTGGGGTTACAGTGGGTCTGGTGTGAGGGTGCAGCCATGGCAGGAAAGAGGGATAGGGTTAGGGTTACGGTTAGGGTAGGGTTAGGGTTAGGGTTAGGGTTAGGGTTAGGAGATCCATGAAGTCTGGAGGCTAATGTGGAGCAAGGTTACAAAGGGCATGCCAAAGGGGATGTGTAGCTGCACCAAGATGCCAGCCATGACAACTTTTCTCTTGGGGTCACAGTGGGTCTGGTGGGAGGGTGCAGACACAGCAGGAAAGAGGGCTAGGGTTAGGGATAGGGTTAGGCTGCACGTGAGGGTGCAGCCATGGCAGGAAAGAGGGATAAGGTTAGGTTTAGGGTTAGGGTTAGGGTTAGGGTTTGGAGATCCATGAAGTCTGGAGCCTAATGTGGAGCAAGGTTTAAAAGGGCATGCCAAGGGGGATGCGTAGCTGCACCAAGATGCCAGCCACGACAACTCTTCTCTTGGGGCCACAGTGGGTCTGGTGGGAGGATGCAGCCTCACCACAAAACACAGCTAGGGTTAGGGTTAGGGTTAGGGTTAGGCTTAGGGTTAGGAGATCCATGACGTCTGGAGCCTAATGTGGAGCAAGGTTACAAAAGGCCTGCCAAAGGGGATGCGTAGCTGCACCAAGAAGCCAGCCACAACAATTTTTGTCTTGTGGCCACAGTGGGTCTGGTGTCAGGCTGCAGCTACAGCAGGAAACACAGCTACGGTTAGGGTTAGGGTTAGGGTTACTTTTCTCTTTTCTCTTGGGGTCACAGTGGGTCTGGTGTGAGGGTGCAGCCATGGCAGGAAAGAGGGATAGGGTTAGGGTTAGGGTTAGGGTTAGGGTTAGGAGATCCATAAAGTCTGGAGCCTAATGTGGAGCAAGGTTACAAAGGGCATGCCAAAGGGGATGCGTAGCTGCACCAAGATGCCAGCCACGACAACTTTTCTCTTGGGGTCACAGTGGGTCTGGTGGGAGGGTATAGCCATGCCAGAAAACACAGCTAGGGTTAGGGTTAGGGTTAGGGTTAGGGTTAGGAGATCCATAAACTCTGGAGCCTAATGTGGAGCAAGGTTACAAAGGGCATGCCAAAGGGGATGCGTAGCTGCACCAAGATGCCAGCCACGACAACTTTTCTCTTGGGGCCACAGTGGGTCTGGTGGGAGGGTGCTGCCTCGTCAGAAAACACGGCTAGGGTTAGGGTTACGGTTATGGTTAGGGTTTGGAGATCGTTAAAGTCTGGAGCCTAGTGTGCACTCCGGGTGCAACGACCATGCCAAAGGGGATGCGTAGCTGCACCAAGATGCCAGCCATGACAACTTTTCTCTTGGGGCCACAGTGGGTCTTGTGGGAGGGTGCAGCCTCACCAGAAAACACGGCTAAGGTTAGGGTTAGCGTTAGGGTTAGGGTTAGGGTTAGGAGATCCATGAAGTCTGGAGCCTAATGTGGAGCAAGGTTACAAAGGGCATGCCAAAGGGGATGCGTAGCTGCACCAAGATGCCAGCCACAACAACTATTCTCTTGGGGCCACAGTGGGTCTGGTGTGAGGGTGCAGTCTCGCCAGAAAACATAGCTAGGGTTAGGGTTAGGGTTAGGGTTAGGGTTAGGAGATCCATGACGTCTGGAGCCTAATGTGGAGCAAGGTTACAAAGGGCATGCCAAAGGGGATGCGTAGCTGCACCAAGATGCAAGCCACAACAACTTTTCTCTTGGGGCCACAGTGGGTCTTGTGTCAGTCTGCAGCAACTGCAGGAAACACAGCTACGGTTAGGGTTAGGGTTAGGGTTAGGGTTAGGGTTAGGAGGTCCATAAAGTCTGGAGCCTAATGTGGAGCAAGGTTACAAAGGGCATGCCAAAGGGGATGCGTAGCTGCACCAAGATGCCAGCCATGACAACTTTTGTCTTGGGGCCACAGTGGGTCTGGTGGGAGGGTGCAGACACAGTAGGAAAGAGGGCTAGGGTTAGGGTTAGGGTTAGGGTTAGGAGATCCATGAAGTCTGGAGCCTAATGTGCACTCCGGTTACAAAGGGCATGCCAAAGGGGATGCGTATCTGCACCAAGGAGCCTGCCACGACAACTTTTGTCTTGGGGTTACAGTGGGTCTGGTGTGAGGGTGCAGCTATGGCAGGAAAGAGGGATAGGGTTAGGGTTACGGTTAGGGTAGGGTTAGGGTTAGGGTTAGGGTTAGGGTTAGGAGATCCATGAAGTCTGGAGGCTAATGTGGAGCAAGGTTACAAAGGGCATGCCAAAGGGGATGTGTAGCTGCACCAAGATGCCAGCCATGACAACTTTTCTCTTGGGGTCACAGTGGGTCTGGTGGGAGGGTGCAGACACAGCAGGAAAGAGGGCTAGGGTTAGGGATAGGGTTAGGCTGCACGTGAGGGTGCAGCCATGGCAGGAAAGAGGGATAAGGTTAGGTTTAGGGTTAGGGTTAGGGTTAGGGTTAGGAGATCCATGAAGTCTGGAGCCTAATGTGGAGCAAGGTTTAAAAGGGCATGCCAAGGGGGATGCGTAGCTGCACCAAGATGCCAGCCACGACAACTCTTCTCTTGGGGCCACAGTGGGTCTGGTGGGAGGATGCAGCCTCACCACAAAACACAGCTAGGGTTAGGGTTAGGGTTAGGGTTAGGCTTAGGGTTAGGAGATCCATGACGTCTGGAGCCTAATGTGGAGCAAGGTTACAAAAGGCCTGCCAAAGGGGATGCGTAGCTGCACCAAGAAGCCAGCCACAACAATTTTTGTCTTGTGGCCACAGTGGGTCTGGTGTCAGGCTGCAGCTACAGCAGGAAACACAGCTACGGTTAGGGTTAGGGTTAGGGTTACTTTTCTCTTTTCTCTTGGGGTCACAGTGGGTCTGGTGTGAGGGTGCAGCCATGGCAGGAAAGAGGGATAGGGTTAGGGTTAGGGTTAGGGTTAGGGTTAGGAGATCCATAAAGTCTGGAGCCTAATGTGGAGCAAGGTTACAAAGGGCATGCCAAAGGGGATGCGTAGCTGCACCAAGATGCCAGCCACGACAACTTTTCTCTTGGGGTCACAGTGGGTCTGGTGGGAGGGTATAGCCATGCCAGAAAACACAGCTAGGGTTAGGGTTAGGGTTAGGGTTAGGGTTAGGAGATCCATGACGTCTGGAGCCTAATGTGGAGCAAGGTTACAAAGGGCATGCCAAAGGGGATGCGTAGCTGCACCAAGATGCCAGCCACGACAACTTTTCTCTTGGGGCCACAGTGGGTCTGGTGGGAGGGTGCTGCCTCGTCAGAAAACACGGCTAGGGTTAGGGTTACGGTTATGGTTAGGGTTTGGAGATCGTTAAAGTCTGGAGCCTAGTGTGCACTCCGGGTGCAACGACCATGCCAAAGGGGATGCGTAGCTGCACCAAGATGCCAGCCATGACAACTTTTCTCTTGGGGCCACAGTGGGTCTGGTGGGAGGGTGCAGCCTCACCAGAAAACACGGCTAGGGTTAGGGTTAGCGTTAGGGTTAGGGTTATGGTTAGGAGATCCATGAAGTCTGGAGCCTAATGTGGAGCAAGGTTACAAAGGGCATGCCAAAGGGGATGCGTAGCTGCACCAAGATGCCAGCCACGACAACTATTCTCTTGGGGCCACAGTGGGTCTGGTGTGAGGGTGCAGTCTCGCCAGAAAACATAGCTAGGGTTAGGGTTAGGGTTAGGGTTAGGGTTAGGAGATCCATGACGTCTGGAGCCTAATGTGGAGCAAGGTTACAAAGGGCATGCCAAAGGGGATGCGTAGCTGCACCAAGATGCAAGCCACAACAACTTTTCTCTTGGGGCCACAGTGTGTCTTGTGTCAGTCTGCAGCAACTGCAGGAAACACAGCTACGGTTAGGGTTAGGGTTAGGGTTAGGGTTAGGGTTAGGAGGTCCATAAAGTCTGGAGCCTAATGTGGAGCAAGGTTACAAAGGGCATGCCAAAGGGGATGCGTAGCTGCACCAAGATGCCAGCCATGACAACTTTTGTCTTGGGGCCACAGTGGGTCTGGTGGGAGGGTGCAGACACAGTAGGAAAGAGGGCTAGGGTTAGGGTTAGGGTTAGGGTTAGGAGATCCATGAAGTCTGGAGCCTAATGTGCACTCCGGTTACAAAGGGCATGCCAAAGGGGATGCGTATCTGCACCAAGGAGCCTGCCACGACAACTTTTGTCTTGGGGTTACAGTGGGTCTGGTGTGAGGGTGCAGCCATGGCAGGAAAGAGGGATAGGGTTAGGGTTACGGTTAGGGTAGGGTTAGGGTTAGGGTTAGGGTTAGGGTTAGGAGATCCATGAAGTCTGGAGGCTAATGTGGAGCAAGGTTACAAAGGGCATGCCAAAGGGGATGTGTAGCTGCACCAAGATGCCAGCCATGACAACTTTTCTCTTGGGGTCACAGTGGGTCTGGTGGGAGGGTGCAGCCTCACCAGAAAACACGGCTAGGTTTAGGGTTAGGGTTAGGGTTAGGGTTAGGAGATCCATGAAGTCTGGAGCCTAATGTGAAGCAAGGTTACAAAGGGCATGCCAAAGGGGATGCGTAGCTGCACCAAGATGCCAGCCACGACAACTTTTCTCTTGGGGCCACAGTGGGTCTGGTGGGAGGGTATAGCCATGCCAGAAAACACGGCTAGGGTTAGGGTTAGGGTTAGGGTTAGGGATAGGGTTTGGAGATCCATGAAGTCTGGAGCCTAAAGTGGAGCAAGGTTACAAAGGGCATGCCAAGGGGGATGCGTAGCTGCACCAAGATGCCAGCCACAACAACTTTTCTCTTGGGGCCACAGTGGGTCTGGTGTCAGACTGCAGCAACAGCAGGAAACACAGCTACGGTTAGGGTTAGGGTTAGGGTTAGGGTTAGGAGATTCATAAAGTCTGGAGCCTAATGTGGAGCAAGGTTACAAAGGGCATGCCACAGGGGATGCGTAGCTGCACCAAGATGCCAGCCACAACAACTTTTCTCTTGGGGCCACACTGGGTCTGGTGGGAGGGTGCAGTCTCGCCAGAAAACACGGCTAGGGTTAGGGTTAGGGTTAGGGTTAGGAGATCCATGACATCTGGAGCCTAATGTGGAGCAAGGTTACAAAGGGCATGCCAAAGGGGATGCGTAGCTGCACCAAGATGCCAGCCACAACTTTTGTCTTGGGGCCACATTGGGTCTGGTGGGAGGGTGCAGACGCAGCAGGAAAGAGGGCTAGGGTTAGGGTGAGGGTTAGGGTTAGGAGATCCATGAAGTCTGGAGCCTAATGTGCACTCTGGTTACAAAGGGCATGCCAAAGGGGATGCGTATCTGCACCAAGGAGCCTGCCACGACAACTTTTGTCTTGGGGTCACAGTGGGTCTGGTGTGAGGGTGCAGCCATGGCAGGAAAGAGGGATAGGGGTAGGGTTAGGGTTAGGGTTAGGGTTAGGGTTTGGGTTAGGGTTAGGGTTAGGAGATCCATGACGTCTGGAGCCTAATGTGGAGCAAGGTTACAAAGGGCATGCCAAAGCGGATGCGTAGCTCCACCAAGATGCCAGCCACGACAACTTTTCTCTTGGGGTCACAGTGGGTCTGCTGGGAGGGTGCAGCCACTGCAGGAAAGAGGGCTAGGTTTAGGGTTAGGGTTAGGGTTATGGTTAGGTTTAGGAGATCCATGAAGTCTGGAGCCTAATGTGGAGCAAGGTTACAAAGGGCATGCCAAAGGGAATGCGTAGCCCCACCAAGATGCCAGCCACGACAACTTTTCTCTTGGGGCCACAGTGGGTCTGGTGGGAGGGTGCAGCCTCGACAGAAAACACAGCTAGGGTTAGGGTTAGGGTTAGGGTTAGGGTTAGGGTTAGGGTTAGGAGATCCATGAAGTCTGGAGCCTAATGTGGAGCAAGGTTACAAAGGGCATGCCAAAGGGGATGCGTAGCTGCACCAAGATGCCAGCCACAACAACTTTTCTCTTGGGGTCACAGTGGGTCTGGTGGGATGGTATAGCCATGCCAGAAAACACGGCTAGGGTTAGGGTTAGGGTTCGGGTTAGGGTTAGGGTTAGGAGATCCATAAAGTCTGGAGCCTAATGTGGAGCAAGGTTACAAAGGGCATGCCAAAGGGGATGCGTAGCTGCACCAAGATGCCAGCCACGACAACTTTTCTCTTGGGGCCACAGTGGGTCTGGTGGGAGGGTATAGCCATGCCAGAAAACACGGCTAGGGTTAGGGTTAGGGTTAGGGTTAGGGATAGGGTTAGGAGATCCATGAAGTCTGGAGCCTAATGTGGAGCAAGGTTACAAAGGGCATGCCAAAGGGGATGCGTAGCTGCACCAAGATGCCAGCCACGACAACTATTCTCTTGGGGCCACAGTGGGTCTGGTGTGAGGGTGCAGTCTCGCCAGAAAACATAGCTAGGGTTAGGGTTAGGGTTAGGGTTAGGGTTAGGAGATCCATGACGTCTGGAGCCTAATGTGGAGCAAGGTTACAAAGGGCATGCCAAAGGGGATGCGTAGCTGCACCAAGATGCAAGCCACAACAACTTTTCTCTTGGGGCCACAGTGTGTCTTGTGTCAGTCTGCAGCAACTGCAGGAAACACAGCTACGGTTAGGGTTAGGGTTAGGGTTAGGGTTAGGGTTAGGAGGTCCATAAAGTCTGGAGCCTAATGTGGAGCAAGGTTACAAAGGGCATGCCAAAGGGGATGCGTAGCTGCACCAAGATGCCAGCCATGACAACTTTTGTCTTGGGGCCACAGTGGGTCTGGTGGGAGGGTGCAGACACAGTAGGAAAGAGGGCTAGGGTTAGGGTTAGGGTTAGGGTTAGGAGATCCATGAAGTCTGGAGCCTAATGTGCACTCCGGTTACAAAGGGCATGCCAAAGGGGATGCGTATCTGCACCAAGGAGCCTGCCACGACAACTTTTGTCTTGGGGTTACAGTGGGTCTGGTGTGAGGGTGCAGCCATGGCAGGAAAGAGGGATAGGGTTAGGGTTACGGTTAGGGTAGGGTTAGGGTTAGGGTTAGGGTTAGGGTTAGGAGATCCATGAAGTCTGGAGCCTAATGTGAAGCAAGGTTACAAAGGGCATGCCAAAGGGGATGCGTAGCTGCACCAAGATGCCAGCCACGACAACTTTTCTCTTGGGGCCACAGTGGGTCTGGTGGGAGGGTATAGCCATGCCAGAAAACACGGCTAGGGTTAGGGTTAGGGTTAGGGTTAGGGATAGGGTTTGGAGATCCATGAAGTCTGGAGCCTAAAGTGGAGCAAGGTTACAAAGGGCATGCCAAGGGGGATGCGTAGCTGCACCAAGATGCCAGCCACAACAACTTTTCTCTTGGGGCCACAGTGGGTCTGGTGTCAGACTGCAGCAACAGCAGGAAACACAGCTACGGTTAGGGTTAGGGTTAGGGTTAGGGTTAGGAGATTCATAAAGTCTGGAGCCTAATGTGGAGCAAGGTTACAAAGGGCATGCCAAAGGGGATGCGTAGCTGCACCAAGATGCCAGCCACAACAACTTTTCTCTTGGGGCCACACTGGGTCTGGTGGGAGGGTGCAGTCTCGCCAGAAAACACGGCTAGGGTTAGGGTTAGGGTTAGGGTTAGGAGATCCATGACATCTGGAGCCTAATGTGGAGCAAGGTTACAAAGGGCATGCCAAAGGGGATGCGTAGCTGCACCAAGATGCCAGCCACAACTTTTGTCTTGGGGCCACATTGGGTCTGGTGGGAGGGTGCAGACGCAGCAGGAAAGAGGGCTAGGGTTAGGGTGAGGGTTAGGGTTAGGAGATCCATGAAGTCTGGAGCCTAATGTGCACTCTGGTTACAAAGGGCATGCCAAAGGGGATGCGTATCTGCACCAAGGAGCCTGCCACGACAACTTTTGTCTTGGGGTCACAGTGGGTCTGGTGTGAGGGTGCAGCCATGGCAGGAAAGAGGGATAGGGGTAGGGTTAGGGTTAGGGTTAGGGTTAGGGTTTGGGTTAGGGTTAGGGTTAGGAGATCCATGACGTCTGGAGCCTAATGTGGAGCAAGGTTACAAAGGGCATGCCAAAGCGGATGCGTAGCTCCACCAAGATGCCAGCCACGACAACTTTTCTCTTGGGGTCACAGTGGGTCTGCTGGGAGGGTGCAGCCACTGCAGGAAAGAGGGCTAGGTTTAGGGTTAGGGTTAGGGTTATGGTTAGGTTTAGGAGATCCATGAAGTCTGGAGCCTAATGTGGAGCAAGGTTACAAAGGGCATGCCAAAGGGAATGCGTAGCCCCACCAAGATGCCAGCCACAACAACTTTTCTCTTGGGGCCACAGTGGGTCTGGTGGGAGGGTGCAGCCTCGACAGAAAACACAGCTAGGGTTAGGGTTAGGGTTAGGGTTAGGGTTAGGGTTAGGGTTAGGAGATCCATGAAGTCTGGAGCCTAATGTGGAGCAAGGTTACAAAGGGCATGCCAAAGGGGATGCGTAGCTGCACCAAGATGCCAGCCACAACAACTTTTCTCTTGGGGTCACAGTGGGTCTGGTGGGATGGTATAGCCATGCCAGAAAACACGGCTAGGGTTAGGGTTAGGGTTAGGGTTAGGGTTAGGGTTAGGAGATCCATAAAGTCTGGAGCCTAATGTGGAGCAAGGTTACAAAGGGCATGCCAAAGGGGATGCGTAGCTGCACCAAGATGCCAGCCACGACAACTTTTCTCTTGGGGCCACAGTGGGTCTGGTGGGAGGGTATAGCCATGCCAGAAAACACGGCTAGGGTTAGGGTTAGGGTTAGGGTTAGGGATAGGGTTTGGAGATCCATGAAGTCTGGAGCCTAAAGTGGAGCAAGGTTACAAAGGGCATGCCAAGGGGGATGCGTAGCTGCACCAAGATGCCAGCCACAACAACTTTTCTCTTGGGGCCACAGTGGGTCTGGTGTCAGACTGCAGCAACAGCAGGAAACACAGCTACGGTTAGGGTTAGGGTTAGGGTTAGGGTTAGGAGATTCATAAAGTCTGGAGCCTAATGTGGAGCAAGGTTACAAAGGGCATGCCACAGGGGATGCGTAGCTGCACCAAGATGCCAGCCACAACAACTTTTCTCTTGGGGCCACACTGGGTCTGGTGGGAGGGTGCAGCCTCGCCAGAAAGCACGGCTAGGGTTAGGGTTAGGGTTAGGGTTAGGAGATCCATGACATCTGGAGCCTAATGTGGAGCAAGGTTACAAAGGGCATGCCAAAGGGGATGCGTAGCTGCACCAAGATGCCAGCCACGACAACTTTTGTCTTGGGGCCACATTGGGTCTGGTGGGAGGGTGCAGACGCAGCAGGAAAGAGGGCTAGGGTTAGGGTGAGGGTTAGGGTTAGGAGATCCATGAAGTCTGGAGCCTAATGTGCACTCCGGTTACAAAGGGCATGTCAAAGGGGATGCGTATCTGCACCAAGGAGCCTGCCACGACAACTTTTGTCTTGGGGTCACAGTGGGTCTGGTGTGAGGGTGCAGCCATGGCAGGAAAGAGGGATAGGGGTAGGGTTAGGGTTAGGGTTAGGGTTAGGGTTTGGGTTAGGGTTAGGGTTAGGAGATCCATGACGTCTGGAGCCTAATGTGGAGCAAGGTTACAAAGGGCATGCCAAAGGGGATGCGTAGCTGCACCAAGATGCCAGCCACGACAACTATTCTCTTGGGGCCACAGTGCGTCTGGTGGGAGGGTACAGCCATGCAAGAAAACACGGCTAGGGTTAGGGTTAGGGTTAGGGTTAGGGTTAGGGTTAGGAGATCCTTGAAGTCTAGAGCCCAGTGTGGAGCAAGGTTACAAAGGGCATGCCAAAGGGGATGCGTAGCTGCACCAAGATGCCAGCCACAACAACTTTTCTCTTGGGGCCACAGTGGGTCTGGTGGGAAGGTATAGCCATGCCAGAAAACACAGCTAGGGTTAGGGTTAGGGTTAGGGTTAGGAGATCCATGAAGTCTGGAGCCTAATGTGGAGCAAGGTTACAAAGGGCATGCCAAAGGGGATGCGTAGCTGCACCAAGATGCCAGCCACAACAACTTTTCTCTTGGGGCCACAGTGGGTCTGGTGTCAGCTTGCAGCTACAGCAGGAAACACAGCTAGGGTTAGGGTTAGGGTTAGGGTTAGGGTTAGGAGATCCTTGAAGTCTAGAGCCCAGTGTGGAGCAAGGTTACAAAGGGCATGCCAAAGGGGATGCATAGCTGCACCAAGATGCCAGCCACGACAACTTTTCTCTTGGGGCCATAGTGGGTCTGCTGGGAGGGTGCAGCCTCGCCAGAAAACACAGCTAGGGTTAGGGTTAGGGTTAGGGTTAGGAGATCCATGACGTCTGGAGCCTAATGTGGAGCAAGGTTACAAAGGGCATGCCAAAGGGGATGCGTAGCTGCACCAAAATGCCAGCCACGACAACTTTTCTCTTGGGGCCACAGTGGGTCTGCTGGGAGGGTGCAGCCTCGCCAGAAAACACGGCTAGGGTTAGGGTTAGGGTTAGGGTTAGGAGATCCATGACGTCTGGAGCCTAATGTGGAGCAAGGTTACAAAGGGCATGCCAAAGGGGATGCGTAGCTGCACCAAGAAGCCTGCCACGACAACTTTTCTCTTGGGGCCACAGTGGGACTGGTTGGAGGGTGCAGACACAGCAGGAAAGAGGGCTAGTGTCAGGGTTAGGGTTAGGGTTAGGGTTAGGGTTTGGGGATGCATAAAGTCTGGAGCCTAATGTGCACTACGGTTACAAAGGGCATGCCAAAGGGGATGCATAGCTGCACCAAGATGCCAGCCACAACAACTTTTGTCTTGGGTCACAGTGGGTCTCGTGTGAGGGTGCAGCCACGGCAGGAAAGAGGGCTAGTGTCAGGGTTAGGGTTAGGGTTAGGGTTAGGAGATCCATAAAGTCCGGAGAATAATGTGGAGCAAGGTTACAAAGGGCATGCCAAAGGGGATGCGTAGCTGCACCAAGATGCCAGCCACGACAACTTTTCTCTTGGGGTCACAGTGGGTCTGGTGTGAGGGTGCAGCCTCGCCAGAAAACACGGCTAGGGTTAGGGTTAGGGTTAGGGTTAGGGTTAGGAGATCCATGATGTCTGGAGCCTAATGTGGAGCAAGGTTACAAAGGGCATGCCAAAGGGGATGCGTAGCTGCACCAAGATGCCAGCCACAACAACTTTTCTCTTGGGGTCACAGTGGGTCTGGTGGGAGGGTATAGCCATGCCAGAAAACACAGCTAGGGTTAGGGTTAGGGTTAGGGTTAGGGTTAGGGTTAGGAGATCCATGAAGTCTGGAGCCTAATGTAGAGCAAGGTTAAAAAGGGCATGCCAAGGGGGATGCGTAGCTGCACCAAGATGCCAGCCACGACAACTTTTCTCTTGGGGCCACAGTGGGTCTGGTGGGAGGGTGCAGCCAAGGCAGGAAAGAGGGCTAGGGTTAGGGTTAGGGTTAGGTTAGGGTTAGGGTTAGGAGATCCATGAAGTCTGGAGCCTAATGTGGAGCAAGGTTACAAAGGGCATGCCAAAGGGGATGCGTAGCTGCACCAAGATGCCAGCCACGACAACTTTTCTCTTGGGGCCACAGTGGGTCTGCTGGGAGGGTGCAGACACAGCAGGAAAGAGGGCTAGTGTCAGGGTTAGGGTTGGGATTAGGGTTTGGGGATGCATAAAGTCTGGAGCCTAATGTGGAGCAAGGTTACAAAGGGCATGCCAAAGGGGATGCGTAGCTGCACCAAGATGCCAGCCACGACAACTTTTCTCTTGGGGCCACAGTGGGTCTGGTGGGAGGGTGCAGACACAGCAGGAAAGAGGGATAGGGTTAGGGTTAGGGTTAGGGTTAGGCTGCACGTGAGGGTGCAGCCATGGCAGGAAAGAGGGATAAGGTTAGGTTTAGGGTTAGGGTTAGGGTTAGGGTTAGGAGATCCATGAAGTCTGGAGCCTAATGTGGAGCAAGGTTAAAAAGGGCATGCCAAAGGGGATGCGTAGCTGCACCAAGATGCCAGCCACAACAACTCTTCTCTTGGGGCCACAGTGGGTCTGGTGGGAGGATGCAGCCTCACCACAAAACACAGCTAGGGTTAGGGTTAGGGTTAGGGTTAGGCTTAGGGTTAGGAGATCCATGACGTCTGGAGCCTAATGTGGAGCAAGGTTACAAAAGGCCTGCCAAAGGGGATGCGTAGCTGCACCAAGAAGCCAGCCACAACAATTTTTGTCTTGGGGCCACAGTGGGTCTGGTGTCAGGCTGCAGCTACAGCAGGAAACACAGCTACGGTTAGGGTTAGGGTTAGGGTTACTTTTCTCTTTTCTCTTGGGGTCACAGTGGGTCTGGTGTGAGGGTGCAGCCATGGCAGGAAAGAGGGATAGGGTTAGGGTTAGGGTTAGGGTTAGGGTTAGGAGATCCATAAAGTCTGGAGCCTAATGTGGAGCAAGGTTACAAAGGGCATGCCAAAGGGGATGCGTAGCTGCACCAAGATGCCAGCCACGACAACTTTTCTCTTGGGGTCACAGTGGGTCTGGTGGGAGGGTATAGCCATGCCAGAAAACACAGCTAGGGTTAGGGTTAGGGTTAGGGTTAGGGTTAGGAGATCCATGACGTCTGGAGCCTAATGTGGAGCAAGGTTACAAAGGGCATGCCAAAGGGGATGCGTAGCTGCACCAAGATGCCAGCCACGACAACTTTTGTCTTGGGGCCACAGTGGGTCTGGTGGGAGGGTGCAGACACAGCAGGAAAGAGGGCTAGTGTCAAGGTTAGGGTTAGGGTTAGGGTTTGGGGATGCATAAAGTCTGGAGCCTAATGTGCACTCCGGTTACAAAGGGCATGCCAAAGGGGATGCATAGCTGCACCAAGATGCCAGCCACAACAACTTTTGTCTTGGGGCCACAGTGGGTCTCGTGTGAGGGTGCAGCCACGGCAGGAAAGAGGGCTAGTGTCAAAGTAAGGGTTAGGGTTAGGGTTTGGGGATGCATAAAGTCCGGAGCCTAATGTGCACTCCGGTTACAAAGGGCATGCCAAAGGGGATGCTTAGCTGCACCAAGATGCCAGCCACGACAACTTTTCTCTTGGGGTCACAGTGGGTCTGGTGTGAGGGTGCAGCCATGGCAGGAAAGAGGGATAGGGTTAGGGTTAGGGTTAGGGTTATGGTTAGGAGATCCATGACGTCTGGAGCCTAATGTGGAGCAAGGTTACAAAGGGCATGCCAAAGGGGATGCGTAGCTGCACCAAGATGCCAGCCACGACAACTTTTGTCTTGGGGCCACAGTGGGTCTGGTGGGAGGGTATAGCCATGCCAGAAAACACAGCTAGGGTTAGGGTTAGGGTTAGGAGATCCATGACGTCTGGAGCCTAATGTGGAGCAAGGTTACAAAGGGCATGCCAAAGGGGATGCGTAGCTGCACCAAGATGCCAGCCACAACAACTTTTCTCTTAGGGCCACAGTGGGTCTGGTGTGAGGGTGCATAAACAGTAGGAAAGAGGACTAGGGTAAGGGTTAGGGTTAGGGTTAGGAGATCCATGAAGTCTGGAGCCTAATGTGCACTCCGTTTACAAAGGGCATGCCAAAGGGGATGCGTAGCTGCACCAAGATGCCAGCCACAACTTTTGTCTTGGGGCCACATTGGGTCTGGTGGGAGGGTGCAGACGCAGCAGGAAAGAGGGCTAGGGTTAGGGTGAGGGTTAGGGTTAGGAGATCCATGAAGTCTGGAGCCTAATGTGCACTCTGGTTACAAAGGGCATGCCAAAGGGGATGCGTATCTGCACCAAGGAGCCTGCCACGACAACTTTTGTCTTGGGGTCACAGTGGGTCTGGTGTGAGGGTGCAGCCATGGCAGGAAAGAGGGATAGGGGTAGGGTTAGGGTTAGGGTTAGGGTTAGGGTTTGGGTTAGGGTTAGGGTTAGGAGATCCATGACGTCTGGAGCCTAATGTGGAGCAAGGTTACAAAGGGCATGCCAAAGCGGATGCGTAGCTCCACCAAGATGCCAGCCACGACAACTTTTCTCTTGGGGTCACAGTGGGTCTGCTGGGAGGGTGCAGCCACTGCAGGAAAGAGGGCTAGGTTTAGGGTTAGGGTTAGGGTTATGGTTAGGTTTAGGAGATCCATGAAGTCTGGAGCCTAATGTGGAGCAAGGTTACAAAGGGCATGCCAAAGGGAATGCGTAGCCCCACCAAGATGCCAGCCACGACAACTTTTCTCTTGGGGCCACAGTGGGTCTGGTGGGAGGGTGCAGCCTCGACAGAAAACACAGCTAGGGTTAGGGTTAGGGTTAGGGTTAGGGTTAGGGTTAGGGTTAGGAGATCCATGAAGTCTGGAGCCTAATGTGGAGCAAGGTTACAAAGGGCATGCCAAAGGGGATGCGTAGCTGCACCAAGATGCCAGCCACAACAACTTTTCTCTTGGGGTCACAGTGGGTCTGGTGGGATGGTATAGCCATGCCAGAAAACACGGCTAGGGTTAGGGTTAGGGTTCGGGTTAGGGTTAGGGTTAGGAGATCCATAAAGTCTGGAGCCTAATGTGGAGCAAGGTTACAAAGGGCATGCCAAAGGGGATGCGTAGCTGCACCAAGATGCCAGCCACGACAACTTTTCTCTTGGGGCCACAGTGGGTCTGGTGGGAGGGTATAGCCATGCCAGAAAACACGGCTAGGGTTAGGGTTAGGGTTAGGGTTAGGGATAGGGTTTGGAGATCCATGAAGTCTGGAGCCTAAAGTGGAGCAAGGTTACAAAGGGCATGCCAAGGGGGATGCGTAGCTGCACCAAGATGCCAGCCACAACAACTTTTCTCTTGGGGCCACAGTGGGTCTGGTGTCAGACTGCAGCAACAGCAGGAAACACAGCTACGGTTAGGGTTAGGGTTAGGGTTAGGGTTAGGAGATTCATAAAGTCTGGAGCCTAATGTGGAGCAAGGTTACAAAGGGCATGCCACAGGGGATGCGTAGCTGCACCAAGATGCCAGCCACAACAACTTTTCTCTTGGGGCCACACTGGGTCTGGTGGGAGGGTGCAGCCTCGCCAGAAAGCACGGCTAGGGTTAGGGTTAGGGTTAGGGTTAGGAGATCCATGACATCTGGAGCCTAATGTGGAGCAAGGTTACAAAGGGCATGCCAAAGGGGATGCGTAGCTGCACCAAGATGCCAGCCACGACAACTTTTGTCTTGGGGCCACATTGGGTCTGGTGGGAGGGTGCAGACGCAGCAGGAAAGAGGGCTAGGGTTAGGGTGAGGGTTAGGGTTAGGAGATCCATGAAGTCTGGAGCCTAATGTGCACTCCGGTTACAAAGGGCATGTCAAAGGGGATGCGTATCTGCACCAAGGAGCCTGCCACGACAACTTTTGTCTTGGGGTCACAGTGGGTCTGGTGTGAGGGTGCAGCCATGGCAGGAAAGAGGGATAGGGGTAGGGTTAGGGTTAGGGTTAGGGTTAGGGTTTGGGTTAGGGTTAGGGTTAGGAGATCCATGACGTCTGGAGCCTAATGTGGAGCAAGGTTACAAAGGGCATGCCAAAAGGGATGCGTAGCTGCACCAAGATGCCAGCCACGACAACTATTCTCTTGGGGCCACAGTGCGTCTGGTGGGAGGGTACAGCCATGCAAGAAAACACGGCTAGGGTTAGGGTTAGGGTTAGGGTTAGGGTTAGGGTTAGGAGATCCTTGAAGTCTAGAGCCCAGTGTGGAGCAAGGTTACAAAGGGCATGCCAAAGGGGATGCGTAGCTGCACCAAGATGCCAGCCACAACAACTTTTCTCTTGGGGCCACAGTGGGTCTGGTGGGAAGGTATAGCCATGCCAGAAAACACAGCTAGGGTTAGGGTTAGGGTTAGGGTTAGGAGATCCATGAAGTCTGGAGCCTAATGTGGAGCAAGGTTACAAAGGGCATGCCAAAGGGGATGCGTAGCTGCACCAAGATGCCAGCCACAACAACTTTTCTCTTGGGGCCACAGTGGGTCTGGTGTCAGCTTGCAGCTACAGCAGGAAACACAGCTAGGGTTAGGGTTAGGGTTAGGGTTAGGGTTAGGAGATCCTTGAAGTCTAGAGCCCAGTGTGGAGCAAGGTTACAAAGGGCATGCCAAAGGGGATGCATAGCTGCACCAAGATGCCAGCCACGACAACTTTTCTCTTGGGGCCATAGTGGGTCTGCTGGGAGGGTGCAGCCTCGCCAGAAAACACAGCTAGGGTTAGGGTTAGGGTTAGGGTTAGGAGATCCATGACGTCTGGAGCCTAATGTGGAGCAAGGTTACAAAGGGCATGCCAAAGGGGATGCGTAGCTGCACCAAAATGCCAGCCACGACAACTTTTCTCTTGGGGCCACAGTGGGTCTGCTGGGAGGGTGCAGCCTCGCCAGAAAACACGGCTAGGGTTAGGGTTAGGGTTAGGGTTAGGAGATCCATGACGTCTGGAGCCTAATGTGGAGCAAGGTTACAAAGGGCATGCCAAAGGGGATGCGTAGCTGCACCAAGAAGCCTGCCACGACAACTTTTCTCTTGGGGCCACAGTGGGACTGGTTGGAGGGTGCAGACACAGCAGGAAAGAGGGCTAGTGTCAGGGTTAGGGTTAGGGTTAGGGTTAGGGTTTGGGGATGCATAAAGTCTGGAGCCTAATGTGCACTACGGTTACAAAGGGCATGCCAAAGGGGATGCATAGCTGCACCAAGATGCCAGCCACAACAACTTTTGTCTTGGGTCACAGTGGGTCTCGTGTGAGGGTGCAGCCACGGCAGGAAAGAGGGCTAGTGTCAGGGTTAGGGTTAGGGTTAGGGTTAGGAGATCCATAAAGTCCGGAGAATAATGTGGAGCAAGGTTACAAAGGGCATGCCAAAGGGGATGCGTAGCTGCACCAAGATGCCAGCCACGACAACTTTTCTCTTGGGGTCACAGTGGGTCTGGTGTGAGGGTGCAGCCTCGCCAGAAAACACGGCTAGGGTTAGGGTTAGGGTTAGGGTTAGGGTTAGGAGATCCATGATGTCTAGAGCCTAATGTGGAGCAAGGTTACAAAGGGCATGCCAAAGGGGATGCGTAGCTGCACCAAGATGCCAGCCACAACAACTTTTCTCTTGGGGTCACAGTGGGTCTGGTGGGAGGGTATAGCCATGCCAGAAAACACAGCTAGGGTTAGGGTTAGGGTTAGGGTTAGGGTTAGGGTTAGGAGATCCATGAAGTCTGGAGCCTAATGTAGAGCAAGGTTAAAAAGGGCATGCCAAGGGGGATGCGTAGCTGCACCAAGATGCCAGCCACGACAACTTTTCTCTTGGGGCCACAGTGGGTCTGGTGGGAGGGTGCAGCCAAGGCAGGAAAGAGGGCTAGGGTTAGGGTTAGGGTTAGGTTAGGGTTAGGGTTAGGAGATCCATGAAGTCTGGAGCCTAATGTGGAGCAAGGTTACAAAGGGCATGCCAAAGGGGATGCGTAGCTGCACCAAGATGCCAGCCACGACAACTTTTCTCTTGGGGCCACAGTGGGTCTGCTGGGAGGGTGCAGACACAGCAGGAAAGAGGGCTAGTGTCAGGGTTAGGGTTGGGATTAGGGTTTGGGGATGCATAAAGTCTGGAGCCTAATGTGGAGCAAGGTTACAAAGGGCATGCCAAAGGGGATGCGTAGCTGCACCAAGATGCCAGCCACGACAACTTTTCTCTTGGGGCCACAGTGGGTCTGGTGGGAGGGTGCAGACACAGCAGGAAAGAGGGATAGGGTTAGGGTTAGGGTTAGGGTTAGGCTGCACGTGAGGGTGCAGCCATGGCAGGAAAGAGGGATAAGGTTAGGTTTAGGGTTAGGGTTAGGGTTAGGGTTAGGAGATCCATGAAGTCTGGAGCCTAATGTGGAGCAAGGTTAAAAAGGGCATGCCAAAGGGGATGCGTAGCTGCACCAAGATGCCAGCCACAACAACTCTTCTCTTGGGGCCACAGTGGGTCTGGTGGGAGGATGCAGCCTCACCACAAAACACAGCTAGGGTTAGGGTTAGGGTTAGGGTTAGGCTTAGGGTTAGGAGATCCATGACGTCTGGAGCCTAATGTGGAGCAAGGTTACAAAAGGCCTGCCAAAGGGGATGCGTAGCTGCACCAAGAAGCCAGCCACAACAATTTTTGTCTTGGGGCCACAGTGGGTCTGGTGTCAGGCTGCAGCTACAGCAGGAAACACAGCTACGGTTAGGGTTAGGGTTAGGGTTACTTTTCTCTTTTCTCTTGGGGTCACAGTGGGTCTGGTGTGAGGGTGCAGCCATGGCAGGAAAGAGGGATAGGGTTAGGGTTAGGGTTAGGGTTAGGGTTAGGAGATCCATAAAGTCTGGAGCCTAATGTGGAGCAAGGTTACAAAGGGCATGCCAAAGGGGATGCGTAGCTGCACCAAGATGCCAGCCACGACAACTTTTCTCTTGGGGTCACAGTGGGTCTGGTGGGAGGGTATAGCCATGCCAGAAAACACAGCTAGGGTTAGGGTTAGGGTTAGGGTTAGGGTTAGGAGATCCATGACGTCTGGAGCCTAATGTGGAGCAAGGTTACAAAGGGCATGCCAAAGGGGATGCGTAGCTGCACCAAGATGCCAGCCACGACAACTTTTGTCTTGGGGCCACAGTGGGTCTGGTGGGAGGGTGCAGACACAGCAGGAAAGAGGGCTAGTGTCAAGGTTAGGGTTAGGGTTAGGGTTTGGGGATGCATAAAGTCTGGAGCCTAATGTGCACTCCGGTTACAAAGGGCATGCCAAAGGGGATGCATAGCTGCACCAAGATGCCAGCCACAACAACTTTTGTCTTGGGGCCACAGTGGGTCTCGTGTGAGGGTGCAGCCACGGCAGGAAAGAGGGCTAGTGTCAAAGTAAGGGTTAGGGTTAGGGTTTGGGGATGCATAAAGTCCGGAGCCTAATGTGCACTCCGGTTACAAAGGGCATGCCAAAGGGGATGCTTAGCTGCACCAAGATGCCAGCCACGACAACTTTTCTCTTGGGGTCACAGTGGGTCTGGTGTGAGGGTGCAGCCATGGCAGGAAAGAGGGATAGGGTTAGGGTTAGGGTTAGGGTTATGGTTAGGAGATCCATGACGTCTGGAGCCTAATGTGGAGCAAGGTTACAAAGGGCATGCCAAAGGGGATGCGTAGCTGCACCAAGATGCCAGCCACGACAACTTTTCTCTTGGGGCCACAGTGGGTCTGGTGGGAGGGTATAGCCATGCCAGAAAACACAGCTAGGGTTAGGGTTAGGGTTAGGAGATCCATGACGTCTGGAGCCTAATGTGGAGCAAGCTTACAAAGGGCATGCCAAAGGGGATGCGTAGCTGCACCAAGATGCCAGCCACAACAACTTTTCTCTTAGGGCCACAGTGGGTCTGGTGTGAGGGTGCATAAACAGTAGGAAAGAGGACTAGGGTAAGGGTTAGGGTTAGGGTTAGGAGATCCATGAAGTCTGGAGCCTAATGTGCACTCCGTTTACAAAGGGCATGCCAAAGGGGATGCGTAACTGCACCAAGATGCCAGCCACAACTTTTGTCTTGGGGCCACATTGGGTCTGGTGGGAGGGTGCAGACGCAGCAGGAAAGAGGGCTAGGGTTAGGGTGAGGGTTAGGGTTAGGAGATCCATGAAGTCTGGAGCCTAATGTGCACTCTGGTTACAAAGGGCATGCCAAAGGGGATGCGTATCTGCACCAAGGAGCCTGCCACGACAACTTTTGTCTTGGGGTCACAGTGGGTCTGGTGTGAGGGTGCAGCCATGGCAGGAAAGAGGGATAGGGGTAGGGTTAGGGTTAGGGTTAGGGTTAGGGTTTGGGTTAGGGTTAGGGTTAGGAGATCCATGACGTCTGGAGCCTAATGTGGAGCAAGGTTACAAAGGGCATGCCAAAGCGGATGCGTAGCTCCACCAAGATGCCAGCCACGACAACTTTTCTCTTGGGGTCACAGTGGGTCTGCTGGGAGGGTGCAGCCACTGCAGGAAAGAGGGCTAGGTTTAGGGTTAGGGTTAGGGTTATGGTTAGGTTTAGGAGATCCATGAAGTCTGGAGCCTAATGTGGAGCAAGGTTACAAAGGGCATGCCAAAGGGAATGCGTAGCCCCACCAAGATGCCAGCCACGACAACTTTTCTCTTGGGGCCACAGTGGGTCTGGTGGGAGGGTGCAGCCTCGACAGAAAACACAGCTAGGGTTAGGGTTAGGGTTAGGGTTAGGGTTAGGGTTAGGGTTAGGAGATCCATGAAGTCTGGAGCCTAATGTGGAGCAAGGTTACAAAGGGCATGCCAAAGGGGATGCGTAGCTGCACCAAGATGCCAGCCACAACAACTTTTCTCTTGGGGTCACAGTGGGTCTGGTGGGATGGTATAGCCATGCCAGAAAACACGGCTAGGGTTAGGGTTAGGGTTCGGGTTAGGGTTAGGGTTAGGAGATCCATAAAGTCTGGAGCCTAATGTGGAGCAAGGTTACAAAGGGCATGCCAAAGGGGATGCGTAGCTGCACCAAGATGCCAGCCACGACAACTTTTCTCTTGGGGCCACAGTGGGTCTGGTGGGAGGGTATAGCCATGCCAGAAAACACGGCTAGGGTTAGGGTTAGGGTTAGGGTTAGGGATAGGGTTTGGAGATCCATGAAGTCTGGAGCCTAAAGTGGAGCAAGGTTACAAAGGGCATGCCAAGGGGGATGCGTAGCTGCACCAAGATGCCAGCCACAACAACTTTTCTCTTGGGGCCACAGTGGGTCTGGTGTCAGACTGCAGCAACAGCAGGAAACACAGCTACGGTTAGGGTTAGGGTTAGGGTTAGGGTTAGGAGATTCATAAAGTCTGGAGCCTAATGTGGAGCAAGGTTACAAAGGGCATGCCACAGGGGATGCGTAGCTGCACCAAGATGCCAGCCACAACAACTTTTCTCTTGGGGCCACACTGGGTCTGGTGGGAGGGTGCAGCCTCGCCAGAAAGCACGGCTAGGGTTAGGGTTAGGGTTAGGGTTAGGAGATCCATGACATCTGGAGCCTAATGTGGAGCAAGGTTACAAAGGGCATGCCAAAGGGGATGCGTAGCTGCACCAAGATGCCAGCCACGACAACTTTTGTCTTGGGGCCACATTGGGTCTGGTGGGAGGGTGCAGACGCAGCAGGAAAGAGGGCTAGGGTTAGGGTGAGGGTTAGGGTTAGGAGATCCATGAAGTCTGGAGCCTAATGTGCACTCCGGTTACAAAGGGCATGTCAAAGGGGATGCGTATCTGCACCAAGGAGCCTGCCACGACAACTTTTGTCTTGGGGTCACAGTGGGTCTGGTGTGAGGGTGCAGCCATGGCAGGAAAGAGGGATAGGGGTAGGGTTAGGGTTAGGGTTAGGGTTAGGGTTTGGGTTAGGGTTAGGGTTAGGAGATCCATGACGTCTGGAGCCTAATGTGGAGCAAGGTTACAAAGGGCATGCCAAAAGGGATGCGTAGCTGCACCAAGATGCCAGCCACGACAACTATTCTCTTGGGGCCACAGTGCGTCTGGTGGGAGGGTACAGCCATGCAAGAAAACACGGCTAGGGTTAGGGTTAGGGTTAGGGTTAGGGTTAGGGTTAGGAGATCCTTGAAGTCTAGAGCCCAGTGTGGAGCAAGGTTACAAAGGGCATGCCAAAGGGGATGCGTAGCTGCACCAAGATGCCAGCCACAACAACTTTTCTCTTGGGGCCACAGTGGGTCTGGTGGGAAGGTATAGCCATGCCAGAAAACACAGCTAGGGTTAGGGTTAGGGTTAGGGTTAGGAGATCCATGAAGTCTGGAGCCTAATGTGGAGCAAGGTTACAAAGGGCATGCCAAAGGGGATGCGTAGCTGCACCAAGATGCCAGCCACAACAACTTTTCTCTTGGGGCCACAGTGGGTCTGGTGTCAGCTTGCAGCTACAGCAGGAAACACAGCTAGGGTTAGGGTTAGGGTTAGGGTTAGGGTTAGGAGATCCTTGAAGTCTAGAGCCCAGTGTGGAGCAAGGTTACAAAGGGCATGCCAAAGGGGATGCATAGCTGCACCAAGATGCCAGCCACGACAACTTTTCTCTTGGGGCCATAGTGGGTCTGCTGGGAGGGTGCAGCCTCGCCAGAAAACACAGCTAGGGTTAGGGTTAGGGTTAGGGTTAGGAGATCCATGACGTCTGGAGCCTAATGTGGAGCAAGGTTACAAAGGGCATGCCAAAGGGGATGCGTAGCTGCACCAAAATGCCAGCCACGACAACTTTTCTCTTGGGGCCACAGTGGGTCTGCTGGGAGGGTGCAGCCTCGCCAGAAAACACGGCTAGGGTTAGGGTTAGGGTTAGGGTTAGGAGATCCATGACGTCTGGAGCCTAATGTGGAGCAAGGTTACAAAGGGCATGCCAAAGGGGATGCGTAGCTGCACCAAGAAGCCTGCCACGACAACTTTTCTCTTGGGGCCACAGTGGGACTGGTTGGAGGGTGCAGACACAGCAGGAAAGAGGGCTAGTGTCAGGGTTAGGGTTAGGGTTAGGGTTAGGGTTTGGGGATGCATAAAGTCTGGAGCCTAATGTGCACTACGGTTACAAAGGGCATGCCAAAGGGGATGCATAGCTGCACCAAGATGCCAGCCACAACAACTTTTGTCTTGGGTCACAGTGGGTCTCGTGTGAGGGTGCAGCCACGGCAGGAAAGAGGGCTAGTGTCAGGGTTAGGGTTAGGGTTAGGGTTAGGAGATCCATAAAGTCCGGAGAATAATGTGGAGCAAGGTTACAAAGGGCATGCCAAAGGGGATGCGTAGCTGCACCAAGATGCCAGCCACGACAACTTTTCTCTTGGGGTCACAGTGGGTCTGGTGTGAGGGTGCAGCCTCGCCAGAAAACACGGCTAGGGTTAGGGTTAGGGTTAGGGTTAGGGTTAGGAGATCCATGATGTCTGGAGCCTAATGTGGAGCAAGGTTACAAAGGGCATGCCAAAGGGGATGCGTAGCTGCACCAAGATGCCAGCCACAACAACTTTTCTCTTGGGGTCACAGTGGGTCTGGTGGGAGGGTATAGCCATGCCAGAAAACACAGCTAGGGTTAGGGTTAGGGTTAGGGTTAGGGTTAGGGTTAGGAGATCCATGAAGTCTGGAGCCTAATGTAGAGCAAGGTTAAAAAGGGCATGCCAAGGGGGATGCGTAGCTGCACCAAGATGCCAGCCACGACAACTTTTCTCTTGGGGCCACAGTGGGTCTGGTGGGAGGGTGCAGCCAAGGCAGGAAAGAGGGCTAGGGTTAGGGTTAGGGTTAGGTTAGGGTTAGGGTTAGGAGATCCATGAAGTCTGGAGCCTAATGTGGAGCAAGGTTACAAAGGGCATGCCAAAGGGGATGCGTAGCTGCACCAAGATGCCAGCCACGACAACTTTTCTCTTGGGGCCACAGTGGGTCTGCTGGGAGGGTGCAGACACAGCAGGAAAGAGGGCTAGTGTCAGGGTTAGGGTTGGGATTAGGGTTTGGGGATGCATAAAGTCTGGAGCCTAATGTGGAGCAAGGTTACAAAGGGCATGCCAAAGGGGATGCGTAGCTGCACCAAGATGCCAGCCACGACAACTTTTCTCTTGGGGCCACAGTGGGTCTGGTGGGAGGGTGCAGACACAGCAGGAAAGAGGGATAGGGTTAGGGTTAGGGTTAGGGTTAGGCTGCACGTGAGGGTGCAGCCATGGCAGGAAAGAGGGATAAGGTTAGGTTTAGGGTTAGGGTTAGGGTTAGGGTTAGGAGATCCATGAAGTCTGGAGCCTAATGTGGAGCAAGGTTAAAAAGGGCATGCCAAAGGGGATGCGTAGCTGCACCAAGATGCCAGCCACAACAACTCTTCTCTTGGGGCCACAGTGGGTCTGGTGGGAGGATGCAGCCTCACCACAAAACACAGCTAGGGTTAGGGTTAGGGTTAGGGTTAGGCTTAGGGTTAGGAGATCCATGACGTCTGGAGCCTAATGTGGAGCAAGGTTACAAAAGGCCTGCCAAAGGGGATGCGTAGCTGCACCAAGAAGCCAGCCACAACAATTTTTGTCTTGGGGCCACAGTGGGTCTGGTGTCAGGCTGCAGCTACAGCAGGAAACACAGCTACGGTTAGGGTTAGGGTTAGGGTTACTTTTCTCTTTTCTCTTGGGGTCACAGTGGGTCTGGTGTGAGGGTGCAGCCATGGCAGGAAAGAGGGATAGGGTTAGGGTTAGGGTTAGGGTTAGGGTTAGGAGATCCATAAAGTCTGGAGCCTAATGTGGAGCAAGGTTACAAAGGGCATGCCAAAGGGGATGCGTAGCTGCACCAAGATGCCAGCCACAACAACTTTTCTCTTGGGGCCACAGTGGGTCTGGTGGGAGGGTATAGCCATGCCAGAAAACACAGCTAGGGTTAGGGTTAGGGTTAGGGTTAGGGTTAGGAGATCCATGACGTCTGGAGCCTAATGTGGAGCAAGGTTACAAAGGGCATGCCAAAGGGGATGCGTAGCTGCACCAAGATGCCAGCCACGACAACTTTTGTCTTGGGGCCACAGTGGGTCTGGTGGGAGGGTGCAGACACAGCAGGAAAGAGGGCTAGTGTCAAGGTTAGGGTTAGGGTTAGGGTTTGGGGATGCATAAAGTCTGGAGCCTAATGTGCACTCCGGTTACAAAGGGCATGCCAAAGGGGATGCATAGCTGCACCAAGATGCCAGCCACAACAACTTTTGTCTTGGGGCCACAGTGGGTCTCGTGTGAGGGTGCAGCCACGGCAGGAAAGAGGGCTAGTGTCAAAGTAAGGGTTAGGGTTAGGGTTTGGGGATGCATAAAGTCCGGAGCCTAATGTGCACTCCGGTTACAAAGGGCATGCCAAAGGGGATGCTTAGCTGCACCAAGATGCCAGCCACGACAACTTTTCTCTTGGGGTCACAGTGGGTCTGGTGTGAGGGTGCAGCCATGGCAGGAAAGAGGGATAGGGTTAGGGTTAGGGTTAGGGTTATGGTTAGGAGATCCATGACGTCTGGAGCCTAATGTGGAGCAAGGTTACAAAGGGCATGCCAAAGGGGATGCGTAGCTGCACCAAGATGCCAGCCACGACAACTTTTCTCTTGGGGCCACAGTGGGTCTGGTGGGAGGGTATAGCCATGCCAGAAAACACAGCTAGGGTTAGGGTTAGGGTTAGGAGATCCATGACGTCTGGAGCCTAATGTGGAGCAAGGTTACAAAGGGCATGCCAAAGGGGATGCGTAGCTGCACCAAGATGCCAGCCACAACAACTTTTCTCTTAGGGCCACAGTGGGTCTGGTGTGAGGGTGCATAAACAGTAGGAAAGAGGACTAGGGTAAGGGTTAGGGTTAGGGTTAGGAGATCCATGAAGTCTGGAGCCTAATGTGCACTCCGTTTACAAAGGGCATGCCAAAGGGGATGCGTAGCTGCACCAAGATGCCAGCCACGACAACTTCTCTCTTGGGGTCACAGTGGCTCTGGTGGGAGGGTATAGCCATTCCAGAAAACACGGCTAGGGTTAGGATTAGGGTTAGCGTTAGGGTTAGGGTTAGGGTTAGGAGATCCATGACGTCTGGAGCCTAATGTGGAGCAAGGTTACAAAGGGCATGCCAAAGGGGATGCGTAGCTGCACCAAGATGCCAGCCACGACAACTTTTCTCTTGGGGTCACAGTGGGTCTGGTGTGAGGGTGCAGCCATAGCAGGAAAGAGGGATAGGGTTAGGGTTAGGGTTAGGGTTAGGGTTAGGAGATCCATAAAGTCTGGAGCCTAATGTGGAGCAAGGTTACAAAGGGCATGCCAAAGGGGATGCGTAGCTGCACCAAGATGCCAGCCACGACAACTTTTCTCTTGGGGCCACAGTGGGTCTGGTGGGAGGGTGCATAAACAGTAGGAAAGATGGCTAGGGTTAGGGTTAGGGTTAGGGTTAGGAGATCCATGAAGTCTGGAGCCTAATGTGCACTCCGTTTACAAAGGGCATGCCAAAGGGGATGCGTAGCTGCACCAAGATGCCTGCCACGACAACTTTTCTCTTGGGGTCACAGTGGGTCTGGTGGGAGGGTGCAGCCATGGCAGGAAGGAAGGATAGGGTTAGGTTTAGGGTTAGGGTTAGGAGAGCCATACAGTCTGGAGCCTAATGTGGAGCAAGGTTACAAAGGGCATGCCAAAGGGGATGCGTAGCTGCACCAAGATGCCAGCCACGACAACTTTTGTCTTGGGGCCACAGTGGGTCTGCTGGGAGGGTGCAGCCTCGACAGAAAACACAGCTAGGGTTAGGGTTAGGGTTAGGGTTAGGGTTAGGAGATCCATGAAGTCTGGAGGCTAATGTGGAGCAAGGTTACAAAGGGCATGCCAAAGGGGATGTGTAGCTGCACCAAGATGCCAGCCATGACAACTTTTCTCTTGGGGTCACAGTGGGTCTGGTGGGAGGGTGCAGACACAGCAGGAAAGAGGGCTAGGGTTAGGGATAGGGTTAGGCTGCACGTGAGGGTGCAGCCATGGCAGGAAAGAGGGATAAGGTTAGGTTTAGGGTTAGGGTTAGGGTTAGGGTTAGGAGATCCATGAAGTCTGGAGCCTAATGTGGAGCAAGGTTTAAAAGGGCATGCCAAGGGGGATGCGTAGCTGCACCAAGATGCCAGCCACGACAACTCTTCTCTTGGGGCCACAGTGGGTCTGGTGGGAGGATGCAGCCTCACCACAAAACACAGCTAGGGTTAGGGTTAGGGTTAGGGTTAGGCTTAGGGTTAGGAGATCCATGACGTCTGGAGCCTAATGTGGAGCAAGGTTACAAAAGGCCTGCCAAAGGGGATGCATAGCTGCACCAAGAAGCCAGCCACAACAATTTTTGTCTTGTGGCCACAGTGGGTCTGGTGTCAGGCTGCAGCTACAGCAGGAAACACAGCTACGGTTAGGGTTAGGGTTAGGGTTACTTTTCTCTTTTCTCTTGGGGTCACAGTGGGTCTGGTGTGAGGGTGCAGCCATGGCAGGAAAGAGGGATAGGGTTAGGGTTAGGGTTAGGGTTAGGGTTAGGAGATCCATAAAGTCTGGAGCCTAATGTGGAGCAAGGTTACAAAGGGCATGCCAAAGGGGATGCGTAGCTGCACCAAGATGCCAGCCACGACAACTTTTCTCTTGGGGTCACAGTGGGTCTGGTGGGAGGGTATAGCCATGCCAGAAAACACAGCTAGGGTTAGGGTTAGGGTTAGGGTTAGGGTTAGGAGATCCATGACGTCTGGAGCCTAATGTGGAGCAAGGTTACAAAGGGCATGCCAAAGGGGATGCGTAGCTGCACCAAGATGCCAGCCACGACAACTTTTCTCTTGGGGCCACAGTGGGTCTGGTGGGAGGGTGCTGCCTCGTCAGAAAACACGGCTAGGGTTAGGGTTACGGTTATGGTTAGGGTTTGGAGATCGTTAAAGTCTGGAGCCTAGTGTGCACTCCGGGTGCAACGACCATGCCAAAGGGGATGCGTAGCTGCACCAAGATGCCAGCCATGACAACTTTTCTCTTGGGGCCACAGTGGGTCTGGTGGGAGGGTGCAGCCTCACCAGAAAACACGGCTAGGGTTAGGGTTAGCGTTAGGGTTAGGGTTATGGTTAGGAGATCCATGAAGTCTGGAGCCTAATGTGGAGCAAGGTTACAAAGGGCATGCCAAAGGGGATGCGTAGCTGCACCAAGATGCCAGCCACGACAACTATTCTCTTGGGGCCACAGTGGGTCTGGTGTGAGGGTGCAGTCTCGCCAGAAAACATAGCTAGGGTTAGGGTTAGGGTTAGGGTTAGGGTTAGGAGATCCATGACGTCTGGAGCCTAATGTGGAGCAAGGTTACAAAGGGCATGCCAAAGGGGATGCGTAGCTGCACCAAGATGCAAGCCACAACAACTTTTCTCTTGGGGCCACAGTGTGTCTTGTGTCAGTCTGCAGCAACTGCAGGAAACACAGCTACGGTTAGGGTTAGGGTTAGGGTTAGGGTTAGGGTTAGGAGGTCCATAAAGTCTGGAGCCTAATGTGGAGCAAGGTTACAAAGGGCATGCCAAAGGGGATGCGTAGCTGCACCAAGATGCCAGCCACGACAACTTTTGTCTTGGGGCCACAGTGGGTCTGGTGGGAGGGTGCAGACACAGTAGGAAAGAGGGCTAGGGTTAGGGTTAGGGTTAGGGTTAGGAGATCCATGAAGTCTGGAGCCTAATGTGCACTCCGGTTACAAAGGGCATGCCAAAGGGGATGCGTATCTGCACCAAGGAGCCTGCCACGACAACTTTTGTCTTGGGGTTACAGTGGGTCTGGTGTGAGGGTGCAGCCATGGCAGGAAAGAGGGATAGGGTTAGGGTTACGGTTAGGGTAGGGTTAGGGTTAGGGTTAGGGTTAGGGTTAGGAGATCCATGAAGTCTGGAGGCTAATGTGGAGCAAGGTTACAAAGGGCATGCCAAAGGGGATGTGTAGCTGCACCAAGATGCCAGCCATGACAACTTTTCTCTTGGGGTCACAGTGGGTCTGGTGGGAGGGTGCAGCCTCACCAGAAAACACGGCTAGGTTTAGGGTTAGGGTTAGGGTTAGGGTTAGGAGATCCATGAAGTCTGGAGCCTAATGTGAAGCAAGGTTACAAAGGGCATGCCAAAGGGGATGCGTAGCTGCACCAAGATGCCAGCCACGACAACTTTTCTCTTGGGGCCACAGTGGGTCTGGTGGGAGGGTATAGCCATGCCAGAAAACACGGCTAGGGTTAGGGTTAGGGTTAGGGTTAGGGATAGGGTTTGGAGATCCATGAAGTCTGGAGCCTAAAGTGGAGCAAGGTTACAAAGGGCATGCCAAGGGGGATGCGTAGCTGCACCAAGATGCCAGCCACAACAACTTTTCTCTTGGGGCCACAGTGGGTCTGGTGTCAGACTGCAGCAACAGCAGGAAACACAGCTACGGTTAGGGTTAGGGTTAGGGTTAGGGTTAGGAGATTCATAAAGTCTGGAGCCTAATGTGGAGCAAGGTTACAAAGGGCATGCCACAGGGGATGCGTAGCTGCACCAAGATGCCAGCCACAACAACTTTTCTCTTGGGGCCACACTGGGTCTGGTGGGAGGGTGCAGTCTCGCCAGAAAACACGGCTAGGGTTAGGGTTAGGGTTAGGGTTAGGAGATCCATGACATCTGGAGCCTAATGTGGAGCAAGGTTACAAAGGGCATGCCAAAGGGGATGCGTAGCTGCACCAAGATGCCAGCCACAACTTTTGTCTTGGGGCCACATTGGGTCTGGTGGGAGGGTGCAGACGCAGCAGGAAAGAGGGCTAGGGTTAGGGTGAGGGTTAGGGTTAGGAGATCCATGAAGTCTGGAGCCTAATGTGCACTCTGGTTACAAAGGGCATGCCAAAGGGGATGCGTATCTGCACCAAGGAGCCTGCCACGACAACTTTTGTCTTGGGGTCACAGTGGGTCTGGTGTGAGGGTGCAGCCATGGCAGGAAAGAGGGATAGGGGTAGGGTTAGGGTTAGGGTTAGGGTTAGGGTTTGGGTTAGGGTTAGGGTTAGGAGATCCATGACGTCTGGAGCCTAATGTGGAGCAAGGTTACAAAGGGCATGCCAAAGCGGATGCGTAGCTCCACCAAGATGCCAGCCACGACAACTTTTCTCTTGGGGTCACAGTGGGTCTGCTGGGAGGGTGCAGCCACTGCAGGAAAGAGGGCTAGGTTTAGGGTTAGGGTTAGGGTTATGGTTAGGTTTAGGAGATCCATGAAGTCTGGAGCCTAATGTGGAGCAAGGTTACAAAGGGCATGCCAAAGGGAATGCGTAGCCCCACCAAGATGCCAGCCACGACAACTTTTCTCTTGGGGCCACAGTGGGTCTGGTGGGAGGGTGCAGCCTCGACAGAAAACACAGCTAGGGTTAGGGTTAGGGTTAGGGTTAGGGTTAGGGTTAGGGTTAGGAGATCCATGAAGTCTGGAGCCTAATGTGGAGCAAGGTTACAAAGGGCATGCCAAAGGGGATGCGTAGCTGCACCAAGATGCCAGCCACAACAACTTTTCTCTTGGGGTCACAGTGGGTCTGGTGGGATGGTATAGCCATGCCAGAAAACACGGCTAGGGTTAGGGTTAGGGTTCGGGTTAGGGTTAGGGTTAGGAGATCCATAAAGTCTGGAGCCTAATGTGGAGCAAGGTTACAAAGGGCATGCCAAAGGGGATGCGTAGCTGCACCAAGATGCCAGCCACGACAACTTTTCTCTTGGGGCCACAGTGGGTCTGGTGGGAGGGTATAGCCATGCCAGAAAACACGGCTAGGGTTAGGGTTAGGGTTAGGGTTAGGGATAGGGTTTGGAGATCCATGAAGTCTGGAGCCTAAAGTGGAGCAAGGTTACAAAGGGCATGCCAAGGGGGATGCGTAGCTGCACCAAGATGCTAGCCACAACAACTTTTCTCTTGGGGCCACAGTGGGTCTGGTGTCAGACTGCAGCAACAGCAGGAAACACAGCTACGGTTAGGGTTAGGGTTAGGGTTAGGGTTAGGAGATTCATAAAGTCTGGAGCCTAATGTGGAGCAAGGTTACAAAGGGCATGCCACAGGGGATGCGTAGCTGCACCAAGATGCCAGCCACAACAACTTTTCTCTTGGGGCCACACTGGGTCTGGTGGGAGGGTGCAGCCTCGCCAGAAAACACGGCTAGGGTTAGGGTTAGGGTTAGGGTTAGGAGATCCATGAAGTCTGGAGCCTAATGTGGAGCAAGGTTACAAAGGGCATGCCAAAGGGGATGCGTAGCTGCACCAAGATGCCAGCCACGACAACTTTTGTCTTGGGGCCACATTGGGTCTGGTGGGAGGGTGCAGACGCAGCAGGAAAGAGGGCTAGGGTTAGGGTGAGGGTTAGGGTTAGGAGATCCATGAAGTCTGGAGCCTAATGTGCACTCCGGTTACAAAGGGCATGTCAAAGGGGATGCGTATCTGCACCAAGGAGCCTGCCACGACAACTTTTGTCTTGGGGTCACAGTGGGTCTGGTGTGAGGGTGCAGCCATGGCAGGAAAGAGGGATAGGGGTAGGGTTAGGGTTAGGGTTAGGGTTAGGGTTTGGGTTAGGGTTAGGGTTAGGAGATCCATGACGTCTGGAGCCTAATGTGGAGCAAGGTTACAAAGGGCATGCCAAAGGGGATGCGTAGCTGCACCAAGATGCCAGCCACGACAACTATTCTCTTGGGGCCACAGTGCGTCTGGTGGGAGGGTACAGCCATGCAAGAAAACACGGCTAGGGTTAGGGTTAGGGTTAGGGTTAGGGTTAGGGTTAGGAGATCCTTGAAGTCTAGAGCCCAGTGTGGAGCAAGGTTACAAAGGGCATGCCAAAGGGGATGCGTAGCTGCACCAAGATGCCAGCCACAACAACTTTTCTCTTGGGGCCACAGTGGGTCTGGTGGGAAGGTATAGCCATGCCAGAAAACACAGCTAGGGTTAGGGTTAGGGTTAGGGTTAGGAGATCCATGAAGTCTGGAGCCTAATGTGGAGCAAGGTTACAAAGGGCATGCCAAAGGGGATGCGTAGCTGCACCAAGATGCCAGCCACAACAACTTTTCTCTTGGGGCCACAGTGGGTCTGGTGTCAGCTTGCAGCTACAGCAGGAAACACAGCTAGGGTAAGGGTTAGGGTTAGGGTTAGGGTTAGGAGATCCTTGAAGTCTAGAGCCCAGTGTGGAGCAAGGTTACAAAGGGCATGCCAAAGGGGATGCATAGCTGCACCAAGATGCCAGCCACGACAACTTTTCTCTTGGGGCCATAGTGGGTCTGCTGGGAGGGTGCAGCCTCGCCAGAAAACACAGCTAGGGTTAGGGTTAGGGTTAGGGTTAGGAGATCCATGACGTCTGGAGCCTAATGTGGAGCAAGGTTACAAAGGGCATGCCAAAGGGGATGCGTAGCTGCACCAAAATGCCAGCCACGACAACTTTTCTCTTGGGGCCACAGTGGGTCTGCTGGGAGGGTGCAGCCTCGCCAGAAAACACGGCTAGGGTTAGGGTTAGGGTTAGGGTTAGGGTTAGGAGATCCATGACGTCTGGAGCCTAATGTGGAGCAAGGTTACAAAGGGCATGCCAAAGGGGATGCGTAGCTGCACCAAGAAGCCTGCCACGACAACTTTTCTCTTGGGGCCACAGTGGGACTGGTTGGAGGGTGCAGACACAGCAGGAAAGAGGGCTAGTGTCAGGGTTAGGGTTAGGGTTAGGGTTAGGGTTTGGGGATGCATAAAGTCTGGAGCCTAATGTGCACTACGGTTACAAAGGGCATGCCAAAGGGGATGCATAGCTGCACCAAGATGCCAGCCACAACAACTTTTGTCTTGGGTCACAGTGGGTCTCGTGTGAGGGTGCAGCCACGGCAGGAAAGAGGGCTAGTGTCAGGGTTAGGGTTAGGGTTAGGGTTAGGAGATCCATAAAGTCCGGAGAATAATGTGGAGCAAGGTTACAAAGGGCATGCCAAAGGGGATGCGTAGCTGCACCAAGATGCCAGCCACGACAACTTTTCTCTTGGGGTCACAGTGGGTCTGGTGTGAGGGTGCAGCCTCGCCAGAAAACACGGCTAGGGTTAGGGTTAGGGTTAGGGTTAGGGTTAGGAGATCCATGATGTCTGGAGCCTAATGTGGAGCAAGGTTACAAAGGGCATGCCAAAGGGGATGCGTAGCTGCACCAAGATGCCAGCCACAACAACTTTTCTCTTGGGGTCACAGTGGGTCTGGTGGGAGGGTATAGCCATGCCAGAAAACACAGCTAGGGTTAGGGTTAGGGTTAGGGTTAGGGTTAGGGTTAGGAGATCCATGAAGTCTGGAGCCTAATGTAGAGCAAGGTTAAAAAGGGCATGCAAAGGGGGATGCGTAGCTGCACCAAGATGCCAGCCACGACAACTTTTCTCTTGGGGCCACAGTGGGTCTGGTGGGAGGGTGCAGCCAAGGCAGGAAAGAGGGCTAGGGTTAGGGTTAGGGTTAGGTTAGGGTTAGGGTTAGGAGATCCATGAAGTCTGGAGCCTAATGTGGAGCAAGGTTACAAAGGGCATGCCAAAGGGGATGCGTAGCTGCACCAAGATGCCAGCCACGACAACTTTTCTCTTGGGGCCACAGTGGGTCTGCTGGGAGGGTGCAGACACAGCAGGAAAGAGGGCTAGTGTCAGGGTTAGGGTTGGGATTAGGGTTTGGGGATGCATAAAGTCTGGAGCCTAATGTGGAGCAAGGTTACAAAGGGCATGCCAAAGGGGATGCGTAGCTGCACCAAGATGCCAGCCACGACAACTTTTCTCTTGGGGCCACAGTGGGTCTGGTGGGAGGGTGCAGACACAGCAGGAAAGAGGGATAGGGTTAGGGTTAGGGTTAGGGTTAGGCTGCACGTGAGGGTGCAGCCATGGCAGGAAAGAGGGATAAGGTTAGGTTTAGGGTTAGGGTTAGGGTTAGGGTTAGGAGATCCATGAAGTCTGGAGCCTAATGTGGAGCAAGGTTAAAAAGGGCATGCCAAAGGGGATGCGTAGCTGCACCAAGATGCCAGCCACAACAACTCTTCTCTTGGGGCCACAGTGGGTCTGGTGGGAGGATGCAGCCTCACCACAAAACACAGCTAGGGTTAGGGTTAGGGTTAGGGTTAGGCTTAGGGTTAGGAGATCCATGACGTCTGGAGCCTAATGTGGAGCAAGGTTACAAAAGGCCTGCCAAAGGGGATGCGTAGCTGCACCAAGAAGCCAGCCACAACAATTTTTGTCTTGGGGCCACAGTGGGTCTGGTGTCAGGCTGCAGCTACAGCAGGAAACACAGCTACGGTTAGGGTTAGGGTTAGGGTTACTTTTCTCTTTTCTCTTGGGGTCACAGTGGGTCTGGTGTGAGGGTGCAGCCATGGCAGGAAAGAGGGATAGGGTTAGGGTTAGGGTTAGTGTTAGGGTTAGGAGATCCATAAAGTCTGGAGCCTAATGTGGAGCAAGGTTACAAAGGGCATGCCAAAGGGGATGCGTAGCTGCACCAAGATGCCAGCCACGACAACTTTTCTCTTGGGGTCACAGTGGGTCTGGTGGGAGGGTATAGCCATGCCAGAAAACACAGCTAGGGTTAGGGTTAGGGTTAGGGTTAGGGTTAGGAGATCCATGACGTCTGGAGCCTAATGTGGAGCAAGGTTACAAAGGGCATGCCAAAGGGGATGCGTAGCTGCACCAAGATGCCAGCCACGACAACTTTTGTCTTGGGGCCACAGTGGGTCTGGTGGGAGGGTGCAGACACAGCAGGAAAGAGGGCTAGTGTCAAGGTTAGGGTTAGGGTTAGGGTTTGGGGATGCATAAAGTCTGGAGCCTAATGTGCACTCCGGTTACAAAGGGCATGCCAAAGGGGATGCATAGCTGCACCAAGATGCCAGCCACAACAACTTTTGTCTTGGGGCCACAGTGGGTCTGGTGGGAGGGTGCAGCCACGGCAGGAAAGAGGGCTAGTGTCAAAGTAAGGGTTAGGGTTAGGGTTTGGGGATGCATAAAGTCCGGAGCCTAATGTGCACTCCGGTTACAAAGGGCATGCCAAAGGGGATGCTTAGCTGCACCAAGATGCCAGCCACGACAACTTTTCTCTTGGGGTCACAGTGGGTCTGGTGTGAGGGTGCAGCCATGGCAGGAAAGAGGGATAGGGTTAGGGTTAGGGTTAGGGTTATGGTTAGGAGATCCATGACGTCTGGAGCCTAATGTGGAGCAAGGTTACAAAGGGCATGCCAAAGGGGATGCGTAGCTGCACCAAGATGCCAGCCACGACAACTTTTCTCTTGGGGCCACAGTGGGTCTGGTGGGAGGGTATAGCCATGCCAGAAAACACAGCTAGGGTTAGGGTTAGGGTTAGGAGATCCATGACGTCTGGAGCCTAATGTGGAGCAAGGTTACAAAGGGCATGCCAAAGGGGATGCGTAGCTGCACCAAGATGCCAGCCACAACAACTTTTCTCTTAGGGCCACAGTGGGTCTGGTGTGAGGGTGCATAAACAGTAGGAAAGAGGACTAGGGTAAGGGTTAGGGTTAGGGTTAGGAGATCCATGAAGTCTGGAGCCTAATGTGCACTCCGTTTACAAAGGGCATGCCAAAGGGGATGCGTAGCTGCACCAAGATGCCAGCCACGACAACTTCTCTCTTGGGGTCACAGTGGGTCTGGTGGGAGGGTATAGCCATTCCAGAAAACACGGCTAGGGTTAGGATTAGGGTTAGGGTTAGGGTTAGGGTTAGGGTTAGGAGATCCATGACGTCTGGAGCCTAATGTGGAGCAAGGTTACAAAGGGCATGCCAAAGGGGATGCGTAGCTGCACCAAGATGCCAGCCACGACAACTTTTCTCTTGGGGTCACAGTGGGTCTGGTGTGAGGGTGCAGCCATAGCAGGAAAGAGGGATAGGGTTAGGGTTAGGGTTAGGGTTAGGGTTAGGAGATCCATAAAGTCTGGAGCCTAATGTGGAGCAAGGTTACAAAGGGCATGCCAAAGGGGATGCGTAGCTGCACCAAGATGCCAGCCACGACAACTTTTCTCTTGGGGCCACAGTGGGTCTGGTGGGAGGGTGCATAAACAGTAGGAAAGATGGCTAGGGTTAGGGTTAGGGTTAGGGTTAGGAGATCCATGAAGTCTGGAGCCTAATGTGCACTCCGTTTACAAAGGGCATGCCAAAGGGGATGCGTAGCTGCACCAAGATGCCGGCCACGACAACTTTTCTCTTGGGGTCACAGTGGGTCTGGTGGGAGGGTGCAGCCATGGCAGGAAGGAAGGATAGGGTTAGGTTTAGGGTTAGGGTTAGGAGAGCCATACAGTCTGGAGCCTAATGTGGAGCAAGGTTACAAAGGGCATGCCAAAGGGGATGCGTAGCTGCACCAAGATGCCAGCCACGACAACTTTTGTCTTGGGGCCACAGTGGGTCTGCTGGGAGGGTGCAGCCTCGACAGAAAACACAGCTAGGGTTAGGGTTAGGGTTAGGGTTAGGAGATCCATAAAGTCTGGAGCCTAATGTGGAGCAAGGTTACAAAGGGCATGCCAAAGGGGATGCGTAGCTGCACCAAGATGCCAGCCATGACAACTTTTCTCTTGGGGTCACAGTGGGTCTGGTGGGAGGGTGCAGCCACGGCAGGAAAGAGGGATAGGGTTAGGGTTAGGGTTAGGGTTAGGAGATCCATACAGTCTATAGCATAATGTGGAGCAAGGTTACAAAGGGCATGCCAAAGGGGGATGCGTAGCTGCACCAAGATGCCAGCCACGACAACTTCTCTCTTGGGGTCACAGTGGGTCTGGTGGGAGGGTATAGCCATTCCAGAAAACATGGCTACGGTTAGGGTTAGGGTTAGCGTTAGGGTTAGAGTTAGCAGATCCATGAAGTCTGGAGCCTAATGTGGAGCAAGGTTACAAAGGGCATGCCAAGGGGGATGCGTAGCTGCACCAATATGCCAGCCACTACAACTTTTCTCTTGGGGCCACAGTGGGTCTGGTGGGAGGGTGCAGACACAGCAGGAAAGAGGGCTACTTTCAGGGTTAGGGTTAGGGTTAGGGTTTGGGGATGCATAAAGTCTGGAGCCTAATGTGCACTCCGGTTACAAAGGGCATGCCAAAGGGGATGCGTAGCTGCACCAAGATGAAAGCCACAACAACTTTTGTCTTGGGGCCACAGTGGGTCTGGTGGGAGGGTGCAGCCACAGCAGGAAAGAGGGCTAGTGTCAGAGTTAGGGTTAGGGTTAGGGTTTGGGGATGCATAAAGTCCGGAGCCTAATGTGCACTCCGGTTACAAAGGGCATGCCAAAGGGGATGCGTAGCTGCACCAAGATGCCAGCCACGACAACTTTTCTCTTGGGGTCACAGTGGGTCTGGTGTGAGGGTGCAGCCATAGCAGGAAAGAGGGATAGGGTTAGGGTTAGGGTTAGGGTTAGGGTTAGGAGATCCATAAAGTCTGGAGCCTAATGTGGAGCAAGGTTACAAAGGGCATGCCAAAGGGGATGCGTAGCTGCACCAAGATGCCAGCCACGACAACTTTTCTCTTGGGGCCACAGTGGGTCTGCTGGGAGGGTATAGCCATGCCAGAAAACACAGCTAGGGTTAGGGTTAGGGTTAGGGTTAGGGTTAGGGTTAGGAGATCCATGAAGTCTGGAGCCTAATGTGGAGCAAGGTTACAAAGGGCATGCCAAAGGGGATGCGTAGCTGCACCAAGATGCCAGCCACGACAACTTTTCTCTTGGGGCCACAGTGGTTCTGGTGGGAGGGTGCATAAACAGTAGGAAAAAGGGCTAGGGTTAGGGTTAGGGTTAGGGTTAGGAGATCCATGAAGTCTGGAGCCTAATGTGGAGCAAGGTTACAAAGGGCATGCCAAAGGGGATGCGTAGCTGCACCAAGATGCCAGCCACGACAACTTTTCTCTTGGGGTCACAGTGGGTCTGGTTTGAGGGTGCAGCCATGGCAGGAAGGAAGGATAGGGTTAGGTTTAGGGTTAGGGTTAGGAGAGCCATACAGTCTGGAGCCTAATGTGGAGCAAGGTTACAAAGGGCATGCCAAAGGGGATGCGTAGCTGCACCAAGATGCCAGCCACGACAACTTCTCTCTTGGGGTCACAGTGGGTCTGGTGGGAGGGTATAGCCATGCCAGAAAACACGGCTAGGGTTAGGGTTAGGGTTAGCGTTAGGGTTAGGGTTAGGGTTTGGAGGTCCATGAAGTCTGGAGCCTAATGTGCACTCCGGTTACAAAGGGCATGCCAAAGGGGATGCGTAGCTGCACCAAGATGCCAGCCACGACAACTTTTCTCTTGGGGTCACAGTGGGTCTGGTGTGAGGGTGCAGCCATAGCAGGAAAGAGGGATAGGGTTAGGGTTAGGGTTAGGGTTAGGGTTAGGGTTAGGAGATCCATAAAGTCTGGAGCCTAATGTGGAGCAAGGTTACAAAGGGCATGCCAAAGGGGATGCGTAGCTGCACCAAGATGCCAGCCACGACAACTTTTGTCTTGGGGTCACAGTGGGTCTGGTGTGAGGATGCAGCCATGGCAGGAAGGAAGGATAGGGTTAGGGTTAGGGTTAGGGTTAGGAGATCCATGAAGTCTGGAGCCTAATGTGGAGCAAGGTTACAAAGGTTATGCCAAAGGGGATGCGTAGCTGCACCAAGATGCCAGCCACGACAACTTTTGTCTTGGGGCCACAGTGGGTCTGCTGGGAGGGTGCAGCCTCGACAGAAAACACAGCTAGGATTAGGGTTAGGGTTAGGGTTAGGAGATCCATAAAGTCTGGAGCCTAATGTGGAGCAAGGTTACAAAGGGCATGCCAAAGGGGATGCGTAGCTGCACCAAGATGCCAGCCATGACAACTTTTCTCTTGGGGTCACAGTGGGTCTGGTGGGAGGGTGCAGCCATGGCAGGAAAGAGGGCTAGGGTTAGGGTTAGGGTTAGGGTTAGGAGATCCATACAGTCTATAGCCTAATGTGGAGCAAGGTTACAAAGGGCATGCCAAAGGGGATGCGTAGCTGCACCAAGATGCCAGCCACAACAACTTTTCTCTTGGGGCCACAGTGGTTCTGGTGGGAGGGTGCAGACACAGTAGGAAAGAGGGCTAGGGTTAGGGTTAGGGTTAGGAGATCCATGAAGTCTGGAGCCTAATGTGCACTCCGGTTACAAAGGGCATACCAAAGGGGATGCGTAGCTGCACCAAGAAGCCTGCCACGACAACTTTTCTCTTGGGGCCACAGTGGGTCTGGTGGGAGGGTGCAGCCATGGAAGGAAAGAGGGATAGGGTTAGGTTTAGGGTTAGAGTTAACAGATCCATGAAGTCTGGAGCCTAATGTGGAGCAAGGTTACAAAGGGCATGCCAAAGGGGATGCGTAGCTGCACCAAGATGCCAGCCACGACAACTTTTCTCTTGGGGCCACAGTGGGTCTGGTGGGAGGGTGCAGACACAGCAGGAAAGAGGGCTAGTGTCAGGGTTAGGGTTAGGGTTAGGGTTTGGGGATGCATAAAGTCTGGAGCCTAATGTGCACTCCGGTTACAAAGGGCATGCCAAAGGGGATGCATAGCTGCACCAAGATGCCAGCCACAACAACTTTTGTCTTGGGGTCAGAGTGGGTCTGGTGGGAGGGTGCAGCCACGGCAGGAATGAAGGCTAGGGTTAGAGTTAGGGTTAGGGTTACGGTTAGGGTTAGGAGATCCATGACGTCTGGAGCCTAATGTGGAGCAAGGTTACAAAGGGCATGCCAAAGGGGATGCGTAGCTGCACCAAGATGCCAGCCACGACAACTTTTCTCTTGGGGCCACAGTGGGTCTGGTGGGAGGGTGCATAAACAGTAGGAAAGAGGGCTAGGGTTAGGGTTAGTGTTAGGGTTAGGAGATCCATGAAGTCTGGAGCTTAATGTGCACTCCGGTTACAAAGGGCATGCCAAAGGGGATGCGTAGCTGCACCAAGATGCCAGCCACGACAACTTTTCTCTTGGGGCCACAGTGGGTCTGGTGGGAGGGTGCAGACACAGCAGGAAAGAGGGATAGGGTTAGGGTTAGGGTTAGGGTTAGGCTGCACGTGAGGGTGCAGCCATGGCAGGAAAGAGGGATAAGGTTAGGTTTAGGGTTAGGGTTAGGGTTAGGGTTAGGAGATCCATGAAGTCTGGAGCCTAATGTGGAGCAAGGTTAAAAAGGGCATGCCAAAGGGGATGCGTAGCTGCACCAAGATGCCAGCCACAACAACTCTTCTCTTGGGGCCACAGTGGGTCTGGTGGGAGGATGCAGCCTCACCACAAAACACAGCTAGGGTTAGGGTTAGGGTTAGGGTTAGGCTTAGGGTTAGGAGATCCATGACGTCTGGAGCCTAATGTGGAGCAAGGTTACAAAAGGCCTGCCAAAGGGGATGCGTAGCTGCACCAAGAAGCCAGCCACAACAATTTTTGTCTTGGGGCCACAGTGGGTCTGGTGTCAGGCTGCAGCTACAGCAGGAAACACAGCTACGGTTAGGGTTAGGGTTAGGGTTACTTTTCTCTTTTCTCTTGGGGTCACAGTGGGTCTGGTGTGAGGGTGCAGCCATGGCAGGAAAGAGGGATAGGGTTAGGGTTAGGGTTAGTGTTAGGGTTAGGAGATCCATAAAGTCTGGAGCCTAATGTGGAGCAAGGTTACAAAGGGCATGCCAAAGGGGATGCGTAGCTGCACCAAGATGCCAGCCACGACAACTTTTCTCTTGGGGTCACAGTGGGTCTGGTGGGAGGGTATAGCCATGCCAGAAAACACAGCTAGGGTTAGGGTTAGGGTTAGGGTTAGGGTTAGGAGATCCATGACGTCTGGAGCCTAATGTGGAGCAAGGTTACAAAGGGCATGCCAAAGGGGATGCGTAGCTGCACCAAGATGCCAGCCACGACAACTTTTGTCTTGGGGCCACAGTGGGTCTGGTGGGAGGGTGCAGACACAGCAGGAAAGAGGGCTAGTGTCAAGGTTAGGGTTAGGGTTAGGGTTTGGGGATGCATAAAGTCTGGAGCCTAATGTGCACTCCGGTTACAAAGGGCATGCCAAAGGGGATGCATAGCTGCACCAAGATGCCAGCCACAACAACTTTTGTCTTGGGGCCACAGTGGGTCTGGTGGGAGGGTGCAGCCACGGCAGGAAAGAGGGCTAGTGTCAAAGTAAGGGTTAGGGTTAGGGTTTGGGGATGCATAAAGTCCGGAGCCTAATGTGCACTCCGGTTACAAAGGGCATGCCAAAGGGGATGCTTAGCTGCACCAAGATGCCAGCCACGACAACTTTTCTCTTGGGGTCACAGTGGGTCTGGTGTGAGGGTGCAGCCATGGCAGGAAAGAGGGATAGGGTTAGGGTTAGGGTTAGGGTTATGGTTAGGAGATCCATGACGTCTGGAGCCTAATGTGGAGCAAGGTTACAAAGGGCATGCCAAAGGGGATGCGTAGCTGCACCAAGATGCCAGCCACGACAACTTTTCTCTTGGGGCCACAGTGGGTCTGGTGGGAGGGTATAGCCATGCCAGAAAACACAGCTAGGGTTAGGGTTAGGGTTAGGAGATCCATGACGTCTGGAGCCTAATGTGGAGCAAGGTTACAAAGGGCATGCCAAAGGGGATGCGTAGCTGCACCAAGATGCCAGCCACAACAACTTTTCTCTTAGGGCCACAGTGGGTCTGGTGTGAGGGTGCATAAACAGTAGGAAAGAGGACTAGGGTAAGGGTTAGGGTTAGGGTTAGGAGATCCATGAAGTCTGGAGCCTAATGTGCACTCCGTTTACAAAGGGCATGCCAAAGGGGATGCGTAGCTGCACCAAGATGCCAGCCACGACAACTTCTCTCTTGGGGTCACAGTGGGTCTGGTGGGAGGGTATAGCCATTCCAGAAAACACGGCTAGGGTTAGGATTAGGGTTAGCGTTAGGGTTAGGGTTAGGGTTAGGAGATCCATGACGTCTGGAGCCTAATGTGGAGCAAGGTTACAAAGGGCATGCCAAAGGGGATGCGTAGCTGCACCAAGATGCCAGCCACGACAACTTTTCTCTTGGGGTCACAGTGGGTCTGGTGTGAGGGTGCAGCCATAGCAGGAAAGAGGGATAGGGTTAGGGTTAGGGTTAGGGTTAGGGTTAGGAGATCCATAAAGTCTGGAGCCTAATGTGGAGCAAGGTTACAAAGGGCATGCCAAAGGGGATGCGTAGCTGCACCAAGATGCCAGCCACGACAACTTTTCTCTTGGGGCCACAGTGGGTCTGGTGGGAGGGTGCATAAACAGTAGGAAAGATGGCTAGGGTTAGGGTTAGGGTTAGGGTTAGGAGATCCATGAAGTCTGGAGCCTAATGTGCACTCCGTTTACAAAGGGCATGCCAAAGGGGATGCGTAGCTGCACCAAGATGCCGGCCACGACAACTTTTCTCTTGGGGTCACAGTGGGTCTGGTGGGAGGGTGCAGCCATGGCAGGAAGGAAGGATAGGGTTAGGTTTAGGGTTAGGGTTAGGAGAGCCATACAGTCTGGAGCCTAATGTGGAGCAAGGTTACAAAGGGCATGCCAAAGGGGATGCGTAGCTGCACCAAGATGCCAGCCACGACAACTTTTGTCTTGGGGCCACAGTGGGTCTGCTGGGAGGGTGCAGCCTCGACAGAAAACACAGCTAGGGTTAGGGTTAGGGTTAGGGTTAGGAGATCCATAAAGTCTGGAGCCTAATGTGGAGCAAGGTTACAAAGGGCATGCCAAAGGGGATGCGTAGCTGCACCAAGATGCCAGCCATGACAACTTTTCTCTTGGGGTCACAGTGGGTCTGGTGGGAGGGTGCAGCCACGGCAGGAAAGAGGGATAGGGTTAGGGTTAGGGTTAGGGTTAGGAGATCCATACAGTCTATAGCATAATGTGGAGCAAGGTTACAAAGGGCATGCCAAAGGGGGATGCGTAGCTGCACCAAGATGCCAGCCACGACAACTTCTCTCTTGGGGTCACAGTGGGTCTGGTGGGAGGGTATAGCCATTCCAGAAAACATGGCTACGGTTAGGGTTAGGGTTAGCGTTAGGGTTAGAGTTAGCAGATCCATGAAGTCTGGAGCCTAATGTGGAGCAAGGTTACAAAGGGCATGCCAAGGGGGATGCGTAGCTGCACCAATATGCCAGCCACTACAACTTTTCTCTTGGGGCCACAGTGGGTCTGGTGGGAGGGTGCAGACACAGCAGGAAAGAGGGCTACTTTCAGGGTTAGGGTTAGGGTTAGGGTTTGGGGATGCATAAAGTCTGGAGCCTAATGTGCACTCCGGTTACAAAGGGCATGCCAAAGGGGATGCGTAGCTGCACCAAGATGAAAGCCACAACAACTTTTGTCTTGGGGCCACAGTGGGTCTGGTGGGAGGGTGCAGCCACAGCAGGAAAGAGGGCTAGTGTCAGAGTTAGGGTTAGGGTTAGGGTTTGGGGATGCATAAAGTCCGGAGCCTAATGTGCACTCCGGTTACAAAGGGCATGCCAAAGGGGATGCGTAGCTGCACCAAGATGCCAGCCACGACAACTTTTCTCTTGGGGTCACAGTGGGTCTGGTGTGAGGGTGCAGCCATAGCAGGAAAGAGGGATAGGGTTAGGGTTAGGGTTAGGGTTAGGGTTAGGAGATCCATAAAGTCTGGAGCCTAATGTGGAGCAAGGTTACAAAGGGCATGCCAAAGGGGATGCGTAGCTGCACCAAGATGCCAGCCACGACAACTTTTCTCTTGGGGCCACAGTGGGTCTGCTGGGAGGGTATAGCCATGCCAGAAAACACAGCTAGGGTTAGGGTTAGGGTTAGGGTTAGGGTTAGGGTTAGGAGATCCATGAAGTCTGGAGCCTAATGTGGAGCAAGGTTACAAAGGGCATGCCAAAGGGGATGCGTAGCTGCACCAAGATGCCAGCCACGACAACTTTTCTCTTGGGGCCACAGTGGTTCTGGTGGGAGGGTGCATAAACAGTAGGAAAAAGGGCTAGGGTTAGGGTTAGGGTTAGGGTTAGGAGATCCATGAAGTCTGGAGCCTAATGTGGAGCAAGGTTACAAAGGGCATGCCAAAGGGGATGCGTAGCTGCACCAAGATGCCAGCCACGACAACTTTTCTCTTGGGGTCACAGTGGGTCTGGTTTGAGGGTGCAGCCATGGCAGGAAGGAAGGATAGGGTTAGGTTTAGGGTTAGGGTTAGGAGAGCCATACAGTCTGGAGCCTAATGTGGAGCAAGGTTACAAAGGGCATGCCAAAGGGGATGCGTAGCTGCACCAAGATGCCAGCCACGACAACTTCTCTCTTGGGGTCACAGTGGGTCTGGTGGGAGGGTATAGCCATGCCAGAAAACACGGCTAGGGTTAGGGTTAGGGTTAGCGTTAGGGTTAGGGTTAGGGTTTGGAGGTCCATGAAGTCTGGAGCCTAATGTGCACTCCGGTTACAAAGGGCATGCCAAAGGGGATGCGTAGCTGCACCAAGATGCCAGCCACGACAACTTTTCTCTTGGGGTCACAGTGGGTCTGGTGTGAGGGTGCAGCCATAGCAGGAAAGAGGGATAGGGTTAGGGTTAGGGTTAGGGTTAGGGTTAGGGTTAGGAGATCCATAAAGTCTGGAGCCTAATGTGGAGCAAGGTTACAAAGGGCATGCCAAAGGGGATGCGTAGCTGCACCAAGATGCCAGCCACGACAACTTTTGTCTTGGGGTCACAGTGGGTCTGGTGTGAGGATGCAGCCATGGCAGGAAGGAAGGATAGGGTTAGGGTTAGGGTTAGGGTTAGGAGATCCATGAAGTCTGGAGCCTAATGTGGAGCAAGGTTACAAAGGTTATGCCAAAGGGGATGCGTAGCTGCACCAAGATGCCAGCCACGACAACTTTTGTCTTGGGGCCACAGTGGGTCTGCTGGGAGGGTGCAGCCTCGACAGAAAACACAGCTAGGATTAGGGTTAGGGTTAGGGTTAGGAGATCCATAAAGTCTGGAGCCTAATGTGGAGCAAGGTTACAAAGGGCATGCCAAAGGGGATGCGTAGCTGCACCAAGATGCCAGCCATGACAACTTTTCTCTTGGGGTCACAGTGGGTCTGGTGGGAGGGTGCAGCCATGGCAGGAAAGAGGGCTAGGGTTAGGGTTAGGGTTAGGGTTAGGAGATCCATACAGTCTATAGCCTAATGTGGAGCAAGGTTACAAAGGGCATGCCAAAGGGGATGCGTAGCTGCACCAAGATGCCAGCCACAACAACTTTTCTCTTGGGGCCACAGTGGTTCTGGTGGGAGGGTGCAGACACAGTAGGAAAGAGGGCTAGGGTTAGGGTTAGGGTTAGGAGATCCATGAAGTCTGGAGCCTAATGTGCACTCCGGTTACAAAGGGCATACCAAAGGGGATGCGTAGCTGCACCAAGAAGCCTGCCACGACAACTTTTCTCTTGGGGCCACAGTGGGTCTGGTGGGAGGGTGCAGCCATGGAAGGAAAGAGGGATAGGGTTAGGTTTAGGGTTAGAGTTAACAGATCCATGAAGTCTGGAGCCTAATGTGGAGCAAGGTTACAAAGGGCATGCCAAAGGGGATGCGTAGCTGCACCAAGATGCCAGCCACGACAACTTTTCTCTTGGGGCCACAGTGGGTCTGGTGGGAGGGTGCAGACACAGCAGGAAAGAGGGCTAGTGTCAGGGTTAGGGTTAGGGTTAGGGTTTGGGGATGCATAAAGTCTGGAGCCTAATGTGCACTCCGGTTACAAAGGGCATGCCAAAGGGGATGCATAGCTGCACCAAGATGCCAGCCACAACAACTTTTGTCTTGGGGTCAGAGTGGGTCTGGTGGGAGGGTGCAGCCACGGCAGGAATGAAGGCTAGGGTTAGAGTTAGGGTTAGGGTTACGGTTAGGGTTAGGAGATCCATGACGTCTGGAGCCTAATGTGGAGCAAGGTTACAAAGGGCATGCCAAAGGGGATGCGTAGCTGCACCAAGATGCCAGCCACGACAACTTTTCTCTTGGGGCCACAGTGGGTCTGGTGGGAGGGTGCATAAACAGTAGGAAAGAGGGCTAGGGTTAGGGTTAGTGTTAGGGTTAGGAGATCCATGAAGTCTGGAGCTTAATGTGCACTCCGGTTACAAAGGGCATGCCAAAGGGGATGCGTAGCTGCACCAAGATGCCAGCCACGACAACTTTTGTCTTGGGGTCACAGTGGGTCTGGTGTGAGGGTGCAGCCATGGCAGGAAAGAGGGATAGGGTTAGGGTTAGGGTTAGGAGATCCATACAGTCTAGAGCCTAATGTGGAGCAAGGTTACAAAGGGCATGCCAAAGGGGATGCGTAGCTGCACCAAGATGCCAGCCATGACAACTTTTCTCTTGGGGTCACAATGGGTCTGGTGTGAGGGTGCAGCCTCACCAGAAAACACGGCTAGGGTTAGGGTTAGGGTTAGGGTTAGGAGATCCATGAAGTCTGGAGCCTAATATGTAGCAAGGTTACAAAGGGCATGCCAAAGGGGATGCGTAGCTGCACCAAGAAGCCTGCCACGACAACTTTTCTCTTGGGGTCACAGTGGGTCTGGTGTGAGGGTGCAGCCATGGCAGGAAAGAGGGCTAGGGTTAGGGTTAGGGTTAGGAGATCCATGACGTCTGGAGCCTAATGTGGAGCAAGGTTACAAAGGGCATGCCAAAGGGGATGCGTAGCTGCACCAAGATGCCAGCCACGACAACTTTTCTCTTGGGGTCACAGAGGGTCTGGTGGGAGGGTATAGCCATGCCAGAAAACACAGCTAGGGTTAGGGTTAGGGTTAGGAGATACATGAAGTCTGGAGCCTAATGTGGAGCAAGGCTACCAAGGTCATGCCAAAGGGGATGCATAGCTGCACCAAGATGCCAGCCACAACAACTTTTCTCTTGGGGTCACAGTGGGTCTGGTGGGAGGGTATAGCCATGCCAGAAAACACAGCTAGGACTAGGGTTAGGGTTAGGAGATCAATAAAGTCTGGAGCCTAATGTGGAGCAAGGTTACAAAGGGCATGCCAAGGGGGATGCGTAGCTGCACCAAGATGCCAGCCACGACAACTTTTCTCTTGGGGCCACAGTGGGTCTGTTGGGAGGGTGCAGCATCGCCAGAAAACACAGCTAGGGTTAGGGTTAGGGTTAGTGTTAGGGTTAGGAGATCAATAAAGTCTGGAGCCTAATGTGGAGCAAGGTTACAAAGGGCATGCCAAAGGGGATGCGTAGCTGCACCAAGATGCCAGCCACAACAACTTTCGTCTTGGGGCCACAGTGGGTCTGGTGTGAGGGTGCAGGCACGGCAAGAAAGAGGGCTAGGGTTAGAGTTTGGGTTAGGGTTAGGAGATCCATAAAGTCTGGAGCCTAACGTGGAGCAAGGTTACAAAGGGCATGCCAAAGGGGATGTGTAGCTGCACCAAGATGCCAGCCACGACAACTTTTCTCTTGGGGTCACAGTGGGTCTGGTGTGAGGGTGCAGCCATGGCAGAAAACATGGCTAGGGTTAGCCTTAAGCTTATGGTTATGGTTAGGAGATCCATAAAGTCTGGAGCCTAATGTGGAGCAAGTTTACAAAGGGCATGCCAAAGGGGATGCGTAGCTGCACCAAGATGCCAGCCACGACAACTTTTCTCTTGGGGCCACAGTGGGCCTGGTGGGAAGGTTCAGCCATGGCAGGAAACACGGCTAGGCCTAGGGTTAGGGTTAGGGTTAGGAGATCCGTAAAGTCTGGAGCCTAACATGGAACAAGGTTACAAAGGGCATGCCAAAGGGGATGCGTAGCTGCACCAAGATGCCAGCCACGACAACTTTTGTCTTGGGGCCACAGTGGGTCTGGTGTGAGGGTGCAGACACGGCAGGAAACACGGCTAGGCCTAGGGATAGGGTTAGGAGATCCTTAAAGTCTGGAGCCTAATGTGGAGCAAGGTTACAAAGGGCATGCCAAAGGGGATGCGTAGCTGCACCAAGATGCCAGCCACGACAACTTTTGTCTTGGGGCCACAGTGGATCTGCTGGGAGGGTACAGCCACGGCAGGAAAGAGGGCTTGGGTTAGGGTTAGGAGATCCATGAAGTCTGGAGCCTAGTGTGCACACTGGTTACAAAGGGCATGCCAAAGGGGATGCGTAGCTGCAGCAGGATGACAGCCACGAAACCTTTTCTCTTGGGGTCACAGTGGGTCTGGTGGGAGGGTGCAGCCATGCCAGAAAACACGGCTAGTGTTAGGTTTAGGGTTAGGAGATCCATGAAGTCTGGTGCCTAATGTGGAGCAAGGTTACAAAGGGCATGCCAAAGGAGTTGCGTAGCTGCACCAAGATGTCAGCCACGACAACTTTTCTCTTGGGGCCACCGTGAATCTGGTGTGAGAGTGCAGCCACGGCAGGAAACACGGCTAGGGTTAGGGTTACGGTTTGGAGATCTATGAAGTCTGGAGCCTAATGTGCACTCCGGGTACAAAGGGCATGCCGAAGGGGATGCATAGCTGCACCAAGATGCCAGCCACGACAACTTTTCTCTTGGGGCCACAGTGGGTCTGGTGGGAGGGTGCAGCCATGGCAGGAAATACGGTTAGGGTTAGGAGATCCATAAAATTATGGAGCCTAATGTGCAGCAAGATTAAGAAGGGCATGCCAAAGGGGATGCGTAGCTGCACCAAGATGCCAGCCACGACAACTTTTCTTTTGGGCCGCAGTGGGTCTGGTGTGAGGGTGCAGGCACGCCAGAAAACAGTGTTAGGGTTAGGGTTTGGAGATAAAAAGGTCTGGAGCGTAATGTCGAGTTTGTTACGATGGCTAATGTAAAGGGTATGCGTAGCTGCACCAAGATGTCATCCAGCCATCTATGTCCTTTGGGATAACAGTTATTCTGGTAGTCTCATGTTACAGCCACGCGGGAGATATGGGTGTTTGGTTAAGTGGTAGGTTTAGGTTTACTGGGCTCCTAAAAGCGTAAAGTCCTACCGCTATGATGTCAAGGATATTTTTTTTTCAGTTTTACCATTTACTTTTGTGAACTAGGAATTGCACATCTTTTTATATCATGAAAGGAATTTTCCTGCCAAAATCCACAGTCAATGCTAAATCAGAGTTTATATCACAAGCTATATCTTGCTTAGTGCATAAATTAACTGCTTAAAAGCACAGGAGGAATTTGACCGTCATGCCCCAGTTCAACAAAGTGATGAGGAGTGATGCACCGAAGTGTTCACCCCATGGTTCACGTAAGAGGGTCTCTCTCCCTCTCTCTTTGGTCAGTGAAACATGACTGGCTCCTGCTGGGGACAGCTCAGGAAACCCCAGCAAGTCAACCCTCCCAAATCGCTCGGGAAGGAAAAGGCTCACCTTCATCCTCCCTGTGTGAAGCCTCCCTCTCCCTATCCCCCAGAATTCATATTCATAGCGGATATTTAGGGGATACCTGCACCATGGATACTGCGCTTGGGCAGAAATGGGGAGAGGGAGGGCTATTATTACTCTCCAACGCACAAACTTCAGAAGTTCAGCAGCAATACAAGATATAGAAAAGCCTACACAACTCTAGGAACAGACAGCAGGAGACAAAAAACAAAGTATTCAAAGCATAGGGAAGCAAAACATAGTAAGAAAGGACAGTTCCTGCCTGTCCAGATATTCCTTTTCCAGGATGTTTATTAGCTGGCTATTTTGTTAGACTTTTGTTCCCTCTCTTCTTCCACCTCTCTCTCTTATTGTAGCTGTTCTCATTGTTTGAGAGTTGAGAATAATCTCAAATGAAAGAGCTACATTTTCAATAATGCATCAAATATAATCTCAAACATTCAAAAGTGATGGGACCCATAGTAAATTACACGTTGTGAAGCCTCATCCACTGAAGCGATTACTTCATTTCTTCAAGCCATTTTAAAAGAGCCAAGAAACTGATGCTATTTACATCATGTACATAAATAACATGTATCTCATATATTTATATAAAATGTGTGAGATGGTTGAACATTTCTGCAAGTGTTCATTTGAATTTTAAGCTGAATTCATATTAGCAGTGATTGCACAATGGATACAATGATTGTACCCAACCCTTTTTGAATTTTCTCCCCTCTTAGTATTTGAATGAGTTTCTTCTTTTTGCATGAGTTTTTTCAGAGACAAGATCTTGTGATGACAAGTGCAGTATTTACAGAGAATAATATTTCAAAAATAATTTCAGGAGTGCTCCTGAAGATACAGCCATTTAACAACAAAATCATTGTATAATGAAGAGTGAGAAGGAGAGAGAAAACTTTTTTTTTTTCCTGGTATTACTTCTGAAAATTGCTTTGATTTCATACAAAACGTAAATGTAAAAACTGTGGAACTTAAACCCTAATTCAACAGGTTTCAGAAATGTTATCAGAGGGACAGAGTACTTTTCAGTTAAAGCAATTTAATCCCTTCTCTTCTCTAGAAAACTTTTTTTTTAAGAGCCTTTCCTTTTTGAGCATATTGGTATCACTGGTAAAGATAAGCATTTTTGCAAGAAATTGCAATTAATGATATAAATATATAACAGTAGATTATATAGCACAGTGGGTTTACTACAAGACCATGCTTCACACCGCAAGTAGGTAACATTTCCAAAATCCCATACAGGAGAAAAGTATGAGCGAGCTACCCAAGTTGTTAAGGCACCTTGCAGAACAGAAGCTTACCTTGTCTCCAGAAGCTTTGTGCCTGGTAAGCCTTATCTGTCTGGTACTATTTTGCTTGGTGCAAGACACAGGATGACCTTATTCCCCAAATTCCTTAGTCCTTGAGGCCAGTGAAGGAGCACATCAGAGGGAAGATATAAGTGTGTATTTCATATGTGAGCCCTCTGGAAGAAATAGAAGGGAAAAAGTTATAAACAGTTATGTTTATTCATTCGGAGAAATGAGAATAAACGCACACTCTATTGATGACTGAGGAGCACGGAGCAATTTTAAATATTACCTTTCATTCATGTCTTATTTAATCTGTAAATAATAGTTCTTAGAAGTAATTAGTATCTCTGAACAATAAATATATTTAAGAAAATTATAAGTCATTCTGGGGAATCCGAGAATTACAAAGAAGAGTTAAAATTCACCATGTTATTCATAATAGCTAACTAAAGTTTCATTATGCAATTCCATGTCATGTGAGGCCTGCTCCTAACACCAGAAATACTACACACACAGTTTCCCTCAGATCCCAACTGTCTAAAAAAAAAAAATAGCACATTTGGGCCTTTTGTGCTGCTTCCAGTCTTGGGAGCTGTTTTCCAGCCTTTGATCTCTGACATGCTTTTTGCTAAGATGGCAGAAACAAATACTGTGAAATTTGTGGTGACTTCTCAAAGGGCTCTGACAAGTCCCCATGAGCTGGCAATGTTATGGATATTTCAAAACCAGCTGCAAAATTAATGAATAGTCTCATATATATTTGACATACAGAAGCATTGTTATTCATGTTTTTACCTTTGGGAATTTGAACTCTGAGCCCCAGAAGGCTGAACGCCAATACTCCAGCTGTGACCATTATTTTTTGTGCTTTAATTTGTGTTGAGTTGGGCCTTACATTTCAGAGCTAGAGAGCACTGCTGGCCCACAGTGGACAACTGAATACTAGGCAGACAGATCCATTTTTGAAAACACCGGCTCAACTAACATTTTTGTTGAAAAACAGCCTATCTTAAAAATACAGGAAGGAAAAGCAGCTTTTAGTCCTGTAGCCAAACCCCAAGACAATTTTTCAGTTACTATGCATATGGCAAAAGCAGATTTGTAATAATGGCTTTTTAAGTTTATATGCATAATTTAATCATGGAGATGTCTGTGTATTTTAATTCTTATTTGCCCTGATATGATGCTTGTTGAAATAGCATAGAGTGTTAGCACTTTAGATCTGAAGGCAAGGGGACAATGCGGCATGGCCCTGGGGCCACATGGTCATTCTGGTCTGGATTTTAAAACAGATGGGGTGAGAGCAGAAAAAAACAGCAAAAAAAAGGAAGAAAAAAAGTACCCAACATTTGCATACAAGCTGTTCCCCTGGTGCAAAAAAGGCAGAAGAAACTTTTAATTAAGTCAAGAGTAGGAAGGAAAAGAAGACAAAAATGCACTAGAAGCAGTTATGCCAAAACAAGTGGAGATTCCAAGTAAGGGAGAAGGTTCTGAGGGCTCTTTACAAATGAAAATTCGCATTGGACACTGAGTCATTCTTGTAATGATTCAGCACTGAATCTGGTACTACAGTCACTGCTTTGTCACAAGTGAGTAGTAAGTTTTGTCTGGGGAATGTCAGCTCAATTTATTGTACATAATATATGCATAATACATACATACTATATAGGCTTAAGAAAACTGTCTTTGCTGTTAATGTACATTTGTTCATATTCTCTACACATGCAGTTTGTGTATAGAGCATATGATAGGCTGAGGGTCATTAGAATTACTAGGTTATTCCTAACAGAATTTGTAAAAATTTAAAACAAGAAAAACACATACAGGAACAATTGATTTTCATTGTGTTAGGAAAAAGATGTAAATGCTTCCATGTCAAATATATACCCTAATGTTTACAAAACACCTCAAAAAAAAAAAAAGAAAGAAAAAAGGCATTTACATGCCTTTTAAATATCCCAGTCTTAGGCAAGATTTATATGCTCAGCTAAAAATACATTAATTTACTTATCTTCTAACACATTATCTGAGGCATAGATAAATTAAATTAACCGGATTGATAGCAAGGGTCCTACCAGGAGCAAAACAGTGATTTTAAAAAAATGCTATTTCATAGGAAAGGAACATGTCAGGTTCTCTACAAGACATTGCATCCTCTTAAGGATGCTGAATCTAGTCTGTTGCACTATGACCAGCTAAAAGTGGATTTTTGATTTATCTGTGGGCTAGCAGCTTTATTCCTCTCCCCATTCAAATCTTTACCATTATAAAACTTTAACAGTATCTGATTTGCACAGGTTTTCTTGATAGATTTTTTGTCTGGTCTCCACTTGTGCTACTGCTGCTTGTTTGTACCTGCATATTTGTCATCCTTCAGCAAATTTTGAACTTATTGACTGATTTCAACTAAATTTGAATAGAAGTCAAGATTAGAAAGATGAGTTGGGTCCTAACAACTTTATGAAAAATAGTCTTCCGAGCAAAGCAGAGAAATCCTGCAAATGCCCATGTAAAAGGGCATATCCTGATATCTGCTCCCACTAATAGGTGGGAGAGTTTACATTTTCTTAGATGCTGAAATCAAACAGAAAGCTCAAAACCATAGGATTTCATTCATATTTACACTAACGGAAATATTGTTAATTAAATACCATGGTTTGCATGACAGGGAAGCATTGTATTCCAGATCCAACCATACATGAAAGGTACTACCTCAGTGCAAAGTCCCTAGGACAAATACAGGGCATGTCTCACACGGCACCATATAGCCCCAGCTCAGCTACAGCACATTCTCAATTCTGTCTCCTGGAAAGTCAGGATCACAGTTAGCACGGGATGAACCAGCATTTTGGAGGGAGCAGGGGAGATCATCCGCTGGAAATCTCTAGTCAGATTAAAATTCACTTGGTACCTTTCGAGCACTGCACAATAACGCTAGCAAGGTAAAGAACAAGCGCTCTGTTTTTCTTGGCTACAGATTGCCTGGAACAGCATCCCTTCGCTGTGAGGCTTGAGTGCTGGTGCTCCAGCTAATTCCTGTAACTGTGCCTCCCCTCTGTCCCTCCAGGCTGTAGAATTGCAGAGCTGATGTCATTTTGTAGGTGGGTGGGTAGACTGGGCACAAATGCAGGAAATCCCAGAGCTTAAAAATGCTTACTTTGCCAGCTGAAATGAAAAACAAAAATTCTCACTGAAATGAATATTTTAGGGATGCTTTGGGAAAGGGAAGCAGCTGCATGTACATTCTCCAGTCCTGCCCAGTCTACGGGAGGAAACAGAGATGTAACTTCCACAAAGACGGACAAGATCCTATTTTTAAACTAGAGCTAAAACAAATGTGAATTATGAGGGAGTTATGTTCTGTTTTCCTTTATTGTTTTTATTATTATTGTAATTTTAATTAAGCTTTCTGCACAAGCTCGCCAGTAGAAGACAGGAATATGGAGAAGCCCTGACTGAAGTGGTAAGGAAGTGAAGGAGCAGATCTAAACTTTAGCATAGGTGAAAAAGAAAGTATTTGTTGTGGAGAAAGGCAAGTGCTGGCATTACAGCTGACTGCTGCCACGAAGGAGGACACAGAGATGTCAATATAAGAGAAAATGGAAATAAAGTAAAGAATGTGTTGTCATGCAGAAAGAACAGCCAAAGGGTTCTTCAGCTCAGGAAAAGAGACTCCTACTTTTAAATACACCTTCAAAGGCACTTAAAATGATGTCATTACTATCCTTAGAGAAAATTAAGAAATGCATTAGTTGAGCTTGTTTCACTGAAGATAGTATAAATGAACATTTTCACCATAAATAAAGTTCAGGATGCCTGAAAAGAGAGAAAGTATGAACTTATACTACAGAAAAGAAAAAAAAATCTTTAAGTCCAAAGCCAACAGCTTAAGATGAGACAAAAAGTATAAGCACCTGGCTGTTTCTATTTCTCATTCTAACAGGGTACAGTTGGATGATGGTTTTTTCCTGCCTTGCTAATCTCCTCATAATTTGACAGCATGAATGAAATGGTAATCATGTTTGGAAGATCTGAGGTAGTGTTGGGTGAAATCACAGGTCAAAAGAATTAGAAACACAACATTAAATCACTTTTTGTTCTATCTGTAATTCCTTTCTTCATGTCACATATGCCTGTTTTAAGTATCAGTTCACCATTTTCTCTCCAATATTAGTAATTCTTGAAATATAATCTTCAGTTTCAGCAATATTCAAGTTTTAATTTAAAGTAAAACCTATTTCTTTATTCCCAGAAGGATAGAGATGTCTTCAGTAACTTTTACTCTTTAGGGATTTAAAATTGTCATCTTGTTGTTTTCCAATATTATCCTAAGAACTATACTACATTTCTCAAATAAAGCTTAAAATGTTTATTGAACACATTTTTAAACATCAAGTGAAGTAAAGGAGCATACACCGTATACAAATGTTTCTCTAAGAGTCAGTTGGAAATGATATATGAAACGTCAGAAAAACATTGTGTCTGTGAAGAAAGGATTTAGTTAGTTCTCTTAATCCTATTATCTCACTGACTTATGTTTATGCAAAGCACTTTCCTTCTCTTCCATCTTCACCTTTCACTACTCAGAATTATTTTTGACACTCACAAGCAGTAACTAAAGAAGATGGAAACTATGATGCCAATACTCTACTAAAAATAGCCTTTTTTTAGAAGTACATAAAAGACCAGCAGTGCTTTTTTCTCTATATTTATTTTGTTGTATCCAGTAGTGCCTGAAGAAATATTGCTGTGGTTGAATCTACCTCATCTACAAAAAAGTTTACATTCTTTAATGAACGCTTACTTGAGGAAACAAAAAGTTCTTAGTCATTTCCAGTCTAAGCATCAGATTTGACCATCTAGAACGATGTTTCTCTTCAGCAAAGTACAGAGACAGGTTAGACAAAACATTTCTAGCTACATTAAGGTATTAATAACACAGTCATTTCATCTATATCATATCTTTTCATAAACAGTATTATTTTTGCTCAGAAAATGCCATCAAAATGAACATATAAATCAAATACTTGAAATAAAAAGTAGGAGTATCTACAGGATTTTGAAGGCTCTTGACTCCAAAGTCCTGGACATGCAGAGTCTGGAGTGATTTTGTGCTGTGTGACCAATGAGTTGCACTTGGCTGTGGTTCACATGAGCACATCATGTACTACCCACATTGCAGTAAGTATGCTAAGTTTCTCAGCACGTGTGTTGTAGCTAATTTCTAGATGTAAGTGGTGACAGTGAGGCATTTGGAAAAGTGCCAGGTTGTCCCAAAGACACCAAGGCTGGCTAATGGATCTCGGGTGACCTTATGAACCAAAGGGTCAGAGCCTCTTCCCAGAGACCTATTTCTTTAATCCTGTATCAAATATGTGGAAATCTTTATGGACACCAAGTCTTTTCACAAATAGCATAAGGTTTAGAGGTAATTTCAATTAGATATATACCAGAGTCATTTTAATGGGACAGGAAGAAAAAAAAAATCATAAGAACATGAGAATCTTAGCTGGTGGAAGGGATATCAACCTAATTCCTAGAATTCACATTATGAGCCCCTTTAACACAGTTTTCCTTCCTCAGCATTAAGAACATGCTGAATCAGTGTATCAAGAAGAACCAATTCAGCTGCTAGTGCATTTGCCACAGGGAATTGTCTCTGTGATTGCAACACGATATATTTGCTTGGGCATATCACACTAACTAGCTATCTCACTACATTTAGCAGAAGAGATTGCCAAAATACTGCTTAATTCCGTGCAGATACAGATCTAGGTAGCCTATTAAGGTTTTTGCTTTGACTTATGGTCTGATTTAAAGTGACAGATCAAATGTGCTCTTATATAACCATAAAATAATGGGATATTAATAATACAGTTTATGCATTTCATGATAAGCTAAATTTCAAGCACATTATCAATATGCAATGAAAACTTTAAAAATTAAAGTGAAGTGATAAATGAGGATACATAAACTGGTAACTAAAGCATATAAGAATTAAACTGACCTTTTGATATTTACATTGTTAGCCTTTGTTGGAGGTAAATGCAATAGAAAGCCATTTTTCTCTCCCCAAATTTAAACAAGAGTATCCAACTTATGAGAGATCATTTATAAGTATTTTACTTTATATGCTTCAAAGGCATTGCCAAGCACTGCCTCATCCAAGCTGTGAGAAAGTCTTCAACTAGTGAAGAAGTGTTTGCTCATGCTAAACAGTAGTCAGATTTTGAGCCGTGAACTGAGACAGTTAGACAGCTCAAGTTATGTTATGTGTTCTTTACCATGCAGGGATACATATTTAAAAAAAAAAAAATGTATGAAGTAAAGATATCCATGACTGCGGGCTATGATTTTTATTAAAGCAGGTTAAATGTCTGAACCAAAATGAATGTTTAAAATCTATGTAAGTGAGAATGTAAAGTCCTTGTTGTACAATGTCAGTTCTTTTTTTTTTTTTTTAATATAGCATACATACACAGTGACTACCACAAATGTCAAAGCACGAAAGATCTCCTTGCAATGCCCAGATCTGGCTACATAAAAATTTTCACCATTCTCACTGAATGAGGATCATTTCAATAAATCACTAAAATTTACTCTCAAAAGGCTATTCTTTGCACCTATCTCATACAAAGTATCCAATCTAACTGATTGAATCTGGACTAGTGAGCTTAATAGAATTTATCTATTTTATTCTAAAACATTTCAATATACTTATGCTTGCTAGGTCTGTTTTTCCATTCTCTAAACTGGCAAACTTTCAGGTCAAGGAACTTTCTTGTCTGCATTTGCAACACTGAATTGTTTCAAACTAAATAGGGCTTTGGAGATGTATGGTTATGATTAAACATGGCAATTCCGATGAACCATATGAAAAGCATACTACATTAATGTCATTATCCTACAGCCTTCTGCTATATTATTCCTTGTGCCTTTATAACATTTTTTTATTATTAAAAATGTATTATGGCTAGCAATGTGCAATTGCTGGCATAAAGCAAAATATTAAGGCAAGCGTGGAAAATCCCAACGCAATAAGAACAGACTGAATATATAGTGCTTTTGTTTAAAATGCATTTAGTGAATAATGCATCATAAAAGGTTTAGAACCTGTTGTTCTTTTTTACTTGTTACAGGAATCTGGGCAGAGTACTGATTCTGTATCAAGACTTTGAGAATAGAATAAAATCAAAGGAAAGAAATAAAGTAGTAGTCTAGACCTCATATAATGTAAATCTCCTACTTGTCATTAGTAGTATAAATAGCTCCCATATGAATGCTTTGGGTACAAATCAGTCTACCACATTCTCTTTAGTAACATAACTCTGTAAGTAAAGTCTTCTATCAAGTAAGTTTTATAAAGGGGGCTATCATGTATCTTAGACAAGGAAGCCAAACACTGGTGATGTAATAGTATAAATTACAATCTAGAAACAAATTAGAGGCAGAGATGAGAACAGAATACAAATCTTTTGTTTCTTAACATTATTGTTCTTTTTTTTTTGTCAGACTGTCCTAAAGTTTTCATTTTTTTATTAATACTCATTTAACTTCACTGACTAAATTTTTGAGAAAATACTTCTTTCTAAAGATTATTTCCTCTTTTAGCTAAGAGGGCAGACCTAAAAACATTCACAGTTTTGGAGGAGGCAAAAGACAATCCTAAAACTTTTCTGAAAAACAGAATATAATACAACTGTCATCATGATGTTTCTATACCATAATAGCAAAGCAAGTTCACAAGTTTAGTATGTAACACTCACCTGAAGGACATCTTTAAATGGAAAGCTATGGGAGTGCAAAACATGAAGTTCAGTATCAAGTTCCTGAAAAGTAGGTAAGACAAACCTCCAGAAGGAAATGAGTCCCAAACAACTGGACCTAATGGAAGCGCTGTTAGTTAAATTTTGACCCTGCCCTCTCACAAACTGCTTGTTGAAGCTCACTGAAGTTATTTATACTCTTGAACTACAACCCCACCTCATAGGAGCTGTATATGGACAAATTAATGTGAGATGTTTAGACACTGAAATGAGGAGTGCGGAGTGCAAAACTTACATGAAAAAGAAGAAAGGTCACTACAAAAATTCATCTTTTAACCATACCTTAGGCAAACATAGGATATTTCAAAGTTCAGCTCAGAGCAGAATTTTTGGCCAGCAGCAGTAGCAGAGCAGTGAAACTTCTAAAGTCACTGTATCACAAGCAATTGCATTGCCTTTCACACCACAATGTTTTTGTAATATATACATATGTGTGGCCAGAGAACTTAAAATTCAGTGTACCCTCGGGAAAATCAGTCGGTATACATGTGAGAAACTAAAGGAAGAACTTTAAGAATAACATTTAGAAAATACTTGAAGCTCCAGAAGTAGAAGACAACCAGACAGACAATCAGACTAGAGAAAAGTGATAAAGACTTCATTGTAATGTGCCAGTCGAGCAGCAGGGAAGAACTCATCAGGCCAAACGTAATGAAACCAACAAACAAACCAGCAAGCAAACCTTCTTTCTAACTGACGAAAATCTTGTTTACGTAGGAGCTGCAGGAAATCCATTGGGAAGGCACCGTGTGAAACTTGTTAAAATGGTGCAACAGACAATAAGGCCAATAAAACATAACAGAACGCATAAGAAACCAATAAACCATTTCTAGTAACAAAGGTATTAGGTTAATTAAAAGTAACCAGACTTATGATGGGGAGAAGAGGGACAAGAACACCTCAGCCCACTATTAGAAATGATACAGAATGCAATTTACAGCTGAAATGGAACAGTGAGAACAAGAGAATAATAATAATAATACCGAAGCTCTAAAAGAAAGAAAAAAAAAGGAAAAGAAAGAAAGAAAAAACCCAAATTCTCAGTGCATTACTAAAATAGTAGAAGTCATACAATGTTAGATGAAACCACTAACGGTATGAAAACAGAGGGCTGTAGCAGAAATATTTATGAAAAATCAAAGAGGAAGGGTTTTACATGAAAGTATGTCATTCAGAATGACCCAGAAAAATATTATGCGCATAATGCACTTTCTGATATACATTCCTTTGGATCCCTTTTGTGATTCAATTTGTTAACCAATGAACTGATCACTCTTCTAAAGATAGGATGCCCCAGGCAGCAGCAGTGTGAGCTGCACAAAGTGCAACTATCTTGCCTCTACCCTGTCTAGCTCTAGTTCTCCAAACTCCCAGTTCTCACATGTACCTCTTCCTATTGCTTCATTGTTAGCAATTTAAGCTATGCAAGTTATGAAAAACCCCACAATATCAATGTGATAGCAAGAAAAATCTTCCACGGGTTGACTCAACAGAACAAGGTTAGAAGATCATGAGGCCAAGGTCGGCAAGTTCTGGCCAAGATAGCTTGTTTTCACTCTCAGAGTAGTAAGGAAATGAAAGTTAAAGAATTTTGGACTAAGGGAAAGGGAGAACACCGTCTCTAATCTGAGCATTAAGGCAGCCTCTTGGTAGGAAAGGGGACATGTCTGTATAACACTTTCCTTGATGGAGTTATCATCTCCAGATGCCACTGTAATACAGAAAGAGTAAGAAATAATGAAGCACTTTGCATTAATCAGGCTGAGAATCTTGCTTGAATGTCACACACATCTTCTTCCAGATCTATCCTTGTATGAGTTAGTTTGTAAATAAAGCTCTTAGAATATTTTAACATTTCTTTCAGAAAAAAACTAAACAGCAGACAGGTGTGTGAAAAATGAAAAAGGACAAAGCAAGTTAAATTGAAGCCTTTCAGTCTTCTAAACAGTGTCTAAATTTTGGTCAAAACTAGAGGGCTGTTGCATTCCTTATCCTATCGAAGTTTATAAAGTTTAAAGTTGCCAAGATCAGGAGTGACCATACCACAGCTTAATCATTGCCTGTAAAATACTCACTTGAAACAGCACAACTCCACCTACAGATACACTTGTTCCTGTGTCCACAAAGCAACCAGAAAAGCCACATTTCACCAGCCAGCTAACTCCATAGGCAGCTATGTTTTGGACGATGTAGTTCCTAAGAGACTTTGATAAATGTGCTTCTGCACATGGCATCATGAGTCTTCAGGGACCTAAATATTTATCTGCTGTGATGCAAGCATTAGACATAAAGACATTATTTACCCACTTTGCTCTCTGTAGGATCTATTTGTTTGGGATAACTCACAGTCTGCCCATTGCATAATGACCACCTATAGCCCAGCACAAACCAGAGTAACTAGGGAAACTTCCATTAAAATCTTAATTATTTTAGTATGCTCTTTTTACTAGAGTCCTCATCAAGGAATAATCAAAAGACTTGAATTTAGTTCTCTTCTCAGTCTAGCCTTAAATTACACAAAGCCCTTGCTTTTTGGAAGAGTAATCTCCTCTAACTTTAGACAGCTATGTGACCTTTTTAGTTAATGGTACTAAGAGGAACATGTAAAGCAGGTCAGATGAACTGTGTAACAGAAATGCCTGTTCTATGCCTTAAACATAAGGGAAGTCTGTCTAGGCTGCTAATCAATATTTCAAACCTAGGTAGCCATTTATGTTTTAGATATCTAAATTCTGGCACAATGACTTGCCCAGCTATGGGTCTTGTTGTGACAGTAGTTTTTACACTTCCTCCTGCATAGGGTTTTCTATCAGATCAGGTTATAGAGGCATCTATCATCTTCTGGCCTACACAGCTAGTTTGGGGAGGTCCCACTGACACCAAGTCACTTGCTGTAGCCAGCACGTCAGTCTGAACTGGAGGTGACCTAGTGGATTCTATTAACGGTCACCCCTAACTCAGTTGTCACAATCTATTAAAGGTAAAGGAGGAGATTACACCATTATTTAATTCATTCCATAAAACCCTTTGCGATCTTAAGATGAAATACTTAACTCTAAGTGCAAAGAAGCAATGTCATTACGACCCTTTCAAATATAAATCACAATCAGTTCAGAATGAGTTTCATGCCATTTTATATATCTTTCTATCTGTTCCTAACTGTAAATCCTCATCAACTAAGGCTGTCTTCAGTCCATATCATCTGACCTTTCTGAGGTGTCCTTTTCAGCCAGTTGCCAACGAGCTGAGGAAAGAAAAGGAAACACTTAAAAAAAAAAAAAAAAAAAAAAAGTGCAAAAGGAAGAAGAAAACTGAGCTGCAGAAGACTATCACTTTCTGCCCTGTTAGTATTTGCATCCAGTGCCCTTTTTATGCTGGATTGGGGGGTTTTTGTGCATGTTGCCGTTTGGCTGGCTTTTTTGCAAGTGTTTGGGAATTAGAGACAGGCTGAAACTTTGCCTTTTTCGCTGACTAAAAGGCAAATATAACTTTGCTAGCTAGAGCAAGGCACCGTGTGCTGGGAAGCCAGTTCAGCAGAAACCAGCAGGGTCAACAACAGTATTTCAGCAAAGAGCTTTAAAAGAGTGCTGATTTCTCAAGTTAGAAAATTAAGCCTTGTCAAGATAAACAAAAAGTCTTGCAAAAACATTTCACAAATTGATTTACTGATTACATTGTCAGATTGTTATTGTCAATCTCATTCTTAAATCTTAGAGTAGATCCTTCTACACTTGAGAGAAAAAAGAAAAAGATTAGACTAAATGACCAAGTGAGCTCAAGTCTAGTTCTTCTATAAAATAAGAATTTTAATTAGATTAATAAGCACTTTTGCATTCCCAAGTGAGAAAAGCAGCATTCTTTGGCAAAGAGCTAAATCCCAGCACGCTGATTATAACATAGGCTTAGGTTGTCTATGTTGAGCTGGATTATTCCAGGCTACAAGTTTTCACTGTTTACACTGGCCTCCACAGTGAACAGCAGTTCTAACCTAGATGAGAGCTGTAATACAATCTTGAGATTGCTTCTAAGAAATCATTTCCTGATGGAGAAGTGGATGTCAACTCTGCAGCAGTAGAGACATAATAGTTTCAGTTCTAAATAAGCTAGTTGTGTCCAATTAATTAAAATGACCATAAACAGCTAAAAAAGCAAGCAGAAGAAAACAAAATGGAAGAAGCCAAAACAATAGGTTCTTAGCTGCAAACTGCACTCACGTCTTGCTCTGATCATTGAAAGAGGATTGATATTTAAACTTAACTGATGCCAACTGACAAGCCTTTTCCAATATGCCAAAAACTGGGCCCATTTCCTTCTTGTTCCGAACCTGTGTAAAAGGTTTGTTTCTGTGCAAGGCATGAGAGGGATAGTACACAAAGAACAAAAACATTTCCTATGCAGTTCACATTTGATATGAAATCCAGATGCTGTTTTCAAGGTATAGCCCCACAGGCAGATTCATTTTCCCAAAAGGATCTAAAAATGTTTGCCTGCTCTGCTCCCAGAACAGGCCAGCTTTTACCTCCCCTCTGTGGAAGGATGAGACACAAAAAAAGACATTCTCAAATGTAGATGGTAGTTCTGGGACTGATGCCTCTGTTTGCAATCTGACTGCAGGGCAGGGGAAAGAAGTGCGGAGCGAGGCGTCTCTGTAAATTTTATTTGAAGAACAAATTACATAAGATTGTTTTTCTCAGAATTTGAATCCAAATGGCCTGAATGTTGACGTACCTGGTCATCTAGAGCCGGATTTGAATTCTACAACTTGGTCCCATATCTGATCGTTTCCTTTTCCCACCACATATTTCTAATAAATAAAGTTTGATTTGAATTAAGACTGTGCATGACCTATTACCTCTCATTCTTAAGGGCTTATGTTGTCCAAACTGCCCTAACATTCACCTTTGAAACCATAGCTAGAGGGGCAGGTTCTGCCTTCACTTTCGCAAGCATGATCCCTTTTGGGGCTGGCTAGAGCAAAGGATGAATAAAGAAGAGCTATTTGTGTGTCACATATGCTAGACGTGTCTCACCAGGCAACAGTAACAGAACGGCTGTGAATCTGTGGTCCCTCTTTACCATCTTTCAGTCAACTATCATTTTTCTGTTAGCCACAGGTAACCTGCATCCCAATTTTGTCTTACATATTGCAGCATCCAAATGAATAAAAAGTATGTCAACATTTCATTCCTTAAACACAGTTAGAACCATGACCATCTTCCTCCAAGCTCACAACAGCAGCTTTACAAAAAACAATTTCCCTCGCACTTTCCATTCTTCCAAACCATATCCAGCTGCAGTGACCAATTAGTAAATATGGGAGGAAAAAAATCTCAGTATTTTGATAGGAAGTATAGTATGTAAAAGTTAGACCAAGGTATCAATTTCCAAGAGGACCACTTAACGATTTACATTTTGTGCTATGGAAAGTGCTGTTTCAGGAAAAAAGATAGTGAACCACAGGCTGATAACATGAGTTTACCTGTTAGGGTAGGGTACCTTTTAGCAGTGAAATTGGACAGGATATTGATTCTTTTAAAGGCCAAAAGTGTTCATTAAGTTAATGTCTAATTGCCCTAAGAATAGTCACCAGGTTGGTGACCTCAAGCCACCTATATGTACCATGTTTGTTCATATGGACAAAATTTGCAGTGCTTTCAGTTCTCAAGGGTATCATGCACCCTCCTGTGTTGCTAAGTGGTGGTGCCCTCTCCCACAAATGCCAACAGCAACTATTTTAAGGCCTTTAATTCTCATCACACAAACTGTGACTCTGATTTAAGAGCCCACAGAGGCAGAACAGCTGCAACATTTCGTCTCCAGGAACTTTCCTTTGAATGTGCTGCATTCTTCATTTTATGTGGTTTCTCAAGTGACAAATCAAGAAGGAGGAAAAGAGGCCAAGATCACAGAATGGGAAAGTATATACCAAAAAAAGACTTCCAGAAACAGTCTGTTGTTTATAACTGGCCTCAGATACTGGGATTACTTACATATGAGTTTTCTGGACTGCAACATCTTTTGGCAGAAAAGACCTTTTCAGAGCAGTGGGTTCCAAAAGTGCAGCTCATGTGCCTGTTTGCAGCCCACAGAGCATCTCTGTATGGTCCACAGTGGAACTTTTTGATGTGGCTGCTTTTGACAGACACAGAGCTTTAACTACTAAAAGTTGTTAAACTGAAAGTCTCTACCCGCTTTACCAGAACCAAGCTATGTATCTGGGTGCTGCAAGAGATAAAGCCTGCAAGCAGTAAAAGCCCTAAGTGATGCCTGGAGGAATCATCCCATAAGAGGCTGGATAGTGCCCCAGCCATACATCCAGATCCCATATACTCTCCCAACTATGCCTATTACACTACTTGGCAGTGGGAAGCTGTTGAGGGACCTGTTCCAGGAGTCATTATGTCATGAGGAACAGAGTAAGTTTCCATGTCTGAGAGGGCAGAAAGAACAATCCTGACCTGATATGTGGACAAAAGATTGGACTGAGGATTTTACTTCTTCCCTAAATAAACTTCTATCATTTGGTCCTATCTGATAAAACAGTGGAATTTCTGACTTTTATGGATCTATGAACCTCTCAGCAGTGATGAAGTTTCTTTTCTGGTAAGGGAGAACAATGCATTTGCAGCGGAGTTGGACTCTGCTATGGAGTGCTAGCACATATGCCTTTCAACGTGCTAACATTAACTCCTTAGAATTGCTCCCTTTGTGCCATTGCTCAGTGCTGACATGCCTTCATGCACACAGTCTTTCATTTGTTATATACCGTTACAAGCCTCATTTGGGATGCCTTTCCCTAATTTTGCTGATTTGCTAATGCTGAATGCTTTGGCTGGAAAAGTACGATACAAAGTTTTCTGCAAGGGAAAAGTATTTATTGAATAACAAGATACCTCTGAGATAAGACTGTCTGAGAAATTAGAAATATTTTCACTTTTAATAACCTACTTATACTGTGTCAAAACAGCTTATTTCAGAGGTGTCTATCACATTCAACTTCATAAGGTGGCTCTTGAATTCAAGGACTCCTGGCTGCCACTGTACCGAGTCAATGCAAAGCAAACTCTTCAAGCATTCAGTCGCTTAGGATTCTCTTATCCTCACAAACACTTGATTCATGAGTTACTCCATTCATATCTGTTAATAATAATACAATTGATTCTTCTGGAGCTGAATCCGTCCGAGCCTGTGACAAAGTTCAGACAGAACTGCCAGCCAGAGACAAAAGTTCAAAATAATCACAAGTGCTGCCTTGCTGAAAACGGGCCAAGCTGTATCTTGAACTTGAATCACCCATACTTCCTGAATTTTTATTGTTAAACTACTTGCAATCTAAAACAGAAAAGAAGCCTGGAATGCATTCAGCGTTTATGACACTGTGTCATAAAATCAATCACAGCTGAAGGTAAGGTGTAGCAATATTTGTACAGTCAATACCAGCTAGTGTCTGACTGCCTAGATAGGGGAGGAAAATGAATAAAAAAAAGTTTAAGTCAAATGTCAACTTTTTGCAACTTGATTTTTAATATCATAGGGTTTAATAGTAAGAAAATCTGAAAAAATACAGCTTCTAGGCCACCAGAACTCCACTAATACACAACCCAAAAGGAGAGGAGAACATCATTTTGGTGCTTCTAGTTTTATAAATACTGTGAGTCTTCTGCTTTCTGAACTTCCTGTCTCCTGTTTTACTCCAACACGTACCCCAAAGCTTACCCGAGCATGCACTCTGAACTCACTGCTGTCATGCTATACTACCCTATTAGATTTGTAATGTATTAGATGTGACGCCTTGTCTTTGCAAGATAAAGATATCACTATATATTGTTCCCCATAATTATACTACCGTTTGATATCACCACAGAAGAAAATGAAAGCTATACTCTGTAGAATTAATTGTGACAGAGTTCCATAATTATGCAGATATATACACAACACATAGAAACTGTTTCTGTTAATATACCCTGGAAACAAATATTTTTTCAAAGAATATGAATGTTCTTGAGCGATGTCTAGAGCATATCCAGCAAAATAATATCTTTTAACAGGAGAATGTCCCAGTAAGAGAAAGCCATATAAAGAAACACATAATTTACAACTACATACATTTCTTTTACATGTTCATTTAAAAGTGAAACTAGAAAAAAAAAAAACCATTTCTTTCTGATTTCTTTCTGTCCTATCCTTTTTTTATAATAAAGCCTTACAAAGTCCAAACTGGAACTCTGCCACCATAATTTGCTACAGTCAAGCACTACAGACAAACTGCAATACCTATACAATAAATAGTGATCACATGCTATGCCTTGTCATTAAAGAAAGAATTACTTTTTTTCTGTAAAATTCTTTGTATATCAAGGAATACAAGCAAAATACTGGAAAAAATATTTTCTCTTACATGTTTTCCTCATATATAAAAGAAAGCAAAGTAAGTAGTACATAATCTCCCTGGAGCAATCCAAGGGCAAAAGGAAAGAAATAGACTATTTAGAAATGAGAGATTATTGACTCTGTCATTATATTATTACAACACTATTATATATATATATTAGTAATATTAATAATATTAATATTGTCATGATAATGATATTATTGTTTAGTACTAAAATTATATTTAAGTTATATTTCTACTACCTGTGAAATATACTTTGGGCTCAGCAGAGTTCTGACTTCGTTAGGCTGTGCCTGTAGCTTATATTTCACAACACCTCCTCCCATAACCATAAAAATGATTGCTACAGCCCAACAGTCAATATAAAATCTTTATCAGTAATTGTTAGTGGTTACTCTACATCACTAATGTCAGTATGATGTCTGCTAATGACCACAGTGGGAGAAGGACCGATATTCAGAGAGACAAATTACAGCAAACAAGCTTGCACAAAGTAGAAGTCTATGGCGCAAGCCATCTCCCTGGAAATAGTGGAGCCATTTGCAAGGTCCGACCCTGCTCCATGCAGGCAAAAGGACAGAATCTAGCCCAGGGACAGAGAGATAGCTAACTCACAATGAGATTTTACATTCTCTAAAATCAATACCAGTTCAGCTACAAAAGCACAATCCATTTATGTTTTAGCATCTTCTGTTATTATCATCATTTTTAAGAGTCTCTACAGTTTGCTGGTTTTCTGTTTGACATATGGCTAAAAGAATAAAAGGCAGAAAAGTGGGTCCCTTTGGCATTATTCAGCATCTGAAATGGGAGACACACAGAGAGCCCACAATATGCCTTCCTCCATGCTGAACATTATTTCTTGGCTTGTTGGAACAACAATATGTAAGGAAGCCATTTTAAATTAATGAGGAAATACGTAGGAAATTTTCACTGTCTAGAATGGACATATTTTTTACAATATTTATCACATAAACTATGACATAGCAAACTACTAAGTATTTGGAAGGGGTATCACAGACAACAGCACCCACCTCTCACCTCTCCAGGTGAAAGATTAAAAAAAAATGAAAACACATGCCCTTCTTACTGGAGTCTGAACTGCAAGAATCAAAATATGCATAAGAGGGAAAAAATTTCTTTTGGCTGCCCTCTGGTCTCTCAGTCATACTGCTCTGGATTGTAGGGATACTAAAATACAACATAAAATAAACATGGAGAACTAAAAAATAGAAAATAAATTATAAAACCCCTGCAGTATCTCCAGCATGTTGTTTTATTACAGATTAAATTGCCCAAGGAAGGCCAGAAGGATGACACATCCACTGTAAATGAATTCAGAATAGCAACAATGTCTTGCAGGGAAGATGCTGAATGGCAGCTGTGGTTTTGAGATGTGGTTTCAGGAATGGCTTGATACACTGTCGAGAGATGTGACTGCCTCATGGAGCGGGTTGATTCTGCCTAGTATCAGCCTAAAAACATTATCTGCCACCCGCTGGGCAGTTTATGTGAAATGAGTTGGTAATATCTACTCCATACACTAGAAACTGAGCAAGCGTAATAGAAACTTATGAAATAATGATTTTTATTTGGCAGCTAATGTGAATTTTATTTATTAATCTAGTAAAAGTAAATTCTGCTGGAGTTGATGCCTGGAGCACTATTCTTCCACCACAGGATATGAGTTACTTCCTTAGTCTGAATAGTGGTTATTCTTGTTTGTTATAGATGTGAAAATAAAGCTCTATGAGATGTAACTGCATATGTGTAAGAACTTTCCCTAGCAATTGATTGTTTGCCCCATCTTGCATGTCTTCTTTCTATTCACTCACATTCTTTTCAACTCAGTTTTGCCTTAGTGTCTTTCTTTCCCTTGTTTTTTGGGTTTAGCTCTGACTTTCCAAAGTTCATTCTCATAACTCTCCTCCAACATGGTAAAAAACAGGGAGGTGCCATGCTCTTAGCAGCCATCCCTTTTCATCCTCTTGTAGGTTACATTCAGACTTCAGCCCTGCATATGGCTGCAGTGATTCAGATCTACAGAAATCACAACTCACAGCATCCAGTCCTTGCTTGTTTTGTAGGCACCATCATACTGAATACAATCGCCAGTAATCACATGCTCAGAACGAGTACAGAAAAGCTGTTGGCACTGCTCTCCTCCCACTTCCCACAGTATTTCAGCTCTGATATGGAACAATTACTTCTATCTTGGAAGATATAAACTACATTCCCTTGCTCATTTAATTCTGGTCTCTATTAAAAATTCCAATTAAAAAAACCTAGAGGTTTTATTAAACTTACCGTGAAGTCCAGCAACAACATTGGGCATGAAAAATGAACTATTTTCTTCCCTTTCGAAAACATGCAAAAGGGATCCAAGATGGACTGTTCGGAGATGGGAAGGTCAAGGGCAGTCTTGACTGCAATGATCATGAGATGGTGGAGTTCAGGATCTTGCCAGGAGTGACCAAGGCAAAAAGCCCTAGACTTCAGGAGAGAAGACTCCAGCCCATTCAACAACCTGCTTAGAGGAATCCCAAGGGATACTGCTATGAAGGAAAGAAGAATCTGAGACAGTGTCCAGTATTCAAGGATGTTCAAGAATGATCCATTTCCATGAGTAGGAAATCAAGCAAAGGCAGCAGGAGACCTGCATGGATGAACAAGGAGCTTCTCAAACAGAAAAAGGAATTGTACAAGACAGGGAAGCAGGGACAGGTGACACAGGAGAAATATGGAGACACAGTCTGAGCATGCAGAAATGGAGTTAAGAGAGCTGAAGCCCACTTGCAGCTGAATGTGGCAAGGGACGTGAAAGGCAAGAATAAAGGCTTCTACAACGCTTAAACAGCAAAAATGAAGACTAGGGAAAAAGTGGGCCCACTGCCAAATGGGGTAAGGGCCCTGGTGACAAAGGACATGGAAGAGGCCAAGGTAGCCAATGACTTCTTTGCATCAGTCATTAATAGTAAGACTGGCCTTCAGGAATCTGAAGCCCCTGAAATGAGAGGGGAAGTCTGAAGAAAGGAAGACTTACACTTGGTGGGGGAGAATTAGGTTAGGAAACACTTACACAAACTGTACATACACAAATCCTGATGGGATGCACCCACAGGTGCTGAGGGATCTGGTTGATGTCATTGTAAGACCACTCTTGATTATCTTTGAAAGGTCATGGTGGTCAAGAGAGGTTCCTGAGGACTCAAAGAAAGCAAAAGTCACCCCTATCTTCAAGAAGGGAAAGCAGGAGGATCCATGGAACTACAGGCCAGTCAAGCAGACTAGCATGTCAGGGAAGGATGGAGCAACTAATACCGGAAATAACTTCCAGGGACATGACGGACAAGAAGGTGATTGTGAGTAATTAGAACACGTTTGCAAAAGTGCAATTGTGTTTAACTAATCTGAGAGTCTATGAAGTGATGACTGACTTGGTGATAGAGGTGAGACCAGTGGATGCTGTTTATCTTGATCTTAGTAAGGCTTTTGACACTGTGCCATAACATCCTTACAGACAAGGTAATGAAGTACAGGTTAGATAAGTGGTCAGGGAGTTAGATTAAAAACTGACTGAATTTTCAGGCTCAGAGGGCAGGTAGAATCAGCAGCATAAAGTCCAGATGGAGGCTAGTCACTAGCAGTGTATCCCAAGGGTCAATACTGGGTCCATACTGCTGAATGACTTCATTCATAACCCAGATGATGGGACAGAGTGCATCCTGAGCAAATTTTAAAATGATAAAAAAAAAAAATGGGAGCAGTGCTTGATACCCCAGAGGGCTATGCTGCCATTCAGAGAGACCTCAACAAGCTAGAGAAATCAGCAGAGAGGAACCCTCAGGAAGTTCAATAAAGGGAAGTGCAAAGTCCTTCAGCTGGGGAGGTATAACCCTGTGCACCAGTATAGACTGGGGGCTGACATGGTAGAAAGCAGCTTTGCAGAGAAGGACTTGGGGGCCCTGTTAGATAAGAAGTTAAATTTGAGCAACAAAGAAGGCCAACATTATCCTGTGCTGCATTAAAATGTGTGTTGCCAGCAGGTCGAGGGAAATGATCTTTCTTCAGCCCTGGTGAGATCACATCATGAGTGCTGTGTCCAGTTCTGGGATTCCCAGTACAAGAATGCGAATATCTTGCACTTACCAGAGAGCACCCAGGGGAAGATAATAAAGATGATTAAGGGCTGGTGCATCAGACATACAAGGAGAGGCTGAGAGAGCTGGAATTGTTTCAGCCTGGAGAAGAGAAGGCTCGGAGGCGGGGGGTTACCAGCGTTTATAAATATCTGACATGAGGATGCGGCCAGAGTATTTTCAGTGGTGCCCAGTGACAGGATAAGAGGAAATGGGCACAAACTGAAACACATGAAATTCTATTTGAACACCAAAAAAATGCTTCTTTACTGTGAGGGTGACAGAGCATTTGAACAGGTTGCCCAGAGAGGCTGTGGAGTCTCCACACTTGGAAATATTCAAAATCCAACTGTATAGGGCCTTGGGCAACCTACCCTAGCCAACTCTGATCTGAGAGGGCATGTTGGATTAGACAGTCTCCAGAGGTCCTTTCTAATACCAGCCATTCTGTGATTCTGTGGGGCTCAGATTTCTCCACATCACAAGAGAGTAAAAAATCATTTGTAACATGGCATCTGTCTTCTTGACAGAGTTCTCTAAGGTTTGCATTCTGGCACATTTGAAAGTCTTAAACTCACCAAAATCAAAACCCAAAACCCATAAGCACCTTGAACAATTTATCATGTGCAATAGAAACAGGGAATGTTTAACATACCGTCTTCCTTTATACCACCCTATTGATTTTGCAACAATTAAACCTTAAACTTATATAGACTTTTTCCATATCCAAAATATATATTTTTAGAACCATCTTCTACCATGAAAAGCATCATTATATATTTACGACTAATAGAACATACTAATAGAACAGACTAATAGTCTACCTAAATAGAAGGCAGACTTTTGGATATCATTCTTCTATTCACAAATAACAAATCTAGTATTTTTATTCTTCAGTCTCTTGACTCATGTTATAACTCTGCAATTGTTTTTGAGTATAGATTTGGACTGAGCTGTGTTATTTCAATCAGGATAAGGTTTTTAAGCTGCCAGAATGGTTAGTGATACTAGCTATTATTGCCAGCAATTACATGCAAAGGAGTAGAATGGAACAAATAATTCAAAGGAATTAATTCATTCTGTTAATCTTTATATTTCCTATTCGTGGATCATCTGCAAAGAAATCTAACTTCACATATTGATTTCGAATTTTACTCATTTTCTTTAGCAAATAGTTAATAACAGGAAACTGACCTATGGATTAGGAAAATCTCCTCTTTGTAAATCAAGAACTTCTTTTATGCAATCTGGAACTGTACAATCAATAACAAAATTCTCATTAACTTTGTGGAGTTAAGATTCAGTACTATATTCTTTCTGTATTATGATATTATCTATAATTAACTTTCACTGAAACTTCCCTACACAAGTTCTATTTTATTGACTGTGCTCTCCAACTAATGTAAATAACCAAATATGGTTTAACTCGTAAATTTTAAAATCGGATATGCAATTTCAAATATATTTTCAGTAAATATCTCAATACTGAAGATTAATATTTGCCTTTCTTGAAGTTTACTATCTTCTCTCTAGGGCATTCACTTTAGTGAAATCTGAGCTTTTGAATGTTCACATCATGAATATGAAAGAATCACTGTACCAATGAGCAGAGAGATTCTGCTGACCAGCCCATGACGAGATTACACAGATATCCATCTAAAGCTGCTAAAACTCTGCTGATTCATTGCAGCAGGCAGTAATAACCACACAAGATAGGTGAAAGGATTATATCTCGTCTTTAGGGGGTGGGTCTGTAATAGATCTATAATAGAGAAGACCTGGAAGAGAATATTTGAAACAGCCAAGCTCAGGGGAAAAAAATAGGTAACAAAACCCAAATAATGTGAAATCCTAGAGATGAGCAGAAAATTCTGGATACACCTCTGGACATGCTTCTGCTCATCTAGTACTAACTGCTTAAAGGCTAGGCATCAGTGAAGGCCTCAGTGTCTTCTTGCACCTTTGTGAAGGCAATGTCCAGTGCCTCTGTGAAAGCAAAGGATAGAAAAGCAAACCTGCAAACTACAGTTCCTCTCTGCATACAAAAAGATAATACAAAAAAGACAAATCTCAGCCTTCACAAATTCAGAAAGACAGTAAGGAACCTAAGCTTCAGCTAGAAATCTAGTGTGACTTGCAGAAATGATTGAGCAGGTTAGGCACTTAACTCTTACTGATTTCAATATACTTCTATGGAAGCATTGTCCCACAGTTAACAGTACAAATATTCTTAACAGTTCAAAACAGTTTATACTTACCTGTTTTGCTGGATGAAGGGTTTTGACGTGAAAGTGGAACTTTTCCACATTTCTCCCCGCATCTGTAGTTACTCATCTTTAGCCACGCATTAAATTATGAGGGACACTCAACTTTTCTGCCTGTTCCAAGACATTGTGGGGAATTTGGCTCAGATGTTAGGCAAGTTTTATTGTAATAGTAAATAAAACAAGACTTCATTTATCAGAGACTTCTTGAGCAATGGTTTCCAACTGAATTACACAAAATAATCACAATGCTTCCCTGTGATTACGATTTTGTGCCTTTCCTATCTGACATTAATTTACAGTTCAGAAAATTTCAGTAAAGCCTTGAATTTGTTCCCATGCTTTGACTTGAATTAGTTCCCTTTTAGGAGAAGCCACCAACTTTCTCTTTTAACAGAGGCCACCAACTTTCCCAAAACACATCTGCACAGTCCTCTAAATACGTTCCATCTGACAGCCAAAATTTTACTGCACACTTAAGAGCAGCCAAATTCTGTTGTCCTTTTCCCCTCCTTAAATTCCAAGTAATTCCAGTGGCTTCCCATACACAAACAGGATCACAGTTTGCTGGAAGTGGTCTAGTCCAAAACAGTAAGATTAATTACATTTAACCAGTGGTGAAAACTCAACTTCTATTGTCAGCCACAGATTTCTATACTACCTTTATGCTATTATGTTTTGCTTGCTCCCATCAGTGTCTACAATACTCTATTTACTTATCATATGTAGAAAATATCCCAATTGCCAGCTCGAGGAGGTGTTCTAACTCAGTTCATGTACAATCTGATCAGCCTACCTATTCTTGTTCTGTACAATGTCCTCTTGTGAGTACGGTTTATAATCATAAGTTTATTCAAATTTTTATTATAATCAGTCCTAAAACACTTCAGGATGAAAAAGTAAGAATTCTGCAAGAATACTTTTAAGACTCTGATCTTCAGATGAAGTTTGCTTGCACCAGCATGAAGTGGATTGGAAAAAAAAATCATTCAGATACTCTCAAGCCTATTTAAATATCCAGTTCTAGCCCACAGTTTATTTTAATCATAAGGGGAATAGGCACTTTACTCAGAGCTAAAATCTTGCTTAAACATTCTTTTAAACATAAAGGCACATAAAATACGATACTTCAGTAAAGAATACCTGCAAATGATAAAAGTGACTGATATTCAGAAGAATTTCTATGCTTTTGATCCGGTGTCAGAGCGCCACATCTCTCAATGGAATACAAGAAAAGGCATAGAAGGAGGAAGAATTTTTTGTCTTCACAACTTTTCCCTTTTAGCTTTATCAATAAAGCCCTCAATTCTACTTACTTTTGCACTAAGAAGTCACCTGCAACTCCCAGGGTTTTCTTTGGGGGCTGGATATGCTTCAGAGAGTGCAGTCACTGATGGTTTGGAATTGGGTGCCATAAGGGTACGTAACGGATATTCCTAGCTGATGTAGTCTCATTCCATGCCCAGTTTTCTATTTGTGTCACTCCCAAAAAGTATGACTGTCCAGTCTGCTGCTTTATGTTGCTTTTATACCTCTGTTCACTGAAGATCCATGAGTGTAAAACAGGTGGAAAAGGATGAAGTGGTCATTTCAATTATTCCCAGTTTAACTGGGATGAAGAAAGAGCTAGGAATTTTCACATTTCTTCAGAAGATCTGGTACAAATTCCACAAGTTCCCTGTTGTAGAATTTTGACTAAGGGTCTGATCCTGATAAAGTCACTGAGGGCTCTGCCATTGGTGTCATGTTGACTTAACATCAGACTCTATTACAAATAAGAAGCCAGATTCAGATGTTTTTCATTCAAAATGCACTACAGTATTTTCAAAAACTAGCAGTGTTTCATGTTCCATGAAACATTGTACATATATTCCATATTACATGAATTGAATTTACCTAAAAATAAAATCAACTTCCACATATTCTGCTCTTTATAAAACCTAACAAGCTTTCAGTGATGAGGAAAAATAATACAGAAAAGCTAAACATGAAGTTACAGTGGCAAGCCTGCTCATGACTCATATCCTCAGCAGAATCTAATGGTGACACCACTACCACCAAAACTTTGAGTGCATACTTTCTTCTCCTTGTTGCTGCAAAACAGTCAAGTGTTTCAAAGCAGGAGAAGTGGTAGGTGGAGGAGTCATAGGGGGATGGACTCACCTAAGTAACCATTCCCTTTGGCCACCTGTGACACCTGGGCTCTTCCTTTTCAATCCTCAGTTAGTTTATTAACAAAACTGGAAGAAACGTCACCCAGACTCATCAGGATGAAGAAATTAATGTTCCTCTTCATCAGGAGGAACAAACAGCTCAGCTTGAGTCATAGCAAGTGTGTGCTAGCCAAGCCTCAGAGAACTGATCTCAAACACTTTGAAGCTTTCTCAGCTCTTGAAGTCTGCTTCCAGAGGGCCAGGAAATCCAGGAAAACTGACCATGGCACTGTGACTATACATCTTGCATCAAGGGAAGAAGTTACAACAAAGATATTTCCTCCTTTTCTATTTTCTTAACAAATAAAAAAATCACATTGGGGTATTCTGTGTAACACCTGTGAAGGAAAGTCAAGTGATTTTCTTTTCTAAGTTTTCTACACTGATGCCAGGGACTCAAACCAATAAATTGTAAAATAAAAATCAAATAAGAAAGAAAACACTCATTTTGATGAACCTTTACAACACAGATTACTTTCTCTCAACTATTAGTAGCCATCTGCATGTGTCCTTGGACTGTCCTGAGCTTTCCAGGCAAGATTAGCAAGAGAAGGCAGATAAGCAGAAGGAGCAGCTGGAGTTTTGGAGGCAGATCTGACACATTGTTCATCTACAGAACAGCACAATGATTTAGCCAGTTCACTAAGCTCAGAGTGAGCTGCTATAGTAGGTTATAGAAAAGATTAATTTATGTATTGATTTAAATTGGAATGAAGAAGGACTCTTGCTATAGCAACATTAAAGAGTAATATTTTAATAGGCAATTATTGTTAAATAAGTTGAGTTCTCTGGTCTGAATTTTGTGTGTGTGTGTGTGTGTGTGTGTTTTTTTCTTCTTCAAATTCATGCCATTCACAAAATACAGCAGGATATTGAGCTCTAAACTTCTCCAAACTGACTTCAATTTTTGGTCCTTTGCTGATGTTTTCATATTCAGGTCAAAGGATTATGCTAATGCAAAATCACAGCAGAGAAATTAAATTCGGAGAGGAATTTTAACATGTAGCAACTGCAGCTGTGTTCTCTGCTTTATTTACTGTACGAACAGATAATATCAGTGCTTAAAAATGTCTTCAGTGTCACTCATCTACAGCAGGAATTAGAATTTCCTGATTTTTTTCACATTTACAGCAGTATATTCTATCAAGCAGCCTTATTCTTATGCGTAATGCTCAGATGGGTTTGATTATAATTATAGATGATAATGTCCAAGTCTTAAGTAACATTTTTCAGCAATAGATTTCAAAGCATATTAGAAAGAGGGCAAGCATTTTTAGTCCCCTTTTACACGTGGGAAAACAGATTCAAAATGTGAAAATAACTTATACCAGCTCCCTTCACCCCTCCAGCAAAGAGCCAGAGACCACGTGTGGTCCGTAAGACAAAGTCTTACCATAGCAGCTAAGCAGTTATCAACAGTTGCAGTAACCACTGAGAAAACACCTGAGTGTTGGAAAGAGTTAAATATTTTGCTCAGCTCTGATGATGAGAAAAGTTTTTTTTTTTTTTTTTTTTTTTTTTTTTTTTTTTTTGTCGCAAAACTGAGATAAGAGATGCCTAGCCAAGGGCAATGGCATCCTTTAACTACCAGACAAGGGTCTCCCCTCCCTCTAAAAATAAACTGACAGAGAAAACAGGAAAGTGTAGAGTCAAGCAGCCTGGAAAAAAAGAGCTATATGAAACTAAAGGGAACATAGTGTGTCCAGCAACATCAAAAGGACAATATGGATCATGAGATACAACCACAAAACCAATTTAGCTATAAGACTGTCAAAGCAAATTTCTCTGAGAAGTGAAGTCAAGAGGCCACTGACTGGAGACTGTACACAAGGGAGCCCCACTCAGCCGTAAGACTGAACGGGACTTTGGTGGCACTTCCTGGAATTAATGTTTGATGCCTCAGCCTATGACACAGCTGCTGCAGGGAGCAGCCATGCTCCAGGCAGGAGGGGTGGTCTGGACCCAGTCAGCGACACTGGTGGATTATTAAAAAACCTTCACATATGGCATGAACTCAAAGGAAAAACAAGGCCAGGCTGAATAAAATAAAGAAGCGTCTCACTTTAAATACGGGGGCCGGGGGAGCAGTTAGCTGAAGCAGAGGCTTACACTGGTGGGAGAGGACATCTATCACAGGAAGCGGTAGGCAGGGGAGCTCTGAGAGAGGTCTCTCAAAATGCCATTGGCACAGCCCACCCTCTCAGATGCTCAAGTAGGTGAGCAGGGGGAAAGAGCAGCGGGCTGAGTATGTTGGTCCCAATCTAAAATCTGGTGACATCAATGGAAGGAGTTCCTCTGGCATCAAGCAATTTTGAATCTCACCTAACATCAGCAACAGCTTTGAACTGGAACAAACTTTCATCATTGCAGATATCTTCCTCAGGCTCTTTTTCAGTTTTATTTAATGCAGAGTGATAGCCCTCTTTATGAATTAAACAGCTGGGGGGGATCAAATTAGCCAGCACTACTTACAGTGCATAATATTAGAAAGGTTTATTCCAATAAAAGCGAGAAAGCTCTGGAAATTCTCAAATTAAATCAAGGTGAGCTCACTTTTTGGTGCAGTGTGTTCACACCACTCTGTAAGCAGCTACAAACACACACGCTGATGACTAAGAGTAGCAGTAGCACAGAAAGCAGACCAGGATTACCTCCCAAGCCTAGCAGGGGCTGTTCAAGTGGATGCCACATGCACACAGTAACCTTCCTTGTAGGCCAAAACAATCCAACATAGAAGAAGCTACTGAAAATCAGTTTAAAAAGGCAGAGTGAGAGAGGGAAACCAGATGTAATGCAGATAACAGTGAAAGGAGCACATGGTTTCATAGAGGAGCTACACAAAAATTAGCATGCTCACATATATCTGGAAAAAATAAAAATATGTGAAGAATATCAGTAATTTTTTAGTCTCTGACTTTTTTTTTCAGCTATTCTTCCTCCAGCAGGCCTTTCTAATATCTTTCCTTCATCTACTAACATAGTATTGGGAAACTCAGCACATTAGTAATTGAATAAAACAAATGAGGCATGGTAGTGTGATTTTTTTCTTGCTACATCAGTAAAAACAACAATCAAAAAGAGAGATTCTGATGCATTTCACTGTGAATTGCATGCTTTCCTATTTGTTAAGTGCTGACAATCTTAGCTGTACTAAAAAGATTAAAAAAAAGGGGGGGGAGGGGATGCCAGGAGAAATTTTCAGCAAGAGAAGCAGCAGCTCAACAGTGCATACTGGCTAAAATACGGGAGGAGAAGGAAAATATATACTTGGGGATGCCTCTGAAGTAAAAAAAACACTGGAGTACTAGCAAGATCTGGACAAGCGGGCATCTACACAAAATGAAGCACACATGCTCCATTCTTACAGACCACTGCATAAGGGCAGAAAGAGGAAATCCACAGCAAGAGAGTAGGTGGGAGGTCGTGGTGAGTGAAGCACATGAGTTGCCCAGGTACCAGGATGTGTCTCTCAGAGCACCGCAGTGGAGCTCTTAACCAGCTATAACCTATGTTTTGCACTGTTGGACTTCGTGAGCTCTGCCCAATTTCATTTGCTTTTCGTTAGTACTGAACTGCTCCTGGGAATCCCAGAGCACAAGATCATATCAAATGGACCTGCAAGACAAAAACAATGGGATATGCTGAATGATGGGAAGAATCTTGAAGGGTTTTCTTTCCCTGCCAAGTTTTTTTTTTTTTTTTTTTTTTTTTTTTTCCAAATACACTCTCATGCACATAGAAGTAACTCAGTTCTTTACACCTTAAGGTAGGTACATAATAAATAGAATGTGGCTTTCCTGTTGTTTTTCAGTTTCATTTGTTTCTGACCATCAGCAGGAAAAAGATGCGAGGCCATAGAAAGTGAGGAAAAGAAAGAGGCAGAATTGTGAGTAAGCGTGAAAGTAGGATGCCACAGAGGGGATGGAAATGAGAAGTCTGGATGGACAAAACAAAGAATTACTGAGCAAGAAAACTCGATCGGGAAAGGCAAACCTGACAAGTGAGACTTACTATGGGAAGAAAGTGAACAGGTGAGACCAAGACAGGACAGAGAAAAAAAATATAGTGCATTATCACTTGCTTAAAACTTTTCATAACATACAGCGAGAGCAGGGTTGAATTAAGGATTCACTAGCAATGCACATTGTCACTGCCTAACTTCTTTGGCAAGTGCATAATGTTGCAACCTTATTAATGCTCTTTCAGTATTATTTCTGTATGTGCATAATGTCTCATCTGAGAGACTGGGACTTACCCACCACAATTGCTGCTCAGATTTAAAAACTTCCAGAACAACTAGACCACAAATGTGTGTCAGAGCAATCCTTTTCAAGCTTAGCTCACTCAGTGCTAAAATGAATTTCTTTGAAATCCTTCAAAAAAAAAAAAAAAAGTCATTTCTGAGAGAACAAGCATGAAAAATTTGAAAAATGAAAAATGAAAACCAGAAGATTGCTATAGTGCATGTACAAAGAGAAATCAGAAAAAAACATTCATCTTGTCTCCGCCATCTAAAATTGTGAAATACCCCTATAAATGCAATGCATTTGCTGACAAGACTTCAGGAAAAGTGTCTCTAACAATGGATTTCAGTTAACTGTTTTAAAAAGCACCTTCACAATGCAATCCATGGGTTCAAAGTCTTAGGACTGTAGTGTTAGGACTTAGCACTATAGTCCTTTTTATGGATATAATGGAAATATGGGAGATCTTACTTAGCATCAGAGATCTCCTGTGTACAGCATGATTAGATTTATCTCCCAGGTACCTCTCTATCCCTTGAAGGATACTGTGCCTGAAAAACTACTGCAAATAATGCGAATGCTAGGCAGGTTTAAGAACTGCCCCGAGTTGGGCATGATGGAACAACGGCATGCAGGTGATAGGAATGATTGCAGTTAAAACTTTAAAAAGATACAAAGACCTCAAGAAGGGCATTTGACTAGGAGAAAACACAGTATTTTTATTTTAGTATCTTTACAAGCTTGACAATGGAAAGAAAACTTTCCAAAGTCAGCTTATAAAACAGTCTTTTTTGAAAGCCTTTAAGGTCTTTTCTTAGAATCACATATAATCCACTTTATTTGTTCCTCAGCGCTGTAAATAGATATTATTCACAAAGCAAGTTGCAATAAGCATTGATGGACTGTTTTCTTCACTTAGAAGATGGATTTCACAAGAGGAGATGGCTAATGTTCAGAACAAAAGAGAACTCTGAATAGTGCATGATCAGCAACCTTGGCACAAGCAGGATCTGGTATTTTTTGAGATCTTTCTTGTGAGTCTGCTCATCATCAAAGACCAGTTATAGTCTTAGGCAACACTGTACACATTGCTCTGAGAAAAACGATGGAGCAAGAAGAGTAACAGTACATGGATCTAGAATGTAGTAACTTAAAATATGTAGCCCCTTCACGTTAATTACTCTAAATCCTTCCTGCATTTATTATGCATTTTCAATTAGTAACCAGACCGTAGTAATTTAATTGTCATAATGTTCATTTGTTACCCTGGAAGAAAGTTATGGTTCTAGCATTTTATTTTCTCCAAGTAAATAATCAGCCTTATTAAAATTAAAAAAGGCATTCTTGTTTAAGTCAATATAAATTGTGGTGGTTCTGCAAGGAGCAGACTTTCAATGGAAAACTACATCAGTTACCTATGTGAAGTAAGATCTTTGTTTTAAATAAACCTTTGCACTGCAGGCATCTTAGATCGCTGCTAGAGGCTTGTGTGATAGTGGCTGTCTGTGAGATAAAAGACAAGAATCCATAGGTAGCAGTTTTGAAAGAGCTTTTGTAAAGCTTTTTTTAATTTCAGTTTTTTTCCAAGTGTGAATAATTATAAAATTGTTTTCTGTTTTTCCTCTCCCTCTTTGCAACGTTCATAAAGTAACTCAAAATAAAACCGTTCCAATGTTGTCTTATGTAAAAAATATTTTAACTAGGCAAGACAGTGTTCTGTCTATGAATCGCGCCTTATGCAAAATGCTTTTTTTCCTCAAATATTCCACAGCTCCTCCTGGAAATCAGGTCTTCCTCTCAAATTTGGAGGAGTATGAATAATGAAAGGGAGTTAAAAGCTGGTAGAAAGCACAGAGCCACCCCCAAATTGTCTTCTCTCTGTATATGGTTTGTTTTAGCATTTGCTAAGTTTTCAGCAGCCAGAAGGGGACTTGCACAATTATCCCATCCTGTCCACTTGCTGCAATAAGCAGGTCATCAAGATGAGAAGTCTTTGCACAGAACAAACGTCATTAAAAGAAGCATCATTAAAAGAATGGGAAAGATTTATGGCTCAAATTATTATATTGCTGCCTCTGCAAAATCAAGATTCAGGCAAAAAGCAGCATCAGTAAATGCTATAATGCCCCCATTCAATTCATTGTTCCAGATGTGACTTTAACAGCCTACAAGGACTACTTACAAAGCAAGTTCATTAAAAGAGAAGCAGTTTTATATTTGTCCCATATTATTTGTATGTATTAGAAAAAGGAAAATAAGTTAAAAACCCACTAATGCCATATTGAAAAGTAATAAATTAAACCTCCAAGTGCAGGAAATGAAAATATTGTAATCCTCCTAATATCAATATCTCTGATTGCATATGTTGAATAAATTTAGGTGAATATTTAAACAGCCCAACTGATAATTAAAGCTACAACATATGCATGGTAGAGGAAGTAGGACTGTCATGTAAAAATGAAAATTGAGAACTTTGTCTTTTTCATTTCCTAGTTCTTTTCTTGATTTCTATTTGTAGACTCGAAGTGTCATGGGTATACATTTTGATTTTAACATCTGTGTGAAAAGATAGATAAAGCATATATATGTTTATATGTATAGTATGCATCTCTAAAACAACATACATACAAAGTACCAGTAATGTTACTTCTTTACCAAAAAGAGCTGTAACTTCCAGGAGTCTAATCATAACTCAAGGATGACATATTTCAGTCTCTTAGGTGAAAGGAGACAAGGAAATAGCCAGCTGGCTCATGTGAAATTAAATCTTCCATGCCAGCTGGACAAGAAATACTATCCCTGTTAGCTTTGGAGGCCGTTGCTTGCCTACTAACTACCAGAAGACCAGAAGAATTAAGAAGCAAGATCTACATGCAAACGTTTTTCCATTCCATGTGGACTTGTCATTATCCATCCATGCGTAATTAGATTTGTCAGATTTACAGTACTATATGCAGCAACATACTGAATCAAACTGGTCAGCTGCTTGCCACTCACACAGCATTTCTAAGTCAAGCCTCTTTACCTTACCGGCAGCGAGCGATGAGGGCAAGAAAGCACATTTGAACTCTTGGTCCTAGTGGGTAGCTGACAAAACCCAAGAAAGAAAAAAGGAAAGAAAAAGAAAAGTGAAACTCAATAAAAATGAAATACTGACATACCCTAACTCTTCTGTTTCCTAAAACCCAGATAATTGATTATGGTCTTTGGTCTAGTACAGCTAGTTTATCTGTCACAAGATAGATGACTTACTGCAAAGAAGCTTAAAAAACCCACTTTCTATGACCCTTAGCTGCTGAAGTTGAAGTGACTTTTTTTTTCTTTTTTTCTTTCACTGACTTAATATAATCATTACTGCATTTGCAACATTTGCCAATATTCCTTAACTTGCCACTTGCTTTGAAACTCCTGAGGCAGAGGACATCATTGAACTCATATTATAAGGTGTCACAGATGGTTGAATAGGTAATACATGTTTGCTTAAGTTTTATCAACAAAGAAACTAAAGGACAGAGTCTGATGCAAGCTTATCCAGCAAATCTGTGGCAGGAATGAGAAGAGAACCTTGATCCCAATCTCATTTGTAAGCCGAATGCAATGCCTCTTTGATTAGCCTATAAACGTAGTGAAAAAAAAAACAGTTCTGAGAGTTATAGTAAATGCTGTTAACAAAGATCAAAAATCCCCTGGGCATTTGGAGCAGATGTTTCCTGAAAAATATATGAAATAGGAAGAAGTCAACTTGTTCAAATACAAGTCATCTTAATTCTAAATCTTCATTCTAAATGTAAACAGACCCCTAAGAAGAACGTGAAAAAGGTCATCTCTGCATTAATGCACTCTATGCCTACAGAGCCCAATCTTAGTCCCAAAACACAAAGAAAAAAGAACAGTAACCCAGGTGGATTTTAGAGTATTTCTGATATAGCCAGCAATAACATACACATCTATCTGACCTGAACTTAGACATGTGCTTGCTCACCCATGCAGACTGGAACATCCATCTAAATGTCATCAAACCAGAGAAGGCAGAGATACTAAATGCCTTCATTGCTTCAATCTTTACTGCTAAGGTGAGTCCTCAGGAATCCCAGATATTGTACAGGCGACACAAAACAGGAAGATATCAAACTAGAGGGAACTGAATCAAGATGAAAACCATTAAAGGGTAAGATGTAGGGTTAACATTAGGGTAAGGATTTGGGTTAGGGAATAAAGAGCCTGGAGCACCACATAGCATGGTGCTGTAAAAGATCACGCCAAACTAAATGTAGAGCTGCACCAACATTGCTCCCAGGGTAACATTTCTGTTAGGGAGAGCAATCAGGCTGGTGGTCTCATGTTGGTGCTACACCTGAGATTAGGGTTCAGTTAGCGCTGGGACAGAAAAGAAGCATCAAGACACTTATGGATTGGGGTTGCAAAGTGCATGCCAAAGAATGTGCAGGGCTCATGCTGCCAAGAAGCTATTATACAGACAATGTATTAGCAAAGTACAAGATTTTCACGTGGATACTCAGTGTTTACCAGTTTTAAATGAGTGATCATACAGAACGCATTGACTATAAGCCATGAACAAGACAAATACAGTTTTATGACAAGTCACATGTGGTATAAGAACACAGAGCAATGTGCATGTCAATGTGCCTGAGGTCACAGAAATGGAGTCATTTTTCCAAGCAAAAAGGTTGAGACTGCTCCCTTCTTACAACAGACACATTTTCTGAGATCACAGGCAGCCGCAGACATCCAGCTGCCTTCCTGGAGAGCCAAGCATACCTGGAATTTCCTGATACCCTAGGAAATAGCTACCATGCTAGATCAGCTAGCTAATCTCTCCTACATGAAAGGAAAAACAGAGATAAACTGCACCACAGAGTAAGTGCCGTGGTTGGATAGAAGTGCTACATCTCTCTGTTTTCTTGTAGCTAGCACAGGCAGCATTTTTTTTTAATAAGGAATTGAATTGATCTCTAATCTCCAGCTTCTTATCTGGCAGCCCAGATTCCCTCCTGAGGTAAGGTCCCATACCTGTCTGCTTCATGTTCAAGAGGGTATTTTCATTTTGAATCAGTAGGGAGGAAGAACTTCCTGCATAAGATCCAAAGTGGTCAAAAAAAAAAAAAAAAAAAAAAAAAAAAACTAACAAATAACACTTCCCCAACACAAACACACAGGTAAATTGTTAAATTCTTGGGCTGATTAACAAATGAGAGTTTTTGCATCAGAAAGCTACATTTAACATATAAAATTGGTATAATAAAAGATACTGTTTCTTTCTACAGTTTTTGCCAAGCTGATAAGTGATACACTACGCCCCTTAGTGTCTGACCCCAATATGGTTTATTTCTGCCATGAAAAGTTGTAGGATGGCAAAAATCAACCTTTTTAAGAGTTTGAGCTTGTGCTTAACAACATCAGCTAGCTTCCTTTTGAGTGGCATAACACAAGGCATGAACGTAAATTGAAGATGACAGATTTGTCACCAAGTAGAAACAATTTCATTCCAGATAACATGGATGATGTACACCTATTCCTCATATTTTAGCTCTCCTTGCTTTGCTTTATTTATGTGCCATAAAGCTGTAATTCACCAGTGAAGAACGAAGCAATTTATTGAACCTCTATTCAGTATTTACACTTCAAGCATCAGGTACCTGTTTTTCATCATAATGGGACCTACTGGGAATCTCAGAGCCATGAAGATTTATGGACTTCAGGACTATATCAGCAAAAACACAGAACATCATGAGCAGGCTCTCAAAATGGACCCAATCTAGAAAACTTTCATATTAATTAAAAATCTCTGGGGGGGGGGGGTTAGGGGTAGCAATTTAAGTTAATGAGAACATTATTCACTGACATCCATCATTCTCATAAGGAGAGAAGTAATGTAGGAAGAAAAAAAAGATAGAAAAAAAGATGGCATCTGTCAGAGGAATTACGAAACACTAATCCTTTCAATTTACAGGCTTTACCAGAAGCTGAGCCTCCCAGAATTTATGCTTGAGTGAGCTTGTAACAATTCTTTTTCATGCTCTGTTTCTAATATGAAGAGCAACTTCAATTAAAAATATATATATAATTAAAAGTAACGGAGAACTTATTGACTCAAGGAATTGATAATTCAATAATCTGTTGCCTCCAGAATAGTGTTAGTGGTTCAAGTGAAACTGTAAGCCAGCTTCTTCCAAATATTTAGATATAAGCTTATCCGTGTGTACAGAGAGCCCCACTGAGGCCAGTGGGGCCATTTGAGATGAGTCAAATTTAGCCCAGGCCTGTATCTCTGGGGAACCTGAGCCCTGGTTTCACCAAACTTCTCATGTTGCAGTGGAGCCAGATTCCCAAATATGTCACCTGCCGCCTACTCATTGCTGACAGATGGAAGTAAAGGTGAAGCCAAAAAAATGCTCCCAAATGTGGCTGAGAGAACAGAACAGAAATGTAGATGCTCAGGAGAGATGATTTTAACCAATGCTGGATGGAATAAATGAGGTTTAAAAATACAGTTGGGAAGCATAGGTTGGGAAACATCACTCAAAATGATGAGAGATTAATTGAATCATATGCAGTTTCTCAGTAGAATAGCTAGAAAATTCATATGTGTGGTTTGCGATTAAGATTTTTGGCAGTTTTTCATTCCTTTCTTTTTTAGTTCAAAGGGAAACTTGTTCAAAATTCTATGTTGTACCAATTCTATGTTAGAGAGAAGTCTTTTCATCAAGTGAAAATATACTAGTTTTATTTACACTAGTTTTCAAGAGTCACAAAATACAAGAACAGAAATATTACATGGATGCCTCTTAAAAATAACTCTATCTATACATATCTAACAAACTGCCTCATGAACAACCATCTTAGGCATGTGTGACTGTCCTGGCCAAGTATCACATTGCATCATTTTGGTGTATTTATCTACACTGAAAAGAGAAAAATACAAAAAACCAAAGAGATCAGCAAATTACCTCTTAATGATTTCTCCAGAGTCAAACACCATGAGATTGGCATGGATTTCCCATGTTAATCTCTTCCAGATTGTGATAAACAGCACCTGTCAAGAGCACCTGAAATAAAATTGAAACATTTGTTTTAACTAGAATCATCTCATCATGTTGGAAGTAATGGGAAACTTTGCTTTGGCTAGTTTTGTTTGTCTCAGTTCTAGGGAAGACTAATGTGTGCCATAACAAACAGCTTAATCACTTAATAGGATGAGTATATTTACTTCTTTTCATGAGGACAGCACCACTGGTAGTAAAAAGCAAATTAATAGAGTGAACAAAAGTTAATTAAAAATTTGAAATATTTCGAAGTTTTGTGGATCATATATGACATCATGACAGTAAGTATGTTAGATTTTAAAATCCAATTTAAATTGATGTAAGCCTTGCTCACTCAGCTTATTCACAAAGCAATGCTTTTCTAGGGAGCTACACTCAGAATATTTGTTCAGATTCCTAGAAGAAATGGGGAGCAGGACTGCAGAAGAAGGTGCTTCATATGGTTAAGCATCAAGGAATTTATCTGCAAGATTACCAGAAAGGGCCTACAGAAACAAGAAATGGTAGGGCAAATCTTAATGATCATCTTTCTCAAGAAAAAAAATCATAGATGAGACTTATTATTTTGGCTGAACAATTTAGGAGGTATCATAATTAGAAGCAAGCAAAATAAAAAGTTATACAGAGATTAACTATGGTTGTTATAGTATTGCTAAGGAAAGGAAAGGAAAGAAACAAACACAAGTAACCAATGGCTAACTCAGAGATAGGCAAGGGAATCTTAGTGATGCACAGAAGACGTCTACTCAGTTTACCATGGAAAATCTAAATTATACATGACAAATATCTGTGGTTGTACTGGAGTTGTATGATATCAGATACACAAAAGTAGTTATTTAGGGAATTTTTATGAGAGAATCTCAATATACTTTAATTTGCTTACTAAAATCCAATGAAGTCTCATGATTTATCCAAAATTTCAATTTGATTTAAATTCTCTTTCTGGGAACATATTGCAAGCAACTTTACCTTAAATAAAGGGTTTTGCCACTGTTACAAGTTACATTCATCACTTTTCAATTTTTAATTCAAAGACTAATTCAAACCAATTTCCTGGTGGAACTTCATAATTTCAGTTTTGATAGTATGGCCATGGTGAGGTTAGCACAGTGCAGCAGAAGCATGAATCTGTCATGATTTTTTGAGCTGTATTGTGGAACCTATTTTTTAATCCTTCTTACATGTCTGTTTGCTACTTGCTTGCACAAGGAAACAGGTTATTCATCTTCAACTCACGAATAAGCAGTCTGTTCGTGCAGAGAGAGAATTATTTGTCAATATTCTTGTGGCATTAAATTCTCAGAGTATTTTTAGAGTTCCACTTTCAATGCTAAACAGGAGATATCCCTGAAATATCTTTCATATTCATGAAAGTTGGTAAGAATTGATACTGTTTCAAATAAAGACTTATTTCTTCAGCTCTTAAATCTTTCAAGATCTTAAAATAGTCTTAAAACTTAATTACTTCTTAAAGAGTTTGAATTTAAATAACCTTTCAAGATGGCACCATCTCTTATAAATAGTCTTTGGAGAGGTAGTACTTTCTTAAGTTTCTTAAGGAAAGTTGTGAAGCATTGCCAGATCAATCTGTTCTGCAAAACATATAACTATTGTATGTTCAAAAGACTTGTAATATTAGTAACTAGTTGTGACATCATACAACCCTGCCAAATTGTACAGAGCTCATCACACTTCACATAAAAAGGCCAAAAATAAATCATGTGAAAGTTCATACTAAGATACACACTTACAACAGAGCTCCAAACTAGGAAATTATCCCTAATCAGAAACATGCTTAAATTATTTGCTTATTTAAACACAGGCTCCAATCCAGTGCAGTCAAAGGGACACAAAAATATGCTCATGTGTGTTTCCAAATGCGAGAGTTTAGGATAGACTCAAGAGCAATATAGTCATATCCAGCTGAATTTTAAATTAGATTGTTTAAGTATTTGTACTAGCCCTGGCTGGACAGCACTCAGTATTACTGAGTACATTAGTACCACATCATGCTTGAGAGAGAGAGAGCTTAGAAAATACAGAGCAGTTTTCCTCATTATTCACTTCTCTGTCAGCATCCCAGGGTATTTCAGAGCACCGATGAGAAGTTTCTTCCGCAACAGCAGCATTAGAAGATGGAGCAGCACTAGAGGGGGAGCGCTTCTCCTGTGCACTAGCAGCTCATTTTGTGCCTCAGTTTCGCCGGATTTTCAACTGCGCCTCCCCATTAGAAGACAATTTTGGGAGAAACCAGAGCAAAGTGAGGTTGGAGAGTTGACAAGCAAGTTTTACTGGAGCAGTGCAAGTACAAAATGCAGGTAACCCCAGCCTGCCCAGCTTGAAACAGGGGGCTTTGCTGGCAGCAAGGCCAGAGCTCTGGAACAAATTCCCACATGAAGTAAGGACTAGTGGAAACAGTATCGATTCCCACTTGAAATGCAAATCACTCTCCTTCTTGCTTTCCAAAAATGAAAACAATCCTATCCAAACAAAGCACTTGCACGAAGTATCTAGTTCTTCATGTAGGAAAGAAACAAACCAAATAACGATGGGTGCTCATTGCCTCATGTATCATATACTTGGAAGGTAGTCATATAATTCAAAATAAAAGCAGAATGAGGACCTACATAAAATAAAATGGCATACAACAAGAGCAGGGTGGGAAGGAGCCTGAGACAAGGATATCATTACCGAGAGAACAGGATACAAAAAAGCTGCCGAGGACATGCTGGTGTAGCTGACTTATGCAGAGCTTCAAAAACGAGTGAGCTTGAATTTAACACACTGATTTATTCTGTTTCTGTTTCCTCACTTATGACGTAGTCATTAATCAGCCACATTCGCAGTGAGAAAAACTGGCTTTTGATTAAATTAATCATGAATACAGTCTGAAAATAGTTCCCTGCAAGTATTCTTATGAGCACACACTTCACTCCCACAGATATTCACAAACAGCTCCAGAGTAGATAAAATAGGTACAAGCATGATCTAAGCAAAAATCTTTTTAGAAACTGTCAAAACATTAGTGAGTAGATTTCCTCGTTATTCATGCTGGTCTGCTGCTATCTTAGGAGCCAGGGTCCAGATGAGACCTCTCTGCTGCCCAGTAACAGGAGGGGGACGAAGAGAGGCGGATTTCTCGCTGGGCGGGAGCGCTCCGCTCTCTCCTCCCCTCAGCATTTGGTACCTCCAAATTCGAGGGCCAGAAGCATTTCTGGCAATTCGCAGGAAGCAGAGAGGGAGGCGGCGAGCCAAAGATCAGCTTTTGGAGCAAGAACAGGGCTCCTGCAAAAGCCGTTTACTTGCCTGAATCCCTCTTTCATCTCAGGCCATTTACGTGGTTGAAACTGCCTGGCCTATCGTTACTGAACTGCAAGGGCAGTTCCGCTGAACGATGCTTAGAAGGTTCAACTCATTTCTAAATTAAAATCATTGTCCTGGAGGGATTCCTAAACAAAGCTAGAAATCAGAGTCATGCGCTCAGAGCAGGTCAATGTACTATCCTTTTGGGCTGAAACTGTATTGTAAGTGTAATTCGAGAGGTTCTGCTGCTGTGCCATATTAGTGCTTATTACTCTAATTACATGTTTGGATAAAACACCTTGCTTATATATGCAGCATCAAGATGTTATGGGTGTTTAAACAACAGAAACCCCAAAGAATGAAAGATCTGAGGATTTGCCTGGAGGCTGATACCTAAACAGCGACTTTGAACAATTCTAAATTTAACCAATATGGTATAAAAGATAAAAACAAAATGCACAGCACTTCATACAGTTGTCACTAGCACTAATTTAAACCACACTGTGGAATAAGCTATTTAAAGGGGCTTGTTGACCTACTTTTTAATCCCAGCATTTAGGAAAGAAGTTAAACAGTAACTTAGAAAGTGCAGGGTTTTTTTTTTTCCTATAAATCATATTTATATATGGCTTTTTCCACCCAGTGTTGCATTTTATGAGTTTTTTCCCACTGAACCTAAGTAGACATCGAGCTACAGAATGTTAGAAGATGGAAAAGTATTTTAATTCGTTATTGTCTTGAAGTGATCATCATTGTCTTTTCTCTGTCTTCCCAATCACTTCCACTTAAGAAGAATGAGACTATCTGAAAGGAGCTTGACGCTCAACAAAACTACTTATAGGCACAGAAAAGTGACTTGGCTTAGTTTATTTTTATGTCATAAGAATTCTTTTCTCAAGACCAATCCAAGTAATTATTTGTTTCTCTTTAATCTGTTTCCCAAGTGTGTATTTTTGTGTTCTCCACTCATCTGTTCCACCATGTACATGTAAACTCCATTCCAAAACATTTTTCTTAGAACAACAGTTATTCTATATATTTCTAGCTAGTATGCAAACTATACAAGGGACCTAAAATAGGTGGGAAACAGCACTATTCTTGCCAATACCTATACAGTTATACATGGAAGCTGACTAACCAAGCTCAACAGAGCAACGCACGGGGCTCAAAACATACATTTGTATTTATATATATACACACACATGACCGGAGACTGTGTGCAAAAGTCCTTCAACAGAGTCCTTTAACAAGAGAAAAGTCCCTTTTAGTCTACTAGATTAAAAATCAGAGATCACCAGGTGTATTTGATGCTTGGCCACAAGCATCATAAGTGTGGCGTACAAGGAGCTGGTGGGTCTGCTTGGCTCAGCAGATCAGCTGGCAGGTTGACAGCAAAGCCTATCCACAGCCTGGAAGTCTGTGAATAGTATGCAAAAATCCATCGTTTTGTGACTGGATTCCATGAACAGAGGAGACCATAAAGTAGATATGAGCTAGAATAACTAGCTTTTAACTACTTTTTGTTAGGTGTGTAGCTGTGGTAAGCTGAACTTTGCGATGAACTAAGCGCCTATAGTTTAGGACGCAATGTCGGCTGTTGTGTCCACTCATCCACTACTCTGCTTAAGTGGCACAATACAAAGAGCAAAGCAACAAGCATGCTGGGATAGTCTTTGCCTTTTGAGGGAGAAGGGGTAAAGAAAAGAGGGAACTGAGATAAGAGAAGTGGGAAAAAAATGTAATTATTCTGCATATGCAAAAAAGCTATCTGATATGACCTTTATAAAAGAAGTCAGTGAAACTATGTACATCGTGAAGAAATCTAGGATGAAAACAGCTATAGGACTGAAGGAAGAGTTCATCTGAATAATAAGTTAAACACACTGTCAATTGGAATTTTTTCAGAAACTTGTCTTTAGCAAAGAAGGAGCACATGCCACTTTGCTTGAGACACAGATTCCTTAGTTGTGTGTTTAGTTGCAGTTTACGAGATTTGAGCATCATGAAGGTGAGAGATAACTTTCCCTATAAGATCTAAGGGAGACATTTTTACCTTTAATCATCATGAAACAATAATTAAGAGAGTAAAGAGTACAGAATATATGATTAAAAATAAAGCATTAATAAGACTAGAAAGTCGCAGCACAAAATAATTTGTGTAAGAGCTGATAATGCAAAATGGGATGGGAAAAAAGTGTAGGGGGTTAAAACACATGGCAGTTACTACTGAGACAACAGCAGAAATTGTGTGAAAAATTGCATACACAGTAAAGTCCATCTATAACCCACAGAATGTGTACTGTCTTTGTATATACAAAGATGCATAGATAGCATCAGCTGAAAAAGGTCAAGAAAGAGGCGATCTAGGGGCCAAACATGGAAGTGGACAAAACAGTACCAATTCAGACTTTCTCATTACATTTAAGAGGAGAGAGATGAGACAGGCTTGGGTGATTCTAGTCTGTACATACAATCATGAGGGTACAGACTGAAGTTGCCCCTTAACTCTAGTGGTAGGAAAAGCAATAGGAAAAGCAGTAAGATATTTAAAGTGACGCTTACTGATCTGGAATTCTTCCTGTTTCATTAACTGCAAAGCATTATTGACTGGAAGCCCCAGGCACACCTCCCATGCTTAAAAAAAGGAAAAAAGGACCAAGGAGATAACATTTTTTCTGAGGTACTCTGCCTTGTTTCAGATAATTGCAGCCTGGCCTTTCATCTTGTTAGAAGAATCTTTACCTGATTTATGGGGGAAGGGGATTTTTGCACACTTGTCAGGCTAAATTCAGAGAAGGGGAAATGACAGGAGGAACAAAACAGATTTTCCTTACTTTTTAAGGAACGTGCATATAACTGAAGTTGCACATGCAAAAGCTAATGGAGCAATTTGTGTGTGTGAAATATGTAAAGTTACTTTCCAAGAACCCTAAACATTATGAATAACAATAATACTTTTAAAATGTGGTTTTATTTGTATCTAATATAGAGCATCTTTTATACGACTTTCAGATAATCAGCTTGCTTTAAAGTACTGCCTATTAATATTTCAGTCAAAATCTCTGTGCATCAACAAACCAAACCAGAGACCATTTTCTTTCCAGCATGCAGTACATCTCACTTTAGTGCGCAGCATTTGAGTGCAGATATGTAAATCAAGGAGTTCTAGTAACTTTCTATTTAGCATCAGGTAAGCTTCCTGCTTCCCAGTGCATAAATCCAGACTATATTTTCCTCTTCAACAAAAACACCATTTATTCAAGGGTACCAATGAAATAGATGGAAATGTAATTCTAAACTTACAGCACGTAAGATGCACATTACCAAAAATGGTGGAAAGCAGAGTTATGCCAGTGCAAGGAAAGAGCTGCCATACAGAGTATGGGGGGTTGTCACCTCTCATTCCCATCAACAACTCTGCCCACGTGGTCCAGGTCATCCACAAGACTGCAGACCTACAGGGCCGACTTGCCCCTTCTAACACGATGATAATGGTGAGAAAGCCGTGCATAATTTCCATGGCACACTGTAGACATTCCTCAAGAAAAAAAGTGGTATTTACCAGCTGCTTCACATTTTTGGTGAATGCCAAAAATTATAAATATGCAGCCAAAATGATTCCTGCGAGCCTTTGAAAGAGTGCCGGCTTTCTCCCTTTAGAACCCCTCAGAGAATAAAATATTAGAGTTTTATCACCTCCCTCAGCCAAGGCACAAAGGAAAAACAATCTACAGCTCCATGAAAGAGCAAAGCTTTGACCTATATAGCTGTAGAGAAAGGCTCAACTTTTTGCGTGATGCTTATGCTCGTTTTAGCACACACAGAGGATGTGCTCAGGTCTTTATGCAAGTCAAACGCTTATCATACAATAACTGGCAGATGTGCCCAAAGCCCCAGATACATGTAGTTTTAAATTTCAAGCTGTTAAGTATTGTTTAAAGGCATGAAAATACATCATAATGCAACACCTAAGTTCCTTTAAGCGTTATTCACTGTGATTTTGACACTCATTTTTCACAGCATTAATTTGTTGTTATTTTCTTAGAATATGCAGACAGCATCCAAATCTAGTAGTGAGTAAGAAGGGAAAAATAACAACTGTGAAGTTACCCTATCTTAGGCTGGAGAGAAGAAATCTGAACTTGCAAATATGGACAAAGATTTGATGCCAGACGCTATCCAAATTGCTCCCTGCTCCCTCAAATCAAAGCCTTAAAGCAAAATAAACAAAAGTAGACATAGTAAGGAGAGTGAAGGCAAAGGAAATCATATAGGTTATAAGTTTGCAAAATAGGTTTATCCAGCCAAAGCTACGCAGACCCGTCAATTGACCATTCTTTCATCAGGCACATGTATTACCTCACAAGACAGAATTTCCTTCCTGAGTTCTGTCAAGGAGTAGAAATTGTTTAAGTTTGCCTGCAGAAATAAAGTAGCATAGACAAAGAAAAGAGGGCCAGGTCAGAAGAGCTGATGCTTAGGAACACAAGCAATGAGCTCAGGGAGGCACAGCCAAGCCAGAGAGAATTTTAGCTGCTCCTCAGTAATAATAAAAAAACTGAGATGGGACAGCAAGTAGGGACTAAATTGCACTTTTCTTACAGCTACTGCTATCTACCAGGACCTAAAATGAAATGATTATATTTTTAGCAAAAAAATGATTTTGTGCAGAAGTAACTTAGTTATTGAAGTGCATACTGCGGGTCTCCTACTGTCTCATGCCATGACTTCCCTCCATCATTTTCCTTGAAAGCTGGCGATAAGAAAACAGGAGAGGCCCAGCTATAAAAAGGTATGGGAGGGAAGGGCAGCAATAGTAGCTCTTTGCAGGCAAAAAAAACATCCAAAATGAAATGAACCTCTATGCTCCATTATTAGCTGATATGGTTACGTTTACTGTCAGCTGTTATGGCTGATATACCTGAGGGCTGTGCTGCCATTCAGAGACCTGGACAGGCTGGGGAATTGGGCAGAGAGGAACCTCATGAGGTTCAACAAGGGCAAGTTGCAGGGTCCTGCACCTAGGGAGAAATAACCCCATGCACCAGTATAAGTGACAGAGCACTGGAACAGGTTGCCCAGAGGTTGTGGAGCCTCCTTCTCTTGAGATATTCTAGGCCCACCTGGACGCAACCCTGTCTAACATGCTCTAGGTGACCCTGCTTGAGCAAGGGGGTTGGACTAGATCTCCAGAGGTCCCTTCCAACCTCAACCATTATGTGATTCTGTTAGCTAGCTCCTAAGTCAGATGATAAAACTGTGACGTAAGTTCACCAGGCCTTCTCTGAAGGCTTAGAGAACGTTAATGACTGATTTCTTTTCTTGATGTAAAAGAAAATGCTGGCTGTCGTGACTATAATAGAATTTAACAACACTGAAAAGACATCAGCAAAATAGGAAGATGCATATTACAGAGACTATTTCTAACATAATACAAAGTCTACCAAATTTTAAATGGTTAGTAGAATTCAATTCTAGTACAACAGCTTTTAAGATCATTCTTTATTATATATTTTGGTCTTGTTATGGATGAAAGTGATAGGCCTGCACTGTTTGTCAGAACAAGTCTTTTTTTTTTCCCACCACTTAAAAACATAATTTAGTCTTTGCTGAGCAGACTTATTTCTATACACAAAGCTAGTCAATTACATTGAAACAATTTCCTTCAGGTCACTAAACATCAGTAGGCAGCATGATTTAGTGCCAGAGTGTATTATAGAAGAGTACAGAAATTTTGAGGTTTGGAATTGAAATGGAAATTGTAACATGGATGAATATTGAGAATAAGTATATATAGCAGCAGGGAGTATCCTACTCTTACCCAAGACCACATTACCGACTCGTTCTCCACAAGCAAGCCTTCTCTCACCTCTCACAACCACAATAGTATTTCTTAAATAGCAGCAAGTTAGTTTCTAGCATTTTTCCCCCAAAAAACTGCTTTAAAAAATATAGAGGATTTGCATCTTTAAATAAGTTTAAGAACTTGAAGTCAAAACTCAAAAAATAAATATTTAATTTCACAATTGCAGATTTCTTAAATACATTGTATTGTCTTGCATAAGTTAGACTTTTACTTAAACGTGAAATAAAACAGTACTAGATATCCCTAATCACTTTTTATCTTTCATTCAGGAAAAAAATTGAATTGGTGACAATTTGTGGTTATTGAGCTAAAAATATCACCATCTTTGAAATATGTCTGTAAAACACAGGAGGAGGAGAAATCTTTTGGCCACCATTTACAGTATACTCATTGGCATCTTTCAGCATGTAGGCTCCAGGCATCTTTTTCTAAAAATAGGTAAAGTCTATATCAACTTTCTGTAGGCTTCATTAAATAAGCCAGAACTAAGGTCACGTTATCTGTAATACAGAGCACATTTATAGAAAAAACGTAGTTCCTGAAATGACTTTAAAAGAATAATATTAACTTCAAAAACTGAGTGAAACCACTGTCAATACTTACCTAATCCAAACCCAAAATATTCTGTTGATCAGAAGGCAGTAAAGATTAAAAAAAAAATGTTTTCTGCATCCAAAAGGATCACATACTGTTTGAAAATAGTCACCTCTGACAATGAAGGGTACATCTTAGCTGCAATTACAGACTGAGTGATATACTTGTGACACTTGGACATACTACACTATGGAATTTTTTTCCACATGACAGATCGTGTGAATAGGTGTAACATCAGTACCAAAACCACTGTAATGTTACACAAAGATCATTTTTCTCCAAAAGATTTAGGCTTCTGACAAGGTTTGGCCTGGGTTTGAGTCAGATTATTCCCTGAAATGGTCAGCCCAGAATTCTAAGAGACATTTTTGTGCTAACTTTCTTTTCCGAGCCTTGGAGATATTCAGAAAGGCAAAGAGGAGACCACAGTTTAATGGATTATTAAACTTTTAAAGTCAGCAGCAATAGAGAAGTGAACAGTAATTCATCCTGTGTTTATTGTAATAACACTAAGAATAATCTGCTATACTAAGTAATATGGCAATCAAAAAGCAGCTCCACAGCAGTTGTTTATGTTTTGAAGAGTTACTCTACAGTATCAATGCTAATACTTCTCTAGAAGCAGCTAAAGAGCATCTTGGAATTTCATGAAATGCATTTCATTTCATTTTTAGATCTTTAACAACAGCTGTACCCCTAGTGATATAAAAGAATCTGCGTGAATACCTAGATCTACCAAGTTTTTTTCTTCAAGGTAACAGCTGTCACAAATCAGCAAGAGAAGCAGCAAGAATGTTGGAATAACCATTTAATGGTTACTTGTAGTCTCTGAAATCTAAGGATTCATTTCTGCAATCCTAGTCAGGAAACATTTCAATGGGGCTATCTGAATTAGCATAAATTTACAGAAGCAGCATTTTCAGGATAGAGGCATGAACATATCAGATAGTAAGAGCAGGAAATAGTAGTACAAATCAAGCAGGACTTCTGCAATAGCACTGAGACAAAGATTTGAATCAGGAAGGATGTTGGACATCTGAGGACAATTCCTCTCACTTTTGAGTTAAATTCTTGGGGTATCGCCTCGTTATCATAGCCTTCACTCTCTCCATTAAGTTCTTCCAGGAGCTTGTCCTAACTTGCCTTTAGCAAAGGTTTGACTAACCATTCTAAAGCAGTTCAAGATGTGTTTAAAAGTAGTGGTCTGCCTCCACACTACTGCTTTTGTCTTCTTCCCCCTGGCAGCATAGGATCACATTTTCACTTTGAAATGCCAAAAGTCAAAGAATGAAGAATATTTCCAATTCCACATTTCTAGAAGAGCTTCAAAATAACCTGGAATGCAACCAGAAATGAAAATTGCAGCCTGCTCCCAGATGGAGTAATTCTCATAAGGTAGAACATGAAGGTAGCATGAATCCCTAGCAGGAAAAGAATAGGATTTGCAGAAATACTTATGTATTTCAGAAGGACTTGTGTGAATCTAGGTCATCCACTTGCTCTCTGAAACTCCAGTGTTTATTAGAAAAAGAAAAAAAGGAAAAAATTGAAGTTGAAAAAGCTGATAGGAGATTCCTTATGTCTTTAAATCTGGGAGATGTCTAGACAAACACACCTTGTTTGTTGACTTAGAATTCTACCTTGAAGTGTTGGTCTTCTGACAAATGAACAGTATGTCAGTCTCTGATGTGCTTGTAATAGTTGAACAGTACTATTCAATTCTGACAGTGCATATTACAGGACAGGTTATCAGTCCTGTTCTGAGCCTGGTCAAATTTAAGATGTAATTTACAAACTAAAGTGTTTCATTAGTTCATAACATCTAGGAAGTCAAAGAGAAATCCATATTCCTTGCTTGTTAGTAAGCATGTGTTCATTATAAGCAGGAAAACACACAGGATAACATAAGAAAATTCTAAAGTATTTGGTTAGAGGGCCCAAATGTGGCATAAAATTTTCCACAAAGTTTAAGTTACAGAAAAGCAGTTGGATTTACCACTAATCAAAAAAAAAAAAAAAAAAAAAAAAAGTATTTGTAAGAAACATTAGTTACAGTTTCAAGTCAAAAAACAGTAATGTGGACACCTAGCAATAGTTCAGTATACTCACACAATTCGTGAATCATAACACTGAAATAATGATTCATTATGGAAGGCAAAAGAGCAAAATCAGCTTTAACCCTGCATAAGTCAGAAATCCATATTTTCTCCTACAGTAACATACCGGAGAGTAGTTTTAATAGTTCTTAAAAAAAAAAATTCAAGCTATGTAGAAACACACTTACATATTGCCCCATAATTAGAGATCTATTTCAGAAGAGCATAATGTTCATTCATCAAGAATGTACACACATATATGACTACAGCTGTAAACATTGTGGGTGGATTTATAAGGAAGAAATTACACTGCATTTGTGATGCTGTGAAAGTGACATCTCACTCACTGAGGCAGAGGACTGAAGGACACACACAAGTGGTAGGAGAAAGCACACATAAGTTTCCAAGCACTTTCTTGGAATCACTTTGAAAGGTGTGATGGTAATTCAGTATTAAGCTATGTTTTTGTTGGTGTTATGCTAGAGTAAATGCAGTAACATGTTTAGTGTAGTTAAGATGAGAACAGTTGACATGATGTGTTAGATTTCTTTTTAAATGTATGGGAAGGAGGACAAAGACACATTAAATGGTGCTGCAAGTCTTCAGCATAGGTAAGGCAAGATCTTAATAGAAAGGAACATGCATGTAAGGTAACAGCTCTGCAAAGGAGCAAAACACCCATGAAGTGGGAATTTGTTACCAGCAGTTAAGGTTTCAAGAGTCAACAACTGAAGGTCTTACTGAGGTACACTGTACATGAGATTGAGGTTTCAGTGAATTAATTGAAGCCTTTCAGATGTTTTCATTTAGAGATCTTTCATAATATTTAGAAGTGATAAGGAAAAAGCTTTATATCATCTTTATGGAAAGAAGTGTACTTTCAGGACAAGGATTTAGTATGATGAAGATTTTTCATGTTTGTCATGGAATTTGTGTTTGACATTTTTCTTGTAATTAGGTATGTACATACTATTTAAATTTAAGAGATCTAAGCATCTTGTAGTCAGAGGAGTGGGTTTGATGACGTAGAAAACCTGTGGTCTGCATGCTATATTACAACAAATTCAATGAGACACTTGTACAAGACTATATGAATGAAATAAGCAATTTTGAAAGGTGCTATTCAAAAACTAAGTCCTGCCAGATGAGGAGAAAAGCATAAGAAACAGTGAAGTACTGTTATTTATAGGAGTACATGGACAGGAAGGTTCCCTCTCCCCACCCCCCCACCCACCCCCACCCCCCCCCCAAAAAAAAATTGCTTCCAAAAGAAACAGAAATCATGATTTTTGTGTTTTTCTGTGTAAAAGCTTTGAAATGCATTAACACTTATATAGAATGTGCTGTACTTAAAAGCAAATAAAGAATGGATACCCACTTCTACAGGTAGAAAAGTATTAAATAGAATGAATGAGAAAGGAACAGTCTGTGAAACAGGAAAGCACTAGAAAGTTTACTGTAGGACAGTTGCAGGGTGCTGTCTTTACCAGTATGCATGATATGAAAAGTTTCATTTTTGACAAAAATAAGGGGAAGAAAATCATGCAACATGAATTGAGCTTCTGACAGGATTCATAATGAGAAGTGTTGAAAGTTAATCTAAGCTAATCATAACATTAGAATTGAAGTTAGCAGGGATTTAGTCTCATATCGATTATTGTTTGGAACAACAAGTTTTAAGTATAGCGGCAGTATCTTAAGCTTGGAAGATGCTTGCACTCCTGTGTGGGGGAAGGGAGAGTCAACATGATGCAACTTTAATCTCCAGCTTTAATGCTGTAAATACAGCTGTTTCCTGAACCATAAAAATCAATATAAAGCAGACAAAACATAGACTTGCATGTGGGTGTGAAAGAGCAGAATTTAAGTTGGTTTTCCTTTGTTTGCAAGAGCAACTGTATAGGGTTTTTTGTAGGCAACATGCACAAATGTCACCAATTTCAAGAAAAGGTGCAGTAATATGAAGACATTGAGATGTTATTTCAGAGTAATTGGTAGGATTGTTAATGCAACTTTCAGTTTTTATTTAACAGCTTAATGATTAAGGTAGTTTGTAGGCTACATCTTCAACACAAGTAACATCTTCCACGAAGTTTTCATACATTTAAGATTCTGATATCCTGTTTATAAGAGTTTTCTGGAAGCACAGTGCTTCCAGACAATAAAGAATAGAATTTTAGTCAAAACATATGCATGCAAAGGATAGAAATGTATGCACAGAAAAGTTAGGAAGTTGCACACACATCAATAAACTTAGAATGAGACTTAATTTGGAGAAGTCTCAATTTTAACTGGAGAAGTGCAATCCAATACATGTATTCCAGTGTGAAGAAACTGCTCAAGATTTATAAGAGTATTTTGCATAAAACTGTCTGGTTATATTTTCATACTCAGTTAAATAACAACGTAACAAAGGAGTTAGTGCATTCTTAAATGTAACAGCACAAATAGATATTTGTATGTTACTGTAGTCAGCTGAATTTGGAGGAGTTGTAGCTTTGGGTCTATACAATAGAGTATATGTAGGAAGGTAGTTTGAACCCTCTAATCAGAAAATGCATGAGAAGGAAGATAGATATTGGGTTTGCTTGCAAAATTCTACTGAAGGCATATTTTGTATCAAACATACATGTTCCTTATGTTTTAAGTGCTATTATGTAAATACCTGTCTAGAGAGTTTTTTAAAAAAAATCTAAGCTTATTTTAAAGTAGCTTAGGGAAGCCGTATGTTTAAGAAATATTTAAGGATCAGAAGTAAAACGGGAAGTGAAATTGCTGGTGAGTATATTATGATAACGAAAAGGTAAGCAATATTACAAAGCTTGCAGCACCAAAGGGGTAGGTTGTAGGGATGGAAGATATGAGGTACTAACCAACCCCAAAAAACAAATAACTCCCAATGCTTCCTAGAATGGCAAAAGGTATTAAAAAAAAAAAACACCATACACACAACAGTGACCACTTTTTTCTAAGATTTTCATTCATTAAAACTGAGGACTAGTTCCAAACATACCTTCCATCTTGCTCAAAGTATTTCCTAATACCTATGTGAAACAGGTTGCATTACCAAAGACAACTATAACAACTGATTACTTTTATTCCATAAAACTTGGGGGGGGGGGGGGAGGGAGGAGTGAGGACATTCCTTTTGAGAACACTTTCCATCTTGTCCAGAGAGCCAATAATAATTCCCAATGCCTGCAACAGCAGTCTCTCTTAAAAAAAAGTATAAGACTGACCACTCCCACCCAACATGATTTCCATTTAGTAGAATTGAGTACTCCTGCTCAGAACACATTCCATCTTTTCCAAGAAGTATTTCCCAATAGTTGTGAGAAGGACAATCTATTCAATGTGATTATAACAACCTTACTGTTTGATGACTTTCACTTTGTGAAATTGATTACCCCAACTGAGAATATTTTCTCAAATTTTTCCCCAAACAGTAACCAACTCCTAATACCTGTGACAGTTACAACCTCTTTCTTAATCAAGAAGCACAAGATTATAATCACTTTTATCCATAATTTCCATTCATTAGAATCAAAGTACATCAGCTGAGAACACATTCCATCTTCTGGAGAGTCAGTGATTGACATGCTGTTTAACAAACAATGTCCATGACAACTTCAGTTTTTCATGACATTTACTCCATAGAATGAAGCAAGTCTTCTGAAAAATGCATTCCATCTTCCCCAAAGGGTGATTAATTCCCAGTGTGACTATGGCCAAACCACTTAAAAAACCACAAACATGCAGACAAGGATGACCACTTCCCCATTTTTCATGCAACAGAACTGAGTACTCCTTCTGAGGACACGCTCCCTCCTTCTCAAAGGATCAATAGCTCCCAATACTTGTGACAACAACCACCTGTTTAATAAATGTATACAAGATGACTACAAACACTTGTTTCGGATTCTTTCCAAGAACACTTTTCTTCCTTCCCAGAAAGTTTCTGGGGGTTCTGGTGGAAGACAAGGTAACCACAAGCCAGCAGTTTGTCCTTGTATCCAGGAAGCCAATGATCTCCTGGGGTGCATTAGGAAGACTGTTGCCAGCAGGTCAAGGGAGGTGATCCTGCCCTTCTACTCAGCCCTGGGGAGGCCTCATCAAGTACTGTGTCCAGTTCTGGGCTCCTTGGGACAAGAGAGACATGGAGCTACTGGAGAGAGTCCAGCAAAGCGCTACAAAGATGATGAGAGGTCTAGAGGATCTCTCTTATGAAGAAAGGCTGTGATAGCTGGGCCTGTTTAGCCTGGAGAAGAGAGGACTGAGAGGGGATCTTATCAATATATACAACAAAAACTTTAAAGAGGAGGTGTCAAGAGGATGGGCCAGACTCTTCTCAGAATTCCCCAATACCTGGGACATTACCTGTTTTTCCATCAGCTATTACAATGCAAACATCAAAGCATTCTCCCTCTTCTTCAGAGATGAATTTCCATGACATTCGTATTTCATTACTTCGTGCTTAGTATGTACAAGGCCACGTAACATGGACACTTTCTACAGATTTGTTTTCTGTAGTCTTTGTCAGTGTAAACAGAAAACCATATAAAGCAATACTCAAAAGGTAATACCCTCTTCAAGCTAGATTTTCAGACTTTGAGTGAGACAGCTAAAAATGGAATCCGGACAAGTGCTTGGCAAGAAGTTTTAAAATTTTGCAACACTAACATGAACATCTATTTTCAAGGTCCCACATAAATTAAAAAGTGGAAAATATATTCCTAATAAGTTTTTTCCATTCTTGATCTTTTGGAATAATGGTTTTAGACTTGTGATGATCCTACCATAGACTGAACAATTTAAGTTTTCAACTATTCCTATAATGCAAGTGAGGCTGGAGAGTCAGAGATAGCAGCCCTCCTTTACAGGAGCTTTCTGCTGCACCTCTCTGCTTCAACAGGGATGGGCCTCCTGATTTATGTTCTTCCTCTTTATCAGCCTCTTTTGGTTGTTCCCTGTATTTATCCTCTTGGCCTGGCAAAATTGCATCTGAAGTAAGTTTAGAGACCTCCACAGCCTCTATGAGGAATCTACTCATGTTCTGTATCTTATACATATGAGGAAGTCTAACACCTTCATAAGGCTTTATTTGCTTCAGATATTCACTATTAAGTAACCTTGACGGAGGAGAAGCTATTTTAAGATAACGGCTATAGTCCTGTCAACCTCTACAGGTCATGCTAAGCTCCTGTTAAACACAAGTTAGACAAGTTAAATAAAACCTCAGCTTGAAAAGCTACATCCTTCAACTATGATGCCAGAGCAGGCATTTCTGGAAAAGAAACACATAGCAAGGAAGATTTAGCCAAAGATGGCTATTCTCACACTCTTCAGAGTAATAAAACAATATATGTATTAAAACTTGCATCAGTTTTATTTGTTTACAAGTCAATGGAAGCTTTAGGATTTTAAGCATTAAGTAACTGAAGCAGCATGGGGTGCAAACAGACAAGAAGGTGAGAGAACAACAAGCATGGGAAAGCTAGCCTTATAATCAGCTACTATAAGCCCTTATTTTTTCCCCAGAGCTAGAAGACAGACTCAGGGTTGTCACAACAGTGCTGGATTCTAAACATGTAATACTGAGTGGCATGGCTGCAAATTCCTTATGCTACAAAAACTTCATGGCACTTCAGTATACATTTTGCCCCTCCTCATCCCCTGAAAAAATTTACATGTGTATATGAACAGACATTTTCATACACATCCCTCACCTCACCCTGCAGTCAGCTTCCAAAACATGCTCTCCAAACCAGTGAAAGAAAAGCTGAACACAGATAGCACTAAAGTATCTACTCAAAAAAACCTCTCCATCAGATTGTCATTAATGGAGACTTAAGTGCTTGATGGAGCTGCAGTAGAGAGGTTTAGATAAAACCTGCAGCAAAACAAGTTTTCTCACTCCCCTTAACTGAAGCTGTGTCACTTATAACTGCATTAATTAGAGTTCAGACAAGTATTTCTGACACACAGGAAGACTGTTCTGGAAAGAACAACTTGCAAGGAGCAGATTTATGAGAAAAGCTACAGGAAATTAACAGCTCTGTGTATTGGAGATATTTATCTCTAAGTAATTACCACTAGCTACATGTGTCTTTCAAATCCATCAAAGTACACACCACAAAACATGAACCTTCCCCACCATCTACCTCTGCTGTTGAGGGTTCTGCAAGGCTTCCTAACACATACATAATAACTAATTTTGTTCATGTAACATGTCTAGTATGTCTATAAAATAAACTATCATTACCTCTGCTGTGACAACAGAACTCCACTCAGGCATTTGATCTGCAATCAGCTTCTGAAATAACAGGAAGAGGAAAAATAACTTCTTAAGTGTGTTTATGGGCCATTAGTTCTCAGGTATTCCATATTTTATTTCAAATCACTATATGATTTGCAGCAGAAGGGAGATGAAAGGAGTAGATACTGACATTGCTCCTTAGAGATCAAGATCTTGTCATAAAGACAAGAGTGTACAGCAGAGCTAGGAAATAGACAGCAGTCCATCACATAAGATGACATTTTATCATTTGCAAAGCAGCATGTAGTACAGTGGGTCTTGAGTATCAATAACCTGCTACTTTGATATCAAAAATAAAGCTCTTCAGTCAGAAGTTTCCTCACAGGCTAACTTTGTTTCTTACCTCATTAAGTTAGCTCACACACAGAGCTCCATGACCACAGTCAGTAACTTTAAATACAAACTTCTCACATACACTATTAAAAGAAACTGTTGTCTGTATCTTATTAAAATTAGATAAGACCATTGAGAAGGTGATGAGAAAAATAAATATCGGTAACAAATATATCTTGGCATTTTTCCCCACATTTCTTTTCCTAGTCATTTTGCCAAAACCCTAGACTCTATGAGTTTAACCTTTGCTTTAAATCAAGTCTCCCTCTACTGTTGGTCTGAAGCAGAGATGCCGCTTGCAACTTAAAGCACTTATTTTTCATTAGAAGAACAACATAGAGAGAAAGATCACTAACAGAGTCCCTCATTCCAAAGTACATTCTGAATTAAGTTAAGTGGCACACGAGGTGTATTTTTTTCCCCACAAAATAAGTACTTGCTTTGTGCTCTGCTCTTTCAAAGGAGACATCTCCCACGGCCTCCCCCTCTGTGCTTCTTCAGATTATCCTTATTAATGAAGGAGGCTTATCAACTTCTCAAATTTAAGAGAACTAAGATGAGAGCTTTTTGTCTTTTTATTTTCAAGAAACCTACCCTTATAGGAGTCAAGGAATCAAAGTGGAAGTCTCAGCTGTATCAGACTAGTTTGTTAAAAGAGAAGCCAGCATAACTTAGCTATATTCAGCATAACCAACACACTATCCAAGCACTTGTACAAATATCAGTTTCAGCATTTCTGCAGCCTCCCGTGGCTCAGAGCCACAGAGGCCTGAAGGCCATAAGAGATTACAAGCACCAGTAGAAGATGGAGCACATCTGTAAGACCTGTCTTACAGCTTACCAAGATGAAATCAAGAAAAAAGCAGCACTAACACTTTGGCTGCTGCCAGGCATCACCAACAGTAAAGTTAGTTGCTGGCCAAGAACCAGGAAGCAGAGAGGTGACCTGTCTGTTCCCAGTATCAAGCTTAATACAGCTGAAAGTTAGCATCTGTTTTTAAGCTATTTTCCAAGTGTTTTATCTGCCTTATGAACCTTTCAGCATCCTTTTCCCCTCACATATGCTAGGTGTAATGTGCAAGTACTGGCTGTATATTTCTCTACACTGTAAGTATTTCTGACTTTTGTTTTATAAAAACATACCAGAAGTTTTTCTGCATAGTTTTCCAGAAACTTTCTGCTATAGTATTTCAGGACAGATGTCCTACAAGCTGCTTCTATAAAGTGTCACCCATGGGCTAATTAGTCAAAGATTCTAAAACAGAAAAATTAAGAGTTCATCCTCATATTGAGCAAACTGGAGAGAGGAACAACATTCATATCTGAGAAATTTGGTTTTAAGACTTTTCTTCCACTATCTATACAGAATCTAAGAAAACCCCCATCCTTAAATTCCTAATATACTAATTCACATACATATGCGACTTAGAATCATAGACCGGTAAGGCTGGAAGGGACCTCTGGAGATCATCTAGTCCAACTCTCAGCATAGCCCATACAGGAACTGAGCCCACGACCTAGGTAGGCATTAGCAGTACTATGCTCTAACCAGCTGAGCTAACTTATCCTTTGCAAAAGCAATAACAAACTCTCCAGCTGCCAATCCTCTGCATATAAAATTTATACAAAAACCTCATAAAAAGTACAAGTTATTCACCCACAGAAAACTGATAAACTACTTGCATGGCTGCTTTCATAACTACACAGTATGTTTTCAAAAACAGTTGTATTTTTCCATCTGAGGAATTTAAGTATAGGCTCAAAAATATGGACTTATTCCAGTTAAAAGGGAGAAACTGCAATGAAGTTGAGTCTATTCAATGTAATTCTCTTTATTGGCAAGCACAAAGTCTGGCTTTCTGAGCACAGTAAAACACCAAAGATAACTTGTGCATCTGCTTTTTTATATATCTTTTAATCAAACCTCACTGAGAAGCAGTTTCCCCTATCTTCCCCAAGGGTCTCAGATAAGTGCTTCAGGTTGCTTTGCAAATTCCTTTTCCTCATGTCCCAGTGGTCTACAGACATCCATCTAGGTTTGGTAAGGAGGTAAGGAGAAAAGTTCTTACAAATGGAAGGAGGGAGGCTTCAAATCTCTCTCTTGAAATATCCTTGCATATCTGAAACAGATATGAGACTAAAATTAAGTTTCCAGTGGAAAACAAGCAAGGCAAAATTCATGATAAACATCCTGGGAATTCCCACAACTCAAAATAGCACAGTATCAAGTCACTTTTCCTAAGGAAAAAGTTCATGCTTACAACTTGGTTCTGTAAGTATACTGCATGCATCTTCTTTTTCAAGGTGTCTGGACCATGTAATAAAGAGGTTAGGCTATTAAAAAGTGTTTCAATTCTAACACCATGTCAGAAATGCAATAGAATATTTTAAAACCAGCTCCAGGCATGTTCACAGAATAACCATTAGAAGTTTTAGTTAATCAATAGTCCAGTTTTCTGAGAAAATATTAGCTCATGCTCTGGTCACCTATTTTTTCCATCTTCTCTACTTAAAGTAGGAACATAACTATTTAGAATAACTGTTCTGCTACCTATTTCTTGGTACTACCAAATAGGCACCAAGTGGTCTGAAATTCCACAGCATTTGCTGAAACACAGACACCAACACCATGCTGTGCTGCATTTTCCAACGCATGGAGAAATTCATAGTTCTGAGCTTGGCCTTCAACACACCAAGAAAAAAAAAAAAAAAACACTACACGCTTCTGGGTCTCTTTTTTTCTGGGAATGGGTCTCTTTTGCCAAGATCATTCCAGGTCTCTGGAGCCTGAGCTCACCTGGCCCTGTTGTGGAATTAAACTGAACCACTATCTCACAGCAGGTGAGGAAAATGCCTTCTCTGCTGGAAGCCTGGGAATGTGGCGCACACTCCCAGGAGGGCTCACAGCACCCACCCAGGTCAAAAAGACTACACCATGCTTCATTGCTTCACAGAAGAGCTGCTGTATCACTCAGGCTGGAGTTGTTCTTCACAGTGGGAAAATGGCATATTTAATATAACAACGTATACTCAAAGAGAAATCGAAGAGAAAACACCCCCCTCCGCACACACTGTAGTGTTATGGATATCTGTTTTAATTGACTGCTTAGTGGAAATGATTTAATGTCGTCCCTGCTGAGTCTTCAAACACTTTTTTCCCCCCCAAGGAATCATTTTAAAGACAGACAGGCAGTTTTTCCCTTACTGAAGTCATTGAAGAAAGCAAAAAGAGCAATATCTTGCAGTCCACAGGGAGCTTAAACACCAATCTGCTTTCTGTATAAACAGTCTCACAGAATGAGGTAAGAAAGACGAAAGTAACTGACTGATGAGGCCTTGTTCCTTACTCCCTCCTGGACATAAGGAACAGCCAAGCTGTGCACCTTATAGAAAGATTCAGAAAACATTTCTTCTTTAAAGGTTGACTTTGCTAGACAAGCAAAAGTCACAGATCTTCAGTCTCTTGTTGCTTAATTTTTAAATATTCCCTGAATAGCATACAAAGTAATTTCAGAAGCACATAATTTAACTTTCACTTCCTAAACTAACATGGGAAAGAGTGCATCAGAAAACAGTTTTGCTATTTCAGTGATATATGCTGCAAAGAAACATAAAACCAAAACACAATATGCCATATAATTTGAGTTCTGTACTATCAGAAAGGTTTTCAAATAGCTATCTCACTCAGCAGCTGGCAGGAGGTTTCCCATATCACATGCTAGTCAGCTTTAAGTGTTCACAGGAACAAAGCACTCTTGCTGGACAAGTATTGCTTAAGAAAGCTCAAAAAATAGGAACATGAGGTGTACGATTGACATTTGAAGCCCTGTACAGTTGGATTAATATATTCACATTAGTGTTAGGGCACACACTGATGTCCTGTAAAATCCTGTGGAATTACCTTGTATGTAGCAGCATGGTAAAACAGGGAGCCTGCTGTACTTGCTACTACCTATATCACACTGTATACCTCTTGGACCATGGACCTTTTCTCTTTGAACTACAGAGCCACTTAAAATAGTTTACATTTTCACCTTATTTCTGTAACTGAGAAAAAATACTAAACTTGCAAAACTGCAACTGGACATAGTGTTCAAAAATGATTCTAGTCAATGGATCTGAATTGACCCTCACTCACTACTGAACAGACATGAAGGCCTCATTTCTCCTTTCATTTTATTCATTTTTGTCTCTCCAAGACAACTTCGTTTGTTTCAGGAATTTTCTGGCAAAGGCTTTTGTTTTATACATATATTTTTTAAATAACCTAGGCTTTGCCTTTCCAACTCTGCTAGAATCAGGACCATGACATTCATTTGTCTGCAATTTCACCTATTTAATTTTTATAGAATGTAATTTATTATTTCAGTTTAAAGTTTATTATTTCAGATGTCCTGTGGTTCAGGACATCAGATATATCATCTATTCAAATCCCAGTCCACTCTGCTACTAGAAATCCATCATTGAATTTTCAGACTGCAGCAGCTTTGTATTTTTCAACATATTGGCAAAGTGTGAAGTACAAAAATCAGGGTATAATAGAAGCGCAACCAGTTTGGTACATGCAGAGCTTGTCCTAATGACTTCTACTGCTCCGTACCCACTATCCGACTATCAGAGCTCCAGTCCTCTGTCCAACATCTGCACAGATTATTCCTGCCAGAAATAAAAATAATTCTAAAAGGATTAGCATAGATAATCCTATTGCTAGACAACACAAAACACATGAGCAAACATGTAATGTCCATAAACCCCTCATGTATAGTCTCAGTCCAAGAACATTCCTCCGCAATTCTTTTGGCAAAGGGCAAAAAAGGTAGAGAAAGAAACCCACAGCACACATTGTTCTCTTTGGACATTGAGATGAAAGAGATCTGCAATAGAGATGTTCTATCCCATCCTCCTCCAACTGCGTGTTTCTGGCACATTCAAAATTACAACAGCCAAAGCAAGTTCAAATCAAAATGTTTCATCCCTAAAATATTCCTTCTTAATAAAGGCTTGTCCAGTAAAATGGGCCTGCTTCTGCAATCACTTATACATGTGATTAGTCTAATGAAAGTCAAGAAAGAAAGAATTCAGAGTCAACAGGCTCTTATTGTAGCCCAGTCTTACCAGCTGACTCATTGCACAGGAATAAGTCTTGGCTGAGCACTTGACCTCACAAATCTATCTTCTCTGAAGCAGCCCTACTTCCAAGGACTCATATTACAAACAAACTTTATCTTCCATTTATTTACTTTTCTAGATCAGAATATAAACACATATCCTTTCCTTCCCTCTTGATTTGCACTTTAATATTTTTATTCTGTGTGAGAAATAGGGCTTTTCTAAAATAAAGATTCATTTTTTTCATCTTTTAGGTAATAAAAAACAATACAGTAAGTCTAGTCTATATCTGTATCAGTTATACACAAACCTGCCAAGACTACTTTTCCTTTCACAGCAGGAGTGCCCTGTTCAAACTAATGTTCCCATCTTTCAGATCATTATAATTCTGTCCAATAGCTTGTAATCATGCCCTCACCCATATTTTAAATATCCTGCATACTAGCAGGAGGAGGAAAAAAAAAATCACAGCAAAATCCTTGGATTCCCTAGGCATTTACATCTCTCCTCAGTCCATGTAGCTATGTATTTCCACACACACATCTTGTTTTTTTCAAAGCTTTCTTTACAAGCATTCTTAGATCAAGAGTGAGCAACGGGAAGAGAGTATAAGATGCCTCTACCGCACTCTTGCAACTTTTACCTCAATGAGCAAGAAAATGACATTAAGGTACTAAATCATACTCTTTTTGTAAGGACAGACATGCTGATACTATGCTATCTTGAAGCATAAACAGATGCCAGCAAAACTTTTTGCTAGGAGGAGAACAGTTTGTGCAACAGCTTGGACTGTAGAGAAGTCTTTCAAGATAGTCTTTCACTCATTTGCTTTTTAAAGGAATGTACCACTAACACCAGGATAAACTTACCCTTGTTTTGCGATCTGGAATCCTAGCAGTAATAGAAGTACTTAAATCCTTTAACAAGTCCGTGCCAGGAAAACTGATAAGTAACATCTAATACCAAACTCTTTGCCTACATATATTATTTAGACACCTTCTGGAAGGACTACACACTACGTGCATTACACACCAATTTACCTTCACATCTAACCCCTAGAACAGAGCACCATGGCACAACAGTGCAGCAGGAACAGCTTCAGTCACCTACATCTACAACATAAAAATGCAGAGAGATCTAAAACTTCTCCCTAATATATAAGGTACATACATATAGTTGCCCTGAAGGTAATCGCACAGCACAATTTATCTGTTCTGCTCTAGAGCAGCAGTTTCACAGCTAGTTCACTGCTTCTCCACCAGTTTGTTCTTCCTTTCCTCTGTGCTCCCCAGGTTCCATACGCTGGCCATCTCCAGGATGTTGTCACCCATCTCTATATGGGAGTCATATGTCCAATTATTATTGCCACCTCTTGAAGCTTGGATTTGATAGTGTATTTTTTACATGAGGGCAAATCAGTGAGGGCAAGCGCTGCCAAAAAAAAGTTTCCAAAACAGTCAGAATTCCAGCCTAAGGCAGCCCTATTGGGAAACTGTGTCTGCAGACACCTGCCTCAATACTGGCTCCCACAGTACCCAGTAAGATAAAGGAAGATTAGTGCTCCTTCTCACACCACTTCATTTTCACATGCTAGTCTATACAGGGAACAAGGCACAAGTCTCAAAGTACTTTTCCTCCTGCTGACGGAACAGGTACAGTTTTTCTTAAATGGCTATTTTCTTAAGTAAATTAAGATTTAACTAGGCAGCACATACTTTACAAACTGTATTTACTTCAGCAGTCAGAGTCTCATTACTGAAGGGCAACAAATGACCTCAGTTCCCACTGAGAATACAGAGTAAGCCTTAATAGATTCATATATTCCGAGGTATATTTAAAAACTCTAGCCTGTAAAAGCCCCCATGGAATACTAAGAGGTGAACTATGCCATAATGTGCTTTCTACAGCAAACAAATCAAATTTCGGTTCTTCCACAGAAGAGATCACCAGATTTTGACCAGGGTGGCTATAACTAACACCCATTGCTGTACATTTCTGTCATCCCTTGAACACCGAGTTTTCCAAACAATTTCTCATTGACACTTATCTCAAAAATTTACCATATGAACAACATTAAAAGGAAAAAAAAATTTCTTTTGACAGTTTAGCAAACAAAAAAAAGAATCTGTTAAGTAGTTAAAGTACTTGTGTCTGACCTGCTGAGCCTAAACTTTTAGGTTGTCTGGTGCCTTACCAGCTTTAACTAGTCAGCAATTCAAGCTCAGAGAGAAAATGCTCTTGCAACAGTGAAAACCATGAATTCCATGGATTATAAAAACATGCTAAGAGTCAATAAAAAGGCCCCATCCAAGTCATTTTGAGAGCATTTAAGGCAGTACAACATTTATTACTGCCAAGCTACAGAATGAAAAGTTCCCAGACTCTAGCAATAGAGGCAGTAGTTCCTCAGTGTTTTACTTTGTGTTCAGTTAACTTGACTTCCTCATCCTCCCTCCCCTATTTTTGGCAATCTGCTCCTAGCACATTTTCCAGTTTGAAGTACCATTATCATAAATGAAAGAGAAAAGGACATTTAGATGACTTCCATTCCTAGTTTTATTTTTGGCTTTCTCAACCTTCTGGCAAGTTGTTTTACAATGAAAATTTCATTAAAATCTATATTAAATTCAGAATGGAAGACAGCAAGGAGGATACAATCCATTTTACAGACATTAATGACTACAGAGAAGATAATGGCACAACTAGCTCCTGTTTCAGAACAGTAAGGCAGTAAACTTTACATTACAAAACATCTTCCCTCTGTTAAGACAGCTCTGCCCCACATTAGTCATTTCTTAATGCATAAAATGAATCTGAAAGGATGCCAGTGATCCAAGGAGGCAGCAAACAATACTGTGAAAATAAGATCATAACATTAAAGAAATATTAGCACACAAAAATAAATTGCTTGTCACATGGTCTGACCCTCCACAAAAGATAAACCAGCTGAAGTGCATGCTGTTATTCCTAAACTGTTTCTACCTCCAGAGGATCTCTAGAGACTGACTTTAAAAATTAATAAAGGGAACATTTGTGACCGACCTATTACTATTGTATAGCTCTTCTGATGTTTCTTAACTCAGGACTTTCTACAGCCACTCAGCAGTTACCAATTGTCTTTTGTATTGCAAGAGCATGATGTGGAAAACTTTCTGCAAGTGTCCTTGAGGTCTGTTGCATTCCTCTCTAAATCAAAGCCTCACATGGTGCTTTTTCCCTTGCTGTTCTAGGGAAGGTCTGTAGTGAGCAGGACCAGAAAGCAATATGTGCATTCTAGGGCAACTTGGCCTGCCAAGCCATTGTCCCATATTGCAGGAGTGTGTTACACAGCAGAATACTTGCAGTGCAGTATAGGGCACTATCAAGTTATAATTACACAAAAAGTGCATACCCAGGGAAGAAATACAAGCTATGTCAATGCTGGTAAATTAAATAGGACACATCCTGTTCCCTGAGGACAAGTGGCTTAGAGCCGTTTGCATCTAAACACTTAGACTCTGTTCCCTCTTCAGTAGGTTAGCCTTGTCCATAGAGCATGGTTTATTAGTGTAGACAGAGCCCTAAAGGGCAGAACACAGTAGAGCACATATTGTAATGTGCACTACATATGTCAGTAAAAATGACATTCAAGGTCAGGGTTGCAGAGTGCAAGGACATTCCATTTCAAGCAAAGAACAGAATTTTTAAGTGGAAAATATTTTAATGGAAAAATCACATGCAAGAAAAAGCTGCAAATCCTTTAAGTGTTCTAATGGAATCCAGCAAAAAGCACTCTGATAAAATACTTAATCATTTATTGAAAGGACTGCACTTGATAGTCACTTTTTAAATGGCAAACTATTTTCAAGCCAATCAGATACAAGACCAATAGGAACCAGATTAGGCCCAGTGATCCTAGCTGAAGGAAGAAACCACATGTTATAAAATACTTCAACATAAAAAAGCAAGCTAAGGCTAAATAGAAAGGCTCCTCTAGCTAATTGGTCGAACAGCAACTAGTGTAATCCAGCAGTGATAAAAGGTTAAATGAGATACCTGTGAAGTACCTATGGCAAGGACTTCATTTTGACCAAAAGTTCCTATGCCAAGCAGCAAATTTAAGTCATATCTACATATGCTGCACATCCTGTTTGTATAAAGCAGTATTGCTAAGGGAGTAGCAAAGCAGAGACAGCTTCTTTGCCTGTTAATGGTACATTATCTATACTCTTGCAGAGAAGAGTCAGGTACACAAGTTTTCTAGAAATTCAAAGATATTTGCACTTCACACAGAAAAAAGATGCACAATAATTCCAGCAGAGTCTATAGATTTGTTAAATCTATTACTAGCATGCTACTTACCTAATTGATATAACAGCTCTCATTTGTAAGAATAGCGCAAAAATTAAACTGGAGCTTGTAATAGAATATATGGTTAAAGCTGATATCTATGGACCTTCCACCACCCTTGTTCTTTTAGGACTAGTTATTGGTCACAGATACCAGGCTAACCAGGCAACATAGAGCCTGAGCATGACACATCAAGCCCAGTGACATGACTAGTGCTAAGCAGAAGTTTAAAAATGGATCAATGAATTTTAAATGCTCCAAATTTCATTTAAAAGTGTTGAGGGAAGGAAACTTACCTTCCCAGGTGGAGCTTAGCAAAGTGATCAAGTCCAAAGAACAACATAACCTTATCAGAGATTATGCAACAGTAAACAAATCTTTGACAAAACCTTCCACAGCAACAGAAGCAAAAATTTAAAGACAAAAAAGCAGGTGGGAGCTAAAGTGAACAATGAATCAGTTAACAAAATGTCAATGACTTCATGAGCCATGGTCCTCAGACTCTGAAAGCCAAAAGAAAGAATAAGAGTTGAAGAAGCAATTTCATTTTGGAAGAGATCGTGTATTTGAAGTAATCAAGAATAGCCAAAGTATTCTGCACCCATAAGACCTGATGCTTTTATTTTGCTTTCCTATTCCCTAAAGGGTGAAACTTGTCAGAGTCTCAAAATAGAAGAAATTTTTCATGTTTTTGATAGAGGCTCCCTTCAGTTATCCCTACCCCAGAATGAAACAGTTGACCATATAAAGCTATGGTGTAATGACACCATCTAGTTCTTTCTCTCTGAATTAGTCTTCAGGAACTATTCTTCTTCAAAGTCACCAGTTCTCAGACACTGCATTTAGTGCATGCTGGCTCTCAGATAAACTTGTCAGTCCAGCTTAAAAAGAAAGTGTTCTTCAGCTGTGTGGGAGGAATTTTCCTCCCAGCTCTGTCTGATCTCCTGAAGGGTTTCCAAATACTTTTCTCAAATCCTACTCCTTATGACCTGGGCTTGTTACATAAGACAAAAATAAAACTTTCAGAACAGGTATCCTGATGCTTTAGATTTAAAAGCCATCACCACACCATCATTCATCAGCAGATTCATTCAAAAACCCGTTAAAAATGTTTGGTGGGGGGAAGACAGCAGCGTCAACCAGCAAGGAGACTAGGGAGATATGAAAGCGGTCTCAGTAGAGACTTCTCTTCATCTATGAACTCAGCTAGCTAGCAAAGCAAGTTAGTTATCTACTCCCCATTCCTCAGAGCATTCCCAGAACAGAATAGTTCCCATTCCCAAACTCTGAAGTTTTCCCAGGTCAAAGGTCCTCCTCAAGTTACGGCAGTTTTTCAGCCAAAAACTCCATCAATAAAAATAATTGTTGTGATTGTATGTGGTCAAGTTATCATGACTGGACTTTTAAGAGACTAGTCTGAAAACTAAGCTTAAATTGAGGTGACCCACTGTAAAACCTGTATAAGGCTCCTACAGAAGCCAGGATGAGTTTTATCTATGATGTCTAGAAGCATACAGAATTTGAAATAGAAATATTCTTCAAAAATGCATACAAAGTATGCTTAGATGTGTGAAAAGTGCAAGTACTTTTACTATGAAACTGACAGTATTTCATGGCACTCTAGATGACAACCTTCCTTTCCTGATAAGGACTTTAAAAAATACAAAGCAAATTCAAAAGGCTTCCCTGAATGTGATCTAATTTAACAGGAAGTGGCAAAACTGAACAAAAACAATTTGCTTCTCTTATGGGAGCAACACCTAAGATCTGATGCTTAAAGATATGCTTTAAGACAAACTGGTTGCTTCAGAAAAAATATTTTCATGCCAACCATACCATTTGATAAAAAATAAAAAGTTACCTAAATTAGGCAGTTGGAACAGATTGAATTCCCTACCAGAAATGCAGGAAAGATTTTGTCTGACAGCAGAAAAACCACAAAGTTTATCTTGGTCGTCTTCAGACACAGATTTGACCAATTAATAACAGTAAAATCATCTTATTTGGGTGACTTGTTATATGGTTATAGATATGTCAGCTTTTAAGTTACAACCTCAGACTTTCTAAATTAACACCTAAAGCCTCTACATATTAGTCCACAAGAATTACAATCATGAGCAATGGCAAAACCAATAGAAATAAGCAAGTGATAGGCTCTTACACTACTCAGAAAAGAGGAAATAAATAATCTGGAGTTACAGATACTTTAACTGTCATATGTAATGTGATAATGTAAGAGTACCTCAAAGGATCAAATTATACAACCATGCAAACCTGGGAGTAACATTTTGAAGGATAAGCTGCTGCTTCTCCTTAAGAGGCTGTAAAGTCTCCATACTGAAGCAATTAAGTTCTTACCAAGACACAAAACTGTTTTAAGACACAATAAGACAAATCCACTGTAGGCCAAGATGATCTAAGTAAATAGAAGCCAGCCACCTTTACTCAGGCTATCCACTTTTTAGAACCTACTGTTGAAGAGCTGCTCAATTAGGTATTTATTAGTGGTTATTCTTTCAGAAGCCTTAATGCAGTTGAACATTAAATAGGAAAATTTGATCTAATCAAAATAAGCAATAGCAGACAGCTCACGTTAACATTAGGGAAGCTAAACTATGTAGTACATCTTTAGACAGTCATCTTTCCATGTTGTCATGGATTGAAGGGCAAGCTACAAATCTGAAACCTATTTTCTATACTTTCTTGGAATTGCTACAATTATTGGGCCAAGCAGTTTTAGTAGCAATTTCTGAATTGTAGTTAATTACACAGTTGTAGCTATACATACAGATATACAAAACAGCTCAATAACACACCACATTCAAGAACTCTTCTTTCATCTTTCTAAATTAATGCAATAGCTCTTCTTCCCATATCTAGTTTCTAACCATTTCCAACTCTTTCATAATCAAGTCTGAAAGTCAAAAGCCAACTTTGACCACAATTCCTTGTTGCTCATTTTTACAATTTTTTCTCCCTTACTCCAAGTTCACACAGAAAGTGTCCTTAACATATCCTATCAATATTCAGGACTAGAATTTTTGTAACACTAGCAGTTTCTTGCAGGCTAGCTATTGCTTTAAAAAGCAATATTTTAAGAAATAATTTAGAAACTCCTCGAGTCAGAAGGAAGTTAAATCTCACATCCCTAGGCCACCATAGCTCAGAACATTTGAGAGTTGCAAACTTTGCAATATCTATCTCAGTAAGTTTGCTAGAAGAGCATCAAAAGCAAATGAATATTTTAGATCAAGCACTTGACTGCCCTATAGGTTTAATTAACCAAAAAAGTTTTAACTTAAACCTATTACTCAATTTTCCTAAGCCTTTTGCTATTCTTAACACCTCTTCTTCTGAATTAAGTTTTTAATGGAATAGTGGTGAAAAAAATGAAACTTGCTCTATATATAAGGAGAGTCTAGGTGTTCTCAGGCTCTTAGTTAGCCAGCCACACTTATATGTGCAGCATCAAAGCCAACTCTGAAGGAAAATACATTCAGACTCAAAGATGCTGGTGAAATAGATTAGTCACTTTAGTGGTCTTTCAGGTATCTTCAATGGAGAAAGCTCAGAAAATTGCTCACAACTGAACTGCTGACAGTGCAGCAGGAGCTCAGAAACATTCCTGTTGTAAAGTGTACTATCAGACAGAAACTCAAAGGAGAAAATCCATTACCTATTTCAGCTTCTCTTCTTGGTATCACTTGCATACACTAAGTTTTGACATGAAATGGAAAAAGTGTTCTGATGTCTAGAAGTTTTACTTCTTTGTACCTTACCTTTTAGGAATGTAAGGTCTCATTAATGTGTTGCTATAAACTTGGACAAAACATTAAGCTTATAAAAACATCACACACACTAAAGTGCTTACAAAAGGTGGCAAAGTAAGAAATTATCCTGAAATCCCAATGAAAACAGTTAGCTGAGAAGCAGGCGGAGGAATAAGAAAGAAAAAAAAGCACTATTTTACCCATAGCACATTAAGTAGCAGCAAGCCTGTGCTGGTTGCTCATGATTACTTTCTCCAGCAAAGACAAAATTCTCCTTGTTCAAGCAGCAGTCCTTTCCAAAGGAAGGAAATAACATAGCATTTTTTCTTAGCTTGTGCTTATTTGACTTGATTCTTGGTTAGAGGAGGACAGAGGAACAGGTCACCAGTGGATGCCATTTTAGCTATGGCAGTGGGCATTTGCTCTCTAAGATGATCAATATCAGCAACTCCCCTCTACCTGCATACAGCACAAGGAGAGTTGTAGGAGTTAACACAAACAAATGGAGAAATAACTGTTGGCAATGTGTACTGGACAGAGGAGCCTTGAAGACAGGTCAAAAAACTAGGCCCCTCTTATATTACTACCAGGCACTGCACACAACCTGTAGCCTGCTAGTGATGTCTCACACTGCTTTCCCCACATGCTAGGCTTGCCAATTCTCTACCCAATTAGTCATCCTCAGTTATCAAGTACATGAGTTGCATCAGTTTATCACATGGGTTTGCTTTACTTGGGGGCTGTTTTGAGAAAAGAGGTAGCAATGCAGTTTCAGACATTGTGTAAACCACCTTTTCTATCTCTTCCTATGAGGTCACCCAAAAAAATCCCATTTAGGATTAGGCATTCTTACTAATTCCTAGATAAGAGTCTGAGCATCAGAAATTAGATCCTAACAAGTGTTAGTGTGGGTCTAAGTGCCTAATTCCCCTTGATAATTACGTAACTCCTTTTTGAAGTTGAATATTTTAATGCATTTAAATAATGCTTGCAGGTAAGAGACTCAGAATTAGGTAACAGTTTGTGAACACACTTCCTACAAAAAAAAGAAAGGGGGGGGCCCATCATCCTAAATCTGATGACAAGTGTTATTAGTTGCACATAAGCAATACTATAAGCACACTTATAAGTGCTATTTTGGTCAAGAAAAATTGTTTGCCAATCCAAAGCCTATTAACCAGGCTGTTTTACCTCTACTAGCACTAATATATAACAGAAGATCAAGAGGGACAGAATTACAAATAGGATTAAGTAGTTTGCCCTGAACATGAGTCAAGAAGAGAAGCAGAGTTGTTACATGCCCTAGAAAGGCAATAAGCAGCATTTTCATATCAGTTCCACAGGACACATATACAAAGTCAAGAGGTTTTCTAGTTTCCGAAAGTATCCATGTCCTTGCATTAAACTGCATAGGCTATGTTATTTGCCTGTGGTCTATCTGAAGTATAACATGGGCTGGCTCAATCTGAATATAGCAGTCATTTTTCAAAGAATGGATGTTACAACCTTTATGCTTTCAAGATACAAGTTAATCCCTCTCTTACTGCAAAAAGGCAGGCATAAAAGCATCCAGTAACAAAATGGAATATTGTACTAAAACACCCCAAGTCTGTTGCTGTCTGATGTTTGCCTTTGGGTTAGGTTTAGGGCAACTTCCCCTTTACACAAGTCCACATTAGGAAGTCCTACAAGAACTATTAAGTACAAGATATCGATACAACCTTTGACTACTCAGAAAGCCCCTAAGCCAGACTGCTGAAAGCAATTGACAGTGGGAAAAGCCTCATGCCTGTCTGCTCTCATATTCTTTCCCTAAACATCAAGAACCAGACAATCTCCAATTCATTAAGTCAGGCTCACTGGAATGGAATAAAGACCTTTGACCCCATCTTCCCTCTCCATACTTCCTTGTTCTAATCTTTTATCCTACATGTTCAATAGATTAAGTCTTCAAGATGAAAATAGGGATGATCTCTCAAAATAATGTAGAAAGGAAGTCAATACACAAGCACAACACTAGAGTAATGCCCAAGCTCTGCCATTTATTTTCAGCATGATCAGACATGTCTTTTGAACCTTACCACTTTATGCTTTTCTCATCTGTAAGTTTAATATCTTCTTCCATAAGATAAGTTTACTGTAAGTATTGCTTTCTATCTGAAGAACTTAAATACAATGAAGTAATGATAACCATTTTTTCAGGCATTAAACAGATGAGCATTACAATTGCTCTCTGGTCCCTAGGGACCATCACTGTAGAATATGTATCATCTTTGAAAGTATCAGTCATTTATGTAAAACTGGCCTACACATTCAAGCAAGGTAGGCAAGTCATTTTTAAGGATGAATATGCCTTGGCAGTCAGCCAAGAAAATGAAAGTGTATTCAGAAGATGTGTTTTTTAAAAACAAATCACTCCCTTTCTCTTTCTGAATATGCATAGATGTCTGCACTAGCAGTCTTCAAACTTTGAGAGACTCTTTAAATGGAAAAAATATGTGAAATATTCCTCTTGGGCAGTTTAAGTTGCACACATTTCAACTGTTAGTCACACATTCCTCTAAGTACAGACTCCCAGTGGAGGAACCTCAGCTGTAGCCAAGCTAGAGAGAAGGTCTGAGATGTTGTTTTGTTTGCTAATAAAAAAAATATATAAATAATAAAAATCAGTTCCTAAGGAATGAGCTGAATTTGGTGTTTAGGTAAAGCACAGACTGTTTGCAGAGTAAATCCAGAAAATTGTTCCCTGTACTATGAAATGTTTTGAGAAAATCCTAGTCAAGCAGTTATGTAAATATTTGTCAGCATGCAAGTTGAAAATGGTTCCTAGATAATTCCATCTACATTAGCACGTTAACAGCTCATGACAATTTGCTACACATCCTGAGAACAATATCTAGCATCAGATCTGAGTTTCCAGACCAAAAGATACAGTGGATCCTGGTACCAGTACAATTCATCTGCAGCCACTGTTGGCTGTGACTGTCTACCCTGCATTTAACATCTGAAACCTGCCAATAACATCTGAAACATAGATGAGGACTGCTAGAGCAGCTATGCATCTAAAAATAACCAATACAAAAGCTTCTTTCTAGAGAAATATCCAGAAGGAAACAAGTAAGGCAAAATTCACAATAGCATCATGAGAATCCCACAACTCAAAATAGCACAGTATCAAGCCACACTTTTAAGAAAAGAGTTCATGCTTACAGCTTGGTTGTGTATGTACACTGGGTTGTCAAGCTGGAAACCCCTGTTTGAGTGTCCCTTCCTGCAAGCAGAGGAAAGGGAGACTTGCTTAATCTGATTTCAAGAGAAGGGATGGTCTAAAAAGTTTCTTCTATCCAAGTTTCTACCAACTTCCCTATCCAGGAAGATCTCCTGCTTAGCTCTCTCCTAGGGCACGCCACTGCACTAGCACAGACCTCTACAGTTAACCTCTCAAGTTCTTAAGAGTTCAACAAGATAAACAGATGGAAAGCTTTGGTAGACACTGAGGATCACTGGCAGTTTAAGAGGGGACACATCTCCATTCTTCCCCCAGGATACAAGAAGCAACACTCATCTGACAGGCCCATTAGAAGGAAGTCTTACTGAACAACAGGTCACAAGTTACATGTCAGACTGCTGTCATACTTCAATGATGATATCTAGTAAGCACTTATCAGTGAATCTCAACCTCAGCTGTTGCTACTTCTGACTGTTACTTATAGTCAAGACAAATTGTAGTAGATATCTACTAATTTTGTTCATATTAGATCTAAAAACTCATGTTTGTCTTAATCACTATTGCATATTTCCTCATTCATTGAGGTATTCTCCTGCACCTGAAGGAAAACAGCAGGCTCCTAGACAGCTTCCGGGCTGCTTCTGAGGAAGTTCAGGTTCATCTTTTCCATTGGCTTTTTCTTTTTATAAATGTATAAGCAATAATATTAAATTAGGTAAGCCATCTCCCTCCCCCCCATGTCTTTGCCATTCTGTTCCCCTGGAAGTGGGCAAAAAAAAGTCAATTTCTTTTGATAGAAAACAGCAGCCAGTTTTTCATCCAAGTCCTCACAATAAAATTCTGCATCAAACTTAAACTAATATCTGAAGTAATAACCATGAAAACTTACAAAAACTTTGCATAAGCTTACTGATATTCTCAGTAATATTATAGAATTTTCTAGAATTCAGCAAGCAGAAATATCAGTCCTTATGTTTACCTATAGTCCTTAGAGTTAATGAATTGTTACAGATAACATTGCAGATTACATGTTTTCAGATGGTGCAGTTCCGGCAAACTGGGTACCAGCCTCCTGATAACATGGGTTATTTAAAACATATCATGATTTCTACTAATTCAATGCTACATTTAGATTACCAAGAGCACAAAGCACTCAAGAGATGGATAGCTAAACCCTGGTCCTACATCAGCTATTAATGCATTAAGACAGGCTTTAGAAATAAAGCAAAATTTAAGTATTGCATGTGTCAGAAGTGTATTTTCCATTCCTCATACATATGTACTATTACACAATCCACCTCCTTATTCTGTTTTTAATGCTATTGAAATATAAGGCATCTGTTGAAATCAAACACCGGAAAGCCCAATCTTCCCCCATGAAAACCCAACTCTGCCCCATGAATTTAGACAACATGGAACACGTCTTATTTACATGAGCACACATTACATAGGATGGAAGAGAACATTGGCTTGGAGAGAAAGTATATTTCATTTTTAAAGCAAGGATCCTTTCCTCATTCAGGGTTTAAAAAAAAAAAAAATACATCCAATTACAAGTATCCTTGCTTTAGCAAGGATGGTGCAACTTCAGGAGATCCTCATAGTTATGGAGCTCAGATAGCTAGCCAGGTAGTGACTGTACCAATTATAGTCATCCTTTTGACTAAAAGTTCACAGCTCTTCACAATCTCCTTTTTAGTCTTAAACGTGACATTTCTGCCCCCTCCATCTTTTTCTGAGTTTATCCAATCAGTTTTCCTGCCTTTCTGCATACATTAACCCTCTGCACACTGAGGCATTCTTACTGCCTGCTATTTAGTTTTTGCACATGTGTGTCTTCTTTGCATAATAGTCAGCTCTGAAATCTGACTGCAAAGCAGCAAATGATCACATGGCTATGGTGCTAATCATTGGTGACAGGGACAGCAAAAGGAAATTGTTCTTTTGCTTGCTGTTCTGTGTTTTTCAGCAGCAGACTTGCTGTGTCTCCTCAAAAAAAAAAAAAAAAAAAAAAAAACAACACTACAGGGAGCTGAACCTGCAGCTTTCTCAACTATTGCCTTAGGGGAAAAATCAGCAAACCCTTACAGAGAGGCGATAAAGCCTTTCAGATGCATCTAACAGATTAGCTGAGTAGATGGAAATGAACTGCTGAATTACTAGCACAGTGTTAGGGGGGAGTTTATTAGTCTAGGAGGGACACTACAACAGATGTTAAGTCCAGCAATGAGGTTCACTCAATGCAGAGAAAAAGTGGCATTCAGACCATTAGCTCAAGTACATCCACTGCTGCAAAGGAGAGGGGATGCAGACCTCCAGAGAATGCTTGCCAAACCAGCCAAGTCAGAGCTGTCAGAAGAATTCAGGCATCTTCCATGGCAAAAAAAAATACCACATAATACTGGATGCAAGACAAGGAAAAAAAGAATCCACTTCCCAGCACATAAAGTACATAGAAGAGAAAAGGTTATGTAGCCTGGTAGAATAGATATTGCACTCAAAGAGGAGATTTTCGATATGATTTTAGATCTTGCTTGCTCAGGTCAAAGTTTACAATTTTTCACTGACAGAACACTAAAATAACAAAGAATGAATCCTTTTTCCTATGTGGAACAACACACTATTTTAGAAGAATTAGAATTTTAAAAGCATGTATGTTAATGTATAGTTTGACATTGTGCTATATCAAACATTTGGCAAATAGGCAAACTGATAATATAAGTCAAAATAGATATCGAATAGCACACAGAAGAACAGAACTTGACAATATAATGTATTTCTTATCAACAGGCAGCTTGGGGCACTGGGCCAGATCCTCTGCTAAGTTCCAGTAGTGTCGTAGCCAACTACTGCTCAGTGTCCTAGAAGTTCCAGGTCTCTGATGAATGAGAATAAATTAATTAAAAGCTGACAGTATTTTTTCATGGTTTGGTATTTGTATTGTAACAACACACAGAGGACTTCAAAACTGATGTACTGCAGCTGAGTAGTCACACAGAGTACATGCTGAGTGCCTCAGTGTCCCCAAACCAATGCATTAAAGCTAACACCTAAACCACAGCTCACATAAGCTGTTTTCCATCTCTCCATTAGTGTTTCCCATTTCGCTCTCTGAAGACACAGCTATACTTCCATATATAGTTTTCATGCCCTAAGCCACACAGCATGAGGCATTAAATGACCTATCCAACAGCAGTACAAAAAAAGGTTTAATTTCTAGGTCCGATGTAGTAGCCAAAAATCAAATCAACATCAGTTAAGGTTCCTGTCCTTATAGGGCTACATACTACCAGCATGATTCAAAGAGCTTTAGTATTCCCAATCCCTCCAGATTGCAGCAGGCCTCATGTCAGGCTCTCTTTGGCTATCAATGGTCTAATTGTACCCTATCTATGATAAGATTGCTGTGGTAAGACCTGGACTTCAAGTGAGTCTCAGGCTCTCATAGCAGCTCTACTCAGTTAGGATCAACATGATCGCACTTATGCATATATATATATATATATGTATGTATATATATAGCCTAAATCTAGAATAATTGTAGTGAAAGAGTCCAGGAATTAGAACCTTTAGCTCTGCACAAGAAATTCATAAATTTGCAAGCATCCCTATAGCAGTCAAAATTTCCCTATAAAGTATATTAACATTAAAAAATGCCTATGGGACCAAATGGCATTAAAATACAAATGTTTGAATATAAGTTATGTGCTCACTGGTTAAGATGTCCTGTACACAGTATTTGAGAGCTATTTATTTTGCTAAACTCTGTGCTTGAAAAGCATAGTCCTCTAACCTGCAGATCTCCATTTAAAAAATAAGTCTGTCAAAACATCACACAGAAAACCATTAAGCTGTCATATATCCTTTCAAGCAATCAATAGGAAAGGGTTAGGTCTGATAATCTTAAGTTATCCTGTAGATTTAATTAAAAATACACCTCAAAAAAAAAAGCTTAGAAAGACATGTTTACTGCCTGCAATAAATTCTCAAGCACTTTGAAGCAAGTGTTTGCCCACAGATGATACAATTTAGGGTTATCATAAACTCATTTCACAGAAGTCAAGATGTTCTGACCTTATTCTGGCTGGGTGAACATTGGATGAACTCCACCAGACAGAATTACAACTATACACTTTAACAAGCACACAGCATTAAAGTAAGACTATCTCCAGTGAAAACAAATGCAGGTTTCTGAGGAAGCCAAGAGATCTTTTTAGCTCTAAAAGCATTTTTAAAAATCTTAAAATAGAATGTACTTGCTTTTAAATAGACTTCATGTTTACACTTACAGTGCAAAAAGCCTCCTTGCCTACTTCAGCAGAGCACTTAACTTGGACTTGGGAGATTTAGATACTGTTCTCAAACTCAGACTCACTGTTGCTCTTCTAAATGATATCAAGGTAACTATTTCATCTCTCTGCCCCTTAGGTTCTCTATTTGTACAGCAAGTTTATATTTCCCTCATTTATGAAGTGGAGATAACACTACTAATAGAAGTGATATATCAAAAATTTTAAAATATTTTCATGTAAAAATAACTATGTTCTTTGTAAAAGCATTTGTCACATATGTAAGATTTGCTTTGCTTTAACTTAATACCAATTATGAAACAGCCACCTTCCTCAGATGCCAGACCACAGTGAAATGAGACTGTCCCCACTTGCCTTCAGCATTTCAATATATATTAATAAACAATCCACAAAGTTGTTTCCTTGTCAAGAAATTGCCAAAGTCCCCTTTTAGTTTACATTGCACTATGAGTTTGTTTAACCTTCTGTTTTCCAGAGCCTTGTAACTGTGATCCCCTTAATATTAATGTGGGCAACTATCTCCCAAGACAGACTTCACATGTACCTAATTGTTTTCCATACATGAATAACCAGAACACATGCATTCCAAATAATACCAAGAGAGAAGCTTATCACTGAATAGGCACGCTGAAGAAGGTCCCTTCACAGTAGTAAAGCCTACACACAGTAATAACCTGCGAGAATCAAGTCTTCAAAGCAACGAGCTCTTTCTGAAAGGCTCTGATTTCCTTTTCCAAACCAGGGGTCCATTCATATCCACCAGTCTTGAAAAAGTGCCTGCAGAGCACAAGTTTAAAAGGCTACTGTAAGCATCAAGGTTCTCCTAATAACACAAATAGCAGAGGACAATTACCATAAAACTTATGCATCATATTTGATGATCACACACCCCAATGGTGACATATCACAGCACTGGGTCCAGGCAGCAACAGAGCCTATCAGTGCTCCAGGGATCAACTGGCCAAGGCAAGGTCCAAGGTTGATCCATGACTTCCAGACAACAGTGACACTGGAAGAGGACTGGACACCAGCATCACTACAGCGTCACCCGGGCAGCAGCCAACAGCCCCAGGCTGAGCTGAAACAGGGTCCTGAGCCAGGTGTGGGGAAGGTTCCAGGTGAGGCTAGTCATTGACATCAATATAATTGACTGCAAATAAGTTTCAGCTGGTCATTAAGACAGAAGGCAGATGCAGCTGTTATACCTGGAAAAAATCCAAAGCAAGTCCAAAGATACTTAGAATAGAGGCAAAAATTGCTTCAAGGAATTTAAGAACCAGTATCAATGTTGTGACACTTCCAGTTAGCACTAGGGAGGAAAAAAAAAAAACTAACAGTGAACACACACAAAATTGAACAATGTGACTAAACTAGTTCAGAATCTGTTGCACAGTTTGTGACCTTATGAGAAGGTAAGGGATGCTTAAAATATGAGCCTTGTTAAGCATCCACTTCAGGAGTATACACTTAATATTAATTCCCTTAAGGTAAACAAGCTCTTACAGATAGAGGAAAAGTTTGCATATTAGTATTATTGAGCAAGAACACAACCAACAACTGGCTCTGTATTTAAACTGAAGCTAGGTACAAATGCCAATTTTAAATCACTTTCTAAATAAATCAGAGACCAATTATTTGCCCTTCATTATTAATAAAAACAGTCAAAATGTAAGCTTGGCAAAACAACACATTTCAAGAAAACTAACACAATTCCACAGGACAGACCTAGTCCACCAAACATGCTGGATATTTTAGCATTTCTCCTTCAAGAGGATTGTAAGAAAAATGAGAATATTATTAAAGGCTCCCACATGAAATATTTTAACTCTACATGCTTACACAAAGTCCACTTGAGATCAGAAAGAAAACTTCAGTTAAAATGATTAAGCAAGCTCTACATCAGCTTGATCAGAAATCTTTTTCATCCTTAAGGTCAGCCACACTACAGAATAACCCATAAGCACATACTGCTGAGATCTCTATAATTCCAGGGGAATTGTAAGAAAGATGGAGAGTGAGGAGGCCTGGCCTATTTCTCACATGAAACTTCTTATTGCCACTGCTCATGTTTTCAGTGACATAAATAAAACTACTGGCATTCTTACTGTAAGTAGAAATATTAATGGTTGACACACACTGGCATCTAATGTGTCCCAGTGTCAGGCAATATGGGAGAGGTCACAGCAGAGAGCAAAGAATAGTCAGTCACTGACCAGCAGCACCCAGAGACTCTCACCATCTTCTAATGAGTTACCTTCTTGCAGAGACAGCAAGGAGTGAACAAGTTACCCTACATTTATCTACCTAGTGTGCAAAGACGATGGACCTAAGGGCTGCCTTCTTTCTTCATCTGCTAGCACTATTCTGTGAGGATCCCCACAAAAACTCTAAAGGAGCAACTCAGCAATTAACACAGTGGGAAGGAGCAATCAGCCCACAACAGGGTTATGTAACAGAACATTTGCCTGCAGAGATATACTGCAATTGGTAATAGAAAGCTTTGGAAAGTCTTGAAAGCCTTCCAATCCTTCACAAGACTGATTGCAGGCAGCTCCTGGCAAGAGATCTCCACAACACCATACAGCACCTGAGCTGGCTGATTAGAGCATGACAAGGAACAAGCATGAGATGTATTAGCTTTTGACACATTAGCTTTGAAGAATTATCAAGAGACTCCTATTGTCTTTAAGTAACCTCATTCAAACTCGAGTTCCTGTGACCTCTTTTCATCCACAGTAACATTAAGGAATCCAGCCAGACATGCATTTTATCCTCAAGTCTTCATTGAAAAGCATCAGATTTTGAACAGTTTCCTTCCCTTCCCTCCCCCCAAATAGTCTTTTAAAATAAGCCTCATTGGGATCCTTGTAGTTATTTTATTAGTACAAATATAGATATGCTGGAAGTTACCTTTATCCAAAAGTTTCTAACACTAGAACAACAGTGACAAGAAACTCACTTTCTTTTATCTCACATAACTACATGCTTTAGGGAATAGAAAAGATCCTTTTTAAGCTGATTTAAAAAAGGAATAAGTCATATTTGAAATAGAGGAAAAAGGGTTGTGTTTCTTAAAGTCAGCTTTATTGATTAGAATTCTAAGTATATTATAAAGCTGAAAGCCGTATTTACCAACTACTATACATTTGCTGACTCTGCAGGTCACTTTAGACAGCATGGATTATATTTTCCACCTTAGAGGGGCCCATTTTTAAGGTCACTGAAACTATTTTTGTTGAACTTCAATATTGTATCTCCACATGTGAAATCCTAGATATTACAATATCAATTCACAAAAAAAAAAAAAAAAAAAAAAAAAAGATTTATTTTATTTCAGCTTGACTACATTTTGTTCACTGAAATTTATATGTTTTGCTTCAATGCCCTTACTGGGGCTATTCAGCCAGAGAAAAAGCTCTAAATGAATTTTGGAAATGTCCACTTGCAGTATCAAACACAGGTTCTCTCAAGTGCATTTTTATCAGCATTTTTTCTGTGCCAGGACAGAAGTTGAAGAGCAGAGCTGTTTCATGAGTCCCTTCCAAACTCAGCTCCCTACAGTGCAGGGTTGGTAATGGAAAATTGTCTGGCTTAGTAGCTGCCAACTATCAGGCTCCATAAAAGCCTTTATAGAGTGCACAAGCTCAGGTGCTGACAGCATTAGCCCAACTTAGCTAGCTCATAGAAAAATAGCAGAGAACAAACAACATCAGCAATCCTTCTAAAAAAGCAACAGTCTGAGTTCCTTTCCTTGCTCTTATCTCTGCCATATCCAAGCTTCTCAGAAGCCTTCAGTCCTTTTTCTCAAAATATCTCTAACAGGAAGATATGCTATTGTAGCTCTATAACAATAAGCCACAAAAAATAGATTTTAAACACCAAATAAGTTTCTTAATTATCCACAGAAAATCCACAGGAGTGCAGGGGACAGTTTAGCTAACAAGGTCCATACCTAAAGCAGAATTAAAAAATAAATAAATTAAAAAATTAAAAAAAAAAGTTACTCTTACCTGAGGAACTCAGCACTACCTCACCCTGGATTTGAAGAGGGACAAAAAAGAGGCACAGAGCACTGGACTCAGCACCTGAATATCCCTCTGTACACAGCTTTTACAGGGCAGGTGCTCAAAAAGACCCACCCAGTCAAAACTTCTTCATAATAGTACCAGGCAATACCTCTCAGTTAAATCCAATTTAAATGAGATCATCTCCAGGTGTAAGGGCCCTGATGACACCCATGGGCTGTAATTACCATGATCAGCCTCAGCTGGGACCTCTACCCATGCACTAAATGGTGCGGGGCTCCTGCTTAGCTCAGGCTCAGCACCCTTGAGCAGTACTGTAGGTATATTTATTTTAGGCCTTATCTACTGGATGGACTTTGAACCCACCCTTCCTCCAGTCTCATCTCCTGCTACTTCTAGCTGGATACCCTGAACTTGCTTCATCTCTTCACTTTGTCCTGGGTTGTCAATGAACCCTTTTATCAGCACCTGCTTCTGTCCACCCTGCTCAGACCCTAAGGGGCTGCATCCAGGTCTGTGAGGTCCCTGCTGTGCTAGGGTTTCCTTCAGTTCTTGACTTGTCCCCTCTCATGTCTCATGGAGCAGCATTGTTCTCACTCTGGCACTATGTTTAGAAAAATGTACATATGCTCAAATTGTGTATTGCCAGGGTGGAGAACCCAGTGCTTCTTTAGGGAAGCTTTTAGAGGATGAACTTAAGAAAAAAAAACAGACTCAAGTTCTAACTATTAAAACTCAATCTTTTTAATCAACTAAACTGAAGTATCATTATCAGTGTCACTGTTCTGTGTGAGTGCTTATTGACAGATCAGATCAATCCTAATGTTCTCTTCAGAGAGCTACGCAGAGTAACTTTTTGAGTCCTTTTAATAATTCTGCTTAGACCTTCACAAGAGGAGCTGTCTTGCAGTTCAGAAGTAGAGATATATGTTCTTCCCGGGAGGAAGCAAAGAAAGATTACAAACTTTGCCATGCAGAAAGATTTCAGCAAAATTATGCTCAGGTTTTCCTCCATTATCAGCTGCACTCTAGTGGGCTGGTAAAAATCACCCTTGAGCAGGTACCATCAGGATTTTTCTTCTCAGCTCCAGAGTGTAAATTATTAAAGAAAGGGGCTGTATATGGGCTTAAAAGCATTAAAGTTGTTCCAGTCACATGATCTGGACAGCACTACACATCCCTCACCTCTTTCCCTCTGCCTTGGTCAGGGTTGCACCTGCATCTTCCCTGTACAAAGGTTTTCCAGGACCCAAGATGTTCTATATCACTGCCTGATGCATCAATATACTGACAAATGGCAGGAATCTGGCTGTTTGGCCTGAAGTCACGTTGGCTTCAAAGATCGCTCTGCTTCAGAAAATTCTTGACACACCAATTTACTATCTAATTATGTTCCTGCTCTCTTTAGAGATAATATAGTCACATTAAATGCTCATTAATGTTAAAATTGAGAAAAAAGTTAAACCGTCATCCTACATTTCTTTCTGTTTCTTAAATAGCTTAGGCCCTAAACAGTTCAATTTTTATTTCATATGTCAATGAATCACCTTTGGTTGAGTAGTAAGGAGAATTGAAAAATAGTTCTGACAAAGCTTATTAAACAGATGGGTTTGCCCTTGGGAGATAAATCATAAAAATGCTTACCTTATGAAAAGTACCCTTTTTTGAGAGGGGTTCAGGGAAATTATAGCACTGGGAAATAATTAGTGATCATGCATGAGCCCATTGGTTCAAAAGAACTGAATCACTCACAGGTATCATAAACTTGATTTCTCTGCACCTCTCATGTGGAGGCTGGTCACTTTGTTCATCCCTGGCCAAACACATACAGCACATGCATTTCTTTGCCAGAAGATGCACAACAGTCATCATAACCCTAGGCAGAAACTACTGATTTAAGATTAGAAGAGAGATCTTCTGGCTGAGGAAAACTCTGCGTAAGTTAAACAATCTGCTTTCTGCATACACAAGTAGCACACTGATGATTTAACCATAGTCTCAGGGATTTTCTTATCCCACACTCAGAAGCAGAAAGCACCCTTCTCCCTGGACAAGAAATATGCCTAGTTAATATCCTGGCATTTCCTTCTGTGAAAATCAAGGCATGACTTATAATTTCAATAACCCATCAACAGCCTGGATCATCTATACTTGTTTCGTAGAGCCTAAATCTTTCTGCCAGTCCTCTGTTACTGCAGAAAACAGTCGTGTGGTCATGCAGCATCAAGTTGCAGGCTGTAAGATACTTGGTTGTTTTGTCTTAAACTCTCAGGTCTCTGTATGATTACATCAGCTCAAAATGTCAAGGAATTTTCTAGATTTTATAATTGTGAGGGGGAAAGAGCATAGAAGTACTGACATCATTAAGCAAGTAGAAATAACTAGTTTTTTAAGCCAATCTAATGATCTTTTGGTACTTACTGCAATTATTTAATATTCACAGTCGATGAGGCTGACTGGATCACTCTATCTTTTGTCAGCTTCTGCACCTCATTTCCTACATAGTGATCAATCTTTATTAGCATCAGATAAATATTATACCAAATATTTATGTATGTATAGAGGTCTCACTTTATGTATATCATATTGGCAGCCTTAAAATCTTTGGTTCAGCCCAAACACAGTTTTTACATACAATATGTTGTTTTTACATACAACAACATCAGGATATTTTATGAGTACTTACAAAGCTGAAATATTATATTTTACTACCAGAATTAATCTTTTGCCTACCAAATGACTACCTACCTAATCAATTAGACACAAAATGGGTTTTTCATAAGGTCTAAATCTGTGTGAATATAACTGTCTTTCCAAACAGCATTCAAACACACAAAAAACTTAGTAAACATGCAGTATTGAGCAGTTTAATGTCCCAGGGCCTTAATTCGGGAGGAAAGAAGCTTAAATCCTCAGTCAGCTAATCAGACCACACACTCGCCACTATCAAGTGAGTTAAGCTCTGCTGGCTTTAGCTCATGAGAGCTTGGGAAAGAGAAAGAGAGGAGGAGGAAAGGATGAAGAAAGGTCCCTCTGGGCTAGACAGTAGAAGCATCTGCCAAAGTAATAACAGCTTCTAATTGTAACAACAATTGTCGCCTGACTTTAGTGATCAGGAAGCCTGGAGTTAATCAACTCACCCCTACCAGTAAGTGTCTTTGCAGCAGCAGAAGTTAGGAGTGGAGTAAACAGGCACTCAAGGGCAAAATTCTTTTGGAGGTACCATGTCAGGATGCTCCCAGAATTACCCAAGATCACCTCCAGCCAGGTGTAACCCAGAATCAGCACAATGCAACAGGAGGAAAGACACAGCCCCATCACCAAGAACAGACACATGGACGTTTTCACTTGAGCTCAGATTCTGGGGTGGCTCTGGCATTACTGAGAAAGGGTTGGTGGATGGACCATTTCATGCAGAAAGGAAGTGCTTTAAGTCTTCTCAGCCACAATACATTTTATAGTAGGCCACAGATACAAATAAACCAGGCAGGAAGATTAGAAAACAAGTTATCTATTTGGCACAGACTTTCATTGGTGTGAGGCCCTGAGGACCAGCAAGGATTTCCCACAGTATGTTACTGACAGATTTTTTCTGCATCATACTGCCCTGGCTCAATAGCACAAGGTCAGGCTGAATGCCTCTTTGATGCCTTTCTCCTTCTCTGAGGGAGCAATTGCTTTAAAAAATAGCTCTTTACTTGACAAGTTTGTAACACCAACAAAAAAATCCATCCTTGTTGTGCTTATCAGACTGATTGCTTAGGAATCAAATAGCAGAAGACTAATAGTCGCAGAAGCACCAACCGCACCAGTGCAAACTTAAAGGCACATAAATGATAGTTGACTGGTGATAGCCTGGAACAACAAATGAGGGAGCAAAAAAACTCTAATACTCTCATGTCACTATGTGATTAGTGACTGATTCCTTCTCCTTGTGAAAGGCCAGCCAGGATAATTAAAACTAACTGCAAAAACCTCACACACCCCCTTATATGCATGACCACCAACCATTGTGCAAAACATCTGCAGTGTAATGGAAAACAAGGCAACGGCTTGAGATTTTAAAGCTGTTGACAAACTACAGCTATCTTTGTACATTCTTTATATGAGCATTTTAAGGTTGACACTTTTATGTATGCAGTAAGAGGGGATGTTGCATGGGAAATACTGACACACCAAGGCTGAGAAAGAACACCACTTTACATTAGATGAGTCCCTATAGACATCGCAGTCCCCTTGGGGCACATCAGAAAACACAACACATGTTTTTGAATTAAAATCTGTCCACCAGATATAGGAGTTTCAGCCTTCCCTAATGCTCCAGTGCTTGTTTTTCTGCCTTCCCTAATGCTCCTCTTGTGCTTCACAAGAGGATCCAAACCACAAAGCAGCCTGAGCACAAGGTCTCTCTGAGTAAGCAGTCATGCCCTCAGCATGACAGTCAGTACATCTAGACCTCAGGGCTTTGCAAAATGCCAAAGGTCAGTTGTGTTCAAGTTTTCTGAGCTCCCAGAGATAGACCCTGTGCTATAATCTCACAGAAGGCCTCAAGAAAAGCGAGTACACAATGGTTCCTTTAAATTTACATTCCCTTAATTTATATGCACGTAATCCTTGAGAAAAACAATCAGATTGGACATTATTATAAATATCCTATGTATACTAACACATTTTTATTACTGACCGCTGCAGAAGGCTAGACAGGGTTACCTCCAACAGCAATCCCCCTTTGCAGCAGCTCCCGCGCACCATACACAACCTGCCCTCTCCAAGCCTGTACAGCACCGTCACGATTTAGATGATATTTCTGAAGAACACCACCCTTGCTGGAAGGGCAGAGGCTTGGTTGTGGTGCCAAGTCCTGAGTGAAGCTGGCTATAATCAGACTCCCCATAGTCCCTTTATATTCTGATGTATTTTCCAGGGTGTGAAGTGAAGGTTATTGAAGAAGGCTGTACTTTAATGTCCCTACACATTCAAATTGTCACCTTGACAGAGCTTTCTGCTGGTGGTACCCAATGTCAATAACAGAGCAGGGACATCAATACAAAAATATTGCCATAACAAGTGCATTTCAGCTTCACTTCTCTTCATGTTTTCATATATTAAGCATAACCATGCAGCACTGTTTTGGAGATAAATATTCAACCACAGCTCTCAAGTCAAATTCCCTTTGAAAGCAAGGGTATAGGAACAAGGGTATAGGAGAATTACGATTAAGATGTATTTTTTATTAGGTAAATAGAAGTGCCTATATGAAATCTGCTGATCCATATTTTTGTTTTTAATGCCACTGTAATGCTACTGTTCCAAAAGGATTTGCAAGCTGTTTACAGAAAACAAAGTACAAGCTCAAAACATAATGTAGCATTTAGCTTGCTAAAATTTGGAGGAGATTAATGCATGTAATTACAATCCAGTTGCAGTCTCAAAAACTGAATATGAAAAGCTGAGTATAAATCAATATGTGAGATTTTAATAGAGGTACTTACATTTACATTATTCAAATTAGCTAACCAAAGAGTACAGTAATGATGGTAATATAAACACCTCAATTGATATTATGGGTTTACTTACATTAAATATATTTAGAGGCCTTAAACCTTTCTTTATTGATCTCTAGCCTTCACTGAAAACAAATATTGCAGGAAAATAAGGGCTAGTAGGTAGTGTTGGAATATTATCTTTTCTTGGTGAGAGAAGAAAAAAGAAATTAGGGAGTTGGCCAAAATGCACGTCCATCACAAATCCTCGGCTAACGTTTTCAATTATGTGCTCTCAAAGGAGTCCTAATTACAAGAACAAATGATAAACCTGAGCAAAATCCCAACAAGAGCACCAGCTCCGTCTGTGTTGCTAAGAGATGCTGACACTTGCACTCAGGGAATAGCAGATGCTCAGCATAGCTCAGGTTTGGGACTTCAGTGAACAAGTAGATTTGGGATTTGTTTTCCTAGCATTTATCTAGGCTTCATAAAATTTATCAGGTTGTGGAGTTGTATGCTTGGTTTACACAAAAATATTTGTGTGAATTCTCTGTCTCAGACTCTCACTTGAGCTGCATTTGGAAATAACACAGAAGCCTCTCCTACCCACTTTTAGATGGGTTTATGGCCAAGCAAGCCACGTTCACAGTGAATCTCTGGCTATACAAATTGATCTTGAAGGATCACAGGCCACCAAAGTAAAGCAGAGAAACCTTACAGTAATTAAGGACGTTTTCCCTACCCCAAGCGCAGATTAGATGCTATAAGCAGCCTGGCCCATTTCTTGCAGCTGCATCCTTTCCAGGCTGGACTGGTGTATGCCATATGAGTACTAGAATCAGAGTATTCATGGCTGAAATTATCAGAGATGAACTGGTAGCCACTGTAAGAGTCAAGTTACTGCTATAATTCTCAGCCACACAAGTGGGCAATTTTGAAACATTCTCCACCCCTGCATAACCATATTGAACTAAAAAATAGTCTCAGTATTATCCCAAGGTCTGCAAGTAATGCATGCGGGCATCTTGCATTCTCAGGCCTAATGAAAAGTAAATATTATCATCTCTAAATCAATCTACCCTAAATCAGTGATCATCAGTTCCCGTTATCCAGTTCTCCTCTTCTGCATTATCGGGCTGTCTTATGGAAATAGTTTATACTTATTTGTAAGCAGTCCATGTCCTTGTTAGAATTTCTAGCTCGTTCCACTCTCTCCCTCTCCCCCCCGCCACACACACTTTTTTATTTTAGATCTGCAGATGTTTTCACAGGCAGGGAAAATTTTATTCCATTCTTCCTCCAGATGACCTTCCACAATTGTAGCTTATCAGATGGTGTGCACACATACATACAAAAAGAAAGTATGCAAATGTGGATCTTGTTTTTAATACTAATTAAAGGCATGAGAATAATTCTGCAAGTTTACACTCTACCATGGAAAAGAGTTTCCCAATTAAAAAAAAAAAAAAAAAAAAAAAAAAAAAGTTTAAGCTGCACCTGACGATACTACTATAAGCTACCAGCATGACGCACCCAGGTTATCACCCTTGGTTACTAGCTGCTGACACTCACCCGGATTGTTGATGGCAGGAAAGGAGAAAGGAATCATTAACTCCTCATTGAGCAAAACTTCCTGTAAGCCAAAATATATTCTTGTTCATATAACAGAAACCTGTTTAATTAAAACTGAGGCAATGAGACAGGGAAAAGGTTCTGTAAGTTAATTGGAGACCTCAGGCTAATGAAGGAGAATTCAACCTTAAAAGTAAACTTCCTTGAGTCTCAATAGAAGACCGTAAGTTTTGATCATGATAGTACAGTGTCAGCTATTGTCAATCATACCCATGTAACAGTAATGAAGAGGAGGACAAGAACTTTCTGGAAAAAAAAATAAAATTAAAGAGGAGTTGAGACTGACTAGTATGTTTATGAATCTTCTTTGCCATATTTTTGATTAGGCACCAGTTTAGGGGAAGAGAAAACAAGCATCAAAGCTGAAAAGCAAATAGCTCAGCCCAAGTATACTAGCAGTGGCAACAGAATGATGTAAGATGCACTCCCTTGCTAGCCGTAATTTCCCTCTGAGGCAAGATCCTTTCTACCCACCTGAACAAAGACCTAGATTGCTGAGTCACCCAAGTAAGACAGTGGGAAAAAAAGTGAGCCAGGCCACTTCCCTCCTGCCTCATCCAAGCCAAAAAAATCTCTGTACACCAGAGACTGCAATTGCAATCATCTGTTTCAATCAGCATTACTTTGGTTTTGTCAGCCAGTCACTAGAGGCAGACTCAATCTCACCAGCAGCAAGCAGCAGCGGTGGCCAGGCATCACCTCCCATGTGCCCCCAGCCCCACAGAAAGCCCAGGAGAGCACGGAGGGAGAGCGGCTCCCCACGCGGGGGTGCAGGGATGACTGCAGGGTGCCCGTCCTCTGTCACCGGGAAGTGAGGAAAACCAGGAACTCCAGCTTTGGAATACCCCCACACCAAAGCTGGTAACATTAACGATTTGTAGTAGCTAGTAAATAACAACAATAGGTCTTCTGGTCTACCTACATTGTATCAGACAGACCGTGCTGCCCGGGGGCGGGGGGGTGCCAAAAAAAACCCATTCGTTTGCTCCTTTTCTTTGTCACTAGTTTGTCCATTGTCCCGTTATTTAGAACCAATAAACAGTACTACTTCACTGTCATTAAGCCAGCTTTGCCTCTACTGCAAGGAAGAACAAGATTTAATTCTAATTTATTATTATTATGATGATGATGAATTATAAGATGTTATAAGTTAGTAATTTTCTACATAAAAATATTCCAGATACCAAAAACAAAGAAAAAAAAATGGCAGAAATAAGGACTTTGCTTACACAGAAAGCAGTTATAGCTAAATCCAGAATGATTCCTTCCAAACCACTGAGACCACAGGCATTCCTTCTGGAAAAGAAATCCATGGATAGAATTGTTTAGGAACCAAATCTGAACTCTTAATTCAACCGCTCTATTCCTCCAAATAGCTCCATAGCACAGACAAGGCCATATAGTTAAACTACAACATGAAAAGAGACAGGAACAATTGGCAAAGTTTTTCTGTAAGAAATAATAAAGGAGTCATTTTATATTTAAGCTAACATTATCGTAACCACACATAACTCCCGTAATAAACATTTAATCAACTAATACAGTCATGCAGCACTTTTTCGGTCCCCTTTCCAGAAGGCTGGGTCACTATTTGCTCATATCCAGTGAGCAACTTCATATACTCCATTAGGTTTTGTGTCACTGGAGCCAAGTTTTATTTCAGATCCCACAAATTTTATTCAGTCACCTTCAAAGGACATAGAGGATGGCTGATCTTTCCTACAGCTTAGCACAATATCTGCTGCAGAAAATCACCAGAACCATTTAGTTTACAAATTTCCACAAGCCTAGTTCTCTATCCATCTGGCATTTGCTCTAGGACCATTTCACCTGTACCCCAGCAAAGCGATTCTTCCAAGTACCAAGACTACATTTTGAACTGCAAATGTGACTACTGAGAAGAGATCATTTTGATTCATGGCGGGAACCAGAACTGGGACTCTGCTAAGGACACTCATTCCCCAGATGGGTCACACAGATGAAAGCAGCAATAGTGGTCTTTCTTATTCTGAGAGACTGAATCTACCAAAATGCTTCTGCCCTATGAGGAACAGCTGCAAGAGCTGGGCCTCTTTAGCCTGGGGAAGAGAAGACTGAGGGGGGGATCTTATCAATGTGTATAAGTACCTGAAGGGAGGGTGTCAAGGGGATGGGGACAAACTTTTCAGTTGTCCCGTGTGACAGGACAAGAGACAAAGGGTAGAAATTGAAGCACAGGAAGTTCTGCCTGACCGTGAGGGGGAATTTCTTCACCGTGAGAATGACAGAGCACTAGACCAGGTTGCCCAGAGAGGTTGCGGAGTCTCCTTCTCTGGAGATGTTCAAGGGCCGCCTAGATGCAACCATGTCTAACATGCTGTAGGTGACCCGGCTGAGCAGGGGTGTTGGACTAGATGATCTCCAGAGGTCCCTTCCAACCTTACCGATTCTATGATTCTATTAAATGAGGACTGAAGAAATGTAATTGCTATCTATAGATTTAATCGGAGAAAAATTTTAGGACAGGAAATTATGAGTTTAAGTTCAAAGCCAATGGTGGCACAAGAACAGGTAGGCACAAGCTAGAAAAAAAAATCGGGGGTTAGAACTTAGAAGTAAACTAATAAGTTAGAAGGCAGTTTTTTAGCCAGTATGGCAGCTAACCTACTGGGGGGAATAGAGAGCAGAGAGGACTGATTTTTTAATGGTGCTCAGTCTCTTCCTGATTGTATCACACCATTGTTTGTGGGAGCAGTAGTTGCATTCAGAAGTTCAAGAGATCTTCTCTAATCTTCCATTCCTACAGTGCAAGTCAGAAAGTTTTTGACCCTAAGTACACTTTTAAGTCCCATTTCCATAGATGCTGGGCATCTCAGTCTATAACAATGTATTTTGGCACAAGAGATTGTTAGGTAGAAAAGTACCACTCCCTTCTTTCAGGAAGCAAAGATGGGCAAGGGGAATATGTGATGTGCCCAAGGACAGACAGAAGGACAGCATAGGAGACGGAGACAGAAGTTAGTCACTTTTAGTCAGATGACTGAGCAGACCCACTGACCAGGGAAAGGACTGGGTGAAGAAAGGCACCTTTTACAGCAGCATTGTGCAAAACTATCCAGTTATTTCTATGCATGTCAGCAATGATTGAAGAGACAATCAAAATAGGCCCACTTGGGCCCAAATCTTTTTTCCTAAGCTGGAGATCTGCCCTTTACCTTTTAAATAACACTATATAAGCTTTTCTTTCTCTCCTTCTCCTCTCCTCCCACAAGGCTTCTTCAAACCCCAAAATTTCGGAGTTCAGCTCGGTGACTTTAAGAAGAAAAATATTATTTCTTACTGCATGGGGAACACATAGATTTGTTCAGGGTAGAATGTATGCAGCTTGTCATTCTTGGAGAATTCATGACTAAAAAATAGATACATATCTAAAGACTAACAAAGTTTGCATATTTTTTATGTTTAACTTATTGTCTGGTGAAGTAAAGGTTTTCTTCACAACAGTATAAAACAAAAATGTGATCACAGATGTGGCGTGATGTCATCATCTTAATTCCACCACATTTTTTTCTGCGTGTCTCATATTTTGGCATGAAAACATAAAGTATTTACAGAGCCACACAACTTCTGTTTTGCATATAAGTAAAGCTTTTGGTAGGAAAAAAATAGCTGAAAAAGTCCTGTTCAATTTTCCTAAGATGGAGCTTGGAAAATAGCCAATAGATACCACCATTGCATTTAAAAGGCTAAAGGAATAACAGGTAAAAAGAGGTTAGCTTTTTGTGCCTCACTACCTGAAATTAGGGATTGCAGATATACAATGCTCTAGCTTCTGATATCCCTGAAGTGATGTGATCCTATCTGACAGTGCTGTCCAAGTGGATTTCTGATATATTAAACCACTAAAAACTATGCTAAAATGGTCTGATTTAAGCTCATAGGAGCCAAGAAATTCCAGGGTAAGGCTAAAATTTGTCTTCAGCTCTCCCTGTTACACTCAGATAGGGCAGTATATGTGTTAGGCTAGATTACCCCCTGTTGGAAGATGTCTTCAATGCACAGTTATAATTTCAACCTTAACTCACAACCTCCTTACTTTTGTGGAAGTCAATCCCTAACCTTTATCTGAATGCAGCTGAATAATTCCACAGTCCCAGAGCTAAGACCCTGAATCGATATAAGCCCATTTCAGAAGCAAGTTTTTATAGTTACACTAATGAACAAGAACAGGGTCTGACAATGGAAATGCCAACGGGCCTAAAATTAGTGTTTACATACAAGGACTACTGTTTATTGCTCCAGTCAACATAACTGCATCTTAATAAAATAATGTTAATGTGAGTCTAGACAAAAGTAAAGCGGAGGTTTTGTAATTAAGAAAGAGCCTTAGAAAAGACCTGAGAAAAAAAGAAATAATTTGCATCTCTTTTGTTATTGCTTACAGCTTATAGAATACAAGATTTTTTTTTTCCTTGTCTTTTTAAACCTTTGCAAGTGTTAGGCATGTCAAATCCTTGGCTTGTGCTGCAGCTCCTTAGGAAAATTATCTAATCCATTTCACACACACAAACTAAGTAAGTGTTAAAGAAAGATTATCATCATTATTTTAATAGCTAAATTAAAATACTATCCTCTTCAAAACTGCATCATTTCAGAAGTCCAATACCATGCTGTTTCCACTTAGAATATTTGAGGGTAGATAGGTTTTGTTTACTACTTTGTTTACTACTACAAAATTGTGTTTACTATTGTTAAATTAGATATTAATTTGAATACTTTTAAAAAGTCTTAAAGATTAAATGAAAATAAGAAATAACAAGTCTTTTTGTTATTATTGCTACTAGCTTGTACAAAAGACCTTTTCCACTTGTTTTTCAAATCTGTAGATGTCAAAAATGTGGTATGTTCTGTTCTGTATACATAAAAATAAAATAACCCAGGCAACAAAATCCACCTTTTATTTCCTTACAATGCAGGAAGAAGAGTCCCTAAAGAAGGATGAGTCAGTATCTGAAACAAAAGGAAAAGAAAACTAACGTTGCCTTCTCTATAAATAACAGAAGTGAACGAATGCCTGCAATCGAACTGTATTTCCTACTGCAGGAGCTGAGCAGAGTCCCACTGCTGTCGGCTAAGCTAATACCCCATATTTTGCAATACAGCCTGTTCAAGTTTAAAGGCTCACATCCTGTTCAGCCAGCTCCACTGTCGAGACACCATCCAAGGCTTGGGGTGGTCAGGCAGCAGGGAATACCTTAAACCATAGGAAAGTTGAGAGCCTTCAGGTAAACCACACTTCTGGCACCAGCTCCTTGGGCCATTCAGCAGCTCTGCCCCTTCTATCATGTCAGTCTTGTTTTATGTGCTTCCCACCCTCCCCACATATACACTGTAAAACTTTAAGAGTTGAACCATTTCAGATAATTATTCTAAGGAGATGCATGTGGAAAGGACTCTGCTGTGACAATGCCAGGTCCCAGATGCGGCTCATTAAGGGCTTTCCTTCAGAAGAGTGTGTTTCTGCAGATACAAATGGGATATTCATTCCCACTCATTCCCTGGGGCAGCTCTCTGCTTTGTTCTCCATACAAATAAACCCAGCCTGCACTGGAGTGATGACAGAGCAAAGTAAACCATATTACATTGTGTGCACATTATGTCCCTTTACTGTCACTCTTCCACATACAATAAAGCACCAAACTGCACAGTAGAATGGAAGTGGAGGCAGAGCTCATACCTCATCTTTTTAAATGAAGAATTATACATGATTTGCAGGCTTCTGCCTTGAACAATTCACAGGTTTCTGTGATAACTGAGCACCAGTTTTCCAAGGATACTCTGCAATCTTCTGTGGCTGCTGTATTTTGTAAAAGTTCCAGTGAAATAAATGTGCTATCTAATGTAAACAGGTTCCTGTCAATTATCCTGCAATTTATTGTCCTGGAGCTAAATTTAATTTAGCTCTCATTACCCACCTATCTTTTGCAAATAACAGTATGACTCTTTATTAATTTAAGGATATCTCTTTTTAAAAAACATTCATGTCAGAAAGACATGATGCACAAGCAAGAGAAATTTAGACACGGTACATAGTCTAGATTAGAAAAGACTCAAACCAATGACAACCTTAAACACAAATACAGAGAAATGTTCCTGACTTGCATTAGAATCAAATGGCCTTTAATTTTAACTAAAATCCTTGCTCATATTGAATATTAATGTTCGTGGCTAGAAGTGGCAAGTCTGAGACAGTCACCATTTCTCTTCAGGCTGCTTATATTGGATTCATTAGCAATTTATCATCAATGTAAAGGCAGAATTCAATTCCATCTGTGAGCTCCAAAGCATAGAAGACTGTATACTTGATGAATTGCAGATGAGCAGGAATTGGAGTTATCATGAGAAAGGTTAAAGGTTTCTGGAAGCTGCAATAATTTCATCATATTATGCAATTTTGATAATTATCACCTGCAAAGATAAGTGTTTAAATAATTCCTCAAAAGACGCATTCACACGTACGTGAATACATGCTACATCCGTTTATTTCAAATATCAAATTAGAAGGTTATTTTAGGGGTTTCTAAGAACTTCTGATATAATTTCTTTGCACTTTTTGAGCTTCAATTTGGTATCATCCAATTCATATTTCTTCCTCAAAATGAAACACGACCTTAACTACAAGCCGCGGGCCAGACTGGACCACCTAAACCATATTAAACAGTACTTACAGCCAGAGAAACCAGCAAAGCAGTTGGAGGCAAAAGACAATGCTCAACATGAATATCAGGGGAGCAGTCTTGCTCCTCACAGACAAAACTGTAGGTTAAATGTTAGGGATTTCATTGCTTTACTTACACACACACACACACACACAAACACAGTAACATCGAGGTTATCCAATCACCTTTCTCCTTTACACCATGAAAATTTAGCTATAGGAACTGTTTCATGACAAATAACTTTCTTAGCAGGCTCCCACTTGCAAGACTGCAGAAAATGGTGCAGTACCATACTGTCTAGATTTAAGTAATAACAGTGACTCTTAATATCCGACTCTCTCTTTAAGGTTTATTGTCAGATCATATCTATTAAACACTTTGATGTCTAGAGTAGGCATCAGAAAATCATTTGATGAGGATAACTATAGTAGATAGGAATGAATTAATCAAACATATCACTAGGAATTCACTCTCAAAACAGACTGTCCTTCCATCAATGCTTCTTGCTCACTAGTATATTACAATTAAAAACAATTAAATACAGTGGCTGAGTTTTGCACATGAAGCCTAAGCAGAGAGACAGACATCGCCTGGAAAGTAACAGGGAAACTGAAACACAAAATAACTCAGCCTCGTGAACCACAGTTAAATTTGTGTACAATAAAACGGAAATGTCATATGTGATTGTGGTTTATCTATGTGTGCACATACATTGATTAGTGAACTTTGCAAAATATTAGTTTGCCCTTTATACTAAACCAGGAACTAAACCAGCAGCTGTATAAAGGTCACTGACGTGTAAAGATACTTACCACTCTAGAGCTTGACCTTATGCAAAAGTAAGGAGTAATAAGCCCAATTCAACTGAATTATTTATTAGAAGTATTTAATACAGCATCTGCATTATAACTCAGTTATATTACTAGTGATTGGCCATTGATTGTTGTTGTGAGCTACTGGTAAGGAGGTGCAAAGATAGCAATCACTTTTAAATATAAATGAGATGTAAAAGTTATTATAATACTTAAAAGTGACTAAAACATGAAAAGGAAAAAAATAAAAAATGAACAGGAAACCTTGACCCCATGTTGGTATTATCTAAAATTAGAATAAATTAGTACACAAGCAGACAGAGAGTAAGTGCCACCTACCAGTCTCGAAAAACAAAACAAAGCAGTAATGGAGATGTAGGAGGTATGACAGACAGAGAAAAATAGTCAGGTAATAACTGATTTGCAGACTGTGTTATGTAAACAAAATTATGTTTTACTTCCATTTTTCTTCTTTAAGAGAGAAATATCCACTTCAAAACAACAGTAAAACCAGTGTATTTCCTGCAGTTTGCTGTGTTCTAGTGTCCTCCAATGGATACTTTTGAAAGTACTTGCTCTATAACAGTGTATTACAATTACAGCCCTGGTTCACTTTTGTAAAGTATTTACTGAAAGATGTTGAGGAGGAGCAATAATATAAGCTCTGAAGGGCTTGTGATTTTTTTTACTATGTGTAAACAGACATTTGCATTAATAAATTATCTCATCTCCAAAAAAAGAAGGAAATGTGCTTTTTAAGTTGAGGTAGTACCATTTGAGGACTCATCTAGTTTGATACTGACCTTAGCCAGTCATTCATCTTCTTAGTTCACAAAAGTAGAAGAAAAAAAAAAAGAGTGTAGACAAGCATCGGGAGGCAGGTATAGGACAAAGCAGGACACAGCAACCACTGGTGGAACAGCTGACAGGGAGTCTTTGGAGCCACAGTTTCTCCCCCTTCTTTCCAGCTGATAAATTTTAAATAAAAGACTACTGAACAAATATGCAATAGTTTCATGGCTAAGTGAGAAAACACTGAAGTCAGCACTCATTTACATTGCTTTAGTTGATGATACACTGGTGTCGCCAAGAGAAGTAGTAAAAAGGGAGGAGGATCTTGTTTCTTTCTGTTTTTTAAGGATACATATGTAAAAACAGCTCTTGTAGTTTATAATTGGGGAATGATGCTTCAAACAGCTTTTACCATTAGACGGCTCTATTCATTTAAGGCTTCCTTACATGGCAGAGTCAGCATACAGTAAGTTGGTGTAACAAACTTGTGTCCTTGGGTCAGTTGACAGCTTCCATTAGCCATGGACTTCATCATCAGGATCATCACTGATCCTGATAGCTGTAAACCTCTTCTCCCCCTGGAGCTGTCATAGCCCAGTCTGCCCATTCCCTAGTCCAGTCCACACCAAATATGCACTATGAACATTTAGAAGGAGAATTCATACAGAGCATCTGGTGTATTATAAATTCACATCCTAGTTTATTTTGTGCCTGACTTCCTGTAAGACAGGTCATTTGAAATTCATATGCAGTAAAGGTAAGTCAGATAATGTCACCATTCTAGTAGCTCTCATCTCCAGGGTTTCATGGTTCTCCCAGCTGAAAACCATTTTCAGTTCCTCTCAGACAACATTGCCCTGAATGTCCTTATGCAGGTCCTAATCAGGGAAATGATGTAGAAAGAGCTTAAAAACCCAGAATTGTTACATGCTATTGGGAGCAAAGCACGTGACTGACACACATCTGCCAAAACTGAAAGATCCAGGGGCTTTAAAAAGAATCTCTCTCAGCTTCCTCTTAAAATAAGTAAATTCCTGGATTTCTCTCTCTCTCTCTCTCTCTCTCTCTCACACACACACACACACACACACACACACATGCAGCCCATTTCACCACAAATTTTCTTGAGAAAAGACATCAGAATATCCCTAGTGTACAGTTATGACTTTGAAGTACCATCTGTGCCTGCAATCTAACAGACATCTCACAGGTTAACATGAAAAGATAGCATTCATCAGTTAAATGCAGAAACTCAAAGCTCAGTTGAATACAGTTATTTTGCAAAGAAGAATCTCTTTAAAGTTCAAGACCACAGTAATAACCCGCTTAACTCACTGCAAACAACCATGACTGTTTCATCACTATTATCTGTATTTAACATACTGAGTAATAATGAACTCCATATATCCTATTTACTGATCCATCCAGTCTCCAAATTACTTGCCCTTCGCTAGCTTTCATGTTGCTATTATATATAAACAGGAGGACTTACAAGGTTTTCTTCACCATAAATTTAGTAATTAGAGATCTTTCACTACCATTCAGTACGCTTTCAAGTTCTTTTCCACACAAAGCCATTAAACATCCTTTAATTCCTTCAAGTACAAAGTCCAAGTTCCTTTACTCAGAGAGATGGCTAACACATTCTCAAATTTCCTGAAACAATGCTCTATAGTCTAGTCTAGTCCAGCTCCTTCAAAAGAGAAAGCATCCAACACACATTCGCATCCCATTAAAACCTAGGAGGGGTTGTATGTTTTAATAGCTGCTGTTCTTACAGAAAATGTTTTCTGGACCCACACTTCTTTAAAATTTCTTCAATAGAATTTAAATTCCCTCATGTCTTTAATGCATTTGTAATTTATTTATTTATTTATTTATTCAGTAAACTTGATCTGTGAACTTCTGTGTTTTTCTTTCCCTTATGACCCGCAGATATACAGAAAAGAAATCAGATACACACACTACAACAAGCATTAGATGCTTTTGAAAGTGTTGCCTAAAGAATTTAATTCTCATTCTCAAAAGCTATTTGGACACTTATGACTTCTCACACTTCTCAGCAGGATTTGGTATTTTAATAAACTCATAGTCACATAAATACTTTTATAGAAGTGCAAAAGAGCAAGATACAATAGCAAAGAATCTAATTCTCTTTCAGGATCCAGTCCTCAGATGAGGATGCAAGTCAGAAATCCAGAGACCTTGTGCACAAAGTCAGATCTTACTGTTACTGAGTGTCAGCAGACAGATACCTGCTGGAAGTGTGTTAGCTCCAATTCCTTTGCTTGCTTTTACAGATCTTTTCTTTTAGGTGGTAAATATTAGCAGGCCCTCAGCTTACAACTCATCTGGATCAAATCAGATGACTGAAAATCATTTAAGGTTCATTGATGCTCTCATAGTTTGACAAACAGCTGCAATGGTAGTTTTCACAAGAGGCTCTGGGCCCTGTGGAAGGCTAAATGCAGAGACCAGAAGCAACAGTCCTTTGAGTGCAGGAAAGGGTATCAGATCATAGGAATGCCAGACCTACAGAAATAGTAATTTGAACCCTCTCCTGCTGAACAGCATGTGGGTTTCCACTGAAGGAAGAAGAGGACAAGCAGAAAAAAACAAATGAAGGCAACAAAGAAAGAGACAACAACGGCAAAAAAATATACTGGGATCTTGCCCAGTATATTGCAATAATATACTGCGATATTGCAAGTCACTTATTGAAATAGGGCTCAAAATAGTCCAATGTCAAAAAGCAATCTTAGCTCTGTTTAAATCATCTACAGGAATGTAGAGAACTTTTCTGGAAAAAAAAAATCTAAAAAAGCCTGCCTGGTAACTCTCTCTAAATGTATGAGTTTGGTTTTTTTCTGTGTTTAAAGGAGGAAAACTCTTCTAGATCAATGTTTCCTAACAAAAAGTAAACTCCAACCTGCATCTTCAGCTGAGACATAACATCACCCCAAAATTCTCAACACACCACAACCTCAGCTAAACTCTATCTCTGTACATACTTCAATACAAAAGCACACACACACACACACACACACACGCATACAGGCAAAGAAACTTATGTTTGTTCACTGCTAACTGAAAAAAAGAAACAAATGTAGATACTTTGTTCCAACTTTTCTGAAATTCCCTATGGCTCTGTAGGAGACATAGGAGGTAGTCTCAAATGTGTAATTTCTATGTGCCAGGTAAGTAGAATTCTTTGGAAATCCAGGAAATTTCTATTTGGAAAACAATTAAACTTTAAAAATTGTGTCACACTATTCTAACTTTGCCAAGAAGAGCAACAATAAGTCTCAGATTTTCTGAATGAATTTTCTAATATAAAATCTTGACTATGCCAAAAAGTTATGCACCTCAAGATCAAAAAAAAAAAAAAAAGAAAAAACAGAAAAACTCTAGAGACCACTCCTGCCTGTTCATAGTTTTTTTTTCTCTCCATGGCCTCAAATCATTCTACACAGTAGATCATTCCCAGGTGAGCTATCACTATCTTTTTTTCTTTCCTAGTACCCCTAGACCAGCAAGTACATTAAGAAAGATCTATTGATTACTCTAAAGCTCTTTCCATGAGCATTGCCATTCTAAATGATTACTCTAGGCCATAAAAGAATTCTAGATTTACCAGCTCTCTTCAGAAACTGCCTATTTTGCCAACATTGTTTTAAACAGATGGATAGGATAAGTAGTTTAACTATGCCCATTGTCGTAAATATGACTAACTTTTGTAGAAATCTTACTATTACAGTGCAGAGCTCTTTACACAACTCAAAAGAATCAAGAGTCTAGGATATGTAAGTGATGTGTTAAGATTACAAAATATATGCTTCTTGGGAATCTTTACAATTGACTCTAGTATAGAGATACAAAGTGCTTTGGTAGGAATGTTACTTCTCTTAGTTTTCAGAAAGGATGCTAACCTGGACTCACAGATTTGCATACTATATATAGGGTGCTGTAAACAAGGAGGTGCATTGTGGTTCAATGGCGTGAAGGGAGACAGCCAAAGGACTACACATCATTTGGACTACCTATAAACGGACATTTCCCAAAATATACTATGTCCCTTAGCTAATGTGTACAATGGCAAGTCAAGTTTTTAGGAAAATGAAAAATCTCCAATTCTTGAAAGATTTTTAATGATAGATTTTCTTTTTATGGAAACCATGCTTTCTTAATTCAGCTCACAGAGTATATTTGCTAAAAAAGGATAATGTATTTAGGCTTGTAGGATGTGTGTGTATATATATATGTATATACTTATGTACATAAATACACATACAAACTTACTGATAATCAAAGTTCACTTTTAATCAAAAATAGTTGTGTTGATGAACAGAACCATTTTTTAAGAATTTTCATGAAAAGTAAAATTTAAAAAGCATATAATAATGCTACATTTGCCTTCTCTATTCGTTTGCTTTGGGTAATATCAGGAAATGTAAATGCAAAGATCCACTCTATAATTTACTCTAAAGCATATTCAGGAGTGAATTGGAAGCGTGACAGTAAACTGGGTCAGAACAAACTGCTGAGGATTTAGAACAAAGGTGCAGTTTACAATCTGAGTCCTTATGTGACTCAAGTTATAAAATTATCCCTAGGATAAATCACTAGTATTACAGAACATACAATTTTAAAGTGGAGATTTATGATCCACTTGTCATAAAAGTAGTAGACATAGAAATACTAAGAATTATTTTCTGTTGGAAACCTGAAGGCACAACGCAACATAAAATTTTTCTGAGTACTAAAGAAGAGCATTACTGTCATTTTGACTCAGTCAGGTGAATTTTACATGCAACCATTTCCCTCTTTGGATTGTGTCTGCAGAACAGTGAGCAATCAAACTGCATAAGATATTGTTGCTCTGTAAAAGTCTGTTCATCTGTCACATTTGGCAAGCAAGCTCAAGTTCCCTAGTGGTGTTCATGTCATATCTGTTTCCTCCTCAGAAAAAAAAAATGCGGCTCATGATATTAGCAGCGACCTCCTGCCTCGATATGAGTCAGACTCTTTTCTTCTCCCCAGATCTCTGCTCTTCGATGTTCAGAGTAATTCGCTGAGAGCAATTTGCTGAAAGCAGGAATCATGAGTTCCCACAGGACTACCACCACGGGCCAGTCTGCTGTCCATCACGCCACCGAGAGCATGCTTGGCTCTGTGTTTATTTTAGACAATCAGCACACAAAGTGTTTTCTGGGTAGATACAGCAAACTTCATGACATGGACAGTCTCCAAGAGAAAGATTCTGCACAATGCTGAGCATTTTGGTCCCAGTCCAGTAAAGTATGTGTGTAATTCAAAAAATGAAAAGATTGCCACTGACATAAATACTGCTTAAGTACTTTGAGAGACACCTGAAATAACATCTTTGTAGTGTGTGTCAGTGAGATTTTGGCACATTACAAAGAGTCAGTGAGAACAACACTTGATGCATGGAAGATTTTTTTTTTCTTGGTGCCTCTAATTATATCTAGTACATTCAGCATCTTGCAAGACTAAACCCTAAGAGGCAGCATATAGAAAAGACAGAATAAAGGGAAAGAGTTTGACAGAGTATCAAAGGGATACAAAGCTGGATTTCTGCAATCTGGAGCCTTACAAATGTTAAAGCTGACTGTACAGGGGCTTACTGGAAGCATTTGAAGGACATGGTCATAATATTTATAATACAGTATTGTTAACTCCTAATTTTGGCATGCCTCTCAGGCTACACAATATCTTTCTTGAAAACGCTTTTTCTAAGAAACAGCCTCACACATAGGAGTCCTGCAGGTTTTGAGAAAAAATCTTAGTCAACTCCCCATAAAGCAGGTGCTTGAGAATGGCTGGAAGGAGGCAAGGAAACTCTGAGGAGATTCCTATTCCTAGTTTTCCTACTGAATCTGTGAAAATTTCCTCCCTTTCCCACTAGACTGAAAAATAAAGCGCAACAGTGGATTCCATCCTCCAGATCATCTCAGTACATTTCTAGCTGGGCTTTTTGCTAGATTGTTTGGGGGATTACATCCTTAAACAGCACTTCAAAAGGATAGCTGAAAATTAACCATATTGTAGAGGAGTGCAAATATCTCCACTCAGCTCAAAGAAAGACTGCATGGATTTGAAGTGAAAAGGTACAGGTTTAATGCAAAGTCATTCACTGGTTAGAAACGGAGTGTTTTATTAATGTTTGTAAGTCCTCTGCGTCAGTTTTCATAATGTTTTCTAAGTACATATTAACACTAGAAGGAGACAGAGGACAGTATCTTGAAAGGTGGCTTTCCTAAGGCATTTCATCAAAGCAGGATTTAAGTCTGAGAGCAAAGTGAGATTTCATTCTCAGACAAAAAGAGAAATTACAGACTTTGAAGTTGGTTTAAAACCTTTTCTCCCCACAATGAACCCTGTGCATTGTATTAGCTCTCCACATGCTACAACTGCTTTAATAGGCATTTCAACCCGCAGAGAAATTAAAGAATACAGCAGCTAGTGATTATTATCCCTATTTCTCATCAGTTATTATAAATGCTCCAATCATGCATTATCTCTTCTAGCTATGAGACACTAGGGTAGCTCTTCAAATATGGTTCTAGTACTTAAACAGGTTTGGAGAACTTCCTTCTTCTTCTGCAACTGTGCATTATAGAGGTCTCTTAGGGAGAGAAATAAACTGTAGAATTTCTAGATATACACAGAATACATTTCTGGATTTTCTGTCTATTTTCAGGCACCTGAATTTTAGGATTAGGCATCCCCAAAAAATCTTTGTTTTTAAAAGATCTTAAACGTTGCCTTCCGCAGGATCTGGGGTCCACTGACCACCTCTGAGAAGAGTCAGACCAGTTATTTAAGGAAATATATTCAGGGACTTAAATTTTAGAAGAATGTTGACCCTTCTCTCTCCCATCTTATAAATGAACTACCACACCCAGTATCTTGCTGCTGTTCCAAGTAGTTAATGGATAAATAGAGCTCTCTTCAAAATTCTCCAATATTGTCTTCTCCTTCCTCAAATTTATCCAAGGACTATTTGGGGTGGTGGAGGGGGGAAGGATGAGTTGGTGGGCAGCAGGATTCAGCTGAAGAGTCAAAATAATATTTCATCAAAAGATGCCAACAAATTCACAGCCACTCCAATTTCACAACTGGTTCTGCCCACAACATTGCTTTGCTATAAAAGCTTAAAGTGGTACTCTACTATAGTCCACAGTCCCTAAAAATTCTTTCCCCTGGGCAGGTTTTTTTCTATTACCATTGCCTTTGAAACACCAGTCTTTTCCATCACTTGCTTTGGTGGATGATGTCCTAAACTGTTTGAAGGGGACATATAAGGTGAGGGAACAATGCTGTGTCAGATGGAATAGGTAGCAAAGCCTCATGACACTTACTTATAGCTCTTTAGTTTCCACAGCTAACAGTTTGAAAAATAGGGATGAAGTTGAATTGGAAACTGAAAAAAAGATCTTTTGCTCTTGAAGAGTGATTGTATTAGTTTACAATCATCCAGGTTCTTAGGACTGCAGTTAATTTTTAGAACACGAATAACAGAGGAAAAAAAGAGAGAACCAAAAAAAAAAGAAAGCCAGAATCTATTTATCTGGTCAAGAGAATAAAGAGGTGTGATACTCTTTTTTCCTGCTGCATTTCCAAGGTCAAGTATAGCCCTTTGTTGTACAAGGTAACAAAGAGGAGCCCACACCTGGAAGGTGGCACAGTGGTAGCACAGCACCTGCACACAGGAGTTCTCACTGAAGTCCTCCGAAAGTCACTGAAATTCTCTGGAGTTAAAGATATCAAATAGGAACAAGGTGGTGGCAGGTATATGAGGTTCTCAGCCTGTGATTTGGCCCTTATTTCAGTGCTACTTGACTCCTAAAGAATGGAAGCGCAGGGGAAAACTCTAGATTTGTCACAATAAGAATGAAAGCTGTGCATTCATGCTCCTCCCAGAGGATCACAAAAAGCTGTACAAACATTAATTAATAATAATGAAAACCTCACAAACCCTTCCAGAAACAGATGGATAGCTTTTAGCAGGCGTGTGTTCAGTGAGTGTTATATACAACAGAAATTCTATGCAGCACACAGAAACAAGGCACAAGTCAAGGGTAAAGAAGTGAAAGATAGTAAATGACAGTATAATAGGGATTTCAGCAGAGAACTTAACTGCTTGCGACGGATTTGTCTGGAATGAAAGGATTAACACCCTTATTCTTCCCAAACCTGCAATATAATCTTTACTGACCCCAAGAGATCAGTGCCTTTCTCTATAAAGCCCGTGCACAGGTCATTAGCACGCTACTATTTATCACAAAGCTGGTTCAGTAATGACTTTCAGGGAAGGGCTGGCACAACTCTGCTCTTTCAAAGATCCCATAAGAATTACCATATTTGAGGACTTTCAGCATAACTGAACATTAATTCTTTAACTTGAGAGTCTTTATGGGCTGCCTGAGTGACCGAAGTGAAGAAAGGGGGATTTTATGAAGTTCTTACATTTATACAACATAGCTATAACGGGAAAGCTTTCTTTCTTTTAATTAGATTAAAGTGCCAAGAAGTAGTTGCAAAAGGCACTTCCCTGGCCAAAATCTCTCACTCCCATGCTATTTCAGAAATGCAAATTCCTATTATGTGAGGTAGAGACCTCTGTTTGGTCAGCTGCACATTTGAATCAATTCAGATTTTCAGCAAGAAGATCCTCTAGCCAAAGTAAGTTTTCTAAAATCCCAGATCTACAGAACCAGCACTACCTCCTATTCCTTGATCATCATTCTATTGCTGTATCTTAATACAAAAAATGTATATTTTAATCTAAAGAATGCATACCTTTGCCACAATTGATTATTATCTCACTGGAACCCAGCATTAAAGTTTGCATATAATTTGGTTTGAAAATGTACAGCAGCTTACTATTACTCATACTGCACACTTAGATTCCATCCCTAGCAATTCAAAACTGTATAATCTATCACAATATGACTACTAATTTAGAATAGGTTCTGTGCTATATTGTTGCAATTACTACACCTATAGTGACTTTTTCCTTAGATCCTGGGAAATAAGGGAAGACATTCCTGTAACACAACCTAAGAGACTTAATAGTCTGCAAAAGAAAAAAATATATTAAAACGAGATTATTTGAGTAAATAGGGCTGGTTGCAACTTGAATGATTTAGCTTTATCCTTTCTGGCCAAATACTTAAAGAAGACAAAGTCTTTCGAGACATTTATAAATTAAAAAGTCAGGGATTTTTTTTCACTGATCTGACCTGGGAGAAAAATAAAGTAATTTCAGAACATACATTAATTATCAACTTTCCAAGGCAGAGACTTGTAGTTCTAGTGTCTCATATCACAAAAACATGCATCCTACTTAGCATGAAATGATAAACCAGCAACATGACAGAATTAAAGTCCCTTTGCATCCTGCAACACATGCAGGCCAATGTTTCCCTCTGAAGCTGCAGGAAACAGAAGTGGCTAGAAAACAGAGAAGCTCTTCAAACTTCTACTGTGTAACTGTGCAGTGCCCTAGCTGAGATCACTGAGTGATACCATAACACAAGCAATAAAAGCAAAAAACACAGTTCAGCTGTAACACAGCCTCTCCTTATTGGGACCCCCAAAAACTCATGTGTGCCCACAGCACAATGCAGATGCCACTGTTAAAGCAAGGAGACTGTTACTGGGACAGAAGTGGTAATGGTCTGACAACAATTTGTCAGTAAAGACAAGGCTGATAACAAAAGGCATTAATCCACAAAGAGGCTGAGAGTCATGACTCATATTACCTTGGAAGTGGGGAAGAGCCTTATTTGCACCAAAAATATTCAGTACAGACTCACTGCAGAAAAATAAGTCCTTGGACTACTGCTCTTTCCTCATCCTCATACCATTGACCGTCCCTGTCTCCAATTCAGCATCTCTCTGTGGCCAGCTGCAGCCCCCTTATATCTCCCAGGGGGGCTGCTCCCGCAGGGGTTTCCTCATGTACTTCAGGCAGAGCCAACTGGATTAGTGAAAAATGATACTTCAAACTAAGGTTGAACGCATTTACTGAGTCAGTAGACTGTAAAAAATTCAGCTTAAGGAACAAGCTGCCTGGAGGTGCTGTAGCCTCTCTCCCCTCCCTCCCGAAATATCTGCACTGCATCTAATTTCTCTTCCACTCATGCCTTTTCAGAGCCAAAGTTTTCTAGTTTACAAGCACTGTCTACCCCACAGGAAGAAAGGAGGAGGAGGAGGAGGAAGGTGAGGAGCAGAAAATAAGGATCCCCTTATCCACCTACATCAGCACAGGCTCCCATATATGCCAGCTGGTCAAACTGGGATGCACCCAGACATCAGATCTGGCTCTCTGGTCCATCTAACAAGGCAAAAAACTGCCCTGCTGATTACTACCAGCCCATGTGCTCAACCTGCCACATGGCTGAGACAAATTTTCCTGAAGCTAACTGGGGAGTTTTCAGATAAACTCCACCAACAGAGCCCTGGAGTACAAATCTCTTGGCAGGACAGAAAGGGACTAAAAATAACTGCAGGTCAGTGACCTTTTTATGCTGGCACAGCTGGATCTAGAAACTGAATCTCCATGACTTAAATTTAAGATATAGTATTGCACAGTAAGGTAGGAATAACTTCTATAAGTAACTTCAAGTGCTTCCTTTCCCTTTAATTAGTACTGCATTTGGTAGGCACAGTGGAGGCAGATATGGAGAACCACAAAACAACAATAGTTCAAAGTAGCCAGATTTTGCACCAGTTTAAGTAGCTTTTAGATCTCTGTGAAAGATGCAGCATGGCAGTTGGAAAGAGTATTGACACTGACACCAAGGCCAGATTATGCTCTTGCGTATAATTGCTGTGGACTTAGAGCAACCTCATCCATACACCCAGGGGCAAACCTGAGGCCAGGGCATTCCCAGGAGCTACCAGGAGTTTCCAGTCCACCTTGGCCTGCTCTCCAGGCCGCACTGGTAATTCCTAACCTGATACATGAGCTCCTCCATGTGGCAAATCTTAGTCTTAATCTTCCTTGTATACAGCAAAGGATTTCCTTATTCTTTATAGCATTTTCTTTTCATTATTCTTCTTACGGAAAATTAAATATCAAAGATATTATGCTATGGGGCAAGAACGATTAGTTCTGAGGATAATGAAAGTAAAACAAAGACATTATTACTCTGATAATTTCTATTAGACATAAATGGGTACTTTCATAATGTGATGTAGATAATCTGCATGTTCATAAAAAACGTTCTGTATTCCGATACAGATCAGCTATTTTAAACAGTCAACTTTGGACAAAATAATACATGAATAGCCTTGCAATTACAGTAGTGCCTTCCCATGGGGAAATATCAAGCAAAACATATTCTATTGTGCTGAAGATTTGCCACTTCTGTCAAGCTAAAAGTAACAAGACATATTGTATTGCAGGTTTATTTCTTGGGAAATTGATAAAGAGGTTTTTATATTATTTTTATACTAAACTGCAACCAACAGAAAATCTATAAACCTTGTTAAGGAGTATCTGGAAATTAAAGGGGGCCTTTGTCTGAAAGAAAAAAACCTTATGATTCCAAGTACAAGAAATCAATTAACCGCATTCTTTTCTCAGCTCTGCAAGTTCTCAACTTGCTTTGCATGGTGTAGTATATTGTTCAGTCAGGGTTAATTCTGCACTGAGGGCCAGTATCATCTCCTGCTCCCCTATGCCTCCATGGCAATGCCAGTTTGCTCATGCATGACTTTCCAAGCTTACAAACTTGCTATTCCACTGACATTGAAAGAAGCAACAGCAAAACGCTCGATTTTAAGTTCACTTGTTTTTCTGATACACAGTCATTTTTCATTTCATAAATGAATTTATTTAATGTGCTTACCCCAGAAATATTTAAGTTGACAATTGGTAAAGTTCACATCTTATTTTAAAGAAGTTGCTTTTCCTTAATGGAAATCTTTCCTAATGGAAACCTATGTGTGTTTTTGCTCGGTTGGTTTGGGCGTTTTTCAATACCTGCCAACAGAGGACACAGATCTGAGTAGCTTCAGTGGAAATCAGACTACAGGAAAGCAAAGAGTGGTAGCCAGAAGAATGTGATCATCTCTCCTAAAATGCCTATCTGGGACCTACAAGCAAAAGAACCATATTTCTGAGACACAGGAGAGCAGCATCTTTCACAGCAAATACACTCACTCTCAAAGTTCTAAGCTTTCTGAATTACATGCTTTTGTCACGCAACCATTCTTTTAACCACTAAATTTCCCAATTTTGAAATGGCACAGTTGATCATTCAGTGCTCTGGCTCTTAGGAAGATGAAGCCCTGCTTACTGAGATTTTGATTCTTGTTAATTTTATTTTAACCATCACAAACTCACGAGCAGTCATATTTCCCTAAGGACAAATCATGTTTCCCTACAACCACATATGCTTCGCACATCCTAAATAATGCTTTCAAATCTGGTTCTGCTCTTGCCCGTGCTTTATCAATTGTTACAGACAGAGGGAGCAAACTACTAATGAGAGGGAAGGGAAAGGACTCATTTTGTGAAGAAACTGCTCTAGGAGGACTAACTGCTCTAAGTCCTACATCACGGATGAGGAAAGGATGGCATGAGACCTACCCACTTCATGATTGATCTGTGCAATCTGTTTTCTTCAGATCAAGTCCCACATGAAACTGGAGAGACAGGGTGAGATTCCTTGTTCAGTGCCTTTCATAAGGAACTCCTTTTATCTGATACGCAGGAATGCTTTTACTTCACTCTGTAACACTGTAAAGCAGGAAATGGGAGAAGCATGGAGATTAAAAAAAAAAAAAGGAAAAAGCACTATTTAAGTTTCTAATCGTCACACACAGCCCATGTGGCTAACCATTATAAATTCTGTGGTATTTGCTGAAAAAAATACTCTCCAATAATTAACTCACCTTTTGAGTAAATACATGTGTATCACGCATCAGAAATGCTACATTTGTGTTCCTGAAATCCACGCTTTCCACAGAATAAGCAGAGTAACGAGAACTTCCAAATGCCATCCCATTCCCAAGTCATATCTTGGAGGGACTCTCTCAGCTCATTAAGTCCTCCTAGGGGAAGGCCAATGCCTGTGGTGTCCATCAGTTCACCAAGTACTAAGCTGAGGCCTCAAGCCGGCTCAAACAGACCACAAAGCACCTAATAAAAAGGAAAAGCATTTCTTCTCACTACAAACTCATCAGAATTTGAGCTGATGTTGTTTTGTTTTCCATGTGGCCATGGCATATTTCCCGTATGAATCATTCTGTACGGGCTCTCCTCCCATCACATGCGCATGCAGTCCCTCACTCTCCTGCACTCCCTGGCCAAAAAGCAACCTTAGCATCCCTTCCCATACACTCTAGTGTGTTCATTATGGTCCCCAGACTCTGCTATCAAGCTCAGTTTTTAAAGGTTAGAGCAATAGTTATTGTATTAGTAATAACACCTTGTGGAAGTAGTTAATAGGCAGATTAAGACAGCAACCGGGATCAGGCTTTCTGAGGCAGAAAGGAGTCTGAAGAAGACATGAGGTCACATGAGACCAAGCCTGTGTGAGGAAAGAAGGTGGAGAAACTCCTTCACCTCTTAGAAATTTTAAGATGACTGGATCAAGACTTAGGAGGGAGACTAAGAATAGTGTTGTGATAAAAGGAAATTTCAGAAGAATAGGGATCAACATTGTTGGTTATCACAGAAATCACAGATAACAGCACATCATGCTCTGAAAAATTGCCTTCTACGAAGTCCATCCACTAACTGCAAAGGCTGGTCAGTGGACCATCCCACTTCTTCAACACATGATTTCAAGTCTTCCTCCTGTCCATCCTGTTTCCCTGTTTTTTTATGTTCACAGATGTTACAAAGTGTCTGCTTCCTTCACTGTACAGAGCAGAGAGCGCTCACCTTTGCTTTGACAACCTATCCCCCAGCAGTCATCAACAGCTCAAAGACTAACACCACCTTTAAAATGTGAATGTAGAACTTAATGGTTATTTTTTTCCATTGACAAGGGAGGGGAGAAGAAAGAACATAATTAAGCGCATGGATGCCAAAGAGATCATTTTTATTCCAATTTATCCGAGGAAAAGATGAATTTTTAATCTTGATTTGAGGAACTCAAGTTCACCCAAGCTCTTGGATTATCCCAAGTCACGTATCTCTCATCACTATTTCAAGATCTCACCCCAGCTTTAAGTCTCCTGCCTCCCTCCCCACCAAAAAAAAGAGAGATGAAAAAATCCACCACTGCCTTTCTCTAGGTTTGTCTATGAAAGCCAAGGGATTTACACCCCAGGAAAACCGTAATAGAGCAATAAATCATGCACCGAATTTAGCTTATAAATCTATTCACTGTAACAACAGAATGGAAATTAATGGCCAGATCCTCAGCTGCAACCATCAGCTTAGCTCCATTAAAATCCACCCTGCGGCCTGACCCCTGAGCGCTGACCTGACTTTGCGCCGGCTGACACAGTTTCCATTGGCTTTGCGGCAAGCAGGAAATAGCCGGGGTGTGGGAAAGCCCCGGCCGGCCGCAGCCGCGTCTCCTCCTACCCCCGGCGGAGGCTCCCGCGGAGCTGGTGCGCCGGCTGCGCGGCTGTGTGCCTGCCCGGGAAGCCCCTGGGCCAGGGCTGCTCCACCATCTTGCAGCCAGCTTGGAAACCTTCATTTTGAAGCCCTATCACTCCTGCCCACGGTTGCACGAGCAGCCGCAACTTGGAGAAAAGCTAAAATTCAATGCAAGCAAATTTAAGGAACCATGAGCTTCATTCTCATCCCACACTAAAATTAGGAGGAGGGAGGGCTGTTTTGGTTTAGTTTTCAGCCAGACATTGGGATGAGGAGTGTAAACATGAGGTCAGGATCTCAGGAAAGCCTAGACTAATTAAAGGAAAAGGGAACACCACTGCCTCAGTCCCGAGGCAGACAAATTGGAAACTTTCACTCTTGAAAAAGTCAGTTCTCACTGCTGTGTATGTTTATATGGAAATACCAAAGTCTTACCTCAATGTATGTGACACAATTCTTAAAAACTTGTTAAAAAAATAATAATAAACTTTGTTGCCCTTTAGGTATTTTAGATAAGGAAATGATGCTATTTAAAGTAACAATGAGGTACTCAGTGTGTTAATGATCTTTTGGTATAAAACTGGTTCATTCAGTGTTCTCTATATATGAACATTACATTTTATGTTTTCCTAATAAACAGCAGCGCCCACCATGCAATAATTTCGATCTTTCTACTACTTTTCTTCATGTTCTACCTCAGGTATAATTTGGAGTCTAATGCCAAAGAAATAGAAAATCAATTGTGAACATACCAAGCTCCACCCCCCCCCCCCAAAAAAAAAGAACAAAACCCTTAATTCGAAGTTTTACTTTATATACCTTCAATTTCCCAGTAGTTTCATTTCTCAGTCAGAATTTGAATAATCTTTACAATTTGTATTCCCCCAAACTCAAATTTAATGAGTTAGTAGGTATAGAAAGAGAAATAACAGCTGCAGCTTATCCCGCTGTGCTATTCAGTAATGACAATGTTATACCACATTAGCAATTGTGACATTAATAAAAAGAAGCCCATAGGATTAGCCAGAGACAGCTGACTTTAGTCAAATGTAGGTCATGCTTTGTTTGCTCAGAGCTGGGTAATAAATTTCCAGGTAAGTGCTCTCATGTGTCATACATATATGCCAAGAGCATAATTTCAGCTATACTAAACGATCCACATTCTTAAATTTCTGTAAGCCGTTTTTGAATTATTGTTAAGCATTTAATTCCACAGCAGCATCTTAAAGGCTACTTAGAGTTATTAACTCATATGACATTATGGCATGTTTTCTTTCTAGTGGCAGTTAATAGCATCTTGATCTGGTTTCCCTTTCACCTTAAGGTATCTGCAACTCTGAATTGTGAGTATTTAACAAAAGATACTTAGCAAGGAATCAAGCCCACTACATTTTGCAGCTCTAGCTAAAGGGGAAAACAGTATTTGGAATCAATCCAAGCAGCAGCAAGATATCTTCCACCACAGAAGGGAGTCTTTAAAAAAAAATTTAAAGGAAATAAAGGCATAGCTTTCAATTAATAGTACAAAAGATCCTATCTCAATCTCTGCTACCTTGGCAAGCCCTCAAAATTTGGATTGAAAGCAGACCTTTAAACATATTCATATTTAATCTCAGTACAAGATATGCATATTGTACACTGAAACCTTAAAGGCCAAATTCTCTATTCAGTAACACCCTGACAGGCTTTAGTGGGAAAAGGAGAGTGTAACACAGCAGAATTTGACCTTGAGGTTGTCATCTTAATTTCTCTTTTTTTTTATTTTTATTATGGTAATAATTAGAAGCACCAAACAAGATCAGGACCTTTCTGTTCAAGGAATCAACCCAACAAGCAGGACAAGGAGGGGGACATTTGTTATGAAGAGCTCAGACAGCAGTCAGACAGATAGAAAAATGTATGATTATCACCTTTTTACAGATGGGGGACTGAACCACGGAAAGGCTAAATGCTGTATCCAGATGGCTTTAATTCCATCTAAGCCCTTCTCCTGGTGGTTGCCGCAGCTTTAGCCAGCTACTCCTCCTGCCCCTGGTTTTAGGTCCTTGCTCCATCGGGGCACCCAGCTCCCTCAGGGGACGGCGGAGGGTCTCCCACGCTGCCCCCATGGTGCACGGGCCTGTTGCGTGATGCCCCAGGTGCTCTGCTGCAAGTCACGCAGACAGGGGTCTGCAGCTGTACCTCACCTCCTGCGCCAAGCTAGTGCCTTCCTCATTTTATTTACAATTAATTAGTCCAATCCTTTCTCAGCAACAGTAGTTAATTTCTTGATTCTCTTCTATTTTTACCCATATCTTGGCTAAAATGTATTTACATATCAGCAAGTCTTTGGGGGCTTCTGCAGCATGTCAAGTGGAAAAGCTGACATACCTATCATTCAAGTCGATTTTTTTTTTTTTTTGGTGTGCTGTTTTAATGGGAGCTATTCTTATGACCGAAATTAAGGATCATATAAGTAGTTCTCTTAGTAACTAAGAAAACTTGAGTTCATATAATCAATTTTGTGCTTTCTGTAAGGAAATTAAATGAGAAGGCTTTTCAGTGTTTCAATACAATTCATGAAGTAACACAATTTCCTTACAACAACAGTGTTTATTGGTCTCTTTTTTGAAGGCTGCAGTTGTATCTTCATCATGCTTCCTTGTTAGCAGCAAAGCCAAATGCCACAGCCACATTTGAGAGAAAAAAAAATCTTTTGTAAGGGACAATGATTTCCCAGAGATCCTAAACAAACATCTTCATAAGGTAATTCTCATCCAAGATAATTCCCACCAAATATATATATATATATATATATATATATATATATATGTATATCTCAAGAGCATAAATGACACCCTGAAAAACAAACGGGTAAGAGAAAATTTGTCTTATGGTCACAGCTGTGCAATTCCAATAAATATTGCATACATGTATTTTCCCAGAGCACGACCGGCCAATCTGCCTTTTAAAGATGATTTCTACTTGCTTTGCAAAGGTAAGGAAGATGTATCTGAATAGCACCGAGCCCCTTCTACTTCTATGCAGATGAAGCTGACGCATTTCTAACATGTACATATGCATAAACATATACACATGCAGAAAGAAACATCCTTTCCTACAGAAAATAGCCTCAGCAAAATCAGAACATGTACGGAAATTTTGTGTGGAATTTTTCATATTTTTCCTCAACAAAAAAAGAACATTTTGGTGAAAACCACGAACAGAGTGTATTTTAATAGCAGAGGTTTTTTAAGCAAATAGGAGAAACAAAGACAGCCTTTTGGCGGGGAGACGAGGAGCAGGGGAATCAATACCCCCAGCAAGGGGCTGCTGTCTCCCTGCCTGCTCCTTTGTTCGCAGCCCCTCTGCGCTGCCTTCCCGCTGAGCTGGTGCCTCCCGGCTCCCTTTTGCAGCTCACTGCCCACCCTTCCCGTGCCCATTGCTACTACTTTCCCAAACCCCTCTTTCCACAGGACATAACACTGCCAAAAGCGGGATTTTCCAATTCACATTCCTCCTTTCCTTCTCTCACCACTAGAAAAATATCAAAGTATTTGCAGATTATTTGGAGGCATTTCTCCTCACTGTTACAGCCCATCTAAAATGCAGCGCAGAAGCACTGGCAAGGTGGCAGACTGCTGTACTACCAAAAGTCCTCTTGGACACCTTGATGAAAGCCATGGTCACAGAACATCTACTCCGTAAACATTCCCCAAAGCTGCAGTGGCCCCAGCAGCCCCGGAAAGGCACAAGGAGGCACTTGCACACCCGAACCAGTTATAAATTAGAGGTGCAGCACAGGAGCTTGCCCTCTGTAACTGCATAACATGTGCAACGCTTGCTTTGCATCTCAAATCGAAAGCAGAAGTTAATATGAACACCATCTTTCTAGGGTTTGCGTTCATAGCTGCACAGATGAATGATAGGATTTTCCTTTTAGAAGTAAAAAAAAATGGAGGAATTCCTGTTAAGTGTTTCAGCTCTGCTATTCAACCAGCTCAGGAAACCTTTCTCAATTTGTGATACACACTTTGTCACTTATGTTCAAAGATCTAAAAATAGTGAGAATAAAAAGAATAGACTAACAGCAATATCAGGTAGTCATTCTCAACCTCTAACACCAAATACCATCTGTAAGATATCTTTATATGCAAGTGAGAAGAAATAAAATAGCAATTTATTCATTTATGTTGTGAGGACAAGGTCTCTGTAAAATACATATTGTGTCAATTCCAAGCAGGAGAAAAAAAAGAAAAAAGAAAAAATTATCTCTAGATAATTATGCCAACAATTCTCTAGGCTTCACTGTGAAGACTTATTCAGCTAAGAGGCACTGATCCATCCATCCAAAAGAACAATTCTCCCTCTGGAAAAAAAAGTAGTGTTAAAGGTAACTGATACTCCAGGCCAGACTCCCAGACATCAAGTGGAGTTACATGAGATAATGTTGATCCAATACACTAAGTAAAAATGAAAATACCATTTTTATTGCTACGCTAAAAAAAATGCACAAGTGAAGGAGACAGCAAACTTTAAGGGTAATCCAGTAAGCCAACACTGTCAGTCAAAGGCAAATAGGAATTTCCAGACCTCAGAAGAAGGGAAATTTGAAGAATAGGTGGGGTAGAATCAGTTATACAAAATGCATCTCTGGCAGGCTGTGACTCATTCACAGACTTGAGATTAACTGACCACCTCCTAGTTGAGCCCTCAGTGTCAAGATGCCTTGAGGGCTGGCAGCTCCCTGGGGATGGAGAGCCAAGAGGAACAAGGTGGCTGGCAGCACAGAGGCCATGCTGGCCAGCGCCTGTCCTGCTGCACCCTGGTGAAGCAAGCAGGACAGACCCAGAGATCATAGCCAAGCGTACAGATCTGACGAACTAGGGAGGTTCATGGTGATGAGTCAAGCCAGTCTGCAGATCTGGGTCAGGCCTTGCAATCATCAGGCAGGTGCATGGAGACAGGAGACACGAAAAGTCAGCCTACAGCTTGGAGTCTGGATTAAGAGGATCTATAGCAAAGCATGGGCATGGGCCAACTGGAAACCAGCACTCCTTCAGCATAGCTCAGATGAGGTCTGAAGGCCAAGGACTGAGCTTAAGTAGAGCTTCTGGGCCCATGGGCAGGGTGAGAAGGCCCTGTGGGGCTGGTCAAAACCTGTCTGGACATGATCCTGTGCAACACACTCTGGGTGACCCTGCCTGAGCAGAGGGATTGGACTAGACCATCTCCAGGGGTCCCTTCCAACCTAAACCATTTTGTGACTCTGATTCTGTCAGGGTCTTCCTGGCCAGGCAGGTCCTAGCACCTTACAGGGGCCTGGGCTCAGGAGGGACTCACCTGGGAACAATTTAATTGCCATTAATTGTCGGAGGTCTGTTTCCAGGGATGCAGAGCCAGAACAGGGACAGCAAACTGGGAAAGGGCCATGGCATGGGAGATTAGGGGTGGGTGGGGGTTTCAGATGTCCCCCCATGGTACCCAGAGGCTGGGCAGGCTAGAGCAGGAGGAGGGATGGGGATGGACCCCGGGAACCCCAGGGGCACTGGACTGGAGTAGTACTCCCTCAGACATGGGGGTCCCGTAGCCGAGCAGGGGCAGGGCCGGCACAGGGCTGGAGCCAGCACTGCTGCAGCGTTGCAGGCCAGTGACTGATGGCCCTGGGCCATGTTTGAGAGTCAAACTTAGTTCCCAGAGTACAAGACTCAAAAAAAAAAAAAAAAAAAAAAAAAAAGAAAGAAATCTGATGAGGGTTTTCTAAAAAAAAAAAAAAAAAAAAAAAAAAAAAAAAGAAGTGTCAAATTAAAGCATGTGAATAAACACAAAGTAAGACTAATTAGAAATCAGATGTTGGACTTGCTACCACAAAGTGCTATTGAATATGACTAATATGCTTTTAAGAAGACCATTAGACTTTTCAAATTTGACAAGAACCACAGAACAAGTTTTGGAGTGAACAAGAGTAACACTACATTTTAAGGCTTGGGGGGAAAAGAAAAAACAGAACTTATTTTCATCTAGGCACCAACAGACACGTGCAAAAACTAGAGAATCCAAAAAAACTGAGTGACTGTTGTCTTTACTGTCAATCCAAATCTTGCATACGAAATAACACATGCACACACATGCGCACGCGCACACACACACACACACATATGTAAGTGTTAGAGGGCTGTTGAAGAAAAGGAGAAATATAGCTGCTTTCCTGTAAAGTAAAGAAGAAAAAGGATATTATTCCATGAGCATTCAGGACCTTTTATTTTGAGGAAGAAAATATAATGAAAGAAAATATGCCATGTTTTAGCTTTATAGTATACTGAATCTCCACCTCAACTGCCCGTTGTCTGCGTCTGCCACACCGCGCAGACATGCATGCTGTCCATGCACACGTTGCAGGATTAAGCTGTGGAAACGAGCAGAGAAGCAAAACCTTGCTCTGAGGAACTACCTGTACCAGCAGGCAAGGCCTGATATTGGGTCTGGTTGGCATCTTTCCCACCCGTGAGGCATTTGAAGGTATTCGAGTAAGTTTTCTTCATGGATTCTCACTGCGGACAAGCAGAGTACCAAGAGACAGCCAGAGACAGCCTCAGGGGCAAAGCTAGCAAGAAATTTAAAAGGATGGGGAGCTGCAGGCTGATTTCTGGGGATTTACCAGTGTGCTGGAGAAAGACTGAATGTTTCTTGGCCCACTGGAAAGTGGACTAGGCTGCTTTAAGGCGCGTAAGCACAGACACAATTTTGCACAGTCTGCAAAAACACATAGTTACTGTCGCTTGTTCCAAATTCTCAAGAATTTGTGTAACTTTCATAAAATTTGGGTCCTCACATGAAAGGGCAGAATTATCAGTGAAAGGTCCCAGAGACCTAAATATAATTACATATCTTGGGGATCCATTTGGATACCAGATTTTCTTGCACAATACCTTACCTTGCTTCCCATTTAGTATAGATCTTGAAAATGTAGGAGAGAAAATTCATACCCTTGAGAGAAACACAGTAGCAATATATACAACTATTTCTTATGAAAATTATCACAAAAATCTGACTCAGAGAGACATCTCAATCATTAAAATCTGATATAAAGTGAATGTAACTGGTTAAGTCAGATACAAGATCGTTGGGAAAGGATAAGAGGGACAAAAAGCTAATACTGTTCTGCTCAAATAAACACAGTTATTTATTGGACCTTCAGAATTGTTGCTGTAGGATGGTTTTAAATATGTGCTGTTGTGCTGTTAGCCTGCAACACTGATTCCTCCAGCACAGCGCCTGGAACAGCTTTTGCATAATGTGTCACCACAGCTGCTGCTGTATATTTGGCTTAAAGTTCCACCTCTAGGGAAAAACATGCCAAAGTATTTATAATAATGGGCTGCAATTTATGTGAAATGACTTTACACCTTTCCTACATGAGAAAGACTCAACATACTACTATATTCATTAATGTATCATTAGTTTAAAGGGGTCTTTTATAAAAGAGCAACGTGAATATTTTGTTCTTCTATGGTGTTTTTCTGCAAAGAATGTCAAAATGTTTTGCAAACATAACCAAACATTGATCAACCTCCAAAATGATTGTGGAAGATAGGGAAAGATGAGAACGTCTATAGCTACTGTACCTTCACATGACTGAAAAATAGGAAGCAGTTGCAAATCAAAAGACTGTGAAATCATGGTAGGGCCCTCTGTCTTGGCCTTTGCTTTACTGTTGGGAAGAAGGAGGAGAAAGGCATGCTACAGGTAGAGCAGTGATACGAGGTCAAGAAGGAAAGCTCATCCTATTTGGGGAATGCATTTACTGAAGTAAAAGCTGTGCGAGTTCCTCTACCTTACGAATGGATAGTGCAGCTCAGACTTTTTATCTGCACAGTCGATAGGTGGCTTGAAAAACATTACAGAAGAGTTACAGCTAGGTCTCGGAAAGAACCACAGGCTCAAGTCAACAAAGCACTTAAGCAAGAGATTAGCTTCTAGCATGTGAGCAATTGAAAACAATGCAACATAACCTGTTTTGCCAAGTCAGGGCTTAAAGTAAGATAATTTGCTGTCTCATTTAATATCTGGTGGGAGACAGTGAAGGCTGGAGCACAGAGGTAGCTTGCTGTTTGCTGTTAAGTTTGCTGTTCACTACCTTAGCTCCCTGAAAGCTGCCAGATTTACAATCCCTCTCCGATACGAACTCTGTTCTCAGAGAGAGGTCATCCCTGGCTTTACAGTTTTGAATGCTGATGTGGTTTGAGTGTTGCCAATTTTCCTGAAATTTCCTGAAGTAAATTGCTCTCTGTGCTGCCCAATTCTTTCTGCATTTTCCCTCTAAGGAATAGTAGAGGCTGATGATAGGAACTTCTGATGGAAACGAATAGGTAGTGGAGCAAATCTCCACTCTTCTCTCCTAAGTGTGGTCCCATTACTAATGCTGCTTAATTTTATTCATGCCAAAAAAGTAAACCCCTCAGTAACCTACTTTCTATGGACCAGACACCCCTGCCAAACAAAATCACAGCCATCTAATTCAAACCACATTATCTTTCCAGCCCCTGCCTACAACTTACTACTGAAAATACAGAATTATTATTTCATCTTTGTCTCAGCAGCAAATAAAAACTGAGCACTGATGCTTCTTGGTGAGAGATTTCCTGACAAATTCCTTCAGTCCACATAGCTAACCCCCTTCTTTCTCCTTTGTCTGGAAGATCTTAATTTCTGTCTTTCTGAACCCAAAATAATTGGGCATCTTCTGGAAGGAACTAAGGAATCTTCTACGTTCTGTTGCTGTGGTATATCTAATTAGCTGGCAGACAAAAGAACTACCTCCACAACAGTTTTTGTCTCTCTTTTATGCAACTTACCTCTCATACACACTCATGGACTCTCCCTAAATAAAGTGATAAATCCAGTGCTTAAGCTAAAGGGATGCGAAGGAGACCTTGTCCATCCATAAAGATCACCAGGAGTCCATGCGAGCCTGCCTTTTGACAACACACATGTCCCTGACAGCTCAGCTAATTGAACGCTCTGCACACAGGCATCTTCCCTAGGGAATATGCTGCAGAAAGGAAAAATGCAGCCCCAGACCATAAACTCTGCCAAGTACAAGTACTCTGCACATCCATTACCCCACCTTGTTCAGTTCCCTATCTCCTCCACACAGGCAGGAGAGTGAAAAATCCTAGGAGGGATGTTAAAAACCACAACTTAAGTCTGAGTCATTATCCAAGGGTTTGGGAGGTAGGGGGAGTCTCCTTTTTTTGCCTAAATAAGTAGCTGTATAACATTTTTGCAATGGAAGTTGCTCCTGGCCAACAAAAGTGAGATGTATTCCCTGCGTCCATCACAGGCCACAGGACACTCCATCACACATCAATTTCATAAAGTCAAACAGAAATCTGATCTGTGTAGTAAAGTCTTCAAATCATCACAGTCCCTCAATAGCAGAAAACAATTTGAAAGATTATACTCACAATACAAAAACCTAGTTAGCTTTTCCAGTTAACTTTCTGGTAAGCAGTAAGTCACATTTTTATAAAACTGTCTTAAGTTATACTCAAACTCCAACCCATCAAGGTTTTAAAACATATATCAAGTCTCATTTATTTTCCTGAAAGTAATCTGATGCTTTCAGCTAGCAATATTGCCAAATGCAGGATCCAGAAATCTTGAGTCAAGCACTACTACCTCCCAGACTAACAGGGTTGTTTGTTTGTTTGTTTAAGATATTATTTCTCCTTGGACTCATATTTTCAAGCTGTAATCCAGAACCACAAGGGCTACAAAACCAGGTTTTAATTTAAGATGAGTATTTGAATCCCTATTCCAACAGCTAAAGCCTTAAGATCAACACAAAACATATGAGAATTGGCAATACTAACTTAGATAGACACATGCTTAAATGATTTGTTTTGTTCCCTTCTTGAAGGAAAGGGGTTTAGAGAAGAGGAGGGTCAGAACTTTAACCTCCAACCCTTTCACCTTTGAATCCTTACTCAAAAGCTTCCAGGAAGGAAAAAGGACTTTGCAGCATGTCTGGAAGTTTAACAAACCCAGGCCCTGGTTAATCAAATAGAGAAGCCCTAGGGCTGTACTAATTCCTATACCCAATGAGGCCCCTTAGAACAGAAGGAAACTGTGAGCATAATAGGTAGTAGAGCTGCTTGAGTTCATTTACATGACATATCCCTGGCTCTTAAGCTATTCTAATGTTTCTGACTGAATAAGCAAAAGGTTTCCCCACCCAAAACGCTGATCTGGTCCGCTTAAGGCAAAGCAGACTACTGCAACCCCTGGATTTCAGACACTACAAAGTATAGTGTATTTTGAGATGAGTGAGGTCCCCCAGAATTTCTTTTCAGGAAGCTGGGGTTATATTTATTAAGTGCACTAGATATATATGTATACCAGAACTAACACTGTCTGTACAACGACAGAAGTTTAGCAAGACGACTTATAAGGTAGAGGAAGGAAAGCTTTTCTGTTATTTTTATACCAATCCCAGTTATAACTATCCAGCCACTTACACTTGACATCAAGATCCCTTTGGTAGCTGAGATTTAGAGTTTAAGGTAAGTAACCAGAATTTAGAAAGCAATTTAAGGATCAAATGATTCTGCATAATGTTTCTGCAACCTGTAATTTAAAAGGCTAAAAGTCTTTCTGCCACTATCATTGCTTTTCAGGGTCATGAGTTTATTTTTAGTCTGTTATTTCACTTGGTAAGTGGATTGTAGCCATTTATGGGGATGGTCAATCCTAAAACAGAACCTCTAGCTGTAAAAATTGCTCATTCTGCATAGTACTCTGCTTTGTAGAATAAAAGAAAGAGGAGGGAAACTTAACTCAGTTTTGACCTCAAAATCATTACTATTGCTGATTTCACATATGTTAAAGAGAAATTTCTTTAATCACTAACAGGCAATCTGCACTAGATACTGTGGCAGTATTAAGCAAAATGATATGACCCAGGTTCACAGATTGTGCAACAGAGATGAAGTTTCAGGTCTGTAATTTCCTGCAATTTTATTTATCTGAAACAGATTTTTTGGTACTTCATAATAAAGAAAATAAAAATAAGCTAACTTGCTCACTGAACTCCAGAAATACAAGTAGCCCAAATTCAGGAACTCAGGGGAAAGGAGAAGCTGACTGGATTCTCTATTATAGCAAGGTTTAGTTACATATTGTGATGCATTCACAAAATATATTCTTACCTTTTAGCTTGATAGTCAGTCTTGGCTCCCGTTAATGCCTCTCAATCACAGATTTTATGTATATTTCCAGTTAATAATTTTCAGCCCATTGTTAATTGTTAGTATCTAGGATTTGATAACCATTTTAGGTAGCTAGTAACATGATATAAATATCAGGAAATTGCAATACTACAATAATGAATTAAAAATCACAAAAATCAAATTATTAACAGCTGTTAATAATTGCTCTATTACAGCACAAACAGGCTTTTTTTTTCAAGATGTCACCTCTAAGTGAGGGGAGAGAGACCCTAACACGACAACATTTTGCAGTAACCATACAGTGCACTAACATCATTTATTTTAAAAAATATATATGCAGTAGCAATTAGATTTTCTTAAATGAATTATCTGTTTTTAATGTTGGAAAAGATAGAAGGAGGGGGAAAGAAAGTATTTCTTGTCTTGATCTCAGTTATCTCAGAACTGGACATTTCAACACCTTCCTAGCACTTTGTTTCCACACTGATTTAGGAAAACACAAGCACTAGAACATTCAAGCCAATCATTTCTCTAACGTTGTCTGATTATTTCTAATTTCCCACCTCTAACTTAAAGCCTTCTGGAGAGTTCCACTTTTTAGAATGCAAGTTGCTTAGTTAGATGTCATGTAATGTGCACAGATGTTTAATCATTTGGATGACAGATTAATTCACTCCACAGTCCTAGACATAGCACATTGTGGGACACATAGCCACAGGGAGAACTGCCAGATTTATCACCTTACCTAGACCTCTTCCACATCTCTGTATTTGCATTATGCTTTAAAAATACGTAAAGCTCTGGAAAATGATGAAGATGCCTCAAGAATATCCTGTTAGTACTTAGTATTTCGTGATTTTTTTTCTTTATCTTTTATGCATTGTCAATATGAAAATAAACATATCTCCACTTTACAAAATACTACAAATGTTTTGGAACCCATAGAAACAATAGAGCATCGACTTTATGGAAAAGAGATAATGACTAATTACAGGCCTTCACTCCATTGAGGAATTCTAGCAAGAAATATCAGAAATAAAATCTGGGCTTCTTGAGCAATTTCCATTTTCCATCTTTTTAAATGAAATATAGAATGAATCAGCTCACAAAGCTTTTCTTCTCCCCCTCCACTGCCCTTTTGAAACAGCAGCAGGATTTTTTTTTTCTTCTTCAGACAATAACATAGTATCTACTGCTACCAGGGCTGTGATTTCACTCCAGCCAGCAGTTGAACTGGTTCTGAGCCATTTCCCACCAGTGCAGGTTAATATGTCACACCCGTCAATTATCCCATTTCCTTGTGTGGGTTGCCATGTGCTTAAATAAAGCATGATAATGGGCACACATGCTTCTGTATGCAAACAGCAAATTTACGCTTGCATCCCAAATGATTTATTTTGGATTAAGAGGAAATAAGACTGGGGGGAGAGGGAAGTAAACTATTCGGTTTGCCTCTGTAAACACAGCATCAAACCCTCTTTCTCAAGGGGCACCACCCCTACAGACAGTAAGCACCCTGAAGTTTAAAGATCTAATATACAGAACACAAAATCCCAGTATTTACACACTATTGCTACCTTTATTCTATGATACCAAACAAGTTTTTGGCAACGTTGTTACCTCTTTTGAATACAGTAAGCACCTTCACCCTTGCTGTGTTTGAGTTTTGCCAAGAGCCAGGGTGTAAGAGGCACCTCACCCACTGTACTGTGCAATATCCATGAGTGGCTACGGGTCCAAACTACTTTATGAAAGAGAGTTGAAAAATACTTCTTCAGTTGCCAGTGGTGTACAGCTGGAGCAAGGAATGGAATGAGGCTGAATATGAACTGTAAATAAAACCCACTTAATGATAGCTTGAGGTTTTCTCTTGGCTTAACCAAACACACAAACATGCGCGTGCATGCACGCACACGTGCACACACACACATACAGAAAAGAAAAAGCCAAGAAAGGCCAATATTACCATTTATCCTGACCTCCAATTAACTTGAATGGAAAATCAACAGAGCAAATCCAGCTTACTCAGAAGGCCAAGTGCTGAAAAAAGCACAGTGCACAGTCAGACCAACTACTCCTTTTGTCACCTGCAAAAAGCACTGGCTCATCTGCAAACTAATGACCATTTTCCTAATTTGTTTTACTGTTTTCAGACACGAATTACTTTGACTTTTTCACGATCAGTTTGTGATGCTCTCACGGCACAGAGGTCCCACTTTTGCAGCACAGGGAAGCCGGAGCCCGGGCTGCCAGCCTTCATCTCACCTGCAGTCAGATAAGGAGAGGGTGAAACCAAACTCAGTTACCCGCTCAAGTGGGAATGAGAATTGGCTGCGAGAGCTCTTGATTTTTCTTATTTATTTTTTTCCTTTCAAGGGAAAGCTGAGATAAATCTGCTTTCTTATATGCCCTCATACAGGCTTGTGCAGAGAGTAAAGGTGACCAAGACTCAAACTTCTCACCTCAAATGGGATATGACAGGATGAGGAAGGGGGAAGAAAGGAGCTGCAGTAGATATTTGGCAGAGGAGAAAGTGTATTTTGTTTAGGGAGGGGAAGTTAGGGTCTATTTCATGTCCTCTGCATCTACTCGAGACCTAACGAATAAAGTAAGAGCCACACAAATGAATGTGTGGGTTTGGGATGTGTGTATTTCTTGGTAGGAAATACGAGAAGTAAAACATGAGGTACAGCAGTATGAGCTCTGATGTTTTGTAAACTGATTTCTCTTTTGGAAGGGGCTGTGGTTTCTAAATACACTGGTATTAATGTTTCCCATGGCTTTGCTGAGTCAACAATTTTTATGGCCCTTTCCCCCCAGTTCCTATTGGAGGCTTCAGCTAACTTGATTAATATAATTTAAAACAGCAAATTTCTATTCTGGTAAAATTTTATTTGAATGAAACCATACATTACTGAGCTCCTTTATCAGAAAACATACTTTAAAACAAAGAACAGCTTTTTTACATTAATAGTAAGTTAAAAACATACTCAATGAGCTATTTTTAATGTTTTATCCAATTTGTATGGAGACTGTGAGTGTCTTCTGTTGTTTCTGAGGCCTACATTGAATCCAGGAATGGGTTGTGAAAATGAGTGAATACATTATCTCAAATGCCTCACAGTATAATAATTTACAGAAAAATACTTACACTTGATAATTGTGCACTGTTTAGTGCCCTTAGCTAGGTAGACAGTGAGGAGGTATGGAGATATAGATAGTACTGTTATTTTCCATATAAGATGTTTGTCTGACTCAGTTTCTAGCTAATGTGATTTTGATCATCTCTCAGAAACCTAATTTGTTGCAGCTTTTTATATCGTGTTTCCCTATCACAGTTAAATTTTTTATTACTAACATGATATTTACTATTCAAGAGATCGGTAAACTTCCCAGATCAAATTAATCAACGGAGCAGCTTCCAGAATTTTAAATGTGGTCCCTATGGCAATAAGTAGGTTTCACTGCTGATTTTGATTTAGAAGAAATAAAATAGATACTTATTTTATTCTACAAATTGATCATGACAGCCAAACTCTACAACATGGCATTTTGGCTCTGTCCTGTGGCTCTCATGAATGAAAAACATATCACATATGATGTACCTTCTAAGAAGTTAATGTCTTTGCTACATAATGTTGTGTTGAAATATAATGCTGTGCAGACCAAGGCACAAAACGACTTGAATTAAATATCTGGGAAATGAAATCCCTTTGGATGACTGTCAGGACTACTCTGTCTCCATTATCCCAAGACACAAGCTGGCACATTATCATTTTTATATATAGTTAAGCACCCAGACTCTGATTTCATTAATCATTCAGTTAGGACTGCAAACATATCACGCAGAGGACATGCTCTGTCTTCACATGGGATGCTATTTACTAAGATACTGTATCTGTATTGCATATTATAAATGTCTGATGTCTTAGCAATGAGTAGCACTTGAATCAAAGATGGTTTTTCCCTTCAGTTGCCCTTTAGCCAGTATATATTTTCATTTCTCCAGTTACTGCTCCTTTAATAGAATGACAGAGCCTTTCTCAGAACAAATTAGTATAAAGAAGATTTCTTTCTGAACACCTCTCTCCACTTTTTAATCACAGGGGCCTCCAGAAATGCAGTTTTGTCTCCATTGCATGCCAAAGAACCAGTTCTATTCCCTTAAAAGCCAAGGAGTAAATACATATCCATTATTTGCAGTATAACCTGGATCAGGCTCCAAAAGACAATGCCAGAGGATTAGAGCCTCCTTCCTTGAAAAATGGATCAATTTTCACAGTACTGGAGAACCCTCCTGTCTCAAGCCAAAACCATAGTCACACCACAGCTCTTCGTAAGCTGACTAAGCACATCTCCAGTGACCTGCTCAGCAACACTCATTCTTTATTCAGTGTAAAACTGAGGTCTGAAATTCATCATTTGAGTCATTATCAGTCATATATTTACAACATAAACTATGATTCATGCCCCAATTTCTGTTTTTTTTTTTTTTTTTTTTTTTTTTTTTTTTTTTTTTTCTGATTTCATCGTGGGACCAGCTGGAAGAGATATGCCCTTCCATCCTTCCAAGACATATTGCAAGGAGCTAGATGGAATTTTGAAGTCCTGCGCAAGCATCATACCTGTTCTTATGGTTGATATTTCATATGTGCCTATTCTGACCTCATACAACTTCTATACTATTTCAGGCAAAATTTTAAACCACAAGCCAATTTTCACAGGCATTCTCTGTTCAAAACATGACAGGTGCAAATCTGCACTACAAAATTAGATCATCTTAGGTATAAATCCTTTATGGGTACAATCAAATACTTAGATGTTTAAATAAAAAGGAAAAAATAAGTTACAGATTATTAGAATCATTTGGCAGGCTATTTTGTGAGATATCTCTCTTGATTGGCAAACTACATCCAGACCTGGGAAGAAATGTTGTACTGCTACTGGATGTAAATTCGGGGGTTGATTTGTTCATTGCTCTTAAACTGAGGTTTCCTATAAAGGAAATAATCATTGTACCTGGTTCTACATTTTAACTCTGAAAAAGGCCAATTCCTGAGAGAAAATAATTTTCTGAAAACTAGATCCTTGAGCTGTGCTAAGATAGCAATCACAGCAAAAATATATTTTTTAAAAAAAGTCAGATCTAGACTATGCTCAGTGTTTCCCCAGTCTGTAGCTGGCATTGTTAACTGGATACGTGATGCTTTCCTCAAAGCCAAACGATGAAGAAGTAGCTAGCAACCCTCTGGAAACCATTACATGCAGATACGTAGTTATGGCTAAGGTGGGTCTGAAAATCAAGCCTTACCATACAGTAGCTCAAGCTGTTGATTATTTTCTAACTCCCACTGAGATTCTCCAACTCATCTTTCCTCAACATTCAGTTTCCTTGTTCAAGAGAAAGCAACAACCCATAAAACCAATTAACATATTGCATCCAAATCCTACTTAAACAATGTCAATAACCAGGAAAGTAAGGCAAACAGGATTTGGCCCTAACTATGAAGGCAATATCGGTCCTGGATTGTACATATCTTAACAGCCTAAGGCTTTTATATACAGTAACTGAAAAGGGCTTAGCTAAAGCAATGCAGTGTGAAAACACATTATTTTGCCATCACTGAGTGTTCACACTAAGAACATTCCCCCTTTACCACCTCTGTTCCTTTTTCCAGTTTACTGGATGTCCTCTCCAACTAGTACTGTTTTTCTCCAGTCACTCAGTCACCTCCATCTCCTTTTGAACCTTTTCTTCTGTGATCACTTATTGTAGTTATTTGTTTCCTGACTTTTCTTCTCATCCTTTCCCTTTTGCTCTTCTTTTTTAAACTCTGGCATAATATAATCTTCTTTAGGATTAATTTGTATACTACTGTCCAGTTAGTTGCTTAAGGCTATACTCTTCCTAATGAATCATAGAGCAGACATCTTGCTAGGAAGAAGGACACTAGCATCTTAAGTAATTTATGTTAACACTGAAAATAAATAACAGTATTAAAAAAAAAGAAGATAATTTTCAGACAAAACTTTCCTCAGCAAATTCTTGCTACTGAGCCCATTGTGTTCTGGTTCCAGACATACTTCGCACATAAATGTTACTGTCAGTCCCTTACTTGATTTGTAAAGTAATTATATCAAACCTGCCAGTGATAAGTCATTTTTATTCATAGGGAGTAACACTCAAACAGGTTTTCTGCTTAATGATGATCCAGAAACATTTTGTAAAACATCCTGTAGCAGCCTACACTAAACATTTCAGCTCTAGATAGCTGATTTTGAGCTAAAAATCTTGTTTATTTTTGTTGCAATCCCATTTAAAACTCTTTTTGCCTGGACCATGAGGTATGGAGCGTGCTGCAGATAAAGCCATACTATTTTATGTTTAATGGACCAAGTCAAAAGAAACAAATACTTGAAATAGTTGAATATTGCTCCTTTCAGAAGTCTGAGCTTTGTATATCCCCAGGGTCTCTCTGCTTGCATCTCCTAAAACAATACAAGCCATTATTAAGAACATGAATAATGCGGCATGCTATCATATTAGAATATAATTAAAAACAAGAGAGCTGAGCCTCACAGCTGCTTTGAACATGCCACACATACTGTGGCCTTCTGCAGTTGTTCTGAATTAAAGTCTTCTCATTTAAGATTTCACCTCTGTTTTCCTCACTTTAAAATATGTGCTCAGTTCACTCAGCAGCTAGTGCCTGTTTGGGCAACATTCACGTTCGGTAAAAGAGCTGTATCTGACTCTGAGGAGGGGCAGCAGCCACCCGCCCCGCTGAGCGCCCATCCTCTCCCACTGCGGAGGAGAGCTCAGAGCGCCACGGGGGCAGGAGAACCCCGCTCTCACAGCATGTCACGAGGTGCAATCTGGCTGACACTGCAAAACCCAGCCCTGTCAGAAACTGCACCAAAGCATCCAGATAAACTCTGCTGCACTCCTTGCACAGCCTGCATTGGCACACCGTTGCATACCACGCCAGTGCCCGCCTGCAGCACACCCCACCTGCAACCCCACAGAGGCAGCGTATCTAGCTCCCTCGTTTCCTGAGCTGGCAGCTTAAATATGCAGCAATTGCGTGTGAGCCTCTTCTACAACAGAAGGGTTAAATGTGTGACTGTGATCATAACCGGGATTTCCTCAATACCATTAGGACTAGTGGAAAATCATATTATGGCACCTACACCTTCTTTCATGAGGAATTCAGTGTTCAGAGACAGTTTTCCCCTACTAATGTATTTACCTAACGTCAAATCCTACATTAAAAGCTAAATATCAAGAACGTTGAATTAAGAACAGGTTTGCAAGTGACCTAATTTTGCACAACCCGGGTCTCTGCCATAATGCTGGTTAATAATTCCAGCCTAAAACTCTTCAATCTCCTCATACTTGTCAGACTGTAAAGAAAAGAGGACTTTCTTGGCCTGGATGAATGAAGGCCCACAAGGATGAATAGGAGCTCTAGGAAGTACTCAGAGAAGAACCTGGGGGCTACATATCTTCAGCTCAGAATGAATGGAGTTTCGAGACTATGGGGTTACATTCACTCCAGAAATAGGCGTGGGAAAAGGTCTTCACAGACCTGCCTTGGACTGTCTCCAAAGCCAGCTGTGGGCTCATACTGAACCTGAAATATTGGAAACCTGCTGAACAAGGACGGAGGCTATAAACAACTTGGATGCTTTAACGAGTGTTTGGTGTCTAGCTTTTGTTTTGCTGTCTCCTCTGAAGAGGCGAGTGAGCTGATGTTATTTGTTTCAGGTAAGATGCCTCAGGACACAACCCTTTATCTTAATCTGGAGGGTGACCTAGAAAGAAATAATGAACTGTGGGCACCTTTAACAGAATTCACAGCTATCTAAAACAAAAAGCTGTTAGCGCAGAGGTACAAGTAATTCTGGTGATCCCCAGTAGTGGACTTTCTAATAGTTTTGCTTGGGGTTCATGAACTCTTCAGTTCAGGGATCAGACAGTCAATATCTAGCTTTGCTTTAAATGCCAGGTTACTCTAAGTATAGCCTGAAGATCAAACATCAGTCAGGAGCTCTGAGTGTCTTCTGGATGCTACCACGCCATGTAAATGCTTTCTCTTTCCCCATGACCTATATGAATGAATGAGGTTTGTTAGGTGGGGTTTTTAGGGGGGTGGAGGGGTGTTATTTTATAGTCATCAAAGCATTAGATTTGCCAGAAATAAAATATATGGCAATTACTGACATTTATCTTATCTCCTGCCATGCTATCCTTAGCATGACCCTCTGGCATGGTCTATGGGATGCCTGTAAATTTTGATGATCCTGAAAGCTCCAACTAAGGAGAGAGTATTTAGTCCCTGCTTTATGAAACAGTGAGACCACTGGGCACAGTGGTTCACCCTCACTCTAAAATCCAGGAGAAGTGCTATGCTGAGCTGCCCATTCAGGCAGAGGGGTGTTTGCTCCTCACTGTGGATTGTCAAGTAGGAGTGGAGAAAACCTCTGGCAGAATGGAGAAATTTGTGAAGATCAGCTCTTGGCAAAGTTATCTCTCAAGTCTTTTCCCCCAGCTTCTTGGTTGTGAGGTGCTGGTGGTAGAAGTCAGGCCAGGCTTGCAGGCCCTGTACACCAGCAGGTTCAGGAAGTCCCGTCTAGTATAGATACGACAGGATCAGGGCACAGCCCAGACCTGCTTTCCAGGGGTGTGGCAAAGACTTCCAGCACAAGCAGTACTGCTGCTGTGAGCTCTCCATAAAAGGTTCATTGTAGATCCCCATGAGGTTTGCCAGCATCCTAAGAGTTCGTGGCACAGCTGGGATGAGGCTCTCCTTGGATGCAGGCTCAGTGTCCCTCTTTAAGGGCTTTCAAGTTGTGAAGAAGAAGTAATCTTTAATGTTTTGTTGTTGTTTGACCTATTACTCTATATGATGTTCCTGCCTCATCAAAGCAATGCCTTGTTACTATGCGTGTTGGTTCAGCTGACGATTCTGTAAATGATGCAGCTAATATAGTTTAATACAGGAAATACAAATGTCGCATCATTAAACAATCACTTATGTATTCTAGACCTTTACTATAATCCATCTTGAGACGTGTTAATTTATTTCTCCCCTGGTGTTTATAAGGTATGACATCCTGCAAGCAACTAATTCTGGATCCCCATTCTGTTTAAGATTTAATCAGCAATTGAGACTTATGCCTGGTATTATGCCAGGATACCTAGAAAGCAGTGATGAGTGAGCTTTCAAGCATCCGGCAGTTCCATTTAAACAAGCAGAAGTTTAGAAGTTGATGTGAAACACATAAAAAAAGCTCTGAGAAACTAGCAGTTCTTTCTCACTTTCAAAAAGGCTAAAATTAACAAACTCATTGCTTACGCATGCTTGACTGAAATAATGTTGAAAAGTTCATTAACAAACCACAGAGTTATATTGTAGTTTCTCTCAAATGAAAGGAAAGCTAAGTGAAACTGATTGCTCTCAATAGCAGAATGCAACTGTGGGTCACAGCATCCTAAAAGCTTAAATATGGATCAAGGGAAAGCACAGTCAGAGATTCCTTTGACTGAAAAAAGAGTTTGTCATTTTACTCCTCCAGAAAACCAAGGCCGTGAAAATGTCATAGATAATGGGATAGTGAGACTAGCTTCATTATTCATATATCCTTATCTATTTTATTAGTCATATTAATTAACATCCATTGAAGAGCACCTTACTCTTTGAAATTTATGTATGACAGTTCAATTATTTACAGAATAATTACTAATTAAATAATTTAATTAATTTAGAAATACACACATTGTAAAAGAAAGTAGTTACCGCTTTACAATGAAGTATATTTTTAATCTGAGGAACAAACCAATTCAAAATGAAAAAAGAGAAAAAGGAACAGCAAGAAGGAGACACGACTTAGAGAGACACAAATATTCCAGCTAAAGCCAGGAAACACTGAGTGCAGGTTTCATCAGCTTCTCCAGTCGAACTTTCTTCTAATAGGATTCACATTTCCACTCCAACCTTAAACCCCTAGTGCCTTTACTTGGCAGTAAAGAAGAAATCATTTGGATATAACAGTTCATACCATCACACAAAAAGACTTAATTCTTAGGCTTCCTGCCTGCAGCCTCCCTTATCTAAGCCTACGACCCCAGGCTTGATTTAGCTACATGACCTACCCTGTGATGTGTCTTGCTTCATTTTATTCCCCCTAGGAAGTGAGCTAAATAGGCCACAGTAGCACAGCAATTCTCAAGGAACCAACCACCATGCTGAGACCATTTATATACATTTATATCCATGTGAAACCTAAGAAAGAGAGCTGGACTATGGAAGAAGTGGAAAGAGGGTAGAAGGCTGCAAACTTTTTAGAAACAGTTCAGGTGTCAGACAGACCACAAAAGAAAGAGCAAGTACAGCGTGCTGGGTACCAGGTTATGGATAATGATGGCAATAGCAGGGCTGAGTGTCTCTGGAGGCTAGGAGGAGGAGGAGAAAATCAGGGTGTGTGCAGGACCAAATTCATCCTAGTGGATACAGCATGACCTAGTGCAGATAGACTGGAAAGCAGAGGGACAGGAAGTGTTAAGTCATCAAAAAGGAGAAAAAACAGATCCAGAAACAGGCATAGAAGCCAGATAAAGTAGTTCAAAGTTGTGATTCAGAGCAGGAATGTGGTAGGAGTGAGCGGTTGATGGCTGGTAACCATAACAACAAAACTGTTTGAAAGGTAGTGTAAGGGTACACTCGCACGAGGGCCCTCCACAGCTGGGAGAGCATCACCCCACCTGCAAGGGAGCAGAGATGGCAACTCAAAGCTTCTCAGCGAGCTGTTCTATTCTTTAGTATAAGCTTTTCTATGAAATATAAGGTATTTGATCTCCACACAAAAGCTTCGCCTAAATCTAAGGATACTGACGGTTACAGTTCTTGATAATTGCATCTCACTTAGAGCTGGCCAAGAAAAAAAGTGGGTTTAACATAAGCAAGAAAACAATCAGAGTTTACACAAATGCAGCATAAAATTTGAAGACATGGATAAAAATTACACAAACTGCTATTTTACTATGCAGTTGGAACTGGTCAGATGCAGTAAGGTATGACAGTAGATGACAGTAATCAAGGCTCATTGAAAGCAATTGCACCTACTTGATAAGGAAATATGCAAAATATATTTAAACCTGAAACAAATTTAGCATGGAGGAGAAAAGCAGAAAGGCTGTGACAGCTATCATATGCAAGTAACAGAATAAAGAAGTCAGCACTCAGGAGCTCAGAAACTTTTCAGTTAGTTTCCAAAAAAACTCAGTAGAATCCAACCATTTTCCAAAGCAGAAAAGAGCTGGAATTGTACACTAATTGCCAGTGTGAAAAGAAGAGCACAGGGCAGCTACTTTATTCCTATAAGCAATCTATTATGCTACCAGACTCTTCTTTTAAACTGAATTTACCTTGCTCAGTGTGAAACAACACAGACTTTTCATTACTAGCTGTGCTTTATTTGCATAGCAATGAAGAGATGAACCAAAATGCACGGATGTCTCACTTTTTCCCAGCACCTGCCTGAACCCGTATAGCTAACCCTGCTGAATCCTGCTGCCTGCTAGAATGCCAGATACTCATGAGCACCATCTGGAAGGAGAGCAGAGATAGTTAGGGGTGTAACAGCTTCAGTCTTTGTATTAGAGCAGTGCTAATTCCTATAAAATGTGACTCAGTTATGTTGCAAGTCCCCTCCTCCCTGCCACATTTAGGTTGGATATGCCTGTCTCGAATAGTGATCCCCAGGCAGAATGTCAGGTGGAAACTTTTTTTTCTTTAAGGACAAAATTCTGACTTCAAGCAATTTCTTTGAAATAGCAATTGGAGTAGCTCCATTCTCTCACAGTTACAGAAGTATTTCCTGACCTTAAAATTCTCCAAGGACTTGTTTGGATGAGGATTTAAAGGCATAATACTAGATCACATTAGCTAGCCTGGTCTAACGCACACCTTCTGAAAGCCTGGTCAAAGCACAAGTCAAATTCTATCAGGTATCGAAAAGGCTCATGTGAAGCTTTGATTCCACCCTATGGTTTCATAAGTTAATTATCTTCACTTTGTGTTAATTAGAGTTTCAGACCAGAACTGTTTAGGCTGAGCAAGCTGGGCCTGGTCTGGCTAGGCCATGTCTAGCACACAGGTTGTTCCCAATCTGCTGCTGGGGCAGGGAGTGTTTCCCTGCCTGCCAGGCCTGCAGCAAAGAGGAGGGATCCACTACAGCCTGAGAAAGAGAAGGCAGTGGCAGCTGCTTGCCCAGTCTTCCTCTTCCCTGCTCAGTCTTATGTGCAGTGCCAGCAGCTGCTCTCTTTTGGTCCAGAGCCCCATTAACTGTGCTCCTTAGACAGTTGTTGCTGCAGCTGTAAATGTCAGAGGTGTAGAGGGGGGAGAATTTGAAGCAGGGAAATAGTAAGCCCAGAGTAGCTTAAGCAGTAGCAAAAGCTGGGTACTCCAAAGTCAAGGATGAAACAAAAATTAAACATCCTCCAAGGGAGGGCTTGCAAATCCCCCTGAAGGGCCTGAGGCATTTTTCATTCCTTCCCAGGCTTTCAAGCCTGGAGGGGCTGGGGCAGTTTGTGCCCTTTCACATCCTTTCTTTCTGCAGTAGCCCACAAGTATTCCCTGAAACCAGCATCCTGTCCAGAGCAAAAAGAAGTGGAGACCATGTGGGACTAGTTAGTACCCTTTTATTTCTATTATCATAGACCTCAGGCTAAGCAGAGCTTAAAACAGCTACCTCCAAAAATATTGAGCACATAAAACAGCTCCAGAACGCCTCCCTAGAAGTAGTAGCTTGCCTGCTCTCCAGCTGTGTCTCCAATCTTCCTCATCTTAATCCTGTCCTACCTTGTTAGCACCTATGGAAATTATGTGTTCTGCAGATTACACAAATTTGCCTGAGGGGTGGCCTAAGTACAGCAAGACTAAGCATAGTGGTAAGTCCTCTGTAGCACATTTTGTTCCACCCATTTTTTTAAAAAAAGTGACTCAAATCCTTTGACAATTTAGAAAGAACAAGAAAAATATAGCCTTGTGAGCACCTTCACTCAGGCTGTAGCAATTTAATAATGTATAAAATAATAATAATAATGTAACAAAGCAGTCTCAGTTTTTCTAGGCTCCTTTTTATCATGGTCGGCAGTCTTGCCACTGCAGATTGTGAACTCTTTGACTCTCACAGGGTAATCATGAACAGACTGAGTTGGTATTTGGATAGGAAATCCACAGGGAAGCCCTAAAAATGGTTTAGATTATTCAGTTACAGAAAGAATACTTTTCTCTTTGTATTAATAAGAATTCTTCCACATATCTTGGAGACAGCCCTGTCTCTCAAATAAAGATTATTCAAGAATCTGTAGGGCAGTGATGTTCAATTTCATGGCTCCATAATTTTTTTCTGTGGAGGTGTGCACAGCTCTGTATAATGAATGGAAGTCTACAGACATAAGGCTTGCTTAGTCAGCTTTTATAGCTCTCTTAGAAGTATTCCATAAAAACAAAGCTGTCTATGGGCTGAAAGTTACAAAAACAAATCACCATTTCAAAACACTTGTGGTCATTAGTGTTCTCAATCTTGGCATCTGGGTCAAATCCTACTATTGAATACTACATTTAGAAAATGTAAAGTTCCAAGTGCTGTCAGTGAAATGCTGTTTTCTTTCCCCTTTATATATGTGTTGTAGAATGGAGTAACATTACTAAGTATGACTAAACCTTTGCCATTTATTACCCAACATGGTACGTCAGTGTCAGCTACGTTTCAATCAGCAGGGTTGTCTGCCTTTTTAAAGAGTTCAGAATGAAAAGCAATAGAAAAGTAAAAAATACAGAGCTCAGATGGCTAGTATATTCATTGTTTCCATTCATTTGATGGAAAACCAGAGAGATAGCAGGTAGGTAAAAATCACTGGGCTGCTTTTATGCTCTTTTATGCTCTTTACCCAGCGATGTCTGGCTACCAGGCTGGCCCTTTGAACAAGTCATAACTTCACCAAGCAGTGTCTTCATTGCTTGAGAATGCTGTTATAATTTACCACAACTGCCAATAGTGGTCCAGCAGGCAGAAATGAACCTTCATGCATAGGTCTTTTAGCCACACCCTTTTCTTCTGAAGCCAAAACTCCTACTCCAGGAACCAGGAAAGGGGAAAATATAACAGCTAGTGTCACGTAAGTCAAGAATCCATTAGGTGCCAATGGCTGTATCTGCCCATTTTAGGGTTGCTTTCTTCTAAAGAGGCAGAGCAAACAAGCCGCAGCAGAGTTGAGAATCAGAACCAGTTAATTTCAAATATCACTAATATGGCATATTCAAGAAAGCAAATTAAAAAATGCAAACCAGTTATTCTTATTTGTCTCACTTTGATACAGTGTGGAATAAAAATCAAATTCTCACATGCATTTATCACTGAAATGAACAATCACTGTCAATTACTACTTGAATTCAATACTTAAAGAAATTATTCTACAGTACTCTGAAGTATCTTCAACATTACTACTAGCCTTATTTTATTTAATGTATATCCCATCTCATTCAAATTCTGCTGCTTTAGTTAAGTGTTTTTTATGAGTTATTGATGCTCCATTGTTTTGCATGTACTTCATTCGTTACCATCTGTGACAAGATTTTTAATCTTTATACACGAGAAACCAGGCTCAGGCAAGAATGACCTGTCAAGAATACTTACAGCTTTGTGGTTAACTCTCTCCTGAGTATGATTTAATCGACATGGTGCTGCCTGACAACATACAAGATTCAGCAACATAATAAAATCTAGATGTTAACCATTTGAGACCATCAAAGAGGAAAGTATCAAGGTTTGGGGATTTGGAGTAGCACAAAATCTGCAGCATCTGGAATGCTCAAGTTTCTTCCGTAAGATTAGTTAAATGAGGGGGTTTGAACTGTGTTTTAGATGTGGTAATTGAAACTTGGCATTTTAGTTATGTTTGATTTTTCTATGATTATTATAACAGACTGTGGACAGCAAAGTCCACAGATTTCCAGGTGCTGCTCTGCCACTGGGCCTTTCTATGAAACCATCACTCTGGGAGTCAGATCATTTTCAGCCATCATTTCAGGCAATCTTTGATCTCATTGTTGAGGAATTCTGGCACTTGCAGTGCTCATCTACTCAGTATGAACTCAACTAGAGCCATCAAACTGTGTATAACTTGGAAGTCAGCACTCAGATACTGCTCCAACAGGTATTTCAGGATGGACACTTTGGGAAAGAAACTCAGGGAGGCTATTATTGTGGAGCCACAATGTGAAGGGAGATGGGGTTACTGTGGTGATAAGGAATAGAGGACTTGGCATTAGATCAGAAACCTTCTCCAGTGCTTATGGAGAAAGGTTCTTCCAACCTTTCATTCTGCCCTAGCAGCTAAAACTCTTATCCTAGTCTCAGCTGCTTTATCACTGACACCTCCATACTCCTTTTCAATCTGGTTTACCTAGTGATGGGACCACGTTCTCTCTAATACACTGATGCAAACCTCACTAAGTCAACTGAAAGACTTACATCACTTTAAATGCTTTTTAAATCAGTCCATTGTCTCTCCTTTATCCATCACATTGGATTAAACTTTCACTCTCACCTTCAGTGACTTGTATGACTGCATATTTTCTATGTATACGTTTGCTGTCTGCATTTACCATTCACTTCAGTCTTGATGTCCAACTCATTTACCTCCACTGCTATCTTTTCTGTGTTATTCTGCCCTGTTCATGAGACACAGTGCTGATTTCGGTTCACTGAATTTGAACTTTTCATTCAAATCCCACCTCTATGTTCATTCTGGTATTGCCTGCAATTATTGACTCACTGATCATAATTATTTTAAATAAACCATTTAGTTAAGCAACTGAGGTGTTTACAAGCCCAAACAGCTTAACAGCTTGACCTTATTGCCATAACGTGTGAGGTAGTTCCTCATTCCATCTTCTCCTGCTGTTTATTACTCTTTTTCTAATCTAAAGTTAGATGCTAACCTCTTCAGGGAAGTGATTATATCTTTCTTTTTGTTCACTGTAGTGCCTGGCATGTTTTAAGGTATGGTAAAATATAATACCTAATGTGCACAAATTGGTATCTGTAGTCCAACATAGACTCCAAACCGTCAATAAAATTAAGGGAAAGTAAATCTTAAAAATCAAATTTCATTGTATGTGTGTAGTGACCAACAAGAATAACAAAAGTCCAAGAGTACAACAGTTGTAAGTTAAAGGCTTAATTTACAAGCCTCCCCAAAGAAACAATGCTCCACTTTAGGAAAATCAGGAAAAAATAATCAATCGAATATTCTGTAGAGGCACTAGAACTACAACATACTTCTACAGAGGTGCTTAAAACTCAGTAGACTGAATGAATGTGAGCTGCCTATTTTAGTCTATGTAAGCAGCCAAGAATGTCTGTCTAGAAACAGTTTTCCAGGACAGAGCTGTCACATGCTTCAGACGAATGTTGTGTTTGCCTCTAGTAGAGCTGAAGTCTATGACTTAATCTTATCTGTTCAACATCCAAGAATCCAGTTTTAGATTTTTGGCAGCTAACATATGCTCCCCCTGTGGCAACTGTATAATAACATAATATAGTTAAAAAAAAAGAAAAAAAAAAAAAAAAAAAAAAAAAGAAACAGGCTCAGTTACCTCATGAAACTATTTTAAAATTCAGGCCAAACATGACTGCAGTATTTCAGTTTACAAGCATCATTTTCATTTACAGCTGTTTTAAAGGACCCATTCTAATGTTTTATGTCTTTCACCACCTGCAGAACTGAATGAAAATATTTATTCTATTTTACAGAGGGCTACCAGAACCAAAAAAGCTGAACTGAGAAGGAATAAAATAATTTAAAATAAAGATAAGATCCAGAATAGCTGATTTTATTACCACAATGTAACAGTGAAGATAGGTTAAAAAATGTTGGAGAGCCTGAATAAAAATAAACTATAAGCAAGTAGCAATCTTACAAATGGCCAGTTGCCTGAATGAGTATTTATATTAGTGCTTATAGGCCTGACACAACCAAATTAGATTCTTAATATTTTAACTGCTCTTTTTTTTAATTATTTATGTACATAAAAAGGATCATTTTGTTTAACCTGCAGCTTTAAAGTAACTGAGGTCTAAGTACTTTGGGCAGGAACTCCCTTTTCAGTGATTATCAATACCAGCTGGAGGCTCTGTTGTAATATAAAATAAAGAATAAGGAAGGGAGAGGAAAATAAGCCAGGCCTTGAAAGAGCACTGCTTGGGGCCAGGAGAGGCAACCTCCTCCCTGACAGAGGAATGGTTAAAAAGAGAGGAAATCAATTAGGAAGTGCACAAAAGACAAAAGTGGAGCAGGTAAAACAAGCTAAAGGCAGCAGCCAAGGAGCAGTGGAGAGGGACGGCACAAAAGACAATAAAATTGAAAGGAATCAGTTTTTTTGATTTAGGAAGTGCAGGCTTGCAATCCCAGTGATGATCTACCAAAACATTGCACTCTAAATGGAAAGCAAAGGCACAAAAAGATACAAGCATTAACTAAAGGGGTTATGTTAGCACTGGAGGAAAGGGAGCCAAAGGTTTAAATAAATGTCCCGGACAGGGACACCAGACAGTGCCAGCTTCTCTGCAAAAGAGTGTGAAGATGCAGTGAACGATGCCCAAAGGAACCCTCTCCAGATGTAAGAAGAGAATTAGGGTGTGGAAATAGAGAGTTTCCCTCCCTGACTTCTGCTTTGTGAGTGGTTAAGGGATGCTCAAAGGTACTGTGTGAGAGCTTTGTTCTGACAGCCCAGTAGGTGCAAGTGTTGGTCATCACAGCAGAAAGTTCAAGCTGCTCTACTAATATCTATTAACTGCAACTCATACCAGAGGGGGCAATTCTAGTGCAAAATGAGCAGGCAAGTGTCCGTGTCCTTTTCTTCTCTTTGCAAACATGGCCTTAAGGTGGTACTTGCAGTTTCATCACCAGTATACCTATTTACTAGGAACTGATATGAGATCATAACTACATTTCTTTCAGAATAGCTGCCTGGCTGCAAGGCTTTCAGCAGAGCTGGGAAGATGGTGGCTGGGGGGAGGGAAATACTCTATGAATTATGGAGCTGGTCAAGCACCAGAAAAAGTGATGTGTCAAATAAATGATTTGAGGAAAAACAGCCATAGTCACTGAACAGTGAAGAGTTCTTCACATTAGAGAATATCCATCTAAATTTCAAAGCTGATTCTCATCCAAACATAATTTCCATGCCTTCATGTCTCTTTATGGCAGGCACTGATAATCTTTTCATAAATAGTTTTACACCAAGAATTATTATGTGAGGAAATGTATGAATAACTTTGAATTACAAATAAGTTCAAGAGTTTCAGTCTGCCCATCTATGTACTAGTGAGGAAAAGCAGCTATCTTTGCTGAATGGGTTGTTCAAAACTATTTGCTCAAACCCAACTTACAGAATTAGCAATTTGGTCTGGATTCAAACCAGTCATTAAATGAAAAACCGTTTTCTTAAACTTATCCAACAAAACAGTCAATTTTCATAAAACTTGTATGTTTTTAGTGGGTTTAGATAAAATATGATTTTTGTAAATAGCTCATCAGCACCATAGGTCTGAGCAGTGACATCTGCCTGCATCTGCAGACGGTCTGGATCATTAACTTCGGGAAATGTGAATTGCGCCATGAATCTCAATAGTGTGTTAACAAAGTGCTTTGGGGATCCTGTCAACAGCTCCTCAGGAGAAGAGTATGTATGTGATGAGGAATGTGGCAGGTCCAAGCTAGTGAGGGTAAAGACTGGGAGGCTTCCCTACAACCTTCCCTCTTTCTGTGTGCTTTTCTCCAGGGGAAAAGGCTACTCCTACAGTGAAGAGCCCTGCTATCACTCCCACAGGAGCAGTGAAAGGAACTTCTGATACTGCTGCCACTCTGAGCAAAGAGGGACCTCCTTGCCACTGCTAGTCCAGTTGGGAAGAAGGCTATGGTGTGGATAACGGACATGCTGTGCTGTTCCTAAAGGCCATTTCTTTTTGCAGCAATGCTAACTTAAGTAATTCCTGCCTCGTGTTCCTGTATCCATCCCTCAGTTGTGTTGGTATAAAGGTTTGTCCAGCTGCATGGTCAACAAGATAAGGTCAACAACTGATCAGAATTTAACGTTACCTGGTAAATAAAGTTTGTTTGTAGTCAAGTTCAGAGGGAAAGAGGCAAAATAGCTTTCAGTTACCAGTAGTCCACTTCCTGGCTTCTGGAGTTAGCTGGAAACAAGTGTACACAGCTTCCTCAGTACACATTTAAATGTGCTTCGGGGTGCACTAAGGCGAAGCCATCCTCAGAAGCATGGAGAGGTGCCATTCAGTCCTCCTCTGTCTACCTCCGCAACGCCCTGTGGGGCCTTTTAGCTGCATGGCAATCCAATACGTAGGCTGAGTTTCGCATAATGTGCTTGAATGACTTCCTATTTTTGATCCTCTATTTAGTTATAGGTTTGTTCAACAATCTAAGAAGGTTATTTAAAGTGTATTTTTATTTACACACGAACTGTAAAATATTCAATACCACTATATTTAAATAACTTTCGTAACAAAGTGATAAGGAAATCAAATACGAGGTTGACATCTGTGGAAAAGGGACAATGTTAGAGGTGCATTATAGCAAAAACAGCATTAATGTTTCATATCTTCATTATACCCTGTAAACACTTACACACTTGGTTAAACTTACTCCTATTTAAGTCAAGGAAGCTATTCACACGCATAAATAAAAGCATACATAAAGACATCGTGGATTAGACCTACATTGACACAGAATGTAATAACACATTACAGTTTAATAGATTTACCTGACCAAGGGCTCTAGATGGAAAAACAATATTATCTTCAGAATGATAAACATTCTACTAATTAACTCTAGTTTTAGATTATCCCTAGATATATCTCATAAAGAGGCAGTGAGATTTCCCCAGTCTTTCAGAAATATGAAGAGGCCTCTGTAGCATTTAAAAAAGAGATTATACTGTTTTTTTTTAAAAAAAATGCTGTACAACTAGCAAAGAGACCTGCTAATAATTATGCAAATTATTTGACTCAGTATGAACTTATTTGTTTAATATGTACCATGCTGTTATGCATACAATAAAGCTTAAAATTAAAGTGTTGAAACAATAGCAGAAAAGCAAAAGGCTTAATGATTCTGAATGCTACCATTCACTGATAATATCTATACATGAAAATATATACATATGAAAATATAACTAAGTTTGAGTGCCATCCTGAATAGGTAGTTGAGTTAAAAATATGGTTCACTGGCTCTGTATCAGCTTGACTTTAAATGGTTGTGTCAACACAAAATCTACAAGACTATCATGAATGAAACTACAGCATTTATATATGAAAAAAAGGATCAAGTTTCAGAAATATGCATTATGCCTAAGTGAGCTACCATCCAGTTCTGGTCAATAGAAGTTTGCATGAGGTATTTGGTGCCCTTATAGCCATCAGGAAGATTGTAACAGACACAGCGCAATTCCTTGCCATCTGCTGCTTAGATCACAGATGTGGTCATGGAGATGAGTCAGGATGGGACAGCAGAAGATAGTGATACTGTATAAACCAGTTGTAGGACAGAAAAAGAAACAGCAGATCATAGGAAAAATTCCAGTATAACCTCACTATGCAGAAAATGTTTTGCTACTGTTAGAAAACATGACAAATGAACAGAGTATTTTAAAGACTGCTCAACTGTTTCCTCAAACCATCAAAGCAGGATAGTAAAGACGGCTTTCCTCCAAGCCTCATCTCAGTCACAGGTGGTAGCCATTTCTACACAACACAGTTTCATTCCAGCAGTAACAACAGCATAGGACCCTGCCTGGTCCTTTTCCACAGTCTATAACTATGTTACCAGCTATTGACTTATGTCAGCTCTGAGCTATGTCTTAAGTTTATAGGCAGGAAATAAAAACCAGTCAATGAAAAACAAGCCTTTGCATGGCTCTACTTTTTTCATTTAAGAAATACGCATATTTTTTAAAGAACTAGAATAAAGCATGTCACCGAGGAAAATCTTTCAGCTTGGAATGCAGTTTTCAAGAGAATAGAAGGAGCATTATTGCAAAGCTTCTAGGTCTTCCTGGAAGGAAAGGTACACTACTGAACATAGGGAAGGTGAAAACTTCCAGACTTCCAGATGCACTGGGAATCTACAGTGAGCACCTGGAATTTGAAAGGTACTCCGAACTGCTAGCCAAATTCACATTTTCACGGATTTTTTTGTTGTGAATTGTTGTGTGGGAAAAGCAGCCTCCTCAAATGAAAGTGGTGAGTGGGATACTAAGTCTTACCTACAGCAGATTATGTCAGTGAAGTCCTGGCATCTTTCCAACATTTTTCCATGTTGTCGTAAAACAGACTCTAGTGAGAAGTCGCCCTAAATCATCTCTGCAATTACACGTCATCTTAACAGATGCAAACCAGAACTAAATAAAAGACATTGCACAAGAAGAAACTGTGTTTTTGTCTACAACTTTGATCTGACATAAGGCCCAATGCCTCAGACAGCAGCCATGGTAACACAAATTGCTATCCCTGAGCACTCAAAAATGGTGAGGCAAAAATCACTACTTTGACTTAAAAAAACAGAGATAGGGTGGAGGATGGAGGGAGAAAGGTCTTTTATTGATGGTTTTGAAACTATGGGATTCACTTCTTCAAGCTTTGCTTCATAGTTCATATAAATCAGGTTCTCCCTGCAGTCTCGGAACATCTGGAGCTGATGACTAAGGAAAGCACTAAACTTCACTGAAAATGTTAATACTCAGACTGTCAGCTTGGCTCTGCAGGGCTACCAGCAGAAATCTCCTTTGGGGGCTGCAGGGAACTTGGTTCAGCAGCAGAGCAGCAGGCTTGTCCTCCAGGCAGCACAAGCCGAGAAGTGGAGGGAGACGGAGCTCCTCTTAGCACCTTCTGGCAGGAGCACACACACCGCTGCTTGTGTGATGAGGAATGGTTATGCTATCCTGTGTCCTCTCTTCATGCATTTTGAATCAATAGTTGGTTCTGGCTTAAAAAGCTTCTGTGTTTCTAATATGGCTAAATTGTGTGCCCCATAAAATTTAGCTGGCAGCAACATTTCCTGTATGGTTTACTACCTAAATGGGTATCATCGGCCAAAGGTGACAAGAAGCTAAGGTAGATGAGAGAAAGATGGGCTGGGTAAAGTTTTCCAGTGGTAGATGTGACAGATTTTGATCAGGTTATATCTATAACCACAGTTCTGATGTGTTGTAATCAAATTTGAGTATATTCTCTGTCCTGGTTCTTATAAATGATTCCTATTTTAGTGTAGCATCTGCAGGAAGGGTATGTCCTGAGTTTGTCAACCTCAACTCTCTGATTTGTTCTGCTTTTAAAATGCACCTATCTGATAAAATTGTCGCCCATTTTTCAATTTCTAGTCTTACTTTATAACGTACTTCCCCAATACAGATTTCTTGTGTACTGCAAGTTAAAAATGACATGGCATTTAGTGAGGGTTAAAAAATTGTTTTAAATCTAGTTATTTCAGTCCCTGTGACTCCAGTGGTATGGGCTCTGCCATGCTCATTCCTGTAGGACATGCCTCGTGCCTGGGGAGTTGTTCTCTCCCACACAAGAGATGGAACAAAAGGCAGCAAGTGCGTGCACACTGGTCTCCCACTGGCCTCCTGTATTATTTTTAAATATTCTTTCTAGAGAACATTATTTCTAGAGAATAATTAAATATTCTTTCTATGGAAAAGACATAGCTTCTTTCTACATGTTTCCCTATCTCTCTGTGTCCTGAAATTGGGTCTGAAGTCAGGAGCTATTACGTAGCTGCTGGTTAAGTACGCAGTTCTAGAGAGTGATGAGAAAGTAAGAGCCAACATGCAGCTTTTGGGCAGAGGGGCTTCAGGTGCGTATGAGGAGACCTAAACAAACTGCTGCACTCAGCGCCTTCCACAGGGCAGGCCAATCTCCTTCCCTCCTGCGGTCAGTATAGAAGCACATAGGAGAACGACTCTCTATGCTGACAGAGCAGTCCTTTCCTGTGGGTTTTAGGACAAGGCAATCAGTCCCATTATTATTTTACTGCCATGAGAGAGCTCTCTTCTAATGTATGGTGATAGAGCAATAATCCACAATGTACATTCTTATCATCACTTGTAAGTGAATCATATAAAACTCCTCCATTATCATACACCATAAAAAGATTAAGCCACATGCACATTTTAAAAGGTAATTATTATATTTAAAGAAATGAAACTGTGTTCTGAATGATCTCTACTTTATTTAGCACAAGAGACTGCACCAATTTATTTTTTTCTATTAAAGCAGTTTTTCACAATTCCTTTTTGTTAGAAAATAAAAGCTTAAAGCCAAGCACAGCTGCTGAAAAGCATTAATGAAACCTGTGTCTGCCTAGCAGAATCAAAGCAGTAGGAGAGGTGGTAGATAGCCACAGAAAAGGGCAAAGGAGATAGGAAAAGCTGTAACAAGGGAGGCATGAGATAGTAGGAGATAGCAAAGATTTACAAATGGGTTACTTGCTACCATCCGTTACCATCTCTATCTGCATCTGGGCAAAATGTAGTTCAACAGATTTGCAGTTTTGAAAATGTTAGTGCATTATGATAACATCAAAATTGAACACCAAAACATTTAGACTGAATTACAGCCATATTACATTCGGTAGGGTACACAGGATCTAGTTAAATCTAAATAAACATGCATTTGGAAACGTATTTATAGGGTTGTGTGTTTTCTCAAAGGTGTATGTGTAGCCTGTTATTAATCTTTGGAAATCAACTGTTTCTTACAAACACAAATTAATATACTATTTTTTTTTATATTTCCAAATTAAGTTATGTAATAAAGTGCATATTTTAAATCAAGGTAATGCAAGCTGGCATGTGCTTTCCTTCATGAACCAGATATTTGAATTACTAGATAAGCTCCTAATAGTTTACTCTTTTTGAAAAGAAAACGAAAGTATATAAAAGACCTCTCCCTCCCCATGGCTTTTGAGCAGCTACTTTTCTTGAAGATTAGGAGTCTCTTGGACTCAAGCCCTCACTCCTCTTGTATCCACAAACTACAGTCTGAATTAGTTTTCTCCTTTAACAAAAACTCCTGCTGTGTTGGAGAATCTCTTAATTACTTTTCAAGCTTCTCATGTTATTGTGGAACTCTATGAAAATCTGATTACAGTGCTAATAAAATGAGTGAATAACATTTTTTTTTCTATTTAAGCTGAAGACTTCAAAATACAGAACTCAATGGTCACATTGCAAGATTATACATGAATATAAATATATAAATGGTGCTAAATGAGAACCTTATGTCATAAAAATGTAACTGTGGGAATTATTTAACTCACATCTAATAATCTGAAATATTAAGGACGAAAACTTCACAATTTAGGTATGTGGAATCCTTTGTCAAGGTAATTTATAAGACTGAATTTTCATCCCCTCTGAGAGCTAAGAAAAAATAGCACATATCCCACAAGCTTTACTAAATAAAGGTGGTGAGGGGGTGAATCTTAGGTCAAAGAATATCCAACCTGTTTGACCTTCTCCAGTTGATATTCCCGTTTCAAAGGCAGCCAGTGGCTTCCAGTCTGCCACCAGACATAAAGATTCATTGTCAGAGTAGCTATAGTGAGAACTGCTGTCTTTTTGATAGCAAATGTAGACTTAAAAATCTGCCCAATCAAAATTACGCAGTACAAGGCCTCAAAGGAAAACAGAGCTCTACAGCAGGGAATTGCAAATCTGCTATGGTTTAGCAGATGCTCAAGTAAATCTTTGTCTCTTCTGTCTTACACATCTTTATACTGGGCTAAAACTTTCTGTATGCCATATCTATGATAAAAAATATCCTAAGTCCCCAAACCAGGACTTAAGTAACCTGACTTGAACACTGAGGCTCAGGATAGAAGTGTTTCCTTTTTTAAAGACAGTGATGTGTTTTGGGGAGAGTTGAAGAAAGCTCCTGCTTTCTAATAGGTAAAAGGAGGCCCTATAACAGCCCCAGATGTTGAGAACTTTCCCTATCCCACTGCTGATTGTCTCCTCCATCATTTTCCTCTTAAACCCTGGCCCCTCGTGTCAATTTGGGATGGACATTCCTTCAAAATGTCTTGCATCCTCTGTAATTTACCCTTTGAGCTGAGTACCAGATATATGGCAACACTTACATTACCTCTTGGCAATTAGTGACAAGACCACAGAGGCTTGTTTAAAGAAACTTGCCTTAAAATCACACGTGCCCAGCAATCACACAAAGCCTAAGGACAAGAGGGTCTGCCAGATTTTGGAATCATCAGTGCAGGCAGAAATCTAGAGAGACACGGCTGAATTCTATATTCACTTTGACTTTATTTTTAGAGAAAATAAAAAGTGAAGATATGGTACTCGAGCAGGGATATGGTGCTGGACCTGCACAGTGACTGCCAAACCTGGCTCTTCAGCAGTGCCTGCAGGAATTTAGCAGGAGCTGAAGCCACCGCTTTGTTGGGAGCAGCTGATCAGCTGCATCCTGCCTCTGGGCTGAGTTCCTGGAGGCACTGTTTCGGAAACCAGACACCTGCCTTAAAAAGTGACACTTTGGTGTTACTCAAAATAAAGGAATAAAGGCAAAGCTTACTGCTCACTTCAAGCATCAGGCATGTATATGTTATATGTATATGGTGCTGGCAATCTCACACTGATCTTGTGAGTTTTATGCCAGCATTCAGCCACTGGTCCCCTGGTATTTAGAGATACCTAAATGCATAGGCTGCTATGTGCAAATTATTTCAACTTGGAAGAACAGTAGTTTCCTGTGCTTCCCCATGCAGAGCTGGGCAGCTTTTCAGGGGTATTACACTGAATTCAGCTTCTTGCATTTTTGTGCTGAGCACAAAGCCGTTCTTCAGGATGAGGGCACCAGCCCCCTTCTCGCAGGTGTCCCCACCTGCAAGGCTCAGGTAAAAGGAAGCCGTCTTGTCACACAGTGTGGTGTCATACCCCTCTCTCCTGGCACACGGCATTTGCAGGCACTTTTCATATGGAATCACTGCTGGTGCCACTCTCCAGTCCTCAGCACACAAGCCAAGGCAGCATGGGATTCCCAGTGATCGCTGTTTAGCTCTAAAGGTGAAGTGGAAAACATGTGTAAACGTTCATGTTTTGCTAACATTTAAATCTGTCTGCTAAAGCTGATGTGCCAGAGGTGGAGGGAAAAAGCAAAACAAAGGCTGGTTGCTGTGCTGGCGGTTTGCTCCCGGGAGACTGGTTTGCTGACGTCACCGACACCAGTCCTGGCAGAGCAGCGTGTTCCTCTTCGGGGTTCTCACTGCGGTTCCTATCGGCAACGCGCCGCTCAATGCGCCGCTGAAACAAACGGGAGGCAGAATGCTTTTTTTTTTTTTTTTTTTTTTTTTGGTGCCAAGAACAAAATACTGTCTGCTATTGTAAGTATTGTTATGGGCCAGATCTTCAAATCTTTACCACCGGCAAAGAGTCTTTGTCCCAGAACTTGCAAGTGAATACAGCCCATGTAATAGAAAAAAATAGGATAGGCTTAAGTAAGTAATTCAGGCTTCTGTGTTATAAATGTTCCTCACCTAGGCTGACTTGAGTTCTTTACTTTAAATTGCAATTAATTTATGTAATGCACAAATAGGAGCTCTGATGATCCCAGCATTACTTGTATGGGTGGAATAAAATGAATTCCAAGTGACCAGTCAAGAAGAGAATGGGGGTCTAAATAATGTAGTATCTACAGCCAAAATAATAAGTACCTTGTGGAAAATTGGAAATGACTTCTCTTTTCCTTGTTGCTTTTTCTAATGCTGGTAACTTTTCATCTCCAAAGCATCTTAGAGTTGGAGCAAAATGGTACTTGTAACATTTGTTAGAATTTCAAAGTGCATCTGTCCACAATTCTTTACACTGGTCTTCCATAAAGACTGCGTATTTCTAGCCAAAATCTTCCCTTTTGCATATCACAAAGGGGATGGAGCAGACAATTTAATCTAACCTAATTCTAGGCTAAGTTATTTTCTGATGAGTCTCACAAATAATTTTAAATCATTTCAAAACTGCTGAAATGTGTGATATATGTCCAGACATTTAAAAACCAACAAGGAGAATAATTCAGTAAACAAAAATTTCATTATAATTGATTTGCCTATCTCTGGCTCACAAAATTTTCCCAGTATTGTCTAGATGTGATGATGGTTGCTGTCAGGAATACGAATTACATGGTTTAATATCTATTCTTTGCTGTGAAAAAGTGATTAAAATAGAATTTTAAATGGATTCAGTTTATAAAAAGGTTACAAGTTATACAAAATGTATTTTTACTGTGGAATTATTTTTAAATGTCACAATATGGAATGCAAAGGCATTCTAGAAGGAGTGGAGAGCTACAGAGGAATTCTATTTATTGTTTTCATGTGAAAAAAAATGTGTTTCAGTAGTAGCCTTCTTCGAAAATGAGATTTTTTTTTAATTAATAGTCTGTTTAGCATGTGTGTTCCATTATCAGGAATCACTGCACTTCAGAGACCTCTTAGGGAAAGTAAAGACATGGTGGGGGGTGGTGCAAAGACGTTCAAGGTAGAGGTAGTCACACTGGTTCTGCAACTGGGAGGAGCGCATTCATGTCAGCATGATGCTGTGCACAGTAAGTTCAGCCAAGGAGCATTTTAGCTTCAGGCTCAAATCTCTACATGACTAAGATCTCTAAACCTCTGCCAGGTGATCATTAACCCATCACCCCAGGTGAACATCCTACATAAGGTATAGATAAACCCTAGGAGTAGAGTAGAAAACAGTCTAGAATTAAGTTACACCATAACATGTCCCCACCATATCCACAGTGGCCAGGGCAAGCTGGGTAGCAGGTAAGAATAAAAACTACCTTCCTCTTTCTCAGACCTTTTCTCCTCACATCAGTTCCAAACTCACACCATAAAACAGACAGACTAGACCAGTTTGCAGCCATTTCTACTCTCCTAATTTGTTTTCAAGAGACTTCAGATAAGAAATGGGCAAAAAGCTAAGCCTTAACCTACCTGAAGGAATAATCCCCTTTACAGTACTTTGAATATCTTTAGGCATTATCAGTAATCTAGAAATGTTTTACATTTCCAAAATCTATCATTAATGAGACTTCCACTATTGTACGTCAGAATTCTTCTATACTCTACTGAAGAAGGTTCTCGGGTATTTTAAAAGTATGAACCACAACCACCATGAGCTCTTCAGAGGAAAAAGGAAAACTACCTGGTCATACATGACATATTTTTAGGAGGGGAGGAAAGGAGGGACTTTATCACCACATTATGATATGTCTTAATATATAGAAGGCTGGAATTTCAGCTTCTGCCCTGGATTTCTAGGATCTCTGAGCATTAATGTGACTGTATCTTAGCAGAACTCATGCGTGGAGAGTATTTTTTTGTTCTTATTCGCAACTGCATGGACCTTCTCTCTCATGATTTTATAACATAACATATGCAGTTACGCAGGGAATACTAGAGAGGTAACTAATGTACTTTCTCTTTGAATGTAGGCAGTTCTCTGTGATCAGCAACCTTTCCACCAGTCATCACCCATGGCCCGTAAGTTATAGTTTGTGAACTGAGGGGCTAAGGCACTTAATATTACCACATCTGGAAGGAAAAAGTACACAACAGATTGGATTGGGGGAGGTAAGGGAGTCAAGGGACAAAGTCAAGAAAAAGAAAGTGTACAAAGAAAAAATGGGGAAAAATAAAGTGGCTGGAAAATTAAGGGGAAACAAGGATGAAGAAAAGTAAGACACAGGTACAAAGGGCACATTCAAAGAAAATAGGGGGGAAAAAGAAGAAGGAGAAAGAAAGGCCAGTAATAAAAAAAGTGAAAGGAAAGCAAAGACAAAGGTACAAAATGTGTGAAAAGACAATTGGAGGCTTACTCAAACAGAATTAGAGCCTGAGATGCTCTTAATACTCATCATAGCCTTCTTATCCCTAGTACTACTCTTCTCTGCATGCTGTAAGGGCTTTTTTTGGCTTTAGTTTTGAGGAGTTTAAATACGCAGCTCCATCAGTGTTCTCAAGGTAGTTAGTGAAAGAGAGCTTCATTCCAGATGCCAAAATCTGTCTGCTGCTAAATAAATAAATGGATAAGGCCATAAGCTGACAGACAAGTCAAATTTATAATACATTATCATCTGTTCTCTAGAAGGGTAGAACAGTTTATTCATGCAAAGACACATTTTGCCTTGGCTCTCAACCTTTTAAAGCGACATCATGTGCGAAACGGGCATTATGTGGAGTTCCTGGAACAGTCTGTTGCAGAAAGCCGGCTGTGAGGGCAACCTCTGTCTTCAAAAGCTGAAGAGCAAAGTCTCAGAAGGAAGCACAGAGGAATGAGGGCTGCAGCTTTGTGATCGGGGTCTCTGTGAGGAGTCCTCTGAAGCAGGCAACAGGCAACCCGGTGCTTGTGATTTACTGAGGAACCTGCCCTCCAAGGGTGCTCTCGGTACAGCGATGCTCTGCGGCAGTATGTGGCTTTAGGGCATGAACTGTGACAGACGTGAGGTTTGCATACAGACAGATCTCAAAAACTATTGGGTTGATATGAAAGACTGGCAAGAAAAAGGCCCTTCAACAGAAACAGGCCTCATTTGACACACTGAAACATCTGCTGTGCTCAAAGAGTTGACAGATCTGTACGTGGGACCTGCCAGGCACTTACGCAGCAGGGTAATATCAGGCAAGCAAAATATGTTTGCAGATTGGTTATTGCATCTTTTCAGTAACACTTTTGTCAAAAGTAAATAGTAAATTAAAACTGGTTGGTTGTTAATTAATTCTGTCATTGTCCCTGAGATTCAAGGCCAGATGCTGATCTAAACTGAGACCCTCTGGGATAATGCAGTGGAGCCTGCAGCTAGAATTCTCTGCCGTGAAAAGCAGGGAGCACAGGTCCTAGTCTTGATCCCACCTCAAGGAATGTGGTAGCTAAAGATCTAAAGCGGGTGGTAAGTGGTGGCAAATTAAAGTGGAGGTGTTGAAGCGTTGGCTGTTATGCTCTCAGGAATCCTTATAGAGGTTGCCAGACATCTCCCAGGGGTGGCCACCTCCGAGCAGGGGGAGCCCATGAATCAGCCACCACCGTTTACAGCCTGGCCTATTGAGGTAAACCAACATTGATTCTGGTTTGTGCTAAACTGTAAGATTCAGGAGCTGATTCATGAGCCATTCAGCCACCCTTGCCACATGGTAGATGCCTCTGGAAGACAGGGTTGGGGACATTAATTGTTTCAGCCACTGAATTTTAGATTTTAAACTGTCAAATATGTGTAAATACCTTTACAGGAGTTCCTTGTGGAGAAAAACATAAAACAAACAAACAAACAAAAAGTTACAACTTAGCCTGAAACAGTGATCACTATCTGGAGTTTACTCAGGATCTCTGCCTTCCCATAACATTTTTTAAACTGCATGTAGTGTCATTATCAAGAATACAGCTGTCATCTGAGATCTCAGATGTGTTTCCTTCTATACCTAGAATGAAAAAATGATATCACTATTCACCTTTACAGCTATACTGTGGAAAATAAAAGCTCTGATAGTGTTCACTAGTGTTTTCAAGAATTATTAATATTTTGTGTTTTGATCTAGAGCACTCAGAGTTCTTTAGTGATATCCTTTTCTTTAAAAGCTTTTCACATTCAACATGTGACTATCTATGTTTTGTGAAAAGAAACTGAGGAGAAGCACTCCATTTGTACAGTTACACAAGTCATCTTAGCTCTCTTCACTTTATATCCCCAGTTTTACCAGAAAAGACCATTCTTGCACAGGACACAGGGATGTCGTAGGGTTTTATTATAAATTTAAAACTTAGCCCATTTTTATCAAAGGGCTTATTATGACATTCATGAACTTTCCAATGAGTTTAGATACAGTTTTGAGCAAACTTGCCTATATATCTACTCTGGTGACCAAACTATGTAAAGTACATGAAATCAAATCACCCAAGCTTTGATGCTTCTTAGTCAGTTTTGGTTTGCGTTTGGGGGTTTCAGACCAAAGCGATACTTGAGGGACTGAACTGTTATGAATCAGAATAAAGAAAATGTTTATGTGAAGTCCTCCCTAAAGAAACCACAGAGTTTTGCACAGTTCTCTAATTTGCCTACAAAATCAAATAGTGCTTTAAGCTTTTTTCTCTTCAGAAAAAAAAAGAAAAACTGAATTCTCCTGTCAGATGGCTTACCCTTGTTATGGTTTCAAAAAAGATATCCATTTTAAGGAGTATATTCCCTACAGCACATTCAGGACTGCTTTATTAAAATACATACATGGCAAATAATGTATGGCATCAATAAAAGGTTTTATAGTGGCAATTAGGATTTGATCCAAAGTCCATTAACGTCAATGGGAGTCTTTCCATTGATTTCAAGGGAGTTTGAAGTTGGTGCATACTAAAAAACGTATATCAGTTTTTAGGCCTACCCCAGTCCACATGGGCGAGGGGAAATTTGTGTATGGTTCACATGTCCACCTTACCTTCTGGGCTCTGATCAATGGGATTTTAATTACCAGTAATGACCAGACCATTATATTTAAATTACCAGCCAATTTCTGGTCCATTGTTTCAGGTCTGTGGGCTCAGTAAGCAGACGTAGAGGCAGCTGTGAAACTCACAGCCTCTGTGGCATTTCACCTCTCGGGAGACGTAATATAGGAAACCATTTAGCTAGTCTGCCCCGCACAAGGGGACTCCAGCCTAGTAAAACAGTACAGTCCAAGCTGCAGACACCCAGGAGTGAAAAACTATCATTGAAACTCTTCCAACACCAAATTATATCTTTCATTGTCTCAAAGGAATAATAAATTCTGGCTGGCTGATTGTGGAATATAATAATCGTCTAGCTGAATTAGTGGGCATTCCTGGGAGTGACTGATTTCTGCGTTTTCCAAACAGTATTTTTTCAAGATAATAGTTCTTCTTATCAGCAAAACAGAATTTCTCCATATATAACATGACAACTAAAGCTAACAAATTCAGAAATGGTGGGATTCAGAATTATACTCCTTGTGTTTGTATAGTCAAAATAAAATACTTCTACACAAAAATATACGGATGCTGAAAGCCATTTCCACTGACACAGTGTCAGGGCCCCGAGGGCACTAGTAGCCCTCCCTGTCCCTGCCCACCCTGGCCGGGCAGGCCCCCATTGCAGCCCAGCTCGGGGCCATCCATCCCTGCCTCGCGAGGTTGCAGCAGAGCCAGCTCCCGCGCCTGCCCGACCAGGGCCCACCGATCCCCACCCGAGTTTAATCTGTGGGCACTTAGCCTCAGCCAGCTCTGTCCCTGTCCCCGCAGCAGTGCCCGATGCCTCCCAAACTGGGGCTGCCCCCGGTGCCCGGCTCCCTCGAGGAGGTGGGACGAGCCCCAGTGGCCGGGTCCCGAAGACAGCGGCTGCCAGCACACAGCCCTCGCGGTGCCCTGACACGCAGCACCCCAAGAATCGTTAAGCAATGCTATCTTCATTGAAACTGGCACTTTACCTTTACTAGCAGATCTATTAATCTCATTTGGTTTGATCTAGATACTTGAAAATATCAATACTGCATTAGTATACAGTTTCACAGAGTGTTTGAATCAGTAGTATGCATTTTCATTGATTTATCACCTGTTTTTCAAGGTAATGATGAATTGTGGTGTGTTTTCTGTTTTCAAGTAAGTAACGGCTTTGATCTTGTAAGTAAAAATACAAAATCTTGATGGCATTGAGCAATTTAACACCTATTTCCCCGCCCAATTACAATTCACAAACTAAGAATTCCTCTATTTCACCTGCAGACATTGGCCTAGTCTCTCACACCTGCTCTCATAAAAGCATGAGCATAAGTGTTTTATCTAATAGTTAAGAAATTAGAGCTTTCACCAAGGATACCAGAGACATGGGCACAAGCTACCAATTTTTCTGAAAAGGGACACGTTATCTCAGGTTGCTGCCTTGAAAATAGGCAATGGTGTGGAAAAGGGACAGGGGACTTCCTAATCTCTCTTGCTAATGCTGTTCCATTTTGAATGGGATCATTAAATATTAAAAGAGTGAAAGATCAAAAGACAGAGAATGACTTCTAGCCTCTTTGTTAGGCCACTCACATTTACAGTTCCAGTCCAGCGTAGACATAGATATTTTTTAGCGAGAGGAGCAGCTACAATGAGAGAGAACAAATAAGCCAAGCACCAAATGCTGTAGCAGTTAGGACATGCTTCTCAGAGCTGGAAACTGTGTAGTTTCATCCTTTAAGTCAGTGGAAGGAATTATATTTCCATTTCTCACATCCTCATTGATGCCACCACCAACAGAAGATGGAACGGGCAAGGATCTTCTGCTTATTTAATTCCAGGAGACAGATGTTAGCTAGGAACCACCACCAGAGACAGGCACTTGCATTTGTAGCAGAGATAGTGCTAGTGTCATCTCTCTCCTTGCCACTTCCTGATAACTAAGTTAAATGACTACTTGTCCAAACATTTGTGGATCTTCAGTGTCTAAATATACAGCTCTGCTAATTAATTTCACTTTAAATGTACAGCCCTAAATGAGAATTGTGAATTTCACTAGTTGGTACAGCATCCTCAGTTACAAATTGCAACAGTGATCCTAAATTGCCTTTTTAGCCCCTTCCTTGGCTGTGCCTTGGGTTCCAGTTCAAAAACTGTGCCTAACTTAGGAAGTCAAAACAAGGAGTATTTCAAAGAGAAACTGGACTGGATTCACTTTCTACTTTTCCAAATTAATTGTAAAATGCAACAAGTATCCACTTTGCACACTTAGAAATGGCTATATCCAATGCAGTAAACCTAAGGTTTACTTGGATTAAACACAATAATAGATACAGCTAGGTAGGATTTCAACTAAGTTATAAGGTTAAGCAAAATTCTTTAAAATACACTTCAGTAAGTTGATCTGTCTGATCAGCAGTTTGAATACATTCTTTCATTCATGCCTTGTGTCATCTTTAGCTAAGTTCTCCCTTTTGGAGTCACAGACTCAGCCAAATTCCACAAATACATATGTGAGTGGGATGAGTTATAAAATTTTAAAAAGCCAGGAATTTTTACCTGACTTTAAAAATAGGTGGTTTGATTTTCCCTAATTCCACATACTATATCCATGTGCCCTACAGAAACACTGTGATAGCTTTCCAACCGAATTTGCTGGAGCCAATGCGAAGTAAACGATCCCTCTTTTTATTTTAGGATCACAGTAAAGCAGCCAGGCTTAGACTCAAGCTTGATGATTGGCTCACATCTGTTTAAGCCTCCAGCAACAGAAAAGTATGAGCTACATTTGTGCAGCAGAGACAAGCTGAGTCTAACAACGGCCAATGACCTACTCGCACTGCTCAGGGTTCAGGGCTGAACCGTGGCAGTGATATTCACAGGAAAAGTCTATTTAATTACAAAGTAGGTGTGCATCCCTGTGTGTCCCTTGCAGGTTTTGTTTTAGATGAAGCGTGTGCCTCACCTCTATCCTCCCCACCACCTCCCTGTGACTTTGCACCCTCAGGAGCAGGTCCAGTGTGATTAGGAGCGCCTGCCCCTTCCCTGAAGTTGCTGCCTCCACTGTTTGCCTGCCTCATTATAGGGGAGAGAGGAAGATGAGCACTGGCTGCTCTGCTTCCTGCTCCCTGAGCATCTGCAGGAGGAGCTTAGGGAAGAGCGAACGGGAGTTTGTCAGGCTCTAGCTAGACCTATAGCCAAAAGATGTCATTTATTCCCCGTAACAGTTACTACTGAGGTAGGAAGAGACAGAAGTGCTGTGCTTCTCTCTGGACCTAGCAGCTGCTTATCTGGCCTGATTTGGGTAGTGCGCAACAGATCATAAGCCATCAGGAATAATTTAGGTTTATCAAACTGCAGAAATTCCCCTTTATTCCTTCACAGTACAGCCAGGCCCCTAGTTCAGGATCTTCAGAAAAGAAGTGTAAAACATGACTAGCCTGGCTTACCGCTGCAGGGGACTTCCATTTTCACCAGGGAATCCCCAGGAGAGAACATGCGGGTAATTTCCGCTCTCCACAAGGCAGGCAATCGGCTTCAGACTGACTGCGGTCCCTTGGGTTTCTGAAATATATGTGGTCACTGAGACTGAAAAGACTGAACAACCTTACTGTATGGGGTTTGTTTTGCTATGGTGGATGCGCTGGCCACCTTAAGGAGGCACTCTTGAAGTATGCGTTAATCATGTGTTAACCATAGAGGACATCAGGCCACATCTCCTGGAACCTTAACGTTATTAAAAGACGACATGAGTATCCATAGCTGTCTCTTTCTGTATAAATATGTATCTTTCTATACGGAATCACAAAGACATCCTCTGAATTTTACCCATTTTTATTCAGAAAACCAGGCCCTGATCCAGTGAATTCAGATGTTACAGAACCAAAAGAAAATAACAGGAGTGTGCAGGAGCTGAAGAGAGTGTGGAAATAACACCCAAAATAATTCCGGCTTTCTTTCCTAATTTACCTTCACTTTCTAACATTGTCTCCCACCTATGGTGATGAATTAAGACAGGCAATGCGGGGAATTCTTCCCGTTATGGGTCACTGCATTACAATAGCTTTGGAAATAAAGATTTTTCCCTTTAGCACATACAAGATAAGATTTTTAAAGTAGTGGCTCAGTCTAGTGTTCTATTGTTAGCAACTTCTCTCTAGAAACTATCAGGGAATTATCCTTTGCAATTATCTTAAGCTGGGCTCTAAACCAGCACATAAAAACAAACCTCTATTTCTGACACTAAGCAGTGATTTATTCTCTAACTTAAAGAAAAAGCTAGGCTTTCATTAAGAACACGGAAGCAAGTTATTACTTCCTCCCACCCATCCCTAATATGTTTTATCTTTATTCTTTAGAATAGTGAAGTGTCTGAGAATCATGAGGATCTCTGATGCCACATGGTTATTGTCCCAGTTGTTTCTTCCTGTTCCAGTTGAATGATAGTGGGAACTGTTCTGCTTCTGAGCAAAGGAGAGGAGGACAAGCTGCAGATTCTTCGGTTTTTAGGTGAAAGTAGAATGAAAAAGATCTTAAATTGTTTGCATCGAGTCTTACAGCTCTTTTCATATTTAATGGCTTGAAAAGATTAGGGTGAATGAATTTAATGATTCAGGGGTTTACGCTATTGCAGAGCAAATAAAAAAGTCAGGCTACTAATAACTTGTCTCTGTGCCTACACAATTATTTTACTTAGAATGCCATGAAAATGCTTTAAACAGATTTCTGTCAAGGTACTGTCTAAGTAATAGGCTTACTCAGTGCTCAGGATTCAATCAAGTTTTCCTTGACATAGTAATTTTTTTAAGTGATGAAGATACATGCAATTAACTGAAAAATCTAATGAAATTTCTGCTACAGCTACCTTCCCAAAATCTCTTCGTGCTACTCTGTTCCATACTACATGCTGATAGCTGGAAAACAAAGTGAACAAGAAGAATCCTGGTCTCTGAAATACTCAAATACTGTGTCTTGGTGCTTCGGAGAGCAGGGTTCTGTGAACTGCAGTTTACCTTTGCCAACATACAGACTGGGATTCAGCCAAGTGGCAACAAAATGAAAGCAAGATTGTAGAAAAAAAAGACAAATTAGATATGATGTGAGAATGAACTAACTGAAAACAAGAGAAAGAAAAGTAGTGGGGAGGTGGAAAACAGAATATAGTACAGGCCAGATCCTGTAGACCATCCTTGTGACTTTGTACTGTCACAGCAGTATGAAGAAAGCCAATTGTGGGAAAGGAATCCCTTAGTGGCATAAAGCTCCTGTAGAACTTGTGCTATTCTACCTTCCCACCTCAGTTTCTCAGGATAGAGGACAAGATTGGGAAAGAGAGCGCTATGCCTGGCTACTGGTTGCTCTCAAAACAGCCCAACAGGGTCCAGGAACGACCAGGAATATTGAGGGAAGAAATGGGGTGAGAGGCACAAGCTGGGATAGCCCCTGCTGAGCTGAAAAGTGGAACAAGGTAATTCTTTACATTTTCATCCCTATTCCTCCGCTGATAATAGCTTGGAAGGATAAGATAATGTGGATTAGGATTGGTTTGAAAGAGATGAATAGAACAACAATACTCCATGGACAACTGAGTATTTTCAATCTTTAATACAAAATATTTAACTTTTGAGAGTGAAGTATGCTATGACAAGAGAGCTACTGTTATGCTTTCAGCTGTATCATAATTGAGATACTTCTCAGTCTTTTCTCTACCTGAGAAAACTGATCCCCTCAATTTTTATGCCAAGTATATACAAAGTTGTTATCAGTTAGAACTTGATCACAATGCACTTTTAAAAACTTAAATAGCAATATTAAAAGGACCTGTCCTTTTAAATGTGAGTAGACAATAATTCATAAATAGAAATGCAGAAGAAACCTCAAAGTCTGGAACTTCAACTGATCCAATACGTATTTAAATTAAACATTCTTAAATGGAAACTTGCCTCAAATTTCTCCAACTTCATGGATTTTGATTGACCTACATGTCCTTATAGCAGACATACTGAATGAAGAGGCCTTAACGGCAGTGTCCTCAACTACAGTCATAAAGTGTGACTGTCTGTGCTGGGTGATCTTAACTCTGAGTGTCTCTCTGAGGAAGTTGTAAGCTTTTACGAGGGCAAAGAACTCAAATTGTTCTGGAGGTGCCCAGTATTGTAAATAAGTGTATCGTGTGGCTCAGCACACTAGCGTGGTTGAAATCTACCATTGGAGTATTTCCATTAAGTTTAAAAGCGCCAGGATTTCACCGTATGTGACCCAAACCTACAAGTCTTCAAAAGAATCTTGAATAACAAAGTATTATGCAACCTTTAACACCTGGGGGCTAAACACATTATTTCAGAAGACTGAAAGGATAAAACTGATACTTGAGAGCAGTCGGTTACCCTGACTCTCTTTACCCTGCGCAGGTAGGGCTCATTCAAAACCTTCCCTTTAAAAATCAGAAGGCACCCTTCAGCGTGCATGTTCAGGTAGTGCAATTATTAAGTACAAATACCGTACAAATATTAAGACAGTACAAATTTTCTCCCTAGCTTAGTTGTCCCCAATGTAAGCTACCAGTTAAAGCTCTGGGCCAGAGTTTAGGCACCAAAAGAAAAATCAAGGCCTGGCACCCAATGAGTCAAACCCTTCACTTGGTGCTGGAACACATCCGCACTCCCTTGATTTTTTGGCACCAGGAATTTATGACCCAGATTCTGGGGCATGGTATGGCCCTGTCCTACCCTTCTCTGAATTAGACTATTCACTGAGCTTCTCTCTCGTGGCTTCCAGTGGACTGTAGCAGGAAAGAAGCACTATAACGAAGCTCACGGAACTGTCACTGACGTGAAGTCCTGACAGGGGCCAAAGAGTTTCAATAGATGGGGAACTCTGGTGGGAAAATTCATGCCTCCTCTAAGGCACTCTAAGCAATCAGAGCAACATTAAGGAGCTATGGTGGGAGACTCATTCAGAAATGAATTTCGTAGCTTCCTGGATGGTTTTCAGGAGGTCTGTTTCTGAATGCCTGAAAGAAAGGCATGATTTAAGTGATTTTAGAAAAGGAGACTGTGATGTCAAGAGTGTGCAACACAGCTGGCAGCCTTTCAGCATGATAACAAAGCATCACTTGCAGGAGATTTGCATTCGTTAAAAGATTTTTATGGATCATATTCTGTTAATTACCTAGTTATTAGTCCTTGCAAGGAATCAGTGCATGCCAGCAGATAGAAACCCACCTAGCTGACATTAGGAGCTTTTCTTCATGAGTTCATTAGAAGAAGCAGGAAAAAATATCTTGTAAATGCATATGAAATAGGAAGAATTAGCTGACTGCAGCATTTTTAAGCCTAAGTGAAAATGTGACTGGGATTACTTTAATAATGGAATAGGAAATAAAACAAGTTATTTCAAAACAATTACTTAACAAAGAGAAAGATTAATTTTATGTAGATGGAAACTGTAAAAGTAACTTCTGTTGTGTGGATACAATATGAGGGACCAGTGCCAGTAGTGATTTTTAATCCTTAAACATTGCAGCAATGGTTCAAGTTCTTGATTTTCACATGTTTGGTAGTATGGACTTCATCTACATCATAACCATGAGTCAGAAAAAGTACAGTACTTCACAGCTCAAATAGGGAGAAACTTTTCCTCGTATTGTGGAATAGCATGAGCGTATTTTATTTTTTAATTCCCTTTAGTCATCAGTAAGGGGAAGATACTATGACTTGCCATTACTTCTTTGCCCATGGTTGGTGTACTTCCCTGTTAGCAGGAGGAATGTCTGAGTGGATGTATTTACATTAACTAGCTACGCATCAGTTGCATGTTATGTAAAGATTAAAGAAGTGATGCCGGCATCGCACTGCAAACAGAGCCACCAGTTCAATCGGCCCGATAGCGCTGGTTAACCCCCAGCCCGGCCCGTCAGAGCCCGGCTCCGGGCCGCGTTAACGGGATAAACACCGAACACGTAAGGCTTCCGCGCGGCTGCCCGCCGGCCTCTCCCGCTCCTCGTCGCGCAGCTTGCCACAGCCGCGATGCCCCGCCGCGTGGGAGGAGAGGCTCGCTCACCTGCCCGCGCGCGGCCACGCCACGCTCCGGGACGCGCCGCCCGCCCGGGGCCGCCCGCGCCGCCAGGCTGCGCCGGTGCCCAGCGGCAGCGGCCTGGCGACGGGAGCGGCCGCCGCCCGGCCCGGCCCGGCCCTGCCCGGCCCGGCCCGGCCCGCTCCGCGCCGCCGCCCCGGGGGACAAAGCGGCAGCCGAGGGCCGCCAGGAGCCGGGAAAGTTCATCCCGGTCCAGCCCCGCTCCGCGCTGCCACGCGCTGCCCTCTGCCGAGCCCCACGCGCTCCGCGAGCGCCGGGGGGCGCGGCCACGCGCAGCGCGACGCGGCCGCGCAGCGGGCCCCACGCGAGACGCAGGAATTGCGGGGGGTGGGGGAGCCCCTAAGCCCTCCCCCGCCCCATCCTGTCACTCCTCCTCCTCCTCCCCGCCCGGCTCCGCTCTCCCCGCCCCCCGCCCTTCCCTTTAACGCGCGCTCCCGCCGGCGGCTCCTTCCCGCCCCCCCCTTCCCGCGCGCCCCCGCTCTCCCCCCCGCCCCCCCCCCCCCCGCGCGTGTCACTTCCCCCCACCCCCACCCGGCCGCCGAACGCGCGCCCCCGCCCGCCCCTCCCTCCGCGCGCCGCCAGCGCTGGGGCTTAATTGGCTGCCGGGCGCGCGCGCGCGCGCGTGCTTGGCGCTGCCCGGGCGGCGGCGGCGGCGCGCGCGCGGCAGCGGCAGCGGCTTCACTTCTCTTCGGGCGGCGGGGGCAGGAGCGGCGGCGGCGCTGGGAGGAGAAGGAGCAGCAGCAGCCGCGGCCGCCGCCGCCGCCGAGGAGCGAGGGAAGAGGCGGCGGGATTAAAGGGAGAGGAGCAAGCAGGAAGGCGAGGGGGAGAGCGCGGGCGGGCTCATGACTCAGTGAGCGGCCGCAGCCCCTCGCCAGCCCCTCGCCCGGCCGGACGCGGGGCTCCCGCCTCGGATCGTCCCGCAGCCCGGCGCCGCCACAGACCCGCGCTCGCCCGCAGGTAGCGGCGGCCCCTCCTGCCCCCCCCCCCCACGGGCGCGACCCCCCCCCCTCCCCCACGCAGGTCCCACCCGCCTCCTCCTCCCCCCCCTCCCCGGTGTCCCCCCCCTCCCCCCCCCGCCCTGCCCGCCGCCATTAACCGCCCCCCGGAACAACTCCGCTGCCTGCCCCGTGCGGGCGCCCCGCCCCCCCCCCCCCGGCCCCACGGGGCACCCTGCCCACCCCCACGGGCCACCCCCCCCACGGCCCCGCGGGGCGGGTGTCGCGTTTGGTGCCGCCTCACGCCGTCCTCCAGGACCGCGCAGTTACTGCACATTGTGTCTCCGTGACATGCGCCTCCCCCTCCCCCGCCGGGCCGCGGGGAGACGGGCGAGTTGCGCGTGGGGGCGCGCGTGGGGGTGTGTGGGGGGGCGCCCCGCCGCCGCCGCCGCCGCGGCCCCCGGCCCGGCCGGGCACCGAGCGGGCCCCGCTCCGCTCCCCCTCGCCCCTCGCCCCGCTCCTCCTCTCCCCCCTGCAGTGTTGCGATCCTTTTGCCCTTTACGGTTTCTAATGAAGATGAAGTAAGGCGGCTGCTGCTGCTATTGCTGCCGCTCTTCGCGGACCCTGCAGAAATACTCAATTTGTCTTTGCTTATAGGAAATTAAGACCGCTTTAGAAAGACATCATCACTAGCTCTGCTGCCCTTGGGACCCATCCGCACGCTGCCAGGATCTCTCTTTGCCTGACTGCTGGCTTTCTTTTCCTTTTTTTTTTTTTATTATTATTTTTTCCCCTTTTGAGAAGGGAGGGGAAGGTGCCAGTGGATATATATGACAGAAGCAGGATCTCTTGGACATTCTTCACTTAAAATTTATAGTCATACTTACAGTTGTAGTCTATGTCGATGCTGAATCATCTCATGTTCAGAGGACTTTTAAGTCCCCTTCTACCCGCCACCCCCACCCGCCCAATTTTGTCAGCATGATGGCAGGAGGGTTAAAAACCCTTGTTCGAATGTAGAATAGTATGGCAGTCAAGGGACCTGGACATCATGTTTTTCTTTTACCCTATGTGACAGTTGCAAACAGGCTTACGGCTGTCTAGATTCAAGAAATATCTTGCATTTGTCTGTGTTGATTGCATGGAAATGTTTTCCTACAGTGTCATTCCCCGGCTGATATTTTTTTCCTTTCTTTTATTTGTTCATGTGCTTGTTTCCTAAGTTTGACCATGTCTGAAGTGTGTGGCTTCAGGACTTTTAAAACACACTTTTATGACAGTATTAAACATTCCTTTAACCATGAAAAATTTCTAAAATTGCAGGCATTAGGAGGGAAGGGCATGGAAAGAATTGTCCCTGGATGTCAGAAAGGGGAATAGAGAGAGATGGGGGGGAGAGAGACATGAAGCCGTGAGAGAGAAAGAATAAGAAACTAGCCAGACATCAAATGACAGATTTAAGCGTTTTCCTGCTGTAAATGCTGGCATTACATGTTACAGTAATTATATGCTCTGAGCTACTGTTACAGTGTTTATCTGCTGGATAGTAACCTGAACTTATGAAGTGAATACAGTTGTTTTTGGATAATAGTAATATTTATAGCCAAGATTATTCACAGCAGATGTCTATGTATATAGGTTTCATTAAATATGCTTTTAACTTTCTGGCCAGTAGTACTAAATCATAGGTACATTGTGAAGAGAATTTTTTTTGTTTAAAATTAGATGTACTAATCAGAATTAGAATCTGGAGTAAGTAAAGGCCTTCAGAAACATTATAAAAAAGATCAGATTGTATTTTGGCTGATACAGAAACAAATAAAGCAGGTGCCTAGTTTCCAGTTTGCATTATAGTTATTAAATTCATATTTTGACTTGTAGGAGTGTGGTAGTTTTGTCTTTCACTATCTCTAAGTGTTCTTTTTCTTTTATCTCAACATTTGACAACCAGGATGCAAATATGTAAAGATTTACCTGTGCGAATACTTGAATTATAATAAATATAATGTTGTAGCTATGTTACAGGGAAAACTGTTCTGCTAAGAATGAACAATTTTTATGTTTTTATTTTAGACCATGCATTATTTCAGGTCATACAACAGCCTGTTATGTTTTTGTGTATATGAGTCTATATTTATAAAATATTTTCTATGAAACCAAAATGTAGTGTAAGCTGATTAAGAGTAGCCTTGTTCCACATCCGTCACTTTTTTTTTTAAAAAAAAAAAAAAAAAAAAAAAAACTTTTTAAATATTTTGAATGCATTTCATACTTCCAGTTTTTCTTTTCCTTTCTGTATAGCCTCATAAATTAGGCAAAAAAGATTTAATTTATACTCAAGTCAGTTGGTTTGAGTTGTGTGAATACTGCCTGAAAAGATTGTTTCTTCCATTCCAGAGTGTATACTGTCTGATAGTATGAGATATTGGTAAGGCTTTTACAAGACAGGAGTAAATTTATTTTCTTACATGCAACTCTAATGAGAAAGCTTATGGCCTTTGTAAAAAGTGGCCCTTTTAACATAACCTTTTTGACACTGGTGGGACTTTCCTTTTCCTTTGCTGTCTCTTTCTGTAAATATGTAGAGAGAAATGAACTTATTTTTAATCCGCTAAATGAGTGTGGTTAAATTTGAGCCTGCAATCCTTTTATTCTCTCTTGAAAGAGGATTAAAATATGTTATAATTAAGGTGAATAGTTTTATTCTTAAATGTGATGGTCCCTGTACATGAAATAAAGGTAAAAGGATAAGTGAGTTGAAGTTAACAGCTATTTAAAAATCTTCATATATGAAAGAGTAAATTCTTGATTTGGACTGATTCTATCAGAAAACCACCTAGATGTGTGGAGATTGCGTGGTTGTAAGCAAGTAACATTTGGGCCTATGTGCTGTGAAGGTAGTTCTTTTAAAGTCTCTAGAGGAAGACATATAAAATATTTATATAAATTACAGATTTGGAGTTAAAAGATTTTCTGCTTTTCGTAAAATTTTCTAACGGTCATTGCTACTACATTTGCTAATTTACTAATTTTTCATAAATGCTTGTCTTTTCATTAGAATAGTTAGAGAAGTCATGGCAGCTGTAACAGTGGGTTTGTAATTCTTCATCTGTCAGCATATTATTTCTTCCTTTGTTTTAAGTAATAAAAATGAAGATAGCTAATTAGTATCAGAAGTGTGCAAAAATGCATCAGTTTGACTTATGAAATACACTGAAATGTCTTGTAGCTGGTGTTCTCTGACAGCTTTGTTACCTGATGTCGCTTGAGCAGAATTAATCGGAAGAGAATTTCCGTATATCCTCTACTAATGTGTTTACCATCCTAGATGTGTGCTGCTTTAGTAAATACAAACAGTTCTGTGTTAGTGCTTTTCGAGTCTATGAACATTTCCATTGAGCATGCCAAATAAGATGTGGATTTTGTAATATGAATAGTCACACTATAGAGTTGAAAAGAGCCCATAGATTTATTTCATATGGGATAACAGAGAGTCTTAAGATAGTAATAGCTCTTGGGTTTTAACAAACTGTGTTAGATTTGAACTGGTTGCATAGTGATGACATAGTTATATGTCTTAGTTTTGAGACCCAAATGTTTTGCTTTATTTCCTTAAGGCATATAAAAATACTATCAGGCTGTTTCTTCTGAAAAAGCTTTAACTTTTGTTGTTGTTTTTTAGTGCTGCCATGTCTACAGAGGGGCAGAGAGTTGATGATAGTCCAAGCACTAGTGGAGGCAGCTCTGATGGAGATCAGCGTGAAGGTGCTCAGCAGGAACAAGAAAGGGAACAAGTTCAACCCAAGAAAAAAGAGGGCAAAATATCAAGTAAAACAGCTGCTAAACTGTCAACTAGTGCTAAAAGGTACAATATTCTTTCCGGCTGCTTCTTTTCCTCTCTCTTTTTTTTTCTTTTTTTTTTTTTTTTTTTTTTTCTTCCCAGCTAGCCATAAGATGTGTGTATTGATTTACTATATTCATATTGTTTTACCATAACGTGGTTGTGTCGGTGTAATAGTGTTTGGAGGCTAGTCACAATAATGAGACCTGTGTACTTTTTCCCATTCTTTGACAGATTTGGCTCTCTCTCTCACGGTTTTAATAGTAGCTTGCATGATAAAAGCTGACATTTTTTTATTGCTAGTAAAACTGAGACAGTTTTGCAGCCATATAAAATATATCTCTGTATGTTTATGTATGACCGATGTTGAAACTTGTCAATGTAACTTACAGTTAATTAACCATAAACATCTTGGACAGTTCAGTAACTCAGCATGTTAGGAAACTACTGTAGTGCCCATTGATGTATGTAAAATACTGCATTTCTTTTTGCCAGATCGTAAAGTCAGAAATATTTGAGTGAACAAAAAAAAATATGTTGTTTTCCTTACTTTAAACTGTGGTCTGTTTTGATACCCATTTCCATTTTTTCCCTTCTCTTTTCTCCTGGAGAAAAAAGGTAGATTTGGAGAAAAGTTATTTAAATTATTATATACTATCATGTCAATCTCCAGATAATGATTGTCATACTCAGACTGGACAGATATGGCATATATGTTAGTTGTTGCTCTGTCAGTACAGACAGTGGTATTAATCTAGGCAGCAGAATTTAAATGCTACTATAGTGAATGTAGCTAAAATATACTTCTAAAGAATCTGACCAGAGCCCAGTTCTGCAGAATGTCCTGATGCAGAATTCCTAGATCCTGATTTTTTGCTAATTTAAGTTGGTGTAAACTACAAGAGAAACCACTGGAGTTGTGCAAGTATATTATTATGATAAAGAAGGATTAAGGCCTTATTGCTATAATTTATAACATATGCACTTGGTAGAAGGCCGTAAATACCAGTATAAGTATGCATGCAATCTTGTTATCTTGGCTTAATCCTACCATTTACATATTTTGTTTTTTTTTTTCCTGTCCTGAACTCTCCTCCATCTTTCCAGTGAGATGTTGTCATGCTTTTCTTTTGTCATAGGCAAGCTAAAAGGAAAGTATCTATGTAAATCTCTTTTTTTTTTTCCTTTTTTTTTTCTTTCTTCCCCAGTAAAATATTTTCCCGAGAACCATACCTACTATGACACTATTAGGAGAGTGTCTAGTCATTTCAGTTATGGGATGGCCAGCAGAGTTTGCCAATATTTCCTTTTATGACTAAAAAGAAAAAAAAAAGAAGAAAAAAAAAAACAAACAACTCCTTCAAACCATGAAGTTATTCGCGTAGTTAGTCCTTGTACCTATTATTGTTTCTGGCCTTGTTCTCTTTCCTCTGCTTTCTGATATATATGTACTTTAGTATTAGGAATATAGAACTAGACAGGATTTCTAAGATCATTAAATCCTGTTTTTAACATCTGTAGAAAAAAATACATGTATCTTTGTATGATGTCTAACATAATGATGCCACAATTTTGGCAAGGGCCTGTGGACACTATTCTATTAAAAAATTTATAATAGTATGTCAGAAATTAGTCTATTAATCTTAGTTTTGTATCTTCAAAGCTTAGAGCTTTTATCAACATGCATTTTATAGTGATAAAATTACTTAAATCTTTTAAAGTTTAATCATCTCTGCTTATGGTTCTACTGAAACTAATTATGCCAGTTGCTGACAATATTACATAAAAGCTTTTTATGCATTTTAAAAGTTGAGATGACTGAAATATTACAAGTTTGGTAGATATGTACACTATAAATAATATTTTTGAAAAATGTATTTTTAGGAGCACTGGTTGTCATAGTGTTATTCATAGAAGAATTGCAGTAGTATTTTTTTTATATATATTCCATCTAAACCTAGTGTTCAATAGAACTGGGATGACATTTCTATAAATGTTCATAATTCAACTAGTTTTTTTTTTTTACAATTGATTTTGGTTTTAATGTTTTTTAAAATTTTTAATTAGAAACAGTAATGCCTCAAGAAAAAAAAAATCTGAAATTATAGGATGAAAAGGAGGGGAGTAATACCAACGAAGAAAAATGTAGTGTATTGTTACATGCTGAGGACTGTGTGTCTGTGGAGATATTTTATAGAAAGTTTTTCTATAATGCTTCATGTTCGTTGGAAATGAGATCTGTTGCAGGAATAAGGCCCTTCAATAGGAGTGTTGTTGATCAGGTTAAAAAATGATCATTTTAATTGAAACAAATTGAAATAATTCAGGTTCTCTTAGTGAAAAACCTGAATATACACTTAGCGACTTTTTCCTATGTTAACTTTTGAATTTTATGGGTTTGTATGGCATTACTCTAAAATCCCAATAATCTTCACTTAACAAAGACAAATATTTCACTGTGCAATTGCTTCTAATAACTGTTTCAGTTAAAGGAGTCAACTCTGCTAAAATCAGTAACAATACAGTGTACTATATTTGAGGCTTTGGTCAACATGCCTTAATTTGTGTTTAGAACAGATAACACTAGTAAGTTGATGCAGTACTGAAGCTAAATCTTTCTTTGAGCATTTAGACTGAGGATTAGAATCAAATCTTGATTTGGATACCATGTTTTCACAACTGAAATCCCTTTTCATGCATGTGGAGTAGTGGTCCTAGTATTTTGGGGTTATATTAAGCTGCATAGTAGATATCTTGGATTAGAATTAAAATTTTTACATTTGTTGTTGGAATACCTGTGTTCTGTTTGTTTGTATGTTTATATAGTCAATTAGTAAGATTTACTTTTAAAGAATTTTCATTAATACTAATGATAAGCAAATCAGGATTTAACAGTGCATTTACTTTTGGTTGTGTGAAAGTATATTGCTACTGTATCTTGTTTGTATCATCAGTGGTGTGTATACTACTTCTGCAATTTAATGCTTTGCAAAATGATTTGCTTATGGAGGATATATGAAAACACTTGAAATCGTATGTTAGTAAGTAGGAGTGATTTTTCTTTTAAAATAGATCTTTTTTTCTGTTAGCATTGTTACAGGTGGCATCATGAAGGCAGAATGCCTTCGCATGCAGCTTCTCTGTGCTAATACTTTTAGGACTAGCCGCCTTACAGGTGTAATAGCTTACAGCGTATGTCATACAGTGTACCATCCTTCAATTTTCCTCACCCAGAGGGCATCACCTTAAATAGCAACCTTTCTTACCTAACATGTCAAGATTGAGAAACTCACTGCATATCACAATTACAGTTCAGACATGGAATTGAATTGCTGTCCTTGAAAACAGCAGGCATTTTGTTACTTTTTAAGTAGCAAATCTTAGCATGACCTTTGAATTGAGGGAAGAATAACTATTCTTGGCTAGCATAGGAGCTCAACAAATAAATGTATTGTTTTGCCAGGCTCCTGAAATTGGTAGTTTAAAATCTGTCAACCTTTGTGTCCATTTTGGCTTTTTTTCCTTTTCTTTCCTTTTTTTTTTTTTTTTTTTTTTTTTTTTTTTTTTTGTGTGTGTGTGTGACTTGTATCTGCACTCAATTGTGAATTTTAAAAATCTAGTCTCTTTTTTTTTTTTTATTGAATGGAATAATAACCTAAGGAATAGCAACTAAGCAGTAGATTTGATCTGTTAGAAATTCAGTAATATAAAAATGAGGTATTAAGTATTTTTTTTCCTCAGAGGAGGCTATCATAGCACTATTTTCAAGGAATCGGGGAATGATATTTAGCATGTTGTATATGACAGAAAAAAATATGGATTGTTTTTTCTTTTAAAAAGTCTTGTCATTTATATGTTCATCTAATATTAAAGGGGGAGCATTTATCTTCCTTCGGTATAAATCTAACCATCTTTAGATCTATTTCTTGCTCAGTCACAGTCTATGTAGATTTGAAATATATACCAGTGACTGTTTCTTAGTATTTTATAAAAAACATATTCTTCTGTCTGAATTATTGATTCACCTAACTTGTAGGGGTAAAGAAGCATATATTTTAGAAAAGTAGACGTAGTAAAATTAGCTTATTGTCAAAGAGTACTTTTTTGTTTCTTTTCTTACTATACTGGAAAATCTTCTAACATATTCAGTTCTCCCTTAGCTTTAGGGAACTTTAACTGTTTCATGAAGAAACAATAGACAGTACCCCTAGGCTTGGAGCAGTAGTAAACATGTGCCTGTGCGAATTAATAATGTTTGAAATCCACAGTGTACTTTCGTGCTTCAGAATTTAGGGATAGATTAACCTTTACACTTTTACTAGAAGGCAAGTATGTTTGTTCATTCCCATTAGTAAAATGGAGGGAGGGAGGGAGAGGGAGAGGTCAAATGACTTCCATAAGACTAAACAAAGAGCATCAGACCTGACATTGCAAATTAAATGTCTTGTGTGTACAGCCCAGGGCTTTGATTACTAGAGAATATTTCTCCATTCTCTCTCTCCCCAGTAATATAGTAACATACTAAGCCAACGTATCATTAGGTTAAGTATAAAATAGATACAAAAAATTCTAAATGAGTCCCTTTTGCTCTCTGATGTAACTGAAAGTGGCTGTACTGAGCCTGAAAATCCAAAGAGAGAAATCCAGAAAGGACCCTACAAAACATGTTTTGTTGCCAGAGGGCTTGTATTCTTCTCACGGTGAACCCTCTGTGGTCAATGAAGGAAATGAGGCACATCCTCTCCTGTGCCAGATTCTGAGGGCAGCTCAATGGAGATAGAGAACAAGCTCCACAGCAGTGGAATAACTCGTTCAAACAAAGGCTAACTTGCACATTGGAGGTATCTATTAGTGCAAGGCTCTCTGGATATTATTTGATGATTTAATTGTAACTTTGAATGCTGTGACATGTGAGCAAGCTATTGCATGTCAGCTGCTCTACAGAAACTGTTTCTGGATGTGCTCTCAGCATGAATACAGGTTAAATTAATGCAGCTTACCTCTTAACAAAAAAGGAGTAAGGTGTGTATATATTAGTTTGGGTTGCCACAGAGTAGGAGAATGAACAAGGCCAGCTTACTGAGGCACAATTGATGAGCAATATTATATTAATATGATGTAGATTGTTTGACTAAAAATAATCGTGAATGAAACATCCGTATCTTGGTGCTTGCAAGAGCACTTAGGACTTTTGAACGTAAATACAATGTAACATCTGATTAATTTGTATCACTTAAAGCAGCAAGTTGTTCTGCTTTCCTGTGTACTCAGTCACAGGAAAAGCTAAATCTAGGACCATTTTAATATTCTTGGCATTACAAATTAGAAATTTTAAGTTGAACTAAAACAGAGGCAGAAAATGGAAAAAATGTGTATTTTTTTATTCTGAAAAAGAAAGGGAGAGGGTTAGGATTTAGGAGGAAGAAAGGAGGGGTTTTGATCTAGGACTTAAGCTACATTTGTTGTCAGCCCATTCTTGATGTCTCTCAGGCTCATTGTAATGTAATAAAATATTAAGTGCTGTTGTTATTATATGTAGAGCTTAAAGCAAAAAAGTAATCCCTAACTCCGTAGAATTGTAATGTCGTCATTCTGTAACATCTTAAGAAGTGGAAAAAGCAAACTAACCAATCCATGAAATTGGAGGAGTGGATACTCCATGCTACTTAAGTTTTCTGTGATTTTAATTTGTGATAGTAAAAATTCCAAAATCACAGTATAACTTTGTCATGGACAGAAGATGTATTTTAAGTATCTGCCACACTCCAAAATCTACTGCTTTTAAAAAGATACAAATTTTTAGGCTAGTTTAAATGGAGTAATTTTTTAAAGGACTATAATGTTTGGTATGCTTAGACTTTGCTAATCATATTTTCCCTTTTAAAAAATGTGATGGATTTTTCAGTGCAACTACAATGAGATTTTGCAAATATTGATTAAGCAGCATGAACTTACAATTGTACAAGAAAGAAATAATGTTTATTGGGGCAATTCTTCTTACTAGAGATGTAAATATTTCAATGAATAAAATAAGCAGCTAAACATTGAATTTCTACCTCTCTCTAGGAATCACTAGTATGTGTATATAGGGTTGGAAGAAAAGATAAAGTATCTGAAAGATTTTTTTTTTTCTTTTCAGCCATATCAGTTGGACTAATAAAAGATTATTACCTCTCCTTACAAATTATTTTTCATGTATTTCAGAATAAAAATGATAAAGGAATGGAGTTTCTGGTTTGGGCCCGTTCCTGTTCTAACTTTGGTCCATTTATTCCTACAGCCATAAAATCAACTGATAGTGGCATAAGGAGAATTTTGATAGTGGCTATGAGACTCTTTAGTGGGTAAGATTGTATGTATTGTAACGTTTTTTTTCTGATATACCAGTTTCTGTGCCTGTATCTATAAGCAGAGTGGGTGGCAGTCATTTTTAGCAAGATCTGTGTGTGCATCAGACCAGGTCTGAGCTCTTGGGCTGTGGCTTTAGCATCTGTCCCAGGAATTTGAGCTCTATTATTATGCAGGTTTTCTTTCTTATTGTAGGGAATAAAACGAATAGTAATCTGTTCCCACACATGAAATCTTGTGCAGAAGAGGAGGAGAGGAGAAAATATTGAGGATATATTAAATTGTTTTTCTTTCCTCCCTGCTCCCAAATGTTTTTGCACTGAGGTAGCCTATAATAAAGCCTTGGACACAGTAAGATTTATAGGGAATGTGGCCACAATAGTCCTGCTTATGGCACCATATTCTGGCAAACCTTTGGGATTATTTCATTTGTAAACTCCTCTTCTACATGTTTAAATTTTTTTGAAGGGGGAGATGCTGACTTTTGTGCAGGTGCTTGTATGAAGGAAAAGAGCCTGTATTGCCAGATGTGACAGAGGCCAGGAATTCTGTGACTTGGCACAGGAGCCAAAAATACTTGAACAACTTTGTTATTCTGCCTGGATATCAGGATGCTGGTAACAAATGGAGCATTGCATGGATCTATAATGGACCTGTCCAGTTCAATGTCTTTATCAGTGACCTGGAGGATGTGATAGCATGCAGTCTTGTCATGTTTGCAGATGACAGCGGTTTTGGGGGAACAGTCTGTATGTGCAACGGAAGGGCTACCATTTAGAAGGACCTAGACAGGCTGGAAGAAGGAGTTGACAAGTGCTGCGTAAAATTCAACAAATGCCAAGTCCTGCACTTGGGAAGGAATAACTACTTGTAGCAATAAAGACTGAGGACTGCCTGGCTGCAGAGCAGATCTGCTGAAAAGGATAAGGGGGTCTTGGCAGACAGAAAGCTAAATGTGAGCCAGCAGTGTGCCCTGGCAGCAGTGAAGGCCAACTGCATCCTGAGCTGTATTAACAAGAGCATAGTCAGTAAACAGAGGAAAGCGATTATCTCCCTTTACTTGACACTCATTAGACCACATCTGGAATAACATATCTGGTTCTGGGGCCCTCTGTGCAAGAAAGACCTAAACTGGAGCAAGCCCAGTGGAGGGCCCCTGAGCTGGCCAGGGGGATGGGATGGTTACCCTTAGAGGAAAGGCAGAGGGAGCTGAGCCTGTCTAGCCTGGTGGAAAAGGCTTCAGGGAACATCTAATAGCAGCCCCCCTTCCCCAGTACCTTTGAGGAGGTTATTGAGAAGATGGAGCCAGATGCTTTATCTTGGTGCATGAGGGGGGAGGATGAGAGGCAACAAACATAAATTGAAATGAGAGGTTTTGACTGAATATAAGAAAAAGCCTTTTGCTGTGAGGACAGTCAGGGAGTGGAAGAGGCTGCCCAGAGAGGTAGTGCAGGCTCCGTCCTCGAAGATTTTCCAAACCTGACCGGATAAATCCGTGGGCAACCTGTTGTACAGTTGCATACAACTTTATAGCATCAGCTTTCCATTACAAATGAAAAGAATTATATTTTATTATTGTTGATTGCTGTAGAAATATTTCATAAAGTTCAAGGAAACATACTGTGAAAGAAAGAGTCCTGATGGTTTCTGTTTTTTTTTTTTCTCCTAAGAATTCAGAAAGAACTTGCAGAAATTACATTAGACCCTCCTCCAAACTGTAGGTAAGTTCATATGGATTTTTTTAATTTGGAATATTTATGGAAATTACGTAGAGGACCGGGGTAAATTTTAGCTATTCCTTTGCACTAATTAGTAAGTAATTTTGGAATAAAAGCTGATAGATAGCGTCTTTGCCTATAAACAAAGAATTGTATGATATACTTTTGGTAACAAAAGTAATGGTAAAAAACAGTACTGAAACATATGATGTGTTAATAGATACAGGGTAAAAATCGATTCATCCTTCAACTTGAGGTATTAAATCAATAGCATTTTGTTTGATTCTGTAAAATGTAATCCTGGTAGCAGTTACTGGTATGCTTGATTCCTTTTTCTTGCAAATTGTTAACATGCTGTTAATATAATGGAGAAAGAAAAATGTTAACAGGACAAACTGTTACTAATCTTCTGAGTGTATTTCTGGTGATCAATTATGACAATCAGTGGAAACTTATTGAAATAGAATGTACCATCCTATATCCTTTTGAAATAATTACTTTTGTGCTTGTTTTTTTGTCAGGTGAGTTTTACTTGCAATGTTTTTAAAACTTGCTTTGAAATGAGTAATGACGTAGACCTAGAAAACCTTGCTACCTTGTGGCCGAGGCCTTATACAGTTGTTTTCAGATGGCTGTCCCAGGATTCTGATCTGTCAGTTTGACATATGGTCGGTGTTGGAATTAGGCCAGGGTTGTGCAGCACTGCTTAAAGGAGCCCCTGCAATAGTACCTCTCACAGTGAGAGGTCAGACTAAATGCAGATGAATAGCTTCCATACAGTTCTGCCAACTGATTTCAACTGATGTGGTTAGTAGGATTCATTCTATTAGTGTACTAAAAAGAAAGATTGATAGAAATAGCTGATTGCATGCAGCTTTTATAATGAATCCCAGTACATTTCAGTATCAAATTAGCTAAGCAACTGGTAGTAAAAATGACAGTCAGCTTTATTCTTTTGGTCTCTTGACAAAAGTATGTGTGAGAAAATATTCTAACAAGATTTGATGTGGTTGTGCTGGATCTCAAGATAAGTCAAGTGGCTATGTACTAAAGCACTGTGTAGTGAAGTAGCCTTGCAATAATAGTGTTCAAAGAGTATTTCAGTCAATTAGGATGAACAGTTTCTTTGCTAGATAAAACATTTTAATAGCTAAGCTGTTCTGTCATACTTATGACTGTGTGTGAGTCTTCAATCACATCAAAGCTGTTTCACATGGCAGATCTTTACTTAGGTGTTGATGACTGATGCCTATTAGTGGATTGATTTGCTGAGATGAGTATAAAATTTCAGTGTGTTGTAGGAGAACGCATAAGTCTTTGAACTGAGTGTAAAAGGCTTCGTTTTTAAAAAGCAGTCATTTGTTTTAGTTTTCTGAATCCTTTGCTTTGTAACAAAGGAATTGTTCCACTGTACAAGATACTGTTGTTTGCTTTTCTTGTACTAGCAAGTGTAAAGTGAGCATTGGCTGGCTTAATGGAAAGCCCCTTGGTGACTTGCAATTAAAAAAAGAGTGAACTGGAGTTCTTCTATTTTCTGAACTATTTATTTACACCAATGAAAAAATAGCAATAAAACTGCACCACATGATGCTGTTTTGCAAAATCAAAAAATTACATTTAACTTCCTGTTTTTAGCACGGTTCTTAAGATACAGAATTATTTCATGTTGTGATCTTGATAGATAACCATTAGTAACTTTACTATTAGCAAATATATTTTTATAGTCAATAAGGAATCACTTCATTTAGTTTTATGCTCTGTTGACACAGCCTAAACAGTGTTTTCATTTGAACTTCATCTATTTTCTATTATAGTTAAACATTACAAAATAAATACATCAGCTAGACATGATTCTTCAGCATAATGAAGAAAGCTAACTTGTAATATAGTGTATATACCTATATCTTGCGCAAAAGTATTGATGCTTACTTTTTTGGTTTTAGTGAAATGTAGGTCATCCTTACAAAACATAATATGTTTTGTGTAAAAATAAATCTGATTTCATCAAGGTAAGTTCCTTACAAATATAGGCTACTTGAAATGATTGTAATCTCAGTCCACCTTCACTTTACATTTTCTATTATTTCAATGGGGGGTTGTATATATAAAATGATCACATTCCTATTGCCCAGTCACGATTTAATCTCAAATGTGAATGTCACAAGATGCAGAGGAAAACTGTGTAACTGTTAATACTCAGGAACACTCTCTTAAGTAGTTTTTTACTTTTGATAGGCAGTGTATTTAATAGAGTTGGAACTTGGGTGAAATATTGCAAAAATGTTGCAAGGCTTCTAGTTAGCTACAGCAGGCTGAAGTTCAAGTTTGTCTCATCCAGGGAAAAAAACAAAATGGAACAATATCTGTAGTACGGTAGCATCCCTTAAAGGCATGGTAGGCTGCAGAGTCAATACAAGTTCCAAGGAAGCTGCTGCTTTGACTTCTGCAGCAGCAGTGTTAACATTTACCCCAGTCCTCATCACAAAGAGAATAGGTTATATAATCTTCTTGTTTGTTTGAAAGACAGAAAAAGTCTTGCTGACATCTAATGCTTTGTAGCTATCAGATTATCAGTGTTGCAACTTGAAGCTTTTTTCCAGACTGTGGGAAGTTGTGGATTTCAGAGTTTCTTAACAAAAATAATAAAAAAAACCCTGTCACACTGGGGTGTAAAAGTGGATTTAATATTACAAGAAGCTAAGTTACCTGCTTTCCTAGGTATCATTGTATTTCATATTCTGTAGTTTGCATTCAGAGCAATGGAAAGACTTGTATTGACTTCAGAAACTTTGGATCTTAGGGGAATGTTAAGTGTCAAGAAGCCAATTTAGAAGGTGGATAAGAGATGAGCAGTGTAATTGCAGCTATTTTCAGAGGGATGTGTGTCATAAAAAATCTGTTATATTTCACTTTTAACAAATAATTGGATGTTTGGTATGTGTTCTCCCTTTTACCTTCATGCAGAGCTTCATTTACTATCAAGGCGAGTCATGAATACTGAACAGGTCCCTTTTGTATTTTAAATGTACAACATTGTGCAATCTTAGTATGTCAGGGGACAGTATAGCTAAATTGTAGAGTTACTCCACTTTTTTTTTTCTTCTCCCCTCCTTCATAGTGTTCATTGAAACACTAAAGCTTGATTGCTAGAAATGTTGCTGCACATAGTGTAACTGAATACTGGCTATATATTTTCTCAGGTGTGGTAAAATCTTAACTTTAATGATCCTTTTTTATATATTGCATTGCTGGAAAGTATGGGAATAGTCAGGAATTCTTGTAGATAAAGAATACCTTTTCAGACTTTTCCATGTTTTGGATTATATCTTTTCAAAGACAGTAGATTTCATAGAGTGCATCTCTTGTTGTCAAGTGTTGTATACTATTTCCTTATTTGCTGGCAAGAGAACAACATCTTTGTGGCAACTTATACCAGTTGTTTACATGGGAAAATAATATTTGGAAAGTACTTCATGTATTTTTAGCTGCTTTCAATGTGAACTTAGCAGCTGGAAGCAAGGAGAGCCAGCACAAAGTGAATAGCAGCTCTCTGTGGACACCACTTGGAACAGCTACTCAAAATTTTCCTATTAAGTCACTGTTCTCTCCTATCTTTTTTTTTTTTTTTTTTTTTTGTCTGTGTTCCTTTTTGATGTTCTCTAGCATATTTGTAACCATTCTTCTCTATTCTATGTGTTTACTGCAATTCCTTTTATGTGCATAAATTTTGTTTCTTTCTCCCTGTAGCAATATGGGTGATGCTTAAGGCTGAGAAACATACTTTTAAACTGTTGTGCAGCTTATTGGATAGATTGACGGATTCCTGTTCCAAAATATTTTTAAACCTTGAATGTAGTTTTCTCTTCTGTTAGTTTGGAATCATTATGCTAATTCTTTGCTTCTTCTACCATTTCCAAAATAGATAAGTATAAATGGCTAACACATCTAATCTTAGTATTTTGCTCGTGGAGAGTTATCACACTGAAAATACTCTTAAAGCCCAGTTCTTGGAGTGATGTAGGGAAAGGTCAAATTTGATGGAAAATCCTGCAACTCTCTTTAGGAGAGAGGACAGCATGCCTTATGGATGCCTCTTGCACTGTTAGTTGTTGCGTTAAGTCTAGCATTCCTGTTCAGTAATCTTGTGGCTCTGTTTTTGCTGAAGTGGTGGTGAAGCCATGATCTTCACAACTCTAAGAGGTTATGTAAATTCTATCAATTTAAATCATTTCTCTTGTGGTCACTTGTTTAAGTGTTGCCCAGTACCACTTCAGAGCTGAGGGTGGCTGAGTTCTAGGGAACTGGAGAAGCAAGCACAGCAAGCCTTGGGCTTACCCAAATCTCCTTCCTTTTTTCTCACTCAGGAAACTTGTAAGGAGATCTTCCCTTGTACACATATATGCATGCGCGCACATGAGTAGCTTTTCAATGTGAGTGAAGAGATGTCTTACTGTTCTCTGGGCATATGATTACTACATCTATTTGCCTTTGGGAAGGTTTATAAATAATCCTGGTTACATGTATTTCCTTAAAACATTTGAATAAATTTTTGGATTGAATAAAAAATCTGGAAAGACAAAGCTAATTTAAAAGCAATTCAATTTGGGAGCTGGAAGGATTCTTTTTAAAGCACTTTACTCAATTCACGTTTGCATCTATTTTGGTTGATCAGTTTTAGCTTGCACTGAGAGCTTACTTACCTAATGATTTTGGTAACTTTAAGCACTTGCTCAATAATACTACATCCTCTCAGGTTAATAACCACAGCCCAATTCACTACCTTTATATGCCTGTTGAATTATTTTAAGAGTGGGAAGGAAACCTAACATTCACTTCTGTTTGCAATGTACATGCTACTTCATTGAGGTGCTTCCTTCCTCTGTAACCAAAGAAGAAACCTTAAAGCAGCACAGTCACTGAAGAGTATGTCTTTATTTGCTAGTTCTCTTATTAAACTGCAGGCATAAAGGATGATCTGCATCATACTAATGACTGCCATGTCACTTGGAAGGAATGTAGGAGTATGGCTGCTTCTGTAGGTAATGAAAGATTTCATGCCAGTTCTGCTGATAGTGGTTTCACTGGCATACGAGCTGGGTGCCTGCTTCAAGTGTAGCAGCTCATGTCTTTATTTTGCAGTACCTCGTCAGTGATTCTGATTGGTTTATGTTAGGCATGCAGCTGTTTGTTGCTGTAGGCACATGGTTCTGCGCATGATGCTAATGCATGAGCAAGATGAAAACCAGAATAAGAAATGCTGTCTTTGATAACTTTTCACCACAAATATTTCCAGTCTCCTTGGTATTAAGTCTGGGCTGTCTTCCCATTATATTATATTACCTATAGTTTACCTTCTACTTGTATAGGCTTACTTTGATCTGCTACTTCTGTATAACTTCCTAGTGAAAGTGTGACATAGAAAACTGCATACAACTTCTGCCTAGGCCTCTTAAGAGTTTATTGCAAATACCGTTTTTGATTAATTCTTGCTGTGTGTAGGAGCTGTGATATTAAAGCATAGAATCCTTTTGTTTTGAAATCTATGATCTATCTACATTTATTTGAGGATAAAAGGAGAAATATAAAATCCACTTGTGTGTACATTACAACTGCTTTATTTCTCTAACTTTGATTCTCTTTCTGTTTCAAATGCAGTAAGGAATATATCCCCAAAACATACAAGTTAATGATTACACTGGGATTATATTTTATAATAGCAGCTATACTATTTATATCACTTCAGTTATCTTACTTGATTTTTATAACTGGTTGTTATTTCAGATTTATTACCTTGGAACTTTAAAGTATCTTGAGTGAAAAGTGTCAGATTACTTCTTAATATATAATCTTCTAATTCCTTTAGCTGTGTTTTTTTTTCTTTTTTGTTCTAAGTTTTTTTTTTAAGACAGTGCAGGACTATCATACATGTTTTAATGTCTGAAGCATATAAGATACTAGACATTTTTCAAGAATATGTGTTTATTTTCACTGTAAAAGTGACTCTAGGCCTTTTGATGACATTGTTCACAAAGCCTGTCTTTTAAAATAATTTGCAGATGTTTCTTTCTGTGGGTCTTGCATATGGCAAAATACACTGTGCACTAGACGGCCGTCTGAAACATAGCTGATGTTTCTGTAGTGATACGATATATTTGAAAAAGTGTGTGTGATATGAAAAATCACATGGCAGCTCTGAGCTGGCTATCCTTGCCTTTCATAGGTGTAGGAGAGCAAAGAACCAAACATACTGATTTTGAGTGAAATGAAATTTGAATCTCCACTTGTTTCTGTTTCTGCTTGCTGTAGTGGTGTGACTTTGGAACTGATTAGATGCAGCACTCAAAAGTTTCAGGATATATATTGTAGGCATCTGTGGTTATAAACATTGGTGACTATGACTAGGCAGGTCGGTAGGGATGGTGTGTGTTGGGGGGGGGGGGGGGGAGAGCAGCAGAAACTGCTGTTGGCTGCTTGGCAGAACCAGCAACTTCACTTGCTAATTATGAATTGAGGAACCTGCTGACAGCACTCATTAATGTCTCCCAGCATAGTAATACCTTCATATTATTTCTGCCAGTTCTCCCAGTTTTCAAATGATAACAGCTTCCCTTCCAGAAAGAAAAGAGCAAGTAGTTTTAGGGAAGAATAAGAGTACTTACTTTTGATGAGGACTGCGCTAGTGCGGACATGGAAGAATGGGGGGATGTCACAACTTATCCCATGGAACAGCTGAACTAGGGCTACGAGCAGAGATTTTGCCATAAGAAGGAGTCATGATGATCATACTTTCCTGGAAGAAGGGAAGGGTAGGAAAGTGCCCCACAAAGAGTTTGTGATGGATGTGGAAAAATCCAGGGATCTCTGATATTTGTAGTATGTATAAGGCTGCGGTTTAAACTGCAAGTAAGGGATTATAGCAAGGATAAAAATAAATAAATGCCTTGATATTTTGAGTGTAGGTAATTCTGGACAGAGAAATTTTCTTCCACTAGCTTTATATCTAGGTGCAACTGGTCTTTTGTAAGTCAGTCTCTTAAGAAATATAACAGAGACAGTCCCTAATACTTTCTGGTCCAGAGTTTTTTTTCAGAGTATCATCTGTAGACACTTTTTCTGGCCTATTCTATCTATCTAAAGAAAAACTTTCCCTCCCTATTTGCATGTGGTTTATACCATAGGACTAATGTTATATGTATATTTTTTTAATAATTTCCTCAGAACAGCCCTCATAAAAATAAAACACAAAAACCTAATCTACCCTAATCAAACCCTAGAATAAGTATGCTTAATAAACAGTTATTGCCTGTCAGCAAGGCAAACAAAGCTGTACTGGTGAAACTTTGCATTATTATTAGGACTTTACAAGGAAGTGATTAAATCTGTAGGTTTTAAATTTAATTAGCTATTTGTATGGGGGTATGTTTTTTTTTTTCCCAAAACGTAGACTAGTGATACATACCGAAACTACTTAGGGATCAAATTCTTTGCAGAAATCAAGAGAGCAGAGTTATTTGGAAGTGTGACCATAGAAGGTACTGTGACACTGAACATTCACTGCCATTTCATAATAATCATGTAAGAAACATGCTTCTATTAGCAACTCATTACCCTTTGGTAAATTACTCATTATTGAATAAATGGGGGAAATGGAAGCTACTTTGTCAGTTGGTTAAGACTGACAGCATAACGAAGTAACGAAGTATTTGCTTTTTTTAAATAAATGGTACAATCTCAGAGGTGCTTAATGATGTTGACTTGTGTACACCTACGTCTCATCAGAATCTGAATTCTGAACTTCAGTGTAATATTTGAAAATAATTCCTTTCTAAGAAAACTTCTTTAAAAAATCTGAAAAACTTATGTTGCTTCATGATTAGCATTGTGCATCTTCACTCCTGCCAAAGAAAAAGTACTTTTTTTCCTGTGTTCTTAGGAATCTAAACAATTTTTCTTCTCAGTTTGAATACCTCACTTCTACAGCTTTTTAACAGCTGTTAATTTATGTGCATTTTTTTGTTTGTATTTCTATTGGGTTTTTTTACATGAACGTGACAGTTGAAGGCAATGCTGTAATTTTTCTTTTATTATTGGTATATATGTGCAGGAATGTGCAGAAATTTACAATTAATAGCCTGAATTTAGCGGAATATTTTCCAAAATGTCCTGGAAAAGCTGCTGTTTAAGAATAAAGAGCCATGAACTAATAACAGAGCATGCTTTACAGCATTTTGCAAACCAACTATGAAATTGATCTGGTTGCTGTTTTCTTGGAGTGCAATAAAACTTGTTTATGCTGTAGTTACACATTTGCAGCTTTGTTACAAGCTTTTTGGGGTATCTAATTGGCTGCAGCTTTGAATCATATCATAACACATGCCAAATGTTGCTAATTACAATTAAGATATCTACTTGAAATAATCTTTGTTTTCATTTTCTCTGACAATTTATTTTTTCACTTATTCACATGCCTTTAATTTTTCATTTTAACAGTTCTTCCAGCACTTTAATTTATTTTTGTTTCAAAGCTGTGGAATTGGATTAAACAGTGTTTTTTTTTTTTTTTTTTTCTAAACTCTTCCATGTTGCTTGGAAAGCAGCCAGTTACTATGTATCGGCTTAATAGAAACCATGCCTAGCAGTGCCTCACATATGGCAGCTAGTGTTTGTGTGGTAGTGCATCATGTATTTTAAATATTACCTCTTACACCGTAGTCAAATTTATGCCAGAATCTGAAGTTTCCTCTGATTAACATTAACGAAAATAGCAGAGAGCCAACTGTTTCTGTTTTTAGGGAGAAGTATGTAATTAAATACATAATTTACTGTCTGTTACGCACAAAAGCCATATTTATGTGGCCTCTATTAATTTGAGATGCATACTGTGACTAGAGAAAGCTATAGGTGAATGATAATATGCTTTCTTGATACTTTTAGCCATAAATATTATGGAGACCTAAACTGACTCTGTAGCTAAATACTCGACTAAAATATGAGGTTTTGTGTTTAATTTGGGAGACTGAGCTATGCTTGAAGAATAGGGTATACACAATTACAGCAGTTACTCTTTGAGTAACACTTGACACAAATGACAACTTAAATCTGTCAAGATTTTGGGGTTGCTTTTTTGTATTTAGAGTTCAGTGTTGCCATTTTGGAGCTTTTAAAGGTGTTTCATTATGGATGGTCTGTATTTAGGCTTTTTGGTATGTAATTCAAAGGCAACTGTTGACTATACAGATGCAGAGTTTTTCTTGAAATGATTTAAAGTTAATCATGAATTTCACCATTTTTCTTAACAATTTCTTTATCAGAAAATTACAATGTTGAGTGGAAAAACAGTAAATAATTGCACTCTTTAGAAATGATTGCCTTCTCTTTAGTACAGGCTGTATTCTTTTGTTTGTTTTCAAGATTAGCTAATGTCACCCACTGTTCAGTTTAACTTTCATTTGGGAGATATTGACAGTACTGATCACTGGAAATGTACGTTGTAAATCTATGAAATCCAAACATTTGATTATCCTTCACATCATAAGAAGTTTAAAACTGCAAAAGGAAATCCTTTTCCTTCTATGACGCTACTGCAGTATTTTATGCATCATTCATAATTATATGGGTATTGCATCTATATATGAAGTGACAAAAATTTTTTTTATATATTTTAAGAGTTTTTATTTTAATACGACAAAATGATACAGGTGCTTCATTACACTACTTCGATTAGTGTATTGTCACATTTAAGAATTCCTATGTGTTTATAGCTCTGAGCTATATAGTTTGAACTTTTTTTGAGGTAACTACAGTATGCTTAGAATAACTATATGCTGTCAGCCTTAAGGCCATTTTACCATAGATTTGATTCAGGAAATTTAAAAATGCTATACACTGTCTCTGTTTGGTATCTTTACCATGCTAAATGTATATATTGCCTATAAAATTAGGCATGTTCTTAGGCATGAAGTGGATGGATGGAATGTGAGTAATGCATTTAATTTTCAGAGAAGTTTGAATGAAATATTAGATGTCCATCTACCATGCAGTTTCAGATTTCTTGATACAAATAATTGATTACCAAGCTCATAGCTGTGGCATTTAAACCAGGGTTGCAAACCTGAAAGAAATTCAGATGCAGAAATGGGGCTTGCAGCCAGAGTGTGATCACAGGGTAACTAGTTTAAGAACTACTAATATTAATGCAATGGTAGTTTGTGCAGTAACTGAAAGTAATAATGGATTGCATTTGTTAAATATTCTGTGTTAAACTGTTGGCTAGAGTTAATTGAGTTTGAATTTAGCTTTGGAAACTTGACTAGTGTGAGTTTAATACAAAAATGGCCTGTTCCTGTTTTTGCAGATTCTGTTGTATAGAAAAGAAAGACATTTTTGCCTGGATTTTCTGTTGAAGAGTGTCTGGCCTTCGAGTATTGGACGGGTGTTAGCCATGGTCTGTGCTATATTGATGTGAGATCATTCTTCTGCAGTAGGCACTATGGGAAGCATCCTGGATGGTTCACTGGAGATAATTTGAGATAGGAGCATGCACACTGCTCCTCTCCCATCCATGGAGACCAAGTCTGCTGGCTAATTCAGAAACTCAGCTGTGTCTTCTCACAGCTCTTGCATACAATCTGCCATGTTGCCTGCTGAAAACTATCTTCTGGAGTCATTCTGTGCCTAGGGTACAAAGAGCAGGTTCTCCATCTTGCCTCTCCCTTTCATGAGATACTTGTATACTATCAGCCGTCATCTGTCTCAGAAAATAGCCATCTCTAGGAAAACCAACCAAACAAAACCCCCACATAATTAGCTGTTTGTCTTATTTATTTGTGTTTTGTTACAAATAAAATAAGACCTGTCAGTCTGTAAAACAAAATATTTCTAAAAGAGGGTTTGCTTCACTGCTGTATCTTATTCACAGTAATGTCCTGTCGGTAGCAGCAAGAACAGTAAAACACTTTGACACACAGTGTGCGCATTACAAAAATGAAGTGTCATATCAAAAATGGCTGTAAACATTTTCACAGTCACTTGTCATTGCAAGTTTGAAGGTGGGAAATTTTTAGAGAAGATGACTCAATTTTCTTTCTTTGCCTGCATGCCTGACTGCCTAGAAGGGAGGAAACATCTATTTAATATGGCATTTCAATGGACTGTTTTGGACACAGCTACTGTAACCATGTTTGTCTGAGTGTATTTCTTAACAGCCTGTCAACACAGTGATTAGGCATTAATGCAAGAGGACTATTTTGAATTTTGATCCAGCATTAACTGAATTATAGGTTTTTGCTTTGTAAACCATAGCCTTCAAATAATGAGATCAGGTGATCACAAGTATCATTGGGATGGGAAACAGTCTAGCTGATAGGCATCACATAATCAACTCGAAAATCTCATTTGTGTCTGGAATTACTGTAGTGTAAATCAAATTTAAAATCATGATTCAAGTATAATGACCTCCTGCATTACTAGGCTTCCTGAGAGATATTTAATTAATTATAATATATAATAAAAAAATAAAAATGATATATATGAAGTATATTAATAGTGACTGTTTTGCCATATGTGTGTGGCATACATTTTTAGGTGGCCACAAATACGGCCTTAAAACCCTCAACATGACGGCCTTAGGATGATGCATTTGTAAGACATTCTGCCACAATCTGCTTTGCTTCTTACTGAATACAAATAGCTGAGGGATGACAGCCATCTCAGTTTCAGTAGAAGCTTTATGATTTAGATGATAATGATAATTTTATTCTGCTGCCAGTACAGAGCACTTTGCAGACTGATATCAAGGTTAATTGTCACTTTGAGAAGAAGTGAAGCACAGTCTGCCAACCTGATGCTCTGTTCAGCTGAGAAAGATAATTGCTATTCAAGTAGTATTTAAATGAGCTCAAATGCTGATAAATACACAACCAAAATATTTTTTCTCTCACATTCATTCACTGTACTGGAGAATGAGGTCATCACTGTGCATAAATACCACTAATGGACGCTGTAGTAAAAACATGCTGAGTATTTACAGAGCTACAGGGATTGAGATTCCCCCAGTGTGGGCTGTAGGGAAATACTTCAGACTTGAGTTTCTCTTGCGAACACGTCCTAGTTCTCTTATGTCTGTAGTTGCTTTTTTAGCTGTACTGTTAGCTTTTATAAGACTCCCTTATGCGCTGTGACCCAACCTTCCAGACATATCTCTGAGGTTTAGAATTTGTACTAAGCCTTGCAAGTTATTAGGGTTGTTTTGTGTTCCATGCATCTCACATTTATTCTGAAGATAACTTACATTACTCCAGATTCTGGGAATCCTAAGCAGCCCAGTGGCCAAGAAAATAGTGCAGAAGCATGCAAATATTACTGTAAATTAGTGAAATATTTTTTTCTGGTATCCTTGGTAACTGCACAACTTTTAAAGGGAGCTGTGTCAGCTGTATAAACCTGCGTAGTCCTGTGTCCCCAAGAGCTATTGTGCTATTCTGAATTCTCGGACTGGCTATGCTCAATCTACAAATCCTCTTTAACTTAAGGGTCTTCAGAATTAAGATTTTTACCATGTAGCTGTTTCTCTTTTCAAAATAATTCAATAGGATGTGTGAGCTTTGTTCCACCTGCTACCACCCCCAGAGGATTTTTTTTTTTTTCTGTGCAGTTTAAAATTTAACTGCAATGGTCTTTTAGCCTTGAGAACTGATAATTTATTTTGATGTAGCAGTAACTTTAATTAAATGCTTGTAATGCTGTTCCTTTTCACACTGCTAAACTGACTTTCTTTTCCTTATTCACATGACAACTTCTGTTGATATGCTCAGTGATTTATTTGTTGTTGCTAATATTTCACTGAAGTGAGTTTCGTTTGTTCTTTTGTTTTTTCTGTTTGTCTGTTTGTTTTAGGATGTTAATTTGGTGCTTTTTTGCAGCCAACTTGTAACTGGTATAACTCTACTAGATAAAATACGTTGTGAATATTTTTGAAATTTGCACAAAGCACATTGAGATAGTAGAACAGTTACTTTTAAGGCTTCAGGAAGATAAAGATCAAATAATCTTATATTAGTGTTTTATGTAAAGGAAATATTTTTTTTTTGCCATGACCATGCATGGATTCTCAACTAAAGTTTTTGCATATTTACTTTATAGGAGGACGGTTTATTACTTTCTTGTTAGAGACCACTTTCTTGATAATTTAATTTTGGTATTTGATATCCATTATGCTCCAGTGACTAAGAAACATGAATTCTTAAATGGTTTATTTTCACTCCTAAATGCATTCGTACGTTTTCATAACATTTTTAGATTCTGTATGGTTTTACCTTTCCACATGACTAGTGAAGTTTTAAACAAACAAAATAGAAAATAGCCAACTTGTAAGTATTAGTGCACTAGCATAATCAGCCATACGTGATTTGTTTATTATAGCTCAGCACTAGAACAGTGTTTCAAAGAGAAAACATGCAGAGATGATTAGTAAGTACCATGGTGATATGAGACTGCCCAGCTACAGAAGCGCTTTAGTTAGGTTATTCACATGAGTGCTTAAGTATATGCTTAACGTTTTCTTATCAAAATGGGCACTGGTAATGTCTAACTTCAGTAGCTGTTTATACTGAGATTCTGTAAAGAAACAATGAAAGTTTTGCTTGGATAAATGGATGTGTTGTACAGGTTTAATGAATATGTCTGTTAGTTTGTACAGCTACCAAACACTTCAAGTTTATTTTATGCAGATATGAAAAAGTGAATAGTATCTAGTGTATCTAGAGGATACTTATTTTCAAGTAATAAAATGTTTATCAGACACCAAGCAAAGATGCAGATAAGTAACTTCAGGGTTTATATTGTAGCAATTAAAATAGCTACAAAATGGACATCCTGCCTGACTGCATATTGATTGAAATGAAGAAGTGGAATCAGTAGCAACGCAGTACGATAAGTAATGGAGAGAAGACTCTGTTGCATGACAGTAGTTGTTATTGGTTTTCAGGCTATTTTGCAGAAATTGTTGCAAGCAAGCTTTTAGAAAAAACAAGTCAAGGAACTGAAACATGGCCAGAGGGAAGGGGAGAGAATGTTACTAATAGTTTACCATATGAATCCAAAAATATTTGATTTATAATGCTGTGCTACTGCTTGGTCAATTAAATTTTAAACTTCTCATATTTTACTTTTAGAACTTTTATTATCCTTAAATATCTGGGATAATATTCTGTGGCCTTCTATAGCAAGTTTGAAGATAGCATTGTGCTGTAAGTTCTTGCTTTCATCTCGATTATATTTTGTCACTTGAGAATTCATTATCAAATACAGACTGCTTGTATAATGAATAGGAAGAAGCTAGATTGTCTGCTTATCTTTTGAGAGACAATGTATTAGTTACCATTAGTCTTGTAAATGCCATTCAGTTCTAAAATTTTCACTGAGTTTATAGATTGATTTTGCTGAGTGTTCCATTTACTCTGCAGTAAAATAATTGACTTGCAAGTCTTGCACTATTTTCTTCTAGCTTCTGCTATCCGTTCTTTCATACCTCTTGGTATAGTGACTTGAATCATCAGCTTTATCTAAGTATGCAGGCTGCAGAAGCTGATGAATTTGTTAAATTAGTTTTAATTAAAAAGTGTCCAGATAGATTTTTCACATTCTTTAGTTTGTATCTTATTTAGGGTTATATTAAGCCTATTGATTTTTAACCAGAATCAGTGTAAACCTTGGTTTTGCAACAATGTTCATACAGCTTTTTGACTGGTTTAACTAAAAGTAGTCTTAAATCATGTATTTTGTTCAAACAATGCAAATCTGTATATAGGTAAGCCTTCAGCTAGATGTCCGTTATCCTACTTTCTGCTGACAAGAGAGATATGATCCAGAAACTAAGTAAGTGTACTGGAAAAGTATAAAGTAGCCATAGTGAACATCATTGTCTTAACAAATGTACTGTTTTCAATTATTTTATTTGATGGGAACTTTATTTTACCACAGAAGATGCTTTTTATGGGCAAGGTTAATGGAAATCATCCATCAATGTTTTTTGATGGAATTTGATGTACAATTTTCATTATAACATATTTTTTTCTTGTTGAAATGAGTGAATATTCCAGGATTTTGGAGATGACACATCATTTAAGTGTTTCTTGTTAGACCTGAAGTGTCTCTTGTGTTTCCAGATAGCTGATGGAAACTAAAGTTTGAACATAGAGAACTAGTGGAATGGATGTGCAAATCTTACCCTAATTGAACTGACTGTCAAGTTTGGCCTGATGTTTCGATCTAAGAGTTAGTGAACTTCAGATTTTGCAAAAGTATTTCATTGGAGCAACATGCAACTCTTCTTACTCTTCTGGGTTGTATTTTATTTTTCGACTTCTAAACAATAAAGTTAATAGCTGACTGTTATCTTTAACAGTAAAGTTAAATTCTGTGGAGCACTTTCACTTACTTGCTTCAGTTAAATAAAGTGATGAAGAACTGTTCTTTATTCTGAACAAATTTTTTTCCACACTTAGAAGTTACTGAATTCATCTGCATTTCCTGCATTTTCTTTTGTATGAGAAGCAAAGAGCCAGCCATTTCAATAAGGCTGTCTAAATCCATGCAGCTCAAATTTCTCTTAAACATGTAACCTACTTCATATAGTCAGATTCATCTAACCTCGGGTATAGGAAGTGATTGATCTACAAATAACATCAAAGCGATTAGAGATAGTTGCCAGCTGCATATTACCAGCAGTGGTGTGGATCCTAGTCTGCATGACTGAAGCTTCCTGCCTGCCCTAGCATTCTCTCACCAGCATGCTGGAATGGTAGTAAGCATTCAAAAAATTCTGTATTATTCAAAATTTTCTTTTACACCAGAACAGTAAATACTTCTTTAATCTTTTTTTTCTGCTCCTGAAAGCAGTAACTAAATAGCTCCACCAAAAAAAAAAAAAGTGCAGATGGTATGCTTAAACTTTAAATTCATCATTACGGTTTTCAACCAGGAAAAAAAAAAAAAACTCCAAAAACTCCTTGCTGATAGACATTTAGACATTGAACATGTTATAGGTAAGATGAAAAACTGGGATTGAAAAATAAAATGAAAAAAATCTGGACCTGTGCTGACTCTGTACAGACTCATCTTAGGAATGTGTGGAACACTACTGATTTACTTGGGAGAGACTCAGCTACAAAGAGGTTGGGAGACACTAATTTAGCATATAGACCACATTAGAAAGATTAGTTATGCAATGATTTTTTGTGACAATACTATATGTGCATTTATTTGAAAGACTGTTCTAGAGGAATATAAAAACCATGCAAGTTAGGGTTTAAATTTAGTAAAACATCAAATATTTTTTTAAAAATTTTTTTCTCTTTCAGAATTTGTGTATAACATTACAGTCTTTTAAGGACTATCTTTGAAGGGCTGTAGATTAAGTCTAGATATATTGATCATTCTGGAATAAATAGTTCGGTTTTGCATCACTTTTTTCTTCCTTAAAATTAGTTTAATCAAAAAAAAAAATTTTTTTTGTTCTATGCAGTCTGCTGACTTTCCAAACTACTTGGATTCATTTTTGACAATGCTGGCTTTCCAAACCACTTGGATTAATTTTTGACAATTTGATCCATTCTTTTTGCTGCAAGGACTTAATTCTCTTCATTTTCAAGGTTGGACAGTTAATGCTTCTGACTTTTGATTATTGTGCTCCAATAATTTTATTATTAAAGATGAAATCATATTCTTGAATTGTAGTTTAATGGAGAGCAGCCAAAGTAATCTCAGCATTATTTCAGATGAGCGAAAAAACAGAGAAGGCTCCTGTTGCTGACAGTCCACTTAAACCAAGTATTTTCCTGTGTTAACACTGTGAAGAGCCACAAGATTCCTCATGTAAAAGATAAAATTTCTGAAAAAGCTTTTGAAAATGCCTTTTAAACTGCCATCTAATTTGAAGTAACCAATCCACAGAATAAATTTAATAAAAATACCTTTGTTGCCAGTTTGTTCTTGAATAAACATACCCATTGTAAATAGTCATGTGTTTAAGCAAGAACTCTAGATAGAATGGCTTAGTGAACCTCTTCATCATTAAAAATGCTAGTGACAGCACGTGATGTAGCAGTGGCCTTTTCATTCCACAGAAACTAAGGGAAACTATATTCATAAAGTAATCTGCGTAAAAGTTAAAAGTAGGAGAAAAAATGTGAGTATAGTAACTGAGACTTCACTGGGTACTCTACAAATATGGCAAGAATTCATACCTAGATCAACCACTGAATTGTAATTGGATTTGGACTGTATATTATCTGCAGTAAGATTTGAGGAAAAATACTCCTTGTAATGTTTTTAACTTTAGTAACTCGATTTCCATTCCTTGTGTTGTTTCATGGCTTGTCATAGCCTCTTCAGTTCATTCGCTCTTTCTGTCTCTCTCCCCCCCTCTCTCTGTGTCTCTCCTTCTCTTTCTCCCGTTCCTGGTAAAATGAACAATGCCAGAGTGCATTCTTGGACTGTGAAACTCAATTGTGTGTATTACTGAATTATTAGACCAATCTGTCAAGGTTTTGGCCAGCGTCAACTAGTATTCTCCCAAAAAATTCATGGTTAGGGAGAGGGAAAGCTCAAGGACACTTCCATCAGTTCATGCACTTAAGGCAGTTGCATATTTTGAAGAGTGAGGGAATATGGACACAGGCTGCTCTGTGCCAGTTGGCTTTAGTGCCAGCAGACAGTCCTGGCATGTTTAATTTACTATTGTAGGCACAGTCTTTATGCCTTATACACCACCATGAAAAGAAACTGTGTTAATCTGGGCACCTTTCCATGCTGAGGGTATATATCATATATATGAGGGGATATATATCATTTGTCTGCTAGATTGCTTCCAGGTTTCCCCTTACCTCTAGGTCCTGTTGAAAGAGCAACTTTTATAACTGTGATTGGGCTGTATTCACCTCTGAGTGAGAGCCACCAGGTGACTCTGGGAAATATCTCCGTGAGCTGTGGTTTTGCATAATTGTCTAGACAGGATGTTTTTGGAATGTAACTCTGTCTTCTGACTGCAATGTTGTGTTAGTATATTGGTGTATTTTAATATTGCTATGTAGCAATAATACAGTTACTCATGTCTCCAAAACATAGTAACACTGATGTTAAAAGTGATGCAGATTTCATGGAAATTGCATGTGGATTCAAAAGAACTCTATATGTGGAAAGGGAACACAGTAATTGCCTCCAGCCTTACACTGAGAGATCAGGACTTTGGCATGTGATTCTAGCTGGCTGCCAAGAAATACCACCCATACTCAGTTTTATTATTCAGAGTCATTGCCATTGATGATGATCACTGTTGCTAGCCTTGCAATGTGTAGAGAGTAGTCTAAGGCTGTCAGTTCAGGTATGTGTCTGCAGACTTTGCAAATTATGTTAAATTGTGATATTAAAAATGTTATAATCAAAAGAGTATTTGGATGACACTTTTAGATTTTGCTGGCCAGAAAGCATGTGAGATTTCACTTTGCAGTGGCAGAAAAATATTCTTCTACAAGTTTAACTCTTTAGATGTAAAATGGCTGAGAAAAGCTTCCAGCTTTTCTAAAAGCTGAGAAGTTGTTAACCTGGTCAAAAGTTACTAAAATGTCCATTATAATTCTTTAAATGGCTGCTCAGTGACTTTTTACATGGGAGCATAATTGATGGTGTCAGTTTTAATAAATAATTCAGCAGTTCTTTCTCTTTGATTGTATAGCAGGATTTGTGGATAATAGAGCTCTGAGGACTAAGTGTGACTGATGAAAATGGCTGGCATATTGCTATCTATCTTGTCACTTTTTACCTCATGTAAAAATTGAATTTGAATTATTGACCATCCCATAGCATATTTGTCCTTTCACTGTTTGTGGACTAAAAAAATCTCTCAGCAGGCAATTACTAAATTTTGTGTGCTTGAAATAACTAATACTACCTACATATCTCCAGGCTTGCCCTCAATGAATTTCTTTTTCTAAATGGATAAGCAGTCAGTAAAAAGAAGAGAGTAAGAGTCACTTCTTTAATTCTGAATTTTATTGAGTTTAATTTTATTGTAGTTTGGCAAAAAAAAGGCATTTACTTTTCTAAAAGTCAAAATGTACTTAATCATTTCATGGAATGGAAAAGTTTATTTGACTCTGATAATTATGATGAATGCTTTATAGTGAAATGATATGCTCAATAAATTGAGGCATACAACATTATTCTTCTGTGTGTCTCTGACATAAGGCTATCTACTGTTGGATAAATTTGGCTGATTCTGCCTAGCTACTGTTTTTTCCTTTTCTTTTTTGTCTCAGTTGTAGTTCATTATTCATCAGTTCTGAGTCTCTCTCATTTTATGTTCATCTTCAGTTTTAACGGGAATTCTGAGCACTGAGCTTGATTCCTAGATATATATATGGATGTTTTTCTACAGTGATGCCCAGAAATCAAAGTATTACTAGGTGTTTCTTTATTTGGATGTGTGCAGGGAGAGCAAGAGATTATTTTTGTTCATCCTGTTTCTTCTCTGATTTTCACTGGCAGTTTTGAGCTATCATTTTTTCTCTCAGAGTTCAGTAAGCCTGAATGTGATTGCAGCATGGTAAATATCCTCTGCGTTATCTGCCTTTCTCTTAACCTAAAATATATCAATTAATGATAACATCATCTAATTGTGAGTAGAACAAACAAACAACTTCTTTCCTTTGAGAGATAAAATATTATTACTTCTTGATAATATATTATTACTACTTTTAGAAGCTGATTTGATCAGGGAGTTGCAGTTGGAGCTTAATGTACTTTTAGATATTTCCTCACAGAAGAAAAGAGAAGCTCTATTTGAAACATAAAGTTGGAAGGTTAGCTTCTTCCATTTTCCAAAAGATTGCACATTGAGTGATTTCTTTTTTCTTTTTGGCTCCTCTTGCTATATCAGTTCCATTTATTCCAGAAGCTCTCCCATCAAAATAAAAGTGAACTCACCTTTGCTTCACCATTTATTTAACCATACTGTCTCTCCACAGCTGTATAGATAGCGCTGGGAGCACTCGAATGTAGTCTTGCAGTCTGCACCCCAGCCTTCAACCTAGCTCCTTATCTCACTCCCAGATAATTTGATGCCTGGAGGGCTGGTCATAGGGTCTTTGTGGGCATCGTTAAACTAGCTTCATGCCTGATAATTAACCCACAGCTTCAGGGACAGGGTCTTCAGTGGAACAGGATATAAAACTATCCTCTGGGAGATGAAGTGGGAGACCTTGCATATGGAAATCTCCTTGCTCATGTTCCCTCAGTGTGCCTTCCTGTTATCATGTTATCTGTTACATGATGCATTAACAGAGAAATCTTCAATTGCTAACTTGCTCTTGCAAGACTGTATAAAGCCACAGCATGCTCCTGTTCATTAGCTTGTTCTGAATACATGTGTTACAGAAGACAAGAAAGTTATCACAGAGAGAGTACAGAGATCTTGTAGTCCAAATGGTTTGATATCTCACCATGAGGAGGGCATAGTAGTAGAATATATTGCAAGACTTCTGTTAAGGCCAAAATATTTTGAATTTCAGGATTAGGTTTTGGGTTATATTAGTGAGAAATCTCTTGAGTGAGGCTTCACATTTTGATGGGGGACAGGACAGGAAGGTATTTGGGTAAACAACTGGAGGTCCACAGAGGTAATTTGGAAGGCTAGCACAAATGAGTAGATGGTACTGTTAAGTTGCTTGCTCCAAAATGAAGCTTTTTTTAACTGAACCAAAATGCCAAACATATGCTGGTAACATGAGCGGATAACAAACTGGGTCCTGATTTTTTTTTTTTTTTTAAGAAACAAACCTATCCACACTTACTCAATTGTGTCTACAATGGTGATTTATACTGTTTATATCTTCTGCAGATAGAGTGTGTATAAAATGTAAATATTCTGAATAGAGGTGAGGAAATTGTAGTCAATGCATTTAAAATAAATTCATTTCTAACATGACTATCTGAAAGCTAAAAGAATTTCACCAGATACAGACCTTGATACTATTTTACCTGATTTATTGTTTCATTCACAAACTAGCATTTGTATTATTTGCAGACATCGTAGCATAATGTTGTTTCTAGAAGTAGCTAAACAGCAAATAAGATTGTTTTTGTATGTCAGTAATACATACTCTGTACTATTTTCTGTAAGGATAATGGAATACTGCTCTATGCTTTAAATTGACTTAGCTTCTGAACTCTATTTTAAACCTTCATAGCAATAAGCTTGTACTCTGTAATAAATGCTCAATTCTGTAATGCTAAGCTTACATTTATTAAAGTTCCAGCTTCCAGTAAATATTCCTGTTAGTGAAACCATCTCTTCTAACTTCTCCTTCTTGCCTTCTGAAGAATAGAAATATAGCTTTGATGTTATTCTTGTTTGCCTTTTAATCTCATTTTCAGTGGCAAAAGATTATATAATCACAATGTTGTTTCCACAGTTTTTAGAGAGGAAGCTCAGTGGCTAATTTCAACCAATTTGACAAGAAAGTAGGAGTCTCAAAAATGCTAAATTCCTACAATAAGCCTACACACCATATGGCCCAGAGCCCACGTGTGATCCTTGCAGCTATTGCTTTCGTATGCCAGTGGCCAGGGGGGCAGCATGTTCTCTCTTATCGTCAGAGAATTGCCCAGAAAACAAGAGAGCAGATATACCCCAACAGCTCCTCCAGGGAAATAAGCTCCTCCAGGGAAATGAGCTCAGTGGTAGCACAAAGCTGCTCAGCACACTTCTCAGCCCTCTTTGGCTGTACGCAAGTCCCCGTTTTGGGACGTGTTTGGTATTAAAGGGGAAATAGGCTTTGGCAATACGTCCATCTGTGTGTACTGCAGTGACTTCTGACTTTGTGGCTCTGCAGATAAATGGTTCTAAGTACCTTTTCGTACGCTGTAGCCACAGAGGTAAAAATGCCATTCTGCCACTCTGCAATTCTTCCTCCCTCTTCCCACTAAAATACACCCCACAGAACCAACTTTAATGCTTCTCAGAAAGCTTAAGTGAAAATAGTAGAGGACTTCCCTATATTTGAGCATATGTTCGAAACTGTTTGTTATGAATTAGCTGTCAGGTGTGTGGGATGAATAATCAATTTCCAGATGATTTAACTGTATTGCTTTAGCACAGACCACATTTAATGGTAGACTAGAAAATCCAAGAATTGGTATTACGTTGTAGCAGTTGATGCGTCCTGGAGAAGGAAGAAGAAACAGAAAGGTGTTTGTTTATTAGTAGTAGTATTAGGGGCAACTGCAATTTCAGAATATGCTTCCTAGTTAGCCTATTGTGAGGGGAAACAGTTTCATAGCAGCAACCTACTGGTGTTAAATCAAGGAAGTCCCTGATTCTCTCTCTCTCTCTCTCTCCCCTCTTGTGGGCTGTGTTGATGTGTGAATTTTTAATGTCTTGCTCAGATGATTTGGTTTTGGGGAAATATTCTTAGGAAGTGTGATTTGCACACTTACTTTGCCTATATATTCCATTCCTCCCAAAACATTTTTTTTCCCAATCATTGGCCAATTTCAACCAAAGTCAACAGAGAAAAGAGGCTTCAGATATATTAAATTCATTTGAGGTTCATGAAAATTAGCAGGGTGATAGTGAAGAGACGGTCCACCCTTATGTCTTGTGGGAATATTATCATGCGAATACAACCCTCATTAGACATTAGAGAATCCATGTGAGACCTCAGCCCTAAGATACAAACCTACAAGAATATAGAACCCATAAGTAAGCATTTACTGGCACTGTTTTGCTCATTTCCTGTTTTTACTTGCTGATTTTCAGTTTGTTTGTTTTGTGAGGATGGGGGAGAAATAAAGTAAAGATGATGTTCCGTAAAGATAATAATAATAAAAAAAAGCCTCCACTTCATTTCTGTGTTTCTTTTAAAAGCACAGCAAGTTTTAAAAATGTTTTTGCTGTTCTTTAAAGAACTAAAGCTGGCTAAATCTGCTTTTTCTTTCAAAAGGCAGTGCAAGTATTGCATGTTCCTGTTAAATATAGGTTGCAGTCTTTTCTGTTGCCTTGAAAAATCTTATGCTGTAACCTTACTCTGACAGTTGTAATTGGAATAAAAAACTGCTGCATATCCGTTCTTGAACTAGAGTTAATCCAGCAATAAAGCACCTTTGTGGTTTATTATTCCCCTTTTATTTTAAAATGAAAAAAATATTACTGCAATTGAAGTGCTGTTAAAATGTTAACAAACATGGAGGGGAAAAACCTTGTAAACAGAAAAATGATGGAAAAAGAAATATGATATTGCGTAACTCTATGCTTGTGACTTTTTGTTATAAAAAACAGTAGTTATATCTTTATAAACATACAGGTGTGTTTTGAACTTACCTGTAATGAGTATCTTGTCTTGCAACAAAACTAAGAACTTTTTCTTAGGTAAAATACTGCTTAGTGCTTTGAGATCTTGAATTGACCAAAGCAACATACCACTGTATGTGTATCACATAACATTATTTCAAATCATTTATTCTTCTAAAGGAGCATAGAAGGATGCTGAGTAGAGTTCTTACCAAACTGTTTATACTCAGTCTTCAAGTTTGATGTAGTATTCTTCCCTCCACCCAAATAACAAATTAGACAATCTATTTTCTGAGTTGATCTTACCTACATTTATGATTCTTAGTTGTAGGCATCTTGCAGACTACTGGTTATTTTATTCTGGGCTGGTAGGGGTATCAGTCTAATAGATAGTTAGATAGAAGGGGTAATTGATGTTACTTACACTGCTGAACCAAGTCCGGTACAGTCGAGTAGATTTCATTACAAGTTATTTAAGACTCTAGTACTTCAACTGAGTGCCTAGGAATTTGTCTGTAGATAGAAAAGGGATTTGCCTCCAACTTTTCATGGATCATAAGCCACTAAAGGAATTGCCTTTCTGGCAGTTCTAGGAGAGGAGTTTGCCTCGACCTCTGTTTTATGCTAGATATGATTATTAAATCCTTACTGAATCCTTATTCTTGCAGCTTATGTTCCGTTAGCCACCCTTATCTTGCCCTTTCCCTGCTCCTCACCCCCCCCCAAGCAAGCGTAGTGTAAGTTCCTGCAATAGCACAGTGTGTCTTTGTCTGTGATTTTTCACGCTGTTTTGCAAAGGAACTGTACTGGGTCAGGTGTAACAAAGCCTTCATCAATAGACTAAAGATAGATATTTTGCTGATAGTGCTCAAATCCAAAGGCTAAATGCAGCTTATTGTAAACAGGTAGGAGGCTGCCTTTTAATTTAATGTAAATGGAAAAGAAGCAACCATCTTTGAATACACAAATATCTTCACCATTAGAATGTACTGCTAAAAGGATCGTATGGAAGCAATGTTCTTCTGACTTGGTCAGATTTTGAAGGCCTGTTTTTTTCTGTATGTATATTTCTCAAACTGAGACACTTATATGGCTTCTGGAAAACAAATTAAAGACTTTCTTATTTAGAAACAAGTTTGCATTGATTAGAATGATGTAATGTATTCTCAAGCTCTACATTGTTGCACTAAAATTTGATTTTTTTTTATGTTTCTCCTCCAAAACCTAAAATAAATGAAAATATCTTGTATTAAATAGTTGTATTTTAGCAGAAATTAACACACAAATGTTTGATACTGAAAGTTTATAATGCTTTTTATCCTTTTTGTGTTTATCTATTTTAAGTAGCTTCAATGCTCTGTGAAGACAAAAGCACTGGTGTACATGCCACTGATAATAGACAGTGTGACCGTATCATGTATGCTTCCTTAATAATGTCTGACATTATCAGATTGATTAACTCGGCAGGGGGGCTTAATCAGATTTAACTACTGTTGGCAGCTGTACACTAGCTGAATAGTAATACATCAGGGAATAATACTGAAGTTCTTTTATAAGCTGTATTAAACATGAAACTCAAAAACGTACCATAAAAATTATCATTATTTCTAGTACTAATGCAGTGAAAAATGAAACCCATATATTTTTCACACAGTAATAACCTCAATCTTTTCTGAATCATATTTTTCCAAATTTTCTATTGTCAGAAGCTCTAAATACGGACCTTCCTTAGATTATCCTTTGATGGTTAATGAATGTGTGTATTTTAAACAGCCATCACTTTATCTTAAGACTCAGAGACTAATAAACCATTTAGGACTGAATGACTTAAGCATGCAGAAAATAATGTTTTTAGTTGCAAATTTAAGTATGTGTGTATATGACAAAGTAATGAAAGTTAGGTTTTCTATACTGTCCTTTTCAAGTCTAATGGTGTATTATGACACACTGTTTTCATGTCTTCTCATACACAGTGTTAATTTATAGTATTAGTAAATAAAATGCAGGTCTTAAAGATGTCAATGTAACATTTCATTCATAAATTAATAGATCAGGAGGGACAATTGTAATCATCAAGTGTGACCTTCTGCCTATCTCATGACGTTACGACTTTTCTGTGTTAATTCCTGTTTGAACTAAAGCAGGTCGAGGGATGTGATCCTGCCCCTCTGCACAGCCCTGGGGAGGCCTCATCTGGAGTGCTGTGTCCAGTTCTGGGCTCCCCACTACAAGGGAGACATGGAGCTACTGGGGAGAGTCCAGCGTAGAGCTACAAGGATGATCCGAGGGCTGGAGCATCTGCCCTAGGAGGAACGGCTGCGAGAGCTAGGCCTCTTCAGCCTGGGGAGGAGAAGACTGAGGGGGGATCTTATTAATGTGTATAAGTACCTGAAGGGAGGGTGTCAAGGGGACGGGGACAACCTCTTTTCAGTTGTCCCCTGTGACAGGACAAGAGGCAATGGGCAGAAATTGAAGCACAGGAAGTTCCACCTGACAGTGAGGGGAAATTTCTTCCCTGTGAGAGTGACAGAGCACGGGAACAGGTTTCCCAGAGAGGTGGTGGAGTCTCCTTCTCTGGAGATATTCAAGGCCCACCTGGATGCAACCCTGTCTAACATGCACTAGGTGACCCTGCTTGAGCAGAGGAGTTGGACTAGATGATCTCCAGAGGTCCCTTCCAACCTTACTGATTCTGTGATTCTGTGATGTCTTGTAACAAAGATTGAGTTTTGATTTAGATAGATTAATGAAGGGGACAAACACAGTCCTTGGCTATTTGTCCCAATGATCAATTATCCTTTCAGGTAGATTTCAGCCTGTGTTTGTGTAACTTCTACGTGTGGTACATCTTTCTACTATGGTTAAAACCTCTCTGAAAATTCCTGGCTCTGCCATTGGTGCTAATGCTTTGTGTTTATGTGTTAACTTGCTCTTTGAAAGCAAAATAGTTTAAGTTCCTTGAATCTTCTTGTTACAAAGCAAGCTTTCTAGTTTTTACTCACTCTCATGATTGTTTCTGATTCACAAACACCAGAACAAAACATGATATTCCACTATTAGGAATGCTGATTGCAGACAGAGATATAATATGATGTTTCCAAAGCTATATGATATTCCATTCTTCCACTCAGATTGTATTAGTACATCCAGTCCTCCTTATCACACAAGGTGCTTCTGTTCGGTGGGTTTTCCTGACACATTTATAAGTCCCCCTTCCCAAAACAGATTTTCATGTTGTTGCAGAAGAATGGCCTGCATTTTTGTATCTTCCATGTGAGATACTGTGATTCTCCAGATCATGGTATTTGCCTGTGCTCATCTTACCAAAGAAGTTCAGGTTGATTTGATTCATTGTTTTCCATTTCTTTCATCTCTGCCTAAGCTATAATTCTTATATATATAATTCTTACCAGTGATGATTTGATTGGCTTGAAGTCATGGAGATATATGTTGAATGGCAGAGGACCAAGACCTGATCTCTTTTTACTAGAGTGTTTCAGTTCTTTCTTTTCTGACTGAGCAAAAAGCCCTGCTGTCTTATTTTTTTCATTTCTTGTATCACAAGACTGCTGGAAGAATACTCTTCTGTCTTCCTTTTTTGCCTCATAATGTCCTCCAGATCTCTCAGTCTTAAATAGTTGAAGGCTTGTAAGAGAGATGCTTGACCAGGCTCTGTTTAAAGAATAATTTCCTCATTAGAATCTTTATTTAAATTTTTATGGAAAACTTTTTATAAATAGTCTTCACATTACTAAAATAAATAATTGGAAGACTATTTTAGTCTCAGCAAATTTGTGGTGTCTTAAGTGTTTCTGCTATCTGTCTGAGATAATATATAGGTGCTATATGAATGAACTTTACTGAAAGGGGTTAGCAGTTGCTTAGAAATACTCTTATTTGTGTATTGAGGCCTGGCAAATCATCAAGTTCATAAAAGTTCACATACGTGTATTATCATTGGTGAAACTGGACAAAATCCTTTGTTTTGAGTTGGGAGGGGAAATTATTCAAAGTGTTCATAGATAAGTAATAAGACTGTAACGAAATATGCTAATTATTATAACATAGAAATCTAATTTAGAATTTTTTTCCAAAGTACCAAATTTCTTATTCCAAATGCTAGTGATGGTTACTGAAGTAATGCTGTAACTACTGAAGTAATATTGTTGTTTTGCTGAGTTTGATTATAGAAGTGTATCAGGCAATGACAGCAAAATACTTCACTATATATCATAGAGCAATTTTGTTTATATAATGTAAGCAATCATGAGCAAATTGTTTTGATTTTGTAATTTGACAATTTGAAATTGTCTTTGTAATTATACAGGCTTATATCTCAGAGGCCTGTAAAATAGATAAGCATTGATTATAGCAGAGCTGAAAGAGAATCAATATCAACATACCTTCAGACAACACAAACATATGACCAGTTCAGAAGTATTATGATTTCAATACTATGCAGTAAGAACCATCAAAAGTGCGGATATTTCTCTGTATTTCTACATATTTGAGGGGGAGAGAGGTGGGGAGGGGAGTAAACTGGTGAAAATATGAGGTATAAAGAACGAATGCTTCTGAGAACAAGCAGACATGTAAGCAGAATGTTACTAACATTGCTGTAGATGTTGGCATCTGGCAGACTGTAGTCTCTGACAGTGTGTATTTAAATAGCAGTTGGCTAAGAAGGAAGCAGGTTACTAAAACTTGCATTAAAATGTGTGTTTGAGGGAGGTGTTCACATCCGTCCATGTTTGTCAGTGTAGTACTTCTGGGGCTGCCTTGCAGATCATGAAGGTGTTCTGAAACTGCAATTGGATTAAATCCTTTTGCAGGTTGTTTTCCTTGCATATGACAGGAAAATTATAGATCCATAGCACTTTTATGATAGATAAAATTGTTATCAATCTGATGTTCTTGGAGCCTTATAGAGAATGCTTGTATGTATTTACTGTGAACTAGAAAAAAGTATATTTATAGTTCTCATTCTTTGTTTCATGTCTTAGTTCTCTAGTTTACTCAGGGCCTGATGAAATTAGTTTGTGGGTCTCATTGAGTTCCCAGATAATATGAATACGAGCAGTGATTGAAACAAACCTTTTATAGACATGTATCATACATATATAATCATGTGGTTAGTGCATGTAAATCAGCATTTCCAATTTTGATAGCTAGTGTTTCAACTTGTTCAGGATAGACTTAAATAGTCCTTAATGTTCAGGGTCTCCTCACCGGTATCTTTATCAGTATTTTTATTGGGTCAGACCTGTTTCATTTAGCACAGGAAGCTACCTGGAACAGGTTTGGATAATCCAATGTAGTATCATGGATTCAGTTGTCTTCGGTATGCTGTAGTGTAGAAACAGGAACAGATCCTCTAAAAGGATGCAGAGGATTCACTCACTAGATCGTAACATAACGTGTGGGAATCAAAGATAGATCAGTTGCACTCTCTATTCTTTGGCGGACACCTTGCACCTTGTCGCCATGAGTATCAGTCCATGAAAATGCATTACCAGGAAGGAGAGGGGGGAGAAAATCAAGTCAGTAACAGAACTGTAAATTCAGCAGTTGCTGTGAAAACAACTTCTGTATGTATCAGACCAGCCAAATAACTGACCAGCTAGTTAAAATTACTAAAACATAACCTATTAGTTGTACGAGGTGATTTTAAGGAAATGCCCAGCTAGAGACATTCCTTCCTTACTGCTTAGATTTTCTAAAGGATTTTTGTCTTTGATATCAGTCTCTGAATACAAAGTACCTTATGAATTTGAAGCTTCGCTTGCCTCTAGCAACTGGAAGGAACAAGCTGTCCACAGTATTTTGGAGGCTGTGAGGCTGAATGCTAGGATTAGATTGCTCGCTTCTATTGCGGCCTGCCTGCTGTTGCTTTTAAAGAGGATTTTTGAAGTCTTTCACACTCAGGTTATATGGGTTATCCTGTGTTATCTTTCTTTACAATGAGTCATTGCTACTACTCATGATAAGTAGTATATAGACTATATAGTCTGAGTATATAGACTGAGATTCATATACTTGTTGCCAGTTTGGTTTTGGCATATGACTGAGAAAAAACAGCGTGAAGTAATTTTTTCTTTCATTCTTTTCTTGTCTGAAGCCAGTTAGAATTTTCTTTAGACATCAGAACATTGTCTCACTGGTTTGCAATTGATTATTAAGTTTGTAATTGGGAATTACCTTTTATCTGAGGAAGAGAGGAAGTTATTTTTGCTGCAAAATGTAATTATTTTCCATAAAAACAATTCTTGAGTTAGATGACAGAGTGGTTGGTTATAAACCATTTTTCACTTGTCATAGACAGAAGAGTGGATTTTTACAACCCTGTTGCAGAGGGCTATCAAATTTTGTTCAAGGCAATTGATTTGGGATTCAAAGATAGGGCAAATAAATCCTGGAAATGTAATCTCATGTAAAAGATCATACACTTTCCAGTAGGATGGAGGTCTCAATTTATTTAGTGTCTTAAAAATAGCAGAGCTTTATATCTGATGACAAAGCTTGTAATTGTCAGAGATAGCAACAGTAGTCTGTTGTATAAGATCCAGGGGGAAAATAACTGAATGTGAAAGGACAAAGAATGAGAGCAAACAGCTCTCATCAATAGATGTGTTATAGTGAACTCAGCATGCTGGTAGATGTGTAGAATAGGTCATCAGTCTTCTGAAGAAAGTAGCATTTTCACTCCAATATTTAAGTGAATACCAAAAGAGATGCATTGAAAATCTACTCCTGTTGGAATAGATTTTACATCAAAAGAAAACTGTTTTTTTCCAATTGATATGAGTTATAGCTCTAATAAATTTACTAGAATTCATTTTAGTAATTTGGGTCAGATAGACCATTACAGCAGAATTATTAATCTTAATACTCTTTTATAAATACTTTCAGAATCCATATTAAATTTGCAAAACAATGGAACAGTCATTACTGTGTCAAACACTGTTCCTCAGGTTTGGGCACTGAGTGAAAGTGAAAAAACTTGCTATTGTTCCGGGGCGTTGGGGAGGAGGGAAGAATTAATTTTACTTTAGTAGCATGAAATACTTAAAGCTAAATGGCTAATTTTTACTTAGAATGAAGAAACTGTTAATTGTTTTGTAGAATACTATTGAAAAGCCATTGATATATATGGGACAGCAGAATCAGTTTGGTATCCGTTCACATGTTTATAGACCCTTGGGAGGAATGTCACCACAGATTAGGAGGAGTTTCTCTTGGGGACTAAAATAATTCTGTGTTCTTAAAGCTATATTTAAAATACAATATATAGAGAGAAAATGGCTTGTAACATCAGTCAGATGCACTATGTCCATTAACTTTGTTAAGAGGACATTGGAAATATGTTATCATAAAAAGTGCTAAACTATTCCTCTCTTGGAAAATGTATCATGAAGATTTCAGTGGTGTTTTACCTCAACAAATAATTGATTCCTTCCTTCAACAGATGGGTCATTTAGCTTAATCTATGTGCAAGTAAGTTATGATCTTTTCATTCTATAAAACGATGTATATGAAAGATTGGAACTGTAGCAAAATAACTAGTAGGAAAAATATACGAGTGAGAAGACTTACTTCAAATGCTTGAAAAGGGATGTAACTAGCTAGACTTTGAGGACTTCTGTTTATGTATTTTTATGAAGAGTCTTGGATATCCAGGTGTTCTTATAGAACTGAAAATTGTGTCCCTTCAAGAAGCAAGTGTATTTATGTAATATGTTGGGGCTAAACAAGGATTCAGACATGTCTGCAGGTGTAGGTGATTAATCACCATTTTGATGTTGATTGCGTGAAATTTATACCAATAAAAATATTTTAAGAGATTGAAGTCTGTAGCAGGAAAGGCAATGTTGAATATCTAATATATGCAAAATTGGTTTGTTGGTATATCTGCTTTTTAGTACAAATCCCAACTAACTTCCTTTCAACTCGCCAGAAGTTCTAGATCAGAGTTCTAGGATCAGAATCTTATTTTGATCAATAGTTTATCTTAAAGCAGCACATTTAATTGTGGACAATTCAAAATAGTTAACTATACGTGGATATCTATTACTAGTTCTCTGTTTGTTGGCAGAAATGTTTTTTAAAGAATATTTTGGCTTGCAATTACGTAGCTTTATAGTGCGGTTAACTGTTCTCTTTCAACAATTAAAGTGCTGGTTTTGCATGTTGTCATTTTATATACTGATGAAAATAAACCCAGATTTATATAATAATTTGAAAATGTTAATAAATTGAATTTTTTTGAACAACAAAAAGACATACTAGTGGAAACGGAAAGTAACATTTACAGATGCAGATCAAAGTAGCTCAAAACAATGTTTTGAATAGTTACAGCTTCTAAAAAAAATGTAGGCAAGTTCAGGTAATTTTAGTTAAGCCATGTAAGTACCGGTATTATGTTGTTGGAGGCTTAGAATGTTAAGAACATGTTTTCAGTCACATTGTTACCAGTTTTTTTTTAACTTGAACAATTGGCAGTGTTTTGGGCTGACCAGATGCCTCCTTTGGGGAAAAAAAATCATGTTTATTTGACACAACTTTGTGCCCAGCTTCTTGACAATGAGGAAATCATTTTCTCTGATTTCAGGTTTCTCCATATTTCATACTTTGCCGTAAGTTCTCTTTCTTTCTGGACTACTGTGGCAATTCTGAAAATTGTTACTCTGTTGAATACTGAGGACTGCTTGGGTCTCTCTGTTTCAGTAGACAGATTTCACTAATGAATTCATTAAGAGTGCAGGTAACCTTCCCTTCTATATTTTACTTCCATGTTTAGATGAAAACTGTAAGAGTGGCAGGATAAAATTTTGTGCTGGAGGGGGAGGGGACTGACAGGCGGAGGATGCTTTAGCTGAGGTTAGTGGAGTTGTTAAATTTTGGTCCTGTTTGGTCCTGTTTCAGATGCAATATTGGAGACAAAAGGATGCCGATTATCTGGTACAAATCAACTTTTTGAGTCTCAGCTTTAGAGTGAGGTAACTAAAGCAAGCATTGATCACTCAGTGAAGAGGCTGGACATGGGACTCAGCTAAGAAATGAGATCTCAGAAGAAGTTGGAGACAGACAAAGCATGGTGAAAAGCAAAGAGGAGATAGGACTGTTTTCTTTGCATATGAGTGCTTTTAACTGCATAACAAAATAGAAGGAAAAACTGGCAGCAAAGAAGGGAGAAGGAAAGTAATGTATGTAGATTGAGACTCTGCTTTCTAAACCTTAAAACTATGCAATTAGGAAGTAGTGAAGTGGTGGCAGAGAAACTGTGAAATGGGTGTTTCACTACTTTGCCTAGATCTGTTGTGTACTACTTACATAGTGCTCTAGAAACCCTTTATTTTATAGTGCCCAAAACAGCCCCCCCCACACCTTTTATTTCTCTCTCTCTCTCTCTCCTCTCTCTCTGGAGAGAGGAGTTATAAATGCACAGAGCCCACAAGGATGAAGCTCTGGGAAACTGTGATTAGACTGCTGAAGCATCTGTGAGCCAGTACCTAAGGTCTTATTTTGCTGAAGAGTTTCAGATAGAGCCCATGACTCCAGGAAGCGTGCCAGGCAGGATGAAATTAATACTGTAGGCCAGGGCACACAGTCCCTGTCTGTTGGGGCTCAGCTGCAAGCAAAGAAGCTTTATCAGAACTCCTGGAGCCACATTATTTGTGCTTTTCTCAGAGTATCCTTGGCACTTCAACATTTTTCTCTGCTTGCCAATGCCTACAATAACAGAGGAATGTCAAACTGCACCTGGATCCTTAAGGTAACATTTAACCTCCAGCAAAAGGCCTTGCAGTTCCACTTCTGAGCAGCTTTTTTTCGGCTGTGGTTTAGGCAGTGGTTCATTTTGTTCCACTGAATTACTCCCTTCAAGAAGCTTAAATCTTTCACATTTATTCCAAATAAAGTGTCTGCCATGCTCACCAGCTCATACAAGATTTTACCCCATTTTAATCATACCAGTATGTTTTGAGAATACAAAAATTAACACAGGCAATATAGTTGAAGGCAATGAACTATCTATTTGTCTAGTGATGGCAAGAACACCTTCAGATGGAAGAAATTTCTTCTTACTGTGTTGTGCTCTCATGTGGCATATGCTAAGTACACTAAAATCCACTTTTTCAAAGATAACATGTTAAGTTTGCATGCTGATTTTGCAATTTTTTTGATACTGCTTATCAACTTGAGTTCAAGACAACAAAACAGTAATGACATTCTATTTCATGCAATAAATGTGCTGTTTTAAAAAGCTTAGTTCTTGCAACCAATAATAAGAGACATTCTGTTGAGTATAATGTTATTTTTATCCCTTCTTGTTAGGCTTAGAATCAAGTAGGGGCTTAAGCATCCCTCACCAGATTTTGTCTGAATTATTAGTGCTTCCTAAAATGAAACAAGGTACAGAGGGTAAATGTAGATATTAAAAAAAAACAGGTTAAACTTTGGCTACAGTTACATGATGTGAAAGTTAGTATTGATACACTTTATTTTTAAAAAGTGATGCAGCATGTTTGTACTACAGTCTTTGTTCCTGATCCTGCAACCTATACTCATGTATATTTTTAAAACTATTGGATTGAGAAAAGATTGCCTGAACAATTAAGGGTCACAGAATTAGGACTTTTGAGAGGATCAGTTTAACCGAAGGACTAAAGCTCTTGTTCCCATACTTGGGAAACTGGGCTCAACCATACTTTCAGGGACAATATTGAAAGCGTAATTCTCTGTTTATACTAGCACTTACCTTTTGTTTAATTCAGTAGGAACTGAATCAGACCAATGGAAATGTCACTCTAAAGTACCACATAGTACTACATGTTATTACTGCACAATAAAAATTAAAAAATGAATATAGGCATATAGGCAGACTTTTTCTTTTTTTAACCCCCCGCCCCCCCCCCCCCCCCCAAAAAAAAATAAATAAATAAATAAGGTGTCTGTGTCTGCTCCAGGTGGTGGCTTTCCTTTCCACTCCTTCTGGAGCAGGTAGAGGGATGGCTGCTGTGAAGTAGTGCTCCGTCGTAGCTCCACCACACTTTCTTTTATCTGAAAAGAAGATGGCGTATACACACATAGGGAAAAAAAAAAAAAAGAGTACAGTAGTAGTTCATGTTGTGCGTCTTTCTCCCTGAGCCTACTGCTTTTGCAAGATCAGGATGAAACGCAGCAGCAGTCCATTTAAATGAAGGCCAGGGAGTGGAGGAGTAGTGCAGACCAGCAGAGCCTCTACCAGTGGACCTGGTGTTCCTGGAAGTCTTGAATCATGCTGCAGTCATCTGTTTTCTATCCCTCATTACCCCGTGAAACTAGCTACCTCTTTAAAGTGTTAAATAAATAAATAATTAAATAAAACTATTTAGATAGTTATCTTTCTTCTGAATTTGTTGTAATTTGTTGGCTTATTTCAGTAGCTTTGCATCTCTCAAGATGACTAAGCAGGCCTTCCTAAATTCACCTTTACTTCATCAAGAAGATGTTTTGGATCGGATTGTAACTGCAAAAGAGATGGCCAACCTGATAAGCAATGCATATTTAATTGCTTTAGTTTCTATATGACACTATTCGTCACTCCATGCTGTTGGTTTCTTGCTTAACTAATCTGCTAAGATTTTTCTTTCTTTTCTCAATGCCAATCACGGATGTCAAATAATGTAGCAAAATTTAACTCTGATTTGAATCACATCTCAGATAACAAACAGAAATGACTGCACATGATGTGCTGTATGTTTGCATAATTTCTCTGTACAGGCAACTCCAAAATAACTATTTCTACTTTAGTGATAAATATGCAGTGTTCTGCAGTAAAGTATCTATATAAATGTTGGTTTGTATCTATTCTTCAAGTTCAATTGGAATGAATTTATGGTTTTAAAAAATAATTGGGCTTTTCGCTCCCTAGTTTTTAGCTTTCAAAATTACTGTACAAATTTCACATTGGAAGTTCCTTGGTTTTATCATTTTCCAGTCAAGTCGTTTATTTTTCCTCATACTAACTTGACGTTTTTAATAATGTAAGGCAAGATTGTCTTTTCTGACACACAGTATTTGGTTGGGATTGACTAGCTACATATTCTGCCTACCCTGTTGGAGGAAGAAAATGTTAAGCTGGCTTCTAAGTTTCCAACTCCGCTTATATGATCTTTGTGGTGGAAGGATCTATATCTGTCTGTAGTGCTCTGATGTCTGATTTTTAGCTGCCTGGTAGAAAAATTGGCTAGAGAGGGGAGGAGAAGCAGAGGAGAGGGGGTTGTCATCTAATGCATGTCAGAATAATTTTCAGATCTGTTTTTACGTAGAATAAAGAATATATTGTTCCACTTATGTGGTGCTACTCTGAACAGGTGCACTAGAGAGTCTGTAACACTGCTGAATATCAGTTTTGGGTGGAATTAAAGGTATTTGCTGGAGTAAGGAGCCAAGAGTCAAAAGTTTCCTTTCACTGATGCATCCTGTTGATAATTGCATGCAGGTGTGTACATGTACATCTGTATATATATATCTCAACAGCTCATTTGCTGATGTATTTATTACACATGATTAGTATATACATTAACTATAGTTAATGTATGAGTTATATTTAGCTATTAACTGTAGTTTATTACAAAAGCACCTTTGCCAATTAATTTCCACACTAGTGTTCTCGCTGTTGCAAGTTTCAAGTTTATTTTGTTTGATTCTTTATTACAAAATGTAGTTGTAACCTATATTAAATCAAACAACCTTATTTCTTATCGTTGCCGAGTATTTGTTGAGTTACCTTCTCTGCACAATCATCATTAAAGATGCTATTTGGAGAGTAGATGCCTTTTATTTGCCCTTTGCAAATAAAAACGCAACAATGTGCAGTGGTGTAACTTGAAGATGATGTGTTTTTTCTGGACCTATGATAAGCCATTTGTTCTCTTCCTCCATTTCAACGTGACAGTGTTTGGGTAACAAAAGCAGGCAACCTCTTAGAATATACCTCTAACAGTGCTAGCAGAACAGACTTTAAACATGTCATGCTTCCTAAATACCTAGTTTGTAAGCTCAAGTGATTTAAGGGTGTGGATTTACAGAGTATAGTACTTTAAAAGACAGCTAGAGTGGAAGTAATTGATTTTTCTCCTCTTTTTATCTTTGCTTAAGTGGGTATAACTTCAGAATAGAGCTTGTGATTACTGCTTATAATTTGAAGTGTGTCCTACAAAATTTGCATTTAAAATACTTTAATATTTGTCTATTATTCCATTTATCAGGGAATGGAAAAGATATTCTACTTGCCTGATAGAATGATAGAGATTACTGTGAAGTGGACATCCTCTGACTTCTGACAATAAATCTGCTATAATTTCCCTGCTTTTTTCAGAGGCTTCTTAACAGCTGTTGATTTTTAAAAATCTATGCAAGAAAAGAACACATTACCCTTTCATACTGCATTTTCACAAAATGTGTTCTAGGATTTTCGGATGTTCTTGTGAACAGTTTCATTGACTACTGTAAGGTTGTAGTAGAACATGTAAGATTGTAGGGTGTTTCCTGACCCGTTCCATTGACTCTGTGCTCCCTTGCGATGCCCCCTGGGCAGGGTATGGCCCGCTCCTGCACCGCTTCCCATGTCCCGTGGCACTTCAGAGCACGGTGGGCAGGGATGGGGAGAAGGTGCACTGCAGTGAGTGTGGCAGCAGTCTGCTCTCAGCTAGTCCCCTAAGACCGTGTCTGCTTTGTGCAAATTACTTAAAATAGTTTGAGGGCAAAACTGAGCGACTTGTAATCTGTAATAGATTGCATAGTTTTCCTTTTCTTCTTCTAGGAGTAGAAGTAGAAATCTGCCCAAGAGAGACCCTTTCACCAGGAGTTACGTTAGCTTTAACTTTTAGTTGCAAATGACGCCAAAAGCCAAGAAGTTGAGGAAAAAAAATAGCCTTGAATAGGGTGCTCTGTATTCCTCCAGCCTATGGAGTTTTATACCGTATCTGACCCATGCCTTTAGATGATGATTGCTTGCTGCCTCAGAACTCTGACAAATGACTTGTGGCAGATTTTAGTGCAAGAGGTTAAGGTGTTACCATCCCCAGATGCTCTGCTGGCACTTGCCACCTGGGAGAGGACAGGCCTTTGATTTTAAAAGAAAAAAAGCAGTTTTTTCTTCAAGGTGCCAGGCTGTAAACCTCAAAAGCCAATGTGTAAACATGTACCCTGTTTTCATGTGGGATTGATAATATCTAGGAGAGATAGTGGGCAAAGAGCTGTGGATGAGTTAATCTCAAATCATTTTACTAAATACACTCAAGCTCAATCATTAACCCATATGCAGCTTGACCTTCAGCAGGAATTTACTACTAATCTTTTATTAGATATGGGCTCTTATTTGATAACACTTATGTGTATCAAATGACCTAACTCATTTTCCATTTTTTTTCCTGGTTTTGCCATTTTATATAATTAGTTACTGTACTCTCAGTAAAAGGCCAACTTTTATATTTGCAGAAAAAATGAATGTCAATTAAGAATAGAAAATACAATTAAAGAGACTATTACAAATACCAGAAGGATACCAATCAAAATAGGGAAAAAAAGAGGTAGATAAATTGGACAGTTCCAATTATTTTATTTGCTCTGAAAATTTTGCTGTCAGAGTGGCATTGATTTGTGCTCAGGTACACACATTTTCACAATTTAACTACTCCTAGTTGGCTGCAACGCACCACTGTTCCTTCATCAAAAATGATCAAGTAACCAAATCTGGAAAAGTGCTTAGACAAGGCTAATGTGATCTAGACAAGCTACTACTGTATTTACAAATGACTGTCTCATTTTGCCTCTGCTGAGGAAGCATATCACCTTTCTGCTACTTTCAGTTCTTGTTCCCTTGCTAAGCTTAGTAGGGTGCCTACAGTCAGGCCAACATGTCATCAGGTCATTTGCAGTCATAAAATGTGCTTAGATTTTGTTTATTTATTTACCTAAATCATAATTATTTCAATACGTAAGATCCTCTAGCTAATATTTTTCACCTTTCTCTATGTACACTTGTGTGTATGTGAATGTATTTGTAACCTTATAGAAAAGATAGGCTGTCATGTGCAGAATGTACAGCAAGCAAATACATTAATACTTCAAAGCTTAATTTCAAGGCAGGTTCAGAAACCTGCCTTGGCAGTTTTAAGTTGGAATAGGCAATACTGTTTGTCATGCAAGTTAGCAGTTGTATTATGAAACTAGCTCAAAAGGTTGTATAGAGCTTCCTAACTGTTTCCCCCAATACAGACAGAATGAAAGGATAAACAGAAGTGATTAATGCTTCTTCTGCAGCTTGTTCTCTGTTTTCTGTCAAGTAATTGCTGAGAATGTTGCTGTTGATCACCTTTGCAGCAATGGCATGTAGGTGTACAGAATTAGCCAATTAGGCGGTCTATATTTGTGTAAAGAATGCAACTGGGTGTATAAAATATAATCAGCTGACGTTGTGTGCTGCTTGTCTCTTTACTCTTCTAATAATGAGGTAACATCCATGCTTTCAGTGCAAAGTGAATAAATAATTTAATAAGTCAACAATGAATCCATTATGCAATTACTTACTGTTTGTGTAGAGTCTCAGTTTTTCATAACCCTGTTCACCTACCATGTGCTGTCTACTTCGGTATTAACCCTATATATTCTTCTTTTTATGTCAGTCTCCAGTTTTGAAAGTCGGCTTCATTTTTTCATATTTACCAGATGGAGAAATAAATCTATGCTTTACTGTGTATTTTGAAAAGTCTTCAAGGTTTCAGTTTGTCTAGAGTAATAGCTTGCGTTAAAAAACTTTCATGAAAGTGCTACTCATTTCTAGCATATCCAAATCAGAGATCATGACCCAACAGAAGTGAAATAGTTTTTTATATTTACATTTGGGTTTCTGAGGCTATTTGAAGTGGGTTTCATAATCAGAAGTGTGGTCAGAACAGAAAAAGCTTTTTATATTCTGTCCTACACAATTAAGTTACTGTGTAGAATTATTATAATTTTGTAGGATTGTACACAATTATTAGATTATTATGCTAACTTGCAGAATAGCAACAATAACTATTTTATTTAATTATTGGCATAAGAATAATAAAATTGGAAAAAATAGCAAAAGGATCATTTAGTGGTTCTGTTTCATGCACCGAGAAAGCTGATACCTTACTGCCTATCAGATTTTCTGTTGTGCAGAATTTTATTTTGATTATGTTAAGAGATTTCTATGATGATAAGCCCAGTAATTTGCACTGCTATGAGTAACCAATTTTAGAGTTCCTTATGATTTCTTTGAAATTAATAAAATTCTGACTTGACTATTTGGATTATTTAAGAGGAATCAAAACTTCAAATAACTGATAAAATACAACTTTTAATTATTATTTTAAACTTCATTTGTGTTTCTAGCAATATAGATGCTCAGGGGAGTATGTGCTGTGTTGTTTGTGCATTTAGGTCAAGTTTCTGATTTCTTCTAATGTATTCTGGAAAGACATGAAACAGTTACCTCCCTCCATGTAACGAATAACAGAATAAAGTAGAGTTCTTCAGTTTGAAACAGGGACAGCCAGAGGGCTGATATGGTAGAGTTGTATAAAATCACAAATTTCATAGAGGAGATGATGGTTCCCCATCTTTTTGGATATAAGAATTAAGGAGTGTTGAATGAAATCAGAAGCTACCTCATTTAAGAAGAGCTTCACAGAATACCTATTTAAGCCATGAAAGACCCTTGTGACAGTTGCTGTGGACACTAAAACTTCACATGGATTTAAGGAGAGACTGGAGAGGTGTAGAGGCAAGAACTTTTCTGCATCCCTGATGGGTGTAGAAAGCATGTTTGCCTTAGAAGGTCCCTCGGCTGCAGAATTGGAAGCCTTGAAAGCAGTATGAGGCACGCTGACCTCATGGTGGTACTACTCTGCAGGCAGTCCTTCTGGCTGCTGTCACAAACAAGATCCTGACCTGGGATGTCTGCTCTTATGCTCTTACTTACTGAGAGATGGGAATATATTCAGATTGCTTTCTTTGCTCATATTGACACTGGCGGAAATTCTGTGGGTTGATCAAGAAGAAAGGACACTACTAATTGTAGTAATCCCTGCAATTTGAGAGCCATGTTCCATTTTTCAGTGCATTTGGCAGACTGCTTTTTTGCTAAAGATACTGACTTTTGCGGACGAAATCAAACCCTTAGTTCTGTTTTACCATGTATATTAGCTGTTTTGATTCATGCTTTTGGGGGCAGAAACTTTCAGGAACTTAGCCTATGTGTTTTCCGACATAGCAAACCTTTATTTTTTGTATTCCACAATAGAACGTAATTGGTCATTTAATGTGGAACAAGACTTGGAGATGTGGTTAGAATAGAAGCCCTAGAAAGTGTTTGCTTAATTGAGGCCTAGTTCTGGCATCTTATTTGTATGAATGGGAGCAGAGCCGAATCTTGACAGTCCTCAGGAAGTATCCTATTTATATGCGAGTGACACAACAAATGCTAAAATTGACCAAGAGGTATTATACGTATACGAATACAAGAGCATGTTTAGACTGTCCGTACAGCACTTAATGCTGGAATTTTCCTCCTCTTTGCCATATTTTTAGAGGTTTAAAAACTCCTTTTAAAATTGCGTGTGAACAGTCGCTGTGGCTGAAGCACTTTGAGTCATTAAAATAGAATGATCCTGCGTGTTGTTCAGAGCTCTTCGTATCTGTGGATTAATGGGCCTTCTGTGGTTACCCATAGTGCCAAATTCCAGACATTTGTATGAAAGAAGGATGTCTTTTTAGTTTTGCTCTTCATTATTTTTAAGAAGCAAACTCAGCTTAACTGTCAAGAGAAAGAAGAACCTGTAAGAAAGTTAGCCTAGAAAAATTTGGCAAAAGAAAGGGTAGGACAAATGCAGAAAGTAGCTACTGGCTGAAGTTTATTTTGACCATTTGACTTTCTTTTCCAATTGTTATGATTTATGATCATCAAAAATTGAAAGTTTTAATGAAATATTAGTGGAACAAAGCATAGTTGACAAAATATGTAAAAGCCTAATAGAAATATTAATATCAGTTTGATAGCAGCAATAAAATTTAACATCAAACATACTCTCCAGGATTAGTTTAAAATAATGAATTTGCTGTGAGATATCAGAATACAGTGAGGTACTTGACAGCCTGGATGAGGTACTGATACAATTTGCAAACATTTTCCAGTAATTGCAAAAAATAGCCATTGAGGAAATCCAGCTCCACATTTTTGGTTCCCAAAAAAGTACTATTTGATGCATTTTAGGGAGACCAGCTTTTTTTGGTCATAAAACATTCCAGGTTATTTCACAGTGTTATAATTAGTGATGCATATCCCTTGATTTTATATGAACTGATTATCTGGATTCACTTCTGTAGCATTGTGCCTGGTTTCTAGCACTTATTTTTACTTGTTTTGTTTTTACAGAACACTGAATTTGGTTAGGTTTACAGGATTTGTTACAAAAATGATAGGTAGATGATTTTGCAGTTTTTGAAAGTTGGATTTTTCTTTTGCTCTGTTGCTTTCTTTTGCCTTTCTCCTCTGTCCCATACCCAAAGGCAAAATCTGACTGAAATTAGGGCAGGTGACAGTAATGTTAAATAGAGAAAATTTTCTGAAAGTTTAGAGTTTGCATTCCTCTCCTGCTTTCTACTTCTCAGTCACATTAGATTACATCATCCCCAGAACTCCACCTTCAACATATATAAGTTTTTATCTTCTCCTCTGTTCTGTAAGGCAAGATTTCTACTTCATGTAAAATATTTTTTCCACAGATTGCTTTACATTTATGTTAGGTAGAATTCTGTATTTAAAGAATATCAGCCATCTACTGCCAAATACAGTTTTAACAGTGTATCTTCCCAATTAGTATGGTCTTTTGGTAGTATAATGTTTCCACAGTGAGAGGAAAACATTTATATGTGTGGCAACAGTATGACTTTACCCGGGGAAAGGCCACCAAATATAGGAGATTTCTGAATGAAGAGGAGAGGTCCCTGTCTCAAGTGAGATACACAATATCCCTGTTTTATTTTGCTCAAGAAGCAAACATGGTAATTCAGTGATATAGTCAGAACAATTCTAGGCCAGCCGTGGTAATAGCATTTTAAACTGTTTTGCATTGGATTTAAAAAGACATCCAAACTGAAAGTCAATGAGCAATCGTTACCAGACTCTCCCCTGTTTCATGTAGAGAAATGAGTCCTTCAGCCTGGCCCGTCCTTTTGAGGCTCCTGTTCTCCTTCTGGCCAAAATGTCTTGGCTTGTGCCTGCCCTGCAATGCACAAGGCCTCCTCTGGGTATTTCCTGACCTTCCTTCTTTGCTTGTTTTCACCGTCTTCTGGGTAATCCTATGTCTGCACTTCCTGCGCATTACAGATGTGTCGCCCCTTAACCCACTGAAAGCAGGACATTGGAACAGCTGCTCCCACAACTCTGGATTTAAGTAGTCTAAGGCTGGGACCAGAAGAAGCAGTTTTTCCTTCTCCCACATTTATTTTGTATTCTGTTTCTTGCTACCTTAATTAATTTTCTGTTTGCTGATATTTGTAAGGGGCAAATGCTTATCCCAAGGTGTATGTCACCTTCTTAGTAAGAAAAGAGCCAATCTTCCAACGGAAAGTCCCAATTTTTCCTACTTTTGCCTGTTTATCTTTTTTTCTTTCATCAGTTTATTCCCTGTGTCAACATTTATCACACAAGGTAGCACATCTTCTGTTGCCGTTGCCAGACTCTCTCTCTGAAATGGAACTTTCTCTCAACAAGTGCTTCCTTGAGGACTTGTATAGTCCTTATTGAAGTAGGAATGTTTGTGTTGGAGAAAAATGGCTGCTTATGTAATAGCCCTGGGGAGTGATTTGACTTTGAGGGTTGTAGGTACTCTACTACTAAGCTCAGCTGGCAGATGGCTTGTAAGGCGGATAAAATGAAGAAGAGAAAAATTAAAGAAAACGTACAGGATTAGGGCACTTTTTTATAGCTGTATTGGCCATTCTACTTGGTGGCAGAATTAATGTATCTTGTTAGTCTTCAGTGAAGAAAAATTTTTATTTAAAGATGAGGATAATGAAAGGAGAATTAGCCATTATTATATTATTTGTGATGTATATCAAGGAAAGAAAGAATCAAACAGGTCAACTTTATTCTAACAAACTCAGAATTATTTGATGAGGCTTGAAATTACTAACGTATTCAAGTGTATTGGATAATGTATAGAAAATTGGTGTATTTTCTCCAATCTAGTGCTACTTTTATATTCTGTAAATATGTGTTTTCATAATAATAAGAACCTAGAGAATACTACGTTAAATACAAGTGAGTTTTTTTCAGCTCATTGGTACAAGAAAAGCTTTATCAGTCCTGCTTTTGTTTCACATTTTTCATAGAAGAGGAGTATCATATTAAAAGGTACACATAGCTGAAAAAGGCTATAATTATGTTTAATTTCATAAGAAAATATTTTTACAAATCCTATATTTCATATTTTATGTTCATCCTAATTAGTTCAGGAGAGAAATATTAAGTACTAAATTTGCCACGCTTGCCAAAATACCTGAAGGATTATTTTAAAAGATATTATTAATGGGACTGGATACATTGTGTGTGGTTCCTTAATGATAATTAATTCACTAAGGGGAAAGTCCTAATAAGCAAATGTGAAAACAGAATTTGAGACAAAAAACATTCTGTTTGTTTGCTAAGTCCATCCATTCTTCAGTACATGTTTATTTGATAGATTAGTAATTCCAATCAAACTGTTTTGAGCATCCTATCAAAAATGTTTTATTAGGTATGCCTTGAACCATAGGTGACATTTCATCTTGAAAAACTATACATATACTTCATAAATATTTCCAAGATTAAAGATAAATTTATTAGACCTGATGGTATGATCACAATTCATTTACTTTGCTTGCACTATTTTTTGTTCTTTTTTGCTTTGCACCCAACTATTTCACTGTTATGTCGGCTAGATAATATTGATTTCTTACTGCAACGGTACTTAGAAGCTTTCATGAAAATTAAATGAGTTTATTCACAGCTGCCAATCTCATTTAGCCTATTTTTAGGTGTTTTTCTTTCTTTCTTTTTTTTTTTTTTTTTTTTTTTTTGTTTGTTTTTAAGAAATATCAGATTGTTTTAGCCTGGTAAATCACTGTTACGGACAATGTCTTTCATCCTCAGTTAAAGTATAAATTCATCTTGTTTTTTCTGATTGATTTGTGTTACACAGTTTCAACAATGATGGCAATCCTTTCTGTTGTACTTCTTATTTAACTCAAAATAAGAATATAAGTATATAGCTCATATACTTTTGAAAATCCAAATAACTAAGAAAATAGACCTATTAAATATCTATAGTGTTAGTTATCTATTTACTGAGAAATGTCTACTGTAATTTTTAAAGGCTTTACAAGGGGTAAAAAAAGCTCAGTCAAAGCTGCACTTGGTAGGCTCCAAAATGTAATGTAGAAAAGGCTGTGATTCATTCTGTAGATAGCTGCCAACTTCTACCTACGACAAAGCAGGAAATTTTTCCTGTTGGTTGTTGTAACACTGTTAAATCAGCTAAATGCATCCAGCTCTTAGTCTCAAATAAGGTCATACATGAGCTGTCTTTTAGAACATCTCAATTGTCATATGCTCACTTTCTATGCCCAAATATGCTGTTAACTCTTCTGGTTCTGGCAAAAATAACAAAAGCATGTGAACAGGGATGATTAATCCTCTAATATGCAATGGATGTGGGACAAGTAAGTTGATTAAGATTTCTGTCCTCACTTTTTAATGTTGTGATTGAAAACAAACCCAATTTTTGAGTTGGGCAAAATCTACTTTGATGAAGAAGCTAAAACCTTACAGTGATGATTCCAGAGCTACCAGTTCTGGAGCCAGTATGAGCTTCTGCTCCACCATGATTCCTCTTTGGCAGTGGGCAGCTAAAATACCTTCCAGGCTGCTTTCATACTGAAGTTCAAGCAGACTTGAAATACTAACAGTTTTTTTTGTGGAACACTGGCTTCCCCAATTTTGAATGTCTCTTTTTGATGTATTGTTTTGTAAGTAAAAATTAAATAGTATTCCCTTTTGTACACTTTCTAGGAAAGCTTTACTTTGAGGAGTAATCTGTTGTGTTTTGAAACATTTGAAGCATCTTTTTTTGGCTTGAAAGTTTGTTCCAGACTCCCTTGACTGTGAATATCTTCTTTCACTGTCCTGTGCATTGTCCCAGTTTTGTTAACTATTTTGCTGAAAAAAATGTTCTTTATTTTGCTAGAAGTAGATATGTTGATAGCTATTGTCTGGTCTACTGGGGGCTTTGAGAATAAGTACACTTGGTCTAAGATGTGGCAAATGAAAAGCAGTGGGATCTAGAGGAAAATACGTAGCTATGGATTAATACAGAGAAAAGCAATCTGGAAAAGTACTTATATTTGGGACTCAGTACTCCCTCTTAAATAAGATGAATTGCAATAATCTAGGCATTAAATAACAAATGAGAGGATTATTGCAAATATTGCCTTATGCAAGGATGTGAGTTTAAGTGCAGATAATAATGGGGAAGAGAGAAAGAAAGTTAAAAGGTGAGAGGAGAAGGGATTTGGAGATTCTGCTGCAGGCAGTGCAGTAGAATATTTTATGAAAATATTTTAAAAGATTTCAAAATAATTTTGTACACGTGCAGTAATAATCTGTTGTAAGCAGATAACTACTGCGAGGTTATAGAGTTAGATTCAAGAATAAAAAGTGTATTAAAATATTTACTGTCATTTACATTATGCATTTCTAATTTTTAATTAAAAGTAATTTGTCTTTATTTCAGTTGAAAAAGCTTCAAAATAAAAGCTAATTCATATTAGAACCAGTGTTCAAATGAGTGATCAGTAAGATTTAATGAACTCATCCTCAGTAAGCACAGGCCGTCACCTAACCAAATACAGCATACCTGCTTATGAAGTGAAAGAAAAGTGGAAGATTTAAATGATTAATTATGATTACTAGAATTGGTTGGAATACCAGAATTTAAAAAAAAAGCGGGGGGTGGGAGGAATTTTGTCAGGAAATGGCATTGGCATTCTCGCAGTCAGTTCAACATTATCAGGTTGAGACTTGTTGTATTGCATCTGCAATGAAATCCACAACAAATGCTATACAATTCGTATTACTTATTTTACCACACTACTAGGTAAATTTAATCATGGAGTAGCCCCCTAGGCAACAGCACTTAGGCATTTTACAAGTGAACAATGGAGAGGTAAGTAATATTGGCCAATTGGAGATGAGAGCTGATCAAAATGCGAAATGATCAGTGGAAATGGGCCATGAAGTGAAGACAAATAGTTTGTCTTTAATAAGATGAAGGAGCAGGTGTCAGTGGGAGGAACTTGCAAAGAAAGTTATGTCTTGATTCAAAGAGCTTAGGAAACTGATCCCCACAGGTGCACTCTGAGCAGATGTGAATGCGGTGTTGTGTTATTGAAGAAACAAGAAAGAAATAGGTCAAAGGAGTAGGAGGAATATAAAGACCTGTGAGATGATCAGATCCCAGATGTAAGTCTGCTTGGTGAAGGATGGGAAAATGTGAATCCTGGGGAATGACAAAGAAAGAATTTAGGTACAGTTCAAAATACAAAGAACTAGAAGATCCAAATTAAAAAACATTGCTTTAACAACGCGCTTGCATGATAGCAGACTGAGGGTAATGCAGAGTGAGCATAGCCTTGAAAAGATGAGGGAAGGAGACTGAGCTGGTGGCTAGATATGAGCTGGCAGAGATTTAGAGATGGGGGCAGAGATTTTGATTTAGTCAAATGAATGCAGGGTATCTAAAAGAATGGTAAATTTCCAAGTGGTCTTTGAGAAATGGTAGATGAGTTTGCATGGTGGTGGATTTATCTAGAGATAATGCACAAAGAGTGAATGGAATTAATCAGACAAAAACTTGAAGAATCTGTCCTCCCTGTCCATCCTCCTCCTGGCCATGAAGGGAGGCTTCAATGCATGAGTCCGGGTGGAGAAGCTCTTCCAAAGGATGCAGTGAACGATTGATTAGAGAAGCAGGAAATCAGGAGATGTAGCAGCTTATGTCATAAGTGTGTTGGGCTGCGATCTCATTTTTACATCACTTTGGAAGACTGAAATGGAAAAGGAGATGAAAGTATTAATATTTCAACAGCCAATCAGTCATTGTTGACACTGTTGGAGGCTAGAGGTGATGAAAGGCAGAATGCAAATCAGTGCTGCAGTAGGGGCAGGAAGATTCCTTACTTTAAGACTTTCATCATTTGTACATGTATTATGGTGGAGGACAGTATTCACAGGGAAAAGTAGGCGTGGAAAGGTAAGTTTCTTTCTGTACTATTTAGTGAAAAATGTATGACATTTTATTTTGTAAGAGAAGCAAAGATTAGAAGATAGAGTGATAAAGTGTGTTTGCATGAGAGGGAAGAAGATGTGTGTGCGTGTGTGTACCTAGGTATGTGGAGGAAGGGAGGAGAGTGAAAGGGAGGATATACAGTTCATATTCATCTGTCCCTCTTCCCCATCTCTGTCATCTCAACAACCTTGCCTTTCACCGTAAATTGGTCTGATACAGACGATGGTGAAATACCAGGAAGATTTAAGTGTAATTATCCATGTGCATAAAATAATTGGGAAGGTTGAAGATGATGATTGCATTTGGGAGTATGTTTTACATAGAAGAGAACAGTGAAGTATTTAATTGTTAATTGTCAGGAAAAGCAGCAGCTAAAAGAAACAAGTAGTTCTTTTAAATGGATTTCTTTAGCTTCTTCCTCTTCTTCTTTTCTCCAACTACAATAAAAAATGATGCATACTGAGAGTGTTATCACATATTTCAGTGAAGCGTATATTACAGCAGCGCTCATAGTTTGCAGCCTGAGGGTTGAGCATACTCTTACATAAAGGTTAAGAGGCCACAAACTGTATTTTGACATACGTTCTCTACAATGTTCTGTCTTGCCTTTTTACACAAAATGTAAAAGAATACAAGGTACACCTAAACCCCCCAAAAGGATAGCCCAATAGTGCAGAGCTAACGTAAGTGAAATGGAGAAGCAGGCTGATTTCCTGGTGCTGTCAGAAAAAAGGGTCTTGTTTTTTATCCACAGCTCATTGATGACATAGGTTAGAACAACTCGCTTCTATAGCCTGACTGGGAAAGAGGGAGGCAATGCTTTTTGTTTCCCAGTTTCTTCACTGGCCTTCTGCTAGGTTGGCTGTAGGGGGAAATAAGAAATACTCACTTAGGGATGCACTTGTGGTAACTGAGCTGGATTTTTCTGGGAGGACGGTGCTGCTTGGCAATGCAGCAGGCAGTGGAGCAGCCAGGCTCCCTGCTCCATTTTGCTGCAGCAGAGAGAGACTGTTGAGCAGCTGCATTTGGGACAAGGCAACAATTGCTCACGTGGCTCAACCCAGACTCATTGAATTGTCTAGGACGTAAGAAACCTTTCATGCAAGTAAGTTCTATTTTAGATAGCAAATTTGTATTGCCTCCAGCTGAAGGATTGATTTTAAATTATCAGAAATACTCCAGTGTGTTTGACACTTCACATTTGTTCCTAAATATTTAGGCATAGCAATTTACTGTGAACAATAAAGTTAGCATTCTTCATGCTTACTGTAGATAAACTGCTCGGAAGTTGTGACACAGGGTACTAAGCTTAACAATGCCGACAAACAAAATTGACAGTGTTCTGAGTCATCGGATTCTCAGCTGATGGTATCAGTAGCTCCTGCACTGAGAAACCATGTCATTGTTTAGGACTTTGTTGTTCTAACTAAGACATAGTTACTGGTTTTTTTTTAACCACTGATTCCAAACTTTGTAATTTATTGTAATAAACATAAGCTTAAAATTGAAATATTTCCCTTAGATTTTTTTCTCCTGTATTGCCTCTATAAAGATTTGCTGTATCTAGATTGTGCATGAGAATTTAGTGGCTGATGTATAAAGAAACAATTGAAGCATTTTTATTGTTAAGAAACAAAGAAAAACTCGGCAACATGGACTTTGTCAGATAAATATACTCTAATGAAAGGAAGTAATAAAATGATAGTGCTTTTATCTGGTTTTGATAAACAACTAGATTCTTATTTTTCTCAATGTTGCAAAACATAAATGGCCAGCTTGTACAGCCCTTAACATAGCAACAACTTTAATGAATTGCTAAGGATTTAGAACTTTTAGAAAGAGTTAAAATTATCTTAATCATCTAGGGTCTGTTTTGAGCTTGCGATTTGTGGGTATAAATGACTGAATCTTGATAAGCAGGTTGTTTAATGAAAGAATTTTGAAGGTTAGTTCTTCCTACCTATCGTTCTTGCCAGATTGGAAAAAAACCCTCCAGATTGCAGCAGGATTGTATTATTTTCTCCAAATTACTCAGTTTCCTTAGTAGCACGAAGGCTGTGCTTTGGAATTCTTTTAAGTGTGGATGAAGCATTTCAGTATTGTCAAGTGAATCTAAACTAAGCGTTTGAAGTTTTTTGTAAATTTTACTTTACTGAATTAAAAGGACAGTCTCTTGCCAGGTTCAGAATCCAAGACGGGAGCATATACATTTTAGGATTTCAGATTCTTCTTTCTTATTATTACTCAATGGAAATAACTTCAACAGTTTATACTGATGGTAGAGAAAAGCTATAGAAAACGTAGTGGAAAAAGAGGACCAATAGAGTGAGGTAAAATGTGCTCCTTAAACTGAATCCTCTCTGCAGCTTTTATGATCAGGTCCTGGCTCACTTCCACTGTTATATGGATCCCTTAGGCATGTTTCCTCCAGTATGAATGTATGCAGGTTAATTCAAGCTACATTGAAAAGCTACTTCTGGCATTGCTGCTTCACAGCACAGTGCAGGATATCCAACCTTATCCTTTGGATAAGTTGTCCCATGAAATTATTTAACTGCAATAAATGCAAAGCCAAATATTTCTTGTTCTTTCTTTCTTTTTTCTTTTTTTATTTTTTTACTGCAGAATTTTGGTGCTCTTAACTGGACAGGGAAACCTTATAGGGACATTTAAAAGACTATTTTGAAGGGAATGTGCAGTTACCTTTTCATTTGTTAGTATTAGAGGTGTTTGGTGATATTTCAGAGCAAGAAATCTCACAGAATTTTGCTTCGCTGGCTGTCTGAATTCTAAACAGTTATCATTTTCTAATACCAGCTGCTGTACAGGTAATACTAGTTTCAACCAGCATACCCTAAAGGTACGTTGCCACATTAAGACATAAAATAGGAATTAAAAATCATCATTAGTATAATACAGAATTCCAAATATTTTTCAACTAAACAGCAATGTAGGCAATGCTCTGTGTTGGATTTGTAGGTCCTCACTGTAGACCAAAACAAAGCAAAACAAATTCCATAGCCATGCTTTGCGTTAAGGCTCAGCTGTCTAGACCTTTTCAGGCAAACTGTTTTGCTGAGTGCTCAGGATCTCCCTCAGTTTGGAGAAGAGCTTGATTGTTTCTGTGTCCATCAGCCTTGACCATAGTCCTGATCATAAGTCACAGTAGCATCTATTCATGTCTCTCTTGTCACACCTCTGCTACTTACAGCCATCGTTTCCTTCTGAAGAAATGACATTGTTCTCCTAAAACAGCAGTTACTTCAAAGATACTAAGTTTGGTGACATTTCTGCTTTGACTTTTCTTCAGCTTTTATATATTCAACCCTTCGTGGAATCATAGAATGGTAAGGTTGGAAGGGACCTCTGGAGATCATCTAGTCCAACCCTCAGTGTAGCCCATACAGGGATCGAACCCACTACCTTGGCATTAGCAGCACTACGCTCTGACCAAGTGAGCTAAACCTTCAGTGACTGGAACATCAGTTTCTAATTTAGAATTAATTAATTGTTGCTTTCATTTTTTGAGAATAAAGCAGCAGCAGGTGACAATCTGTACTTCATTATTGCCACTCTGTAATTTAACAAAATTGGATTTGCACCAGAATTGGTGTTTTTTTCAGTGAGCACTTTGTTCTCTTGACACATCTTTACACTTATTTTTTTAGAGATAATACAGAATAGCAGCTATAGTTTTAAACCCATATTTCATGGCAAACTTGTTAAAATGCATGACTGAAATGAACTATGGCTATTTTTCTTCTTTAATCTTCATCTGTGGATTTAGACAGACAAACAAATAGGGGAACACGGGTTGATCTGTTGGTTACTTGCTCTTAACCAGTGGCAAAAGCAAGGCTGTTCAAGGTAATAAAAGGTCACTAAACTAATTATCTCACTTTTGCTAAAATTACCTGTTAGGATGGGAAAAATAATTTGAAGTTTCAGCTGAGGTGCAAGTTTGTTTGCTTGTTTGCTTTTAGAATAACATGTTTTCTGGAAAGACTGTAATGACAAGTATTTCAATTCTTTCTTTACTAGGAGAACAAGTGATTGCTTCTTAATGAATTCAAACATTAATTCCAGTTTCTAAACTAAGTTAATGTAATCTCTCTTGTCTAGATACATGATCTCAGTAGATTAAGACAGTTGTACTTTCTTCTAAATAAACAGTGGAATCACCATCTGGTGATGGTGAATACTTTTGGGGGGACTATCTGAATTCCTGTCAGAATTGTAGGACAGTTATCCAATTTAGCTTTCTTCCAATTATTTGGAATAAAAATTAATCCAGGATCAAACTGTCTCCTTAGCAGCACCTAACAGCAATATCCAGGGAATTGGCTTGGCCATTCACAATATTAGATTCTGTAATTTTGCCTGCTTGACAGTAAGCCTCTCAGTATGTTTCCTACTCTTCAGCAGCTGTTAAACTGGGTTTCAAAGGTCATCATTTTGATTTGTATTTTCTTGAGAGCTCAGTTACTGATAACTTATTTATGGTTTTATGAGCAAATTCATCTTCCTTTTGGCTGATGGGATATGCATGTAGTGAGCCTTCATGGTCTACTTAATCCCAAGGGAATTTACAGAGACTTTTTTTTTTCCTAAAAATGCTTCAGAAGAGTTGTTAGGTTCTTTTTTCACAAAGTGCCACAAATATACATATGTATGTATATTTTTCTTAATGTCTTTAGCCTTCTTCTGTGAGGAGTTTTATATTTTCAGATATATTTTTGATTTTTACTATTCATAGTTGGAGCAACAGCAAGAAAATAGTAGCAAATGTCAGGGCAGTTATACCTGAGTCTGAAGTCTTCACCAGGCATAAAAAAAACAAGGAGCTCTGGGACTGCAGGGATGAAGCAGGAATAGATAGTAGCATGGCAGATGCTCCAGATGTTAAAAAGTCTTGCTGCGTTTGTGCTAGTGGCTGCTAAGGTGCAATAAACTTAATGCAGTTGTGGTACAGTAAATTTAATCTAGTTGTTCTGATACATCCAAATATGAGACTGATAAGAGTAATATTGCTAAAGCCAGTGTACCAGAAATAAACATTTTCTGTCATTAATTGTAGCAGAAGTGGCATGAAAGGGGTACCAAATTGAGGCAAATGTATTTGAGCCTGTTTGCTTACTGTTCAGGAGAAATATTCCCAGAGTACAGATTGGGTGTATGTCCAGTAGGGACCTCCATTTTAGGAATTTAAAATGCTTTCACAAGTATGGATAAATTAATCCTCACAATATCTGGAAAAGTAAACAAATATTTTCCCCATTTAAGTTGTGGGAAAAGCTATTTAGGCAGATGAAATGATTTGTCGCATAAAGAAAAGCTGTATCAGAGCCAGAAACTGAAGCCAGATTTCCTTATGGCACATCGTGCATTATTAAACTTCCCTTCCATGGTTGATATATGTCATTACATGCCATTGTCCACCAGTATTTTCACTCTGGTTATCATGTACTGAAGTTACTAGAATACAGTGTCTTACTGAAGATTACACTTTAATCTACATACTAATGCTAGAGCTAAAGGAATAAAACCACAAAGTGTAGAAGTGAATTATCAACTTCAGATCAGCCACAGAAGTAGGGCACAACGTTCTCTTTGCCAGTGTCTTATTTACTTTTCAAAACAATTGTTTTCATAAACACTTTGTGATGCTTATGTATACAGAATAAAAGAGTACTTTTCAAAGAGTGAATATATTAAAAATTTATTTATTCAGAACTCATGTTTACCTACTTTAATGTATTTGTACAGTGGGAAACCCTTTGTACCTTTTTAATTGTTATTTTCTCTAGCTGTTTAAGTCAATTACTACTGAGCAGTTTAACTCCAGTTGTTTTCATTAAATTTGGAAGAGAAGAATTATGGAACTCAAAGTAAAGCAAGCAGCTTGATTCCCTTAGTGTTATACTCCTCTTTCTTATAATGACAGAAAGATATTCTGATGTCAAGGCTGATTATTTTTTAAATGGTTGTTTAAAAATAAACCCTTAAACAATTTTTCTTTTTAAAGTTTTTGTTTCTAAATGGATGAAAGTTTGTTTATAATAGGCTGATGCTTAACATTTAAAGGTTGTTTACAAAACTCTCACTGCATCTACATAAAAGCGAGGAGCTGTGACAAAGGACTTCTAGCTGATCCGATGCTGGATCGTGTTAGACACTGTTTCATCTTGTATCTTCAGCTTTCAGAAAGAGAGGTACTGTCACAAGACATATCAAACATTCTGACAAGTCTGCAGTATTTCAAGCCAGGATATTATTAAGTTCAGGTATAAAATTTGGGATTAGTTAGCATATTTTATTCCTGGAATTAAGACTTTTTGTTTGGCTACTATTGCTATTAAATTCCCGACGAAGCAATAATTATGGACAAACTATTCCACTGAGATTTATAGTCGTTTTAACATTGACTGTGATAGTTACAGAATCAGCGTATCTACCCTTAAAGAAGTGGAGTGATAGACAGAGAAAAATAAATATAGGTAGGGGTGTTTTAATTTATTTTAATTTTAGTTTGGGATCAAGTCCAAGTTATAAACTTCTAGAAACTGAATAAATAATCTTCTGTCATCGTTAAAGTAAAAGGAAGACACGGATTGTGGAAACATCTTTTCCGTTCAGACATAAAAGATCAGTTCTTCTGGCCATCGTGAAATTTCAACAGCAGCAGCTCAACTGCCTCTTTACTGCTTCTGGACTGGAATTACTCCACTTTGAATTGGCCTCTGACAGATTTTGTTATGCAAATTATCACCTCTTTTGCAGTGTGATCACAATGTATTCCTACTTTGAATTTATCTTAGTAACTTCCAAACCCACAAGGGCCACTAGAATGCCATAGTTAGATGTCTATGATTTTAACTTATTCTGTGGTCCACATGTGAATCATACTACCATGTATCTGTGTGTATCATCCCAAAAATACAGTGATGTTTTTTATTAAGTACATAGCAAATGTATTAACTAGGTGAAAAAAAATGCATAAAGTACTTGGAATGCAAGGCCTAAAAAGGCATATTTCCTAAATATCAATCTGTAATTTCCAGCAGATTTGCACATTTTGGGCATTCTGTTTCTGTAGTGAAATATGCATCTACTCAGTAATAAATTGTCCTGTCTTTTTAGCAGCTGGTTCCTACAGGTGTTTTTAAAAATAAAATCAAATAAATATTTCCTGAATGGATTGTATTGTCATCTTTCTAAATGTGTCTGAATTTAAAGGCCTGAAGTATCTGCTTCTAGAAACTTCTGTCTTACACAACTACAGTAAAATTTTAAAGTAGATTCCATCTTCTTTCTTATATAGATATGTTAGGGTGCAGTTATTTGGAGTACCACTGTGTAAGGGTGAATACACTAATGGCATATCTGGGCCTGCCTGAATTCAGTTTGCATGTTTGTGGCCAGCTAAACCAGAGCTATTTGTTCTGGTCTAAGCCCCCGTGTGCAAAATGCTGTTTGCTCTAGCGTGCATTGGCATGGTCTCAGTGAGGGGTAGATTTTACAGGTGCAAGCTGCCTGCTTCTCTGTCCCCAAAGCTTATTTTATAGTATTTGCAGCTAGTGAATATCGAAGCAGGCAATGTTGAAATTAGGTTTATTAATTAAACTCTGAGAGTATAACTACAAATTACCTAGTCATTGTCACCAATGCTTTTTAAGTATGCTTCTCTAATTATATTTCACTACCTGTGCTGATCAAACAGTATGTTCTGCAAATTGTCGCTTTTAATTATTGATACTAGAGCATAGAATCACTAATATAGTCTGGGATTTCATATGCTCTTGTGACTGTTTTTCATACTTGGGGTCTACTTGTACTTCCATGTGAGAAAGTTACTGTATCAATAATCCGCTCTGATAGTTTTTAGTAATTGTTGGAAAAGAAATGTGTTTATACTCTGATCATTAGAGAGATGTGTTCATATTGCACAAACCATACATGTAAAGTTAAAATATATCCAGAATTGTTGGAATGTCTTTTGCGACCAGTAACTTGAATAATATTTGAACTGATTTTTTAAAATGTTAAAGTTTGCATAAACGTAGGTTTATTCTTTTATATTACTTAATCTATTTTGAAAGCACTTTTTTCAACCATCTTTCATTAATTGTTAAGGACATTTACTGGAATTTTATGCTACCTTGTGTTTTTTTGTATGCAAGACTGAGTGCAGGTTTAGTAAGATACAGCAACAAATGCTATTACAGTTTTTTATGAACCATTAAAATATTTAATGTAATTTTCTAAATATTTTATATTATTTAGAGAATATTTTTACTGTACCATCTTTCATAATAATATGCTATATTTCTACTATACAATACTATATTTTTAGACAGTGTATTGAGAGGCAATTGCTTAAAAGTATACTCAGTGAAATTTAAGTATTAGCACAGAATATTTTTAGAAGGCTAATGTAAAGCCTCCAGCTAGTATGTTTCTTTACTAAAAATATTCAATTATGATCTATCTATCTTTAAAAGTTGTGTGTGAATTTGCAGAAAAAAATGCTGAAAAGTTCTGTTTAACTAAATGGAATAGTTGTGGTCCTAAATACTATGTGTATGTTTCATTAACATCTTTAAAATAGAGAAATTACTTATCAGAACAGTATAATACTTAATCCATACACATTTCAGTTATTTAAAGAAATTTGGCAGCATATTCTGGTATTATTTCGCTCTTAAGATTATTCCTACATGCATATAGTAAGCCTGACTTTAGCAATTGTGAATAGATTTAATGTGCTGTATATGGGCAACAATAGGATAAACATGATTTACTCTAGTAATGAGCATAAACTGACAAATTTAACTCCATAGAACTTGTGTTGTTTTTCATAGAATAGCTAAGGTATGTTCTGCTTTACAAAAAAAATGTTTTTTATTTTTTTAGATGAAAATGCAGAAGGTAAATGCCAGAAACTGTAGTCACTTCCAGACAACTGAAGTAAAAGGTCTCTAATATTATACCTATATTACTTTACTTCACTGTGAATCCTGACATTTTAAACTTGCATGTTCCCAAGTCACTTCCAAAGAGCCATCCTAAGCAAGTATCTTAACAAGTATGCATGCTACTTGTTCCAGTGTCTGGGGAAAATCTTGCAGAGTTGGGAGTGCTTAAGGCTGATAGTTTTAGTTGGTCTTTTATTGATTTTAATCAAATAATACTTAGTACATCATCCTGCTCATCAATTGTCAACATACATTTTATGTCTACATAATACAAAACAGTGTTGAAATTAAAAATTCACACCAATTATTAATTGCAACACATCCTCCGGGCTTTAACAAACATGGTATTTGAGGATTAATAAAAACAATTTTCTAAGAATGATGTGCAGTTCATTTCTATAAGTAACTATGAGTTACAGTACATACATTAGCAGCTCTGGAAAGTGTTAAGAAACGAAGAATTTTTCTCTCTTTTTTTTTTTAAGGATTTATAAAATAGGTTATGGGCCCATTGATCTTACACTCTTCTTGTGACAGTAAATGCGTAGAATAATTGACTTTTTGTCCCATTTATAAAGTATTCAGTCATTATTCTAGTGCATAATTTAATACTTTGTTTAAAGAGCTTTCACAAGAGGAAAAAGTGGCATGATTTGGTTTACTGCATTGACTGTCAGCATTTTACTTGTCTACAGAAGCATATGCCATAGCATTTCAGTACTGTGTGTTCTTCAGCTATGAGAAGAGCTATAATGGGAAGTAGGTCAGTGTTTGAATGTAAAAATCGCTCTTGTTCCTGCATCTTTGTGAATATTTTGAATGTAAGAACTTAGAAAAGAGAAACTTAAGTGTTTTCTTCACTGATTATTCTGTATCTGTTAAGTTTGTTGAGTGTGAAGGTGATAAACTCCGAAGTTTTGTACTTCATGTCTGACACTTTCAATCTCAGTTGATGTATTTACTGTATTTGCAACCTTTTTGTTTCAATAGGCCAAAACATCTATTAACCTGATGCTAAGGTGTATATGTCAAAAGAGATGTCCTGTATCATGGCTTTTAAAAATTATGAGGGAAAGTGTAACATAGTAAAAATCCTGGGAGGTGAGAGGGGCTATGTTCACTGTGGCATCCACTCAGTGTGATCTGAAAATTTCTCGTGTTACTGCAGACTTGGTTCTCCTAGTCTTCAGGTGAATATTTTTCCAGTATATTTCTACCTGAAAAGGTGGATGTTAAGATTTATTGGCTAATACCTCTTTTCCAGCAGAGATGAGAGGCAGGAGCCTCTAAAGGACAAGGTGTGGAATCCAAATATTCTTTAGTACAACATCGGTGTACTAATATCTTTTGCTAAATTTGTGAGTTATGCATAAATAGTTTGGCAGAGAAGCTCAACTGCTGTGCCTGCATTAGGAAAATAAATGATTTCAGGAATAAGTGTGGTGATTCTGTTTGCGTTTGACTTATGCAGATTTTTATCTTCAATAGATCGGCTTTCTGCTGGGCTTTACTGTGATTCAAAATAACTTTCAAATTGGTAAGGCTTATAAACTTGCTGATACAGAGGTTCTTAAAAAGAGTTGTCTTCATTCAGTTGATCTTCAGCAAAATCCAAGCTTTGTAAGGATTTTTTTTCCATGTTTTTTCTTCCTTTAATGAAGCAGTAACTTCTTATTTTGTTACCACAAACATAGTTTCCATTTTGCTGTAAGTTCACTTAGGGACTAGGAAAAGGTTTCAATAGATGACTTTAATATGGAAAACACAAGGCATGATACTTCATTTGGGGGCAATTAATGGAAACAGGTGTCTTGCATGACACACACATCCTTAGGAGAAAAGCAGAGAAGTCATGTTATTACAGATGGGCCATAATGCTACCTTGCCTTGTCTTCTGCCTTGTAGCACCTACTGTGTAGCTGCTGCTAGAAAGTGTGTTCTCCACTTTGCCTTTTTCCTGGACCCATGCAGTGGACCTAGTGGCTCACCAAATTACCATCTCCGTATCTGCTGTCCTTGAGAAGAAAGTAAGTGCAGTGCTACCAAAAAAAGTATGAGTTCCATAGTGTTAGCCAGGCCATAACATCCTGGGAAGAAATGGCCAGCTTATTGTCTCTCTCCTACTCTTGTTATACTCTTGTTATACTGGAGAATTTATGGGACTGCATGGACTCTCTGGTACCACCAGAAACAGCAGAACAGTCCTTTTATTAACAAGCTGACACTGTATGAAAAAAATGTAAGGGAGAAAAAGAGGCTGGATTGTTCAGTACAATAATGTCAGTGCACTGGTGAGTCTTGTAGACCCATCATGGTAAGAAAATGGAATTCCTTTTTCTGGTTTCTGTAGTGAAATCTTACCTGTCAGCTGCTAGGTGGCATACCTCTTTTTCACTCGTCAGTGGAAAAGTCCAGGGTGCAAAGAGAAAGCAGAGGAAGCTGTGCAATAAATTTTAGTAATCTGAAGGTTATAATTAGTCTCCTCTGTCCTCTTTGTCCTCTCTGCCATAAAGTTCAGCGTAGGATGTTGAAGAGTAGAGCAAAAGGTGATGGAAGATTTGTTTGTAATTTTGAGAACTGAAAACATTTTTGGTTACTACAGTAGTACTGCAAATCTGGTAGTTGTCTTATTCTGTGGTACCCCATTCTGAATATATAACCATTTTCTGCATGGGTGGAAGGGGGGAAATTCTAAGTCAGCATTCATGAAGGATTTCATCTTGAAAGGCTTTGTCCTTAAATCCTTTTTTCCATCATTCTACTTGTGTCTTTCTCTGAGCAAATTGATGAATCAGATGATTTTGCTGTAATCCCTCAATAAAAGTTTTATTTCAAGTAATAAATCAAATATTGAAAAAGAAGTTACATAAATTCTTTCTTGCAAAGTATCTGTGTCAAATCAGTACAACTCTTTATCCTGCTTTCCTCTAAGTTCCAAGCACGCCAGGTCAGAAAACCAGATGATAACCCAGTAATTTCAGCATCAAATGGTGGTCTGAAAACTTTCAGAATAACTCAGAAATTCTTAGGATGAAGTATGATATGTTGTTTATTTTTGTTCCTTAACTTGCTGCATTCATACTTGACTCCGCTAATTGCAAAACCTTGTGGAAAATAGATTTCAGTCAGGGCCTGTTGCCCAGCTCTTGAGAAAAACAGGCAAACTACAGTTTCCATGGTTTCAGACACTGCTGTTCATCCTCTGAAGGCTGTCCTACTCTTGGTAGAAGAAATTCAAGTACTGAAAATGTGTGAAAGGCTAAAAGTGAGGGATTGTTGGGGGCTGTTTTTTTCATTTTCATCTTCCGTGTTTACTATAATGACTAGAATTTTTCCAGACTGCCAAAGCTGAAGAAGCATTTTTCCCAGCCCAAGAAAGATTTCTCATAGATGTGTTCTTTCTCAAAGAAAGTTGTCTTTTCTCAAACAAAACTGTCTTTTTTTCTTTCCTCTGGAGAGAAAAAGAAAGTTACTTTGGTTTTCACACTACAAGTGTTTTTTTTTTTTTTTTTTGGTTTTGGAGAAGAGACATTGGTAGGCAGTTGTTCTTTGTCTGTAACTATGATTATTGCAACCAAAATGGCTTAGGTTTTGTTAGCCAAGGGCTTCTGTTTCTAAAGGTGCAGTCGCCTGTTTTAATAAGTCATCCCAGTGCATTGAAGGAAATTGCATTCCTTGAAACCTCCTTGGGACAAGGAAAGGGAAGTTTTTGCCCCTTTGTATTTTTGCCTGCTTATTAGGTATTCTTTGCCTTTCTGCAACACAGAGCCAGTTAAATACTTTTGAGGATAGTCACCTCTAAAATGACTTAATAGAGTTAGTATAGAAAAGCAGCCCTTGCTCACAGCCTAACCTCACTTTTATGGCTTCAAAACTTGTGATATATTAGGAAACCCACTTGTCCTTTGCTTTAGCTCCCACATGTAAAATGAGATAACAGATGAATCAAGCAGTCCCAGCTGGCACTTGGTCCTCCCTGTTGAACCAGTGAGCGTCAGATCTCAGTCGCCCGAACCCTCCTCAGGAGTTGCTGCCCGTGTAGCAGGGCTGCAGGGAGCAACACAAGGCCCGAGGGGAAGGGCGAGCTACAGCCCCGCTCTCGTTATCCAGGGGGAGCTTTCGACGCTCACAGTTATCTGCATCAAATCTGTCCAGGAACCGTAGCTGAAAAACATTATGCTACTCCAGGTTGTATCCTTGATATCTTTGAGAAGATAATAAGTGAAAACAATGAGTGTAAAATCAAAAAGTATGTCATTCCCTCTGCAGCTGGCAGGGAGATGAGAGAAACTACTGAGTAGAGACATCCTGAACTATAGCTGGTAAGAGCAGCTGCAAAAGCAGCCACCCCTAGTAAAAGAAATGAACTCTCAAACTCCTTGCCCCAATAAATCTATACTGAAACAAAAGTAATATTTGGTGCATCACTTAAATCAGTGTTTGAGTGTGTTATTTACATTTCATAAGAGTAGAAGCACTTTGGCTTTTGAAGGCAGGAAAAGTCTACTGTTTTGTTGTTCACAAAATGCCCATCAGAAAGGAGCCTCCTTCCTGGTATTCTTAAACATTACCACACTAAACATAAAAGCAGTAAAGCTGAGGAATATATTTTTTGTTTTGTTTGTTTGTTTTTTCAGTTAGTTTGTCCATCATTTTATTACTTAAAGTTTAATAAATAAAGGAAAATATGTTTTTTTCAGAATTTAGTTTTATGCTTTCTATTAAATTTTAGACTAGTCTGTTATGTGCATAATTGGCATATAAATTATGTAAAAATTAGGTTTTTCTTACAAGAAAAATTCTCAGTGGTCCACAAGTTTGAAAATTTGCTTTGCTCCAGCAGAACCTTAGTATTATTGGAATATATATCTTGAATCCAATTGTCTATTATTTACGTGAAAGGAAATTAATTCCTTTAAGTATCTTACTGTACTATTGCCTTCTCAGTGTGTCACCAAATGTCTTTTCCCCCCAGTTAACTGCTGCTTCCCAGCACCATCCCAGGAGCTGTTAGAAGCAGTGAACAGCTGCCTTCCCCAGTGCCAAGTGCCACTACTTGGATAGTTAGCAAAAGACGCTGATTTATGGAGTGCTGGGTTTCCTCTATCCCGGCAGCGGGATGAGTCACCGTGAGGAGCCTTGTGCTCATTGTCTCCGATGCTGAGCTCATGCTTCCCCTGCCTTCGTGTTTCCCACTGCTAGTACAATGAACCCGTCCCCAGGGAAATCCTTTCCAGGGGGCAACCATACCCTGCCCAGCAGAACTTAAAAGCGCAAAGCAAGTATTTTCTCCTACACTGTTGAATTGTCTGCTCCAATTCCTTTCCTGCTTACAGCACTCTTCACCTCTTCATAGTTCCTGAACCGCCATTCGTTTCCCATCAGTTGCTAACCCTTTTTTTTTTTTTTTTTTTTTTTTTTTTTTTATCATTTACAGAATCATATAAAGTGTTCTGGGGTATATCTGCTCTAATGCAGGAAGGAGAAAATAAACCCACTTTGGAGACTTGGGAATACTTTAGCTAGAAGAACTGAAAATAGAAAACAAACTGAGAAAAAACATCGTGGTGCGTGGGAGGGAGACCCAGAACTAACAAGCAGAAGGGTGGCAAGTCCTGCCTTTCTAAGGACAGGGCTGCTAATTAATTTCAGACAGCAGTTTTCACTTTGAGTTGATAACTGAGCAGTTTTCTGGTTTTGATTATGACTGACTTACTGTATTCGGGGGGGGGGTCTGGGTATAAAGTGGGGGAAAGGGAGCATGTATTCATTGGGAAGTGTTTCGGTGCTCTGACTCTGCCTGGTGAAGTGTTTCCATTCACTTAGCAGAAAAGTAATCATCATTTTTGTTCCTCTTTCACCAATCCCCATCCCAGCACAGAGATCCCGAGACTTTCCCAGGGTAGGTGCTTTCCCCTCATGAGTGCCTGGAGAACAAATGTCATAGCAGGCACCTCCGTGAAGAAGGATGTAAGGCTTAACAGCATAGGAAGTGAGATGTCGTACAAAGTGAAAACATTTTGTCTTGCTGTGTCTGTACCGCACCCACTCTCACTAGACTTTTTAATAATATTCCTCTTCTGAACACTCCCATGCTCAATTAGATGATATTTTGTCCGCGTAAGAAGTATGCTTCTCTGACCTATTTATTTACTTTGTAGAGTGTGAATAATTAATATAAAAATTCACAAATCCTTTTTCCTAGTATCATTTGCATCCACCATGGATAGAAGCAGCGGTGCAAGCCCTCATGTTGGCAGTATAAATGGAGGGGCTTGGGCCTGAACACGACTTACACCCACAGCACTCTGGTACTTCTCACCTCTGTTTCCTTCCTTCTCTGTTTTGAGGTATATCTAGCGGAAGGTATAGTTTAGTTTCAACTCAAGCCTCTCATGCCTATGTGTACGTATATGTTTTAAGGGTTCTAGATGTGTCTGTGATTTTGTGTAAGTTGGACCCTGGCGTTTTGTGCCACATTCAGGAGGGCTGGAGAAGGAGGATAAGCAGTGTGTCTTGCACTCCTTTAGCTCTCTCTATTCACAGTGACAGTTTCTCTAGCATGTTACTGAGAGGGGTATTAACACAGTGACTGACCTATGTGACAGGCCTTTACATCTCCCAGGCTTTAGGACAGCTTGAGGCCAAGGTCCATCGTCATAGTACTGTTGCCGGTAGCAGAATTCTTAAGCATTCTCTGTGCTTTGGTGCGGAGGGGATGTGTACGTTGCATTATTCTGACTCTTCACACAATTCCTTTTGCTTTGACTAAAATCTTTCCCCTGGTATAATTAGAACAATGTTGTGCTCTGACCTGTCATTTGCTTAGTCCTTTAGATATTAGATACAAGCACATATTTTATACATATTAGATAAATTCTGCTATTACCTTGTGCCCCCCCAAAAATCCATAGCGCACCTCTCTCTCCAGAAAACCTGTGTATTTTTCTATATAGCCTTCCAAGAGTAAACACTTCAAAACAATAGAAATGTGGTATTTTAACTATTCTGTATTAGTAAGAAGCAATGATTTCCTATTTAGAACTATTCAGAATTCGTTGAGAGCAGAGTAAGTGGACAACAAGAAACAGAAGTAATTTATTGCTGTTTTTCTGTTGCTAATTAGCCAAGATACATTGTGATACGATTTGTGATAAGATTCTAATTTTCCAGTATTTTGACTGTCTCATTAGCTTAATGTTTAAGTAATAATTTACTTCAAATAACATATTTAATGTTGCAATATGTTTGAAGGAAAAATTTGTTAAATTCTGTGATTATATACTGAAAATTGTCATCATTAAAAGCAGTGACATAAATAGTCAAACCAAGACCTTTCAGGCTGTAAATACAGATATATAAAAGTCGAAAAAGTAAAATTGAAAAGATGAAAAAGTAAATATAGATGTAGGCCCCTTCTAAGTTCTCACAAATCTATAGTTATTAAGTTAGATGGATTTTTCTCTTGTGCTGTCTAACAAGGTGCTTGATACTCATTCTGTTGTCTGACAAGAATTTATTTATGTTAGTTTAGATCTTCATTCTGCAAATCTCTTTTTCAAATACTTACTTGATACTTAAGTTTAGCCTTTCTGGTGGAAAGAGACTACTTATTACAAATAGAGATTTGAAAGACTTACAGCATCAAATTAAAGTGTGTAAACATATTTTATTTTCTTCAAAATTACCTTTAAAAAATAATAACCATTTGCTTTAAAATGTACATAGTCACACAAGTTTCGTATGGGAAATCAGGACTGTTAGGGCACCTCAGATTCTTCCCAGGGAACCCGGAGATGTGTGAAAGCACATCTGGATAAGCCTTTTTCTGCATTTGCCTGTAAAATGCATAAAATGCATGTTTCATAATTGTACTTATTTTGGTATGGCTTACTTAATATTCAGCATTTTTAGTGCTACAAATAGGTGCATCATTTTCTTCACAGTAGAAGTATTTCTGTTGTATCTGTGTAAAACAAACAGTTCAAAGTTATTAAGCTGTTTTAGCTCTTAGCTCCTTTTTTTTTTTCCCTCTTTCCAGCCTTACAGTATTTGGGATTGTGCAGGGCTGGATGGATGCATCTGTGATACAGATAAAGCACATGCACTGTGGTCCCCCTCAGTCACTCCATCAAATCTGTCCTTCTTTGGAGGATAACTCTTGATGTTTAATTCCAAAGGGGGGCATTAATTTGTGAACGTATATCCTATATCATGCTGTACACAATTGCATTTTCTTAATAGAATTCTTCACTCAAAATATTAAATGATTGTTGTTGACATTAGTTATAAATTGAACAGACTATTATTGTTATCAAACAGTAACTTACGGTATTATTGCAAGACTATTGAATAGTTGTCATTTTTTCTCTCCACAAAGCAGTACACTCATACTGTTAATGGTAGAGAGCCGGGGAATTTACATTCTGATTAGATATTGCTGATATAATACTCAGTTCTCTCTCTCTCTCTTTCTCTCTCTCTTTTTTTCTCTCACATACTCTTTCGTATTTGTATGAGGACTATGAGGAACACCACTGATAACAAATACTAGTGAATCTGATTTGGAGAAGCTTTGTACTACAATAGCTGAGGTTCTCAATTCTCAGTCCTCAGACTAGTTGCAGCAAAGTATGTATGAAGTTCTACTAAGGCAATATTGTAGCTTTTTGTACCCATTTTAACATTGCTGTAAATAAAGTGTGAAAGACAAAAGAGTGAAATGGAACCCTAGGCTTGTTTTGATGTATGAGGAACTCAAAGTATTACAAGATAAGAGTCTGTAATACAGAAGACATAATTTTGCTGATTTTCAACTTTTGACATTTCCTGTTTGATCTATGATCCCTGAACTTAAAAAAAAATCTTTTTTAATTGTGTAAAGTAAATTTAATGCTATTATAATGCTCTTAAATAGTGATTCCAGAATTTTTTACTCTTTAGTTAATCATTTCATAAGGGCTTGCTGTATGGAAGGAAGAGATGTGCACAAATTAAATAAACAGCAAACAAGTAGGAGGTGATGGGGAGAAGCAGGGAGATCTGTTAACTGCGATATGACTTTCACATTAGCCTGAAGTTGTGTTTGCAGATACTATTAGCTGAAAACATCAGGCAGCAAGAAGTTGATTCTTTTTTAGTTTAACATTAGTAATGATTTTGTTGTATTTTATTTTAAAAAAATATTTAGTCATTATTCTTTCTCTTTTTTGGCAAGATATATAAGTTAGTGCATGTGTAATGCTTTGAGGATGTTTTGGAGCATAACTACAATAACCAGAAGATCCTCTCAACATTAAAAGCTGGGTGAAAGTAGGACTTTAAAGTAAACTGAAATGGTGGCTTAGAGTCATTCAGTTAATCTATGTCTAGCAAGTATCACTTTACATCCAGTGCATCCTCTTCTCTATGGTAAAAAAAGAACTATGTGCTCATATTCCTTATAACCGTATCCTTGTAAATATTTACTTTATCTTCTGTTTATCACAACTAGCCTAATTTTTTTCCCTTGTGTAGACAGATTCCTCGATAATGTATGTTTTTTATTCATGCTTGATTTAAAGCAAATCTTAAGATTCTTCAAGGTGTGACATTATTATTTTACAGAGTTTTTCAGGAAGCTATATCTAGGTCTTCTGTGCCATGGGCATAACTGGAAATTGTGTATGTCAGGATGTGGATAATTAAATACAAAATAGATCTAGTACTTGCCTTGGGTTGCTTCATACAGGAATCTTGATTTAGCAACCGTATTCATAAAGGCAGAGAAATACGATTCAGGACAGAGTGTAAACAAGGTTGCCAGTATCAGTGTATTGTATTTTAAAGAGTAACTGCACATCTAAGTTTTCTCTTTGTCATTTGAAATTGTTCAACTTAGCAAACTTTTAATACTAATACTGTTTTACTGCAATTTCAGAAAAGAAACTCTGCTTCACTATCACACAGCATCCCTGAATTCTTTGAGATTTTAAGGCAGATGTGATGGATGTGAGGTTGTCAGGGCTAGATGTGTTTCATCTGAGCTGGTACCAGCAGAAACTGATGTCTTTTGGTGAGGGGAAGACTAGAACCTGAAGACTAAGGTATTTTCTTGTGGTACAGACACTCTATTCTGTACCACAAGGAATTTTAAAAAGTTAGGCTTATGAATACAAGCAGTGGGAATTTGATCACTAAAAGTTGGAAAAATGTGGGTTTGAGGAAGTCAGCCCCTCAGCTGAAACTGTGGCACACATCCAAGTTTAAGCAGCATTACCTTCCCGTCTGCGCTGCTGAGGGAGTGCTTTGCAAGTTCATGGACAGAGAGACTAGTCAGCATGTAACCAAAGCTCTTGAAGCATGACCTTGGAGGTGTTGCATTAACAGCTTCTGCTTCCATGTGAAGAGAGGACTTAAAATAAATTGCTGTTCCCTTTCTTTACCCTTTCCTACTCTTTCTCTTCCTTTTTTCCCTCCTTCCTCAAACAACTGCGTGTACCATTTTGGCAAACGCTACCTCTGAAATAACATTGATGACAAGGACCAAAACTGAAGAAAGTGGGAAAAATAGCTGTTTGAAATCTTTGAAGCTTCTGATCTTTGTTTAATTTGCAATAATTACATAAAAATGGTAAGCTGATCAAGTATATGCTGGACTTCAGTAGTTTAGGAGGTTTTTTTTTAGTTGGTGTCTTTCTGCTGAAGTGAAAAGGATTGTGATTCTGCATTGCTCAAGTTCTTGTTTTGTCAAGCAGCTCTCTTTCCAGTATCTAACAGATGGCCAGTTTTGAAATCTTGCCCTGTCTTCCTTGTGTGAGGCATATCATAAGTTCCCAGAGAAACAGGGAAACTAATTCAGAATCAGACAGCGTTCAGAAATGTTCACTCCAGCAAGCTCTTCCTTGAGTCTTTTTTCCCTCCTTTTAATTTAGCTGAAATTTTTATATCTTACTCTTGTCTGTAAATAAATATTTAATGTTAACAAATATTACTGAAGTGATTACAGCTTGTCATTGACATCAGTCCTAGAGAGATTAATGGAATGGCTGATGCAGCTCTCTGGTGGTATAGAGGTGAGGGAGAAAGGTATAGCATATATCAATCAACATTAGTTTAACTGCAAATCCATTTTAGGAGTTTGCAACTTTGATAGATAAAGATAATATTGTTGATGTAATTTATACAGATTTCTCTAAGGCTTGACTTAGTATTATCTAATGTTTTGATTTAAAAAGAATGATGCAGAATGAATCTGGCATACTAACTGGATCACAAGTTGGCAAACTAACAGATGTCAATACAACTGTAAACAAGGAATCATTTCTACTAGCATCTTACTGAAATCAAATCTTTGCTCTATATTGTGTAACACTTTTAATCAATAAGCCAGTAGAAATAAAATTGTTAGGTGCAAAGTTTGGTTCACACAAGAGATTGAGGGAGTGATAAATAATGAACAACATGGGCTATTCTTGCAGAGCAGTCTAGATAACGATAAACTGAGTGCAAGCAAACAAAATGAATTTACATCATGAAATCATTCATCAAGAAACTAGCAAAGGACATCTTCAGAGCTTAAGCTCACAATTCATTCATTTGAAAAGGCTAACATCCTCATTCCAAGTTACTATATAGTCAGTTTATAACTTTGATTCAGAGCTGAGATAGTTTTGGTTGGCATTATTTGAGTTATGATTGGGAGCAGGGTTAAGTTGATGGGGCAAAGGTAGTTAAATGAATAATTATTAAACTTCAAAAATACTTACATCAAGAATACGTTCTATGTGAAAGATAATTGCTACAGTTGAACCTTCTAATATACTTCTTCAGCTAGGTTGTTTGTCATATATTTATCTCTAGAGAAAGAAGGAGTTAGGTTTGTACGATATGAGAGTGTTGGTACATGATCCTGAAAGACAGTTTCAGTTCCAGGTTCTTTTGTACCTTGGCATGTTGCTTAGTCTCTGTGTGTTTTAATTGCTTATATGTAAAATGGGAATAATTAGCTTTCCTATCTTGTAGAGTTGTTGTAAAGACAAATTTCCTGAAGATTTTCATATTCTATGATGCTGTAACAATGGCAGCGATAAAAATACCTTCTCTACCAATAATACTTTATATAAAAATGTTTTCAAGTACTTCACTGTCTGCTTCTTCTAAATATAGCTAATAATTAGACCCTTACAGATTCTGTGCTTTTTGTTTGCCATCTTTAAGAAGCAAGTTAGCCAACAAACAAACCAGCAACTGAAATATTCTATAAGAATACTTAACAGTAGACTTTACTGGTCACTACAATTTGTAAATGTGCAGAAAAATGCCACTGCAATCCAAACGTGTACTCAATAACATTTCAGTTAAAATCACTGAATATGCAATGTAGAAAAGGATTGTGGATCCAGAAGGTAAGGGAGCTGAAAAATCAAATGCAATAGTAGGAACTTAAAATGAGTACGAACTTTTTCCTTTGATTTCTGTTTTCTGTTTTATTGCTGTCTTATAAGGAGGACAGATCTGAAAAGGAGCATTAACATTGCATAATTGAATCACAAAAGTTGTTCGAACGTATTAGAGCCTAATTAGTGTAAGCACGCTCCTCATTGTAAAAAGCTGTGTTCTGTATTTAAACCACATGTACATATTAACTGTATCTGAACTGGTGTGGACTTTGTCAAGGGATAAGTGATGCAGCTGTGTGCTATGTGCCCACATACATTACAGAACTCAGCATGCTGTACTGTAAGTTGAAGCATATTTGTTCCCTGACCCAATTATATCTTGTGTCTTTAGTGTAGAGAAAATGTAATGACTTGTTCGGTTGTAAAATTAAAGTTATTGTAGCATATTTTGTTAAAGAGTTTTTAGCTCTGTTGTTTAACCCTTTTGTAGTACAGTGAGGCACTTCTAAATATTTTAACTGAGTTCCTGGCAGATAAATTTGATGGAATAACATAAGGAACAATTTGATATGCGATACAGAACAGGTCTGAAGCACTGAAACAGCTTATAATTCTGAGTATTTTAAAACTTAAAGGAAAAGGTAAGACATGAGACTAGAATTAACCTCCAATTAACTAATGTTTGCTGAAGTAATATGGTTTAAATATATGCCTCAAGAAGGAATGTATGCTAGTTGATGCAAAACATGCTCATTACTAATGCAGCAGTAAATGCTCTAGACTTGTGTTTCCAAGCACATGAGGCTTAACTCACTAAGGCCTGAAGCTACTCCAGGAACCACATAAGCAAACCCAATGCCCTTCTCCCTCAAGATTCATCAAAGGATGAGTCATCTGTTAAAAACAGAGTAATCATCAGGCTCTTCTGCTTTTCTGCTGACTATTACTATTAGAACAAAGCCTTCAAGCAAAAAAAGAAAAAAAAAGAAAAAGAAAAAGAAAAGGAAGAAAAAAGAACTTGTGGCTTTGATCTCTGGAGAAGGCCCACTGACTCAAGGCTGGTTTATGCTTTAAAGTTCTGCCTTTGTGACTGTTTCAGTCATAAGATGGAAAATATAATGCCACTACCAAGCAAATACTCTTGGTTTTGATGCAGTTAACACTGTTAGAAAGGTCTCTTTCTGATGGTATAATGTATTCCACTCAAGACACTGGTGTAAGTTCCAGTGCAAGAAAACACTTTCCTTTCTTTCCTTAAACCAATAGTTATTCAAGCGTGGATATACTTTATTTCAGATGGCAACATTATTAGAGTGATCAGTAGTGAAATGATTTCATTTTTACATGGAAGTGGACAGATCAAATGACGATACCAAGATAAAGCACATGAGAAGTGAGGATGAAGGTGCTGAGCCAGCAAACTCATGAAATAAACATCACTAAGCAATTAATGAAGCCAGAGTCTAAATGGTTTTAAGGAAAGTTCAACAAAACCTTTTCCTTTGAAAAAGCTTCCTCTCAAAGCAAAGACACTGTTCATAACAGTGGTTCTCCCCTGCCCCACTTTCATATCCTCAAAAAATCCTTTTGTAGAACAGGCAAATCAAAGAATTTCTTAAAATGATCTTGGCATGGTATTTCTGGTCCAAAAAGACAGAAGCGCTAGATGATGTTTTTTGAAGTCCTCGGAGGATTTTGAACACTATTTCACTAAGTCAGATGCTAAAACTAAATAATATCACCAAGTCAAACTATGCCACCAAATCAACACTCCATTATTATGAATGAAGATATTTCACACAACTATTTAAGTTTAGGGCTTAGAAAATACCCCATGATTCTGTGATTGTAGGTAGTTTTTCAAATCCTATAAACAGACCTGTAATCAAGATTAATATTTCTTTTTAATACACTTAGAAAACACTTCAGCACTGTGTTTATTCCATTTACACTTAAATTAGAAACATAGATTTCAAAAATAGGAGCAGGTGAAAGCAATAAGGTGATTACACTTCTGAAAATGGTATTTATTTAGGTAATATACTTGAACTATTGTTTAATGCTCTATTCCTGGTATCTGTATCTGGTATTGTAAGCATTACGAGATTACCCTCACTGTTACAAAAAAAAATTGCAGAAAATGGTAACATACAAGAACATTTCCAATCTGGTTCCTGAATGAATGACAGCCACTGAGTGTGTCTTCAGGTTACCACGTCTTCCTTCCTCAAGCAGCAGTTTTGCCAAGTTGATTCTACTGCCTTCCTCATATTTTCTTTGCTGTAGGAATATAGAATCTGATATGTCATTCATAGTCAAAACTGTCTGCTTCAGGAGAAGATGCAAGATCTTTGAAAGAGGCAAGCATACGATGATTTTCCCTTAATGATGTCTCATACAAATTTCTAACTGAAATTATTGGTTGCATTAACAGTTAACAAAGTCTTTAATGTGATTTCCCTGTTTTATGTGCAATACAGGTTAACATTAAACCCTGCAGCAGTAATGTAAACTGCAAGTATACAGTGATATGAAACTTCACTTACAAGTGAGTCAGCATTGTGTTGGCCTGAAAGTTGTATATATCCCCAAGCAGTAACTTTTTTCCAGGCTTATTATGAACTGAAAATTAAAATAAGATCAGAAATACTTTCTTATTATTCACTGTTCACTGTTGTCACCTTGGTAGCATCATTTATTTCAGTCCTTTAAACACAGTGTGCAGAAGGATGTAAACTGTGTGAATCCACAAGCAGTTTTCATTTTAACCTAACCTAATGATTAGATAAAATAGCTAATCAAGGTTAACCAGACCAGAGTTACTCAGTCAATAGATGCTCTTTGCATCAGAATGGAGGGTAAAGAGTCCGTGAAAACCATTGTAACACTTTTCCTTGTACTTTGAGCCATCCAGAGCCATCACCTGTCTTGCACTTGGGTGGTGTCATTCTGTGAGCTGCCAAGAGGGATCAAAGCCAGCACCCCCATTTGACAGCTCTCTCCAGAGAAAATGTGTTTGTTTTCACTAGCTTTATTTCATATTTACACTTTGGAATGCAAACCAGATACTTTCAAAATATAAGTATTTATTTGATTTAAGGAGTATTTTGCTGAAAATATTGCAAATCTTAAATAAGCTTTCACCAAATGAAATTCTTCCTTTTCTTCTATTCCTGGTAACAAAAGGAGGAAAAAGAGAAAGTGCTTGTCCATCGGTAATACTAAAGCATTACCTGTAATGAGAAAGGACTTCCCAGCATTTATGTATTTTGGAAGAAGAAGGATTAAAAGAAAAATTCACTTATCATGTGTCTATTAAAACACAGTAATACAGGTCTAATTGTTCAATGGAAGACTATTTAATTATGTATGCATATGTCTATCTGCCTGTCTATCTCAATCCAATTTTGTTGGCATTTTCTAGCCTGGGTCTACATTCACAGTCTATTCTTCTGTGGAAATTTGGAAAATATGATATAATTTCTGGGATTTAAAATAGCAAGTTAAAGCATTTTTTTCAACTTGTATCTAAATATCTTAAGGGATGCAAGCTTCTTGATGCCAAAGTCTAACCTAATAGTTTTCCTGAAGCTAAGGGCTTAACAATATTGAATACACACTAAATATTTTGAGAAATAAACACAAGCGTATAGTTTGTCTTTGAATATGTTAATTTTCATAGATGAAGAGATTTGTCTTATTACAGCAACCGAAAGCAATAGTCAAGCTATTCATAATGTCAGGAAGGAGTAAGGATTTGTGAAATTTCTCAGACAGTACAGTGATGAGTGCTGCACCAGAAGATATTGAGAGCTAGCTAGGATTCTGCAAATAAAAAATTATCTTATCCTTCATTAAATAAAATTGGAATATCTTCATGTTTAAGACATTCCTCCTAGATTTAAATAAGCCAACAATTTAAAGTTTAACGTAGGATGAAAAACGTTAGCCTTTATTAAAACTTCAGTCATTGATATTTGAATAGCTGAATAGTTTTTGTATTAAAGAGTTCAACTTAAAGAACTTACTGTAGAGCAGAATACTTCTGCACCATAAGAATATATCTCCTTAAGTAAGCTGGTATTTTCTTGTTAACTGCAGTGGAACTGAACCCTGGAAGTATTTCACTGAGCCACATCATTTTGTTTAGAATAGCAGGGATTCATGTTTGTGTCTGTAACTGTTTTGTCAAAATAGATTTAAATTTTTAATTTCAAAATAGGCCATCATGAGGTGATGTATATGGGCATATCTTCTCTATTTTTATGTGTTGCTACTCAGATATCCGATTAACAGATACAGCGTAAAGAAACATTTCAATATGTATTAGTTAGTAAAGTGATTTATTTACTGTTTCATGGTAATTCACAGGCATATATTTGTCAGCTGTTTCATAGTAATTCATACTGTTCAAAGGCATGCCCACCATCAGAATTTTAAGGAATGCTTTTTAGATTTCAGATGTACATGGAAAAAGATCAAGATTAATTCATAAAAGGCTAGATTCAGTTACTTTAAGGAAAGGAGGCATTAAAACATGTGTGTGACATTTTAATCATGGTCTGCAGTTTATTTAAACCTGCCTAGAAAGAGTTGTATTTGCTTCTTGAAGTTGTTTCTTACATTTAGCCCTCAATATTAAATAGGACAGATCCATTCTTTTTTATAGCAAAAAAAAGCAGAGGTTTATGTTACATTATTTCAGGGAAATACATTTTCTATGTTTACTATTCTTCTGTCCCCAATCAAGGTGTCCTGTATAGAAAAGCAACTTAAGCAGCTGTTGAAGTCCCTGTTCACACCAGTTGAACTTAAGAGTTTTCCTTAAATTGTGTGGATGGGAGGGAATTGCTGCTTATCCCTCTCTACATGCTTGCATAGCCTCTTGCTTATCTTCTGCTGTGCAGTCTACACAGTTAATTCAGAAACTTTTGAAGTTTCAGAAAAAACATTGGGTTAGTATTTTGTCTGTCTGATACTGTCCCTCTACTGTGTTGAATTCAGTGACAGGAGGTCTCCCAAATAAAGACATTATAACGTTTAAGAATCTCTGAAGTGATCTGTGATATTTCTGTAAATATAGATGCTACTACTTTAAAATTCTGAGACTTAAAATCTACAAAAGTGCTTATTCAGTGTGCCACATAAAAGATGAAAATCATTTGGGGGAATTCCAAATGCCCCTGGGATGCATGTTTATGCACCTAAGCTGCAGGCTGTATTTTGAAGTCAGGATACTTCAGGAGGATATTAAACATGTATTTAGTAGTCTAGTTTCAGGCATACAGATTGTGATAATGGAGACCTTGTTCCTAGCTGAATGCTCTTGTGTTTCATGCCAGAGAGCTCAAGCCTAAATCCACATTATCATACCTAATGCTTTTGGTGCTGGAGCAAGCACAGTTCCCTTCCCACAGCACTGGCTCATGCAGTATGGACAAGTTTTGAGAGAGAAGTCTGGAAAGCTTTGAAACTACCCTTTTTTATTTATTTTTTAATGCAAGACTGTGCAGAAAAAGAAGATGAAACATTGTTTCCTCTCCAGGCTGGTTATTGTAAATGCACACTTCATTAATTAACAGAATTATACTTGTGGGGTGAAAACAAAATGTCATATTTAACTTGTCCTTAGATAGATGGTTGCATTATTCTCTGTCTGCACATTGATTTCCTCTCCACCCGCTTGCCCGGGTTGCACAGGGACTTTTCCTAATTGTTCTCCTTTCCGAGATGCAAACAAATGCCAAATGACACTGAGGTGTGAAGCTGTCGCATTGTAACTCTGCATGTAAGTTGGGACGACTGAAGAAGTGTGGGTTAGTTTCTGTATGAATTAATATGAAATGTAGTGACTTTTCTGCTTTTAATGTTTATGTGTCATTATCAGAAGGGTAGGGCAGAGACCTTCACTGTGTATTTTCTCTTTGTGTTTATAGGTAGCCTTTGGCAACATAATTTCATAAAATTTTCAGTGAGGTATAGGTAGTTGGATACTCTGGTGATCCAAAATAGCCAGGCCATGGAGCACAAGGGAGGCCACAGGATATCTCTTGAAATCCATATGCTTTAAGGGCTTGTAAGGATGTCTCAGCTGTTTGTGCTTGTCAGTCCCGTCTTTGCCATAGGAAGAGCTGTGTTTGAGCCAAAACAGTAGAAATAGAGTTAGGGCGAAGATCGTGAGGAAAACAGCAGGAAAGCTGCTGCTGTAGTCCGAAGAGGTCGTAGCGTACTTGTGGCTCAGACAGAGCAGAGGGTCTGTGGGCGCTATCAGCCCAGCACACCTATGATCTGCAGCAGAGGCCTCTCCAAGCTGCTGGTGGTTTATCCCAGAACTGGAGGCAGCAAAAGCACAGCAGTACCTAAACTAAGGTGTCCTAAAAGGCATCGCCTATTAGCTTCAGTGCGGCACCAAGCTGATGTTAGCTGGGCTGCCCCGAAGTCAGAGTTGGGGCAGACCTGGGCTAGGTCAACACGGTGTGCGAGTGGCCCATGCAAATGTTTCTGGCTGGTTTGGTGCTATCTCATGGATCTCTTCACCACACCTCGTTGTCTGGAGCAAACAGGCTTATCTCTCAACTGAACTCTGTGAACATAAATCATTGCTGGCATTTCATTTCCCCTGCCCCTGCTCAAAAGAAAAGAAAAGAAAAGAAAAGAAAGAAAAATGAAGAAGAGTCATTTGCTTACATGGCTTTTCATATCGGAGGTATTAATTTAGCCCAGGGTAAGCGGTGGTGTTCCTGATATTTCCCACCCAACAATCTGAGAGCCCATAAAAGCAGCCACCAGGAAGATGTGGAGGAAAGGGAGTAGCACTGAGCGGAGAGAACAGAGCTGACAGGTTACAGAGATATCGCTGCCTGAGGTCGGGCCATGCATGAGCGAAAGGAAACAAACCTCACCAAGGAGAAGACCGCCTGCCACTTTACATGTTTTGTTATGGATATTTAAATGAAAACGTTAAAAACAGGTATAACGTTTTTCTCTTCTGAAACTCAGAAACTAATAAATTGTTCTGCAGATAAATTACATAAAAGATGCCAGTTTTAGTGAAGATGATGTCATGCTAATTTGAAATAGAAAGAACTAAATATAGTTAGTAGAGAGGTTTGGGGACAGCAGAAGAATACAGGAGCAATGAATAGAACAGCAGTCTCATAAACTTTTTATGTTTATTTTCCATAAAATTGGAGAAGAATTAGGAAGTGCTGTTGCTGGCTATTTTAGAGAAGTTCTTCTTGCCTCTTCTCCCTCCCCCCCCCCCCCCCCCCCCCCCCGCCTTGTGCTTTTGTGTCTGGCTAGAAATTAATTAACACAACTAACATTAGGTGACTGTCTCTGCCTCTCAGAAAAATAAAAAATGAAAACATAAAACAAAGACATCTCTATGACACTGCAGTGAACAATTCTGGCAGCTGAAACTGTGTTTAATCTATAAACAGGTTAGTAATATTTAATACTTCAATTTGTATGCTGAGAGATTTTCCTTTGTTCCTAACAATTCTATATTTAAGATTACCAGAGCTTCAGGCAGAACTGTTTGGGTAGTAAAGTGATAAACTGACACCAGAATACTGAGCAGAAAAAAAAAAAAAAAAAAAAACCTTACGCTAACAGCAGCCAACAGCAGTTAATGGTTTTCAGCTGTTGCAGATCTAATTGATCTTGTTGCTATAACAGAAAGCAGTTCTCTGTGATTCATATGCTTTCTTACTGGAACGTATTCTAGTTCCTTGCTGCTTTTAAGCCTCACTAACTCTGGTTTTTCCCTTTTCTTAAATGCCATTGCTAAGAATACATTCTATTTAAAGCTAATATTTGTCAAACAAAAATTCTGTTAGTTTGCTGAGTCTTAAATTTTCTCTCTCTTGCTCTCAATTAAAAAAAAGCCAAACTACTTAAATTCAGTTGTCCATTTCTTATCTTAATTAATTTGCTTCTTGAAAGTGTCAAACCCAACACTTAATATTCTTGATTTATACATGTTTTGAAGTGAACGCATAAGATTTAAACAATGCTTTAAACATTTGCAGTCCGTTGCACTCTGACACCAAAATCTTTTCTCAGTTCTGCATGTGGAGCTTCCACTGATGTCAAGAGAATCCAGTATGTTTTTTGCAGGACACAGCTTGACTAATAGAATTTAGATAGCTGCCGGTACCATTTGGGTTCTGCATGCAAGTGTTTTTTGCTCCTTTTTTTTTTAAGCATTCTTGAACTTCTGTTGTGTTATTTAAATTCTGGCAGAAGTATTAGTTTGAATTATTTCATCAGAATTTTAGCAGTAGTAATTATATTTGTGGGCGGTTGACAGTGTGATTTTATTTGTAGAGAAAAAGAAATTGGAAGTAATAGGATTAATGTGGAAGTCAATAGAAATTTGAGTTGGTATTTGTAATTCTAACTGATCAAAGAGAGTTTGTTTTCATGTTAAAAATATGAGTACATCTCAAAAGGGAATTTCTAGTAAAAGCTTCAGGAATCTCACTGGAAATGCACGCTCTATATTTTGATGCTGTTCAGATTTCACCCTCACTTTTAGAGCTGCCTCTATTCCCAATCAGATAGACTGCTCTACAAAATGATTTTGCTGCCTGTTTTCTATGAAAAGAATTTTGGCTTACAGCATGCGCTGTAGCAGCTTTGCTTGCTATTTAAATAAAATAGCATATATTAAGAAATTTGCATCATCTTTTCCTTGAAAAAAATAGGAGTTTAAGTGTGGGAATGTCTAATTATACCTCTTATTCATTTCCTTTTGTCCTTGTAAAGGAAAAGGCATCCATTACTGTAATGAGAGATAAAGTAACATTTGCAAGCAAAGAAGAAATAGGGAATTTTTCCGTTCTTTTTTGTTTTTGTTTTTGTTGTTGTTGTTATTCTGTTTTGTTTTGTTTTTTAAAGGTTGACATGGAGCCCCCTGAGAAATTTTACCATATGAGAGTAGATAACCTTGTTCTTTTGTTCACGCATCCCTGCACTATTCTGATTGCCGGGGGCTGTTTTCTAAGTATTCCATTTCATATCCGTTTAACACTTTCTCCGTTCTTCTCTCTGCCTCCGTTTATCAACTCAGAATAGTGTTATATCAAATATATCAGCAGAAGGCATAACAAAGACCTTCAGATAAAATCTCATAACTGTCTCTTTGGAGGAAGAGGCCTCAAAAAAAAAAAAAAAAAGAAAAGAAAAAGGCTATTTAAATACAAATGAGAAGCCTATTTCAGCAAAATGCACGAGTTCAAATTTAGTATTTCCCTAAGTGCTTTCGCTTAGGGGAAGCTTGACACTTTTTAAAGCTTTTGCTGCTTTCAAGAAGCTTGACTCCACATGCTGCCTTCACTGGCAGCAGCCAACATGGTTCTCACAGAGCCAGCCGTCGTCCCACCGGGAGAAGTATGGCAACGTAGAGCTCAGACTAAATCTTGGGCTATAAAAGACTAAGAAAGCTTAATATGTGTAGCTCAACATAGAAAACCTTCTCCGACAATTTAGACAGCCATGTCCATTTTTAACCAAAAGAACAACCACATCTTATCATTCTGGTTAAAGAAAATGACTTCTAATAAAAAGTTTGAAAAGGTACGTCTTTGCCCATGCAAAAAATGAGCAAAGCCTCAGGAAGTGCATTGTCATGAAACAAGTGACTTCTTAACTCACTTCTAACTGTGAAGCAAGTGCAGGCATTAGAAATACCTTTTTCTGAACAGAGTATTTCTGTTTTCAAATTCAAATACTTTGAATGGAACTACTCTCACAAATGGCTGTGAATTCAGCAATCACAGTGTGGGGCAAGGGGAAGAAGAATAAGTAGGGAGAAGTAACAAAAGCTATGTAAGTTATTAATAAAAATGCCCCATTTTCATAAATGTGGACAGCACACGTACCATTAGGAATGGCATATGCACTTCTAAAATCAGACTAGTTTTAGAGTCGCATTTTATGTGGCTGAGGATCATAATATCAGTCACAGCATATCATATGTTAACTTTCAACATTAAATCTTCACTAGTAATGCAGAAGTCTTCTGTTTCTGAGAAGGAAAACTAAAATACTTCATGAAAATTTAAGATAATCAAATACACAAATTTATCTTTAGCTTTTAGAAAGAGACAGCAAGACAGCAATAAAGAAAGGTTTCAGGAGAAATGAAACTTTCTCTAACAAAAAAAATAAAACTTTTCCTGAAAATAACACAACAGCAAATAAAGTTTACACTAGAAACCAAAGCCATCTGGCAAATTAAGTGAAAAATAATTATTAAAGAAAATCTCATGATGTTTGTAGTTTATTTTCATCCATCTGTGCCCAATTATAAAAGAGCTGTCAAAGAAAGCAAGTCAGTAGTGGTTAATTCCAAACTAATCCAGAAAGCCTGAAAACGTCCATCAAATGCATTTCTTACAGTTGCTAATCTCTGCAGGTTTCTGATAAGAGTAGCATTAAACTATGGTGTCATGAATCCTGGCTCTCATGTTAGAAACTAACAGAGATGTACTACCTGTGATCATTTTAGATTAAGGAAATAGCATCTTTCAAAAGCACACTAGTGACAGAATTTACAAAAGGAAAAAAAAGCTCCATTCAGATCCATTTCTGCCATACACTGCCAACATAGTAATTGCAGTTAACAATATCTGGACTTAAGACCATCAAGTGTGACCCGAGTAGATAGTGCTAAAGTGCAAGACTGTACTGCTGGAGAGGCAACGCGCCTCAGCAGCTCCCGTGCTGGGTTAGCGTCGCAGAGCGGTGCTGCCCTCGGGGCTTTGGAGCGCAGCAGTTTAGGTGAGGAGTTTGCGGAAATCAGACGCTTGGCGTTACTCCACACTGCCGTTTCACACCTAGCTTATTGCACAACCACACAACCACCCGTATCGACCTGCTGAGCATCCTGTGATTCACAGACCAGCTGCATGTTGGTCTCTCTGCAGAGAAGAGGCTGCGAACTCTGTTTCAGAGCTTGTGAGCCTCTGAGTGCTTTGTTCTTAGTTTGGGCTCTAAGTTTATTTTCAAGTAAGTTCTAATTGTGGCTGCTGAGCTATTGGGACTTCTCACTACGCTTGCTTTATAATGAACTACATAGTGATAGGGTGATAGACAATCCTAGTCCCATAGTGGATATCCTTCCTTGGGAAAGATTGTATTTTTAGTCTTTCTTTTGAACAAATGAAAAGAGAGCGAGAGAGAGAGATACTTCCAAAAAGCAATTTCGGAGGGCAGGTGCCTAACTTAATTGCCCTCTTAAAGTCCTTAACCTAAAGGAAAGAGAAACCTAGCCTTCGTACACTAAAGTTACCCTTTCCAAAACTCCTCCTGTATGCAATTTAGACCCAACAGTAGATGCACGCTAGAAAAATAAGTGAGCAACAAGCACAGGGGTGGAGGTAGTATTTCCACTAGTGTCCTTTATTTCCAGATGAGGTTTTGAGGTCAGAGAAGTGAGTGACAGTAGGAGTTTTTCCTTTGGTAGCAACATTGACCAAGTCTCCTATTTGTGTGGATTCTTTAGTATCTAGTAAGGCATGAGCTTGCTTTCAAGACATCATTGAATTAGTCTTGTAAAGAATCACTCTTTACCCTGGCTCCTCTCTCACAAAAGATTTAGGGGATTTTTTTTTTTGAGCTATGGTCAGGAAAAAAAGACTAAAAGTATTGGGGGTGGCAGTATTATTCTACACAAAGGCTGAGTTGTTTGCTGCCAGCCTCCTACTGTTGTCTCTGAAGGCCAGGCATTTTATTATTTTTTAAGGTCTTTGTGCAAGTCCTTGCTACTAGGATTCTTCTGAGGAAGACTAGGTTAGAGATTAGCCAGATTTGAGAAGTTTGTATTTGAATTATTTACAGTTGTAAAACTTCAAAACTCAGTGACATCTTGTTTTCTTGAACAGGCTCATCTGAAGCTGATGTGCCCATCCTTTTAAATAACCCTCTTGAATTAACCTCATATACACTTGTTATTGCAAATAACATAAATCAATACTATCAGCCAGCTATATAATCATAACATTTACAGACATCCCAACATCCTTCACATCTAGTACATTAAAATTGTCTGCTTAAACATAGACCATAGTTTGACATGTAATTGTTTTTGGCTGGAGTTCAGGCTTACACAGCTCTTGCAGCTCCTTGGTTGTCTTGGTAGAAGTATTTGTGCAGCCACGCAGTGAACTAGATCAGGGAGCTGAGCCAAGTTACAGAAAAAAAAATGTTTTCATAAGGTTATATTTAATCTAGATCAATTCCCTCTACTGGTGAACTGGAGGCAGCAACAAGAAAACCAGAGAAAAAGGAGAACTTATGCCAGCATAGTATTGAAATGGAGGCATGCCAAGCCGTGTTTTCAGTGTAAACTTCCAGTGTGATATAGAAGATTGCTACCTCTAAATAACAGCATTGAAATGATAATTTAGGAAAACTCTTCGTTATTGTCAGAATAGAGGTTGCCATGTTGACAAATTGATCTAGAATGCAAAATTCATTTTCTAAACATGGGAATTCCAGTTCCTTGGTAATTTGAGGGTGGGGGAGTAAATCTGTTATTATGTTTGGTAAATAACTGGTAACACTATTTTAATATTGTAAATTAGATTCTATTTCAAACAAAAAAACCAGACGTTACTACAAGGGCCTAGATTGTGCCTCAGTTATGTCTCTGTATTTCTGTTTGTTTCAGTGATGCTGATGAAAAAGTAACTTAGGGCACAATTTTGTCTGATATTTTCCAATTTAGTCTTTATATACAAAATATTCATTAATACATACCTTTTAACGTAATCTGCTCTATCACTTTGTATATATATTTTATTTTCAGAATGTATAGGAATTTGTATTGTACATCATATCCACTATTTCTATATATATATGCAAGAGGAAAAGAGAAAATGCTAGTATGGTGGTTTAGAAGTTCCGATATATGATTTCTTTTGCACTTTTTCTCATCTGTGGACAGGGCTTATTTTGAATATTGTGATTATTTGCACCACATATACACAAAATTTATCTTGCCCATGTTATGTATAGCATCTGTATGAAATGTTTCTTATTTTTTGCATAAATACACCTCCAAAAATTAGCAAATGCTAGTATTATATTTACCCACAGAGCCATAAAATTTTCCCTGTCTTGTCTGAAGGTTCATTTTGAAAATGAGGAAATATCTGCAAAATCTTTAAATTTTTCCTTAACATTTTTACACATATGAAAAAGCTAATCTTTGTCAAAAAAAACAACATCTGGAAATAGAAGCAATGCTTGGCATGGGTACTATGTGTCAGCCCATTAGTTTGTTTATATATATATATTTATGCATGTTTGCATATATATATATTATGTATATAATAAACAGTTTTAACTTGTATTTCTATGTCTTTTTAGAGGGAGGGAAAACTAAAACAGATTAGCACTTCCCAAAAAATAAATAGGAAATTGCCTGAGCTGTCACGGTAAAATCAAGCCACAGGCAAACTTGTATCTTGTACAATAACATGATATTCTGGTTGTATGCCTGTTTAATATCTTTTAAGCCACCCTTGGGCAGGACCCCACTGTAAACAAGCTGTCGAGTTTGACTTGGAACATCCTTTTAAAAATAACACTAATAAATAAACATTCTGTCTTCACACATTTTGCTGCCAGGGATTCTCCATTTCTAAACTTATGAGCGCAATGATTTGTAAAGATTTTTCATATCTACATTCTACAATTTCTGTTTTGCATAAATATGAATTCCTCATTTTCCATTTGTTTAATTTTTTACAATTGAAACTTTGATTTTATTTTATAATCATATACTGTCATTTTAATAAAACCTTTTATTGAAATCAATCCTGTCTGTTAAATTCTCTGTGTACCATTGTTATATAAATCAACGATACTAACATTAGGTAATATTAAAAGAGATGTGTGTGTCTCTGAGCTCTCTTGAGCATTTCAGCTCTTAAGAGCTGAAGTAAAAAGCTGCACAGAGGAAGTAACACTGGCTGCACAGAAGCCAGTGAGGTACGTATCACCAAAGTCCTCCTGTGGTAACTTTACCAGTGAATTGTTGATATAAATACATATTCTACCTCTTCTTCTCTCTCTTTGCTACTCTGATTTCCTTGTGGCTGCTCAGTCTTCTTCCTGCTGAGTTTAGTTTGCTCTAACATTTGCTGCCTCGGGACTGAATACGCTAGGTAGGAGCCCTGTGTGCCTGGGGACCTGGCTTGTGGTATCTCCACATTCCTTGCAGGATTGCATGTGAGATTATATGAAGGGGAATCTGCTATAAAGAGGTCAGAAGGAAAGGACTTTTGGAACTGATGTGCACATGGTGACGTAGTCACCCATGAGTTAACCTTACATACCTTGTTTCCCTGAAATGGCAAGTGAAATATCTCAGGTTTTGCTTTTGTGAATGGCCAAATCTCACTCCCACTCACCACAGGTATAAAGCTTATACTGTCATCTGTGTAAACAGAAAGGGGTTTGCTTGGGTGCTTTTAGTCTTGGAAAATTGCATGCATAGCTGAATTCTTAATGCAGTGTTCCACCAGAGCTGACTCTGACTTAAAAATAAACTTTCTGAACAGAATGTCCAAAAAAATCTCTCAGATGAATTTGTGAAAAACTTGAAATTCTGTTGTTGTAGTGTTTGGTAGAAAACATAGTTTGTTAGACTTTGGAAGTGACAGAATTTCAGTCAACATTGTTTGTCACTTAATTTGTTATTGGTTTGGTCATGTTTGCTATAACTTTTGACCTTTGCTTTTCTTTTCTTTTTTTAAATCTTATCTATATTTAGCTTCAGTATACACTTTCATGTTCAGAGCAGATGTATGCTTACATGCCATAAGTTTAACAAGTCTTTCAGTTTTATCGGAAGTTCAGTTTTCAATTTTTTTTTTAGTGCTTTAAGAAATGTATATGCATGACAAACTCGGTCTTTGTTTAAAAAATATAATTCCTAATTCTTATGGTTGTGGGTAAAAACTCAAGGATGTAACCCTAAAGGTGGGTAAAGGTGTTAAATAAATGGAATACTAAACAAATATTACTATTTTGTCATTTTATTTGAGTACTTGGAGATGGCCATGCTGGGTTGTACATTGTTGATGAATTTAAGACTTCTACAAAGTGCATTTTAAAGACCATGAAACAACTAGGTATGCCTCTCTTACAGTAGTATAAATGACACTGCTGTCAAAATCAATGAAAACTGCAGAAGGATTTGGTGAATTCACTATTGCTGTCACTTCGTATAAGTATTACTGGGCCCATAATGCTGTTACTTCATATTGGGTCACAGGAGACTGTGGTAACATGTAAGATGCTCTGCATATGAATGGTACAATGATTACGGAGTACTTTCACTGAAAGACCTTTTAATCCTGTTGCTGAAAGTTCAAAAGAATTTCTTTAACAGTAGCTGGAGATTCTTTAAGGACCACTGTTTCCAAGCTTTTACTGATTCTTATTGAAAGGTATATAAAATCTTTTTTAGAATAGATTATTACTACTGAATACCATGTTGGATGCAAATACTGTCTCAGTGTTGAGTATTACAGTGTTTTTAAAGAACAGTCAGTGTTTTAAAGAACAATTGCATGAAATATGCAACTTTGTGCATTCATCATATATTTGACAGTGGCATTTATGTGACAAACTGTGGAACTATGAGATAAATTTCATTTACAATGCACCTTTGCCTCACTTTCACTCTCCTCACTTTCTCACTCTCCTCACTTTCTCACTCTCCTCACTCTCATCTTGTTTTGGACCCAACAGTATGTGGAAATATAAGCCTATAAAATGAAGAAAAATTGCTGCCCAAGGAATGTACCACATGCCTTTTCCAAAAGATCTAAATGGTTTTGTCAGGTTTTGTCTCGCTGACCGTGCTAAGACCCAATATTTTGTGAGCCATTGAATGCTTTATTCTATAGAGCTGAAAATTCTGTTTCAATCACTAGTGTGTTCTGAGTTATTGATTGTTAAAATTGTAGTACCATGACTTACAGGGAATATATTTTAATAATTTTCACAGGTTATTGAAATATATTCATTATCATTTTATTCTCTTTTTAAGGCTTGTAAAGTTGAACTCATGGTAATAAAATCAACTGACTTTACAGGTAGATATATAAAAAATACTATCAATAAAAAAGTGTGAAAGTCTCTAAAACAGAACTAAAATAGCTTGTCTGCAAATTATGTGGCATAAATACGATAAATGGTGGTGCGTAACAGAAGTCAGTCCCATGGGGTGACCTGCATTAAAGTAAAGCAATATCACTAGACTCATGTTTGGTAAAACCTTAGCCGTACGATCCATGAAGGTGGAGGTAATAATCTGTAGCCACGAGGGTGTATTGTAGCATTTGTGCTAATGTGTATGAATTGTGTACAAATATCTGACAAACCTTATTTTTATTCGAAGCTATGCTATCTTTAGCCTTCTTCACAGCAGCATCAAGCTTAAGTGTTTGTTTTTCTGTTTTCATTGCAAATCACAGGTGTTGGACAATTTTAATGTTTGGATATAAAATTTGACTTCTGTTTGGAAATGTGTTACTTTTTGATGAATCACTGTTTCTTTATTTTGATTGTTTAAACTTTGTTCAGTTTTTGCTCAATTGCTTTATCTCACTTGGTGGAATTTCACACTAATGACAGACTTGTGATGTTGTAAGATGCGTCGATCACGTTTGGCTTGTGGATAATTGGATCAATAGTTTGATTTTCATAATCTGAATTGCTATGTCCACCTCCTTACTTCGAGCTTCTTCATTTTGCAGAGTCCTTAGTTCAGTACTTAGGATATTAACAATCTGTATTAATAAACCATGCAACTTTGAGAGGAGTTGTTAACAGTATAGGAGACTGTATTCCTCAACGGCTACTGATAACTTTGTGATCCATGCTCCACAGATAATTTTGATCCTTCAAGGTTAATAGATGCTTTCATTCGAAGATTTAGGTACATAGGCCTCTGAATTCATACATACCTGTGTAAACAACTGGTTACTTCTGCGTATTTCTCCTTCATTGATTTATTTATTTATATTCCTGGATCCACTAATAGGAATGGGTAGCTTTGTAGTAACTATGTGGCTGCTCCACTCTATAGATTCATAATACAATTATTTTCATTTTTTTTAGGCAGGAATGAAATTCATGTATGTCAAGACAAATGAAAGATACTAGAAAAATTTAAAAAGAAAGAAGCAGAGAATGAATGGCTAGGTTTTGAAGAAGATTATGTCAGATGGAGGCTGAAAGTGGAAAAACTAGCATGGAATATACAAGTGCTGATCAAAACTAAAGCTTGAGGAGGAAGAGAGAAGTAAAAATGAGAGATTTCTCAAATGTGAAGAAGTCTCACAGAATAGCAAAGTTTCCCAAAGCACTTGATAACTCACACTCTGGAAGCAGGAGTGGAAAGAGGGGAATCTGATTACTGAGCTCAAGTTCGAGAGGCAGACACAGGAGTATGAAAAGGACGCATCGCACTCAGGAATACAGGGAAAGAAAGTTGACAGTATAGACTGTAGAGGTGACAAAAGAGTGTAGTAGCTGCAGAGAGGCAAGCAGAATGAAAGCTTTAATTTGGAGACAGCAATCATGAGCCACTCAGAATGGGTGATGATAGAGTTTTACGGACTGAGGAGACAATAGTGCTGCATTAGGTAAGGTGAATTGAATGTAGATGGTGGTGGATGTGGAGAAAAGACGTATAGTGGAGTAGCCATGTAAAGAAGGGAGGAAAATTCAAACCCTTCTTTTTCCCTAGGTTTAAAGGCACAGAAAAGAAAGTATGAAAAGAGAGAAAATAGTGCTTCCTTTTGTGTAGTTCTAGTGATGCTGAGACATCAAAGAAGTTTGTTCCTGTTGCTGTGAAAAAGTGCAGGGTTAATCTTTAACATGGCATCATTTCTTAGTGTAGGAAGAATGGTGTGTCCAGATAGTTCTGCTTCATCAGGTGAGAATGTGAAATCTAGGTTACAGACCTTGTTGTCTTAGTGATTAATATTTTTATTAAAATTATTTGATCTGAAACAGTTTCTCACTGTATTCATTGTTCTGTTCACTTATGCTTTAATGTTAAGGAGAGAACAAATAAATTACTCAGGTCATCATAATGAATTAATTAACTTTTTAATATGTGGTTTTAGATCATTTGGCAAATGGTTTAAATGAGCATCCTTAATTTAATATGCACACTGAATACACAGGTACTGAATAGAATAAATGAAAAATGCTTTAGTAAGAAAACAAAATTTACTTTATGATTTAACACTAATCAACCATTGCTAATGTGGTATAAAATACTACTTAAGGTAGATACTGATTTCCATTATTAAAGTTAATGGTCTTAGTTGCCTCATCTGCCTTATTCCAATATATTAAGCATGCAGAACCCATAATTTAATTATCACCTGTTAATATTGGTTCTAAATTCATTTCTGTGCTTTTGGGCTGAAGCTGCAATGATGAGCCAATTAAAAGCCATTATCTAGCTGCTCAAAGCATCACACTTGTAGTTACGCTCAATAGTACATGATCCTACAGGGACTTTCAAGATGGAATATGCTGCCCTAATGCCTTTAGGGATTAGCTAAACAAAAGGAAAAAATGTAAAGGAAATTTTAAATATTTTCTCTTCTGTGGAATTTTAATTTTCAGACTGTTTCCTTTGCTGTACATCACAGTTTTCCTTGAAGCTAATTTGCATAGCTGTAAAAGTGTAGTGTGTAACTGAATTACAGGACAGACTCAAATGAGACCCTGCATTTTCTTTAAACCCCAGAGGAAGAATTTGATTCAAGAATATACATAAGGTACTAATTGCAAGGATCATGTTAGATAGCTATTATTTGACTGAATGGTGAACTAGGAGAATACTTAACCTCATATTATAACCTCGGAGATTTGGTAATGAAAAAAGCATTTAATTTATGTAGGTGTTCTCAAATCAGCTTGAAACGACAATGGTCACACATTGCATCCGTTCCATTAAATTGTTTATCAACACGGAAGTCTCCTTTCCTCTTATGCTAACAGCTTGTTGCTGACGTGAAATTTCCAGAGCAGGTGCTTCAAGTTAATCTAAATCTGTGCTTTTATAATGGGTGACTGAGAAATGGCTGATATGGACAATACACCATAATATATGTTATATGCATTTCACACAGAAACACATACTTGAATTTTATTTGTCAGTCAATAATACTGCAATATAAACTTTGCAGCTCTTTGTGTGGTATAGGTATATAGAGTGGCAGAATATAGAAACTAGACTGTTCAAACTACTGTGGATACACTGCCTTGAAGAAATACAGCAGATGGACTTAAAGTCAGCGGAGAATTTTTCGCCATCAGAAAACACTCTCTTCTGACCTGAGGCTGACCTAGAACCTCTCTTAGGGGCCTTTTGCCCGTGATATAACGGGGTATACATTTGCATCTCTAATTTGTATTCTTCTGTATTAGGGACTTAAAATTGACTCTCTGAGGACCAATTCCTCAAGTGAATCAAAAGCCATGCCTCAGGGCATTGCAGAGGTGCCCAGGCGTCTTTACTGAAACATTCTATTATTAGCCACTTAAAACTAACAGAAAGAGGGATTACTGCTGAACATACACTAATCATTAAGATTCAGCCAGGTTTTAAATTAGGTTGGAGCCCTTCTTGTGAACAGAAAGCTGCCAAGGAAAAAACTAGTAGCAGCTCAAGTCAGCGAGAATTCCCCGGCTGATATGTGTGTGTGTGTTTGGGTGCTGCTTTGCGTTGCTTTGCTTTGGTTGCTTTCTGTCTGTATTTTTTTCACTATTGTATTATGAGCATGTGGTCTTTTGTCAGTAAAAGCTATTAAGAGCAGAACAGGAACCCTGCTGTGTCTTAAAATTAAAACAGGAAAAAAAAACTTAGGCATGAGGAGGGAGAAAAAAAGAGCATTGATAAGCTATAAATGTAAATTAAGGTTATCAGGATTAAATAATTTTGATCACAAATGGCAAAATAAATACAGCATAGCATTCTTAAAACGTCTTTGAGTTGGTCTGGACAAGTGTAACCTTCTAGTCTGTTTTTCTTAAACAATGAGATGTAAACAAATTCTGTTGTCTGCATGTTCATTAGTCTGTTTTATGAGTTTATTAAAATCAGCAGTTGAGCAGACGTGCTGCTTAGCATTTCTCACCACTTTTTACCCACTCTCCTGCTTGGGGAAAGTCCAGCATATGCTTGAGAAGTTCACATTAATTTGGCCCACATTTAATATCTATCCATTTTGTGCATGTGCAGATGCCCTTGCGCAAAAGTATTTGGAAGAAAATGGGAAGAAGCTGAAGAGCAGAATGAGGATGTACTGAGAGTATTGCATTGAGGCAGAGAGTAATTGTGGAGGATATCTGGCAAAACAGATTGTTGTGAGAACAGGTTTTGGAAGATATAAGATCTCAGGAAGGGACAAGTTTTCATTAGATCCAGTGTTCACTGAATCCCTTGTTTTTCTTGGCATTTTTCAAGTCCAAAGAGGTCTTCTAACTGTAAACTGTAAAATTACCTTGTGATAACTCAGTTTCATCACATTCAAGTTGCCTGAAGAGCCAGAGTAATTTTTTTGATAGGCAAGCAGAATATCATTAGTGTTTTCATCAATCACTATGACAAGTGAATGTATTTTATGTCTGTATTAGTAAGTTGCCAAGACAGTTTGCAGTGGCAAAACTGTAATAATTATGAGGGTGGCACTTGACCCTTGCAATAGCAAGGTAACTCAGAGCAGAGGGTGAACTTCCGCTATTGTCAATTTGCTGTTTAATGCTGTATTGGCAGGCATGTATTCGACATGATCCTATAGTTTCCTTAGTTGAGCTAATCTTATGAAGTTAATTGAATTTTTGTATAATGTATCAGTTATGTCCTCATAATGTAAAAGGAAACCCAGTTATTCAAGATCACCATCACCTACACATCCCTGTATGTCCTATGAAGTTTCACCATATATACAGATTTACATATATAAATATTTGTATTGGACTCTTGATTGTGTATAAAAACTGATTAATCTGATTTTTTTTTTCTTTTTGAGAAACAAACCATAGGTTCAGGAAGTCTTTGAAGACTTGGTCTATCAATAAATAATATGCTATTTAGCTATATTTTCAGTATTTATTTAACACTTGTTTATATATTTAGCACTTTAACGTGTTCACACTATGTTCTGATGAATGAAAACATGTTAGCCTTCCTAAATACGGAGTCAGAGGCTCTGTATATGCAGTTTTATTTTAGGTAAAGTTCCAAATATATCTTCAAAGCATATACTGAAGCTGTCTGAAGCAAATTTGCATTCTGGAAGTACTGACTAGCTTTGACCAAGCAGCTAAAAGGGAGCTTTAGTTTACGGTTAGAATAGGAATCCAAGTGTTGCGTGCTGTATGAAGAATGCAGTTCTCTTCTAACAAAGAAGAATTACTCTTTGAGTAGCGAATAATTTTGTTGAAAATTTGTATCAGTGTAGATACATATTAAGAAATCTAGCTTCTGTGTCATTTATGCATTTTATTCTGTGTGGCCTCAATAATGGAATGATAAGCACTTGCCATATAGTTAAAGAGTTTCCAACAGGCTATTTTGGAAGGAAGTATGTTGTTGTTCAACTAAATTATTTAGTGCTTATCTTTTCCTGTTGTTTTTATGTAAGTGTTGTACAGACAGCACAACAGTTTGAACAACTTACTAGAACTGTGTGTCTTAATGAATTACTTGGGCTGCCATGAATCTTCTTCTTCATGAGGTAGCAGTTCAGTAATGGTCTCTCAATTTGAACAATAACTACATGATGCCTTTTAAACATTGCTATATTAGCTATTTGCATGTTTTAATACTGAAAAGATTCAGTCAACATTATGGAAATGCTTATGTAGAAATATTAATATTACGAGAGTCTGAAGTTTATTTCTCCCTCCAATGTTACAACTTGTTAAATGAGTAAATGACTCTATTTAACATTCGTGTGAAATTATTTCCATTTTGAGATACTGTATTTTATTATGAAGAACATTCATATAGCGGAAATAACAGGAATTCACTAATAACTGTGCTAGTAAGACAAGTAGTATTAATATTAGAAATCAGCATTCCTCAAATTTTAGTTGTATGTAGATTACTTAGCTTAGATTTGTAGAAATATTTTGGATTATGTGAGTGCACCTACTGTAGTCGGTTAAACAAAAGGAGTTTGTTGGCAATTATAACAATGTGGAATTATTGGTTATCATATGTCTTACAAGGAAAGTTTCTTTTTTCTCATGCTTTTGGTTATTTAGAGACTTTATTTAGTAAGAAATAATTAATTAAATACAGAATAAAATACCTACAGGCCTTTTTCTAGCAACTAGCATCCTCCCCTTTACATGGTAAGAAGACTTCTCTTTTACGGTCAAATTTTTTCATGCAATTTTGAACAAGAGTCAAATTAAAAAAGATAAAAAAGCATGTCCACTGGAAGCAGAACACTTCTTACTTCTACTGTTTAAACAGACATTGCTAGTGACACCAAACCTTTAACTGCATGAGCATAATGCTGCAACGGGTACTAGAAGTATGACTAATCAATTGTGCCTAATTAAGATTTGACAAATGGCTATTTTAAAGCATAAATATCATTCAGAATGAATAAAGATTGTTTAAAATAAATTTAATCTTTGTATGAGCTTGTGTCTGCAAATAACTATTTAAAGACATGAGCACTTTCACCTAAGGCAGTAGAAACATTGTACTGTAAGGGACTCCAGATGCCACCAAATCCATCCCTCTGCCGTGACATGCAATATTACGCAGTATTTTTCAAATACTGATTAAGTTCCACCTATAAGATTTTTCCTTCCTCGGTCTCTCCTTTTGGAAGATTGCTGTAGAACTTCACTCCTGTAATGATAATTATAAACCTCCCATTTTTCATTCTTAATTTATTCATGACCAGCTTCTACTCATTTGTTCTACTGCCAGTATTCTCTTTTAGATTTAACAAATCTTTTGCCCCTAGTGCATTTGCTGTGAGCAGTCGTATTTCCTCCTGGCCTTCATTTTTCAGACTAAAAAACCTGAGTTCTTTTAGTCTCCTCCCATAAGACAGGCTTTTATTTGATCTCTGTAATAGTTCTATTCAGCACCTGTTCAAATTTGAATACATCTTTTTTTGAACATGTATAACTGGAATTATACAAAATACTTCAGATGAGGTCTCACTACAGCCTATACAATAGCATGAATACTCCCCCTTCTTTATTAAAATACCATGCCTTGCCCTTTTCATGGTCGGATTCAATTAAGTGGCTCATAGTCATCCTCTGGCTGACTAAAATAGCCTGCTATTTCCAACTAATGAGCTCCCAGTATATATCAGAAATTCTTATTATTAGTCCCATTTGTCCTTTGCACTATTATATTCTACCTAGTCCGGTTACTCCAGTCTTCAGGATCATGCAGTTCCTCCTGCAAGATGTTCAGATCCTCCTCTAGGAAGACTGTGCCTCTTGACTTTCTGTCCTCAACAAACTGCATTAGCGCATTTTTATTTTCATCACAAGGTCATTAACTAAAATATGAAGCGAAATGAGTCCCAAACTATAACCCAGTGTTTTTTGGAAAAGATGGATCACCTCCTTGTGGTAATGACAATAATGCCTCTTAAAAGGCCAAGGAGATCTTTTTTTTTTTTTAATTTAATATATGTCTTCATGAGTCCATTCTTCATGTTACCTCCAAACACAATATTTTATACCTAAATATTTAATACTTCAAACTTAAACCTAGTTTTTCATAAGTTGCAAGGTCACATCTGATACAAAGATGTTCTTCTCAAAGGGCGTAACAATCTGTCCAGACTTTCACCAAACACCACACAGGTTAGATAAATGGGCCTCTGTGGATGCAACATTTGGCAGATTAGATGCCTGTTATCTGTTCTTTCCACCCGCTGACATATTGCTAATTAGGTTTGAGAGTGAGGTGCAATGATTCATCCTAGCCAAACAGTGAATGTCTTTAGTAAATCCTTACTCTACTTCAGTTCTAGTCCACTTGAGAGAGAAAAGAAAAAGGGAGAAAGGGAGAAATGTTTCTGAGCTTGTGCCTGTGGTTCTAAGTTTTTTTCTCTCCTACCCCTTATATCTAAAAGTCCTGAGATTATCATTAAGTTAGTGAGTATAGGGCATTCATGTCAATTAGTAGTAAATGCAGAATAAATTCTGTGGAAATGATAACTATACACTGAAAATGTGAACAAAAAGTACTTGAGATCTTTTTCTGTGTATTTGTGTAAATAAGATGGTGAGATGTCTAGGTTAACTTTATGTAGTACAGATGATGACTGCACAATGAGTTGGAAATATATGTGCACAGAGAACCATAAACCATTTAAAAAGGCTCTGTAATTGCTTGAGTCTTTTGTTGATGTGTTAAATGCATGTTTGTATGGATCTATGTAAGTGCCTCATAGAATTTAACAAGTTGAAGAAATGTGTGACTAAATGAATAACATGCATTCTTCTATAGGAAAAAAAAACGGGGTCTGTTGTGGTGTCTGTAAACTCTGGTATTTATTGATGCAAAGGATAATAATTAGGTAAGTGCCTCTTGGTATGTAAACTCATTGGTTAAGTATTGTCCAAGTATTAGTCTGCCAGACTGTGGTTTTCTGGTGTGGAGAAAAACAGCAATGTTGTTGCTGTCAACAGTGGGTTTGAGCTGCTTGGATCCAGCTGATGCATTTTCTCCATTCAGCCGTGTGCAAGGAGCAGAAAAATGTATCTGGCTTTCTGTGCTTTGATGAAGAGATGGAGAAGAGGACTCCTGAGTTTTTTCCTAGCTGAGCAGCAGTTGCAGAAATCGCAGAGTGCAGAGAGAGAAGGCTCTCCATAGCATGTAACTTTGTATGTTTGGATAGAGAGAGATGCTTCAGAGGGTGAAAGTGGTTCCTCCTAAAATTGTGTTTTCTGTGAGAATTTCAGTCCTGCAATAAAGAGAACCACTGACATCAAAAGATAGAATGACAGATACCCCACGAGGCTATTTAGATTAATTTAAAGAAAGACCTACTACCAGCAGCCACCTTTTAAAGAGACTACTGGAAGTAGGGAACAGGATTGAAAGTCATTGATCAGCTTCTTAGAGCACAAAGGTAAAAGAAGCGGTGCGGGATATTGGGGTTAATTAAAGCAGTCTTAAGACTAGCCATTGCTTCATGGCTCTGCTAGTCATGCAAGAGCTGCTGAGAGACTCCCGAAGTGGAAAGCAGTGGCAGCGGCAAGTGGAGTCTTTGTATCAGGCAGAGAAATAGTCTTTTACTCTTGGAAGAAGCAGATTTCATTAAGCAGATGCATCTACAAAGGAAACCCTCTGAACGCTCATTTAGTAGTTGAAACGTATCTCCAGTGCTAGGTGGTAAATTTTTTGTACTTAATCTCCTGGCACATGTAACATTGAGAAAGCTGTTATCTTGGACTTTGTAGATTTGTGTCAGTGTAACTGCATTAAATGCAATTTATTTGTAAATGAGGATCAAAAATATATCTGGTCATTTAAATTAAAGTTCTAATCTTGAAATCTAGGGCCAGGGGCCTTTGGATGAGGCTTCCAGTGTTGGTGCTGTGCTCTGACATGCTAGGGAGTGCGACCTGTCAAAAATGCTTGATGCAAAAGTTGTTAGAACGGGAAATCTTGTTGGGATTCTGTAATGTCACACCTGACCCAAAGCCTCGGTGGGAGAAGAGAGTTTGGGAAGAGAGGAATGGGGATCTTTGAAAGGCATGTTTTCAGTTTCTCTTAGTTTTCTTTTAAAAAAAATCAAATATTTTCTAAGATATTGTAAAGAAATTGTAAGGAAAAGAAAAAAATGACCGAATATATTCATCAAAGAAGAAGGAGAACGGGTATTATTTCCATTTTTGAAGAGGGAGAAATGCGTCCAGCTGCAGGATAATCCCACGTAGTTTCCGTTTCGCCGGAGTCGGTTCGATTGCTCGCTTTGTGCATCCCGTGGCGCGGTCTGGGGAGACGCTGTGCAGTGACATGTTGCAGGGTGCTGACTCTTGCTTCTTCCCCAGGGCGCAGTCTGGCTTTGTGTAAAGCACCAGTCTCTGACTGGAGCAGGAAGTGGAACCTGGGCCTTGCAGGGCTGCCTACTCCTTGCGGGGGGTCGGAATTTCCTTTCCAGAGGAAGGGGGAAAAAAGAATTCTAGTTCCTGTTCCCTCTCCCCTATTTCTTCCACTAGAAGCTTTATAATTTAAAAGGAATTTCTATTTATTCAGTCTCATTTTCATACAAGGACCTCAGGAGTAAGATACTGTGTAGTTTACAACTGCAGATCCCAGTGAATTTCTCACCACAAATGTATGACAATTTATAGACTCCGTGTCAGAATCTTTATCGCAGTACCATGTTGGTAAGGAGATGAAAAAGATAGTCTTAAATTACAAATACAAAACATAGAAAACATTTAATTAGGCGTTTAACAGAGTAGGTTAATTTTTTGATGGTTAATATTTTGAGCAAGGCTGTGTCTGGAGAGATCAATAGCAAACATCTTAGCAATAATGTATTTTTACACTTAAGGATTCAAAAAACTAGTTGATTGTTACGAGAACTAGTATTCCTAGCGAACACATTAAATTGGCAGAGGATTGAATCTGATGAAATGTAAGAAGCTGCCCCTTAAGAATGTCATTTACAATTATTTGGAAGGAAGCTAAACTAAATAAATAAAATAAAGCCAGGGAAATGGACAGTGTTTTTACAAGTGAAGTCTTCTAGTTCATTTGACAATAGAATTTAAGTAGAATATAATTATCTCTAGATACATAGATACATTACATATTTCACATTGTAATATGAGAGTAACATTAAATTATAAAATTCAGTATTTATTAAAGTTATCAAATATTAAGAATGATTCATTTTTTTCCAAGTATTTTAAGTAGTGTGTTTAATCTGTTCATGCTAAAAAAATGAAACACTGCAGAAATTAGTCCTGGTTAGCAACAGGACTTTAAAGCTGTGTTAGAGCCTGAATTCTGTAAAGTCATCGAAGCATACTTAAATACTTTTAAAAGCTTCAGATTATGCCTCAGTCTGACATGGTCTTCCTTTGTGTGCAGTTATGTGCAACATCTTCTATTTTTTCCTTCCTAAACAAAACCTTATTTTAATGTGCCTGTTCCCGTCTGCCTGTTGGTGTCCACAAACTGTTGGTTAATGAACTAGAAATTTTTAAAATCTTTCTGTTATTAAAAGAACGACAAAGTCAGCAGTGGGAGGGTAGGAAATGGAATGAGAAGTGCAGTTCTTAGGGGTTAATTGCCACTTTGTTCCACTTCTACCAGTTTTCTCCAAGGTCAGACATAGTTTTGTCTCATATTTTCATTGAAAGGCTAAGAAATTTTTCAGGATGTTTGTGTTTAAATGGATAGAGCCTAAAACTCAGAAAGTTAGAAATAAATGCAACCCTGGTGTAACAATACTAATTTCACCTGACTTATTTGGCCTTCGTTGTTTTACAGAGCTCTGTTTGTTACCCACATTATATATGTTACATATGGTCCATCCCATACATGGTTTGCCTCATTGGTTAGTGCAGTAGAGGGTGCTTAAAACAGTGTTTGAAGGACAGTTTGTTTTAGAAAGAGACACCTCAAGTACACCAAGCTCAAGTGTTTAAGCGAAACAGGATTTCCAGTTGCTATTTCATATACCAAAACATCAAATTCACCATTGGTTGGGGTTTATATAATGTTGTATGATTGAAACGTCAACATGTTCAGATAGAAATTAATTTTAAATATTGTTATTGACCTGCCTTACACTAATAGGTGCCCCCAAATTCAGAGCATACCCTGAAACCACCTTTAATTCCCTGAAAGTCACATGTGTTTAGGGGGTTTTCTGATATTACAATCTCAACTCAAATGTCTTGTTTTCTGTTGCTTGGACCAAGCCAAAGTTATTATACAGAATTTTTCTGGTGCTTTGTGGCTGTTATTTCAGTTTCCCTGAAATACCTAACAGTATCTTATACTGTAGGTATTTTAAGTAACACCTCAGTTGTAAAATGTGTTTGATACATAATGAATGTGTATCAGCTCATGGAGATTCAAGTCCGAATTCAGCAAAAATTGTCTTTGTAATTTATCAGAGATCAGAGGTGCTTCTGATTTTGGCTTTAACACAAAGTCAGTCAAGCTACAGTTCTTCAGCTTAAAATGAAATAGTCATATTTGGTCGTCCGCTTCATGGGCCCTCTCTTCCGTCTCCAACCGTGCCCCCTGAAAGACAGGGCCAGGACCCCAGTATGGGCAAATGTGGATGATATATCAGGGTAATGGGAACTAGTAACGGGCTTATACTTGAAAGGATTGTGTTTACAAGCCAGTATTTTAGGTATCTTCATATGCTGCTGTCTCTCAAGTCCTTGTGCATGCTTGGAGCGTGTACTTTATGTGATGGCTGGTGCACAAGTCACAGCTGCAAGCTTTCTCCCAGCGAGACCATAGTTACTCAGGCTTCTTTTACAACAGCAATTCAAGCCCTTGCCTATGAAATTAACTTTTAAAATTACTGCTACTATTGTTATTGCTTATTATTTTGGAGCTGGATCAGTTTGCCATATAGCTGTATCAGCAGTCACCATGCTGCAGTCCCTCTACCTATGCTGGTAGAGGGACTGCAGAAACAGGGGCTGTAGTGGAGAAGGAATATTGCCACTTAAGGTGTAATCAAAGTCTTGTTTTTCCCTAAATACAGAGAGGAGAAGGTATGTGTTTTGAATAGGAGCTTTGTGATTCAAGTATCTGCACGAGAGGGAAAAAATAGTGCACAGTACATGTAGTTATTCTAGGGAATTTGGAACAATCATTGGAGTGGCTTTAGATTTGGCATATTTTTCAATATTTGGAATATTAAAGTGATTTTGTATTTAGTATTTAATATGTGCTTTACTTCTGCGTTTTTGTTGTCTGTATTTGACTAGTGGCAGCGGTTTCTTTAAGAGGGTATGCCACGATGAAAGATGTGGGAGATTTTTTCCAAATATGGAAAAAGCAACAGATCTTGCCTGAGTTTCAAAAGGTTTGGCTGTATTAGATCAAAACACCTTTCCAGAAAGCACTAACTCTCCTCAGAGTTAGTGTTTGTAATAGGCTGGATACCATAAAACATTGCTAATGACCTGTCAAGCCTCTGATCTGTGAATTGTCAATCTGACTCTTGCCCATTCCAGCTTTTCGTAGGCTCTGTGCAAGATGAGTTCAATCTCTGTTTATTTCTGACTTTGCAAAATCCATCTCATATTTCCACTAACCTGAATATTACTCATGGAAAACACAATCCCTTTATATGTGTTTATAGTGTCTAATTCACTGGGGGTTTTATCTTCTGTGGGTCTAGTTGACACCTGTATCAAATACACATGTTTTGAGAAAAGTCCTGGAAAATTACAATCCGAAGATTAGAAACATAAATATTTAATTTTTGAAATAATCTTGGCAACTCATTTGTGACTTTAGAACTTTTATTGTTGGCAACAAATTGCTTCTTCTTATAGAGGTCTTGGGCATAAATGCAATGCACATAAAAAGGTGGTCAGAATCCTTGAGAGTAATTAATCTTACTTCAAATAACATTTATTTTCTATGCTATTAGAGCTTAAATTTCTGTCTTTATGTCACACTTCTTTTTTAAGGATAAAAATGTTACTTAAAAAGAACTTTTAAATTTCAGAAGATTTTGGAAGTTGTTTTCACTCATGCTTCAAACTAATTTTTGAATCTTTGATTTTTTTTATTTCTTTGTTCGTTGTTTTTTTCCCAAATCCCACAAAACAGGGGTTAGTAGTCACATTTCCACTCTTTGTACTTCAGGAAAACAGCTCTAGGAGCAGATAGTGTTGTGATTCTAATCTTGTTGAAAATCATTTGCATAATAAAAGCAAAAATGGTAGTCTATCCACCTCATTCATTTGCTTACAGATTTGGGGTTTTTTTCCTTCAAGTTGGATTTAAAAAAAGAGGTTGAATGAGTTTAATATTCTACTTACTTTCAGTATTTCAGAGATTTTTATATATTAGTAAAAAAGAACTATGTGTTTTGGTGCTGAGGATTTGCGATCATTTTAAAAACTGAGAAAATATTTATGGTTATAAATTCATGAAAAAGTTACATAATTGAAGAGGAGACTGAACATTCCCTAAGTACCTAAACATTTCAAGAAGAGTAAGTTTTCTCTGCATTTCTCAGGCATTAATGCTCTTTTTTTCCAGACTGTCCACAGCATATCCCACACAATTCATTTTTTCAGACATCTGCTGACTTGAAACAGCTAGTAAGATACATTTTTATATCGTTATGTAATACAGAAGCAAATTCTTGCCACATTTGCCAAATATTTGACTACCATGCAATCTAAAATTTAGACTGAAGGAATACATAGGCACTGAGTGTGAAAACTTAGAGATGGCAAAGCCCCCGTGCTTCCAAAAACTGAAAGAGGACTACATGAGTGCAGACAGAGCCTACAATAAAGACTGAATGATATTAATTAGCAAATTGAAGTAACCCTTCTCCACTGAAATATATGAGAAATCTTCTGCATATAACTTTTGTTTGATGATCAGCGTAAGACATCGTACAGAAAAGAAATTCAAATCTGTAGCTTCAATTTTAACTGGAATTCATCACATCCCAGAGAATCCTGTTTAGTGTTAACTAAAAATAAAGCAAGGACCACAGTTTATAGCAAAAGATTACTGTAATCTTTTTATCTGTGTATTTACATACTTAGTGTATAGTGATACAGGTTTTTTCACAGAGCTATAATCATTTATTGCACAAATTTTTTTGAAGTTATATAATATCCGCATACCCCAAAGGTATGCAACTACTTGACCGTCTACCTGCTAATATTTATACACTTAAAAAGAGCAAAATCAAGAGACGGTCATCCTTAGAGAGAATTTTAAAGAATAGAATAGAATTTTGAAAGGAATTAATGAAGACACAAACTTGATGTTTTGATGCAGCACAAACCAGTGCACTTTGAGACCCTTTTGTTGTTGCTGTTAAATGTACATTAACTACAGAAATTATTGGTTGGATGTAGTGTTTTCTAAGGACTTGCACAAGATTCATTTCTAAGAGAGTCCTTTTTCCACAAGACCAAGCATATTTGCTTTCTCTGTTAGTAAATGTAATCACAACATTACTGCTTAGGTGATAATTTGCCGTATGTGTTAAGCAATTATTTTCTATTATTATTTTTCTTACTTCATTTTTAGATTTTTTTCTGTGATTTGTGTGCATACACCTGTACAAATGAGTCTCCAGGAATGAGGAGACTTGAGTTTTCATGCACTTCACAGTCTGAGAAATTTGAGTGCCAAATTTCCAATTTCACCTGACTACAGTTTATTTTCATTCAAGAATCTGTCCATTTCTTTTATCCAAACTGTGAAGACTGCAGCAGTCACCTGAAGATTAGACTAAAGAAGTAAAATAAATCCAGCCCAGATAACTCAGTTGCATCTGAGGAGTAGAAAGCTCTCTTATAAGAGCTATACCTAATAAAAAATTACTTCTATTAGGAAAAACTCTTCTTGAATGACAGCCTCACTGTCTCCACCACCACCACCACCACCACCACCACCCCCAAAAAAAAAAAAAAAAAAAAACTCACACAAACAAAAAAACCCAAAATAAAACAATTTCTTTCAGGATGTGCGTCATTCTGTGCGTTTTGTCATATCTCAGATGAAATCACCCCTTTGATCCCCAGGTTAAATCTCTCTTTTCTGCCGACCTGAGCAAGATTGAGAAATGTACTCAAGCTCTGTGCTTTTGCTATGCCACTTGAATACTGCAGTCTTAAAAAGGATACAATTTTCTTCTCATCTTTGTGTTCTCTTGACTTTAGTAAGTGAAGGAATTTAATGTAGGCTTCGATAGAGCTCTAGTTACTCTAAAACAACCAGCGAGGAAAGCGTCTAACAAGGCTCTAAAATTCCAATATCAGAACCTAATCTAGCCCATTACTTAGGATTTGTCTTTTCAATTTGCTGCCTTTCTTACACTGTCTTTAATTCCTTGGGTGTACTTTGGCTGTGAATCTCACCTTCTATAGCGGGATGTTCATAAGGATTTTTTCTAGCTACCCAGACAGATGAGTTTAAGTAATCTGACATGGATGTTGAAAGGTGTGATAGGGTAGCACACAACTTGTGAGTACGGGAATAGGCAAGAAGAGATATGGGATGTATTTTCCTTTCCTAAACTGCTTAGTTGTGTGACCCTGGAGAAGTCAAAGAGTATAGCATTGGTTTCCTCTGCATAATGGTAAGACAGCTTTCAAAAAGCATGGGATCTTTGCTAACAGAAGCATGGGAAGCATTATTTTATAAAGAATGGCAGAGATCCAGATCTTTGTTGTCCTTGTGGTTCAGCAGTGTACCTAGCACTCTAATTTTATTTGTATGCCAATTTGATTCTGTTTTCTCAAGATATCTTTAAAGATTTAAAAATGCTTGTTGTTATTGTTTCCTATCCATTTTATCCATTGTCTACAGCATACATGGGATAGTTGACTTGATGCAACTCGCATTTGTTTTATTCAAGGGAGAAAGAGATACTATCTTATGTCTGCAGTGGTTACTATATTGATATCACTGTCTTCCAGTGATTGCTCAAATCACAGAGTAATCTGGCTAAGCCCGCAAGTATATTCTAAAGGAAAAGATGAAAGGCTATGGTTATTTCATTATCATTGGATTTTATCACTGTAGGCGTTACTTGTTCACCCACTGTTAAATTGACCCACCGTAAAATTGATAAAAAGACAGTGTGAAATTGCCCTAATGGATGTTCAGTTTGAGGTTTTTATGCTGTGTGGCAACAGTAAATAGAGCTAGTTTAGTATCTAAAAATAATGACTTGTTACTCTTGAGAATCTTTTCAGCAAAGGATACCTATTAAATTTACTTTGGATGTTACACAAAAAAAGTGATAGGGTCAGCCTTATGTGAAGGTTTATTTTATTTTTCAAGTTAAACTATGTTACAGATAGAGAGAATTCCAAATTCTTTTTTACAAATATTCCAGGGTTTTTGCTTTTTCTTTCTTTAAGTCATGAACACTTTACTTTAATCAAGAGATTAATTAGTGTGCTGCAAATGCAGCTTGACATATTAGGCAGCTTAAAGATGGAAATTTAAACTGTCTTCTCTCCCACCACCAGCCAGATGTTAAGATCTTCACCTTTTGATCTTCTGAGCCAGGGTTCAGGGATTTTGAGCTTTCTCCCAAACTGCAACACAGTGTGCTGAGTCTGTAGTAGTAATTTATTGGTGTACTTAGTATGGCTATGTTGTAGCTGACTTTAGACCCTTCTGTTGATACCTTCACCTTTACCTCTTTCAATTTTTAAATAGAAATTAATCTCTTTGGCATGTTGCCTTTTAATTTTAGAAAAAGATATTTTTCCAAAACTGTTGTTTAGGTATCATTATTACAATGTGTAGTATTACTGAAATACTAGAAAGAAAAGTGCCTTAATTTTCTTCCTTGCTGTATTATACCTGTCCATCCCTGTGCACCTTCATCTTTTCACTGTGAAGTGTAACATGCACATTGTTTGACTCTTGGTTCCAGGATAACTTGTATCTAGATTTTATCTGGAGCTCAACTTACACTAGCAACGTACTTAGCACTGCCCTAATACATACATATAAAATGACAACCAGAAGAACTCATTTAGAAAAGCCTATTCCTAGTAGTATGGTTAAGAAACTATAATTGCAGGTAGTTGCAACATATATGTAAAATGAGACACAGAAAGAGCTGTAAGGGTGCCTTGCTGAAGGCACATGATGTGAGGGTACACGCTACACCAGTTAACAGCACTGGAGCTATTAGGGCATACCTGGCTCCCCTGGTATCGGTGTCTACTGATACCTTTCAGTCCCTTTAAGTTGCACAAGTTAAAAAACTTCTTTTTCATGTGTGAAAGCTGAATGGTTTTGAATAAAGGTGTTCTGCAGTCCATGCAGAATTGTCATCTGGAATACCTGACCTCAGGACTGCCCTTCCTCGGTGTGTGTGGCCAAGCATGTGGCTCAGAAGCTACATAAAGTTGAGACTTGGGAATAATAAAAAGGGGATGGGAGGAGGTTGCAAGTTATTCTGATCTCTTACTATTTTTTACTGAAAAAGAATTTGTACATGGCAAAGTAGTATGCTTTGCTATGTGTTAAAGTTACTGCACTTTGCTTTATTTTTGATACCTGTCAAAGCTCCCTTTTTGCAGACTTTCTGTCTGTATTTTTCTTAAGAGACCAGATCTCTTTGAAAATGTGGGAAATACTGTTAAGTGTGCTATAAGGGGACTGAAGGGAAATCCTAAAGCTGTTATGTTTCATAGAAACACTTTCACATATTATTTCTATGAAAGCCTCTGAATCAGTACTGTTTGAAATACTGAAATTGAATCCTAGAAATATAACTCTCCTGGGTACAATATTTTTGTAAACATTAATATATAATAGAAGGAAAAAATGGATCAAATTTGTCTCTGTAAGTAGAAAAATACAATGTTGAGGAGGTTTGTGAATCCATTGAAACCAACTATCTTTTATGGTATGTGATATCAGATTAATACATTTCTGAAAGAAAATGTTTGTCACCCATAGAAAGACATTACTTATATGTATAGATTTTTAATCTTATTCCTCAAGTGTTTAGCCTCCTAAATTGTCGATCGTATTGGTGTGACACCATGGGCACAGTTTAAATTGTATCCTCATTTATTTGTTAAAAATATACAACTGTAAGAAGTTTATTATTTTCAGAATAAATTTCTGCAGAGCATGTTGTTCAGAAATGCAGTGTTCTCTTCGTTTGCAAAACCTCCTTGGCTGTTGCTTGAGAATCATATTCTTTATTACTACACAGCAGAACAATTTTAATTGCTCCCTTGAACATTACAATACTTCCAAGCATGAAAAAATAGCATAACATTTATGAGAGTAAGTCTGTGCTATTTCAGTCACTTTTCCCATTTGACAGTGAAAATCATATGTTTAAAAATAGAAAAGCTGCAGTCATGTAAAAATAATTTTAAAAAGCTACTGCTGACATATTATAGAATGGAAGTAAAGGAATGCCCATGAGGATATGATCTACTTTGTTCTGCAAAAAAGGAAAAATATTAGACAAAATATCTGAATTAGGAAATTATCCAAGAAGCTTTTAAAAGCTATCCCATCAATATCATGGAGTGCATCGATCATGGCAAGTGTCAAACTGTTCAATAGAAAACGTTGAGTGTTATCACCACAACCATCTAAACAAGAATTTAAAAAAAAATGCTTTGTGTGCAGATTAAGAATGTTCAGGACAGATACATTACATACATTAAAAACATTTAGGACAAAAGCATCAAAGAAGAAGGCCTATCTTACCTGGTATTGATCCTTAGAGTACAAGGCATTGTATTTCTCAAATTCCTTCATACTGCAGTGACATGTTTCAGGTGAAATGAGTGCTCTTACTCATGGATGCAGGACTCAGGTGGTACGTATACTGTCGGGCGTACCTGTTGACTTCTCAATCTGAAACACAGAGAGAGGCATTTCTCCAGGAACCACCAGGGAAGTTATCCAGGAAAGGGAGGCACATGTTCTCAATGTCCAAAGAGTCTTACTGCATTCCTTCTTTAAGCAATGGCATGAAATGCCTAAAAACACAAGCTTAAAACAAAATTAACAATTTATGGCATAGTGGTACATGGAGCGCTCCAACTGTAACAGATCTGAGTTGAGATTCGTTGACTGTTCGTTAGGTCCTGCAGGTCTCTGAGTAATTATCACTGTTAATCCTCAGAGTCATCTTTCGTGCATGCATACGTGTCAAGAGGGCCTGTGTTATTAAAAATCAGCCTGCCGTATCTCATGCCCAAATTCTTTCCATTTGTCTGAATTCAGGAGCCTCAAACAGTGAAGAATGAGACTTTTCCTGTTTTTTTATTTACCTTTACCGCTCTCCTCCTTACCGTGGTGAGCACCTCATCAGCCCTCTCCCCACTGGTACCCCATCTACCCGCCAGGTTTTGAATCCCTTTCGTTGCAGGTGCTCTGGCTGATTCCTACATACCTGCTCAGAGCAGTTCTTCTCACCTCGTGTTCGGCTGTGAAGGTGGCTGCTTTCGGGCCGAGGCCCTCGCGCTGGCCGGCTCGCCGTGAACTGACGCAGCCGTGCTGGCTGCTGCGACAGCTCAACGCGCCGCTTTGCGTGTTGGCGTCGCGGGAAGAGAAGGAGCCGCTGTTCGGGGCCGGCTTCGAGGCTCGCCTGGCCGCCGCGTGCTCTACTGCCTCGGTCCAAACGGGGCTCCGCGGCTGCAGGGTGCCGCCGGCAGCGTTCTCCCTCCCGATCTGTGTGGGAGAGCAGCGCTGAATCTGACAGTCAGCAAAGATGTGCACGAGAGATGATGAGTTTACAAGACTCACTAATCTGGCAAGATTTCTAATGGTATCATACTCGGTGCAGGCATATGGAACAATAGTCATTAAATTCAAATCAAAAGAATATTTCGCTAAAATGGCTTTTTACAATGTGCTATGGGCAAGAGCTTCATCTGAGGTAGCCAGCAGAGAGGCCTTTCCCCCAGAGCAGCTAAATAGGACTCTTGATCGTATTTCATCTCCGCTCTCACCTGCTTGCTTACCTCTTCTTTGGCAGCTTTCACAAGGTTATGTGCTGTTTTGAAATAATTCCCTTGCTTAAAGTTTAGGGCCACGCTTGCTTTCTTGATCTGACAAACACGTTCTGCATTCAATAGTCTTCATTGCTTACGTGATAGGTCTCAGAATCGCCTGAGCTGGCCTCAAGTTGCCTAAATATGTTAATACTCAAGTCTCCTCTCTCCCAGTTTACCAAACTGTACAGTTACTTGTGGCATGTGTTCTCAGTCAAAACATGGAAGTAAGCTTGTTACTTTTAGAAGCCAAAATTTGTTTTTGTGAGCCTGTTCTATTGATCCTTTTCTCTCTAGAGCAAAATGGGATCAATATCTTACCATATAACTATTAAATGAAAGGATACAGAAAAATCTTCTGCTATTGTTTTCTGCTTTTGACTTTTTTAGATTCACAGGGTTTAAGACAGAGGACCCTGGGAGCTAGCTTAACCTCAGTTTCACCCCTTACCTTTGCTGCAAGACTGATCGCATGTTTTGCCCTTCAGCACCAGATCGTCTCTTGACTGGAAGGCATCCAAACAGTCCACCACTTCCCTTGGCAATTTATTCCAACAAATTCTCACTTTCACTACTAAAATTTCATGTCTTATTTCCAATTTGAACTAATCTGGCTTCAGCTTTGAGGTCCTTGCTGCACTTTGTTTTGCTAAATAAGATCTCTTTAAAATCCAGTATTCAGCAATTTATATCTCTCTCTCTAAGGCATTTTTCCAGACCTTGACTCATTTTTATGGCTTTTTTTCTTTACGCTTATTTTTTTCAATATCTTTTGAAAATATGAGCACCAGAATACCACACAGTATTCCGACACCATCTATATAGTTAAAGTTTCTTTAATTTTCTGTAAGAATTTTCTGTATTGACTGTGTATCTTTTCTGCTACTGAATAGTCACGCTGTCTTGCTTATCTGGTGTAGCGTTTTGGAACCACTGCTTTACAGTCTCCTGTTTGGAAGACGTGGCCTGCATTCTGTGTCCCCAGGCGTGTTAAGCATGCTAAAATACACTTTGTCTGATTGGGTTTGGTTTATGATATAATCCAGATTGCTCTGAAGTCATTTCAGCACTGGAACAGGTTGCCCAGAGAGGTTATGGAGTCTTCTTCTCTGGAGATATTCAAGGCCCGCCTGGATGCAACCCTGTCTAACATGTTCTAGGTGACCCAGCTGAGCAGAGAGGTTGGACTAGATGATCTCCAGAGGTCCCTTCCAACCTTACCAATACTATGTTTCTGTGATTCTGTGATCCAGATAGATACTCTTTCTCTGTATCTGCATTCGGCACCCCAGAGGTGGAGTCACGTGAGGCAGCTTCAGTGCGGAAGCAGCACTGGCGTCTCAGCAGAAAGCGGCTGTGGAGCATCAAGGTCTGAGCTGTATGGCTCCACTGCACTGTGCTGTGCTGCCAGCACGTAGCAATTTGTGTTAGGCTGTCCTGAGGCTTGGGGGCCGCTCTCACTTTCATTGCTGAATACTGGTTTCTCAAGAAATCTTTATTTAGCTATTGCAGAAGAGATTAAATAGTTTATAAAAATTCTTTCTTGTTTTGTAATCTGCTGTCCTGGAAGTTCTTCAAAAAATTTGTGGCAATTCTTAAAGCAGGTAACTGCATCGAATAGTAATTTGAGTATATTTCACTAGATAATTAAAGTTTGGAAGTTAAAGTAAAGTTTCTGCTACATGCAGAGGATTTTCATGTAAGTTCTGTGGTGTGGTTCTTTGGGCATGTAACTTATATATAGTATGTCGCAGAGGAATAAATAATCTGAAGGCACAGAAATACTAATGGCATGTGGGTGTGGTGGCCAGCAGTTTTACAATTTGAAAAATTGTGAAATAACCTATATTGATAAGTAGGAAAAAAAAGTCAAATATTTCTTCTGTGTTCTGGATTGCAGACCATTGTGTGGTATATATTGAAACTTCTCTAATAGAAGAAGCAATTTATAACTATATATTAATACTGACATTTTGCCATCTTGAGGGGAAGAGGATGTGTTTTGAAGGCAGTCTGGATTAACACAAATACCGATATTTTTTAAAATATTGACTTTGACATTCTTGCAGTAATTAAGATTCAGTGCCAGGATTTTGAGCTGCTTCCTTCTTGCAGTTTCTGCTATATGACACCCATTTATCAAATATAAGTGGCCAAATCAATATAGTGTTTCCGTAGCAGGTAGTAATTGCTTTAGACTTATTACTTATACTAAAAGACTTGGAGTTCCTACCATCATTCTTCACTGGTTGTCCCAAGTTGCCTTTTACTGAAAGGACTGGGTGATCACTTCTTTTTCTTTATACTTATTAAGGATGTGGAATTGCTCTAGAAAAACTGATAAACTGGTGGGTTATTTAAACCTCATGTTTCACAATAGGATACACTGTGGTCTTATACAATAGCTGCAGTCTCCAGTTGTTTATATTCAGTCAATACTATGAACTCTCTTGCAATTAATTTTATGTTGTTGTTCATTAGAAGAAAATTTGTCCTAGCTAGTACTTCCATTCTACTTACCTTTAACAAGCACTGTATATTTTCAGATTAACTGAAAGGTTTATTGGTACTGATATTAGAAAAAGTTAGCTTTTATGGCCAGCAGAACGTGCCTTTTTCTTCTGAGATAATGACTTGTAGACCTTGCTCTTCTATGGTATCCACTGGAAATTTTGTATTTTAAGAGTTTTTATTTAAGCTTCTGGTATCATGTGATAAGTGATACCAGTGATGTTTTCCTTATCTCACAAATCAAGATACTAAAATGGTTTAATTAATAGATGTGGCATTGAGATCCTATTAGGCAGACTAAATATCTCATAGATTAGGAACTCAATTATAGGATGCTGTAAACTGTGGCTATAGCATCTTTCAATACATTGAGTTCAGCTGATGCTTTCACAGCTATTTGGCTAACTTTTTTTAAAAAAAAAAAACTATATACATATTTGCAGGTAATATTATTCATGTCCTCATATACTTTATTTTTCTGCAACAGCACCGATCAAAAGCATGAGAAGGAGTTACCCTGCCAGAGAAGGCAGGACTACAAAAGACTGAAAAGCTGGACTGCTGCTTTACTGACATTTTCCTTATTTCTGTTTCTGCCACCTTACAGAGTGATTTTATCTGAACTGCTGCAGCAACAGAAACAAAATATTACAGGTTTTGTTTGTGTTTTGGTTTGATTTTGGTTTTGGTTCTGTTTTTTTTTTTTTTAAGGAAGTCTTATTCTACTCAACCAAAGTGACATTATGAATTATTAGCTTTCTGTCCAAACTTGTTTAAGAATATTTGCCACAGGGGACATATTGAAATGAAAGTGAAGAACAGAAAAGCATATGAGAAAGATATGGAATATTTATATGGACTAATGGAACATAATATTGTGCCCAAACTGTGTTGTAAGAAAATATATTTTAACCCTGGAGAGGAAAAGTAAAGCTTTAAAATTCCAATCAAATAATAAAATATTTAAATAACATAGCAATGACAGTAACTATTATGGAGGAATGTTTTCATTTTCATTGCTGTTTCAATTGTAACTTACTTCATTTGTGCCAATGCTTTTTTCCTAAGGACCAGAAAGACACATATTAATTTCAAATTGCAACCATCAACTCCCTAGAGCAAGAAGCAGTTCATAGTATCTATGTGCAGCTAACGCAATGGATTTCCAAGTGAAGCTGTAGACACTATCACATAATAAAAAAAAGAGTGATAATAATTCAGATTCATGAACTTTGTGAGCCCCTCCTTATCACAGAAGTATTAAAAATCTTTGAGACTACTTATTCTGGTTATTTAATCCTGCTGCATATTTAGAAAATGTACAAGTATCCATACTGGGAGGCTAGTGCTTCACATCAAAACATGCATGAAAAAGGCACAAGAGGACTGACAACAGGCAAAACAGGTTTTCCATCAACTCGATGCATTTTTTTTTTAATTTTATGAAGCACTGGGCTCCACTGATCTCCTTGAAAAATTGAGATCCGTAAGTTAATTGTGTAAAAATAAATGTCATTTATCTACCATTTTTATGCTGTCATTTCTCATTACATTGAGTATTCCTTTGCTATTTATGTTGTTCCAGCTTTAAAAGTTTACCCATGCAGCTGGAACGTTTGCCAGATTTACCCAACCAGTCAGTCTGTCTCAGTGACAGCCAAAAAAGAGAGAAGGACACCTTGAGATAGTCTAGTGAAATGAAGCTTGAAAAGGCAGGAAAGAGGCCATGTGCATGTGCTGTCACTACTGTTAGCGTTTAAAAGCCATACACCTACCTGTCACCAGATTGGAATGGGAGTGTGACCAAGAAGCAGAAAAAAGTGAGAAAAATATGCTTTGTGCAAATGGAGATACCCTTAAAAAGCAAATGAACGTGATCTGAAGTAGTTTAGCACTGTTTAGTCTTTTGTGATTTACTCCTTGGCAGTTTAATGAAAGTGGCATATTTTGAAAGGTTCTGCCACAAGCTGAGCAATCTCTCTACAAAAACTTTTTTAATAGCATGAGAACACCACAAAAAAATGGGACAGTCTATGAGTATGTCAGTTTTGCCATGTTTTTTCAAAATGTAGGAAAAAAAATCCGATATTCTAAAAATTCAGACCGGTCAGTTTTTATTTATTTAGGAAATAACGTAGTCATCTGATAAACAAATAAGCCATTCATTTACTTACCAGACTCTTCCTATGCAGATTCTCATTTCGTTGTAAGCATGTCTGTGGGATGTTGCAGAAAAGATAGTAATGCTTAAAAAGCTTCCTACTCACCTCCCTGTTTCCTAGTTCAGAGACCTATTGGGGAATGGCTGCCACCTACTTGTTAAAATTTGAGGTGGTAGTAGTTCCTGCTCTCCATCTCTCATGTCTGTGCTGATTCTGCAGTGCCAACAAAGAAAGTGCAGAAATAAGAGTGTAGTTTTGCTACAAAACTCCACAACCTGTCAACTCATTCAGAGAGCGAAACTGTTGAGAACAATTATTGTTCTTTTTACTTAGTCATTTTTCCAACCACAAGTGTATCGTAACAGCTATCTTTTTTACTGGCTAACAGTTGTTTCAGAAAACAGGTTGAGAAATATTTTTGTAGCTTCTTAGACTCATAAATATTTGACTTGTGATAAGTGTTTGTAGCTAAGCAAATCCCCCAAAACTGGTCAACTGGAACCACAGAAAGTCCCATGTCTTAAAATATGGGAAAGAAAAAGGGTCCATTCTTAGGGACCTGAATTTCAATTATGTATCAGGAAGATGAAATCGTAATTGTAACAAATAAGATAGTCTCAATTAAAATAGCAAATGAAGAGTCTGATGTTTCATCAGTTTGTCAAGACGTGTCACTTCTTTGCTAAAGGGAAGAGCTACCGTAATGGGAGCCTTAGAGGCATCTAAGTAACTGTTGTTTATGAGGAATACAATATGGTCATTAGGAACTAGTCACTTTGATGTGCATATCATTATCTTTCCCCTAAGGATGTCACGTGTGGCTGGAGAGGTCCTTTCAAAGGTTGTCAAAGCAATCCTGTAACCTCTTAATTTGTTACTTTCATTGGTTCAATGGGCACATGTAAAATAGCACTTAAAATATCTTTGACGGTCCCTGTAATATAAAAACAACTTCATTTGCCTGAAATCTGCTCTGCAGCGGGCAAGCGAATGGCAGCCATATCCCGAAGGAGGGCTTGGTGCTGCTCGATGAAAAACGGTGAGCAGCGCTCCTGGTTTTGGTGAGATGGTTCTGTTTAGCTCTAGCTGCTGGACAGATGAGATACTAAACCTGTCTGACCGCCCTGTGATAAGCCAGCGTTAGCAAAAGGATATATATGATAGAAATGTTTGGAGCTAAATTTTCAAAGAAGTCAATCAAGTCCACTCAGGAGGATACTGGGGGCGGGGGGGGGGGGATCCTTCTCAACAACACAAGTTTTGGAAACGCTGTGGGGGACTGAGCTGCTGTGTATCAAGTGACTGCAAAGATGTTACCCATCTCTTCAGGTCTGTGTGCTTGCCTGAGCAGGCAAGTGAAACACAGAGCCTAACAGCAACTGCAACTTCCTTAACAGCTGCTTTTATTAAGAAGCTTTGAAAAAACAAGGGGAGGGGAAGCATGGGCACTAAATGGAGGCATCTTAAGTACAGTTACTTTCTTCAGTTCATGTGTATGCATGAGGTTTCTGTTGTGCAGCTGTTTGTTTTGTTCCACGTTGTGGATAGACAATTTCGGAAGCAATACGCTCTGAACTATTATTAATCAGACATTGTAATCATTTCTCTGAAGTAAGCCCTCGTGTCTTAGAAGTCCTGCTTTGTTTAGCCTTGCAAGCTTTTCATGCAGTGTTTTGGCAATGATTTTTTTTTTTTTAATTTCAGTAAGGTTAGGCCTGTGTCATCTTTTCTGTCTTTGTCATTTCTGCATGTGTCATTTTTGAAAATAGAATTTTGTTACTGAAATTATCTTAGCCATCAGTGCCTGAATATCGTTAAAATTTAATCTACACTGAAGAGCCTTGTTGCTTTTGTGGTGTGAAGATTGAGCTGGGTGTGTTCTGTTCGAAACCTGTTGGCTTCATCAGTAGCATTTAGATCATCTAAATCTCACAAAAGAGAGCTTCTTACGGGTCCTGACAAAATGGTATTTTGAAAAAAAAAATCATTTAATAAGGTTCCTTTTTGCAGAAAGTCTTTAATATAACTTTTCAAAACAATACAGATAGTATACGTTTCTGTGCACAATTTTTAAAATGTCTATTAATATTTTTGGAAAAGAGTGTCATAGGAAGTTATATTTTTTCATTTAAGCTTATTTGTGAACATTACTACCTAAAAGTTAAAGCAACATTCATAAAACTTAGTGAGCATCAATAAAGTAACGATGATGTGTTTTACTATCTGGAGCAAGCAGGAAATATGTAGAGAATCTCTGAACAAACTAACTTTGCAAGAGAAGGAATTAATACTGAGCTCTTCATTTTGTATCTATTTAGTCAGATTTATTTTCCCCTTATCTCTAAAGGCAATAACAAACCTGTGCCTGGGACTCCCTTTTTCTTCTTTGGACAGTCATTCCTGTGTTTCCCACTGTAGGAGTCATTTCAGTGGTAGTCATCAGATATTACAGAAATATTTGTGAATTTCTTAAATGTATTTATTTACTGTTTGACATTTCTCATAATTACAGAGAATAATATAACAAAACAGAGTTTCCCAAGGTATTTAATAAAATCCAATCTTCAAAATTATTTACCTCAATCAAGTGCGAATAAAATACAAATTAACATGGTTTCAACTTTAACTGTCAGTAATTTTGACATAACTTCAAGCTTTATGCTGATTTAATACTTTCAAGAGCATAACTGCATTTGGGGAAACACTCAGAATATATCTAGCATAATACCCTATTGGTTAAATATTCAGCCTTGTGTTTGTGTTTTGGTTTCTCCAGCCCTATGTGGTAGACACATAGTCAAGGTTTTGGTGAAGGATCACACACACCTGGGTTCTGACTGATGATTTGAATGCTGGATCATTTAGAGTCCCTGTTATAGTGCAAAGCATTCTTTATGCTAATGTAGGGTTTCTAGGAATTTTTAAAGCAAATGTGATATTGTGCAATATTATAATGAGTAAGTTAATATCTCTAAGTGCCAGATTTGGTCATATTTAAGTCAATATTTGGTATTATTTTCAAAATGATACTTTATTGTTAAAATATGCTTAACAACATAAAAATGAGATTAAAGACTTAAGAGAGTCTAATCATAATCTTTCATTTTAAAATATCAATATTGTTCAGCCCTTGATAGCACAAGTTAATAAACAGCATGCTTCAAAAATAACATTATTATGATTTATCATCATTAAAGAAAGTGAGGTGGTTGTAAAACTAACTAGTGTATGTAGTACACAGATACCATATGTTAGTGAAAATGACATTATTTTCTGGAATAATGTTGAGATTCAGTTTCCTCCAGTTGATACAGATACTGTTCTTCGAATATTACTGTTGCTGTTTTTGATGTCTCAGAAAAAATATAAAAATTAAAATACAGAAATCAGTTTATTTGAAAATAATTTTATATGTATATACTGAAAATACTGAAGCCATACTCAGTTTAATTGTTAACTTTTCAATTATGTAACTTAGGAATTAGAAAAGGTAAAGAAAATAAACATTTCATAACAAATTATAGTACAAATTCCTCAGACGTAAGCAGTGTCAGTAGTTCAGACTAACCACAACTGATTTGGTAACTTGACATTACAAGAAACGAAGAAAAGCACAGTTACAATAATACAGTAGTCAGCTGCTTTTTATTTTTGCAATACCACTAAAATAACCACAAAGGAAACTTAAATAGCTACATTTAAAAGAACTGTAAGCCTGTGCCACAAATGAACGGGAGCACAAGAAGTTTAAATTACTGCTTCTTGTAAGTGACTTTGAAGTATTTAGGAGAAAAAAGTGCAGGATAATCTAGGAGGTACAAATAAATAATTTAATCCCTTAAGGACAGATACTATTGCTTTCAGGCAATAGGATATTTCATTAGTCTGATATTCAGGGTACTTGATGAAAACCGCAGACACCTTCTTCACGCAGCAAAGTGTTTCATGGTAAACTAAAATATGAATGAAATAAAATGAAAAGATAAACTAAGGCTGACTTCATCCAATAAAGTGCCACTCTATAACTTAAATATTGAGTAAATATTCCTTTGCTCAAAAATGCTTCATTCCTGAAAAGCGTGTTTGTTCACATGAGAAATGATAAAAGGAAAGAGATACACATCAGGTGGTTGATGGCAAGCAGCAATCAATGCCCAGACAAACGTGAGCAACGGGCCTCTTACTGCCCGCTACTGTGCGCTTGAATTTCCCCCAAAACAGAACAAGTGCCGCTTTTTGGACACTTCGTTTTCTTTTTTTCTTTTTTTTATCATTTATTGTTCATGCTTGGACCATTTTTAAATAGCGTAATATGAAAGAAAAGGTACAAACTGGAAAAAAATACTATAGAAAATAGACTAAAAGAAACAGAGACAAAATAAAATAAGAGCTGTGAATTGAACACTTGCAAGGTACAATTTTTAATTACCTTATTTCTTTTAGAAAATTATCATTCTGTATTAATATTTTCAGGAGAAAAGGTAGATCAATACATTAAAATTAATTTATGTAGCTACATGAAACATACAATTCTGTTACAACTGAGTGGTTTGAACTTACAAATGTTAATTTAAATTTGCACACAACTGAATTGCGATGATCTAGGGCTTCACTCCTGAAATCTCTGTTTCCATAGCGAAATAAACCAACTTCTTCTTAGTTGCTCTTTAGCTCAGCGGTTCTGTTCGCTCATCTCTGAATCTGGGTGTGTTTGAACCTCGTAAGCTCCAAACAGAACGTGAACGCATTGCCCCATAGCTACTAAGTAGTAACCAGCGAGCTGCTCCCCTTGCCCCCGTACTCCCTCGTGGTACTGCGCTTTTAGGGGCTGACTTTGTGATCTTCTTATTTCCAGTTTTGCACGCATACATCGTTGATACATGTAGTGCTACCAGAGTATACAAAGAAGTATCGACCTGCTGATCTCCAAAAACTTAAACCAAATTGAAAAGGGGCCCCAAACTGTTATGTTCCAAGTGGACATACCTGTTCATTTGCAGCAGGCTTTGGGCCTTCCTAAAATGCGTCGAAAGATGATTAAAAATGCATATATGCTTCACTAATACATTTTATATATTCCAAAAGCTGCAGTAACATGGGTGCTGTGCACCCTCGCAGCTGAAGACATGGGCTGTGCCACACTGAGGCAGGATGCAAGCTTTCCTCACTGTGGTAGTCTGGGTTAGAGGTGGTCCATATCACAGAAGAGTTTGAGATGTTCCTGGCAAGATGCTTTCCGGATAAGATCTGCCCTCGTGGAGGCCTGCTTCGGTGACCACAGATACCTGCTCTGCATCGTGACCGTCGCCGGAGCTCCCCCTTGCAGCCTCCCCCGCAGCTTGCTGTGCACCGTGGGTGCTTCCAGCGTCTTCTTGGCACGTGTTTGTTGGGATAAAACACGGCTGATAAGGCACCAACAATTCTGTTTCTGTTAGTGTTATCCTTTAAATCACGTGGTTATAGCTGTTCTTGCAGTGTTTTTGCAATGATTTAGCAAACTTGTGTTGATCCAACTGAGTATCATCTCTTGTCTAGGAAGAGCGGAGATGATAGACTAATTAGTTTTAAGTGAGATAGATGCATACAAAAAAGCCTGATGGTGGAAATCTAGGGCCTGATATTTGGATTAACACATTGTTAATCTGGTTTCTACTATCTAGACTTAATTTTTGTAACCTTACGTAAATATTGCCATTAACAGAAGTCCCTTAGCCTAAGGCCGTGTTTCATTTAAAACTGCAGGAGCAAAGTAAATGAACCAAAGCACTGGAGAGTTTTCTAAACTGTGAGAAAAGGGAAACGAGATGTCTTAACCTTCCATGGAGGGGAAAACACTGTAATGACAGTCTGACATTACTAGCTGGAAGGATTTGAAGAGATTTCTAAAGATAATCTGTTTAATTCTAAATATTATGATAAAATCCTTGTTGCCTTGGCAGATCCTAAGAAATGGGCTTTATGCAGGCGACCTACTTGGAGCTGGTGGGATAGACTTACTTCTGAGGGGTTTCTTCACAGCCTGAACCCCGGCTATAGCCAGACAGAAAGAAATAACTATTATTTATCCATCTTGAGGGCCACTGGGATGTTAAATGAGGTTTAGTTGTTGTTAAATCAACAATTTGTATTATAATTGCATTAGGTCTAGTATCATTATTCTTAAACTCACAAATAATAATAAACTCACAGTACTGTATTGAAGCAATATAGTATATGCATCTAAAATAATGAAATCAACTAAAGGCTGTATAGGTCATCAAAAACTAAGAAATAATTAAAGCTTCACAATTGTAGTAGCTAATAAGTAAGTTAGTCATATAGTCATGTAGTTTTACAGGAGGTGTAAAAATAGACTATAATTTTTTATAAGGAGAAAAATACATAGTGACACCACCTCACTCTAATATTTTTTTTCATTATACAAGATAAAGAAGACCTACGTGTCCAAAATTAATCTTGTCTTAGGGAAAAAAGTGTTCTTTTACTTGTTAGAACTGTCGAGGAGTTCTTTAAATATTACATTTAGGTTGAGGAGGGCTGAATTTTGTTTTATTTTAATTTTTTTTCACGTAACACATGTAATCCATGGAGTTAATAGTTTAAGTGGATTTGGAGCTGATCTGTCCATGGTTTGTCCAGGATAAATCTTATTGAAATAATCTCATGCCTCCTAATGTAGAGACAGGGAATTGAATACAGGATGTTATATTTGCAAGATTTATGAATAGGAGGTAAAGAGATTTTTGTTTTTATAACAAAAAGTGTTTGTCAGTATTTATTCCTTCACTGACAATATATAATGTTTGGCATTTTGCTTTTGTTTCATTTTACTGCTTAATTTTGATATGAATTGCTTTATTGTAATAAATCAATGTATATAGCAAGACTATGTCCATATTTCAGTTTACAAAGGCTTGAATGCAACATTTGAGTAGCTTTTTATTAGCTGTGCTGAGCTACATCACTTTTCTCTAAGTTTTATCTTTGACATGAGTATTATTTTGGAAGTACAGAACTAAGCTCACTAATAATTTATTGTCTAACTCCTATTTCACTTCCACACCAGTAATGTCATTACAAGCTGTATGCAAATAAATAGTGCTTTCTGCTTCTGAAGATAGTTAATAATGATCTAGCACCAAATAAACTGGGAGACCATCAGCATGGAAAGGAATCTGATTTTGTATGTTGGCTGGGGGCAGTGAAGACTGGCAACATGAAACAATCTTTGAGAATGTTGAAAATAGTTGCTGAATGGTCTGAAAATTGGCAGCGTTAAATGGAAATAAGGAACTTTACATAGGGACAAGTTAATTAGCATTTCTAGTTTGTGACTGTTTATGTGAACCAGGAAAATTTTGATCTAGTTCTTAAGTATATGTTTCAGCTTAGTACACCACTTTCAAATTTGTACTGCCTTACTTATGATGGCAGAGGGGTTTTTTTTTTTGGTTACAAGTCCCTAAAAAAACTCAGATTATCATACTTTTTTTTCCTTTAATCAGACTATTTTAGGCTATGATTTTAATTTGCAGTTTTCAGTGAAAATGCACCACATTTAATCCTGAACTAGCTAAAATGAAAGTCTAGTTTATTACCTGTAGTCATAAAAGAAGGAGAATGAATAACATTTTGAAATTAAAAAACAAGATCTATAAATTCAAACAATCTGTATTTTCTGAGATTTTAAGGCAAGACATCCTGAGTCACCATTTCAATTGTATGTTTAAGTGATTTGGAATACTTTATAAAAATTCCTTTACTTATTTAATACCTAGGAGAAGCTGTGCTGAGTTGATTGCTGGATGTTATTAAAATCTTTATCATTTTGTTCTTTATATATTCTCTTGACTTTAACTAACTGAAATTTCAACCTGTATAATGAATATTCAGTGACTCCAGCCAGAGAATCTTTTGAACGTAGTGAGCTAGATATTTTATTTCACTTTTGTTTTTTTGGAATTTATTTTCCACAGTTTATTAATGTCTATTTCACATTATTGGATACTGCAGGATCTGAAGTATCCCACAGTTCTGATTGCCTTTATTTATGAGGCTGCATTTTGTTTAAATAATAACACGATTGAAGGGTAGGATAATGCAGCAAATGATAAGATAGTCTTTACACTAGAGAAAACTCAGTCGGATGCAAGGAAGAGACCCAACTATCATGTATAAATACTTTCAAGGTAACAGTATGGATGAAGGAAGGAATTATTCACTGTCTAGGAAGATACCTAGACAAAGAACAACGGCCTGGAGCTATAGCCTGCGATTGGCATCCGCTGCCCGTGGGAAATCCCTGCTGAAGTCAGCCAGAGGAACTTTTGGTTGGTGCAATCACTGGAACCAGTTGTTCCCAGTCTGCTGATCCTATCAGTTTTGCAGAGAAATCTTAGCTCATTTATTTGAGACCGAAGTTTTGCCCAATTTAAATAGAACCGGCTAAATGGGTATCTAATGTCTTTCTCCCACACTTTTTATGGCCCACTGCCTTTCACTTGATTAGCCCTGGTGGTCTCTGTTTTTTTCTTAATCTTTCTATATTCATTCTTAACTATCAGGCTACTTTAATCTAGCCCAGTTATCTCAGGGCTATAAGAGACATAGTGGAGTTTTCAATAGCAGGATGAAAACTATTCCTCACCTGTAGGAAAATGGCAAAGTGAAATCAGAGTAAAGCAAATTAATCTTCACCTCAGCTCTGCAGGCCATTCAGTTTCTTAGTTAGTATTGCAATTTTTATAAATAAAAGATCTACTGGGGAGAATTGTTGACAGGACTAGTCCATGTCCCAGTGTGGAGCTCCACAGCAACAGTAACAGGAGCATATTGAACCACCTCTCGGGCTCTGCAGACCAGTGAAATAAATGAGAGCGTGTTGATGAAGGCAAGTTGCAGGGCACTGCCTGCGCTTTCAGCCTGGGGCGGGAATGCCCATCTGCTTCCCGCTCCACTCCTGGCAGCTGCTGGGAAAAAGGGGAAGACCAAGGCAGGTATTTGGAGGAGAAAAGGAAGAGGAATGAAATCTCTGGGTAAAGGGGTATGAGATGTATGGAGAGCTGCTCTGGTACGCACCCTGCAGAAATCAAATTCAGTCAAAATAGATAAAACTCATTTTTGAATGAAAGATGCAGTAGTATCTTTCGGGCACCATATGGCACTGCTGACTCTGGCCGAGAAAGGAGCTTGCCACCTGTTGGATTACCAAGACCTTCTGAAGGGGCTGGATACTTCCTGCAGGTCTGCCCTCCTTTGCTAAAATCAGCTATATTTACTCAACGAGATACGGAGATCACAGCTTTAACATTTTGGAGAATATATTATTTTGCAGGGGTGCAGAAACATAAAGCAAGTTCATGCAGGGAAAGTATGCCTACACAAAAATGTTATGAGATTTGCAGATGGATCTCCAGAACACTAAAAATTTAGTGGGAGAGACAATACACACTACAGAGTTGTACTTCCATGTGTTGTTTTATATTACTTTTTGCTACATAAATACACTGTAATCAGTTGAATGGCATATGGTGAATAAAGGTAAGAGACAGTTCCTCTTGCCATCTGCTGCTCCAGAGATCATTGCCAGCATATTCTAACTCCCTTTCTGCAAGATTTTTATACAGTTTCATATCTCAGTCATTTAGTTTCTTAAGGGATTAAGTTGTAATTTATACATCTGTAGGTTGTTTTTTAATAAAAATCTGGTTTAAAGATTTATAGAATGATTGGGTTAGAAAGCTACAAGTTGCTTTTCTTTTATCTTTTATTAATACAGTATCATCTTATTAAATTCTTCAGTGCATTCAGATATTTCATGTCTTCTAAATTTCACCTCTGAAACATTATCCTCAATTTTGTGTTGCAAATGTGAGAACACTAGTATGAGCAGAACCACAGTTATCTGTTCAACTACTCTTCTCGGAAACAAAATAAGTAAGCCAAATTAGTAAATTTGACCAAAAAAAATCAGAGCAGCTGCTTTCAATTTAAAGCTCAGATTCTCATTACATCATGTGCCTTCGTAATAATTAATTGATTAGATTATTCGTAAGTGCTTTTGAATGCCATTCAATGTCTTTTAAGGCTATTAGGTAACAAAAGAGAAAATAAATCTTGAGTTAAAGAAATAGGGTTGAGATTTTCAAAGTGTTATGGATGTTTTAGCCTTTTGCTAGTCAGATCTGAGGATTTCAAATACTTCTTAATGTTTTCTGCTTTAAAGGAAGTGTTTTACACTTGTCCTCATGGCTTTACCTTAAATTTTCTGCACTCTTGCAGTGATGACTTGAGTTCTAGTCCCTGTGGTGCTCTTCATCAGCCTATGTATTAGGCTGTATTAGAGGGAATACTTTATTTTCATAAGACATCTGGAGGACTGCACAATTTTTGGTTTTCCCTTTGCTAAGCCACATATATTATGAAAACGTGTATTTCCATCGAGACAAACAGACATTTTGGTGGTGATCAGGGATTTGAAGCTAATTCTTTTCTTAGCTCTAATTGGCCTGTTCTTCTACTCTTACTGTAGCGGGATGGGACTTACATGGCAGCTTTTATGGGACTGAAATGATTCTTTCCTAACTTTTGAAGTCAGAAGGACAATGCTTTCAGGATAGAATTATCTAGCTGCATCTGTGATGTTAAAGTGAGGAAAAAGTTATCCAGCATTATTTCCTACGTTTTGATCCACTACAGTGATGAGGGATTTTCTAAAAAAAGAAGTAAGAGCACTGTAACAAAAAGAGGTAGAAAAGAAAATGTTTCTTGCAATAGTTATGTTAAGGGACAAACGTCCTGCCTTTTTAACCAAACTGTGCTTTCCAAAATGAAAAGGAAATCTTTAGTAGCTTCTCCCTAGAGGATGCATTTTCAATGATTTTTTTTTCAGTTGAAAAGTTGTTATTTGATCCTGTGACAGTTTTGCCCAAGAAGGGATATGTGACAGGATTTACCTTTGCTACATGGCAGCACATGTGACACCAGTACAGCTCAGTGCATTGTCTGAACCCCAAAACTACAACCAGATGTGAAGCACTGCACGCCAGGTGGTGGTCATCATCTGAGAATATGTAAAATTAAGACACACTTTGACAGTTTTACCATTTTAGTAGTGTTCTTACCATTTGTCACATAGTACCACCTCAGGACAAAACACAGTCATCTCCACTACTGTTATTAACAGAAAATGCTCCAAAAATACAGCTTAATGCAATACCTAATAAAAGAAGGACATTCGCTTTTTCTCTCTCTTCCCTCTTCACCTTTTCCCCCTTTCCCTCAACCTTTAATGTTTCTTTCCTTAACTTTACAAGGTTTTGAATAGGCCCATAAGGAGAAGAAATATGCTTTAAGGAGAGATGCACATAGGTCTCCAGAGCACAACAGGAGTATAAAATCTGTCTCAAAGGCTTAATTAGGTTTGCAATTAATTAATATTTGCAAGCCACTTTGAGAATCTGGGTGCAAATTATTATTATTATTTTCATGATGTCGCTGTTCAGACACATGAATAGGAAGTAGAAACAAAAGGATAACCAGCACATTCATGATGGGCTTCCACTGCCACATTAAGATCATTAGTAATTGCTTCTTTCTTTACATCATTTTTATCCAACATTAGTTTTCTTACTTCAGTGAAGGGAAGAGTACAAGAGCTCAGAATTTATGAAGTCTCAGCAGCTAACGAGACAGAAAATACAATAAAAAGAGAGAAGTGGGGGGAAAAACATTTCCAATGGTTTTGAATATCAGGTTGGGAACAGAGAAGAGTAATTTGTAAGACTAGTGTGTAATTTCATAATTTTTTTTATTATTATTATTTGTTTACACCTAGTAAAATCTCAAGTGCTGTCCCCACACAACTTCCTAATTTTGTAAAACAATTTTGTTTTAATACATATGGGTATAGAGACTTTAGATTGTCCCCAACTGATTTTCACTGTCTGATAATAATACATTGGACAAAATAGCATTGCAGTTTGTGTGGGAGTTAATGCTTTTGAAAACAGCTAATACACTTAACTACAGTGTATTAACAGTGGGCGTTGTGCTTATTTTTATTGCAAGCTTTAGCACTGTGCAATTTTCCTGCAACATGTTAACAATAATCCACTTCATGCTGGCACTTAAATATTTATTGAGCATTATAGTAAAAAGTTATGGGGAAAAATATATATATATAAAAAAACAAATTACATCTTGGTGTGGCATTCTGTCCATAAAAGAAAACAGTGATGAGGAGGTTCAGTGCAGTTGTTCTTAAGATTAATAAGTACTATTCCAAAATAAGGATTAAATACATGCAGAATGTATGTATTTATACTTTATAAAGAAAAGAATACTCGGAGAAAGAAATAAAGTCCACAGATTCATGCCAAAAATTTCATTGCAATCTCTGCTTGGCACTGAGCTGAGCATTGTGGAGAAAGCAATAAAAAATCATGTGGAGGCAGAAGAGAGCATGGCGAGCCTTAAGGCACTGGCGTGGGCTGAGTAGCATGGGCTGCACGGTGCCGCCCGGGGGCCCCTGCCCCATCCCGGGCGCCCCCCTGGCTGGGGACCCCGGGGCACGCGGCCCTTCCCCATCCCAGAGCCCCTGAGGGCAGTGGCACCCTGGCAGCAGAGACCTGTGAGCCACCTTTAAGGGGGCAACGGGGAAGCAACATTAGAAGCCGAATGGCCTGCAGAAGAGCTAACCACGAGGGAGCCCCCGAAGGGCTTGTTTCATGGAGAGCCCAGACGCATGGGCCAGCGCTCTGGAAAATAAGGGCCTGTGTCACTACCTCGGAGGGGAATCCCAGCCAGCTCCCATGGCAGGTACATCCAACCAAAGGGTGGGACACCAGGTTACATTTTAACTGCACATTTGGTAACACAGGCCCGTAAAGGAGAACATCATACAGCCATCTGCCATAATTTGAGCTTTTGAAACAACTAAATTCCCCAGGAAAGCCATAGGAATTTATCTGTAAACCTGATTGATTATCAGTGCTTCTGCTGATGCAATTATTCTGACCATCAGGCCTTCTTTCTGGTGTCCTTGTGCTGGAAGGCAGAGCTGTAAGACATGTCTCTGTGCCTCTGCAAGCTCTTACGTACAGATTTCTTTCTTTTTTTTTTTTTTTTTTTCTTTTTTTTTTTCTTGAGGTAACCTGGCATTGTCTATATGGCATCTTCAGGCATTATCATTACGCAGGACTCTGCAAAATGTTTTCATCTTACACAGTTAATATGATTTTTACAGGGAGTGCCAGCAGTTGCGGTATGCACCTAGGCTGTTTTATTCTTCCGTGCACTGTAAAGAGATTTGGAGCTTTCCTCTAACATTTCCTCTGGAAGGTGATCAAATAACCATGCAACTTTTTGTTTTTGTTTGAGTAAAGCAGGAAACCTGGCTTACACTGATCACTCATTTTTTACTTGTGTAATAGAAAAAACTCCTCCTTATAATAATAGAAGTTTTGACTCACAAATCTTCCCTTCATGCTTCATTTAGTTTTATTCAAATGAAGATGCCTACACAAGTGAGACCCTGTTAAGTCTCTGTGCCCCTTACTTTTCAGGGATCCTTGAAAGATTTATAGCAGATGTTTACAGTTCAACATTGGCATTGTCCTTCATTAGGTTTCATTTACTGATTTATATGCATCAGTAGTCTCTTTGATTCGTGACAAAAATAAAAAACATCGGAGAGCAGAAAAACAAAAGCCTGTCTTTTTACCAGACTTCCCTAAAGAAAACCCCACAAAAGATGATCCTCAGAGAGATAACTGCACAAACCAAATGCTGTCTTTACATTGCTTCCTCTTGCATTCTACCTATTCCTTCAGTATGCCAAGATAGCTCCCATGTTAAATAACTTTTTGAAAAAAGCAGTACTTAGCTTTTAAGAAAAAAAATAGGAGAACGACTGTGGTGCGGTCCCTGATCACCGCGTGCGCAAGCGTGGAACGATTCATGCAGTTTGCAGTCCAGCCTCTGCGTTTCTCACTTTGAAATCAGGGCCCAAGTCTTTGGTCTCATGTGACCATTCCTTAAGACAGCACTGTGCAATAGCTGTTTAAAGAATCTCTTGAACACGTTTGACATATTTAAACATACATTTGATCTCATCTGCCTTCAAAGAGCACTGAAGTAACCCAATAGTTGTAATCAAACATTTTTTTCTGAGTGATTGATTATCTATATGTTTTAAGTGCAACATTCACTTAATCTCATCTTTCTCCTAGTCCAAACTGAAGCTTACACTTGAAAGGTATGGAAATGTACACTGTTTACCCAGTAATCATCTTCTGCTGTCACCATTTCAAGTCACCTCCCAGACAAAAGAAGCATTAGCTGCTGAACCACCTCTTGGCTCCATAATTAACACCGCATTGACTTCTCTTCCCTCATTCCCTCTGTTAGTAAGTTCTCAGTACAGCCGCAATGCCCAGCCTCGTTAAATCACACACATGTAACAGCACAATTTCTGTCCTCCCTCAAACTGCTACTCAGCTTTCTGTGTAACTGGGTATATCCCTGTAGCACAGGACAAGAGAAATCCAGCTTTTAAGCACATAACTATGGCTTCTCAAAAAAGCAAGCAAATCCTGCTTTTTCTGCACAGAAACTGGTAATATGTCCATCCTTGTTCCATATTCCCAACTGTCTTGAAAACATAAGGACTAGCTTAAGAGACTGCAGAAAAAATGCTTTATTCCAGTTCTGACTTCATCAAAACTGAAGCGAAGGCCTTCTGCATGGATGACGATGCCTAGGAAATATGACCCAAGAGTTTTGTTATATATAATTTATCTTAGGGATATTATAATTTATTTTAGCTACAGAGAGATCATTTGCATCATCTTCTTAATAGTTGTCACAGATCATGTTCTGTGGTTTCTCTTTATAGCTTCTAGAAGAATTATAATTTTATCTTTTATAAAGCTGTGATATTAGAGAAGTGAAACTAAAAATTTATGCAAAAATGGTTAGTAATGGTTAGTAATCACAGTTCATATTATTCATACTCATGCTATCATTGATGCTGATAAGAAAGCGGAAGCCTTTTGTTCAGACCCTCAATGCTTAGAACAATGCAATCATGTATTTTATTTTATTTTAAACTTCATAAATTATCTATTTTCTGAAACTGCAAATGATCCATTTCTAAACATAAGCACTCTATTTTATAATCTCTAGATCTTATTTTAATGTGAACAGTCCCATTCATTGGCTGCAAGCATATAACTAAAGATTTTAAATTTTAGCAATATTTTCTCTGCTTAATACTTAGAAAGCTGTTCAGTTATATTCAGTTATTTAGTAAATAGAGAACTAATTGAAAGTCATTGTTAAGCAGCATGTCCCTGGACTTTAAAAAGAAGTGTGAAATATCCCAAAAGACTGTCACATACTGAGGGAATAATAATAGGAGTATAATGATAATATACTTTTAAAAGACTTTTCCCAAAAAGAGACTACTGTAAACAACCTTTTTTGTTAATTATGTCTTTTACACTAACCAGTCTTGAATAAAATACAGATGTCATTGCGAGGGGAAGGGATGGGAATTCAGGTGAACGCCTTACGGACCAGCAGTTCCTGCATACTATCTGTGACCTTCGTCTTCCTTGTAGTATTGGCATAATTCAAGCAGAAGGGGGTCGGTGTCCCTTTCCTCACTCCCACCCCTGTTTTCCCCTGGTGTAGTGGGGTGGGAGCATTCTTCTGGGAAGTGAAAAGTAGGTTTGAAAAAATGTCAGGCTAAGGAAGGAATTAAACCAGGGCTCCCATGTCCTTTACAGTCTAACACTACAACAGTATTTAAATAGAATTGTGGTTTGGTTTTGCAAACAAGCAGCTAAGCACCTGAAGGAGCTTGGGTGGATTTGAGGCTATGAAACCCTGTCTGACACAGGCACTGCCTTGCAGGCCATAAAAAGATACCTACGGTGCAAAAGGGGAGGAATTCAGGGCACACCCTTCTCTTCAGTGTTTCTCTTGGCTAGTTTCAACAGCTCCCCGCTCAGCTGCACTGCCTGCTCCAAATTCCTTTCTGAGGCATCTCATTCTCCCACGGGCAGGCACCTAACCCAGTCCTGGGCAGCCCAGTGCGGATGCCAGGCGCTTGAGATGAAAAGTAATGATCCTCAGTCTTGCTGGGCCCAGAGCCCTTTGCATGATTAGCACCGAGCACGTGCTAATCTCCTTTGGCTGCAGGAAACATCCCCATTTGCTCAACGATAAACTGGCCGCAAGCTGTGCACAGCATTGCGTGTATTACAAGAAGAAAAACAGGCGAGAGAGAAGTTAGCCCATCTGTTAAAAAAGTTCATTTAGAGAATAATATGGACTTCGTAAATGTGTAATGCGATGGTAAATATATAAACAAAGTTAGCGTATGCATGCCTTAGAAAGGATGTGATACGTAGATTCCAGTCAGTGAGCTCTGATTAATGTAGAAGGATTTTAGAGACTACTTCTTTGCAAACACACCCATGAGAGAGAGGGGAAAAAAAAAGAGGAAAGATAACATTTTGATTGCTGTGCAAGTCTTGATTTTCCTTTATAGACTTTAAAACTGAGCACCAAAGGCGCAATATTCGTAAGAAGTGCTTCACTGGCAGGCGTAACAGAAGCAGTTGTGATTGAAACAGCACATGATTTTACAGCTTGTTTTTATTATTTTCATTACAGCATAAATTATGGATTGTTATAATTGATTTTTTTGCCTAATTTACATTACAAAGTGATATCACTTTAGTTATACAGTCACCATAAAGTAGTTCACTTACTCTGATGCACAGGTCCCCTACTCTTGTGTATTTGTTCACCTATAGCGAAGGGAACGGCTGTGCTGTACAGGTATCACTGCAGCCCTAGAGTCATATGCTCACCAAACCTTTTCCAAGTAGAAATGCCTTGGCACACAAGTGATGCACACCTGAGTAAAATCACTGAACAGGAAAAAACTTCAGGTGTGAACCAGGCTAGACTGCCAGGCTTAAAAATGATGCCAGTAACCTTCGTCGAAAGTACTGAGGCCTCATTGCAAATTTTGAATAACTTTAATGCACCAATATATGCTCCCTGTGGTACAGATAATCTACTGTCCCAGATCTACTTCTCTTGATATTATACATGGATTCACACTGTCTTTAGGCTTGGATGAGACAGGAAGCATAAATTGGACCACAAGTGAGATCAGCCGTTGGGCTGCTTCCACTTGTTTTGGTAGCTTTCCCGAAATAACCTGCAGCTATTCCCTTCTGCTAGGTGTTCCTGCACAAAATGCTCTTTTGTACTACCAAGGGCCTGGCTCTGTACCCGTGAAGTTTGGGGAATGTAATCTTCTGGCATTCACTGTTTTAGCTCTTGCATAAACCTCTTTTTATATCTATATTATTACTGAGAAAATCAAACACGTTTCTCTCTTCCAGCTTAACAGTGTACCAGAGAACCAAATAAATACACAGGCTGAGTCTCCTTAGATTCCTATCTTTCAGTTATTACTGTATTCAATGAGTTTGTGGTTTTCTGTACTGATAGTCAGATGAAAAGACTGCTGTCATTACTGGTAATTTACAGTTTCTGTGTCACATCTCCTTTTAGACATTAAACATGGTCTGTTAGCTCTACGATTACTTAAAACTTTTTAGGCTACAAGTTCAAAAAAGAGGAGCTGTTTTCCTTTAAACTCCTTTCTTTGCCTCCTAGCCTCTGGTGCTACCTCCTACCCTGCCTGGTAAAGGCGTTAGACCTAATTCAGATTGATGGAGGCATTCTAAAAACTAATCTTATAGTCATGCCTTCTGTCTTTTAAAAAAGTAAAAATTACAACATTTCTTAGATGTGAGTCTCAGTCATCTCTTAGGCTGCATAAAGTGAATGCAAGTTCCACAGGCAAAAATAGAAAAGATTTCATTAGCAGACCGGCATCTTCAGACATCTCTTTGCAGAAAGCTGAACTGATAGTGTGGTGTTTTGTTCACATAGACTAGCACTTCCTTTGAAAATACACTTAATGCAATAATTATTTTTTTTCGGTTCAAAGATTTTTAATCTTGCTATGAATTTAGCAATAAATGGCATACTGAATAATAAAAGGTGCTACAAAGTCTTAATCTGTTTTTTTGTTAGAAATCCATTCAAATACTTACATTGGTAGCGTTCAAAAAAATTGAATATTTTTAAGAACAAGATTATTTTTATATTAGGAGAATGAATTCTGACTCATCAGAAGTGTTTACAAACACTACTAGCTAAACAAAATCATTTTAAATGCGTGGTTTATTGATAGTTTAAATAGCAGTACAGGGCTTTGGGAGGATTTGGTTGGTGGTTTTTTACAACTAAGAAAGATAAGCAGAGGAATGAGTGTTCTTATAAAATAGGCGAAGTATAGATGGTGTATTATCTTCTTAGTGTTTACATCAGCCCTTTTCTAATACCTGTCATTTGGAGGGGCTTTTTATGAGAGGGGAAGGGGGTCTTTTGGTCTGTTTTTTCCTTTAGTTTCCTGTGTTTTAAGGCATAGCCTGGTCTTCAAGATGCCATTAATTCCCAGGAAGTTGCTCGTTGTCCATCAGGTCATCAGTCTGATTTGTAGAAAGAGCTGCGTGACAAGAGCCACTCAGGGGTTATTAAAAGCTCCTTGCCGCCGCCAAACGCGCGAGCCAGGAATCTGGAGCAAGGAAGGGAAAGGCGAGCGGGGTGTTTGGTCACTGCTCCCCGCTCCCGGGCCGCTGGGGTGCGGCAGGGCAGCGTCTCCAGCATCGCGGGAAAGCTGATGTCCACCACTTGGTCGCCAGGCTGCCAAAACCGTCGGCACCGGAGCAGCATCTATTTAGGGGTGATGGGAGCTACAGAGCAAGCGTGATGTATGGAAGCTTTGCTGAAGTCTGCCCAAACTCATCTCTGTCGCATGCCTCGGATCTCTGAGCAGCGAGACGGATCGGTAGGTGAGGTCGGAGAGGAGCGCCCGCGTTGTGAGCGGAGCCAGCTCCTTTCCTCCCAGTTAACAGGCAGCCTGCGTGGCTATTCAGCAGTAACACACAATGTTATTTATTTTACTTTATGGAAGCGGCCGTTCGTTAAACTGTTAGAAACAATAAATTGGCAAATGCTTATTATGCCTTCATGCAAAGACCAAACCACGTTTCACTTGACTAATATTTTTAAGAACTCTTAACATAATAAAAATAAAATTAGTGTAGGGACAGTCCTTAAAACATGAGCCTCAACTCACTCAAGAGCACTGATTTATAATGGAATAGGGAAGGAGAGGGATGGAAAACATTGTTCAGATTCGTGTTTAATCAGAAGGAGTGCTTTTAATTAGCCAGAGAAGAAGATTGTGAATATTTCTGTTCAAGTAAGTGTTACTGCTCAGAAAAATACTTTCATCATAAGAAAACGATCAGCTCACTTGGCATAAATGAAGAGCTCATTATTTGGTGTCTTTTAACATATGATGTCTTTTAACGTTGCATAGTCTAAGTCATAACAAGGAAGATGAGGCACCTGATAACTTGAAGCTTTTTTCTTTCTATCTGTTTTTTTTTAAAGCTTGGGTAATAATTGAAGTATAATTAGAGAACTTTCTTAAGATCTGGATCTACTTAATTGATTTAAGCATAAGTACATAGAAGATTCATTTCAGCTGTTGGTGTTTTTCCAGCCACACGAAGAAACTGCTCTTATTCTTTTAATTATAAGCTGATCATAAGAGAATAATAGAAATTAATCAACACAAGACTCAGTGTAAATGTGGTACTGACATTGTTAAAAATTAGCATTTAAAATATTACTGAATTATGGTTTGACTTTTACTCTACTTTCTCTAGCATTTCTGCTACAGGATGTTTTATAATTCTGAGAAGAATTTGCAGGTGATGTCACTAAAGATCTATTTTGAGTTCTCACCAGAGACTAAGAAATAGTAAACATTTTTATGTAGGACCAAAACATGTATTATGAAAAGTGAATTTTCAGGAAAAGTAAGTCTTTCTAAAATAAAGTGTGGGATTATATTTAAGTTTTTAGTATTTGTATGGAAATCAATACTGTGTCAAAGGCCCATAGAAGGGAAAAACGCTAGGAATACTGTAATTGTAGTAGTGGGAATCACTTGGAAGGATTTTCTGAATGTTACTCTTACAGTGTTACTTTTCCAAATTTCTCTGAGCAAATTATTTTCTTTTTTAATAAATTTGTTCAGGCATATGATCCTTTTTACTTTATTAATCTGGTTTCAAGAAGATGTTTTTTCCCCATGTGGTAAACTTTAAAACCCACTTTAAAATAGTGGGTTTTCCTATACTTTCCGCTAAGTAAAAATGCACCTTACCAAAAGGGACTGAAGTGCTGCACCTGAGATGCTGCTGTCAGAGTCCAGCACATGTGTGTGCCGTGTCGCTTACCTCCATTTTACCCCAGGCCAAACTGTCTTGAATAGCCTTGCATTTACTGCGTTAGGACACACAGGACCTGTTAGCCTTCTGCCTGCGTGAAGACTGGCTCCCCCACGAAAGATATAAAAAGATCCTATGGCTGTTGGATATAAGACTGAGGAAGTGGTTTCGTGATTGATTTAAGCCTATTTAAGTCCCTGGTGTCACTGAAAGAGGTTGTCCCTCCCTCTGCTTTATCCTTCAGCTATTCATCGCCGTCCCTCTCTGTGTCAGCACTAGCTTGTCAGTTCAGGGAGCTGCTTCAGCTGGAAAAAAAAATCTTTTTTTTGGTCAGATTAATTTTCAGTCCAGCTGCACAGCTGCCCAAGCACTGATGCCAGCACAAACAAGGGAGCTGGAAACATGATCACGGACAGCGCAGAGGGCAGGATTGCTGCTCTCAGTAGCAGTAAATAAGGTTAAGTTGCTCATGAAACTGCAGGCTACACATGAGTCTGAGATTAAATCAAGATTATAGATTTATTTTTTCAAATCCTTGAACTTGTCAGTAATGCTAAGTGAATAGAAATGGTTGAAATATGCCATTCTTTTTTTATTAAAAATAGTTTTTCTGTAAACCACATAGTTTTTGCTGGAGATACATATATATGTGTGTGTGTGTGTGTGTGTTTCCCCAATGATAATAGTGCTTTTTTTTCCCTGAAGGTATTTTAACTTAGTTTCAGGGAGAGATTTCTGTTTCTCATCTTTAAATATTTTCTCACGTGATTTTCCCCCTCCATCCCGAAAAAGCATTTTACAACTGGAGAAATGAGACATGGTGGAATTAGTTGACTTTTCTGCTCTTCATGCTGACCCAGGAGTTGGTGACAAGCAGGGTCCCTTGAATTGCAATCTGGACCTGTCTGTGTACAGCCAGGGACTGCAAAGCCAGACCATGTGCTTTGCACATGTTAGCCCCAACCGTTGTATTACTGAACTTCAGCTGATGTCCAGCTTTTTCCAGAAAAGTATCATGTAAACTTGTTGCGATGAACTGGGCACGGGTCTCACCACTGCTTTGGTTCTTGCAGCACTGTTCCTCCGTTCAGAGCTGACCCTGGGAATTTGCTACGCAGCAGCATTGCTGTGCTCTGAACACAGTGCTGTTCAGCTTCCCTTGGCTGGGAGAACTATGGTCCTCATTAGAAGAATTAATAATTTGAGAGGAGATCTCAAATTTCTGTTACACTTAGCAAGGAGAAGAACAAAATTAACTTGTTTAATGTCCAGACTTTCATTAATTATATAATTAATCTCCTGGCACTTCAAAAGTGCTTATTATGGATGTACATGTAAGGTCCAGATGGCTCTGTGACCTTTTTCTGGGAGTAGAGAGGCTTTCTGCCTTTATTTTTGATCCTCTCATCTATCTGTTCTGGGTAGCTTGTGAGATGCAAGGTGCAGTTTACTGGAAGCGAGAAGGACTGTCAGAGAGTATTGCAATTACAAAAGATTAAAGGGAAAATGGAGCAACTGGGGAGATTAAGAGAGTTAGTCAGGCAGAACTTGCGTCTGTTGAGCCTGTGAAGAAAAAATAAAGAATTTTCCTTTTTACTGTTAAAGTTACCTCCTGTTTCTTTCATTCTTTCTTCTTTTGGTTTCTCTGAGGTTAAAGTAGACTTGAGTTTTATAAGCCTTTAACTGTCTAATAGCTGCTTTGCAGTGAACACTGGGCAAAGACTCCCTCCTATGGACAAAATGAGTTCTCCATATGTTTGGAGCACTGTTGACAATCCCTTGAGTATGTGGCATGTGGGAAGGACTGTCTCCTGGGATTAACGTGAACATTATTAACAGAGATACAGAGAAGTAGGGAGCATGGGTAATCTTAGAATTGTTTCTTGGACTAATAGAGGCCTACATTACATGCACAAAAATTATATATATTAATTATATATATATAATTATAATTAAAAAATTATATATATTAAAAAATATATATTTACATGCATCCAACAGATGTGCATAGTGATGCTAACTGTCCTCATGCAATTGGAGAGGCCATTATAGATCTAATGTTATCCTGAATTACACCCCTTTAATTCCATTTGAATCCATGGGCTGTAAGAGGTGTATAACTCAACACTAGAATTTATTTGACCTTTCCAGTATTGGAATAGTTTAACAGAGAGTCATACAGAATCAGGATGTTACGCCTTTTAAACACAAATTGCTGTGGTCTATAACAAAGTCCTTTAACTTTCTAAGACATTGTAACAATTGTTTTATTTTACACTATACCACAGCTGGACAATGAGAATATATGGGTATTTCTCTGAAGTGTTACAAAGCTTCTGCAGAATTCAAAACTGCCCAAGTGTCCTTCTGGGCAGGCTTTGTAACACGTACCTGACTTACTGGGCTTCAGTGCTCTCAAAAAGAGTTTCCTTCGTTGGGTACCTCCATTTGCAGAGTCTGACTTTGAAGATCAGAATAAAATATACTTATTTGGGTTGGTAATATAGCAGTTATTAAAGAGCTTTCTTGAATCATAACCAAACAGTCTAATTTTTGGAACTCCTGGGCAACCACACCTTTCCCTCAAAGGTATTTGTGAGGACTTCACATAAAAAAATACCTGAAGTAGTTACTCAAAACCCAGGCATCTCAAATGAAAGATCAGTTTGACAGTTTTGTCCCTTGTTTGTTAACTACAGCTTGTATATTTGTCAGCATTCATTGAAAATTGGATTTTTTTGGAAGCATATTTTGGAAATCTGAAACATTTGCTTTGCAGTTTAGAAAGCAGCTGAGAATCCTGTAACATAAGAATGTACATTCTGTCTATCCTTGAGGTGTGTTCCACTTTCTGCGAGGGAATTTTCCACACCAGCATTTGATGTTACCGGTTGGGATATAATAAAGTGTCATACAACTGTTCCAGTTCAACTAGATTGGATCCATGTAATGGTATTAATATTTTTGCTCATCATTTCTCAAGGAGAATACATCAAGATCATATTTTGCTTTACTGCAGAAACTCATTGAATTACATGATGCTTCGGTTTATTCCTGGAATTTTTAGCATGATAAATTTTGAGATTCAAAATAAGTATGATATGTGTACTGTTGAGATAAAATGCTTAACAGAGGAGGTTTCAGTCAGAAGTAATTCAAATATGCTTGTGATTTGTTCTGTCATTTGTTTAACTTCTATTAAACTGCTAGAACCTTGAAATTATCATTTATTTTCTTATTGCCTTTTCCATTCTGCGAACTCTTCTCCCCTTTCAGCTGCTCTTTCTAAGGGCACATAGACTTGCATAGCTCTCCTGTTTACCTCTTAGTCTTCTTACTGGCATCAGTTGTGATGGCATGTTCTAAGAGGAGAAATTGTTGAGCTCTGAGGCATGTGGGGTGCTTGTGCGTTCAACTAGACAAACTGCAAGATAAGCATATTGTGAAGAGCTCAATTTTCATTGAAATCAGAACAAAGCTCCTTTCGATTTTGATGGAAGCAGATTTGGAAAAAATGTAGATGTTTTTAATCTCTAAGGGGAAAATCTTAATCCCAAAATATGTTCCAGGCACCAAAGGAAATTATATAACAAGAATAAAGTTCTACCTATCCCTTGCATAATCAGACCTTGTAAAAGAAATTCTGCACCTATTCTTTTATCACCATAACCATAACATCACCATATCTCTTTCATATCCCAGCCTGTAATACAAGAGGAAGAGCTGAGAAGTTCTGCATTCTTGGTATCTTTCCCCTTTTCATGCCTTTACCTTTCCCTCAGATGCAGGCTGTGCATCTTGGGAAGAGTTAATCGGTGCCATAATCTCTTAAGCATAAGGTTAGAATAAGCCTTTCTCCACATGGATTGTATTTTATATGCTTTGTACTGTCATTGAGGGTGAGGAAAAAAGTTGAATTCAAGTGATCAACTGACAAAAACTTCTAGGTTTCTTATATTAGATGTTTCGTTATTTACTTCTAATGTTAGGCAACTGATAAACAGTTTATAAGCACACAAATCAGCTTGTATCAGTACTGAAAAAAAGTCTTCAAGCCCTTTCTGGAACTTGTATTTCAGAGAATGAATTTCCAAACAGCATGAAGGAAGTTCAGTGTTTGACTTCTGGCACAGCAATTATCTATTTCATGCTATTGCATGAAAATGGCAAGACTTGGAATATATTTCAATGTAAGAGGAAGCTCTCAAATTTTGGCATTGGTGCCCTTTGTCAATTTGAAGGAAAAATCAGAAAGCTTAGTTATATGTAATATAATTGGAAGACTTTCCACAAGAGGATAACTGTTTAAAAATAGAGCATATTTGGGAAGTCAAGTACTTGGCAGTGTTGCTTTCACAGAGTTAGGCCTGTGACACATACATACAAAAATCAGGAAACTGCTAAGTCAGCATTAAACAACTCTAACATCTGTATTTCCTGATTTGATATGGCTATGTGGATTTGTGACAAACTTACTATATTTCAAGTGTAAGTATTTTGTTCTCTAAAGGCCAAATGTTTAAAATATATTGCATTCCAAATCAAAATTGCATTTCCTTTTGCCAGCTGGAAATGTACTTTGACTTTGTATGTTGGTGAAGGGAAGTAGTGGTGAGCTGCATTTTTTGGTTTCGTTTTGGGTTTCTGTTTGGGGTTTTTTTTTTTTTTTTTTTTGGCACATTACCATAGTTAAGAACAAGTTAAGTAAAGAAGAAATGACTGAGTCATTTCTTGCTCCACAAAATAAGTAAATACAGGGAGATCATATTTGTCAACTCCCCTGTGTATATGACAAATAGTAAATTTGCAAAAAAAGTCAGCAAATACATACTTTCAACAAGGAGGTAATTCTAGCTGCAGATGCATTGGTCATAAGTTTGCTTGTCAGCAAGCAGAAACCATTGAAGAGGCAGTGTGAAATCTTAAATAAAAAGCAGGTGCATCTTCTCTTACAGCCTTTTATTTTTACTTAAAACAGCTGGTCAGTGGCCAGGTACTGATCTCTTTAGAGTTGGTGCTAATGTAGGTCATGCTGTAGGTTATGGAGTAGGATCGTGCTGATATTTATTTAAAAAAAACAGTCAGGAGACATAAAACTAACTTTCCTCACAATGGATCTGTGGTTGCAAGGTCTGTTTTGAAGATGTGATGCATACTGGAAGTACAGTACTGTTGCACTAATTTTTGAAACAATATATGCAACAAGCTATCCCTCCATAGCAACAAGCCTGACATTTGCTTGACTGTCAATGTGTTTGCATGACAGTCTGATGTAGAATAGGAGGCAGTATGACTGATTTTTTCAAATTCCCAGTTTTGATGGGAAAGAGGTTCCAGAGTTTTAAACTTTAAAATGACCATTTTAAAAGAGTTTTCTTCAAGATGCATATTTTTAAGAAAAATTTCTAAAAATAGTGTGGCAAAGGAATTCTTTAATTCAGAGATGGAACAAAAAAGACTCATTAATGTCGGTTTAATGTTCAAACTCACATTAATGAAGGGGAGTAAATTCTGTCTGCAGTCGAGCCCAATCATGCAATCCATATGTAGATCTTGCCAACATACATACTTAGCTATGAATGAATGAACATGATACTGCAAAATCTCTTGCAGCCTAGTGAAAAAACAGCTTATTTCCTATGCATACACCTTCTGTCAGAAGTTATTTTTGATGAATGTGGATGTAAAAAATATGCTATTGGGACAAAGTCAACCTTTACCGTCTGCTTAGACACAGCAGTCTCTTTAGACGCTTCTATGCAAAGACAATGCTATATTACCACTTTTCGTGGTGTTAGTTCAACAGCAAATGATTATGGGAGCTGAAAGAAGCCTCCAGCCCATAAACAAGGTCTCAAGGGATCATTTCCTCATAGCTTTTTAATAAGACTATGTAACTTCCCGATGATTCTTTAGCAGTCCAGCCTCACTATACTTCAGCCCTACCATGCCCAGAGCTGCAGAATAGTTTATGATAATAACGTTTGGGGCCACCATGTTCAGCTAGATGAGGAAAGTAGACCAGGATCAACATTACACCATTGTGGCATATCAGTTGTTTAAATGAGGCCATCTCCCCTTGACTTTGATAGATTCCATAGCAATGACGATCATGGTAAATGTGCTTGGTTCTGTGAGAACCAGGATAAACGGTGCCAAGTATGTGCAGAGCTAATGGATCGATACACAATCCATTTTTCAACAATTTATGAGATCGGAGAAAACATTTCTTTTGCTCTCTGCAGATTGACAAACTGCAGATCCTAGGACTTTGATAAGATATAAATCAGACACTTGAGTGACTTTTGAGCATGTATGTCTTTTTCCTCGTTTTGTAATGAAACCTTTTCATTCTTAAAATTTGAATAGTGTTTTGGGATGCAGAGGTTTTATCTGCCGCATTTCCTTCCTTTCCATTCTGTTGCCTTCACTGAAAAGAAGCCTTTTATAAAATATTCTCTAAGGTGAGATTGTGTTTTGCCTTGAACCTGTGAGAAATTATCTTATTCTTGTTTTGTGGTAGTTTATGTGTGTTTCTTTACATCAGATCATGTTCTGATAACGTTGGTCTTAATGCCAATACAGAGTTTTATGTAATTATTTCTATGCTTGTATTTACACTTTTATGCCAGTGTGATCTTATACAATTTACTTTTATGATTTTAAAAAATATTTCCGTAGTATTTTTTTCTAATAAATTTAGTGAGCCAAATTTAATTTTGAAGTAAGCTGATAAAACTTCACTGAAGCCAGCGAATTACATCATGACAATTTTGGCCCATTCCTTTGATTTAAGAGAGGGGTTTTATGCGTGCATGTGCTAGAAGTTCTTCCCCCCCCCCCAATTCTGCTATAAGCATCTGCAGTTGGTGCTGATAAACTTTTGAAAGAGTATATATTCTAACAAGAACATGTTGGGGGACATAAGTGGGGTTTATTCTAGTGAAGGATGAAATCTTGGAAGTGTGTATATCCCTACAATCTGATGTGCTATGATTGCCTAGTTTATTTTTGAATATAGAGAGACTGTGTACGTAATAGATACTACTCAATTTAAATGAGAAGGATGGAAGATGTAAAACATAAATAAAGAATTCAGACTTCTTCCAGTTGAGACTTTCCAATTATTTTATACTGTGTACTACAGCTACCAATGAAACTTGACATACAACCGTTTCCTGTTAGTGAGAGCGTGTTCTAGCTCCTGGATGCACCCAGTCTACTGGGCTTCATCATTTCAGGTTATATTTTCCCTGTAGCAGGTTAAATTCATTCAGAACTCCCTTAACTGTCCTTTTGAAAGACAGCCGCAGCAACATTTTGGTGTTTTCAGTCTTTCTAGTCTTTAGCCACTGTGTAGACTACAGAAAACATATAACCTCCTCTTTGCTGACTGAACCTCCTGGCCATACCTTGATGTAGCAGAAGAACTGTAAGTTTAAACACAATTTCTCTCTTTTACTATTCAAAAGAGCTTTTCCCTTAATTTATGTGGTCTTACTCTTAATTCATGTTTTACACTGCGATAGGTACTGAAGAAAAGGTGTTTGTTTTAACTGTGTGGGTGTTTTACATTCAGTTTCTTACCCTGGTTGCATTCATGTGGTTGTAGCAGACAGGTGTGACCCTGTGATAATGGATATAGTCTGAGCTCTGTTTTTAAGAGAATTTATTCTGTGCATCAGTTTTCATATCCATAGTATAGGAACAAAAAACCACAGAGCTGCAGAATCTTTGTATGAAAGATGTTACATTATTCACTAAAGGAAATTTGCCAGTTAAGGCATGTTACAAATGGCTGCACTCAAAATAGTGTTTATTCTATCCACTGACGGATTTTGCTCATCCAGTTTCAACAGATTCCTTTGAATCAGTGAGGCTGGCTGCACAATGCCTGAAGTAGTCTGCTCAGCAGAGGTACCGCAGTCTGTGTCCTTATCTTCTTCTCCCTGTAGGACATATTGCAATGGGGTTGAACCTACTTTTCTATTAAGAAAGATTCAGTTGCACCAGTCAGCCCGTTGCACCCCAAGGTACTGCGATGAAGAGATACGTCCCTTCACCCCGCTCGCTAAATGAGATTTGCCCCTGTCGCGTGGTGCCGGGTGCTCAGCACAGGACAGCTGGCTTCTGAGCTGCTGCTGCTGCATGGTCAAAAACTTGTCTGTAACGTTTCCGCTGGAGTGATCCCAAGCCTCGTGTGCTCTGCTTTTTGTGGGTACTAACCTCATACTCAATGCCTGCGACCCGCCTTCCTGAAAATCCAAACCAAAAATCTTAAGACTTGTTCCAGCATATTCCATCCTTGGATAATTGACTTTATTCTTTGCCCAACAAAATAAAATAGGCCTTTTTTTGTTGGTGTCTCTTGATAGTGTATTGGCTGAAAAATAAGGCCATAGTGAAAAGTAAGGCTATAGAATAATAATATATTTCAGTTCCTGGAACGAAACTTCACTGCGTCGTCCAGAACAACAAACGGCAGAATATAAACCTGGGTGCTGAAAACCTTGTGTCCTTGAGTAGCTTTATGCACATAAACTGTTGTTGTTCACATCCCTATGTATTTTTGGTAGTAGGCCGTAACATTTTGTAAGACCTGAAGATAATTAGTGTCTCCTCTTTGTAGTACTGTGAATAGTTTCATTGGCTTCTCCCAGTAGAAAGCATTTACAGCAATGTGTTATTAAGTTTTAAATACTGCAGTGCAATGACTGCAAGCCCTGGTATGTGTGAATACAGAGAGGCAACTTTGTAATATTTAGTCTACAACACCCAGAGTCCAGATTTTCCCGTCAGCAAGGCGGGGAAGCCCGCAGCAGCGTAGGACTGGGCACTGCTCGTGATGTTGCTCGTTTTCTTCGGCATGTCGGTGTGGGAAATGCAACTGAGTGAACGAGGAACTCTGTAAGAATGGGCTGGCGAAGCGCTCGGCGATCTGCTCGGCCAGGAAGAGGCTTCCCGCCCCCGGTCTCTAGTCAGGAATTTCTGGTTCTGGTTCAGTCTCTAATAGGAAGTTCTGGCACAAAATACTTTAAAGAGGCAAAATCTTTTGTTTGAAATGATAAAAAAGTACTTTGGATATATATATATATTTTTTTTTTTTTTTTTGATGTTTATTTTGGGCTCGGTGTTGGCTAGCACAGCAGAAACTGTCCTGAGATATAATACCGATGGATATGTAAAGACATTTTCTAAAATTTGGAAGTAGTTTTAAGCCACAGAGTAATGAGTTACTAGAGAAGGGTAAGGCATGTTTCCCTGCTCCCTCAGCACGGAGCAGCAGTCACCAGGCCAGTTCTCCTCCCGGTGTGACTGCTGCAGTAATAAGCTACAGTGTCACCTGAAGCCCCGAACACCTTGAATTTTACTTGATTCATTAGAAGTATATTAAACTGAGAAATGTATTTTGGTATTGAAATGCACACTAGATAGCTATAACAAGTATGCCAGTGCCATATGTAGTGAATAACTGTGACGTTTTATAGCCCACAAATGAAAAATACTTGTGGCTATTGTATGGAAACAGATGAAAGGGGTGAAAAAAGTAATAGATTTCTTGTCCAGGAGAGAAGTCAATACTAAACGTAAAATTAATATTGTAGAGAAATACTAATTTGCCTAAATTTATAACCATAAGTTGAAATTATATTTGTGGCAGTGCCACCCAGCTGGCACTAAATCTGCCCTGTCATTTGCTGGAAATATGTGAAAGTTCTGACATAAAATTATTGATACATGAAAATGCATGGGCTTCTGAATATTAAAATATTTCAGGTGTATTTTACAAAACCCGCCAAGTATAAGAAGGTTATTTTCTGCATGTTTTCACTGATGGGGACGTAAACGATTTCTGTCAGTTTTATGAAGTTAAAGCACAAGCAATTAAAATAAGGCGGCAAGATCGAGACGATCGTAGCGGCTGTTGGTTTTGACCCGTGTTGCTCATAGGAGCTCATGCTCAAAAATAAAGTTATTTTCTAGCCCCCTGTTAGTTGCATTGCGGCTGCTGGTTTGTTGGCCGCAGAAGCCCCTGGACGCGGGCCGGCGGACCCTGAAGACACGCTGCGTGTCGTTCCCGCGTGCAAACAGGGCGGCCTGGCTGTGTGCTTAAATGAAGTATCACCCCGGAGTTCGAGGAGAGAGCTGGCCCCTCACCTTATTCCCACAGCCGTGCTTTTGGGGGAGGAAAATCTACTTGGCCTGACAGTTTGCCAGAGCTTCAGTTTCTGCTGATTTTCAACCAAAAAGCCTATTTCTTTTCCCAAGATTTTTCCATGAGGAAGCAACTGAGAAACAGGGGTGGTTTTCAGGAAGCCTGTGTTGTTTTTAGGCGTTTTTTCTATTTGTGTGTTTTTTCACCACGGACGTTGTAGAAAGCCGGAGCACTGGATTGACATTCCCTTAGAAGTTAAAAGAATACACACTAAAATAAATAAAAGAAAATTAGCCTTGAAACCAGACTAATTGCCTTTATTTTTGGCTTACAAATCCATTTGCTAATGGTGCTCAGTTTAAATTTTTACCTCTGTAGAGAAAAGATTCACACAGAATTGTTGAGATTTTTTTTTTAAGACTAGTAAGATTTTAGTCCTAAACTCACCAATGTCCCTATCACAGGTAAAATAAGATCAGTTGAAAAGAAGTGCAAAAGCACACTTAAAAATAGAAATATTCTTTGAATAGTGAATATTGACTTGTGAGGTAGCATATGCCGGAAATATAACGAATGCAGCTGTGTCCAACAGGTTGATAGACTTCCCAAATTACCACGCTCGCGCTGAAATGACATTTCAGTTCTCACATGTTTAAATTGAAGCTCATCCAGTCCTGGGCAGACCTTTGCTACAGGGCAGGTGGCAGGAAAACTGCTCCACGGGGGCATGGCGCTTTTCACAGCTTAGGTGCCTTCGCGGCGATGGGACCGGTCGGGCCCGGATGCTTGGAGACGTGAACGTCTAAAACGCGGGTTACGAACGCGCGTAAAAGAAACGTTTCGCCCGGGCGCTTCGCGATGGCGTTTCACTGCGTTGGCTGAGTAATGAAGAGCCCTCTCCAAACGCGCCTGACAGCCGCGCGTAGGAAGTTCCCGTTTTAATATTAAAAAAAGGCAGGGAAGAAATGTTTAACTGAAACTGCCCTTCACGCTGCCAGCAGACTTCTTGGGAACCAACGGGGAATGTAAGGGAGGCCGCGGTACGGCAGGTGCTCGCTCCAGGCCTGTCTTGCCTCGGCAGGCGCCCGAGGTGTCGCTTCAAGAGCCCGTACTGAGCAGAGGGACACCGAGTACGGCCGAAATGAGGCACTGGGGAGGCTCTGCAGGTTTCTTCTTGCCTCCGCTCTCTGGCCTAAGCGCCCAGGACGCTGTGTATCCCACAGCTACATGAGTTTCAGTTGTCTTCAGTGGGAGCTTAGGCTTTTGGGGTTTGAGGATCTGGGGGCGTTTTGGTGATCTGAGGATACAGTTTTAGAACAGGTTTCCCAACGTGGTGAGCTGAACACAATTTAAAGTAGGTCAACGTGTATTTGCATACAGAATTGCACATGCAAGACTTTTTTTCCTTTTTGGCAAGACTTACTAAAAACAGGAGATTTGAAAATTATAAAAGCACAACAGCATGCACATTTTATGTGCTTACCAGTGGCTCCTAAGTGCCCCTGGTTGTGCGTTTCTCCGTGCGGAAGGCAGTGGGAGTTCTGTCACCGACATCCCCAGCTGCGGGATCAACTTGAGTGCACTGAATTTGTTTTAACCTCCACGTACTATGAAAGTTACCTGTCATTCGCATTTTTTCTGCTTTGTGCTGGAGTACATCTAGTTTGGTTAGCAACAGATTGCCTTAAAGTAACACGTAAATCACACGGTCTGTTTAGGAAAAATGAGGAAAAGGTTAAGTGTGACGTTGCCCGTAAGGGAAACAGGGCTTCATACATCAGTTTTAAAGACTGCAGAGTTGACTGCTCGGCTGTGTGCATTGTACCTGAAGGTAATTCCAGACCCCTTACGGGCCTGGTGGTGTCTCTGTTAGGTAACAGCTTCTCCTGGCAGGAGTTCAGATCCGCAGGAAATGTTCCTGTGCTGGCATTTGCGCTGTCGTATTTGTAACATTTCACAGGGACATTTGTAGCCTGCTTGAGTGCTTTTGTGCGGGTGGACGTGTGCTCTCCTCAGGCTCTAGCTTCAGCCCTGCGTGTCCTATACATTCAGCTGTAAGTAAAGCATGTACGTACATACGTTGAGGGAACTGCGCTAACTTGATAGTGGTGCCTGGGAGAGAAAGAAACCCCTTCATGCAAAGATGGTTGTAGGCCTTGGAGTTACAGCTAAATGCACTGGCCATATTAAGTAAAACTCCTGGAAGTGCTTACATGTCTATATGGCTTTGTAATAGCTTTTCTTTGTTCATCTTTTCTTTTTCTCCCCCCTTTCTTTCCGTTTTGTGTTAGAATATATATTGTTATATGTGAGTTTCTGTCTAGAAGAAGATAAAAAGCAAAATAATAAAAGAGATGAATCCCCTTTTGGGCTGCTCATATGATTAGTTCAGTTGCTTTCAATGTGTCTACTTGAACAAGTGAACAAGTGAAATAAAAACAAATTTAATTCCAACCCCTTTTACTAACTGTCAGGGAAGAGAATTCATTGACCCTAATATCTCAGCTGAGTGCTACATGCCATCTATAAATGATACACATTTTTTAGTCATTAAGTCACATTAAGCAGTTCTAAGTTTTGCCCTCAGCATAAGTGGTCTCTTGCAACTGCATTTGTCTCTTCAGAATGCAGAGTACATGAAAGGAAAATTGTGTTTTACCCTATTATCTAAGAAATTGCAAAGCTATGAAAAACAGATTACTATTAATAAACAAAATTTTATTCAAAAGACTATGCATACAGTTGTGAGAAAACAGCTGCTCTCCCTTCCAGAATATACAATTGGCAAGTGTGTCAATTTTTAAAAAATTATTTTGAAGGCATCAGAAACAGTAAAAGTTCTGCAAGTGTGACAAGAATAGGTAAGTACACTCTGTTCTGATTCAGTATGAGACAGAGGAGCACTTTTTCCTCTTTATATATAAAGTGGAGTATTTAAATGTTTCTTGGCTAGATTTCCACCAAATTATCACAAAAAATAATAAACATCACTGATTTTGATCGTATCTAAGTTATTTAAAGAGTAATACTGCCACCACATCGTCCCTCTGCCATTAGAAAAAAGGCAGGACATCTGCTGTTAAAATTATTACACTTAAGTGTTTCTGAAAGTATCTGATTGACCAATACAGAGATTAATACAGATAGATTTCTGTTTAAACTGTAAATAACTTGAAGGACAGGCAGCTGTACTGCATGTTTTCCCACATCATTCTCAGTGCCTCCTGGTAGCACATGCAACCAAAGAGAATTTCTTCCTCCATCCAAGCAGAATTGGCAAGAAGGGTGCTATTAGCAATGATATTCTTATTATAACAGACATTTTTCCACTAAGAAAAGTTTTTTTAAAAAAACTATTCATTAGACATAGACCACTGAAGAGCCTTGAAGCACTAAGAATTTGGTCAGAAGCCATCCTGGCTAGCTGTGAACCAGAGACCATAAGAAGAACATTTCTGTAGCTCATACCTATCAAGTCTAGTCATACTAACCCTCCGGTGAATACCACAAACAGGGGGAAACACCTACCCTTTATGTATAAATCCCGGTAGTTTGCTAGTGATTAATCCTTTTCCTTTATTTCCCTGCATTATGCTCTTGTTCTTCTCCATTCTGCCTCCTCTTCAGTCTCCCATTACATTGTACATATGCATTTTTAAATTTGTATTTTTAATTTACTTTTTAAATCTTTCTGAATTAATGTAAGTGCAGACTTTAAGTTGGAGGCAATCTGAGTGTAACAGAACATGGTTATATCCCATAATGTGATTGCAATATATTGCAAGTAATCATTTATATAAATGCAAGCATGTTATTTTGAATCAGGACTACTGTAATTGGAATCATCTGCCGTTTGCTTTGAATACACAAAAATTAAACGAGCATGATTAGGATAATAAAGATAAGTAATAACACATGATAAAGATAAGTAATATAACTCTAATGTTTGTGGGTTAAGCTACATGTTATTTTCACATTATGAATTTCAGAATGACTAGTGTAATGTTCTGTGGTTCTTCTTGTAGCGTCAGCTCTGACTCAGAGTGGTCATTTGTCACTTAATGCAGTGAATAGACATGAACAGTAATATTACAAGTGAATAAACAATGATGAGAGAAGGTACCCTGGGCAGCTGAACCAGGGAGATGCGCTGGGTCTGAAAATGGGAAAGAAAACAAAGTAAACCTAACATTTATCATGCAAAAAATACCTGTGTGAATAAGGATTCTAAATTACTGTTACCAAGGATATTATAATGGCAGCTTCTACTATGTTGTTGTTGTATCTTAATGTAGAGAACATACACTGCAGTTATATAAAAACACATCTTCTAAATATCAAGTTTGATTCACATAGAATATTGATAATTAAATATAAGTCCTCTTTTGTGGTAGTGTAGGGTATTACAGATTATTGATTAAGATGTTGGTTCTTACTTACTAATTAGAAATGTCAATTCTTTCTTAGACAATATATCAGTTTTAGAATAGATCATATGTGAGGCCTAAAGCGATTAAAGTGTTGTTTAAAACTTTAAGGCAGATTTTAGAGTGTTCTTAATTCTCCCAGACTCTAGTCCTAAGGTGAAGGATGCTTTTACAACAGTTATCTGTCTTTGATTACGCAAAGTTCCCTTTACTTAGAAGAGAGGAAGCAAGCTTGCTCCTTCTTCAACGCAGACTTTCAGTATGACTTTCAAATGACAAACAAACCTTCTTCTTTTCTTGAAGCCATTTTGCTGTCATCGTTCCCAGAGCTACTTTCCATCCTAATGCTTTTGAATAAAATAAGGAATGAAAATCAGCCGTTACTCGGCCCGATCTTCTAATCAGAGGTCCTGATCTTGGAAGCCTGGTGAAGATTTGTATAATGAGGAGAATGTAGCCTCAGTTGCCCTGAATCAGCTCACCTTTATTGAAAAACAAGTTAGAAAGCCTCTGTTCTTATAGTCAAGACAGTGGCATAGTCAGAATTTCTGGGGCTGCAGGCAGCTTTGACAAGGTCACTTTGTGACTGCATAGTCTGATTTTGCAAGAATTTGTCCCCAGCCTCAGATACACTGAGCTTACTGACAGTACCAAGCTCTGTCCTGTGTAAGCCTGCTTTTGGCCTCAAAGCCTCTCTCCAAAGATGCTATGAGAAAATTTCCAGGCTGAAAAAAATGTGAGACTTCTGCATATCATCTTTTCTGTTTACACTGTCATGGATCCAAATAAGTCCTGCATGCCAAGAGACGAGGTTCTCGAAACATCTTGAATATATTCTAGTAAAGGAAGATGGTCCCCAGGCTCGGGTCACAGCCTCTCTTAAAACCCTCTCCGAGATTCTGCCAGATCTCTGTATCTTTAATTCAATTAGACCAGGATTATAAATTCATCCATTCACACAGACATGGCAAAGAAAATTGCCAGTATTTATTTTTTCTAAAAATCAGCATGTGGCTTGCAAGGGGGGTGATCTATCTCAGTAGAAAGTTGAGACATTTTAAGATTTCTTTCGCTTTGGTCCTATGGCTAGTCTCCATATTTGAAGTAAGAGAGTAATTTCAAATGGAGAACAAATGTGAAAATGTGTCAGTTTGCCAACAGTTTCCAAATACATTTTCTTTTGTTTACCAGTGATCTGGAGAAATAAGACAGCCTCTTAACTAAATTGACTAAATAAAAGGAATCTGCTTTTGAAGTATGTGGATTTCAGAATCAAATTTCCTTCTTCTGTGCCTGTTGGCTTTATAGGCTTGTTTACTTGGAAGGAAATGACTTGTTTTATAATGTGTTTAACATCATGTTAGTTAATCTATGCCATAATATAGAGTTGTCTCCTCGTATAAGAAGGCATTAAACATGTAAGCATGTGTGAATTTCTTATTGAAATTAGGGAAGTCTCTATTCAAGCTTGTTCCTCTGTTTGCAGGCTGGACAGAGCAGGAGAATAGTTGGTAACAATTGTTGGCTGTCCTGTGTGCTTGAGAACTCCCAGTAAAGCAAAACTTCTTTAATTCTTTCTCTTCTCATTGCTTTCCTTAATTAATATTTTGGGAGAGTTTTAAGGAAATCTCAGAATAATGTGCAAATAAATCCGGCCACTTTAGAAACAAGCTATGAAATTATTCTTGTTTCATAAGGTTTCGAAATTTCCAGGCTTCTCTTTGGCAACTGCCCATAGACAGGATGTTGAAGATGACAGTCGTGAGCAAATCAAACCTCTTTATAGGCAGTTTGATAAATCATTTCCAAAAAAGCAAAAGTTCATGGACTAGTGGTTACCTAGAACCATCTTTCTGAAGAACAGAGAATGCACAGACATTGACAAACATTACTGCCTTGCTTATAGTATTCATAATAATGAGTATGTGTGTGTACATATATTGTAAATCATCCTATATAAATAATTCTCAGTTACTGAAATGGCTGAGTACTCCGTAATATCCTTACACTAATATTCCTTAAAGTAAGATTCTGTAGAGGTCTTTTTTTTATAAGACTTAAAAAATTTCTTACATGTCCATCTTGCATATTTCTCATATTTGATGGTGTGTTGCTAAGGGGTTAATTTAATGGCCAATAATAATACAAAAAATTCTATATGTTAAAATAAGAGTAGTCAAATCTTTTGGAATTCAAATGGATTGGAGCTGGCAGAAATAATAATTTCCCCCCAAAGCATAGTTATATTCTGGTTGCATATATTAAACAAAGTGTAGAATCATCTTTTGTGCTGAAGTTGAACACCAAAGTTAATGGACTCATTAGTCTGAATTTATATGCCCCAGGTTTTCTGGACTCTACTAAACGAGGTCTTTACAAAAAGATTCCCCTATTGGCCTGCATAGAGAAGGATGAATATTAGCTTAGTCACAATAAATGGGCAGTTATTAAATATCTCTTTTTTATGCTTGTGTTTTAGGAATAGCTGACAATTCTATTCTAATGCCTGAAAATCCGTTGTCATTTATACTGCATACAAAATATAATCTATATGAGAAAATCAAGAACAGTGGCAGTTGAACAGTCACTGAGTTTACGAAGTTTTACAGTAGTTAGCAAAGTCAGTTCACATTCCATGTTCCATCACAATGAATGGAAAAAAGAGTGAAAGTCTCAGTTTTTATTCCACTGGTACTTGATACTGTAATAGTAGGCAAGATATAACTGTTATAGATAGGCCTCAAAAAGTGACTTGATGTGCTGCTTCTTTAAAGTTCATTTTGTAAATATTGTTGTAAAATACATATTCATGATATTCATGAATATATGAAATATATTATATGAAATACATATAATATATGTATTATATTATATATATTCCTGATATAATTATTCCTGATATAATATTCCTGATATAATTATTATTTTTAAAATAATGCAAACCTGAGGATGTGCTGTATTTTTAGTGACACTGGTACCTTGTTTTCCCTGTCTCATCTACTTGCTCTTGACCTCCATTGTAAGCAGAGGACACATTACCCTTGTAGTGAGCCAGTATGCAGGGTTATGTGTTAATGCACCCACCTTAAACAATCTCAAGTCTCCCACCTCAGAGGCTGAAAACCTGAGTCAACTCTTGACCTGAGGTCTTCCAACTGTCTTAGCAGTGAATTCCTGAATTAAGTACTTCTTCATCAGAAAGCAAAGGAGACATTAGTTACATCTCAGCTGATCCATCCATTGCTAATGCATTGTGCATAATTTTTTCAAACCATTTATAATGATGAGTGGGAATTTGGACATCTTTATATAAATGATCAGATCGGCATATCAAATGGATTTCAATTCCAAGACTTTCAATATATTGCATGCATGAATTAGAAGTCTTTCTAGTCTTTTTGATCTGGTCTGCTTTAGACCTGTCTACCTTTCTCTCTGCCTCTAAGGTTTCCACAGAAACTAAAAAGGCAATTCTATTTTAAAGAATGCTTTCTTCCTTACTAGAGCTCTTAAATCTTTCAGCTGCTGTGGGGTTTCTGTGCTATCTGTCCGCACTCAGTGACCTCATCCTTTTAAATTAGAGTTTAAAAATATAATACCTGACAGTGTTATATCACCTTTTTGTGTTGTTTTTTAACTTAGAGAAGATTGAACATTAGATTGAAGCTGTTGTGAATAAGTGGAAATGTCATGAAATTAAAAAGTAGTTACATTTTGATAAATGAGTTGTAATATAGAGAAGGGAAAAGATTCAAGGAGAGACGAGTTAAGAGTTGCAAAGAAATAGAATCACTGGGTGAGCTGCAAGGTTGGAGTGCATATTAAGAGGTCTCAGGAGTATCTATGAATTTATTTGTAGTCTTTTTCATTCCTAGCTTGCTAAAATATGGCTACAAATCATGCTTGAAAAAATTTACATAAAGGCAAATCAGACAGATAAATATTTTGTCTTATTTAAACTGTTCAGTCTGTTTCTGGTGGTGTGAAAAAGATGTAACTACAGCTGATGGTGTTACTTTTCAAAGAAAAAGATGTGGCAAAAGGGAATTAGGTCCTCAGATATGAGGCAAAGCATTGTTTCCAAAGTTGAACAAGGAAAGCCTTCTATGAAGGGTTTTATGTAGTTTTGTTCAGCTGAACGAAGTGGAGAATACTTAACAAAATTGCCATTTCTAAATCTCATTGTGAATACTCAGCATGCTGTGATCATACACTGTGTAATGGTGTTTGCAGTGAATAAATTGCTGTATATACTATAATATAAATAACTTTTATGCATTAAGAAATGATTCTCTTCGTGATGGTTTCTATCTCAGGGACACTCTGAAGACAGACAGACTTTAGAGGATAGAAATCTCAAAGTACTCTCTGAATAATACTAGTCTACCTAAGTGCTAGAATACTTCTAATAATTTTTGGTTGTGTTAGTTAGAAGTGAATAATAAAGTCAACTAAGTGACATTCACTTTGTTCTGTTTTATTTTTATTGTGGCCAAAACTCATGAATTTTAAACACAACCCAGCTTCAGCAGGTGAGAACCTGTACTTCAGATTCCCTTAATTTCTAGGGGCAAAGATAATCTCAAAGGAAAAAAAGAGAAGTTGCCTTGTACAAACTTTGGGCACGCTGACCTAGAATACAGCGGGTCTGCTGCAATAGTAGGAAGCCACAGAATATAAACTGCATATTGACTTTGGTGGTAGGTACCTTGGAGAAACACCTTGCTAAAACTAGAGAAAACTAACAGTGAAACAGTGCAGTATTGCACTGAGTTCAATTACTCTTAATAAGTATCACAAGGAGTAGTTAGCTGTAAGCAGTCATACACTGCTGTTCCCTTGATCGTTCATTGGGATCATTTGTCCTATGTATCTTTCCCATTGCATTTACCACAAACAGGTTGGTCCCAAAGTGTAGACGAAAATGGTGACCAGCATCCATAAATAATGTTTGATAAAAGCAGGATGTAACCGCTTTGAAGGAATCTTGAATATCATTTAGAAAAACATCCTGATACCTTTATTCTCTAACAGCTTGCCTAAAGGTACTTTTTTAAAGTTTCTTAAGGAAAGATGGTCGCAGTCACAAAAGTAATCCTGAACTGGAAGAAAGTCTGATCAAAATTTTTCAGTTGAATTCTGTAATGAAAGCTAAGTAGTATGAGGGATTTGCTGGACGTTTCTATTTCTGCCAAAGACTTTCTGAGTGACGGATTTCTTGGGCCTAGAATTTGATGCTGAAAAAGCTTCAGCTTTGGTCTAGATGGAAACTAGTAAGAACCATCAGCATCTTCAGCATCTTCCAGTATTTTTAATTATATTTTTTGGACCATGCAGATGAAGGAAGTGAGATGAAGATAAATTAAAAAAAAAAAAAAAAAAAAAGCAAAAAAGACTTTAGGAGTTTTCAGAAGATTTTCAGGAAGAAAGGATGTGAAAAGGTTATACATTCCAAAGGGATGAATTTGGGTAGGGGTTTGTTTCTTGCTGAAGATTTAAGTCATCAATATTATAGCCAAACTACAGCACTTCTGTCTAATTCTGAAGTGGTGTATTTCTTTAAGTGTTCTTTGATTCTACTGCTCAGAGACTAGCCTGATAATTTTATTCATAGCAGAGGTGTTATTAACCATACAACTGTGCCCATTGCCCCAGGCAGTCTCAGTGCTTGCTGCTATCTCTTTGTTTTTGTTTTGTAGAAATCTATTCCTTTGGCTGCTGTGGCAACTGTTTATTACATACATTTATAAAAGTACCTACTGATATCACTGTAGCATCTGGGTAAGCAGCTGTGACTCCCTTTCCCTTCTCCACCCCACTGCTGCTGCAGCACCCGCTCTGCTTGCTCTTCATTTTCTATGTCTCAGAAGAAGGGCAACACAGAAGGAAAGAAAGAAAATGAGTAACTGCTGTACTGAATTAAAATCCCCCTGCACCACTTTCTATCCCCTCCTCCTTTCTAGAGAAAGATTAAAAAACTGCAGAACGCGCTGATGCCTGTTGATGAGAGGAAACAAAGGGCACATTAGAGGGAAGGAGAGCTGCACGTACCCAAGGGGACGACAGGTCCACTGTGAAGAAAGACCAATGAATCACCACCATGCAGAGAGAGAGAGAGACCACCCTCAAGCAAGAAAGAGAAAACAGGGGTTTTAGGAAGAAGGATTGTCAGTTACAAGGGAAGAGAAGGGAGTGAAAGCTCTAAATATAGTGGGTCAAATGGGTTTCCAAAACGGAGAGAGGAGAGGACTGGCAGAAGAGCAGAAGCAGCAGCACAGATGGCCATGAGCTCGGTGACCAGTGTTGCTGACACTGCCTGTGTCTGTCCTAAACCGAGGTACAACGGTTACCACGGAGGGGAAAGTGGAGGGTGGGAACTCCGCTGCTCCTGGAGGCATGGTGCCAGTACCTCCCAATGGTACTGTCTGTGCGTTTTGCTGAATACGACAGGCGTTGGTGTACCAGAGTCAGGGGCATCTGGCGATGCCAGCTTCAGCGTAGCCCTTACTGGCTGACTTCTTCCCAGACTGAGATTATCTAGCAGCCACTTGGGCAGCACAGCTCCACTGCTGGTTGCATGGCAAAGCCCAGGCATGGGGACAGCACTGAGCTCCTCCTCAGTGGCGTATCACTTGAGACACGCTGGTGGTACAAACCAAAGCCACACTCCTGCTCAGGACCAGTTTCAGTATTAGCAACATGTTCAAAACAGAGCAGGGATATGTGTTGGGTTTATTTTAATGAGGCTTCATGTGAGTCTCTCAGGAGATGTATCTCACTGAAGGCTGAATCTGCAGTCTTCTGTTTTGTCACATCCATCCTGTTCCCTCACCAGCTGTGCTCTTAAATTATTTTGCCAATCCTCTGATACTTTTGTATCCACTTTGCCCTCTGGGCAAGTGGCTTCCCAGAAGCATTGACTAAGGGCAGCTAGAGGCAGGATCTGCTCCAGCGAACTGTTAGATGTGCAAGAAACAGAGAATTGCAAGAAGCTGTGTTGTATGTCATATAAGTGGAGATAATTCTGCGATGAGCTTCTCTCCTCGGAGGGAAACCTCTTAAATCATGAAGTCAAGGCTCCTTGTAATAAAAGGAAAGCAAGAGGAAGAGACTTCAGTCTATCCCTCTTCCTTCTGCTTTAATATATTACTGTAGCTAGTTCGGAGGGTCTGCATCGTCTTTGAACTGCACCTAGTGCAAGGGACCCCCAGGCCTGATACGCATTTTTGTGCTTCAGTGCAATTCAGATTGGATAAAACAATAATGAAAATGAGTGACATGGACAAAGTGAGTATAATATCCTGTTTCCACTTTATTCTGCCCTGTTGCAGAGGCGAAGGATAAAAATAAACTTAAACTTACCTGGTCCAGGAGAATCTTTCCATTTCTTTTGGAGTCCTGAGAAATAGGAAAGCCTTCAAAGCATCTTGCTTTCCTGTTTTATTTGGCCTGATTGTTTCCCTCCGAAGGCTGTTAGCTTGTCAGAACTAGACAGCAATGCAAGTTATCTCACTTCTTTTTATGCTCCAGGGTTACCTTTCCCTTTCGTTAAGGAGTGTAGTTACACTTTAAAATTGGATTCTGGCAAGAAATGCAAAGGAAGACATTAACTTGTCCTCATTTTCCACATCACCAGAAACACAGTATGAGATGCTACCTCCAGTTAAAAACGTGGGGAAGCATGTGATCCCTCATCAAGAAATATAAACTAGAATAGAAAATGATAACATTACTTTGATCAATTTATTCCATATGACTAATTGATAAAATGTGGAATATCTTTATTTCTTTGGCCTTTTGTATTTTTACTTTTTTGAGTTAAGATCTGGAAATTGAATACATTTCTGTAAAAACCACAGCTCTGATGAAACTGAAAATCAGCAGTGCTTTCATTACTTCTCTAGATAGGGTTTTATCATTATGTCTCATAGGTGCTGTAGTTTTCATATAACTATCCTATTAATTTACTGATACATCATTTTAAATTGAATATTGTAGTATGTTCAAAGTGCAGTCAAAGCTTGGTGTTTATAAAGATTGTACTGGACAAGCAGCTTTTAGCAGCACTACTTTCAAGTGACTGCCTGCCTAAAACATATTGAAGGAATAGAAAATACTCAATACGTTAAGCATATTTAAAGGAAAATGGATTCAATTATAGTAGCTTTTAAAGTATCTTGCTACTAACTGTAACTGATGTGTGTACATTTCACCTGCAACTATATGTGTTGGAAGCAGTGACAGAATTGAGGTATATTAGGAGAGACAAAGGAGATTAAATACAAAGGGGACTGTTTTATGTGTATTGACTTCTTCCTTAGTTTCATATATCCACACTGATGTCATTCTAAAAAAGGATGAGTAAGATTGGCTTGATGTCCACCCACCCCCAGCTCTTTCAGTGAGCAAAGCCTCTCCAGCGGGTAAAACGTACAGTATTCTGGGGAGTATATCATCAGTTTATGGGAATAATGACAGAAGAGAGCTATCTCTTGACGAGCTATTGATAACTTCAAGTCTCATGAGCCTTTATTCTCAGCTGCACCTCCCCAGTCCTATGTTACAATTCCCACCTGGAAGATACGCTGGAAATGTTTGGAGTGCCACCTCCAGAATAACACCGCGTTCTTCTCATTGGGCTCAGTCGCTAGGGGTTAGGAATCAGGCTCATATTTGGAGCTGCTGATCTGCGAGCAGATCTGTCCTTATCCCAACCACCTTATCTTTATAATTCAGCCATTTCCACCTGGAGATGCTAGAGCCATCATTATTTCTCCCCTGAAGCTGACTGATTTAGCACTAGGTTAGTGGCAAGCGGCACATACATACTCTGGCTCTGGGTCAGTTCAGTTCAAGACAGATTTAGTCTGCCCTTTGCCGAGCAGGTGCACATCTGAATCTATCCTTCCAAAGATAACATAATTTCAAGCACTGAGATGTTTAGTTTACTTTCTTTGAGATCTGTGATTTAGTTACCAGTAACATTAATAGAGCTGGAATATAAATCACACTGAATGTAAAACATTTGGGCTTCAGTGTGCCGGCCAGATATCCATGTAGGGAGATGGGCAATTAAATCCTCTTGCATTATAAACCTTATGGAATAAGGCTCTGGCTGAGGACTTGCACATATGGGAATTTTCTCTGGTAAAGCCTGAAAAGTTGTCATTCTTGTTGCCAAAAATGTGAATAAATAAAAGGCTTAACAATTAGGAGAGAAGGAAAACAAGGAAATACACCTGTCAAACTTTTTGTATTATTAATGTGCACGTGAAAAAATGCTATGCTTGTGCATGCTGTTGCCCTTAGTACCAGCTGTTGACTGTGCACATGAATCAGTATTTTGCATCGGCTGAACAGCCTTGCTGCCAGCAAGCACTTTAACAGGCAAACATCTATAACAGCAGTCTTCCCACACTCCATACAATTCAAGCTATTCTTTAAATTAATAATACTACTTAATAAAGCTTCATCTCTCATTTGCAAAGAAAACCTTCAATTAATGTTAATCAGTATCCGCAGAATGTGATCAGGCTGGGCTTGTAGCTGGACGTGCCGAAACAGTTCAACTGGCAGATGGAGCATTTTCCAACTATTTTAATTAATGACTGCTCATTTCAAGTGTTAATGCAATTAAACAAATAGACAAAACAAATAAAAATAATACAAGTTACGAAAGTGTCACTGTCAGAGACAGTTTTAGCATCTGATCAAAAAAGTGGGCCTCCCTCAAACCCATGTAGGGCCCAACCACCCCCTGTTGGCTAAATGAACACTAGTACAAACAGAATTTTCTTTTGTTACTTGCTGTTTCCAAACATTTCTCTGGGATTGACATTTATATCACTTCCATTTTAACCTTGCTGGCATCAACTATGTCATTGATTCTCCAAGTCCTAGAGCATTTTCCTGCAGAAAAAGGGAAAGGATTTCCTTCACATATTACAGGGGTTTTTTTTCTGCAAGATTTAGACTGACCTTGCTTCTTGCCTTTTCTATTTGAACTAATTGCCTGATTTTTTAGGGCTTCACTTTCTGTGAACTTTGCATACCATGGCAGTGGTGTAGTCCCACATTCGTTTTGGCTTATAAAGAGTTCAATTAGTCCCTTAATGCCTAGTTCAGGCACAATTAAACCTTCCCTGTTGACTTGGGGTTGGTCTTTCTAAAGGCAGAGAAGGTGTTTTAATTATTCATTCTCTGGTTTGTTTCTTACAGCAGTCTCAGCTGTGCTTTATTATTCAAAGGTTAATGCAAACTGAGAACTGGGTAAATTAAATTTGTTTGGCAGCTAGCAACCTGATGTATTGCAGACACTGTGAAATATGGATGGATGAATAGATGGCAGCACTTTCACTATTGTGATACTTAAAAAGAGTGATTTTATCTTTAAAACAATTGCCAGTTTTGTTACTGAGGCTGATACAAAATGAATGTTCCATAATATTATATTCTCTGTAACCCATTTTTTGTTAAGAAAGCACGTAGTTTAGAAAGCCAAGAAACATTAACAGCTATTACAGAAAATTGATGTAGGTACCATGACTAATGAACTACACTGCACAGTACTAAGTCGCTCAGTTGTATGCGGGGAATCATGCAGTCAGAAGTTTTAATGAAGGGAGCCCAAGGAATTTCACGTGAAAGAGGGTTTTATTAACTTTCAGTGAACAAAACGAGTAGTTGAGCAGTGAACATGACACGATGTCGTATAATAATTGTATGCCTTGGGTATGTTGTGAGGCATGGAGCATAGCCAAGAGCTTTCATCTGTTCTACACACAGGGTTATTTCACAAACCCCTGTGTACTGTGGAAATCTTTATTGCAAACATAACCAGAATTGTTTCACAAGAAATGCCTTAAGAAAATACTGCGTCATTTATTTGAAAAATCTACCAACGCCGCCTTCCTGTGAAAAATATTAGCAGGATATCTAGAAGTCACCATCCTAATTGATCCTAATTAAAATTCGGGTCCTGTATCAGTGACTTGTATCAGTAGGCTGTGAACCAAAAAGAAATCTGTGGTTTCCTTTAGAGGCCACACTGTGTGAAATATATCTTTCCCTGGACAAGCATTATGTTTTCTGAAAAAAAGGCCATTTTGGCTTATAGAAGAGTAATGCCTGAAAACTTTATTAGTTTTTAATTTACTTTCTCCAGGAATTAACTATGCAGGTGAGAGAATTTCTTTTTGTGCAAACAAGACTATATTGTGCATATTTTACGTGCTGTTTCAGTGCTGTGTCCTTAAATGGGAAGTTTGGATTCACGTAATCCTACAGTTTAACCTGCTTTCTATTTATAGGCATTTTAAGACAGTGTAACAATTGCAGAGTAAAGCAGCCTTCTGTGCTAGTGACTGGAGTCCTTAGGATAGTGACTTAGAAAGTACAGCTACAAGGTCATTTGTACAGTGCTAAGTCTTTAGTACATCATGTGCTGTATGGTAATGTGTGCAGTTATACTGGTACTGACTGATGAGGTAGGTGGATGAGGAGGTGGGTGAAAATAGGGTGGTTTGTAAGGCAAGGCAGTGATGAGATATCTCAGGGAAGTCTCTGTATCCTTGTACTGTAAATACTGCACATCTGCCCCCTAAAATATTTGAGATATGACAATTAGGACTTTTTTCTGTATTTATTTGAATAATTCATAAATCAGTGATTTTAACACTTCTTTATGAACTGAATGTATCAGTTCACTGTCTGAGCTAAGGACACCAGCTACATATGTTATCCCAGGCTAACTTAATAAACATACATAATTTTACCTTCTAGTGTTGTTGCGCTACAATTAGTAGAGTATAACTGACGGATGGATATTTTCATGTGTTATGTTATTATGTGTTATGATTGTTATGTTATATTTTTGTTCTCTATTTTAGTGCTGGACCCAAAGGAGACAACATTTATGAATGGAGGTCAACTATACTGGGGCCTCCAGGGTCTGTGTATGAAGGTGGAGTTTTCTTCCTTGACATTACCTTTTCACCGGACTATCCTTTTAAACCACCTAAGGTTAGTAGGAGGATATTAAAAGTCTGTTAGACCTCCTCTCCTTGTGATATTTTTTAATGTGTATGTTGGTATACAACTGTAGGTTGAAATGTAAAACTCTGAGGTAAATAATGAACATTTATAGTGAATATTTTGATGGAAGGAATTTAAATAACTGCATAAAATCTTCCTGCATATCTCCAGTACACTGGGACAGATATGGATTTATTTAACAAATGGTTACACAACTTCAAGCACTTACTTATTTGATTTGGGTTTGTTTCTAATATGAAAGCATTTATATTTGTGTTGCACACTTTTTAAGCAGCTGACAATACTTATTCTTTTCTGTTGACCCCTATCATTCACCAAGGGTCTATGGCAGTCTGACAAAATGCACGCCTTTTGCACCATCCAATATAAATTATTTCTGCAGATGAAAAATACTCTGCTGTTCATGAAGTTATAATTGATTGCTTTACATTAGTTTTCTTGAAGAATGATGAAATATGGCAGCAAAGACAAGAAATTGAACTGAAAGACAATAATTTGTAGAATTCCTTATGGTTTCCTTTTTTAAGACTGTCAATAATGGCAGTAACTGCAAATGTAGAAATGTACCAAAGAACTACGCCAATAACATAAATTTGGGAGATCACCAATAAGGGGTAGTGAATGTCACACAGGAGAAATCTAGTGATTTTGAGGATGGATGAAACAGAAGTGATGTGAAATGCAGAAGTGTGAAATGTCATCAATAATCAGTAGCAATAAATTCTGAAAGAGGTGACCAAAAGGAGCTGTATTGCTTGATCACGGATTATTATAAACTGTCAGTCTAGTTCATCTATGACAAAGATAAATACAGCCATAAGGTGCATCATCTGGTATTTCCTGTAAGGAAATGTAAGGAATTATCAGTGTCATATACAAGACACTTAAAGCACTTTATAAAAAACACTGAGTGCAATTCTTGACACTCATGGTCAATAACACTTAGAGAAACTGGAAAATTTATCCAGCCGGGCAATTAATAGAACTGGATAACTTGATAGGTCTGTCTTATGAAACAAAGCGAGGAGGTTACTTGTTCCCCTTACGAATGGGTAGGGTGAGGTTCTAGGAGAGCTTTCCAGGAGAAGTTATGGAGGAAAAAATTTACGTTCTTTTTGACACACTTGTGGAAGGGTTAATATACCATGTTTGCCTATGACAGAAGGGTGTTGTGTTAAAAGAGAGATTAGCTGATTCCTAATTACTGTGAGTAGAGCACTGAAAGAGAAGCATTTATAAACAGAATTTTAATGCCACGATAATAATTTTTATAGTAGTTAACATTGTTTATATTATCAGAAAAATGGAAAAAGAAAATAACACAAAAAAGAGATGTGAATTAAAAACATTTGCCTTTCTATATACTGGACTTCCCCAACCAGTGACCTGAAGATGGGACAAAACTGCATACTCTAGCAGTGTTAGAGATGTCTAACTTTTTTCCATTTGTGATGTTCCAGTTTAGGGAAGCTGTGAAGTCATGACAGGCATTATGGAGGTTTGTACACCTCGCTGACTGGAAATTATCTGATTTAGATAGCTGTAATTGCACAGCGAGATACCAATTTTGACTTCATAAGCTCTAGCTTCTAGTTCAGTTATTTGAAGCTTTGAGTATGCTGAGATCCAGCAATGCTCTGTTCCCTGGCCTTGTTCAAACCTCCCTCCCAACCCACTCCATTTTGTCCCTCTCGCTTGCTGTGTGGATTTCCATCTTGACAAGTCCCTTTCATTTGCCTCTTGCTTGGCTTAGTCTGTTTGTAGCAGTTGCAATGCGAGAGTTACACTCCGTCCCACAGCAAATTAAAGAGAGAATTGCTTAGTGGATGTTGGCATATCCACAGAATGGATTTATTGGTTATAAAATACAGCTTAAAGTTCCCTCAAAAATCTGAACATAACATGTAAAGGACTAGATATAAAGTACAAGTCTGAGGGACATCTTTTGTCCTTCTCTCCATTATAAGTGTTGAGTTTTGAGGTAATACATGCAGTAGGCACCCTTGTAAAGTAGAAGGTGAAGGTCCAGTTTGCTTTTTCACCACATGGTAAAGGCTTCTGCAATCCACGCTCAGTTGTGTTTTGTGACTGTATTATTCCGAGACATGAGCAGTACAGCTGGGCTTTGCTTACTGAAGAAATACTGAGCAAAGAAGAGGTTCTTATCCTGCTTTGCAATAGATCTTTTGTCTGCCTTTATCTTGATTCCAACTGCCATTGTAGGAAATATGTGCATATAAATCATAAAAAAATGTATTGCTTGATAAAGAACAAGCGAGTTGCTGATGCCTTATTGTATTGCTACAAGGCTAGTATTTATGACGAAGGAAATTCTTATCTGTAAAAAAATAAGGAGCACATGTGCACAGGGGACTAGTGTCAGATTTAACTAATATTTCACTAACATACTTTGTACATATTGTAAGTAACCCATATCTTCAGACCTGCTATAGGAACGCCTAAACTGTTGCTATTTCATTACATATATCTTCCAGACCCTATGAAATTGATTCATAGCTAAAATACTTTGGGAAGTTCCTTGAATAAAGCAATGTGGGAATATGACTTGTTGTCATAAGGTAACTGCTGCCAGTCAATATTGTTGGGAAATGATAGTTAAATATGTTCTCCAGACACTTCTTTCTAGCATAAGAAATGTGCTGAGTAGGTAGAGCATAACATATGGAATCACCATAGAGTGTTATCTGTGTCACTGGGTGTTGACATCTCTTCCACTTCACCACAAGATTTGTGATATTTGGTGCTGTTCTTAAAATCATAGTTCTTTGGGTCATGGGAATAAATAATCTTAGATTTTTTTCTAAGTATATCTCCACTTCTCATGGCTGTATCATCTTAAAAAACCTGGAGATAAAAATACAAAACTGTGGAATGTGGAACTGAGAAAGACTTAAAACGTATTCCAGAATGCTGGCAAGGTAACATCCATGTCAGTACATAACAGAAAAAGTCCTAACCCACATTTCTTGCTATGGTTGAATTCATATATTCCTCCTGAGATTTCTATGGGCCACTTTTATCCCACTTTTACTATGAAGTAAGGAAACATTTAAATGAGTCCTGTCAAAATTGATCTTCCAAAGACGTGACCACAAAGATCTGGGAAGAAGCAGAAACTGCATTTCCCAGATGTAATTACTTGACCCAGCGTAAGGTTCCAGAGGCAAATGCCCATGTCGCATAACACAGTTATTGTTGCAGGGCCTAATCCAAAGCCTATTAAAATCAGCAGAAAGATTTCCACGGTCCATTTTCCTTATCTATTCTCAGATGCTGTGTGTTCTGTTGTTGTATATGTGTAGGTTGCACTTGCATGTTGGCAAAGGAAATATAATTCTTCAGTAAAGAAAAATAGATTGAATGTGAACTCTGGATAATGTAAAGTGTCTTTCTTTTTATTATTATAAATTAAATATGTTTATGGTGTAGCCGTTGTTTGGTTTATATTATACAAAGATTTGAATATTTTCTAAAGGATCCCAATTCCTTCTCTAAACCCTGCTGATACTTATTCTGATGATTGTGGCACCCTTCTGCATATTGGAAAATACTAATTTAAAAAATCTGAAAGCACATTTGGACAAAAAGCAAAGAATTATGGGCCTAGGGTTTGAGGGTTTTAACAAATTTGGAAATTCATTTTCATTTGTTGTTCTTGATAGTTAACTTGCTTTATCACTTAAAAGAAGACGAATCAGTCATCCATTCAGTTTTTATTTAAAAAGAGAAAAAACGTCTATCCAAAACTTTGATTTAAGCTATTTAACTATTCCTTCATTTATACCTTCAACATCATAGCCTCTTAAGATTTTAGAATTTTGTCTCTGTTCTTCACAACCTCTAGTTGCTCTACATGGTCCGTTTTATGTTTCTAGTTTTGTACATCCAAACATCTCTGCCACCAAGTCTCCCTTCTAGTCCGCACCAGCTAGTCATTCCCCTACAGACCAGTAGTTCTCTTTCTGTCCATCTTTACCTGCCAATGTCTCTCTGGAGTCATAAGCATAATGTCAAATTAAGCTCTTTTTCAACAAAATAACTATGGTAAGTCATGGTATGGTTTGCTGTCATGATATTCATTTTTTTTCTCTTTGAAGTCAGTCTATTTCAGTCTTTCAACTTTGTCTCATGCCTTGAAACTGGACTCCAGACTTTTTGAGCCAGAGGTCCCTGACCCTTTCAGCTCTGCTTTCCTTTTACATCTATGGCATTTTGCCTCACCCACAACTGCAGCAGACTCGGGCAGAAGAGAAGGTTGTTTTCCTAAAAGAAGTTTCCCTACTTGTGACTGATGTAGTTTGAACAGAAGTGACAAAGGGCCATCCCAAACTATCTCCAGTTTATCTGTATAACCAGATAACAAGATTTTTAGAACAGCTCATCTGAGAACTGAGAAATTAGCTTTGGCTTTCTGGGAGGCTCTAATCAATTAAAAACATTTCCTAGCTTCCACTGCAAAGAAACTTCTGCAACGCTGCGAAAATTAGCTGAGCACCCAGTTGACTGAGTCAGCAAGAAATCAAGCAGCCTACAGTACCTTGATTTTCTTTCCAGCTATATCTTCTAATATTTAAAGCATCATGTTGGTTTTCTGAGATGCCAAGCAAGAGGAAGGTATGCCACAGACAAAGCAAGCCATAGTATATGCACATGATCTCACCTTCTGCCAAAAGCAAATGCTGATGAGACTTCGATTTTGGCTCACAGACTCAGGACACATTTTATAAGGTGAGGTTTTGCTTCAGCACAAGAATATATTATGTCCCTTGTAGTGCAGTGTGTTAGGAACAGAGAAAGTTGTGGCCTGTTTGAGCAGCCACTTAAAGAAATGAGTGAAAATACTTAGATGGCCTGCCAAGGAAATAACCTTGTATTTCTCCAGTGCCTTAATGACCCCTCAACCTTTTTTAGAAAAACCTTCGAGATTTCTTTTTCCTGCTAGCAATCTTCCTTTCATGCTTGATGGATTCAGACAGTTCCCCCTTTGGCTTTAACAAAGGAAAGCTCTCCCTCCTGCTCTCTTTTTCTCGGGTATTGAATGGGATATACCGCTGTACATGCATGGTAGATGTCTCTTGCATGTATGTGTGTGTCTGTCTGTGGGTGTGTGTATGCATGTACATAGATACAGATAGGATGTATCTCATCTTTCAGTCAGCTTATTTTTATTTTTGGTCCACCTCAGAAACTGGTTCAGCCATTGTGAAAATTAACCCTGCAACGTTGTGTATGTGGCAGCAGTCAAAGGCAGGAGGTTAATTTCATTTGCCTCCATACTGTCCCTCCAGAACAAGAAGTCTTTACAAATCAGGAAATCGTATCACCGTCTTTCGCACAGTTGTTTCTAAAAAAATGAATACTCTTCAAGAGAACACTCTCTCCAGGAGTTGTCACTATGGTGGTATCTGCATTTTCAGCAAGAATAATCTTTATTAATAACTTCTACTCAGATATTTGACTGTGTTCAGTCTATTACAGTGTCAATTCAATTTAGCTGTAGCTGATACAATATGGATATATCTATCATTATCCTAGTACTCTGCTAGCTTTATTTTTGAATTTGAGTGATTTATAAAATCTCTTAATCCCAACTCTACAATTAATCTTTCTAGGGACTCTAATCTCAGATGACTGAAAAATTGTTCACAGGACTTGAAAGCTGCAATATGCTAAATCACCTCTAAATCAAAATTAGAATAACAGAAAACTCCATTTCCTCCTTGTAAATCTCATATGTCTATTGACTGACTGAAAAATTATTCTCAGTGTTTGAAAGCTTAGCTGTGTTAAATCAACCGCTAGTCTGCTAGGAGAGTCTTCTTCCTTTGTAAATGTCATGCACAGTATCTATACAATCTGGTCTTGATGGCAATATTAAACATCTCTTCAATGCTTTATATGTAATTGCCATATAACACTAATCTGGATGCACAAAATACCATTATGTGGAATACTTCTCCTGTAGTACAAGTTTTGTACCGTTTTGTTAAAGTCAGCCTCATGTATGATAGGCAGTTCCTTTTATTCCAGGCTTTTACTCTAGTTTTTCATATGTTTTTTATATATGACTGGCTGTTAAGGACATTTTTCCGTATCTGCAGTGTAATAGAAAAACTGTGCTGAGAAATTACCTAAGGGCACATGAGAAAAAATAAACATTCCCTGGTATTACTAACCTAAGAAGCTCAAAAGACACAACCTCTCCTCTTCTACTTGTCCCCTCAAATTTTATTTTTAGAGTACCGATGTTTTTTTGTTAAAAATCACATTTTTAATATATTTCTCCTGCTTATTTTAAATTGCCTGTGTCACTATTAACACAATTTACATGTCAACCTCTCAATCTCAAAATAACCTTAAGTGCAGCCTATCTGATCATCACTCTTTGCTGTCTCAGCAGCCCTGGGGTAGGCAGGGCATCTTCCCTTGCCCTCTCCGAGATATCGCTGTCCTCTGACTTGCCTTCAGATATGATAGTCTGCTGTCACTGTTACCCCTTACATGCGGTTGCCTCATCATACTTCTCTCATAGCCTCTGTCACATCCCATTAGTTCTCGCCGTGCCACTCGCAGCTTTGCTTGGCTACCTCCCACCCTCCCCGCTCTCCTTCTTCTCCTCTACCGCCGTCTACCACATTGCCGTGCGCCGTGCCCCCACGCGCTCTCCCTCCTTGCCTAGCCTGGCTATTTACAGATTCTTGCTGCCAGCGGCCTGGGATCCTTCATCCGTGACATCAAGGGGAGGTGGCAGGCTTTCGGAGCCAGCGAAGACTTCGGACAATTGGAGGTGGCTATCAGACGCGTGGGGGCTTCTGCAAGGCACAGATGAACATCCTAGTGCTGGTAGGACAGTGTTGGAGGTAGCAGCCTTCATCCTGCTCTTCCCCAGCAGCTGTTTGCTGGGAATTAAACCTGTTATGGGCAGTGCCCACACGCACCCTGCCTGCTACGGATCTCTATCCGGTCCATAGATTTTATGTGTTGAGATAATATGTGAAATACTGTATGGTGATGTACAGCATGGAGCTCAGTGCAGATTGGACCTAGGTGACTCCTCAAGAAACTTTGGCCTCTTTCAAAATAACAGAATCACAGAGATTGTATGGAGGACAAGTGGAGGACAGAGATGCAAGCAGAAATACATAAAGCTGAGGAAAAGATCAAGAACTGTGTTTTGTTACCGACAAATGTAGAAGTCACATCTGATAGGAGAGATTTCCTTTGAATTCACGTATTTGATACTTCTTCCAGTGATTGCCAAATCAAATTGCCAATTTTTCCAATGAATGGCCTTCTTTTTCACTTTGTTTTTAATATACAAATTTGTATCACTGGTTTGTATTTACTTCTTTAGTCTTAATGAAAATGAGCCTATCCAGCTGCACCCTTCCTGTTTTCCCTCCCCAAAACTTGGAAGGCTGCATCATTTCTTCCTATATCCTATAAATACCCAGTATGTTAAGTGCCTTGAAAGCCAGCATCCTACAGGGGTGGGATGGCCAGCATCCTACAGAGGATATCTTCTACCTCACAGCAGTGGTTTGCATGCTACCTGTCAAATTTACTTTCAAAAGAGAACATGTAATTTCTGTTGGATACTCAGCATTTTTAGAAACTGCATTAATTCCATCATATTCCGGTCACTTTTTCCTGCTGCATAAAATCCATATCTGATCTAAAAATGCATCATATATTAATGTTCTTTTTTATCCTTTTTATACACAAATGTACACCTACATTTATACAGATGTGAGAGAAAGAATTTTATATATATTATTACTGCAAACCACAAAAAGGTGTCCTGATTCTGAGCAGAACCAAGTCTATTACAGTTCTCAGGTGAATCAGCCTAGAAGTCCCCATGTAATGAGCCCTTAAATATCGTAAGGCTGTTAAATTGGGGGAGGAAAAAAAAAAGTTTTCTTAGAATAAAATTTAGAAATGTAACTGCCTGCTGCAGCCCGCCTGCATGCCATGCCCTCTGCTAGCGCCGTGCCCAGCGTCCCTTCCCGGCACTTCAGCCTTGCTTCCCCGAGCATGCCCAGAAGCCCCCTTCTTACAGAAGCCACAGAAGTAGGAACAAAAGTAAAAAGCCAACTACTATTCGTCATGTTGTGGTTTATGATTTGTTATGTAAAATAGAAATGTTGTTATGGGATAGGTGTACTCACGTTTAGGTAAGAACAGCTGTATTTCTTTAAATCACAAATGAAGGAGCACTTTGGAAAACTTAAAAAAGAGAATACGTATTGGAAGATGCAGCCTACATGTTTTAAGCTTGGAAAAGGGGAGGATTTGTTTTGTAAAAGTTAAATGACAAGCACATCTTTAAAAATTTTACTCTCTGTGAAATGACTTTGTTCCTGACTTTCCACATGGAATTACTAAATGTAAGAATGATTGTGTTGGTTAAATTAAAACAGTTTTATAAAAAATTTATATCGACTTTATCAGAGAAAGCTTTTGATGTTTCTGAGGATCTTGCAATATTGTTTCTATTCTGAACCTCCCTAATACGGACACTGTTCCACTACCTTTCTTCTCTCCTGCTCTTCTGCTTTTTTTGGAAAACTTGGTACAGTTAAGAGAATTTTTTTTTTACTTGCCCTGTCAGGTACCTCTTATTAGCAAAAGCCTTCTCTACTTTTTCTGCTGTCAAATCTGTGTGTATATTTACAAGTGTATTTATATAAAGTACATATTCAGCACTGTTCTGTTTATTTAAATTTATATTTCTTTTTCTTGCATCAGTCTGTTCAATGAGGTGGTGTAAGTTCAGTTTCATATTTACCATTAATATATTGAAAGATAACTCAAAGTGGATACTCTTGCATTTTGGATGATATTAAAGTTTAACTCACATGAACGCTATTATAAGCCTTTTAAGTTGTTATTACTTCTGACAGCTGTGCTTCACATAGTCCCTGTTGTTACAGAAACCCCAGGATGATTGCATTATCAGATTTTTCTGTAGGTCAACTAAACGTAGTTACAAGTTATCATTTCCTGCTAATGCAGATGAGGTATATTTTCCTTTGATATCACAAATTCTAACTACTCTTTACCTACTAAAATTAGGTGTGACCAGGTTTTATATGAACTGGCTGAAGTTCATTTCTTGGCATCTATTTAACCAGTTCAGTTTAATGATGAGCATCATATGGTCGGTCATTCATTATGCAATTTATGTAATAATCTGTTAAGTATCTCAGTGATTGTGCTTGTATGTGCTACAGTTTTGTGTTAGAAAACAGAGATGGATCTCCTTGTCTTAGAAATGCAGCTTCAGTGCTGGGTACGTTACATGCAGTAAAAAAATTAAGGATGCTGATGAATATAAAGGTTGTTGCATGAACTTTGTGTCACTCACAGCTATAGACAGTTTTCATTTAGATTGTTTTATAGTAGTTTTTCTTATATTACTAAAGCGTATAGGCCTGATCTTGTTTTTATTACTTTTCTATTCAAGCAGACAAATCTATTGCTCATAAAGTCTGAAAAACTGAGATGGGAACTACTTACTCCCTTCTGAGCTCCATGAACATCATTATAAAGGGCATCATATTTTTTAATATATATATAACCTTTTCTGTGTGCAGTACAACTTCTTCCATTTCAGGTAGTGCCACCACAGTTTTATTAAAACAGAACTCTTGGGGAATATTTGAGAAATGGGGAATCTAAGGAGAGACTGCAGGACTGCGCCCTTGTAAGAAATGTGGGAGCTTGGAAGGATCTCTGCAAAGCTGCAGAAATGAAAGCCCTGGGATCTCAGTCCTGCTTCAAGCGTCGGCCCTGCAAAAGAGTTTGGTTTCTGTTTATTGCCTTGCTGACTGCATGAATCTTTCATCCCTCTCTGCACAGTTGCCCAGTTTCAGTGGGAGGAATGAAGACAAGGTGGGGGCTGGACCCAAACAGGCTGAAGAATGCAGTTCCTGCAGCGGGCTGTAACCCTTTGTGTGCTAACAGGAGAACTGGAGAATCGTTTCTTCCTCCCGATGCCGTTTTGAAGGGAATGGTGGCGGATGTGCCGCGAGCTGGATTCTGGGGGGTCTGAAAGTGCACGAGCCGTGTGTGTCTGTGGGAGCAGCCCCTTGGGAACTGCGGTGCCTTCACATGCCTGAACCTCACGGTAGAGGTTCACATGCCTAGCTGCTAATGCCACGATGGATTTAGACCTACTGCTGAAATGCTACGTTCAAATCAGAGATAATGAGTGACTTTCGAACTAAGTCATGCTGGAAAACTGATGTTCGTAATGACTATCTCAGATCCAAGTGCAATTTATCTTGCCTACAGTCACTTGCCTATGATCACTCAACTGAAATCCATCTTAATTTGCCCTTCTTGGGTTATAAAAACAGCCTTTTCTCTGTCCTAAAGCTTATTCAATGAACTGCCACTCATAGCTTTTCTCTCTAATCATTTTCTCTCTCCTTTTAAATAAATAGCCTCATTCTCTTCTCAGAGACTTTATAAAGTTTTTGTATTTGTTTACAGTACTCAGAAGGGTTAGCATTCAATGACCCTGAATAGATAAACAGGTGAATTTGCTATTATTTATTTCCAAAATTGATAGAATTTAAATTCCTTATCATTATCTTTCAAAAGCTTCTTTATTGTACATTTATGGTTTTCAGAAGATAGTCCTATTTTTCCCTATTTCCTGTAATTCACATTTTTTTGACCTGCACTTGTATTCAGCAAAAATGAGATACTCTTTTAAAACCACAGAATCAAAGAGAGTAAATCCATAGAGGACACTTATGGTTGAAAAAAAGATAAATAACTCCTCTACCATTCATTTTTCTGAGTATAACTTCTAATGTACGCCTACGCAACCCTTGAGCCTCTGCATGGGACTGTTTAGATGTTTTCATCAGGCAATGAAAGGAATTAGACTGTCTCCCTTGTAGGAATCATTTAAGTTGCATCAAAGATAAAAATATAACCATATATAAAAATATAACCATATGACCATATTAAAGGAAGTGTGATTCCTCTGGAATGGAAGTATCACTTGATTTCTCTCTACATATGTGGCAGAGAGGACAGTTTGAAAATGCGTTTCTCCTTCTGTGTTGCCTTCCCATGCCACCCTTTCCTTTCTCCAGCACAGAGGGCGTGGAGGAGGGAAAGATGTGCAATCAGTATAGCCTAGTGATCCTATTTTTGCATAATCACTCATACGTTTGTTACTAATTCTATGTGAAACTGATCGTATTTGGGGGCAGGCGAGTGTCCCAGGGCCTGAATGCAGAAGGTGAAGGAAGATAGCAGTTTCCATATAGCTGCCTCAGCTATAAAGCAGGTGTAGTGGCTAGGTGCCTCGCTTCTTCGCACGCTGACTCCGGCATCTCAGATGCTACGCTGGCCCCCAAGCCAGCCTGCCGTGACACCTCAGTGGGGAGGGGAGTAGTAAACAGACTGCCCCAGAGCACGGCAGTTTTTTGAGCTGCTTCTGGCTCTTCCACTTGTGTTTGTCTCCTCAAGGTCCTCTCTTCGCCTGGGGAACCTGAGCCTGCTGTCATCAGCCAGGAAGTTCTGTGGCATCTGCTGGCAAAACTGTTGTCCGTCCCCAATCCCCAGTGTATTAAGGCTGTCATTAATACAGCTTCTTCAGAAATTCTGGAAGCTGTAATTTTTTGTTAAAATGCCTCTGTATTGAGACAGGCATTTTTAAGTGCACTGGCCTGTATGGTGAGTGGGTGACATAATTGTCAGTGATAAGCACCAAACCTTGTCTTGTGAGTGGGTGCCTTCCTCAGTGTCATGGGTTTAAGATGCTTTCATAGTAAATGAAACGTATGTTTCAGGTCTAAGTATTTTCTAAAAATAGCCTTCCAGCCTCAGACAGACAAAATACTACCTTTGTTCATCCACCAAATGGAAGCCTAAGATGACAAAGGAGTGTTGAACAATTTATAAAAAATATGAAGTACCTTCATTCATCCCAGCGGCTCTCTGCAGCCAATCGAACTCCTATAGTCCCTACATCAATGCTTAAAAGGAGCTAAGTGAAGGGAATATGCAGCTCTGTGTCTGTCCTCTAAGTTGACAGTAAAACAATTACAAGTTAAAATCCAGACTCAAACTGATGGTGTTCTCATAAGTAGGTTAGAAACTTTGACCGATACCTTAAACCAGGTTAGAGGGTATAAAGTAATCCATGCAGTGGACTCCGTGTTGTTTCCTTTGGGCTCAGAGAGACACTATATTTCGGACTACTCAGTGTTTTCAGATACCGCTGGAATTGTAATTCACAAATTTGTAATTGGTATAGGAAAGCACCCTTGTTCAGGAAAAATAATTAAGTAAAAGCTATATTCCAATTATGCAGTGAAAAGTAACTGTATAATACTTAAAATTAAACAGGTGCTAAGATGTTTACCTGAGTCATGAGACATCTTGCTATAAAGTATTTTGTAATTCAGTTATGTCTCAAGTATTAATAGCACCTGAAAGTTAATCTATCTGAGGACTTAATGAAGGCTGACCTACAATTTACAAGGTGCTCCTCCACACCAATTCCCTTTGTGGGCACTCTTTACATGCAGTTTCTATAAGACAGTTCACTACTTCTGTGTATTTATAACCTTCCTCATTCACAATAACTTCCCTTTGAAGGTGAATATTTAATTTTATCACTGAATACTACTTTCTTGATCTTCCAAAAGATGTCTCTCACCGCACTTGCTGAAGGTACTTGGAGTTCTAATGAGAAAAAGTAGATCTTCTCGCTATAGTGATTGGATGACTTGAGATCATCATGCCAAAAATATTTTAGATTCTTATAAAAGTATTAGAAGTAAAGCACTTTCAGACTGGAAAAGAACGATTGAAACCACAATTGTAGAAAAAAAGGAAAAAACCTACAAATATGTAGGGTGTGGATCAGCAAACCATTCAATTAGCCTATTGATTGACAATACCTTTACACACAGATATATTTAAAAGCTGGCAAAACTGCAGTTTTGGAGTCTTTGTTACATAACTCATTGATCATGACACTAGGGCTATAGAAGTGATTTCTCAGATCTATATGGAAAACTACTTAGGAAAAAAATATTTTTTATTGAATATAGTGTTTTAATACCAGAAACCCTACCTAGAAAGCTACCTTTTCTTTCCATTATTTTGTCAAAGCTGCTTTAAAGATTTAATCAAAAGAGGCAGAAGTGCTTAGTATGTTAAAGATTTGGTTTTTTGTAATTGAAGTAAAACAGGCAGTATGTTACTTCACTTGTATCTTCTGTTCTGCTTACTGATAAATAGCCCAGTCTCAATCTCTGAAATCACTGTGACTTTTGTTACTGAATAAATTTAGAATAGGATCATGCTTATCATCAGTTTCCATTATTATCTTGAAGTAGATTTGTTGATGTGTTCAGGTAAGGAGAGGTGCATAAGCACTCCCAGTTATTACGACCAATAATGTTAGCTTCTCCATTTCTGGAGAAGAAGATGCTTGCTTAAGACCAGCGTTGTGCTTGCCTGCTGCTGTCGCCTGCCGAAGCAGCCTGTCTCTTGACAGGAAGTTATTGTTGCTGATGAGATAGACCACTGAAATTATACATCTTCAATTTAGATATTATGAACATCACGAAAAACATCTGTTTTGACTTATTATTTGAATAGAACTGATGAAGAAATCAACTCTTGGTGGAGATCCCAAGATGGAGTTTCTTTATACTGTCCCTTCCTATCCCACTATTTATTCTGAATGACAATGTCAACTTTTGTAGCTGAAATTCTTTTAAAATAAAAGGCCTATATTTTTGACTTGAAGAAGAAACACACCATTCTAGGCTAAATGAAGTAAAATGGTCTCCTCCTCAGTTTTGTTATGTATGGGATCACCTGCGAGAGAATATGTGATGCTGAATGGATACAAAAATCCCAAAAGTAAAACACAAAAACGATAAGATGTTTCTAAGAAAGTCTAACAATGCAACTGCAAATGCAAGAAAAGTATCTCCTATGAGCTGCCTTCCTCAAAGATATTTCATTTTATTTTTTCTGGTTGCTAATGTGATGCCTGCCTACATTTTTTTTTCCCAGCTCAATTTACTGGCTCAAATGTTGAACAATGAGGACAGTATCTTCTCCTTCCTCCCTTTAAAGTCTGAAGTCATCAACGCTGTCCAAATGAGTGGATGGAAAAGCTTTTTTGGTCTCATACAAAAATCATGAGGTTGGAAAAACTGAGGCAGCAGGAAGCTTGGGAAACATGTCCCGCTTTTATCTCATGCAAACCAGTTCCTCTGCTGGCCACAAACTGAAGAGGCAGAGTTTATACTTTAATGAATATTCCTATCTTGCTCCATCTTTAACTGAAAGTAGCAGAATATTGCCATTTCAGCTAGGAAAGCAAAGTGTTCTTTCATGTAATTTTTAATTGCCTTATAGTCATATAATTATTGGTTTCAACATCTTTGTACTTAGACACACTATCTTTTCTAGGTAACATTTCGGACAAGAATCTATCACTGTAATATTAACAGCCAAGGCGTCATCTGCCTGGACATTTTAAAAGACAACTGGAGTCCAGCATTAACCATTTCTAAAGTTCTCCTCTCCATCTGCTCCCTTCTCACAGACTGCAACCCGGGTAAGATGAACAACTTTTGCATTTGCATTCATTCCTGCTTTATACTCTGTCGGCTATTAGGACCTGTCTGGTGCACTGTTTTACTACTGTTAAGAGAAAAAGACAAAAATGTAGGTTTTAAATTTCATTCCATTAAATGGATGCATTGTGTAGAAAGACAGCACAATTTTAGGAGTTCAAGTGTGTTTTTAATACCCGAGAAAAAAAAAATCTGTTAATTTAACAAGTTAAATCAGTAGGGAATACCTTGTAGTAGGCATTAATTTGGATATAACAACCAGGATATTAGTATCAAGAAATATTAATGAGTTAATAAATATTGAAAAGGAAAGGTTTCATTTAAATATACTGGTAATATGCTCTCTTGAAAGAATGTTAATAGTACTGACAATGATAGATGTCTAACACAGACTCTACAAATAATGAAAATTAATTTAAATTAAGTTTATTCAATATCTTGGACAGCCAGTATGAGTATTCAAAGCAAGCTGTCATTCTTATTAACTAGCATAGCACTTAACCTCTTCCCTCAGCTCTTATGGATTTGTTTTCTGTTACTGACCACTAGATTTGTAATTTCCTCTTTCTCTTACCGTATTTACCAATGAATTATTCTGAGTATAGCCATGGAAAATCATGGTATATAGAAATCATGAAAGAATTATTAAATACAAATTAGATGATTGGCTTCCAAGTCATGCTGCTGGTTTGATTTGGTTATTCTGCACCTTGCATTTCTTTTTTTTTTTAGTTTGCTGTGTGATTTTTAAACATTTAGTTTTCCTATTTTAAATTTTTCTCCCCAACCAGAGGGCTAAAAAATAAAGGGCAGAATGTGAGATTCTTGTGTAACCAGTGACTGAGTCCAAAGTGATAATGGAGGACTAAATTATTGCAAAGCTCAGAGTAAGGTGAAAGTGGACCCAAATGCAACTATCTTTTTTTTTTCTTTCATGTGGGTTTGTTACAGCATATGGCATTAAAAACCTCGCTGTTCTGACTAAGAGCTGGAGCTGCAGAGGAGACCTAGCTTACCATTTCAGGCATGGTTATTGCAGGTGTATTGGATACTTTCTACATACCGTGCAAAAAGATTGACTTTGGGGAGTGTGTACCCCCAAAAAGTACCTACGTGATGTCAGGCAGATTGGGGACAAAAATCTAAAGAAAAGAAATGAATGTTTGCTCAGCTGTCTTAGAGAACTGGTGAAAAGCTACAGGAATACTGTTGTAAAATTGGTAGTTTCCAAATAGCAAAAATGACTGTTTCAGAACTTAACAGGAAAACTGTGTTGGGAGTCAGAAATTGGAAATACATATCCATTCACTTATATTCACCTGTCTTTAAACAGATACAGCTTGAAATTTGGCCAGTCTCAAGTAGTGATTTGAAATTTAGAAGTTTACTACTTCTGCCTCCTCAGTCTTCTCTAAGACCCTGTTAAACAACAGCACGTAAGAGGAACACTGAAAACAGTTACTCACAAAATATTATCAAATGCAACAAGTAAACGTACTAAAAATGGGAAGTTATTTTTCTCTTTAGCTTCTTCAAGGTAGTAACTGTAAGCATTGTCAGGACTGCAACTAAAACTAAAAAGTTTTATGATGTGTCATTTGCAATGTAAACATTCCCTTTGCATACAGAGTAGCTGTGGATGTTGTTACTGTTTCATGTTAAAATCTTCCTATGAATTTTGGAGGTATGCATGCAATTTCTTATTTTGTATTGTGAGCTCCCCTCGTTTGAGGGGCTGATGGCAGGTAGATGTGAACTGCTGAGTTAGTTTTGCCTTCCGGTTAGATTGCTTGTCTTTCGCTAGATATTTGCTTTCATTAACTTTCAGTTTTAGTGATGTACAGTAGAAGGCTTGCATAAATGTAGGGGTTCTTATTTTTCAGTGTGTTGCCCAACACCCTAGAGCCTCTTCTTTTCTGATCTTGTTGCACTGCTTGTCCCTTTTATTTTTGATAAAATTTTATCATTACCGAAGTATTGGATGGGATGTTCCTTGATGTCTGGATTGAACATGCTGCTTTAAATTGGCCCCTCCTTCTCACAGCGGGCAAAACACTTACAAATATCTTGGCGCTTCTAATGTATAGGCACGCACACCCCCATATAAGTGTATGTATACACACACCAAGACATACATATATGTATTTTACTCGCTGTCAGCTGGTAAAAATGTTCTAACCCCTCTGTCCCCTCCTCACGTAATGAGGCTGCCTCTTTTTAAGGGCAGAAACCCAACAGGGGTCTCGATTTGATAAGCAACTTGGGGCTCTTTGTTCACCGTTCAGCAGGCAGAAGCGGATCAGGTCAAATGGAAAGGCAACGCTGAAGCCCCCACAAACATAAACACTTGCGATGGGGGAAGTTTCCCACCCCTGGCCTCTCTGCAGGGAAGAAATCAAGCATCAGTTACCCGGTAGTCTCACATTTATGCAAATCTTCATTAGAACAACAAATCGTGCTAAGAAAGGCAGCTAATTAACCCGCAGCCGTCCGCGGTGATTAAAGGGAGCGGGAGCCCAGCTGCAGCTCCGCTGGCAAGCGCCGCTGTTCCTCGCAAGCAGGCTGAGCAAATGAAAAGCGGTATTTGCTCCTGCCGCTCCTGCCGCTCCTGCCGTCCGCCCGCTGGTCTACAACAAGCGGAGAAGAGAGGCTCCTTCCCGCCTGGGTGTGTGTCGCCGCTCTTTGTTCCCCATCACTCAAGGCAGCAGCCAGTTTGTCCTTTTTTTAAAAAAAAACAACTCGTGCAATCCTTTGCTCGTAAGCTGTCTCAGACCCTTCAGTCCTGATTATTATTAATTGTCTCCATTTTGCTTGGCAGTGTCAGACAGTAAACTGTGTTAATGAATGTCTGAATTTTGTAACAGCTGGCTGACTTTTTTAGGAGGGAGAAGGGGTGATGTAGGATTTGTGTATGAGTGAACATGTGTGAATTATCTGTGAATGTGAGAGAGCCAACTGGAATGGCATCAGAGAGATGTAGCAGATGATGGGATATGCTAGCATTCAGGCTGGAGATTAGTGTTTTTCTTTAAGGTGGTACTCTGGGGGCATGCCATACATCTCCTTCCACAAAGCAGGCCCCCAATTTTGTAAATATTTTGGCATATGCCAGTAACCCCAGGAAATCTGATAGCTATCTTCATCTGCATAAAACTGAGCATGTGAGCAAGTGTTTGTAGGCTATGTGTTCGAGTACCGAGACTAAACTTACTTTCCAACATTAGCTGTTAGAGCTTGCCTGCATGGGTAGCTATTCCAGATTAAATCCATGTGTGGACACTCCCTTCTTTGATAATGGATTTAGTAAGGAAAAACTGTCTTGCTCTGGAGTAAAAGTTGACTGTACATTAGGTACTCAAGAGTAGCTCTGAGAGGGTAAATTCCCACACTATCTTAATCCAAAATAGCTTTGAAGTATAAATGGCTCTGCTAGTTTTGTATTTTTACAGAGATTGAAATGTGAAAAAAAAAAACAATTATTTGTATTTCTAGACAGCTCATCATGATAGTCTGGGTTAAAACATTTACTGCTCTAGTTTGCTTATTCCCACCTCAGCCCACCAAGGTTTCTCAGATCCTGGGGAAATCCTCCTTTGCAAATGCTTTAGAGAAAACAAATTGAAACAACAAGAAGATTGCACTGGAGCTTTTTCTTTGCATGTCCTCCTTTCTCACACATTCAAAATTTGGACTTTGTTGGGCTGATATCACTGGTGTCTTAACAATCTAATGTAGAATTATGTCTCTTAATAACACATGGCGAAGCCTTGACTGGGACATCAGAACAAAACCTGTTAAATCTCACTCACACTCTTCACTTTTTGTGCAGCTGTTTGCCTCTAGTTGCTTACTGTTTTTTCCATGTGCAAGTTCTAAAATCAGTAAGAATTTTACCTCTCAATCATACTATTGGCATTCTCTACCAAGAAAACTGAGTCCACTGTGCAGACCTTGCTCTTGCCCCGTTGTCTGTGTGACAGACTGTGTCCGTTTGGGGAGCTCCTGGGATTTCACTGGGGCAGCAGTATGCAGCACCTTGAAAGTCAGGATTTGTACAGTGATGCTGGACCTGGGCTAAGAAGGGACATCTGGATACCGTAAGCAACCACAGCATTTTTTTTCTTCCACAAGTGTGTCCAGTTACACTGAACATTTGTCTGGCAGCTGTAGTAAAGGTAACTACTGAGGAGCTCTTTGAGAACCTCACTTGCTGTGGTGTTTAGAAACCTCTCCCTAATTTCTGACCTGAACTGACTCATGGGAATTTTATACCCATTTGTTTTTAAGAAAGTCTTTTCTTTTTAAGAAAGTTTAAATGGCCGTTTTCCTCTTATTCACTTCTGATACATTAATGAAGAACCATCCTGTTTCCTCTTGGTCTTTTCTTTGCTGCACACTAACCAGGGTTATGTATGTAAGCCTCCTTCTTGTGTTTTTGATCATCCTTGCAGGTTGCCCCTTTTCTGCCCCTGCATCTTGCTGAAGTCATCGTTCCTGAGTGTGACTGATTTGTGGGAAGTTTATTAATGCATGGTGCACAGCTAGACAGACTAACCTGCTCATGATCACCATCATCTGGGTTGAAATATTTACTGTTCCCAGTTGGATGTTCCTGTCTCACTCTCAGCCCTGCCAAAAGTTATTTCTTTCTGAGCCCTGTCATTTTCACTGTTTGTCTGACTGCCTTCTAACCCAATTCCATGAAAAGGTCTAGGTTTAAAAGAAAAAAAAAAAAAAAAGAAAGAAAGAAAGGTAACATATAGGAAAGGGACATTCACCTCTGGGAAAAGGAATGAGCAAACAATTGACAGCAATATCCACTTTAACCTGCGTCAGCGCTAGCCAGGTGAGTTGGTATTACTCTGCTCCTAGATACTTCAGTGGTGCATCATATAAGCAGTGTAAAGCTGCTTATCTCTTATTGTCTTTTAAACACACCAGAAAGTGTGAGCTAGTTTGTTCAGTATTACATTTAAATTTTGTGGTGAATGTAGTTTACAATTGAAGCATATATGCCCTCATCAGTAAGTGTGTTTGCAAGAGTGAATGAGTTGGACAGATACCACTAAGTTACAGTGTGGGTCCCATTAGAGTTAATAGGATTTATAGCTGCTCAGCGCTTCTGAAAAGTAGACTGCTTCTGCTGCTTATGTTAAGAAACTTTACCATGCATCTTAGGGTATTCAAATGTAACATACCTCAGTTAGAAATATATATGTTGTTTTTTTACAAGCACTGCCATGAATCATGACTTTACTACATAGTTTTGTAGTTGTTAACCCACATTAAGTAATATGGCTGTACACTTACTGACTTAGGTTTACCTAAACAGGGATGAACAAAGTCAAACAACATCCTAAGATTATAGAGATCTTTACTTGCCAAACTATGGGACACAGGAGACATACCTTCGTGCTTTCTTTATATGAGTCATCTTTATGTTTTGCTTTTTTCCTTTCCATAAATTTCATTGTTCTCATTGCAGAGTAGGTGGTGTTGGCAATTGTGGATGAGATACTGTTGTTGCTTTTCGGTTACAGCAACAGGTTATCCAGGTGGTTTTGCAGGATTCAGGTTTGCCTAAATATTTTCTGCCAGAAAACATAAACACCCTTATCTGCAGCTGCATGAGGGTGCTGGCATTTAGAAGACTTTAAAGATGGGACACAGCTATTACAATATTCTTCATTTTTTCTGAGATTATAAGATCGTTGTATTATCATCCTTTGCAGAGAAGGATTCAGCCGTGTACCTTAATGCATATCTTTAATCCTCAATGGGATCTGAAACAGCACTTTGGAGAGTGACTTTTCAACATGAGCATAAAAGCCCTAAAAGCCTGAAGGGTATTTGTCCTGCTACAAGACTTCTGGAATTGCTGCTATGTGTTTATAGGACCTTTGCAAAACAGAAGTCAGTGGGGAGTTGTAAGTCAGATAACGTGCAAGGAAAGGCATTGAATCAGCCTGCTTGCTCTGTTTCTCAGCCCTCCTCCCCTTTCAGCCAGCAGCACGCACTTTCCTGGTGATGCAGCCTCTCCGTGGTTTTCCTCCTTGCTATGGCCAGAGGGAACTTGGCGTGGTGCCGCAATGCCACTGCACCATCCCGCAGCAGGTTTGCTTTTAACAGCCTTCCCCAAAGCTCAGCGCGGAATTTCTCCAGCCCCAGCCCATATCAGCATGCCTTAAGGGAGTCCCCAGGCTACAAGGAAAAGCACAGCATGGATAGGTTTGATGTTTGGAAAGTCCTGACTGCCCATGCATTTTGAATTTGCACTAGTGTTTTGGAAATTTAGAGCTTCCTCTAAATGCTTGTTGCTAGTAATTTCTTAATCATTGCCATCACTAAGATATTTACAGTGGTAGATCTAGATAGGCTGGTTAAAGAAGTCACTCGCCAGCTGCCAGAGGCGACTGCCACCTGCGCCGTCCCTGGGACGGATCTCATGCAAACCTCAGGCATGAAGTAGATTAATTCGAGCCCTCCCTGGAAAACCTGTCCGCGGTGAGTTTAAGCCGCCAGGTGTTGACTTGACGCCCACTGGCACATTCCATCCTGATCGCCACTGCTTCCGGGGCGATGGTCTCTGCTACAGGGGCATTAGCGTCCAAAATTGCCAGGGCCGTTTACAAAGCAAGCATGTGTTAACACTTTATATTCCTCGTAGCTCTGCTCTTTCAGCTGATTTGCTCCAACCATACCTGTAACTGTTTGAATATACTAATAGGCGTCCACTTTCTCAATAGGTCTATTTTCAGTATTGCTGAAAGATCTGAAAGTGCTAGCCTGTCCAGAAAAAGTTTAACAATAAATCTAAGGTAGCTTAATAAAGGAAAATGTAACATAGCTGTAAAAATAAAATCTGTTCCATGCTGGAACATTTGGCTTTTAGTAAGGATTTGGCTGACTTGTGGTCACAATTCTGCTGTTTGCCTGCCGTGTTCCAACTTTAAAATAGCTATCAAGGCCTGAGTAATGAAGAACAGGTCCGCGTCCCTTGCCGCTGAGCACGCTGGATGAGTCTTTTTTCCTCCCTCTGTTCTTCTATGTATTTAGATCTAACAGGAAGCAAGTACGATGTTTCTCCTCATCTGGTGCTTCTCCATAGCCAAGGCTGCTTTCTGTCAGTGCCAGTGCATGTCAGATGCTCCTTCTGCAATTTTTTAGACTTCCCAATTAGCATTCCTTCTTTTCCCCTCTCCCCCAGTTGTGAAGTGAATTTAGAAACTCTGGATGACAGCGAGTTCAAGGAATGAGCCACTTCTCATTTTCCTCATTCCTGTAATTTTTTTTCCTTAAAGCCATAATCTGCACAGTTTGCTCCTATTAAAAACCCTTGCTACAGAATCAAATCTGATTTTTTTCCTTCCCATTTAGCTGTTTATTAGCTTCATTCAGTTTATCAAAAAGAACTTTTAATCTTTCCTGTGCCTAAATATATTTTGTACTGTTTTATAATGAAATTACATTTCTTTTTAAAACGTACAGAAAACAGGAAAAATATAAATGCTTCTTCAGAAATAATCCAGCATGTTTTGAGTAGATATGTCAAATGTAATAAATATGCTGGAAAATGACTGATGCAGTTATGTATTGGCAAAACAATATTTAATTTGTTCCATTTTATTAGGCTGGCTAACCACTGATACTTGGCTTTTTCTCTAGCACCCATAGGCTACCACTTGCATCATCACAGCATAGTACTAGCACACATAAAACAAAATAATCTAATTTTGCCATGTATCCTTTTTGTAAGCAGCAGAGGGTCATGTGAACAGTGGAATTGCTCTGTTGTCTGGGATTATTTGTATTCTTTAGCTTGGAGCTATTTTTCCCTTTCCTTCAGAGTTTGTATGCTATGTTCTGTTAGGAATGGGGATGGTTTCTAGTCCGTTTCAGCACAGTGGGAAAAACTCTTTTTGCATACTGAGCAGGGGAAAATTCTGTGCCTTGTCACTCAAACATGGTGACGAATAAAAGGCAGTAAGTAAAAGTTAAAACAGGAGTCGATTCGTGCAGTACTGTTTTTGCTTTGTGCTAAGTTACAACGTAATCTGCTCTCTGTTCCTTTTAAAATCTCTCACTTGAGATGTCCTCAGATGAGATTAGCTAGCTCTTGAGAAAAATCCCAGTAGGTTTTTTTCTTAATAAATATGAAAAGTAGTGTGCTATATCACCCTGCGAAGTTGTTGCCACTGGACCAGGAGCAGTGTGGACGGGTGCATGTGGCTGATTGATTGTTTTACATAAAGGCCATGATAAAAAGTTGTCCTAAAGGAGCATGAAAGGAAAATGCAACACAAAACCGATCATCTGTGTTCTGCCCTCTGCAACTGCCGAATGACAGCACCAAAGACAGGATTGCCTTGGGAAAAACCCATCAGCACCAATTTCATTCACGTGAGCAAAGCTCTCACATCAATTGTCACAACATACTTTTTGCCAGAAAGTACCTGTTTATTTTTAAATACTTTATATTCCCCTGCGAGTCCTGCAGAAACTGCTATGTATTTTGACTGATTGAATCATATGTCCTAGAGTTCATATTTACAGATCTTTGATTGCCTGGATACACTGCTGCAATATACTAAAGGCACTTACACACCTACAGATGCAGGTAGAGACAACCAGCAGGGTTTTCAATACTTCCCATGGGATTTAGGCATTTGAAAGTCCTGCTAAGAGTCTCTCTGCACTGTCAGGCAACTACAAAATTTTTATATATCTGGTCGTGTATATCTGCAGAAGCATATAGCTGTATCTTCAGATATACACCTACCATTTATCACACTATCTTCAGAAATACATGTATCACAGAGTTCAGTTCGGTGGCTGGGATTCATAAATATGAAGTTAAAGGTGTAAATGCAAACAATGCAGCATCACATTATGAAAATTATACATACATAAATACTGAAAGGGAATTAATTTGCCTAGCCATAAAGAGCCGATAAAAAAATTCTAAGTTTTTGTTCTTCCCAATTGACTAAGTCCCCTCAACATGAGCCAATGATTGTGGGGATTATTATAACAGCAGGAAAAGCATTTGTGAACTGTCATCCCTTCAGTAATTCTCAAGGAACTATGTCTTGGAATATCTCCTAATTATGTGTTCAGGGGGAGGAGGCTAGGATCAAGATTACTATTTATCTTGGCTTAAAGCTTTGCTCTTTTCAGTCACACACCGGCAACGCGTTATGGGCAGAAGAGCGTTGTTTGTGAGCACTGATGCATTTCATATATGTAGATGTATATTATTTGAAATTCACAAGCTGTCATGAAAAAGATTAATATAACTGTAAGAAATAAGATTATTTGGAAATATTTATTTTAAAACCACAATAATATGGTTTCATACGTCTAACACATCTGTTTAAGTAATTTTTTCTCTGAAAAGTGTCTGGAGTTACATAAGAATATTGGTGGGTGGTATATAATTTAAAAAGTAAATGGCACAGATTACTTTATAAAAAATAAAATGTGTATGCTGGATTTCGTGATACATAAGGCACAGTGTAGTCATTTGATATAGCTGTGGATGTCAGTCGCACACGCACTTACCCTTTCCCTTTTCTATCTATCATCTGATGTATTTTAAACATTACAAACAGTAATCATTAAAAATATTGAGGATTATAGACAGTCTCAAGCAGAAGAACTGTTATATGCCATTTTGTCAGGTAGGTTGCCTGTAACTGTTCGTTGCTTCATGGTTCAGTGAAGGGTATAAAATTCCCTCAAAGCACGTTACTCATGCAGTAATAGTTGAGAGGAAATTCCTTCCTAACCACAGCTAATGATCAGATTATGTGTTGAAGCATGAGCAGTAATAGCCTTTGCAATGATAACTTAGCTGGTGCCATGACTAGTGGGTCTTTTAATCCTTTTTTAATTTTCCTAAACTAATTGCCTTATAATATTCTTACACTATATTCTTCTATGTGTGTAATTAGTTGGTGTATGAAGCATTTACTTCCTCTTAACTTTTTCCAAATGTATTGATTTTCTGCTTGTATTCCTCTTTTACTATGGAAAAGATGAGCAAGACTACTTAATTTTTAATAATCTTCTTTATAAAATTGCCTGTCACATCTTATTTTATCTTTTCTTTCAGAGGAAATAAGCTTAGATTTTAATCGTTCCTTAAATGGAATGATTTTTGGTTTGACAATGGTGCTAATAACCTTTTGTACTTTTCAATATGTTTTTTGCACCTATTTTGTATTTATTTAAGATTAGGTGAGGAAAATTGAACTTGAGACATAATAATACCTACCAACAGTTTATTAAATGGCATTTGGTTAAATGAATGATCTACGAAAAACCAAATCAGTAAAGAGACTTTGTACATCAGTGACAAGAAATAAATGTAAAGGGATTTAATTGGCAATAGTAACATAAAAGATTCTTTTCAGTATCCTTAACCAATCCTAAATATTAGTATACCCTAAAAGTGGCATCTAGAATATAGAAAATTCAGACTTTCTAAAAATGGAAGCCTCACTGAAAAAAAATACACATCTTACTTTTTGAAGATTTTCCTACATAGAGTTTTTTGAAAGGTTTGTGAGAAATACACATTCAAGGTCTTTAAAAATTCATGCACCTCTGTTCAAGAAATACCTGTTTTCACGAGGTCTGCTTTAACCATAGTTAAGTTAAAAGTACCTGAGAAAGAGTTTCATTGAAAAATGCTACGAATATTAAAGGTTACAATTCATTCTGCTTCCAATAAGCATATGTAATAAACAGTAAATCTTTGGGAGAACTCAGACCAAAATAAGACATCAATTTGAAATGTTTTACTACGTAAAATAATAGAATAAAGAAATTAGTTATCTTATATTTAAATTAAAATCCTAGCTTCATTTGAGTAAGTTCCAAAATATAACTTCTGCTTTCAAAGTTCACTCCAGTCACTTACAGTCGTTACTTGTACTTTGTTTCCTGCAGGTTTTGTCTAGCCAATACAGACACTTCCTTAATTACAATGGAGTGTTTTGAATGAAGTCAATACAACACATTTGGGCTTAACCAGTTCTATTTCTACGGCTCAGAAATGCTTTCTTTTCCTTACTGGATATATTTTCTCACTAATAGAACTATATATATTTAAGAAGAAAAATAATTAAAACTAGAAAGTAAGTAACATTAGCTATCAAAGTCTATTCCTACACTTAATTCTCTAATCTCATAATAATATAATCTAATATTCAGTATTCTCAGTACAGATAGCTCAAGTCTCAGCTGGTATCTCTCCAGTTAATGACTTTACCCCAGATTTTTCATGTAGATTTTGTTCTATGTTGCTAAGTGTTTTTTTTCCCTCTATAACAAGGACAAAGCTTGAAATTTTTTATTGTATGTTTCTATTTGAGTGTGAACCAAATTTAGGACCCTGATTAGTACAAGTCTTTTTAAGGATGCATCTTCCTCTTCTTAAAATACAGTTATTCTTGTTCACTGTAGAAATCACACTGTTCCCAATTCTTTAAGTTCCTGAAAGGATACTGTCTTGCTACATTTGGCTTTCTAGCAGATTCACAACAATAAAGAGTCAGTTTTGAAAAACATCATCACCAACACAAAATTTATAATCCTTGGTATAAATACTCTAGCTATTAAATCATTAAATATCTCACTTTCTTGAATTCATATTCCTGAATGGTTCAGAATCTGCTTTCAGCGATGATTTACGCTACTGCAAGACAAGTCTTTTTATTTTGCATGGCTAATTATTCAGCAGGGGAGGAGGAAATGACTGTTTGTTTTTCACAGTTTTGCAGAGCCATCATCAGCAACCTATAAAACAAATTATAGACAGTATATGCTTCAAAATCCCTATTTCCACAGAAAATCAAGTTCAGGTACATAAACTGGAGGATCAGACAGTTACTTAAACAGCAAAGTGTACAGTGTAACTGAACAAATTTAGGGATGGGCTATACAGTAAGATTTTACATTCATGTGGGATAGAAAAATAGAACTCTGCTTAGTAAATTGTTGGTAGAATATTCCATCTGCACAAGGCATAAAAAAGGCACTGCTATGGAATGGACCATTTTGCAACTTTAAGATGAATTAGATTTTGGAAAATTCTCCAGGACTGGAAAGCTCATCACTTGGGTGTTATAGTATCAGTTAGATAAGGTGGCATAAGAGTAGAAGATAACACGGTATTATGTTAGCAGAAGCCTGCATGACCTTCCCTATCTTTTCCACCTCTGCTTTCTATGTTTTTTTTCTGCAGGTTAAGCTTAGGACTTTTTAGGCCAGTGCCTGAAATCCCTTGATAAGTTGAGTATCAGTTAGTCAGACATGAAAACAGAGCCAATATTATCCATCATACAGGAAAGAGGATTTCCGAGGAAAGTTATCTAACCTGTTACTAACTATGAAATTATCACGTTAAATATCATAAATTCAATCCTTATCCAGGTTTGCCGTGTAACTTCATTGCAAGTAATCTGGGCACTAAACCTACCTACATGATGAATGCTAATTATTTTGTTTAACCTGTTTTTCCTTCTAGTCCTATTAGATCTTGTTCTAAATTAAGCCTAATTATATTCATATTCTGAAGTTAATTTAGAAGTGCATAGTCCATTTGCTTACTGAAATGAGGCTATTTTCTCACTCAGCAGCTGATTCTGCAATCATTCTCAGAGCTAGCACAGCCCTACTCTTTTTTTACAATAGTCCATGTCTCGTTGTGTGCCTTGACTTCAGCAAGGATTTTGATGCTGTTTCCCATAACATCCTCCTAGATCCCCTAGATCCCCTGTGACAGGACAAGAGGCAATGGGCAGAAACTGAAGCACAGGAAGTTCCGCCTGAATGTGAGGAGGAATTTCTTCTCTGTGAAAGTGACAGAGCACTGGACCAGGTTGCCCAGAGAGGTTGCGGAGTCTCCTTCTCTGGAGATCTTCAAGGCCTGCCTGGATGCAACCCTGTCTACCATGCTGTAGGTGACCCAGCTGAGCAGGGGGGTTGGATTAGATGATCTCCAGAGGTCCCTTCCAACCTTACTGATTCTGTGATTCCTCAGTGATCGGCCTTCACAACCGTTGTAGTTATTGGCACTTGCACATCTTCAGGATGGCATTCCAGCTTTCATCCTTTCTTGAGCCACTGCGCATTGGTACAAGGCCTTGGATGCTTCTTTTGCTGGGATAGTGTTGCTAAAAATTGTGCAATATTCAATGGATCAGAGTCCACCGTGCCAGAAACCTATCAAGTTTTGCACCTACTGGTGAGACTTATCCCACAGATCCCTGTCCCATGTGCTGCTGATGTGACACATTAAGATATGTAGTAATGTGAGGCAAACCAAGGATTTCAGGCCCTGGCCTAAGTATGAAAGTCCTGTTGACCTTTAGTAGAGATACAGTTCTTCACCTCCCTTTTGTAAGTAAAAGCAAATTTTAGTCTTTTGAAATTCTGTATGAAATTCCTAATAACAGTTTTGAATCTAAATGAGTTGAATTAATAACACGATTTAGTAGGACAAGAAGGAGAAAATCAGATTAAACTAAAATAAGCAGCATTCATAGAATATGTAGGCTTTTCTAGTTATTCCATGGATTAATTTCAGTAGAGGAACAAAGGGAGAGATTCAAGAGCAGGATTCAGATGACTCCTGCATCTGAGCTAAAATGACTCCAGTATGCCAAAGTTCAAGATTTTGATTTTACTCACATTGAAACACTTTGAAAAGTGATAATGCCTTTAACACTAGTTTTCCTCTCAATTTCTAAATGCCACTAAAGACTGGATTACACAGTGCTGCATAAAACTTCCTCCCTCCCTGTTCCCTGGGAATCCACGTAATGACTGGATCCTATGGGACCACCCATTTTTCATGCAGAGTAATCTACATTTGGTACTTGTGATTATAGGACATCTAACATTATACAAAGCATGGCCACAGGGAATGCATTTATTCCTAGTTGCTTTGGGATTAGAGTATTCATTTGGGGATTGTAAGATCCGTAAGTCACTCCTTTGCCAGGAGATATAATCAGTGAGGGCAACAGAAGAAAAAACATCCAAAAGAAAACCAATTCTTTTTTTTTTTTTTTTTTTTTTTTTTAAGACGGGAGATTTTAAACACACTGGTATTCCTGTGGAATATCTGTTCCTTCCTTAGTAAATCTAGAGACAAAAGCATGCAGAGTGTTTTTCTGAAAAAATAATTGCAAAGCTGTGGCTATATGCCAGTTATATGATGAATCTTAGCATTTTTGTTGGTTGAGAACATTTTGAGATCAGAGTGCTGTGATTCCCTGGTTATCTAGTCATAGTGATCTTCCGTAAGGTAAATGTATATTGTTATAGCTTACTCTCCACAAATTTTATCAAACCATGTGCCATGTAATATCTTCCATATCAAGTTCTTAGTTATCTCTAACACTTCTGTAATTTTAAATTTTATAATTTGTTTCTCAATTGAGTTCATTATTATGAAGCACAATTTTTTTGCTAATGTGTCAGTGCTTTTAATTTTGAGATGCAGCAAAGCAAAGAGTGTTATTTCAGAACTTTAATTGTTCCAGCATGCTGGCACTTCTAATAGGTGCATGTTCTGCCTTAATTAAAGACAACTCTTCAAGATCTCTGCACTGCACCTCGTTGATCCATAGTTGCATCAGCTAACTCCCAGTCAACTACTGAGGTTTACAGAAACCCTGCTAAAAACTGAAGATCAAAAAAAAAAACCCTTACTGTTTAAGCAAGAATGATTTCCCTTGGCAAGATATAGAGATGAATCACTGCCAACACTTTCCTTTAACAGCCATGTTAATAAAATTGGGCCAGATAATACTCCTTATTTCTGAAACATCTTTTTCTGAGGCAGCATCATATTTCACACAGATCTGTGGTAGGTAGCCTGACAGCAATCAAATGCAAGTCTATAGAGAGGGATGAAATTCTCCTTCCATGTATTCAAAATGTTTTAGTAAATGGATGTTTTTTAAATTGGTTTGCAGAGCTCATTTGCTTTTGAAGAGAGGTAGCATTTTCCTCCAGACATCAGTGTGGACATTAGAATCAAGTCTCATAAACTTTAATATCTGTGTAACATCTTCTCCAGCCTTTATATGAACTAATAGAAGTCAGATGCATTTCTAGTCATTCTATAGAGCTCAAAATTTAGAGTCGATCAGTCTCCTTACAATATATGGAAATACCCATATTTACCAGAGTATCCCAGTGCCTCACACTTTTTGGCATATTTGTTCTCAGACTAAACTACATGATAGAGAATCATTAGTCCAGTTTTACAGATGGGAAACTAAAGCACCACAGTAAGAGCACGTAGTTTTCTTTGGGTCATCATGGCTACTTTCAACAAGTGAAGTCCATGACGTTTTGAACTGCGAAGTCCACTCTGGATGATCACATCTTGTAAGCAGTGTGGCATGACTGCTCCCTGCTCACATGCCCAGGCACCCAGCCTGGCTGCATCCTGGCTGGACAACAGTTCAACAGACCTGAGATTTATTTCAGAAAGAATGATCAGATCCAGCAATTTTCTCCTCTTCTCTTTCTCCTCCTGCATCCACTCTGATTTCTACCAGACAAAAAGCCCCTAGCTGTGTAGCTAGAGAAGTAGCCAAAGACAGGACGATTGAAGGACCAGGGCTGTGGGATGTACTGGTGAATAAAACATAAATAGATTAATAGGAAGCAAAATAGTAGGTCTCCTTTGGCCCTCAGTTAGCATAGTGACCACTAGGTCAGCTTTCCTCTTAGGGACAAACACTTTTTGCAAACCTAGGCTCTAAGGATACAGAGCCTTCAAGCTACAGTATTCAATGCAGTTTCACTTAGTTCTCTAAATACCAAGGCGCCAGGAAGGTATTCAGTGTAAATATTCAGATATGTTTCCAAAGACAGTGTCTCAAGTGGTTATACATTTGCCCTGTATTTCTTGTTATTTTCCTTTTTGTTGGTAATAACCCTTGAAGGTCACAGAGTTGCCCATTTCATCAAAGCTCTGTCAGCCATAGTAGCCAGCCTAATGACACGCGTAAGCTCTCAGGCAATTTCAGCAGGCATATTTTGATATTTTAGCACACTGACATAGCGTATGTATTTATTCACATTCTTGTACTGAGCATTAAGATGTGCATAACCAAATCTGCAGAACTAGTTCCTGAAACGAGAAGCAGAGTTCATTTTGCTCTAATGTGACTTGTGCTATAAATTGCAGTTGCTAACATGGAAATTAAGTTCATTGACTTCTCTCCCAGTAAACATTCAGCCTTTCTAGAGTACACTTATTTGTGCTATAACGATTGCTCCTTTCTTTAATGAAACAGTTCATTTTATTTGTTCTACTTCTTTCATAAACTATTTCTTGGTCGCTGTATCTTTTTTTTTGTACACTTTTCAAAGCCTTATAGACGGATCTTTGCGTTATATACGGTTAGTGGTGGCTGCGATCCTATGAAAGTAAGAAGTGAATTGCAGTTGAGCTCGGAGGGTGTGCGAAGCGGTTCGGGGCGCTGCTCCCGCTCTTTGTTCTCACTTAAATCATTCCGGTGGCGCCGTCCCGGAGCTCGCGCCGGTCAGACTTCCAACCGCGAGGCCCGTTTTATTGCGGCACAAACAGGGATTAGTGCTGTGTTGTACTCATTTTCACTCGTGCCCAGATTTTGAACACTCTTTCCGAAGGTGAAAGGTTAGCGGAGTAATTCGGCGTGCCGCTCCACCTGTCTCCAAGGAATTACTGCGTCCCTGCATCATTATTAACGATAGCAAGAGAGAGCAACGCTGCTGCCGTTAAGATCGCTGACGGATACTCTGGTGCATTTCACATACCTCATTTTCCACAAGAAGGCTCACAGTATCCTTGACATGGGCTTCTAGGAGTTCATTAAGTTTCAAACAGGTGACAAGTGGCAAACTATGGAAACTTCCTTAGGCAAAGTGATGCTATAAATAAAGTTACTCACAAACAATTCATCTTCTCCTAAGCTCCTGGAGCATTGAATTGTTTTATTACATATTCAGTATAGAATGTCTCACGCTGCTTTTGTATTCAGTTTTTACTGGCTGGTCTTTTTATAACACTCGCCTTGATGCCACTGAAAACAACGTAAAAGAATATAATTGGAGACAAAATATGTATATTTTTAAATTAAGTTGAAAGATATTTTTGGCATGCATCGAGCTGTCAGCATTTGCTATTAAAAAAACTTGTGTTTAAGTGAATTATTAGTTTCCTTTTTTCCTCAATCTTAATTTTTTTTAGTATGGCTTTGGGGACTTATTTCTTAGAGGTTGATATGTTAAAAAAAACTAAAATTGGATTCAGAAAACTTGGCTTTTACTGCAAGTGAATATGGAAATATAGGCCGTTCTACACTGCTATTTGCACAGAAGTCACTAAACAAAATGTAGTTATTGAAAATACTAATTTGTTTGGGTTTTTTTTAACTTACTCTGGTAACCAAATCCTGCCTATGCCACTGTATAAGGGTGATTCCAAGGCAGCTATCCTATACACTTGGACTTTTACTTAAAAATAAGCACTCCCAATTTTTTATTCAAAAGCAATACAGAAGAATATTTGGAAGGAGAGGCAGCCTAAAAAACCCATTAGTATTCCATAAAATTGCAACTCTAACTGAAGTTCAAATAGCTAAAAAATTGCTTTTTTTGATTTGTCTACTACATTTCACACAACCTCTCCAAAGAAAGGAAAGCAGATTTAATTTTTGGTGACTAAGAAACAGGTAATTACACAGAGACTTTTACTGGGAAGCCTCCAGGATAAGACCTTCAACTTGCATCTAACCTTTGGAAATTCTTGCAGTTTAATTTTGCTTCCTCAGCTGCTGGCCAGCTCTTCCAAATTCCCCTTGATACAGAACTGAAGCTAAACCCGAACCAAAAAAAAAAAGTATATTGTAAATATTTGGCTAAAGGAACCGTGAGACTTTTATAGGGCTGTGTTTTTAGTTTTTAAAGTTCTCCAGAAATGTTTCTGAGAACCCATTTGTGATCGTGTAATAACTGGCCCCATCAGCTGTTTTCTGTTAAAACTGTAAAATACTGCAATAGAAATATTATATTACTTTATAAATGCTCATAAATATATGTATGTAAAATACATGCAAACTCCCCTAATGTAGATTTTAAGCCAAAATGTGTGTCTCTTTAACCATGTTGGCACTAGCAGTTGGGATTTCATTCCATATCATGTGGCTGATAGAGGAGGCACATTGAAATCGAGCTGTTAAACACACTATCTCCATTTTTTATTTCACTGGAGTATGTTTGCTATATTTTTTAAAGAGCATTGAAAAGCCCAAGAGATGAATTCTACTCTGAAATTGCTATTTGCTGACATAGAAATAGCTGTAAAAATACAAGCGGAGAAAAATACAGTATAGTAATACATTTTCATTTATTTGGAGAGAAAGTAGTTTTAAAGAATTATAGCCTGTCTTCTGAATGATAAAGCAGTATAACTAGCATTAAACACAGCTGAAATTTTGTAATGACCAAACCTCAACTCATCCAAATCCCCAATAGCATTAACTCCCTGGAATTGGGCTGTAAATTTGATTAGCCTTACAACAGATACGAGACACAAATGTTATTCCTTATATAGTCATATTAAGTGACTGCAAAAGAAAATGACAACTCATTGTAGAATAGCCTTTTTAAGCTTTTTTTTAACCAATCTTTTTAAGCTAGACAGGAACTCCAACTAGACCAGCTTTCAAAACTACATGTAAATATAGTGTAATTTTATGAGTACTGATATAACATGAGGATTACATGTCCTTCTAAAGGCATGAGGTGAGGGAGGATTGAACAGCTACACTTTTCCTACAAAGGGTACAACAGCTTTTCTTCATATTTTAGTTCTCCTGATCAGCACCTCACTGAATCTTAGCTTTTATCCATGCTTATTTTATTTTTTACTTTTTTATTATTATTATTATTCTCTTGCACTTTCTTTTGATGTAAAATTTGATTCTTTACCTCCTGGTCTCCTCCAGTTTCGCATGGAACTAGTCCAAGTACTGGGCAACAGATTTTCTTTAAACAAGCTACACATTATGGAGGCCTCTTACAGCTGATTTCTAGGTCTGAGAGTTAAGCACTGGAAGGAACAGTAAATTACGAGATCTTAAAGTTTTCAAAGTCGAACAGAGTTGCACAACTTTGGTTAGCTGATAATATGCAGCTCAACGTCTAGTGCACCCATCGAGGTAGGCTGCGGAGGGCTTTGGCACTGTTGAGCGCAGAGTAGGAGAGGTCAGGATTTTCCAGGCTTCTTGAGTTACTGGAGGCCTGAGGCCGGGTCTGTGTCCGGCCCCGTGACAGAGGAAGATTTGTGTGTTGGCAGTGTCATATCACAACAGCTCACACGACAGGCGTCTTGAACCTGGTGATGTAAGAGGTCCCAAAGCACTGTTAGGACTATGAGATACATGGCTCCTCTAACTGAGACACTGAATTGTTACCCTGCTCCTGGTCAGCGAGTCAGAAATCAGAGCAAGCCACTGCATCTGTCCTGGGGCGTCCAGAAGCTGGAGGGAAACAGCAGCTCAGACGCACAAGTTACATGTCCTGCACAGGAGAGTGCTAGGCAGGAGCCAAAAGAACGAATCTCCTACTCAGTGGAGGAGATTAACTGCTCTGATGGTCTAAATTATCTGCCGAAGCAGTCACTGCTGTCTGCAGCGCATACTGCGCTTGCTTGCGTATGGTCTTGCTTTTCGGGACGAGTGATCCAGCGCAGAGGAGAGAGCTACCAAGTTAGGTAATAACAAGTCACCCTGCATGCGAGTAGGAAGAAAGCAGGAACTCTGTCTGAGCCCTTCTGGCAGTCCCACAGTATGGTCCATGTTCAGTGTTTGCAGGATTGGGATCCTACTTACCTTTCCTCATGGCTGGTGTGTATTTATCACTGTAAAAGTCTGTGTTTCAGGGAATGGCATTGCCTGGACTTGTATGCACAGATGTTCTCCGTAACAGTGTTTTACTCTGATTTTCCCTTGGCTTTTGTGCATTTGAAATATAGTTTAGTTTTGCTGTTATTGTTATTAATTCATTGTGGTTTTTAGTTTCATTTATTTCATTAAGTTATTCTGATAATACATTTTTGGCATAGCTTTATATTCTGATCCCTTGCTTTTCATTGCTGTTTGGACACAATCCCATTTGGAGTGAATTTCTAAAATGAACTGTGATTCACTGATGAATCACACTACTGCTGAAAAAATAGAAGAAAAAGTAAGAGTGATTTATTAGTTATGGAAACAAATTTCTAACATTAAGAATAAAACCACAGGTATATACAAATGGAAAATAAGAAACAGTTTTACAGTAATGAGAAATGGAAACATGGGAAAAGCACAGTTATGGATTTTGAGCTTCAGTGATCCCTTTTTATTTTTTAATTAGGTATTTTATGCAGCAGTTGTTTTATAAATACTTATTTGTCCCTTCTAATGGAGATTTCACAATATTCATTTTACTGTGCAGCCCAGCTGAGAATTGGGTTGTGCTCAGCCACTTGCTACTTTGTATAGGGGAGGAAATGGAAACTATTTATTTTTCCTCTTCTTTGGCATTTTGTAGACTTTGAGGCTAAGGTCAAGGCTCATGCCATATCTCTAGCATGTTGGGAATTAAATCGTTGTTTAATCAGGATGCTTCAATTTATCTGATAATCCCCATGTTATGGTCTCTACCATGGAACTACATGGAGCTGGTGACTCAAGATAAAGTTTTGAGGGAGCTGGTGACTCAAGATAAAGTTTTGAGAGATCTGTCTCCTCGTGCCTGCAGTCCTGCTCCCTCCTCCAACACAGGCAACGTGGCCTCTGCCTGAAAGTGCCTAACTTTATGCAGATGCAAAAAGAGACAATTTGTATTCTGGAGTTCACATGCTTTCCTTCCATCTCTAGTGCAAAGGCAGCATGCTGGATGGAACTGGCCAGTGTATGACTAGTTGGATCACTCTAATCAAAAATTCATGAAAATTAGGGGCATCAGAACCCCAGACTGCTAAATAACTTCCATGAGGTAACATTGCAGCTTCATAGAAAAATAAGGATTAATACTGAGATCTCTGGGGCCTCAGCTTGATGCTTCTCTACTGTGTCCCCTCTCCCAGCTCAAGACAGCCCCCATGGCTTCCCTTGCACTGGGGGCAAGTCTGTCATCCCTTGGGCCTCAGTGTCTCATCACTTGTAGCAAGCACTTCCCAACCCCTCAAACGCCTCTGTAGCTCAGACCAGCTCGGCTGCCCCTCACAGCTTTGGCAGTAGAGCCCCTGGACTTGGTACAAGCCCCCTCTTTTAAGTTGCCTAGTACAAAGGTTTGCAAGGATTTGCTTCCATAGAAGCAACATGAAGGCAAATTCTGCTTTGCAAAATGTTTCCTCCTCACCAGCCGTTCTGACTTTCCAACCAAAGCAGTTGTGCCTCCTGATGGTTTTATGGCCTCACAGGAACTGCTAAAATAAACTAGCTCTTCAAATGCCTGTTGAAGATTTCTTATTAAAGTCCTCATATATTACTGAATATAAGGCGGACACAACTCAAAACCCTCTGGCAGAGATGGGAAATAGCTGGGCCTCTTTGGCAAGAACCATTTTTCTTCTCCTTCAGAGCTTTGCCAAAATGTGGTTTTGTTCTTTATTTAATATTGTTGTAATTAACTAAATTTATAGACAAATTGCCAAATTATAAAGAACAATGTTATTACTGAGAGCAACTTCTAGCAATGTGCATACTGGCTGTGAGCACAGCTGGTGCTGCGTGCAGTATGGCAGGGAAGTATTTCTCCGTGCTCCAGAACTCCTCCTTTGCCCAGACAGATGCTGATGGAGGGGGCTCTAATTTCAGGGAAGTACCCTGAGATGACAGCCAAATCCTAGATCACTCTGTTGGTGGGAATCACCTACAACAAAAGCTATACAGGCATTAAACCTCTTGCAGGCATCTCTGCTCTTTCCCAGCTGCCAGACAAAACACTGCAAAGACAAAGGCCTGATACTAAGTATTTCTCTGTGTCTTCACATCATATCACTAAGCCTTGAATTTAGACAGGATTTTAAAGAGCCATACACAGTCCTGCTTTGGAAACAGACTTATCTCTCCTTGGACTGCCTTATTCTCTTTCTTCCTTCCTCCCTTCGCATGTACGCGCAGTAGGAAACAGCAGTCTTCAGCAGTACGGAAGACATCATGAACCTATCGATCTGGGAATGCTTTCTGCACAATTCCCTATGTTACTTGACATCAACTGATTTCCTCATTTTCTAGTCAAGAACTCCTTTCATCGATTTCTCCCCCGCTCCCCAAAAGAAAGCAGACACCTTCCCATGCTGGGAGGAGGTGAGAGAAAGAGCCTGCCCAGGCCTTTGAAAGATACATCCATCCTGCACATGAAATTTTTTCAGATTTGAAATGGGTAAACCTTTACTATGGTAAATTGCTTTTCACTGCACTGACATAAGGTTTTATAAAGCAATAGCACTTGAAACACAGACTAAAACTCATTAAACTCTTGCCATGTTCCAGATGATAATGCCGTCATACTCTTGCAACTAGTCACAGACAGATTCTTTGGAGGCCAAAAGACACCTTCCTGCCAGCATCAAAACCAAAATCTTTATCAAATTTTGCTCTACTGCTTCCTTTCATGTCCCAGCCTCCGGTCTCCATCTCTCCGCAGATCTGTAAAAGTGTTTTTCACGCAGTGCTGTCACTCCCAAGGGAGTACGGGAACTGGAGGCAGTGTTCTTGGGCTCTTCCTTAAGCTACAGTCCACTATGCCCGGGTTTCTCTGAGGCTACTCTGACAAATTTTGCATAGAGAAATTTTGCCTTTTATCCAAGTTACAAATTCCCCTACAGTTCTTCCCAAACTTTATTCCAGTCATGAAGAACAACTTTGCCCTCAAATATCAGTAAACTGTTAGCTTACTGTTTGTGCAAGACAAAATCCTTCCAGTAATCTCGTATGTATTTCTTCTCCTTGGCTGAGAAGATAAAGGTGATACTCCTCTATTCAGGAATTTTTTAAATGGATCTTATATTAGATATAGCTCTTTGACACTCTTGCATGTAAAAATAGTAAAGTCCATGCCTCAGTGACCTCCTCTGGATATATTAAGATGTTGAAGTTAAGCATATGCAGTAAGTGTTTGCACTTAACTATGGGGAGCCTATGGGGTCTTAGTACATCACAGTGATAACTCACCTTACTAAGTCAGAGGGTTCAGATTTAGGATCCTAAAACCACAGGATCTTGAAAAGGTCTTAGATATAAAGCAAAAGATTTTTTCACTAGAAATGATTCACTAACATTGACTAATGTTGGCAGTAAGCCAATGAATCGATTTTTGGCTGAACAAATGCATTTATCCTATCATAAACTCTAACCATCAAACAAATACAAAAGCCTAGAGCCATTCTGCTTTGCAGAAGACCTGACATCTAACCCAGGGGGTCTCAGTGGCTAATAGTGGTGTGGAATCACAACACTGACATTACAACTATGCTGTGGAAGTTTGATATTCATATTATTCAATAGCATCATCTTGAGTCAACTACAAAACTAATTATTAACCGGCTTTAGTAAGGAGTTGTGTTCATCTTTCATCTAGCCTTTGACAGAGAAAAAAAATAGTATCAGTGCTATTGAACTTGCATGGTATGTGATACAAGCTCAGGAAATTTCGTGTTGCAGAAGAAATATCAAGAATATGGGCCAACCAAAAAGGGAAACATCTATACATTTTGTCTGTTTTAAACTGAGAAGATATTATTGTCTGAAAGAGAAAAGTGCTGATTATATTCAGTCCTTTCTGGAAAAATCTTTTTTTGGTTTGTTTTTCTTAGGAGGCTGACTGTTTTGGTTTAATTGTTTAAGAAGTAATTTGTAGATCCAAATTAATGTTAAAATTTCTTTTTCATGTTATTTCTTCTGTTTTGGAAGTGCAGAAATACCATGACAAAACCAAATTATACAGTATTCTGTCCATACTCATACACATTCTGGCTCAGAAAAGCCCTATAAGTCAAATACCAATTATAAAAGCTTGTAATTAACTTCTGTTGCTTTGAAAATTGTATTTACTGCCCTAATTCCTGGTCTTTCTTTATAGTTTAAAACTAAAAGTATTTGTAAAACCCATTTAACCTGATACTAGGATTAGAGGCCGTCCTCTTTTTAGGTGGTAGTAGCATAGATACTTGTGGACATCGAATACCATAAGTAAATGTTTATTCCTATCACCTGTAGGTCTTTATGCCACTTTTAGCTATTTTAGAATAAAATTACTGGAACATTTGTGTTAAAACTGTGGGGCAGAATCTAAAAAAAGAAATTGCGTTAGTTATAAATTTACTAGAATTTTACAGTAATTGCCAAGCCAGCTCCTCCCCATCTTCTATTTTATTTCTTTCTGTGTGCATGCTTGCTTGCAGAACACGAATAACATATATAGGCACTTTATTCTTACAGATAAACCTAACAGAACTTCATCAACTTGAATCTGCAAACAGTTTTTTGATCCTTCCAAGGCTGATGAGTATTTCATGGTTTGTGTTTCCTTTGCAGCTGACCCCCTGGTTGGAAGTATTGCCACTCAGTATATGACTAACAGAGCAGAGCATGACAGAATGGCCAGACAGTGGACCAAGCGATACGCTACATAGGAACCTCCTCTAGAATATGCTGGACCTGTGCAAGCACATTCACTAAGTGCATCAATAGCCCTTCCCTTCATTCTTATTTTTTATTAAATTTTGAACCATTTTGTGACAAAAGGTTGTCCTTACTTTCTTTTTGATTTTATTTTTATTTTTATTTGTTTTGGGTTTTTTGTTCTGTTAACTTGAAAGCTGTTTCCCTCAAATGTAGACAGGGAATTTTGGTTATCAGTGCAAAGAATGTTGGATCTGTAATAGTATAGAGCTTTGTCACAAAGCTTTGTATTAATGTGTGTTTTTTTTCTTTTATGTGGTTTTGGGAAAACAAACATTCAGAATTATATCTCGTTTCTACTTAAATGTAGTGCTTAGGGTTATTTTTTTGTACTGAAGTCTTTAATGGTGGGTGCATGCTACTGGGAACAAGTTTTGTATAAAAGCTTAAAATCAAGAATCACTGTGCATTACTAAGACTGTGTTTATCACTAGCCTTCTGTTTCCCACACAAAAGGCTATTGCGTTGAACAAATTAATATGTATTTTGATTTACTTAAAAAAAAAAGTGCTTGTAAATTTCTTAGGGACCTGCCACTTTTGACTGTGGATCAGTTGATGTACACTTGTATTATTAAAGCACTCAATAAAACACTGTGGCTGATAAATGCACCTTTTTTTGCAAGACAGTGCTTTTGCGTTTGTACAGTAGAGACTACATCGTCTCTACGTCTGTGTGCTGTTGTCCTCACATAATACAACTGCAGGTTAAGCAGCTATTTTTAGACCTGAACTATTCGTTTCTTCTCAACAATACATTTCTTAACACAGAATTCTTCAATGTGTACATCTTTCATATACAAACATCTTCTAAATGTTAAGGCCATTCTCTCAAATACTGGTGCTAAGATATTCTGAAGACTCTTTCTGCATCTTTTATAGCTTCACTACATCCATCTTGTTATATTTAAAATAGTTGGCTGTAAGAATATCCTTACAATGAAAGAAGAATATGGGGTGATGATTTTACTCAGCAGGTCTCGTTTTGCCTTTCTCCATCATCTTTAATGGTAAAAGCAACTGTTACTTAAAAAAAATAAATGGAAGTTTTTGATGGAAAATTGAGCCCATTGCACCAATCATTCCCAGCACGTTCAATGGCAAGGGTATTTCTATTCAGATTTGACCTTCAGGCTAATTTTAGATACGCAGCCATAGAAGGAAAACTTCTACTTGGCTAAGGAAATGTGTGGGTGTTGTGATTTGGAAAATATATACTGTGATGCTGATATCTAAATGTTCTTTGTGTTGCAAAGGCATACTGGAAAATCTCTTTCTCATATAATTAAATGTTACAGATGCTGCATACAGTGGTTGCCTACCCTCCCCCTTTCTCCATGTTCTCTTATGCTTAGCAAGTGAAAAATTCAAAAAGTTACACTAAAAGAGGCAGCATAAAGATACAGGGAGACCTCATCCAGCCCAACTCCAACTGTCTTGAAAACTAAAAAAAGTTAATGATGTGATCTCCTAGGTCCCCTACACCAACCATTATGCTACTCTGCTCTTCTAGGCTGCTTTTTTTCCCCCCTCAGCCATTTGCTAATAATGGAACTCAACTATAGGTGAGTTGTCCTCTGTGAGAAGAGAAGCTGCACAGTGGCTTTGTCATAGACATACGACAAAACCGCTGCTCTAAGAACCCTGAGGATTTCAAAAAAAAAATCTCTGTTTTGATCAAAGCAGATGGAGAGTCTTCTGGTGCCTGCAGAAGCCAACTGTTTACAAGTCTGGCCATATAACATTTTGAGGCCAACAGATCCCAAATACTGATGAGAAAGAACAATAATAGTATTGAAAGAAACAACCCAACAACTCTTCCCACCCTTCCCCCAAAACCCACCCTCCACTGATCCAGAACACTTTCTCAAGGACAACTACTACAGATGTTTCCCTCAGAAGTTGCTTCCACCACACAACCTCCCACAAAGTACTCCCACAGTTGAAGGGAACCTGCCTGATGAAAAAAATACAACAAAGGAGCAAAAAGATTAAAAAGAAAACCATATCTTGCCCAGCAGCATAACTGCATTACTTCCCTTATACCATCTGCTAAAGAGATTCATACCATGAAGGATCTGTATCCCTTGAGACAACAATTGTTGCCCGGTTTCAGATATTTCTCTTGAAATACTATAAGTGCCTGACATTCTGCAGCCTTTATTTACACTCAGCTGAACAGAATACATTAATTTCCCAGTTAGAGTTCCCTGAAACATAGGTGAATATTTTAAATCTGTTTAAAAAGAAAGTCTTTAATTCCTACTATCATCTACTCTTTTTTTTCTTTTTTTGGCCAAATAAACCAAAAAGCAATAGAAACAGACAAGCCTACTGTATCAGTAATGAAGACATAACTGAAAGACAGCTGAAGTGTCTTAGAGGGGGAAGCACGAAATTCTTAATAAATGTCTGTTCTCAGGCCATCAGCTTTAGCTTGCCTTCCTTACTGATCAAAGCTGTGCAGCTTGAATCTACCAGTGAGTTGCCCTCTGTATGAAGCAGAACAGTGGCTTGGCCACAGATAATTTAAACTGCTACCTTAAGAACCAAGGGGATCTCAAAGAAATAATCAGAAAGGATCAACCCATGTTGATTAAAGCAGATGCAGAGTCCTCTGCTGTCTGCAGATGCCAACTGTTTGCAAGTCTGGCCATAAAACATTCTCCTCTGTTTGCAAATCTGCTCTATTTGCCTCACAAGTAGTTCTTTTTCTTCATCTGCTAAATGTGGGAAGTCTGAAGCATTATTTGAAACCTGCTGTTGTCACTGAGGAGGAAAAATGAGCAGTTCCCAACAGAATTCAGTCTTCCAGTAATGTTCTCTCTGACCAATAATATATTGGGTAGTCTCTTTATTCATTTACATCTAGAAAATAATTTGCATTATACAGTCTTGTCTTTCCTCTTCAAGATGATTCCTGCTTCCTCTTTGATGCTGAACCATCTTCTTGCTAACTTACAGGTAGTGAAGTCCACATGCTGCCCTTCAGCAACTGGGTATGAAGGTCATTGTGATGACCCTGTCACACATCATAGTAAATCGTCTATTCGGTAGCATATAGTTGTCCTAAAACTGCATATAAAGGCATTGATCAGCCTTGATCAAATCTCAGTGTTCTATCAGGGGCCCCAAACTGTTTTTGTTCCATAAAGACATCTACAGCATTTCTAACTGCAACAGCAGTATCAAGTAAACAAGTATTTAGTTTCCAGTAACCCCTGCTAAATGTCACTGTCCCGTACCCTTTGAGTTCAACTCAGACCAGGCAGAAGTCAGAGAAGTCTCCAGGGTGTACTTATTCATTCAGTAATCACCAAGGTGGCTTTCATATCCCCCATCCTACTGACCAACTGATTCTTTCTCCAGAAAATTACAGAACAACATGCCTTAAACTAAGCACCCAAAATCATCCTGTAACACAGCATTTCCAGACATTGCTTCATGAGTGAATTTTAGGCAGCTCATAACCCTTTTGGTTAGCATGCACTGTGGATCATTGTAGCCAAACAGTTAAAAATCCATTAAAAAATAGTTGCTGAGCTATTCCTGCTGTAAGACAGAAATAATTCCTATTGAAAATTTTTCTTCAGCTTTTCATACTGTGCACAACAGATAGGCATACAGTGATAGACATCTCATCTCCAAACAACAGGCAACAGCTCATAGCCCTTCTTCCCTGCTACCCTGTGCAAGGATACCATGTAAGTATAAAACATCAGAGGTGTCTGGCCCCACAGTCCCCAGAACTGGGCCTCTCTTACAGGCCCTCCCAACCTTTAAAATGCTACGCCTGCAAGTTAGCTCTCTGGGATACCAGCTACTTCCTAACAGTGCTCCTCCAAAACCTGAGAATGCCAATGGCCCCGTGCTCTGGGCGCAGTGCATGATGCAGTTGCTATTTCAGTGTGAGGGGCCAGACCCAGGGTAGCATGCTCCCTGGCTGCCTGGCTGGCTTATCGCTGTCTTTAATCCCTTTGAGTTACTCCTCTTTCTCACTCATCCTTTCCTTTGCACTGGGCTGCTTTCCTCTTGGACTGATTCATTGCTCTCAGATGAAAGGCCACCCAAGATACTGATCCCAGCTCAGATAGCTCTTCCTGAACTTGCCTGAGCGTAATAATTTCTTCCTCCTCGAAAGAATATGCCTAGGATGTGTCCTCAGGCTCCTCTCTGCTCTCCCTTGCCTGAGGCACTGCCTACTACAGGAGCCAGAGTTATGAAGATGCCTTGTGATGATTTCAGATGGTGCAGCAACTCCCAGTTACTCCAATCCCAGCATTATCCTTTTCTGCTTTCCAATTCTGACGAATTTCTCTTTTCTCTGAAGTCAGACATTTTGCAGCAGTCCCAATGCACTTTCCTGGTTTTCTTTTTTTATGTGGGCGCATTAAAACAAGGATTCAAAGTAAAAAATCTGCCGTCTTCTGACTGTCCAGCCTTGATAGCCATGATTCCTGCAGAGCCAGTTGTGCCTGCTGATTTGCTTTCCTCAGTTTCTCTTTCTTCTGTTCTCCTTTACATTTTCTTTCATTTCTACTCCTGTTTTTTCTTCCACAGTATCAATATTTAATCTTGAAACTTCCTTTTCCCCCCCTTCCATCACCTCAGTCATGACTGTATTCTTCTCCCCACCACCACCACCACCATGCTAAAGAGACAATTCCACTGGACCTTCTAGAGCTGCTTGAAATCCCTAGTTTTCTAGGTCTCAGACACTAAAAAAAAAAAAAAAAAAAGAGAGAGAGCTTTGTGCGAATTAACTACTTCCTCATTGTGCCGTTCCTGGCAGGGCCTATATACTAAATCACTTCTCCCACACATGTCATTAGCGCTAATGAAATCTTTGCTGTCCTGCCTTCTTAGCATGAGATCCATATGCAAGTGCGTTTCCTCAGTTCAAGTGATCTGCAGAATTGGCGCACAGCTGCTTGGGTCTCAACAGCAACCTGACTCAGGTCACAACTGGAATATATTTGGGAACTACCATTTACCAGTAAGAGCTTTATGATACCCTTAAATCCATCATTCTGCACCCTAATTCAATCATGAGCTTTAATAGGGAGCTACAGCACTTTAGGATAATGAAAAGGGCAAAGGAAAACATCCTTTTCATGTCTTCTTTAATTGTGAAAAAGTAGACACAGGTTAAAGGAAAGCTGAAATAAAGGCAAGGCTACTAAGCCATCCAGTTCCTTGCCGATCTTAAATTAGAAAAATTGCACTTCACCATCAAGTAAAAGCTCTGTTTGAGTTCTTAGGTTGTGCAGAACTGAATCCAAAAAACCATTGTCACATATCCCACCAGTAAAAACATCACTGGTAGGACATTCAGCTCACTCGCTTCCTGGAGAGGCATTTTAGGGAAAGGCTTCCCCTAAAGCCCGCTGAAGAGCTTCCTGACAGCCTCATCTCGCCCACCTCTGCCTGCTGCACAGGAGCCCGCCCTGGGGAAACACTGGGCGGAAACAAGCCCCTCGGGTCGCTCCTTATTGTCACTGCTCCTCAAATACACTCACTCACGGCAGGCAGTGGTGGCTGCAGAACCAGTGCCAGGGGCTGCCTTTGTGCGGCGGGGGACCTCGGGGTTGAGAAAGACAAAGGGCCACACGTCCGTGGTGCCTGTGAAATGCCTCTTGTCTCCCCAGTTGACTCATAGCCCTTGTAAGCCCCTGAATGGAGCCTCTTAAGGGGAACGGAGCTCCTACCATGCAGATTTCAATGCGGCCCCTCTCCTTGCTCCGCTTGGCATAAACAGGGCAGAGAAAGTGCCTTTGCCCACGGCGCTTCTGCAACGCCTTGCTTGCAGCAAAGCGTAGCCATGTGCTTATCCGTACACCGACTGGTCCCATCTTTATTTCTCAGCGATATCTCAATTGTAAGAGGCTTTTGCTAGCAATCATCATCGAGAACTTGCAAAATTATTCCTTCCCTCTTCCTTCGGACCACGTGTGCTCTGGCTGCGCTGCACTTCGTCCCTGCTCTTTCTCGGCTGCTCCCCAGTCCTCAAATCCGCTTCTTCACTCCGGCTCCAGCGCCGCAAACCCCCTTGCTGGGTCTGCCGGCAGCACCAAACCGCAAAGTCCCCGCTGCCTCGGTCTCCTAGGAGCGGACAGCCGTTTCCCCGCCGGCGCACGGACATCTCACCGAAGACGGGCAAGCCTGCCCCGGCACCTGCGATTACAACCGCTTCGCAAAAGGAGGAAGTGAAAACACACTACGCGCTCACTCATGTGCAAGAACGGTTAATGCCTTTGGCATTCGGTAATCGCACGGACACAAGCGTTACCTGCAGATCTTGGAGTTCACAGCAGTATCGTTTGTTTGCTTTTAGGAGGACTCCTAAAATGCAAAATGCTTTGTATTAAGTGTCCTAAGTGCTACTTACCTAATAAACAGGATTGCAACTTAAAAAAAATTAAAAAAAGATCTGTGTGCAGTGGGAATTTTATCACCTTTTTACACAGGAAAATAATTCTGTGAATTAAAACGTCTCTACCACTTCCTGTTCTGCTTCATTATTTATTGTTCACCCACTGCCTTTTGCTACGGCTGTTAAAGAAGATGTTCCTGAAGTGTACTTACAGTTTAAATCCTCATTGCAAAGCAGCAAAATGTACTTTATCATCTCAAAGTAATCTAATCAGAAAGGCTCATGGAAATATTTATATACATATATTTTTATGGTAATTTAGTAATTGATAAGCTTAAAGAAATAATCTTTCTCTTCTATTGCATATTATACACCAGAGACCTTGAAATACTGTATTCGATATTGTGTAAGTTTGCCATTTTATCTATTTAAAATAAATATGGAGTTGATTAACTTTACACAAAAGTTTTCTAGTGTAAGAAGAAGACTGCTACTTGTGCAGTGTATTACTACGTGGACTGACTTGTCTAAAAAAATGTAATCCTATCTGTAACCTTTTTCTCTGAATTTCTTTAAAATATTGAGAAATGTCTGCAAAAAAAAAATGACAGTAGCCACTTGAGTCCAGCTAATGTTCTGGATAAAACTGTGAGGCATAACAACTATGCTGAAGTTTTAAATAGTGGCACTGAAACTCTGGAGGCACAAGAGCAAGAGATGCAGTCAAACCCCGAGAGGAAATGAAAAAACCCATTAATTACAGAAATAAACATTGCACTCACAGGCTACACATTTCCTCCCGCAGCATCTATATATCCTGCAGCATCCCCCGTAGGTCAAAAACGTACTCTGCTAGCTGCGGCGTACGGAAGAGGTTTAGCAAAGCAGACTAAGATTCACCAGATCTGCCAGCCTCAAACAGTCCTCACTCAAGGGCAGGCTGGCGGATGGGCAGGGAAACACGTAACCCCAGGAAGTACCCAAGCGGCAGGTAAGCTGTCTTCTCGGTGCTTTCCCAGGCGTCCTCTGCCGGCTGCCAGCCCCACGGCTCTGCAGAGCGCTGCCTGCACGCGAGTCCTCCTTGACGGCTCGCTGCTCGGCCGCTCTCCGGCGTTCAGGTGCAGCAGGTGCGCAGGAAACTGCGGACACAGGGGCTGCAGCCGGCTGCACGCTGACGACAGTCAAGGGAAAAGACAGCTACAGTTCCCTTGCTCCAGAAGACAGTAATAAGGCCAGGAGAGGATCCCATCCAGGCAGAGCCAAAGAACCCAGCCAGGAGGGAGTAACCCTGGTCTTAATTATTTATACATAGCCAGAAATTCCCCAGTTTAGTCGAGCCTCTGGAAAAACAGTGTCATCTCTGGTGTATTCAAATTTAATGCAGAACCAAAAGGACTTTTCCAGAATTTGGAAACCACATGCAGTCTCTGTAGAGACAAAATTGCTAATACGTAACACTTTCCTGTATGACCTCTTCCTGCAAGGGCTGGACTACCACTGCTCTGCCCCAGCGGCACTACTTAATGCTCGCTTCACATCCTGGGCAACTGCTAGCCCTGAGAAACAACATTAGGAACATATTTGTGGGGGCTTTTTTGGTATTAAGAGATATTTTGCCTTTTTCAAAAGACGTGACATGCCCTGTCTCCTTAGGTTCTTCCTTGCATTTCCTCTTCCCATGTGTCCCGCTTCTCGCAGCAGTGAGCAAGGAGGAAGCCTGCAGTGAAGGACCAGTCATCCCCTCAAGCTCAGAAGTCCTCACTGCGCGCAGTGGTGATCTAGAGGAGATTTTCTGGCAAGGCATGAAGAAATGAAATCTTAGTACCAAGAAAAACACAGAGAAACAGGATGTTTCTTTCCTCAAGAGCCTGCCAGGCAAGTGTGTAACGACTGCACAGCAGCATGAGCTGAGACAACGTGCTCCACTTTTACCCAGGCAGCGGGGTCTGATTCGCGAAGGGCATGCTCCATCTTTTCTTAGATGATAGCAAGCCAAAGGATGCAAAAGTGGCCCTTAGGTGCAGGCTGCAGCCTGGGGCGTGCAGACCCCTGCCAGGGCCTTTTGTAAAGGCAAACAGCAACAGGCTCTGGCATGTAGCACTGAAAAAGAGAAGGGGAGAAGTCAACGGAAGCTGCTTTTGTAAATCTAACATGCCTGAACTTGTGCAAATGGGTGGATCCAAGGTCAAAATGTCACCTTACTGTCATAAATAAATACCACAAAGCGTAAAGACACTTCATCCTGTATAGCGCAGCACTGCGCCTTGACAGGGCAGGGATGACCTGCTGCCCCAAGGGATTTGGCAACAACCCGGAAGCCTACTGGCTCACCGAGCTCCATCAGGAGAGCCGAAAGAAAAAAGGCAAGCCAAAAGCCAAAAGCCAAAAAAAAAGTAGGTTGCGTATTACTCCTCCTCTCCTGGCTCTTGAATTAGTGCCTTTGTAATGTTGCCACCTCACTCTGGTCATCCTTATGTTGAGAAGGGAGGAAAAAAATCTTTTCAGATTTTCAAAAGAAAAGTATATATATTTGTATAGTCATTGTCTATCACAGAAGTCAATAATTCTCCAGAAGAGTGGTAAGCAGTAGCTCATGGTAGCAATTTCTTCCTTATTGCATGCAGCAGCCCTCATACTGCTCCACCATACATGAACATGAAGGACTGTCCCCAAAGGCCCAGGTAAAAATCTCAACACACCTGACAAGCGGCTACATTCATGCGCTGTGAATTATGCACTGTGCCTAGATCAGTGTGACTGCTCTTGATCCATAAACCTAAGCATATGAAGATTTCATTTCAATATGAAGACCTTCTATATGATAGATTTTTGCACGGAGGAATATTTCAGCGGTATCTTGTGTAAATCTTAATAGAAAGTTCAGCAGAAAAAAACGGTTAATAAGTATCATTTGGGCATCTCGGTTTAGCTCAGTTGGTTAGCGCGTGGTGCTGCTAATGCCAAGGTCGTGGGTTCAATCCCCGTATGGGCTATGCTGACAGTTGGACTAGATGATCTCCAGAGGTCCCTTCCAACCTTACCATTCTATGATTACCTCTATGATTCTATGATCGTCATTACAGTATTATCTGTATCATCAATCCTCCAAATATTTATACATGTAATTCTGTTTCTTGTGTGTATATGAGATCTCATTAATGAATCTACTGTAGTTTGCCAAACCACATTTTCTCCCAGATATTGTTTTTCCTTTGTTCATATTTGTTTTTAAAGCAGTTTGCCTGTTAAAGTGCCTTCGCTCAGTAAGGGTCTGCTTTATTTTCATAGAGTTAGTTCTTATAAATAGTCCTCCTCAGATTTGCCACTCAACTGTTGCAGCGTTGGAAAACTGAATATAAAACAGAGTATAAACCTAAATGAAATTGCCTTACAGGAATTGATTTTTATTGTCTCAGCTGATAGAAGTGCAGAATGTTAAAAGCATACTGAAAAGTAAGCTCAATTAAGTGTTAGTAATCTGAGGTATCATTAGTAACATAAGCAAAGAAACATTTTGATTCACTACACGTTATTTTCAGTTTGGCACTATTGCTCAGAGTAGCTGCAGTCTGCCAGGAGGGAGAAATCTTATAGCTGAGCAGGAGGGAGCCGAGTAGTTTTTCAGCTGCTTGTTCTTAAGTGTTGATTGCCATCCTGCTCAGGCGTGGAGGTGGGAGGGTGAGGGGAAATGGGAATGTGGTTGGATACATCCTGTGCTAATTGGGTCATTAACAAGGTGCTACCCGCAAGGTGGGTGCTGTAGGCCCCAGGTCAGCTTTCTGGGCTTAAATGTGTGTCTCCTCTTTCTGAGCTGGCTTCCTTTGAACAAGGTATTCTGGATGTGTGTTTAGGTGATGATGTTGGTGGTGATTATAAGCCTGTGAATTGGGGGGGGAGGCTGAAGGAAGGATGTCTTCTGCCACTCTGCAGGTGCTGCAACTGCTTGAGCTGAAGCAGAATTGGTGGAGAAGACCTCTTCTTATGAAGAGCCTGGAGTTGTGTATGCAGTTAAGATCACAGGTTTGGCTGTTCTGCTGCCTCTGTGTGTGCCCTGGGTTTCCTCGCACAGCTCCTGCCTGCAGCCGGTGCCTCCCTGGTGTTGCTCTTCTACTTGTTTCCATTGCAGGACTCTTCTGCAACCTTGTTGATGCTTCTGGCTGCTATTTCTTTTTTCTGCCAGGTTTCCTGTTTTCCCCCCACACTTTTATTTATTGTTTCATTCCCCCCATCCAGCTCTACTAGGAGCTGGGTTTATTGCTCACTCTCAGCTTTGCTTTGTGTTTGCCTGGGATGCAAGTTATTTAGTGTGCCAGTGCTTCTAATCCCTCATGTGGTGGAGGGGAAAGGAAAGGAAGGCTTTTATATATTATATATATATAAATATATATATAGTATTAACTTTTTTGCAAGATAATAGCTGTTTTGCCCCAGCAACTGAGGTCCTGGGAGGTGTGTGAATTGTTATATGACAAACTATAAAAGTGTAGGATGTACTTTCTGCTTCAGGTGAAAGCTGGTGGTAAATGGGAGGGATTTATATGCAGCTAAGGTACATCCCCAAAGAGTGAGATGCCTGTAAAGTAGTGCAGCTTTTTAATCTGAATTAAAAGCTAAGATTAACATCTTCAGATGATGGTGGCCTTGAATCAACTCTAGTGGTTGTGTAAATCATGTGCTGACTCAACCTTTCACGCTTAATTACTGTGAATACACTAGGGCTTTACTGTCAATCATGAAACAACTTTATTTTTTGACCTTTCATATATGTCATACTTGATTTCGTTTTGGATTCCAATAAGAAAAATAAGTGGTTTGATGTTTTGGCTCTTGTTGTGGTTGTGGGGTATACATGTTTTTGTTACTTTTTTTTGTTTTGCCTTTGGATAAGGCTAAAGAAAAAAAATGAATTCATTTGGTTAATACTAGAAAAGGCATCTTCTTGATGAACTTCTAGCATCCAGTGAAAGCTTTCAGGCCAAGCAGTGAAAGTTTTCAAAGTGAAACAAGTGATAATATAGTATTAATGAACAGTGTTGTACAATTTCAGTGGGTGATGCTGGATACTGGTACTGATGGTTGTTTACAGTGCAGAAATACCTGCATGTGATATTTCTGTCTTGGAGAAAGTGATTAATTACCATTCTCTATCTCTCCATATACCATACTATATATCCAAAGTGAGTTGGGCATTGCTCTGAAGTATTGATTGCTTGATGAAGTTTTGCTGCTTCCAAAACTCATAGGGATTAGCTGAAGTTAATTTAAAATATTAATCTTTGGGAGTTTAATAGTCCTCCTCCTAAAGTCAAAGGAAGTTTTGAGCCTTAACCAGGGGAAGAGAATGGACTGATTTTATAGATCTTGGGTTTCCAGAATAATATTAGCTAGCTCAGCTCAAACTTGGCCTTTTCACAACTGACCTCTTGAATGTTACTATTAAATGAGTTGTGGAGAGAACTATGAAGTGGCCATAATAAGCAATGAGGCCTCATTTGCCTCACACAAAAAATAGCCTCATTTGGACTATGTAGAGTGTGTTGGTCAATCCTTAGTGCAAATAAAGAGATGACCTGAGAGGTTGAGAGAGTGAACTGTCCACATCTTCCAAAAAACTTTGCATCAGAGTATGTTTTGATTTGCAACTGGCTCAGTGGGAAATCTGCTAGAGCCAAGATCTCATCTTCTGTTTCCCAGTCCCTTAGACATGACACCGATTTCCTTTTCAGAAGGCTTACTTCTGTCTGCTCAGCATGGGCACCTCCTTCACTCTATGTTAAACAATAAATTTCTTTCAGTTTAATTAAAACACTGCTGTCTGCTATGATGCCATTGAATATATCTTTAATTATAGTGCCAGTTCACAGGTCCCTAGCCCTGTAGGCACAGTGGTCAGACTGAATTCATAAATGGGGGGGAAAAAAATGATGAGAACAAATCCTTAGGGTATTTCCATCACTCATGAAATGTGTGAGAACAGAGAAAACAATGCAAAGGTGATAAATTCTGAAAAAGGAGAAAGATCAGCAATCTTGCAGAACGACGCTCTGCTCCAGCCTTTCCTTCAGTGTGACAGGAACTTCTCCATCCGTCATTGTGCCCTGAGTGCTGCGGGACAGCTCTGCTCTGGCCCCTTTATTAAAGTTTCCCCCTTCCTCTGCCCCCCCCCCTTTTTAATGCCACTCTGTACAATACCCTGGCTTTAACTATGCAAGGAATCTCTTTGCTCTTTTATCCTTCTCACAGGATTACTTGGTCTCTTGCTCTGTGCCACACAAGATACCCGCTGGTTTCCTCTCTCTCTGCTGATCGTTTGCTGTTCCTCCTGTTCTTGGAATATTGGACAGACTTGGTTGGCATGAAGCTGACGTAGCGGGGGGCCTAAGTTCGTGTCTTCTGGCGGAGCACACCACTTCCTCTGCTCACTTCCCCTCCTTTACCACACTGTCATAGGTTGTAATATATGATAATACACGTGAGGCGGCATTTCTATTTATAGGTACAGACGGCTATATATGAAGAGTGGAAAATACGTTGCTGCATAATGTATGCAGAAAAACTCATAGATGAACACTTATCCTTGTATTTAGGAATGTTTGTGTCGTGAAATACTTGTAAACTAAGCCAAAGGTATCCTGTGGGAAATCTCAGTTGTCTTCATGCTGTACGGAGTTTTTCTTGCCATTTATTTATTTATTTATTTTTATTAGATTCTGGCAACTCAATGTCTATGTTGTCTTGGAATTTCCTTAAAATTGATCTAAATATCCTCCTCTTCACAAACCTGACTTAGTCCTTGACAACCTGCCCTCAAAGAGGGGCTGCTGGAATTACCGTATGCGATAACTGCTGCAAGGAGGAGTAGCCAGCACTGCCCGCGCCTTCGCAGAAACATGGCACTCCCGTCGGGATCTCTGCTGCGAGCGGCTTGCTCGCTTCCACGCAAAGCTTGGTCTGGGGTCCTCTGGGCCCAGCCTTGGGTTAGCAAAGGCTCAAATGCATGCGGCAGCTTCGGGGTACGGGTTGACAACGCTGCTTAGCTGATCTGATGGCTTCTGGGTGTTCAGCGGGAGCAATTCCTCTCGCCTCCAGTCGGGCATTTCCATGCTGGTAAGGAGCCTTGCTGAGCTGACTCAATTTACCGAGCGTGCAGAAACCAGTTGTGTGTGGAGGGAGAAGGGTCAGGCTGGGCCCGGCATAATTCAGCCGAGCTGGGACTAATCAGCATAGCTGGAGGGAGTAGGACGGCCTCTCTTAGCAGTAATGAGCTGCCAGACTTCTGAATTTTACTCTGAACTGCTCATCTCCTTCTACCCCTTTCTTTAGCCTGTCTCTGGTGTTCCTCTGGCCTTGTGATGAGTCACTTCAGCATGCTAAATTGGTGGAAAACGGATGATTTTTTTTTTTTGGGGGGGGGGGGGGGTGTTGGGGGTGTGTGTGCCTGGCTTGCCTTCTGAAGTGGCTCAGTGTAGGGTTAGATGAGGACTAGAGCAGGCGTAGGGAAGGAGCCAGCAAATGTGCAACCAGGGGTGGGAAGGAGGGTGGGAGCAGACAGCAATTAAATTGGTTTAAGCTGTTGTTGGTTTGTGGCAACCTGAGCCAATTTTAGGGGTGGCTTAAGCACAAGTGTAAGGATATAGTTAAGTGCTCTAGCAAATGAAAGCATTTTCCTTAGTTAATTCTAAATTTGAGCACTGGAGTAGCTGGGGGTTTTTTGGGTTTTTTTTTTTTTTTTAAAACATTCATATGAAGCACTAAAATGTTATGTGTATTTATAGTCAAGGAGGCAGCTCCTTAAAGAAAGGATTGTATCCCATTATTTGCTAGTCACTCCTGCAGCTGAAGGAGCAATGCCTGTTGTTAAAAGAGGCTTCTGCTGAAAGCCTTTGATTGTCTCCCTGTTCGGAGCAGGACCAGGAAGGAGACTCCATCTTCAGAGCCGGGAAAGGAAACAGGTTTTTCTCTTACAAATGCGTATCAGTTGTATTTTATGGCAGTCACTTTGTTCAGTTTGTTGCTTTATGTGTTCCTATTTGCCCCAGAAAGGAGAAACTGTTTCCAAAGTATATCGGGTGGCTGGTGTCTGTCAGCACTCTGTAGAGCCTGGGTCACCTTCTCTGTGGTAGAGTTGCTGGGCTGCGTATGCAGGGCGATGCTCGAAAATATGGCACTTCGCCGCAGCTCTGCTTTGCTGTAATCTCTGAAGCCCCGCATCAAGGTTGCCTCTTATCTCTCCTGCCAGTGTGGATTCATCTCTGGACAGATCTGCACATGAATGGCTGCAGATCGAATAAGGGGGGGGGGGGGGGGGGATAAGAGCTTCCTTTGTGCCCGTAACTACCAGAGGTGCCATCAAGGAACATGCCAAGACCTTAATGAAATAGTGCCGGGTACATTTTCCCTCTCACTGGGGCAAGCCAAAGAGGATGGAAGCACGATGGCTTGTGTTGTTTCATCCAGGTTTCTATCCAAATAACAGCCATTCTCTGTGCTGCAAAACCAGTGGAAATGGCCTCAGCAGACTGCCAGGCCATTTTGTACAGGAATCTGCTGGCCCACAAAAGCAGCTAAACAAAATTACAAAGCACCAAAACCGAACATTAATAAAGGAAGCAGCAGTATTCAAGGCACTTCATTGAGGGCCTCATTCAAAAACAAAATCCCAAAATATCAGTGGGAAGACGTTGCTGCTTTCAGTGTGCTTTGTACCAGGCCATAGGCCTGAATGTCGCCATGTGTGATGGAAACTATGCAGATAACTTTGGAGCTGCATGCAGCAGCAATGCACAGAAAAACCTGGAGTATTTGGGCCTTTTTTTAACAGGAACACAAGCAGTCCTCTCTCTCTGCTCCCAAATATGTCATACATCTCCCCTTTCTGGTACCTTATAACTGCTCATGTTGAGCTGTAATGAAAGGCAGAAGAGAGAGACAGATAACTAGTGCAGTTGCATGAGATTTCACCCTGCAGCTTGTTATATAGCTATTCTGCACACTGTGATGGGTTGACACTGTGGGGATTTTTGGGTCTGGAGTTGCTCTTCACCCTGTCTTCCCCATGGCAGCTGCAGATAGGCTATTGATTTTCCTCCTTGTTAATTAGAAAAATTTTGAAGAAAAAAAAAAGGGGGGGCTCACTTCCTATCCATTCTTCTTAGTTCTTTAATTTACAAATAGCTTTATTTTGGGCTTTTCCTGTTTCCTGCCTCCTTTATGAGTTACCGTTCAATGACTCTGCTACTTATTTAGTAGTAATATGTGACTCAAAGTGTCTGGAGTTTTGCTTTGGGAAGCATTAAGATGGGAATTAAAGGGGAGAGAGGAGGATCCTATTTCTACCTGGGATTTGCTCTGCAGTAATTTGACTGATCTACAATAGATTCTGTTGTTCAAGGTGGGGGAAGGAAATGTGTACTATTTCAGTCTTTTTTGCTATTTACATTTGAAAATGAAAATAAGTATATCTGTCTAGGGAATATATACAACTCCCTTTACTTCAGCCTCAATCTTTAATTACCTTTGCAACCCTGCTGTGCAGCAATAAAATGCTATTATCTGCATTTCATTTCTTCTCCTTAGATAAGGAAGGCAGGCAAGCAAGGCTAAGGACTGGTGGAAGCCAGACCCTAGGCAAGAGGTTTATGATCTTGATGCAGCAGATGGAGGCTTGGTGGCAAAGCAAACTGCAGCAAATTTGCATGCTGAGTGGAGAATTTTCTACTTAGCCAGCAAAAAATGTGAGACTGAGGGGCCTGTCTTGTACTCAGCATTTCACTGCCTGAATCAAAGACACATGGAAGGGCTCCTGTCCTCTTTGGATCCAGAATTTGTGTTTATTTCATAAGGATTCCTATCCTTTATCCAGTCACCCAAATAAACAACTTAGGCTCATTGCAAAGGACCACCACACAGGTAGAGAAATGATTGAAATACAGAGCGGGGTTGCGGTGTATAAGACAGACACTGAGCAGCTTGGCATGGTGAACACTGAGTGGCAGAGTAAATTTTAATGTTTAAACAACAGCTAAACCCAATTGTGATAACAGTTAAAGTCAAAACAAAGCAAAAAAAAAAAAAAAATCCCTGAAAGTTACTTTTGATTTTTCAGCTCCTCTAGTGTTGGCAGCTGAGCAAATATGTTGTGCTTAGGGTCCTAAACACTGGCTCTTCATAGCACTTCAAGTCCACCACCTATGCTGGTGACTTCCCACTCAGCCAGTGTTGTTTTCTTTGGTATTCCCCCCCCCCCCCCCCCAGCAAAGTTTTGGGTGGTTTTTCTATTCTTCTCCAATTTCCCTTCATGTAAGGACCTTTATGGGGTGGGGGGGTTGGGGAAATTCTTCCTGTTAATGCAAATTGAGGAAGAGATTTGAATGAATTGTTTCTTTTGATGCTGCAGTAGGCTATGTATGTGCAAGGATGAAACTCCATAACCTGATGTAGTAGGGTTTTTCTACAATATGAAAGAAGAGCAGTTGTACACATTTCAGATTTGTTTGAAGTCTTTTTTTTTCTGAGGGGGTCACTTCTTTATTAAGCCATGAATCACAAAGTGTTGGGAGTAAGCAGAATGTGCACTTTGACTCTTCATGGGCAAAACATTTATCTCGTTGCTACATGCTTTCAGCAAGATTCCCTTTATTTCTAAATATCCAGTATGCTATTAAATGCAGAGCACAAAGCGGAGTGGGAATGTGTTATTTATGAGAAAGCTGTCAAGCTATTTACTGCTGTAATATTGATGAGGCTCCTCGGTCAGGTCACGTTAGAGTAGCGTGATAGGAAATGAAAACTCTCCTACAGCTCTGAAGCCACAGCGTGGGGAACTTGATTTTTAAATTGCCAAGTACCTGTCCAGAGGAAAATAAAAGGATATTGCCAGGAAGCAGGTGTTGCATGCAGTTTTCAAACTGTGTATCAGATTTGTAACTTGCTGTTGAGGTCACCAGCCTTATTAGTAGGTCATAAGGAGCTGTGTGCTTTTGATTTCCCCTTATCAAAAAGGATTTGGGTTTATTGCAGAAGTTCTGACCGTGCGGTGGTGCTCGCTGCCTTATTGCACCTACTGCGAAAGGTCAGTCAGTTCTGGCTCAGACAAATGCTTTCTAGCCAGAGTCCTCCTGACAATAAACTATAAATGTTTTGTCTATAACAAGGTGATGAGAGCTTGGTATTGCACAGTTTTCCCATGCCACTGGAAATCTTTTTGTTTCAGCCTGGCAACAATTATAAACAAAGCCCCATGGGTTTGGGACTTTCTCCTAGTGTTTTCAGGGAAATGCATTGGTCCTCTCACTGAAGAGATACAGTCCGTTACTCTGAGCTTCTAAGAAAAAGTGGCTGGGGAGTTAAAATGGAAATCTCCCTACACCACTAAGAGAAGTATGTTCCCCCAGGGAGTGATGCTGTGGGGTGGGTGCCCCTGTTGAAGGGTGCTGAGGGGAGCTGTGGAAATAGGGACGCTCTGGTGCTCCCTTTGGAGAGGAGAGCTTGGAGCTCCACGAAGAGGATTTAGTCATAACCCTCGGCATTTCTGGCTGACCGACTTTTCATTAATTTTACTTGGCAGGGACGGGGAGGAGAAATCTTCTGTTCCAAGATTGTGAGTTTGCTTGTATATCCAAAATGGAAGACTGCAAATAGAGACTCATTAACTGACCTAGCACTGGAGCTTTGTTGAACACTGTCACCAGAGCATCCAGTAGCTCCATCGTCTAATAAATAGATATTTGAATTGTGTGAGAATGAGAAAGCCCAGCTGTTGAGATCCTGGAGCCTTCTTTCCCAGCACAAAGTGATTACACTGGACTGTTTTAAAAGAAGTCTCCAAGAGGTTTGTGGAGAGAGTGGAAAGTATACAAAATTACCACCAGAGGAGATGGCGTAGTGGAATCAGAGTGCCATAATGATGATTTCATTGTGCAACAGGTTTAAAATACTATAACAAAGCTATTACTATGTGAGGGTGTGCAAGGGTAAATGCTTTGCTAACACTGAAAGGCTGCACACATGAAATTCTGACTATTCCAAAGAGATGAGCAAATCTGGGCATTGATCTTGTATGTGGAGAAGAGCTGAAGAACTGTTATACTGGAACCTGTTCCCTGTGAATGGGATGTAGTAGACCAGCATGAGAGAATCCTCTGCATAACTCTTTGAGAAGGGTGTAATGACATAGCAAGAAAAACTGCCTCTGAGGGCTACCCAGAACCTAATCTATCACTCTGTTGTGAAGTGGGGAGCGAAGATATGCAATGTTACAACAGACCTGAGAGACCCCAAACAAACAGCTAACTATAGGGCTCTTTATACAAAACAAAAGGAAGAGACTAAGCACCCTGAGATCTCTTCGCATGTGGAAAGTGTGTAACGATAGTAAGAGAAGCAAAGGCTCCTTATCTGTCCCTAAACTTGATAGGCACTTCTGTTTTTTGACCTGAAAGTTTCTGGTATCCCTGCAGATCTGTTGAAACCGGCACACTGTGCAGTCATGAAAACAACTTTGTGAGGAGGGAAGCAAGCTTGATGGTCACTGATGATAGAAGATCTTGGAAACATCAAACAGAGCTCACAGTAACTTCAGGCCAGTAAATGCAGACTGAAATTCTTTTCCTTCTTCCATTTGCCCCATGCTCGTTGCCCTAACCTGTGGCCTACAAGGGGAGGGGAAGATTTAATGCTTCCTTCTGCTTACTTTCAACCCTATGAATATTGAGGTTTTTGCTGCACACTAGTAGGCTATCAAGAGAGGGCTTCACTATCCTTGCTCCTATCCATCCCTTAATACTTAATGGGCATTTCTAGGAGGTATGGCTTTGAGTCCTTTCTGAGTTAGAAGGGAGTTGAGCCCAAGTCTCCCTACATCTTCAATCAGTGCCTTAAATAAAAGGCTACCATCTGAAAGGTTCAAAGAATGCATGTATGTTCTTTAGGAGATAATCTGGGGCTGTGAATCTCCAACAATCAGAAGTGAACCTTCCTGCATACCTTCTCCAGTATTAAAGTCTGGGAGCAGAGAAGGAGTCTGGAGACATGTCTGTTATTTTCTATTGAATCATTCTGGCAGCTCTGTGCTGTACTAACATGAGCCTCAGGAGGGCTGGGTTTTTTGAGGGTACTTCAGATCACATTTTTGAAGTGTGGTCTTGAACTGTATATTTGCAGTTACAGACTGCTGCTGAAAGAGGTGCCCCTCAACCGTGGTTTCTGATTCATCTCTCTCTGCCTCAGATATAGCTGTTGTACAGCTATAGGCGAACTGGCACAACTTGTTAACCTGATGACAAGGGACTTATGGGGTGTGGGTGGAAAGGGCAGATGGGTTAGTTTTCTGAGAGATTAAACAGAGTGGACTTGACACTGAACAGTGTTGGTTGCAGGATCACAAAATCCAAAATAAAAGAAATGGTGAGGGCATGTCATTGAAGACAAACAAGGTTAGAGAGGAATTTGGGACTGACCCTTCCAGCAGTAGCCTATGGTTATGTTGGATTAGAAGCAGCATCAAATACCACCCTTAGCAGTACACTTTACCTCTAGTTTCAGGCAATTCCAAAGACGCATCATAAAGTACTGTACCTAGAAGCACAGTCTGATCATTGCCATGTAGTGTCTGACCCCGTGAACCACAAATTATCCCATGCATGATGAAAAGTGCCTTCAATTCATCTTGAAAGTAGTGAAGTATTTTCAAGATCTGGCCTTGATAAACTGGAAGATTTTTGCTGCATCTTAAGTGCATGAATTCAATGAACAGGATGTTGGTGAGCATATTTTATATATTTCCAACAATTCCTTCTGTGTGCTTGTGGAGAACGATTATTTTCCTCTGTCTACTTAAATTTCATTTCTCTTTCTGTTTCTAGCTTCAACAAAATGATACAAATTTTTCTTACCCTTCACACTTTTTTCAAAAGGTAGAAAATAAATTCTCCTGTTCTTCATAAATGCTTTGATTCTCTCCTCCTTCCAGCTCATTCAGTTCTGAGTGGAATGGCATATGTTGTCAGATACATAGCAAAAGAAGTACATAACCCAGAACCTAATAAAATAACAAATCTAGTGTGCTCTCCTGGTCTGCAATCCTTCAACAAGCTCCCTTCATTAAACATAAAGCCATGTGCTTCCTAAAACAGATCACATCCCTGGTTCCACAATGTGGAATGCGTTGCTCTCACTGTATTTCATGCGGCTTTCTAATTTATAGCAACATAGCTTTTATTCTTACAAGGATTCTTAAAGTACTAAATATATATATATATATATATATATCTTTCAGAGACCTGTAAACTACATAAAAAGAGGTATTTCACCACTCCCACTGCTGTGTCTGGAGGCGAGCAGCACTACTTGCATCTAACCTTGTTCACCTCATCTTTATTCCTGGTACAGGAATTCCTGCAACAACTCAGATAGGCTTAACTTCTTCAGGCATTTTGGCTGTCCAGGTGAAACCCCCAAGTAAGTCAGTTGGCTCCAATGGAGTTGTTCTGCATTTACACTGGGGTACCCCAGAGCAAGTTTTAACCACAGACTCGCTGTAAGCATCCATTGCCTGCACCGTGTTTCTGTGGCATGAGTGGTGATGGAGCACCCAGGAGCACTGACAAGTCACAGAAATGCCCTGTTTGTATTCTGTCAGCTCTTCTATGTTCTGGTATTTCTGTTTCACTACTGTTCTAAAGGAAAGGCTAACAAAGTCAGCCTCTAGCTGGTATTTGCTTGGGCTACCTAACAGCACTGGTGAGTAGAGGACTCTGATGAAGGTTCTCCATATTTGATTAAGGAATGAAGTGTCACTGGGAGGGAGAGAAAGCTGAATGTCTTTGCAGAAAGATTTCATACCTTGCCATGTTGCATCTTGACATTTTTAACAATAAAAACCCAGCTCTTTAGAGTGTGGTGGGCTATACCTACTGAAATTGCTGTTTTCATTTTAAGGTGAAAACACCATATAAATCCACACATGTAATTTGAGAGGAGGGGGGAATGGAAGGTAAAATGTGTTCCACTTCATTAGAAATACTGCTTTTCATTTACAAGCACGTGAGAACAGTTTTTCATTCGCTGAACTGTATCTGTTTTTCTGTGCACAACTGTTAAATATATCTCAGTGGGCCAAAATTTCTGCTGAATTAAATAATCATAGTTACATTGATTTAAATGATGTCTTGCTCTTACACAAATAGAACATTTGCCCTGCTATTATAAAATCGCTGAAGTGTTTATTAATCTATTAAATTTTTGAGTTTTTTTAAAAAGCCTGTAACCCTCTTAGTTTATAACTAACTACAAAGCTGAAAAGTTAAAGGTGATTCAGAGAATCAGTCTGCATAACTGCTGACAGTAATTTTACTGAAGTCAGTGCTATTACCTCAGACTTTCAGTACTGTATCTGGCATCCAAATTTGTTTCAGTAAGTCTAAATTTCTTTTATCTAGACTTAGTTTCACCTCAGTGACACATCTTCACCTTGCAGCTTGGCTTTCCTGAAATACTTTGGGTTGAGAACAGTGTAATTTTAGTTTCCATTTAAAATGAATTAAAGATCCAGTTATGCTAATTTAATTTTAAAAGCTTTATCTCCAATCTTCTGGGAGAAAGGTTACTGCACAAAGCTTACAACAGACTTAAAGCAGGAGTCCTTTGGCTTTGAAATGCATCCCAAAGTGACACCCACCCCTGTCCCCTGGCATGCAGCTGGCAGGCTGAGCTCAGAGATTTTGGGCAGTTTGGGGGTTTGACCAGTGGCCTGACCAGGAGGAGCTCTAAGCTGCTGCCAAGCTTTGGCTGGGGACTGGCGTTCACCAGACAAACAGCCAGTTTTGACTCATGTCTGTGGAGGGCAAGGGGTGGATGGGAGATATGTTCCGATGTAATTCAGCAGCCCACAGAGTTTTAGTCACATTTAGGCAATTGCAGGGCTTTTCAGCTTGGCTGTGAAGAGGTTAAATCTCAGTCCTGCCCTTATGAGGATTTAAGAAGCTTCATAGAGAAGAAGAAATTACTTTGGAACAGGGTGGAGCTGAAATCAGGAAGAGCATGTTCAATCACAAGTTTATATTATTTAGGCTTTAGAAATTATCCACTGCAAATATTAGGCCAAGCCAGCAAAGAGAAGGGGCATGCTGAAATAATGTTAGCAGATAACACATGCTGTCTGTGACCAGCAAGGCTAACCACCCTTCCACTCATTTCTGTCTCACATGGGGAAAACTTTCTTGCACTGATCCAGAGCTCAGCAACTGGTTGTGAAAGCAGCTCCCCAACTTTCCTTGAGTCCCCCCCCCAACACACCTTCCTCATATCTAGCCTTTGCCTAATATTACATGAAAGCTGCTCAAATAGTAGTGGAGTTGCTTCTCACTTGCTCTAGCAGAGTATGGAAAAATACAGGTCACAGAAGACAAATGGAATTAAGTGTGTGTTATCATGGAAGCTATACAACTATCTCTATGCTGCTACTGAAGTAAGAAAAAGGGTGATGAATAGGCCCAGCTGCTGGTTTGCATACCAGGGAACTGCTGGCCCCTTGCAGGGTCCCAGAGGAGTCAGCAGAGACCTCTTTGGGCAGAGTGTGCAGATGAGATTGCTAAATTAGAGCTATAGCATGAAACCTGGAGCGGGAATAAAACTTCTCAGGGTTCAGGTGTCTTCTGTACTTGGCCCAGGAGAGAGAGGGTGAGGGGAGCAAAGTCCTCACTGTGCCAGGAGTAAGAATGAGTTAAAGTAACATTTGCTCTCAGTGTCTGTGGAAAACCCTCCCTGAACTTTTGCTCACTGTGATCTCAGTAATCATAAAAGGGCTCAAGTTTTCTCATGTGGCATTTGGTGTCCCCATAGCACGCTTGCCAGGAAAGTACTCGTCGGCTTTTGGACGTGAGCTGTAAGCCAGACTCAGCTGCTCAGGGCAGCTCACGCTCGTGGCTATCTGCAGCAGCTCATTAAATGCCTCCTAACAAGTTAAGCTGCATACGAATAGAGAAGGCGATTTTAAGTGATGTACCAGCTAGGATACTGATAGCATGTTTCCTGCCCCCCTCCGTGCCAGGATGTTAACAAGCCAGTGATCAGCAAGCACATCAGGGAAATGAGCTTACAGAAAGGACTGGAAAAATGAGTTGTGGGCTTGCTCTGTTCACAGAACTCTTCCCTTGTAACTATATGTGTTAGAAGAGTGGAAAAAAAAAGGCAGCAAGAGTTGGCAAATGTGTTCTTGCTGAGAACATTGCACTGAAAATACTTCTTAAAAACAGGCTGTCTCTTACCCTTCTCTCTTTGGATGTTGATTGGGGTAAATTTTGGAGTTGGGTTTTTTTAATAATACAAACATAAGTTAGAAGATGTTGAAGTAAGCTGAAGACTTTAAAATGGGAAGTCCCTTCTCTTGACTTTTCTTTTTCCTTCTTAATTCTGTTAATTTTTTTAAAGAGACTTGAAAGAGGGGAAAAAAAAAATCTTTGTACAGACCTGTAACTCTCAGGCAGAAAAGGTTTAGCATCCTCTTTAAAAGACTGACATCACTTCAGTACATTGTTTTGTTTACACTAGCCTACTTTGGCCTCTGTTACGATAGCTAACCCCTTGTTGTAGTAACATGCCCCAAGACTCTACGGTTTAAGACAATGTGCTAGCGTTTGAACAAGAGGGGTCTTGGGAGCACCTTCTGCTGAATATTGATCACTAAATGCTCTACGCTGAGGTAAAAATCTATCCTCCTGGGGGTACAGGAAGGTTTGGGGTGGACACAGTATAAATATCTTAGGAAAAGATTCCCCTCCTTTTGAAAGGAAAAGGAAATGAGGAGTTTGCAGTAAGCAAGGAGTGTTCTGGGGAGAATAGGAAGCTTTACAGGACAAGTTCTACCTCATCAGTCTAGTATCAATACCACTGAGGCTGCTGCCTCAGGGAACATCCCCACTCTATCCTTGACAAAGCTGTTTAATGTACCTAGTATTCTGTTTAGCTGACTGAAGACTGAGGGGTAGGATTTGATTTTCATACATTGGTTCTTTGGTGGGCTGTAGCTTTGCTTGGATCTGGAGATGGCATAGAATCATGCCCCCAGCACAGTTTTAGCGAGGGAGACATAAGTTGCTTGAGATCTTCTATGACTTGTATTATTTACATTACTAAAGGTGTTGTTAAGCATTATTCCCGTTGTTCACTCAAAATCTCTGCCTAATGCAGATGGCCACCAACACTCTGTAAATACTGGCCTGTGCACAGCTGAAACTTAAGGCAGCATAGAAAAGCGAATATTCAAGATGCCTCATGTAAATCTGGACTTCCTCAGAAACGATTGAAATCAGAGGCTGAAGCTGAAGAAGAAAGAAGTCATTTGAATTACCTGAAAGAGCTGGTTCTCCTTGCTCTTATTCTTTCTTTAGCCCTGCTGAAGTCAGTGTCACGTTGTAACAGCCAGAGCTTGAGAATGAGCGTGGCTCTGCTTTGTTCAAGATTAAAAGGATTAAGCAGTTTGGACAAGCCAAAGTGGGACACCAGAAGTCCAGAAGATGAGGAGCAGATTCAGCACAAAGTGAGTCAAGTTCCTTCATAATTTTGCTGACTCAAGACAGTAAGGGATTCAGGCATATGGGAGCTTTCATTTTCTTGCATTTCTTTTGGAATTAACTAATTCCAAAAGAAACAAATTCATTTTGGAATGATCAAATCAGTATTTAACCACTTTTTCCACTCCTGGTGCTGATGGGCTTTTGGCTTCTTGGGTATTAGGGTTTTTTGATATTTGTTGTTGATGGTTTGGGGTGTTTTTCTTTTTTTACATTTGTGCACAAACAAGCTAACCACTAAAGCAAACTCCAGCACAGCATGCCCGGAAGTGGTTTGAATATGCTGAAGATCAAAGGGAGATGCTGCCCAGTGTGTTTGATGTACACTTGTTTTAAATTCAAGGTTAAAGAAACAGTGAAAGCAAGGATGTACAGAGTGGCCCCTATTGAGAATACATCTGGGAGGTGAAGGGAGACATTTCTCCCTAGAACCCAATAAAACTATGCACATATGCTTCTCCCTGTTGTTAATCCCTTTTGCTGATGGGATGTGGAGGAGATTTTATGCAGTGGTGCAAAATGGAAATCTATTGCAGGAGGAAAGAGTGCTGCAATCCCAGAGGGACTCTTATGTTCAAAACAAAATACAACAATGGAGTTAATTAGCATTGCATGGTTCACAAAATCCCCTCGAGGGGATCTTTCTCTGTTCTAAATCATCACTTCTATGTGAGATGGAAAAGCTCCCACTGAGCAGGCCCCTTCCACAAACTTTTAATAGATATTACCACGGTTTTTCATCATTTGCCATTGGCTTTGAGAAAGGTAACAGCTGAGCCAGGGCTATTCAGCTGCATTAACCAGCTGCATGTTAATACAGAAATACTCTCCTGCTCCTCCCTTCTGCCTCCACCCCCCCCCCCCACACACACACACACTGGCCAACAAATTAACTCTTTCCTGTCATACTTTCTTCTGCTGCTGTGACAAAAGATACACAAGCATAACCATGATCAGTAGTTTTTCATAGTAGTGGTGCTTAACAAAGCTAGACAATTAAGCAAGAGAGGACCTCGATGTGGTTATTTAAATGAAACTGATGTATAGATGAAGATCCCCAAATAAGATCAAGGACCAAAACTGTACTCACCCAGTCGAAGGGGCAGTGCCTACTCCAAAGGCCTTACCACTGAAGAACACCAGGAAGGAAGGCAGGAGGCCAAGAGGAAGCAACTTGCCCAACAAACCCCACAGAAATCAAACCCACATCTCAAGACTCCCACACCTGCTATAACTCTCAGAGCCTGTTGGCACAAGAGTTTCAGCAAGCCTGGCTATACTCTCACTAAAATACCCTGCACCCACACAATGTAATTTCTTGTGCATATTAACCAGGGAGACAATCTGTGCTCTGCTCACTAATAGCATATAGTCAATGAGGATTAGCACTTCTCTGCTGGTTTGATTGGCCCCCAGTTGCCCTCCCACTCTGTTTTGTTTCATGCCAAAACTGATCAGTACCTACACATCCTCCACCAATTTGCAATCATGTTGGCCAGATGGCCAAGCCTCTGTGCGAGTGTGGGCTTGCTGTCAGGTTCAATTCTCGTAACTACAAACTACTGGAATTGGCAGCAATGCTCTGCTGTGAATATACCTGCGCTGCAGCACTGGCCCCAACCTGCTGCACCTCTCTGTTGCTGATCCTGGATCTCCTTGTCTCCTGAGGAAAGTAAAGAGTCAGGAAGCCCTGAAGAGATATTGCAATATGGCAATCATTGCAGAAAGCCACAGCTGAAGAAATGTTCGAGTAGGAACATATTAGGACACCTTGTGGCTCTCAGTTTTGAGGGGAAAGTGCTTTGTAAAGGATCAAGTCAGGCTCTGGCAGTGTTTGTACTACCTGCCAAGATCTGATGAGGAAGGGAGGATTTTGTCATGGCTCACCCCTGTTAAACTATGTTTTATTATGATGGCTCCAAGTCAGTTGAGACTGGTAAAGACCGTGGGGCTGACAGGATCTCTGACAGGGAAGAGATCTTGCAGGTGAGCAGATCTAAGTGTAGGCTCCCTCTAAGCCAGGGCAGAGCTAGGGGGTAGTCCTCTTCCTCTTTCCATTTCAACACTGGATGTTTTTTACTGCTGTCTAACTTAGCTTAATGTATTTTTTAATATTCTCCCTTCATCAGACCAGCATCCCAGGGAGTGAGGCCTCAACTTTCCATGGTTGCTAGGCCTCAAGAGCAACCCTGCTTGGAAGCAAGGATCCCTTCACAACCCAAGAGGGAAAGCCACACTGAGAAGGCAGGATGTTCGGTGGCACAAGCATGCAGGCTGCCGGTCTGAGGCAAAAGACGTCAGTACGAAGTAACTGTCCTTCCTTGCATTTTATTAGCATTTGAATTTAAATGGTGGTGAAGGGAAGTGATCAGTTCTAAAATAAGCTATAATCTAACACAAACCATCTTCCTCTAGCTGTGGCTAAACACAGCCCTCTCCCCGCCCCTCCTTCCTGAGTCTCACCTGGCACACCACAGCGGCACACCACTATCTTCCCCTTTCACACGCGAAAGCTGGCAGCCAACCCAGGGCAAGAGGAAATGGTTAAGCACATCACTGATCTGAAAGTTTTTGAGCCCAGCCACTCCTGCCTTCACCTGCTTTTCTTCATTTGCTTCCTTTTTGCCCATTATGCTAATCCCCCTACTTCTCCCATTGCACTCAGTGGCAACTTTAAACTTCACGTTTTTTGTCAATCACGGCCTTACCGCCCTTGGCACACCTGATTGAAAAGTACCACCATCTAGTGGTGACATAGCTCTTGACTGCTGGGTGCCATTTACGTTTTTTGGTCTACTGTGGCCAATATACTGTTGTGAGATAACAACCTTGTAGCACTCGTAGCATAGCACTGATGACATAATGTTTTATGACTTTGTGGACATACTCATAGCTCTTTATAGTATGTCCACAAGCATTTTATTATAGCACGTGAGGAGAGGTTTCACAGGACTCTATCTAGGCATTCTCTGGCCCAGCGCCTAGTCATTTGAACAGTAAACTCCTTTTAGGACTCATGTGAATGTGCATAGAGATAGCAAGACGAGAGACAGAGGATATAATTAACCACTAAAATTTCTCACAATCATTGCAAAATGCCAGCAGATTTTGTTCATCTCTACCGAGAATGTAAGTGGAATTTAAACACAAACCGGTCTCTGTTCTTGCTCTAGCAGCCTTATTCTCAGAAGTTGCAGGCAGAGGCGGTTTCCTCAGTCTCTGTGTGTGCCCTTTTCTTCTTAAGTCTTCTCTGGGAATTAGCTGTTTTTGATGCTGCTGATGCTGTCCTAGTGTAGACCAGCAAAGCCATCTGAAAATGAGATGTGTTGTAGAAATTAAGCTGAATTTCAAGGAGGGATGTGTGAAATTGGCTAAAATCTTAAGGAACTGACTGCATAGAAAAGACTTGCTGAGTCACTTACATGGAAAATACGTGTTGTGTGGTAGGGTGTAATTGTAATGTACTGCAGTTATTCTACAATAACTCTGTATGCAGGCGCCTTTCTGCCATGATTGCAATGCATTTTCCCAGTTCACTATAAACCGAATTCAGAATGTCCATATGGGGAGTTATTTTACAACTGCTCTTTCTGTTGACTTAATTTCTGTGGAAGGAAGTCTGGAGAAACCTGCAGTGTAGGCAAGCCCTGAAGTGACGCCTTCACTTCTGGAGCTGCTGCATTATAGAATAAGCCCGAGATGAATAGTGAAAAGAAATGTGACTAGAAAGACCTTCAGTAAGAGCTGCTAGGAATCTGCATAAGGCAATTTTATGAAATGGACCGAGATGCTAAAAAATTCAGGTGCCTAAACACCTTAAATCATTTCCAGAGGAAAGGTGAAGCCCTATTGTTTGAAATTCTTAAAACTGGCAACACACTGGGAAATTCCCTGTAGAAACAGGCCTGCATTGACTAGTCTTCCAGTGGCATTTCTCGTCTTCAACTTCTATGATTTATGTGCTTATAAATTCCTTTGTGTTATGTACCCACCAGGAAAACTTGCCTATGGCTGGTCTCCAGAACACCATTGTGGAGTTGGTTGAGCTAGGTTGCTCTTTCTTGCTTCGCATTGTCTTTGCCCAAATTTCGATCCAAAAGCAGATATGGGCTAGATGGAGCCATGTCAGATCAGACAGCCACTTTTTCCTGTAGTGACAGACATTCCTAGTTCAGTTCTGCCATGTGATGATTGAGAATTAAAATGCCTTGTCATGGCCAATCAATATCAGGGTCTCTTAGTTTCCTAGGCCCTGGACCACGTTCTTGGCTTCAGTTTTGGTCCATTTTATTTAAAGTAATTGTACTAAGACAAACAGTTAGCCTGGGGAAAACTGATCTGAATTCAGAATCAGTCCCATATCAGTAGAGCTGTTTTGGAATATTTACTTCACATCATTTTTTAGAAGACGATTTATTTCAAAATAGCCCTTAAGCAAACTGTCTATTAATGCAACTCTGTTTCATGTAAACATGCCCAAAGCTTTTCTTTGCCATGTATACAGCAGCATATTTGCATATCAGAAGATTTCACATTGCTTCTCAAGTTACTGTACATGCCTAAATACTTCCAATTGCCACAATAACATTTTGGAAAAAAAGCTTTTACAAATGCTTCGCCAGGCAAATCAGATTTTTCACAGAAGCAGAACAACAATTCCTTTCTCTTAGAAAGATGTTTCAATGAAAGGAGAGTCAGTACAGTACTTAGTTACAATACTGGCGTGTCAGATGTTTATTGAGTCAGCAAAGGAGATATAAAAAGAGCTGGCAGGGCTCTGCAAATCACTTTGATTTTTTTGTAGTGACTCTACTACAGTAAACAGTAAATAATGTAAATAGCAAAGGTGTTCTCATTCACAGAAATGAAATAGGAAGTCAAATTCCTTTTTTTTCATCAAGATAAGAAATCCTTTGAAACCCTCTGATGCCATTTCTTATTCCATCAGTATTGCATTAACTTGATATGTTACTGTTAAACAGCCACGCTTAAATACATCAAATGGATTAATGATGGCACTTTATCAGGTGTAGTTTCTGTTTCTGTAAGACATCTCTAGACATATAGAAACTACTTAAGAGGAGAAAGGAAGTTTCTTTACTGATTCAGGGAACTGTGTGTAAGTGGCTGACTGAGACCTCCTGCACATCCTGATTAGTCCCAAACTGGTCATGGCTATGACAGGGCAGATAAGGTAAGTGGGCTTTGAAAATTGCTCTGACATGACTTAGTGGAGCTTTGTGGTGCTCTCAGCTGTACTGCAAAGCAACCAGATGCAACTCTTCCCTGTCCCAGAGACGTATCAAAGCTAGTTGCAATACTGCCAGCCATATACCAACCATGGGGGAGGTATGAACTTGGTGAGCAGTCTCGTACTGTCTTTGCTTATCCGCTATCGCTGTATGTAAATCTACAGGCCTAAGGAAAAGGAAGAAAACAAATCGCCCATAAGGGAGAGTAGTTTCATCATTGATAAAGCAAAGCACTGAAAGCAGTGAGTCACTGGGCACCATTTACAGAGCAGTAAATAAATGCTGTGTAGTCATTTATTACTTACCTCTTTTAGTTTCAAAAGTAAGAGTGAAAACTCTTCCCTGTGCCAGTTGCACTCCTGTTTCTTTCTCCCGTAAGCGTTCAGGAGCTCCTCTCTCCCTGTTCAGTTCTTCCTCCCCAGACAGGCAGTCGCCCTTTCCCTTCCTACCATTCTGGGCTTGCATGATTGCTGGCTTGAATATATGGCTCTGCACAAATAACCTTCAGCTCGTGGGCCACAGCCTGCCTCCCCCTGCTCTCCAGGAACATCACTAAATCACTGGCGTGAAGCCTGGCTCCGATTGTGTCATCTTGCTCTCGCGTCACCCATGGCTGGGGGCACAGTGAGGTCGGACTTTTTGGTGAAACCGAAAAGGTTTTTCCAAAAGGAAAACTGGACCAAAGAAAAGGAGAGCCTTCCTCCACTAGCCGGGTTTTCAGTGCTCTGCGTTCGTGAGCAGGACAGTTAGCAATTTCCTCCCCCTTCAGCTGCTGCTGACACATGGCTGGTTGCTTTCCAGCCTCCTCTGTGCACATTGTTCTGCGAGTGTTTGTCTTAGCAGAGTGCAAAGCCAGCCGCACCTTGCAATTAATAAATATGTGTCAACACTCAGTGCAAGCCTGATTATTATCATTACCCCAGAATTAGAGGGCTGGCACAGTCATTGAGCAGCCTGAGGGCCTGATCCTGCCAGGTGCTCAACACACTTCATTTCTATTGGCAGCAATGAGAGGGAAGGCCAGGAGGGAATTACAAGATTGAGCCATTCGAAGGGTGATTCTTTATTTAATCTCAAATTCTGAAAGAGATTATTCCTATCAAGAGAGAGGAGCAAAGTAAAATTAATAGCTAGGGGCTATCTCCTCGACTGGTATAAAATAATGCAGCTCAGTTAACAGTAATGAATCATTTCTGATTTACATCAGCTGAGAATCTGGCCCTGGGTTGATAAACGTGAAATAGAGATTATAACAGGAAATTAATAATAGTAAAAGCTAACCTAAAAGCTGAACATGTACACAGGGATTCCTCTATAGGTTATAGTGCAGCTGCTCAGGGCCTGAGTTGAATTTCTAACCCATCTTGACACTGGTGGGTTCAGAGAACTCACCATGTTATGCTTGGAGCTGTGGCCCTCCTGAAACCAGGGTCACACAAACATCTGCAGTGAAGATTTGAATTCCTGAGTCTGGTAATGATTTGCACCAAGACCTCTTTTCACTTGAAGTGTTGCAACATTTCCTTAGCACCCTGTGCACTGCTAGAAAAGTAAAGAAACCTTGGGGCTAGATCTTCAAAGGTGGCGAGGTTCTTGAAAGTGCAGGGAGGGCATATTTTAAAAATCTCTCTCCAGGTTAAGTCCTCAGCGCTCCTTGATTTCAACAAGAGTTAGGCATTGTTTCTGCGCTGATACTTAGTAGGATTTATAAAAATGCCTAACTGGTCTTTAGGTATCTCAGTACCTTCAGAAATCCTGCCACTTGGGCAAGAAGGGAATTGGACCTTGCAGCAGGATTCAACTGGATCCTAAGAAATACACTGTTCTTGTTAAAGTTGATGCATCACAAGGGTAGAGAATTGAGCTAGAAGGATGGAGATGAATAGGTCCTTGACATAGATTTGTGGCCTGAATGGTGTTTCCACAAGAGTGTGGGAAAAGGCACTCACTGCCAGTTAATCTTTTCCATCTCTGGTGGACTGAGCACCACTTAGAGCAAGAGAAGAGCTGCAATGGGTGCTGGGGAGTGGACTTAAACAGAGTGCTATCCAAGAAATTGTCAAGGATTCTGAAACAGCTGAAGGAGACCAGCTGCTGAAACTCAGTACAGCCTTACGCCTAGGGACAACTAGCTGAGTAAAATAAAAATGGAAATTCCTCCAATACCCATCACTAATGGAGCAATTGTTGCCCCAGCCCTCTGTGTCCCTTTCTAGTCTTATTGAAGACACAGCTGTAAGACCGAGGCCCGTTGCTAAGAGATAAAACACAAGACTAGTAAACCATGTTCGTTAGTGAATGTGAAAGTGAAGCACATTCAGATTCAGCAAGCAGCACTGAAGAGTCATATTGTGGTTGGAAAAGGCCCTGAGCCTAAAGCAGAACCTGGAATCCAAAGCTGTAGGCATCTCCTCCGAGGTCATGGTCAAGACCAGTAAAAGTGGATCCCAACTGGAATCAGACATGCTCCATCTTGACTGAGGACTCTCTCATCATGGTAGCACTGCAGTCCTTATTCAAATGATTTCTGCAGTCCATACCTGTCTAAGGAGCACAGAGAAACACCATATCTCTCTTTCAGCTGTGAGCTTGACTTCTTTGCCTACATTTAGATCTCCAGCTTGTCTGACATAGCTTTAGAAGTGACAAGCCACAAGTGTGACTCACTATAGCTAAATAATACCATCATCCAGGGCCTCCACGTTTATCATCTTTCTTGATTACTGTGGAAATCAGCTCCTGTACTTAGAAATTGCTGATTTGCCGCCTCACAAGCTTAAACATGTGTATTAACCTCCCTGATCCCTTCTGTGTAATAATATCAAGAAATGGCTTTTCCTGGCTAACTTTAACAGTCAAAACTGCAATTGTGGTCCAGGGCTACTTTAAGGCATGAACCCACAGGTCCCAGATCCTACAACATTCTTTGACAAGGTTCCTGAGGTCCATCAGCCAATCCAGAGGGCATGAAATACTCTATATAGTTTCCCTTTTTAGATGATCAAAACCCACATCCTCTGTGAAAGGTTTACAAGACTTTCCCGCACTTTTGTAACAATTGTTTGCATTTCCAAACACACAGCAGCCAAAGTCCAAACCATGTATGTATTGGTTGTGTCAGATCTCCTGAGCAAGGTAGCAGATAGGTGACTTGCTGGACTCACTCAGTGCTCTGCATGTGTGTGGTTGTTCACTCATGGCCACCATCTGCTCAGGGCAGCAGAGTGAGCCTTGGACCAGGGACTGACACGGTTTGTTGCATAGCAGCAGTTAATCACCATCATCTACATTTTCAGAGTGGCAGGCTGAAACTGCTGAAAAAAACAGCCTTGCTATTTCCTTTAAAATTTCTCCCTTAAAGATCTCTTTATAATGCTCTCCCAAAGAGTATCACAGTCCAAACTCGTTTATGGTTTAGCTGCTACAGCCCCTTACAGCCTCTCTCTGGCACTTTCTATTTTCTTTTAAACTTCTTAAACCTAAAGGCACCTTTTCTTCTTCTTTTTTTTTTCCTTTTGTTTTCTGTTCATACTTTACCTAGCAGAGTTGTACTCTGTAGCAGCGTAGGACTGGTGCATAAGCTCTGTGGTAATGCAAACAGCATCATGATTTTTTAATAAAATGAGAGTGCTTTTTTTTCATTCTGTGGTAAGGCAGCGAGAGAAGCCACAGATATCAGTTCCTCAGTGTCTCTGTGATAAGTTGCTTGTGACTGCAGTTAGCTGATTTTTTTAATCTCTGCCCTTTAATGAGAAGAAGTATGTTTCAAAATTACGTTGGCATGCCCGAAATTCCTCACGATGCCTTCTTGCTTCTGGAATACCTGGATTTCACTGAGTAATCAGGAACCTTTGAAAAATGGGGATTGGAGGGACTATCTTGCAGACAGTCCAGAAGGTAGATGCCTGCCTCCATCTCAGAGTTGCTCTTCAGGACTTTCCCCTCTCCCTTTGCCTGACTTGGAAGGTCTGTTTTGCACTGGATCACAAAGCCAGTGGCTTTAAGACCTTGTTTGTGTGTTATAACTATAGGAGCTCATTAAATGAACAGATTAAAGCCCAAATCCTCAAAGGTATTTAGGCACCTACATTTATTTAAGCCTTTTTGATCCCAGTGGGGTTTGGCACCTATGTGTTTTTAAGGAGCTAGGTTTTGTGTCCTGTTTGGGGAGGAGGAAGGGAGGGCAAGGAACAGGATGCATTTTTCTGCACAATGTGTTTAAAAAGACTGAATACTGGGAATGAATGATGTTAGGCTCTGGGTCACAGAGCTGAGAATTATAGAAATAAAAATAAATGATGGAGAGAAATTTTATGTTTTTAAAAGAACCTGCATTTTCCTTCCAACTTTTCAAAACATATTGGGGCAAACCACACACTCTCCAACACTCAGATGCCTTTCTTTTTTCTTTTTCTTTTTTTTTTTTTTTTTTTGGTCTGAATTGTCCCTTTCTCTTACTGCTGGTCTGTCACTGATCATCATCCCCTTCAGGCAAGGGCTGTGCTCTGCTCCATGTCCAGAAAGTGTTTGGCAGAGCCTGGGCAATAAGAGCGTGCCTTTCAAGGCAGGCCAGGCACTATAAGGTTTTACGCTGCCCAGAAGTCCCACACAATAGGAAGAGCACAGTGTGTGGATTTTGAGGTATTTGTTATTGTTGGTCTGGTGTGCTGGTAAGCTGGTCTCCTCTTCTTTTCCTAAGGATTGCTCTGGAATAATCCAGCCTCAGTATGATAGGTTATGATGAATATCTGAACTGCAGTGGGAATGTCATAGCTGTGCCTGGGCATGAGTCTTACCCTAGAGTTAATTTCTTCATGTCTGAACCAGGCTACTTCCTGGATATCATCATAAGTTAGAAAAATGCTTATGTTGTCAGGAAGACAGAGGCAAAAGAGCTGAGCAGCAGCTGCTGGTGGTTTGTCCCTAGAAGCTCTTCACTGTAGTGCAGAGTGCTGGTGGCCCTGTCTCTGTTGAAGAGGACTGGATTATAGCCTAGTGTGGGATTGCACTAGAAGGCCTCCTTTCACCTGTATGTCTGAGGCATGTACAGCTGCACAGCCTCAACATGCAGCCAGGCTGATAAAGTTTTCAGAGGGTGCATATTATATGTGTCTGGCAGACATAAATGTGTGCTTATACTTAGCTTTTATGAAAACAAATGAACAAAACCACCTAGTGCAGCAGCCTCTGTGTGTGTGTGATGGCAAATTCTATAAGTAGAAAAAACAATTCCTAATTCCCTATAGTCTCCTACTACCTCTGCCAGGTGCTGACCAATTGATAACAGCCTCCCCTTTCCCAATGAGAAAGATTAGTACCCACCAAGCCCATCAAATTGGAGCTTGAGGAAGCACTGATTAAGACATGAGCAACAAAGGTCTACTTCCAAGACACTGATATTCGGGGTGCCGGTGGGCTGTCTGCCTGCCAACCCCTCAGCATGAGCCACGTTCCCAGGACCTCCGGAGACACTGGGAGAATTTCCTCCTCAGTTATTTTCAGGCGACATCTGTGTCTCTCACCAGCCATCGATGCCACGAGGCATGGTGCCAAAAAATCAGCAGCTTGGCAGCTTCTCTACATGGACTCAAGAAATATATTCTGGATTATCTGTACCATCTGCCTCTCACAGGTGTTCATCTGGAAGGAGAGGGGGAGGAGAAGGGCACCTGAGGGCACCAGAATTGAAGGAGAAGTATCTTATAGGGCAACACACATTGTAGCAGCTGGTGGTGGTGGAGGAGGAAAGCGAAAGAACAGGTCCTAATTCTCTGAGTACTTATCCTCTGGTTTGCTGGGGGGATTCAGGATAGGGGAGGTTCAGGGTAAGGACCCACAGCATTATGTGTTGGGAGAGGCAATTTTCAGGCTAAGTTTGGAAGGAAACTATATGGTGCATGCCTTATTTGTGTGTAAGTGGACATTTGGAGTAAGCATCTGCAGGCCGTGGGCTTGGTATTACATAAGCTATGGCAAAATGCTGTTATCTCTCAGCAGGCACCACAAAGGTCTCATCCTTCTCTACTTATTCATGGTTAGTCATTAATATTTTCCTGAAAGTGGTACTATAGTAATTCTCACAGAACTACAAAGCCACTTTTATAAAGGAAGATCTTATTTGTGAGGAGATGACAGCAAAGGCAGTGAATGATTTGCTCTCCCCTGTGCTGCAGAAACACTATTTCCTGCCCCTCCCATGGAAAGAATTTGCTGTGCCGGTCCCGGAGCCAGCTGCACACCTACGGAAACCACGGGCCATGACAACATGTGAGTTTGTGACAGCAGCACCCCCACCTGCCTCTGGTCTCACCTTCAGGGACAGTCATTGGCCAGGAGAAGGTAGAGCTATTATAATTACTGGGCTCCCCTTACCACCAGTGAATCAGGGTGACAGGCATGCATTACACTGTTTATTAGCTTATCCCTAGAAAGTAGTTTGTCTCTGCACCTAAGCAGGAAATCCAAACCAGGAAGGTATTTCTGCTGTTTTGAGGCAACCTCAGTCCAGGGCTAGGCAGGTCCAGCCCACATCTTGCCTGGTAGGTGCTCCTGCTGTAATCATGCCTATAGGTCTTGGAGAAGTCATGAAGTTGCTGAAGAATGCCACCACTCTCCTTTCTCCACTCTCTACATAAACATCACACTGAAGTCTTCTCTAAGGCCTGCAGAAGGTGCTGGGCCAACTGTGCTGCCAACAGTAGCACATCCACCACCACCACCTCCCCCGCCATTGCCTTCAGAAGCAGTCAGGGGAGTGGACGAACTTTGCAGCTACTTTGCAAGAAATAAAACTGGGCAAGTCATGAACATGCTGCATGGGGCAGCAGAGGGAGAGAAGTAAAATAAAACCACTTCAGCTCCCCATCTGCAAGCCGTTGCTACACAAGAATGCAGTGCAGAGGTAGTGTGAGGAAAGAGATTATTGTTTCATGTGGTTTCCAGATAACCACCGATAACAAACATGATTGCAGCTGACCTTATGATACCATATTACTACTTATATTTTCTTTAAAAGTGCAGAAAACTGTATCACCTAACCCTATTGAGACTGGTGGTGGAGAATCAAGCTCATAGCACACAAGGGAGGTAAAAGGGACGAAGACTAGAGTACTGCCTTTCAGCCACAGCTCTCCTCTTGTCTTCATGTCATGTCTATCATCCTCTAGAGCATACTATCTATGCTATTTCACTGTAAAATATGCCCCTTCATCATTGTCCTCACAGTTTTTAAATTAATCCCTCAGCCTGAAACACTGGGCTCTGCTTTGCCTCTTCTGTGGAGCTACATAAAATATTTGCAAAACTCATGTTGCTACACAGACTCTAGGGAGATGTATAATACAGCAACTGGCCACCTTTTTGGTGTTTCCCTATCACAACGCTTCAGTCCTAATTGCAGGTTACAGCTTTTCCATTAGTGACATCATTGCAAATAGACCAGTCTTGATCAAAGCAATTTTAATTTGATACTCACAGTAATGAAAATATGCAATAAGCAGAAAGCAAGCTTCGGTCTTTCCAACTAGACCAGGAAAATCCTGACTGAGCTCAGGGAGGCTCACAGTGTACTCTTGGTATTTTAAATATCCACATTGTATAAGGCTCCAGAGAGTTCTTGTTTTATTCAATGTATTAAATTACATCAGTCTTTATGTCCTAGTGTGGACTTTTCATTTTTATCACTACATTTTTGTCTCAAGCACAGAATTAAAATACCCCAGATGTTAATGGCTGTTTATTGAAAATGTACTAAGTGGGGAAACTGAGACTCAGAAATCAAATTGCCAACATTTAGAGATAGGAGATGGCAAAAGATATTATCAGTTATCCATGAGTACTGTTTATATGTCTTATAATAATGTGTATAAAGTTATATAAAGGCAATCATGTCTTGGGTTACCTTGTCATCTTTAACGCTAACTTTTTGTGTCACTTGTTTTGGAGGTGAAGGGCAGAGAACAAGCATCATCTTAGTTCTAGTGAAAAGTACAAAACTGACAGCCTTGAAAACAAGTACTTAAAACATCAATGTGTCAAACAGAGGAGCGACAGAAATACCTACCCAAGGTCTGCTGCAAGGAGCTGCACAAGACTTCTTGCCTATGAGTAGAGAGAGCTACTGAAATGCTCCTCTGATCCTGACTGCTTCAGATGCTGGAGAGGGTCTGAGGACAACATAGGAGAGCTCTTCTTGGTTGTAACATGAGTCATGTAAGCCATTGCGAGCATCATAAGACCATATAAGCTACAGTCCTGGTTGGCTTCCCAAAGGTTGGTACTTGTGCCATTAGGTATTTTATGGTAAGTGTGACTGAAATTTAGGAAGACCTGTAAGTTCAATCACTACAGGGCTGAATTTTGCAGTAGCTTCATGGATACTTGTTTAAAATGAGCTTTGCCCTGTACTATGTTTGCAAATGTATCAGACAATAAATTGCATAGCTGCTGTGCTGCCTCCCCAAAGTTCCAGGGTCACCGTGTGATATACAGACTGGTTGGACTGATTTTATTCCTAGCGAGAAAAAGAAGAGAGAAAAAGAAAATGTTGTCACAAGGCTTGATTAATAACTAATTTGAGGATTGGAATATAATTACTGAAGATTTTGTAGAAAACAAGTCTTCTCAAGAAAATTGAATTTATTGCATCATTTTTTTTAGCAGCCAACATGTTTGACATAGTATTTCATGCCATTCTGTTTAAAAATTAGCACTGTACAGTTTCTCTGTTGTATGGCTTACAATGGAATGGGAAACACACTACTAAATTTTTAAAAAGTATTAGTCACTGTATGTTGTGGTGCTGGGGGGCTTCATGCATCAGCATTAGCATTGAAAGCATTCTACATTCCAAATGAATGCTCTGAAAATGAATATAAAATCACTGCTAATAAAATTTGCAGATGATATAATGATGAGGACAGAGCACTCGTACAAACTGACTAGGATCTTAGCAATCCAGGATCATTCAAACAAAATGTGTTTCTATGCAATGAAATGTAAAGTAATTCATTTAGCAACGTGGAATCAGGCCAAAGCTACAGACTTCATCCTGTTAGAGAATGACTCTGAAAAAGATTATAGCAGAAAAGCAATTCAACATGGACTCTAAAGGTGATCCTATGATAAAAAAATGACCAGTCTTACCCTTGGATTTTTAAATTGATCATTAGTGAGTAGGACTAAAGAAGTGATTTTCCTGGATTGACCATTGTGGCAAGTGATGGTGGAATACATCATCTGTTGTTGGTGTGCACATGTTTAAAGGATATTTGAAACAGGAAAGAGCCTCCAAAGGGAGAAAAATCTTTGCAGTAAGAGATGTAAGAGCTTAGTGTTTCAGCTTATCAAAAAAAGTATTGAGGGAACTGGCTTGCAGCACATAAGTACCTTTTTCATAAAGAGAAAATAGAAGGTTTCTGCAATGTAGTGGAGAAAAACAATAAGGACTAATGGCTGGAAACTAAGGCCAGACAAATTCAAATTAGAAAATTAAGGACTTCTTTTTATAGTGAAGGTGATCAACCCCTGGAACACATTACTAAAGGAAGGAGTCGTTCTCAGTTTCATGACATCTTCGCATCAGGCTGTGCCTTAGCCAAATGCAAATTATTAGCCTCATTACAGACATAACTGCATGGAATTTAATGGCCTGTGATGCACAAGAGGCTACACCAGATGATCTAATGATCCCTTTTCACCTTAACCTCTGTGCACCAATGAATAAAAGGAATGAATTCTCGTACTGCACAGAGGTATTGCCAACTGGGAAAGGATGAATTGGTGCTTTTGGCATCCAGAAAAGAGTGGAGGATGCTTCTAACAACCAGAAGCTTGATCTGAAATTTTAGTAATAACATTAGAGGGAAATAAATTAATTTATATTTTGTGACATTTCCCATGGCTAAATCCTTTCCTACCAGCAATCTCAGAAAACAGAAAGTTTCCTTATTTCCTTCTCTCTTGATATCTGCTGTGAAGACATCCCACAAGCAAGTCTTCTGTAGATGTCCGGTATTATCATCAATCGTAAATGGTTAATACTAAGCCCAGTTCAAAGTCCTTTAAAATTAGCAACTGTCACCTCTGAATTCTTCCAGTGGAAGTTTATCAGGTTCATTGACATTCACGTAACTGTTTGTTAGGCAGTTTTATGGCACCTGCACCCAGTGAGTAGCGTACTTCTCAGCTACACTTAGCTACACTTAGTTCTGCATGCACACCTATCTGCGTTGCTTCAAACTCTACACTACACATTTTTCTTTGTAAATCAGCCAGAAGTTCTTTTATTTTTTAAATGACACCTACGATTCTATTATCCACTTCTGGAGCAAATAATATTTTGCTAAGCTTTAGGTTATTCTGGAGTGAGAGAGTCTTTTCCATAGCTAGAGGAGTAATGCCTTCCATCATAAAGTTCAATTTCACAATATTAACCAAATAATTTTGTTTTTAAACACCAATTCAGATGAAGACTTCCCTATTCCCCCCAAAACAGGGACAATATTGTACAAGATACGAAAGAAATTCATCACTACGGTTTTAAATTAGTTCCTATAACAAAAATATCCTTTTCCAGGATGATAATTTTTTCTCCCATACCTGCCTTCTTGCTTCATCAAATGTAGCTTAGTACTATCTACTTCATCAAACCTTGAAATTTAGCCTTTAGGTACTCTAGAAGAAAGTGTGTTTAAGCAAAATAAAGAACTTGGGTGTAAAAGACCAGCTCTAATTCTGTTTATTTCCCTAGGAACTATTGATCAAATTTTCTCAATTTTGGTAAGATTTTTTTTTTGAGTTAAGTAATAATGACACTGAATATTGTACATTTGATGAGTTAGAAAAATAGAATGAAGTCTCTATTTTGCAGCCATTATCTTCTATTACCTGGCTGTTTTTATTATTATAATGTTCTTGCCTATAGCTGATGTGTGAAAAGGAAGCATCTACTATTCTACATACATTACTTCAGCATAATACTGGTCCATACTTAACTCTCCTAGCTATCACAGTAATATAATAAACAATAATATTTGATGTACTCTACAGGTAGAAAAATGTGTAACAGTGATAAATGTTGTTTAGAGCGTGGTGCTCATAATGCTAAGGTTGTGGGTTCAATCCCTGTATGGGCCACTCGTTCGACGGCTGGACTAGATGATCTCCAGAGGCCTCTTCCAACCTTACCAGTTCTATGATACTCTATTCTGTGGTATTAGGCTCAAGAAGGGATTTACCTTCCAGCAGGCTAACTGGGTGAAAAGACATGAGAACAGGATGGTAACAGGTAGATCTAGGGATTTGGAGACTTCATTATGTACTAAGGTCTCCAGATAATAACAATATATTTATTTAACTTGTTTATGAGACTACACACTTATATAAATGCATGCATAAATACATACATATATATATTTAATACATAAGGAACTTTTCCCCATTCAGAATGCAAGACACTGTTTATTTTATTCTGTGATCAAGAAAGCCCTGTTGGCTTATCCATAATAAAAGAGTCTGAAATTTTACCAAGTTCTGGCCCGTTCTAGACCAGTACACTGGTCTACCAAAAGTACACTTTTCTTCTCCATATTTTTTTTTTTTTTTTTTTTTTTAGACCTACAGAAATGCATCACAGAGGCATTAACTCCTACTGGGGCTATTTTTTCAACTGGCAATGACAAGCTGTCACTAGAGAGCAGATACTTTGGGAAAAAAAAAAATAACCTAGCAGAAAGGACAGAGAGTCCAGGAACTGGGAAACTCATCTTGAATTAGAAAACATGCAACAAATTGCCTGTCCTGCTGCTGATACCTCTTCGCCTTGAGACCACCCAGGGAATTTCTCTTCAGTGTCTCTGGTCCCTCTCCAGTAGTTCTGTACCACGCAGACATGTTGTGAGTCTCTTAGATCTGCTTGTAATGAGGAACCATATCGAGAGAGAGCTGAGTTAGATATGAGAGACAGCAGGATAATATCTGCCTTTATTAGGGGACAGATACTGCCTTGAAAAGCCAGGACATGGATCCCTGCTGTTAGGATATGAACACAAGGATTATTAAATGAATGGGTGTCATAACAGAAATAATAACACTGACCTCTAGTTTTCATCAGTCTTAATGTTGTTCCCTCATTATAACAAACTATTTACCCTTTGGCCTCATTTTATGCACATGGGAATCAGATTATTGCCTCATAAAACAAAGGAGCAGTGAGATTATCACTTAAGTAATGGCCCCAAACATACTGTTAGCACAGTGTCATGGACTGTTGCTATACAGCAGAGCAGTGTAACTCCTTTCATTAGGGCACAGTCCCAGCAAGACAGGCAGTGGAGCAGGTAGAAATGTCACGGAGCGAGCGAGCGCAGCTTCCCGTTCACCCTCGGAGCAGTCAATCCCCCGAATGTTATCCCTGGAACTCGTTAAACCTCAGAAAGCTCGTAGCCATTTACAAGTGATAGCTGCTGCCTCCGTGCCAAATTGCTTTATCAGTTTTTGATAGCTGATTCCTCCTCCCCCCCCCCCCCCCCCCCCCCCGCCCGGGTATTTGCTGATAAAATGTTTGCACACTGTTACATGGGGAAATACAGAGCACCAAGGAGCGGGAGGGAAGGAAAAGAAAAAGAAAAAAGGAGCCTTGATAATTTAAGAGCTGGCATTTCAGAACTAGAATGCCAAGCTTTTTAGAGCTCATTGAGGTTTAACCCTGGGGCTCTTACTCCCTCTTGCTTTTTCTTAATGTTTAAAGCAGGCAGAATGGTCCTGTGTTAAGGGTGTGTAGTCAGATACCTCTACTGGGGATTCTTGTGACCAGTTGAAAGCACACAGCTGTGACTGAAGTCTAGGGAGACAAGGATCTGTGGATATAATGCTGGCATTGTCTACACTTTCATTTCTCCTGTTGGCTGGCCCCTCTCCTCCTCTGCATTCATTGTTGCTATTACATTTATCTTGGGAGAGAGGCTATTGTAGGCTGCATATTTATTAATCATTCTCACCTGCTTCTCTTTCTATTCTTTGCTCTGGTTCTTTTCAGTACAGGGAGACAGAAATGCAGTAGCATATGATAGCAGAGGTAGTTACTTACACAGCACTTTTTTATCCACAGATCTCACAGTGCTCTATAAAGGTAAGTGCTAATATTACAATTATCATCCCTGTTTGTCAAATCAGAGAAGTGCGGTTAAGAGATAAACCCAAGGGCACAGAGCAAGCAGGTGATACGAGGTGGAAGGGACTCCACAGCTTCCATCCAGCATGTGCTTCTTAATATGAGCATCTTGGTAGAAAGGCCTCTCTTGTCCTTAATCAGAGACATTTTTCATCAGCAGGAAGGCATTCTTTCTGATAGTAATGTTCTCTGAGAGCAGCAGAACTTCTTACGTTAGTGGACAAGCCATCGCAGTGCAATATTATCTGTGCCGTAGCAACAGCCAGACTTTGCAAAACTCTGTCCCAACAGCTGCTGCCTATACAGTCTACTGGGGTGGATTGGTAAGCAGGCTGCAAAGAGTGATGGTGGAGGATGTCAGGAAATGAATATATCCATCAGGAGATTTAGAAGAGGTGACTAAATCCAAGTTCCTTAGCAATTACCTCTAAATGGCCTCCTGCCCAGAGCTGGGGTCTGACTGCCCTGGGTAGGCAGAATTTCCCCTGATTTCACAGACACAGAAGCAAAATTTTGATTTTCCTGAAAGTAGTGGTGTCTGCATAACATCACACTACTGATTTTTATATCTCAATTTCAACTTTGTTTGTCTTCTGAGAACAGTTATAAAAATAAAATCCAGATTTTTTTTTTTTTTTTTTAAGTACTGATGGGGATTGGAGTCTGGATTTCTCAGGGATTAGGTAATGGGAGAGAGAGAATCTTTGGCTTTAAGTCACCCATTCAACTGCAGGCGGGTCAGATGTGTGTTAGAATTTATATTGTCCACTATCCCATGTACTGGGAAGTTGGTGGTCTTACACTGGTGCATAGCTCAAAAGGATCATTTTACTAGCAATGTGAAGAGGATTTATTTGCAGAATGGCTGAGGAGTACATGAGCAAGGAAAATTAAGTAGACCCAAAGCCTTTGAGCTGAGCCAGGATTTCAGAACACTGGAGAATGCTATGGGTAATGCTGACCATGCTGTACATATCTTGCAGGTAATGGACCTAAGGTAAAAACCTTCAGTGCAATCAGTCTAGCACCTTCTCAAAGATGGCATCATCACCTTTAAAGATGACTCAAAGCAGTAGTATCGTTTTCCTTTGATAATTAAAAGTTCGAGTAGAATCAAGATTTAAGTTACCTTTTTTTGGCTTATACCAGCATGTGAACTTCATACAATTTTGTATATTATTATCTCCACTGAAGATGTTCTGTGGTTTCTCTTTTTCCCTCCTGATATGAGTACAATATCAATAACCCAGCACTTGCAGCCACTGCCAGGGCCTTGGACACTTGTGAGGGGAATTGTGAATTGAAAGTGGATTTGAAAAGGAAAAAAATCTCTGCCTTAATGGTACCATTGTAACTGATTACATTTGGTAATGGACTTGCAAATGAAGTTTAAACATTAATCTAAGAGCTCAATTAAGTAAGGTGTTACAGTGCAGCAGAGGTTTCTTCCATTCCCCAAGCAAGTTAAAAAAAACTTGGAAATTAAGACAAAATCAGCTTCTCCTCTTCCTTGTCTTTTGAGGAGTTTAGTGGAGGTTGTTACTGAATTAATGAAATATTATTGATTCACATATCCTTTCTAATAAGTGAAATCGATGGGGATATCAGTTTTGTTTCCTACAGCAGTGTCATACTGCAACTAGAGATGCCATTGAATCTCCAAAATCTCTAAGCAAATCAGACCTCCCTGGAGGTCACCTGCTCACTGGAGACACATTAGCAAGCCATCTGACTTTTTTGAAGTCACTAAGATTTCACTTTGCACTAGGAGTTATACGGTATGTTGCCCAATGTGATCAAGTTACTGGGCCCCATAGTGTTTGCTCACAAAAGTTCAAATTCAAAGCAGCACTTAACTGCATGTTTAAATGGGAATTAAGCACATTATTAAAGTTAAGTGTGTGCTTAAGTACTGTTCTAAATAGAAACACTTTCCTGAATCCTGAATAGTGGCAAAGAGTAATTCCTTCCACTGCTAGTGTTACAGGGTAGAAGGCTATAACCTACATCATGCAGGAGGTCAGACTGGATGGTTGGCTATAGTATAGAGATCCTTTTTGGACCTCCAGTCTGTGCGCAGGACACATCGTTGATCAAAGACCAACTTTCCAACTGGACTACATCCAGCACAAGCTAACTGTGTTTAGAATTATAAGAAGGAGATATAGACAGTCTGGGGTAATTAAACACAGGGGAGATTTTTTCCGTTCACAAGCCCCAGCCATCGGTGTTTTGGATAACCTGTTCTATTAAAAAGCTATCTTGCTACAATGCATTTTTACAGTTCTTTTTTCTGCCCATTCTATTAAGGTTGCTCTGAAATTATTCCACTGAGTATTGCCAGCAGCTTTGAGGCTGTTAGCACACGGTATTAAGTAGAAATGAATAAAGACTTGGCTAAAGTGACACATGGTAACTCACTTAAAAAAGCACTGTCAAGGCATTTTATACACCTCTCCTTTTACTCTCCATTGTTTCTAATATTTCTCTGAGATGCTTGAACATATTTGATTCTTCCTACTACCATTTGGTCCCTTACACTGTGCAGATAGAGTTTGTCTTCAGTGGCAGTGCAGATAAGCCTGGCTCTCTCCTTTTAACACCTCAGCCTGTGTAGTCTGCTGTTGTGTTGGAACATCTTTGTTGTGCATTAGCAGTAGAGATGTACCATGACTTGCTCTTGTGTACTCATACGATGAAGGAAACACCTGAAATGCAGATTTGGTAAGCCCTATAAAATAACGATTGTGAGACTTTTGAATATAAATTCTTGGCAAATAATACATAATATTTGCACTCAGGCATTAAAATGTCTTCACATTAAGCAAAGAAAGGAGATTCTGAGTTCATAGAAGAATGCAGCTGTCCACTTTCCAGGGAAAGAGCAGGCTTCCCACAAAAAAGCTATGTCAGTAACATACGTTATCCCCAGATGCACCTGGTGATGCCTTACAATAAAACACATTATTCAACTACTGCAGTGAGGACAACCTGAGCAGGACAACCATTCTGCTGCTGCGACCATTTGTCAGCAGGATGACAGCACTGACTGTCACAGATATGCAAGCCTCACGGTTTCAGCCAGGCTCATGAAGAGGGGTGAGCACTGAGCAACTTGGTGTAGCCTCCCAAACCATCTCCTTCAGATGTGGGCTGACAGTCTCAGCTGCACAACTTTGTGTGTGCTATAAGTCTTTCTTGGGTAGTGCTTTGAAGCAGGAGATTGCTTGCCTTTCCCCCCCCACCACCACCCTCTTGCACTCTGTTGCTTTTGCAGCACATCCATCACAGCTCTTCCCTCTCTCTCTCTCCCTGTCATTTGGCTGCCTTCAGAAGTGAGGAGTGCAGAGCCAAGCAACTACAGTACTGATTCAGTTCTCTCAGAGGTAGCACCAGCACTCTTCCAGCTTTAATTACACACAAACTTTGTTTAGAAATGTGGGGGCTTTTTCTAAGCCCTCAGGTCAGATTCTGATCTATGCTGGCATCAGTTAAGAAGATCTCAACAAGAGCTAGTGAAACCTGGTTTAAAATATAGCCTTAATTCCTTTCCAAGTCTCCAGTCTAACAGAGTGTAGATGCCACTACAGAACAGTTACCTGTCAGCAGCCAAACCAAAACTGTGCTGGAAGTAGTTGCTAGAACCAGGTATTAAAAATCTACTTCAGCAGTCTGGAGGCTGTCTCCTCTCCCATCATCCGCTCTCCTCTTTCTCCTCTTCCCCTCACCTGGAACTGGAACCTGGAACTATCCAGACAGTTGTTGGTGACAGCACCTATCTCTGTGAGAAAAACATCAAAATCCAGCCCATGCATATCCCAGGGAAGAAAACTGGAATTTCCTGAATTCAGCAGCAGCAAGCCTCCAGGGCAACCTAGATTCCCCTATGTCTGTGGGTACCATTCCCATCACACTTTACAGATTCACTGAGACGATGGTTATCTACCACCATTACTTCATCCCTCTTTAAGGAGAAATGCAACACCTGTTTAGCAGCACTGTGCAACACCCCTTGACAGTGTATGGCAAAAATGGGAAGTAGAAATTAGATTTCTTTTTTCCAAAGATCATTGGCACTCCTTTACCACCAAATCCACCCAATGTGTTGTATGATACAGCCCCAAGAGTCTCTTGCTTGAAGAACAGCTTACTCTGAATGTCATTTTTGACAGTTTTTTCCAGATTTGACAATTTCCTTGGTGTGAGAATCCCTCCTTCCATTCTCATGAACCTATGGGTAAGTATTGCTCAGTCTTTGCTTTCCTCCGGTCTGTTTTCCACAGGAGGAACTCCTAAGGTCTTCTAAGCAAAGACTTCTCTGGAAGTTTTTTGCCAAGAATTCAGTCCTACTAAGATGGTATTTAAGGGAAGTTTTTGCTTGAAGCTCTTTTGCAGACTTTATCCTACAGCTGCACTTTGACATGCTCTTTTAATCTGACCTGTAATAGGTAAGAGATTATATAAAAAGAGAACTTGTGTTTCCCTAAGGCTTTGGGTTCTCAAAATACCAGTCCTCATCTTCAACTGATGCAAATCTGTATACTCCCATCAACTTCGATATACTTGAAGTGATTTGGCCCCACCAGGGTCTTTATGTTTCCTTTGAACTACCCTCCTGTTGACTATTTCCCTCAGAACTAGAGCTTACACTCCTGCCTGCATTATGGGGGCCTAACAAATAGCCACGTGTGAGATGGGGGGTTGCACCCATCCCTCTGCAAGCTTTTGGCCTATGGTAAAAGTGAGGTAGGATGACTGAAGAGTTGGATATCTCAAGTGAGGTATTACAAAGCAGCTGATGCAAGGCACCTTGTTAGTGGGACTAAATGTGTTTGAGTCCTTTCCTATTTTTGTGGTGCTTTTGAGACAACATTTCTGAGATTTTTTTCCATGTACTTGATTTAGGCCTTATTTACCGAGTTGCATTTTGTCTCCATACCTTTATTGTTTATGTGTGTGTGCGTACGTATTTATATACATATATATATAATAGGCATATTCCTCTGGTTGTCTGCTTTTCAGGTTGAAGACAAAAAAAGTCGACAGTTTTATAATTCTCTGCTAACATTCACAGACCCTTCCAGCCTCCAAACGAAAACTGTTCTCTCTTTTGTGTAAGATCAGGCTATAGGGCCTGCTGCCTTGAAATGGTGCCTCATAACAGTGAGTATTGAAATTGGACATTGCATTAGACTGCGAAATTGCAGCCAATAATCATAGTGCAAAGCATATCTCTGACATAGGCATAAACATTGCTCATTAAATGTTATGGGAGAGGAATCTAAAAATCTTGCTTGGTCTCTCATTGAAGTAGTAAACATACATAGCCAAAGCACCTGCTACAAACAGCTCTGTAAATCTTTCTATAAGATATGACATCCAGCACTGAAGAATTAACTTGTCATCTTGTTTATCTATGTTTTGGGGAAAGAAAGAGATTCCTGGGGCACTGAGTCTAAACTTTTCCTGTGGTGCTCAGCCATAGGAGCCTCGGCATTCTATCTGAGACCTCAGTAATTCCTCATAAAGCTGGAAATCACAGCTGCTTCCACAAGTCAACACTTGATATAAAACATGATGCCTTCATCCTTTCACACGCAGATCTCCTGCTGAAGTCAATGAGAATTTGGTATCTATATCAACAGTCACTTTGGCCCTTCAAAACAAAGAAAATGCATGCAGTTTTCGATTCCATTACCAGCAGGGACTTGCTTCTATAGGAGATGTCCCTGAAACAAAATATATAAATCACACTAGTGCTTTTGTTGGTTACATCAGTACAAAATCTGTGTGCAGACAAGGCCAATGGTTTAGAATTCAAAATATTCCCATTGGATGGTATTAGTTAGCTGGAAATAAATTAGTATATTCAAAACTCTAGTCCAGACAAGATAAGCTGTACTTCAGCACCACTAAGCTAATGAAATTAAAGACTTACAGGCGTGGCTAGCTTCAGTTCAGCATACATCTCTGTGAAAGAGGGCAGACAGTCATGTGTTGCTCTGCCTGTGCTCCAAGCCAGCCAGATGTAAGGCAGCCAAGAAGTCTTATTTAAGCACGTGTGTTGGATCCAATGTGTCATATGTACTCTTGATTAGTTTTCCATCTCCAGTCTTCATGTATCTTCTCATCCATACATGGATTAATTAAGCATCATATGCCCTTTTGCAATCAGGAAGTAATATCAGCATTTTCCTGCAGCTACAGAAACACCTTCTCATTGATATGGTCTTGTATGTAAGCACCTTTTACTACAGCTGGACTGGAAAACTGAGGAAGGGAATAAACTTACTAGAAATATATCTTAGATTTTCTTACTGGGAGCTAAGGACTTGCATTTAAAATAATTAAGGTAAAAATACATACCTCACATAGTGCTCCTATATCTACACTGATCACATAAAAATGACCAGCTAGTATGATATGCTAAGATTCTATTACAGCTTCAATACTCAGCACTTTTGAAAATCAGACCACTTGATTTAGGTAGTTAATCAGGCACATTTGAAATGGTTTGCCTTAATTGGTTCCCCAAAGTTACACAGATTATTAGAAAAATAACTAAAGAAGCATTTTTATTCAGGAGGCAAAACATAATGCAGTGTTAAACTATTAAGCACAATTTGCATGAAACGTGGTATGCACACTCAACTGCCTCTGTTTGAACTTTACAGCCTTCCTATATAATATACTGGCAGTAATTTCCCCTTTGTAATACTCTGTAGGCTTCTCTTGCTTTGGGGAATATTAGGTGAATTCTTTTCTAGAGAAAATGACAACTGCAAATGAATGGTAAGATTGTATAGCTGAGTGGATAAAATATTTTAAATTACAGCACTATGAATAAGACACCACTGTAAAGGTTACAAATCATTTTTCATTTTAAGGTCAGTGTTGATGATTCCACTAACATTTTTAGATGGGTTTAAGAACCAAGTTCATTCTGTTTAAACGTGGCACAGATCTGTATAAAGCTTTGTGTGCATACAGTGAACTCTGTTCCTATTCCATGTCAAGGGAAGATACGATCCTCTGTCCAGGAGAGCTCCTTCGGATACCCTTTAATTTGACTCTAAATATCATGAACCCATTCTAGATTCTTTCTCCTCAAGCTGAAATGGTAGGCCTTTTCTTCTTTCTCTCTAATCATAGGCTCAACTTGCAGTAATAAAGAGGTTCACAAGCTTGCAGATGGGAGAATGACATTTAACTTAATGATGATTTACATCTTAAGCAAGGTGGCTGGATTTCAAATTTGGGAATTTTCATGGAATTCCTGTGGGAGAATTATGCAAGCATTTAGGAGCCTGTAAAATCTCAAATGTATCACTACAGTATTAGATCAGCCTTCTAAAGAGCTATTTGTCTGCACTAGGAAAAATATCAATTTTAAAGGCTGGCTGATTGGCAGTGCTGCACCAGTAGGCTATACACCGGTGTAGACAGGATTTGGTCTTATTACTCTGTTATGAAAATCTGCTCTTGCTGCTGTTGTGAAACCAGTACAAGTTTTCCTTGTGGCTTAGTTCCATAAAAGCTGATGTTAGTTTTGTCATGACAAATGCAATCTGAAAGCTGTGATTTCCTCTGCATCCTTAGGGAGAAATGACTTCAGGAAGGTACTTTGACAGGTTGGGAATTTTTCCCAGATTCTGCCCTCAGTTGACTTCTCCAAGGTAAGAGTGGAAAAAAAAGTGAGTGAAAATTTCTCTTCATGTTGCCCCCCATGTCAGAGAAGAATTTTTCAAGGAAGTGTCTTAACTTCTTGAATCTTCACATTAACTACAGCTGAACTTTGCATGAGGCCTAGATGTTGGGCAGAAATTTTGTGTGCTTTGAGCCAAACTCTGTCCTTTCAGCTCCATGTAATGCCTCAGACTTGGATATCCTTCTCCTGAATTCACACTGATGTAATGAAAGAAGAGAGCTCGGTTCTTTGGTCTTGTGATTTTATGATGATACGGGTTAAATATAACTGATCTTTATTTTGTTTACACAGAGACATGGTGGGATAGCTCACATGACTGGAATGCTGTCATGGATGGCTATGTGCTTTTTAGGAGAGACAGGCCAGGAAGGCGAGGTGGTGGAGTTGCTCTTTATGTGAGAGAGCAACTGGAATGCATCGAGCTTTGCCTGGGGGGGGGGGGGAAGGAGGAGGAGGCAGTTGAGAGCTTATGGGTAAAGATCAAATGGCAGGCTAACATGGGGGACACTGTTGTGGGTGTCTACTACAGTCCACCTAACCAGGAAGAGAAAGTTGGTGAGGCCTTCTATAGACAGCTGGAAGTAGCCTCACAATCACAGGCCTTGGTTCTCATGGGGGACTTCAACCACCCTGACATCTGCTGGAAGGACTACACAGCAAGGCACAAACAGTCCAGGAGGCTCCTGCAATGCACTGATGATAACTTCTTGTCACAAATGGTGGAGGAGCCTACGAGGAAGGGTGTCCTGCTGGACCTTGTCCTTACCAACAGGGAGGGACTGGTTACAGACGTGAAGGCTGGGGATAGCCTTGGCTGCAGTGACCATGAGATGGTGGAGTTCAGGATCCTGCAGGAAAGAAGTAAGGCAACAAGCAGGATTGCAACCCTGGACTTCAGGAGAGTGGACTTCAGGCTCTTCAGAGACCTAATTGTTGGAATCTCATGGGTTAAGGCCCTAGAAGGAAGCGGAGTCCAGGAGAACTGGCTTGTATTCAAGCATCACTTCCTCCAAGCTCAAGAGTGGTGCATCCCTATGAGTAAGAAGTGCAGCAAAAGGGGCAGGAGACCTGGATGGGTGAGCAAGGAGCTCTTGGCCAAATTCAGACAGAAGAAGAAAATACACAGAATGTGGAAGAGAGGACAGGCTACTTGGGAGAATTGTAGGAATGTAGTCAGAGTATGTAGAGATGCTGCAAGGAAGGCTAAGGCCCAGTTGGAATTGAGTCTGGCAAGGGATGTTAAGGACAATAGGAAGGGCTTCTTCACATACATCAGCAGCAAGAGGAGGACTAGAGAAAATGTGGGCCCACTACTGAATGGGGCGGGGGCCCTGGTGACAAGGGATACAGAGAAGGCAGAATTACTGAATGCTGCCTTTGTTTCAGCCCTCACTGCTAAGGGCAGCCCTCAGGAATCCTGCAGCCTGGACATGAGGGAGAAAGTCTGGAGAAGGGAAGACTTTCCTTTGGTTGAGGAGGATAGGATTAGAGACCTTCTGGGCAGGCTAGACATCCATAAATCCATGGGCCCGGATGGGATGCACCCACGGGCACTGAGGGAGCTGGCAGATGTTGTTGCCAAGCTGCTCTCCATCATATTTGAAAAGTCCTGGAGAACTGGAGAGTTGCCTGAGGACTGGAAGAAAGCCAATGTCACTCCAGTCTTCAAAAAGGGCAAGAAGGAGGACCCAGGCAACTATAGGCCGGTCAGCCTCACCTCCATCCCTGGAAAGGTGACGGAACAGCTCATTCTGGATGCCATTTCCAGACATATGGAGGAAAAGAAGGTGGTCAGGAGAAGCTACCATGGATTCATCAAGGGGAAATCCTGCTTAACCAATCTGATAGCCTTCTAGGATGGAATGACTGGCTCGGTAGATGAGGGGAGAGCATTGGACATTGTGTACCTTGACTTCAGCAAGGATTTTGACACTGTGTCCCATGGCATCCTCATAGATAAGCTCAGAAAGTGTGGGTTAGATGAGCGGACAGTGAGGTGGATTGAGAGCTGGCTGAAAGGCAGAGCTCAGAGAGTTGTCATCAGTGGCATGAAGTCTAGTTGGAGGCCTGTGGCTAGTGGTGTCCCCCAGGGCTCAGTACTGGGTCCCATCCTGTTCAACTTTTTCATCAATGACCTGGATGAGGGAATAGAGTGCCTCCTCAGCAAGTTTGCTGATGATACCAAGCTGGGAGGAGTGGCTGACACACCCGAGGGCTGTGCTGCCATTCGGAGAGACCTGGAGAGGCTGGAGAGTTGGGCAGAGAGGAATCTCATGAGGTTCAACAAGGGCAAGTGCAGAGTCCTGCACCCAGGCAGAAATCACCCTAGGCACCAGTACAAGCTGGGGGCTGACCTTCTGGAGAGCAGCTCTGCAGAGAAGGACCTGGGAGTGCTGGTGGATGACAAGTTGACCATGAGCCACCAATGTGCCCTTGTGGCCAAGAAGATCAATGGTCTCCTGGGGTGCATTAGGAAGAGTGTTGCCAGCAGGTCAAGGGAGGTGATCCTGGCTCTCTACTCAGCCCTGGGGAGGCCTCATCTCGAGTACTGTGTCCAGTTCTGGGCTCCCCACTACAAGAGAGACATGGAGCTACTGGAGACAGTCCAGCGTAGGGCTATGAGGATGATCAGAGGGCTGGAGCATCTTCCCTATGAGGAACGGCTGCGAGAGCTGGGCCTCTTCAGCCTGGGGAAGAAAAGACTGAGGGGGGATCTTATCAATGTGTATAATACCTGAAGGGAGGGTGTCAAGGGGACAGGGACAAACTCTTTTCAGTTGTCCCCTGTGACAGGACAAGAGGCAATGGGCAGAAATTGAAGCACGGGAAGTTCCGCCTGAATGTGAGGAGGAATTTCTTCACTGTGAGAGTGACGGAGCACTGGCACAGGTTGCCCAGAGAGGTTACGGAGTCTCCTTCTCTGGAGATATTCAAGGCCCGACTGGATGCAACCCTGTCTACCATGCTGTAGGGGACCCTGCTGAGCGGGGAGGTTGGACTAGATGATCTCCAGAGGTCCCTTCCAACCTTACTGATTCTATGATTCTGTAATTTGGAAACAAAAACTTTTCCTCTGGCATGGTACTAATCCCTCGATGAGGTCTTCTTGTGCATATACAGCTAAATTCAGTATTCACATAAGCGGATATAACCTTATTTACCTCAGCTGAATTGTTGAGCCTACACCAATAACGAACTCCCCCCAGTCTTTCAGAACAAGGGAGTTATTTATCGTTCGAAGTATCTTATTCATTGCTGTTAGCACCGTAAATATGTATTAAGATTCACCTGCTCCATTGCTTTTGGAGTGGCAGCTGGATTGTCACTAAACTCCACTTGCAAATCTCTGAGTAGGTACTGGTTCATGGCAAGTTGATTTATGCCATTGCCAACGCTCCTCCATTTAATTCTCTGCCCTAATCCTTCTCTTAACCTCCATATGCAGCCTCAAATAAACCCTGCCCTCCCTCCCCTTCTCACTTCCTGTGGGGAATCTGGGAAAGCACAAATAGGCACCACAGCCGGAGTGATTATTTTGCAGCGTTGCTAAACAATCCCCCTGTTATCGCTGGGAGTTTTAGGCCAGGCCTTGGAGGGGAGCCAGGAGGGGGTGAGCAGAGGGTCTGCCTTCAGGCCCGCTCCCCTCACAGCACTGGGATTGCCTTGCACCAGCGCAGGGAGCCTCCCGCAGAAGAAGCAGGCAAGGCTACCCACAGCCCCGGCAGCTGCCCATCCCCACACTACCACGGGGCTGGCCTAGGGCCGTGCGGGCAAGGTGGCGCAGGGCCGCGCTTGCATCCCTCCGCCAGCGCGCTGCGAGCTCCCCCTCCCGTCCCACAGTGTGGCCTCCATGAGCATCACCCACATCACCTGCGTGCAGCACATGTGGGCTGCAGAGCCACCGCCATGTTAGGGGGCAAGATGAGCTGCCTTGGGAGGGGCGGGGTGCAGTCGCAGGGCAGGAGCCGGACCCAGGGACAGCCAAACCCCTCTGGGTCAGACCCAGGGGCGCTGTTGCATTGCAGGGATGGAGCCAAGCTGTAGGATACCTTGCACGGAGCCTGCAGTGGGCCTGGCTGCTGCTGGGGAAACAGCTGACGCCCCAGGCACTGCTGGCCCACTCACCTGGTGCTCAGGAGCCCCCAGCTCTGACTGGACCCCATCACGCATCCTGACCCAGCCACCTAACCACCTGGTGCTGCAGGGAGCCTTCCTCTGGTGGGGCTGCCCACTGAGGCTCCAGGCTTTGGTATGGATGCTGGGTCACCTGCATCCTCCTCTCATAGCAACCTGCCAGCTATCTGGCATGACTTTGAAGGCCCTACAATGGGTGTAATTTCAAATGTCCTATGATGGGCATGACTTTGAAGGTCTTAAAATTGGTGTGACTTTGAACACCCGAAGATGGACATGACTTCACAGGTCCTACAGCTGGTGTTGCCCTTGAAAGTCCTATGGTTAGCATGCCTTCGAAGGCCCTACAGTTCGCATTGCCTTTGGAGACTCTACTGATGAGCCTGAGTGACAATGACACAATCAGACCTGGAGCAAAGGTGGCTTTGGCCTCTGAGAAATGGCCAAGCAGCGATGGGTGAGGTTCAGCAGTCCCAGTGTCATGACGGAGGGAGCACCACCTACACTGTTTTGCTCCGGCTTTTCTAGGCTTGGCCCCCCATAGCTTTGTGTCGCAGACTCGCAGCTGGGATAGTGTATGCCTGACAAGACAGCATGTGCGCCTACCTCGCTGTGCTCACGCAAACACTTAGCAGAAGCAGGAAGTGGGCTGAGGTGGTTTAGCCACATGACTGGAGATTATTCACTGAAGGGAAGAAAAGTCTGGAGAGGTGTGGGACACTGCCAAGAAAGGTCATGATTTTAGTGAAAGGAGTGAATTTTAAAAAATAGCAGCCAATTGACATAGTGGGAGTTTTGGCTGAGTAAAAGCTTTGAAATTTGGCCCATTTGCATATACCATTTTATGCATTTTAGAGGACATAGTCTATCGTTCAAAAGCTAGCATGTCACAAAGCAAAGCAGCTTTATATTGTACACTAGAGCCTTCATGGTCTAGGATGATAAAATTGTCTGGCACTGTACAATGGTAGCCTTTGCCAGGACATCACTAACTTTAAACAATTGCATCTTTAAGAAGGAAATAAATGCTAAAATTACAAGAAAATCCCTTGTTCCTTTGCTATCTCTGTATCTTCTCTTGTAATGGTTTAACACAACGCTTGGGATCTAGTAAGGGGAAAGCAGAATTTTTCGGATACTGTAAGGCTGCCCCTGAGGCACAGAGGAAAAGTGAATACAGAATAGTGTTGAAAGAGGGCACCACATGCATTGTAGTCAGAAGAATTTGCTCAGGCTCTCCTTGTCTATGTTTTATAGATGTAGTGTGTATTCATACAGCCAGAAGATGAGCAGATGACCGTACAGTATACTGCAGGCATGAGGAATGAGGAGGACAGATCTGAAGTGCATTTGCTGTGGGTGCTGCTTACACAAGGTCTTGGGAACCTTCTAAGGAGGGGTGAGGTTTTCTAAGTGAAAGCTCTGCTGTGAAATGATCACCAGTCAGCGCTGCCAGACAACACACAATCATTGTAGCCTGCCCTTAGGTTTGATGTGTTTTAAAGCCCAATCATCCAGTGAAGCTGAGCAGAACAAGTCCAGAAGTGTCCTTTCTTTCTTTCTCAGAGGCAGAGTGTACTCTGGAGCAATACTGAATGAGCTCCTTGATGTGTGTAGCTGTTCCCTTGTTTACAAACCATAGCCAACACTCATTTGGAAGGAGGGGAGAAGGGAAAAAAGAATTGAGGCCTCCCTTGAATGAGAGCTGAGTGCTGTAGCTAAAATGGTTCAAGAGGAGCATCACTTAGGGTGAAAGAGAATTCAAGCAGAAGACAATTTTGCCTGTGTCCTTCTGCCACCTCCCCCTCTTGGCAGGCCCTAGAAGTGCCTGGAGGATGGTCTAAGCAATTGGGCTAGGGTGGGGAGGCAAAAGAGGGGTGTTGACACACAGAGAAAGAGGTTGGGGAATGAGGCTTACCCCAGAGCTGAAGTCATTCATTAAAGCTGAGTATAGGATACAACGAGTCAAGAAATTATTCATTTAAGATTGAGGCTGGGAGTGAAAAGAGTTCAGTACATTACTTGTGAGCTTTCACCAAATCCTAAGCAAAAGTCATAGAGCGATGTGTGTTTTCTGTGTTTGCAGCCCAGCCAGGGAATTCTGGCACAGCTCAAGTACCACAAGGTAGAAGTTTTCCAAAAAATCCTACTTCAGTCCTCCCCCCTCCCATCTCTAAAACCCAGAAAGACCCAGAAAGGGCCCTATAGACTGTGGAGCGCAGTTAGACCATAGGACAAAACACATTTGTTCAACTGAGCAGAGACTGTCTCTGTGCGTGTGCCTGGATGCAAAGTATTATGGGTTGCAGCATGAGTATTCAGCTGTGAGCTGAGAGATGTATGTATGAGGCAGGGCAGAATGAGACCATCGTACAGGCAGAGAGGAATAGAGCTTTACATCACCATTTTAACTCTTCCCAAATCAAGGGATAGGGTGGCAGTTTAGACCAGCCATAGTTTTCACTGGGCAGTTGTGGTGGGTGGAAGTGCTAGCATGTACCCAACATGCCTTTTCCCCTCCTCGTCCTCTCCAGTCCCATCCACACATGCTGCAAGCACATCCTGCATACCGGGGGCCAGGAGCAAGGAGGGAGTGACAGCTGAAAATCCCCACCCCACTCCCCGTGAGCTGCTTCAAAACACCTTTGTGCCACAAGGCCACTGCAAAGTATTCACAGTGTGAGCCAGACCCTTCCTCTTAGTCAGAACTCAACATGAGGTAAGTTTGTTGGTTTCGGTCAGATGCTCTGTTACTTATTACAGTTTCTAAAATTAAATCAAAGTTTTAATCTTAGAAATAAGTGGTGGGGAAACCTTCCAGCAGTCAAAGTGAAATTTGACTCAAAAGGGAAAAAAGAACCCAGTTGTTCATAGGCAGCCTCAGAAATCAAAGAAGCCAGAATCTCTACTTCCTCAGTCACCACCTTCGCCAGCGCTGCCTTGGCACCAGACTTGTCTCCTGAAAATGTGAGTGGGTGGAGTTTTATTTGCAGGCTGTAGGGAGTTCCTGAGCTGACATGCTGCCAGATTCATGCTTTGTTAACTGTTGCTTGCACTGTCAATTGCTGAGATTATAAAAGGGGCATTTTTAAAAACATGGGGGCAAAAATTAAAAAGAAGCCATTAGATTAAGCAGTAACCCTGGGACAATTTGTAAATCACAGTTAAGAGAGAGAGATACCTAGGAGATTTGCCAAGTTCAAAGTCTTCATTATTAATGTTCCAGTAGCTGACTTGATGGATTGGTTCTAGTCTGTGTCCCGTTACTCCTTCCACCTTCTTTCCTAAAGATAAATGCATAAGACAAATCTCTATATGGAGGGATAGAATCTGTAATAGATTATTTCTTATTACATAGAAATTGGTTAATAATTTACTAATTCAATTTCAGTGTTTCATCTCTCATTTCAATTAATCTTTAGAATATAAAATAAATGCTGTTCTTTGTTCTTCCAATGCTAATGAAGAAAGAAACTAATGAGGAAACCTGACCTTGATACCTGTCTAAAGATGATTTCGCTGCCTAGTTTTCTTTTTTTCTCTTCTTCTATTTACTTCTACTTTTTAAACACAAAATCCATTCATTAGACTATAAGCTGTACAAGCTGGTTATGAGCACAATTTGCAAGTGTGTTGCACAAGTTTTACTCTAGTAAAATTCTATTTCTTGGCAGAGCATTACAAAAATCATGAATCTCTATATTCTTCCACTCTGTAGATAGATATTTTGTACAAATACTTTATACATACTCAAATAAAACAAATATATGAACTTTTGTGCAGTAATTCAAGCTGCTGTCTACCACTTGGACTGTGCTTTAAGATTTAGCAGATGTAGAGAGTGATTTGTTTCTCACAAATTGTATCTGTGGCTCTGTGGCCATAATGCCTTTCAAGGAGATTTTTTTTAATCGCATCTGTCAGGAATTACACAAGTATAATCAATCCAGTCTCCTGACATCCCTTCTAGCCCTGTTTCCTGTAATTCTATTACCTGTCGTTTCTTACTGTCTTCTTGTCCTGTTTCTAACCTGTCTCCCCCATCAACACCGAGAAATATTTTCAGCCCTGCCTGTAATACTGTACTCAGAATGCATGGGAGTCTGTGACTGATGGATGCCTGTCTGCCAATACACAGGTGTGAATTAGGAAACCAATTCAGATTCGAGCCAACAGACTTTTGTTCTTGCACTGTGTTGTGCTATCAGTGGCAGGGGATTGGACGTAAACACTGAGGGCACTAAATGACGCGTTCTAGTGTTCAGATGCTTTTTGCCAAGTGTGATTTCACACCTTGGGGAACACAACAAAATCTGTCAACAGAACTCCAAACAGCAACATTTCCATGTTTTACTTACCATGGAGTCCTTTTTCTTAAAAGAATAATTACAGTAGTAGTGCATGGTCAAATTTGATAAGCTTATTCAATGTAATTGTCACTGATATAAGCAAAAAGGAGCCTTGCTTTCCAGACTCATAGCCTTGCTTGAGTCTGTCTCATTACAGAACAATGGTAGTGCATTAAGCAATTTAATAGAGACACCTGAATCTTGTTCTTGCAGTGAAGGGGGGGGGGGGCGGATGTTCACTGTGGGCTCTGCTCTGAGAAATCACACCAGGCAGGATGAGACTCCTCACAGCAGGCTGAGGAGAGCTGATATCTTTTTTTTACTATGAACAAGAGTGCTGAGATCTGCATCTAGCTAGCGAGCTGGAGTTTGTTTCTGAGGGCTGAATAAGTGATCACAAGCTGGAAGGCTATATTCAGGTTTGTTGAAGGCCAGTACTCATGAGCTTTTTGTCTTTGTACAGGGGCAGGAAATTCCCTGTGCGTCTTATTCTCTACTTTGCCCTTGTGTACAAGAGAAGGAAGGGCTTGGTGTATAAAGTTTACTTTATAGATTCCTAATTCTATTAAGCAAACACATCTACACTCCACAGAGTAGACCCCTAAATATATTAGAATTATGAATTGTCCTAGATCTTTGGCAGTAGGGAAGTAAGATTTTCCAAATGACTGAGTAAATTGATACCTTCAAAAGCACAGCAAACTGATCTATTGGGCTTGGCTCTGAATTCCTGTTATTCCAGTGTAAATCTGGAGTAACCCTGCTGAAGTCAACAGAATTATGCCAAGTCAAAATCAGAATCTATCTTTTTTTTTTTTTTTTTTTTTTTTTTTACTGTGCTAGCTAATCCCATAGCTGCAAAGAAACTGAAAAATCTATATACACAAACTCCATTGGCCAGGCTATCTTTTTGTGAAGCCTACAGTATATCCCAACCTTATAAAAAATCATTCAAGTGTGACTCTGTCCTCTCTCTTGCTTTTCTGATAAGCAGAGAGGAAAAGCTGTCAATAGTGCAGAAACTACGAGACGGGAAAATAATATTTCACAGCAGGCGAGAAAAACATCAATTGAATAGAGATCAAGGCAGTTAAATTAAAGAAGCTCACAATACCTGAGTAACATGGCTACAATACAGCACATAGATGCAACTGAGACATTAAGGCAGCTAAAGTATTCTCCTGATGACAATCTTGGAGTTGCAGAACACAGCAGCATCTCCAGTAATGAGTTTCTTACCAAAAATCTGCTCCTATCCATTGGCTTGGCTTGAAATAGATTAAACTAGTGGAAAGAATCTTACTGACTTCAGCAGTCAGTGTGTGAGGCCTGATGAGTTTAAATAAAAGGTAAACTGGTGAAATACTGTTATGATAAATGAACCTGCAATTTCCTAGACTGCAGATGACTGTATCGTATTTTGTCCTGTGTGATACTGTAGATTTAAAAGGGTGGTGTCACCTTTCTATGATACCAATAAAAAAATAAGATGGGCACATTTTGAGGTTAGCAAATGTTTAAAACAAACATTGTGGCAGAGTTTAGAAATGGCATTGCAGACATCTCACTGCTATTTCTAAAATCTCAGCTTTCTCCTCTAACAACGTCCTACAAAAATGGCAATATTCCATTTCATTAGTGGCTATTTTTAAAAAATCATATGAATATGCCTCTTACATCAGCCTGCCCTGTAAAGACTGACTGTAACTTGTAGTTTCAATACATAAATTCTAAGATTATAAATGTAAATCTCACTTTTGAGGGCAGAGTAATTTATGTGCAAATTTTCAGAGAGCAAGTGAAAAAAGAAGCTCTGCCTGTCCTCCTGACAATATCTGGTGGAGGAAGGACTCCTTGACATCTGTTATTCAGCGCCTTTTTCTTTTCAATCACAGTTTTGCAAACAACCCCTTCCTGGGTATGGTATGATTGCCACCCAAAGTGCCACAGAGCTGTACAATTTTACCGACACCTTGAATATTGTACTCTGAGATAGGAGGCATGTTCTTCAGAGTTGCTTTAAGCATATACAAATGACTAGATTCTTATCAGCCATGTGTCTCTGGGCTGGTAGCTGTCTTGCTAAACCAGGTTGCTACAGGTATTTTTTCACTTAGGGTTCTCTTTGGAAAAAAATAAAATAAAAAAAAAATAAAGCTCTCCAAACAGAAATTAAATCTCTGCAATTATATTATTGTACCCTGTTTGTATTGTGATAATGTCTAGAGCCCAATTACACTGTAAGAAGTAGTTTAGCCATGTCCAGAGAGCTCCTATTTTTATTAACCCAATGGATGCAATAGATAGCGGCTCTCAAACTACAGACTGCTCACCAGTGAGGTTGTAGAACATTTGCTATGTTATTGGTCCTTTAAGAGAAAGTTGCTTCCATAAGCATTCACAGGACACTTCAAGGAAGTGCCTGTAAGCCTGAAAGAAGCAGGAAATCAAGAGAAGGAAATAATGTAGTGTCATTTGCAAGAGAAGAGAAGTAGTCACCATACCCAATGGAAGGATGGGGGAAAAGGAATCAAGTATCCATTTTGTATATTCAGAGAAGATGGGATAAAAAAGACCAGCTGACTGGACACAGCAGCTAAAATTCAGGAAATCACATGCAGGAAGATAAGAAAAGCCAGAAACAAGGAAGCATATAAAGAAGAAAAAAAAAGTAAAGAGTAAAAGGAAGCAGAGAATCTACATGCCCAGAGAAATATGGAGAAAGGCAGTGGGTCAGGCTATGAGGAAGTGGAGAGAAAGGAAAGGCCAAAGGGGGAAAGAAGGTGCATGAATTATTTGAGAAAGAATCGCAAGTGCAACATCAAAACAAGGTCCTGCTGTTTTAGTTCTAATTTAATGGAAATGTTGAATGAAAAGGTTGGAGAAGCAACTTCATTATACCACTACACTAAACTTCTCCATAGCATGTCAACAAAAGAGGTTATTATATCATATACTATATAATTATACTGTTGCAGTCCTTCACGTGAACACTCTAGAAGCAAGCCCTTTCCAGTTTTGACTTACATTGCTTTGGCTGCACTGGAGAAAATCTTTATATTAGAACAGGAGTTCACAGGTAGGGTTATGCTTGTTTAACTATACCTATATAGCTGTATTGATGTGAAGGGTGAAATGTGCCTGTGTGGACAAAGCCTGAACCATCTAGCTGTCCTTCAGGCCACAGACATGACATTCTTCAGCTTAGCAAGAAGCTACATTTCAAAGACATCTTTTATGATTGTATGAAAACAGAGCTGAGCAATACAAAGTTGTTTAACAAAAAAAAAAGTCTTCTATAGGTATTCCAAAATGTTTAGATTTCCTAAGCTTATACTTCCATGTAAGGATTGCTGAAGATGCTACATATAAGTTTTGTGATCGTGAAAAGGAGAAGGGATAATGAGAAAATCTTGTATGTGAAGTTTTACTTCATGCTGTGAATACTTCTATGACCTTTGGCATAATCTGAGAGTTACTATGGCCTACATCAGGAAGCAAAAATAGACAATGGCTTTTAAGAAGCCTTGAAATGAAGGGCTCTCAAATGCTCTTTAGAGGTTTTGAGAGCATACATCTTTTTGTTTTAAATATGAACATCATGAGGGAAACAAATTGAGGGGTTTTGCCCCTCAATAAATTTGAAAAATTTATAATTTGACTGTTAAATGTAAGTAATTATTAACAATCAGATGCATGTTCTATTCTTTGTCTCCACGTGCTGGTCAGATAAGAAATAAAAGAAAAAAGAAGAAAAGGTGCCTTACACTGGTTTCTCAAGAATGTAGCATCAGGGATCTATAAAAGTCTGAGAGATTCTATTGCTGCCTTTTGAAGGACTCTGTAATAATAAGGAGGCCTAGGGAGAAAAATTGTAGTTGAAGACCATTGAAGTCTTGAACTGTAGTCAAGCCACAGAGTGAAATTACTGAGCCTTGAACACCTCTCCTGATCCTTCTCTGTTGAGAAGAACCTTTGTTAGATGAGGAGGCAGAGATTGAAAGAGTCAATTGAAATCCTCACTAAATACGTTCTCTGAGAAGTTGGGACATGTGGATTTTCTCCACACATAGATTTACAAATCCATGAAATTGGAGCAGATGGGGAATCACTCCTTTTTTTAAGCAAAAAGAATAAACTATAGCAAGGATATTACCCATTCAGCATATGAGCAAGTAAAGCAGATTTTCTTGTACTAACCCACTTGAGCCAGTGACACATTCTGATACTGCAAAGTATTTAAAAAGGCAGAAAGAAAGGACTGTAGGTGTGAAATATTATTTATGCAGTGAGAGTCTCCTTTATCTTCAATACTAGGAAGGTTATTTTGTCTATTTGTTGCTGAGTTCTTAAATGTCTTCTTCAGTGCAGTTGACCAATATTCTGTATGTCTTACTCAGCATCTGCATCTCCGTGAAGAGTGTTTTTCAAGAGTATGTCTTCAGAATCTGTCGTCAACCTGTAACAGTATGGTGACCATATGAAAAATACTGTTCTTTTCATCTGTATTTCACAAAGCACCTTACAAAGGCAGAGGCATAAGCTGTGAGCTCACACTTTCCATAAGTCATCTCTGGTAGCTTTCATTTCTGACAGCTCTGTTGCAAGACAGAGAGTCTCTGAGCTTATACTGAAGAAGGATCTGCGGGAATAGTTGTACAGGCAAAACACAGCATCAGGAGATGCAGTTTATGCTGACAAAACAGTCCTCTATTGTGGCTTTTCCTAGGCTATACCTGGTAGCACCAGACTACACCAAGCATTATGCCAGCACACTGCCAGCATAGGAATGTCACAATCAAACCATTCATTACTGTATTGGAGAACTTCAAAACCAAATTTGACAGATTTGGTCCAGCAGTGGCCATTACCATTGGCCATTGAGTGGTGAAAAACCAAATGCAAACACAAGTTTAAATATCAAGCTGGAATTTCCTGCAACTTAGCAGGGGAAGAGTGGCAAATACAGTGCATTTGCTGCTGTTAGACTCACTGCTTCTATGAGTCCTTCTGTCTGGGTCATGCCTGGCTAACATCTCTCAGCTCTTCCAGGGCTTCTGCCAACAACAATGCCATTGTCCTAGGAGCCTTTCTAGGGCAAGACTGATTGATGATAATACATCTACTGCTTAATCTGCTATAATTGTTCCACTTCTGAGTTTCTTCAAGATCTGAATACTGGCTGCCAAGGAAAAGTGATATGTAAAAATGGAGAGTTGGTGAAGATCAGTAAAGCAGTATTTTCAAACATATGAAAAAAAAGAGAAAGAAAGAAAGTAAAAGCATCTGAACTAGGAGAGCAAGCAAAGTCAAATCCATGCCAGAAGAGAAAAAGTCAAGGAGTCTGGAATACAGTAGTCTAAGGAGCCTACACACTGCAGAGACAGAAGAAAAGCAGAGCCAACTACTGCAAAGCCCAATGGAGACCACTGGGGAGGCAACATCCTGCAGAAAAGCAGATCCATCAGACACAAAAAGGAAGTGACAGAAACATCTAATGAGTAGCTATGAGTGGAGTCTGTAAGAACACCTCTATTCACATTTTCAGTCTAACTCCTGATTAACATCATTTTCTTCTTTTAGAGGACGGAAAATGAGAATCAGAAACATGCACTGATTGCTACAGACATAGGCAGGAAAAGCGTCATATATCTCTCAGTCCTGATCACTAAATACTAGCTATAGATCTGGCAGATTGAGAAAGCAGTGAATCATTGTATCCTCAAGGTAAAGCAATTTTAAGACTCAATCTCATCACCTGGAAGCAACACAGAAACCTCTGAAAATATATCTCATGAAACATCATATGATGCTGTGAAACTGAATTGATCTCAACATCTTTAGTTTTTCAGTTACCAGAATGAACAAGGCCATATTCCAGAAGGGGCATAAAAGGAACAACTTACAAGCAGAGCCCATACTTCTCTGTTTAAGCCTTTGGAATGAATTACCAGCTGTTTGGCCAAGACTTTAGTAAGGCCAAAATGCCCAACAAGTCTAAAGTGTTTCTGCTCACATGACAGTCTCTCAGCAAGGCCTTCAGAGAACTCCCAGGATTAGTCTTAAAAAAAAAAAAAAAAAAAAAAAAAAAAAAAAAAAGCAACTAGCGAACAGCAGGGATCTGACAATGAGACCTAACGCAACTTACTCGTCTTTAGCACTGAAATAAGAGGAGAGGAAACAAGTCTTTTCCTGCTTGTGGACCCGTTCCTTCTTCTATAAGGAATTGAAAAAGATACAACTCTAAGGACTAAGAGTCATGTTGTTGGAGAAAATTACAGCAAGGGAAGTTGGAATGCATCATCAGTTTATAGGAAGACAGTTGTAAGAAGGAAGCCATAGGGTGAGCCTGTAAGTTTTGAGCACTTGTGCTTTCTGTTACATTTTCTTTCATTTGAATACAGTTCCTTCCTCTTTTGTCCCTACTCAGAATTTCTACCCAGCTTTATTCAAATAGCTGTGTCATAAGTCCCAAGCTAGTCATAACTTTTCCTTGCTACCTGACCTTGTATCAGAGTCACACAAAAAGGGCAAAGTATGTCATCACAAGTCTGTGTGAGATATCAGTATGTTTCTGGCTTTCCTGCTGCCACTTGCAAGCCCGACACTAGCAGCAAACTGACTTTAGAAGACCCAAACAGATGACCGCTTCTTTTTTTGCTCCCCACAACAGGCCTGGTGGAGTTCCCCACTGGTACTAGTGGAGAGGCTCAAAGAGATGTAAGGGGCTTTGGCTCAGGCCCAAACAGACCAGCCAGGAATAATTCTGAGAATGGATCTGGAGCTGAGATAGTGCAAACGGACAATCCTAGTCACCTTCCTTTAACAGCAGGCTCAGTGTGATTTGAATTGGCTAGCTTCTGCTGTGAATTAAGCACCAAACCCCAAAGGCAACTTGATTCTAGTCATCTAGCCTTGCAGCCTCCTCCAAACTTAATCCAGAGGGAAAACTGACTAATTCCATTCAGTTGCTATACTGAGCTAGTGTCATGGATTAAAAAAACTTGGGGCACAGAGAAACTGAACAATCTGGGTCAGTTTTCCTTTGCAAATCCTTTGCAGAACTTGATCAGGAAAAATAAGGGGGGAGCACTGGCAAGAAGGAAAAAAAAAGGAAAAAAAAAGCAGCAAGGTATCAGTGAGGTTTTGTCAAAATTCCCAAGATGGAAAGAAGCTGGATTAGGGGAGCCAGTCTTCCTTTTTTCTGGAGTAAGGACCACATCCTCGACTCTTTTCCAGTTCTTCAGTGTCCATGCAGGACTGAGAGCAAGACAAACTGCAAAAACATTCTTGGGCGGTGAATGGGACAGAAGTTGGCTTCTTGGCTAGGATGGAAGAACAGCACATTGCCTGATCCGTGAGGCAAGTCATAAAAGGGGAGTTGCCACTGTGACAGCTGCTCAAGTGATGACATTAGTAGGTGCTTTCAGAGAATGCATTTTTAAGTAGGCTTCAAAGTAAATAACCACTGCTGCTGATCATCATGCTACTTTGAACACAGGGTTACCAAGGATTGTGTGCTGTAAGAAAAGGTCAGTTTATGGATAACCTCTTACCAAGGTTATTAATACAAAAAAGGAAAAAAAGTGCGGGGGATTTTGTAACAATCTTTGCGTATTCTCTGCCCTCTATTACAGAAGTGGAGGGCTTTCATTATTAATGTGTACTCTCATTTGATTTTGTTGCATGTTTCCTGTGATGACAGGAAAGGGCTGGAGGTTTGTTTTTAGTGAAAGTGAAGATTTTCTGTTTTTAAAAAGTTGTTCTAAAGCAGTGAAATCTGATCACTTGCTTAGTGTGCTCTTGTCTCCTGCATTTGCTGCTTGACATGGACCCTATACTCCCAGCTCCATCCTCCACTGTCCTCCCAGGCTAGTTTGGAGAATGCTGACAGATCGGATGATTGCTGCTGGATATAAAGGAGCTGAATTCTCCCCCTTCACACACTCCTTTTAGTGGGGAGCACTAAATGATCCAGATCTCCCTCCTTTATCTAAATGCCAGTTTCCATGAAATTTATTTGCCTTTGAAGCCTTTCTTAACGGTACACATGCCAAAGCTCCAAAGGTATTGGGGAGAAGGATGACGAGGACTTCAAAAGCTTTATTCTCATAGTTCAAAATAGAAAGGTGGCTTCTGTTAGCAAGAGGCTTCCAGAAGCCAATTCATCAAGGCCTAATACCTGGTACCAAAGGTAACAAAGACTGAAGAACAGAGTTAGCAAAAAACAAAACAAAACAAGAAAACCCCCAGACTAACAGGAAATGTGAAACTGTAGTGGAACTCCTTCTTATGTCAGAAAGAACTCTTACAGTATCACTGGTGTATCCTAATATATTGTGCTGTTCAAGGGGAGACTGGGCAGCAAGCCTAGGGGGAGTGTCGGTAGCTTTGGGACTAATCCAAATGAAATGGGGTGCTGCTGAGCAGTGCAGAAAGAGGGAAGGGAAAGAGAAGAGAGGAACAGCACATGCAGTGCACCAAGGAAATGAAGGGAAGGGTGACAAAAGGAAACACTGTCCCCACACTGGCATCCCTTCCAGGGGCACCTCTGGCCTGAGAATCACTGGATTGAAATGGTGAAAGATCAGTGCCGCAACCTGATCGTTGTGGTTAGTTACAGACCTGTGAGGCCCTGCCTCGTGGATGAGGGTCGGCACCCCCAGGCAGCTGTGCTTTCAGCTGGCTCAGCACTCCTTTTCCCTGGGAAAATCCCCCAAAGTGCCCCCAAAAGAAGCCACGGGCATTCTGTTTCTGACCCAGCCCAACCTTTAGGTTTTCGCCCCTGTCTGCGGCCTCGCTAAAGGAGCAGGTGCTCCCGAAGAGGTCCCTCTCCAGAGCCAGCTTCACATCGCCTGCCCCACCACGGAGTCCTCGGGCAACCCCTGTGGGAAGGCTACCCCGGCCACTCCAACTTCGCCTAACGCCGCAGGCTCAGCGGGGCAGGTGGTGCGGGGGAGGCTGACCGCAGTGCCCAGACCAAGCACCTTGCCGTGGGGGCTCCCGCCAACGGCCACCCCCGCGCGGCGGGGGGCCCCCCGTCCCCCTCCCTCCTTGCACCGCCCAGCCAACGGCCGCCAACGGCCATCGCCGCCCGCTGGGGCCATCTTGGCGCGAGGGGCAGGGCGCAGCGCCTCCCTCCCGGCGGGGCCCGGAGCTCCCTGGGCAGCGTGGCGCTGTGCCAGGGCCGGGCGGTACCATGTCACCCGCCGGGCTCCTGTGGCGAAAGCCCCAGACTGGAAGCCTGCGTTTGCAAAAGGAGTCAGCGCCCGGCTGCCTCCCCCGCGGTGGGGGCTCTAGGCAGAGGTGTCCCTGGCCCCACGCTGCGTGGGGGGGGCCGCCGTGTCCCTCTGTGCCCTGCTGCCCCTACGCGCTATGCTTATATAATTTAACCCCTTCCACTCCTAAGGCGTGATGTCGTCATGTCACTGGCCGTGCTTCATCGAAATTATCACTCCTTTAAGCCTGCAGATCACCTTGAGGTCCTCAGACAGAGGGAACGGTGGAAAAGGCGAAGTCCTATTCATTAGTATGATGCACGGTGGTGATAGTTCATTATATTTTCGGCCACTAAAGATATCAAGTAATTCGATATGTGATCTCTTGATATGCTGTGGAAACTGACGGCACTGAGCCAAATTTATCCCGAGTAAAGTCAATAGGAATGCTCATTCCTATTGTCCCTTCAGGAATAGGTCCAGCACTTCAATTAAGAGCTATGGCAACCTGCAAGGACTACAGGCAAAGGTGACCGAGTGTACTGCTCTTCTGAACATGTGGTAGGTACGGCGGGTCACTCTTGCCGAATTACTTTTTTTTTTTTTTTTTCCCCCGCTTGGTGGGCAGAGCGACAGCAAAGATTTGGGGGAGTAAAAAACCTCGGAAATCCCCCCCCCCTTCAGTCGACTGAATGCGGCGCCTATCATGCAAACGGGCTCCCAAAAGAAAAAAGAAAGAAAGGGGAAAAAAAAGCCTAAATACTTTCACCCCGGGAAGCCCGCAGCAGCCTTTTTTCCTTGCCGTGGCTGCGCAGCCCGCGCCCGGGGTTTGCTGTTCTCCCCCGGCACACACGCGCTGATGACATCACGAAGTGCCCCTTTGTGTGTCCGTGATGTCACCGAGTGCAGCGTGGGGGACAATGGAATCCTGAACTCCGGGCGAAGGCAAGTGGGAAGCGGCGGCTGCTGCTGCTGCTGGTGATCCGGGGGCTCATCCAGGAGAGGGAAGGCAAGAAAACAGCTGCTGCTTTAGGGCTGGGACAGGTGAGAGAGTGAAAAGCTGCTGGGGGATCCTTTACGGCTTGCTTGTGGTGGTGGTGGGGGGGGTCTTGGGCTGGTTTGTTTTTATTTATTATTATTATTATTGCTTTCCAACTGAGGCAGGTGAGAAGTTGCTGCTGCTGGAAGGACAAAGCAGGTGAGGAAAGGGAGAAGCTTTGGGGCTGATACAGTTGTAAGAATAAGGGGAAAACAAGCAGTCTTTCCCCCCCCCCCAAAAAAGAACTCCCCCCCCAAACCTCTAATGTTCGCCTCTCAGCCTTAAAAAAGCAGCACCAGGAGCGTGTCCCCTCTCCCCGCCACCTGCCTCGAGCTCGTCCCTTTGGGGCTTTCGCCCTGGAGCAGAAACCAGAGCGGAGGGGGGCGTTTGTCCCTCACCCCCCTCACACCTTCGCAGATCACTTTCCAGAGGGTCTCCATTAAAAACTCACGTCCCCATTCCTCCCTTCCTAGCCCGCGGGGGGGGGGGGGGGGGGTGCGGCGGCTGGGATCCCCTCTGCAGCCCCGGCGCCGGGGCTCCTGCGCCGCTCGGCCCCCCCCCGGCCCGGCTCGGTACCAGGCGGCGGCGGATCGCGCCCCCCCCGCCGGTGCCGGGGGGAGGCAGCCAGGGAAGCCATTGCCTGTTTAATAGTTGCTGTTGCAGCACTTCCGCTTCTCTCCCAGCGAGAGAGACACGAGTGGCCAGGCCCAGCCGCACCGAGGAGGAGCAGCCAGACACAAAGGGAGAGGTAGGGGGACGGGGGACCCCCCGCCGCCCTCCCCGCCGCCCCGGCCGGCCCCCGGGGGCAGGGGCGAGCCGCAGGGTCGGCGCTGGCCCGGCGATGGGGAGCGGCGGGGCAGAGCGACCCTGCCCGCGGCTGTCAGGTACCGCTGCCCCCCCCCCCCCCGGCCGCGGCGCTGCCGGCCCCGCGGGGGCCGCGGCCGGTGGGGAAAGAGGGGGCAGCGCGGCCGCAGCCTTCCGCCCCGGCTCCCGCCGCGGGGGGCGGCCCGGCGGGGGCAGCCCGGCTGCCCCGGGGGCGGGCGCCCCGGCAGGGAGGCGGCCGTGTGCCGACCCCCCCCCCCACCCCCCCTCCGCCTGCCGGCCTGGGGCCGCCCCGGCAGCGGCTCCCCCCCCCCCCCCCCGCCGCTGCCCGCACACGCTCCGAGGGCGCCGGCGTGCCTCCCTGGCCCCGGCCCCGACGCCTTGGTGCCCCTCTCGGGTAGGGACCTGCGCTCTGCCGCCCGCCGTGCTCGCCCTCCCTCTCTATCCCCCGGGGGCACCGAGGTGCCCTCCACACCCGGCTGTGTCCCCTCCCCCCCCGCGGCCGCCCTCTCTGCCTCCCCTACCCCCCACCCCCGGCCCTCAGCTCTCACCCTATGTAGGCCCTGGCCTTTCTTGTCTCCTCCCCCCCCCCAGCGCAGACCCCCTGCTCCCTTCCCTGTTTGCTGGCAGCCCCCTGTGCTGTGGGCCTCAGTGGATCTCCTCAGCATACCCCAGCCCCTATTTAGCTGTTCCCTTTTATTCCTCTCGCCCTTCCCCCCCCTCTCCGGACACACGCTCCCAACACCAGATCCAGCAAGCAGGGGTTTCTTCCCCTACAGGTTACAAACCCTCCTTCGGGGTCTCCCCCTGTTGCTAGTGATGCCCTACTTCCATTTTAGTGCTGGCAGTGGTGGCCCTCTTGCCCCTTCCCACCTCCACCACATGCTTCCAGGGAACCCACGAGACTGAAGCTGCGCTGTTTTTATTTCCTACACCCCTAGGCTGGATAGTGGTGGGTGGTGATGGCTCCTCCTGTGTGTGCAGTTTGGGGGAAGATTAGAAAGAATTGCTTTTGAGCTTTCCTGATCTTTGCAGTCCAGTCCCTGCTCCTCTCATTCCTCACTTGCTTTCTGAGAGAAAGCTTTAAAAGTCCCTTCTTCCTCAGTATTACTAGTGCAGGGGAGGCTACTGCTCCTCCTGCTTGGACAGTAGGGCCTGAAGAAGAGAGGGAGACATGAGGACTCTTTAAAAAGAGCATGACCCATACACAGAGCAAGATTGTCAGCTGCCTTTCTCTGTGTGTGTTTGTGTTCACTGTTTGTTCCCCACACCCTATGGTGTCTCCTCTCCAGGTTGGGGTGTGTGGTGGGGGGGTCGCTATGTCGGATGACGATTCGAGGGCCAGCACCAGCTCCTCCTCATCTTCATCCTCCAACCAACAGACAGAGAAAGAGGCAAGCACACCTAAGAAGAAGGAGAGCAAAGTCAGCATGAGTAAAAACTCTAAGCTGCTATCTACCAGTGCCAAGAGGTGAGGCTGCAGTTAGACTTTTTTTTTTTTTTTTTTTTTTTTTTTAACTACTTCGCTGTATCTTTTCTCTTTCCTCATTTTCTTTGGCTCCTTTTTCCTGCTGCTCCCTTGTTGCTCCCATTCCTCATCTCTAGCACTTATGTTCAACCTTTCCACACAAAGCTGCCATCATCTTACTTTTTTCAGCATCTCTGTGCAGTAAGGAGTGTCTGCCCGACATCACTGCTCTGTGATCTCTCTTCCTGCTTCTTCCTCCATTCCATCCCAAATATTTTTCTTTTTCTCCAGACTGATTTTCTGTCCTCCAGTTATTTCTGCTGCCTTTTCTCTTTTCCTTATTAGCATCAGATATAGGGATGTTTTAGGAATGGCGTGGGGGAGTTTAATTCCTTTTCTGCTAGTGGAAACTATGTGGTCTTGAGTAACATATTTAATTTCTACATCAGTTTCCCTCTCTGTAGAAAAGGGTTGTTATATAATGGCTTTTTACTTTCAGTACTTCTTTGAGGGTTAATTAATGTTTAGGAAGAATTTTGAGTTCTCTTGATGAAAGAAAGTGTATATGAGTGCAAGTAGTGTAGTACAGTGCCAGATCTTTTCCACCAAATACATTACTGTTTTCCTGTTTGCTCATCACATATATATTTTTTTCTGTATAGCTGTACATTGACTAGAGTAGATAATCCATAGCAGGTCCACTTGTGGACATTCTATTCTAAAATACCTTTTTTTCTAACAAAGCAGAGTGGATTTTTTTTTAGAGGAAAAAATACTTTAATTCCAGAATAATGCACATATCGGGAGGAGATGCCTGAATAGAACAGTAATAATTCCAGCTACATCAGTCAGATCTCCTCACCTGGACAGACTCTTGTAGTCATTCAGTTAAAACATCATTACCCTTTCTTATTTACTCTGTTTCGCCTAAATTTAGCAGCATCCAGAAAGCTAAACTGACAAATGAAGTTCTCAACCAAACTTTCAGTACTTCAATAAGTGTAACAGCCTATCTCATTGAAAAGCTTTGTCAAATGGCACAGAAAGGTTATATGTACAGATGTCAAAAGTGACAGGTTTTAGGCAAATGCTCTGCTATCATAACTAAGAGTTCTCTGTGGCTTTGCAGAATTTAGGCAGTTTGGTTATTCTAGATCTCCACTCTGCATGTTTCCTTGGGAAACTTGTATAGATAGTGGCAAGTGGTGTTTACGTGTGGTTCTCCTAGCTATTCTGAAAATGAGATAGTTTTAAAAGCCTACTGATTGTGAAGTGCCTAATACAAAAAGACTGTGGTTCTTGTTGCATGTGACAAGTAGCAAAGAGGCAGAAGATGCTGGTTGAGTTTAAAGGGGAACAGAGGCAGACTGAGTGCTGGGTGGGGAGATTTGGAGGGAAAGCTTGAGTGACAGTAATGGGACTCCAGGGAAGGGGAGGATAGTTAGTTGGGCATTTTGTGGCAAAACAGTGTGGTGCTATGTAAGCCCAGAATAGTCTGTTGAGGGAGGGGAGGGTGTTGTCTGAACGTGGTGAAGAGAGGAGTGGCTGAAGTCCTGAGGGAAGGGACATAGTTGTTACAGGGTTTTTTGGAGGCGAGGAAAGGGGAGAATTGGAGGGCAGGTATAGGCAGCAGCCTTGGAAATATGCAGATTTTCACCTTCTTCTAAGTGTCCTTGGAAATGGCTTAGTTATTCACTCCCCTGAGGCTGGTGTTTTTTTCTCAGAATGGTGATGGAGAGAGGGGAAGCCAATTTGGCAGTGAATGTTTCTTTCAATCCAGCAAAACAAAATTCTTTCTGAGACTGCAGTTTTGTCCTAGAGCCCTGTACGTTCCATTTGCAGAGGGTGTCCCTCATTTATAGGCAGGTTGGCAAGAGTAGAGGACAGGCTTTTCCACTGCACCTGTGTGGCTGACATCTTCATGGGAGCATGCAGCAGTGCATCAGTCTGGGTTCAGGGCACAGTGCCTGTCTGCTTTTCTGACTGTCTGTGTAATAGGGTACCTGTCCTGTTTAGTGTGTTTGGACTGGTGGGATGCAACAACTGAGTGCTCCTCTCTTACACAGTGTTGCAAACTCATGGTAACAGTAGGTCTGTAAGGAGTATATGTTAACTGCAATCTCACACAGTGACTTACTTTTGTTCTTTTTTGCTTTTATTGCTACAGGATTCAGAAGGAATTGGCTGACATCACCTTAGATCCACCTCCAAACTGCAGGTTTGTGTTGATTCTCCCCTGGGGAGGGTGGGGGAAGATGAGGGGCTAAAGTGTGTTTTGTGTTAGTTGTAATTAACCTTCAAAGTTTCTGGATAGAGCAGAGAAATGACAGTTTAGATGGCTTAAAGTACTTTTGTGAATACTTGGATGACATCAGTTTCTGGGAGGTCCAAGAGGGGGACTGCAAAGATGTTATGTGTTTTGATATGAGTTTTCTGGGGGGGAGGGGTTGTTTTGTTTTTCTAATAATTGCATTTGAATCTGTCATACTGCTTGTGTGTATGTTTCTGAAACTGTCCTGTAAAGAAGAGTGTGAAAACTTGCTCTTGGTTTGTTTTTTCTGGTTTATAAATCTAATACTTGACTGTACTAATCTTATATAAATAAGACTCCTGCCAAAAAAGCAGAAGACATTAAAATGCTATGAGCTTTTTAGCTCAGAGAATTCTGTTTTAAACAGTAACTTATAGTGGAAGAGATGTGTGAGTTTATCACTCAGTAGGTGCCCTACAGTAGCATGTTAGCTGATGAAGCAGAGAGATTCTGTTGCCTTTTATGGAGCAGCTTATTTTTGAGTATGTTTTAGAAACGGGTACCTTTTAAAGCATGTAACTGGTTGATTTGGTTCATTGCTTGGTGGCCCAGCCTCTTTGCATTTGGCGAGGAGACAGCAGTTGTGTAAAATCTTTGGTTGTGCCTGTTCATTCAAGAAGGTTGTTTTCAATCTAGTCTGTGTTCACTGTAGCTGCCAAAGCATGACTCTGTTCTTTTCTTCTTGCTGTGGTGGGATTAGGTTTGAGGCCTTTTGATGTTGGTAGCAGTAACAATCAAAAGAAAATGTTGTTTATAAATACCTAAGTTGATCTTTTTAGTATTGAATTGTCACAATGCACATACGCCTTTTTATTGAAGATTTTTTGCTACTGGTAGTCTACAGGGAAACATTGTCATGAGTTAGGCAAACAAGTCCAGAGCCACTCTTTCAGGACCAGTCTGAAGGATCAGAATTAATCAAATGAGGCATGTGAGTATAAGTCTAGACTGAAAAAGACCTTCTTATTTGAGTAGATTCATTAAAATCTCATGGGCCCTTCAACAGCTGCTACAGATGATTTGACAGTGCTATCGGTGGGTGATGCTTAGGGGAAAGGAAAGTGGTTTAGGGTATGTAAAGCTTTTTTTATTTATATAGTGAATCAATGTCATAAAAGTGTTTTCTACGATGTATTTTAAATATTCATCTAAATGAATTACAATGTTTCAGTAACTGGCTAGGCAAAAAAAAATTTTTTTACATGATACTAAGATTTTGTGCTGCTTGGAAGATAACTAATGGGCTCAGAAGCCTTCAGTCATGATGGTATTATTTTGGTAACCATAGTGACTACTCTTGTTTTACTGGAGCTTCCAGCTCTTGGATTGGAAATGTTTGTCCTGTCTGCATCCTGACTCTGTGTCAGGATGAAGTCCAGATGCTTTCCCCTCCTCATTGCACCATACTCTGATTTTCATTGGAAAAAAACCCAGAAACGTGCATCAGAAAGGACCTGTGACTTGTAGTTACTCCAGTCTGGATGATCAAAGGGCCAGGATTGTGGTTTGAACCTAGTAGATCTGTCAAAAGTTGTAGTAGTGTATGTCAGATTGCAAGTTTCATCTGAAAGTTTGTTTAAGTAATATTGGAACCCTAATTTCTCCTTGTCTGAATTGGCATCACTCATGGATAAAAATGATCTAGCAGACTACCTGTCAAAATATGGTTGTGATTTGCTTGTTACATAGACCACTGAAGATAGTATGCTTCAAGGCACACACAGTAACTTTGTGTTGTTTCAAACTTTATAAATAGTTCTAATGGTAAAAATTAGTTCATAGTAAAAGCAGTGACTATTAATCTTTGCCTATAGTGTAACGGCAGGTATTCTGCATTCCTTCCAGCCTTCATATGAATGACATTGAAGGTTGGCAAGTCTGAAAAATAATGCTGTGAAACTGGCATATTTCTTACTGTCTGTTGATATGTTGATAAGTAGGAAGAAAAGGACAGATTTTTTTTTTTTTTTTTTTTTTTTTGTGAGTGTGATCAAAGGTGTTTTTGGTATTGCTTATCTTAGGGTGGAAGACATCCTACTTTATTACTTTATTAAAATTAGTGGTGAGAGTGAAGGAGAACAGCTCTGCTTATGACTAGCCAGATTCAAATTGCACAGTGGAGCATGGGAAATTTACCTTTGTAGCAACTGGTTTGTAAAAGAGTAGGCAGGTGCTGATTGCCACAACAGTGAGATGAGTTTCAGCTATCGCAGTTATGGAGAAAGTTCACCTCTTGTCGAAGAAATAGTTTGTGAGTATGAGGAGATTAAGCAATTGAGAAACTGTAGTTGCTGTGTGATGTTTAAAGTTGCCAAAACTTGCTCTGGGGAAGCCTGCTAACAGTGTCACTGCTTTCTTTTATTACCCCCCCCCCATATGAACATTATTAACATGCTGTGAGTAAGGTATTAAAAACATAGTTTCAGAACTTAGTTTCAGTTTCCTTCCTTGTGTGCTTTGATTATCCTGACCTTTCCTCTGATCTCAAGCCCCTCATCTCTGCTGTCCTATGTGCCTTTTGTCCTGCGCCTCTGCACACTTTTTCAGGTGTTACTGTGGGAAGTGTGTGTGTGGCAGGATTCCCTTCTTTTTAGAGGAACCTCACAACCCCTTTTCCCCGCAAGACTAATCTCAGAACTCATATAATTGGGTAGCTATATAAGACCCAAGGTATCATCTGCTCTGCTATTAACTTACCAACTTTAGAGGAGCAAAAGTCTCAAAGCCACTTTGGAAAATGAAATAGGCTCCAACATTGCTTAAGTGCCTCTGAACTGTACCTTTTTAACAGAAAAGATTCTGTGTTGTTTTGGAAATGTAGGACTCCTGTCCTCCTACCACTGGATGCTTGATCTTATACCCCTTACCATCATTCTTTTATTTTTCCATGTTATTTTATCCAATGCCCTGTGTTTGACAGCAATTCAACATTGGTCATGCTTTAATTTTTGGCCTCATTGCAAAGTGCTGCTCTTCTTCTACTCTTACTGCAGTAATAGGAGTTCAAGATATTTAACACATCCCAGAGCAACTGAGCATGTTTAAAGAAAAAGTTCTAGGTTGTAAGCAGTTTTTAGTAAGAACTGTTTTATATTTCTTCTTATAAAACACCGCATATAAGATGCAATTGCAAATAATGAAAGCCATTTGATATGTCTTACAAAATAACATAAAAATGAGTTTCTCTTTTATTCTTGTAGCTTGCAGTGACCATATTTTCATGTGTATATCCCACAGATCATCTGTTTAAGAAAAACAACCAAAAAAACCCCCCAAACACACTCAACACCCTGTGATTGAGCAGTTGTGTGTGTTTTACACGTACATGGGTAATATGAGAGAAAGTTTATGCCAGAACTTCCTCTCCCCTCAGTAGTTTCCTTGTTTCTGGTTTTTCCATTGCTTGCTTCTGTCCCCGAAATGCTCACCTGGCCCTGGCATCTCATGGACTGCTTCATCACCTCCTGTAGTTCCTTTGCTCCAAATGTCTCCCTCCCTAGATTGCCACTCTAATTTTATACAGGCTATTACTGTTATTTGTACAGAGGCGGAGGTTAGCTGCATGGAAATACAGTACATGTTTGGCCTGCCTTTGCAGAAATAGATTTTGGATTTGAAGATTTTTTCTAAACAATACATAATTAATACATTTCACAAATTTGTGGGTTCCTGAGTGAGACAGTGCTATCCTGGTTATTGTCCTAGTGTAGCATATGTAAAGCATTTTGTTCATTTTGAATGGTTCTTACCGTTCTTCTCTTCTTTCTTTTTCTTTTTTTCTTTTTTTTTTTTTGGGGGGGGTAGGCCAGCATTTTAGACATCTTTAATTTTCTGTTGTCTGCAAGATGATTTGTTTCTGATATTGATGTTAAGTTATGAAAGTTAAATGTGGCTTTCAAATTCAAAAGGTGGTTAGTGGTTAATATGAAGTGGAGAATAACTATGCAGACCTAAAGTGTTTCAGATCTGTTAAGATGGTACCTGATGGTCTCTTCCTATTTTGAATTATAATGGAAAGTTGTAACTTTTGAGTTAGAATTTAAATAAGACTCTGGACTTTCGTTTTTTGTATGTGTTTGTGATAACAGTGTATCGCGTCTTTGCACTGGATCTTAGAAGTCTGCATCTGCGACTGTCTGTAGTTGCTATATTTGTAGATAACACTTGTGAATCTTGTGCCAAGGCTTTAGTTCTGTCATGATGACTAGGTTTCCAAGCTTTAGCAGGAGTTGATTAAATCTTAAAGTACTTTTATATTCTTTATGTCATTTATTTGACCTCCATATCTGCGCATCTCCTGTTCGTAAGTCTGTTAATTGCTATGAGGTTATGAAATAAATGGTCTCTGTGTGCTGCAACTACCCATCTGTAAAATGGGGAAAAACAAGTGACTTGTCCAAGGTCACACAGGAAGTCTGTGGCAAAGTGGAGAAATGAATGTAAATCTCCGTTGTTGCAGGCTGCCTTAGCTTAGCTGTTCTGCTGGAACTGCGTACATCGGTTGTGTTACGAGCAGGGCTTTGAGTTAATGCTTTATTGGGTGTCTGGTATTGACTGTATGTAAGCATGGTAATCTAATGTTATTTTTCCCATCTGTGTAGAGAGACCAAAATGGATATTAACTAGAATTAATGTTTTTAATCTTTCTTTCCCAAACTGAAACAAGTTTGTCTCCACATGGCTCATTTAAGGCCATATAGGCAAGACCAGCTGTTCCTTAAAAATCATTTTCAAGTCTTTACGGAAAGAGACATTTGCCTGCCAGGCTTACAATCACTTCAGAGTGAAATGCTATCGCAAATTCGTTATTTAAATAATAATAAAATACAGTTGTGTTTCCTGGCTCCTTCAGCCTCGTTTTTGTAAATTCATAGAATAAGGACCAGATCTCCTTGAGAGTCTTGTGAAAGTTAGCTGTCAACACTTAATAAATACATGTCTTAGTATAGACAGTGGGGAGAAGTGGTCTCTGCTCTAATATGTGGAATATTTGGAGTTTTCAAAACTTTGCAAAGTGGAAGTAAGGTTTCTTGACTAGGGAGAAGTCTGCAGAAAATATGTGGTTCAAAGGTATTTTGAACTCAATGGTTTATTTTTCTAATTAATATATTTCCTCTACATACTGTGAAAGTGTAGCATTTGTTTTGATTTGTTTTGAAAAGTATGCATTTTTCTGGTGCTTAGAATTTTTTGCAAATGTACTTTACAAATATCTCCAACTCTAATAATGCTTTAAGTGCTTTTGCTTTTAAATCTAGAGTATTATCTAAGATGTACTGTTGTTATTAAATTATAGTTTCACTCTTTTTCATGATTTGAAGACTTTCCTGAACATAGCCACACTCTAGCATAAACTTTCTGGTCTTGCATTTTGTAATTACAAATGTTAATTTCAGTAAGGCATTTGTTTCTTTATGTACACACTCAAATTATTAGATCAAAAATGACACAAATGCGGAGTTTTATTTCCTTGTTTTTTTTAAAAAAAAGTATGCATTTTTATCTTGTGGCTACAATGCAGATCCCGTTTAATTCGAATTCCCAGCTTGTGAAAGTGTCTTTAGCACTCCATTGTTCCTCTGAAATAGTTTTTTTTTTTTTTTCCCTGTAAGAGGTTTCAAAGTATAAGATAGGAAAGATCTTCATAATTACTGCTGTATGTAGTTGAAAAATGTCTTTTGTCATATAAACTACTAGCGGTTTACCATTCCCTCCCCCCTTTGTTTGGCACATGGTCCCTGGAGAAATAACTCTTCCTTTTGAAACAGTTTATTAACTAATTTAGCCATCCTCAGCAGCTGGGTATGGTCTATTTTGCAAACCATAAAGATAGTACTATTTATATAGTTGGTGAATTCCAAGTATATGTAGGTTGCAATTCCATTAGGCAAAGTTCTCTGCTTGATGTCTTCAGACAATAGCTGCATAGGAGCAGCTTCTTTACTGTGGACTGATTAGTCAATATTACAAAAATTCACATTTCTGAAGACAGTGAACTGCTTTTGCCAGTTTCCTTTAAAAATCAGAAGCAATTTAATGGCAAGGCTCCTCAGATCCTGTGGCAGTGGCTGGCTCGGTCTGTGGTAGATTGTTTGGCACATCCTGGCTCAGTAATTCCCCAATGAACTATGTTCTGTGCTCTTGCATGCCAAACATCAGAACGATGAATCTTGAGGGCGGCTGTGAAATTGTATCATGGCTAAGAACAAAGAGGATTGAAATCCCTCCTGTGCGCACTCTCTTGTATACTACTTAATTTTTATTATTTGACTTTCAGCTTTGTTGTCCTTGGAGGGCACTGTGCGATTGTATTTGTTATGCTACATATATGTTTTATCAGACACATTCTAATATTTCTGTCTTGGTTATGCAGTCTTTAATTTGGTGAAATTTCAGTCACGTTCCAGCTTTGCCAGTCTTGATTTTTATACTTGGATGCATGCATAGCAATGGGTTATATGTCTGTTTTTGTTTTAAGAAATATCTGTATGACATGTGCATTGTACTTTACAGACATAAATAGGAAGCATTATATGGAGTACGCATTAAGGGCTTGATTCTGCTTTGTCTTTTTATAAGAAGATAAAACTCCCACAGAGAAGTAGGAAATCTAGGGGATTGATAATGTGATAGGAGAAGTTTCTGTGTTCTGAAGATTTCCACAAGGGCAGGTTGGTAGTGACTGAGAGTTTTGTGGTTTCTGTAGAAGGGATTGATCCTGAGGTCAGATAAGATGTAGTCTGATGCCAGGCTGAGCATGGTCCTGTTAGCAAAGGGGTGTTCTAGGATAGAGACAGAACTCACCTGCACCTATAGAGGTTACATCAATGGATTAAGGTTATTGACAAGCTTGTGCGTAGCAAAACTTCTGCAGCTTCTGCGTGTAGTCTTGTGTAATTTTAAGTGAGAGACTACAGTCTTCCATATAGCACACCTCTAAAAGTATTTAATGTACTAAGCAAGAAGGGCATGTGATTTTATGTGAATGAGTTAAGAGATTATTGCACATCTGCGTAGATTTGTACACTGTATACAAAGTTAAGGGTATGCTTTCTTGACCAAAGAAAGTGCTTTAAACTTGGTTAAATTAATTATATTGTTTAGTCATTATAGTAGAATCCTTCCAATCTGTACATTTATTTGAATGGAATAAGTTTGTATGTATTTTTCCTTCTGAGGCTTAACACTGCAGGTCTAAATACTGACTTCATTATTTTACAAGATGAACTGGGGACATGAATTGTCAAGTACTATAAATAAACAAAAAGTGTCAAAATAAACACTGTACACTTTGGAATTCAGAGGGGGTTTCTTCATTCCCTTGCCAATTTGCAAATTTCAGCAACGTGCGATTGGTCTTCCAAGGCATTTGTGGAAAGTGTAATGGTTACTACAGTGCATTTAATAAATATCTTCTGAGTGTAAGAGACTAATTGACACTACCAGGAGAATATAACATAGATCTGTATGCTTAACTGCATCATCAAACGAGCAGCATTCTTTATTAACCTGGGCTTCCTGGGATGGGAGATGGGGAGAAGAGGAGAGCGGGTCCTGCGGATTGTAGCATGTATTAGATGTAGTGTTTGATTCTTCTCCTTCTCCTGCATGATTTTGCAACTTAAAATACAGATCAGGTAAGGTTTTAGTTGAGCTGTTTTGAGAACTGGGCCCAGGCCAAGTTTTGGCAGCTCATTTGTTTAAGAGAAAATACAAAGTAATTGGATTTAAAAGGCTGTACGATTAATGATGTAGAGTCCTGTTAAATTTTTTTGCTTCCATATTTTTGTGAAGAGGTGCAGAATTTAGGACTTGATTCCTCCAAGGTCTTCAACTTTTAGAGTCAAAAATGAGTGTAAACCAAATCAGGATGTCAGTGGATGTATTTTAATTTTTTTTTTTTTGTATTGGTAGAAAAGACTGTCTAAGAGATTAGAGAAGTGCATTTCTGATTTTTCCCTCTGGAGCTGTTGGACTCGCTGGAAACCTAGAAATGATGTAGAGAACTGTAAAGGCAGTATAAATGTTACTGGCTAGAATAAAGGTATTCCTGTGGTGGGTAAGCTGCTAATATTTAATGTTCTTTCTGCTGTGGATATATGAGCAATAGTTTTTTGCCAGTGAAGCTAATTCCAGTGTCTGTTAAGGAGAAACCAGTGTGATTTTTCCCCTTTCCTGCTGAGTAGTGCAAACAGGAGTGAAAAAGCCCCACAAACATTAAAAATTAATTCTGAAGCTAAAGGTAGATAAGTTGATGGGGGGAGCAGGGAAGAAATCTTGTTCTATGGACACAGAAATTCATCAGAGTTTTAGGAGACACCAGAATAGCTTCAGTGCAGTAGTGATTGTTACACAAGGAAGTCTGTCAGGATAACTGTCCAAAATGTTTTACCTGCAAACTGACTACCCCCACTGAAATGTTAAAATGCTAATTTAGGTGATCACTGCTATGAATGTGTCATACATTTAAAATTTTCAAGTGGACAACTTCCAGAAAGTTTTAAGGTATTATTTGGTATTCTGAACAAGCATAGACTCTGGCTGCTCTGAGAAATGGCCTATAACAAATAAAGAAATTGCAGTATATTTTAATTAAAGCAGTGCTTAACTGTTGCAGGTGGTTTTGAAAGATTGCTAAAATGTACACAGTTGTAATAACATATAGTTTTAAAGCAATTATATCAATACTGTAGTATACCACAAAAAGTCATTTCATCATAAATTTCTGATCAATCAAGCTGATTGTTGCAATATCACATTTGCACATTAATTATTTCCTACATGTCTTAGAAACCTTTTTAACTACCTTGTAAGTTGTTCATCAGCAAGAATTGTCTAGTTTTGGTTTTGATTTTTTTAATTTGGGAATCACATCATGTTTTGTTATGCTTCGTTTTTTTGAGAAAACTGTTTGTGTTACACTTGGGGGGACTATGGGTGAGAGGGTGAAGACAGAATACTTTAAATAGCTATGCTAAATAAAATCTCAAAATATCATGAATGTGACTATAATTCTCCATTGCATTAAAGCTATTATGATTCTTTTCTTCCTACTTAAAATTGAACTTTAATATTGCAGTATAGTGATCTAGGAGTTTGAGCAAGATGATGTATAATAGTTACAAGAATGACCTAGGAAGGCTGTCACTAGGAATGTAACCAGGTCAGGTCTTCAGTTTATTCTTCAGGTGCCCTACTGCTTGTTTTGTAGTAGCATCTCAGGATTTAAGCCTCTAGTGAAATTTGAACACTTTCTTTGGAATAACAGCTTCCTGAAATTTTTCTATCTCCTCACTTCCCATATGGGGATAACTATACTGTTGGTGTTGGAAAGACTGTGAGAATTAATGAGTTCGTGAAAAAGTGGAAAGATGTGCTTCCCAGCTGGAATTTGAGTAGAGACACAAAACCACTCTGGGCAGAAGGTTTTGTGTCCTATGGACAGCAAGGTTGTACATAGAAATACTAACTGTGAGTGTAAAGGGTGGCACTGAGCGATGGCCTGTCAAGATGGCTGAGACAATCTTGCACCAGTTGCAGAAAGAAAGGTTTGCAGCAAAGGTGGAAAGTGGAGGAAGACTAGTTTTTCTCTCAGCTGCAGCAGTTTAGCTCCAATTTCTTATTGCTCTTTTTAAAGAGCAGAAGAGATGAGACATCCTTCTCTTGCATGGATAGAGAGGGCCATCCATGGGCCAACCTTTTCTTGTGTATGAGTGAGTTTTAAATAACAAGCCAACATGAAAGTTGCTACAATAGTTTTCACTGCGTTGTTGTATTTTACATCCATTTGCAAGCCAAAATATTCACAGAGCAATAAAGTCAGCATGTTTATACAATCTTTAACTGCTCACAATGCTGTGTAAAACAGGAAGGCACAACCTACTATACCTTTCAGAATACAATGCATGTAACAGGTGCCCAACTGTATCTTTGCAGGCCTCCTCGAACTGCTGCATGAGCTGCGTGCGGCTCTTGAGCCCTGGATTGTCTTCCTATATCTTTAGAAGCGCATGAGTAAGAGCATGAGCGAGAAAACAACGGTGAGAAGTGGGAAAATAAATTTAGGGGAGTGACAGCAAGAAAGGAATGGAGTGAGAGAAAGGCTGATGTAGAAGTAGAGGGAGGGGGAAGAAGGAAGAGAGGAAACACGTAAGCAAGCTGAAAATGGGTAGGGAAGTTCAAAAATCACTTAAAATTTAGTGGGTATCAATCAATGTAGATTAGTATTAAAGATAGGAAGCTGCAGATTTAATCTGTTAAAGGCCCAGTAAACCTCTGTCTCCTGAAGGAGCACACCCTGCTTCGTTAGCAACTGGAAGAGAGGCATGACAAGAACTCTTACTCACTAAATCCTATAGTATATGAAATAGGGTTATTTACTGAAACTACTGGGGGTCACTCTAGAATGGATAAAATCCCTGTGTACAATGGGCAGTGAAATTCAGGAATCTGTTCTTGCAGGAGGTTGTGGAGGCAAATAGTATCAGCACATTCAAAAATGAGCTGGACAAATTTATGGGCAGCAGATAAGCAGATACAAAGAGAAAAGTCAGGGATGTACCCTTTATCATCCCTAATCCAGTGGCTCTAGATGGTGCGGAGATAGACTGGAGATAGTGACCACAGTCATGTATTCTCTGTAAATAGTATCTGTTCTTGCCACTGTCAAGAATAGGATACTGAATTAGATGATCCAAAAGGGGCCGTTTTACTTTGTTAGGGGAATACCCACCAAATACGCAGTTCCTGCTCTCCTGTCCCGCTTTTCCCTCTTGTTCTTACCCTTATTCTAGTCCACTAACTTTGGTCTCTTTTCTGCTGCCTTGTTCTACTTGGTATTGCTTTTAGGCACAAGATGTTCAACTTCTGCCCTTTATGGAAGAGTTGCTACCTCTTTTTTTCCTAAACTTTGCTTTTTAAAACAATTTCTCATTTTCTATCACTCAGCCGTTTCTCTTTGCCTTTGTGAAGGGCTAACCTACATGCTGAATTGTTGAATTCAGACTGTAAAATTTTCAGGGCATAGGATGACCTTTTTTTTTTTTTTTTTCTTGTCTGTATTTGCAAAGAGTTATGTCAATTTCCAGCTATGTTTAAATATTCTTTAATAATAAAATAGGCTTAGTCCTTGGGCTTGTAGATGTCTCACTGTCTGTCCCACCTGCCCCCAAAATTAAGTTCTGCTTATGTTCTGACATGGCATTCTTTTTTTCTTATCTGATTGAAGTAAATAAGTGAGTTGTTTTATTCAGGACCTATTGTAGTATCTTGAATATGTGATTTGGTTATTTTCCGGTTTTATGCACACCAAGGTTATCACAGCTGTTACTTTGTGATACTACTACATTGTAATAGGATAATGTGTTTTGAGATATATTAGTTTTTTTTTTTTTTCTGGATAGTAGCAGAGAAATAATAAAGGTGTCCAATAGCTAATCTTTCTTTGCTGTCTTTGTGCTCCTACTTCACCTTCCACCTCAATAACTAGAAGGACTGTAACTATTTGTTAGGGAAATATTAGTTAAATTGAAGAGCTATTACATGTGCTGAGACATTCCAATTTAAAGTACTTAGTATGCAGTGTGTGTACTTAACTCCTGATGACTATAAATATTCTGTTATATTTGAGCTTTTGCAATATACCAGGTATGTCTTGTAGATATTTTTTCCGTAGCAATTGCAAATTTAGATGCATGTAGATGGTGCAAGCTGTGACTTCTACATCGCTTTACAAGGATTTTTGCTTTGTTTTTCATAGTAGATTTTGTTCTTTATGCAGGGATGTGAAGTTACGCATTTAGACAATTTAGTACTGAGATTGCTTGGGTACATGTTTCATTGCAGTGCCAAGTATCATAGAACTAGCTATTTAGGACATCTTCAATATCTAGTATTGGATTTTGTCAGGAAAGATTAAAAATTAGGGGTCAGACAGTAGAGCTTTGCACTGGAGATGTGATGAACTGGCAAGGTCTGGGCAGGCAGAAATGGAGTAAAAGACTGAGGGAAAGCGGGGATGTGTCATGATCTCTCTCTCATTATGGCTGACTGAGCAGCTGGATGGGATTTGTTTGTGATCAGTTTGGCTTAAAGAGAGCAAAGGGAAGATCCCTGTTTGGGGTCTGGATCTGGAAAGGGGAATTGTGTGTTAGCTGGTGAAGTCTATTCAATTCATTGATTTAGAAAGAAGAGGAAAAGAGAAAGGCACTAAAGCTGATGACTGAACTACCACATGCTGGGGAAGATTGGGAATGTGTGGGGTGGAGTCACGTGTGGACTTTGGAAGTAGAGAACCTGGAGGGAAAAAATGTATTTTGCCAAATTCCTTTTCCAAGGAGACTTCCGACAGTCTCTTAAACAGATTCATGGCTCTTTGCATTTCTCTTCTAGGCTATTTCTTTGTTGCAGTCTAGTGTGTACCAACTCACCAGTGAGGTGTAAGCTTTGCGAAGAGGACCAGTGTGCCTCTTCTGGCCCACGGCAGTGGCTCTCTTCTGCAAACAATCACTGGCTTGTGAAGAACAGTGTTAGTGTCTTCCTGCCCTCTTTTCCAGCTGCACTAAACTGGTTCTGGTCCCTTCTCTCTTCTAATGCTCATACCAGTCTTTCTGCAGTAAGCCATTACTGTTGTCAAACTCTGCAGCCCATGTCTGCTGGGAAGTTGAAGAGACAAGGTTCTCCTGTCAACAAAAAGCAAATGGTTATGAGGAATTTTAAAATTGAACAAATAAAACTATCTTGTTTTATTTACTTGCAAATGAGTAGCAATGATCAGCTGAGCTACTGAATGTGTGTATAGATTTTTGAAGTAAGTATTTAATCATTAATCAGAAGAGTTTGATTAAAAGAGAAAGAGAAAAGAGTGTTTTTAAAGTGCTTAAATGGTCAATTGGAATAATCCTGAGTGTGAGGAGTACATAGGAATTGACATTCGTCATCTTCATTTACATGGTATTCTTTGGTCATTGGAAAAGTGTGTTTTATTACCTTGAAAGGTTTCTGGTCAAGGGGATGTATCTAAACTTCACTTTGGGATCATGGGAACATCTTTGTCATGTGCAGTAGCTGAGCCTAGGTTAGCATTTACACAGCACAAAATTGTATGCAAGGCAACATGAATTGGTCAACATTTTTACTAATCTTTCTCTTACATACTCTTTAAATTATGTATATCTGGAAAATCATCTAGTAGTTTCAGCAATTGGCTTATTTTCAGAGAGAGAATTTGGTTTTCTGGACTTTAAGGTAGCAGTGGAATTGTGATGTTTGCTTAGATGGCTTTCTGAGAAGGTAACATGTCATGAACAACGTGAGATCAAGTGCTAAATTTCTGCCCTTGCTGAAGATAGTGAATGAACTGCATTCAAAAGCAAGTGTTTGTGTTTGTCTATGTTCATGTTATTACAGTTCAAGGTCACTACAAGAGCTGTGAAGTTTAATGTATAAAATGTTTTATTTACCCATTCTTTCTTTAATGAAGTTCCAAATTTGTTATTGAACTATTCAAGCACCTTACTGTTTTATAGATATCCAGGGGTTTTCTTTCTCTGAACTAGTATATGTAATGCCAGTAAGCATTTTCCCCCCTTTTTTTTTCTTTTATTAATTAGGCTGAGACAGCTGTATGGAAGATTGCTTCTTGCTTTTGGCTTTTGTAGGAAAGATACTTTTTTATGTGCTGGGTTTTATATAGGATTATTTTCTAGTGGGGATTATATAATATGATTATGCAGTTATCTTCTCTTCCTAAGGCCATATATGTGCTATCTGGTCAATAGAGAGAAACTCACACTTTTGACCTGTATGTCTCTTTGGACTCGTTAGCTCTTGGACATAGTGGTGCTTCTAAAATTGCTTAATTGTTCTAAAGAGATCATTTGTGCTTACTCTGTTATTGCCTTTTGATGCTATCTCTCCCCACATTGCCAAAAACCTTCCGTATATTACGTTTTTATTGTTATGTAAAGCAACTGTAAAACCATGTGGTTGTGTAAGGGTATTTGAAATCTTTGCTATTATCTACTTAATTTTTTTCCCTTTGTCTCTGATAACTTTAGTAGTTTTGCACCACAAGGAGCTAATGAAATGCAAATATATAGGCTGTTTGTTTAATAATAATACAATGCTCAGATTCATGGTGCTTCCTTTCTGGTGTTTATTATCCTGTTTCAAGTGTAAGAAATGCTAGGGCATGCTGTGTTAGTTTTTTTTGTTTTGTTTTGTTTGTCCGTTTGTTTCTTTTTCCTCCGTGCATGTGTTTGACCATTACAGTCATCTGATTTTAGGAAGCTTAAACGGTTGTAGAGTGAACGAGCATATAGCAAAAAGGAAAGGAAAAAGACTGATGCATGTGCAGAAAGACATTGATCTAGATGAGGGAAGATCTGCTGAACTCTTGTTAATACTTGTATGCTTGTGCAGAATTGGTCCCATGTGCATCCTGAGCACCCTCACAGGGATTATGGAAGGTAATTTGTTTTACATGTTCCAGTTTATCTCTTTACAAGTAATACTGAAGAAAACAAAGGGCTTAAGTTATCCTGTATTTTTTTAATTTTTTCTGTACTCATTTTAGTCTGTAGCAGAATTGTCTGTCTCAGAAGTGAAATTATGAAATGCATATATTTATTACAGGTCTGACTTTCAACATTAGCTGTTTATAGAGCACTCATTGAGATGATGAATCTCTAGATCATTCCTAGCCCTAGTGGAAAATGTATTTAAAAACAGCACAACAACCACTGGGCAGCCTCTTTTACTACTCTTCATCCACACTGGTCACAGCTGCTAAGACATTTTTAATAAATAGATTGCCTTAGTTTAAGCTCTTCTGCTTTAATTGGAACTTGTGTAGCTTAGATCCTTCTTTCCACACGATTCAGAAAGCTATCTGAATTCTAGTTGCCACTGAGCTAATGCTGTATTCCTTCTGTAGTATGTGTGCTGGGGAGGCCTACGTACTTGTTGGGGTCTGCTGTGCTTGGATTAAAAGAACAGAACCAAACTACCAAGATGAGAAGATGCTTGGGAGAGGAAATGCATATTTGGATTTTGCAAGTAGATAAAGGTGAATGCTAACTGATGCCTTGTTCTATTTCAGTATGTGTTTTGCACTGGGTAAGTTAGTCTTCTTCTCTGGAGATATCCAGAACCCGCCTGGATGCGACCCTGTGTAATGTGCTCTAGGTGACCCCGCTTGTTGAGCAGGAGAGTTGCACTAGGTGATCTTCAGAGGTGTTTTCCAACCACAACCATTCTGTGATTCTTTGAAATTATTCGAGAAGTATGAGAAAACAATAAAGGTGTCAGACTTCAGCTTTGAAATAGGTGAAGTAGACTTTCATTTAGATTTTATTTTGTCCAGTAGTTCATTGTATTTTCCAGGGTAATTAGGAGGAATTATTAATAGCTTGCAAATTTTAAAATCTCTAGATATCATCTGTACAGCAGCTCTAAGCGAGCAGTGTTACATCTGATCTGCTTTCTGCTCATGGTGTATTTAGAGGGTGCGCATATGTGGACATACCCCTGTTGAATTCAGTTATCAGAGGGCAGTTGTATTTCTGAGAAAGTGAAGTTATTTTCTGTTTACTTTTCCCATTGTTGCTTTCTCTAAAATGCACAAAACCAGCTGTAATGGAAGGGAATTGTTGTAAGATCAACTTTTCTTTTCTTTAGCATTTAACTTGACTTGCTGAAGTGAACGGGATACATGTTTTCATACATTCTAAACATTACATCACCCAGAAGCACACATGGGAAAGTCCCTTAGGTGCAAGCAAAAAAAGACTCCTAGGGATAGTGCTGAGCTACCACAGTTAATCCCAGCAGTATAAATGGTAAGGCCAAACATTATCATAACTGAGAGGAGGAGCTGTTAGCTTTGATTGGTGCTGCAATATTATACATTATGTCATCATTTTGTAGCAAAAATAGGTTGCTAAAGTGATAATATAATTCTACATCTGCCATCGTGGGAAACCAGATAAAAGCATGTGTGTTCTGAACAAATACTTAAGCAAAGGGGCTGAAGCAGGCTTATTCTCTCATATCAATCCTGGATGGCCTTTCTACTTTCTTAGTGTTATGACTGTAGCAGCAGCTGTTCATTTTAACTGTCACTGAGCTGAGTTACTATACCTATGGAGACATACCAATTTTATGTGGGTGTGCCCATACGTTTGTATATACGCACATACATTTTTAAACATATTTTTAATATGAAATAAAGTGCATGTATGATCAGGGCAGGACATAATTGTGCATTATCACCCAAGTTTGTTTAAAGATGTATGTCTTTTTTAGAAAAAGCGGTCTGAATGTCATCGCACGCAATTAAGGCACCTCTTTTTGTCTTTCACTCACCTGGATTTCCTTTTTCAAATGGATCCGTCTGTCAGCAAGTAAGAACAAATTGGACTCTCGTGCCCTTAGCAGCTACCTACCAATAATAGCAGTCTGGTGGGTTTCCCATAGTCTTTGCACAGTTTTAACTTCAAAAAAATGAACTTCTTAATGGCATAAAAGCATACTTGGTTTTCTGAATTATTCATTGTGAAAATATACCTTTAAAAAAATCTGGTCCAAATGACAAGTATTGTCAACAACAGTTTTTCTGTTCCAGAAATTTGTTCTCAGTTCCTGAAACTGCTCTCATGTAAGTGATGCCTTTTCACATTAATAATGTGAATGTAAAGATCAAGGATCTCACTTTCTCCCCAGGGTGATTGTCCTGCCTCCCCCCCCCCCCTTTTTTTTTCCCCCTGAAGGAAAAAGCAGGCTTCAGGAGGAAAAAAACAGCACCGCAGCCATGGTTTTGCAGAATGAAGCATTGTGATGTAAATATATTTTCCTCGTGTACAAGCTTCATTTCTTTAAACATAAAAAGAACCAGATTCTTCAAAATGAAGATGTCATACTCTTCATTTAAGTGGTTTAACATGAAAGCACTGTGATCTCAGTCTTCTCAGATCCATTGGTTTTATATTTGTTCTTCTGAATTACCTTCTAACTATGATTTTCAATACCTGGCCTGTGAGGAAGTTTCAGGCAATCGAATACGAATGTGCACAGAGCATGCTTGAACGTTACTTGGCAGGTGGGTTAGACTTCCTACAGAAACTGCCAGACTTCTTAAGTCAACTTTTTCTGTGTTCCATGATTTTTTTACCTGGACGATGCTGTTTTGGATGTAGCTAACTGCAGCAGCATCTCTGCCATTGGAAGGCAAGGGAAGTTGGAATTGTGCTCCATCAGTCATGCTGCAGGCTATTGAATCTGAGAGTAACCTTTGTATTTAGGGACCAGTCCTATAGCTTAGGTAATGGAAGAGCTCTGCAGTGCCTCTGAATTGTCCTTTTCTATCCTTCAATAACTTAATCAAGCAGGGTTTCCTCTGAAACTGCAACACTATTGTCATCAGTTTGTAATCCTATCAGGTCCCTCTGAAACCTTCTTCAATTGATTTTGTAAATTCTTTGCCTCTCCATAGAGATCTCTACTTTATGGAATGTTTTGGTTGAAGTCATGTTTGTGCTCGGTGCAGCTTTCACTCTAGCAGGAGCAGTTGTATGCAAATACAGATATATGCCCTTCCTGCAAGTTCCCTGAAATGTCATTGTAAAGTCGTGGCATCAATTCCCTTTAAACCACTCAGCCATGACACTGATGATGGCTTCTAAGAACTTGTTTATGCTCACAAAATGAGTTGGAACTGTTGACTGCTACTGCTTCTACAATGAGGTTTAAAATAGCATGCTGAACATTGGTGATATCAGAGGTTAGGGTGACGTTACATGATAGGGTCTCTCTGTCTCTCTCTCTTTTTTTTTTTTCTTTGTGCTGATTCAGGAGGAGGAGGTGGGAGGATTATTACCCCTCTCCTTCACTAGCGTCTTCAGCCACACAGATGGCTTCATTCGGTTAGGAGATTTGTTTACTTATTTTCAAGTATAGGTTTATTAGAGCTGAATAGAGGACTATATTTGATGCTCTCTGTAGTTGTTTTCTCATGTTTCCTCAAAGACAGCTTGATCTGAGTTTGTAAAGTTTAGGGTTTTTAGTTCCTTTATTTGTTCCTCTTTCTCAGATTCTACTAGTAGACAGGAAAGTTTACTCTGTCTGGAAGAACATAACCAGAGTGAAATACTTCAGTTATTTATTTAACTGTTTGCTTTGTACTGCATTGAATACTACTGTAAAAGAAAATAAATTGGAAACATCTCTTTTCCTTTTTCTCGTAACGTAAGAATAAAGAAATATTCTATTGAAATCAAAGGTGACAAATGCAAGAGTAATAAAATGAATGAATTTTATGTGTCTTTCACACATATAATTAGACTGTGGAACTTACCATCACAAGAAATGGAGGCCAAGAAAATAACAGGATTTGAAACAGAACTGGGCAGGCATTTGGATGTTACGAATATTCAAAGTAATTCTTACTAATTATGGTGATTTGGGAGAAATGTCAAACCCTTACTCCTAAGCTTGAACAAGTTCATCTTGAGACATTCTACCAAAAGATCAGATTTTTTGGTGTTCCCTCAAATTAAGCTTGCAGACAAACTAAAATGTGCTTGGATTCTGAACCTCGAATGTCCTGAATCTCCCCTCCATTTAATCCCAGCTTGCACACATGCAAACATTCTCTCCTTCCCTTCCTCTAAATATACATGTATACACCTGTTTTGTGTCTCTCTGGAAGTGAATATCCTCTTTAAATACTATCTTTATCCTTTTCCTAGTAATGTTATCTCATCTTGGAAATGACCATTATGCACCATGTCTGATCAGGTTGCACAGGAATACCTATGGAAATGACCTATGAAGTAAGGAATGGAATCCTAGAACTTACGAATGATGAACACCTACACAGAACAAGAGCCACAAAATTGGTTAAACTTAAGCAGGCTGTAATGAGTGAAATCACTGTATTTCTGAATAGGAAGTGCAGGTAGCACTTTAGAAGGTAGCAGGCTCTTTACCGTGTCTTGGCTTTTTAGAAAGTGGCACTTTAAATTATAGAATTAATTCCGTAGAGTGGAAGAATATAAGGAATGAAGTAATAAATATGTTAAAAGATTTGACTGTTGTAGTTGACATTTATGCCTGCAAATCTCAGCAGGGCTTTAAACTATATACAGTTCCTACACAGGAACTGAAGGGGGAGGGGATACCTTTTTTGATATGCTGAAGCTCTTTATTATCTTTAATATCAGACAGAAAAAAAGTGCAGAAATATAATAGGAAAAGCAATTAGAATTCCCTTGTCATTAGCCAAAATATTCACTGTCTTCAGCTTCTCTTATTGGGAGTACTGGAAAGGACTTTTGAATAAATCATACAGTTTTAAAAGAAATGACTTTAAAAGGTCTCCTGTAGAAGAGTTCAGTTCTCTTTGCAGAACTGTATAAATTCCTATGTACAGTTCTGCTATTCTTTTATTACTCAAAAGCTGTATTCAGGTAGGTTTAGAAGCAGAATGTCAGAAGCAGAGTTTGTTGTTTATTTATGATATGGTCAGCTGCAGCATCAATTGATCAGAAACACTTAGTTTATTCTTCCATAAAGAATACATTTTATCTTTTTAGCGAATGCAGAAGCAACAAGGACACTTTTAAAAGCATTCTTTAGTGAGATTGGGGGAATGACATAATTCCAACTGGGCTGAGTGTGATTGAAATAACCCCCCAGACAAGTGCTTGCAGCCGCTGTTATTTCTTCTGGGTTCCCAAAAGAGATTTCTGTGTGTCCTGCATTGCACATGAAACTGTCATTTTGCTGAATTTGATGGGAGTTTTGCCATTGTCTTCAACAGACTGAGGACTTTTCCTAGCCCAGGTTGATATGGATCTACTGACTTCTAAAAACAAAACAAACAAACAAACAAAAACTCTTTAATACGGGTTTGCTGACAAGATGGATCTTTAACAAAGTATAGTCTGCTTTATACGTCTTATTGTGAAAGTGTGGAAAAGTTACTCCTTACTGGCCTGCTGCTCATAAAGGATATGCTTATGGTGATAAGTGTTACCATTTTGAACAAGAAGGGCAATAAGTATTTCCACCGTGTGAATGGGAAAAAGGCTCAATACAAATACATTAAAAGTAAAGCTTTGTCTGCAAAACTTTGTGTAATGCTGCCCACTTTATCTCAAAAAGAATATTGCAGAAATAGCTGTATTTTGGAGAGGACAGATGGGAATGATAAAAAAAAAAAAAAAAAGTGGAAGAGTTCTCATCTGAAGGTACAGAGATTGTTTACTTCAGAAAATAGACAGACTATTTCTCTTCCTTATTTTTATTCTCTAGAGAAAATAGATGGGAAACGTATTTTTTTCTGTTTTATAATAAAAGAACAAAGGCATATGGAAGGAGATTAAAAGATAGAGAAATTTATTTAATTTCTGTGGCATAAAATTAGACACTGAGATTCCATGTCATAGTACACTGCTGAAGCCAGGAATTTAGCAAACTTCAAAAGGACTCTGACATTTCTATGGAGAGCAAAACCAGATAGAATTACTCTAGCTTGTTTGTAACACTGATTTCAGAAGAGAAATGTATGTGCATGTTTTAGAGTTTCAGGCAGTTTTTGATGAGGCTGTTGCTAAGATTAGGAAAGAAAATGACCTGGCACCAGCATTCTAAATCTCAGCATTGACATCCCCCATTTGATACAGGAAAACAGTCAGAGAAAAGCTGTTGGAATAGGTGCACTTCTGATCTGATCCAGCATGGTGATTCTTACATTCCTTCTGATAACCTAGTAGAGGAACAAAGTTCTGTGGCAAAATTTGCATTTGACCTGTCATCAAAGTCTTTACAATAATACTACTTTTATTATACTAATGGGTGGGTGAAGCCTTTTTATTATTATTATTAAGCACTTAAAATTTGACAGAGAAAAAATGTGTTTACAAATGATCTTATCTTTGCAAGTCATGCTTTAGCAGGTTTGTGCACTGTGAAACATACATATGACAAAAGCACCTGTAAGAGTGATCTTCAGAAATTTTTTCCATAATAACTTTGTTAAATTAATATCTGTCTCAAATGACTCAGTTTTAAAGATGAAAACTAAAGCGTGTGCATACTTCAGTTTTTTACTGCAGTAGTTAATCTTAAGGGTGACTTTGGTTTTGATGTCATTAACTCATGGCTTGGAAATTGCATCAATATGACATGTAGTTTTATGTATTTATAGAGAGTGCATAAAGAAATCATGTCAATATTGGTAGCTTGCTGTTCTCTTGATGATACTACTGTTGGGGTGATCAACATTAACTTACAATTTTTTTGTGATGTTTTTGTGACAATCACAAGCTCAGCAGAACAATTAGTTTCAGTTAGTTTGTCTTAACTCAAAAAGAGAGTTGTCTCATCACAACTTTTAATTACATTTGATTAAAAATCCAAATTAAATAGTTTATTAAAAGGCTGTTTTAATGATGGGAGTGCCATCTGCCTTTGGAATTTGTCTGTTCTTACAGATTTATTAAGAAGACTATATATGTGTACTTCTGGGTTTTTTTTTTTTTTTTTTATTTACTGATCTTTCCAAACCGCAACCATGATATAGAAACTTAAATGAAGGAATATTTCTTATCATTATTTTATTTTGAAAGTTCAAGTGAGATTGCCTAAGCTAGCTAAGGAATTTTCTAACATAATGCAGATAAGTGTAAATATATATACATTGTAAACATATTGCCATTTGAACATCTTTATTATTTCACTGAAAGGAATATTTGAGGTGTACTTTGTTTTGTCTTTTAGTGAGAAAGCCAAGTGAATGAGTCTTTTCAAATGAAGCTGTAGAGACTGGAAACAAGCTGTTTTGCTTTCTTCTTGCATTGTGTGTCCTTACCTTCCTATAAGAGAAAAATTTGTGATTTGTAGCTAATGATAGATTAATTTCTTTTCTTGTGTTGATATATATGTAAAATTGCATCAAGCTTGGGTATTAAGCTTGCCAGTTCTTCTACGTGTTTTGCCATATTACCATATATTATTTTACATGTTTCATATTTGTGCCTAAATATAAGTAGTTTACTCAGTTTTTCTTCAGAAATCTAGTAGCATAACACTAGATGCAAAATGCCTAGCTATCTCTGTCAGTTTTCAAGTTTTATAGGCATGCCTCTTCAGAGATCTTTCTTTCACATGTGTCTGTATGGGAAAATAGTCATGACATACAAAACCCTACACAACTCTCAAAACATGCCAAGGAATTCTTTTCTGATCTTTTCACCATTGCTTTAAGGTGTTAATTGTAACGTAGCCTGCTTATAGTGTTAGAAAATGTGAATTGCTTATCTAAACCAATAGCATGTGTATGAGTGATGTGCTTTCCTTCTTGTGTATATAATCATGAAATTTAATAAAAATTTAGAATTGCTACAAAGTAAATTTTTAACACTCTCCTTTATAGAAATGCATGAATTTTTACTAAATGCCCCTGAAGATCCTTCTCTGAGAACTTTACAGGTTCCTTAGGAAGCTTTTGAGAAAACAGGTAGTTTTTGTGACTTGAAGAGCCTCTGTGTTGTGAGAACATACCTCTGAAGTATTATTTAACATCAATGTTTGAGCTCATTTTAGTGTGCAGCACTGCTGATGAGGAGAATGCCTAAACTTTTTGTGCTCCCTGGCAATTCTCTTTTACCCACCTGACTGTGGGCCTCTCCTAGCAGAACTTAACTGCCATCCCCAGGTGTCTTGTTTCTAGCTTATTAAACTGTTGTTAAGTCTTCCCTCTTGTGTGGAAATTGGGGAGGGACAGACCTTATGCTGGCTTTCATATAAAAATCACATTGCATACATAGGTGTAAGTGAGGTAATGCCCTAAGTGAAGTTCTTCTTGCCTGGCACTTCATTGTCTGTAAGGTTTCCTTACATTCTTGAGATGCTTTCAGTCAAAACCATAACGAAACGAAGTTCAAAGTCAAAAAAGACTGTGAAGTTCAAAAGTCAAAAAAGAAAGTTGTCAGTGATAACTTCTTTTGTTTTGGGGGCAAGTTACTTAAAGACAATGGCTGAACAGAGTTCTGGAGAAAAAAGATAATTTGCGAAGGACTGTATCTTCTTCAAGTTAAGGCATGAAAGTTGGGCCCCAGCACTATATGCATTATTTGAGAACACTGCTTAGTCTTCTTGTGACACCTAATGTGGATTAAATTTAATAGTCCTAATACTTTGAAGATTAAAAAAACAAAACTACAAAAAGACACCACAAATTCCTTGTCAGACTATTCTTGTGAAAATACTATCAAAAATCAAGAGCCTATCTTATTTTTACGTCCTTTTGAAAGATAACGTTTATTTCAAGCTTTTACACTTAAATTCAGCTTCAGAATAATATTTACATATGTTACTGCTACAATAAATGTTGATTAACTACAGTGATGTGGCTAATGCTTGGAACTGCAATTAATATGAACAACTTGCAGTGGTATATAAACAAATGTTAGTCACTGCTATGTAACTGGCTGACAGCTGTGCTGTATTAAATTGTAGGTAAAGTTTTACTTAAAAATGGTACATTCGCATCTCATTTCTGTTGGGCAAAACTTCTACTCTTTACATGTTACAGTTTTAAAAGTCAAAGTGTTTGTTTTACAAAACCTTTACTGCTGGGCAGCTTCGATGGGAGTTAAGAACTGAAAATCAGTAAAGAGATGGTCTGGGCATTGCATGATAATTGATCATACTTTGTTGTTGTCTTGAAGTGTAAACAACTTCTGTGTTGGCATTGGGTGGTTTGTTCAGTTTGGTTCTTGTTGTGGGTTAATCCATATGCAGTGATCTTAATTTGCTGAGTGAATGACAAGGGAAAAAGTTAATATAGGAAGTTTAATGTAGATAAAAGAGAAGAGGAAGACATCCAGAATAGATTTTTTTTTTCTTTCTAGGTTTCGTATAGCTTTAAAGTACATCCTTCAAAACATATATGCCATGTATATTTTGATTAGCAATATAGTGTTATTGGTATCAGCATGGATACGCTGATTGGAAGCAATACAGTGGCCAAAATAATGTGATGACCTGGCTCTCCAGGCAGATAATGAGGATTCCACCCATCCTTGGTCTGATAGGAAAGTGACTGTGTTGGTTTTGATTGACTGATACATTTATTTTAATTTATGATATATTTTTAGGGTGAATTGGTTGCTAGGTAGTTGGCAGGACAATAGTAGAGGGATCAGTTTTGGAGCACATAGTACATGGAAGATTCTTTCTTTGGGTTATGTTCTCTTGCTAAGTTAAAGTTGTGTATAAAGTAGCAATCTTAAGTACTACATGATCTGGTCTGAATACAGACTTTCTACAGAATTGCTTTTGTTACAGGACGAGAGAGATTACAGTACGCTTGCATTGTATGTTCTCTTTAAAATAAGCCTTTTTCCCCATGGAACTGTGAAAGCTAGTTTGAGGAGACAGTTGGGTGAAGCCACAAGAACCATGTCCTTATTAGTTTGAGGAAGTTAGAGAGTCTTTGTCTGCTTTCAGTTTTCAGTGTAGCAGAGACCTCTTGCCAAGTGTTACACGTAATTTTTAATTTTCTGGGGTTAGTTTTTGCAAACGAGTTTGTAGGTGCCGTTGCCTTTTCCATCTAAGTTGTTTAGCTTATGCATTTCTTGATCTATGGAATTAGTAGCTATAACAAAATGAAGAGTGCAAACTCTTAATTCAGTTTGCACTCTTCATTTTGAATTGAGAATGAAGTTTGCGATAATCAGTCCACTATTCTATCTCAATGCTGGATAGCTAGATTTATTAAACAGATGGGATTCTTTTTCCCTAAAAGAGCAAATGACTTCTGAAGAGACGGAAGCCTCTGTATCACATGAATCTAAACAAAATAGTTAGCTTAGAAGTTTTGCAACTAATAGAAAATCTCAACACATCATAGTATATTTTATATCTGTTTATCAAGACCACTTTTCATATTCCCACATTGATATGGGTAGGACAGTAATTTGGCATGGTGGATGGAAACAGATGTATGTTCTGGCTTGATTCTGAAATGACAGGTTAATTGTGGTGGATTTCCATTTTTCTTTGTGGGTAAAACATGATTTAGGGAAGAGCCCCCTGATTCTTTTAAAGAAGCACTGGACAGGCTGCTTCTGGGAGGAGGAAGAGGGTATTCCAGGGCTTTTACATTTTTAGAGTAGATAGGGTTTTTTTTTGCCATGAATTTAAGGCTCTATTATGGCCCGAAAGGTAATAGGAGGAAGTAAAGCATTTGTTTTTCTTTATCTCCTGAGGTATACACCACAGCTGAGATTAATGACCCAAGAACTTTAGTATTTATTAACAGTATTGATATGCTGTTTCAAGGGAGAATTGAGTCTCTTTTCTTGTCTCTAAATGCACAACTGTCAATTTGATGTTGGGCAACCACTTTAAAAGTGTTTGCCTTGTGAAAGCATTAAAGTTACAAAAATAAATAATGTTTACTAATATACTGGCTACCAAAAACCTGTTGGAATTTGAGGTTCTGAGCAAGTAGTGCAGTCACAAAAATGTTGCATTTGTGAGAATGCTTGTTTTGCTTACCAGTTGTAAATTACACATCTATGCCATAAATACTAAATTTGGAAATGAGGTCTGATGGGGCCAGATATTTCTTCACATCGTGTTGGCAGCTAATAGTCCAGCTGACAAATGGCAGGAAGAAAACTGATGGTAAAAATAACACAAGGTTAAGTTGGCAGAGCATAGCTTCTACCATCACATCTTTTTGTCATTTTAAATAAGCCACTGCTGATTGTCAGGCAAGTCAGATTCTCTGCTACTCTTTCCCAATTCATTTTATTGTTTCCTGTGCAGGGACTTATTTAATGGGAGAAGCAAGGTTAAATATAAGCCAGTATATTTTAATTTGGAGGTAGCAGTGGTGGTGGTAAGGTGTCAAACAATAATTGGGAGGGGAAGAGGAAAGCAGATTTGCATATGATAAGTAATTTCACTGCCATTTTTGAAGTTTGGCATTTCATATGTTTTCATTGTGTATATATTGAAACCATAGATTTCCAGAAGCAGTCCGCTTCTCTGTGGTCAGGTTGAACACTTAGTGAATGGCGTTGCATGTAATGGGACAAACTTCAGTGCTTTGAAGCAGAGAAGGCTAGGAAGAAGCCAGCTCTAAGGAAAGAGGAAGCCCTTGAGGAGTGAGCAGGCTGGATTTATTTTCAAATTTGAAACCAATGCTAAATGGATTAATTTCTCTTGAACCTTTTTATGAGGACTTGTGTCTAAATTGAAGTGATTATTGTTAAACTAAATAGAGCTGCAGCACACTCCTGAGAATATTCAAAGACTCCTCCTGACCTCTGCATTAACTGAGCTTTTATTTTAAATCTTTGAAGCCCGGTTTAAAAACTGAACTTTGCAGCAGAATTATTCAAGAGGGCTGGCCTTTTCACAAAATAGTTTTGTAGCAATTGCCCCATAATATGTTGCTGAGACTGAAATATTTCAGGTGGTGATCCTAAATTTGCAAGTACTCCTGTTGTCATTGAAGAGAGTGAATTCCTGGAAGGGATCAGGCCCTCTCAGTTATGATGTGATGTTGCCAAATATTTTTGATATAAACTATTTCTCACCTGGAAAAGCTACTTTATTTCTTTTCCAAAGAAATACCCTCTGAAATAGTTTTCCTTGAAGTCTCATAAATCCCTGCATAACACCTTATCAACTCCATTATCAGAGCTATTTAGTTATTTAGTTCTTTTTTTTTTTAAAAACATCCTAAGAATGTAATTCACTGCACGGTTTACCATCCAGTTTAAGCTTTGTGCAATTTATGTGCAATTTTTCAATCCCCCCTGTTTTACATTAGTCTGATACTTAAGGGAAAAGCTTTCCAGATGCTAAAACAGAAATTTTGTGCGCTCTTCTCTCTTAGAAGCATGGTGGGATTTGTAAGGCATTTACCCTTGTGCAATAATATTGTGACTGCCACTTTTAATTTAAGACAGAAAATACAGTAACTATCAACAAGTTACAATAAAAACAGTATTTACTGCTTTGTACTTTAAAACTATATCCCTGAACATGGATAGGAAAGAGAATTAAGATTTTTTTTATCACAATTTTATAATTGAAAGTGCTATAGCAGTAGAGTATACCATCTTTGCTTACTTATCTCCCCTTTTATTCCTTCTTTCCTATTTTTTAATTACAGCCAGCTTCAAATTTTTCCCTTACCCTCCTTTCTCCATGCCTGTGTTTGAGATCCTAGACATTTCACCCATGGCCAATCCATCATTTTTAGCTAATTTTGACTCAAGGGAGCAGCTTTGCTGTGTATAAAGGCAGTGGGCAAAAATCATAGACTCATAGAATGGTAAGGTTGGAAGGGACCTCTGGAGATCATCTAGTCCAACCATCAGCATAGCCTGTATGGGGATTGAACCTGCGACCTTGGCATTAGCAGCACCACGCTCTGACCAACTGAGGTAAATATCGCTCTGGTTCACATAGCCACGTGATAATTCAATATGTTACCATTAACTTGCTATGGTTGCCTAGGGGAGGTTTTGTTATCATTTTTTTCTCTTTTTCTTTCCTTTTTTTGATTAAAACTGAGAAGCAGGAAAGTTGTATCCCACATTTAGGCTACTTGACTGAAAAGTAGCAATTAAGTGAATGGCTCAGGATATCCTCCTAACTGCTTCTGTTTATCTGGGTCAAATTTCTTTCCAATAACTATGTAATGCTTTAATGCTTATTTTATAAATGAAAAACCTGTTTAAGTTGTGCACAAATGTCTTTGGATTGCATTGTAGGGTGGTTAGCATACAGTGTTACAATATTAGAAATCATCATCATCATCATCATAATACATTTTAGTAGCTAAAGTGTGGGGGGGAGATGACAGTTATTTCTAAAATTACAGCTAAGCATTACTCTGAAGTTTTTGATGTGACATTATGGCCAAAGTATTTTTTTTTAACTTGACTTTGACATTCCCATTTTGAACATAGCTTAATTAAGGGTCTGTAGAGCAAAATTTCTCTGAATAAGGGATTTTGTAAGTGTGTGTGTGTTTTCAGTGGCTAAGCTAAGTAGCTGTCCTGCGTCCTTCCAGGGACCCTGCATCTGCATCTCCCAATGAGCTAAGTTTTCTGAGATGCCTCTAATTCCTGCCCCAAGTTCATCCTCATAACCTAGGTTAGCAATGCCAGCATGAACCTTGGTGGACTACCAGAAAAGGCAGCATTTGTAACATGATGTCAGGAATGTGGTGTATTAGGACTGAAAATCAAGAAGCACCATAACTTTACATGAGGATGTCATCATTCTACCCTAGCATCTACCAGCCAAACTGTTTCTAATGCATTTTATGCTTGCCACCTTAAAAAGAAGAGGACAAAAAATTATGTCCTTCTAACAGTCAGCTAAGTATTTCCTAAAGCTTTCTAGTAAGGTGATGACCTGTGACCTCTAAGACGCAATTCCTTGTTCAGTCACTCACTATTTCTTACCTACAAAACAAAACAAAAAATCAGTGTTGCTATAAGTTTGTAGTTGAATAGCTTTACATTAGAGATCATTTAGGTACTCTGACACCTTGGAATTCCCCTATACTTCTAGTACATTGTTTCTTTTTAAGTTTGAGCTATGTCTCTTGGAAAAGGTAATGTCTGCAGTGTTTTTGAAATTATGTTTATTTTTCTACCAGTGTGCAACTTCAGAACAGCTACTTGCATCAGACTCTTCCTGTTCAGGAAAAAATAGTCTCATAGGGGTATGGAGTAGTTGAAATATGAGTTTGTAGTTTCGTTGCTCGTGGTTTTAATTGAAACACTTGCTAGTTTTTCATTAGCTGCTGTTTACTTCAGCATACCGTGAAATTGTCCTTCTCATCCTGACAGAAGGTACTCTGGCATTTTGAATGACTGCTAAATTAGTTTCCTTTTAAAAGGAATATACACTTCTTTGGTATATTAGGGTATTTGTCTAGTACCTGTAGCATTGACTGGTTTTGATTCACTTATCATAACAGTGCTCTCTTATTTCATGCTTTCTGTATTTCACAGAGGAGGAACTGAAGTTCACTGGGCTATATTTTTACTAGAGAAGAGCTTACGTTATCATGTGGTCAACTCCTAGAAAGAACTAGGTAGTTTCCAAATGTATTAGCAAGCTGGCGCAAACAGTGGGCTCCTTCCTAGTAATTTTTTCCCGGACCTTGCCCTTGAGAATGTCAGCAGTGTTACCTAGGATTTTAGTACGTGAGCAATATGTGGTGAACAACAAAAAAACCTTCCCTCCATGACGTCGATATACTTTGAATCATTTGCCTGAGGATGTCTGGGCAGAGGAGGGCCCTGAGTTTGCGGATGCAAAGTATTGAGTTTGTATTATGTAATGTAGGCCAGCAGCAGAGGTTGTATCTAACCTGCTTACATGTAAAAGACACAGGCTGGCTATTTTTGCACTAGACTATCCTAGCTGTCATTTCAGGCCTTTTTAATACATGGATAGGTTTGTGTGTATGTATTTTCTGCCTGAATATTTAGTCTCTGAGACAAGAGTTTTATGTTTACAATTGCTTTTCTTCTTGAGTATCAGCAAGGCATCTAAGTATGCAGCCTCTTTCGCTAGGCTTTACTCTGCTCCCCAGCCTCTGCTGCAGGCATTTCTAATATAGCTGTTTGTTTTTTAAACTGAGAAGGAACATGGCATCTGCCAGCAAAGGGAGGCAGAGCAAGATGGGCTTTTTCCAAAACTGGTTGGGGCTTGCTTACCCCAGGCAGATCTTTGAGCTGGGTCTCATCTCTGTGTTTACAAACTCTCCCTACCTTGCATTTACTGGCAGTATTCAGACTGTTGCTTCTAATCTTGAGAAGTTAGTTTTTCATTCAAGGACTATCTGTCTTTGCCCTAGCCATTTCCTAAAGGCATTAATGTCATAACATTTGTCCAGAGGACAGGTTAGCAGCAAACTGGGTATGATAAGAAACAGTTGTTACAGTGGGTGCAGTGCATCCTCACTGAATATATTACTGTGTTTAAAGGGAAGAGAGAGGCTCATCTGTACTCTCGTGTTACACTGATACGGTACTTTGGTGGGTTGTGGTGGGGTTTGGGTGTCTTTATGTTGTTTGTTGGTTTTTCATTTTGAGGTCCTCTTTTCACTACTAGTCTTTTCTCATTTCTTTCTTTGGAAGTGAAGAGGTTGTGGGTTATTGAGTTTAATACAGAAAGTTGTATTTCACATACTCTTGTCTTGCAGTGGAAACAATTTCTATGTAATTGGCTAAAATTGTCTTCACAGTGGTCATTTGCCGGGCAGCTTCAAAATGTTGCATTAGCAGACACAGACACTTAATTTGAGCAGTGGTGACACATATCAGGGAAGGTGGCAGCTGTGCCTGTGAGCCCTGTATCTATGTATCAGTGAATTTATTTTTGAAGCAGATAATTGCAAGGATTTTTAAACAAAGAATGTAATCTTTAACCTTTGACAATTTTTATATCTCCACCAAAGTTAATGCTACTGCACTTAAGCTACGTTCCAGTATTGTCACTTTTCTATTAAGTACTAGGTCTTCCTGAGCTGCTTGATACAACCTAATCCTAATTTAAACCCAAGCAATATTACACTTGGAAGGCGACTTGCATCTCCCTCTTTCAGTCTTTCCTTTATAAGAAATCAATGTTAATATATAGAAATTGGAAATCTACCGCTATTTCACTCTGTTAATTGAATTATGAAAAGCTTTAAAGGTAAGCTTAGTACATCACTGTTAAAGCCTACTGATGTTTTACAAAGATGTTGCACTCTTTTAATACAGGGGTCTAGCAGTATATTACTTGCATGCAGTGATAGCTCTAATTGGAAACCTAATAGGGTACAAGGGATTTCTAAGACTATTATAAATAATAATACATTATTTTTTTAAGTCAGTGGGATTTCTTTTATTGACAGTCCTTTGGGTTAAAGCTGGGAATAAAATGCAAAATGTTGAAATATTTCATATTGCTTCAGAGGGCTGTATTCAGTGCTAATCACACACCACATTTCTTGAATATTGAAGTGCTCCCAGTTGGCAGGTCTTGTGATATAAATTCCAACAGTAAATTGGTTCTAACAAATCTCAAGTACCTGTTCCGTTCAGTAGTTCCATCTTTAGGAGAGGGAGGGGAGAAGGATGATCACTGGTAAAACCTGGAGCGATGATGATGTTTCAGTAGGTTGCTAATACATATATAGAGAGGTGATTCCTTGGAGTGATGGCTAAGGGTGCCCAAGAGAGTCCTTTTTGGTAAGTTTTCACAGTTAAGCTGGTGTCTTTCAAGAGCTAGAGCTTCCTCTCGAGATACAGTGCTATTCCAGTCCATTGAACAAATGGTCGCTGGAGAGTAATGAATGTCCAAATATATGGACCCATGTAGGGCAGGGACAAGTCATTAAGGTGGAGCAGGATGCCAGGAATCTTGAGGATGGAAAGACTTTTACTTTAATTGAGTGCAATTCTTGTGAGCAGTGTGAAGTTTTGTGTTTTGTTGAGAGACATCTTCCCCAACAGATGGTGCAATCACTTTGCACAGAACTTTCTCCCTTTACAACCTTCCTACATGCTCTCTCTCCCCTACAAGTGTGTTTTTAGTGGTAGCTTCACTATTACAGAACTAGTTAGCATCAAAATATCGTGAATGTTTTATTTTCTGTGAAATCTGTAACTGAAATTTTAGAGAGATTTGATAACAAAACTAATTGGCTTTCTCTCCCCTGATTCCCCTGCCATCAAGAACACATTCACCAATACTGCAAAGGAAAAAACACGTCTCTGATTACTGTTGTTTTGTTGAGAATTTATATTTTTGTAGTTGTATTTTTATTTGTAACACTATTACTAACACTAGCAGCACTGGCAATTGCTTTGGTTCCCTTCAAGTAATCAAATGCATATTGTCATGTATATATTGAATTTATTGGATTGCCTTCCCTCTCAAGTGTTACTGCTCCATGCTTGTTATAATTTGAGAAGAGCCTTTGTTTATGCCTTGCCTCACACCACCCTGGTTAAAAGAAAGGGGAGGGAAGAGGAAAGGCTGTCTTCCTTTGCATTAGGGGTGTTAAAATCCAGCCCCTTGCAGAACAAGGGGAGAAGAGATTTCTGAAGTCAAAGCATGCATGACAGGAAAAGCTGTGTCAGCAACTCCCTTTATGCAAAGGGAGTTTCCAGCTCTAGGATCTTGCTGATATAATACTACTATAGCAGCACAGAAAGAAAGAGGTAGCAATGAAATCCTAAACCATTAATGGCATTATAGGTTGAGCTGCACTTAGAAATACTGAGAGACATACAGCACACTACAGAATGCAAGCGTCTGAGGATCTCAATAAAACTTAATTTTCAAAAAGCATCCATTTTTGTTCTGCGATATCTTTAATGTGCATTGTTCTTTGAGAGATGCTGGTAGGTTAGGGGGGGATCTAGAATTAGACAAAGCTGATTTGAGAAAGCCCAGTTTTAGTTTGAGATGATGAGTTTAATTCTCCCTACAAAATGTAGTTCTGCAATGCAGACAGTATCAATGAGATCAGTCCATATGGCTTTACTTTAGAAATCATTGTAGCAAAATGATATGAGTGAGGAAAATCCTGGCATTTAAGAGTATCATCATACACTTGGGTTCACTTAATTATACAAAGTGAGCCATGGTTTAGCAATAATGTAGTAATATACTTTTAATCCTGTGTGCTCTATTTTAGGATGAATAAAATCAGTATCAGTCCCTAATTTATTTAATATGGTCTTTGATGTGGTGTAGTTGCAGTAAGGCTGAGCTAGAACAGCCATTTCTGAAATACACTAAGAACTTTTTCTTTGAAACTTGTATGTTTTCTGTTTAGTTGAGAATTTTGTGTTGTGGTTTGTTTAGGAGAAGTTCTGGGCAATGCTTCTTTTATAAATGTCAGATGAGAAAAACTGAAAAAAAACCAGCCATTCCTAGTTTGTCAGCAGACCTTTGCTAAGCAGTCTGGAACACTGAGTCCAGATAAGACTCTGGGGATTTTTGGAAGCATTTAGTCTACTTTGTGTCATAGTCTACTCCAGGTTGTTACATGAAGTGTAATACTGAAAACATTCTGCTGCATCAGACTCTGAGAATATATGAGGTCATATTTATTCAAATTGTGGTAATATTCCTAAACTATTTGATTTTTATCTCTTAGTGCTGGCCCCAAAGGTGATAACATCTATGAATGGAGATCAACCATTCTAGGACCTCCAGGCTCAGTCTATGAGGGAGGTGTTTTCTTCCTTGACATCACATTTACACCAGAATATCCTTTCAAGCCTCCAAAGGTAAGAAGAGAACTGTAGTTGATATGTTATGAATGCTCAACAAACCATTTAGTAACAAGCAGTGTTAATGGGATGCAGCCCATTTGAAAGACAGTCTACTTTAAGAACAAGTTTAAACTCATTTCAGACACTACATTGGTTTCTCTTAGCTAATGTTAATTGCTTTTCCAGTCCATTTGATCACTATTTCAGAGCTTTTTTCCCCCTTATTTTGGTATAAGAGAGCCTATACAATTAGTACAGGCATCGGAACAGGACTGAGAAACTGTAAAGTAAATAAACTTGGGAAAAAGAGGAGAGGAAGCAAGTATTTGTTTCTCTAATCACTCAGTTACCACAAATGTAGTATTTTTGTATGTTTTGGCCACTGAAGTGAAATTTAAGTTTTTTGTTGTGTTGTTCACTACTTGTGCAGTAGCAATCTTTTTCTGTAGTTGTGTGATATTTTTGAAACTCTTATATTCCATTGTTGTTGTGTTCTAATGGTACAAGGCAAATAACCAGGGCAAGTGAATGTTATCTTGTGGTTCACATACTTGGCCAGAGGAAGAGTGTTCGTTAACAAGAAGAGGTGGTTGTATATACACTTCATGTTTGCCTTGTACCTGAAAGCATTTATGTGTGTATTTAACTTTCTACTCAAAAGTAGTCACACTGAGATAAGCACCAATGACTGCAGCGTCTTCAAAGACATTGGTCTAGTCTGGAGTAGAAAAGACTTCCTGCCACAGTTCAGGCCAATAGTCCATTTTAGAGGAGATGTTGCTAACTGGTCATACCAGCCGAATTAATACAAATTTCTCCAATGAAGTAAACTGTTGAATTGTTTTTGTCAGTGTAACTACAGATTTTTTGGTAGCATCAGGACATTAAATTCCACACCTAAGTTTAGGGCTTTGATTCACAAGCAGCATGGTCTGCCTTGGGACATCTGTAGCGATTTCCTGATGACACCTGTCCGTCCTTCTTTGGGAGGTCGTCTGGCTGTATGGATGGTTCTGCTTCTGTGCCTTAGGTTAGAATTCTATTATTTTGTTTATAATTAGCTTGCATAAAAAGGATTGGATAACTGTTTCACAGATAGCTATTCCACACTTTTACTTCCCATGCTGTAGGCTGGAAGCACTTACAGTCTCACATTTGTCCAACCTGATACCTCAACAGACCTTATTGTAACTACCAAAGTATTGAGATGGCCCTGTATGCTGAGTTCTCTGAGTTCACAGAACCAAAAATACAGCTTTGTCAGTGCAGCACAGCTCTGTTTTCTGTTCTGGGTTCTGACTGGGATTTCGTTCCCTTATCTTTGGATCTAAACTTTCACCTGGGCTAAAAGACATGTTACCTTTTTTTTTTTCTATTAAAAAAAAAAGTACCACATATCCACATATTAAGGCCTCAAAAATCTAGTTTAGTGGAGATTCACTGTATTGTGGCAGAATTGCATTTAAATGGAGACTTTCATCTAGCAGCGTCAGAGCTAGTTTACAAACCAGATTTACATACGTGAATAGTATATGTACAGCTTCAGTCCCATGGAGATGGGACACAAGAGAAAGCATACCAGTGATCTAACAACATCCACCTGTGCTACTTGTGTACTTTGGGTTCTAAATGAAGAACCTTTTCCTTGCTGAGAACCAAAGACTCTGTTCAAGTGACTCCTGTGTTAACACCTTTGCTGGTGTTAATCAATGATAGTGTGGAAAATATAATTATCATATTAACGTAATGTTTGCTCCTACTTTCTTCCCACCAATTTGTTGATTTCAAATTGCCCAGCTGCTTGCACTGACTGGTAAATACTATTTGTGGGTCATTTGGAAGTGGTAGGACTAATATTATTGCCATAGCTTTCCTATATTTTAAGGCAGGAAGTGAAGAAACAACTAGTTCAAACAATGCCAGTGTATCATATTGACGATAAACGTTAGTAGAGTAGCAGAATGGTTGAAGGCAATTTCAAAAGCCTTGACCTCTGAAAAGAATAAGCTGACTAGAGTGAAAGGACTAGTTTCTCTTGAATCTTCCTCAGTAAACCTTCAAAGAGAGGTGGAAGAAAACCTCTATTGCCCCTTTGAGTCCTCTGTAATTATTAGGAGGACAGTCCTACAGTGGGCTGCCCATGGCAAAGTGCCTATAGCAGAACGTGTTTCATAACTTGAAAATGAAATGTCATTAAAGGACATGCCTTCTTAAAAGCAAAGAAAAAAAAAGAGGAGGGGGGAAGAGAAAGAGAGGAAACTGGACATCCTGGCAGGCTGCCAAGTTTTTTAGGCGGATGAGTGAGACAAGGTGCTGTAGCAACCACATACTGACAAATGTGGTTGACAAGCATCCTATAAAAAAAAAGTGTGGTGATGATTCACAAGTCCAGGCTTTGAGAACTGGTGCTAGCTCCAACTGAGAGTTTAATACAATATATTAGAGGATATTTTGGGGCAACCTTTTGGGGGAAGATGTTGCCATAGGAGAGTTGGAGAGCCTGTGCTGCAAGTGATATTAACTGATTCCTAGAAGGATAGAAAGAGGGACAGCTGCCATCTGCAATGTTTTCCTCACATTATTTTTCTTGTACAGAAAGTTTGGTTGCTGTTCCATTGATGCCTCAATTTTTCTGTCTGCAAATAGGAAGAGTAATTTGTCAACCTGCACTGCTGTACTTGAGTCTGGAGAAGTGAGAAGTGTTAAAATTTGACATTGAAATGCACTAGACAATACAAGGGACTTCAGTGGGAGAAATCTGAAACAGAGCTAGATACTCCTTGTCTTTGTCCTAAGAATATATAATGGAGCTCTTTTGCATTCATTGAGCACTTCATACAGCACTTTGAAGATGTTAGTGATGATCTGTTCTCTGTTTTTGTTTTTTCATTTTATGTGGTATTCTGGTTTTGCCTTTATGTTTCAGATAGCGATTGAGGCAGACATATGCTGGGTGGGCCTGTATTCAGGAGTATCCAATAAACAAGTATGATGAGAATTTAAGAGTTAGTGTTTGGCCTTCAAGATGACTGCTATTGTTTTGTACTATTGCACTGAATGTTTTCCCAAGTGTTGCATTATAGTTTGGTTAGATTTCATTTACTGAGGTGGAAACAGTAGCTTGGGCTGACCTGATGTGTGCTTTTATCATTCTTATTAATAACTTCTTTTCCCCCACTCCCATTTTGCTGGTTGTCTGTCTTCAGGGTAAAGTTGAGATTAGCTTCTTCATGTCTTTTCAAAAGCTGTGCTTAACTTCATGTAGTTAGTGCGTTAAGGTAATCTCAGGTGAGACATTCCGAAAGGATTGTTCAGTTCCACTATACTTTTCTGCTATTCCACACAGTAGTCTCTTGACCCGGAATACATTGTATTACCTTCTAAGTATCTCAGTTTCTCCTGGTTTTGGTCTGAATCTGCTAGTTTTATGTGACTTTTTTTCCTATAATGTATAATGAGCATTTACCATAAACATTGTTTGTTTGTTTGTAAGTGGGCCTGTAATTCCTCCCCCTTTCCCAGTTTCATTTGGGTTCTCTGTGCCGCTGGCTTTTGTACCATCAGCAAAAATTGTAAATGGCAAACAGCTGGACTAAATGTGTCTAACACCATCCCATTTCTGTCTTGCTGCTTAAGTGAAAACAAATTCAGGTCTTTCCCACGGTGCTTTCGGTAGGTAGAACTCCTCTAACTGGAGAAAAACACTTTTGGTGCCATGGTAGAATGCTTAAGGTTTCATCAGGCTGTTCTGCACATACGTGGGTTTTATTTTTTTCTCTTTCTTCTCCTTCTCTAAGTAATAAAAAAGGAAGTCTGATTCTCAGAGGCAAATACGATTTGTGCCTTGTAACAAGTTTTTAGTCCACTGGACTGAAAGGCTGTCTAAAGAGATTGCTTTCTCAGATATCAGGTATTTAACTGTTGTGCTCAAATTAGAACTCTTGTCTTGTCTGATAATTTGGTACTTATTGTATCTACTTGGAAATACTCTATGCTTCCCCTTCTGGAAGTGTTTAATCTGTTAAAATTATTACCTCACCTACATTTAGAAGCCTTCTTGGAAAGAGACCAAAGCTGTACATCGAATAGAAAAATACTGAGCAAGCAGTGGGCTGGATTGAGGGCTGCTTGAGAGCCAGTGGCAAAGCTGTTGCCAGCAAATTGTAAATGCCACAAACTTCTCTTTTGTCTTACAGTAAACAGGATGGGTTAGGGCAGGTATCGTGGAGTCAGGTCAGCCCCTCTGTTCAGGCTGATGTATGTGAGTCCCACATGACCTTAGAGAGCCCTGCTGCACTTCCCATTGCTGCTCATCCCATTGAGGATTACATGGTCTGGGAAACAAACATCCTCCTGGTTTGGTACCTGCTCTACCTATGAGTTTCTTATGTAGATAGAAGCAGGGTTCTTGTTTCAGGAGTTGTAGCTTGTTTGGAGGGGGGGGGACATGACACATCTCTGGTCTCTCACAGACATTATGCTGTTCCCACGCATAATGTGCAAAAATGCAGGGATTTTTTGCCTTTTTTCATTTTAAGCTAAAATCCAAACAACTTAAAAGGAACAAAGTAGAAAGTCTCTCTAAGTGTGTAGTGTGGGTGTCTCCTATGTGACAAGTAACTGCAGTTGTGAGACCAAAAATAGCTGGTGTGCTCTGTACATCAGGAGCATTCTTGGAAACTTAGAGATGCAGTACATGGAAAACAAGAGGCGCTACAGTTTTGTAGCTATGTAACCCCACCCCGTGTCTGCTCCCAGAGCCTGGAAGAGGGAGGGTCACAACCAGCGTTTTTGCATCAGAAAGACAAGGAAAAAAAAGAGGGTTGACTGGCAAGTTTTGTGTGTGGGCTGGTCTAATCTCAAGGGAAAACACTAGTGTGTTCTTCTTGTCATACCACCCGCTTACCAAATGTGTTTCGCAAATACCCCTGTGACCTATAAACAGACAATAAAATTTGTGGGTGTGGATAGCTGACAAATTCTGAGGATTTAGGGCATGAACCCTGCAACCTTTATTCATGCAGATTATCCTAATTCATGCAAGTTCCACCAAATTTGTTGTCACTGTTCATCAAGTGAGTCAGGATAAGGCCTTTCTACAGGTCACATTCTTCTGAAAACAGTATTGTCATGCTTTTGTTTCCCTTTTGGATAACTTATGTGGCAAGTTGCCCAGTTCATTCACATCTCTCAAATTTTAAAATAATAAAATCCAACTGACTTTTCTGAATGCTAAGCACTTAGAAGTGACAAGAGCTGCAATTCTAAAGAGCCCTGATGTACTTGAAGAGTTTTTTAAAGTGATTTGGAGCCCAAAATGTTAGTGGATGATATTAAAAGCATCAGACTTCTTTGCTGCTGTGAGCAAAAAGACATAAAATAATAAAAAAGCTGGATTTCACAGTGACTGTAAGCACCCAAACTTGGAAACCTGGCCATAGTTCTGCAGTGAGATTGTAAATGTGTTGTCATTTATGACTCTTTGCTTAGACATGCTGAGACAATACTGATTAATTCTGAGGCCTTTGATAAGTCACTCAAGCTCTAAATTTCAGTTTCCTTTCCTTTAAAAGCGAAAACTGTAATGTGACCTTTAGTAGTATAAGCAGGGTGGCTGTTTATTAGCACAGCTGAGGTGTATTCAGAGAGGCTGGAACAGTATTGTCAGCTACAGGCTTGTGAGATTTTAATTTATTTTTAGCTCAAATTAATGCTCTTTTTATTTGTCTCTGGCTTCAAGGTTGTACTTGAGTCATATCTTTATATTTTACCCTGGAATTATCAGCTAGAAACTTCTTTTTAATACAAGCTGAAATTCTCAGGTAATTACTTTTGTGCAGGATCTGGGGCCCTCAGACTTCCTGCAAACACATAACTTAGAGTAAAACCCCAAAATCTGACAATTTTGGAAGAGAAAGGCATTGAAAGTATTTATCTGCTTTCTGTTACTATAAATACAATTAACTTTAGCATATTAATTGCAACCAGAAACTTTTATCTGGTGGCCTTGGTAAAGTTAATGTGGCTGCTGCCTTGCCATTGCTAGTGTATGGGTATGTACCAAACCTTGTCATCAACGCCAGGCATATGACCAAAGTTTAAAAGGCTATGGAGCTTTTTTGGTAGAATTGCTTCAAGTCCAGACAGGAGGAGAAAAGGACATTCCCCCCTCAGACACCGATCTGACATCCTTTGGCTAGTTCTGAGGGATTTTAAGGGAGCGGAGGCAGCCCTTGGAGCAGGTACCCAGGAGGCAGGGAAGCGCGAAGGAAAGACGACCCGCGATGTGATGTGCGGGGCTGAAATGGAGGCAGCTGGGCAGCAAAAGTTAAACCACAATTATCCGTGGGGCGGGGGGGTGGCAGCAGGGGGAGTGTTAGCAGAGCGCAGGCCTGACTCCCGAGCCAGCTGCTCCGTGGGTGTCGCCTTCCCCGAGGGTCTCGGGCCGCGCCGGTGGCCGTTGGGCTCGCGCCGGAGCGGGGCGGGCGCGCGAGGGGGAGGGGCGCCGCTGCCGTCTCGCCAACGGCCGCCAGAGGGCGGCAGCGCCGCGGGGAGCCCGCCCGGCCCCGCCTCGGCCCGGCTCCCTAAGGTCGCTCTCGGCCCGAGCCCAGCGCCTGCCTGCCGCCTCCTGCTCCTGCGGCTGTTTGTGTGTGTGTGGGGGGGGTTCTTCTTAAAATGAGATTAAAAAAATATATATTTTCACTGTCAGATCAGCGTTGTAACTGATGTCGTTTATCACCATGCCACGCGTAATATGTTAGCCCACCGTCTAACAGCTGTTTTTTGCAGGTAACGTTTCGGACAAGAATCTATCACTGTAATATTAACAGCCAAGGCGTCATCTGCCTGGACATTTTAAAAGACAACTGGAGTCCAGCATTAACCATTTCTAAAGTTCTCCTCTCCATCTGCTCCCTTCTCACAGACTGCAACCCAGGTAAGTCCCTGTGCTGTGACAGAGCCCACCTGTAAGGTTATACCCCGCCTGGCATTTCAGTAACTTGACCCTCGGCTCATCCTGTTGGCTGCAGCCAGCATAGCTCTGGCCTCTAGCAGGCGCCTTTCTGTCCCCAGGGCACCTCACGGGGGACTAGAGGTGGAGGGTTGGCTGCATCCCACCTGCGCCCTCTTCACCTCTCCTCTGGCAGAGCTGCAAGGGAAGTGGCAGTGCCCCTCCTGCAAACTAAAAATCCAAAATCAGAGTTGGTTTGGAAGGGAAGGGAGAGGGGTTAAACACTCCTCACTGGTCTGTGCCAGGCACAGGTGCAAAACTGTAGTAATTTGGTAGCGGATAGAGCTATGAAAGCCACACACACAGATCTGAAAATGAGTGGATTAGCTATTTACATTCTACCATGTACTTAAATACAGTTACCAACTGTGCCAAAAGTAGTCATCACTACTCCCTCCTTACCCTACCCATTACCTATACTAGTTAAGAGGAACGTGTCGTTTTTTAACAAAGTCAATTTGAAGGTGTTATATCTTTGTGTATGAAAAATGAAGTGTCAGACAATTCATGCAATTTTTGTGCTTAAAAATAAAAATTTAGAAAAATAAAACCTTTCCTTGTGATCTCATCATTCCTAGAAGCCAGATTTATTTTGATACAAGTATACTTAGCAATAAGTATGTCCTGGGCAGTCTTAGAAAAGGTAAAATAAACCTGAAACACATGAGTTGGTGAAAGCCTTCAGTAATGCAAAATACAACTATTGATTTGCTGTCTTTTAAAATTCTTAAAACTTTAATTGGTATTTGCTTCCTTATTAAGTAATAGATTAATATGATGCTCTGTACTGCTCTGGCTACACAAACTGATGAAGACACGGCAATCTAAATGTACTGAACTGGTATTCTGTAGTGTATCTTACCTATATGATTCCTTTGTGAGTGTTAAACTCATACTTCAACTGTATTTTTTTAGGTTTTTATTCACTGCCTTGCCTGAAATAAGTAATATATTTTTCTTTTCAGCTGACCCCCTGGTTGGAAGTATTGCCACTCAGTATATGACTAACAGAGCAGAGCATGACAGAATGGCCAGACAATGGACCAAAAGATATGCTACATAAATTGGAGTTTTGTCAAACTCTTGCATTATTCGTCTGTGATGGAAAGAGCTGCTTATGATTTTGAAGGGGTGGGAGGAGGGAGGGTGCTGGTAAAGAGTAGGGTATTTCTATAACAGATTTTATTCAGTCTTTTATTTCCTAAGATTTTGTTGTTGTAACTTAAGGTATCTTGCTACAGTAGACAGCTAGAATTGGGAATAGCATATTTTAAGACTGTAATTAGTTCAGCAATATTAGCTCACATATAGTACCGAGAAGAATGTAAACTTCTTAGACTTTTATGGTTTTCAGTTTGCTTGCAATATGTAAAAGACTAAAACAGCTTAATTTTGTACAGGTACATATGTTGACATTTATGTAAAAGTCCATTTAAGACTCTACACACTGTTTTTGCTTTTTTGTTTTGTTTTTGGTTTGGGGGTTTGATTTTGTTTGGGGTTGGGTTTTTTTGTAAAAAGATGCTGGGATTGTTTTCCCCTATGGAGGGCACATTGGTATTTAACAAATCCTTTTTAAAGACTGTCATCTCATGATCTGTGATATGGAGAAGTGGGTATATGGCCTCATATATGAAATGAGAAGTAGTTAATGTATTATTTTATAAGCCAATCTATCTTTGTGAAAAGAATAAAGGTTTTAATCAGGACTTACGGCAACCTGTAGTGAAATACCTTAAGCTGTTTAACTGTAAGGCGTGGAATAGGAGTCACTCAGTGGATTGGTTGTATGTTGTGGGCTACTTAAGTCTGCATTTGTTACTGTGCTAATAAAAAGATGTTTAAAAAAAAAAGAAAAAAAGACCTCTGCTTAGTGCCCTGCTTTGTCATTTTGCCAGAACAGTGTCTACCAGTACACTTCAAGGATTATAATATGGGTAAGCATGAAGACAAGGGAGCTGTGCAGGTGAGTGCGCTGACTGCTTCTATTTTGGGAAGATGTTTCTAGACAAGCGTACAATGGATAGCAATGTAATAATTTTTCAGTTGCTTATTGTGTAGGTGTTGAGCAAGCCCGCGTGGCCCATGAAGAGGCTGCCTGCTGCAGAGTCCTTGCAACTTTTTAAGTTACTTTTCACAAGATAGGCTTTTCAGGAATGGTATTTTATTTGTAAGCATGGATGGAAAAGCATAAGAGATCTGAAAGGGCAACTGTCAAGAGGAAGATGAGACTGGTTTTCTGATGGAGTCCCCTATTCCCATTTGAAAGAGGAGAAAGAAGTCCTGGGCAGCTAGCAGAAGACATCTTAAAGGAGAGTAAGGCAGGCTGAATCTACAGCTACAAAGATTATCTCCTAGAGATACACTGTTTGCACTGAAGTATGTAGCAACAGCAGGTAGTTGTGAATATGGTATTTTTGACCACTCCCTTGAAGTAATAGCAGGAAATAAAGACTCATTTTCATATGGCAAGTACTTCATGTTCCAACACATTTCTGAGTGCTTGTTCTCTGAGGTTTATTTCAGTACTTAAAAATATGTATTTAATTGATTTACATACTTTTCTACCTATCTATATGTCGATCAGATCTAATTTGGTTCAAACAACTTGCTAATTACAGGTGCCCTTCCTTTGCTAGGTGGTAGTATGCTAGCCTTGTTTGCTAAAATGCCTTTTTTGACACAAAGTATGTTTTGGTGTATGAGCTCCCTCAGCTGTCTGGCTCAGCCAGAATTCATAATTTTCTTAAGAAAATTAATGGTATATAGCTACAGCACACAAGGAGCATCCCTAGTAAGGGACTGTCTCTTAAATTCATTTCTCTCTCCCCTTTACTGTGTGAGGATGTAAATAGCTTAATCTCAGTAGGCTTTTGTCTGCTTCTTGCTTTGTATTACCAGTATAAGCCAAATTAACTTGTACCTGGCAGGGGGAAGGGAGCTGGTTCAGGTGTCTGTCTGAGCAACCTGTTTTCAGCAGGGCAGAAGTGTAAGAGGAACAGAGAAAACCTTTACTAGTTTTTTTTTTTTCTTTTTTTTTTCTTTTTAATAATCTTCCTTCTCCATTATCTGTAAAAGAACTGTCTATCTGCATAATATGTAAGTAATCTCAGTGACCTAGGATAGGTTTTGAGTCAGTGAAACAATACAGAGGGGAAGGAAGAAAGAAAAAAAAAAAAAAAACTTGTCTAGCCCTTCAGCCACTAAATTGTACAGTTGTACTTCACTTATTAACCCTACGTAAAACTGTCTCAGGTTTGCAGAGAAAAAAACTAGCATTTCCATCACCTGCCTTTGAAATGCTGTAGTATTTGGAAAAGACAATTGATTTGAGTGTTTAAAAAGAAGCTGAATAATGTGAATGCCCAGAAGGATCCTAGAAACAAGTTCGACCCAAAAGAATACCATGTATTTGACTTTACATAATCCGTTTGGAAAAGTGGTCTTAGTCACCCTAGAAGTTCCCCTTTTCTCTGCCTTTCTTAGATCGTTGTCAAGTCCTGAGTGTCTGTGGACCAGCTGATGTCACATGAGATGGCTTCCTCTGATTACAGCAGCAAAGCGTGCAGAGGTCAGTCTCAGCAGGATAATTGGCACTTAGCCGGTAGGGCGCAGACTTGGACAGGAACCAGTCATCTCCATACCTTCCATCCCTATGGTGTTTTAAGTGGAAGTTCACTGATAGTCTTGACTGGTTTCACTTGTCAGCCTGCACTCCTGTGGCTTGAGGGTCAGCCTCAGCCACAGTGTGCAGTTAGCAGAGCCTTTTGGTTGTTTTAACTGATCCAAAGCTTAATCAAGTGACTTCTTGAAGAAGGGTTCTGCCAAACTGAAGAAGAGGGAACATCACTGGTTTCTTGGTGAGAGGTTGTGGCAAGGAGGTGGTGAACCTCAGAGGCTAGTCTGAAGTCACCCCTACTTCCCTGACATGCAGACCAACAGAGTCTTCTGGGTGGGGAGAAAGCTCTGAACAAATGTACGTATGTTCAGTAGGAAATGAGTGAGGAGGGAGTGTTGTTCTACAGCGAAGTTGCGGACAATGACTGTTACTAGCCAGATTGGGGGAGGTCGTGCTGCAGTGCTTACTCAGCTGTAGTGTTGCAATGGAAACAATAGCATGTTTCTTGCACAGCATTATAGGAGCTTGCTCATTCGTAATTGCTCTCTTATCTTACTCCTTGGCCACAGCAATCCAAACTATATTGAGCAAAGCACATAAACAGTTTCATCTACCTCCATTATAAAGGTAGGAATACTTGCTTAATTCTTAGTGAATTGTACTGTTGCTGTGACATTAGTAATGCTGACAGGGTTTGTCAGTATTCAGGAAGAGCAATGGTATAAGCACACATCTTAATTGTGCTCATTAAACACACTATTTAGCAGTTATGATATGACAGTGCAAATACTGTTTGTGGTTTTGCTGACTCACAAATTCTCAATATTTTTTCAAAACAAGACTAATTCAGTGGAAAATTATGGAACTGAGTACTTCAGTTCACTACCTCTACCCCATTCATATCTTCAAAAACAAAGAGAAGTGAGCATCGATTTGTTAGGGTGCAAAAGCTGGCCTTTCTCCCTCTCAGAACAGTCACTATTTGGACTCATTCTGCCCTTCTATATTCGATTTGGTTTTGTACACTGATAGCTTGACCTAGGACAGCAAATTCCTGCAGGACAAATTTACCCACGTGGAGAGTCAAGTGCAGTATAGTGTGCTCATGCTGCTGGACAATGTGCTGCTTATTAAGGCCAAGAGATTTGTACAAGTATTTCTGGGCATTTGCTACGGAGATGTTTGCAGAAGACAGCCTCCTACGCTCCCTAGTCCCCTCTCACACAGCAGTACAGTGCTTTGTACCAGTTGTTATCAGGCCTCTAGTTTTGTACAGATTGTGGATTACTGCAGCTTCACTGTACAGCTGGGTAAGAGTGTTATGTAATGCACTCAGCGCTCTGGTGCAGTACCTCCTGCTTACAAAGTTGTTCCATATAAATTCTCAGTAAAATTATCACCTATGTGAATGTGACTGATTTGTACTGGACATGCTGGAGCAAAACCACATACAGCTATGTTGTCTTTCAGGTTGCAGTAAAATTAATAAGTGTTCTGAGAGCTTTTCTGGTTTATACAAATAAATTCTGAAATTGAAAGCTCTATTTGCCAGACTTTGCTGACAATCTTCACTTTAAGGTAGATTTGTTTTGTGGTCTCCCACAATGTGTTTTTTTTTTTTTTTTTTTTTTTGTTTTTTTTTTTTTTTTTTTTTGGTTTTATTGTACCATTCCGCCCCCACCCAACACTAGCAGAGGCTAAATCTGCTGGTAGTTTTACCTCTTACTCCATCCCTGCTCCTACAACAACACACTGACCCCAGCCTCCCATAGCTCCAAAAACCACTGTGCCCAGGGGTGTCCCTCTTTAAGGTCAAGGTACAAGAACTGCTGCCATTTCAAACATATGCTGTCCCAGTTTTAATGCTTTATTGGAGCCAGCACTACTTGTGACTAGAGGCTATAGATCTGCAGGCTTGCTGGGGGATTGCTTAGTCATCAGCCTGTTGATTTGTTCCTCAACATGGCTGTACCTGGAAAAGTCTAGCCCCTGCTAAATAAATGACTGCCTGCATCTCTTCCACTTCCCTTTTTAACTACTGTTGCAAGGTAACTGCTATCATGACATGCTTTTAAGACTTTGACCATCAGCGACTTTCAAGCTAAGCCCCCAAAAAGGAAGGATACCTCTTAGCCATAACCTTGCTGATTTTATTGCTGAATGAGATTATTGCTTTAAGTGAAATTGTGAGAAGCAAATGGCAGAAAAGAGGCTAAGACTGTGACCTTAGCAGCAGCAAACAATGTTAAAGTGGCTCAGTTATCGCTGTTATTCCCTTTGCTCTTCCTTCCAGGCAGGGGAAATGTTGATTTGTTCTGGGACTGGGAGAGTTTGCTAGCTAGGAAGGTGAATGGCTCAAGCAGTGTTTTCCGATCTGTCACAGTCACTTCCCACAGTCTGATTTTCTCAGCCCTTGCCCATTGCTGTGCTGCTTCTGTTTCCACTTGTCTTTGCTCCAGGAGGTCAGTTTTGTTTCCCAAGACAATAACAGTTACCTACAAAGGAAAAAAAAATGAGCTTTATACAAAAAGCATCTACTACTGGCAGTGCTTTTAAATAACAGGCACATAGCAACATGTTCAGACCTGTTCTTTAACTCAACATTGGCACAAGGTAAACTGCATATATTTTGGAAGAAAAGGCTGTGGGATTCAAATCAGCATCATCTACTTGTGAACTGGGAGCAGACTTTAATGGCAGGCCAGGCTAGATTCCACCACACACACAGATCACTTCAAAGGAGATCATTCCCAAAAGAGCAAAAGTTAAACAGCCCTAGTCTCCACTTACTTTGCAATTGAGCTGCCGTAGACAAATGATAAGAGCATGAGATCCAAGTAGATCAAAGTAGCAAATGCTTGACAGATTGGGGGAAAAAATGCATGACAGCAGAGAAAGCCTGGCCCTGACAGTTGTAGGTTTCACCCAGGCTGCAGTACAAATAAAGCCAATCCCTGCTACAAAGCAGCCTGTGTAGACAGCATCAGGCAGCCCAGCAAGGCTGCAGCACAGGCTGAACTGTTAGCTCTTCTCCTAGCTGACTGTCCACTCCTGCAGGCATGGTAAGCCACTAGAGGGACCTAAGTGGACAGTCTTCTGCTGCTGAACGGGTGAGGTAAGCACCAGTATTATTCTACTGGAAGCAGTTTCAAGAGCAGCTAGTTATTTAGCTAGAGCAGAATAGCTGCATCAAGTCATTCCCTTAGTTGTAAGGATCAATTGAATGACTTCTGTATCACCAAGACAGTGCAGCAGAGCTGAGCTCCATGGCCTGCCCAGTATTTCCACTCTAGGAAGTACTGAATGTAGAGCTGACCGCTTCAAGTTACTTTTCTTTCATGCTTATTTTAAGTCAATTATTTTCAAAAAAAAAAAAAAAAAAACTGTATCAGTCTTTATGGGTATCCATACCAATACTGGTTTTCAGAGGTCTTTAGTCAAACTGTGGGCTCATCTCTGCAGTCTGTAATGGCTTGACAAAGACTTAGTGATAAGGTTCTCTCCTGTGTGGTGGTTTTTTTGGGGGGTTTTGGGGCTTGTGAGTTTGGCTAGGTTTTTTTTTTTTCTTTTTTTTTCTTTTTTTTCTTCTTTTTTTTCTTTTTGCTATGGAGACACCTGCCTGCCCTTCCCTGGGATGTCTCCTGTTTCTTTCCAGCTATAGATGTTTTGTCCTGTTCCTGTAGTTTAAAGTTTCTTTTCTATACCAGCACATGGCATTTGGATAGACGGTCTTTCCCTTTGCAGAAGCTTTGAAAGGCTCTGTAATCTTCATATGCAATTACCACCTGCTCCAACTGAATTTTACCTATGGTTGAGTTCTGTCAGTGTGAGAGAACACAACTTCTATTTGGTATAAAATTTGGCCAGACTTTAAGGTGCATGCTGGAGAACTGCCACAACCAGCAGAGGCAAGGAAGCAGCCATCAGTGTCTTCTGTCATCTGCCAAACAACAGAGGACTGTGTCACTCAACAAGGTGAGGTTTTGCCAGCTCTGAGGCACCACCATGTGTGGAGATAAAGCCTTAATTCTGTTAAGGAGACATTATAGCAGAGCCCAGGCCGTAAGCCTGTTGATGCTATCTAAGGACTCCTGGGCTCACCTTCTAGCCACTTCAAAGCTTGTTTTATATTGAGTGGAAATCTCTGTGATGGAACTAATTTTATCTAGTTTATTGTGAGCACCACTATTTCCATTACATCATTCTCAGCCAAGAACACCGCAACCTCCAGTTTGCACAAAGGAAGAGCAAATTGGCAATTTTCTGAAAATACCTGCATGCAATGAGAGAGGAGGTCAGCAGCACACAAGAGCAGAGACAGACATCCTGCTGGGGCTGTGACTCTGTCTCTCTGTATAAGAGCATGCCCTAACGTAACAAGTCATGGCCCTCGCAAAGCACAGTGCCTGGGAAAAACTTCCTGCTTGTCCGCTTTTCCTCACCCTGCAGGGAAGCTATGACTGACTGCAGTAACCCTGTTATACATGACAGCCTGCAGCTCCCACAGGCCCTACCAGCTCTACCTACCAGTCTCCTGTGACTGCGTGTTAGGTTTCTGTTAATCTGTGAGCCTGCCTTCTGTGTGCTGTGAGTACTAAGCAAGTTACGTTCTGGAAAGTGTCTCCCTACTGTTATCCAATTAATTCTTTATGCACTTTATTTTTTTTAACAGCATAAAACAGACATTTGGAGATCTGTAGGCTAAAGACATTTAGCAGGGAAAACTACTACAGAATATAAAGATACTGTAAGAAAAACCATAATGGTAATGCCACATGCAAGTTGTATTTGTTTAGCTAAGCTGGAACACTGTCAACTGAAAACACTAGCTGCTTTCTAAGGGAAAATAGAGCAGTCATTTCACACAATTGAATTGATTCAATATGGTTGTTAAAATACATTAAAGCTGCTTTGCCAATTGACTAATGTCTGGGAGACCCATTGTCAATTACACTAGTTGTAAGCCATCAAGTACATGAATACAAAACAAACAAAGATAATGCCCTTCGTCACATTATTCTGTGCACTTGACTTCCCATGTACAATGTCTAAAAAAACACACGAACTGCACCGCTGCGGACCATATGTTTTATTAGTCATAAGTGTCCTGACTTATGCATTCAGCTATTTGAATTTTAGCTGAAGTAGAGGAAGTAAGGGAAAAATCAAAAACCACATACACATTCTTTTGTGTGACTTGCATGGCATGTGAATTAGGCTTCCCCAGCATGAGAAAGCTTTCTTTTGTTGGATTGCCCAAGGCTGTGGTTAAATTTGTTTTCCTTTGTATGCAAGTTTTACAGAAACAAAATTCATGCTTTGCAACCTTACTTCCTATCACGGATATACAAATAAGCCATGCAGTTAAGGCATCATGCAGTTACCTCCTTTTTGTCTCTAAAGACGTCGATCTCTTTTTTGAGCAGTTCAACCCTTTGGAAAGCTTCAAGGCTGGTCACAGCATACACGAGAACAAAGCCATCAGCAACAGAAAAATAGTGTTTTGGCAATTCTACACCTTCCTGCAGACCCCTAGTGTCATAAAGCCGTAACTGTTCCTTTACGCCTCGATCTGTTTCCACCGAAGCCAAATACACATCTTCCATTGTTGCACCCTCTTCTAAGCCTGTTTTAAAACAAGCAGGAACATTGAACTGTTGTAACTACAGCGGCACTATAAGAATTACTCACACTGCAGTAAAACTTTGCATGATAATAGCTTTCGGTGCATACTCTTCTAGGGTGACTTGACCTGGATTGAACCTTGACCATCATCCCCACTGACAGACTGTATTCATAGATCACCATGCCAACTATTTACAGTAGTGACACCGTTTAAATACACCCATCTGATATATATGGTTATGCCTGTAAAATTAATCCATACAGCATGTAAATTCAGGATGGGGTAAGCAGCTCTTCCCCCAGGTTTTCCAGATCCCAACCACTCAGTGTACCACGTCTATGCCAAACATGCTGCAAATAGGCCTGCCCAAACATACCCTCTAGGAAGAACAGCCAAGGAACAGCAGATAGTCAAATACTAACATCTTGAGCCTGCTTTTTTTCTTCATGCTGGGCTGGATCATACTGCAGAAGCAGGAGCTCAAAGAATAATTCTGGAAATTAATGTGTGTACTGGTGGTACAACTACGCAACAAGTGAAATCAAGCCAGCAAGGGAAAGGGATGTTTGCATGCAAGCAAAGGTGCATGCTGTGTTTATTCGAATACAGAGTGAGCTTTTTCCATCCCTTAGGGATTTAAAATGACTCAGATTTGCTAATAGGAGCAAGCGTATTTACTGCAGGGTAAGAACATGCATAAACTTTCATATATATCACCTGCTCTATGGTAACTATCTGCATACTGGTTCTTCTTCCTTCCTCTCTCCCTGGTAAACATGAGGTAATTCAAGGTAACTTTGAACTGATTAAAACTATTTTTCCAAGCCAAAACTGAAAACACGTGGATCAGCTTAGATTCATGGTCACCCTAAATGCGAGCAGATAGGGTTACAGGTCCTGATACACTATCTGTAGCATAGTTGGGTCACTTTCGGAGTCAGCTTTAAGTTTTCAAACAAACCCTCTGCTAGCCATGTTTTTGCCTCCACTGCACTCCGATATACATGGATTGTTTGCTGTTGTACGGCTACTGATGAGCACTGCATTATTCTCTTTGTCTGCCAAAAAGGAACCATATCAGTGCATTGTTTAAGAAAACACCAGGGATTATGCAGACTCTGAAAATAAGGATTTTTCTATATTCAATGACACTATTCAAAATACTTCACATTGACAAACAAGCTGAAGAATTCCACCCACGCTGATCATTTCCCATGATGTATGCAACATTCCTTTGCAGAAAAGTGTCACAAGCTATTCTCTTTGCCTCTCTCTGTGCACTCTTCATAGATAAAACTTCAATAGGTTTGCTGCAAACTAATTTATTTTGCTTCCAAATATAGCCACATTAATATGAGAGAGCAAAACTAACAGCAGAAAGGCAAAACAGAAAGGTAAAAAAGAAGCATGAACATATTCTGAGTAGTTGTGAAGTGTGTTACAGGGACATTTTTAAAGACTGAACTAGGTAATAGAGCCTTTTCTGTATTTTTTTTTTCTTGCTCTGCTTTACTTTATTGTACAGACAGGTCAAGGAAGTATCTAGCATGAGTAAGTATTACTTTGGCAAGCAGGAATGAACAATAAAGTAGCTAAGTTTTCTTTCTGGAAATCAATGAATAATGCTGTATGGATTTTTACTACCTAAATGCTGCGTAGTAACTTAGCAGTCTTTAATATATCCATAGTCTCCTGTGATGGTTTCTTCCTAATACCATTAAAAGTAGCAGTGAAAATAATGTCTTTTAATATCCTGCCTGAAAATGAGGAGGAAAAATTAAGACCTGGGAGGTAAACCAGCAGAGTGCAGCATCACATTTTGACAGGAAATGGAAAAAAATGTCCTTGGAGGGAACAAAATCATATATCAGTATTGGTTTCCAGAGGTGAATTTTCACCTACATACCTACATACATCAGGGAAAATAGTACATGCAAGTAGATTACTAATCAAATGCAGATAATTTTTAGATATAACTGTGTCACCTCATTATAGGCCATGGTTCTAAAGTTCAGACCATGCAGTAGCTAAAATCTTGCTCACAACAATATTTACACTTCTTGTTAGTACAGTCCTCTTTAAATATTTTCCTGATCTCCATTCAGATGTGCACTGGACAAGTTGTAGTATGAGCAGCAGAATTAGTTAGGAAAGTTCAGTGTCCAAGGAACATGCCTTGTATCATCCCATCCTCCCCATCACAAGTGGCCCGGGTCTCCCTTCCTTCACTTGGTGACCCTAGCCACAGTGCCTCAGGTGTCCTTCTACATTCACATCCTGGATGGGCAAGGGCAGTTGGCTCTGGGGAGTTAGACAGACACTGACTGCCTTGCAGGCTGCTGCCAACTCAGCTAGGTTTCCCTAGCAGAGAGCATTAACATGGGTCTGTTCTCTCTATCCTGCCATCAGTTTTTCTAAACTTACGGAAACATATTTTGAGATACTTACTGCTGTGACACAGATGAACAGGCAGATGGAATCGGCTTTCAGGTTCAGAAGCTATGCAGGAAAAGGGGAACTAACAGATAGTGACCAATCTCATGGTGTCTTCGGAAACTAGACTAGTGATGAAAAAAGTTGAGGAGGGAAGGGAGGGATAGAGAGGACACTGATACCATTGTAGCACCTATGTAGCTCCTTACACCTAGGTAGCTGGCATAAGTCTCAGGAGAGGCAGAAAGTCTTCATCTGTGTTACCAACTGCTGCCATAGAGGAACTGTTTGGGGAAGCCTCAAACATAACTTAGGTGATGCTTCAACCTCTAGTGGTTTCCCAATGATGAAAAAAAAGAAAGAAAGAAAAAAAAAGGCTCAATGTACTAATGAATACCACAAGCAAGCTAGGCAGGCTATTGCAAATATCAAAATAAAGAAAAATTTCAAGACTGATGGAGTTTCAGAAGTTCTCAAGTGATGCAGAAACATAAATGCAATGCAAATTTTGTTTCTTCTTTGGTACTTTTGGAGATCTCACTCTTATATAATCTCTCCTTTTCCCTCCCCTACAGGAATTCAGCAAAGAGCTCCTAAAGCCTGCTGTTCCATGTATTTGTACAACTGTAGCACAGCAGCCTTTATTTACTTAGATCAAGTGACAGCATATTGGTTGCTCAGAGAGGTTGTGTGTCTCCATCCTTGGAGATATTCAAAAGCCATCTGGATAGGGTCCTGGGCAACGTTCTTTAGATGACCCTGATTAAGTAGGGGAGTTAGCCTAGATGATCTCCAGAGATCCCTTCTGTTCTGTGATTCTGTGATAACAGAGGATTCCTGATTCAGAGGAGTACTGGACAGGCTTTAACAGGCGTTGGTCCAATTGGATTCAGCTACTAGATCAAATACTGGTCCTACCAACTGGTAGCCACATTTGCCATCCTCTGTTCTATACATTCACCTCCATTTTCACTAATTTCTAAACTGGGAAGTTGACTGTAGCTCTGTTAGGAGGTAGGTTAAAAAAGAAAGACCTAAGAATGTGTGATTTTGATTAATTAGCCTCCACATATTTGGAGCTGTCAAAGTCTTTCAGCCAAAACCCCAAATCCCTCAAACTGAGGCCAAGTGAGGAAAATTCTCTCTCATTATGGATTCTACCACAGTAATATATAGTGTTTTCATTCCCAGTTAGTAAGATGATTTGCAGTACCTGCTTATGAATAACCTGAGCATATAGTCTCTTTATGCCGTCAGGAGGAAGAGATAAGGAAGACAGTATTTTCTGCAGGAAGAGTTTTCAACTGTTTCTGCTTAGCCGATAAGCTTTACCACAAGTTGAGAGGCCAGAGACATTTTAAAGGCAGAAGGAAGACTCCTTGCTGAGCCATCATTGAACTGGTTAAGGAAAAAGCCCACCATCTTTACAGACATCTCCCATGTCAAAGCCAGCAACTTTCACATTAGCTCTCTCAAGAGAGCTCAGGCCAGCTGAAGGGACAAGCTTCTGACTTGACAAGTTCCTCAAGATAATCAAGACAGTCAAGGACCCATTGCATGAGCAAGGAGAAAAGACTGGCTATTCCTTCTTTAGAAGTGCAACAGAAGGTGGAGGATTTGGACGAACAAAACACTGAAGCCACAAAAAATGAGACAGTCACATGTACCAGAAGGCCACATGCTTGTGTGCAACTTTAACAACTTGGCTGCCCAACCCACAGCAATATTGTCCCTGTGTGACTCAGAGATGAATCTACACACATTTCAATCATCTCCATTCAGGTTTTGTTTGATTTCCTTCTCAATTGAGCCAGACAGGCTGCCTTGCAATATGTACATTACTTTAGAAGGCTCTGACCACCTCTCATCTTTTTGCCCTGTCTTGCATCATAGGGCCCCAAGGCAAAATACCCTTCTTCTGGTTTTAAAGCCTAGCATAAACTCAAATATCATCCTTTGTTGCTCAGAAGTTCCAGGGATGGAGATCTTCGTCTTATAGAGGAAGATCTAGTTGTTCCCTCTCTAGCAATTTTTTCCCTTTGACCTCAAACAATCTTGGTGCCTTTGCGAGACTGCTAGTGGCTGACCATGTAAGAACTGCAACACTCAGAGCTTTTATCTATGACAAGCCAGGAGAGGTAAGGTGCAGATTTTTCTAGGAAAAAACACACCACTACTGGGTCTACAGCACCACCACCAAGCACATGGCTAGGAGCACAGGCTCCCAAGCCAAGGGCTTTACATAGCAGCATGAAAGCTCCAAGGACACTTAATCACTTCCCTGATAACAGCTGTGCCACCACTCCCTCTTACAGAAAAGTCAACAGGAGGCACATTCACACTGACATAGACTTGTGGCTGATTTACCACTAGGAGGAGACCACAGTATCAGTGGCTTGGACATCTCGGAGGATGACGTTGGACTTTGTTCTCTGAGCCTGCTACCAGATTCAGTTGCTCCCCTTGTAACTGCAAGGAGGCTATGGATGCTGACAAGAACGAAGAGGCTACATGCGTGAGCTCAGCGGTCTTTCTCACTGCACCGCATCTCCAGTCCTCAGCCCAGAGACCAGCAGAAAGCTGCTCCTGACGTCAGTCAGGAAGCACAGGTTTTGAAACAGCTTGTGTCCATGTTGCTGCACCTGGTGAGCTGTCTTGCTAGTTGGCTCTGAACAGATAGGCTTTCAGCAAACACACTAGTCCGTTCTGCCTCCTGCCAAAAAGGCCAACAGCCAAGATGCCAGCTTTCTGGAGCTCACAAGGTTTAAGAAATAATGCTCAAGACTGAGTAATCGTACTTTAAATATGAAGGGGCCATGACTGTAATAGTAACACCAGCAATAGATTGGGGCATTTTAGAGCAGTTGAGCAATCAAGCAGTTGCCAGTTCTGAAACTGTTATTGCCTTGTAGGTCAAAGACCCTCCTGTCAGTGTCCTGCTTCTGCATTTTTATACTGGTTGGAGCAATAGCTAAGGATGTTCTGAAAATCTTTTCACCCAGGTGAATTCAAAAGAGCTGGACAATGGCCATTCACTTCCTGGGGCTGCAGTGGCTCTGTATGAGCCTACCCCATACTCTGATCTTGACTTTACTACCTGATGCATTTCTCTGAATATCTTAGGAATAAAGTTGGACAAAAAGCACAAGCAATGAGGGGCTGCTTCTTCCCTCTCTTGCACCCCACCTCTGCTAGCAGCTGCTCCCTCCCCTACTATTAACTCTGAAAAATGACAGCAGTGGTGCAGCAAAGGAAAATGGATCTTTTCAAGAAAAGAGAGGGAAAAGTCTGTGTTGCACAATCGCTGAGTAGGAGCAGAGCATTAAGAAGTGATAAAGGGACATTCACAGCTAAACCACCAACACGAGGCCTCTCCCTGGTTATGTCAGTGAGTATCCGTGATGTTATATAATCATGTTGCTGGCTGCTTCCATAAATATCTCTGATCAGTAACACCCGGATAGCCTCCCTACCTCAGTTACTAATAGGAACTAGGGGCAGGAAGCAATGAAGAGCAGTAAGATTTAAGCAACGTGGTCTTGCCCATGCTGCTTTGACAATCAGTTCACAGTAGATAAGAGGCAGGTTAGCAGTAAAGGAAAAATCCTGAAGATACATGTTTTGCAACTTCCATGCTGATATACTCCAAATGCTACACAAGGCAATGTGCACAGGTCGTGGTAAGATGCTGAAAACAGATGCTGCTACAAATTAGAGGAAATCCTCCTCTTAACAGTATTACAGATCACACTGCAAATTCATCCTATCCACACATGTTAAAGGAACAGTGCTTGCAAAACACAATTCTACAAATTCTAATATTTATCCAGTAACTTATCCCTACACTTAATAAGCAATTCCAAACAAAAGATACTAGTCCTTGACTGGACACCCTCGGTGAAATCCCTTAGCTTCATTCTTGGTGCCACCCCTTGTCAGGTGAGGCCTAACAGATTTTGCCCCCCTTCTAAAAGCCAAGTCAAGTGGAAGTAGAGGGAAACAAGCGGGCTTTGCCTTCATTTTGTTTCTTTTGTGCACAGCAAGTCTCAAACAACCCCTGCTCCTGTCTCAAATTGCTTTCCACGGGAGGATTTCTTACACAGCTGGAAAACTCAGCTCTTACATTTCAGAACAGAACATGGAATCTCAAGCAGAGTTGTTTTTCTTCCCAGCGCTTTGATTAAATAGTAGCCGAAAACAAGCAAAATAAAGTTTTAAGAAGGCTAGGCAAAAGTCTAAACAGTCTCTCCACTTATCACGATGTATTTTTCAAGCATCTAAAGCATCTTTCAGGGAACAAGATATTTCTTACATAAATAGGCAGCAAGCACATCGTCTGCTTTTTGTGTTTGTTTCTTTTTAAACATGCAGGTATTTTAGAACTGAGAACATCAAGAAAGGAGTTCTCTTCCAAGCCATCTTTAAAAAGTGGTAAATAAGGAACTAAGAATGTCAAGAACTGCCCAGAGACGAAACAAAACCACATTCATTTCCTCCTTCACCTCAGTGGAGTGAACAGTCCTCAGCTTTGGGGCCCATACCGAACAAGATTTTGGAAAGGAAACAATCTGAGAAAGTAAAAATATCTCACCAACAGTATGTTTTCCATAGAGAAGCTGCTCCAAAATCGCAGTTTTTCCCACTGACGCCATTCCACAAACCACCACCTTGTAGCCCTTTCCCATCTTTTTCAAGATGGCAGAGTCAGCAAATAAATCCTGTCCAAACACAGGAATCTGTTACACTTGTGTGTTAGCAGCACGCAGGCACAGACAGAAGCAAAGCCCGCAAAAGGCAAAAGGCAAAATGCTTAGCAGTGGGTGACGCTGAAGCACAGCTCCCTCTCATGTTTTCATCAGCCACTGATATTTTTGGGACTACAGTTTCCTCCCACACCGTTTTTAAGGTTTTACGCTATTGCCATTGGTACAGATGCTTAACTCCAACCTCAACAGCTGAACAGCTGACATGGGGTCCAAGGAGGCTGCTTGCGAGTGCCTAAGTGTGCACGCTTCATTGCCAGCCGTCCGGGGCAGGGACCGTGCTAGCTGGTGCGTGTGCACGCAGCAAGTCTTAGGTTATCGGGCTTCGTGTTTTTGCTACAGGCCTGATGGTATCTGGTAGCAGGATGGCTTCTGGAAACGTGACAAAATAGCAGTTCCTTCCCCTTTATTTCGTACACAGAAAGTTTCTAGCTTTTACAGAGTAGAAGCTAGAAAACAGCAGCATTAAAGACAGAAGCACAGGAAAGCGAACGCAAAAGCATAAGGTTTATTGGTCTGTTTCAAAGCAGCAGGGGTTGGGGGAGGGCAGACTCCCACCTAAGGATGGCGGGGTTAGCTTCACCAGGAGTTGCTCCAGGAGCCAGCGGCACTTCCTTCTGCAGGTGAGCCATCGCAGGGCCGCAGACCCCACACCGTCAGATCCTCGCGCGGATCGGACCGCGCTGGCATGCAGTGAGCTGGAGGAGCACTTGTGTGGGGGTGGGAGCGAGGGGCTCCCGCCGTCCTGCTCGGCTCCCCGTCCAGCCCAGCGCTCCTTCGCGCGCCGCGCTGCTCCGCAACGCAGGTCACCCGCAGCAGCGGACTGGCAGCCGGCGGTGACTTCTAGCCGGGGAAAGCCGCGGCCCCGTCGTGACAACCCGGCAGGGCCCGAGGACGGGCACGAAACCCTCCGGGGCTCCAGGACCCGCTCTCTGCCGCCCTCAAGACTTCGCTGCCGCGGGCGCGCGCTCGTGCCCTACGCCGTGGGGACAGGGATGGGGACGGGGATGGGGATGGGGATGGGGAGAGGACCCGCTCGGCCCGCTGGCACCCCCTGGGCCAAGGCCAAAGCTGGGCCCCCGCTGCCCGCACCGCTCCCGCTCACTGCCGCAGGCAGCCCCGGGCCTGCAGCACCCAGGCACGGGCCCGGTGCAGCCCACGCGCCCGCTGGCAAGGCCCTCGGGTGGCTTATCTATTTATTCATTTACCAAGGATTTACAGTTTCTTTTTAGGATTTTAGGGGGGAGTGAGTAGTTTTTTTAAAGGAAAACATTTTCGGGATCTTTTTAATGCCATTCCCCCCTCCCCTCGCCGTTTCCTCACCCCCTAGCCAGCTGGGGCTTTTCTGGAGGAGGTGCTCGGGGGGGTCCCGCGCCCGCGCCCGCGCCCGCGCCTCCCCGCGCCCGCGCACCTGGGCACCGCGTCCCCCTGCGCCAGCCGAGCCGCGCCGGCCTGGCGCGCCGAGCTCCGCCCCTCGCCTCCCATTGGGTGGCCGAGCCGCCGGGGCGGGGCAGGGGCGGGGCGGGGGCGGGGCCGCCCGGCCGGGGCAGAGGCGGCGCGGAGCCGCCCGCCTCCACGCCGCGCTGGGGACTACGTTACCCAGAGGGCAGCGGTGCGAGCGCCGGAAGCGCGGTGCTGCCGCAAGGGGTTGTGGGAGGCGGGCCTCTTCCTTTCCGGCGACGGCCGCCATCAGGTGAGGGCCCTGGTGGGGCGCGGAGGTTGCCCCGATCCGGCCGCATCCGCCGCCGCCGGCCGCCATCCGCTCGCCCCGGCCGCCTCCCGCGGCGCCGGGCGGGCCGGAGGTGGCGGAGGGCCCGTGCGAAGGGACTGCGGGGTGCGAGGGGCAGCCACGGGGGCGGCCTGGGCCCGGGCCGCACGCCGTGCCTTGGCTCCCGGTTTTCATGTCGTTGGTGCTGTTCTGCACCGCGGTGCAGCCACGTAGGAACGCAGAAAGCTTAGCGTGGGGGTAGCGGAAGGTGGGCTGTTGAGGGACTGGTTCGAAGAGCGGGTGTGAGCAGCTCACTTTCGGACAGCTCCCCGCGGGTAAGCTAAGCTGCGATTTGGGTGGCCGTTTGACCCAGTTCGCTTGTTTGCCAACTGGTGGAATCCAGATGGTACAGGTGTGTCTTAAGTGAACTGCAGTGTTTTAGTGGAGAAGTCAAAAGGCTTTAAGATATACTTAAACCACACAAAGTAAAAAAAAAAAAAAAAAAAAAAAAAAACCCCAAACTCACCATTCTCACAGACACAATATGGCTATTTATAGAGAGGATTTTGCAACTTACATCAAGTGTTAGCTCTTATTTTTTGGTAGTATCTGAAATACCTGAGGCCATGACTCCTTGGTTGAGTTCAGCCTGTGGGAGCACATGAAAACGAATGAAACTGTCAAGGATTGTAACTGCTGTATATCCTACTTGGTGTAGGCTGTAAAGTGTGATCCAGATTACCAGATATAACAGTGATAAAAGGAGGCTTGAGAGTATATTATTCTTCAGTAGTGTTACATCTGTGGTTTTGTGCCTTTGTTGGAAGCTGTCCAAATCTGGAAACAGATCTGGTGCATGTTTTCATCAGTCTCTTAATTCAGCAGGTAGACGAGAATGGGTGCCTACAAGTACATCCAGGAGCTATGGAGGAAAAAGCAGTCAGATGTGATGCGTTTCCTCCTTCGTGTCCGCTGTTGGCAGTATCGCCAGCTATCTGCCTTGCACCGAGCTCCCCGGCCAACCAGACCAGACAAAGCTCGCAGGCTGGGATACAAGGCTAAGCAAGGTAATAAGACAGAGAGGTGAAGTCCATGTGCTTAATGATGTGTGTGTTTTTGTCAGCTTCATTCCATATGTGATACTCAAAATAACAAGATCTGGATCTTAAATGTGGTGTCCTCCAAAGTTCTGAAGTGTCCTGGATGAAATGAACTTAATGTGTTAAATTGGTAGCAGTGCCTGTAGCCCCAAACTTCATTTCATGAAGAACTTTGAAGTCACACTCTCTCTGGCTGTTTTGACAGATGGAGAACAAAGGGACTTTGGATAAAGTTCTTTTTGTGCTGTGTTATTACTGCAGAGTTGACCAGTGCTTTTAGTATACAGTGCAATTGATACGCTAGGTTGGGGGAGAGTTCTTCCTTAGGCCAGCTTTATCATGAGTTATTAAAGCTGTATGTGCTCTAATAAGCAAGATGATTTAGTTTGGATTGTCATTAGAGGACACTTCTTGGTTAATGAAGTAGACTGGGAAAAAATGGACGTACCTCTGTAACTTGAGCAAATCTTTGAAGCGATATGTTTGTTTACCATTAAAATACAGAACTAAGCTTCTGTTCCTATCTGTGAAGTTTGCCTGGCTTTCTTGTTTTCCAGAGGTTATTTCAGATTTTAGCAGGGTTTATGGATGGCTTGTGCTTTGGTGCCTTATCAGTATAACTGTCAGAATAATGAGGTTTTAGATTTGGGATGGGGTTTTTTTGTTGCTTGCTTTTTGTGTGAATATGTTACAACATACTTGTCATTAGAATATTTGGAACTGCCTAGTGTAAAGGTGCCATATAATCTGTTTGGAAATGAAAAGTAATGATAACAGTATAATATATCACTTCTGTTATTCCATTATATTCCAAAGAACAAAAACTTATTGTGCCAGGCACCTCCAATTGTAGATTTTGGTGAAGACTGATGTAATGATCTACTTCTTGCAGCATTTAGTGTAAAGCTTTTAGATGGGAAGTGCAATATGGGCATCAAAATGGCCTTTACTGTAATTCACACTTGCTACTTTGTTTTCTAGGTTACGTTATTTACCGCGTCCGTGTTCGCCGTGGTGGTCGTAAACGCCCAGTCCCAAAAGGTGCAACCTATGGTAAACCTGTGCATCACGGTGTTAACCAGCTGAAGTTTGCCCGGAGTCTTCAGTCTGTAGCAGAGGTGACTATTTTGTTTATGGCTTAGAAACCTGGGGGAAGGAAGGTCTTATTTATAAAAGTAGAAGATATTCAGACAAAAAGTCATTGGTTCATGTGCTGTATAAAAGATCTTGAATAGTAATAGCAGGAAAGCACCAGAATGTCTTAAAAAGTTGTGCTAAGACCAGTGAAAAAAGTATTCTGCTTTTACAGATGAGGGGAATAAAGGTACTTATTACATGGCTTACTGAAGTTTCTAGTGTATATTTATCTAAAGTATGGCACAATAGTTGTAGTGAAAAATAGATACATAACTAGTGTAAAACTGCAAAATAAGAGGTTGAGCATGAAAAGTCAAAATTCAAATATGTTAAGGTGGCTGACTTCAGTCATGACTTCTTTCTGTAGTTCAAACTAATCATTTCTGGTGTTGAATTTTCTTAGTAACATGGATGTTTTAATGTATGTGTAGTAACAAATTTTCAGTCTTAGTTTTCTGGAGACTTAGAGCACTGCCATTAAAGTCTAACTCAGCTTTCCAGGAAGGAAGGTCTTACCTATAAAATGAACTCGGCATAGTGCATACAATGAGGTGCAAATCCCAGAATACAGAAGATAGAGACAGCATAGAAAAAAGAAATTAACAGGCTGCAAGATCCTTAATAAATAAATAAATAAATAAATAAACATATCTCATGTTTGTATTACTAGCTTTAGACAATAGTCCTTTCACAGAGTTCAGATGAGTTATTGCCCTAAATCCTGTAGCACCTGTTTTATGGTAGTAGTGCTGTCAATATACTTAGCTGGTTTGTAGGCTCTGAAAATAAAGGCCAGTACCAGAAGATCCCTGGCACCTTATAAAAGCTGCGGTACCTCAGGAGCACCAGGATTTGTGGAATAACATATTTTTATGTATAATGTTTTTATCTACTAAAATACTGAAAATGAAAACTTTCATTAGATGAGATCTTAGTTAAATTTCGTAATGTCACAGTAGTAGTTGGATTGAGAAGATGTAGTTCTTACCTATGCAAAAAATTAATCCCTTCCATGGATTTAAGTTAATATTGTACTGGTCTGCAGCCTCAAAAAAGAGACATTGTAAAATGATGGAGACTGCTCATTACTCTTACACCTTTAAATAGAAGGGTGTTTTTCTGTTCCCCAAAATTTGAAAATCTCTCCTTTTTAAACAAGCTTCAGACTTAGCTCACTTTGCTTCTGCATGCCAATGATGTCTTCAGCGCATGTTGTGGCATACAGCTTCAGCAAAGTTGAATGCGGTGCTTAAAAAAAATATGTTTCTTTTAAAGTTAAAAATGCAATTCTATTTTTTCAGTGCTCGCGACATGCTCTCAATATGTAGTATTTCCTGGTGGCTAATACATAGTAACTTGTGGCTATAGATCTGCATGTGGAAGAGGTTATTGATCCTCAGTTTCGATCTGAAATTTTCTGAATCTCGGAGTTGCTGTTTACTGGAAGATTTCTATTTTTCAGATAAAAATATTATAGAAATACAAAACTTGGAGAGTAGCTGTCATCCGCACACAAAAGCTGGTTGAAAACAGCTGGTATTTTGATATTTAATAAATGTGTGGCTTCCACATACTAGAGAAATACAAGGACTTGAACTAAAATTTATCACATATGCAGGAAGTAGTCTTTGTTTAGTAGAAGACTGTGGTAAACAGGTGGGGTCAAAGTGGGAAAGAGTGTGGGTGGGATCTGTTGGTTCTTACCATGATGATAAAATTCTGGAGTTGGACACACTTGCAGTACTTAACTCTAAAAGTAAAATAAGGAGTATTTTTGACAGGAGAGGCAACCTGCATTAAATAATTGATAGTTTCTACTTCTATTTTGTTTTCTAAAACAATCTCACTTCTTTCCAGCCGCAGCTAAGAATAGGAATAGCAAGCATTAATAGCAGTGGAACGAACAGTGAAACGTGTTCCCTTTCTCCTATCAAAGCTAGCTATCAAAGCTGGCTTAAGCTCTACGGAAATGTCTGCCTTCTTTCTAGCCTTGGAGGTTCAAATTGTTTGGATGTTCATAACTTTTTACAAAAGATTGTTTTGTAGCCCCAGTGCAGCTTGTGCTCTTCAGCCACATCTTCATCTTTAAGTTCTTAGCTCTGTGTATTTACTTATTAGTGCATCTGTCTATGAAGTATGTTTGGCTTTTGTTTACCAAGCCCTTTCCTCCTTACGTTCTTTAAAAATCCATTTCACTTAGGAATGCTTGCAGCCTTTTGCCTTTTTTTTAATACAGCTGTTCTTCTTTGGAATGGTCTTGTCTCAGGGCAAATTTAGATTTCTAGTGCCACCTATATTTTAGGCTTGGGTTTTTGTATCTTTCTGCATGACGATTGCCCCTGCTTCCATGATTTTGTATGTGTTCGCTTTTATATTTTCATAGGAACGTGCTGGCCGTCACTGTGGGGCTCTGAGAGTCTTGAACTCCTACTGGGTGGGTGAAGACTCCACTTACAAGTTTTTTGAAGTGATCCTGATTGATCCCTTCCATAAGGCCATCAGGCGCAACCCTGATACCCAATGGATCACCAAGCCAGTTCACAAACACAGAGAGATGCGTGGGCTGACATCAGCCGGGCGGAAGAGTCGTGGTCTTGGCAAGGGCCACAAATTCCACCATACCATTGGTGGCTCACGTCGTGCTGCCTGGAGAAGACGCAATACCCTGCAGCTGCACCGTTACCGTTAATTTTTGTAAATCTAACAATCTAATAAAGCTTGTGTGGGCTGTTGAATTCAACAAGTGCTTCTACTGCTTCTTTGTTTACTTGGAGAAGCATACAATATTCAGGAGTTCATTTGTGTCCATATATTGAAAGGTTCTTAAAAATGTAATTTGCTGGTTTGTGAAGACTGCAGACCCAAGCACGGTTCTGTGATGATTTTTCACTCTTACTAAAGCTGAAAAGTATTTATGCAGTGTGATTTGAAAATTCAGTGGCTAGTCCTCATTCTTCTTCTGTTGGTATGAGGATTCTTGCTCACTTCCACATGTGGGTGTTTCTGTCCTGTGCTTAAACTGAAGGCCACCTTTGATATTGTGCAATGAGATGTAAATTGAAAGTGCTAGTTTATTTTTATAGCTGATTAAATATTAATGAATTTTATTTTCAAGTTATGTTTTTTTGTATGTTCTTCAGTGTGAAACCAGCTCTTGAGCCATGTATCTGCAAATGCAGGCTAAATCAACTAAGATGATTAAAGTTCATAGTTCATGTTCATTAAAATGCATAGTATTTTAAGTAGGGACTCTTAACAAAACCATACAATGTTTTAGATTGTGTAATAGGATATTTACTATAGAGTATTTCATTTAGGCAGGATTTCAGGCTGTTTGCTTTATACTTGTAACATAGTATCTTAGATGTGCCTGGAGGACCAGAGAACTTCCCTCTGTTACAGGCACTTGAGCCACCTTCTGGTTTATGCTTCATGGTTAGATGGTGGAAATAATCACATTTGGATGACTGACAATTATAAAGTATTTTAGGCTGCATTTTGCAAAATACCCTGTGATCTTTCACCACAGAGTCAACTTGAACAAAACACAGAGCAGAATAACTGCAATTTCTGGTAAAGTAAGCTGCACAGCTCTCGCATGCTCCTTTGGTTTCCTAATACCATGCAAAGGTAGCTATAGGAGAAGTATGAACAGAAGGCCTAAAAAGTAGCTGTGTTTTCTCAGTGCTTCAACTGGGGATATAGGAAAAAGTGCTGAGTGAAATATCCAAGGTTTGCCACCCCAGACAAAAAATAAGAACTTACTTTATCTGACTGAAGTTCTTATAGGAGGACTTCCTGCCAGCATGTTCTTCAAGCCAGCAAGAACACATCAAGATGGCTCTTGTCCTTCCATGCATGTCCTTTTGTGCCATGTTTTGTTTGAGTCGGGGGGGAAAAAAAAGCAATGGATTCTTATGTAGCTCTGTTCAGAAGTGCTATCTGCTCCTTTGAATATGGATTTTTTTTTCCATGAGGGAGAGGGGCTGATGCTATGAAGAAGAGGATTCTTGAAAGCAGCCCATGCTATGCAGGGACAGGAAATGAAAGTTCTTAGGAGCAGACTCAGTGAACAAGATCTCTCCTAAGCATGGAGGGAGAAAGGACAGAGAGGAGGCTGCGGCTTCCCTTCTGAGGTTTTAAGGGCTTATGTGGTGTGTAGACATGTCCATTTCTTAAGGTAACAACTCAGAGGCTGATGCTAAGTAACCTGTACTAGGGCTTATTAAGCTATTTAGGGTGCTTGTTAGTGGTAAGGGAACGATGGTACTAGGTGACTGGACTGTCAGTACTGAGGCTGTGTGAACTACTAGAGTTGAAAACTCCTTGGGGAGGGCAGAGAAACTTCTTCAGTGAAGAAATGCCTTCAATGAAACTTGCTTGAGATTTCCACTAGTGTTCCCGTAGCTTTTCTAGCTTTAAAATAAGGGGGAAAATACTGTCCCCTTCAAGGAGTTCTTTGAAATCTATTGATTGAAAATATGAAAGTACTTACCAGGCTAGTTAAGTAATTTGAAACAGATGGCATTATCTTCAGTGGGAGCTCTAGATATGGCTCATCTTAAGTCTCCAGGAAATTGGATTGCCTTAAAAGCAGCATCTTCTCACACAGGAAGTGTCTTACACTGTTAAACTCCATGTTTTCAGGCAGAAAGGAAGGGGAATTGCAGCAGATACTTGTGCTTAGAAGAAAGGCAGATTCTCTCTCCCCCCTCACTCTTTTAATAAAACCTGTATTTTAAAAAGGGAAAAGCTTTAAGGAAAAGCCTCAGTTTGGTGTTGTGTGCTTGGGATGCCAGGCCTAGAGGTACACAAATCTGTGTTCTGTGAATTTTGTTGAAAATCAGTCATCTGAGACCTATTAGTAATGCTAGTGGGAGAGGCTGTGATTCAAGTTCAAACACCAGGGATCTCCCTGAAACACAGATGTTAAACCCTAGCTTAAGGGGAAGGGAACAGGAGGCAGCAGAAATTCCACTTGTGGAATTTTTTATAGACCAAGGAATCTGAAATTCAGTTTCCAAGGCATCTACTTTGCTTGTTCTGCTCACAAGACTACTTACTTCTCAGCCTGAACAGACATATTTTAAAAATAATTAAGCTGTCTGGTCCTTTCTAGGAGAGACAAAATGAGTACCCCAGTTCACTCCAGAGAAACATAACTGTATAGTAACAGCTTATTTTGGGCTGTCAGCTGCTGTCAAAAATAGTTGACTGTAAGCTTTTATTACATTTTGGATTTACATATGTGTGTGTGTAAATTACTTAGATTAAGTAATCATCTATCATTTGGTAGAAGATGAGGGCCTGACAAGCAACTCAGGCACTGTTCAAAACTAATTCTGAACTCCAAAAGGGTAGGATGTGTAAAAACAGATAGCGTGAATTAGCAAGTGTTCTTTGAATAAGCAAGTAGTAAGCTCCCTTCCACATTGCTAATAGATGTGCTCATTACTTGGCAAGACTGAGTAAGTTGAAAAGCACAGGCCATACTAATCAACAGTGTGTGTGATTGTTTCCTTCTGTTGTCTCCTAAGCATTGGGAGTCTTTCTGTAATACAGCTGGGTGAGAGAGACCTACTGACTGGCAGTGGCATGGTGCAAGGACCTGGCTGCCACAAGGGAAGATGGCGTTGTGCTTGCGTTAGGTGCAGATGCTGATGGAGGGGCCAATTGGCTCCTTGCAGTGGAAGGTCACAGAATGTCATTTGTGATATTCTGTGGGTCTTAAAGTGAAGCAGTTAGCAATGGAAGAGAGTAATATCTAGATTTACCGTTTATCCTTGTGATGCAGCAGTTGTTCAATAGCCTTGACCCAGTAAGAAAAGTGATTACATATAAGTAGTCCCATCTATCTAGCTAATGAATCAAAAAGCTAGACGCTAAGAATAGTCTGATATCCTAGTGTTTTATCTGCTTATTCTCCAAAATGGATAAAACACCATCTTTCTGTCCTTGCACAACTCTTTTCATGTGCTTTAAATAAGCACCAGCTTTTGGAGCCAATCCTTTTCAAGTAATTGCCTGTAATAGCTCTGTAAAAGGATGGAGAGTCTCTGTGGTGTTCATATCTTCCTGTGTCAAGGTTCTGAATCAGCCTTAACTTAATAACTACACGCAGGGTGTTTAGATTGCAAAGTCTAGCTCTCTAAAGTTAGGAAGTGATTGAGCTCTGTTTCTTGTGCAACATTTAATTTTGTGGCTGTCGTGCTCTTGCCTGAAGAGGCCTCTGGAAAGCCAGGTTTGGAACCCAGTTCTTCTGGGCCCCTTGTCACTGCCAAAAATTTGAGAGCACATTCTTTTCCTCATTATCAAATGATATTTAGTCATATAATTAAAGGCTTTTATGTAATAAAGATGATGTTTGTTCCCACTAAATACTGTAAACTCTCCACCATTCAGGGAAATGGAGAGTTGGGGTACCGTGGAGAACAGGTGGCTCATGTGTGAGCAAATGAGTGATTAAATTAAGCCTGGCCATGATAAGATCAATGCTGCCTTGGAGTTCTCGCTCAGGTCAAAGCTAACGCCCTTCAGAGCTTGGTCAGGTCTTCCCACATTGCCTTCTTGGTACTAAAGATTAGAAAAATACTTACCGGTTAATATGCTGGCCCCTACCTGGCTCCTCAAGGAGCCGGTTATGCATTCTGTGCATGCCTCTGAAAGGGCTGTAGGGGTATGACTCCAGACCCAAGCAGATTGTTCATATTCAAGTTGAGAAGTTCCCTTGGAAACAGAAGAAATGAGAAGCACACTGAGAAGAAAAACAGAAAAAAAAAGGGGGGAGGGGGAAGGACCTGTGGCATTGCATAGCCCAATTAGCATGGTGCTGTCCCTGGATTATAAACCTGGCCAGACTTAAACTGTTTTAGCATTGAACTAGCTCGGTGTGTCTGCATCTGTGGAGGCATTAATCTGCAACCCAGATAAACCTAGAGGGTGGCTGCGCTTCATCTAACCTGAAGCAGAAATATTTCGGTAGTGGCTCTAAGAACAGTATGCTGTACAATGCGCTACTTCAAATGCCGTGTTTGCTCAAGTCTTCCCATTTCCAGGCCTTGTTAAGAGGCTGCATGTCCATAGTCAAGACAGCAGACAGAAATTAAGACCTTATTACACTCTGCATTGTGTTGCAGAATGAAAATGGGTCCCCATCCCCAAAGAGCTCATACGCTAAGTGTAGGAAGTGGCTTATTAGTGTGGTGTTCACTCATTCATTTATTCACACAAATATTTTTTCCCAGCATTGTTTTTCTGTGACTAACAGGCAATTATTTGCACCCTTTCCTCGTATGGGAATCACAGTCATTCAGCTCATCCACTGTTAGCATCCGCCTGCCCTTCTCACACGTTTCATTACTAGCCGGATGAATTTAGGTAGAGAGTATAACCTGTACAAATCCACTGTATAGATGATGTCTTACAAGTTACTGTGCTGTTTGTAGCTACAAACAGTTCTGTCAATGCACAGAAAAAAGCAAAGTCACAATAAAGTTTTTAAGTAAAATAGAAAAATCCATATTTCAAGGACATATTTCCTTATTTCATTTTCAAGGACAGAAGTAAAGTAGATAATACTTCTCAATTTAGAAGGAAAGGTGGAAATAGAAGGACCTTTCTTGATTGATTATTTACAGAAGTAAAATATGTAAGTCAGTTGATCTGACTGATTTTGCAGAAGCTAGTTTCCAATCTTAATGTAGGTAATTTTATTTCTGGTAGGTGCTGAGTTGTCTGTTCTTAGTAGAAACAGACTAAAAACCCATGTGAATTAATAGCAAGCTACCCGTTTTTTCACGTTCAGGTCTGTGATTTGTGCAGGAAAGCTGATAGCTGCTCTTTTGAATGATAAGAAATTTTAGATTACACTTGCTGCCTGGATCTAGAGTGCTATTTCACCCAAACAGCATATTTCAAGCAATAGTTACAGTCTATCTGTGGGAAATAAAAAAATGAATTAATTACTGTGAAGGTTTACACTGGAAACCCAATTCTTAGCTTTCTGATTTATATTGCTGAGGAAGAAAAAGAGAGAAAAGAGAACAACCTACTGTGAACAACTGATGCAGTGTTTTGAGTCCTGCAGCTAAATGAAAAACTCTGTATAGCTATTATGTTAATTGGCTGGTTAAATAAAAATCATAAAACTATTGAATACAGAATATCTGCTTTCTCCAGTGATAGTTCCTTCTGGTCAGGCCTGAAAACTTCAAAATATCTATCTAATGAACAATCTTGCCGTCTAGTATATGCCATTCTGGCAACACTCATAAATTTTGACTTATTTTAAGAAAAATATTTTAAAAATAAGTGATTGTAATGAACACTGAAACTGGATGTTTTTGCAGACTCCTTTAACTGTCCTAAAATGATAGTAATTGCATTGCAGTTTGAGTACTGAATTGTGTGGTCCTTTCACAACAACTTTGCAATACCAGGAAGGGCTGAAGCAATCCCACTGTACGCAGAGAAGCAGGACAGAGCGAAGGAGGCGCGGAGAAGCGATTGCCTTCCATCTTCCACCCTTTCGTCCCCGCCGTGGCTGGGGCGCCTGGCCTGGTGTGACTCTGCGTTAGCTCTCTTTCAGCACGTGTCAGCCAACCTGAATTGCTTAATCTTGTTTCTGCTGGTTTCATTACAGCCCTGGGTAGTAGTTGCTGCTGACTCAGTTCTTTTTTTATTTTTTTTCAATATGAGTATGGTTGTCGAAGTTGTAATTGTTCGGGTTTGTAAAGAATGAGTTTCTCACCTTTGTGTGCCTACACGGTGGTTGGCACAGTGGACTTCAACTGCACACCAGGCACCAAGGGAAGGAGAAGAAGGTAGGGAGCAGGAGGTCTAAGTTGGCCGGCTTTAAGGCAGGAGATTTCTTAAATCAAAGGTAGATAGACCTAGTGCAGTGTGTCCCCCTGAGATCTATGGCCCTGGAGCAGATTAAGAGTTGGCTTTACCTTGAAAGAAAAAAAGTGTGGGTTGCTGAAGGCCCTGCTCTGGTGACCGTAGTGGGTCCCCACAAGAGCTGGGTTCATCTGGAGGTCTAACCAACACAGGATCCCTATTTGACAGGTGCCAATAATGGATGTTTGGAGAAGGAGCTTGGTGACTACAGAGTAATTACAGCTCCCATTTTAGCATCTCCGAGTGCCTAAACAGCAGCGTAAGGATTTCTTCACGCTGCAGCAGGCGTTTGGGCTGTCACGTTCAGTGACTGCACGTGGACCCGCACGCAAATACCCACCTGGCCAGTGGGAAGCCACAGCCGCCGGGAACTCCTACAGAGCTTCTGGCTCAGCACGAGCACACACTGGGCCCGGGTGCAGGGTGGAGCACGAAGGCAGATGAAGGGAAAATGACTCCCCTGACTCACAGGTGCCTCCTGTAATTTGAAATTGGAAGTGGAAATACAACCTGTTTTGATGGTCTGCTCCTGGAAGCTCACTGAGCCAGACACTTTGCAGATGACTCAGAGGAAGGCTGTCGTGCACTCAGGACTGCTGTATCAATGATTTGGCAGGATTATATAATGAGCCGTTGTCCTTCGCCACTGATAAAACCAGCCACTCTGCGCCTTCTGTACAAGATTTACACTTACAATTGACCATTTTTGAGGAACTGCAATAAAACGAAGTAGCAAGTGTCTGGAAGCATTTCAGGATGCAGCTGAGCTCCTGCCAAGCACAGACCTATTACTTGTTTCTGGACATTGTATTACAGTTGTTCAGGAAGAGAAAACAAAATTTCATTGCTGGCCTCATGATGCCCACATATTCCTTTGCGGTAGTCCTGCTTAAATTGTGTTTAAAATGATGTATCACTCTCTATTTGGTAAAAGCACCAACATTGCTTGTGCAGAAAGTACCTGTTTCTTTGCACATAAAGTGGCTAAGGTTCAGAAAGTGAAGTTCTTGCTTTCTTGGAGCCTGAGCATAGCTGGCTTCTTCCAGGTGTTTGAAGTTTGCCAGGCCTTTTTTAATGACCCTCCTGAAAATGTTTGTACTGGAGTGTTGGTGAAAATTGTCAGTGTTTTAATTGGAGGTTAACGAGATCCTTTCTGTCCTCAGAAAAGCCTTTGCCTTGTTCCAGGTCAGAAGAAACAGAAGAAACAGAAGTGTTCTTCTTCATTAACATCCAATGTGTTATTTGATATTCCCTTTTGAAGAAGATAATTGATTGTGGCAGTGAACTCCAAAAGTATTTTGAATCCTTGGAGTTATGTTTTAGACCCTAGCTGGGAATTATATGCATTTGCTAGTGTTCATGTAATGATAGATGAAGTGAAAGTGATGATTTTATTAAAACTCTAAGTGCCTCACCAGGAGGTTTTGTTGGGACGCCCATGATCGCTTGAACAAGTGAGAGAATTTGCTTCTTTCATCCTTATTCAAAATGCCTCAGAGAATAGTTTATTTAGACCAGAAAGGTCTTCTCTGGCTTACTGTAGCAAGCCAATTTTGGCATATGTGAAGCTGGTGGATAAATCTGATGAAATGCATGTCATACTTTATTCACTAGGCTGAAAATATCCAGCTGTATGTTTCCATCACATCAAGTATGGCTGGTCCCCTAATAGGCATATCGCTGCGTCAAGAATAATCGGGGCAAGGTCCCTGAGGCATAATACAGACAAGTCTGAGATTCAGCACAAAAAGATTAGCCAGAAATGTTAGCATTTCCACTGTTTGTACAAGTGCCAAAATTACAAGTATAGATTAGTTTGGACCCACAGTAATGTTTGGAAAATCAAATACCAGAGATAGCCCCCCCCCAAAAAAAAAAAAAAAAAAAAAATCTAAGACCCTATGAACATAATTTTGATCTTACACTGGCCTTACATGATTATAACCCCACTGCTTTCAATAGAGTTATTCCAGATTTATCTGGAATCCGAGCTATTTTAAGATTGGACTGTGTATTTGCAAAATAGTTTGGATACCTACAGTTTGTTTCTAACAAGCTTTGACTCTTACTACCAACATCTTGCATAGAATTTTATCAGAGAAACTACGTTTGTTTTAATGGTTGATTTTTTTATACCTGGAAGCAATTTTCTTTAGTGCAACATTTCAGAAGCCCTTTATGGCTAGCAATATTTCATTGAATGCCTGAAGATTGAGACCTACTGCATGACTTTATCATGTATAAGGCTTATTATCTGACATAATTTGGTGCATAGCAGGCGTATTTATTTAAAAGGTCACACAATCATATTTCACCACTGGTAATGGCATTTTTATCCATTTAATAGGCTTATCCTAAAGCATATTTATTTCTAATGCATTTTTTCAGCAGGCAGTTAATAACTTTAACTCTTCAGGCTCTTAGTAGAACAGGGAACGTAGCATTTCAGAACTAGGATTTTCCCATGGGGCCTAATCCGGCAAGATACACGATCTCATAAGGTGTTCCATGCTTTACCTCCTGACGAAACTCAGCACAGTGAAGCATCAGGCTCTAAATCATCTTTTGACCTCCAAGTTAGCCAGGTTGAGGCAATGACCAGGAAAAAACACTGCATTATGTAGAGCTGCTAAAAATCTGAAGCTATCATGGCCTTTAAATTGCCATCTATCCTTTGAGTTATTATATATAATAGTTCTCTGGGCCAAAATATGTCTTGTTTTATTAGTTCATTCCCCAGAGAAATTCCACTGATTTGAATGTAGCTGCCTTTGTTCTGCGTGGCTGTAAAAGGGCGGTCATCCCTCTCCGGGCCAATGCTCTGGAACGAATGGTACTTGCAATTAAAGGCTACGTATTTTCTACAGTCTTGGGCTATCTGGGGCTTTGAAACAGATAAGCTTTCCCTCTGTTCATGGCTGAGCTAAGTTTTGTCCAGAATTTCCCTTGTAAAATACGCCAGGAATCATCATAAGATTGTGCTGCTCCAGAGAGGAACAAGGGTGACGTGAGGAAGAGCAAGAGCTTACAGAAACTTTGGATAACATTTCTGAGCTTGTGTTCTCCATAAAATCTGCAGATTTATGGAAAAAAAGAAGGGAAAGGCATTATTTGCATCCATGTTCTGCCTAGGACTCAGGTTTATATTTGTGTTACTTCCCATCCATCTGAAGATTAATATAGTTTACCAAGAGAAAAAGCAAACTGGATTTGTATTTCGATGGCCAGAAGGATTTAGAAGGGAAATACCAAAAGCAGGTGGAGCTGCACTGTGTGAGTGCTGAAGCAATGATTTTGGTCCGGTGACAGCAGCGTTACAACACTGGGGATTTCCTCTCCACATGGCTGATGGCGGAGCAGGGCTCTGAGTGCTCCCCTCCAGTTTCCGTGTGGGTGCAGAAAGCCGGCGGTGCCGTGCAGGCATGACTGCAGGCAGCCCACGGCTTTGGCAGCTTCCTGGTGAGCATCTGTGCTGTGGCAGAAGATGCTCTCCAGGACACGGTGACAAAAGAGAGTTTGAAAAAGTTAGAAGAAAATCTAGCTTTAGAAAAAATGTTTGTTACAGAAGAAACTACAGGGAGAAATCAGTTTGCCCCCAGAGAGGATTCAGTGGTGGAAGAGAAGGAGCCAGCAGCTGTTGGAGCTTTGCAGTGGGAGAGGCGGCAGTTGTATCCTGTCCGTGTGCCTTCAATAAAAACTGTTGATTTTTTCTCAGAGGCAGTAAAATGGGTCATTAGAAATCAGCTGTTGTAAGTCACGTAAGTCTCAGGGTTTTACTGAAAGTTAAGGGCAGCTTTGCACAATCCATTCCACTTCTTCTGCCCCATAAATCATCAGTCCAATCAAGCAATAAATATTCTCATCTTTGTTTCATTAGATGGTAATTTAATTTCTGGATAAGTAGATGATCAAGAGACTTACTACAGCAGGAAAAGAAAAAGGTGGGCAGTGATATTACTGCTATATAACATAGCCTTAATTAATGTAAAATTAATGTTTTGTCATTCTGGAATACAAGTCCAAGTCTTCGTCTTCCATTAAAACACACAGGGGCAGAGGAGGCTAGCTGTAACATGCAGGAACTTGATGACGTTACAAGAGCCTTTCAGCATGGATATAGTATGATGGAGGCCACTAGTACAAGACAGAAAGATTATTTCCCTTCATTTTGACCAGCCTTGAAGGCCACTTGTATTATCAATTTACCTGAATAAGAAGTATACCTGTAATAACATTAGGTAAGATGTGTAAATGTGATGTCCTCCAGGCCATGCTGCTCAACAGCTGAATCAGGAGGAAAGTTTGCCTATGGGCAAGGTGACATGTGAGTGTCTATTAAGAGCTTTTATACCTTCCTCCAAGCCTCTGATACTTGGCACCAAGAGACAGGATGTGAGACGGAGTGAACAACCCATGAGCCAGTTCCTCTGTTTCAACTATGCTTCGCTCCCCGAGTGCCCTGCTCCCAGCCCCTGCGTAGCCGCGGTTGTGTCGTGCAGACACAAGCCGCCCTTACTGGGTAGGCTTTAGATCGCTCTATATTTAGCTCCTGCTTCCTCCTGAAGCATCCTGCACACTTTCAGTGTAGGACAGGATGTGATGACAAGCCAAAGCGCCGAGAACTCCTCACCTGGATTTCACTTCAATAAAGAAAAAGGGCAATGACTGTACAGTTAGATGCATATATAAAATATAAATCGTGAAGGAGTGGAGCAAGGGGTCAGAAACACTCTGCAGGGCTTGACACAAGCCTACTATAATCAATAGAAACATTTCTATTGACTTCAACAGGCTCAGATTAGTTATGTGAGTTACTGCTCTTTGCATCAATACTGTAGGAAAGAAGTTATACGTTATTGCTACCATTATAATGACTTTTAGAAGGCAATATTTAAGGTAGCAACTGAGGATATCGAGTAAATATTTACTTTAGAGAAGTGGGAGACACAAGGATAGGTTTTCTTATTGGTTGTCTCACTCAGGAGAAGTGTACTTGCATGAACTAGTTCAAACTCCAATTGTGGGGCACAAATTACTCAGAAAAGTTAGATTACTGAGAATTTCAGAAGGATCTTGTGAAATGGACTGACCAAACAATAAAACAGTGGCAAAGTATTTTATATTGGGGAAAATAACTTTCACTGTATGTAAGCCAGCATAAGTGCTGTAATAAAAACATTACCAGGAAAGAGAACTTGGCGTCATTGTAGATCTGTGAAAATGTCAGCTTAGTCTAGAGCGTCAGTCAAAAAGACAAATTGCACATTAGGAGTTTTTTCCTAAGGTAAAAAGGAACAAAGAAAATATCATGAAGTGCTGAGGATGGAAAAGTTGCTGGTTCTTGGCATACTTTATGTAAACCTTTTTTTCTCTCCTTGCGAGGAATATTGTTAGAGACCAAATTAATATTGCTATAAATGTGCCAGGCATTTAACAAATCCAGCTCATCAAAAGCAGGCAAATGCCTGCTGATAGGAACTAATACATTCCTGGCTGGTGCGTGGAAACCTGCTAGATGTTTATCAGGTTTAGGGTGGCCTCTCCACGTGGATGCAAAGGTGCAGGCATCCTGGCATGACCTGAGCAACCACCAGCATTTCAGGCCTGAGAAAAAAAGAGTCATCACCCTCTACATACCTCTGATGAGGTGGCTAAAGTGCATCCTGTCCCACCATCCAGCTATCAACTGCAGTCAGCATTAGTTGCTGCAACACTCTTGTGCAGTCTCCCACCCTCCCAGAGGCAGGAGAGTATTTGGCACAGGTGGGGATTCACCTTGCCATCTCTGGAATTTAAACATGCAATTTTAGCTGCTCCACGTGTTGGGGGAGGAGAGACAGGAAAAGTTTGTATGTTTTCCCAGGGGCAAGAAGGGAGTTGTTGAAGCTACAGGTGGAAGGTTTCTGTCCTGCTTCCTGTGCTTTTTCCTCTCTTTTGCCCTTGCACGTGTCAGTGCTTCAGTTCAGTCTCTTCCTAAAACCACACATCTTCTCCAGAGAGCAGCATGGTCTCTCCCTCAGCGCACAGAGGCTGAAGGGTTTAGAGAGCTGCCCCCGCTCCCAGGAATACCAGCACTGCACTGTCTCTCCATAATACCCAGACCTGTCTCGTCTTTTGTGGAGGGGCCAAAACCACAGAAGGAAGAGGAGAGAAAGCCTCTCCTTTTGGGGATCAGGGATACCCACTGAGAATCCCTTCTCAAAGGAGGGACATGACAGCTGTCAAAGTCACCACAGAGCTGTGGGGGCCAAGGCTGGGGCTATGGTCAAAGAGAAGCTGCTTAAGGAGGAGCCCAGACACCACAGCTCGGTCAGCACTCAGTCGTGAGTTACCATGCCTGGTGTTCCCTTGCGTGGGACTTTGAAGAGGAAGGCAGAAAGGAGCTCCTAGAAAAATTTGGCTGCTTTACTGCAGCCCGCTAGCAGATTGTTTTCTCTCCCCAAATTACAGGGCAGAATAAAAACTTTCGCGTCCTCAAAGGTAGTTTTCCCCTCCAAACACAGCAGAGGCTCTCAGGGGCTATTGGGGCAGTACATACGTTCATGTTGGCCAGCAGACCTGTCATGTAGCAGTGGACAGGGCCATTTTCAAGATTGCCATCAGAGACACCAGGATGGGAGTCACATTGATTGCATCATTCTGTGGCTACCCTTAGCCAGCTGGACTTGCTGGACCTCCTCAGGAATCACGTCTTTGGGCTTCCTCTGATGCTCTGGGAAGGGTGGGCCCATTATTTGCTCTTGCCAGACTGTTCCTAAGAGAAGTGCTGGGCTCAGGGGATCACAGTGTGTGGGGAGCTGGCTGGCAGGGAAGGAACAAGAGAGGAGGTGGTACAGGAGCAACAGGAGCAGATCAAGGGCATGAAGGAAGGGGTTGCTCTGAGGTATGTGAGAGCAGCCGAACAGAGCTAAATTCACTGAGAATTAAGGGGGATCTTATCAATGTGTATAAGTATCTGAAGGGAAGGCATTGAGAGGATGGGGCCAGACTTTTTTCAGCAGTGCTCAGTGATAGGATGAGAGAAAACGGGCACAAATTGAAACACAGCAAGTTAAATCTGAACATGAGGGAAAACTTTACTGTGAAGGTAGTTGAACAATTGACTAGGTTGCCCAGGAAGGTTGTAGAATCTCCATCCTTGAAGATATTAAAAAGTTGTCTCAACACACCCTTGAGCAACATGCTCTAGGTGACCCTGCCTGAGCAGGGGGTTTGGACTAGATGTTTTCCAGAGGTCCCTTCTAACCTCAACCATTCTGCGATCCTGTGAAAGTTGTTCCTGAAGATGAGTGGGGAGGGCTACAGGGCTGAAAGCGCATGGCAAGACCAGGCTGGAGCCAAGTTCCCAAAGCAGATGGTGGAAGGCATTAAAGGCAGGAATCCCATGAGGACCTGAGAGCCAGGAGCCTGCGGTCAGCCCTGCAGGCTGCCTGAAGGCCACACAGACCTTTGCTCCAAGCACCGCTGTTTGCAGACTTCGAGTGCCCTGCTTTGACACATGACCCTTGCAAGGAGACTTCTGCCTTACCCAGCAGCAAGAGCTCAGCTTCTGTAACTTCTTTACCTGTTCCTGAGTAGCGACGGGTGGTAACACATTGGTTGGTCAATATTACACAAACGTGGTGTCTAATCCTTAGTGCTTGGCACAAACAAATAATACCGGACACACAAAATGTACGGGCAGGGAATATTTTCTTTGACATTATTCCTAATGCATAACTTGGTTTCCTCGAGCAATGCGTCTTATACAATCACCGCCCGTCTCCTCCGTTGAGATTTTTGGCCTGTATCAACAGTTGAGAAGTCCGATGTGGCAAAGCGGGCTGATCTCAGGTACACCACATTTATGCTCATTCCACGAAAACCAGCAGCCAGGTGGCAGAGGTAGCACGGGACAGCGTGGGACACCCTGCCCCACGGCTGGTTGTGGGCAGGGTGCGTCACTGCCTCCCGGCCAAGGCTTCGTTGAGGAAACGTGCAAGGACGGAAGGATGGAGCTGGCACGAGGAGAGCTGGGAATGAGGAGGACGACAAGCTCTTGCAGGAGGGTGGGAGGGGTGGGAAGGACCAGGGCGAGTGAGGGTCGGGAGATGGAGGTGGACGCTGCACGCAGCGGGTGGATGCCGCAGGCAGGTGGGCAGGAAAGCACCTGCCGGACAGGTACCCCGTCAGCTCCCAACTGCTCTGTGACGGACGACAGAAGCGGGGGAACGCACCCATTTGCCTTCAGAAGTGACAAAAATCACCCCAAATGACCTGTTTACTTTATTCCAGAAGAGAGGAAACTCGCCCAAAACAGGAGACAGCAAACTTCACCCAGCGGTGTTTAGCCTATGCTCGTTACTGCCCTTCAACCTCGGCGCCCGCTCGGCTGGGAGGTCAAAACACCCCGCGAGGGGGCACCTCTGCCCGGCCTCGTGGGAGCCGCAGCTCCACTCGCCGGGCTGCTTTTCCCCCGCGGGGGCCGTGCGCCGGGTGGCGGCAGCACCCACGCGCGAGCATGCCGAACCGCGCGCCCCCTCCCCACGCGGGCCCAAGCGTTACCCCCGCGGCGCGCCCCGCTCCCTTCCCCCCCCCCACCAGCCGCCCCCGCGGCGCCCACGCGTGACGCGCTGGCGGCACGCGCGCGGGGCACGTGAGGCGGCGGGAAAGTGTGTCACTGGGTGAGCGGGCGGGGCGGGGCGGCGCGGGGCGGCGCGGGGGGCGGTCGCTGGACCGCCCGCCCGGCGGTGCCGCACTCTGCGCGGCCCCGGATCGCTTTTGTTGTAAAGGGAGGGCGCCGCAGCGGGCACGGCAGCCGCCGCTCCGCCGCCTCCCGCGCCGAGCCGAGCCGCGCCGCGCCGCACCGCGCCGCCGCGGCACATGTAGGGCTGCGGCGGGGCCGCAGCGAGCGCGCCGGCAGCCGAGCCGCGCCCGGCGGAGCCTCCGCGGGGGACGCCGCCGCCATGGAAGTCAGCGCGGGTAAGCGGGGAGCGCGGCGGGACGGGGACGGGGGACCCCGCGGGCGCGGCGCGCTGCGGCGGGGCGCGGGGGTCGCCGCCGCTGCCCCTCCCCCCCCGCCCCGCTCCGCGGCCCCGCGCGGGGGCTGCGCGGCGGCGGCCCGCGGCGCGCGCCCCCGCCCCCGCCGGCGCGGCGCGCGGGTCCTGCGGCGGGTGCGTGCCCGGCCTCACATGGACCCGCTCGCCGAGCCATGTGCGCCTTGTGTTTACGTTCCGCGCTGCGCGCCCGCTCATTGGCCGCGCGGGGCGGTGACGCGCGCATTGCATAATCGGGCCGGGGCGGCCGCGCGGGGCGGCGGGCGGCGCGGACACGTGAGGCCGGCGGGAGGCCGCTGTTTTGGTGACCTACATTCGGGGTGGCGGCGGAGGGGCGCGACGGGGACACGTGGGGCCGCGCCGCTGCGGCGCCGCTGGCCCCGCCCCCCCCGCGCGGCGCCCCGCCCTCGCGGCGCGCGGCGGCCGTTGGCGGAGGGGCGGCGGCCGTTGGCGCGGGGGGAGGGGGGCGCTGCGGCGGCGCGGGGTCCGCACGGGTGCGCTCATGTGCGGGCGGCGAGGCCGCGCGGGCGCCCCTCACGTGGACGGGCCCGGTGCGTGGGGGCGGGAGGCGGCCTCCCTTCCCCCTGCGGGGCCGCTGCGCTCCCGTGGCCGGTCGCTCGCGGAGCCGCTCCGCCGCTTTGTGTAACGGCGTCGGGGTGCCCGCTGCCGGGCAGGATTTTATTTATTTTTTTTTCTTCTTTTCTTTCTTTTCTTTTTTTTTTTTTTTAACCGAATGAACTGTAATTTGAGAGAAAGCCGAGCGGGTAGGCAGCTGTTTCCTCCTGGTTTTTGTCTACGCGTCCAGCGTCCCCCCCCTTCCTTCTCGTCCTGAAATAAATGTGCTTTATGCAGGGTGTTTCCTTGGCGCTGCGGTAATGTCTTCCTTCTTTTGGAGGCGCCTAATTCCGACCTGGTATTTAATCGCAGAAAACAAAATGAAGCAAGATTAACCTTTTTCGTTTCTATTTTCTCCGCTCAGTCTGGGTAGTGAATGAGAGTGCAGGGGGAAACAGCATTGCAACAGCATGGTCTGATCCAGAACAAAATGGAAAAAAAGGTGGTTAACCTTTTTTCTTAGAGTCTCTGCATTGCTAAAATTTTAATCTCTTTTGAAATCAAATAGCTGTATGTTATAGTACTTCCTGTAGTGGCTCCCTGTGTCACAGAATCTCCAAATACATAGAATTTTAAGAACCAAAATTCCTTGTAAGCCTAGTTAAAATGTGTTTGCACAGTTCATCCTGACATAAAATCGCTTGTTTTAGCACATTTTGCTGGACACACTATGCAAATTTTGATAAGTTTGTAGATCCAGGGTTGTTACCCCTCTAGTATCTCTCTAGGGTCTTTTTCTTCAGGGAAGTTGTACGGGAGGGGGGAGATTGTAGTGTGCCTGCAATTTGCTGTATGTGGCTGTTGGTCTGTACTACTTAGGAGAAATTTTCTGGAATGCAAGCTTCAACCTTTAATCAGGATTCATGGGGAGCTATTAATACAATTGCTACAAATAACAAAATTATTTAATGTGGCACACGCAAGACTGACAGGATCTCTAGGGTGCAGGAACAGCTGGGCTATCTGGTAGCACTTAAGGTTTTCAAAAGAGAAGGGGAAAAAAAAACCCTTGTATGCAAAGCACACTCTTTCCCTTCTCTCCTATGACCTTAGTGTTCCCATTAAGGGAAAAGAACGTCTCCTTTTATCAGACAGGGTTTAAAGATACCGTGGCGAGGTGCCAACACGGAGAAACGTGGACTTCCCTGTAAGCCTCGTGGGATATGTTTGTGTGCTGTTCTCTACCTGTTACAGATAAGGAGGGTGCTGGCTGGGAAATTCAGTTCCTTCCTGGGTGCAGTCGAACTATGAGCTTTGATCTGATACCGGACAGAGGCATATAAAACCAGGGAGTGTTTGGACCTTGAAAATAGGTGACATTTGACACCCCTGCTGCTTAATCTGGCACTGGGTTTTGACAGTGTCTTTTTCTCAGACTGTTAGCGTGACCCTGTGTGTCCACTGCAACTCTTCTTTCTCCCACCCCTGCGGTACTAAAAACCTGGATGAATGTTACATTATGTGGAGATTTTCTTAAAAATCTGTACAGGAATGCCTATTGTAATGAGGCACATAAGCACTGGTATGCAGGAATGTGAAAAGTAGTCCACTGAGTGGTTGCTTGGTCTGACTTTTCTTCAGAGAGGCTTCACCAAGGCACTCACCCAGCGTTCGCTTTCAGAGTGTCAGTGAGGGTTTCTTTGGCAGAAAAAGAGCAGTTAAAGAACAACATTAGCCCAGTAAAGCATCTGCAGAAGTCCTAAGAGGAGCATTATGGATGATAAAAGGAAGAAAATTTGCAAGTGGGTGTTTTTTTTCCCCTCTTATTTTCTGCTTGCAGGCACTGATACTTCAGTTTTGTTCTAGGAGTTATATAATACCACTGATCAGAATAACAGCCTTTATCTGTGGGAAAGCTATAATTAGTAAAAAGGGCTATGGCCCCAGACCTGCCATACCAACTTAATTAGTTGGTTAAGGATTCTGACATCAACCCTTTATACCTCCAAAAGAAGCCAGTATGTTGCTGTTTTGAAGTTTTTAAGTCTTTCTGATGTGTGGAATTCCTTGCTCCAAATTCATGAACCATCTGGGGAGAGATTTTTCCGAAGTGATATGTGTGTAAAAGAGAGAGGATACAGGGTGTAACTTATTTTAAATAGTTGTATGGCCTTTGCTGGTTAACTCTTTTTGTGTTACGTATTTTTTTGTGTGTGGGTATCAAACACTTTTGTAGTGGCTTTTGAAGTATTAAGTCTTAGAAACTCAAATGAAGTAAAAATAATTACTCTTGCTTATAAGCTAGAAAAAGGAGCCTGTGAAAAACCAGAACTGCTTCCATGGCTGCCAGAGGACAGAAAGCTGTTTCATCTGAGTGATTCTCAAGTGTGCCAGATTGCGAACAGCCTCTGTTCTGTGGTGTCTTGCAAATAGCAGCCCTGGCAGTCGGACTTTAACTGCTGTTAAAAATGCTACAGAGACTTGCAGTAGGACAAATGGCATTTAATAGGCTAACCAAGCTGCGATGCTGCTTTGTACCCTTTCCCGTATCCCTTCTGCATCATTCCAAGCACCTCCTACCCATCCTTTCTGTCCCTCTGGCTCATAGCCTGTGTGGAGTCTTTAGCTCTGCCTTTGCTCTGTCCCTGACCTAGGTTATCTGCAATCTGACTTCACAGCTCTTTAAGATCCCGTCTTTTCTCTGCCTTTCCTATGCCACTCCAGCCAAGGGCTGTTCAGAGTGCTGCTGCTGAGACCCTCTCTGAGCCACACAGAGCTCGCTCCTGCCTTGCGCTGTTCCTGCTGCCCCATCCTGTCAATGCCATGGTTTGTTCTGTCTTTTGAGTCTGTCCTCTTTATTTAATCTCATTCACAACTGAAGGAGGCTGATAAGACGGCAGATGTGGATGGGGTCATTCTCTGAAAACTTATGGAGAGATATGAGCTTGGGGGGGATGGAAAGAAGTGCATCCAAGAACACATGGTAGCTGGGTCTGGTGGTGCTGGGTCACGGCGTGGCTCACGTGGCAGTGGTGTATGTCTGCTTGTTATGTCACTACATGCTGCCTTTTTTTCTTGCCTTAGGGGGTGTGATAGCTTACATCAGCTCTTCAAGCTCGGCATCTAGCCCAGCCTCATGTCACAGCGAGAGCTCTGACAGCGGTTTCCAGTCGTCCTCTTCGCCTGTACCATCTTCTCCGAACAGTTCCTCCTCTGAAAACAGCTGCAACACTCGGAGCAGTGAGAGCTCTGATGGTGCACCAAAGAGCGATCGGCTGGAGGAGACCATTAAAACAAACCAGCCAAGTGTTGCTGGTTTGACAAAGGGTCATAATGGAGTCACAAGTACGTTTGATGCCAGTTCCTGAAACCACTGTCTTTCCCCTTCCATCCTTACAGCTTGAAGCTGTACATATGTTACAACTAGATCTTACATGCAGCTTTCTTTCTGGGCACGTAGCCAAGCCTCATTTTTTATTTTTTTACGTGTTATACATATCACCATACATACTGTATGGTTTGGTACTACCATACCGCTGTTAATAGATGGAGGTCCCATTATTACTAGCTTCATACAGTTTACAAATACAGTCTTACTTGAGATTTTCACTAGTGAAAACTCATTTGAAAAAAAAGATCTCAAGCCCTCTGCTAAAAGAGGTAGATCTTAAAGATACCATCAAGTAAAAATCACGGTGGTTAGTGATTGCTTTCAGGAGTATATATGGAGTGGTCTCAAAAATCTAACTTCTGTTTTTAATATGCATGCCTGCGTAAATATGCGTGCGCGCAGACACACACACACACACACAGAGGAATAAAATAATTGAATTTCCAAAACTTTATATTATAGTTACATTGCTGTAGCTGAGACCTTTGACTTTTTATTTTAAGTGTTTATTTGTAGATGTAAAAATGAAGAAGCTGGAAGCTAGAATTATAATACAGCCTTTTTAAATGCATTTAAGGATCTAGAGCCAGTTCTTTTGATTCTTTGTTTCTTTTGGTTCATGTCTGTTTTATACGTTTTTAAATTTTTGTAATCACAAAAGATCAACAATAAATACATACATTTGAACTGTTTTGGAGGAGCAGCCATCATACAGAATATGGCTTGAATATTTCAACAAACATTCAGTTAGAATTTAATTAGTCTTTTTTTGAAGGCTAAATTCTTTTATTAGCAGAACTGTTTTATCATTCCGAATTGTTACAAAGTTAGAATTAGTATCTAAGCATTGATTAAATGTGTCAAATGAATGTTTATAAGTGTTCCTAGCCTAAGTTCACCTCATCTTAAATTTGTTAGCATGTTAGCTTAAGTGTTTTGTTATCATGGCAAAGGTTTCTGAAAGCAAAGCTTTTTTTTTTTTTTTTTAAAAAAAAGAGAGATTGTGTGGGGTGGGTGGTTTTTGTTTTGTTTTTTAAACTTAATACTACATCTGTAAATTTTATGGATTTGTTCTCTGTGCTTTTTTCTTTCTTTTGGGGTTTTGAAAAGGTTTTAAAAAGTTCTAGTTGCTCTCACAAATGAACTCCAAATCTCAAAGACATTTTTTTTTTGGGGGGGGGGGGGGTAGAATATGGTTCTGATGAAGTAATTCTGGTTATTGTTGCTCAGCCTTAAGCTAACACTGGGGCTACTAAAGTCACTGGTAAAATTTCCATCAGCATCAGTGGGACCTTCATTAGGCTAGCTCTAAGAATATGCAAGCATTCTTTATTGACAAGCTGAAATAAAATGAGAATAACCCTTCAAAAATTCAAACCATAAGCTTGTTTAGTGGACAGTTAAAATATTTTCAAGTTTAAGTGTGAACAGCTGTCGTTCTGGAAACGGCTTCAAATGAATAGACTTTATGTATGTAGACGTGGCCCAGTTAAGTCCTAAACTGTTAGTAAATAAGTGAGGTGTATGACTTGCTTGCAATACATGATAAAGTTGAATGTCTTTTAATATTTTTGCTTTTTTAAGAAAAGATGTTTGTTCTCGACTAGGGAAACCACAGTCTTTATGTGGGCTTCCTTTTCCTGACAAAAAGAAAGATTGAGCCCAAACTTTGACCTAGTTACCTAAATGATCCTCTTAATAATATGTAAATGTAAGCAGACTTTCTTTTTCTATTGAGCACAGTGCTACTGTAATTGAAAGCCCAGTGAATACATGCTCTCTCCCAAAGAATACATGTTCTACTGAATGTTTTTTTTTCCCACTTGCCTTAAACTCATACCTTCTGAACTGTTCAGAGTTTTTGTGTGTTCTTGTTTTCTGTTCCCCTGCTGTGTGTTTTTCTTTTACTTTTTTTGTTAGTGAACTGATGTATTTTGCTTTTAGTTATATTGAAAAGCTAGAAGCATGTTCCTGCAGCTGTCATTGTTTTTCTATATTCTTGACTTTTCTGTTCCGATTCTAGAATTTAATGGCATGGTTCTTCTATGCAAAGTCTGTGGAGATGTCGCTTCAGGATTTCATTATGGTGTTCACGCCTGTGAAGGCTGTAAGGTGAGCCATGTTTCTGCTCACCTTCCTGCTGGTGGAATGCTCTAGGTCTCTCAGTAAGGGAAAAGGATACTGCTGAAAAATCATTGGTATGCTTTTCTGTTAAACATATCAATTCAAGACATTTTGAACGATACACAGCTTGTATGTAAAAGACAAGCAATTTGGCAATGCAACAGTATTTTCAAAACTGTGCAGTACGTTCTGTTCTTGCCCTTTCTCCCTCCCTGCCTGATCTGGAGAGCATGGGAAAGAACAAGAACTGGAGAGATGGTAAGGACCATATCATGCAAGATGTGTGAACGTTAATGCGTTAGGAGATAGTGGGTGTGAGTGGTCACCTGGGATGGGACACGGAACAAAATAGCTTTGGAAAAGCAATGCCATCATTCTCCGCCTTGGGGAAGAACTAAACTGGATGTTTGCATGTTCATGTATTAATAATAGCAGATCTGTATTTTCAGATACTATAACACTGCAAATATTTTGTTTTGTGAAGGCATTTATGAACTTATGGGTTATGTGAAAAAGGTACCTTTGAAAAGCAGATGGTGCAAGAGGATGGTTTTGTTGCCAGAGCATCGAGACTGAAGGATCTGATTTTGGGTTTTAACTTTGCTGTGGATGCCAAAGGAGACTGAGGGCAAATCTTGTACAGTCCAATAATGAAGTTAATACTGAGATATTTTGCTTTGAAGTGCTGACTATGCAGGCAACAACTTAAAATCTTTTATAGTTAGAAATCATAACGCATTTACTTTAAACACAGATGGATGATGTGCTGAGGGGTAGTAAGTCGTGAGGAGCTGGATGTTTTTACAATCACTGAGGGCTGATGGCTTTGAAGCAGTCTAAAAGACACTGAAATTCTTTATACTTGCAGAGAGGTGAATGTTGACTGAAGGATTTGATATGTACTGTAACAGTTGTGGGTTTTTTGTTTACAGGGTTTTTTCAGAAGAAGCATCCAGCAGAATATCCAATATAAGAAGTGTTTGAAGAATAATAACTGCTCTATAATGAGAATGAATAGGAACAGATGCCAGCAGTGCCGTTTCAAAAAATGTCTATCTGTTGGAATGTCAAGAGATGGTACGTTCCCGTGCTGAGCAGTGATCGTCCAAGAGTGAATGTTACTCACCTCAAAACAGATTGTGAGGGGTCTTAACAACAGAAAAGGCAGTTGACCCTATTATCAGAGACAGATTCCCTGTCAGAGTATGTTTAGATGAGCTTGTCTTCTTGCCCTGTGACTGTCCTGAACTGGTAGCATAATACTTGCCAGAGATCTGTCCTCCCGACCTCGCAGATTACTGGGGTGGGTGCACTGTAGGGGTATGTTAGGGGGACAGATGTAACAAGAGACTTAATCTTGTTTTGCTGAGTTAATATTTTAAGCTGTATTCTGCCTGGAACAAGATTGCTTCCACCACCCCCATCCCTCTTTCCTTAATAAAAGGGAATTCTGTCCAAGCTAAATGGACTAACTAAATGGAACAGCTTTTTGGAGTCAAATGAGGCCAGTTGGAGTTCATGCAATTATAATAGCCTTAGAATAGCCTTTATGGAATATAAGGAGTTTTTTGTTGCACGGAGCAAGGATGTAGCTGCATAACTTCATTTATTTATTTATTTTTATTATTATGCCTTCAATGGAGGCAGGGGGAAAGGCTCAGCTGAGTCTCTTGCCATCTTTCTGGCAATCCACTTCTTGTGACTTTTTTATTGGAATACTGAAAATGTAATTTGTTAGTCTGCTAAAACGTACTGTCACAAACAGTTTTTTCTTGAGTTTTACTTTTTAATTTTCTCTGGGTTTTTACTTCAAAAGAACTAGGAATCTTGGGCTGTTACCTATTTAGTGGGTGGAGTGTTAAAACTTACTTTAAATAATTGTTCTGGGCTCTTGTCACGCATATGAGTTATTTCATCCCCTAGGCGCTTGTTTGCGCATAAGGTTGCATCTGCTTTAATGAAGGAGATTTAGTTAACGTTAATGATGGACTACTGCATGAACATAATTATGTCAGTCGAAACTGGTTATGAGCCCTTGCAAGGCTGTGGTTGGATAGGATGGTAAAAGCAATCGTAGATTCCGTAGGTCAGGGTTAAAAGTGCTGCAGCCACATGATGCCCATCCCCTTGCCAGCAGAAAATGTCCTTGGCGAAGTTTTCTGATAACTTTGCCTTGACAAGGTAAGTCTTGTTCAGTACCAATTCTCTTTGTTGTTTTGGAGAGATATATAATTGACCAATAAGGAACGGTCTTGTAGGACTTGCAATTCAAATGTGATACGAACTGTGTTTAAATTTGGCTAATTGTCAACACACAAAGTTGTACTGATTTAATTGAACCAGTCTTAAATCCTGCCACTTAGTTTGCTAACACAACTGTGTGTTAGCTAACACAACTGTGTGTTAGCTAACACAACTGTGTGTTAGTCCATAGTCACATTTGGAGCAAAAGAGGGAAAAAGGCTTTAGAGCTTGTTTGTGCATTAGAGCTACCTCTCTTTGTACATAAGCAGCATCTCATGCCTGTCCTACAGCCATGAAGGTTCCTGACTTCAGTGGTAAAACCTCTGCTAGTAGTACTGATGACAGCAGCATTAATGCCTTCTCTTAGAAGGCAAGATTACTGTTTTTGTGTATAAGTTTTCTTTCTTTTATCTTTCGGTGCTGTTTTTTGCATTTTGATTTGGTGCCTTTGTCTGCTGTGAACACTTTCAGGACTGACTCCTTTTTTTTTATTATTTATTTATTTTCTTTCTCCACTTTGGTAGCTGTTAGATTTGGCCGCATTCCTAAACGTGAAAAGCAAAGGATGCTGATTGAAATGCAGAGTGCCATGAAAACTATGATGAACAGTCAGTTCAGCAGCCATTTGCCCAATGAAACATTGATAGAACATCAAGATCAGGCATCTCAAGAAGACCTTTCCTCCAAGCCCAAGCAAGAGCGAGAAAACATCAAGAGCCCTTCTCCCCCTCCTAATTCTGACATTGCTAAGGAAGAAGTGATTGGTATGGTCACTAGGGCCCACAAAGACACTTTCATGTACAATCAAGAACAATCTCAAAACCCAGTGGAGACGATGCAGTCCCAGAGTGGGGAGAGAGTTTCAAAGAACAGTGAACAATATATTTTGAGTAGCGAGTGCTGTCCTAGTGGACTCGGTGGCCCTCAGTACCCTGAAAGTGAGCAGCACCTCGGCGGACAGTACAAAGGGAGAAATACAATGCATTATCCAAGTGGGCACACCATGTGTTTTACAAATGGCCACTGTATGAACTTCACCAATGGTTATACTCAGCGGATGTGTGAGAGGATCCCAGAAAGTGGCTTTTCTCCAAACAAGAATACAAGTTACTCTTGCAGTACTGGAGGAAGATTGCATCTGGTATATTTATGTCAATTGTTTGATTTGACTTGGTGAAAAGCTTAGTTGATACTCTTTTAATATTTCAGGTTTAAAAAATGTACAGGTAGGTATGTGCATGTGTGTATATAGAGTAAGATGGGTCCAACTGTGCCCCTTTAGTCAGTGAAGTTGCATACAATTAAGTGACACAACTGCTGAAATTCAAAATGGTAGGACAGTTTGATAGCACAGGTTGTGAGGAAGGAGAATAATAGCTTGAGTTCTGTGTAGGATTTGAAATTATAATTTTTTTTTGTTCAGGTATCGGCTACTTAAAATACACTAATAGACATCAAAAGGCATTGGTTGGAGTTTTTTTTTTTTTTTTTAACCGAATTGATTGAATTGATTTTAAACAAAAACGGGTGTTAGGAGTTCAGAGATTCCCTTCTTTACTGAATCCCCTTGAAGGATTCACTTTAAAATAATCTATACAGGCAGATGTGCTATGTTTTCCTTGATAGAATGTCCAGAATTGCTGGAGTGAAACCCAGGGCTAGGATTTTAAGTCAGTCTATTTCTGTGCTTTACCTAATATCTTCTAAAATTTCTCCTGCTGGGTGGAAAGTATATATATATTTTCATTCAAGTGGGGACAGGCTTATTTTCTTACAGGCCACGTAGAATAGGGGCTCAGTGGATGCACATGATAAGCATCCTTCTCTCCTAGAACATCTTCATGTCTGAACAGAAGCAAGAGTGAGATAGGCTGCTAAAATCATTTGAGAAAAGTTCAGTGTCTTTTCTGTAGTACTTATCTAAGAGTGTTGAGAAGGCTTGTGTATCCTAGAAGACTTCACTAGAGCAGTTTCTCACTGAATTCTTAACAAAGATACTTCCTATTTTCTGGCATTGTGTATATATATATATATTTTTTCCTTAACAGTTCCCTCCCCTCTGCCTTGCACCTGCTGCTTCTCTGTTCTGTAAGCCCCTTAAAATAGATTGTCCTTCTCTTTATCACTGTAACTGCCTGGGATGAGAGAACATAACATCCTTGTTTCCATCCTGTGCTACTCTCTAGAAGTGCAAGCCCCTGACCTTTTTTAAGTATTTGAGCTAAGAGTTTTTCTTCCTCCTGATTTAAGGATTCTTCACAGTTCTCACAGGCTTCTGAAAAATCTCTGTGTTTTGAGGGTTGGTTGTTTGTTTGTTTTGATGCTGAATTGTTTTGTTTTTCTGACTATTGCTTATGTGAACCATGCTGTCCCTAGCAGGCTTTGACCCCTAATTGCAGGCTCTGGACACCACAACATTGCAAATAATAATCATCCTCAACCTTTCTTCCTTGCAGGGAAAGTATGTGGAGTCATTACAATGGCATTCTTGGCACTCCTGAGAAGCAGAGGTTAAACCTGTCAGTTTGGGCAGGCAAGGAGTGGCTGTGCCTGCAGAGGCCCAACCAGTCAGTTTGACCTGTGTCTAGCAGCTGCAGGGAGGTTTAACCTAGCCTGCAGTGAGGAAACAAAAGCAAATCAAACAGAGACTGCCGGCCCCTGCTACATCCCTGACACAAATAAGAGTTTTGCCAGAAAATTCAATGAGAACAGGGTTTGACTAAAATGAATCAGTAGCAGTAATCAAATTTAATTAGGCTCTGGTCTATTACAGAGACAGATGTTCAGGAGCTGTTTGGAGTTTTTTTGCTTGTTTTCCCTATGCCAGAAAAATCATTGCTTAAAAGTTGCTCCTGAAAAGGTGTTTCTAAAAAGAGCTAGTGACTGAACAAGTTGAAAATTGCTTCCTTAGAAATTAGACTCGAGTATAGAGATATCTCAAGAGACTTTAGAAATGCTACAAATAGGTGAGAAAACTGTTCTTCCCGTCAGGACAGATGGGCCAAGTGTTAGGATAGTTAGGTATAGCATAGGAAACTGAGGTGGTTCTTGCTGTCAGGTTCAGAACATGATACTGAAGCAGTTTCCTTATTTTTAGTGAGTACTGTGTATTTGATGGTGTCTGCATCAATCTTTGCAATACCATAGAGCAGTGATTAGTGTGTGCCTTGCTTTTCATTGTGTGCCTAGGCCTTTCCTTTTGACAGAAATATTCCCGAATGAAAAATGCTGTGACTTGACTTGGAATGATTTTCAGTTTATGCAAAGCTCTTCCTCCTCCCCAGCAAAGTAATAATTCAGATTTGGAGAATGTCCTCAGACACACAGGTGGTGTCCTGGTTTGTAACTGAACCAGGAAGTCTGCAATTCCATTCTCCCCTCTTTTGGGGAGAGAGAAAGGCAAGGGATTTCTACATATTAACTGCCTAGTAAGTAACTACTATATGGGGGGGGGTACAGTACAGAAATACATAAATATTTTGTTTTCCCTGGCTAACTTTGCATACAAAGAATTGCAGGGCAGTTCTGGGATCCAAGATACCCAGCAAAAGGAGTCTAGTTCTGAAGAATTAGTAATCTATCTTACTGTTTTCTGTTTGCTCTGCTGGCATTATGTAGAGCTACATTTACCCTGGTACTTTGGAGGAATATTTACAGGAATTCTTGTCCTTGCTGATGGCAGGTGAAATGAATATTAAAAGGCTTAATAAAGATTTAAACTTCATTAAAAGATACAAGCTTTAGAAAGCAGAACTGAAGGTATCGGACTAACTGGCTGGATTTTAGAATGTGTGTTTTCTAACAGCCTTTCCTGATGTCTCTGATTTTTTTCCTGTGATCAAGATTCCATTGCAATGCATTCAGACTTCTCCTACAAAAAGATGGTTTACCTTTGTATGAAAGAAAGAGCACTTTATCATCTTCTGACAGTTTGTGAGAACTGAAATACCAGATCTTTAGTCCTCCTTCTGTGATTAAAAAAAAATACATAGGAAAGGAAGATTGATTCGCTAATGAGGGTGTAAACCTGTGACGCAGGGAACCTTGGTTCAGTTTCTTGCTCTGGTGCTGACGTCTGTCATCTTGACTGAAACACTTGACATGCCTGCAAAACAGGAATAAATGTGGCAGAGATTGTGATATTACAGTCAATTGATTGTGAAATCACAATTAATTGTGAGATTACAGGAATAATACAGGTAAGAGAAATGTAGACGTTGAACAGGAATGGGATCAGGGAAGAATCCCATTACTTGGATTCTCTGAAGTATTTTGTTACAAACAATGCTGGAGTTTCCAGTCAGCAGTTTCAACAAGCTGGCAATGGACCTCTTTAAAAAAACAAAAAAACCTCAGCAACACCAACAGCAAAAAAAGAATCCAGTTTGGGGATTGACCAAGGAATATGATTAGCTTTTATATGTCATTATTGCGATATATTTTTTTTAAGAATAAACTTTTTTCTTTGAAGTATTAGTCAGTATTTGGAATGTTATTTTTAAGAGTTGTATTCTGTCTGTTTTGAAAACTTTAGGTCTGTCCAATGAGTAAGACTCCCTATGTGGACCCAAATAAGTCTGGCCATGAAGTCTGGGAAGAGTTTTCCCTGAGTTTTACCCCTGCAGTGAAGGAAGTGGTTGAGTTTGCCAAGCGCATCCCAGGTTTTCGAGACCTCTCCCAACATGACCAGGTTAACCTTCTGAAGGCTGGGACCTTTGAGGTGAGACCACTGCACATATATTGCCAGCTCTGCAAACTGTGCGTCATCCCAACCCTCCTATGAAGAGAAATAAATGAAGTAGGTTATGTCAGGCCACACCAGCTTGTTCATGGATGCCAGCTCTGAGCTTTCCTTTAGCTGCCAGTGGCCAGTGCTTTTGATCAGATTTTGGTGAGTTGTCCTTCTGGCTAACTCACAAACCTTATCGCCCTTTACCCTTCCCTGTTCCCTGATAGTATTAAATGACTAATGAGGAATTTCTTGTTTTGTGTCTCAGTTATTTTGACAGCTACCTTATTTAGCCTGGAGAGAAGCAGATCGCATCCAGAAGAGTGGATAGTTTCAGAAAACTGTCTACTAACTTACCAGTTTTTTAGAGAAACGAATTTTAGTGCTCTGTATGTTCTGCCTTCTGTAGCTGTGCTCCTTGCCATAGCCAGAGCACCCATCGTGACTAGAGGTGCCTCTGGTGGCAACTGGCGATCAGTGAAGCCTCTGTCATCTCCAGGGCAGTAATGCTGATAACTAACTGTCCTGCTGCTGCTCTGTAGATACTGTGTACCATCTGCAGCCTAATAGTTGGGCAGTTACTGCAGGCTTTAATCCCACTAGGGCCTTTCTCATGATTAATTTTACCCACTTGCAGTCATGTCATATATGTGAACTAGTGATATTAAATTGGAAACGCTGCTGGAATGCTCCATGCTGCTTTATAATTAGTGACCTTCACCAGTTGACCTTTACTTAAAGATCTCTTCTCGTCTGTTAGAGACCATGTGCATTTTATAAGTGTCCAAATGAGAAATTTAAGCTTAGAGGGCCAGAGGAGATGAAGTCTCTAGAATTCAAGTTATTGTGCTTTTCTTTTTCTTTGGGGGGGGGGGGCAGGGCTGGTGATCCTTCTTAAGAGGAATGCTAAGTTTTTGCATTTACCTGAACTGAAAACACTTCTCTTGTAACGTATTGGGTCTCTTACTTGAAGTTATAAAGCCCAGTTCTAAAATGGATAATTGTTGGGTTGGAAGATGCAAGTTACACTGTAAGACTTGAATCTGGTGCCTTGACTGTGTCAGTTTCTGTTTTTTGCCATTCTGCCTTCCATTTTGCTGTTAAGTGTTTTTTTTTTTGTTTGTTTGTTTGTTTGTTTTTTCACTGTTCTACTTACTCTTGACGTTTTAATATTTGTGTAAAACTGTTCTGTAGCAAAGGGCTGTATTCTTAGGTCTTGAGCCTCAACCTCTGAAGCTGCTGTTCACATTATACAAAAATGTTCGTTCCATCTCCTGCGAAGAGACACACTGTCCAGTGTGTTCAATGGAGGGTTGAAAACCACGCTTGAACCATTCACATAACTTAAAGCCAAACCTTCATGTTTACAAGTAAAATGTTTTGTTTTGGCATTTCTTCACCTGAATCTTAAGCCTCATCCATGTGCCTTTTTGCTGGTGATAAGCACCACTGATTGAAAGGTTTCCGTATCCAGGGGAATTAATAATAATGTCTGTTTGTATGCTTATTTCTATTCTCTTATTTATGTGAAACCTTAATAGTGATTTGTGTTAATGAACTGGCACCTGTAGTTAAAGACCTATGTGGCATCTTAGCAACAGAAAAAATTAAAAACGACTGCAGAACAATAAAGACACAAATATAGGATTAATGAAACCATTTCAAAAGAGGCAAAAATATCTTCAAAGCCTGGTGTCTACAAGGTCATTTCTGTCTTCTGGGTAACTAAACTAGGGTACCCAAACATTTGCATGTTATTAAAAATGCATGAGTAAAACTACTGCCTTTGAGCCTGTGATGGCTCTTTCAGGCACCAGTTTGACTGTCCTGGCACTGTGCTTCCCAGCAGTTCATACTCATAGTTGGCTTGTTTGAGGGTGAGCAGTCCTGGGCAGATGCATGGAGACAATGTGGCTTCCAAAGCAGCATAGCAATATATATATATGTGTGTGTGTATATGTGTATATATATATATGTATGTATGTAAATATATATTCACACGTATGCAAGCTGAAAAGTCTTCTCAGGCCTGGGAGTACTGGGAAGCTCAGTGTACTGTGGTAGCACTTGCCTGGCTTTATATGGCGTTAACACAGAGGCAGCACTGAGCCCGAACTAAGGGACCCAGACTTGAGCTGATTTTTTTTCCCCCTCAAAATGCAGTGGTAGAGCTAGTAAGCTCCTTGAATCCACTGGATTAGTGACTCAATTTATCTGCAGACTCACAAACTTGATAATTTGGCTGCATGCAGTGGAGAAGTGAGTGAGCACTTGCCTGTGTGGAATTTTTATGTGCTTGTGTAGCTGTGGTCAGATGATAGGATTGATTAGGCACATCCTCAGAATGCACAAATAGGAATCTGGCTTGAAGTGAAACAGGAAGAATTATATGCTGTAACCATCATCTTAACTGCTCTTTTTGTATCTGAATTTTAACATAAAAATCTATAGGCTGGGTTCCTGCACTAGTATAAATCAATGCAGCTTCATGCATTTCAGTTTTGAAGACCAGCATTAACACTGGATTGCCCAAAAGATCCTGCTTATTATTTCAAGTTAGTGATTCCTTGTTTCTAAAGCCCAGTTCTATAAAGGGATTAGCATTTTGAAGTGGAAAGGTGTGGAATACCTGGTGGGTTCCTGCTAATGTGCAAAGTCAGCTTCAGCTCTGCCTGCCCCTTCAGTCTCCTCTGGTTGTATTCTGAGGACTTCCCTAGTGCCTAGCTTTCTGTACATGGTAGTAAGTGTCATCAGAGGACATACAGCTGAGGTAACAAAAGTGAATAATATATAGTGCTCATGTGTTCATCAAGATTGCTGCATGTCATTTGGCTGTTTAAATTTAGCAGCAGGTCATGTAATGTGCATGAATGGTATTTGAATTCTTAAACATTTCTTTTTTTTTCTCCCCCCCCCCCCCCCCAAACCTTCCTTCCTTAAGCTTGTCAAAGGCACTAGTCTTTGCTGAAAACCTGTTTCTCCTCTCATCTGTAGTAAATACCATTTAAATTAATGTAGTTATGTAGGGTAAGTGAGAAGAGAAGACTGTCACACCAAGAGGGTACAGCAAGTCTGACGTTTTAGCCAATAGCAGTTGGTTCGTTTTCTCCAAATAAGAAGGCTGTTGTGTGCAACTTAAACCTGGAAAAATATAAATAAGGTTGTTGAACATGAGCAAATGAAACTTTACAAGCCATTCCACAGGGAAACATTTCACAATACGGCTGAGAAACCTCAAGAGAAATTTCAGCCTAGAGGGGTAAGTTCAGCACATCTCAACTGCTCCAGCCCAGGTGCTTATACCAAAGGGGTATTCCCAGCTGCAGACCAGGTGCCGTTTCAAGCCCTGCTGCTCTAGCCTTTTGAAGGCCATACATGTGGCTCCTTTCTACCAGAGCACATTAACACACCTGTGGAAACAGCGATGTGGCATGGTACTTTTTCAAAGAATGCTTACTGGGCCAGATCATCAGGTGGTGTAAATCAGTGTTGTTTCAATAGAACTACTCCAGTTTACACCAGCAAGAATCTGGTTCAATACCTTTATTTTGCTGCTCATGGCCTAGAAGACATTTCTTTTAATGCTCTGTATACCTTTGGCTGTCCAGTGGCTTAAGCAAGTTTTCCTACTGGCATATTTATGAATGGCATTGTCTTCATGGCTCAGGCTGTCTGAGGCTTAAGCTTTCATTTTCCTCCCTTTCATGTGTTACAGCCCTTCCCCTGCATCCATTCCCTAATTTTTTTGTTTGTTTCACACAGACAACTGGGGCAGAGCTTGCATTGTTTTTTACAGCTCAATAGCATGCTGACATTTCTATACAAAATGCTTGTACAGGGGTAATAAGAATAAGCCAGTTTGAATGATGTTAAATTGGTTTCTCTTCTCTTTGATTTTTCTAGAAATCCACCTATGTTTCTTTCTTTCTTTTTTTCTCTTCTTTCACTAGGTTTTAATGGTACGATTTGCATCTTTATTTGATGCAAAGGAACGTACCGTCACCTTTCTCAGTGGGAAGAAGTACAGTGTGGACGACTTGCATTCAATGGGAGCTGGTGATCTGCTCAACTCAATGTTTGAATTTAGTGAGAAACTAAATGCCCTGCAACTTAGTGATGAGGAAATGAGTTTGTTTACAGCGGTTGTCCTCGTATCTGCTGGTAAGGAAAGAAAATTGTCTTACATTTATGCCAAATTTAGAATATGTCTCTCTATATCAAAAAAAATCTATAAAATTATATTTTGGTATTTCAAGACTAAGTCCAGTTTAGTAGGTTTCAAGCTACTAGCAGCCTATAATTTATTTTTTACATATCTTTTTTTATCTAATACTGTCTTCAGGAAAAAAATGGTAAAAGGATTTTCTTAAAACTTTAGGGAAATCAAAAATACATTTAATAGTAGAAAAATCTATTTTTTCCCCTTTGAGAGATTGAGAAGAAATTGAGGAATGATGGAGCTTACTGCCTGATAGCTATTTAGAAGCCATTTGTCTGATTCTTCCCTGTCTCATAAAAGTTTCACAGGACAGTGTCAATGAAATTACTTGACTTGCACAGCCTAGGTCTTGGGATAAGGTGGTATTTTTACTTCTGAGCATCATCACTGAAGTCTATTGTGTATCTTATTTAAGTTTAAATCTAGCAGTTTGATCTCTCTCAATGTCAGTGAGAGAGCCCTCTTCGTGGGCATCATAACTTTGTACTGTTAAATGTCTGCCAATCCATTAACATCTTCATCAGTTTCATATCTTGTTTCAGTACCTGGAAATACAGAACACTCTGGCTCAGATTCAAAGAAAGATTAAGCACCTACTTCTGTAGTATTATCTAAAGCCCAAATTAGGCATGTTAGCTCTGTGTATGATACCTGGAATACAGGATGTAAAATCCCTGCTTGCTGGATATGGAGCTCTCTAAAGGTAGCAAGCAGGAACACTGGTGGCACCTATTTCCCAGGCAATAAGCCAGTGTTTTGGATCAGCCACCTTGGTATTCTTCTTCAGTGTGAGTGGTTTAGACACATATCTGCCTCCTTAGGGAAGAAGCACATCAAGCATGAAGCTGTAGGCCCTCTGTAAATCAGGTAGGACAACTCAATCCAGTAGCCATGTGTAGGGTCTGCCTGAAATTTGCTGGTACAGGGTGGAGCAGCTGAAGCCCCTTAAATTTGTAAGCAGTGGTAATGAAAGGGGTTGTACACAGCTGGCAAGACTCAAAAGCCAGAAGGAATGGCAGCATGAAGAAAGTACAGCACTGTCATCTGTTAGTGAAAATGTTCTGGTAGCAGAGTGGAATCTGGAGTTTTAGTCTGTCTTCTAGACTTTGCTCTACATATTCTAAAATGTAAAATTGGCAAGGGAAAAAAATGACAAGAACCAGAGGACCTTCAAAATAAGGACTGAGAACCACCAGGTGTCTTCCCTCTTTGTGCAAACAACAAACTAGGCTACAGCCACACTTCTTGCTTGTTCAGCTGCTGGGCCCAAGAATACCATAAACTTGGCAACAGCTATTTTGAATGTAAGTGGCTGTATCTGCTGTGTTGTGTTGAGCACCCCCCTCCCCCCAAGCCTTATAAGTTCTGTTCCGTGTTGTGCTGGATCCCAATAGGGCTTATCTTTGGAGATGGTACATAGCATGGATAGTTCTAGACATGTACATCACACAATGTCAGGGTCATGGAGCAGGACAAAAAGAGGAGGTGTTTGGTATTTTGGCTTCTCACAGCTGCTGAGCAGGGTTTTTCAGATCATGGGTTGGGGCATGAGCACTGCCTGTCTTAGCTTCCTTTGTGATTGGACTGCACACCAATCACAAATTCCAGAACTTCTTGACAAAATTCTTCTAGTGTTTCATAAAGCACAACTTGATTGGTCCTGAAATGCTTAAGTATGTGGGGTTTTTAATGTTTTAACATTAATGTGTTCTGAATGTGCAGATTGAAAGATAAGCATGGCAGCAGTGCAGAATGTGTATAATTTCTGCACGTCCTCTTGTTTGTGTCGTATGGCAAGGAAGGAGGAAGCAGGGCCATATAGTGAGTATGCAGTGGTGTTTCTGGTGGTGTTGTGGAATTATCTTGGTGCCATTCCAAAACTAAATGAACACTTTGCCTCTGGTTTCAATTAGCTGGATGTGTTGAAAATGGAGAGGAAGGGGCAAGATGGATCATGGACACTGGGGTAAGGAGAGAAAGTAAGCAAGGTGGAAACAAAGCAAAAATAATGCAGTTCATGCAGGTCTAAAGACAAGACGATCTCTTACCAAGCTGAGAGTGGTGTGATTGCAGGAGATAAATACACACGCACACACTCTCACTCCCTCATCCCCACACTATGTATTATTCTCCCTTATTTGGATGGTAGTAACAAAGATTTCATCTGGGCACTGGGAGCAACCAGAAGTAGCATGAGAGGGAGAAGAGATTTGATTACTGAACAGAGGAGGCCACAACCACTCACCTGAGGCATTCAGAAGAGATTTTTAGGGTTGCAATTTTTCTTCCAAAAGAGACAAGGAGGTACCATTGTCACTATACAGTTCTTGAGAGACCTCACTCACATACTGCATGCAAATCTGGTCAGCCCTGTTCAGAATAGAATAAGATATTTTTAGAGGATGGCATGTAAGGTAGTTAACTTAGCCAAGTAAAGGCCGAAAGCCTGAATAAGAATTCTGTCACTTCTTTCTGACTCATTCTTACTTTCTTTGTGTCTTGATACATAGCTAGATTGAGTGTGAACACCTTAGAGAAAGAGAGTAGCTATCAAACTTAGTGGACAGTGATCACAGAAGAATAAATACATGTGAAATGTGTGTTAATAAATACAGATAGACATTAATGTTCCTAACTGATATGGCAAAAATGTTCTGGAACAATCTTTCTGCAAGAACAAAAAGAATAAGTGATTTAGGGCAAATCTTTAAGTGAAGTATATAGTATCTTTTCCCATGAAGGTAGGGAATTGCACTGAATGGTCCGGGAGGACTTACAGACACTGTTCACCTGAGTAGTCCAGTTAGGTTGACACTGACAGCATAAGGAAGGGATTCCCAGCCTGCCTGTAGGAACTGGCTCAGTGCTACTCCAGAGAGCTGTTGTCATTCTGTGTCCCAGTTCTGCAAAATGCTTAAGTACATATGCACATCAAAGCACATTGCTGTTCACGTCAGTCATGTGTATGTGCATGCCCTGCTGAATCTGCGTAGAGTTTAAGAAGGGAGACTACAGCTTAAAAAAAAAAAAAAAGAAAGAAAAAAAAGAAAGCTACTGCACGTGATCATTAGGTGAGATACTTTGCTTAAAAAATATACTTTTAAGCTACTTAGGCTCCACCTAAGGAAAACAGGTGTATGCTTAATACAGCTTTCTTGATAGAGATTTCAGACATGGGATAATTGCAGTGTGTCAAAGTGTAATATTTTTCTTAATATTGAAATTCTTCTTCTCAGTTGTGAGTTTTTGGGTGCATCATTTTCCTCTGACACAGTTGACACAGTTTCATTGTGTCAATGCTTGCTAAACACAGTTAAAGCTAGGGCCCAGCCCTGTCAAGGCTTGTGCTCCTTTTGCCCCCAGGGGTCCTGTAGTGCAGGTTAGAATGTGATTTCCCCTGCCTTGAATTGGAGTTCCTCAAGCCTCCTTCAAATGTGAAGCTCAAATTTAGGCTTCTACATCCAGCTTTGAAAAATATTTGAAATACTCACTTGAAAGTCCCGAGGCTCTCTCCTTGTCTTGAAAGTTGTGATTCAGCCAAGTGTGTGCTTCAATCTGCCCTTTTCTGGAAACATAGGTGAGAGTAGAAGGGGTGACAGTGCTGCCAGTTCAGCAAGAGCTTAATACTATGCAAAGTTGGCACTAAATAATGTTTAAGATACTTCAGGTGTATGGATTTGAAACTTCTGACATAAGTATTTAAGTTTTTATTCTGCTAGGTTTTCGGGGGTGCTTTTTTATTTTGTTTTTCTTTCTAAGTAAGTGATTTTGCAGTGGCTTTATGTTGAAAACTACATCTGTTTAGTCCTTTTTCCCACCTCCTTCCCTTCATTCTTTTCTCCTTAGATCGATCTGGAATAGAAAACGTCAATTCCGTGGAGGCACTTCAGGAAACACTAATCCGTGCATTAAGGACCTTAATCATGAAAAACCATCCAAATGAAGCTTCTATTTTCACAAAACTTCTTTTGAAATTACCTGACTTGCGTTCCTTAAACAACATGCACTCTGAAGAACTCCTGGCCTTTAAAGTTCACCCATAGGCCTTTAGGTCTCACATGTACCTGGACTTGCCTTGTGTTAAACTGTTTTGTGCTAAAATATGTATTTATGCAATTTACCATTTGTTGAATAGAAAGAGTTCACAGGCTGTGAACAACTGATAGCTGTTCCATAACCATGCAATAATGCTTCAGCAGGTGCTTTCAGCTAACAACAGCGCAGCTTTTGGCATCCTCCAAAATGTCTAAACCTAGCTGCGCTGCACTTCTGCAGAAGAGGTTACAATGAGGCTGAGTAAATGTTGACTTTTTTCACTTGGAAAAAGGAACCACCACTTCCCTCTGAAGTAAACTGAATGCAGAATAGCAGTGTGTGTGCATATGGAACATGGAAATGGATGGGAACAATACTATGTTAGTAGGAAAATGGAAGAGCTGATTTAATTGGTCTTTCCCTTATTTAATAGATATGTGTCTGTCTCAACTCACTCATGGTTATTTCATTAAACCTGATGGAATGATTGCAGCCTACACCAACTCTTCACTGAGTGTGTGTTCATGCCATGTGTATATAATATAAATAGTTATGTAATGGGTGTTTATGACTATATAAAGTACAGAGTTGTGTGTATATATGTGTATGTATATAAATAGTTCTATACATAAAGTATACATATAATTTCTTCACAATATTTTAAACTGTGAAGGAATTTAAACTTACAAAAGAAGGTGATCTATGGGAAGAACCAAATAGATGCACTTTGCGTATTGCTGAACTAATTATCTGACCATTTCTAATTTTTAGAAAACATCAAATTTGCATTAATATGCTGTATTTGTTAATTTAAAAAATGGAGTGGCACCAAAGGAGCAGAGTTGGATTAAACTTTCATAACAGTTCATAGAGAATCTTAAGTGGAGATTGTTGTTTGTGGTACTTACTAGATTGATTGTTCATTGCCACTGAGGTTCTTAGGTTCTGATAATGTTAAAGAAGCACTAGGTGCTCTTCAAAAACTTCAGCAAAGCCAAGAAGAAACTGCTAGATGAATAAGAGCATCTATCAGAAAAATATGGGGAAAATGTATCCATGGTTGCATTTGGGTGTATGTGTGTGCTGTGACCATTTATTTCGTACTATACATCACTTTGCTGTCTCATTGCTAAATGAGAATCAAATACAGAAACATGAGATTCCCTGTCTCTTCACAATTTGGGCTTTATGGTTCCTATGCCTGTTCTTCTGGAGCTCTCTGCTGGTGTGTGTGTATGTGAGAGAAGGTACACAGGATTGTCTGGATTTTTTCTTAAAAAAAAAAAAAAAAAAAAAGACTAAACATGGGACTTTTTGTTTATGCCAGTAGCAAATTAAAAAAGCAGATTCTCAAGTTCTAAGATTCTGCTGCTTTTTCATCTAGGAAAACGATTTTTTGTGGATTTTTTCCATTTGTAGCAGGATCTGGCACCAGAAAAGAGACTGAAAAAGCCAAAGCAGTTGTGTTAGAGTTAGTTATGTTTGTTTTGTTAATGCAGGAAAATATTCCATTACCCTTGTGTTCAGCTAGCTTTACTTTATAGGTAGCCCTCTAGCTCTTAGCATTTGGTAACACTACTCTATGGAGAAACATCTCCATTTGTTACTGCATACAAATTTATGCAGTAGTTAAGGCCACAAGCCAGAAAGCTGCCTGACTGCGGATCTCCTGTTCACCTCATAGAAATAAATCTCAGGCAGCAGCATGTCAGTGGGAGTCCAAATGCAAATGGTAGAAGTAGAGTATCCGTACGCCTCTGCCTACCTGTAAGCATCCAGAGAAGTCCTGCCCCAGGGCTGAGGAGGGGAGCTTGCACCCCCTCCCCAACCCCCCGGCCTGAGCTCCCTGTCTTTGGGCCAGGAGATTTCCTCCCAGAAAGTGGTGAGGAGCTCTGCCCAAAGTGGGAGAGCTGGGGGTGGCAGGTACTTGAGTAAAAGGGAGCTGGGGGAAATCCAGGTTTAGCTTTTGCTAAGAAACAGAAGAGTACACGCTGCCCCTTCTCCTCAGCGCTGCAGGGAGCGTTGTCCTCTTTCAGGCTGCTTTAACCACAGGATAATGGCCTCCTAAAACATACAGTTTTGCTATCCAAATAGGTTATCAGGGCATATTGTCCTTAGGTTAATGATCTGTATTCGACCAGTATTATTTGTATGAGAGCTTCACTAAATTTTGCGTTGAACCATTCAGACATAAGGAAGGGCACAGTCACATGTTTTGTATTATCTTGGAGCTGAGATACCTTCTTTGTAGACCCCATTTCACATGTGTTGAAATAACCCTTGGTTATTTGGGGAGGGGAGGAGGCTTCTTGCAGAGGTTGCCACCCTACAACCATGTTTTTTTCTTTTTTTTTTCTTTTAAACCTGTATTATTAAGCCTTTAGGAATGTATAACCAGGACTGAGTAATTACTGCTTATTAAATTTTTAGTTAGATTGACTATGTATGCCTGTAGATAGATATTCTAACTTGTGCAATTTCATTTGAAATAAATCTTCTGTACATAATGGAAAAACTCATAAAAAAAGCCCCAGACAGATTGAATGAACAGAAAAGGTTGATTAAAGTAGCGTTTAAAAGTGACTCATGCACTACAAACCCTAGCTGGACTCTTAAAATCAAAACTCATTGTATTAGCCATGTATCGTGAGCTCTTCTTTTACTGTGTCACTGGTTATACACTTGTTAAATGCTAAGATAATAGACTTCATGCCAGGCATTTGAGTACTGTAGATTGGGTCATTGCTGAAAGATTAATATAATGTACTGTATGACTTAAATGAAATTTTTATTCTTGATTTTATTCTTGTTTTAAAAGATTAAATATGGGCATTATGTCAGCAAGCTAAATGGTGTTTCTGTGTTCTTTGTATTTTTCTGTATGAAAGCTGGAGGGGAGGACAACATGAGCAGAGATGAAGAAAGCAGCAGTAATAGATCAGAGTATCAGTTTCTGTACGGTCATTGAGGCTGCACTGATCTACAGTGGCTGGGAGCCTGTGTCTCACTCTTAGTATAATACCAGTCCGTTTTGCCAGGTTGGTGCATTGTTTTTTTCTGGTGCACTTTATTTATTACAGTTGGCAGGGCCAGTTGAGAGGGAGTTGCTTCATTAAAATAGGTAGTAATTCAAACACCTTCATTACATTTCAAGAAAATAACTCTTGTAACTGAAAAGTGTGTATGATTTAGATTTCAGCATAGACACTCTTGGAGCAAGGTTATAAGAAAGTCAGGCAGACAAATAGCATACAACAGCAAAGTTATGGTTGATTTTATTGTCCAATTTAATTTCCTAGTTTGAAATGTTTACTATTTCAGGAGAAGCTTCTTCAGGAAATGTTGTATCTATTAGTGTTTAAAAAACAACCCCCCCAAAAAAATTATGACTTTTACCACTGGAAAAACAACAGCAAAAAACTTCTTTCCATCTGTTTTTGCATCTAGCACTGCATCTAGTGCCTTCCCTTGTAATGATGGAGCCAAGTCTGAACCCAGGTGAGCAGCACTGCGAGGCACAGCCCTGAGCTGTTGCAGGACAGGAGGCTCCTTTGGGAAAGCCCTTTGCAGCTTTAGCCCTGATGCACTGGGTAGACAGTAATTTTTCCCTCTCTGGCTGTGAGAGCTTCACCACAGCAAATGGGGTAGAAAAAAGCTTCCAAGTCAAAACATGATTCCGTTCCTTCCCCCTTTCACTTCCCAACCCCACGTGCTTTGGAGCTGATGTTTTGGGGACAGCAACAAGAAGTATTTTTAACTGGTTGTGAGGCTGGCTAGACTGAGTAGGGATCTTGTCCTCACCAGAATGCCTCGTCTCTGTAGTGTACTCTACAAGGAAACAGTGCATTGTGCAAGGAAAACAAAGGTATTAGTGTAGCTGTGTGAAAGTATAAACTGATGAGGGTGTGGACGGTTATCTTGTTCTGAGGTTTGGTGAACCACTGGCTGTAATGTAGGGTGGGAGGGAATAAACATTAACAACTAAAGCGCAGAGCACTTTGATTACAGGAGCAGTTGGTAGAAGGAAATAGTTGACACTTCCTTTTCTTTGATGAGTACAGCAAGCAGCTTCCAGAGTCTTAATCATTGAATTTACCTTTTTTTCCCTTTTTTTTTCTTTTTTTCTTTTCTTTTTTTTTTTTTTTAAGATGGAAGTACAAACAGATTTTAGACTGGGTAGGAAGGGCAAAGAAGAACATCCCAGTATTTACAGAGCTTAGAGATGCCCACCTTTGGCAACAGAGTGAATGACAAAGGGCAATTTGGAAAATCCTTGAATAGTCTCTTCCCTGCTCTTCCCAGCTGTACAAGAACCTCTATGCCTGGCTGGGGAAGGGATCTCTGGTAATGGTGAGAGTTACATGCTTAAAGTTGGGGGAATCTAGTTCTCTCTGCCTAACCCCAGTATCTCAGCTTGAGAAGATCATATCCTGTATTATTTTCATTCAAATCCATCAGGGCCTACTTACCCAGTGGTACAAAGGTAGAGAGGCAAATATGAGCCCACTTGACCCAGAAGTTGCAGCTCAAAATGAAGCACATCTGCAGAAGCCTCCCGGGTTACTATGGGACAACAGCTCATTTCCTTCGTGTATGATACTCGGTAGGCCGCCGGCAGGCAGCCCTCAATTAGTTACCAGGCTCGCTAATTGCTGTCCTGTTTTTCATTTATCTAGTGGAGCTCTTCAAAACTATGTGACGCATTAGAAGTGGTGATGATTTATAAAATGAGGCTGACACTGGTGCTTTATTTTATGCCACTTTGACAGCTTCAGTAGCCTAGCTACATTAGTCAAGCTGGCCCCCTTCACAACAACCTTAGCCTATAAACTCAGCCAAGCTGATGCAGAACTGCTAGCAGATGGTCCCGGCTCCTGGCCTGGCTTATTTGGCAGCTGGAGGTGCACACAGAAAGCTGCAGAGCTTTTGTTTGGGTCTCGAGGGGCCTTGAAAACACAGCTGAAGGTTGCACTTGTCTTAGGCTGGAGGCTGGCTTGGTTGCTGCATAGCTCCTGAGCATGGGAGCATCTCCAGGAGACTCTCAGCTACTCCCAGATCCCTCCCTCTTCCACTTGAGCCCAAATGCTGGTGCAGGAGCCCCAGGAAATGACCCAGGTCTGTGCATGAATGTGACAGTCTGATGGCCAACTTCTGGTCTGCACAACACACTGGGAAAGAGAAAGCACACAGATAAATGACCACTTAATATGTGCACCAGGGTCCCTAGTGGCAGATGACACCATCTAACAACACATTTCCACAGCGTCTGAACTAGCACTTCTTAGGCTGGCTGTTAGGGTGCTTATCTAGAGCAGAGGTGGGTCCCTGCTGCACGGAGACTTTTCTTCTGTTTGTTCTTGCTCTGTAGCACTAGCTATAAGCTCCTCGCAGGGTGTTTAGTGGTGTGTGGCTGCACGTGTGCGTGCGCGTGGGCGTGCATGTCTGTGTGTGGCTTGGCAGCCCCGTTTCGCATTGCATAGTGTGCCTCTGCCCCTGCAAGGCTGCTCACAGGCTTCCTCGTGTTGCTGATTCGGCGCAGGGCCAGCCTGAGCCCTCTGACCTCTGTGGGGGCCATCGGTCCTGTTAGTCCCTTCAGAAGAGCATAAACAAAGCTGCTGGGTTGATGCGTCAGCAAAACAACAAATGCAAGTTCTTACATTTTACCAGAGGAATTTAGTCCTAATTATTTACTTACAGTTGTTTGCTGTTTGCCTAGCAAAGAGGCAGTGCTAAAATAACAACATTACATGAAACCCAGCTCTATCACTTAATGGCTACTTTTTCTTTCTTTCTTTTTTTTTTTTTTCATTTATCTGCACTCAGCAAATTCTGTGGTAAATTTGAGCATAAAAGTACTGTTTTTCTTATAGACGCTTTGCCGCACAAGATGTTCCTACTTTGGTATCTAAGATGAAATGTGGGGGGCAGCGCTGTCACTTTTTAACTCCACTATAAATAAAAATTTGGAAGAAGCTAACTTCGTGGGAACTCTGCATAGAGCTGCTCTTACAGAGGTGCCTTGCATGAGTGTGGGTGGTCTGCATTAAAGTACCAGGGCAAATAGGCAGGAGGTCGGCTGCCAGCATTGCCAGGAATTACCTGGCACTTGCAGTCTAAAAATCCTTGGCATAACCAGCAGGCTGCAGGGAGCAGGGCAGAGCTCAGCTTTGTTTCTGTGCTAAGCACTGTTCGCTTCCTTCAGCTGCACTGTGGCACCACAAGCCTGGGGCAAACTTATAAAAGAACCTAAATCTGGCCCTGATAAACCTTCGAACGTACTTGAACCAAGGCAAAAAAGAGTGTCACTCGTGTTCAGAGGGTTGGAGGACAAGACAAACATGGGATAGCTGGGGATGATAAGGTCAGGTGATTACCACTGCAACTAGCAATTATTTTCAAATCGTGGGGAAGTTCCCTATCTTTACTTCTTTGCAGCCTTCAGGTTTCTGGAAGTATGTAAGCAGGTCACAATCTTTCAAAATAATTCTGGAGCTGAAAAGTTAAGTTCTCGCAAGTTCTAATGTCCATGTTATGCTTGTTTGTGACGTTCCTCTCCAGTCATGCCTTGGCCTTCAGCATGCTCAGCACAAACCTCTGCTGGTTGCTACACCAAGCATTTACTCTGCTTTTTTACCCCATCCTGCCAAAAATGGCCAGAAACACTCAGCGCTCTCAAAATTAGAGCAGAGCTAAACTGCCTTAGTCCAGCAACAGCTACCTTGCTTAGTCCTAACATTCACTGGAAACAAAATAAAACCACAGTGCCCTCTCTACTCAGGCACAGCTTTGATTGCTTGTCCACATACGTATGCAGCTAAATACGGACACTCATTATCACCTATTTACTGATAGCAGTGAGTGCCTCTTGTCTTCGAAACCTGCATGATTTAGGTTCTGTTGCCAGTTCAGACAAGTGACCTAACCGGAATACTTTGCACTTTCCAAACCACCTGATGTCTACTGACTGCTGAGATTTCCGTGGAGGAGAGATTAGCCCTAGCCTTGTCCTGCTGGGATGCAGCTGTGTTCCCATGTTGGTGCTCTCCCAGCTCAGCCACATTACAGATGCATCAGTGCATGCTCGGGCTCAGCACTGGTACATTGCTGCCTCGGGCGGTAGCGTCAGAGCCTTGGAGCTACCTGCTGTACTGCCCTGACTGGTCACTGAAAGAGCGGGAAGACCCGACCTAGGGAGACCATGTAGCCATGGATCATGTTCCAGTGTGGTTCCTGCTATGGCCAAAAACTCATCTTATAAAGGTGAGGTCTAGAGCAAAGCAGCTGGGCTGTATTTCCTTGCTGTGTCCTTGGCTTGCTGTGTGCTCCTGGGCACGCCGTGTACCCGTGTGCTGCCTTAGCTTCCCTTTCTGCGTGACACAATGCTCAGCACGTGCGAACACTGTGGACTTTCATTCAACAGCATTATTTAAGTGCTCAGAGAGCCCTCATACTTTCCAAAGTGTTGAAGAGCTGCTACGTACTGCCAAGAGACCTTCCCATACTGGAGCCCACAACAAGCAGGCACCAGGCTGAGGTTTTCTCTCCTCTGAAAGAAAAGGTGTAATGCAGAGCAAGACTCCAATGGCTTATTAATACACTAGGAATTACGGTCTGAAAGAGAAAGACTTGGAAATGATGTTTCTTATGTATGAATGAAGGCTAATTGTAATAAGGACAACACAAAGAAAAAGTGGGTTGTATGATCTGCTAACCTCACTGTGTTATGGTTCTCGCTGGTGTTATGGTTCTGCATGAACCATCTGGGTTTGTACCTCCCTGTAAAGAACCAAGGACAACGCGTTTCTGTCCCGCTTCCTCTTAATACGGGTATGACCACAGCTTCCCCCCGCCTGCTGGGAGAAGCTCTTATTCAAAGGTCTGGTTCAGCGTCCATGTTCTGGCTCTGAATGGGTAAATGTCTCTGAATAAAGCCTGAGAAAGAGCTATATACCAGTGCCTGCTGGCCTGAATTCACATCTCAACTCACAGCTCAAGTTCTCGGTCATTTCAACGTTACAGAAACCAAACCATTCATCAGGACCTTGCTTCAGAAACGGAATGAACACTGCTGCGCTGGTGCCGCGAGGGAGGCCGTTCCCTCCCCGAGCGGGGGAACCGGCCAGCCTGGAGCGCTGGCGCCTGTAACCACGGAGCAGGATTGCCAGCGCCTGCCGAAGCCCAAAGCCGGGACCAAACAGAAACGAGCTGCCGCGGCTGCGGGAGCCGCCGGTGGGCCAGCTGCCTGCTCCCAGCCGTGGTCACGTCGCCCTGCGCGTCGCCCCGGCTCCCCGCTCGGGCTCGGGCCGCCCTGGGGGCAGCCGCTGTCTGTGGGCCCGAGCTGGTGGCCCCACGGCGAGCGTGACCGAGGAAAAGGCAAACTCCTGCCGGAGAGCGGGAAGGGCAAAAGCCTCGCAGGTCAGCGGCGTGACCTGAGCCTCTAACCTTGAAACGTGGGTTCCAAAAAACTTCACTTCGTGACGCACCGTGTTTGCCATCATCCTTTTAGCGAGTCTCGTCTTCGTACACGGGCATCAGCTTGCGGTGAAACACGGGGCCGCAGCGTCCTTCCTGTTCCGCGGTCCTGAGAGGAGCCTTGTTATTCCCCAGGATTTCTGGAAGGGGGCACTCTGGCACCAGGATTGCCGGCAGTGAGCTGCTGTCTGCACGCAGGGCTTTTTTCCTATTAATGTTTGCTCCTCAGCCCAAAAGGAGAGCTGTTAGGAAAAATAAACAGTTTATTTCCAGCTTTGAGATAGAGACATTAGTGGAGAAGGATAAACCTCAGCTCGAGGGACAAAGATAATGTAGCAGTGAATTTACTGAAATGTCAGGGCGAATGGGAATGACATAACGAAATAATCGGAAGGGGAAAGGAAAAGAAAGAAACAGAGATGATAAAAAATTAAAATGGCAAACACAGCGCGACAAGGAGCAATCACCCCAGGCTGGAAGAAAAGGAAACGTACAGCGCAGGGGTATACTGAGAGTAGCGGAAGAGCGGAGCTCGAAATGAAACCAATAAAACAAAAATATAATTAAGAGCAATTCAAGGCACCCAGATGCACCCAGAGTTCAGCTCTGACGCCAAACACTGCCCAGAAGCGCTCCCAGCTGCGCGGCGGCGCACAGCCCTGCGCCTCCCCTCGCCCCCGGCATTTCTTGAGGCGTGAGAAAGAGCGCGGACCTGCCCCGATGCTCCCTCCCAGCTGGGGCCTGGCGCTAATAATACCTGATACCCTTCACTTCGCTTCTTTGTTGTTGTTGTTACGGTTTTAGCTGCATTAGTATCTGCCTCTTTTTTGGTGTTTCTTTTCTTTTCCTCCTAAACTAGGACTCACAATTTAACTTTCTCTTGTTTAAACACAGAGATTCTCCTCTGCCCTGCACATGCACATGCACGTGGGCACACACACACACTGTAATGTGATTCCAGGAGTTGGCACTTGATGGAGAGCATCAGTTGCAGACAAGACAATGCAGTGGTAGCAGCTCTTAAATTCCCCAGGGGCTGATGTTTTCCCTGCAAGATGAAACCATCCGAGTAGAATCACATGGCCTTGCTATCACTGCAGGGAGACACAGCATGAGGAGCCCAGCAAGAGAGAGTTGGAAGAAAGCAAAGAAAGCAATAGACACCAAGGGAAGGAACTGAGTTTTTTTTTTTTTTTTTTCCCTTCGCCCTCTTTTTTTTAATTAGCAGAAAGTGTAGTCTGTCATGCTAGAAATGGCTTGTGTTTGTTAATCACAGCTCATTTGGTTGTGTAGGAAGACATAAACAGAGTTTCAAACATGACTGATCAGAGCTGCAGAGCCAGCCCTATGTGTTATTTTCGCTGCTCCCATGAACTCCTTACACACTGGTGTGCAACTCTTACTCCAGAGTGTGCTGCTCCATCTCCCTCGGGCTCATTTTGGTCCTTCTGTGATAGGACTGTAGGTAATTGAAAAGATGAGCTCAGTTGTACTGCTTCAGCCCTCAAGTCTCAGCTGTGTTGTCTCATACCCAGCAGTACTTCTCATCCTTGCTAAAGTAACTACATCTTGTCTTCTGCTGCTTATGTTATTTCTGCTCTACCCACTTGCTGTTCAAAGAGCAGGGACCTCTGCCCTGATCTTCCCTGAGCAGCTGTGCATAGCCCACTGCTCACCTGCCTGCTGAAAACCCCTTGGTGTCCTGCTGGCAGGTGTGCAGCCGGCCTCAAAGCTGTCCCCCCACCATCCCTGCTGTGTCCTGCCTGTCTGGCCACCTCACCCAGTTCATGATGTCTGACTCAGGGCTGCTGGAGCTTTCTCCCTCCTACTCTCACTTGTCTACTTGTTGCTGCCCAGTTCCATTTTCCTGTCCTTAATGAACACAGTCTCCCTGCAGTCTGTCCCATCCCACCAACCCCACCAACAACACAGGCAAAGTTAGCAACAGAGGCAAAATTCATGTTTGCACTGAAGCCCAGTATAACAGCAACAAATGGTATTTTATTAAAGACAAGTGACTGAGGTTGGGAAGAGAGTTAAGGGGTGACTTATCATAAGACCAAGAAATCCAGGACACCAAGAATGGAGCAGTATATGTTTGACAGCTCTGTGATGCCAGAGACTCAGCTGTTTCAAGTACTATTTTTATGTTGAATCAAGAGTTTGAATTTCTTCAATTTCTCTAACTATTGACTCAACACCAGACCAGATGATCTAGTAAGGATTCAGGAACTAGTTGTACTAGGGATCTTTGAGGCTATCTGTTCAAGCAGGAAGGCAAGAGTCCCGTTTTGCTGAATTTAACTCATGCCAAGACAATATCTCTGGATGCTGGCAAACTTTTAAAGGAATTTTTTTTAAGTGGTTCCTCAGGACAACTCTTGCATCTAAATTCTTCAAACTATATTGATCTTTTGCTGCAGGGGAAACCCAGTTTACTTTCCTCTTTACTTGCATATAATCCTAATTCATCTTGTAGATGAATAGTAGGAGCAGATAAGAAAGTCTCTACTCTAAACCCTGTGACTCCAGCATTGTCCCTTGGGCCTGATCTGCAGTTCAAAGATGGCTTCCATGGCAATACACCATATGTCTGATGCAGAGCTGTTCTGGTGTTGGTACTGCTGGATAGCTGGAGCCTTCAGCTGCAGAAAAAAATAAGCCAAGAGGGGCTTTCAAAGCAGAACTCTTTGAGACCCTGCTATACCTTCTGCTTACCTTCACCCCATACACTGAGACCTGCTGCAAAGATGTCCTGCCACAGAATTACTACCTCTACCTATGGATCTCTGTGGTACATCTCCTGAGGCTCTTAGCCACCCAAAGATTTTTGGTGTGTGCATCATAAAGTCAAGAAGTTTGACCCTCACCTTCCCACCCTAAGACATTCAGAGTATAATTTCTGGTTACATATAAAGATGACTCAGAAGCTCCAAAACGATTCACAAAGATTTGAAAAGCTTGTATTTACCTAATTTGATCTAAACTGGCACAGTCACCTCACCCCACCTTCCAAAGCTGGTTTATCCAGGCTGCAAATGAACTGTGCCATGGATGAAGAGATACAGCATAGGTCCTGTGCAGAACAGCTCAGCCTACTTTTACTTCCTAATAGTGGTGACAGCGTTTCTAGGGCTGACTCAGGCCCAGAATAATACAACCTCTACTGCCACGCTCCTCTGCTGCCTCTCACACCCCCATGCCGTCCCTCGCATTCGCAATGGGGTAAACCCCTGTACAGTTGATCACCTTTCATACCTCCGCTGACATGCAGCAATGCTCTTAAAAAACAGAGATATCCAGGAAACTAGAGACCCTTGACCCTGAGCCATTTATGGTTAACCTGATTTCTTTGCATTCAGCCCAGCTTTAACAATCACAGACTGAGGGGGTCACTAGGAGACTAGTTTCAGTGCAGCAGAACAGGGGGTGAGCAAGGGCCCTCTGCAGATAAGAGGTCAGCGGTGATAGGGCTGGGAATGCAGTAACCAGACGCTGTAAAGGGCCTGTCAGCAATGAACTGTCGGACTCAAACAGTCTGGTGTTTAGTGACTGAATCTCAGGGCTTTGGCCAATGAGGCACGCTCAGTTTGTGAGACTGACTGACACAAATCCAGCTGTGGGGTGAGTGCATGGCAGTGCATCCACTTCAGCAGCACACTGTGGTACAGTGGTGTGTCCTGAGTTTCAGCAGTATCCTGTGGTGTGTTAATGCCTCTGCCCTGTGAGCACCGGTATGATTGGGCTGGGTGGGTCTCTCTGTGGCTTAGCCATTTGTCTCTCGAGTGAGCACAAGAAGATAGTAAAAAATCTCAGACACCATCTGCAGACCACACTCCATGGCAGCATGGACACTCCACTGCTGTAAGCCTGCACTGCAGACTGCAAAGTGCTGGCTTCCTGCTTGAGGTGGACATTGGAGCGCTAAGAATTGGCTTAGTCTTACCAGGATAGCTATGTGATTCTGCTAAGCCAGTTGCATTGCTTTGCTGCAGGTGGTGAATGAAGGCATGCATCTAGCCAGACACAACATTTTCAATGTCTCTCAGTAGAAGATGAGGAAGGAACTGAATAGGCTTTGGTCGTAAACTTGCTGTTTCTCATTCACTGTCAGACCTGGGCCCACAAGAAAAGGTTTGACTGGGAAGCAACCATTGGCTGACTGATAGAGTAAGACACACAAGGCAGCCTTCACATAGACCTTTGCCAACTTTACCCCTCTCTGCTGAGGTGGGTATGTCACTGTGGTCACTAGTGTCTACTCAAGCCTAAAGAAGCATCTTTGTCTCTTCAAACCTAGTAATGCCTAGCTACCACCGGTGTGTGGCCAGTGAGGGCAGCATCACAAAGTAAGCAGCAGGAGCTCTTATCTGGCATTAGAAAGAAAGGTATCTAAATTCATACTCGTTGCAGATTGCGTACTCATTGCAGAGAAGTCATCAAAGGTTTTGCATGTGTGGGTTTTCCAGCTGTGCTGCTCTGATTCACAGCATATCTTCATTCTAGGCCTGGCAGAGATTTTTCATCAACCAGGGAGATTTTTTTTCTCTGTCATCCTGAAGCCATTGTGGACTACCTCAGACATTTCATTGTCCTCAGTAATAGATGGCCATGCCAAGGAGATGATGCTTGGTTATTTAGCAATATGTGTCTGTGGCAATATAGTTGTACAAGATCAAGAATTTCTGCCATACACTTTTCATCAGTGTAATACAAAGAAAGACCAAGTCAATCAAATCTAATAATGATTATGCCTCTAATTTTTGATCAACCAAAACAATGCCAAGGACAAATTTTTTAAGAGCCCTTGCTTATGGCAAAGCAGCGCTAACTCTTTTTTTTTTTGGCTGCTGCTCTCATTAATTAACATAATTTGTACTTCCATTGTGATGAGAAGCACTTAAGAAGGATGCCAAACATAGATATAAAAATTAACAGTGAAGATCAAGCCAAAAGATGCTGTCTGGGAGGCACAACTAAGCTTTCCCACACTGTCACTTTATTGCATTCCTTTCTTTAGCAAGCCCTTCCCTAAGGAGATTATAAATCCCTCAGAGAGTAAACCTTACTGTTGAGACTCTTAATGTGAATAAAGATTGCTGGACCATACCCCTGGCCTTCTTACCTATTTGCAGAATATCTAGAACACTTTGGGAGTTGGGGTAAAATAAGAAAAAAAAATCACGGTTCAGTTTTAAAGTTCATCAAAGGTAAACTACCTTTCTGAACCATTTGAAACCACAAAATTATGCAAGAATAATATTTAGATGCAGTTGAAAAAAATCCGAATCACTCTTTAGATTCCAAGGTCTACCACTTAGATGCCCCACATCCTTCAAAACCACCACACAGCTGCATGGGCCCATAGATCACATGCCCTTAGCATATCCTACAGCTAATAGTTTGAACCTTTGGAGGTGTAGTTCCTCCACGAAGCCCTCTTTTTCTAAACATCCCTGGCAGTCCTTGAAACATTGGGGTGTGGCACTTCTAAGTAATGTAAACTCACATCAGCCTTATCAAGAAGGAATGTGAATAACAAATTTAGTATGAGGCTCAAAGACTTAAAGCAACTTCTTAGCCTCCTCTTCATCTTCCCTTATCCATTCCACAAGCTTATACCTTCACCCTTTCAGTCCAAAAGCCTTAGAACTAAATTATGCACATTTTATCTGACCTTATTAATGTTTGATAATAAGAATATATCATGGGCTGCAAAAAGTGTAAAGTATTTTGATAATGATTAGGTAATAACTTAATGTAACCTTTAACTGAAGAATTTCCTGCAATCTGGACAGTCATTTACTGTCTCACATTTTCTCTCCATCCCATGTGGAAGCCTTCCCATCAAATAAGCACTGAGCTAATCCTACACCCTAGTAAGAGGAAAAGGGCTTCTCCTTTACATTTAGGCTCTTGCCAGGTACCGTTGAGATCTCTTTTCCTCCAGCAGATATCAAGAATCAAAAGTTATTAGTGGAAAAGTTCAAAAGGGCAGAGATGGTACAAAAAAAAAAAAAAAAAAAAAAGAGAGAGAGAGAGAGAAGCACATACACACACAGAGTATGACTGCTTTGTCTGGATAAAAACGGAGATAAAAATAAAATAATTTTAAATTCATATGGATTTCATTTCCCTTCTTCATTTATCCATAATGCTTATACTCCCTCCATCTTCCTGGTACTTGCAGGGCAGAATTCAATTTGCTGTCGTTTACAGGACTCTAGCAGTGAGCAGAGAACTGTTCTATGCTGTCAACCATTCAGTTACCAGTCAACTGACACTGTATTAATTAAACAAAGGTTAAAAATGTGTGGTTAGCATGTATGGAGCAAATGGTGGTGTAAGCAAGGAGTAAGGACTCCGAAGGAAAGAGAATACTCTACTGTAATATTTTGGCATCCTCCAACCCCCTCGTGTTGTCTCACATCACGCATGAAGATGCCAATCTCTTAAGGAACCTGATCTTTTCCTGAGCTAAGACAAATGACAACAACATATCCAGGCTCCTGAGTGGCAGCATAAAGAACTCATTCTGAGACCAATCCATAGACTTCATCCTGCCAGCTCTGTCAGCCATCACTTACTATAATAAGTTCATCCTGAACCTAAAACTTCCATTATAAGCATTTCTTCCTCAGCATTTGTGCATGTTTGTTAATGAAACAGCCCAAGAAGTCACAAGCAAAACATCTGTGGAATTTATATCACTTGACCTGTGGAAACAAAACACCATTCCACGTGGCTGGTTCCCGGCAGTAACACATGCCAGTAAGGCTGAAGCATATTGGGATGGGAGAGCTGGAGGGGTTCAGGATGCTTCTACGTGCTGGAGACATGACACCTGTTACATAGCAGCTGCAGAGCAAGGGCTAGACCCCTTTCTGCCTGGAAAACAAAGGCAACAAAATTATTTCACAATATCAAGAAAACAAAATTATTTCACCATTTCTGTTCCTCTGACAGAACAGCATACATTACTTGCAGAATACTTGCATGTGCCAGAAAGAAAGGTTTTGTCTTTCCTGATACTCTAATTCACTGCTTTGTTCTATTAATTTTAATAATAGGTTCAGTCTTTGAATCTTCAGGTGACGCTGTTTCATCATGGCAAGTGTTTCACAATAGGAGACATGCAGAATCTAGTAAAGCTTTGTGTGTGCAGCTCTTAAACACCTGCCAGAAAGCTTAGAAGAGCCCAGTAAAGTGAGCTGTGTTTAAACCACCATCCAGAGAAATTCATTTAAATGTGCAAACCTGATTCAAATGATTGTAGGGAGTTTCACTAACAAAGTTATACCCAAAGGATGACATTTACTATGGCACATAAGGAAGAGACGAGGCTGTTCTACACTGCACTTAAAGGTGTTGATGAAACTGTTAAGTGAGGCAGTGTACAAGACTAGTTCTCTAGACATGAATACTATGCACCTTGGAAGGATACATGGTGCAGTAATGAACACATCCAAAGCACATGAAATGCTGCATGACTGAAGTGATCAGCTGAAGTGGTTCAAAACCTCGTTGATGGAGGAGTTTCAAGTTTTTACAATTCGCCGGTACTTTTCACCACTGATTTAGGCAAAGCTCCTCTATTTAAACTACTGTGTTCCCAGCAAAACTCATGAAATCTGAAGACTGCTGAGAGGAAGCAGAGGGTAAGTCGGAGCAGATCATTTCTAAATCCTGCTTGTCACACAGTCTAGCAAGCTCCTCGTCCTGGGATTTGCCCTACTTTAGGCTAGCTGGAGTTGCCTTCTTCCTGAGACTTGTTGGGTAGTTTTGGCAAAGCAGTTTGGAAGCTTTCAGTTCCCCTCACCTCCATGTTTACTGTGTCAGGAACGTCAGTGATGCTGCCTAGAAGCCAGAGGAGTGGGTGCTGCGTGCCCCCTTTCTCCTGCACAGGCTGGAGTCGTTGACGGCGGAGCTCCCGCAGCAGTCTCTGGCACAGTGCAAAGAGGGCAGCTGAGAAGGCCCATGAGAGGGAGCCTGACGTGCAGGAGGATTATCTATGAGCTTTGTGAGCTCCCGTGGTTCTAATTCCAGATATCATTTTTGTGTCGCTCCAGCTGGAAGTGTTCATTCCCCTGTTTTTGTGCCCCATGGTACAGTCCCAGGGAAAACTGCAGTGTTATTTCTGAAGAAGAATGCCTGAGTTGCAGAATCAAGGTGGTTGCTGGAAAGAAGTTCTTTTTACCAAGCATTTAATTCAGTTGGAAATACTAATTTCTGTGTAACCCAGTTTGAAACATAATGTTCCAACCAGCCCAGTGTGGGGTCACAGAGAAAGATCCAAAGGAAGCAGCATAAAAACTTCCTGAGCTTCTCACAGCACGTCTGTGCCTAGAGTCCTCAAGGGGACGAGATCAGCCTGTCCTGCAGTCCATGTCTAGAGACTGTCATTGCTCATCCCATTACATCTTGGCTGAGGAACCAAGGTGATTCGTTAGATACACAGCATTTTGCAATAGGGCCATCAACCTGTTACGAAGCATTTAACAAACATTTGTATTGCGAATCCAGATAGGCTGATATTAGGCTGACAAGGAGGTGTTGATGCCATCGGGCCTGGAACAGATACCAACGTGGTGATGCTGGGATGCTCCATTTGTCCATTCTGGGTGTTCCTTCCTAGAAAGGGAATGCACTCCAGTCCTCCTGACTGGAGACAAGTGAGACATGCGTGGTATGTTCAGAACAGAAAGTTTAATTTGTCATCCTGCTCCAGGCTGCAGTGATAGAGGTCAGGGCTGTCTGACAGGTACCCCAGGACAGCCCTGATTACAGAATTCGCATCTACTATCACTTCTTCCATATCTTGACCCTCCCTTTCTCCACCCTACTCTTCTCTCAAATAAACAACCCTTACCTTATTACTTTTCCCCTTTGATCCCAATTTGGCTACATCTGCATCCAAATTTGGCATTTCTGATAACATTACCTAGGTAATCTTGGCCTTATATGGTATTACTGGCACAGTTACCTAGGCACTGTTGGCTTTTGAAGATTCCACTCCCAAGAAAATTCCCAAAACTCCTTTTCAGTTATCTGTGCAGTCTGATCATTTCTCACACAACTTACTTTCAACCATCTGTGAAATCCATCCATTCCTCATGGCACTGTATGTAACTTTTGTTGGCCTCTCACACTAGTAGCTGTCATGTCTGGGAATTGCTCATGTCATGCCCAGCAGTTTTTCATGTCCTGTACAGTTAGCTTAAAGGCAGGTCAGGGCATGGTCATCTTCCTAGAGCATTGTAAAAATACATGATTTTCAAGCAGCTTGCGATGTCCACACCAGATGTGTTCTGCAAGAACCACTGAATGGCCCAAAGAACTCTGGACAGACTCTGACTAAAATCATTCTGGACCTTACAGAAGCTCTGCCAGGAAGCCAGGTGCATCAGGGCTCACAGCCAGGCTGCATTTCTCAGCAGGGAGGTTTTAAATGACTAATATTTCCTGGCATCAATATATTGGTACATCTGTCAAAAGAACCATTGGTTATGCTGCATCACTACAAATCAACGTTCACAGCATAACCGAGCAGTGATTCTATATGAGAAGAACATTTGAACAGCTGAAGTGCAAATACTCTTCCTCAGTATACAGATCCATGGTTTGAACAGGTACCTGAACTAGGCACAAATTACAGATTGGTGTCAGCAGAAAAGTAGGGCTCAGTAACATCCATACTTGTACTTCTTTTGAATTTTTGCAAAAGCAACAAGAAAACTCTACTACTTCTCACAGAGAATAGAGGTTTGTGTAATTATAACACTTTTAGACTGAAGAAAATTTCCCTTCTGTAGAGAGCACTAGCACACACCCAAAATAGCCAAACCTTGGCACCTGACCTCCCATCTGAATGCAAGAGTTACTACCCTTCACTGAGTAAGGAAGTGCCCAGGCATCAGCATGCACGTGAGATGTAAGAGTGAAAGCTAAATGGTCAGCAGGCCAGCCTGCCCGTCTCTGCATCAAATTTGCATCGAGCAGCAGGAGAACGTTTCATCTGCAGTAGACACAGGGCAAAGAGAGATTCCTCCCTTCTTGTGCCAGCTGTTACAGACCTTGAGAGCTGAGAGGGGCTCCCGTGTGGAAGTCAGACCTCTTCTAAGTCTCTTTGGAAGCCCAGAAAAAAGGAAAAACTTCTTCTGTACTTCCTTAGTGAAATCAGAACCTATGATAGTGGTCCTGAAAATATTACTGGGGTTGGCTGGTGCACAGGTGGAGTAGAAATGTATCACTGCAGCTGTTGGCTCATGATTGGGATTCTGAAACCTGGTTTATTTGTCCAGCCTCTTGTCTAGGCACTTCCTGATTAAGATCCTAATTACTACTTTCCTTCCCACCAAAAAAGAGAGATGATTGTTAGCTGTGTTCTGAAGTTAAAAACGCTGTCATCATCCCCACTTCAGGAAAAAAAATATTGCATGGGAATAATAGAGTGTGTAGGAGCATTCAAATGTCTGAAGCCAAGACTAAAGGCAAATCAGAGCAGATAAAATGTGACAAGATAGAATTAACACTGGATGATAATTCAGTTCCAGTATCGATTTCTTTAACAGAATTTTGAATAAAAATGAAATTACAAAGAATACCATGACCAGTGCCCTGCGTGGTCGCTGCGTACCCCTTCCATACCGAATGCAGTTCAGCAGCCAAGTTCCTGTGTCACTGCTGGTGGGCACCTGCAAAGGCCCCCGGCTCACCAGGCTGCACGCCTGCAGGCTGCTAAAGGCTTGTGGTGATCTCACCATGGATGGTCACTTACTTTCACTGCAGGGCAGCATGGGCTCTGAAAGTCCTTGGCATCAAACGTGAGCCATCAGCCCCAAAAGTGCTTTGATTCCAGGGGGAATCAGAAAAAGTCCTCACCTGTTTTTTGCTGCAGGGCTTTTGTGGCATGGATTTGAAATGGATCAGCCCAACTTGGGCTTTTAGCCCTGGGCTGAGTGCAAAGTCATTGTGCAAACACACATTCTGCAGGGAGAAAAATCCTCTCCTGCTCTGGCCAAGCCTGCAAAAGCTTTTCCTTCAGACCTTTTCCCTACAGGGTCTCAGCAACGATATTCACAACTTTCAAATGTCAGCAACTGGATACTTCTGAATGGAGCACAGGCAAGCGAATGTGGGATTATAAGAAGCAGATGCTCATTTTAACACTGTCGACTCAAGGCAGAGTGCTCTGCTCTGGGCTTTAGAGAGAGGATTCAGGGGCAGTAGCTCTGTCTTTGTTGTTGCCACTTATTCCCTCCATGCAGACCTTTGTGATCGTCTCTCCAGCTCTATAACTCTTTGCAGGACAAAGTCTGTACTGTTCTGCCCCATCCCACCTCTGCTGTCAGAACGACTTCCAGGGAAAGCTAATGTCTCTGGGGGACATTTCTTTTGTACACGTGCTGCATCCAAATGAAGCAGTGCATGCAGTACTGATGCCAGAACCTGCCTAAGGGAGTGGAGGCCCTGTTTGTCCTGCTATAATGCAAAAATATTGGGTTGAAAAAAGTGGGAGGATACACGAGGAAGGGAGCAGAATTCCCTGTTAGAGGTGCAAACTGCCATTTCTCCTGTCAAGTGCCAGACAGGCATCGTGCTCTTGAGAACTGCCTGGCAAAGAGACACCTTGGGGGCCAGGGCCAAGAAGACAAATGGTCTCCACCATCCTGCAGGAGAGGCACTGACCCAGCAGTGGCACAGAAACTCACCCTCTCCTGACACGACTGAACTCCGGAAGAGAATGGTGGTTAGGACGGAGGTGATCTGAGGGTGATGATGGAGCAAGCTGACTCAGACTGAATGGAAAAGGACTTTGGTGACTGTCCAGGCAGATCTGGAGAGCGGCCACCCCTTTGCGAGACCCACCTGTGCCACAGTAGAGCCTCCCTGCGAGCTCTGTCCTGCAGAAGAGCCTCGGGGCCAGCCCCAGCACTGGGGGACAGAGAGCAGCAAGCCCAGTTTGGGAAGACTGAGATGCCAGCAGTTTTGGTGTGCTCTCTGGGACTCAGGAGGCAAAACTGAAGTCCTTCCACCTCCACAGTTCCCCAGCACAGAGACAGAAGTCTGAGCCTCCAAGGACAACCAGATGCATCTCACAAGGAATCAGAGCATCTCAGCACCCAGGTGAAGCTGATTTCTCATCTCTTTGTGCTCCATTTCTTCTCAAACACAGGGATGCTGGCTGCCTCCCACCATAGGCACCTAGTAAGAAGATGACCATAAATAGTATTTGTCATCCTGAGACAAGCTCTTGGATCTGGTGGTGAGCTTTCTGATTCCCTCTCGCTGTTTTTCCAGCTGTGGCAGCTTGGACACCTCTGCTTAGCTCCTCCTGCTGGAGCTTGGGATCTCAGCCTTCGTGCCTGGCTGCAAATGGGGCAGCTGGTCTCTGCTGGCTTCCCTCAGCCAAGCTGTCTGCAGGCACAGGTGCTTGGCAGTGTGTAGTGTGATGCTCATTAGCTACCCGCTGTGTCGCTCTGCTGTCCCTGTGGCCAAGCAGGTCAAGGTGGCATTTCCCTTCAGAGGAGCCCTGTGGGACTGTCTGCCCTGGCTTTTCTGAGCACTGCAGCAAAGCCATAAATGGATCAAGGCCCCAGCTCGCAGGAATCAGCACTGCGCTGCTGAGGTCTGTTGTGCAGTGTCAGTTCATGGCAACCCTAAATCTGCCAGGAGAAGGTAAAAGCTTCTGGGCAGTGTGGCAGCTTGACCGGCATTCAGGTAGCCCTCCCTGAGCAAATAGCCAACTACCACATGTCCACATTTCCATCAGCTCCACACAGAAAATGGCCAAGGTTATACTCATCATCACAGCATGGCAAAATGGCACTCAAGGACAGTTCTGGCTCTCCTGACTGAAGGAAACCTGACTGGCTACTGACACACTGAGTGCTTTCCTCAGCTACAGGCACTCTTCACACAACTTGCAGGAGAGCCCCAGCTGCTAAGCTGACGGCAGGCTGTGTCCTGCTCTCTGGGGCCATGCTGCAGAAAGTCAGGCTGCATCTGCATGTGGCCAAGCAGGTCAGGATTCCCCTTTGCCATCAAGAGACCTCGAGGAGCTAATGTTACTCAAAGGATGCTGCAGCTGCAGTGGAGAAAGCTGCACTCTGTTAGAATTGCCCCAGGCATTTGATGATGACCCAGAGCAAAGCACTCCTGGGCACACTTTGTGCCTCCAGGAGCTCAGCAATGAGCTGCCCTGCTTGACCTAATGGCTGAAGCAAGTTTTGTGGTGTGGATTTGGTGTGCAGAAATGAAATGGCCAGGTTTATGCAAAAGAAACTGATACCCTAATGAGGACTACAAGAGTCATCAGAGATGCAGGGAAGGATTTCACTATTTGTGCTAAAGCAAGAGTACCAGCACTCCACACCTCTGGATCTGACCACTGAGAAATCGCTCACAAAGCACCAGATGGCTGAGGAGCAAGGATCACTCCATACTTGCCTCAAGGGTCACTACAGAGAAGCACTGTGGACCTCCAAAACCATCTTCTATATTTTAAAAACTACTTTGGGCATCATGGAGATGAGAGGTCACTTGGCAGTCATAGTAGGAGTCTCCAGAACTCCATCAGCCACTGCTTTGCCTGAAACTGCAAAGCTTGGCCAGAGCAGCTCTTCCTCTTGGGGTTACCAGAGGTCCTCCTCCTTGTCATGGCTGGAAACCAGGGCTGGGACAGACCTTCTTAACTCCCCCTTGCAAACCTGACATACACAGCCCAAGGCTGACTGTATTCACTTCACTTCTTGCTAGCTCAGGTCCCTTTTGCTGCCCACCACACTCCCTTGGTCCTGCTCTAGCACCCTCCAGAAACCCCCAGGAGCACCACTGCAGCCGTCCAGACACGGACAGGCAAAGCTGCCTCTTCTACGTAGCAGGTGGGAGGAAGGCAGCGGCCAAAGCACCAGCTAGCGTGAGCTCCAGGCTGCTCAAGCCATACATGCAGCCGGGTGCTGAAGGGTTAAGGCCTGGGGCTCTTTGCTGCAGTACAGACTTTGTCTCCTTACAGCCCACAGGAATTTACCAGCTGACTTGAGGAGTGCTCCTGTCATGCACATCTGCAAAAGCGATTATGGTTGGGCTGCCCTGTTTCTCCTGGTGCACAAGGTGGAGGATTACAGCGCACAACCATCAGGGGCACAAAGCCAGAAGATGACAGCCAGTGCCTGCTGCACGGACGTACGCACAGCATAAGAGCAACTGAGCTGAGCTCTTCCTGGGAGTGATGGGTGAGGGGAGCACATGGACAAATGACCCCTCTGCTCTGCAGACTGGCTTTTCTGGCAGATGCCTTCCTACTTGCATGTGCGTGCATGTGAACTGGGGATCAGGTCCTGCCCAGCCCCAGGCACCTCCATGCTAGCACCCAGCTCTGAGCTCCAGCCTCACTGTGACACCCTCCATGGGGAGATTGGGTCATCTGAGAGTAAGACTTCAAGTCTGCACGTGGAGCAAGGGTTGACCTGTAGGAGAGGACAACCAGATCAGCCCCTCTCATTAGCCTTCTCATGGCTTCTCCCTCCTCCAAATCCACTAAACTATTCTTTTTCCATATCCTCATGTTCTCCCCCTAGAAGGGAGAGATTCCCAGGATGTCTGATAACTAACTGCCACCAGCAGTCATCCAGTACCACCATCACTCAGCTCCAGGGTACAATGCAGAGCTTTGGCCTCTGGCCAGGCAAGACTCAAAGAGTAATGGCATTTTGCTGTTCTCCCTTTAGAACAGCCCTGCTCACCTTTATGGACACACAGCTGCCTCGTTTCACATCCTCTGCTCCGCAATTCTGTGGTCGCTGTTGTCCACACACCCTCTCCCCCATCCCCATCCCTTGCACAGTGCTTAGGGCCTTGTCCTGGAGGCGTCCAAGCAGGGTGTCTGCCATCAGCATGAGTAATCCCACAAGTAACGTCACAAACACGGCAGCAAAGAGCTTGTGGAGAAGCAAGAAGCACCCAAGAGACTCCTCTTTCCCAGTGGTCACCCCCTAAGAGCTGCTTCAGTCTGAATCTGCCTTCTCTGCGAGAGCTGAGCATTATGGGGCCCAGTATCCTTGGCTGGACACTTGTCCCAGCACTGGGAATCATAATGCACATTGCTTTTTGCATGAAAGCAGGGATTTAATATTCCCCGGTTGAGAGGTGACTGCGAAGCTCCTCTGGTGTTACTGTGCTCTAGTTGCAAGTGGCCTGTTGTTCTAAGATGGAGCACTGTATAAGGTGGGGAAGTGGAGCAGGGTGCTGAGCACTAGAATTTTTTCTGAACCCTTAGATAGTAAAGGCATGAATCATTTCTGAGAATGTGCAGTCTTGGGTCCCCCCAGCTGCTGCCTACTGAGTTACAAGAAACCAGCTGGATCCCAAGAGCACAAGGCAACTCTCATCAGACTGCTCAGACCATGCTCACTCGCACAGTGCCCAGTGCTCAGGGGCTGGGACCCACCACCTTGTGCTTCCCTCTTTGCAATGATGAACGTACACGGAAAGAAGCACAGAACAGGGCAGAACTGTGCTCCTCCCCACGCACCTCTTGCTATTTTTCAAAAAGCACAATTTCACTGCTAAGAACAAGGAAGCCTCTTCTTGTCACTCCCAATATGACAGACAGCTCCACGGGAGCAGAGTTGTTTCTGCAGATCAAGTAAACAAGTTGTTCTGCAGCAAACCAGTTCCTCGCTGCAGAGCTGGTCCTGCAGGACCTGAGCAGCCCACACGGCTCTCCATTCCCATGCAGCCCTTCCGGAGGCTTTGGCAACGCCTTCCACGCTCAGGTGCCTGAATTTAAGAGCTTTAATAGGTTTAATTTAAGGGAGAGCATGGACTTGAACATCCCGGCTCGGGCCTTTGGAGGCCGGCCCCGTTCCCACGGGCAGCAGTGGGAGCAAAGCCTGGAGGGGCACGTGCAGCGCTGCTCAGGGACACGGAGCACCGTGCGCGGAAGACGTTCCCACTGGCGCCGGCGAGAGGGTGGTCAGGAAGCTCAGCCTCTGGTTGAGGGCCCTCAGCGCCTCCCGTGGAAGGTGCCCAGGAGTGTTAGCTGCGAGTCGGCCAAAAAGATGCCTGTGGGAATCACCATGAAGCAGCACCGTGAAATAGGTTTCCCCGTGGAACGGGCCAAGGCACTATTTCAGATCCAGGCTCCAGGTGTTGCTTTTCTTCCTGAGGGGGATGGGAGACCTGGAGAAATCCAAACTGCAAAGGAATATAAGAATAGGGAGACTATCTGAACGAAGAAACCTTCTCCAACAGGTAATGGACTGCAAAACAAAGTGTGTAGCAACACAGAATGTCTGTTTCTGCTTGAATTCTTTTGTAATGCCCTTTTCCAACCCTGCAGTGAGGAAGCAGCACTGGCAAGACAAAGTGGCTCAAAATGCTCTCCTGTTCAAATAAGTAAGGCATGCTATAGCAATGTTCACTTAGGACAATTCAGGCAAATATGGATCTTAAAATAAAATGTCTATTAACAGGCCAGATATGAAGCACATCTTGGCTGTACCTCCTAGAGACAGCCTTCCATTCAAGTAAAATGAAGTATTTATGTTGATTCTCTCAAGATCTCTCAACTTGTATTTGTGATTGTCTCTTCTTCCTCTTCCTAAATACATCTTGAAAAACACTGGAATCCTATTTTCTGCAGTACAATTTTCTGTACTTTTCTCAAGACTCATTTCTTCCAATTTAGAAAATCTTCTTGTTGAACCAGGTGTCTCTGAATGCAAAGTACCTCAGGAGTTCTCACCTCTGAATAGTGACGGACACTCTTTTTGGCAACACTGTCAAATGGCCTCTCTTCTTCACTCGAAGATCATCTTCCAGCTCTGTCACTACATTGTCCTGAAAAAAAAAAAAAAAAAAAAAAAAAAAGTCTGATGTAAAACTTTATAATTGAACAGGAGAGAGAGAAAAAAAAGGAGAAGTTACGTTCAAATTTGGAACTTTTCAACCATTAGGCTGACATTACGTTTTCTAAAAAGACTTGTATGACCCAGAGTGTAGCAACTAAGGCAATGTCTGCTTAACTCACCTTTCAGAAAGTAACTTAAAAATGGATCACAGATTGAAAATTTCCTCCAAAGCATTGCAGTTTGGGAATTTCAGCTGCAGACCACACCTATTTTTGAGTAAGTTTCCTAAATCTTTTGCTTTGTAAAAGCTGTTGATTACGTCAACACTAGTACACCAGCGAACAGTGGTTGACTATTGAACTGGTGGTAGATAATGAAAGCAGGCTACAGATATTTAAGAAATAGCATCTTCTATTTTATCCCGCTAGGTGTCTTCATTCAAAGGATTTATCCCTAACTGACATTAATGTGTGCTCATTATGATAATAAGTGAAAATTACTTCACAATTACTTCAAAAGCAGTAATTATGTTTTAAAAACTATATCTAATTTCTACTTAGATCTGTTTACCTTTGTCTGGAGCCATTTTCATTAAGGAAATGGCATTGTCAGACTGCTGGCAGACCTCTGAAATCAAACGAGCGGGCTCATTTCTGTTGCTATCAAGCCTTCCTCTCATGTCCCAGTATTTCACCATCTCCAGGGACACACTGTGGAAGCCCTTCAAGGAAAAAAGAAGTCAGAATTTAATGAATAATGATATATTTAGCAACAATGAACTATTTCTACTGCATTGACATTTCTCCTTTCCAGTCAGAAAATTGTTTCCTGTAATAGAATTTTCATCTGTAAATATAAGTTAATAAACACAGAACATGCTTGTCTTGTAATACCAGAGCTATTTTCAAGAACTGATTAAAAAAAAAGTCACTGGTTTTGTCAGAAAAATAAATCTTACTGTAATTAAGTAGCTGAAGCAAGTCTGTATAACATGAATTTTAGACTATAGCTAGATTGTAAAAGTATGGATGCTTATTTTCCTCACTTTATTTTTTAATGACATCAAAAATATCACTATCTGTTCAACTTCTAACTTATTACTTCTTTGGCCTTCAACTGGTCTAGCTTATTAGTATATCCTTATTTTATTCTTGAGCCTAGACTGCTGAATTTTAATTAAATTACCATTGAGAATAGGAAAACCAAGTAAGCAAAACTCATTAACTGTGGCATAGATAATTTGTGATTTTATACTTCAGAAGTGAGCTTGTCTTTCAAGCTACTGTATTTTTTTTCTAAAAGGTGTGTTAGAAATCATGCTGCTTCCTTTGTGCTTGTTTGATTATATTCCTTACAACTTGGATATGATGAGGCAACCTGAATTCAAACTGGAAAAAATATCATAGACTATGAAAGGAAACCATAGTCATGGCACATCTCCATTCATGCTTATCTGCTGCTTGGAAGATTCTGTATTTTTCATTTCTCTAGCTCAAAACAGCTGGTTTTATCTGCTTAGTTTTTAAAGTGCTGTTAACTGGTTTATTTATTTTATTTATTTATTCTTCTGTTGATTTGCACTAATAAAGTTGGGATTAGGTTTCCTTCTATGAACTAAATTGCTGTAGAAACATTTTTCATTATCCAGTGTAAGAACTCTTTCTGAGCTATGAGATGATGCCACAAAGTCATGATTTCTTTAGGATTCAGCATGGAAAAATGATGAGAAAATTAGATAATTAGAGCCTCATTTTTAGTCTGTAATGTCACACAACCCCAAAACAACATTTTAGTTTTTTTTTTTTTTTTTTTTTTTTTTGCTCCTTTCTGGTCCACTGCATACCTTCCTAGCTCTTAAAAACACTACCAACCTTCCTCGAAACAAACCTCAAAAACCCCCAAATTCCTTGGGAAGCTTAGGAAAAAAGAGCTTTAGTGGATATTAAGAACCATGTGCTCATTAGACTGCTGGTTTTATGATATTGTACAATTATTCTTGTACTAACACCCTACAAACCTCTCACTTTTTCTTCTACCTCAATAGTTAGGTATCCCCTTCCATTCAATAGGGACTGACAATTTTATCTGATCACTTGCAAACAGCTGTCTCTGAAATTATTTAATTGATTAATAATTAGACTCAGCTTTTTTTGTTCTCAACCAAACAGCAGTTGGTCTAACCAAAATAACACTTTTCTCTATAGACTTTGCCTCACTTATGGTGAACACATTTTGCATTTGGCCAGCTAGCAATTAGTGGTTTACAGCAATGCTGGTAGAGTCTTTTAGCTATTAGTCATTTCATTTGCTTGACACGAATACATTAAGTGAACTGTGTTTGATTGAAAAAGAATGCTTTCTTCTTTACTATCCAAAAACTAGTCATAGTTACTTGCTATTTTTCTTCCAGAGCATATTTGTGTGAAGATAAAATAATCTTTCATCCCTTTTTTTCTTAATATTGCTTTGAAACCCACAAAGTTTGTTACAGCTCTCAGAGAAACGCTTTTGAGATGTTTCCCTAGATCATCCTTTGTTTCTGAATGTCTGAATTCTGTGTTCTGACAATCTCTTCTTCCTTTTAACTGTTACCAAATTGTGCTTCTTTCTACATTACTCATATCTTAAATATTTGTATTTCTTTGTTACTGTATTAGCTTATCTGCAAGCTACATCCTCTGCATTATTTGGCACTATTTATAATGTCTGATCCCTAGCAGTGAATCTTTCTAGCTCAAATGACTCTTTACTGTAAGCAATTTAGCATCTTCCTCTATAAAGCTTGATGCTCTATTCTGTCTAGATTATTTTATTGCTGGTAGATGTATTCATGTGGCAAGACAGTTGTTACAGTGATTGGAATTGGTGGAGGATTAAAAGATGTGCCCTCAACTCAGGCTAGAGGCTTCCTTGTGAGCGTGGAAAGAGCTACATTGTATAATTACATAAAATGAAAAGAACAGGACCTGTGGTTTGGTGAGCCTTCTGGATACTTCTCATTACACGTCCTGTCTACGAGTGGTGTTGCACGCTGTCATCCAACACATTCTGCTAGCGGTCTAAGTAAAGGGCTCATAAGTCTAAGAAGCGTTGTCTGTACCATCTAAGCAAGCAGTCAGACATGTAATATCCCATGCAACGTTAATTAGTTGCTATGGATGTTTCTTTGAGCAAAGTTTTCAAATAAATGGGTTTTAATGTTTTTATTGGATGTTTGTAAGATGAATTGATAGCGCAGCCCTTGCTGAAAAATGGTTTAAAGATTCCTTCCGATTTCAATAACAGGAGTAACTTATACGGCTTTGTAAGGTCAACTAATTAGATCTACTATGTCTGGTTTTGTCAGCTCATTTTGGTGATGCCTATTGATCATGCAGGGAATGACCAGGCAGAAGGGCAGCCATACTCTGATGACCCCTAGCAAGCTTTTATTGATGCAGGCAGCTGGACATCTTCCAGAAACCCAGTGAAGATACCCTACCTCAGCTGCAGCAGCCCCACGACCAGCTCCTGCATCAAACAACCATAGTGATAGTGCAGAACCATCAAGGTAGCTCAGCTTGTTCAGGGTAGTGGATGTGACCCATAGATGACTCCTTTTATCGAAGCAAGAAATGGGTTGAAAACAGTGATAAATGCAGTAAAGTGCATAGTGCACAGGCTGGAGGAAAAAAAAAAAGAACATTGTACCCTATTATGTGTAGTATCAAATATAATTACACTGCAAATTGTCCACTTTGTTCCTGTCCTTAGCTGGAAGGGGCTCTTGTACACGTTTCCCTCTGCTGGGTGGAAGGAGAGACTGGCACACAAGACTGCTGTGCTTTGGAGTTCGGGAATATCATTTCCATTTCTGTGGCTAAAATATTTATGAATTTTGTAGACTTATGTTCTTTCTTTCGATGAAATAATTTAAAATACTAACATGTCGTGAAACAACACATACATAATAAAAGCAAAACAGCATTCATTAATTGAAGCACAAGACAATATGTTTCATTAAGGTAAAATTCATATGTTCTAAATCATCATAGCTACGTTAATTGTACCAGAATCTTTTTGATGTATAGATTTATTCTAAAATTGTCTCAATTACTCACCAGTTTGTTATATTCAGTAGGCAAAAGATTAATAAATATTTTCATCTGTTTATGGGAGAAATTCCAGAGAAGGAAATATATGCACTGGTTATTATATAGGTCAGATGCAGCTGTCTCTTCTACTACAAGCACAATTTGTTATTAATATGTTAACATATACTGGTCTAAGTTGCCACAAAATCTTTCATTTTAGATTCAAATAAGATCTAGAATCCCCAAAGGGTATCTTAATCCCATGGCACTATTACAAAAGTACATTTACTCATTAGTAACATTGATATCATACAGATAAAATGAGCAAAGAGGGAAACATGAGTCAATAAAATGTATACTAACACTTCACTTTTTCTGAATTTTTCTACTGAGTATCTTAATGTCATTAAATCATACGTCAGTTGAGTAGACTCCTGGCTTTCTCTGTCAGGCAGCAGTAAAAAAGCACACAGTCAGAAGCAAGCAAATGAACACAATATTCCCAATGCCCTTCAGGTCAAAACAAGCTCCCCTCCAACCCAGGCACACCCCACTGCTGTGTCCACGTGACTGAAGCAAGACTTACCACTAGTTCTGAGTCTTCAGGTAGTTTTAAGTAAGGAAATGGCCAAAATACCTGTATCATTTCTTTTTTATTCAGTAACTCTTGAATGGGATGGTCATTATCAAAACTGGTTTTCTTTATTGTGTTTTTATAAATTTGTGGCTTTCCACTAATTATTCCCCATTTTTTTCCTGCTGAATAACTAGCTCAAAGACATTAGTAAAATACTGATATAAAGAGAAAAAAATCGGCTCTCGGATCTGCATGGTGAATCATCATGATGATGACGTCTGACATAACAAAAAGAGACTCATGCATAGGTACAACAGAGTATCTTAGCGTAGAACTGCCATGGTGATACATGTCATGATCTGCGAGCTGAATATTAACCATATAACGAACACATGCAGAAAATCTGGATGCTGGGGGAGCAGCATGCTAATAGCTCCTGCTCTTGCAGAGCTGCACTGGAAGTACTGTGACACTGGTGGAAACAGTTTTGATTTATGCCAGCAAACCTGGGGTTAGCACTGATGTTTTCCCTTTCAGCTTTCTCTTGAAACATGCTTACTCCATATGTATACATTAAATACAAATATTTGTTTGAGGCCTTGTAGCAGTACTGTACAATCTTTTCTGGCTCCTCAAGACACGTGAATAGCACAACGAAGGACAAGAAGTATTAGTAACAGTGCTCTCTGTGTGTGTTGGTGTCATATGAGAAAAACAACTCTGCTTCTATTTTAGAATAATGGATGCTATTTCCTCAACATTCAGTTTTCAACTTTGTATAATTAGGATTTTTCACCCTAGGACAAATGTCTTTTGATGGGCCAATGGAATGTGACATTGTTAGTCTTATTGTGTTGCTCAAAATTCCAAGGATTGCCTTTCCCGCTATGAACGTGCCACAACTCTGTAACTGAAAATAAATAATGGCTGAGAATGCCAAAGACAGACTTCTGGAATAAGCCTGGGAAAGAAACAAGATAAAACTTCCTGTTCAGAAGGGCAAATTAAAAAAAAAAAAATCCTTTCTCTTTGCCTTAAAAAAAAAAAAAAAAAAAAAAACACAATACGATAGACTTAGACAAGATAACAATAGATCTAAGCAAAAATGTAGCTTGTGGAAAAAGTTCCTTTCTACAATTTCAGAAGAAATCAGTTCAGTCACAAAGGTGATTTTTCCTGTTATCTTATTCATAGTCCCTTGCCCTTCCTCAGCGTAATACCAGAATCTAGAATGGCAGCAGCTGCTATTGGGCTGCAAAGTGGTCCGTTCCCTCCTGTGACAGGATGCAGAGTGGAGTACAGCTTTGATGTAGAAACACCTCAGACCTTCATCTTCAATAAGTTCTCCCAAAAGACCAAAAAAATTATAAACTAAAAAGTTACACTTGTTTAAACAGTTGCATTTCTGTTTTGTTTTTTGTGTGCTTGTTTGTTTGTTTGTTTTGATAGCAACTAGTGAAATTGGAACAGGATTTATACACGGTCCTCACCCTGCTGACCATCTTTTTGCAGGTGGATCTCTGGCTCCAGCCAGCTTAGTGACTTTCTGAGTAGCAGTAATCGCTGTCCAGCCCCATCCGGGAAGTTCTTCCCGTCCTTTCTGGAGCCAGCCCTGTCTGCTCTTTCTTGTGGTCGCTCTGACTTTCTCCCCTTGAGCATGCTGAGTAATTTCCCATTCTCTTTCACTTCATCCAGTCTTTTCAAAGGAACATGTAACTGAGAATACACAAATAAGTATGATGTGTGTCACCATGATTACATTCCCATATGCTCCACTGTAGCTAGGGAGCAAATCATTAACACCCAAGATGTTAACTTTCTTCTAAAAGCTAGTACATTCTCTATGTTGGGGGGGGGTTGTCCACCCACACATACCTGTGTGCTTGGGTTTGCAACAGTTACTTTCAGTTAGCCAGCAGACCTTTGGTAAACACTGCTGATCAATTTTACTCATCTCTTTGCTAATAATTCAGTGAAGCAGAACTCTGATCTAAAGAAATGCAACTTGCTTCAAGTCTTCCATAGTCTTCCTCACCCGAAATGATGACAATACAAATAACGATCATGATAAAAGGAGCCATGCTGCATATGGAAAAATATTCAGCTGACTGTGAAACCAGAGATAATGAAAAGCATTGAATGCTGATCATAACAGTTCCAGGTTTCAGCACATCTCCTTTTTCACATCCTTCTACACTTACAAAAAATAAGCCTAGAGTCTCTGAAGGGGTTCATAAAGCTGCTGCAGAAAGCTTCCAGGCGGCATAATTTGTCCCCATTGAGAGCCTCCTCTCTCTCAATTCAGCATAGCATTTTTTTTCTGAAAATGGTTACGCAGAGTAGATAGACCGAGCATCCTGCCCCAGGGCTGCACGTCAGCAAGCTTCTCTGCTTTATTTTGAGCCTTCCAATGGAAATTCCTTCAGACCTGTATATGATCCAGACCACATAGCCATTTCTGCACCCTCCTCATGCTCCCATCACACTTTCTACAACCATATACCTGCTGGCATCTGAAAGGCTGTGAAGTTAATCCGTGGGAAACAGTTAGCTTTTCCGCCACCCTTCCACCCTACCGTGATTTGTCCCATAAGCATTACTGTTGCAGTTGGTTTTGACACTTCTGTAAAACAAATTTTCAGCGTTATCCAACAGAAATGGAGCAAATAAGAAGTCCTTTACAGCACTTCAGTACCTTCATTTATCATCCATGCCACAGCGAAATATCCTGTTTGCGATACGAATTACGAGTTGAAAGCTCTCCACTGGTTTTGCCTTGATGTAGCATTTAGCACCCACTTGTGTAGCAATCACAGCGGTCGCCACTTGGTGGAGCCAGACCCCTCTGCAAGTGCAGTGCGCCTCAGGAACGGTCGGGATGGCACAGCCGAGGAAGAAAGTCAGGGGTGAGGGAACTTAAATCTTCCGAGAAATCAGAATCTTTACAGATTTTTGCACAGATTTTTACAGTTTTTTTTTTTTTTTTTTTTTTTTTTTTTTTTTGCTTTTAATTACTCTGACATAGGAGAAATGAAGGTCTTGTCACCTGAGACAACAGCTATCGCCTTTCGCTGGAATAGAATAGAAATTACAAAATGTCATGTACATACACTTGGTAGCGTATGTGCCAGCCTGTGAGAGGCAACCAAAAGCTGTCACTTTTTGCTGTTGTACAGTTTAAATAAGTTCAGATTTTTAATGATAAACTAAGAAATCTTTTTACTGATGACATGCTCTTTATAAATGTCTGCCATTTTTCCATCTCTCTCTCAAGTTCTCTGAATAAAATTGAGAAAGGTGCCTGATTTGTTTCTAGTGTAAAACACAGAGCATCCTAAGGAAAAAATGAGAGGGTGCCAAACTATAAACACCTTCCCTATACTCTGCTGAGATTAGCAACCCTTTCCTCACAGCGTGTTTCTTTCCTCTCCTGTCCATATGTGTGGAACATTTTAATTAAAGACGTGTTAATAGTAGAAGCTCCTCCTGTTTCTGATTCTGTGTTACATTTATTGCAATTGCTATAACAGAGCTCAGGGAACTTATGTCTCTCTGCCAGCTTGATCTTCAATGATCAGGGGTTGTTACTGAGCATTTACGTGCTCTCTGGCATTACCTAGTTTTCCTTGTATTGAGTTGTTCCAAGCCAGAGGAATAAGGCTAGAAGGCAAGTCCATTTCTGAGGAGATGTATTGACTGACATATAAATGAAGTCTTATTACTTCTTTCCATATATTTTTTAGTCCTGTCAGATCTCATTCACTGGGAATAGGCTCTGTTGGTTGGCTCCAGCCTAGTATTTTTCTTCAAAAATATATTGAGAACAAGGTGAAGAGAACTCCTTTCTAGTTGGTGACCCCACATTTCAGAAAAGGCTGGCTGGCCTGTTGGTGCATGCAGCTAGGCAGAATAACAGGACAGGAGAGAAGCCACAGCACTGAAGGACTGCATTTACTAAGTAGAAGGGTCTGTGTTTTAAAAAATTGGGTTAGAAGCTAAAATGCGTAGCAACATAGTAGCATTCCAGTCCCACATGCTGTATGGCTAGACTCACAGCACTCATGCCTGCTTGGAAATATGACAGTTGGTGATTTTCATGTCCTTGTGATACTGGCAGGCCTGGCACAGAGTCTACTTCTTCTATCCTATTTTACAAAAAAAAAAAAAAAAAAAAAAAAAAAAAGGCAAATTCTTGTGTTACAGCTTTATTGGTTTTAAGTACACAAATATATTAAGGGCATTATTAAGTTCTGCCTAAGATTGCCTAGATAGTTAATTTCCTCAATTATTTCTGCGTAAAATCCTGCTCTTTCAAGGTAAATGGAAATATCAGAAAAACAAACCATACTTGATGAACATCTTAAGTTACTATTATAGGTAGCCACCTGACTTTTATGTAGCCATAAAAGCTACAGTATTATCCTCTTGCAAGGAAAATAAATGGAAGAAGAGAGAGTTAAAACTGCATGTAAAGAACATGAAACATTTTATAGAAAGGCAGAATGAAGTTCCTGATAAAAAATAGTAAAGCCCAAATAGAAGAAAGGAGACCGCCTGAAATAAAGAAGCAAATTTCCCATATACAGAAAGAAGGGCTTTGTTAATGCTGGAAGATGGAGTGGGGGCAGGATGAAAATGGAGCATTGGGTCTGTGTACCCAGAATACCTGGAAAGAGGCCCTGTGACAGCACAGGCTGGGTGGGAGTTAGTATTCTTAGCTGGCAATTTTGTTGTTTTGCTCCCTCTGATGTGACTGGGACTGAGGACAAGATTAAGCACCAGAGCCCAGAAGGGGAGGAACAGTCCCAGAGTTGACCATGGAGTCCAGGAAGCTTACAGGGTGGAGATGCAGGCTGGAATTGTCTCCTGTTTCTCTTGGTCTGGGGTTTGGGGGAAAATGTTTTTACTGTGGTGGCAATTTGAAATTAAAGTTTGGTAAAGGTGGAGGTGATGCAGGCACTCAGGACCTTCTCTGTCTTGATCTCTCCTCTGTCTCTCTCAGGAGCAGTGATGGGATGATACCAGTCTTGTCAAACCAAGAGGTGGAGTTGGGTTTGGATTTGGGTGAGCTCTCCAAGGGGCAGGAGAGTTCACGAAGTTCTGCAGCTGGGTACTGCAGACAACGGCAGTCAAAGGGGAGCTGGGTGAGTGCAGCTGGGCGGTTGCAGAGCTCAGCAGCCAAAGGGCTGGTTGCCCTGAGGGGACATGCCTTAGGATTTGGCAGGGAACGGTGCACCTACGTGGTCTCCCAAGTGTTTAGCAGAAGGCAGCTGTGCAGGCCCCAGTCCTCATCCTAACTTTGTGAGTCATGACACCCAGGAAAGAACAAAGTGTGGCAGCTGCTCCTAACCCTAACCCTAACTCTCCTGCTGTTCTTGCTCACACTGCTTGGTCCAAGACTGGACCTCACCCTTAGGTCCAAGACCAGCTTCCTGGCAAGGCAGAACTCAGCCTGGGTCTGAGAGAAGAGCTTGCTTCTGCCCTTCATGAGCATCATTGGTATTAGCGTAGCTCGGAGGGGCTTCCAGATTGGGTACAGCAACAGCTCAGGCTGCTGCAGGCATTTGAGCTCTGTCCTCATCTCCCGGGGGACTGTTCAGTATTTGAAAAAAAAGTAAATGGACATTTTCCAGCCTTAATGGCATAGCTTCACCATCCCTTTCAAGCTTTAGAGGCTACATAACGTATTCAGTGGAGCTCCTGAACCAGTGAATCTTTTAGGAGTTAATATATGCTTGGCTTTTTGTGTAGTCACAGAGTTTCAGAGTTCCTCCACTGATGGGTGAATCATACTTTTTAGCTGGACTACCTCCCTTTTTCTGAAAAATCTCTTCATGTGCTTTCTTAACGAGCATTTATCATTTTTATAACCCTAGAGTCAATATTTAGCATTTTTCAATCAGTGAATCCTGTTTAAACTGAGCATTCGGGATTCCTGTGGTGTAGGATGTTTCCTGTTTTTTGTGTTAAGGGGTTTCCAGCTGTCCAGTACTTTTTGCCACTGACTTAGGCAAAACTCCTCTATTTAAACTACAGTGTTCCCAGCAAAACTCATGAAATCTGAAGACTGCTGAGAGGAAGCAGAGGGTAAGTCGGAGCAGATCATTTCTAAATCCTGCTTGTCACACAGTCTAGCAAGCTCCTCGTCCTGGGATTTGCCCTACTTTAGGCTAGCTGGAGTTGCCTTCTTCCTGAGACTTGTTGGGTAGTTTTGGCAAAGCAGTTTGGAAGCTTTCAGTTCCCCTCACCTCCATGTTTACTGTGTCAGGAACGTCAGTGATGCTGCCTAGAAGCCAGAGGAGTGGGTGCTGCGTGCCCCCTTTCTCCTGCACAGGCTGGAGTCGTTGACGGCGGAGCTCCCGCAGCAGTCTCTGGCACAGTGCAAAGAGGGCAGCTGAGAAGGCCCATGAGAGGGAGCCTGACGTGCAGGAGATTATCTGTGAGCTTTGTGAGCTCCCGTGGCTCTAATTCCAGATATCATTTTTGTGTCGCTCCAGCTGGAAGTGTTCATTCCCCTGTTTTTGTGCCCCATGGTACAGTCCCAGGGAAAACTGCAGTGTTATTTCTGAAGAAGAATGCCTGAGTTGCAGAATCAAGGTGGTTGCTGGAAAGAAGTTCTTTTTACCAAGCATTTAATTCAGTTGGAAATACTAATTTCTGTGTAACCCAGTTTGAAACATAATGTTCCAACCAGCCCAGTGTGGGGTCACAGAGAAAGATCCAAAGGAAGCAGCATAAGAACTTCCTGAGCTTCTCACTGCACGTCTGTGCCTAGAGTCCTCAAGGGGACGAGATCAGCCTGTCAGCAGCCTCTCTACAGAATCACAGAATCACAACCTGTTATGAAGCATGTACCTGACATTTGTTGTGAATATGAGCTGATTTTGAGGCAGCAAAAATTTTTATCCCTCTCACCCATATCCATGCTGCAAAAAAACAGGAAATAGTCCCCAAAGTTCTGGACAGGATCAGATTAAAATAATCCTAGACTTTATGGACACTCTGATAGGAATCCAGGTGCATCAAGACTCACAGCCAGGCTACATTTCTCAGCAGGGAGATTTTAGATGATTAATGTTGCCCTGCATGAATTTATTGGTACATCTGTTACAAAAGCTATTGCTTATGCTACATAGGTGCAAAATCAGCATTTACAGATTAGCATATTATCCTTGTGACTGCATCAGTCACAGCATGGTGCACCACCCTAGCCAGTACAAGATGAATGTCTGGTCCTTTGGCCTCTTTTACTGGTTTCATTCAGTAAACACAGTGAAAACAGAGGGGACTAGGGAAAACAGAGCTGCTGTTTTTTTAATGTAGCTTAAACTGGTTCCTTGATCATGTAAATAAACTGGTTGGAACGACATATCCACACAGCTTTTTGTACTTTTTCAATGGAGTTCGACCGCAAACTAAAATTGGCCCAACTCTGCAAAAAAGCAAATTCTTGCTACTGTGGGTAAGCCTAGCTCCTAGGGTAAAGGTTTTGCAAGACTGGGCCTTTAAACCCTTTTCTATATTTGCTGCACTTCATAAAGCTGGTGTAAAAGGCCAAAGTTCTCTCATTAACTGCTAGGAAATCTATTGCTTCTCAAGACTTTTAAGTCCATTTTAGAGAAAAAAAATCTTTCAACTTGAAAGATCCCCACTGAAAGAAATTATGAGGATGGCTGACTGTCATATGCAAGTAAAATACTTTTCCCAGCCTCCTGCTTTCTTTCCACCACTGACCTCTTCTGTGAACAGCTTTTAGGTCTGACCCCAGCCACATTATTAGCAGTTAGGTCAACCATCACTTACCTCTGCACTTGCTTGGTGTAGGCTGTTATTTTCATCCAACAGCTATAAGTATCTACGCTGTAAAAATCTTAAATATACTGATTCTCTAACTTAGAAGAAGAATACATTTCTACACTAAAAGAGGCTTTTTTCATACATATATACACAGGAGGGAAATGGAGTTGTTTTTGTTTTTCTTCAAACTCTCCTTTCAGAAAAGGGAATTATGAAGGAAGTTTCAAATCTTGGATCATATTAGTCATCAGTTACTTTGCATTATACAAAAATTAGTCCTGATACCCTGCCTTCAATAGGGCTGAAGTGACAGCCAAACTAGGAAAATACAGTACAAACCATTTAGTACCCAGTTCAGGGACACGATGGAAGCTCCACAGGAAAGATAACCAGTAGATTTCTCCATACAATAATATTACATCGGCTTCTAAAATTAGGGCCAAGTAAATTGTAGCTCAGAATATGCTCTAATGTTCAATACTGGACTACTTCAAATTTGCTCCAAAAATAATGCAGTCCTGAGCCACTCTACTACTTCCATCTGCAGAGAAGAGCAAGTTTTTCAGATTTCTTATTAACTTAAGCAACAGGTAAAATTTGCTCCTTCTGCGTGAAGGTTTCCAATCTGTAGAGAGTCCTTCCATATACCCAGAATAGCCCAGTCTCTTAAAAGCCTTGACACCTGATCTCCCACCTGAGTGCAAGAGTTACTACCCCTTGCTGAGAAAGAAAATGCCCAGGATGTGTGTAAGATGTAGGAAGGAAAGCTAAATGATCAAAGTGTCCCCCAAAGGATCAAACTCTGAGCATAAAATTTCCATCGGACAGCAGAGCATTTCAGTAGACACAGTACAGAGGAGTCCTCCCTTCTCATGCCAACTGCTACAAACCGGAGAAGGGTTTTCCCTGCAGAAGTCCGATCTCCTGTAAGTCTCTTCAGAAGCCCAGGAAAAGGTAAGATTTCTTTACATTGTTGATGAAAATGAAAATATTACTGGGATCAGTCTCCTACAGCCATATAGGGGTAAAAGTGCAGCACTGCAATTTCTGGCTCAAGAATGGGATTCTGGACCCTAGCTTATTTGTCCAGCCTCTTGGCCTATCCTAGACCTCTATCTTCTCATGGTGCTCGATTAAGATTCTTTTTACCACATTCTTTTCCACTGTTAAAAAAAAAAGAAAGAAAGAAAGAAAAGAAAGAAAGAAAGAAAGAAAGAAGAAGAAGAAAAAAATGGAGATTGTTAGGTTTGTTCTGAAGCTGTAACACTGTCATCATCCCATTTCAGGAAAATCCATGTGTGTGGGAAAAACAGTGTATGTAGGTGCGTTCAAATGTCTGAAGCCAAGACTAGAGGCAAATCAGATCAGCACAGTGAGAAATGTGGAAAGGTGTAATTAACATTGAATGATGACTTAATTTAATTTTTTAAAAAAAACTTCAAATAAAAATGAAATTACAAAGAATACCATGACCAGTGCCCTGCGTGGTCGCTGTGTACCCCTTCCATACCGAATGCAGTTCAGCAGCCAAGTTCCTGTGTCACTGCTGGTGGACGCCTGCAAAGGCTCCCGGCTCACCAGGCTGCACGCCTGCAGGCGGCTAAAGGCTTGTGGTGATCTCACCATGGATTTTTCTCAGCCTGAGTTCACTTCCTCTCATTGCAGGGCAACATGGGCTCTGAAATAGTCCTTGGCACCCAACATGAGCCGTCGGCATGAGGAGAGAGCAGCATTCCTTCCGAGATATACAAACCGCCATTTCTCCTGTCAAGTGCCAGACAGAGCCTGAAACTGCCACAGGCACCAGTTCATCAGGCCCTTGAGGATTGCCTGGTAGAGTGACACCTTGGGGGCCAGGGCCAAGAAGACAAATGGTCTCCACCATCCTGCAGGAGAGGCACTGACCCAGCAGTGGCACAGAAACTCACCCTCTCCTGACACGACTGAACTCCGGAAGAGAATGGTGGTTAGGACGGAGGTGATCTGAGGGTGATGATGGAGCAAGCTGACTCAGACTGAATGGAAAAGGACTTTGGTGACTGTCCAGGCAGATCTGGAGAGCGGCCACCCCTTTGCGAGACCCACCTGTGCCACAGTAGAGCCTCCCTGCGAGCTCTGTCCTGCAGAAGAGCCTCGGGGCCAGCCCCAGCACTGGGGGACAGAGAGCAGCAAGCCCAGTTTGGGAAGACTGAGATGCCAGCGGTTTTGGTGTGCTCTCTGGGACTCAGGAGGCAAAACTGAAGTCCTTCCACCTCCACAGTTCCCCAGCACAGAGACAGAAGTCTGAGCCTCCAAGGACAACCAGATGCATCTCGCAAGGAATCAGAGCATCTCAGCACCCAGGTGAAGCTGATTTCTCATCTCTTTGTGCTCCATCTCTTCTCAAACACAGGGATGCTGGCTGCCTCCCACCATAGGCACCTAGTAAGAAGATGACCATAAATAGTATTTGTCATCCTGAGACAAGCTCTTGGATCTGGTGGTGAGCTTTCTGATTCCCTCTCGCTGTTTTTCCAGCTGTGGCAGCTTGGACACCTCTGCTTAGCTCCTCCTGCTGGAGCTTGGGATCTCAGCCTTCGTGCCGGGCTGCAAATGGGGCAGCCGGTCTCTGCTGTCTTCCCTCAGCCAAGCTGTCCGCAGGCACAGGTGCTTGGCAGTGTGTAGTGTGATGCTCATTAGCTACCCGCTGTGTCGCTCTGCTGTCCCTGTGGCCAAGCAGGTCAAGGTGGCATTTCCCTTCAGAGGAGCCCTGTGGGACTGTCTGCCCTGGCTTTTCTGAGCACTGCAGCAAAGCCATGATCAGGCCATAGCCTCAGCTAGCAGTCACTTGGCAGTCATAGCAGGAGTCTCCAGAACTCCATCAGCCACTGCTTTGCCTGAAATTGGCCTCCCAAAGCTTGGCCAGAGCAGCTCTTCCTCTTGGGGTTACCAGAGGTCCTCCTCCTTGTCATGGCTGGAAACCAGGGCTGGGACAGACCTTCTTAACTCCCCCTTGCAAACCTGACATACACAGCCCAAGGCTGACTGTATTCACTTCACTTCTTGCCAGCTCAGGTCCCTTTTGCTGCCCACCACACTCCCTTGGTCCTGCTCTAGCACCCTCCAGAAACCCCCAGGAGCACCACTGCAGCCGTCCAGACACGGACAGGCAAAGCTGCCTCTTCTACGTAGCAGGTGGGAGGAAGGCAGCGGCCAAAGCACCAGCTAGCGTGAGCTCCAGGCTGCTCAAGCCATACACGCAGCCGGGTGCTGAAGGGTTAAGGCCTGGGGCTCTTTGCTGCAGTACAGACTTTGTCTCCTTACAGCCCACAGGAATTTACCAGCTGACTTGAGGAGTGCTCCTGTCATGCACATCTGCAAAAGCGATTATGGTTGGGCTGCCCTGTTTCTCCTGGTGCACAAGGTGGAGGATTACAGCGCACAGCCATCAGGGGCACAAAGCCAGAAGATGACAGCCAGTGCCTGCTGCACGGACGTACGCACAGCATAAGAGCAACTGAGCTGAGCTCTTCCTGGGAGTGATGGGTGAGGGGAGCACATGGACAAATGACCCCTCTGCTCTGCAGACTGGCTTTTCTGGCAGATGCCTTCCTACTTGCACGTGCGTGCATGTGAACTGGGAATCAGGTCCTGCCCAGCCCCAGGCACCTCCATGCTAGCACCCAGCTCTGAGCTCCAGCCTCACTGTGACACCCTCCATGGGGAGACTGGGTCATCTGAGAGTAAGACTTCAAGTCTGCACGTGGAGCAAGGGTTGACCTGTAGGAGAGGACAACCAGCTCGGCCCCCACACAAATGCTCCAGCCCAGCTGGGCTCTCTAGCCTGGTGTCATTGCTCCCGCTCACGGGCTCAGATGCTTTTCTTCACATTTTCCTTTTAGGAGCCACTAGCAAGCTGTGATTTCCAGCTTGCAGAAGTTGGTGGCCAGAGCAGAGGAGGGCTCTGCCGAGGGCCATGGTGAGGCTGCAAATTCCCTGGCCTTACAGCCTGTCCTAATAGGTCCCACTCCTGTGCTCAGGCAGAGAGCACTAAGCTGATGGTCAAGGAAGGTGCTGGGTTGACTCATCAACCACTGCTGACAGAAGACAAGGGAGGAAGGGACAGGCACTGGTGGCTGCTGTCAGTGGGACTGCAAGTTTCGGAAGAGGACAGTTGCCTCCTTCACAAGCTTCTGCTCAACAGGACTCCTGGTGACACAAACACCCAGGCAGATGGTCCCAATGCCTCTCTTTCTTGGGCCTCTGGCATATATGTTCTTTTGCATTTTGTACGGTCTCTGCTGCTTATGTTCACTGATTCTGATGGCTCTCTTGGCTTTGGCAAGATCTGTTCTATTCAAACCCAGAGGGGCAGAACATGCTTTTGCATATTTTTTGAAAGACAACACCTGTAATCTCTCCTGCACCTCACAAGAATTAGGAATGACTTCACCAAGACTGCAGCCTTGGTTCCACATTTTGCCATTATCTATAGTGGTTCCTTCTGGATACAGCGGCTTTGGCTTCAGAGACCCCTTACTCATTTCCTGCCTTTTTGGTTGTGGTTTAGACCACACAAGAACTCAAAATACTTCTCTCTGCAGCAAGTAACAGTCCCAGCTTGAAGGATGCTCGCCTGTACTGATTGAGTAGAGTGAAACTAAGAGAAAATATCTGATCCTTCCCCTCAGCTACCATCTGCTGAGCTGCAAGAAACCAGTCAGATCCCAAGGGTGTCAGGTGCCTTGACAGTCATTTAACAGTGCAATCGTCTCCCTGGCTCGTATTTGCAATGTGAACAGAGTGAATGAGGCACAGGGATATATATATTATTTGTTTGCTACAGCTTTAACTTTGCTTGAAGTTTGCTCTTTGATGAGCAAATGGGAATCTGCTTCCTGGCAAATCTTTCTTCGTGTGTGGATGCTCCTATTAAGGCACTCTGAGTCGGTGCCTGCAGGTCACTGCTCCTCCAAGGCACAAGGCAGAGACGCTCTGAGATCCATCCAGGAAGGAGCCTTCTTTGCCTGCTGCACTTTAAAGCGGTGGTGCAACATGTATGAACAATGGAGAGACTTCAGTACATATCCTATATGTAGTGCAAAGGCCCTGTATCTGCTGTCGCTCTTAGTATGAACATGCTTTATTTTGAAATGGCTGATGCTATTGGGAATACTGCACTGCACACATGACAATGAGTCAAAACATACAGGCGACTAGTGTTAGATTCCTAACTCTACACTGAGAAAAGCCTCCAGATGCAGCTCAGTTTTCAAAGAGGGGAAAAACACTTAGCTGCTGTTGCTAAGAGGAAGACTCAGCTGCAGCTATCAAGGGAACAACTGGCTCAGGATGCACTTGCACAAGGCAGCTCCTGTCAGACTGCTCAGACCATGCTCACTCGCACAGTGCCCAGTGCTCAGGGGCTGGGACCCACCACCTTGTGCTTCCCTCTTTGCAATGATGAACGTACACGGAAAGAGGCACAGAACAGGGCAGAACTGTGCTCCTCCCCACGCACCTCTTGCTATTTTTCAAAAAGCACAATTTCACTGCTAAGAACAAGGAAGCCTCTTCTTGTCACTCCCAATATGACAGACAGCTCCACGGGAGCAGAGTTGTTTCTGCAGATCAAGTAAACAAGTTGTTCTGCAGCAAACCAGTTCCTCGCTGCAGAGCTGGTCCTGCAGGACCTGAGCAGCCCACACGGCTCTCCATTCCCATGCAGCCCTTCCGGAGGCTTTGGCAACGCCTTCCACGCTCAGGTGCCTGAATTTAAGAGCTTTAATAGGTTTAATTTAAGGGAGAGCATGGACTTGAACATCCCGGCTCGGGCCTTTGGAGGCCGGCCCCGTTCCCACGGGCAGCAGTGGGAGCAAAGCCTGGAGGGGCACGTGCAGCGCTGCTCAGGGACACGGAGCACCGTGCGCGGAAGACGTTCCCACTGGCGCCGGCGAGAGGGTGGTCAGGAAGCTCAGCCTCTGGTTGAGGGCCCTCAGCGCCTCCCGTGGAAGGTGCCCAGGAGTGTTAGCTGGGAGTCGGCCAAAAAGATGCCTGTGGGAATCACCATGAAGCAGCACCGTGAAATAGGTTTCCCCGTGGAACGGGCCAAGGCACTATTTCAGATCCAGGCTCCAGGTGTTGCTTTTCTTCCTGAGGGGGATGGGAGACCTGGAGAAATCCAAACTGCAAAGGAATATAAGAATAGGGAGACTATCTGAACGAAGAAACCTTCTCCAACAGGTAATGGACTGAGACATGGACAGTGTGATGAGAGAGGAAGCCTATGTCTCCTGTCATACCAGTCTCCTCTCTACTAGGAAGGAAGAGGGAAAAAAGGGTGTTCCTTTAAAATATAATTGAGTGAGACATAAATCATGAGTCAGTTCAATGAAGTGAATTAAGACTGGCTCACATGAAGAGTGGGGAAGTGAAATCCATTGGCTGGGAGCCCTGGCAAGGGGAGGGCAGATGATAAGATATAAGCCACAGGATGAAAGGGACGCTGAAGGACGGAAATGTTAGGTTAGAGGCAATATACCATTCTGGCCCAGGTCCCATTTTCCCCATTGCAGCATCGGCGAAGTGTGGGAGAGAACAGGCTACACATTCTGGAACAAACAGAAAGAGAGACCAGAACCACTTCTCAGTTATAAGCTTTTTCTTTTTTTAGAATTCAAGCTTACACAGTTATCTATGCCCACTATATTCATAATTACATTTTAATATCTGCATACAAAAGCTATGTAAAAATTATTTTCTTCCCCCAAATATACAAATTTTCTCTTTAGATAGTTTAAAACATTTGTGATCACAGATTTTCTTTTAATATATTTTAGGCTGAAAAAATATTACCAATCTAGCACATCACTTAACACTGTTTGCAAAAAAATACATCATCCAAGGTACTTTGTTTTTTACTGTACTGTGTAATGTTTGCCTTACTTCAGGGCATGAAAATGATATTAAAAAAAAAAAAAACAAATAAGCAAAACCCACAAACCTCACAGACAAAGAAAGAAGTCCTCCCAATTAACTTCATAAAAACAAATAAACAAAATCCAAACCACCCTTCTCTTAAAAAGATCATGAATGACTAATTTGATGTATTCATGAGCAAATTAAAACTGAAGAGTGCTAAGGAAATAAGAAAGGAGAAAAATAATTACAGTATGTCAGCTAGTTCATGCCCTGATACTATCTTTACCAACATTAAATGTATAATTAAATAAAGTGTCTTTTAATGTTTTACATTGTGCTCAGTAATTTACATAAATTTAATCTACACCCGGGTGCTGATGTAGACTTACATTTGATTGTCTTGTGCATAAACAAGGTTAGCTTTTAAAGACGGTAAACTGTGCAATGGACAGTCACAAACAACTTATTACCTGCACAATATTGCTTTTTGAAGGCGACGTCAGTCAATGTGAATACACACAAATAATGCATACTTTTTGCATTTGCTAACATCTATACGACACACTAAAATTTTGTGATAAGGCCAAACCTTTTTTTTGTTTGTTTTTAATTTTAAAGCAAAAATATACCATAGTAAAAAAATGTGCTCACACTGTTTTGAATCTTTAAGTGGAAAATAAATCTCTATCACACTAGAATAAAATTTCTCTCTATAAAATTTAAATACGGATCACTTCACTGCTATATCAAAAGGAAACATCTGACAATCATTTCCAAATGATCAGAATAACAAGACATATTAAGAGGTCCTGTTGCCTCTGCCTTTGTGAAAAGATAAATGTTACACCCTTCAATTGCTCTCACAGTGAGAGCAGTATGTTTCTTGGTTGTGGATTTTGATTCTGTCAATGAAAAAGGTTTAGCCTTAGGAACGCTGGCTACATCTCAAAACCGTAAGACTGATCTTTATAATTTATGATTCATGCAGCAAAAAGTCAATATGACACATACAGGTTAGAGTTCCATAGCATAAAAATACATCACTAGCAATGACATGCTCTGCTTGTGATCTACAGCCTTGTCTCGGCAGATATCTGATGCAAGTATTTCTTTCTGGACAGTTTTTCCTCTTTCTGATGCCTGCCTCTGAAGAAACAAGCACTTTGCTCAAGGATGATTTTGGACCTTGGAGGCCTAACTCTAACGTCTACATTTTGGCAGAATGTAAACGAAAATCATTATCACACACTATATATGTCATTATAAATATCATAACTTAACTGAGATTACACATGAAATGAATATCTAAATGTACATGTTATTCAGGGCAAAAACATGAATGATGACAATCAGGTTTGATAGGAAGAATCGTCTGTATGAAACCCATGTATAGACCACAAAGCAAAAACGATAGTTATGTGGCACCATCAGAAACAAGACTATGGGCTGCACTGAAAAGTGCAGGTTTGTTATTTCGGTCAAAAGGCCAGTTCCCACAAACCCTGCTGATTGCAGTACTGATGTCTGCTACTCAGACTGGTAAATCCAGTGGCTCAATCCTAGAATGGCTTGTGACCACTGGTATATAAAAGCAGGTAAGTCCATAAGTCTTTGCAAGACTAAGCTCAGCATCCACTAGTAAGTCTGCAGGAGCATCCTCATGTTCTAGTTCTGTTTTCATGATCTTTTAAGTCAGGAGGAGTGCTCAGGAAGTCAATGAAGTCACACAAAATAAGACCGGTAGGAGATTAGAGTCAGGCCATTACATGTCAGTAGATCAAATCTATCAAACTAAGAGCCTAGTTGGGCTAGCCTAACAGTTTTCAACTGAGGAATACTAATTCCCCTCTCTGAATCAGTGCCAGATTCCAACTTAATCTAAAACATTAGAAAAATATACTGCTGTATGTCCTTTCTGCTTAAAGCACTGTTGAACCTTTCAAAGTTGGTTACCAAACCCTAGGCACTTCAGCCCATCTGCAGTCCTCTAAGGAAGGAGGCCTGATTTTCCAAACCCTGCTTCCCCACAACTCCAAACTGCATCTGCACATTGGGAAGTCAGGCCATTAGCATGGATGCCTAAATGAGCTTAGGTGCTTGAATTCAGACATCCATTTATGCAGGCTGTGTTTTAAAACTTCCTATCTTGTCATGGTAGTTCCTGGGGGGGGGGGGGGGGGGGGGGAGCAGCTTCCTGTATCAGCAACTGTTTTTTGCAGCAGCCACTGTCTAACAAGTTAATTCTCAGCACTGTCTCAAACTGCAGTTTGTTTCAAGTTCTTTCATATCTTGCAGCTTCCACAAGTCTATCCAGTTGCTCTTTCACACTTTTTTTAACCTCTCATCTTTATTTTTTGATTAATACAATCCTATCAATCCTAAGCATTCAAGAACTAGAAGTGAGTTACCAGCTAGGCAAAGTCATTGTTGGATAGTTATTTCCTATCTCATTATTTAATGTTTAGGCTATTGATTTTCTTTATAACCCAGTGAATGAGAATTGCTGATCTTAATCAGAGCTGAATCTCTCAAGTAGCAGCGTGATTCCAAGAACTGAAGCTCTGAAAAATAGACAAAGCATCATGGACCTTGTAGTGAGATCATTGAGAATACATCTAGAAGAAAAGCAATGTTTTTTCTTCTCTGTCCCTGCAGCACAGTCAAAAGATTTTACACTACTCCAAGCTCACACTTAGGAGTAGTCAAGTGAGATGCTCAGACTAGCATCAGCAGGATCCTCAGATCTATGGTGAAACAAAACTCTGAAAGACATACACTTCTTTTCTTTTTTGCCAAGCATTTTCAATATAGATGCAAGTAAAGGATCAGCTGTTTTAGGTAACATCCCCAAAATATCTGACATCCTCACTGACTTGATTAAGTTTTGTGTAATGGTTTTGCTTTCCATATATGCCATCACCACCTTCTCAAGCCATCTCCAAATCAGATAGCTAAAATGCTTCACTGACTATTGGTGCTGCTCATCTGAGCAAGACTCTGCAGACCTGAATGCATGCTAGTTCACGCTGTTGTCTGGCCTCTTGTTCCAAAAGGCTAGAAAGTTTTCAACTCCTTGTCCACAAGACACACTGCTACATAAGAGATTTGGCTAGAGACATGTTACAAAAACATATGCTTTGAGAGGGAGCAAACACAGCCCACAAAAGACGTTCTTCAACTTCACCAAACATTTAAGAGCAAATTTCCAATGGCCTGGCTTCCTTGCTACCTGCAAAAAACCCTAATATCCCACTGTGTTTTCTGTTCTCACCAAATTATGGGCACAAACCCCCACGTAGTAACATCAATGTTTACCATTTATTACAGGTACATATGATTTCAAAGAAGAGGGAGAATGAGATTCCACGTCCCTGAAAACAAAGCCTATAACCTTCCAAAGGCTTTAGTCGCTGACATAGTGAAACAGAGATGGAAAGAATTTAACCTTCCCCACAACCAAACATTATGTCCCATCTAGGAGATAAGTTCCTGAGTATCATATTTTCATGAGAAGATAAATGCAAAACATAAGGGTTTAAATGTGGGCACTGAGCTCTGAAAGTCAAGACATACACCCTAACCATGTCTGCTGACTCACCGGGCGGTATATGAATAAATAGCAGAGAAATGGATACAAATGAACGTACCACACAACAGAAAGTGGGATATGAGGAAGTGCGGAATATGCGAACGACATCTGAGTTCCCAAGAAGAACAGAAAAATGCTTTTGATGTATCACACAAATTCAGAGAATGGTTTAATATCAAGTTCACAAACTCCAGGGAAGAATAACCCTGAATGGAGATGGATGATGGAGAAGAACCTTTACTTATAATGCCCTCATTACAGGCCCAAACATTCCAGTACTGTGAATACTAGTGCACAGACTTCGGTAGCAGGACATCCTGTCATTGCTCAGTTCAGTTCCTGCTAGTGCAGTTAATGGAAATAAATTATTCAAAGGAATCAAGAGAGAATCTAGCCAAATAAAACACATACACAAACCAAGAAGGGAGAGAACCTAGCTGATCAACACACATAGATGCACACACACAGAGGATAGGATGAAAGAAGGAGATAGAGCAAGGATAAAAATATGGAAATATGCTTAAGACGTCTGCTGAAGATTTGTAATTATATATATATAAAATTATATATATATGTGCATATAAACTTTTTATATATATATAGAACAAAAGATTCCTGTCAAGCAACACTATTTGTATTACTGGGATACAGCTGTACAGCCTTGAGCATTGTTAATAACACAGTTGGTTTCTGCCCCATCTGGAGGTCGTCACATTTCATTCCCCTTGTCATCATTCTGTGATCATTCACACCCCTGAATAACTCTGAGGAAATCCTGCTAGCTTGATAAAGAGCCTACTCCTTCAGAGTGCTCCTCACACCTCAGAAAAAGAAGACCTCTGGGCTCCCAGGAAAAGCACCTCAGAGGATCAAACTTCCCTCCTTACTCCCAAAGACCTTCCAGTGAAGTTACCTGGAGTTCAAATGTAGTAAGAACTGAAAGATATTATTATTTTTTTTTATACATATGGAAAGAAAATGAGTCAGTCCCTTCTCCCACCCTGTATTTTTTAAATATTTGATTTATAGGGCACAGTTAAACCATAGCTGCTGGGCAATCCTCAGATAATGACAGCATCATGATGATGATGAAGATCATAGCTCATAATGGCCATTGCTATAATAGAAAAACATCCATGAAGACTTGAAATTTCATCTCATGAAATAGTCACTTGTGCCCTGCAAAATACTGAACAGAATTGTCCGGGTCAAATTACCAAAAACTGCTTTAATTTGGAGGCCAATTTATTTTCTGTTACTTCAATTTATCCCCAAGCATGTGAGCTGGTGACCACATAAGTGCTGGTGAATGAGACTGGTCTGTTTGTATTTTCACTGTTAAGCTGTCAAAGCATTCACATACAAAGTGAATATGGAGGAACAAACTGCAATAGTCACAAGTACGCACATTAAAGGGATGTTTCCTCCATGTGTATACAACAGCTCCCCAGCAACCTGAAACAAAAACCCACCCCTGCCTCAAGAAATAGAGCAGAACAAGGTAAGAAGAACATATGAAATGTCCGAAGAGCCGGGCAATGGAATGAAATGGCAGCCAGTAGTGCTATAGGGATGCAGGAGCGCTCCAGTCTCTAATCCTCAAACACCTCCAGGAAGAGCGGAGGGAAGAGTTCGGTGGGACATTCCACCTTCATGTGCAGGAAGCGGCTGGCATGGCAGGCTCCGATCATCCGTAGGTCTGTCACTTTCATCAGCAGTTTTGGCCAAAAGTGTGCAACGTGGTGTTTTCTGTAATTAATGTAGTGTTCGAATGCCAGGAGGAAACCCTCTTGGCACTTTTCTATCCTCTCAACGCAGACAAGACCTGGGCGATCTGCAGATACAAAGGAACAGAACTGCTGTTATTACTCGTTTACTTTAATGAATGCTTGATCAAAAAATCTGGAGAGAGGATGATCCTGTTGTTAGGAAAAAAGAAGTGAGATTTGGGACATCTGGCTCTGCAACAAACAACTTTTTGACCCTGGACACCTCACTTATCTGTGCTTCTGTACTACCCCTGTTAAAAAATGATGATAATCTTTTCTTCATTCTTTGTCTGTTTAGCCTGCTTAGAGCATAGCTCTTTGGGGAGTCTTTCCATACACTGACTGGAGCAACAACAGATCCTTGACAGCTGAGACCTCTAGCTATATCATGGTGTAAAACAGCTAGTACAGAACATTTCGATTTCCTTGTCAGAAATAAAAATTACAATTCTTTCCTGTCTATTAGGCTGCAGCTTGACCAGGTGTCCAGCCTTGATCTACAGGGGAGATGCAAAGGAAACTGTTCTGGAGCAGCAAGAAACTGCAAAGGCCAAAAGTTTGGCAGTTTGTCTGACCCAGCACCCAGCAGAGTGCTGGAAAAATTCCCTTCACAAGTCAGTCTTAAGGAGACACTTTGAGGACAGCAGGTCCTCTAAAATGCCTTCTGAAATCCCTGTTTATATATCACTGTGTAGGAAACTAAAAAGAAATCAAAATGGGAAGATCAAGTGCTGTGTTGTGATGAATGTGGAAACCTTACTGTTTTGGCTGTAGTTAATGCCTATAAATCACTGGTCTATGTATTATTCAGTATCCAGTCTTTAAAGTGATCTTAAAATAAAACCTTGCCAAGTCTGTCACTGCCCACAAATGGAATTTCTTCTTTGGGCTGGCACAGTCAGTGGAAACATATTTGAAAACATATTGGATCTGGGAAGGTCAGGAAAGCAGCTCTTTGGAAATCACCCGAAATAGCCTATGCTGCTCCTATTATCACTTCACCAAGAGACCTAAGCAAAATGGTCCTAACGTGGGAAAACTAACTTACAGCCCTCAAATGCTAGTTAGAAATCAGTGGTGCTGGTAGGTAGGAAAATAAGAACGTATATCAAACTAAGCATGTGAGATTGATAGAAATTTGTATGATCTGTACTTCCCAGTCAGTGCATGACAGTACCAAGGGGAAAAGAGAATTTACTATGAGGACAACTGTTGTTTAATTATCAAATTTGCAATCAAGGCAAACTGGTCAGAACAAGCTCTTTCACTGATATTTTTCTGATGATCACCCCTGCCTCCTCCCTAAGTCACAACACTGTTTGAACAAAGTGTGTGACTAAAGCCACTTTTATGCCCATTTCTCTGAAGTTCTTCCTGTGTTCACCAAACTAATTTAAAGCTGTGTCAGGATTTTGAGAAAGAATTTCACCCACATTACTCTAGAAAGTACAACAAGATCCAACACACCCTATTTGTTTGAAGGGGAGATTTGTGACAAAGACCAATAAGCTTCAGAATGGTGGGGTCTCAAAATAATTCTGTCCTCACCTGATGACATGAGCAGAACAGCCTGAAGAAGGGCAACCTCGGTGTCATCCAGGTTAAATGATGAGAGAGACATGCCCAGGTCAAAAATGGCATCAGATACCACTCCAAGACCCCCATTTTTCAGCTGGCCCCTTGTCACTGCCATCTCCCCATTTAGTGTTAAAGTCTCACTCTCAGGGTCATAGCGAACTGCTGCACGGAGTGACATGATCTCCATACAGCAGCCTTTCAGAAGGATGATCTGGTCTTCACATGGCAGCTGTAGAAATTATAAATAGCAAAGAAAAAGATGTGTTTTTCAGACTGAATTGGTTTTACAACTATAATAAATCCATGATGACAAAGTTGCAGTCAACACTCCAGGACACTACATCACATAGTACAGTTACACTACAAACATCCTGCTGACCGGCTAGTTCCAGGGCATGCCATAAAACTCCCAAGACTCACATTCCTACTTTCAGAAGCTCCTGAGGCATCAATGTCCCCAAATACCCTTTGGAAATCTTGCGGTCAAACAGTTGTGGGGAAGGGGACCTGGGCAAGATACTCAATGCAAACCAAGCTGGTCAGACATGGAGGGGAAGTGATCCAACTCGCTGAAATGGGAAACCTTGGTTTGTGGGAGCTTTGTAAAATTAAGTCTAATAAACACTAAAAAAGTAGTTTTACATTTTTCAGAACATTTCACAGAATGTGAAGGATGAAGCAGAACTGCCAATTGCCAGGTTGGTACTGACATATACTGCAGGTTTTGTCTTGCATCAGGGGTGGATGAGATAGCTGAAGTGGTCACTGCTTTCAGCTGTTTACCCTTCTCTCTGCCACTCCTGAGCTCCCTCAGCTTACAGCTCGGCAGAACAGACTAAACTATAACTGGGGTTGGTAAAGGCTATAGTCATCCCAGTTAAATTCATTGCCAGCCATGCTTATTTCTCACCTGACCAGGGAAAAAGAAAGATGATGCTTGGCAGGGTCTATAAGAATGAACTACTTTTTAAATCAAAAAAAAAAAAAAAAAAAAAAAAAAAAAAAGAAAAGAAAAGAAAAGAAAGAAAATTCTGTATCTAGAACCAGTATCTCAGTCCATGGGGCATGTACTCTTCATTCTCACAGTCCATTTCAAACAACAGTCAACTTACTAAGTTATTTTCTCCTTGTGTGGCTCATCTCCCTGGTTATCACTAGACAGAAAGAAAATTCTGCAGGGAATAAAAAACTGCTTTCTGTTGTAGAATTCCAGTTTTTATGCTTGTATATAAGCCATAATTTTCAGGGCATGTGGCAAGACTTCTCTTTTCCACAACATTAGAAACGGTAGACTGTCTGAACTGATGCAGGTAGGTTCTTTAATAAGGTACTGCCAGGATGCTGAGGTAGTAGGAAAATATTCTCTTTATAGCATGTCTTTACATTTTAGTAGGTAACTAAATGATAGTAAATACCACTAAGACTATTTTGAGGTTGTCACTAGTTCAACAGCAAAGGGTCGCATTTATGAAAAAGCAATTCAATTCTACTTGGACTGAAAGGATGCAAAAAAATCCATCCATTTCTGATTCATATTATTATTACCTGATTTGAAATTCAGAATGAAAAAAACCTATTTATAGGTCTATATAGCAACTGTGTACTCACAAAGCAATTATATTTATCTAGTGTAAAACCATATAAAGTGGATGCTGGACAGTTACCTAACACTGGTTAACAGTTGCCTGTTAAACTTTTAAGTACAAAGCCAGCCACAGTCAGAAGGGGAATTGAATCAGGCAGCTGTTTTTCCAGCAATGTCAACTTCAGGTGTAAAGTGTTTGATACATAAGAAAATGACTCATCCTATTCAGGACAAATCACTTTTTCTGAGCTCAACAGTAGCCTGTGGAGGGCTGCATAAGCATAGTGGCAGTCTAGCTGCCCGACGCATGAAGAGATATTGAAAGTGCTGAGAAAAGGGGGTTATGAGCAAAAGAAAGGGGGAAGAGAAGAGGAGAAGAGAAATGAAGAAAGTCTAAGCAGAAAGAAGAACAGAAAAAGAGGCAAATGATAGTAAGGTATTACATGACAGTTCAGTTTTATTCACTGAGCCATTAAATCAAAAACAATTTCTCTTCCTACTTGAACCTTTCTTAGAACTTCTTTATGGTACTAGTGATCTGATTATGCCCATCCTTCATCTTCTTTCCTAAGGATACACCAGGTATCAGCTTCATGGACATGATGCCTCAGCTTTAATCTGCCATCAGCAGCAATTACCAAGGATGGAGGCCTGAACATCAGCTCTGTTCCAGACTACGCAGAGCTCAATACTACATTCGTCACTGAGCAGTACAACCAGGGCGCCTTCCAGGAGCAGGGTAAATAAATGTGACTAACTCTACAGCATATAACTCTCTCCTCTCTGCAGGGAACAAAAGCAAAAGGCAGGTATCTGAGGTGTTCACCTCAGCAGGGTGTACTTGTAGCCACCACACATTTGAACTTAGCACCATGGATCCGAGATGAGCTACATAAAAGGGTATTTACATAGCCTTACCCAACATGGAAGCACTGCTACCAGTGACACCAAAACACATATCAAACTGATTAAACGCTGCTCAGGCAACCTTCATTTTCTAAGCAGAAGGAGCTGCAAGAAGGAAATAGCAGAAATACTAACAAGAGAATGAAGCTTTTTACATCCTTCCATTATTTTAGGGTTAGATTGTCACTTTGGGAGTGTGCCTCTTGCATGAAAGGTCAGTGGACACACATGAGATATGCTGGGCAGCCACAGTACTTTAATGGCTTGTATATGTGTTCAAAGAAGAGAGAAAGAAGATAAAGAGGCCACAGGTGTGAAGTTGGCTACAGATGCTCCTTGCTCTGCCTCTCCTTGGTAGAGATTTACAGCATCACAGCCTCTGTGGCAACTAGGAGCTGTGGTAACATTTGAATACTGGGCAGATCCTATCGGAGAAAGGAGGGCTTTTTCTCATAAACTAATTCATAGTCTACACAGTGTTGCTTCTCAGAAAAAGACATGGACTAAAAAACATAAATGCATTAAATGAAGTTATCAGGAATGTGCCCCCTCAAAAGGGAGCAAACTGTCATTTTCTTTATGCTAGAGAGGAGCTATGTGACAGCTCAGAGGACAGTTGTCCCATTCTTTGGTGTTCATGATGAGTTGTCCCTCACCGCCATCAGACCTCGCTGTACATAGGTGTCAGGTTTACCAGGTGGCTCAGCTGTGAACAAAGCCTGTCCTAGCTGAGCTGTTTAACCTACAGAGGTCATGCCCAACAACTCCTTGATTTCTTCATCCACACCTTCCGCTCAGGTCTGACACAAGTGGGCCCACGGTAGCCAGGAGGGGTAGGAGATGTCAGATGGGCACTGCAGTCTGTGTGTGACTGGCAAAGCTTTCTAAATTAAAAAGACTACCTTGGAATGTCACTGCAACTTCCCACAGAGAGACCAAATCAGAGGAGACAGCTTCCCTCAGACGCTGAGTGCTTCAGGGGCCTCTTGATCTATGGATACATTCTTCATATTTTAAAATCTTCATGCTTGGCCACTATTTCATGCTTTCTTGGCTGATAGAGTGAATGCTGAGGTTAGCCAGGGAGAGCTGTTTACACTATGCCAACTATTGATATTTACCTCCTCTTATTCTGTAGGTGCCAGAAGAGGTAAACACCATTAGCTGACATAAATAGCTCTCCTTGACTGACCTTAAAGAAAAGCTGCCAGCCACAAAAGAGTAAAACACTATGGCTGCCCTAAACTTCTTTCCTGACTGATGTTTAGTTATTAGGGCAAAAAGCTGTTCCCATGTTAGGGAGCCCGATGAACAGAAGTTCACACCCATTTTCAGTGTCATTCTTTTGGCATTTAACCAGCGGAGTCCAGTGTTGCTCTGCAGCATGGGAGCCCAGGCAGGCATCCTTCCACAGCTGGAGTGGGGATATTTCCGTATTAAAACTCCCATGGCAGTGGATCCTAAGGGGCTTATAAGACAAAGTTATTTTTAGTTACATTCAGGCTGCAGTTAGGATATGTTTTTTTTAAGTCAGGAAAAATATCAGCCATTGTGTTTGGACCTCCAATGAAAGGGATAACCTCAGCACAAACAGATTAGCCTAGGGCCTGAGTATTCCTAACGCACAACCAAGTCAAGCGACTACGTACTGTATATTTTACATGTGAGTATCTGTGTGGAATGACAGTCCATTACTTTTACAGACTCTTTTAAGCACACCCTCCCTGTTCATGAAAAACATACCTAGGCAGTACAATGAGGCAAGTGCCATTCCTGGATAGGGATACTTTCCGGAATTTGAAGTATTTGTTATTATATAGATCCAATTCCACAATACTAGAACTGCCAAGCAGCCAGGAAGCACCGAGGGAACTGTGTGTGTTGGAAGACCTGATGAAACGTATCAAAGATACTTTTAGACAAACTATTTTCGCTCGTTGGCTTTGTTCATGGCCACCTATAAAGACACATTCGAGTCCCTAATGAATCATGATCACTTAAGAGATCAACAAAATCGGGAATTCAGTAATACATGAGAAACAAAACTAAGTAAAAACTAGATTATTCCAATCTCATTTATTTTAATTCTCCAATTTTTCTGCTTTTAAGCATATTGAACTTTTTAGTAAAGTCATGCCTGTTATGGTTCACTGCCAGCAGAATTTTGAATAGAGTTTAACATTTAGTAGGTAAAGGAGATAAGGATGTAAGATGGTTTTCTTACCTCACAAAACATAGGCAACTTTTTGGCAAAATCCACCACTCTTGTAATCGCTGGTGTGATAATTTTTGTAAACTGGCTGAAGGCTTCTAAATCCACTTTCCCACCTTCTGGGGCATTGACTATTGGTGCTTGTCCAATATCTTCTGGCTAAGGATATAAAGAAAGATAAATAAAGGAACAATTTATCTTAAATCAAATATTTGATCTAGAAAGTCCTGCTTGACAAGAGAAGATATGTTATTAAAGTTTACCATTACATTTTTATTAAATTAAGAAATAACACTATCCACTTTTTAAGTAAAGCCCATTATGCCACAAAAGGTGAATCTGTTTATATAACATTTGTGAAAGAGGTAACTGCACAGAGAAATGGGTGCCTGGCAGGCCACTACCCATGCTGTGTGGGTTGCTGCATTTCTGTGCACATGCGTTTTCTTGCTTGTGCCTGTATCTGAGTATCTTGTAGGAGTAGCTTGTGCATTTTTGCTAAAAAATACAGAGATAATCTAGTTTCTTAGAGGTGCTGAGAAGTCTCAAGTTTCCATAAAACCAAAGGGAGCTGAGGGGTCTCATCACCCCGCTGGAAGATGCTTAGAGCTTTGCAGGATTGGGCTCTCACACCCACTCAAATTTCTGAAATCTCTCCCAGAGCAGAGATTGCCCGATATCACAGAGCTCCCAGCAATTGCCAAGGCTTATTTTGAGAACTAGGCTAAAGCAACTGATGACTAAGAAAGGGCTAAATTGAAACTAGTCTGAATAAAATGAATATAATTTGAACTCATCTGGATAAAATTTAAATTGAAAATCATCTTCTGCATGACTTCAGCTCAAGGCTTCTCCATCACAAAAATCCTACCGTGAGGATTTCAGTAGGAACATATAATGAAAGTCTTGATCGGAATCCATGCACATGAGTGTTTTCTTATTCCAATTGCATTTTGATTTGTTCACCTGATTCTATGACAGTTTGTCAGTTTTACAGTGTACTTTAAAAAACACACATTGAAGCTGTTCTTCTATATTCTAAGTACAGCACTGCAGTTATAAAAGACTGGCCAAATGTTATGTAGAGGTTCCATTTTGTTCACTTTAGAAAGTTAAAGCTGCGTAAGAGTCAGAGATGAATGCCTTTAAGACTGATGGAGCTCATGACATTTATATATGGGCATTTAAGCAGAGGAGTTGCTGAAACTTCTGTCTACAATAAAAACGTGTACTCAACTGTTTTTTAAAGCAACACTTCATAAAAGATCCTTCCATAGCTCTATCATCAATCTGAATCCTAATCTATTTTTTTTCCAGGAAAAAGACTCAGTGATGCACTAATAAAACAAGCACCAATAGCAAAAGAAAAATGAAGAGGACTGGGCTCAAATACTTAGGGGTTCTTACTAAAGAGCTCAAATAATCCCAATTCTAGGTTCCCCCCACCTTGAACCTTGAGAAATTAAACCACATTGTCTATATGCTCATGATAAACAATCTTCCTTACTTCCAAGCAAGAAAACCAAACACTTACAACCACACAGAACATTGTTAGGGAGGAAAAGAGAGAACAGACTATTTCCATGGGAAAACCCAAAGAAGTCAAGATCACTAGTTAAAACCAATGTATTCCAGACGGGCATGCAGCTGGAGAGCCTTCACCATCCACCTCACGCCAACAGGGAAAGAGGTCCAGACCTCAAAGAAGCTCTTGGAAAACCAGCCTCACCTGCCTAACGACTGATCACTGCTCCTGCGATGTGCAGTTCCGCCGCCCGGCTCTTCCACAGCTTCTGGTGGGGGGCTGCCAACAGCCCCCATCAAGGTTTTCCCGACAGCCTGCCCTTCCCCTGCTGTGCCCATTGCAAGGCTTCAGCAAGCTCCCTAAGCTTACCTGGAAACCATGGCAAAACTTGAGGGGGCTTTGGAGCCAGGACTGCACTAAGCGCGGGTTGGTCTGGTTTAGGAACCGACTGTGGAAATCCCTGCCAGTTTCTGAATCCCCCACTGCAGCTGCGGGCCCTCTCTGCTGTCCCCTCTCCCAGGAGCCCCGTCGTCAGATCTCCCCCAGCACTCCCTTGCGCTGGGTGATCCTTCCCTCCAGCACTGCTGCTTACGTGGCCAGACCTGCCTGTCCCTGACCCACCATGATACAGTGGCCTAGCTCCTGCCAGCTTTCTGCCCAGGTCCTTATTCCCAATCCTACTTATAGGATATTTGTTCCCAAACTAGATGATACTGAAGGATCAATACTCCTGGTCCCAAATAAACAAATACATTACTTCAGCTGATGTTAAAGAACAAGTTTCAGGCTTTTGGCCTGTTAAAAGCAACGAAGGATTCCTTGCTATGCAGCAAGACTGGAAAAATTCTCTGTTACTTCTTGCTGGCAACCACTGGCTGTGTTTTCCCTCCTGGCATGCTAATATAAACAAGTGACCATACATTCAAAAATATGAGCTCTGCCATTGGAATTAGCAAAATATTATAAAAGGGATCAGCTGGTTTGAATATAAAATTTCTCTTAGTAATTTAATGGTAGAGCAAGACTTAATGGTAGAGCATTGTGAGTTAGGCAACAGGAATCTAAGCTTGCAAAAAAAGAATATTCTCTATCCAGTTTGGTACAGAGAGACTGTTAAAGACCCCTTTGAATTCCTGACATGCAGTATCCAATGCCTTTTGTGCTGCCTAGGCATTTTTGTTTTCTTTACTTATTTGCTTTAAAAATAAATTCAGAAAAATCAAATAAATCCTCTTCTAAGGCTTAGGATCACATATCACTCTATATTTTCTGATTCTTAGTTATAGGCAGAAAACCTCAGTCTTATAGTACCATCCCAGTGCTATAGTGTATGTATCATCCTGCTTTCACTGAAATTAATTTCTCTTGTCAAATTAATTTTAAGAAATGTGCTCATTTTGGAATGAGAAAACAAAAAGCACAAGTTATTACTTAAAAATATCAGCTTCCATTTAAAACTTGCTGTTGTTTTATAACATTTTCAATATGCTGCATGTTAGTCCCTAATGAAAACAGCTATCCTTGAATATATACATACACAAAAAACCACACTATGTATTACAGACCAATATACTTATTAATCAGTAGGAAAAATATTTTTCTTTTTTCTTATCATAGCACATTAAGGGTGCCCAGCTGGTTAAGCCTTAACTCAGCAACATGCTGTTTATCTTTTGAAATACATGGTTTGATCAGATATTGAGGTTCAGCCAAGAATAAGCAAGCAGTAACAGTAGAAATCATCCACTTCCCATCTATATGGGCACACCAGCAGATATACCCTCTTTGGGGTTGCCACCTTAGAAAGGGACTTTGAAGGAAATAACATGACAGTGAGAACAGCGTAGAAGGCTACTGCACCTACCAGAAATTTCCTCTTCTGCTTCCAGTGGCTTCCTTGTGCATTGGTGGCCACATGTGCTTCAGTAACAATTTTGATCAGCTCCCATTCCTCATCTGTTGGCTCTGGTTTGTGTCCGATCGTTTTCTGCAGCTCTTCCCGACGTCTCTTCTCGCGATTTTCTTCTATCAGCTTCCTCTTTGCCAACCGCTTGCTGTCATCCAACACCACTAGCAGGGGTAAAAGCATACAGAAATGGCAGGAAGATCTTAGGCTTGTCTGATCTTTGGTCCTTTCTATGCCTGGAGCACTAACTGATTGCAAACACCTTAGATAACTGGTAAAGAAGTACTTTGGGACAGCCCAGAGTTGACAGTTCTCTTATTCCTCTCTCTAAACTTCAGTCTTCTCAAAAGTTTGGATTGCAAAGAATGACTTATCTTTCTTGTAATATTATGTATACTACCATTGGCTTTAGATGGTTATTCACAGGAAACAAAACCAATATGGAAAAGCTTTTAGAGGATGGAGAAAAAGGCAATGACAGCTCCTTTGGCACATTCATATGTGCTATCCTCAGAGGTGCCTTTCCAGTATTGATACATGCTGGTCAGAATCAGACTCAAACCAACTTCTTACTCTCTACAGGTGCTAAAAAGCTGAGGCTAATCACTGTCTGCTTTGTCAGATGGGGCGGGGGTTGAACTGACCATCTCGAGTTACCCAACTCCCTCTCCTGAAGTTCAGCCGGCTAACATGAAATCGTATTCTTTCTTCTGTTCCCCTGTATACAGAAACCGCTGTAATACCTTAAATTATTGAACCAAAATATTAAGCTAGAATGTTTTTATGTTGTTTTTCTTTATTGGCTCTGTCTTCCTTTCAGTTTTCTGCTGAGGATTACTGTGGTAACAACCATTAACATTAATGCACAGGAGGATTTACATGAGTTTCTCCCATTTACACTAATTGAAGTTATTAGTGTAAATCCCTGCGCAATGGCAGCAAAAGAAGACCCCTAAGGGTTAATCTTACAGCCATATGTTCTAGTTCTTTAGAATGCGAGTTCTTTTCAGTAGATAACTTCTTCATGGCTAAAAATAAAACAAACAACTGCAGGATGACTCATACAACGACATTCAATTTCACATCCTCCAGAATTTTCTAAACAAGATGTGTTTTTTTCAAGCAAAGTGTCCATCCAGATGCATTTCCCCCTCCTCTCCTCCTAAGAGTGAACACTCTTGGTGTTGCACAGGCTCTTAAGGCCAGGCAAAGGTCCAGTTTGGTGAAGTGTAAACAAGAGATCACAGCTCTATGAAAGTGATTTGATGCAATGAACATAATTCCCAAGTACAAATTACTAAAACAGAAAACCGTTAGCAGTCCTGCTCTACTTAAACAACCTTCACCTTTAAGCAAACAAATTAAAAAAAAGAGAAACGAAAAAAGGAGAAACGTATACTTACAATCTGTTGCCATGCCAACAAAGATACATTTTTTGAAGCGACATTCCTGGCACTGGTTCCTTGTTACTTTGTCTATCACACATTTTCCTTCATATTTACAAGAATAGGTTGGATGGAGGTTTTTCTGAATGGTTCTTCTAAAAAAACCCTAAGTGTAATAAATAAATTGGAAAGCATTAGTACTGTGCAATTTTTTGAACTGGGAGGCACTTTGGTTTGGTATGAATGCACCTAAATATGCAAGATAAAATACTTTATTCCATGAAACTCTTGAAGAGGAAAGGAACAGAACAGTCTGCTAGTGCATGGTATTTCTGTTTCATGAAACATTTTCTCATGAAAAATTAAAAATATGTAGACAGATAAGTACAGGCATAAGAAATGTTGTCTTGAGGTACAGGAGTGACTCTTTGTCTTCCTGAAGTCCTTCCAGCCTTATGTTTTGTCTTAATTTTGTTTTTGTATTTGAACTAGAGAGTTTATTTCAGGCCCACTTCTAAATTACACAGTCATTTTAAGGGATATAAAAGACATATGCATACTTTTATTTAAAGGGCAGTTTCTGTTATTGCAATTAGTAAAAATGCTGTGTGCAAGTAAACTGTGCTACTTGAAGGGATTAAAAATGAACAGTGCTCCTCTGTTGTTTCCATCAAAGCTGAATAACCAGGCAACCAACCAACCAAATCTAGGCAACACTGAGAATTTTGCAAACACAATTTGCCTAGTCTTTGCGTTTGGTACTACAAAACAGATGCCATAATTTTCGAATGATCTGTATTTTTTACAAGAATTCATCCACATTTACCTACCCCAAAACTTTATATTCAGAACAAACATCGCCAATAAAGATATCACTGCCAACTGCAACAGGATCTGAGGTCAGATCCTCAGCTCGTGCAAGCTAATGTGGCTCCACTGAAGTCAGTGATTTATACATCCCACAGATCTGGCTTTAATTAAAGAAATTAGATACAACTTCTCTCTGAAAGTTATGGACTTAATCCTGGTACTCATTTCAAAATGCGTTTTGTCACTGAATTTGGAGAGAGCTGAATCAATTTCTCATGACCGCAGCAATGTGAACATGACAGGCTGCAAAGAAAGAATTATAGACTGAACTTTAGTTTGAGATTTCACCATCGTTTGAGACTATCCACATTCAGCAAAGCAATTTGGGACTATCCTGACATACCAAACCCACTGAGACCCAGCTCATGTTACCAAGATCACTGTGAATGGCCTTAGTTCCCACAAAATCAATGGCGAAATTGAAGGGAATTAGGATTTTACCTAATGTTTAGTCTCTTCAGATGTGTCTTCTCTAGTAAAAGAGATGTGTTTTTAATCATATTAAACAACATGAGGAAAAATCTTATAGCAGACTGTGTGTATTTTCCCTTAACATGGAATGATGAATTAAAACATACAGATAGGTCGTTTTCACCTTGACTTCCTAACTCCTGTGAAAACAGTAAAGAGCACTGTCCTCATTAGAATTTTATCTTAAAACATCCAGCTTGAGCTAGCAGTACAACTCTTTCTTCCTTAACAACAAAAAGACCTGAAAACTCAAGATGAGTTGCACAAAGCATTTGTCTTCAGTCTTTGCAAGACTGGGACCTGTTGGCCTGAACCCAAATCCAGTAAGTCAAAGGCTAGATGTCCTTAGTGGGGTTTGGATCAGGTCTCATATTCTCATTTGCTCAGCAACTGGATTTGGATCCACTCTCATCCCTGAGATGAAATCCTAGACAGGATCTGTCTCTCTCCTCCCTGAAGCTGTCAAAGGTGGTTCCAGATGCTTAGGAACATGGGATAATCTCTTGTTATGGCAAGAACTGGAGAAATTTCTGCTCAATCTCATAAAGTGGTACTGAACTTCTGTTTTCCAAACTTTTCATGACACTTATTACTGTAACACTCTTCACCTGTTGTGTTGGGACCAGACATTTTATTCTCCCACTTCTTTATATTTCTCAGAAACCTTTTGTAAAAAACATTTTGAACATCTCTAGATACCATGTGACAAGGAGGGTCTTCTCTACACTTGTGCAAACACTTCATCACAGATTATCCATTTCTCTATTTATTAATTTTAGCCTAAATATTTGTGCCTTTAAACAAATTTATATGCCACCTTCATTTTTTTGTGTTCTGTCCATGTTTGCATATGCATAAATAGGTATGCACAGCCACAGTCAAGCATAGAGATACATTTGATTCCTCTAACAGGTGATTCAGACTCCTTTATTCCATTTGAAATTTCACATGTGCACATAGCAAAATATGGAAATGGGATTTCCAAACTAAAAAAAAGCAAATGTAATCACAAAGAAAGTATAAAATCTAAGTTTCACCAATAAAAGCAAGCACATTTGTAAAGCAACCTCTCTTAAGTTCCCTTACTGTGCATCTATGTAGCAATAGATGTAATAGGCACAGTTTGGAGAAATATTTCAGTGACCTCACAGCTCAGTGTTTCTTTAATTGTGTTCACATTCCTTACTATTTATTTTTCAGAAATCATGTGTGAGGATGCTTTGTTCATGAGAACACTTGCCAAAGCAAATTTTTGGAAGCAACTAGTAAATGCTAATTTATCTAGAACTGATTGCATATAACTGTGAAGATAAATCATACACCTTGAAACATGTATGCAAATATCCCAAAGTAGGTTGAAAGTGTCCACACAAAATAGCTGTCAAACCATCTTGTACAGTGAATACATTTGCACGAAGAACAACAAAGCAAAACAAAACAGTCTGTTTGGAAGCCAATTATAACTAGGAGAAAGAAATTATTTACTTATTGCAAATTTTTAGCTCAGTTGCTTGTGCATTATGCATTACAACAAATTGTACATCAGACAAAAGAACTGTATCTGAAGATATAAGTAGATTTTATGTGCTGTTATTTTTATAATAACTAACAAAAACCTTAGCACAAAACTTGGTGGGCAGCTGTTTATTTGGGAGATTGGGAGAAAGTGTAATTTCAAAATGCTTTGCTTTCTTGTCATCATACCTGAATTAAGTCATATTCATACATTTTTTGTATTCAGTCTGGTATATGCGATACAAATATGTAAGAATCATTTGTTCAGCTCCAGAATTTTCCACATATATAAATGCTTCTCATCTGCACAATATACACTCATATGTCTATAAAAAATTATGAATTTACCACAAACTTGTTATACACAGGATACTTAGGTCTTTGTCTCATAAATTTAACTTTTGGCAATGCTGTACAACTGAAGGAGCTAATTCAATGTAAGCATGACTATGATGTGGGATTCAAAGCCAATCCAAAACCAAAATCTCAGATTCAAATATTCCAGACTTTGGGGATGAGCAGAATATGACTTTTGTGGCTTAGTCCCATGACATGTGTGGTCCCAATTGTTTAGAATTTTTTTTTTCTCCTGTAGGAAAGAATAGCTTTCTTACAAGATCTTGGGCTATTCAGGGAAATTTATGGCAGTGAAATCATTTAAGATTTGCTTGACTATGTTAGTCAATTTTTGTTTATTATTTACTTGCTCAAAGAAATCTCTTTGATTTTTTCATGATTTTTTTCATGCTTGGAGAGCCAGTTTAGGATCGAAAGTACATTTCAATATGCTTAAGTTTAAGAAGTCAAATAATTTAAAGAAAGTTTTTTTAACCGGATGTCAATGCTTTCTAAAGTGCTGTGTGTTACTATTGTATGAACATGTGGACAGGATTTTTATTTTTGATTTTTTACAGTAACTAAGAGAGGCACAGCAACACCAGGAATCACAACAAATTCTCAGGCAGAATCTCAACTATTGCATAAACAGCTTCACTGAAGACGCTGGGAGAACGCCGATGTGCACTGGCTGAGAACGTGGCCAAAGAAACATTTAAAAATGGAAAACTAAAAGCTAATAGCTGAATAACAAAAAAGAAATCTGTATTTTCGTCTTCTTTTCCAAAGCAAACACTGAAAAAATCAACCATATTCCTTATGCATATGAAGATCAGCAGCATAGCTAAATACGGCTTATCATCAGTACTGGATGTTCTTATTCGCTTCTAATCTGCCTTGTTTTATTTGACAGTGCAGTTCAGCAAGTCTGTATAAACGGAGAAGGAACTGGAGAGCTATTTCTAATTCCCACTTCCCCACCGGGCCATTTACCTTGCAACCTTCACAAGTGATGCAGCGATAATGATATCCGGTGGCTTTGTCCCCACATACTACACAGAGCTCATCCTTGTCTAAATAACTGGGTATATACCCTGGAAAGAAAAAGAAAGTGATATGTAAACACTAAATTTCGTATTTAAATCCACTGCAGATCTGGTCTACCAGCCCCACATTTCAGAACTCACAGAACCACTGGCTGAATTCCCTGAATAGTAAGTTCATGCAAACGATGTTACAGACAAATTTAAACATACTCTGCATTACCTTCCATTTTTCAAACTGTTTCAGCATATACCGGTGAAAAAGGACCAGTCAGAATACGATTACTCTCTTCTGAACAAAATAGTATTTCAGAAAAATAAATGTATTTATTTTTACCTCAAAGGATTTGATGTGAAAAAAATAAATAACAGTGAAACATACAGTACATTTCTCTCATATACTTGTATACTACAGTAAGATGAGATTCCAGCTTGCAAAGTGACTCAGAGGCCTGTTAGGAAGAAATCTTTACTGACAGTTCGTTTGCTTCAAAACACTTCTGCAGGTGTGGTTTGCAAAGCATCAGCAACAGAGAGCGAAAGCTGGATCGATCATACCTTACCTGGGTGTGTTCCACAGCACCGTTTCATTTAACTTGAATTCAGGGCAAAATACGTGGGCACTCAAGTATGTGTGTGTGTACATGCATGTGTGAGAATGGTATTTTCTCTTCTGAAGTGGTTTAGCAGGCACCCAACAAGTGGAATCAAGTATTACTCAGGAAAAACATCAGATATGCTTGGTTCTCTTTCCACAACAACATTTGTTTCGATATAATAAACATATTTTCAATTTGAGAAACAAAAAAACATAATTCTGATAGCAACCAAAAGGTAATTCTAAACTAGAGAAGTTGGAAACAGTAAAGTATAAAGCTTTCAGAGAAAGTATTCTGACAATTTAGAATTAAAGGAGTTATTATACATAACCTTCACATATACTTTATAGTTAACTTTTCTTTATCTCTGTAAAGATGCAATACAAAGATTCCCAGATTCTCCCCCAGGGAACAGTAGAAAGAGCAACTATTTACATAACCAGTGAGATTATTAAAATATAGTAAATATTTCACAGACTCAATGAACAGTTGAGGTTGGAAGGGACCCATGAAGATCATCTTGTCCAACCCTCTGCTCAAGCAGAGTCACCTAGAGCAGGTTTCCCAGGATTGTGTACAGTCGGGTTTTGAATATCTCCAAGGATGGAGAATCCACAACCTCTCTGGCCAACCTGTTCCAGGGTTCAACTACCCTCACAGTAAAAAAACCTTTTTCTTAGATTCAGACAGTCGCCTGTGTTTCTGTTTGTGTCCATTGCCTCTTGTTCTGTCAGTGGGTGTCACTAAGTGGGTGTCAGACACACTGAGAGTGGTGGCCATCCCCCAATCAGGCATTTATACATATTGATGAGATTTCCCCCACAAGCCTTCTTCTCTAGAGCTAAACAGTCCCAGCTCTTGCAACCTCTCCTTGTATGAGAGATATTCCATCCTTGTCATCTTTGCTGTACCTGCTCCAGTATGTCCATGTCCCTTGCACTGGGGAGCCCAGCACCGGACACGGCACTACAGATGTGGCCTGACCAGTGCTGAAGAGATGGGATCACCTCCCTCCACCTGCTGGCAATGCTCTTCCTAATGCAACCCAAGATACTGTTGGCCTTCTTTGCCACAAGGATATATTGCTGGCTCATGTCCAACTTGCTGTTCTCAGGTCCTTCTCTGCAAAGCTGCTCTCCTCCTGGTTAGCCCTCAGCCTGTGCTGGTGCATGAGGTTATTCTTCCCCAGGTGCAGGACTCTGCATTTCCCTTTCTTGAACTTCATGAGGCTCCTCTCTGCCCATCTCTCCAGCCATCCTCTGAATGGCAGCACAGCCCTCTGGTTTAGCAGCCACTCCTCTCAGTCGTGCATCATCTGTAAACTTGCTGTGGATGCACTCTGTCCCTTCACCCAGGTCATTGCTGAAGAGCTTAATGGTACTGGTCCCAGGACTGACCCATAGGGGACACTAGTGACTGGTCTCCAGTTGGACCTTGTGCTGCTGATCACTACCCTCCAAGCTGGGCAGTTCAGTGAGATTTCAGTCCACCTCACTGTCCACTTACCTAGGCCCTACTTCCTCAGTTTGCCAAAGAGGATGTTATGGGAGACAGTATCAAAAGACAAGGATAAACAATATCCACTGCTCTTCCCTCATCTTCCAAGCCAGTCATCTCATCGTAGAAGGCTATCAGGTTGGTAAGGCAGTTTCCCCTTCGTAAATCCATGCCAAATACTCCTTATCACCTACTTGTTCATAATATGCTTGGAAAATTTTTCCAGAATTATTTGCTCCATTGCCTTCCCAGGGATCCACGCGAGGTAGGTCATATATAAAGATACAAAGGGTATTTTGCAGATGGCTTTTTATGTCAGACAAATGGCCATTTCTCCTCCATGCCTATTTTGTCCAAGCCATGCTAGTTTAGGAGAAAGGGGCTGATTCAGGAAATGTTTTCAGTTTCCCATTTCACATGACAAAAAGCACAGAGTAATTGTGTAATCTTCTGGTGGTCCATAAAATGACATGCAAAATAACTACGAATTAACTCTCCTCCCAGAGAAAGAAAAAAAACCTTTCTACACCTAACTGGGAGGCACAAACAGCTCCCAGAGCTCTGTTAAAGTGTTAGTACATCACCGTACTAAAAAGATGGCTTTGCAAAATTAATTTTGCTTACAAATTATATTTCTTCATCTTCCATCCCAACCATGAGAGGTGAAACCATGAGGTATGAAATTGTTGATGGGATTTATTCACAAAAGTGTGGGTTGCCCTTTGATGCTGAACTGATGCGAGACCTTGCTGCGCAGGACCTGAGCTGAGAGAAAACAGTAAGTTCTCTCCAATCAGAAAAGGAGGAAATGAGCAGCATGATAACTGACTTATATGCCCATGTTTTGAAGGGCCTCTGACTTACTTGTTTAACCCCTCCCTCAACACAGTGCAGCTTTAGCAGGGTAGATTCCTACCAAATCAGGCGACTGTGGGCAATTACCAGGTGTAGGGTGAAGGTGAATCCCTTGGAGGCGGTTGGCTGCAGCATTATCTCTTGTCTTGGCTTGCTGAGCCCATCTGTAGCTCAGTGTGTTAAACTCGTCACCAAGCTTGTGGTATTCATGCAACACTCAGAGCAGCAAGGTACAGGACAGCCCAGAGACGTGGCACACCATAGTCGCACGGAGAACAATCAGTATTAAACCCTTGTGTGGTGTGAAGTAGTCGGAGGAGGCTACAGGGTGGATAAACATCATCTTCCGGCGACTAACACCTCAGAGGGGCAGCTCAGTAGCTGGCAGCTTAATTAAATTGCCTTTGTAGAACTACACTTGCCACAGGTTTTCCAGAAAGGAATGGCCAAATCAAAGAGAAAATATTTGAAATTAATTGAGGTTAAATTTCATGGTCTTTCTGGGGGTTGATGAGTGGATTAGGAATAGGTAAAGAAGAAAGATGGCAAGAAGTACTTGTACTGCCAATTTTAGATGTCCAGTGTATAATGAAGAAGACCTAAAGTTAGATAGGCACAAATACGCCCTTACATAACTCTGGGAAGCAGGAGTACTCCGAAGGCATGCCCAGATGCCTGTGTCTCAGCTTTGCTAATACTCCTGAAATCTGAAAGGTGAGTGAGGCAACTGGCGGAGATCTTATTGACATATGATACCGATTTAGGATATGGCAAAAGATCAGACTGACATTTAGGTTGTGTTTCTCCATTACGAGCAAGATGCGCTTGCACAAAGTTTGGTGGGCATGTGGAGCTGGTTCTGTGACCTTGGGGGAGGAGAGACAGCAAGGTTTCTACTCCAATTTACATCACTGGCTCCTAATGGACTTTCTGCCAGGGGAGGATTAGCGGTGGCGGTTATCTCTGTCCTGTCCCCCTCTTGCTCACACTTGCCTCACACAGCTGATGCAGGAGGCAGCAGAAGCAGCAAAGGGAAGCAGAATCTTCCACTGAATTTCTCATAAAGATTAAGGGCTTCTTGTTATTGCTGGCGTTATGAAACACAGCCTTAGCATAGTGTAGAGCCTATCCTCTAAAATTCAATAGCCCTTGCTTGCTTCCTCAGGAGTTACTTTTGAATTAAATGCCTTGATATTTCATTAAGTACATAATCTGTTTAGCACTGCTCATGTAATGGCAGCTTTGTTCTACTGGAGGCGCAGGAGACCGCTTGTTTAAACTGCCTCCTTAAATATAGACAGTAGACTGCGCACGTGACCATAGCTGTCTGTATACCTCTTGGGGTTTCCTGACTTCATTCAACCCAGAAAACAGTTTCCAAACTGGCACAGAAGACAAATCTCCTGTAGGCAGTCCTAGTCAGAAATTAAATTGTCATCTCTCAATGCCACCATGTTCCCAATTTTACTATATCAGAAGTATTAAGTGATATATTTTTAAATTACTTAAATGTGAAATATGATGTTCATTACTTTTGGAGGATCATGCCCACATTACAAAGTAGACACATATTGCAAAGTCCTTCACTGATTCAACAGGAAACATGGATAGAAAAATCTTATCCCAAGAAATCACTGTCAATAAAAGTGTGCAATAAACATTTTAGCTTTCTATTAAAAATCTGGGAATGATATTCACACTTTTTCTCATTTTTAAGTCACCTTCCAGCAGCTAACGGGGTCAGAAACTGCTAGGAAGTAGAAAAAATGGACCTTCAGCAGAGTTTTAAAAAGATACATGCTTCAGGCAAACAAGTATCAGGCCAAGAGGAATAATGGGACCCACATTCAGTTCTTGCAAATCTTAACTTCTCTATAAATAAGTATTTTCTAATTGTTGCAACTCTCCAATCTAAGCCGTGCTTAATTCAGTGCAATTTTGGCTTCCAGACTTGCAGATAAGCAATTTTTACTACTGTTCAGTGTTTGAACCAATAGTAGTAGTAGAGAGAAATTCAGTGGTACTTTGCTAAATGTGGTGCCAGCATGGAAGCTGTGAATAGCATGATGCAGACTCTTGGAGAAGTCATGGATGGCATTGGAGGTATGTGCTGCATTTTGTCAGAGCAAAGGGAGGCTTAAAGAGCTGAATTTGAGGAAGAAGCAGAGAAACAGATCTCTTCTCTCACTCCCTGCAGCTCGGGGTGGGGGTGGGGGAGTGGAGGGGGGGGATGGAGGAGTCATAGACTCAAGTACTTTTACATCTTGGATGTTTAACAATTCTGGACCAAAAATACAAGCTCCTACTGAAAGAAGCAGAGGCTGTCTGGATAGAGTAACCTGGGTGCTCTAGTTCTAAAAAATATCTGATGGCAAATTCCACAGAAACACTGGGTGAGCTCCTAGTCCTGATGTTGATACCTCATCCTGTATTTTTTGGTCAGAAACTACTAAGTTAACAGGAAACATTCAAAAGCAACACTGACCCCACCGAACTGGGTTTGAGCCCATGTGCGCTCTGGTCTGTCATCCTCTGGGACTATCATTTGGTGCATGCAGTATGATCCTCACAGCTAAATGTTTATTGCTCAGGTATGACTTGACCTTGTTCATCTTGATACCCACTCCCAACCTTTGCTTTGAATGGGGAGCGCCAAGAAGTGACCTTGCCCTCAGCGCACCTGGTGTTGCCCCGGTGGTCCGAGGTAACTCCCTAGTTCTCCAGACTCCCACCTGCCAGTCTGTCTAATCTGACTGTCTTGGCAAGGCTAAGTAGTCAGCAGGACCACTTGCCCCCATCCTAGAAGACTATGGTGTATAATCCATTATAACCCATCCTGATGGTGAACCACAACAGCTTTTATACTTTAACTCTTTAACACTCTTTGTAGAGGTATGGCTAAAAGCAATCCTTTTGTAAAGGAAAATGCACAGTGAATATGTCTCAGCAGCCACGTGGACCAAATGAGATCTACTAACCGATCTGAGGCAGCCTGTTTCATTAGTGCTGTATGCCACATCCTCAAATTAGCATGTGTAGGACTGACACCTTAAAGCAGTATATGTGATCCCAGACAGCGCAACAGACTGGAGGGACACAAAAGAAATAATCAGTTGCTATTCATCCCCCTCCTCCCCAAGAAGGCCCAACAAAAACTAAATGAAAACAATTCAGATATCTCAGTAAATCCATCTCCTCAAAACCTGCAAGACTCAAGAGGCTTGATCATCCACGTCTCTTAAGAAATCACATTCCTCTTCAAAGGTGCAGGATGAAAAGTGGTGCGTCGCTGTGCCTGCTGCCCCTTTTCTTTAGGTCAACTGCCTGTTGTGCACACAGGCTGTCTGCAGTTGCAAGGGACGGTGCCTTTTAAAGGCTGTCTTGTGAAGTGGCCACGCTGGCCCTTCCCAAATTCCCTCCTCTCCATTGCGTGCTTTCTGCCCTACACAAAAAGTACCCAGAAACTCACAAGCAAATGTTTTTCTGAAAAACGATACTGTTTTTTATTCTGTACCTGGCACACATTTAAAGAAGAAACTTTGAGGAAACTGAAGAACAAATTGCGGTTATGTTATTGCAAAGTACTGTTGCAGGGATGTTATGTACCCAGACCAGCGTGAATGTATCAGACATTGTAATATTAGCTTAGGGATTAAACCACACCTTAAAAAATTCTGGGACCTAAACTGTGTTTTACTACAGAACAGCAGTGTGTGTGACATGGACTCAAAAAAAAAAATGTCTATGTACCAGCTTAGTTCTGATACAACTTAGACTTATTACAAGCAGAAAAAGGCACTTTTGCTACTCCACAGCAACACTTGTGTTTTAAGACCATTATTCAGTATTTTGGCGCACTTTTATTATGCTTTGGCACAGGGTAATGTATATCCTGAAATCCTTCTTTCCCCTATCTTGGATGGTTTGCCTGACTACAGATCTCAATAAAATAAGAGTTTAGGACTTAATCAGTAGGCTAGCACTGTTTGCTATACATGGAGATACGAAATAAAAAAAAAAATTAACTACTATTTTGAGAATTCTGAATTGTATTAGAACTGAAAATTCATACTGTTGTCCTGATTTAATAAACACACCGTAACTCATTGTAAATTATAAAAAATTTCAAGAGTCATCCATATATTACCCTTGATACATTTATTTAAAAATACATAGTAAAAAAGTTTAAATAGTGCTTTATTGCACAAAGCACAGAGCTGAATCAGAAAAAGTATACTCCATTCTTGTTCCCTTGCCACTGATTTTACAACATTAGGACAGTAATTTCATCTTTTAGTAATAAATCTTTCCAGTACAAAAACAGGGATGGGAGACGTAAGTTTTATGATCAATATTAATCTCAAAGGCTGGGATGATCCACTGATACTTGTTCCCAACCTGCTTTAAATTGCTCCTAGAATTTTTTTTTACCCATTGAGTCTGGAAGCATGCAGAATGTTGTTAAACAGATTCACACACTTCTTGTTAGCTGACTACTTGTCCACAGTTCTGATATTTGACTTTCTTCGATTTATAGAATTACTAAAATTTGGCAAGAGATTCTGCAAATACAGGATTTGGGACACTTTTTAGAGCTGGTTTCCCAACTCTGACTTTTCCGAGTTAACCCAAAATCCTTGGGATGTGTCAGAATCCTTACTGTGGTGGTGCATTTGGCACAAATGTTCCTGAAAACATTTTAGTCCAACCTGCAATATCATTTAAACTGCTGTGATCACCAGTGTACTTCATCCATTACTTGCTCTAGGCACAAAATGCACTACTGTAGGCAATCTTCAAGAGTCAGACCATGTGATTTTTCTCATTCATTCAAGTCCAATATCAAGAATTCTGCTTTCTGGACATAACATTTGTAATGTGTTTAAATGTTTTCAGAGAATATGCCTTAGTATCACAAGTAACTTACTCTCTTAGAAATCTAAGTCTTACTCTCCCATCCTTCATTTGGTTCTACAACGGCCACAGTGAAGGAGCTGAAAACACTTTTTCCACTGACAAAATTTCTATTTAAAATGATTACAAATACCCAAACGCATATTGATTTGCTGAATAAGATGATGCCAATTTTCTGATTACAGTTGTCTCCTTAAATGGGTAGTCAAAAGCACTTTCTACAAAAATTAGTCATTTTTTTAAGACAAAAGGTAGCTGTTACCTTACTGGGAGCTACACTTCTGCAAAGGTCAAAGATGACAAATAATCAGTCTCCTGTGTAAATTGAGTATATTCTCAATTTACACTCACTGCTCTAGTAAGAAGACATTTTGACATTACCTCCATGTTGTATTTTCTTAGCTATTCAGAAAACAATGTTTTCACACTGCTGAGAACTCAGTTTGGACTAATGCACTAGCATGCCTTAGCAGTTACACACTATGTATTCTTAGCTGCATGTCAATTGCCTGAGAAAATATAAGAGGAAATAATAATTACAATTACAATAATAATAATAACAATGTTTCAAAGTTCCATTCACCTACCATACCAAGGGCCCTTAAAAACATAACCTCACCTTAAATCTGGGGAAAAAAAGAGATAAACAGGTTTGAGTATCTTGCATTGCTGTAGCAGTATCGACTCAGGAAACCTGCAAACTCTTATTTCTGGGAGCAGCTTTTACTTCCTTTGGGAGGTCCCCCTCCACAGAGCCTGAACGCAGAGCCTAATTTCATGAACATTAGTGGACATTTCACAGTTAACTCTGTCCATGCAACGACTGTACAAAGGGAAGCGGCCTCCAACCAAAGTTCTCATTTCACAGACCTACTTCCTATGTCGTCCAAATGGCCACAACACTGCACACGTATCCAGTAGAGGGATACCAAGGCTTCTGGACCTCCATAACTATGTCTTCCATAGCTTCTGGGCTGCAGTGTCCCTGGGTACTCTTCCTCCCATAGTGACAGTTCAAGGAGACAAAAGGACACTTCTGTCTAGCACTCAGCATCTATGCAAGGCGAATGGGGCATGGGCTCCTCCAAAGGAGCAGCATCCTTCCAGCGCACGCCACTGCGAGCTGACCACGAGGCAGCGTGGGGAAAAAACCCAGGCGCAAGCTCTCTGGGACACATCTGGGAAGCGTAACCCCTTCTCAGGACCATCAGCCCCGTTCCGCCTAATACAGAAGACAAAGTATACCTGGCTGTCGATTTTTTAACAGGATCCAGAGATACCTCCTTCATAAAAAATAAGATCTTGTACAAATGTTGCACTCCTGTCTTTTAATAGTGCATAGTACAGCACAGAAGATGAACAGTAAGATGCAAAACTAAAATCACACTTCCATCTCTGCTTTTCTGGAGCATAGATCTTCCATTAATATTCAAGTCTCATCAGAATTTGTAACTGAAAATCAGGAAATAATAGTTTTTAATGTACAGTTATATCTGCAGTAGCTTAAGTACTTTCTTATATTTTTGAAAAACTGGCTATATTTTCTAAGTATTGATTTTTTCCCTTTAGCAACACTCACACCGTCTGGGTCTCTGGTTCTCGTTATTCCCTTAATTCACTCAAAGTCACATACAGACACAGAAGTAATTAAATTACCCTTCATTAACATTAGCTTTTCTCAGTATATAAAATGATGTTTTTATCTTCCCGGCAGGGAAACTAAAGAAGATTTTGACCATTTAGAAAGTAGCAGAAGTTTTGACATGAAGAACCTCCATGTGTTACTGTAAAGTACAATCTGATTTGAACAGCATGAATGGTATTGAGATTATTACAAGTTTCAGGGGACTAACAGAAATACCAACTGCAGCAATCAAGACCCCTCACGGACACCTGCTCAGGGACTTAATTTTGCTCTAATGGGCTATTACCAAGGCTTCTCTAACAAACTCCCTCTTCCTCCCCCAAATCAATTCTGGATCAATACAGGCACACATGCCCTGTATAGTGCCTTCTGTTCTTGGGACAGGATTAAAAAACTCGTTAGTTTTATGATAGCTTGGTTAAAGATGGAAATTAAAAAAAAAAGAGAGAGAGAGAGAAAAGATGCACATGTCCTACACTGTTTATATTTATTCTGCCTAACAAAGTCAGCACTTGCAGAGGTTTGACAGAAGGAACGCAACTTTTTATTGATTATCACAGTAATAACGGCTGCAAAGACGACGAAAGAACCTTGCTCAGTCTCTGTGAATGATCAATTAAACGCCAGCTCAAGCAACTGCTTCCAACAAAACTCTCTGCTAATTTTAAGTGAAACTAAGGTGGTAGAAAACAGGAGCAGACAAGTAATTTTTTAAAATAACCCTGTATTCTTTCAACAAAACAAGTCAAAAACTGTAAGCAGAACATTAAATGTATCAGATGTCTGAATACTGAAATAACTCATTTAAAGCTCTGCCCTAAGCACAGTAATTATCATTTAAGATCACTCCAAATTATGAAATATATATTCCTTCACAGAGTTTGCAACAGCAGGTCTCTATCTTCTTTAAGTTAATCCTGTGTAGCACTTTTTTATCAAAATGACACATGGGAAAAGTCTACGAAGAGTTACAAGTTTATTGGTTAAAATGCAGTAGTATAAAATTAGCCTAAAAAAGACTTTAGAATGCTACAAAATACAAAAATGCACATTATGCTCTACTACATTTAGTCTACAACTTAATCATATTCTCTATAGCTTCCTAGAGCAGGACTAGTTTTCTAATATTTCCTTTATTATGAAGTACTGTTCAAAGTATAAAATCAAGATACTTTCTACTGAACACTTAGTTTTATTGCATCAGGTGCTAATTAACATTTCCTGCACAAAGGAAAACATTTCAGTTTTCCATGTTATTAATATGATTAAACAGGCTACTTGTGACCACAAAGCCACTTTAAAAATAGTAAATAGTGTCGCTCTCTTTCTAGCTAGTTAAATCAGAATCATTTTGTTTCTGAATAGCTTCATACTATAAATTTGGTCTTAATAGAAAAAGGAAATTATATTGGTACAACAGACTCTGTATTTTTGTTCTTTACGTAAGTGACTCTAAAGGAATACACCTTTACGGAGAATATATACTCTACATGCACCAGTTTGCTTGTCTGACTTCAGAACAAGTAACACTGACAACATTTTCAAGCGGTTGTTAGCATTTTAGGCTCTTTTTGAGAAGTGATACCTGCATTGCTTACTTGAAAGCAGAGGAAGAAATTCTGAAAACAAACAACGATTTAATTCTAAGGGACCAGATACTACACTCTAATTAGCTCTCACAAACATAGCGATTAGATCAACTTTCTGGATGCAGAGAAGCCTTTACTGCATAGATGTTTTCTTGAATGTCATTTTTTGCTCTGCATAATCAGAAATGACACAGTTTTCATTTAAAAGAGAGTAACTCTATTAAACATAATTATTTTCGCATACATAATTGCAGTTCTATTTCCAAAATATTTGCCTGAGACTGAGTTACTGAGTAAAGAGAATTCACATTTAGTGATAATGAGGACTCACACAAATTGTTTGTACGTAAGTAGAAAACACAGATGAAAAGCTGAAGAATACCTACTGACGACATTTCAGAAGAGAAACTTTCTTATCTAGATGTACAGCAAACGAACTTAATAGCCACACAAAGCAGAAAACAAGCAATATATTTTCAAATGTCTTTTACGGATTAAGAAAAAGTGCTTGGAAATCCTCATCGTTCACAGAAAACCTTACAATCACCTAGCAACCTATGTTACTGCTGCTTTCAATTTTGAACAGGCAGCCTTCACATTCAAAGATGTATCTGAGCCAACTGATGCAACTGTAAGTTTAAAGCAAAACAAAAACAAAAACATAGATTTTTTTTTTGGTATTTAAATAAATTGCCCCTACCTTTCTTCTGAGAGTACGATGGCGACTGCACTTGAGAAAAAGTAGGTTTTTCTTCGGTGAAATATTCAGGTTGGTTGTACTGATTCAGGGCCATGTCCATGTCAGAGTACTCGCTTTTAAACACGTTTCCAGGGTAACTACAGGTATAAGGCTGATTCACCGCCCAGGCCTGTTCCATATATATGTTGTTACTGTGCAGGACCTGAGCATCACAACTGCTGTAACCCTGATTATCTTCGATATATGTGCAATACTCAGTGGACTGCATGTAGCAATTGCTCCCAGCAGCTGGGTGCACTTCATATATTTCTTGCATACAGTAGTTCATTTTGTTACCCTATCTCGGCTCCTACTTTACGCGCGCGCACACACACACACACACACATGCACACACAGGCAGGCATACACATGGAACGGGAAAGGAGCAATGAATATACAACACCAACGAAGTCGACTGCAAAACAGCCCGTTTCACTTCGGAGCAGCACCTGATGTGCTAAAATCCTATTTATATCGGGATGGCTTGTGAACTCCCCTGCCAGTCAAACATATTGGGAAGCAGATTTATGACAGTCAAAGGTCTTAATCTGTTTCTGTAAGTTAATTCCAAGGGAAGATGGCAGGTAGGTAGCAATGGCCACCAGACAAAGGAGCGGCGTCCCGACAACCCTCCTGTTCCACCGTTTGTCTGCAATAATCGTTTTATAAACCATTTCCAGCCTTTTGCAATATGATTAGAAAATGATTACTAAGGCGAGGACACAGTTATGTCACTGTAGTTGTCAACTTAAGTGTGAAGCATTATAAAGACTGCTTAAGAACTCCCAGAGGGGATACGCTGAAAATCCTAAAATCAATAATCCTGTTTTTCAGCATTAAACCATAGAAAATCCAATAGCGCTGTCTTGATGACCCAAACAGTAGTCTAGTTTTACAAAATTTGGCAACTTAATCTGTCATCAGCTTTATTGATTTTGTTTTACAGAATTACATGCATGAATCTCCCCAGTCTTCCACACATACACAATCCTCTCTATTGCCTCTTAATGCATTTACGGGAAAGCAGCTTTTTTAAACTTCAGCGATTTGGGAAGATAATTTCTATTTAGTTCAACAGGTGGGAAACTTCAAAATAATTTGATTTAATCAGCAAAAAGGACTCTGCTTAAATGTAATCAATAAGCTAATTGTCTTACTATTTTGTTTCATGATCTTTTATCTTTCATAAATAAAGTACTTTCAGAAAAGTATTTTTGCAACAACAATCTGAGCACAGTAAGGAGGTTTTCTTGCTTAGTTTGGTTCACATATAAGCTATGTACCTTTCAATGCCATACGATTTTTGTAATTGCTTAACACACCCCAAACATTAACATGGTTCATATATCATGTTTGACCACCCATTCTTTTTTTTTTCCAAAAGGATTTTTTAGTATTATACTAGCTGCCTTTCTTTTTTTTTACTAGCTGACGTATGTTTTCTTTGCAGTACAGTATAAATATGATAAAACTCTTGTGAAATCAGTAACAAGATGGTATCACTCTTTAAAGTCTGTTCTTCTTATTGGAAAGCAGACTTATTGATGTAATCTAAATTTTGTTCTTTCACTAATTTTAAACAATACATATAATTGCCAAAATTACCTGTATGCTCGCCCCTTTTTGTCTACGCTTTTAAGGATACCTCTAGCAACCTAGCTGAACAAAACTCAAACGGTCTTCTAAAGTCTTTGAAACACGTAAGAATCAGCATTGAACATGTACGTATTTCTCACCAGCTGGTATTACTGAATGTTTCAAACTATTTTAAAGAGTCCCAAAATAAGTGCTCTCCCTTTTTTCCAATGCACAACTATAACTAACATTTTTAAATAATGAGCACTGACAGTTAGTACGTAACACATAGGTTAAGAGTTATCAGGGTAACTGCTTTGAGGATCAGAAGAAGCTGTATTTTACTCTTAGATTATTTTTATTTTGTTTTCCTAACTATAAAAGAAGTATCTTTAAAACACACTCTTATTAACTTGCCTCACAAAATAATAATGCATTTTTAAGTCAAAATGATCTCTGTTGAGATCAGTTCTAGTGAAGTCAATGAAGTTACTTCCAGAACGAACTTACTGTGGTAACACTCATCATTTAAAGTAACAACTTACTCCATTAAGAGCAGTAGGTATTTACTGAAATCCCAGAGGTAAAACACAAATGAACCTTCATTCTCAGTTCTGTTTTTACCAGAGATCTTACTCAACCAATAGCATTGTGAAATATATTGTGATAAAGCACATATTAAAAGTTAATTTTCATTTTAGTTCAAGTCTATGATCTAGATTTTCGAAACAGCGGTTTGGTCTGAGATAAAAAGCATGTCTTAGGCAAGATCTGATTTTTCAAGAACAGATGCTCAGCACTTCATAAAAATCATGCCCATGTCTCAAGGTAACTGTTCACTTATTGAGAACCTTTATAAGTATGGCAATTTGCTTGTGCACTACCTTTTTATCAGTTACATTTATTCATATATGCAGAGAAAAAAAGCCTGCTTTATTTTCCAAGAGAATAAAAACCCAACTATAAAAAAACCCAACAAACTAACAACACGTCAGAAAGTATTGACAAATATTTGCCAGAAATGCTTTAGAAAAAAAAAAAAGTGCATTCTCTGTTTAAGATTGATAAGTTTGCAAATATTTTAAATTAATGTTACACTTTATCACTTATGCTCACCTCTGTGAAAGTAACATTTGAACCTAAGAAACTTTGCAATGCTTGTTTACACAGAACCCCCCAAATCCTACCTGTTTATGTGACTGGTCGGTAATACTGTAGTACATACAAATGCAATACCTACAAAACTGTAACCTGCTGATTTTAATTCTCCAAACTCCCCAGAAAGAAAACATGCTACATGTGCAGTATGTGGAATTTCCATTTACTACCAAACGATCTCCACCGCAGCTAACAGGAATTTATGTGAGATCTTGCATAAAGGTGAGGCTGTATTTTACAGGTTAGCAGAGCAGAACACCCACATACTTTTACCAGGAGGTGGTCTCCTCCAAGAAACCTGTCTTTCAGATCACAATTGCCTGGCACATTACAGTTTTTATTTTGTTTAAGAACCTTTTTTATTGAAGAATAAAAAGGAACACATGACCTTCGGGCAAAATAGCTAGTTTAGTCTACATCAGTCTCCAGGGTGACACCAGTGCTGGAGAGGCAACTGCGAGCAATGAGAGGACTCTAAATTCACCGTGGTAGATGCATCCTGGGGTCAATTTTGGAGAAGGTTGATGCAGTACATGACAAAGACATGACATTGCCTATTTGATGAAGAATATCTTGTAAGCTGCTCTCCCCAATGAACAGGCTGCTCTCTAGAGTGAGGGCTTGAAACGAGAGCGGACCCCAACTTTGCAGGAGGCCACGTCTATTGGCTATAGCCCTTCTCCGCGCAGCACTGAGCCACCCCAGAAAGTGCTTAGCCGCTTCGAGCACGGGGTGCTAAGCACCGCCCAAAACAGCTTTTGGGAACCGAGCGGGAAATTTTCAGCAGATCTTTTCTCCCCTTGTGGATTTGCTTTGCCAGATGAAGCAAAATTTCTAAGAATTTTCCATGCTCTGGTTCTTTTTCCCATTTATTTTATTTACTTTCATTATCCAAGAACTAAACAGAATTGAGGATGTTCATAGACACAGCAGTCACCACCAGCATGGCACCAGCAGAGATGATATCATGATAAGGGATTGCCTGTGAATTTTTTCCAGTTCTAAGATCAATTCCTCAAAAACTGTTTGTTTCCAATGCTATGTCAATAATGCTTAGAAATATGTTATATATGCTACTTTTCTCCAAATTGCTGTAATGTTACAAGGAAATTAAATTACAGGAAACTGGGGAGAATGAGAAAGTAAAGTGGATGAGAGCCTTTTCTGACAAAAAATGAATGATAAACACTGCCAGGGAATGAGGTTTCCTCATCTGTAATGTACCAACATCAAAAGAGGTTTATAGCACTGCAGATTGTTGTTCCCTTGGAAACAAATCAGTTCAAAAACACTGCAAAGATTTAACATCATTATTAAAACTGAAATAATCCAAGCACATTTTTAGTGGATCTCTCAAGAGTCCAATCCTGCAGGTCCCTTTCCTGTAAATTAAACCATCTGGTAAAAGACAGTCAGATGAGGTCTTTACCTGAAGTCCAAAACTGGACTAGAAAATAATATACATAATTTTTGTTTCAATCTTGTATTCTGACTTGAATATTGGAGTCTTTGAATCATGCCACGTTGAGCTTTCATTGCTTTCAGCACCACAGTATCACATTTGAAATTTCAGTGGTTCACAAGTACCTGCCTATGCTAACACGTAGAAATGAATCCCTGCAAAATAGAACTTCAGTTGTGGACAAACAGGCCGGTGATAAAACAGAAACTTTTGATATGAAGGCAGAAGGGGATCCAAAGGCTGCATCCTTCACTGCGGTTCCAGTATATTGTTTTATAAGAACAGAGGTATTTGCTAAACATGAGTTCTGAGCTCCCCCCAAAGATTTTGAAATACCCACTTCAGTGTAGATCAGCAGTGAGTGCAACAGAACTGCAGTCAGGCCATGAATGCTTGAAACTAGACTTCTGCAGGGAGACTGCTTTCTAACAGCACCTACACCTCTTTCCGGACTCATGTTTTAAAATCTCCAGTTAAACTTTTGACTGAAAACAACCTAATACCCCACAAAGTTGCACTTCTCCTGTGACTTGATTAAAAAAAAGAATTAACCAACAGAGATTTTTTAAAAAAGCAGCATTCCTATTTGGACGATCCTCTCGACACAATATCCCCAACAACCTGGTTCACTGACACACCTGAAAGTAGTGTTACTCTGCACAATCTACCCCTGCTGTGTCTACCTGCTCCTTGTGCAACTGTGCAAATGCTATATTACCCAGAAGAGTTACATTCTCCTAACTGTTCCTAAATTGTGCACCTCTGGTCTGTGGCATTGGTTATGGCAATGTTGCAGACAAGGCATTCTACCACGTTCTGCTTTTAAAAGGTGCTGCAATATCAATTTGTGGGAGATATTACAGAGTATTCAGATTACACAGGGCAGAGTGAAGTTCCTGAAGGACTAAACGGAAGGATTTTATGCTGATTGTGTTTATGCATATAGACGGTGAAAATACTACAGCGCTTGGTCAAAAACATTTTTGCACATTTGAACATGCAGTTGCAAGGATTAAACCTACCTTTCTAAATTCTAGCAATTGTGTACACTCGTATTTTTACATGTTACAAAATAATTGTTATTTTTCCTATTTATAGTTTCTTTTTCTTTACAAGTATTCTGTCTGCCACTTCTCACGAAAGCTACGGGGAAAAACATTATTAGATCACTGATCTTCAAGAAGAACGCAAATCTGCATTTTCATAACTCAGACCACATAATATGCCAAGCATTCCAGATAGTCCATATCTCTTGGCATTATAAAGACAAAACACTGAAAACTGTAACAGCTTCTGAGCAGAGTACTAATGTAGCTTTTGCAATAGACATCGTTTATCAAATACAGCTACCTCCATGTCCATATGATATAATGAGTTACCATCTCCTGTCAGTGTATATATTTGCATTACCTTATTCATTTACTTTATACCCTGCAATCAAAACAGACTCAAAAAGATCCTTCCAAAATAATCCAATGAATCATGCAAAAACCTGTTTGTGGAATCTAGATACCAGCTTATCACACCAGTTCTGACCCTCAGGGATAGCACACTGTTTATAGATTAAACTAAGAAAGAAAAGTCAACTAAGAAAGAAATTTCAAAATGACATCAAACATGTGTAAGAACAAAAAAATGATCTCTATGTAATATTCATCTTATTTTGAAAAACTCCATTTGCAATTCTACTCCAGTAAAGTTACAATAGCATTTGACACACTGTGCAGTATTTCTTAGTGGAATCAAAGACATTAAAAATTGGCATTTTGTCTACAATATGTTTATTATAGCAAGTGCTACAGATGAGAAAAAAAAGCTGAAGTTTTCTGTCGTAAAATCAATTCTTTGGGTTTGAAACAGATGCAGCAGACATCAGACTAGCTGCCTCTCGTGTAAACCTGAGGAAGGTCTTGTTTACACAACAGTGTGCTGCTTTTCTCAGCAGAGGAGAGTGGGTCCCTTTTCTAAAACTGCTTCTCCCGCAAAGCCTGCAGTACCTTGGTTATGACTTGGTTCCACTAAATCGGTACGTGACTCATAAAATGCCAGCGAGATGTGCCTTTTATTTAAACACTTCAGACTCGTTAGTCTGTTTGGATAACAAAGAATGTCATAGTTTATATTTAAATGTTCAGATTCACTACAAACCCAGCCCTCCTTTATAATATTTGACACCTTGAATAAATTTGGTTTACAGGGAACGGAGTTTGCTCTTTCATGAGCGTGAATCTTCCAGGGTTTTATCGTGCCTTTTTCTTTCACTATTTCCTATCTTTCACAACATATGTAGGTAGTAGTGTTTTGTCAGAAAGAATTTGTTCCTTGAGGTTTGCCAACAAACTGGCTAACAAATCCTTGAACCGTGTTTGAGAACTTTTAAGACCATCTCTGAACAAATATTGGCAAGCACGATTAGAGACCTGTGACCCAGACAACCCAATTTGTTAAGTCCCCCCATATCTCGTAATTGGAAGACCCTGTTAGCAGACAGCTGTTAATTAGACGACTTGTCTCAAGAAAGTAACTGCCAACACTGAAAATATCTACCTTTTCCAAGTCACCCCCTCCCCGAACCCCACACGAGAACCTCAAGGTAAAAAGTCCCATTTGTTCAAAAACAAAACCGAGCCGAAAGCTAACGTGGCTTGACACAACCTGATTAACAGACTCTTGGGTGGAACTGTCTGGACAGCCCTTGTAAGACGTTAAAGCGATCAACACCTGACATCTGTTAGCAAAGAGGCACTCTGAGGTAAAGAGCAACTAAAGCTAAAGAAATCAGGTACTTAGACCAGTTTAACTTTTTCGTGAGGTGATATCCTTCCTGACACTGTAATCTTTCTTCCTGGAGTGATGCAAGACTTTTAAGTAAAAGAAAACAACTTGTAGTCCCTCCCTCCCAATATGCAGTATTTATTTTTGAGAGGCAAAGAACTATGAGGAACTATTTATCCCAGTTTCAAAAGAAATAAAAATGACTTCAACACTAAGCTTGTGCTAATGCCTAAGCAACTGTGACTCTTAAAAGGAATTTTTTCAATGCTACTCTGACAGGAGTGACAAAAAAAAGCTACTAGAAAGAAAATTCTCCTGACTGCTGAGGTAAAGAATATTCAGAACAAAAAGCTCCATTTGTGTGTGTTCTACAGAGGCACTTACCAAGGCTTTGAGGGCCAATTAATAATAACTAAGAATAAAGGCAAAACAACAGGTGAGAGAGGAGCTTCTTGAATATACTAAAAGAATTCTTTATTCTTGTCTTTGTGTTTTTAGTATATCAAGGATATTCTTCATTAAAGAAGTCCAGGTTCAAAGGCAAGGATTTTTGATGAGCTTATCAAGACCATAAAATATCTACAGGAATGGAAATGGTTTTGTGCTATATATCACACTTAAAACCCTATTAAATGCTTATCACATTGTCATCAGAACTTTTAAAAAGCTATTAACTTACACAAACAGAAATGCTAAAAATCACAATTAATCCTGCTGTAAAAAAACAAAACCAAAAAAAATGTAACAAGAAAATATCCCCCATAATAATGCTTTTACTAGAGGCCAAAACTCTCACCATAAACACAGATAAAATGGCCTTCCCCCCCCCCCAGCATAATTATTTGTTATGCTTTGTATAATAATGCTGGTTACCTTTACATTTTTTTTCTTCTGTCTGGTATTCCTGGGCACTTGACACGACTTGAAAGTTTGCTTTTGTATGGCCTGGCTGTAAAATTGTGCTTGTCCAAGCTGAAGCGCGTAGACATCGTGAAAGCTGCTGTCTGCTCCTCGCGATATCCTCATTTTTGGAACGTCTTTTCCAACACAAACGGTTTTCTCCTACGCCCACTACATTCCACTTCTGATTTCTGTCAGGCAGGTGGATCAGTCTGTCCCAGGACAGGAGACCACTTTCTGGAGGTTTGGCAAATACTGCAGGGTTACAAACTGTTGGCATTGCCAAAATCTTGCTCAGGTGTGGTGTTTTGGAAAGCAAGTGGTTCCCCAGTTGTCCTGGTGCTGTGGTATTCCCATGCATCTCCGCACTGGTACGATGCCGAGCCTTTCAGCCATGCCCATTCAGCAGCCATAGTTTCCCTTTGGCACCATTACATATAAAATTTCCCCATCTCTGAAGCCTGAACAAGTAGGCAGCTTTATGTGGACAAGTTAACGCTAGATGTAACTTTCCCAACACCACAACTAGCACATGGCCCCTGGAGGAAGTTACCACCAATTTATTGCCTTGCTCATATGATCACTTGAGGTCTTGTAGGTCGAGGCTGGTCGTGAACAATTTTCAGATACTTAAAACACAAAACATCAAGGATTCAGCCTTGTTTGACTTTGCTCTTATCGTAGGCTGACCTGAGGGACACTCTGTTACCTAAGTGTGACATTCTTATGTGGGCATACTTAGCTGTCGCGCTTGTGATACCTCCTGCCTTTCTCTAGTGGTGCTCACAGGGCAGTATTGGAGACACACATTTTATCACAGGAGTCTGGACATTCAGGTCCTCTGTCGATAACACCGCTCATGTAGCATAATTTGATCTAAATAGTCAAAAAGCTTAGGTAAATTTGTTTATTTATTTATACAGAAGACACTGAAATACCACCAGCTGATAAATCCGTAAAGCTAAATATAGCCCATTTTCTATTCTTGGGGCAGAAAAAATTATGCTATTGAAATGCCACTTCACAGATGATATTCCACATTTAAAGAAATTATTTTATTTTAGATTATATGCATCCAAATTCAAATAAAAAATTGCTTTATAACATTCATGCAGAAAAATGTCAAATTCCAGTTATTTGATGACTGATATTCACTGTGGTTTAAATCAGTGTAAGATTCTGCTATTTTTGAGGGACCTAAGAGTAAATTTTACATAAATTTCACTTAGTAAAGTCATTGATATTCATATTAGCAAATAAATGCATACCAAGTCAGCAATTTCCTGATTGTTTAAAAATAAGTGTGGAATTCAGTTACCAGAACTATCACACTATTGCCAGTTTTAAAAGTTTTGTCTCAAAACTTCCATTAAGTGGAACATTGCTAATACAGGACATATGCTGAAGATTTAATGATGGTCAGTATTAATACTGTAATTGTATATTAATCTCTGTTCACATATATAGTTTTCCTAAATACCATGTTTAATTTCAAATGTAAATCCAAACTTTTGTTTCTGCTGGTAGTTTAAGCTCACCTGTGCTTGAAATCTAAGGTCCATTCTTTCGACCTTCTGTATTTCAGGTGTACATAAATAACATGAATTTGAATAAGAAACTATCTGGCAACACAGCTTTCGCTGCATAAGACAGCTGAGATCATGAAAAAAATTGTTCTTGCCTCCTGACTTCTGGCTCTATAGAGCTGATATAGTTCAAACTTGTTTTTAGTAGTAAGATTAAAAAATGACTTTAAATGTGGTAATATGCCAAGAGAATATCATCTGTAGGAGGATAGCCAGATTTAAAGGAGAATAGTGAAAGCAAACCAGGAAACACTACGAATTTTTTTAAAAAAGGAAAATTAAAGAAATAGAAAATATTCTGTTTTTCTTATTTGAACACTTTTAGATATTGTAGACTTCAAAGTAAGTTTAAGCTTTGAGGGAAAGACTGGATAGCTCTGGTAAGACCCTCTAGGAGCTGCATGGAACTCCCCTGCGAAATCCAAACCGAACCTGGCCATCTCCGTCTGCTTGCCATGGACAGGAACCACACTGCAACCCAGCCCTCCCAGGCTTTCTATAACCTCAGGTTACATACCCTTCAGCTACTTTCACTTCCTAGTTATCCCCCTGCATGGATAATATATTTATGGATAATATATTTATATAAATTTGGGGTCCAAGTATGTGCAACATGTATATATACACACACACATATATATATAAACACACAACACATATATATATACACACACACACACACATATATAGGCATTTCTATGCTTCTCTCATAAATACAGCTATTTTATGCCTTGTCAGTTCCTTGAAAAGACCACTGACCCCACATATGCCTCTACTCTGTGAAAAAAAAAATCTCGGTTACATAATTTACTCAGTTCTTGCTTTTCGTCCTGGAAATGAGATCAGTGATTCATAACCCAGACTATTCAGGCTTGTTAAGGATAAATTTCTACATCTTTTCACCAACTTTATCTTTGATATTAAAGAATATCTTTGCTGTCTTTTTAGTCTATATCTGGAGGACTTGTTTTACCTTTGATTTAATTCAAAAACACACAGTCACACACAATGGTAAAACTTATGTTTCCTAAAGATTAAGAGAGATTGTCACAAAATGCATACAGATTTTTACATGTAGCAAGGAATTCTAAAACTCTCTTTAATTCAAAAAAGAAAATGAAAACATATTTTCCTATTTCTGTTTGAAAAGCATCTCAGGGATTTTTTAATATGATTAAGGGCACATTTAAACTATGAGAATAACCTGTTGCTATTACAGTTTCTATCCCTTGGAATTTGCCCAGGCAGTGCTGCACAACAGCTATCCCAAGGTCAAGCAGCTTTAGCTTTCCTTTCCTTTTAGTCCTCTTTGAAATTTGTCTCACTACTTTGATCTCTATCTTAGCTGCAGTTTATTTCATTTTGCAAGCTTCCACTTTACTCCATAAATTCTCCTAAGTCTGCAGAGACACTGCATTTAAATTTTGCTAGATGAAGAGTAAGTATTAAGGCACTACCACTTTTGGTAGTCTCCCTTTCCTGTATGTCTCTGCTGTAGCACACGTGTATCCTAAATTACCATTCACCTTGTAAAGATGTTAAATTACAGTTTCACTACAGGATGACATTATTTATTCTACTCCTTTTCTTTCAACAGATCTTGCAAAACATTTTTTGCAACAGAGATCACAGTTTAAATCTTTTAAATCTGCACATCTGCATCTGTTTTTTTTTTTTGGTTTTATCTTTGATGAAGGATGATAATTTAATTTTGTATGAGCTCCCTAATTCTGAGAAGTCTCTCTCTAGCTACTCTTGAAATGGCCATAACCAAGGGTGAAAGCAGGACCGCCTCCTGGGTGAACCATGAAGAGGGACTAATAAGAAGGGCCTAGCGCTTTTTCTCGTCAACCTAAGTAAAGGAATCATCAAGTAATTTCAGAGATATTTAAGCAGCATCTTGTGGCGATAACTGACATCTGAGCAGCCAACATTTTGAAAGACTTTCTGGGGTTCCCATCAGAGTGTCTCTAATGGCAAGGCTGCTTTAGAGAAGCAGCAAAGTTGAAGCAACGAAGGGCCAGTTGAGCTAACCTAAAAGGACAGGCAAGGAAAAATCCTCAGAAATTGTTCATCACAGGGCAAGCTAGGACTCCTCATGGGTGAATGTGAGGGACGGCCTGTCCTCAGAGATGTACTGTTATCTGAGCAGCAGTACGCAAACGCCTGCAAAAGCAGTGGAATAATTCATTCATTTCCATCTCAAACAGTTACACGCATTTCCTTCCGCTTCTCTATCTGCCAACTGTGATAGAGGAGATAGGAAAAGCCTCTCCCTTCTGCAGCACATTTCGAGAGCAGCGAGTCCTAGCTGCCAGGAGGACAGGGCTCTTACTGCACAAGCTGTGCAGCTATCCCCAACTTTGACTCCAACGAAAATTCAGGGTGCACAGGGGAATGCTGAGAAGAGCATTGGAGAAAATGTCCGTTCAACGTACTCACCTTAGCCTAGGCTGAAGGCACCTAGAGGCACTGAATTACATCCAGCCTGATGTACCCTGAGAGCTACACTCATCTGTCCTACCTCCAGGATCTGGCTTGGCACAGACAAGAGTGGCAATTGTATTACCGTCCTATTATTATTACTTTCTACAGTGCTGGCTCCAGTTTGCCAGCTAGCTGCATCGGCAGTGAAAGCTGTGGTATCACAGGAAATCAGGCTTCCCGCTCCGCAGAGTCTACGCCGCTGGCACATTTTTGCAAAGTGCAAACATTTATTTCTTTTTCACCTTCAGCAACAGGCTCTTTAGCCCTGAGGCAACAGGTAAATCACCAGTTCTGGGATGCCACAGGATTGTCACTTTCACATTTACAAAGACATTTCCTCTCAACAAACATTTGTTCCAAAACTGCTCACAGCCTCCAAGAATTTTGGCTTGCAATGGATCAAAATAACAGCCGTAGATGAATATATTAGCAGTCTTTGAATTGTCACTAACTGACTTGACTGGAAAACAAAAGACTGAGAAAAGTGACTTTATTTATACCTTTACCTCTTCTAATATTTGAAATTTACTGCAAACTGAGTAGCAAGTGCAACAGCATTTTTAATTTTTTTTAAACACTGAAGTATACAAGCATCTAAGGACATTGAAGTGGGTTGGTTTCTAAGAGATCAGCTAAGGCAAATGCAATCAGGATTATGACTGAGGAGTGCACAGTAGGTTGATCTAGCAGGCCAGCTTTGTATGGACCCAGTCCAACAACACTAGATGATTTTTACTTAATGACTTAATATATATATTAAAAAAGCTGCAATTAAAGGACACTTCCTAGCCAGCAAAATTAAAACCTGAGTCCTGTTTTGTACAAGCATTTCAGAGTATGCAAAATAACTATCAGTACAAGCGAGTTACATGTGTGTTTATGCTTGGAATGATAAAACTATCTGTGCCAGACGAGGCTAAGGTTACACTTCTCATTAGTGTTGCAGTTCAGAGCATTTTCTTTTCTTTCCTTTGTTTTGCTGCTGCTTTTCTTTTCTCCTGTCCTCCTCTTCCCTTTTCCCTCTTCCCTTTCCTCCTCCGTTTTCTCCAGAATAGCACCATTATATTTTCTTTTTCTTCTTCATCAAACATGGAAGCATTTTCCAATGGAGTTTCCTCACTTTTAAACCAGGCTTGTGTTTTGCTTCAATAGGGAAGAGGATGGAGCATGGATGAATGGAGCTAATACAGGCTGGCCAGATACTTATTTACAGATATCCAAACCATGCTTTCATATAATGTGCTAAATAAAACCTTTGGGAACATGTAATTTATATCCTCAGGATTTAAAATGTAAAAGTAACAGGTGCTATATGACAATGGTGCGCAACAAGAGACAAAGGACTCAAATGAGAATGTGGAATTAGTGTTGTCTACTGAAACCACCATGTCATTTCTGGTATTTCAGATAGATGTGTGTGTTCACGCTTGTGGAAGTAAACAGCGCCAGATTATTTAACTCAGGACAGGAAAATCTCCCTTTAATTGTGGCAATACTACAAAATGTTTAAATATTACATTTTAGAATATAGTTTTAAATAAACTGAAGTATATTTCAATGTATTCAAAAAATATTTCAGACAAAGCATAAATCATTATGAAAAATGGTGCACAGATATTAAAGATAAAGGGTTCTTAATGCATAAAAAATATAATATTAACAAATCTGCACTATACAGCGCAATAGCTTTATATTGGTTCTTGCTGATGAGTTCTTCAGTATGAACTATTGCAATTTCTTTTTAAAAACACATCATATTTCTATTAACTATCAAGAATCTGTGCTTGACATTGCTCAAGTTTCCAAATATAAGAAAAAAAAATTAATCGGGAAAGAAATATCTAGAGAAATATGACAGCTCATCTGCAAGGTAACCAGTGGCAAAACAAACTAAGTGATAAGGCAAAGTATTATTGATTACTAGATCAAAATTTCATAAAAAAGATCTTAAAAGTACATAAATTATAGGGTATCCATTTGGGAAACAAAGTTGCCCTTCAAAGAACAGCCATAGTTTTTGTAAAAGGTCTTGATTCTCAGATCAGTTTGGGTGGTCTTTCCTTCACATTGGAGCTTCAAACTCTGCCCATTGAGGAAGGGATAGTGTATCTGGCCACCATTTACTAAGAGCAAATCCTGGGTATATGTGCACTTAATTGGAGCTCATTATTTTTTTTCAAGATGACGAAATAATTTAAGCTATTTTTGTTCTAGAATTGCTCACAGAAATCCTGTATCTTGAAAAAGGAATACCAAAAAATCCTGTTCAAGAACGGAGGCTTGAGCAACGGTCAGGTAAAAAAGAGATACTAAAATTAGTAGTCTGGACAAAGATAGAATGAGTTTGTGAAAGTCAAAAAACAGCTACATTTGACATTTACCCAAATAACACAATCAAAGACATTTTATGAAAGACTAGCTACAATGTGAGAGAAGGATTTTTTAGAAACTGTGATAAATTGAAGCTTGCTGCAGCCTTAAAATAAATGGTTTTCAAGTTACTGATGCACAAAGCAAATCTGAAAGTTCAGCATTCATATTTTGAAGCCTAATTTCTTTAAACATTTCTGTAAATCTTTCCCTTCTTTTATGATCAAATCAGTAGCACATCTGATGCTTTTGAAGAACAAGAGAAATGCATTTAAGGAGTGGAAAATATATTTTATTTACATGGAAATAACGAGAAAATGCTGGATTGGATAGTACCATTCCCATAGCTCATTGTCAGCTTCCATCAGCACCAGAAATTAGAGTCCTCTCTCTATAGGATTATATGCGAAGGACAAGAAGTGTGAGCTCATTGCTCTGAAGTATCAGAAGAACGGGGCAGTGGTCTGTAGCCAGGCTTAGGAAGAATATAAAATGGCAGTGTGCAGGTCTGCGGGTAAGCTCGGCAAGGGAAAGTGTTTTGTTTCATAGGCTGGGGGAGAAAACTTAGGAAAAACACAGGGACATTTGGGTTTTTTCGGATAACTATTTTTACATTTTTTTTCATGCAAATTTAACAAGTATGAGTTATATTAACAGCACTGCACTCTCACGCTAACCTGTGGCAGCAGTAAAACACAGACAGTGTTATACAGTCTAAGAATGGAACTCAAAATTTCTAACACTTAACAATCTGCTGCCATCAGAAGTTTTATTTCAGAAGGACAAGTTCCAAAAAGCATCATCTTCGGTTTTCAAACCTAATTTTAAAAAAGGTGATTCTTCCACTATAATTTCCCTAAGGTTTCCTTCCCAGTAAGAAAAAACATTATAGAAATGGACTAAATATACTGGTTGTTAATTGAAAGCAATGGAAAGGGAAAAAATACGAACACTAACAGAATGAAACATACTTAAGAAAATGGCTACCAGATGCTGCAAAAATAATAATAAAAAAAAAAACATGTCTGTTTGCTCCATTCACAGTGAAATCTAACCAGATACTATTTCTTTGAAAAATGTGTGCATCTTTCCTGGAAAATCCAGCAGGTATTCCTGAGCTGTAAGTACAAAACTCAAACACCTTCAGGTTTCTTCCAAAGAGGAATGATTTCAGAGAACCCTTTTTTTTCGTGAAGTGAAAGAAAATCCCAACATGTTATTAGAAAATTGTATAAAACATTGAAACACTACAAAATGTTATACAGACTACTTGCCTTTGGAAACTTTTGTATTTTTTTGGCAATTCTTAAAATCACATAAAACATTAAAGTTTGAAATAAAAAAGTTAGAACTAAACCAGAATGTCTGTAACCTAGAACTTACTAAGTGTGATATTTTTAACTGCATATTCAGAAATATGCTTCTAAGTAATAAGAGCCATCATGGAGTGATTCATAGCTTCATGCAAAAACATCCCACAATATAAATCTTGTTAACCTTTTGAAAATCCCCAAAAGCTCATTACAAAGCTGCTGAATCCTGGCATAACAAAACCTTATATTAAAGTATTTACTGTTCTTCTAAAAAGTCTATTACTTAAAAGAAACAATACATTTGAGTTAATGGGATTTTATCCTGGTCTGTTGGACAAGAAGTGTGGGACAGTTTGCGCTACAGTGCAAACAGTGCTACAGTACTGACAGTGATGAATGTTAAATTAAATTATCCCAGGAAAATCATCATAGAAATTTAGGAGAAATCATTTCTCATCTGATGTTACACAATAAACTATTTTCCATCTGAACTAATGGCATATTTACAGGTTAATGAGCATTACAATGAAAAGACTCAAAAAGAGATCCTCTTTTATCCTACTCTATTACTTTTCCCAGTTGTTAGAAATTACATGCTAGCCCCTTGGAAATACTGTTTTTCAAATGCATTTGTTTGTATAAAAGCTAATTAATTTTCTTCTCCAAATGAGTTACAAGAAATACTGCATATTAAATTCTACTTACTGAAAATATGCATTTATGACATTTAAATTATATTCCTTAAAGTAAGCACTTAATTTTATTATAATTCCTATCTTGATCTATCTTTACAGTCACTATCAAATAGAATAGTGTGAATATTTGAGTGTAAAAGTACAATGTTGGGGTCGATTATGAAACCAAAACACATTCAGGGTAAAATCCTGGCCTCACTGAAGTGCAGGAGTTGCTCTGGATTTTGCTGACACCATTATTCTATATTCTGTTTTCATCGACCACGAAGGTGACATTATTGAGATCTATGATATTCTGCAAATATTATTTATTTTCTGAAATTTTAGAACCCATTCTTGAATTTCATCTCCAGTTCTCAGTCCAGTAAGTGAAGTGAGATGGAGATTTGTCTCAGGGCTTGTCCAGTGTCTTGGAATAAACTGACACTCAGAAGCCTTCCACGGTAGATTAGCACCAGTGAATGATGGCGCTACAGCCAGAAGCTTCACTACAGTATTTAAACAGTAAGAGTTTTGTAATAAGCTATGCTGTATATTTATTTTTATTTCTTTAAAAGTACTGTATCATCTCAATGGGAAAACATTACTTCCCAACTTTTTGAGTTTCCTATTCTGTTGTACAAACATACGGCAGACAGACTTGTACATACTACTGAAATAGGTCTAATTTTTAAAATGCTTATAAGCTTTTTTCCAGGACTCTATGCACTGCAACTTCTGGTGCCAACTGTAAAGCTGACGATGGACTATGGGAATGCTACTGTCCAACAGAGCATTTTCTAGGTACTTCCATGTACATAAAATATATTTCACACTCCCTAAATGCATTTCTCTTGTTGTTTTTTAAAAGCATCAGATTTACTACCGAGCTGACCATAAAAGAAGGGAAATATTGAAAGCAATTAGGCTTCAAAATAGAAAAACTTTGTGTGTGTAATCAGTAGCCTGAGAACTATTTACTTTTGGCTGTACCAACCTTATGAGAACAGAATGTGTCTGTCTCAACTGCAAGACATGTATTATGCCCAGCTCTTCCCTCCTGAATCATCAAGTTATCTGAAAGTTTGGTCATCATCTGAGTTGCGTGTACATCAAAGAGGTTAGGCAAGCCTGGACATTTATGATTAGCATGGTTGCAAAAGTAATATTGATGAGCACAGAGATGACAAAACCTGTAAGTCCACCTTTTCACTTGTCAGTTACTAATGCCCATCACGTACACAACATTAGGTGTTCATTAGTCCCATAGGCATTTCTGTGTGAACTTTATTTTGACTGCATTCTAGGAAAAAGTGATGCCAGTTTGGACTTCGTTAATATTTTTCTTTGCGTTTACTTTTTTGCATAAAAATATTGTACCTCATGCATTTATTTCACTTTTTATTATTAAATGTATGCATTTATAAATAAGGATTTTTACTTTTCTGAAATCTTTCTACTTTACCTGAATTGGATACAGAAAAGTTTGAAGTTCCCAATATCATTTTGGAAATTTTGAATTCTTATTAAATTTTGAATTCTTATTAAAGCTATAAGCATATACACTCACAGATGTATGCTATAAAACAATCATGCATGTTTTTGAAGTTGAGATGTCAAAACACTCAAAATATTTCTCCTGTGGCAACTGTAAAATGTAGTAAAGTCTAGCTTTACTACCCCCAGGCCAAACTGTACAACCTTCATACAGACAAAACTCTTTTAGATTGCACTAGAAACTGAAGGCTTTGGGCAGTGTCTACAGAAGAAAAATTCCTATTGCAATAAAAATGTAACATATGAACAGAGAAATGACTTACCAAAAAATCAGTATAATACAGCCTATTATTTTAGGCAACTGGGTTTGTTTTGGATGAGATTCTGCTCTCATATTCCAGTGACTCAGTAACAAAATGTAAGTTTTTATTTTCATTCATTAGGAACGGAGTCCTATCTGGCTCTGCACTGTGGTAATTACACAGCCAGAAGTTTGAAAGATTTTTCTGTCATCCATGTTTCTTTTTGCATTCATGCTCATGTAGACAATTTCATCCCTATAATGGGAAACAAAAACTATAAACTGTTTCTAATAGAAAGTCCTGAACATCTTCAGCTGCACCAACACTTTCTTCCACAATGAACACAATGAACATTCTTTTTTTTTTTTTTTTTTTTTTTTGCCCGGCAATTTTTTCCTTTGCACGTACATGTTCTGCCCACTCCTTTCTAAAGAAATACTGAAAATGCAGGCCCTTCCAATTAGGCTTTGTCTCCACTGAGCTCACCAGAGCTGCCCTGCGAGGGGAAGGCCATGTGGACAGGTCTGGCCAGCGCGTTATGGCGGGATTTCCGTAATACTACCCCTCCATGGGGAGCTACAACTTGTACAGGTTAGGTGAGGGTAAAGCGGGTATACTGCATTTTAAACCCCATCACTTGCCATCATGCAGCATAAGCAACTGAACACCCCCCCCAAAACTATAGCAAATTTAAGACCCATAATAAAAGGTCAAAAACCAAAACTGTGACATGAGATCGAACACAGCACATGAACGAGCTGGAGAGACGGAGAATTATATGTCAATGACACAATTTCTTCCAAAAACAGGTATTTGTTTAATTACATTATCATGCCAAGAATGACTACAGAAGAATGCAAAAGCTTTCCAGCATACCCTGCCTATCCTAGCCTCAGGATACAAATTCCCTCCCAGTTCTGAGGTGGCGGTGATGCTAATCCCAAGCCTGACACACTGATCAAGGACAAGGTAACTTAATTTAACCACAGCCTTTGTGCCCTTTGCTCCCATCTTACACTCATCTGTGCCCAAAGTCTGCTTCAAAGAATGGCAAAGAAGTCATAAGAATACTCAAATGACCTACCTTTGCATGGAAATCAAAAACATTCAAACAATATATTGTATTATTAAAGCATGTATTTAAATAATATTCTGGTTTTCCTCCATACGTTCATTAAATGTTATTCTCCACCTTACATCCAGAACCCCAGAAGCAAAACTGCAGCTTTGTTGGTGGATACAGCTTTTAATCTTTGCTGGCCGATGCCAGACAGTGGGATGGGAGCCCTCTAGGGTAGGAGAAAGGATATTTGAATGCCCAGACAGTAAAAATAAACTGTCCCTTGGGCATAACACCAGGAATTGAGGCTTGTTTGTTATGACTTTCCCTATATAACACATGTTGCATTTTACAAATGTTTCAACAGCTAAATGCCATTGACAAAGAGTATCAGCAGAACAGTTCTTTCTCTTAAGTGATTTGATGAATATTGAAACTATTGCAGAAGTCTGAAATTCTCTGATTTTCTATATGACCTCCGCATAACAACCAAATCTTTGTGGACATCCTGTTCTTGGACTAGTCTGTTTATCTTTTTGACACAGCTAATTCATGTATAGCCTTCCAATACTTTACAACTGAAAGGGATATGGTTGTAAATAGGACCTAAAATGGTTAAGCATCGTTTTAACTCTGGATCTTCAGCCTACCTACAGACCCGGTCAATTATTACCTGCAGAGTGCTTAGTAATCAATATAAAGTGAATCTGACTGTCTCACTTTGAACCTCAGGGAATATGTCCATGTTACAAAATAACTTCTGCCAACCTAGTCAGCAGAAACTGTCACTGTACTGGCAGTTCTAGCAGGAAAGGTTGAAGATGAAGTGTGCATTTAGAATAAAATACAGCACTGTTGCTGAAGGAAACCCAATGAGGATAGGAGTTTCACGGGAAAAATGTAAGGCAAGATTACTGCATGCCTTCTATCTATGTACTCTGGGTAAAGGGAAGTTTTCAGTTCCCAGAACCAGTGAAATCAGAACTTTTTAAAAGCACTATTTTGCAGTAAATTTTGAATAATAAACATTCCAAAAAAGCAAGAAATATTGTAGAGGTGCTCTTAGGAAATATGATTACCTGACATACTGCTAGGAGTTATGGATAAGTAATCATTCTTGTTCTTCTATCACCAATGTCACCTGCCAAGAAAAAGAAAAAAAAAACACTCCATGTAATACATCCATAAATACAAATAAATACAAATATGTATAACAATTACGTTGATAATATAATTTTTAAACAGGATGAAAGGTTTTGGATCCTGAATACCAAATTCCATGCTGATGGCACAACACATTAGATTAAATTCAATGCACCTTGTTGCATTGCATGGAGTGATGAACGCAAGCTACATCCAAAACCTGGTGGACTGGCGGATCTGTGGATACTAGGGCTTTGGAGGCAAGGTCAAAAAGAACGAGCTTGTAGAGCCGACAGCTGCTGATGTGGAAAAAAATGCTTCTGCCCACTTCATGGAACACTTTCCCTTGATTTTCTGTAAAAGTTCCTTTAGGTCTAATATGTAACTTCAGGAACAAATGCTTTTTTATCTCACTGTTTCTAATGACACATGCGCATTATTCTCAGGTTCGTTAAGAAAAGAGGATTCAGAGGAATTAAAAATCCTCTGCCTACAGTTATACTGATTCTTCAATCATTTGAAGCACATAAGTCTATAATTTTTCTCATTTGTTTAGCGAAATGATTTATATGGACTTATAATGCAACTTCTGAACAAAGGCACCTTCCATTTTGTTAAAGGAGTAACAGTAGCTGTGAGGAACTGCACTTGGTATCCTGAAGTCATGGTTTTAGTATTATTTGGATTGTCTCCCTCTTTTCAGATGTACATTCATACATACTGATATACTGATTATACTCCTTCTTGATTAGCAGCAAATACTGAAGCCCTTCAGGGTCACTTTGTGTCGGGGAGAAAACCACTGGCACCAGTCATAGCATCTTTGTTCTGCACTGTCTTTATTTATATTAGCCATACCACTTTTCAACCAGGGTACCACAAGCAACACGCCCTCTTTCTGGGATCTTATTCTCCCCAGAATGCTTCCCAGCTTGATCCTGCTTCTCTCTCTGGTTTAAACTTAGACAACCCAAATTAAATAGAGACAATCCTACAGATACTATTCCAAAATAGAGAAAAGATCTCATTAGAATTTTTAAAATAAGAAGCTCTGGGCCTAAAATTGACCTCCTAATGGTAGTGTAAAACTGGCATGAGATCAGAATCAAGCTCTTCTGATTTTCAGGAAATACCCATCTTTTAATGTTAACAGGTGAATGACTTTTTATAGGGGAAATAAACTCTCTCCTACATTGTCCTAATCAACGTTTTATGTTCATGAACCATGTTTTGATCTTTGTTTAGTTCGTTCTGCACACTCAGCAACACAACCAACTTCGTATTTCCACTTAATTGCTGTTCCTTTACACTGGCTTCTTGTCCTTGAAATATCTTCCATCAACAGCAGGCTAAAAGGACATCAAGCGCATCTGCTCTATTTAGGCACAGGCTATGAAACCAGAATTAGAAAGCAGGTGAGTTAGAGCAGACACATGCACCATATAATTAATGTATCTGGGGCGCACTCTCGCAATTTCACCTAAGCTCACCAGCCAACTCGGTCACCGCGTTAGCAAAGCAGAGCAAATCCTGCTGGGGGGAAACAAACCTGAGTTTCCCTCGCGTAGGCAAACACGTGCCCATACACCTCTCGCTTTATCGCTGCTCTCCAAAGGCGAGGGCACGGTCGCACTGAAAGGTTTGGGCAGAAACCCAGCGTCAAACTGGGCAGCTTCATCCGCGGCGCCGCGCAGCGCCGCGCAGCGCCGCGCAGCGCCGCGCAGCGCCGCGGCGCCCCCTGGCGGCGACGGGCGGCGCCGCCGGAGCCCGCAGGCGGCCGAGGGCGGAGCGGTTCCCCAGCTCCTCCAGGCCTTTGGCTCTGGTTTAACCCCGAGGAGGAAAATCACAGCCCTTCGCATCACCCCTGGCTGACCAGCTAGTTGAACAGCAGGATTATTTTTTTTTCCATGCAAATTTAGATCTTCTGCATTAACAACTCTATTATCTTCACTATAATTTATGCTGTATCTTTTTTTTTTTTTTTTTTTTTTTTTACCATTTTATGCCTCATTACACTAACTTGGCTAATCTGGTAAATCTTTAAACTAAATTAATTGCTACTGCAATTAATATTCAAAATTGCTTCATGATTCAAAAAAAAAAAAAAAAACCAAACCTACATCTCCAAACCCCTTAATGTTTACTGTAATTGTAAAGCAAGTGCGAAGTAAAATCAAATGGAAGTTTTATAGCAGGAACTGGTAAAATATCCTTCAGCTTACATGTCTGAGTGTGCTTTTTTATCTCTTTGTCTTTCCTCCCAAGCAATTTACCCGGGACTCTGGTTTTTCTCAGAAAACAGAACTTCTGCTTAAACTCTTAGGAGAAAAGCCGATACTCTGCTTCATGTTTGCTGTGCACAAACAGCACAACAGAAACAACAACTTTTGTCTTTTGCACCCGACACCTTGCGGTACTCCATACTCTTTTACAGTTTGTCAATTAAAAGATTAAAGAGGATACAAACGTAGATCAGGTCACCAACTTAAATCAGAATCTGACCCATCCTACCATGTCCCAGGACCCAATGAACCTCAGCAATAAGCCATTTCCCAGAATTGAACTGTGGTTTGGTGACTCAGTGACACATAAATGCTCTTGAAGTAAACAATTGAATGTTTTAAATAAAAATTCTGTTTCTCCTGTAAATAATTAGTTACTAATCCTAAAATTATTGTTTATATGCCAACTTATTAAAAGAAGTAGAAAAAAAAGGAGAAATACAAAGTTCCTCAATGAATTCTGTACAAAGAGAAAAATTCTGGCTATCCTGGGAGTTTTGCCATTCTTCCCAATGAGACCAGGATTTGGCATGAAGGGAGTTGTCACTTGTGTAAAAAATAATTATGAAATGACTGAAGAAAAATACAGTCTTTTGTTCAAAACATTATACTAAAATATCTGGCTTTGGCACAGTCTTCCTCCACCCCACAGTTTAAAGTGTAGAGTGCACATCCTCTTCTTCTCCTCCTACCTGTCTAGAAATCAGTTTATTGGAGCAGGTATTATTTTTGCTATGTGAATGGAGAGCACCTAGCAAGATGAGCTCTCCACTAGTTGGCGAGTCTAGCAACTGCCAATATAAACACGGTAAATGAACCCATCTGTAATACCTGCCCTGTACCTGACAATGGCTAGAATAGTCTTTCCAAATACTAAAAATATTTTTTAAATTACTCTTTTCTCCTGCACTTCATATGCTAGAAGTAAAATAATTTCCTATTTTTCTTTCTAAGGATGTAGCACATTGATGGGAACATTGTGGAAGTACAGAACTATTTATCCATGCCAGTATCCAAAAGTCTGAATGTCTTCTGACAAGCTAGCATTGTGTGCTATGTTAAGCAAGGAAGAACTTTACATGGTATCTACAGTAATTATAGCAGTTTCCTCTGGAAGGCTGCAAAATGTGCAATATACTGGAGAAAACTGGATTCCTTTTCAGGGCCTTCAACTAAAAAGTATGTGAACGGTCACAAATGAGAATGCGGCAGAGGAGTCACAATCTCGGCCTCTACCATATCAGACCAAGAATTCATGGACTTTGCAGAATAACTTTCTTTCCCCAAGTGAAACAATTTTTATGATTAAGCTTTACTAGCAACACAGCGAGTAATCTTCATTAGATGATCCTTTATGCACTGAGCACTCTTGTTTGCCCACAAAGAGATAGCCAAGGTCTCATGGCTCTGAGTCACAAGCTCGGACCATTCAGGGCCACCCCAGAGGTCGATATCCCGTCTCTCCACGTGATCTCCCCACCAAAGAGCAGAGGCAGCCAAAGGGGCAGCATGAGGTTTTCAGTCACTAGAGTTCAGCCCTACTTTTTTTTTTCTTTCTTTTTTTTTTTTTTTTAAACAATGTAGTCCTCACATTCATACTGGATACCTCAAAAGAAAATAGCAAAATACATACTCTACTCTCTTAGTGAGGATATCCTGAATTTTGTTTCAGATCTACAGCCCCATATCAGAAGAATATTCCTATTTGCCCAAATCAAAAAAGACACATCTTTGGTATTTTAATCTCCACTGTCCGGAGATAGTCATACTTGGAATTAATTCTCAGGCTTTGGTCTCCAAACTAGGCATGTTGTCAAGCCATATTGCCAATTATTGCACTTACTTTATTTTTTCATAACGAAAGGTGATTAATCAGTTAATACTAATCTATGTGGTGAAGCACCCACCCACTCTCACCAAGTGCCTCTACCTACATACAAATGCACTGAATTAAATAATGAATATATAAAACGGCTACAGCACTTTGGGGATGAGGACTGAGAGGGTTTTCATCCTTACTCCACTGCTTGATATTTAAGCAGCAACACCTCGTTTTGGCAGACTAACACTTGCCATTTCTAAGATGACTGGAGCTCGGCTCCCTTCAAGAGGAAGAGCTTCCCACTGAGACTGTAAGTGGGCTAGAGGAACACGATGGCATGGAGGAGAGGAAGGCTCCTGGCACATCTGGGACTGTGCGGGGCACTGCCATGGGCCAGAGAAGCAGCAGTGGCCAGGAGCTGGCTGACAAACCCCGTGAGCAGTGAGAGGAAGCTCTGCAAAGACACCCCGGGAAAACACAGCATAAGAGCACAAAAGTTGGATATCACAGAGTACTGGGAAGATTAAAAAGGATAGGAAAACCCCAAAGGGGTAGAAATGAGGTGAAGATCTGCAGAGAGACTGCTGAGAAAGATGTTATGCAGAAGGATAGAGTAGGGTACATTTATGTTTTGGAGACTATGAAAACAGGACAGTGAGGGAAGCAGAGATGCGAAGAAAGTGAATAGAATGATAAATGGTGACAACTAGAGTGAGAGAAAACAGCTTAGGAGAAATGAGTGGGACCTCTTTCTGGTTGGGAGATTCATGCTTTTCTGAACAATCTGAACAGAACTGAATTTTGAATCTGAAAATGCCCCTAGAGACTTACACCTGAAACCCATTTACAGGCAGGTGGATCCCCTCCGAAGTTTCAAAAGATGGAGAGAAAAACAAATCAATTAGAACAATTTAACTTCTTAACTCTGTTACGCTCATCTCTTCATTTTTGGAAGTAAGTTCATGAATGGGTACCATTACTACTGTGTCTGTGGACATCACAGAGATCCCACAGACACAAGATTATGTCTTACTTATGGGAAAAACAAATAGAAAGCCAGTCAGTGAGGGGAGAACAAAGTCTTCACTAGATCTCAAATAACCTAGTAATAACACGAGAAATGCTCAGAGGTGGTGCCCCAGTCAAGATTTTTTGGCTGTCATACTCTGACCTTTATGAGGACATGACACAGGACACCATGACCTTCAGGCTGGGCACACTCTTGTGTAGCAGGGTGACCTGGAAAAGAGCAACTCCAGTGCAGGAGATCCTGCTGGCGCCCGACCGTTTCCACACTGAGCCCAGCATTCTCCTTTTTAAGGTCTGCCGAACTGCGTCCCTTCGGAAAAGCAGCTCTGGAAGTTTCGTAATTGGGCACTTGGGAAGCACAGGGGAATGTTCCAGTGCATTTTGACTGCCTTCTCCAGGACATGATCCCTCATACTCTATTTTGGCACAGGCTATGGCCCTTTTATTTTTCTTGGGGGCCATCTTGGCTTTGTGGTGGCAGATTATTTGATGTGTCATCTGAACATTTTGTTCTGTAAACTCCATCCACAGAAGTTACTCTCACTTTAACTTCCATTTTTACTGAGAAAATCTGAACTGGCAACTCCACATCACAAAAAATGACAAGCTGTGCTATGGGCTGTATTGATTTGTAACTGAACTTTTAAATTTGCTTTCACTATTCAATGGCAAAGCAAAATGAACATTTTGGAGCTGAGTTATACAGAGGATTTTGTGCCAATATATATGCAGTGGAAAATGTATTATACCATAGCTTATGGTACATGATACCTATATAATGAGCAAGCAGTATTCTCTCCTATATAAAACATATTGAACAACCATGCTTCATATGAGAAATAAAAACTATCTGGTTTCTAAATACATTTAATGAAAAGGCCCCTTCACAACTAGCTTGTAGGCACAACTCAGAAGTGAACTTTGACTCATACTCTGTATTGCTGGGCTTGCTCAACTCATGAGGATGGAAGACGGTGCAATAAAGTATAAGATCAAAAATACAGTGCATAAATCCATTTAAATATTTTCTGTCTACTCTCCTGAAACATCTGATCATAACGGCAAAGAATTAAAGAATTTTATAATATGCATGTTCAGCAGTTCTGTCTAATCCTATTCCTTCCTCTTTACACAGTGATAATCCTGAACACCTACTGTTTAGGACAGGGTATTGATTTTACCTTTCAGATACAGAATTTCCTGTTTTAACTTGCTTCTAAAATATCCTAAAAAATGCTGAGCACAAATAAGTCAAAATCATGGCTGCTCCACATCAGTCAGGATCAGACCATAACACAACAGGTGTTCAGCTCTGTGAAGGCTTCAGCAGAACAGTTCAAACGCCAGAAAAATATTATATGCAAACAATAGGCCCAACAAGTTATAACTGTAACCATGTTGCTTTACAGATTTTGAAAGCACTTGGGTTTTAGTAAGTAGAACTGCAGGGTGAACAGTTTAGATTAATTTAGACGGACAAAATAATTCTTTCTATAGCACCACACTGGCGAGACTTCAGTTCGGACATGTGGTTTGCAGAACGGGCTGAATGTCAGTTGCCCTGTTGCCATCTACCAAAAATGCAGGTGCTCCACAGCATCACAAAAACTACTGTCGTAATTCAGCAAGATAAAAGTTGTTTTCATGATTTAATCAAAACCTAAAGTTTTATTATTTGGGGGTAAATGTATTCATAAATTATTGGAAAATATTATAATTAATTTTGTCTTAGCCAAAAAGAGAAGGCTGCAAAACAGTTTCAGCGTTTCTGTCACTTTCCCACACTAAACACATGTTTTCATATGAAGCATCTAGCATAGCAGAGAAAGACTTTAACATTATCTTTAAACCACTTGGATATCAAGTAGAAAACTGAGTAATGCCTCTCTTGCCCAGGATTTACAGAAATGAATAATGGTATCTTGTTTACAGGGTATCTCAAATTACTTATCATTATCACTGTATGGAGCACTTGACCTTAGACACACAGGCCCTAAAAAAAAAACTGCTTATTCTCCGCTTAAAACTATCACAGACAAGTGGACTACAGACTTTGCTTTGCTTCAACCCTTTGCTGAAACACCAGCTTTCTCCACTACTTAGCACTTTACTTCAGCCTACTATATGTGTACACAGGATGGCATAAGAGGAGCACAAAACTGGAAGCATCACTACTTAGCCACTATTTTGATAACCCGTGTTTTGCTTTTGCAAACCAGCTCTATTAAAATTTATTTCCTCTCACAGGAGCTAATGTCCCATAAGGTTACTCCAGCAATCAAGGAGTTTTTTCAAGCTATGTTAATGTCTTCCTATGGCATAAAAGAATTACACAAAGCACAGACACTCTCTGCCTGCTTTTGCTGCTGTTGTGCAGTGGGGTGATGACAACCCCACATGTCAGTTTATATCATGTTAAAGCAAAATAGCATATTTGGAGCATTAATCTCAAATATTCTCTTTGAGAGACTCTCTTAACAAAAAGCCATATAGTGAAAGCTAGTTAGATTTACAAGAGAGTAAGATCTGTAACGGCGCATTAAGAGATGTTTATCGTTAGCGATTTAGGCCTTAATTCAGAAAGAACTTTACATACTTGCATAAATATCCAATTGAACAAGGATCCTGGAGGGCTAATGATGATGGCAAAGCAAAAGGGGTAATATAAAAGAGCTTATATTTAAGTGATTATCCCTGTGTTTTTGAAGAGCCTTAGAGATACTTCAGGGCTTACATGTTCATTCTCCAGCATATGGGAGTTTCATTCAGATAACTGCTTTGACGTAAAACTTTTCTTGTTTTTCTATTTTGTTCTGTCAACCCAGGAAACATTAGCTCTCATTGAAATTTCAACAAGGGACAGCTTATCTTCCATTCTAATTTCTTTTATTACTCACTGTAAAGTCTGCATTAGATGAAGGTTGTCTTGAATTACCCAGCAAATCTGGGTAAAACTGAATTACATAAAATAATCACAAAGATACTATATTTCAAAGATTTTTATTGAAAGTGGTGATTTTTCCACCCTCATGATGAAATGGATTAAGAAAAATAATGTTTTCTAAATGTCAAGAGGGAGGCACGTGGCTCAACCTTGTTAACAAGAATTGTTTTTGTCAATGCGTCTTATATATGTTGTGCCTAAAAAACAAGTGAAGCAGAAATGAACATGTTCCAAGCTACAAATGTCACACTATTGAATGGGGATAAGTATTACCTGAAGATTGGTACTGGCATTTGTTCTGAGCTATTTTCAGGGGCCTGGATATGAACAGTAGGATTAATGCAGCTTTAGGTTTTCCGCTTTTCTCAACCAGAGCTTTAGAGAGTCAGTATTTTGTTCTGAAAAAGAAATTCTAAATACAAGAAGATCATTGTTTGTATTTCAGGCCTTCAGTTCCAGTGTGCAAATATACAGATGCTGTTGTAACTATGGATATAGCTTTTGTATATTGAGTGACTTGATGATTTTCCATACCTGAACCTACTTGCCCTAAAACTGATAGCAGAATCACAATACTATCAAATCAAAATGTATGGCTTAAATTCATCTCTAATTCTAGTGGGGGCAAAAATTTGAAGCAGCTTACTGTCAACAAAATCAAGGTAATAGGTCCAGAACAAGAAGTTGGCTGTTTTCTGAAATATGTCTCCCTAGTCAGTAAAAGCTAAAGGAGGAGGACAAAGAATAGCTAATAATTTGCCCAAATCCTTTTCCAAGCCAGACCAGTGGTCCTGCGTGCTTACCTGCCAGCACAGAAGCAGCTCAAACGAAATGGACGTTAGACAGAAGTTGACAATATGACATGCACCAGAAGAGCACAGTGTGTTTCTAGACGGTTAAGCTCAGGCATGATGTCAACCAGTTAGGCAGAGAATATCCCTTAAGGCATAATGAGGGCATATCTAGAATATTATATGAAGTTCTGTATACCGTGGATGCAAAGAAGTATCAATAATAGAAAAGAAGTAACAGACAAGTAAAATTAAATGCTTTTGGGGCTGGACTGACAGTTGATACATCAGTTGAGAGTTAAGTAGGGCTTGGTCAGGGGACAGGAAAGTGAGCACATGATAACCACGTTCAAAAGCGAACAAGGGATGATGGAAGAATGTGACCTGGGAAATTCAGTTAAATTCTGCTACTGGTTACTGGTGGACATGTAATTAGGTTATAGGGCAGCTATATTTAAAAAGGAGAATTCCTGCCTGGTTTTAATTGATATTCTGAAATGGAGAAACCCATATTGCTATTTCTGAGGTTTACCCAAAAGCTTATTTTTCAAAAGAAAAATTCAATGACTCCACCAACAATTAGGCTCAAGTTGGAGAAAACTTTCTGCAAACATTCCCTTTGAAATGTCAAAATACAAAACACATGTTTTATACATACATAAATATATTTATTACTATTATAAATAAATAAGGAGTTTCAAGTTATCTGGCAGTAAGCTGGTGGTCATAAAATATGACTGCATTAAAATGATCTAAATGCCCATTTGCTTATGGTTTTGGGCAGATAGGAGTCATGGAGAGAAAAAATAATACTTGTGAAAATGAAGTAATAGCTCATATTTTGCTTATTTTGACAGAAAATTGCTTGCACCCTGTGTAATTGCTCTCTGTGTATGACCAGCACTGCATAAAGTCAACTGGCTTTCAGCTGAAGATTTTCACAGCTCAGAAGTTACCTTGTTCAAAATCCTATTCCCTTCTAGCTCCAGTTTTTGAGAATAAACACATTACGGCATATTCCCAACTAAATAATTTACTCCTTTACTCTGCAATGCAGGCAGAGCTTGCCAGGAGGTGCACTCTAACTCTACCATTCTTGTATCATCTTTACTGACCTCAGTGGGGCCCCAATGCTCAGGGTGGAAGTGAAGAAAAGAGGACCTTTTCTGTTTCTTTAAAGAGGCACATATCCTAATGTTAAGCAGAATCATTATGGATGCAAACCTACTTTTCGTGCAGACTGGAAACAAATCTCAGAGCCTCAGTGTTAACAATGGCCTTTCAGTATTTCTGATAAAGGAGTGATTTCTTTTTTTAAAAAAAACCTCTTGTTTGCTGCCTCATTTACATCCAACAATAGTAGAATCAGGCCCAGAAATTAAAAGAAAAAGTTTAATCACTGATGATTTCGCTACCTCTCCCAGGCAAACAACAGAAGTCCACAACCTTTTAACATTTTCCATCCTATTTGCTAATTACTTACTTTGTAATTAACCCATTATGCATCTGTCATTTTATTTTAAATTAAATCACTTTAATTGCTAGTAAGTAGGGTTTATTTAGGTTTTATTATTCCTGGTATGGTTGTATGGTGTCATGAATGGGGAGCTGTTGAAACACTGAGTTACAGGTGGCTCTCTGAAAAACTGCTGAAGTTGCGTAGGATAAAGAAAAGTTAAGCTGCTTTTCTTAGGTGATTCGATTTTCAAGCCTAGTAGAGTATTTATAATGGAAAAAGGTTTACTGCAAATACGAGAAGCTTTTTTTTTCCCCGTGTATTTAAATCACATGAGGCATTATTCTGTTTCTTGAAATAATTTTAATAAAGGAATAATTACGCTAACAGTTCTAGAAAATGCCTAGCACTAAAATGCTCAGTCTGCTATACAGTAAAAGTTGGTGAAATGCAATGCAACTTTATATTAATAGTTGAACTTCAAATAAAGAAAACGGAGAAGACCTACACATGGGACACAGAGGGAGGAGAAGTTACAAATGCAGGGCTAAGAGTTACTAGATTTTAATATCTTCATGTAAAACCTCATAAAAGCTGAGGATTTTGTTATCCATAGCACAGCAGGCTCATTCCCATACAGAGTCAGCCAGCGCATGCCAGGGCAGCTGCAGAGCTCCCCTTCTGATGGGCTTTGGGGCAGCACGGCCCAGGCTCTTCCAGCACGTGGGATGGCAGTGACGATCTCCTGGACGCCTGTGGCTCCAAAGGGGGGATCCCACGGCCTCCCTGCTCCCACTTGCCCCTATCTCCCATCATGGGATTCTACCCCCTCCTTCCAATGCCAGTATGACTTGGGAAAGTTAGTCATGAATACTGCTAGAATCCAAGATTCACCTGGATGTTAAATATTCTCTTCCCTGCTCCTACCAGAAAAGAGTAAGTGTATGAAATTATCAGCATTCATAGACAACATCTGGACAACCCTTAAATGACTGTTTCCAAAAGATAGTCTCTCTGTCTAATCAGGAAGCTGTAATTAAAGCTTTTATGCTCACTATGTCATCTATGTGTCTTTACCATCGGTTATGAGCTATCAAGGCATGGTGCACATCTGGAAGATCCTGGTACTCCCTGCTGTGTTTTGTTGCTGCCAGATTTCTACTGCTGCATTCGTATCAATGACTGATCTAAGTAAACTCACACCTTTGCAGGCAGCATGCACAGGGTCTTCACCTTACACCTCCATCCTTGTTCTCTTTGTATCGTGTTTCAGCAGAGCACCTGATCTCTGCATTCGCTTTGCAAGCACTTGCAGGTGCAAGGGAAGAAGACAAGGTATTGCAGAATGATGCAAAGGAGAAAGGGAGGTGAAGTGGTGACTTTTAAATTTTAATATGGAGTTTTTGGATGGTCTTCAGAGACAGGACTGCCTGTCAGAAAAAAGCCATCAAAAGCTCAGTAAATGGATAAACCTGCTGTGCAGAGCTGAATGATGAAAACAGAAAGTTTTCATTTGATTAGAAAAAGGGAAAGAGGGGCAAAGATGCAGTAATAGAATTGAATTATGACTCAGAAAGATACTCCTAATAGCAGTATTCTGAATATGTTTAAGAAGAAGGGTGGTGCTAACACCAACACAGCCATCTTACGATCATGAGGATGTGAGCAAGAGTTCTGGAAGTTCAGACTGATAGAGAAAACCAAATTACTGGAGTATAATGAATGAAGAAGTAGACAGTTTTGAATGTGACCTATATGCAGTTGCACAAAGACAGGGATCCACACCGCAGATGACACACAAACAGGCCCAATCTCTGGAAGAACAGCCAGGAAAAAACAGGGCAAGGAAGATTCAAGTATAAGCCTCACTCTACACCACTTGCTTCACCTCAGATTTGTGTTCAGCTTTGTAACTCTTCTGCTTTTCTTGCTTTGCCAATTACCAGTTTAGTATCCTCAATTTCTTCCAGTTTCACCCTTAGCTGCATTCAATCCTGATAGATATTGGGACCTATGAATGTATTTATCAAAGAAGTAGTTTTACAGTTCCTAATAGGGCACAGAGTGCTAAATACGGAAAAAGCACACTTCCTCGTGTCCTGCTCTCCTTATTAAATTTAACTCTCAATACCATACTACCCCAGTGTTTCACAATGGCTATACAACCAAAGTCCCAACAGGACAGCAATCTCAGTTTCTTTCCTCTCCTAATCAGAGGGAGGGACTGTGCTTTTTTATTCTTATTCTTCTTCTTATTATTATTAAACACAAATTCTTTTCCCTCTCCTGTCTCCTTCTGCTTTTCTTTCTCTTTCTATTTTGCTCTGTTCTCTTCTTTCTGTTTATAGTTTCTAGTTTTGTTTGTATGAATATGAAACAAGAAAACTGAACACTGCATTTCATTCTCAAGGAAATGAATGCCTGAACGTGAAGGGGAATTTCTTCCCTGTGAGATGACGGAGCACTGGAACAGGCTGCCCAGAGAGGTTGTGAAGTCTCCTCTGGAGATATTCAAGGCTCGCCTGGATGCAACCTTGTCTAACATGCTCTAGGTGACCCGGCTGAGCAGGGGGGTTGGACTAGATGATCTCCAGAGGTCCCTTCCAATCTTACTGATTCTATGATTCTATGAAATTGTACCTGTGTGCATTCTGGCCTGCTCCCATACCAAACTCCAAAGGCACAGTCTTATTATTCAATCTTTGTCTACTGCTCTCATGAACCTGCCATTTGAAGAATCAAACCTTGAGGAATGCAGCTGCTAAGAGCGAAAATCACTATTCAGGGAAAACTCTATCTTAGATATCTGACACAGATGACTTTGAAGGTTAGCAGCAATACATCAAATCTGATGTGGGTACAGACCCTAGCAGTAAGATAAGCACTATTAAGGAGCATGCTCCCAGTGCTACAGCATACTGGACATATTCAAAGAATTTTAGAGTTTCCACTCTAAAGTTCTATGTAAATAAGTAGGATATGGAAGATGCAAAAGTCAGGATTATCTAAGTCCAGTTATAGACGAATTTTTCCTCTGATTATCTCAGGGAAAAAATGCCCTGACAAAGCAGACAACAAAAACAGCAAAAAAAGAGGTTTGCAAGCAAAATGACTCCCTAACACAAGACGTGATAGCAATTGCTATTTTTTCAATGTATTTCTTTCTTCCATTTAATATCATCTCTATTTAATTAATATTGTTTGATCTTAGCCAGACACTCAAAGACAGCTATTATGTCACTTACATCAGAAAGAGAAGCAGAATGGGATGTCTGCTCTGCACTGCTGATACTGAGGCTTCTCATGAATTATCTCAGTAGCATCACATGGATATACGGAAAAGGACAGTGGAAATAAATGATCCATGAGTGATGATAGCTCATATATTTCCCATCATTTTTTTCTGGAAATGCACTAAAAAAAGCATCAGAGACACTCTTTTTCTGTCACTTTCCACAACATCTCAGAGATTGAGCAGTAAAATATCAGAAGTGTTAAAAGCTGTACACCGATCTAACTTATGGATGCAGACATCTTCTTACCCAGTGATATGGAGGGGCTAATCTATCAGAGTAATTTTAGAATTAATCAGTTCCATAAGTATTAATAGATGGATCTAATCTACATTTAGTGTTATTCAAATTACCTTGTGCCGAAGGAACAAGTTCTGGCTAATGAAGAGAAACGAAGCTCACAGAAAAATAATTAAAGCTGGAAGTTGGAGTGGGAATTGGAGTCAGCACTGCCTCATGTTCTGTGTTGAAAACGTATTTAATCTTACAGTAACTCTGCTTCTTCATCCATAGGGTGGAGATAATAACACCCACCTAAGTTCTTACAGTATGCTGCTAAGATCTACAGATAAGCCATTGGAATTACTATTATTAATATTACATATACTTAGCGTGCATTTTTTGCTTCAAAACAGTTTTATAGATCACATTTCTGGTCTACTCAGTGTTTTGGGGATCCCTTTTCTAGACATCACCAAAGTTATTCTTAATTTATTTACAACATTCAGGTATATTTTTTGCCATTAACTTTAATTCTATTTTACAGCTTTATGAGACTCTGTTCTCTTTATCATGTGGGAACACAGTAGCACAATGATTCAACAAACACCCATTTTACCAACTAGCCAGATTTAACAGGCTATTTCTTGTTGTATTCTATAAACACAACCAGCAGCCAATCTGATATTTAATGATGCAAATCATAAGCAGAAGTACTATTTTGTGCCAAGATATAATATGTGGAGATTGCAAAAGCACATAGTGGAATTTCTGTGGAAAAATAATGCTGTATAGAGATTTCTGAGCTGTTACCTTACGGGAATTAAAACCAAACATGTTTACTGTGAAAAGCAAGTAAGTACATTCATTAAAAACCCCCTGAAGATATTGACAGAATGAGAAAACACTTCACGTTGTCCCTTTAATCCATGGAAGGTATTTGTAACCAACTGTGCTGAAGGAATTTTGTGATTTGGAAAACTTACTCCTTGATAGCTTTTATGGGAAAACCTTCTCAGAAGAGGATTCACAGTCTTAATGTCTTGTCCTGCCATTTACTAGCTAAGAGACTTTGGTATAAATGATACACAGTTTGATATAAGACAAGCACAAAACACAGTAGCTTCTTCAGGGTGATTAATTGTTTAATATCTGTGAAGCTGCTGTAGAACTATAATAAAAAGTTATTTCTAATGACTTAGAACTAGGATTTTCTTTGAAATACTCTAACCAAATCACATCTCATTCTGTTTCACAAATCTTTTTTGTATTTTTAGAAAAGTTTCTTTGAGATGCTCTAACCAAATTAAACTTCATTGCTTCACAAATCTTTTTTATATCTTTAACAAAGGTTTATTTTTTATACCTCTTTATAGATGTCTCAGAAGTGAGATGTGCATACTATTAGGATTTTATGAAGAGGCAAAAAAAAAATACAGCTTTATAGCCCAGGTGGACCTACTGTAGTATTGTCCTTACAGTATTGTCCTTCCTCACATACAGCCAATATATTGAAACAAAAAAGACTTAAAAATTCAGAATAAAAAAGGAGAGCTTCACTGTAATAAACTCTCCTAAAAATACTACAAGTTTTAGTTTTTAGCAAATTTTGAGGAGCCCTTCCTCCCATGCTCACAAAAATACAAGTCAATCTCAAAATTCACCCTCTCCAGAAATTGTATAATGGGAACATAAATTCATAACACATCATCTAAATAAACCCAAGACTTTAAAATCAATCACATTTTCAGAGTTTCCAGTAATAACTGACTCATGATTCCTGAGGACTTGAAGTTGAGAATACTGGATCACTGGAAATGTTTTAGCACTACAGAAATCTGCTGTCTCCTGAACAATCTGACATCACTATAATCAATCCATTTCACAACTGGAATTCACAACTACACCAAGTTATATTTCTGAGCTATTGTGGTCAACAGTTATAGCCAAAATATGTGTGTCTTTTCTAGTTTTCTTTTTTTATCACACTTTTAATCCTTTTTACTATGTTTTATGTGTATTTCTTCATTTCAGTTTTATTGATCTTTATGTTTTTTTGTAGAATTATGTGCTACAATTCATGAGACCCTTACACAGTTGTGGAAACAAATATTCTATTTGTTCCTCCAGCACAGATTTAAGACGTCTTTGTCAGTATTAGAAAATTTGTTCGTATCAGTCATTCTGCTAGCATTAAGATAATAAGAGAAAAGATAAGGGTCTATTCTAAAGCCCACTGAAGCAGAGGGAGTCTTTCTATTGACGTCAACTATTTTGTACCACGTTCCTCTTGCATGAATTAGGATACAAAGAATAACTTCTTGTGCCAAATTCTGTACTTCTTTATGTGCACTCATTTTTATTGAGTAGACTCAATAAAGTCTACTGGGACTGTTATTCCTGCAACCTTTATACAACTTCTACCTTACTTCATACAGTTTTTCTGGGCGAGTAGCCAGGCTGTCATATATTACAAAGGAAAGCCTTTCCATCTGCTGGTCTGAGTTTATTCCTTCACTTCAACCTCTTATTTACTGTACTTCCTTCACCAGGTATGAAGAGTTTGGTCATTTGCTGCAGATTTACCCTTTGGAAATGATAAAAACCTGCAATGACAACGCTTTTTCAAAACTGGGCCCTAAGTGTTTGTCCACAGGAGTACACCATTTAGGGGTATTATATTTAGGGACAAAACAGACTGCTTGCCAAATACCCTAGGCTCAGCTCCCCTTTGACATCTTGCCAAATCGGCGGGAAAAACTGTGGACTTGTCATGACACATTGCCAGACGTGACAGCTACCAATGGCAGAAGCCAACAGAAGTTACAGAGAGCACCATGAGGAACGGCTGGATTTCACGGACAATTAAAGGGGAGTGATGTGAGAAATGGCCCAATGTCACAGCTGACAGAGGGGGAACTGGGGAGGACCCTCTGCCCAGGCCAGCAGGGCCTACTGCTACATATTGCTACAAACTGTTACAAAATTACCTGGGTAACATTAGGAGAAATACTAAATTTGGGTATGGATATAGAAGAACAGGGATCAAGGATGAAAAAGTAAGTAGGGGCAGGTTGTTTATGTGGGAGGAGACCAGGGCAGATAACGGGAGGTAAAAGGGCAGCAAAGAGGGGAGTCAAGGAATGGCAAAAATTACTTGTACACAAAATACATTGGAGATGCAAATCATATGGGGATGCAAAAGATATGGGAGATGTAAATGATGTGATTGGGGCTGTCCAGGAGTAGCTGCCCTTGATCACCACAGCCTAAATCAGGACAATAATCCAAATCTGTTGTTCCAATGACACCTTGTGTGTTGGCCTGCTTGCAAGGGTGGGTGGGACAGGCAGGACAGTGTTTTCCCTGGCCAGTAGAGGAATATCCAAGGTAGATGGATCAAGCACCCCGATCCAGGCCTGATGGCAACAGCATCTTCTGAGTCTCTTCCTACAGCACACACTGCCAGCAGGATTCCTCTCCTAGAAACACTGCGTCATCTCCTATTATTTTTATATCATAGAATCATAGAATCAGTAAGGTTGGAAGGGACCTCTGGAGATCATCTAGTCCAACTTCCCTGCTCAGCTGGGTCACTTAGAGCATGTTAGACAAGGTTGCATCCAGGTGCGCCTTGAATATCTCCAGAGAAGGAGACTCCACAACCTCTCTGGGCAACCTGGTCCAGTGCTCTTGTCACTCTCACAGGGAAGAAATTCACCCTCATGTTCAGGCGGAACTGCCTGTGCTTCAATTTCTGCCCATTGCCCCTTGTCCTGTCACAGGGGACAACTGATAAGGGTTTGTCTCTGTCCCCTTGACACCCTCCCTTCAGGTACTTGTACACATTGATAAGATCCCCCCTCAGTCTTCTCTTCCCCAGGCTGAAGAGGCCCAGCTCTCGCAGCCGTTCCTCACAGGGCAGACGCTCCAACCCTCTGATCATCTTCGCAGCCCTATGCTGGACTCTCTCCAGTAGCTCCATGTCTCTCTTGTAGTGGGGAGCCCAGAACTGGACACAGTACTCGAGATGAGGCCTCCCCAGGGCTGAGTAGAGGGGCAGGATCACCTCCCTCGACCTGCTGGAAATAGTCTTCCTAATGCATCCAAGGATACCATTGGCCTTCTTGGCCACAAGGACACATTGCTGGCTGATGGTCCACTTGTCATCCACCAGCACTCCCAGGTCCTTCTCTGCAGAGCTGCTCTCCAGAAGGTCAGCCCCCAGCTTGTACTGATGCCTAGGGTTATTTCTGCCTGGGTGCAGGACTCTGCACTTGCCCTTGTTGAACCTCAGGAGGTTCCTCTCTGCCCAACTCTCCAGCCTCTCCAGGTCTCTCTGAATGGCAGCACAGCCCTGGGGCGTATCAGCCACTCCTCCCAGCTTGGTATCATCGGCAAACTTGCTGAGGAGGCACTCTATCCCCTCATCCAGGTCATTGATGAAAAAGCTGAACAGGATGGGACCCAGTACTGAGCCCTGGGGGACACCACTAGCCACAGGCCTCCAACTAGACTCCACGCCACTGATGATGATCCTCTGAGCCCTGCCTTTCAGCCGGTTCTCCATCCACCTCACTGTCCACTCGTCTAACGCACACTTCCTGAGCTTGCCCAGGAGGATGTTATGGGAGACAGTGTCAGAAGCCTTGCTGAAGTCAAGGTACACAACGTCCACTGCTCTCCCCTCATCTACCCAGCCAGTCATTCCATCATAGAACTACCCAACATATGTATGCTGCAGAATCACCATAAGTCACTTCACTGCCTGCCTTGTCACAAGGAAGTAGTTAACTCCTTCAATTGCAGTGAGCAGCAGAATTGGTAGAAGAATGGAATTGCACATCTTTTTCATAAAAATAGCACACAAAGTTACTACATTCTTACATTGAAATTCAATTTTGCAACAACAGGGATTGGAGAAAATAAGAAGTGTTTCCATTTCAAGTTTTTTACCTCTTTAAAATAACTATTACATTTTTTTTTCAGGTAGATTAATCCAGACACAGTTTCTCCTTGTAGGTATTACTATCTTCACACATTGCACACATATTCATCCTTAAAAAGTTTATGTAGTGCCTTATCCTCAGAGCTAGAAACACAGAAACAACAATCCCTAACTCCAAGTGTAGACGACTGATGCCAGTCAGTGAAATAACGAAGACTTAGATCTATGGCAGATAGACACGCTGCCTTCAGATGCCAGCTGGGCTTCTGAATTTTTGCTTCAAATATTAAGTGAGGTACAAGAGAAGAAAAAGAGTTTGTCTACAGGAGTCAATGTCCTCAAAATAAAAGGCAACCCCTAGAACTCTCACATGGAGACAGAGAAGGAAGGAAAAACGGGCTTGTTCACTGAGGAGAAGACTTAATAAAATCCAGTGAGAAGCTTGCAAGAAGTTGTCCGACTGGCTCCACACCAAGACATTTACAGTGAATGTAAGCCCAGAAAATTCACAAGATCTACTGCCTTTTACTCATTACAGGGTGCTTATGAAAAACTGTTCCATTTTCTCAGGGACTGTGGCTAAATCTCCATTGAATAGCACATCCTGCATTCATATCACATTTATATTTATATATTTATAAATGTACAAGCAGTGTAACACTGGAGAATCCAGTCACTCCTAACCAGAATCTAGGATTTTTTATGTTAGTAGTTGCCAGCATTTTTATTTGCTCTAGCAGCCTACTAGAACATTCAACAATACAATACACTCTTTTCTAACACTCTCACATGGAGAGGGAAATTTTATATATAGTGCATTTTTAATAGCAGTAAGATTTTAAGCTGCTGAAAAAAAAGCTCAGTTTGTTAGGATTCTAAGAGATCTGTGCATCACTGAAGTAGCCAACACTTTGGAAGTGGATCAACCTACATTCAGTGTCAGAAATCGTATTTACATGTAAAATAAAGTAAAACACCCTGCACGTATCTTTTATGACTGCATTTGGTGAAGAATTTCTGACATGTAGGTAAAATAAATTGTGCTTCTTATTAGAATTTAATGAATCCCCAAAAAATTTTTAAATCAATGAAATCAGATGGAAAGAAGCTGCACTGATTTCATTTAAAAAAAATAAGCTGAATATATGGAGAACCTCTTTCCCTAATTCCTAGAAGCAGTAATCATACTTCTCCAGATTTTTGATGTGAAACTTGGATCTCATTGGGGACCCATATATGACATTCTATAGCTGTAAGCAACCACACTCGAAACAATCACAACTGAAGCTCCTCTTGGCAGTGACCATCTAATCTCCTGCTTTAGATGGGTCTGTAAAGGCCAGATTCCCAACTAAAATACTCCGACTTTGCAGAAGTAAAAAATGGCAAGCATTTCGATCCTGAATTACAGCCTCATCCATCTCCCATTTAAGTCAAGAGAACGTCTACCCACAGTACACATTCTTTCTCTGAAAAGCAGTGCTAGTTCAAGACAGCAAGCAAGGTAAGCAGCTGCCTGAAGGAGAGAACTGCCTACACCATCCAGAAGATCGAGTATAGTGCTCATCTGCAATTCCCTAATCCTTCCTCATACATTGTCTCACAGCTTAAATGCACTGACTGAGATAAAGGACTTCATTTCAAATTTTAACAGGATATGAATATACATTATTTAAAGGTTTCAGCTGTTTCGAAATATTCTTCCTTCTGACAAAATCTGTATGACGAAGAAATTTGCTCCTAAAGAAATCTTTTTTACATATTAACCAAATGAGCCTTACTTGGTGGGAAATAATACTTTTTCTCCTTCACAGCTGAAGGATATTTGCTTATGTTTTGTTCTGTTATTTAAATCCATGTAAAAGAATTCTAGGCTGATTTCAATTCTACATGGCATAGATTTCTCCCATAAGAGAAGACACCGACATTTTTCTCTCAGTGATTCCAGGGAATATTTAAATAGGTTATGTAAAATGAAGAACAGTTTGGTGGGAATAGTGAGAGACACCCACCATGGACCATGCCACCTACCTATCAAAGAGGCACAATGCCAGAGGTCAAATTAGAGAGAGGGTAACAGACTAGAATATAAATGTCTCAGTGCTCAGCCTCTGTTGTGCTGTGCACAAGGCATATCCTTCTGTTTTTGTACAGAAGAGACTGATCTAAATTGGCTTGTTGCAGAAATGACAGTGTAGATATTAATTCTGACACGCAGAAGGACTGATGTTTAGCCCAAACTCACTCCTACCCAGCTTTGGGGTGGGGCTTAGGTTCCACTTCTTTCCAAGGCATTTCTCACTCTGGGCAATTTGAGCAGGTCCACTTGTAGATGCTATAGAGATCCATATCAATCATCCCAGAACCAGCTATCAGACTCTCTAGAATATGCTTACAAGGCAAAACCTTCTTGTATTTACCAGCAAACAACTCTCTGTATGTATTCAGTCTTTTGAGCTCCAAATAAAGTCACTGGTCCCTCCAAACAGTGCAAGAGCTCAGGTCCTTGAAGGAATGCAGCCTATTTTCAGTTTGGTAGTCTTTTTTCATTCCTCCTTCATATAGTCTCCCAAAACTTCATCTTCAGAGTCAGGAAACAGAAAGAAATCAGTGGGTGTTTTTAAGCACTTCAGTTGCTGAAATATGACTTGAATGGTTGTAATGTATGATTCACCTCAAATGAGTCTGTCTATGTCCTCACCATTTAGAGACTTCCCAAAAGACTGTACTTCCTTGGAGTTGTTTGTATCTCCAATTAGAAACTTCAAATGAAAATCTGGTATTAGCAAATTCTTATTCAGAAACACTAGCAAGTATCAATAACTTTCAAAATAAATAGCATTAAAAATATTACGAATAAAGAAGAAAATTTAAGAGGAATTCACTGATCAGAAGACATCAGAATTACTATTATTACTAATATATTTAACTCAGCATTTTTATACAATAATCATTTTTGTCAAAGAACAAACATATTGTACATTCAACCAGGACAAATGTAAAAGATGCCACCAAAGCACTGCCAAGGGCTCTAACTTAGAAATAATATCCTTGGATGTTTCCAAGAGAGTTGGGAACATTTTTAGAGAAAAGCATATTCTGTTCCTTTTTCCCAGATGGGAATACTTTCCCAAAACAAGGTCAATGGTGAACTCTTCCTTTAGGGGTTCAGTGTTTCATCAATGCTCAATTCCTAATCACTTGAATTAATTCTAATTTGCAAATATAAACGTTTGGGTTTTGCATATTTCTATAGTTAGTTGCAAGATAGTTTAATTTCAATACAATGCTACATTACTGAGTATGTGCTAACACTGTTATTCTTTTTCTATTACAACTCAGTCTGCTGTTAAAAAAGTTTGGGTTTGTTAATCTTGCCAATACTCTGCACTATGTCATGTGCTGTTCAGCAAGAATCATGGGCAACCACAATGTGTCAGCTGATAAGCTATAAATGCTATAGAAGTCTTTCCCATCTACATCTCATGGTAGTTAAGACACAAAGTCTGCCACTGTTACAATTCTCTTTAGAAGAAGAAAAGCAGCAAATGCCAATTAAAAGAGGTGCCACGGTAAGTTGTACAGCAAAAGTCATTCAGAATGAACATTCAAGTGTGAAGGACAGAAAGCTTTAATTTTCTTTCCAAAAAAAGTACAGTGGAAGGTTAAATACTGAATATTCTCTCTGAAATAGTAAAATTTGCATGAGTCCAAAGTTCTTTTTCTCAGTGTAAGTATTAGCTCCAGTCTGGCAGTGGATTTACCCAGTTTGTCCACATGGACACACTAGCAAGATATATACAACTATAATTTCTGTGATTTGTGAGCAAAAACTGTTTCAAAGTCCCAAACCTGCTCCAAGCGTGTCCACCTCTGCCTTCAGCTAGGCAATATCAAGTTCTGTTATTGCAAATGAAATGTCCAGTGTCTTGTTTCATCTAAAAAATGCTGCATTCCCCTCCCCTTCACAGCTACCTTCTGTCCACTTCTTAAAAACTATTAACCTGTTTTTTTCAGGCTTCTATTTGCAAAACTAAGTGGCTACACTTCACTAAACCTTTACTCAGAGTTAAAGATTCCTAAATCTTTAATTTTTCTTCTTATTTTCATCTGGATTCTCCTACTGCTCAGCATCCCTCTTAAAATACCATGCCCAAAACTGGACTGGGAACTCTGTCTGGGACCTCAGCAGAACTGTAGTGATGTGTATGTTTTTCAGTCATTGCTTATGGCCATCTACATATTAACCATTCTGGATACTTTCTTTTGGAACATATCTGCTTTCAGGTTTAAATTAAGCAATGCTGAGATTGCACAGATGGAGGAATAAAAGTGTCCATTTGTATTGTTCATCTGCAATAGCTACTCTATCTCAAGTTTATATCTGACACTATTCCAAATGAATTTTTAGTGGTGCTCCTTTAGTCAGTATATGCACACAAACACACTTGTGTATTTCCTTATTTTAAATCTCACACCTAGATCTATATTGAATAAGATTGATCAACTTTCAAAGGCTCTGCACTTTTTTCACAGCTACTGAAGCCAGAGGGAGGATGCAAGCAGTCAGCGTTTCTGAAAGACTTAGCTCTGGAACAGCATTTTTTCAGCTATCCAGAAGGTAAAGGCCACATTTTTATTATTGTAATGAATTAGATATCATTATTGTTCACATAAGAATTTATTCAAATGAAGTCTGAAATGTATTTTATGGGTATAATGAGCATATAGCGTATATAATGAGCACCAGTTTTCATTCACAGCACAGAAAAGGTCAGTTTGCAAATGTAATATGCTAAAAACGGATCTGCTCTGAGTAATGCCTAATCAAGTAATGAAACTAGCTCCTAAAGATTATTTTTTTTGTTTTACCTATGATATTAGTTCTACAGACTAAGACTTGATTTAAAATGTCAGAGAGAAAAACGAGAAATTAAGTAGAAGAGAAATAATGTCATTTTTCATCATACACAAGCTATTTTTATAGTGGCAATCTTAGCATTTATACTTTTTCCAAGAAAAAAACACATTGATTATCAATCAAAAAATTATTCAATCTTTCATGAACTCCAATCTTTTTCTATTTAAATTGGAGTATGTAAGTAATTTGTAAAATTACCTACTACTTCTATATGTATTAAATGAACATTAAAGCAACATTATATTATCTTTTTTTGTGCCAGGAAGCACTAAAAATCATTCCGGTTACATGAATGCCACTTCATAATTCTGAAGAACAGTTCAGTCTGTATAATCCTAAGGCATGATTGGAGTATTTTTGTTCTACAAAACATCTGAAATCTTCAGACAGATAGATGGAGAGGGAAAGTGAAAAGTAAGTGGACTAGGTATTTAATTGCTTGCACTTAGCGTGCAAGCTCGTAGCTAACAGAACAACTGAGATGTATGTAAATATGTGAGCAATTATTGTACCTGCAAAGTATCTATGGTGAATTAGTTAATTTTACATGTTTGTGGACGTGATACTGGCACCTAATAGCTACAGTCACAGGTTCTCCTGGGTAGAATTACTCAGTTACAGGAATAAACACAGGATCTGATAGACGTAACAGTTGTATGCACATACATCTGAATTCACCCATTCAGAAAGTCCTTTGAGACGAGCGTGTCCTGGAATAACAATATAATGGAATACATGCACGCTACAGCAAAGTACACTAACTTTCCTGAGATGAACTGTCCTCATTTACTAAAGAGGATTTCTGTTCTATATAAAGCTATTCACATTCATAATTCTTTCCAGCATGAGGTTTCATACATTGTTTATATTTTTCCGATATTTTTCATTTTTTTCTTAATTCTTAAGAAATTCTTCTTAATTACCAGTAAGATTAGCTGCTAGAACCTTCCATCAAAGCGTTAAAATATTGATAGACATTAATGTTAAAAGCACAAAAATGAAAGAAATCCAGAGTCTGTTTCATCTGCTCTTCACTATTATGGGGGTTCCAGATCACGCCAGAGCAAGATAAGTCTAGTTAAGGAGGACAAAAGTTTTTTACTAAAAACTATTCCATATGCTCCAACATTACAGATAGGAAGATCTTGTAAGTCAGAACAGATAAAGATCCCATCACTTTAATACAGTTACTGTCAGAGACAGACATAGAGAGTGTGGCATGGTATCTTCTGGCTTTTTTCTCTATTCCCTTCCTAAAAATTCCCAATGTTTATTTTTGACCTCTGATGGGCATGCGGCTGTTATTTTTTTCATAAAATCATCTATTCAACGCTAGCATCTTTTTCCTGAGTGCTTACTACTCCATCATCTCTGTAACTCCATGTAAAAGCTTTTAACATTGATTGTCACTGAATTTCTTCTGCTGTTTTATTACTTGGTCACACTCAGTATTGTGAGATCCTTCTGCAACTCTTCCCAGCTGACTTTTTACCACCCTCAACAACTTATTATTGTCAGCAGGCTTTACTACCCCAATTTCAAATTAACCCCCTTTTCCATATGCTGAACAACCCAGACTCTTGGACAGATGCCTCTGGGACTTCATTGGTGACTTCCCTTCATTGTAAAACTTGACCATTTATTTCCCGTTGTTTTCCAACTTTTAACTAGTTATTAATTCACGAGAGGAGTTTCCTTTTCATGCTGCAGCAGCTTTAATTCTTCTTGAGCCTCCAGGAAAGAATCCTATTGAAACTTCAGAAAACCTAGTAGGTTATAATAACTGGATCACAATTTTCCACAAAATCCTTGCTTCCTTCAGAAAAACAGTCAACTTGTTGGGTTTGACTTCTCCTTGTTCACCCATGCTGTTCGGCCCACATGACCAAAATCACAGCCCTAACTTCTGATCTGCTTGCTGTTCCCCGTCATTCCACCCCGCAGTGCTAAACTGTAACTGTGATTTGAAAACATTCATCATTCTGATCAGCTCTTTACACCCATGAAGCAGTGGATTTTCTGGCTGTTAGAGAATGAACAGTTATGAATCACGGCAAAATTTTTTACAAAATCATTATTTCCTATACCCATTTTTTCTTTACTTCCTTCCCCAATGCAGTAAAAATGAATGCAGGAGAAAGAGGGGAGAAAGCTCTTGAAATGATGAAGGTAGCTTTCTCAGACTTCACTGTAAAGGAAGCAAACAATCCTAATACCAACTGAGGAGCCCAAAACAAATGCTTCCAAGCACATGAGGAATTTCAAAGCTTTGGGGGACAGAGGAGAAGGACATTTTCAATGCAGTTTCTCCAAGGAAATAAGGTCTCTCGGGGTGGCAGTAGGTCACACCGCCCTCACCTTCCCTCCCTCTACCCTCCACCTTGTGTATGTTGGGTAATGCAATTTGATGGGGCTACAGAAGTCTCAAAAACTCTGCTCAGCTGCTGCCTCTCGCAGCACCAGGGCAGATGGAGAGCGCATCCAAGCACTGAACTACGGAGCCATTTGGTAGGGATGAGACCAGGGTCATCTGGAAACTATTCACTGGACTTAGCAAGGGTTTATCCAACTCAGGATGGTTTGAATTGAATTCTTCATTTTTAGAAAATTGTAATTTTCCATTTAAAATGTCATCATAACACTTCTAACTAGCTCTGTTTACAGTACACAATGTATTTCACTTCTTGCTTCCACATAGTAATGAAACAATGTTGTCATGGTGTATTTGACACTGGAGCTGTAGATATATTCTGATGATTTAATACTGTGTTTTTATTCTAATGTCTGAAGAATTTTGGATGACTGGTAAACAAAATAGTAGACAAAGGCCAAAGTACAACTGTTCACATGCTGCTTTATGGTTTGGTGTTTCTCATGTTATGAAATAAGGTACACAAAACAGAGCATAACAGCTTCGCGCAGTTAGAATAGAGAAAGGCTTATGACTCCTAAACCAGAAAAAAAATTGTAGTACTGTTCCAATAAATATTACTGTACTGATCTTTCATGATGCTTCTGAATATTCAAGTGTTTTCATAGCTAAAGATATACGCATAGATAAACAGAAAACCAGGAAAATCTTATGTTTTTTCCAGATGATAATTGGGATATACTGATAATAGTTCACTTGCTATGTAACATATGATACCTAATTAGAAAGTCCTTTTAAAAGTGACTATATAGGTATAGATTCCCATTCATCTAAAGAAATTACAAACAAATGAGCTAGTGCTTACTGGAAGCACACTGGAAGAAGTATTTTTCTCAGGCTTTTTTTAATAGTTATAATTTTATAAAACAATTCCTTTGGATCAATCTTGGTAAAAATATTTGAGGGCCATAAGAGCCATAGCCACTGTTAATAGAGATGTTTTCCAAACATGATCCAGGTTCTAGTTCTCTGAAATCTAACGCTGCCAGCTAGTTACTTTTCCTATAACAGTCTGAACAAGATCCCAAACATGAAAAAAAACAAGCTCTAAGAATATTCAGAGATGCATGTCGCACAAGAACTTTCATTCTAAAATAATCTGCTTCAATTTTATATATATATAGATACCTTTAAAGAAAGCAGAGACAAGAGCTGAACAGATCAAAGTGCAAAAAAGGGGGTGGGGGAGGTGAGGGAAAAGCTTCCACAAATCAAACTATTATATAACACAGAGTTTGCACAGGCCCACAAATAGGTAGGATAGAAAAAAATACACATGAAAGAGTTGAAAAAAGAAACAATGTAGGTTTTAACAGCCAAGAGTAATCATCTCTTTTTCCTTTGAAAAAGATCATTCTAAGCATCACCAAAATACAAGTAAGATGCCACAATAAAAAGATGTATTATGCACCAACAAATATTTAGTGTTTGAAGAGACATCACAAAAACTGCATCACATTCTTGAAATAGGTATTTAACCCCACAACAAGCAATCCTTAGTTTAATTAGGTACAAAAAGATGTAGCTTAGATGTCAGTTTTTCTATATTCAGCTCTCAAAAATAAACATGAGCCTTAAATCTTTTTGTTACTGGTAACAAATCCAGATGAAATTGGGTTTTGTTCTTTTTGCACCTCAAGGCACAGCTTTACTGTGTTAACTGGGAAGAATTTCTCATTCTTAATCTTTGAGCAACACATGTAAATATCAGAGAGGCAGTATCATGGATAAAAATAAACCTGGGGTGGAAACAGACTTTTTGGCATGATGTATCACAAGTGCAGACTTATTTTTTCACTTTCCAAATCACAAAATGCTAAATATTAATACATACTTTGAAATGTTAACATTTAAGTCCTTAATAGCATCTTCAGAGACTATACAATGTTCTTACCTAATTTGAGGTTAAGAGATTATAATAACTTTTATTGCTGTACTGGACGTTAAGTCTTTTTTTGTGTGCTTTTATGTTATGCCAAAATTATCTAAGTGCATATGATTAAGTACTGTGGGTTTTTTGTTTTAAGAATGTATATACATACAAATGAATGATTTTGCTTCTTGCTTTGGTATTCGGCAGGCAGCATTTCAGACCCTGTCAGCTTCTCACTATTGCTCCTGTCTGTACCCACCAAATCTCTTTCACAGAGGTTCCAATTTTTTTTTTCCATGAATCACACTGTGTTTTCTATGCAAAACTTGCACAAAAGTGCAAAGAATTTAACAAAACGTCCTTGGTGCCCCATCACCGGACTTTGCTCTGAGCACGAGGAGGAGGCAACGCTCTGACTCCGGTTCGGCTGTGCCTTTGCCTGCCTCTGCCTGACCTGCTCTTGCGCTGGCAGAGGGAAGCCCACCAGAAAACTGTTGGTCTTTGTCTTTTAAAAAGCTTCCTAAATACCACATCTTGAAAAGCATGAAGAGGAAATGTACATTTAGAAATCAGTTCATTGGCTGAAACAGAGCCTGCAAAACAGCAACAGAGAAAAAGAAGAGAAAGAACTCACCAATACACATGCTTGTGAAGAGAGGGCAGTTTTGGTAGCAACCCTCCACAGGCTGGAAGTTAATACTCTTTTTCTTTAGTCTTCTCCTTTCGCAGTCCCCCCCACTCCTAATTTCCCCATTTAAGGGAGAAAATAACAAGGCAGAAGACGCCAAGAGACTTTCATGACATAAACAATAAGGCCTTCCTGTGCCAACATTTCCTTTAAAAACACTTGCCAATAAAGCTCCTGGAGGCCAGCAAGAGAAAGAAACGCCGAAACAGCCGTGACATGAACTTGGCATGTTTTCTGACTCACTCACTTCCCTTGAGACAATCCCTCCAAGCGAACGTTGAAGGAGAACGGGGGGAAAAAAAAAACTTCTTTCAGTGAGAAGGACTTGAGCTACTCGCCGTACAAGAAAACTGCCAATTAACTTTATTTCTGTTTACCTACAGACTCACTCATGCAGCCACCTCCACTGGCATATTTCCCGACTGACACACTCGTGTTTGCACATTAGTCTTATAATTCTGACGTCTGAGGAAAGGCAAGAGGTTTTTTTTTTTTTTTTTTTTTTTAAGTGCTGAGAATGCATGACTCCAAACAATTTCTGAACAGCAGAGAAAAGATTAATAATTTATAAAGGCTGACTAAACACTTGGCTGTTTCACAGATTAAATCCAAATTTCTCTTTCCTTTATCATTGCTCTTTATAACTCTATAGTGCTATTATAATTTTTAAATGCCAGACATGCTAGTCTATAAAACATCAAGGACACACGAATATCTTCGACATCTGTAACGAATGTTTGGCAAGATCATTTCAGCTTGTCAATTTGTTTCATTATGAGTAACACCGAGTTTTGGAAAAGCAATGGCAGGTTAAGAATTACAGACTAAAATCTCCTTAGAAATCAGCACCTTATACGCACGCAAGCTTACATTCACCCTCTCGCGCTCAGGATAAGGCTGTCGCTTGCCCGCAGCCCCTCAGGGAGAGGAGCCAGGGGCTCTCGGCTGTCTCCTCCCGCGCACGCATCAGGTCTCCAGCCGAGCACGCGCCGAGGGAGGCTCCAAGAGGCCGGTTCCTCGTCCCACGAAGGAGAGGACGTGCGGACGTCACGGGGCAGGGGAGTTGCACCGCGGTGGCGCGGCTCCCGCGCGCTTCGGGGCTGGCGGCGACAGGCACGGCAGGGACCCGGCGTCACACCTGGCTGCCGAGGCAGCCCCAGTGCACCCGCTCGTGCGCCGCGGTGGGCAGCGAATCTCCGTCCAGGCCTCCCTTCGAGCAGGATTTTCAGCTCCTGCTAGCAGGTTGCCTTATTAGAGGTCTCAGGATTCCCACAAGAGCACACCATCACTTCCCTCCATAGGTACCAAATTCAGGAGACGGTGTGAAGGTCCCCACTGGTGCTTACACGAACCATTCATCCCATCCCTGCGTTACCATACATCCACTCCCAACTTCTAAGAAGACGGCGGACACTGCCGAATACTCCTGAGTTGGCTAAGGGCTGTCGTTATTGCTGGGTTTTTTTTGGTTTTGCAGTTGACTTCTCAGATCAGCATCAGAGTATCACATATCAAAATAACCACTCGTGAGGATTTGCTGGCCTGATCAGAAGTGAGGGTTCACCACACCTACGGCGGCACAATTGTACCGCAACGGAATCTGGCATCACACACCGCTCTTTCCTAACAGCTTGCTCCCTTTCTGCTTTAGCATTTTGGCTTTCCCGATTCTCATCTACACGCTCATCTACCCTTGAAGATTCTCAGCAACTTCATCTAAGCCAGTGCTACCAGACCACAGAGCTCAGGGTCAGAAGGTTTTTCCTTAGCGTAGCTACTTTTCCTCCCCAACTCCTCAGAGCTGCCCATTTGATCGCACTGCTCTGTCTGCCCCTGGGAATTTGCTGACATAGTGACAATACCTAGAGGTCATTATTAATTTACGTATTTAGTTTTGCATTCCCAGTTAGTATGGCTCTGCTTGCAAAATGTTGTATAATATAATCTTATTGTAGTAGAATATAATCTATCGTCTATATTATGAGGTATCTGCTAGCTCACCCTTACTCCATCACAACTGCTTACGACCATGTCAAGAAAAACAGTATACACTTTTTTAAGTTTTTCTTTTTCTGTCCACTGGCAAAGTTAACACTAGTTTGTTTTCACATTTGTTTTCATCAACACCTAAGAGCAGATGTGTTTCTTGTAACAACACCAGGGCAAGTTGTCTGTGGTTGGTTGGCAAACTCTGAAATTCAGGTCTGGGGTAGAAATATTTGGGAGTCAAAAAAAAGCTGACTTGCTCAAAAAATTACAGCCCTTCTGACAATCTTCCAGAGAACCCCTGAGGAAAAGGGAGGGAACCAGCGAGACTCAAGGAAAATGGATGGAAGCCCAGCTTGGAGATTCAAGCCAGAATGGTTTCTGGCCAAGAAGGAAGGCTGGCAAGTAGACAAATACAGGCTTTCATAGGCAGCATTGTAAACAAGACATTAAAAATATTAATCCATTTAGATTTCAAGCACTAAGATGAGATTTACTTAGGAAGCAGAATTATGTTGGTAATGGCTCCTCAAACATTTCAGATGAATGTCAAAGCTTTTGCTCAACTGTATCAAGTAAAAATACAAGGAGCTGTTGACACTACAGTGTTCAAATATTCAGTCGTATGGCAGCACTGGAAAAACACAGAGTATGGCAGAGGAATGCTTAAGCCTTGGTTAGAAACTCAAGCCCTCACAGGGAAACTGCATTCACAAATTATTTTTACCTTCATTTCCACATCAAAATAATAAATTAAAGGGGTGAAATGGTTTCTTACAGCCAAACCTCCTTTCAGAAACCTTTTCAAATAAAATGTAAATTACCTCTATCAAAATACTTTGTTTTCATGTAGAAATAGTTACCTAGAACAGAAAAGTCTTTTTGTATGAAAGCAAGTCTAGGCAAATCTTGAACACCTACTATGACTAAGTTTCTTCTCTCCTATAGGAGTCAGTACATCTCCCCTTTTCCTTCAGAAAAGGCACATTTATTCTAAATGATTGAGTATTTTAATGTTTTTAATGCACGGGAAAAGTCATCTCCCCACAAAACGAATGGGCATTCCACAAAATGAATGGGCATTTAGGACAAAATCCTGAATCCACGCTGCCCACCAAAGCGCAGAAAGCCTGAAACACAGAACAAACACGTGCTTTCTTTGGTGAGCACGTGTAGCAAGCATCAAGTTACTTCAAGCCTGACACAACGAGGAGGCTCAGGGATCTTCTACATGCTGGTGAGCAGGGTTCCCAAACTGGTATACTTGCAGGCAGGGGGTAGCTTGGTCTGTAGAGCAAAACAACGGTCTTAAACAATTGGAAAAATGTGAGCTGCAGTCACGGCACAGGATTCAGGAAGGAAGAGATGACTGACTGACTACAAGAAGGACTCTCTTATGTCTTTAATCAACCAGGCTGTCCTTCTTGCAAGCCTATTAATTCTTTCTGTGCTTAAAAGGGGTGTATTTCACATACTGACAGTCACTATAAAATATGAAGTATGAAGAGACTGAGATATCTCAATTCAAAGCACTAAAAGCATTCTAAAAGAACACATTACAACTCTCCATTACCCTTAGTTGTTTAAAAAAGCATTAACTTAGTAAAAAGTATAGACTAGAATATAATTTCTTGCAACCTAGGATACACTATATACCTTTCAGAGTTATACCTCTTATCAGGTTCCTCAAAAAAAGGAACAAAATAAAAACATAAAAACCCTACTAAGCCGTTTTCCCTGTTTGTATCTTTAGCCACCCACAAACTTATCTGCAAGCTTTCCACAGTATCTGAGATGGAAAATCTGAGCAAAAGAAAATCCCAAAATATGGAGTTAAAGAAGGGATAACTTCATTTTGGTTAGAAGTGAAAAAAACAGATTAAAGTTTAAAGAGTCTGAAATTTTACAACACTTTAAACATTTAAATGCAAATGCAAGTGCAAACACATGAATGATAGAAATTCCGTAACACTGCTCTGCATACTACCAAAATGAAACACTGGCATCACAGATACTTTTAAATTATGTACAAACAATACATCTAACAGTATTAATTTTAATAAGTTAGCAGATAACATCCGTTTCAAAATGTTCTGGCTGAAGGTACTTTTATTTAAAGCTATTTGCCTATTACACATCACAATCTGTGCAACTTCATGGTTTAGGAAATCATTTCCAGCATATCAAAAGAGAAGCCATTAGCGAAATGCTGCTTGGCAAATAGTTGCTTACACAGTGAAGCTGCAATTTTATCCTGGCTTTTCTATATGTTATGTACAGGAGTATGTTCAAAGTAAACATGTGGTCATAATTAAATAAAAATTATGACTTACATTTGTGTAACACCATTCATCCAAATAGTTTAAAGCATTAGGTAAATCTATAAACAATGGGCCTAATCCTGCACTCCTTACTCACATAATACCACTCAGTTCAAATGAGCTATGTAGATTTTGTCTACACACAGGCTTAATTGTTCTCAATTAACTCCATGTGTCAACACTCGTTCCTGAACGACTTGTTCCTGTTTAGCTTAATTCTCTCACTGGTTACTATTGGTGAAGGTACTCTTCCTACGTTCTCACCGTTTAACGTCACTATTATAGACCTCTTCGTATAGGATCCCACAGTGCTTTACAAACCTCAATGTAACCTCGCTTCTACATATTTCTAATTTGATGAATGTTCCTTTATAGAGAGGGAATTAACACAATGAGAGTTCTTAATACGTTTGAAGGACTGACCCTCACATACTGACTTCTATCTGTAAACCCAGAGCTGGAATTAAACCCCACAATTCATCATTTTTGTTCTCATACTTTAATCACACAAGTAGCCTTCTTAATTTATCACACCCTAGAGTAAAACCACAGGAAATGGTAGGAACAGGGAAAAATTCTGCAGTTTCTAAAAATAAATTGTTTTTTGAAGCAGACATGTTAAAAGCATTTCCATGCATCTGTGGTACAAATGATGTCTGTTACAAGTAAAGAACCGATATTGCTAAGGTAGTTAAAAACTGAGAAGAACTTTGTGACCTCCATGATATTTTGGTCTCGGTCTGTAATGACAGTCCAGCAGTCTGAAAACAAGGCTAGAGAGCAGGAATACCTGAGTCAGATTTCATATTGGCTCATTCTGGATAGCTACTTAACTTTGCTTCAGCTGCAGTATCTGTAAACCAAGTACGGTCGACCACCTCTTCCTCTTACGTATCTTACAGAATTCACTGAAGTTCCTACGCTCCTTTCTTCAAAGGGCCATAAAATAAATGCTGTTTACTAGTGATAGCTATTATTCAGCTTTTATCCCTTCTCCCCTTTTATCTTGAATTTTGCATGTCAGAAAAGTTGCTGTTACAGATAATCCATTCTCATCTAGATGTAGTATTTGTCCTCCCAATTTTAATTTTTCTTTGCAAAAGGTATGTTTAATTTTAGCTATTATTTATTCCATGTAGCTTAGACATACATCAGAAAGCACTTTTTTAGCATCAGATGAGAGTACTGTAAAATATCATCCACTGCTGAACTGTCAGCAAAACCTACACTAGCACAACAGTGAAATCAGTCACTTTTTTCCCCACAAAGCCTTCTAACAGGTATAGGCATTTCTCTGAGCTGTTCATTCAGAAAAAAATCTCAATAATTGCCTTACCTAAGCACATTTTGATCTTACTTTGAAATAATCTTATGGCACAACAGCAATTCTTACTGTAGAAGAAACTCTACAGAAGCTACTGCAACTGCTTACACATTGTGTAAGGGACGCCTTGTGAAATCGTGAGAGGCTGCAAGGCTGCTGCCTAAGAAGGAACCAACTGTCCTCATTTATTACTAACACCTACAGTTACGCACTGCTATTTATGAAAATAGATAGTGTTTGTGGACCTTATATGATATAAAATACTGGAGAGAAAATATGGAGGATAATGGTTTGAATCACAATACATTAATAGCATGTTTTTAGTATGCAGTTAAAATGACACATTTTTATTGAAGAGCACTACCTTCATATGTCAGGTTCCTGGGCATGAAGAGGTTTGCTCAATCTAGCTCTACAGCCGCAGCTCTATCAGCAGCACAAACTGGCCACAGGTAGTGGAGCCCTCTTGTCCTGTCCAGACAAAAAAGCAGCAGAAATGCTACGCTGTCTCCTGGCAGGATATCCACAGCATGGCTCCTACACTGCATCTCTTCACGTATTTTTGTCTGGCCTAGGACAGGACTCATGGATAATCAGCTGTAAAAGCTGCACAGACTTGCTCCCTTCCCATGAACAAGACACTGAAATCACTGCAGAGCTTTTAGGCCACCGCTAAACTTTCAGCTGAGGCAGAGAAACCAACAGCAACTCTATTCAAAACTACGGTGTAGCTGCCTCTGCTCCCCATCTGTGCCCTTCTTTTGGTTTTGGACCAGAAACAGCCCATGTCCCAGCTGGCAGGAGCACCTCTCCAGTGCTACTGCACATCCTCGCTCCCGCTGTGGGCAGGTAGCTCCCAGCTCAGCCGGGGCAGCGATCCTGGCTCCACTCTTGGTGGAGACATCAGATGTCACACTGCCGCACACTATGTCTATACATAAATACAGAGATTCTCAATACTACCCTCAGCAAAACTATAATCCTAGAGAATTTCTTCACAGCAAGATATGATTCACTCTATGCAAGATATAATTCACTGACACATCACTTACACAGCACTTAAACAATTCATACAAGACTTTTATAGGGTCTTTTCAGGGCACTGAATTTCACTCAGGTAGGCTGCATAACTACCCGAAGTGCAAATGAACTGTATATTAAATGAAGACGCACAGGATGAAGAGGCTTGGTTGCCTGGATTTCCAGGGCTTCTTTGGAGTAAAAAGGAATTATCAGATTCGACGTGATGGCAGGTTAGTCCGTGGTTTCAATTCATTAGCAGTGGTAATAGGCACTTGCTTTGAAAGCTTTTATATTTAATACTAGAAATGCAAAATGAAATCCGCTTTTGAGACAGAAGGCACATTAGTCAAAACAGTCCAAAGTTTGAGCTTACATCAATACAGTAAATTATAATACACAACAGCTCAGGAGTGTTCCTGAGAGGAAGAGCAGCAGCTTCATGGGATAATAACCATTTTAGCCATCCTATTTAAATCTACCTGAATCACAGTTTGCTGTAATTGCATCTAGAGCAGATACAAGAAAATGTCCAGGGGAAGAAAACAAGTTAAAACTTTTTCCAAACATAATTAGGACAAACTAAAGTATAATTTCAAATTTTTAAAAACATTCACTTCTTATTGCTATAATTGCATTTATCTTTCCCATAATTTATCACATAATTCACTTATAAATATGCTGGGGTATTGAGTTTATCATATCACTGACTTTAAAATTTCCTATGTTGCTACTTCGTGACTCTTGCTTCCCTGAAGATGTAATACTCCAAATCTCAGCAAGCAGAAAAGATACTGAGCACCCCCCATGGTACATGACTCTGATACAGAAGTAAATGTAACACACAGTCGAAATGCAATTAATACCAGAATTTCTTCAGTCCTGACCAAAATGCTAATGCATTTATCACTGAATAATGAGCACACTGAAGCCACTGTTTTAAGAGCAATGATATTTCTGAGTGTAAAACACAGGTCAGATTCTGATGAGATCCTTCTGTCAGTCTTATTTTACCAGCTTTGACACATTTGCTCCAAGTTGAAATCATGCTGAGATGGGAACCAAGACCAGGTAAGGGTTGAGTTGTTGTCTACGCATGACCTCAAGTATCCTGCCTTGCCTCCCCCTCTGCTGCTCTGGCCCCTGCGTGGGTCTTGGTAGGTCATGTGCACTATCAGCCAGAACATCTTGGAAGGTGCTAGTTGCCCATCTTTGGGCATCCTGTATAATCTGATCCCTAACTTTCTAAAATATTTGAAATCTGGACAACAGTCTCCCATCTAATTCAGAAAATCTGAAAAGGGCTAGGTGTTTGGACCCTTGTGGACCTGGACATAATCCTCTTTCACAGGAGCACGACAAACAGACTAAAGTAATTTCTCTGGAGCCCACATCTTAGCACAACATTGGCAGCCAACACCAGCACTGTGCCACAATTAGTCTGATTTTCTGATAATCAGTTGAGGTGAGTAAGAATATCTTACAAGCTTTCAGACCATCCTTTTCCCAGGGTACACACATGAAACAATCAAAAAGAAAATCCAGCAGAGTCCTCATGCAATTTCAACCTCACTGGGCTCTAGCAGAGGCTATTGGTAATACAGGAATGGCAACTGTTTGTTATCTATGGAAATGTTGTATACCATGACACTTCAAACTCTCCAACTAAAATCTTTTATAAAGGAAAATCTGATTAGCCTCTTACTTGTGGGACAAGTTTATTTTAGCCAGAAGTTAGTGATAAACTTTCCTTCCTTTTTACCAAAACAAGTACATAACCTGAAAAAAAAAAAAGAAAATCAAGTTAATTTTTCATACAAAATATACAGTGTGATGTTCCTACCTTATAGAAGCATCACCTTCTAATAAATGTAATGCAAATGTGAGAGGGTATATTCTGGAGGGAGGAAAGTCCTAGAAAACAAAATGCTTTTAGTAGAATGCTGAATGGTTTCATTGAGTATTTTTAGTCTGGCCTCTTGAGATGCTCTGCAAACATTTGCAAAACTCTAAAACAGAGCCAGCATTATGTCACTATCTTTGGTACAAATAATTTGCTAGGAACTATTTTGTTCTGGCAAGAGGATATATCAAGAGAGGATGCGTGAACTGGCTTGCGGTTTTTTGGATTAATTTTGTTTGTCAACTGAAGGCTGTCTTTATGAGGGAAGACCAAGGAGCCAAGAAGTACATTTCACCATGCCAAAATTTAAGGGAGGAGTTCAGAAAGTCTTTTATTACCTAATTAGTTTTATCAAATGACATAGATCGACTGACAGGAGACAACTAATAGGAAGAAGGGGTCTAAAGAAAAAGCAAGTTATCAGCTGGAAGCTTTCCAGAAAACAATTATCTCTCTAGGTAAACAAGTACTACTGCTGGGAGGCCAGAAACAAAGTGCTAGGAATGGAGGTCTTCTCAGGATATCAACCCTCGGATGGAGATGAAAAGGAAAAAAAAAGTAGTGGAATGAACCATACTGAGAAGAAGGGATGACCTGTTATTAAAGAAGCTAATATTTTTTATTTCTATTTGGCCTACAGATATCCTACTGGGCCTCCCTGTTCTTTCTTTTTTTTCTTTCTTTTTTTTTTGAAACACAAATCAAGTACAGCTTGCCAGATTAATATCGCTAGACTAGAATAAGAATGGTCACATTCACTTGCTGCACAACAAATTAGCAGAGTAACTTTTTTTTTCTTACAGCTAGTAATAAAAATAACAGCTTACTGATCCTGTATTATCCTGATTGCCCTAGTAATAATGAAAAGGATGATCATAAAAAGAAATAAAAAAATTTAGATACTATTCTGCTCTATCCAAAACAATTGGGTCTATTATCTGGAATGTACTTAAGAATATACTTGGGTTTCCTTTCCATTATTTTTTCCACTGCATGATCTAAATTACGAAGACTCAGGTTATATCAACTTTTAATGCTTAATCTGAACAATACTTTCATGTTTTCCATTATTATTTGCTTATCTAGTACATATATATAAAAATTATGCAAAACTTGCCTAGTTATTTTAGCTGGTAAAATGACACCAGACACATGTAACAGCACAGAGACTTTCAAGAACTCTTGCTATAAGGAAAAAAAAGGGGGGGGATTTAACTGACTAAAGACTTGTACCTCCCAGCAGCCTGAATAAAAGCATCATCAATTTTTATAAACATTCCTTGAGAATTGTAAGTGATGCAACAGAAGAGTTTTATTGTGCTGTTCTTTCTCCTTCCACCATCACCAGCTAATATGAAAACAGATCAAGTAAAGAATTTGTGGGAAAATGCTCTTTCTACAGGGATCTACAGTTCTACCTTTACTCAGAACTGTGGATACTAGATGAAAGTTTCATGAGTAACTACAATAAGCTCCAACAAGGAATGTTAGAAGAAGGATTATTAAAGGAACTTAAAATCAGTAGTTCTACAACCAAAATATCAACCACTGCCACCCCAGAACTATGCTAAGAACAAGCATAAGATTTTTATGAGGCCTTGCAACATTTTGAGCAGGGTGGGATAATACTCCCACGAAAGAGCAATCTGTTTGGTTCCCATTAGCATGTCTTTCCCTGTATGGAAGGCTGAGCTAGACATCAAGTCCTAGTTCAGTGAAGATGTCTAGACAGCCCTATATACAACTGAGAGCATCCGCAGAGACAGACATTTAAACCTTGACTGAAATCTCTGATCTAGACTGTCATGATGCCTTCTATGGTAACATGGATTAGCCTGCATGTCTCTGTTTCTAAACAGATTTAAAAGTCTGATATTGGATTTTAGGGCATCTGAAAAATGACAGTTTGGACCAAAAACAAAGAAAGAAAGAGATAAATATGGGAATGCAAATGTATGAGCTCACTCAGGCACAAATAGAAAGCAGGCTTAGCTAGGCAATGAAATAACTACAGGATAAACTTACTCCATCTGCCATCCACCTTTAAAGCTCTGTAAGGGAAAAGACTGTAAGATTCATGATCTTCGTAAGTCTGTAAGTGACTCCACAAGGAACACAGATTCTCTGTCAAAAATAGTCAGCTTTCACTTTCCTCCAGAACCAGTCTTTGTTAGCAAACCTTCACCACTGCAATATCCAGATCTGCACATAGATGAGGTTACTGACCGTGATCACCTTGACCATCACATCAGTACATATGGTGCAGAGCTCCATCCACATGAGAACCAGCTTTACCCCTACTGTACAATAATTTCTGTTTCCCTCTACCACTGTACTCTCCCTTCTCTTCTCCCCACTGCCATCTCCTCCTGGTTCTTTCTCTGAGCATTTCTTCTTACTCTAAGACTGACCACAATGCATGGTGTCACTGTTGTAAGGCAAAATGGTCTTAAGCTCTGCCCACCTTGAGAAGACTGGCAGAGGAGGAAAGACTGGGCCAAAACAGACAGATCATGTACCAGGGCAGTGAGTAAAACCAGAAAAGTAACCATCATTCTCACAGTGATAATCAATCATCTCAAGGTTCAGCGAACCATCTTTCTTCTTCCCTACAAGTCCCTTCAAGAAATAGTCCAAACAACAAATCACTATTTTAACTGCACATCCATTCTCTTGAAAAAGGTTTGCAGCATGCTTTGATCATATGTGCCATGAACAGACACTGAATTTCAAAACGCTTTGCTTATTTTTTTTCTTTAATTCCTTTCCCAACAACTATCTACCAGACCTACCAAAGAAATCAGCAGAAGAGATCTCTGAATGCTAACTCACAAATCAAATTGTTTAATGCTGTGCAATGATTCTCTGTATAAATCCAAATTTATACAGCTCTTGCTATGACACTGTGAGAAGGCTCTTCCATAAATAAGAAGAGTACAGGTACGGCAATCTCCTGAGATAAGCATTCCTCCAAGCCTAAAGCATTCCTGCAAACAGTTCCTCTGAAAAACAAGATTACTGGTCTCTGCACAACACTCACCTTCTCACCAACTCTCTATTTCTCCAGGATGTTCCAAAACATCTTTCTGATCCAGAAAGGCTGAGCACCAGACTCAGCCTCATGATACAACGCTAGTCCATCAAAATAAACAAGCTGGAGCAATACGGAAGTAACCAAAGTCATGTATTAGAAGAATGAAGACCAAAAGCTTTCCTGAATCATTAAGTGTAATACAGCATTTCAATTAGTGACCTTTTATCTAATAAATTTACCATATATCTTTGAGGATGGACAAAAATTTTCTAATTATGCTAATATGTCTAGTAGTAATAGTTACAGAGGACACTGAGCATTTGGTCCTCAGTTTACTGTTATAAAATTCACGACAGGCAATTAGCTACTAAGCAGTTAACAAGTTTAAGAAAATATGCAGTTAGCTGCAGTCATATAGACTGATTCTTATGTACCTAAGTGAATTATTTAAGTGATATGCATTTCAGGAGAGTGCACTGGAAAAGTGTGTGTGCAATTTGCACCCATGTTTAAAAGAAGGTTTTCTTGCAAATTCAATACAAATAGGTGGGAGCTGTAACACAGCATCTTAATAAGGGCTGTAGAAACACTTCCTACAGGATCCAGTTTCTACTGGCTTATAATTTTGTCAGACTAATTGCTGGGGCTGAAATTTTCCATGTTGGATATGTGCCTCAGGCTATTTTTTTCACACACCAACCCAAACTGATCAAGGGTTTCCAAGACAATGGCCAGGAAAAAAGTCCTTCTTTTATAATGAGAAAATAATATGTGGTAGCCTCTCCTTTAGGAAGTTCAAATATCCTTCTAGGTTTTTAACAGGGAAAAGATGCTTTTTGGTCAGGGAGGCGACTTTTGCCAGGCCAGTTAAAACCTGTTCATATCTGGGGACGTGTCAAACCTTTGCAGTCTTGGTCAGATGCTAAGCAGCAAGTTTATGGCCTCTGAGAAGCCTGTCCTCACTAAGCACAATCCCTCCCCCTCTGGGCTGCCCAGCCTGTGGGACATCAGCCTCACCAGAGCAGATGAACAGGAGCTGCTTTCCCTGGAGCTGCTGCTCCCAGTGCAGCAGCCTGGGATGCAGTTCAGATGCTGGAGCCAGGAACAGCAAGTCAGCAACTCATATTCCCAGGGGTGCATCCATATGGTTGGTAAACCAGCTCAACTTCCAAACAGGAGGAACAAGAGCCAGACCAGAGAGGAGAAAAGGAGTGGATGAGGACGAGGTCAGCACTGGAAAGAGGAAAGTGAGAAGGTATTCCTGGCTCATACAGACCACTGATGCATAAGATGGAGAGGAGGATCTGCTGAGAGGACACAAAACTAAGAGTGATTTAACTAACTGGGTAAAGTGACTTGGATAGTGAGCTAATGAAGAAAAAACAGCTGGACAGGGACATGGGTGGAGTAGTCCCTGACTTTGCAATCTCAGTGTGTTGTGCCTGTTTGAGTGTGTGTAACATTTAACTGAAAGTAAACTGCACTGAAAAGGGTAACATAACATGGTAACTCAAAAATGGACAATGAAATGGTAGTGTTCTCAGTTAGGAACTACAACATTTTGCTCTTAAATATTTAGGCACCTCCATGCAAGTATGCTCTTCTTTAGGGTCTAAGCATTCGTAACTGCAGACAAAAATAAGACTATTGAATACCTCTATTTATCAGGCAAAGATTCTTTTTTTTTAAAGTGTGTATAAACTTGCCCTATTTCCATGATTAGAAATCTACATGAAAATTGAGAAACAAGATTCAGAAGTACCTCAACGGACAATAAAGTAGGTAACTATTACTGAATTTTTGAAGGAAATCAAGTGTTTGTTTACTTGTCATTTGTGCCTTTGAAAAGCTTCCCTGTTTCTCTACAAATTCAGCTACAGGCAATTTAATTTAAAGAAGACCTGGAGAGAGGACCCTGGAACTTCCAATCAGAACTGAGAACAAAATGTTAAAACAAAAGCTTTTGAAAAACAAACAGTTTGTTTACACTATAGCTGCTGTAGAGCACAGTGCAGGCACACTTAATTTAGCCACTTACTCTGTAACTATAGTAGCAGAGTCAGCATGGGCAAAATTTACCTGAAAGCAGGGTAAATGAGTCTGCATCGAGCTCTGTGCCTCTGCATTTAAACTACCCATTGCAGGCCTTCAGAGTTTAAACTTAGCTTGAGTATGTTTGCACTGCGTAGTGCAGTCACAGCAGTTACAAGCAGGCGGGCATACTCAAAGTCACCACGCAGACTGGAGGGGCAAAAACAGAGAAGTCCTGAATCGTTGTTCTCTGCATGCAGAGAAATGGCATAAATGCTCTGCCTCAGAGCAGGAGAATTTCTAAGAAATTTCACTGATTTCTGTAGTTCTTTAATTCTGATTTTTAAACGGCAGCCAGAAAGGAGTATCAAGTGTTTACTGAGCAATAAAGACAAGAATGGTAAATGATTGACCTCTCTTGTGTTTGCTGCTCAATAAAGAGCAAGCACCATTCATATTACGGTCCTAAATCAAAGCATAATGAAATAGGGCAGAAGACTTTCTACAAGCATTGGCTGAGGGTCGTACCCATCAATTACGCATAAAAATATATTAGAAATGTAATAGAAACATATTCATTAAAAATTAACTACTGGCGATAAAAGTATTTTTCATTCTTCAGTTCACTTTGTATGTAGTTTTCTGTTCTCTTTACAGCAGTGACAAAGAGAAATACATTTTACACAACTGGCTAGTTATATAGTGATTTCCTCTAAAAGACAGAATATGAAAAGGAATGCTGGCTGTGCAGTTCTACCCTTCTTTTGTTCCTACCCCTTACGTCATCATTTACTCTCAGAGATATGAACTTCAGTACTCATTATGACAAATGTTGCTATCATTGATTATGTGCTTATTAACACCAACTTTCAGCAAGGAAAATCACCTTCTCTCAGGAGAAAGATGATTTGCAGTTTGGGAATAATTGTAGCGTCTCTTAAAGTTGTTCTAATTTTAAAAGGACAAAGTATATCTCAAGGACTGTAGAATAATGACACAGCACAATGATACAACCTTTTCATAATACAAACATTTCCTTAGAGCTACAAGAAAAACTAATCTAATTCTCTGTGAATTACTGTTTTTCTTACTATTTAAGAACAGAAACGTATTTGGACTTTGCATACCATGCAATTCAGCAGACAAACACATAAAAACAAGATGTTCAGAGCGAGTCAGAAAAGCAAGACTTTGAATAATTTTATTCCATAACATTAAAGTAACCTATAAAAAGACATTTGAAACATTTTGATGATGAAAGGAAGAACAATTTTCTTTCTACATCATCAAGAGTTATATTTGTCAGACTCTCCGCTCCCTAGTCCTATTCATCTCCCCCCGCGTTGAACTACTCCCCTGAGTGCTGCCTGATGCACCGTATGCTCCCCGTAACATGGCAGAAGAGCGGTGCTGGATAGATGCGTAACTTCTCCCTCATAATTCTGGATTATGCAGTACTGACACATGCCACCGATGCCTTGTTCTTCCCTACAAAAATTAACTCTAGAATCAAATAAAATATAGAGTAATTTATACTGCAACTCCTTGATTTATATTTGCTCTTGTTGTTAAACAGTCCATTAAAGACTTGCTAGATCTGGCCCAAAAGTTACCATCAACAAATTATGACAAAATGTGTGTTGATGCACATAAAGTGAAAAGAATTGCCTCAGAAAGGCAACACAAAGCACCAAGTGAATTGGAAACAGTCTGTGAAAGGCAGAGGGCATGCACTGTAGCTCTTTCATGCTCTGGTTGTTTTTTGTGAGGTTGATTTATGTATAATTAACCTTTCTTTCCCCTGTAGATAATTTGATTTGAATCTGTGTTATCATCTTTAACCCATCCTGTCCTCCCACCACAGTCACAGAAAGCACTACAGCTTAAAAGGGTAACAAACACAAATTGAAACATTACACAGCGAGAGTCCAAATCCTCCAATTTAACCTAAAATCTCACCCTCGTGTCTCCTTCCTGCTCTTCCTGTCATCACGAGAATGAAAGAAATACATAAACTGTAACTTAGTTTAGTAGTACCTTGGCCAAAATTCAAGCTCAATAATTAATTACATTCTGCCTCTTTAAATTCCCACACTAAGCTGACTAAGAGGAATAATTCTTCTTTTCCCTTCCTAGACAACAGGTTTCTGCATACCTAATGGACACAGTATTCCATGCCTGAGAGAGCTGGCAGGTTAATGGGAGAGAAATAAGAGGCATTTATATTACTTGGATAAAATGACAGCAGCAGATAAAAAGGAAAAGAGTATTGCAGTAAGCTTGAAGAGTATGTCAACCCGAAAGCTAAATCATTGTTCTTTAACTACATTTTCTATAAGAGAATAAAAGCATTAATGAACATACTGGTCAGGCAGCTGTCAGGACTTGGTGTCTGAGGGACTATAACATACTGAGTAATTTGGGATAGGAGAGTATTCGAAAATATTCAGAAAATGGTTATGAAACGCTAACAAATCAGTAAAGTAAAACATTTAAATATAGCACTAGACCTTGATAAAACACAGACAGCATACTAACAATTTCTGTCTAAAGAATACTGAGCATTAAAGCTGTGCCACATTCTTAGACAGTCATTAAACAAAATAGTATCTCAGGCCACTATTCAGTAAATTACAAACCTATCAAGAGTAGGAAAACTATTATGCTATCTGTGTTATGAACGTAACATAAACCACTTGTCATGCTAGCAGTATAATTGGAATTTTCTGCTGAAGCTGATACATGAACACCATAATCTAAAGTAGCACTATTACAAGATTTTATTTATGGCAAATTTCATGTGTATTTGAATAGAACTTAATTAGCTTCTTTCTCTTCAGTTATGAAAGTATGAATCATTGAAAAAAAAATCACAAATCAAGGCTACCGTGAAAGGTCTTGCTAATACTACATGTATTTTACAGTGTCAAATTCTGCTGTGATTCTTTCTGAAAACTGCAGATGCCACCAATAATATCTGTTTTGATTCTTCCTTAGTCTGCTCTGTCATATCTGCTGTCTTTGACACTGTTTTACAGGTGACATGTTACTGCAGCGTAGAGGTTATACTACGAAAGCACAGGAAGATTCTCAGTGAACTAAATGGTAAATTTTGATCCTGTTTCTCTGAGTTTTGGCATCTAAAAATTTCTCCAATTCTAAATCAAAAGCAGGGCAATTTCAATACAACTTCCATTCACCTACCTCACTCAAAAGTTGGTATTAGAACAATTGATCCAACTCTGGTCTAATTCTTCATTTATTCCTCTCATTTTCACTTTGAATGGCATAAAAAAAGCTCCGTGTTTTCATTCAAATAAACTCCAGAAAACTACAAGCATAACATTCAGTTCACATCCACCACGTATCATGCACATATTCGCATGCTGTTGGGATCTACTGCAGTAAATTTAGGCTTTTGAGCACAGAGGCTGGGTCACTTACACCCCACATCAGTACCACGTGCACCACCAAATGGGCAGAGATGCAGGAAAACAGTTCCAGGTGGGGCAATTAGCATCATCATCTGCATAACAAATCAATCTTTTTCTTCAGCATAGAAATACTGGGTCATTACATATTGGCTAAGTCAGGCAATTAAATTCAGAATTTTCTGAGGATGGAAATGGTAGACAATGTTTTTTACGCATGTTTCTTTTATTCTACACATTGAATTGGTAGTAAATATAAAGTTTAACATTAATTCAGCATGAAAAATGTAACAGTAAGATGAAATCTTGATATATTTAAGGTTTAGATTTTACAAAAACTGAAAACATGCACAAAAACTTGCACCTAATTTGTTTATGCATATTTTTATGTAAAAGTCTACATCATCCTGTATGTACAAACATACGTAAAACCAATGACAAATAATTCCTTACCTAAATATATTACATCCTGCTATCAGGAGGAAAGGATGGATCCCTCAGACAAAAATTATCTTTATGCCAGTGTTTAGTTTAAGCTGGTATCTGTTCTCAGACCTATAATCAGCATATGTCCAAAGACTGGTAACCTGAGAACATGAGATGCAAGGATTCGATTCACATGAAATCTCTTCCTCCCAGCCAGTTCTGTAAATAATTGCTATAAACATTTTTTTTTTGTTTTAGTTTCTTAACTGTTCACATTAATTTCAGATATAGTGAGACCACAACATACTGTTCCCTCAAAATTTGTACTGGAATTTTCAGGTCTCCAGTAAACAAGTTGCAGGGTGATAATTCCCATCTTTTGAAGAGCTGTAGTATGATCTCACTGGTTTATGTGTAATTATTTTCAATCTATGCATGTGACAACCAAGGGAAATGCAGCACACGCTGGCATCTGCATTTCACTTTTATTTTTCACCAAAGTACAGAAATCTTGATGCTTTTCACTTTGTGGTAGGTATTTGTTTATCATACATTATCCATGCTAAATCAAATGATGATCACACAACTCTTTCACAAGCATGATACATCAGTATCATGCTTTTCTTGCTGGCATCCTTGTTACTCTTATCTAAGAAAGATCTGCAGTACACAGCAAAAGAGCTCTAATATTGTTGTAAAGTGAAAATATATGAAAAAAGACAAACTAGAACACGGTGCAAGTCACACTCCCTTCCAGTTCTTGTTCACAAAACATAATTTCAAAGCACAACACACAGTATTCTCACAGTATTTTGCACATGTATCAAGCCTTGTGCTTTTTACAGGCTTGAATCTAGAACTGTAGACTCTTAACAATATACAGCTAAGCAAGCTAGATTCTAGGATTGACTGGCTATCCCAGCATTAGAACACATACAAGAATGCTTTACTCACAAAGGATATCCCCAGTCTGAAGAGGATTCATACATCTACTTTTTCAGACAACACACTGAAAACCCCCCTCACTGTCATCTGGCATCTCAGATGATGCGGGGAATTTACAATCCTAAACTGAGGAGTCAGAGTGACCAAAGCAGTCTCAAAATAAGTGAAAAAGCTGCTAATTCATCTGAGTTACCCCTAGTACTAGCTCGGTGTCCTGAACAGGAGAAAGGAGGTAACAGGAGCAATCCATATACTCCCTTTGCACAAACACTGACACCTGTGCTCCAGGGCAGGCAGGTATTCGCAGGGCTCATGTGTAAAGACAAATCATCATATAAAGAGGAGGAAAGAGCCTGTTTTGATCCTATTAGTCAGCTCACATCCAGGTAGCTTCTCTGAGGTGGTTGATGCTTCAAAATATAACATGTAAATGCAAGAGCGATCAGCTTATCATTTAATGCGTTAAGTAGGATTTAGCCCTGAAATAATTTACTCATAGACAGATCCTAATAACTGATCTTCAACTTCAGCACACTTTCCTTAAAGGCATCCAGCCTCAGTAAACCCCCAGTGCTATGGAGAATCCAGGACTTTGTGGTGGTGCTCCGCCCCTTTGAAATTTTAAGGTCACAACTGCTAGCTCTTCACTCTGCTTGAAGCAACCCTTGGAGCACCTCAGGCACTAAAGGAACAGAGTTCAAACTATAGAATAGCCTTAGGGTCTTAGAAGAACTTCTGTTAACTAATAAATGCCATATAAATGTCTCCTTGTAAAGCCTTTTTGTTGAATTCAGCCATAATAACCAAGGAGGATACAGTATTTAAGCTTAATTTTTTCAGCTATTCATAAGTCTTAGAAAACACTGAAGATGATCTTTCTCTGGAGGTCATGGGATTCTAAATGAATATGATTATAATTAAAACTGTCATCCCAGGGAGCATTTATCTGAAACAGAGATTAAGACTTTAAAAATATATACATGAAAATGTATTTTTTTTAAGAGAGATGTATTAAAAAAAAAAAAAAGCACAATACTAATGATCAATCTGATTGCAGTAAAACAGCCAGTCTATTTGCCTAAGATATCCAGAATACCTGAGACATCAATAAATCCTAGTAATTTGTTAGCAATAGTTTGATACAAATGATGAGGCCTGGATTAAAAAGTTTTCTTGATTTCAAAGAACAGACTGGAACATCAACTGGAAAAGTGACCATGGCAATGTGACCCTGCACTGACAGGCACTTCTTGCCTTTGCTGTAGGTGTTCATAGCACTGAGGTTCTGTTACATACAAATTATAATTAGTGATATGAGCCTACTGCTACCAAAACACATGTATCCCCATTTCCCACCACTTCTAACATGAACTCAGTACTGTAGGTACACTCATACATACATCTACAGCTTCATAAACTATTGCTAGAAATCTTGTTTCTCTATGAAAATATATATGTAAAAGACCTATATGGATCAGTTATACTTGAGAGAATACCCAATTGCACCTTCATTGTGCAGCAGAAGATTATGTGGCAACAACTGATGATTTTGGTTGACTATGTATTTTTAAAGTGTATGATTTAGTTCTCCATTTCCAGATTAATTTTATAGCCCTTGTCATGGATTATAGCTGTTTATCCAACCAGCTGACACCACTGTGAGCAAGAGGAGAATCATGTTTGCAGATGTTAACTTAAAGATAGCTAGTGATAAAACTTGCAAACACCTGGATCAAAGTATATCTCGAACACAAATTTAAAAAATGACTCACACAACAGAGTCATTACGTTATAGAATTATTGCACATTACTTATATTCTTTTTATTGACATAGTACATGACTAGTCTCGCTCTCTATACATATATACTCCTAAATTATCTGTTCAGATTTACCAGCACAACCAGTTTCATTACGCACGTGTTTTATAAAATATATCAACTCTGCCAGAATGACCATGCTGGAATCCTCCGTTTTCATCCAAGAGAAAATGCATTCCAAGCTTCTGTGAATTGCCCTAGTAAGTCTTCAACTTTATAATGCAGAGAACACCAGCCAAAATAAAAGACATTCTATCATTTGCTAATTTCCATGTCAAAAGACAAAGGAAAAAAAACTCATCAACTATTAAGTTTTGGCCACTTGGTCATTCTTACACAAGATTAGGTTAGGACTGAGATTCTTCATTTCTTGTGAGAAGCATCTGGTATTTTTGCTCTCAATCTAGTCCCCTTTTAAAGGAATATTTAAATCGCTTATTTGTAATCTGAAAGAGTCAAAAGCACAAAGATGGAAATGGAAAAAAAAATCACATATGAATTTAAAATAACCAAAGGCTTACCCCATTGCTACTCTGTTATGAGGAATTATCCCAATGTTCTTTGGGGGTTATCTCCCTTTGGAGACTCCCTTTGAGAGCCACTGCTGGAAGCCAAATCAGACACCTCTGTGACATCTCAAATATCAGTAGACATCAATGCACTGGCATTGGGACTTAAGCTACATTCCAAAACATGAGACTGCAATCAAAAGCATGCTTCATGATTCAGAAGTGATGTTGATAAGCCTTCTGCTAGGAAACTGATGGTAGCATTTAATGAAGGTGAACCCTGTGGGATTCCACACACCATCACTAGATGAAATGATGCATCCAAAAGGTTTTAGTGACTCTGCCCACCAAGATATCTGCCTTGATTGATGCACCTTGGAGCTACAGTATCTTTCAAAGTACAGTAGTTTATTAAAAGAAATCAAGACAGAAGAAATTTTAAAAAATGCATTCAGGTTGCTTTTACTCACTGTTGTGAAATCTTCTGACAGGTAAAGTTTTGATTCAGGCCATCTCTACTGTCTATAGAAGATTAAAAACATCAATACAATCAAGTGTCCGTACAATTAACCAAATAATTTCAAAGTCTTCTTCAGCTTTTAAGGCCAGTCACTCCAGCTCTACTGCCAAGCACTCACATTAAGCCAAAAATTTCTTATAAAATTTTGATTTATTAAGAAGCATATGTACATGTAGAAGACTTAACAACATTGTCTCCTGGCCAAACTTGAATATACAGCAGTTGGAGTAATTCCTCTTCAAATATATAGTTTTTTGTTTTGTTTTTACACCATTTATGAGTATGGTACAAAAACACTACTGTGCCAGCACTCTGTTCAAAGTCAGAATTGTTCAGATAGAGATATACCAGGGAAACGCATCCTAACAATGGTGTGGTGTAACGGCCTTCACTACATGTGTTCCAAATTCTTACAGTAATAGAGAACAATGACGCTATATATCCAAAGAGCGTGTTGACCATGCTGTTACATTGAGGATTCTCTGTAGAATTTCATGCACATTTCTCTGCAGAAGTTCATGAACCTGGTAATACATTCCAACTAAGGAAGAAAATATTTTGTTACTTAGTACCAACTGAAGTAATAGAAAAAAATCATGTTTCAGGACAAGTCTTGAAAACAAACCCTTGGGTGAACAAGTATTTTGATGTTTCTATGTGTGTGAGGAAACCAGCACGAATATTCCCAAACACAAGAGAAGACAGGAAAGAAAGACATTCTTGAGGTCTATAATAAGGTCAATAATTATTGTGGATGCTGATAAAAAGTGACAGAAGTGGAAAAGGTACTTTGGGGTAAAACATTGCTAAAAACAGGCTTGTAAGGAAACTTTTAAAAGTGTACTGAAAACTTCTAATGGTGGTGCTTTATTTTATTCCACCATGTGAAAAACAAGGTTCCACTTTCCTCAGCATTTATTAAGACCTTCAGGAGCAAATTTTGATACAAATAGACTACTACACATAAACATATAATGAGTATTTACAGTTTGCTCTTATGCTGTACTTTCATCACAGGCATCTTCTTCACTCTGACAATAACACTATAAGAGCACTACACAAATGCATCTGACTATGGAAGTGCAGCATGCAGTGAAAACATTGTACTCAATGTTTTTAAAAAATATTTGTAAGTTCCTTTTCATAGGTACTTCATATCTATTTTTCCTTTACATATTTGGGGCTCGGGCAGCTCTGATAAAAGTTGCTAGGCTGAACTCCTGCGGAAAGATCAGGAATGGTGATGACCTGCACTGCTCCATCTAACAGAGTATCTCAAAGAGAAAGTACTGAAAGAAGGAAATTCATGTTTCATAACCCATTCCAAAGTGCAATCTCTTGGCTGAGCCTGTCAAGCAGTATTGATTGTACTGATGATTTCTTTGATGTAGTTGTTTAAATAATAGGAATTAATCATCTTCTCATTTTTATAGTTTAAGCATGTTACATACAGACTACTGAATGGTCAACAGATAGCAAAGATTTTTCACCAAAAATGATATGCTTCAATCTTGGGACAGGTAATTCTAGATTTTCTTTTTACAATGCTCACAGAGGAAAGAGCTGATCTAGATAAATGTTTCAAAGTTCAGTCAAGAACTTAACTTAGGTTTTGGACTTTACTGTGCCTTTTGCTTTTAAGGATAATTTATCTGTTCTCCTCCATACTCCTACCTGATGTGGCACTGGTTTTAAATTTCGCATCAGTTTCTATATGACAATGTAAAAAATGAGGCAGTATGATAGCAAAAGAGAAAACCTGAGCAGACTGCCTTGCTTTTCAAAAATATATAAAATATGTACATGGCTTTAGAGAAGTATGAGAGAATACAATAGTAGAGTTATTAATAAATTTAGCAATGAATAATTCTAAATTTAAGATTATCATTACCTCGTAGTGCTTGAGTAATAAGCAGGATAACAAATTATTTCATTTTTGAATGGCACTGTCAAAGGATTTTTAAAAAATATTTTCTTGTCACTGTTTCTTTCAAGTCTTCCTCAGAAACTGGAAATGGAAGGGTTTTCTTTTCAATATTTTTCCTCTGCTTAGAACATTCAGTAATTGTGTTACAGTGGTCCTGCTGAAAGGAGTTTAAAATCTGGCATTTGCTGTAACACTAAAAATATAACAGAGGTATCTGAACTCCTCAAAATGTAATAAAAAATAAGGCAACTGAAATGTAATGCTTAGCAATTCCATGGAGATCCTCCCCTAGCTCTACAGCTCTAACTTTTAAGTATCATTACAGTCAGAATGTAATTTTTTCCTCATTTTGCACTTCTACAAATGGGCTACAAAACATCAGAAGTCAGTATCGCTGATTTCACAATATATTTTGTGACATCCATCATACTTACATTCAACATAAGATCCTTAGGGCTTCCTCAAACATGGCACAGAGAAAAATAAATACCTATTAAACTGGGCAATTGATTTCTAAACCTAACAACAAAGGTTTCATATGCTTTCACAGAAATTTCTTCTCCTGAAAATCACCAGGATTTGTATTATTTTTTAAATAAGGCTGTCATATCAAGGAATTCACTGGCAACATGATCGTGTAGGTTAGACACTTTTTGTTCTCCATTCTAAGACAATCTTTTATACTAAACAAAAAGGTAACGCTATATTAATTTGGATTACTCCATTTACTAAGGTCTATTCAGTTACTTGAAGTGCACGAGATCTGCTGTTTCTTGACGAGACAGGAGCTGTGCACAATCTTGAAAAATAAGCATGGGAAATCTGCTCTTCAAGATACTGGAAAACCAGCAAGAAGTGCCACATTTCCAGCAGCATCTGAGAGACTTCCTGCGGCAAAAGCGAGATTAAATTTAGTCATGGTTCAGATCTAGATGAAAGCCTACCATCTCAACAGCCCTAATGTAGGTGTGTAAAAGTCATAAACAGTAACTACTGAAATTTAACTGTTCATGGCAAACACTAGGATTAAAGTCTTGTTCTCATTTCATGTCATTCTCAAACAAAAGACTCTCAAAACATTGATCACCATTTCAATATACTGAATTTGATCATCTGAGTGATGATAATGAAAGAATTTTCGTCAACTGCTACAAAAATGGCTGAAATCTGATTTAAAATTTGAATACTTTCAGAGATCACCAAAACTTGTGTTGGAAATTCAACTTTTATGTTTGGTTACCTTGCAAGCACATCAACAGTAGTAACGCAGAAAACTAGCTGCAGAAAATGTAGGTCTCTATTCAACTACACATGATCAGATGTATACAATTATTACAATAAATATATCAGTGCCATCCAGATCTCTGTGAATTTCTATTAAAATAATGAAATTGCTCACAGTGTGCAGACAGATAACATAATGTTATTTTACTGATGTATAATTTGAATGCTACACATTCAAAAGAAAACTGTCATAACTCCTCAGACAATACAGAGGAGGATGCTTTATTCTTCATGTCAAACAATAAACTGCTTCCTTTTCATCACCGAAAGTGAGCGTATAAATATTACACTAACTTGGAACAAAATGACCTGGAATTCAAATTTATATTTGGGCTGGAAAATCTTAGCTAAAACAGCTAACCTAAACTATCCTCTTCTGTAGAAATACACCAAGTAATTAAAAAAAACCCTTCATGTAATGCTTGTACTGGATTTTTTTTTTTTAATATGTTAATCTTACGTCAAACAGTAAGGTTTCAAATGAAAACAGAAGGAAATCTCTGAATTCCAAGAATAAAATCTGGCATCAGAGAATTAAAAATAAAAAGACGACTTCAGTGGCAGTCACGCTTTTCAGGAACTAAGTTTGTTTCATGTTTTCTTTACAAGCTGCTGACACCCTCCACCAAAACCAGTTATTTTAGACTTGTACTGCAGAAAATGCCTCTGGTGATCCCATCTTAATAGTCAGCCCCACACACTGGCCTCTACCTTTCTCACAAGAAGCACTTCAGGAGGGAGAAATACTGTCTACAGCTGTCATCAGGGACTCACCATAATCCTTCCTCCAGTGGCAAACTTTGCCTCCTCTCCACGCAGCAGACACAAGACAACCCCAAACAACCTGCAACCTTTGTGGGAGGGATCCTGCAAGATGAGCAAGACGTGCCAGCTCCTGCTCGTCCTGCCTTGATGAGGACTGATGTCCCAGCAGGTGCGTCACATGAAGCAGAGAAAGGTCTGCTTCCCTCAAAGGAAAGGTCTGAGGGCACCACTCATTTTGGTCACAACCTGACCACCATTTTGTACAGCAGAAAAATCCTAACCACACTGAAGTTGAAAACATTACCAAAGGTTAGAACACACTGTGCATGCTTTCACCACAAAAGGTAATCATCTTACAGTAGGAGAGAATCACCTTGTAACACAGGGACTTAATAGTGGTTATTTTATGGAAACAAGTATCATTTTATAAAAACTTAAGATTACAAGTGAATGTTAAAATGAAGTAGAATCAAAACACTGAAGAACTTCTGGGTCTTCTTCCTGTCCTTATACAAAAAGTTGTGCACGTAAAGGACCACTACTGACAAGAGAGAACACTTTCTAATTGGTGATGAATGACCAAATGCTCCTAGCAGTATTTACCCAGTGCTGATCAGCAGATGGGGGGGGGGGGGGGAGGGAGGGGGAGAAAAAAAAAAAGAAAAAAAAAAAAAAAAAGAACTAAACCACACACCCCCCCAAGAAACAACAGGAACAATAGGAAGCAGCAGCAGTTCAATGGAAGTCATGATTAAAGCTTTAATTCAACTATGAACCTTCCCAATTATTTCCAGCACTGAGTAACATCCTGAATTTAACAACGCTGACCTTCACTTTTTATTCCCTGCTGCAATACAGTTTTCTAGCAGGAGAAGTAATTTGCAAATCGGAAGTATAATACAGATGCAATGCAGATTTAAAACAAAGGACCATTGTCACAACGGAGAGTCTACCATGAATAATCTCGTTACTGTAATCATGAATCATCTGACTTATGAAGCGTCTCAAGCAACGTTTCAGGCTACAACCATTTGCTTACACACCAAGCACACCTGGCTATTTCACCCAGCAAATAGGTGCTTAGTAACGCTACCTGATTTTGTAAAGAGAAACTCTAGAGACAGTATGGACAGAACCACAGTTAAGTGAAAATTAATTCTTCCATCATTTTGCACGTTTAAATACGTCTTTCTGTTTTTTTGGGAAAGGGGGAGGCATATATGCTCTTCCCTAGAATACTACTTTTTTCACATTAGGATAAAACACTTGAGATAATACAGGATGCAACGGATGCAATCCCTAAGCACTCTCTGTAAGACACGCACCCAGCACGGACCTACGCCCCCAGGAGCCCAGGCACAGCTCCCACCTGCAGCCTGATGGCTGGCACACACAGCCACCACACCGAGATGCCAAGCAGGGGAGACACACTGCACCCTGCACAAACAACAAAACAATTGAATTTGTTTTAATTGCACAACTCAGCAGCACTTTAACTGCAAAACCACAGGCCAGCACCCCAGAGTCTTGCCTTGCAGCCAGCCATTAAAACAAACAAAAGTCCAGAAAATGCTATCTTCTTTTTTCTTCTTTTTCTTAAGATCTTCTGAAACTAACAGAACACACTAGTGTTTCTTGGTAAGATAAATGAAGATTTATTATCAACATATTCCTAAACAAAACACACATTCTATTTTGAAATAGAAGGAGTGTTTTATAAAAGCATTATGTAAATATGAAGCTGCTCTTCTGTAACTCAGTTTATCAGAGAAATATACTGTATCATATTTTTAAAATATCATTGAGCTAGACCTATCATCATTGCATATTTTACAGTACAAAGATAACATACACTAACAGACAATTTGTCATCATATTACTTTCAGACAAATAAGTAAGTAAGATTTGATTTATTACTACATGTCTCAGGCTGTAGGATGGTAGAATTCCACTGACTGTAGTCTAATTAAAGGTCTACTGAAAGTAAAGGAAAACATTCTACTAATTTCTTAATTCAGAGCAAATAAACAGTACAATGTAAGGCATTAATGTTGTTAAAAATAGTTTATTAATTTACCTTATATCTTCATACTAATTAAAGGACTTGCAAATTATGTATTTTTTTTTGATCTATACTTTAAAGGACTGTTGAAACATTGAAGGATGCATGCCATATCCTTCATGAGTAACAAAATGATAGAATCTCTGTTTTAAATGCAAAACTCAGAAGTATCTTTATCACAAAACCATGGGTCACCCAGCCTAGCATGCTGCTACTGCAGCCAGCCGTGGCTGTAATACTTTTCAGTCTGAATCTTTGAGCGCACTATCATTATCGGAAATTTTCTGCAGAAGCTAACAGTTCTGTTACCTCCCAATTTCCATCCTTAAGATGCTCATCATTTCGTAGATCCTCCCATGCCAATGTTGGCCACAGTTGGCTAAAACAGCTCTTCACTCCCTACTGCCTCACTGCAGCAGGAAAGGTGGGAAAAAAGAAGAGAAGGAAGGAGAAAAAAAAAATCTGAGCACGCACATAAACACACATATATTTACACATGCATACACAAGTATGTATTTATGTGCATGAAGTATAAATAAAATTAGGTTTACAAATAGGGAATGTATATACAATTAGAAATGAAAGGTGGAATCCCAAATCCACAGAAACATCAGTTGCTTTTGCCCATGACTCAGCTTTGCTCCTGTTTACATGAGGCAAATCTGGTGCAATGCAGTGCGTACTGAAGCGTACTGGCAAAACTGTTGCAACAGCTCTGAGCTGATTCAGTATATCAGTCACATTCAAGAAAGTCTCTTCAGAAGTCTCACAATAAAACCTGATGCTCATGAAACAAATACAAGGTATGCACTCACATTAGTGCAGAATTCAGTGCTACGGACTAAGTGAAATGAAACATTCAAAAAGCGTGATTTAGCCTAAATAGTTTTCAGCAATAGGATCGCATGGTAGAGTAGTAAGAAGAATTAGTAAAATCAATTTTAAAATAGTTTCAGCTTTCAGAGATGATAAATAGATTAAGAAAGTGTTCACTTCAAGTGGTATAGCTAAGCCCTTACAACTCCACACGTAAATATCCTTCAGAGTAAGAATGTCCTGCTGTACTTAAATTTAATCAATTGCAAAGGAAATTAAATTGGATCAAAAATCCATTTTTAATTCAATATAGAATAGCACAGACTAAACACTGATAGCTAGACAGAACAATTCCAAACTATGTAATTGATACCTATTCTTCATCCCACCCTCTCAATAATAAGCTATTCCCCCCTCCCCGCATAAATGTCCTATGTTTGTAGCATTTAGGACGTAATTTTAGAAGTAACAAGGATGTTTCTGTGTAATAATAATCCTTGCAAAAGTACCAGCAGGTTATCAGTCCATTTATGCACAGCTTTATACTGAACATTCTGAAGAGCTGTTGAACTTTTAGACTAAGCTATCTTCTGCCAAGATAGGTTCAAGAAAAAATTCCTACAGTAGAGGCATAATCTCCAAATAAAATTGCTGGCAAATTCTTAGATACTATAACGTAGAAAAAAAATCCTCAAACTAAATTAAAAGATCAAGTTATGATGAGATTTCTTAATGCAAGTCATTAGCAGTATTAAGATTTGCAGCATATTAAGTGTATTAAGCAGAGTACATTTTTACTTAAGTGCAAAAGTTTGGGACTTTCCTCATATGACCTTCCTGGCATCCTGCCAAGAGGAAGCTCTTATTGACATTTAATCTGAATGTAATCCCTGAAATCTCCACACCATAGCTGGGTTGCAGGGGATGATTCTCCGGCAGTGATACATTAAAAATTTCATTTGCGGCTCATGGCTGTTCTCCTTCCCTTCCAGCTGTTGCAAATTATCTGTTCGAATAAAAATCTATGCCCTTTATTTGTTATAGAACCATAGTACCTAAAAACAGAAAACAACCCTGACATTTTATTTCTACTGATGGCTACCACATTTTTAAGGGGACAGGCTACAGAAAACAAGATCAAACTCAGCAACTGAAGAAAATCCTAGCTAATGAGTTAAGTAGCTCAAACTTGAGCAGAGGGGTCAGAATAGATGATCTCCGGAGGTCCCTTCCAACCTCAACCATTCCATGATTTTGTGAAAATACCCCACGGTCTCTGAAGAGCAGCAGAACCTCATTGCAGAGGAGGAACGGCTATTCCAGCTGAGGGTACATGCACTTGATTGTGGTCTTCTAAATAAAAAAATGGCTTTCCAAAAAGGGACATACTTCAGAGTTGTATCTTATTTTAAGATGCTTCTGATCTTTGAAATCAACTGCATTTCTGTCATGAACACTGAAAAAAAAAAATCCAGTGTCCAAGAGTTACACATCTCTGATTTTGGGCATTTGTGCAAGAAAAGGGAAGCAGATGCAGCAGTGGATTCAACAACTGATGCCTGAATTACACTGATGAAACTGAGGTAAGACAGCTCTCTGTCCTGCAGGGAAGTGCAGAAAAGGCCAAAAATCAGTGCAGAATATCCCATTGTTTTCTGTGAGTTCAGGATTTCTCAAGTATTTTTTCCACTGCATTCACAAAGGAGCTAGTTAGGCACAGCAGCACTGTTTTTAACCTTGCTAACACAGGTACTAAAAGCATTAAGTAATACAGCAATATGAGCTCCAGTATGGGCTACCCACTGACCTGAGTATTTCCTTTAGCAACAATTTATGTTTCATGTGAGCTAGCTCTAGTCTACTTGCACTTGCTGCAGTTCAATTTCTGACTGCAGGAAGGATTGGCTCTTATTGAGACTTCTTATTCCCTCAATGATCCCAACATTTTCTCCTCCCTTTATAAGGTAAATAAAATGAACAAGATTACATTCAATTAATCATTTGAAGGGTTTAATTAACAAACTAAAAAAGGATGACACATTTAAAACAGTTTTAATTTTCTAACTCCTAATTTACAGCGAAACACTTTCCATCATCAGATGCTCAGACTCTTACAGGGGTAACATTTTCTACACAGTGAGTTGACCAGACTACCAAGAACCATAATTCTGTGAGAAAAGAGAAAGTACTCTGAAGTATTCGCAAAGGCTTACTTTATTACAGTTAACCTGTGAACATCTATCTTATTTTAAAAGTATTATTTTGGGCTGAGGTGCAGGGGACCTTCCAGTGCTTCTACTTCTACTCTTTAGGAAAGCTAGACTAGTAAAAATATGAGCTACTTCTCCAGCTCTGTAACTCCTGCAGCTGAGTGGCCTGATCCAACCAACAGCCACTGAAGTCAATGGGGAGCTGTTAGTATTTGGCTTAGGCCACAGAAGAGTGAGAAATTGAGAAATATGTTTTTACTTGGCCTTCAGCCTAGCACAGTGCCACCACTAATGAGTGGCTGCTACAGTGAGACCTTTTAAAAGGGAATACACGAGGTATCAGTCAATGAAAACAATGCAAACCCTGTGCCCATCTCAAGAGGGAACAATCAGTGCAGCTTTATGATGAATAATTGCAGGTATTCTGGTGCCAGCCTACCACCAAAAGAATTCATTGACAGGGAAGGGCAAGGTTTGTTTGCAGCGCAGTCCTCCACCCCCAGGGAGATGCAATTCACGGCTCCCAGCCAAAGCCTCGGAAGGGCCCGCAGGGCAGCAGTTGCGTAGGAGCTGCCCAATCACGCCCCTTCACCGTAGCCTGATTAGCCTATTTCTGCAGCTGGCACCATCAAAGGCTAGAGAAGTAGTGATCTTGCAGTCAGTATGATCCCTTCCAGATTGACTTTTCAGGCTCTTCAGCTAATAAATACTGAGAGCAGTCCCTACACTGGCCTTTCCCAATGTAAACATAATTTACATAAACCTGGTTCTACATCTCTGCAAGGACTTTTCTTTTTCCCAACAATTTCTGCCTGACTGCTATCATCATGGCCCTCACCAGCCTCAGAAGAAAACTGCTCAGCAAACCATCTTGTAAAAACATTGTTTCACTTTGCACTGACAAAACAAAATCCCTTTTGCTCACTGTTTCTAATCCCCACAATAACAGCATTGTACACAAAGCATCATGATAAAGAAAAACCATATTGGTTACTCTAATGACTCAGCAGCGGTTTCCTGCATTGCTGCTTCGGGGGCACCAAAAACTGGATCAGAAGCCTAAATCTTGATGCTAAATACATGTTCACTGTGCAGCCAATCCTATTGTTTTCAAGAGAAAAACAAGTCTGCACAGCCTCCAGCTACTAATGATAAACAACCCACGTAATATTAACAGTGACTGGCCGGAGAAGACTGATTTCAGTAACTTCTCCATTTGTAACTAAAACTTCAGACAGCAGAAAACAAAGTAAGAAAGGGAGCAACAAAAGATTATGAAGAATATTACACACTTCAAACAGGTATATCATGTACAACCAATTTTTACCACATTTAGCCCAAGCCTCAGCAGTGCTACAAGATTAAACGATGCTTTCCAAAAAAGTATTGCAAATGGCTTTACAAATTAGAAATCTCACAGCTATTCAGAGAGGCATGCAAACATTACCTGTTTTCACATGAAGTGCTCCTCACTAAGCCAGAAAAATGAACTATACATGTGAAGTTCAAAAAATCCACATATGTAAGCAAATGTATGATCTGTGTGTGCAATTACTGTGACCCTGAGTGATAAGTAAATATGTATGTACCAGAAGAGTAATTACTTACCTAACTTCTTGTGGACCTGTGACAACACAGGGTTTCTGAGCTACTGTGGTGTCTCTGCTCGCAAATTAGCTGCATCACAGAAGATCTCTAGAAAGCTCACTCTAGTTTACAGGATTTGTTTTTCCTGTACACCTAGCATGACATACAACTTGAATTGTACCCCATATCCTGACTCTTTATTCAGACATAAAAAGATCATAGCCCAGTGTAAGTG